>NC_051850.1:130500373-133000373 GCF_905115235.1 Hermetia illucens
AAATGTACCAACTGGTCTTCCAGGTTGGGGGATGGGTAGGGCTGATAACCCTACACGGAAAACCGATGTTACGAAGCCAAGGAAGGAGCCTCGGGCAGGAAGGATTTCAGAACGACGAACCTGACAACGAAAACGGATTAATGATTTGCGCATTTGGTCATGGAACATGCACTCTCTGTACAGAGATAAAGCTGATGAGCAGCTAGCCGATACCCTGTCCCAATATAGGGCTGATGTAACAGCGTTGCAAAAGATTCGATGGATAGGGACCGGTTTCCTGGAGACCTCTCAGCCTTGATGAATATCAGAACACATAGGGGGGCCAAAACAGACCCGGACTACTATATCGTTGGCATAGTGCTCCGAGCTCGACACCACCTACAATCCCCTCTGAAAATCAGGTGAGAGTGAATACTGAAGCCATTCCCAACACAGCCCTTCGCAACACCTATAAGAGGGAAATGGATGCTGCAGAAACCGCAGTCAACAGAGATCCTCGAGATGAAATGATCGTCACAACCACCTGAAGAACGTTATCACTAATACGACCACAAAGATACTTAGCCCCAGCCGCAAGAAAAGTCCGAACGGCTTGTTTGACGATGAATGTAAGCTAGCTACGCAACGGAAAAATGCCGCATACCGAGTAATGTTGCATTCCCAAAGAACGCGGGCACGCGCGGAAACTTATCACGAGCTCCGGCGAGCGGAGAAGCAACTTTACAGACGGTAAAGGAAACCTGGGAGAACCAACAAGTCTGTGAACTAAAAAAGTACAGGAAGAAACCACACCAAGCCCGCAAGTTTTACCAACAAGTCAGCAGGATGTAGCCTTATACACCTCGATGCTCATCCTCCCGAGACAAAAAGGGAAATCTGATCTCCGATAGAATGGGCATATTGGAGCGATGGGTTAAGTACTTTGATGAAGTACTGAACATCCAGAACATTGGCGAGTTGAAGATCCCGCCAACTGAAGACGACGGACAAATACTGCCACCACCAAGTATAGAAAAAAGACGTGCAATTCATGGACTTAAATATCATAAGTCGCCAGGTGCCGATGGAATTACTGCCAAATTGGTTAAATATAGAGGCGACCAATTACAGTAAGTGATCCATCAACTTGAGCTCAAGGTATCGGACAGCGAATCAATGCCTGACGACTGGCAACGAAGCATACATAAAAAGGGAGATATCACACAGTGCAGCAATTATAGAGGTATCACGTTGCAGAGTACCACCAGACCAAGATATTCTCCGCTATCTTGCTAGGCCGGATGTCCCATACGCCCAGAATATCATTGGCTCATACGAAAGAGGCTTCACTCCAGGCAAATCAGCAGCAGATCAGATTTTCTCTCTGCGGCAAGCGATGGAAAAATTGTTGGAATATGGCCATCAGTTGCACCATCTATTCATCGACTTTAAAGCCGCCTAAGATAGCATAGCCAGGGTAAAACAGCACACGGCCATGATAAAATTCGGTATCCCGACGAAAATGATAAGACTGACTAGGCTAACTCTGACCAATGTGCGAGACCAGATAAAAGCGGCAGGATCACTCTCAAGACCATTCGACGTCAACAACGGTCTACGACAAGGGGATGCCCTATCCTGCGTCCTCTTCAACACGGCCCTGAAGAAAGTGATCCGGGATGCTGGAGGTAAATGCAAGAGGTACAATCCTTTTTAAGTGCACCCAACTACTGGTCTATGCTGACGAAATCGATATCATGAGAAGAAAGACCCGAGACGTACAAACTGCCTTTATCCAGATCGAGCAGGTGGCGCAAGATCTTGGGCTGCACATCAATGAAGGCAAGACAAAATATATGGTGGCAACGTCAGCACCGAAAAACAACCAACTAACATTATCAAACCGCACTGGCGACCGTTGATAATTTCTCCTATCTAGGGTTGAAAATCACAACCGATAACAGCTACGGCTATGAAATTCGCTCACGGTTGATGGCAGTCAACAGAGCCTATTTCAGCTTACAAAACCTGTTCCACTCGAAACGTCTCACCATAGGGTCAAAACTCTTTTTGCAAGAGACAATGATCTGGCCACTCCTTGTGTATTCCTTGGAGACTTCGGTTCCTTAGAAGAATTTTTAGCACCCTACATAAGGATGAACGATTCCGTAGCCTACATAACAACGAAATCTATGAGCGGTACCATGACCGTCAAGTTGTAGATAAAATCGGACTCAATAGGTTACAGTTTTCGGGTCATGTAAGCCGTATGGATGAGGATGATGCAGCTCGGAAAGTCTATAGGGGCTATAGAAGATGAGGCAGAGCCTGCCTGAGATGGAGCGATGGCGTAGGTCAGGACACCAGACAGCTTTTAGAAGTATTGAATTGGACTTTGGCGTAAAACCGGGATATCTGGAGATCCTTATTAAGGCAGGCCTAGACCGGGAACCGATTGTTGCGCCGTTGATGATGATGAGTTTCTCTCCGGTCATGATGGATACTGAGAATACCTGTATAGGTTCAAATTGGACACTTCATCTGATTGTTGAAACTGCGATGTGGTCCTGGAGGACCCAGCGCAGGTATTCTTCCAATGCCCGAGGTCCGTGCAAGAAAGGAGGAACTTAAAGGAAACTTTCAGTGAAATGCTATCACCAGGAAATTTTGTCCGGAGCTTGTGAGGAGGATTGAGATGCGATTAACTCCAAGATCGCAACGATCCGAAGTAAACTGTGAAAACGGGAGAATTGAGGAAGGCGCGGTTACGATTGCCGCGAGTAGACGGAAGAATATCTAGCTAAGTTAAGCTAACTCCGGTAACCGTCCGTGACGTAATACCTGGCGGTGGTCCCACGGGGTAGAAGGGGAATTGGGGGTGGTTTCAGAGGATAAAAATCCCAAACACTGGGGTATCCGAGCTGAAACAAAAGACAAATAGGCAGACAGTAAACTGATTTTAATAAGGCATTGTTTGCAACAAAACCTTAAAAACATCAATGCATCTTCAGATTTAATATATTAAACTTGCATAACTATCTTTATGGACAGAAAATGGGAAAAGGGACTTTTTTGAGTTTAGTATATGTATATGCAGGAAAGCTAAATTTACTGCAATCAATTACGCAATCTGCCCTATCCGTTGGGATTGTCACGAAACCCAAACAATTTAAATAATTCACAAACAGCAACCACCGCCAAGCAACGAATTTATGTTTGCGAAAAGACAGATATCAGCAGAGCAAATATTTGTTGGCACGACTTTCGGGGAAATTAATCGTACTATGAGATGACTAGCGATAAACAGTCATAATCTCCATTCTGCAGTCTGCGGACAATGTTGCCTTGCATAGGGTTGTGCAAAGACTGCATCTCAGAGCAATTTTCGAGAGTCGTAATTCACTTTGTATTCAATGTTTACCTATGTACCCATTTGAGATTCTGTAAATGGGTTTCTTCACACAAGGATTCAACCTTCGTCATTCATAGCTTGGAATACATATATTCAGCCCTGCTATCTAGTTTTTACAAAAAGAAAGCACCGAGTTCCGGCATGTGTTTTTCCGAAACAGGTCAAGGTACCAGCTGGTATTTTCCCATTTGTGAAGGCTACATATATACATAGTGACCATTGTATCTACATCCACAAATTCTTTCTTAAGATGGAAGCGTCTTCATCAACATAGTAGCAGATCCTACCCACCTGTCGATGAGTGCTGAACTAGACAAATATTTGTGAACATTAAATAAGGTCACGGAATATAAACAAACAAAAGCTCCCGCAGTGATCCACAATTTTGCCCCAAAAAGAAGAAAAGATTTATCTCCTAAAATAGCTTTTTGGGCAATTCTTCAAAGAAACTCGGGACGAATTGAGTTCGTGCCCAAGTCGATCCATATTTCCCTTCAAGGTCTCACCTCGCAAGCCCAAATAGTATTGCACTCGCGTTTGATATGCTTAGTCAGACACTTATAGGTGATTGCCGGATTGGAAATATGGAGCACCGGAACGAAGATAAAAAGAGGAAAACAAAGCAAAGAAAAATTCCTATTCATGTATTCAATGAACCGGAAAATCTTTTGGTTGTAATAATTCTAACTCCTGCAGATATCTCAGCAGATACTTCTCATTGTTTAGTTGGCAAGAATTTAGAAGAACCTCCCCCGTTGTGGGCAAATCGTAAATTCATGCAGGGAGCTTGGTGTGTGAATGTAGTTTGAATAGGTTAAAAGAACAATCAATCTTGGGAGCTGTTTATGGTTGAAATAAATTTTCCGAAACAAATTGGAATTTTTCTCAGAAGTCCAAGGAACATTTTTGGGGAAGCAATTTATATCTCTTTTCCACAGGAAGTATTTATATCTTGAAATTAAAACCGCAAACTCGTTTCATTTGGAACTTTAATGGGGTTCGTTTGCAATAGAGGGTTGCTGGTAACGGAATGAGAATATTTTAGTGTGTGTACATAGTACGCACAAGAGAAAGCGATGGGGGTTTGAGCTATGCATTGTTCATCGCATAATGAGCTAGGAGATGAGCTAGTTTGGTACCAGAAGCCTGATGTCTTACTGTTGTATTTATGTAGATGAAATAAGGTAATAGGATGTAGTGGCAGATGGAATCAGTTTACTGCCAGACGGGGCAAAATGGAAATGTAGTTACATACCGTTCATAAGATGAAATTTATACTGATAAGTGGTGCATCCAAACACTCTCCGGAGGTGGTTATAGCTCTTGTGCTCCACTGATAGCTTCCACCTTAATAAAAAAATTCGAGGTAGACTTTCACATATACCTTCAAACTGAGAAAGAGGCTTGTAATCGTACTGATGAATGGAGGGTTATCGAATTCTTGTGAACTTGACAAGATCTCCCATCTCTTCCAGACACTAAAGATATGAGATGTGAAAATGGCCCTTCTACACCGAACGCTGGGTTCGAACGAGGGGGGGGGGGGTCTCTTTCGCCTACCTCCTTATCTTTCCAAAGGTGTTACCAAAGTAATCAATGATCAAACGATGAAGCGCATTAACTCTTGGGGAATTAGTCGCTCCGTTTCTCAACGGTATTTGAGGGAAAGAATTTCATTCCTACTTGGAGACGCTAGGGGGGACTTTCCTCCCCCTGTTGCACAGTTTCCTCTGTGCCCCATCCTGCGGTAGGTAGGGTTGAAAAATTCAACTTCACGATGATAATTTTAAAAAATCCTGACTTTGATGAGATATATAAAGTAGGGACAACCGCCACAAGATTGAACAGGACGTCCTCCCATTACCTCTTTTATGACATCCCCAAACCTTCCGAAACTTGGGTTGAAAATTCAACCTTTACCAATGGGACAACTGTTTTAGAAACCGTGCATTAACAAGTATAAAAGTGCTGGCCTATTTGACCAAATCCTCGCTACCGTCATTGCGTGTGTCAAAGACTTTACCACTATGGCATCGACTTACGTCTTCCTTTCCGATGCAATACTAATTAAATTCATCTGTTATGGCGAGTCTTTGTGCCAAGTAGTTGCCCAAAGACGTCTTTTATGACATTACATCACGTTATCAGTTGTGCGGAGGAGGTAAGGAAATGAATCATGCAGTCAGCTGGGCTATTAGTGAGTTTCATCGATTGGTCTTTAAATTCCACGACTTCTTTAATATGGTCATGGAAACTCGCGACCGAGTTTGTGGTGGAGGGGAGATCGCGTTTCCTCGAAAATCCTTTGTTGGACTTATTAAGTATTAAGCTGTTCCGTTCATGCGTCATGAATTTTTGCTGATCCGGCCTGCAGTGTCGACTAAGGTGGTGGTGTGATAATTTTCCTTGTTCGACCTCTCGCGGGACCTGTCACCTAGACAAATTAAGTTGAATTTAACAGAATGGAATAATTCTAACTATAACTTATTCATCCCTTTATCTGGCCTTAGTATTTTATTTTGGTTGTGATAGTACTAAGTACTGCCTCAACCCTCTCTTCTATTTGCAATATTAATGGAATGAGAACACTCTCATCAGAAATCTTAGGATCAAATAGAAACAACTTACGAATATGCTCAAGGGCAAATATATGAAGTTGAACCAAGAGGACGACATACATGGGAAGCAAGGCAAATTTCTGGGTGGTATGGAATATCATTGCATATATACAGGGTAGGTATGGGATAGCTAAACCCCGCAATCCACGTTCAATTCGCACTGTCAGTTACGCCTGAAGCACCCATATTTAACTGGCGGCGCTAACGTGGATGGAATGCTATTGGTCTGCCAGTTATGACTGTTGCCAGTTGCTGATAAGCAGCCTGGAACGTGAAAATGCCTGCGTTCCATAATTGAAGGTATTCCTTCCCGGTCCCGCACTGCCTTGCCATAGGACGAACTGCATCAGCCAGTTTAGCTTCTTCATTGTGTCCAACATGCAGAGAGGTCAGTACGACCAGATTTGCCGGGAGGGAAACACCCGCAGTGAAATATGGGTTAAACGCATTGAGTAGCAAATTCTACCTGTATCTACTACGGGAGTAGTCATTCCGTTCCGGTACTGTCTTCCATAGACAAAACGCTATCTTACAATTTCTTTACACTGAAAAGTGGGCAATTTCCAGTATGTCCCTCTTTATCGATAGCTACTGCTCGGACAAGAGGGATAGAGAAAATTAACGATACAATCGCGTTCATATTAGCTGCTTCAGTTGTACACATTGGTGGATGAGCACCTTTAGCCACATGGCTCAGAGTTAATGCTACCGGCTAGCTCCTGTCAACAGTGCGCTTCATGCCTATTCCGAACGAATTCCTGATCATTTCTAATGGAATCCCCAAATATATCACAACGTTGTACTGCTGGAGGTTACGTCGCGAGCGGTGGAATGTTGGAGTGCCACCGATATTTAGGGAAACCAATTCTGTCCTGGCGGCCATTTCTGAGAGTTGCGCTACCCGAGAGTTTGTTCGTGCCATTTCTCATCGCTCTGACCTTGAAGTCTCTTCGATTTTTCGGATCCCCTACTCAACTCAGACTTTAGGAGTGCTACCTCTTTTGGAATTCTGTAATGGTTAATGGCAGAAAGACTTTCCAATAGGGCAACGAAGACAGGGTGGTAGAAAGGATATAAATTACCCTGGATAATAGAGAAATCTGTAAAGTCAAGAGGAACTCGTGAAGTAAACACTGTTATGGACTCTTGTTACAGATCTAGACAATCTCGTTGTTACAATGAGGAGACCTGACGAAGCACACAAAAAAATTAAAAAAGAAACGGGAAAAATCTGAGATGACTGGCGAGATCCAATTGTCCCACACAATAGAGTGTGTAGGGGTTACTGGAAATTAGGGAATTCGATTGTAACATCGGATATGATGATCCAGATGGACTCAACTCAGCTCGGCAGGCGATTCGGTTTCAGGAACAGCATCTAGTGTTCGGATGGTACAAGTGGTTAGAGCGCTGGGCTGTCGTTCAAATCTCACTGGTGGCAGAGTGATTTGCTATCGTGACTGGATGTCGGCTGCCAGTCGACTCAGTTGTGACCGAATGTCTGAGTCAAATCAGAGTTATAATCCCGGGCGAGCGCAATGCTGACCACATTGCCTCCTACAGTGTACTGTAGTATACCGTATCGGTCTTGAATGAAGTTCTCTAACAAACTTTAAGTCCTTGATCCAATATGGATTATTGCGCCATCGATTATTATTATTATTAATAACACGGTACACAACAGTATACTGTAGGAGGCAATGTGGTCAGCATTTCGCTCGCCCGAGATTATTACCCTGATTTGACTCAGGTACTCATTCACAGCTAAGTCCACTGGTATCCGACGTCAAATCACGATACAAATTCCACTGTCACCAGTGAAATTTGAACCGCGACCTTCCGTACGACAGCCTTGTGCTCTAACCACTCAGCTATCCGGACACATTATTATTATCTAGTTAAATACATTGAACCAATATTGCATTGATGTGTATATGGCTTAAAGGCAGGTTAGGTTGGGCTTTCTAGGAAGCCCAAGGCGGGATCAAGTCCAGCCTAAAGCTTAAAGACCAAAAGGCCCCACCTATACCTTCGTCGAAACATTAAAAAAATAGGGTGAGAGACGCTTGGGGCAAAGCGGATATCCTTCCTTCTGCATCGAAACCCAAATATATATCAACCAAGAGAATCTTATGAGACAATACTTCATTAGTTGGTGTCAAAAGCTAGAGAACTGAGAAAAGATGTCCATTGTTGCCCTAATGCATAGAACAGCCGCTTTCGATGGTTTAATGATACATGCCATCAGTAAGTACTTTATAAAAGGCACGATATGTACACATCTCCAATCATTGCTGGCAGGATCAAGCACATCTATGTGATGAGACTCTGTATGCCGTCATTAGGTGGGTTATCAAAATGGAGCAGGGTATGACCAAAGGTATGCGACTGACATCTGCATGCTTATATTGGGCAAATTCCGGCAAACAATTTAAGAGCTTGTAAAAATAGAAAATAGTAGAGACAGAAGCACCCACGATAAATTCCAACGAGGCCAGTCTCCTAGTTTCCACAAAAGTGAGGAAGCTGGATGACTTCAGACTGCATGAAGTGCTAATATGTTTCAAAGCATAAATACAAGCTGGATTTTTGTGCCATCGTTTGGAGTTTACTAGCTATTGCAAGTCGTGGTAAAGCCCATGCTTTACTATAGACCACTAGTATGGACAACTGCCATCGCTTAAAAGATTAGTTTCCCTTGAATTACACTCACACTCGCCTTGGAAAAGCTGTTGCGATTACCACCTCTAGCTTTGCGGAAAAAAAGGGATATAGTCGTGTAGTATCAAATGAAAGGTCTCGATTAGTACTTTCCGAAACTGACATTAGTTGCATAGTGCGCGAGTAAGGAGCCTAAATGTACGCACTTAAAGTGAGACAGGACCCATTTTCAGAAACTACTGAACCTAAAAACCCGAAAAAAATCAAGCTGGCGCGCTTAGATGAAATCTAGGCCGACATAGAGGACAATCTCGTGCATACACATGCCATGTTTTATGGTAAACCGACTATAAGTGTCAAGGTTATAGCAGTTCAAACTTATCAATTTCCTACGAATTTACCGCAACCTAAGCAATACAAATAAGATGCTGACGTCATATGTAACAAGAATAATTTACATTCGAATGAAATATTAAAGTTCCATTTAAGAAGAATCTACTTCTCCCTAGCCCTTTTTAAGGTTTTGTGTAATACAAAACCTTATTAAAATCGATTCACTGCCTGTCTATTTATCACACGCACTTTTCTCCAAAACGGCTAAACCGATCGGACCGAAATTTGGTGGACATAGGGGAACTATGAAATCCCACGCATATAATGAGTCACATAAATTTCCCTGCAGTTTTTTATATACAAGGGCGGATGAACATTTTTTTTTCATCCAATATAGTCATGTGGGGTATGGAATGAAAGGTCTCAATTGGTACTTTCCGAATCTGATATTAGTCAAAATGTACACAGTTAAAGTGAGACAGGACTCATTTTCGGAAACTACCCAACCCAAAAATCTGAAAAAAATCAGGTTAGATGAAATCTAGGCCGCAAAACATGTCCGATTCCGATATCTGCTCACATAAACAGTAATAGCATATTACCAACTATTATAAATTGATCAAAAAACTACCCTTAAGTTCATCCTAGGAGTACTACGACAAAGAGGGCATTATCTTACATACGCGTGCCAAGATATTCTCACATAATAGATGCATATATTATGTGTTACGTACTAAGGGGACAAATTTACGGTCAAATGTCTTTATAAAAGAAACACACAAAGCCTTTCATACCTGAAGCGTCCAGCTTCCGGTTTCCCGACTTGTTTGTATCTGTTGTAGGTTAAATTCTTCGTATTTGCCAATAATATTAAACTCGGGATGTGAAGTGTATGAGGTTGACTATTATCAATACAGGTCTTCCCATCGAATGATTTATTTAAATCGCTTTCTAAAAACTAGAGGGCAATGGAATCTTTAACTATGTGACGCGGAGCTAGTGCACTCGTCACTCTTCAAATCTTTTTCTTCAGCCTTTGTCTCGTTCACAAGCGGGGTCGGCTCGTCGTGATCGATTTCGCCATTTTATTTTATCTATCGCTTGATCTGGATGTAATCGCGAGACTTTAAAATCCCCATCCAGCGTATGAAGCCACTGTTGTTTCGGCCGGCCTTTTGATCGCTTACCGTTGACTTCGATGTTCAGACCAATATTAGCAAGTTAATTCTTGTTAGCGCGAATAACATGACCGTACCATTGAAAACGCCTCACTCGTAGTTTTTCCACGATCGATGCAACCCCATAACGATCGCGGATATTCTCATTTCGGATGTGATCAAGACGTATCACGCCACCAGTTCAACGCAACATCTTCGTTTCCATTACCGCAAGATGCCGTTCATTGGCTTTTATAGTCGGCCAATACACGGAACTATAGAGAGCGGCAGACGGACGACATTGCAGTAAATTATAGATTGGTGACGTTCGTGGATACGTCGATGACAAAGAACACCAGTTGTGGAATACCACTTCATCCAGGTCGCATTAGTGCGTGAAGCAATTTCATTACGAAGTTCTCCATTGGCTGATAGCATTGTCCCGTAATATTTAATTCGCTCAGTTCTGGGCAAGTTACTCAAGCTGACAGCACTAAGCAATTTAAATATCTCGATTGAATGCTGTCAGCCAATGGAGAACTGCGTTATGCTCCTCACTTATTGAAACACAAAACCTTTTATACCTGATGCGTCAAGCTTCCGGTTCCACGACTTGAATTCCTCTAATCAGGGAACCAATGTGCCACCTGCCACAAGGCCTAGATCAACATACTACTGTTTTTCAGACTTGAGTCTATGTAATTAATCTTTGTTTCAATAATTCCTTTCTATGTAATCTACATAGAAAGTACAAGCTGACAGGTTTTATTAAAGACCATGATATAACCCAAACCGCATCCAAACTGGTATAGAAATGCCAGTAAAACGTAACAACCCTGGTCACCAAATACGGCATACCGTTGAAATGATTTGCGAAGCAGAAAGGTATTGATAGCAATAAAATGGCAAATAAACTTAAAAGAAGGCTTCTCAAGCACTACTTGTGGGATGGAAACCGGCACTTGAAACTAGCAAAGCGGCAGCATTGGGAATTATGTGAGCCTGGAAGCTCAAATAATTAATCGGTCTATGGAGACATTGGCTAATTCCAGGCTTAGCAGATTATAGGATGAATAACGAATTAAAACGAAGCCAATTGAGAATGAAGACAACTATTCACTGTTCTTTCCAAAACCATCAGGATACGATCTACAATGAGGCTCAACAGTCAGATTTTGCAAAGAAGACGACGAAACTTTATTGAACTTCTCTGTTGCGATGGAAAAACCACCTGGAGCATAACGAACTCTGAAGAATAGTTCGATCAGATACACGTCTCCCTAGCCATCTGATTAGAGTGATAGTTTTCACTAGGATGAACTTCGGTGAAACATATCATAAGTTTACACACTGAAGTATGGGGTAAAATAACCAATTTCGTCTTTGTAGGGTGTATAAAAATAAATCAGAGTCTCTTGTTAGAAGTGAAATAATGTATTCACTCATTTACAAATAGTATTATGCAGTTAAAATAAAAAATGCTTGGTATCTCATTGGTTAATCAATGCAAAACGTAGGAAGTGGACACACCCAAAATCAGATTAAGATCAACCAACAATGTTACGATTCATCTTAACAAAAGTTTTTTCGCTTATGTTAAATCTGACCCATATTCATATAAAAAGGACTAATTTTGCCCTAACATACAAATCCTTCTAGAATCAATTAAATCCAAAATCCAATTCACAACCCCATTTACATTGAACCTTTGTGGATTACATCTTATCGATTCGCTGTCCATTTTCACATGCCGTGCCACGTGATAAGCTTCGAATTTGAGAAATTTGCTGTAAATCTTGATGAAAAGCCTCCCAGAATTCTGTGGAATAAAGACCTAATCCACTTCTTCTGGTCGCCTTTGTCGTCCCCAAGTTCGTAAAAGCTTAAGACGATATGATAGAGTTTTGAGATGCTGACGGGTCCTTTGAAATCAGGTTTCCTTGGCCCCGATAAATTCAAACAACACAGGCAGGGATGATGGACACAACGGCGACAGCAAAGTAGGCATTTCATCTTTCAGAAACATAAGATTAAATAAAATTCGGAGAATCCAATTAAATGTGGTGAAGGAATCAACTTTTATAGTTGTGACTTATATTCCGGTCGTTTTGAATTCAGTTTTTGTTGTAATTGGGTTGTAAGGGAAGTGAAGCTGAAGTAAAGTTTTTTGTGAAAGTGAGGGTAGAGGAAATTTGATGTTTTGTTTGTCCTTTGTAGTCAACTGGAAGTGTTTATTATCAAATATTCAAGGAATTGTGTTGCCTATATTAATTCCGCTTTTGATGAAGTATCCTTTAAATTATAATAATTTGAAGGATAATTTATTTACTGCTGGGCTTATCACCTTTCTCGATTTCGGCAAAAGATATGGAATGTATGTCGACATTTAGTCGCACGTCATCTAACCAGATATGGCACATACTGGAGCCTTTACATGGACAGCTCTTTACATATAACATATATTTATACTATCATTGGGCTAGCTTTTAATTTTTTCCCCATTCGGTTATCTGAAAAAGGCCGATTTCATCAAGATGCATTTGACACACCGTGAAAGTGTTTCGCCAATATGTGCTGGCATGAACTTGCGAATCTTTTTAGGGAGGGACTCCAAAAGGATTAGTGGACTTATTCTAGTTCTCCAGGCCCGACTTTTTCTCTAATGTAAGTCAGCTATCATATATAAATCAATTGATTTTTAAATAGGCATAGGCTGTACCACCCGGAAGTGTTCAAAGATTGTATGAAGTGCTTATGTTTTGCATGATATCGCTTCATGACGTCCTCTTACAGTCCAACTCGATAGATGGAGCACACTCTCTCCCATACAATTTTGTAAACTAAAATGTCCTTCCAAATATAATTCAGCTTCAAAATAATGTATCTTTTATATTCCAACCAGCGAAGCCAAAGAGCAGATTATTCGGAATCTGTTGAAAACGACTACCCTAGCTGAAAAACATGCATATCGGGTCAAAGTCTGCTTTTTAAAAGAAGATGTTATTAACTGCTTCGCGAGCCATTTTCGGAGGGTAAAGTGGGATTTATAATTTTACTATTTAGTATGAGATTGGACTTTACTCCTAAGCATTTACCCTTACTGTTTACTATAGTGTTTCCGATTCTCATTGCTAATTACTCAAGAACCTAAGAAGATTTTTTCTTAAAGGTGTAGATTTCTGTTTTTGTCTTGTTTATCTTGATTCTCCAATTTAGGTAATACCTACGAGATGCACCGTTCTCAACTGCCTGAGCTAACCTATTGGGATGGAAGATCGGAATGCCAGTCGTAAGGATATTGTATAAAGTTAACCCTGAAATGAGCCCTTTCGATACTCACAATGTTAGTAGCGAAATATTAGGGAAAATATTACCCACGTCGTAGTAGTCTTCAAACAAATCTATGGTAATTATTTCGTTATTTTCCAGGTAGATGGAAAGTAGCAGTTGTTTATGAAGTTTTCAATATCAGAAGGGTCAAAGAGCCTGTGGGTATGTTTTAAGTACAAAGCTGAGAATTTCATCAAACCTCGGTTGGCTTTTCATTGTTCAAGTTTTGGGCTAAGTCGGCCAGTTCGGATAAACTCAAAATAATAAGACAATGTTACAAATCTGTTGGCTTGATCGAAAGACTTGTTGATGAGATATTGGAATGTTCACAGCCTAACTAACCTAACCTATAGATAAATGCAGCCGGGCTATTTTAAGCCGGGGAAATATTGAACTGACTCTCAGAAGAATCCGGGGGGGCCTCGACTTAGCGGTTTAGAAGACAAAGACTAAAAAGGCCGCGCAGGTATTATCGCCAGCCCAATTATATTTTAGGTGAATTGTCTGCATTTCGGATTTCTCTTCGAAACACAGTAGATATCTGCTTTCAGAGTACCCATCCAGATTTGGGCGTGTTAGATCAGGAACGCAGAATTCATTATCAGCTCAATATTGGTGATTGTTCATTTATGCTCATGCGAGAAGAGTTTCCCTGGCAGTTTAGGCATATGATACGCCAGGGCTTGACAAAATATGAGACTGTTTCTGGGGCTGTTTTCCTATTTCGAAGGATTTCGTTCACTTTTCCGATTCGATCCTTCCTAGCTACTATCCCTTTTAAGTTATGTGACCGAAATTTCGGCAGTTAAACCAAAGCACTTTCTCGTAGTCACAATCCCTTCATTTTTTACTTCTAGTTTTCGCAGAAGGATATATCTCAACTTGAGAATATCGTTGAAAGGGGTAAGATCATTTGGAACACTTCAATATCTTTCCTGTTATATATAAAATTTTAATTATTTTAGAGTGCCCGGATAGCTGAGTGGTTAAAGCGCAAGGCTATCGTACGGAAGGTCGCGGTTCAAATCTCACTGGTGGCAGTGGAATTTGTATCGTGATTTGACGTCGGATACCAGTCGACTCAGCTGTGAATGAGTACCTGAGTCAAATCAGGGTAATAATCTCGGGCGAGCGCAATGCTGACCACATTGCCTCCTAGTGTACCGTTACGGTCTTGAATGAAGTGTTATAACACACTTCAAGGCCCTGATCCAACATGGATTGTTGCTCCAACGATTATTATTATTTTAGATGGGACGCAACAGGGCAATAACATAAACCTTAAATTGAAAAACAATGCACAAAAATACAATTTGACCGCGTGCATGGACCCGCAAAAACTCGTGACTCGGACGCCGTCATCAAGAGGGTACTTTGTAGCCCCTCCCAGTACGTTATTTTGAATGAATGTATCCATAGTACAGGGCAAAGGTGAGGCAGATTCTAATCAGTTCCCTTTTTCCCGAAACTGCCAGAACGCAAACAAAAATTTTTGAATAAATTAGTTTCTTGAGAATCCTTATACAATTAATTCACACCCGCTAAAAGGTTATTGTTGCTGACGAAGTAAATAAAAAACCGACAATCATGAAAAAAAGAAGAGGCAGACATCTGCCAAAAACCAACTAACCAACTTCAAAAGCACAAATTCCGTACGATCTAGATTTGCGGCCAAATCACGGACGAATCACGCTGGCGTGAATTGGATGCCTCAACAGTTAATATCTTGGTTGAATTCTATTCCATAACTTGAGCTACCGCTCCTAAAAAATCCACCAATCTTATCGAGATCAATTTATTTAATACACTCGAAACCATCCTCAGATGATCTCTGAATTACAATTAGCAATTCCCTCACCCTGTGAATTTCTGAAACTTTTGGACAACAGTGACTTCTCGCCGGCAACTTGACAGTCGCTGCCAAGAAGAACCCTTCTCCAAGCCACCTGTATATTTTACGAGTGGCGTTTCTGGAGATACTGTTCAATGCTCTTTGCTCGCCACAACCGGCGACCATTCTCAGACACTCAGCCTGTAGTTTCGGTCCCAATGTCCTGATTGACTTCAGCGGAAATAACGAGAAACTTGATTTAGTACATCGTGGAGCGTTGTTCAGTGCAAATGTCTTTCGACTCTCTTTGTGGCAACCAATAGTGTGCAAGTTAGAGCCCGAAAGGAAGTTTTTTCGTACTTCGATAGATTAATGGTTCGCAGAGAAAAAGCATAAACTTGAACAAAGTCGACACGTTGTAGGGAGCACTTTCCCTGGTGTAATTTTCACGTTCTTCCTGTTGTTCCCCAAAACCGTAAGTGGAAGCACTTTACCGAAATTGATTCTCTCGTAGTTTTCCCCAAAAAATATGAAAGGAAACCACTGTGGTCAGGAAAATTAATACGAACCTCACTTCTTTCAGGTTCATTCGCAAAAATACACAGACGGGGTTTTTTTTCTGTGACTTCCACATTCCTACATTCAGATACTGATAGTGCAATGGTCACCCGCATCAGCCGTGATCTTCTCGTTGTACTGGTTGACACTCCAAGTCTTGGGACATTTTACAGTATTAAACTCTTAGGAGAAAATACATATAATTGGACGCCAGCATGGACAGATATACAACATGGCAATGCCATTTACACTGAAGGGAAAGGTCAATAATGGGGTATGTTTGGGACATGCATATTTGTATGATTATTAAACCTTCTCCCTCTTGGCCTCTACATTAAATACGTTGTAGCGCGCAGTACTGTCAGACTACGTCAGCCAAAATGTTAACCAACGAGGTCCTACGCTCAAAATAATATCCTGAGCGAAATACCTTGAGAGCTCTGGATATTGCCCACTGAATACGTCACACGCAAGCGGAGCTTTACGAGAAACTTTACTTCAACTTTCCAACCACGGCAGGGTCAAAGAACGGCGGCGTGTCGCAAGTCTATGACATGGTGTTCTTCACAGACGTATCACAGGAGTTGTTAGCGGACTTTTCTCGAATATTGTATTTCGGAAGTATTGGCGATACTTGAAGCCTGTGTTTGACAAGGGTAACAGAGCCATTCTGACCGACCGCCAAGCAGTTACTGCGGCTTTGTAATTCTTCGCGGCTGATGGGACAGTGCAGAAACCCTTGGAATAATCTCCAGTGGAAGGGTGGAATCTACTCGCACTACTTGGCATTCGCGGACCTCACCAGCTGCGCGAGAGCTCTTGTGTCAGACGCGTGGAAATGCATACAAGATTACTGCGGTCTGCACTGGGGACTGGCCTATAAGGGATACTTTACAATTCGCATTACCGAAGTGGCGGAGTGGAAGGAGAAGCCCTCAGGCGCTTCGTTTGAAATTGCTCAGTTCTAGCTACAGCCAGGCTACGAACACTAGGTAAACTATTCTTTTTTTGGAGGACCTTAGAAAGAATTGCAGCCGCAGGGTGGGAGAGCTGCTCTCCTTCGTGAATGCTACGGGCCTCTGAAGATCAGAGCCGGTTCAACTCTGCTCCCTTGCTCTTACCACAGCAGTCTTAGGAGGTGGTTTTTGGAGTTTGTGGCATAACAATGGCGTACACAGCGTTAATTCGAAATTTTATATTAAAAATAATGAAAAACTTTTATTAAATTTTTTAGACTTATTAGTACGTTAAGTTTAAATAGAAAAAAAATCGTTTTGAAATTTAAAAAAGATTATTATTGCAAAAATTCCGCTGAAAATTGACCTATCCGAAAAATAGTATCTGGACGATGTTAATCGTTTTTGCTCTTTTATTTATCTGAAAAATAAAATCTCAAAAAAAATTGTTAGTCAATATAAGTGCATTTATGTCCGGGACTCAGGAGCGAGCGGACCGCTTTTCGGCAAGGCAGCTGTGGAAGCAAAAATATTGTAAATATCCTTTCAAAAATTTCACAGTATATTCTCAAAAGATTATAGTTATACTTATATACTATAAAAGCGATTTCTTGAAAATTCTAGACACCCCGACTCCTTAAGAAGAAATTTTGAAATAAAGCTAGTATAACCGTTTGAAAATAGCTTAGCATAAAATTTTATTGCGGGATTGGGATGGAATTCAAAAAATGGGGAATGGGGTCATAAAAATGGGAATGTGATAATGAAGCGATGAAAATGGAAAATTCGGGAGACAATCAGAAGGAATTCTACAGTGTGAGAAACAAAATTACCCGCGGGTCATGAAAGTGGGGATGCTAGAATTTATAATAGTATATCCCCAGACATTATAGAATGTTAGGATCGTATTAAAGTTAAACTTGAATTCATGTACACTAGTATCTATGTACTCGATGCGTCTTCATATCTCAAGCGCCGAGCTTCGCTTTTCGGATTTTTCAATTTTTTTTCTCCAATACTTCAACAATTCTGAACATTTGTTTTGTTTGCAATTAGTTTGTCATTATTTCTACCAAACTGTGTCCTATTTTTTCGCCTACAAAATCGTTTTCTTCCTCCAGACTTTCAACATATGAAAAGGTTTCTCCTTCAGCAAGAACTGGTTTCCCTACCAATTTCCAAATCTATTTTCCTGCTCCTTTCTCTTGGCTTGGCTCGCGGTTCAAATCTCGCTGGCGGGAGTGGGATTTGTATCGTGATTTGACGTCGGATACCAGTTGACTCAGCTGTGAATGAGTACCTGAGTTAAATCAGGGTAATAATCTCGGGTGAGCGTAATGCTGACCACATTGCCTCCTACAGTGTTTTGTAGTGTACCGTTACGGTCTTGAATGAAGTGCTCTAACACACTTCAAGGCCCTGATCCAATATGGATTGTTGCGCCAACGATTATTATTATTTTCCGAGTTATCACAATCTCGGCAGATGCCGGATTTTACCTAATACTAGCACTAAGTGCCAAGCATTTAGGCTCGGACGATCCTACCTACTTAAAAACTAAAGGGGCGCTGGTGGCCGGTGGTAGGTCAGTGGGAGAATCCGTCGAGTACTCCCCGCAACATCGAGCACGTTTGCAGAATGGTGTACATCTGCATCGTTTGAACCAGACTGTGCGAGAGTCCCAGGACATCAAGGGAAGCCCTCAGGGATTTAGGTACAATGCCTGTAGCTGACAATATTATGGGAACTACAACCACCCGCTCGAGACGCCAAATTTCTTTGATTTCACGAGCCAATGGCTCATAGTTCACCTTCTTCTCCACGTATTTCCCTTCAATGTTGCTATTATGGGGGATAGCAACATCAATAATATACGCAGAGCGACCCGTCTTGTCAACTAACGGTACGTCAGGCTTGTTGTGTGCGGTATGGCGATCAGTCAGAACTTGCCGGTCCCAATACATGCTGCAAGCAGAACTATCAAGTACTGCTTGCGGCTCATACCGGTAAACCGGACATGTTCTCGTGATCAGCCCATGCTTATATGCAAGGTTTTGATGGATAACCTTACATACAGCATTATGCCTGGTGATGTATTGCACCGGTGCCATAACAGTACAGCCAGAAATGAGATGGTCCAACGTCTCTAACGCCGAACCACACATTCTGCACTGGTCGTTCTCCACCCGTTCTTTCATGATGAGCTTTTTATAAGCTCGGGTGGCGACCACGCCATCCTGAATGGCACACATGAACCCCTCCGTCTCAGCAAAGAGCTCCCCAGCACACAGCCATCTGTTCGACAGATGCAAATCGACAAATGGCTGCCAAAAAGACAATTTACGTGTTTACCGTGCATTGCCTTCGACTTCCATTCCTCAATCCGCTCCTGGTCCGACTTCACCCCACTCAGAGGATTGAAAGATCGATCCTTCAAGTTAAGTGGAGTCAGTCCACAGTCTGCCTTACAGACAGCCGCATGCAAGGGGCTCGTCTGCTCTTTACTGTAAAAATAAGCGCGCAGCGAGTCGACTTGGCGATGATGTTGTGCCGCCACGTCAACCACGCCCCTACCTCCGATGTCACGAGGCAGGTTCATCCGCTCCACGGCAGACTTTGGGTGATGCATTCGGAATTTGGACATAGTTGTCCGTATCCGCCGCTGGACGTTTTCCAGGTCGGTCTTCGTCCACGGCAATATTCCGAATGCATAAGCCAGTGAAGGGATAGCGAATACATTCAACGCGCTTATTTTATTCTTCCCCGAGAGATGCGATTTCAGCACCAGCTTTACACGTCGCAGGAATTCGGACGGTTCCTTGCAGAATTCCTAGGTACTTGTAGAAATCTGACTCGGTTATAGCTTCGATGTGGAGGTCACCAATGCTATGTCCGGCATGCGGCTCGTGATGACCTTTGCCGATGGCTTGGATTCGACACTTGTCTACTCCAAACTCCATCCGAATATCACGGCTGAACATGTCTATTATTCGCAACAGACTTCTAAGATGGTTGTCAGTACCAGCATACAGCTTGATGTCATCTAGGTACATCAAGTGTGTCAGTTCGCACTTAGCACGTAGGCCATATTTTATTGCAAAACCATGCCCTCTAGCATCATTCAGTAACCATGAAAGGGGGTTCAGTGCCATATAAAACCAAAGGGGACTCAATGAATCCCCCTGGAAGATGCCCCTCCGTATACGGATGGGCTCTGAGGTATTAGCACCCTCAGATGTACGGACTGATAAGGTGGTATGCCACCCTTCCATGACTGTCGCCAAAAACTTTATTAGTTTCGGATCAATGCGATACAGATGTAGGATGTCGATTAGCCAGGTGTGCGGAATGCTATCAAAAGCCTTGGCATAATCAATATAGCAACTGAAGAGGTTTCTTTGGCCTCTAGTTGCTTGTCCTACAACTACCGAGTCGATAATGAGTTGCTCCCCCTTGACGCAACTCGGCAGCCCTTCTGCTCCTCGGACAGAATGTTGTTGGTCTCGAGGTACGCATTGATCCTTCCACTAATAATGGACGTGAGGAATTTATAGAGGGTTGGTAAGCAAGTGATCGGTCTTGTGTCTGCGGGGTCCTGCACCGTGTCCTTCTTAGGGATAAGGTAGGTAATCCCCGCAGTGAGGAAAGGTGGAAATTCCTCCGGCCGACTCATGACCTCATTTATACTGCGTGCCAACCGACTGTGTATGCTGGTAAATTTCTTATACCAGAAATTCTGCACCCCATCCAGACCTGGGCCCCTCCAGTTCTTCGAGATGTTTATGGCTCGTCGAACTTCCTCTTCGGTAACATCCGCGAAATTCATGCCAGGTGTATTGGCATGGCGGGTGCCTTCGGCGGTGATCCACTCAGCATGCTGGGCAGGTAACCCCCAAAGTCCATCCCAATACTCTTTCGCTTCCGTCACCGAGAACTGTATTGTCTGGGCGCTCTGTTGGGATTCGTTGAGAGATCTGAAAAAGCTCCGCTGGTTCCTCGTGTATGTTGCATTCTGGACACGTCTGGAATAACTTTCGGCATACCATTGTAACCGACTACATATGACAGAAAGTTTCTGTTTTAGTGTGTCCAGAATTTCAACAACGGGTGTCTCACAGGGGATGGCATAGTTCCGGTAAACCCTCTGCACTTTATTTCTCATCCGTCGGCTGGCATTGCCAGTGCTGATCTGAATTAGTCTAGCAATGTCCTGCCTTAGTAAATCCCGCCGACGTTCCAGACGAATTTTCCATGGTGAATCCCTTTTGTCACTCAAACCAATAACACGAAAGCGAATCTTCTGACCGTGCAATCTGATAGCCGCAACTGCACCACAATACACAAGTGATTGTAGTTGCAGCAGCGACATATCAGCGCACAGTCGAGATGCAATCTCATCATTGATTTGAGATAGAATTTCCGGAGTTGCTGGAGATGCATAGAGCCTGGAAATACCTGGTCTATGCAAAGGATCCATATCCGAGAATTCCATACACGCTCTTTGGAATTCGTCCTGAACCTCAGCGGAAACCTCAGCTGGACGGTGGAGAAGAGTGCTTCGGCGAGTACTGAACCTGTTGCCTGTAGTGCGGCGTGGTGTTGTTGATGCCGCCGCCTCTGGCCCCATCGAATCTCGGTCACCAGTTTCCCCGATGACTTCAAGCCGAACACGTTCCCTGATGGTGGCCGGGATTGTGTCGCTGGGAGTAATAAAGCGGTACTGGTCTGCGACTCGCTGCACAGGCACGTGCGCGAATTGCGGGAAACGCTCGACGAATCTCTAGTGCAACAAGGGACGGTAAGATGTTGTACCCGCCGCCGATGTTTGTTCGTAGTAGGAGCGGATGATGATGAGTTTCATTTCTTCAGTCCATTTCATCCGCTTCCTACGCGAACCTGCTGTTTGTGGCGAAACAGCTGCAGCAGGCGGAGCTGTACTCCTGGTCGCCGTGGCGCCTAGACGTCGAACCGCCCCACGACTAGCGGTTTCGACGCCGTGCTGTCCATTACGAGAGCCCGACCCAGTCACCAAGTCAGACGACTCCCGCCGGTTATCCGTACCGGACCTCAAATTTTTCCTTCTTCTCATTGTTGGTGGTGCATTTTATCCCTAGCTGCCAGGTGTTGAGATAGCTTCCTTAGTGAGTAATCTGCAAGACTGCAAAGTTCCTGCACTTTCTTCACCTACCCCCTGAGACGCTACGGTGGCATACAGTCATTCAGACTGAAGCTATCCATCCCTCCTCCTTTCATAACCGGGCTTGGGACCGGCTTCGGCGGAGTTCTTATTATTATTTCTCTTGGCTTCCATGTTTTTGTAATTTTCCCTCATCATCATAAAACTTCTCTATTAACTTTCAAATTTCTTTTTCCTAAAAAAAACTCTCAACCATCCATATTGCTAGTTGCGTTGCTCATTGACGTCAAAGCTAGTGTGGTGATGATTTTTTTGACTGGTTAACGGTTGTCACCCACCCATAGTATATATGCTCATAAGCTTAGGCCTATATCACATATTTATTAGAGCAAAATAACCGATGTAGAGGGATAATAAACTGGGAAAATTTGCTAGAATTCATTTTCAACCGAAATCTTGAAATGTTGAAATTTACTATTTTTGGATCCCGGTAGAGAGCTAGGAATTTGACGTATTCCATCAAAAAGGGACGATGTTGGCAGCTAAATATATTCTGCAGCTAACATCGGAACAGGCCCAAGAAATAACTGGGATCATCCACAGGAAATGGACATAACCCAGAGAAACAAAAGATAAATAACCTCCTTTTCAGATTCATGCTAGTGTCTTGATTTCCCTTGAGCTGAAGCGGAACCCGCAGTGCAGAGTTTCCTTGATCCTGTACAGAATGCAATTGATTTTCTGTGTTTCCTAAACTTACATACCTTGAAGAACCACTTATGTTTTCAACTATCTAACGCGTAGCTTAGTGAATCACTTCATGCTTGAGAAACATAAATAAGAAGCAACTCATTTCCAGAATATCCTAAACACGACCCGAAATTTTCCGTTATTATATTGGAATTTAAAAGCACGAAATCGAAAGACGATATTTACCATTGATTAACTATAATACATGTAAGAAAGTGATGTAGTGTCGTGGGTAGTAATAGGATCGACAGAATTATATATTATCCAAATTATTTTCGGCGAAGCTTTTTGTAATTCAGCATAGGAAACCTTTTTCCTTTTGGTAAAAGACTGGGAAAGTTCTTCTAGTCTCTTTGTTCCTATATTACCAAAGAAACTTTTTTGCTAGATATTGGCATATTTATTTTGAGCAATTTCCAATAACCCAGCATAAATCATGAACAGATTCATCGAATGGGATTTCCGCAAACATAAATCTGGAATATTCAAAGATAACTTCTTCTCAGAATGAAGGGAAAACGATTCTATCAAAAATCGATCCTGGTAGCAGTTGGTAATCTTAATATCCTATGTTACATGTGGTGAAGCATGTCAAGGATTGGTGACACCTTTTATTATAATGGAATTTCAAATGAAAATAGTACACAGTTACCCAGTTTATCCAGTTTATTAATAAACTAGTTTATTAACAAATCACTAAATTTGTTCATACAAGCAATACTTGGAAAATCCTTTCCTAAATCAGTGGTTAAATTTCAACAAAACTTTCCTCAACACATAACCTCGGGGAAGGGAAAGTTGTCTTTAATTTTGTTTTCCCAATCCATCATGAGAGGAGATGTAATAACATTAGGACTTTACTTATTATCGCTCAACTCTACCTTGACTGTGAGCAACTTCCTAGGAATAATGGGAAAGTTTTCAAAATTTGTTTGACTTACTGTGGGTTCAGGAGGTTGGGAAAAGGACAGCTCACTTTTTCTCTTCCAGTGATCCTATAGCTCCTTGAGTTGAATTTTTTGGCTTTAGAATATCCCATCAGGATATTTTATGCGAAAAACAAGTCGCGACATCAAAAGTTTCAACGTTGAAGAGATGCGAAGTTCTATTTTCATAAAAAGGCAAGTTTGCCCTACGTACTTCAGCAATAAGAATTGTCATCCTGTTTGGCATCGGAAGATGAATAGCGAACATTTGAGGTTCTGTAAGGTCTTAAAGAACTTCCAGGATTCAGAATGAATGCAGAAAAAGACAAACTTTTTTGGCTAATAATACATTTGGCAGTAACTCCGATGTGGAAGCACTTTTCAAGTATGTTATGAAGTATTCTGTAATTACGCTTCCTTCTTCCTGGAGTGGCTTACTGAGTTGGAGGAAAATTCAACTTTTAACTTTCTCTTTAGATGGAATCAGCGTGAAAGAAAGAATAGAGAAGGAAAAAAACATTATCCTAATTTTATATAATTAAAGTTGATACAAAGGAAAATGCACAGAAAAGCTGCAAGTACTACTTAACACACTAGTGAATGACAGGGAAAAATGAAATGGTGAAGAAACTGGAAAATGTTGCTAAACTCATGATAACACTACGACATTTTCTGAATCTGGTTTCAAGTAGCACTTTGGACTTATTTCTCATTTCTAAAAAAACTTTTCCGCTTCCGATAGAGTTCTATGTCCAAATGAAGGTGTTAGATATGGCGAACTTCATGTTTTCGCACTTGCTCTGCTTCGTTTAAGTAAAAGGGACAAGGCTGTTCTCGATATTGAAGGTGATTTAAGTGCACAACTTGTGGGCAAATGTTACGACCTATGTATTTATTAAGTTAGCTCCCTCCAGCATGGAATTTACTCTGAAAATGTTAGATTCATTATTAGGAATTTGGAAAAGGTACATAAACTACGAGACGTCAAAGACGCTCAATAAATCCCAATAAAAGAGTATCGGAGAGTGTGAAGGGCTCTGCAACGTTAACAACGGTGAAAAGCAGCTTTTACCGCCTTATGATTAGTTGCAGATTGTTTCAACGTTGGGACTACCATAAGGTCAGTCGAGTCTCCATCTGAATGGCAACGACTCTCGCTTAATACAGCCTGGCTATCACTGAAGATTGCAATGCGCCCGCTCTTCAATCGCTCGTCAATCACTCAGTTTGCCACCCTTACGATCGCATATACTTCGGCTTGAAAAACCTTTGCATATTATCCCAACAGAAAAGCCCATTTCTCGTTTTTATTCGAGAGGTAGACTCTAGCTCAAGAGCCCTGAGGCATCGGTGTAGAAGGCCATCGGTATATCCCGCCACGCATTCCTCTGGGGCTTCCCAGTTCTCTCTACTTTTCAGGGTAATTTCATATTTTCTACCAAATAGATGTATGGGGACCCAATAATCAGGAGACATTGTGAAACTGGATTAAGTGCTCCTAATAAATCTTCCAATGCTCTGTGCCTATGAGTTGCTCTCATTACAGTGCTTTGAATAAATATATCCAGGAGCTACAAACTGAGTAATGCATTTAGAGCTGCACCAGATGTCGTGCTCATGGCACTGGAAATACCCAGTCACACAGTTCTTTGCAGTGCGTCTAGTTTACGGTGGAAACCATTTTGACTCGGCTCAACCCACCACACTACGGATGCATAAGCGAACATCAGCCTAATGATAGCAAGGCATATCCACATTACTATATGAGGCCTGTGTCCCCATTTCGAGGCGAAGGTACGTCTGTGCACCCCATAATCTATGGGAGCTCGTTTCAAGTTTACCTCTATATTTCTGTTCCAAGAAAGTTTCTTATCTAGAGTGACTCCCAGATATTTCACTTCTTCGTAGAATTGAAGGGTTGTACTGTTCATTTCTGAGAGGCAAAGTCTATCCAGTTTTCTCCTTTTTGTAAATAATACCATTGTGGCCTTCGCTACTTCTGTTAGGTAGCGATCAACAGCCACTTCAGCACACAGCAGTCTCTGCGTTATCGTAGCATAGATCCACTTAATTAAAGTATCAACACCACGCGTTCTGGCGGCATCACAAGGTTTTTGAAAAGGCGCACTGTCAAACGCTCCTTTATTGTACATAAAAACCTCTCTTGTGTACTCACCCTTCAGAGTTGCATCCTCTATCTTCGAAACCAAAGAATGAAGGGCAGACTCCTAGGACTTGCCACGCTGGTAAGCATGCTGGTTTTCATTATGTGGGTGCGACCTAAGCGCCTTTCTACGAATGTGATGTCAACCAGTCTCTTCCAAACCTGATTTGGTTCTTTGGATTAGAATAGTCATCTTTCTCAGGTTTCGGTATGAAGACTGCCTTAACCTTCTAACAAGAGGTAGGCACATTGCCCAGAGCAAAACATGCTAGAAAAATATTTCCTATAAATCGCTAGGATATACATATGCCATGCATGCCAGATGCTTTAAAGTATTCAAAAGACATTATGGCAGATCTCACCTTTTTATTGGTAACACTCGCTTTCGCAATGTTCCAATTCACTCTGCAACACTTGCGTTTTGAAGGGGGTGTAAGCACCGTCAACTCTTCCCCTACCACTTCTGTCACGGAGAATCTGTACTGATTCCAGTCTGGAGCTCGTGAAAGTACCATCGGGTTTTCTAAGAAAGTCCAACTTGGCCGACTCATCCCTTTTAAGGACTCTTCACAGTCGTGAAGTGTCCCTTTCGCCTTCCAGTTCCTCACAGTACGCTCTAAAGGAGTCTCGTTTCAAACACTTACCGAGCCTCTTATATCCATGCTGTGAGTTGAGGAAATTCAACCAGTCTTCGTTTTTATTGCTTTTACAAGCACGCTTCAGAGGTCGCCTGGTTGATTTGCTAAAAGTTTGCTGTTCTCAGTCCCACCAAGGAACCATTTTATCGCTTTTATCTCAGGAAATGGGACGAATCTCACTAGCACTCAAAAAATGTGTAATTCAGAGTTTTCAATTCATCTGCCAGCGCCAAGGGAGTCTTGCCAAGAAGTTAATTGAACTTTCGCTACAATAATAAAACTAAATTCAAAGTAATGGTGATCTGACAGTGAGACTTCGTCTAGCACCCGCTATTGTGTAACCAACTGTAGTGTGAAGTACGGATTGTAAGGTGAATTACTTCACTTCCTCTCGGCCCCATGAACGTTGGGGCGCACCCTACGTTTGCGGTTATGAGACAACCTGAAGTGATGAAATCAAATTCTCACCTCTTGGATCGCATTTGCCACTGCCCCTACAAATATGTGGAGCGTTCGCATCGCAACCTATTAAGAGTTCGAGACCACTTGATTCGGCATACACTGCCAGATCCCTTAGTTCTTGCGTCGATGGAGGATACAGAGAATCATAGGATAAATAAGCAGAGGCAACTACAATGAGGTTTCCCTCTCACCATTAATCTAGTATTGTACCATGACCGTAACTAAGTCCTGGGAAAAGAACTGCGAACTTGAGCTGACCGCCAGAACTCAAATCCGGGATTATCAGCTAGATCCACTTTAAGGCAGCCTCATCAGTGCATTCTAAATCGAGAAGCCCATCACGAAAACCCTGATTGTTAAATTTTGGCTTCGTTTCAGGCTCTAGCATTTTTTTCCATAAGTATTCCCGTAGGATGGTAAATTGTCCATCTGCCATTTTGAGACCCTTGGAGGAAATTCCCACTCAGCAGTCAGAACTGAGGCTGCAGCTTGCGCATACGTCCGCTTCCTTCCCGCCGTTTTGTCCGTATTCCTATGGAAGGGATAAGCTTCATTGAGGCCTCTCTAGTCGATTTGATCACCTCCCAACAGAGGCCAGGCTAAATCCACTCCGTCTTCTTCTGTCGTTGAGGTCGTCAGGTTCGTCAGGACCATAACACCTGTCTTCAAACGCTCTCACCAAGCCTTGACCCTTGACCAAATAGCTCCGGATTTTGAAAGGGAGCAACGAAATTGGAATTTAAGTAGTTCCGCAGTCTGAAGGGTCATCGTGAATAACGTGATCGGAAGGCGTGGCCGCGGATAGGGATGGTTGATGCGTTTTACCCTCGCAAAGTGTGAGTACCAACCATATATAGTAAGCTTTAACGTTTACGTTTTGAATTGAATCTTCCTTGTTGTCAAATAGTGTCGGAAGTAGACGTCTTAAGATCTGTCTGACTACAGATGCACTGGAACTCAGTTGTCGTGAAGAAGTACTAGAAATACACGTCGGGTACGTGGTAAAAGGAAACCCATCATTGCGTTGGTGAAAATAGCTGGAGTAGAAAGCAACGGTTTTGCTGTCGTGTTCCACCTCGCGAAAGAGCTTGCAGGTAGCCATAAACCCTCGATAGCCATCTGGGAGACATTAACAGCAGATTTCTCATCCGCGTTGATGATCCTCAGACGTATACGACTACAGATGCCTGATGAATCGCATCTAGTTGGATATCCAGAGGTCGTCGCACGCATGCTCGAGCAACATAGCGCACACTAGGAGTGGTTATACAACGGGCCAACCGATGGATAACTGAGAATAGATTCTCCCCAGCTCTAGAGAAACCCGAAGTGGTCGTCCTAACGAAGAAGAGGATTCCCACAGTCCTGCCTATTTAGGTTGGTAAGATGATGGTTTTGTCGAAGCTGGCGGCGAAATACCTCAATATCAACTACGAAGATCAGCTTCTTTAATTCGGAATATTGGAGACAAGGCTACAGTTGGAATGTTTGTGATTTGTCGGCTGATAGCCAATGTTGGGGTCCTTTATTTAGTATTCGTAGTTTCTTAATGAGCGTGGTTCAGTCTGTCTGGTGATAGCAGGAGATATTTCAGTTCGTCTGGAATCTGCAGAATGCAGATGAACTGCATAGTGGAATGAAGAGTACGTAAGAAAGTGAAATAAGGAAGCCGAAAATCGAGGTGCATCTCATCAAAAACGTGCGGCCGTTGTTCAACCGTAAACATGGTGGGGTTGATTACCTAACGCAGCTACTTATCAGGCACGGATATTATCAGTCTTATCTATACCCAATCGAGAAATCACAGTCACCCGACTACATTTACTGCAAGGATATGGTCGATGATGCCTATCATACTTTTTCTTCTGCAAAAGGTGGCAGTGCCATCCCATCGTTTGTCGACGCCAAGTGCATAGTTGAGGCCATTTGCTGGACAAGGATACACGATACACTAAGAGACGCTGGGGCTCCCTGAACTAAGGGGTGTGGGCTCTTACATTGAATAAATGGATGGGATGGATGAGGTAATGTGTCAAACCCTTCCGGGTTGGTCTTATGAAACAGGAGTATGGCACTTTGTACGTCACAGCATTTCATCTCCCCATCCCTAAGAAAAACGAAGTAGTGTCGCTGGCATTGGCGATCCCCTAGTGAAACTTTTCCGTGCAGCTTTTATAGACTTACTTCCGCTCAATATTAAATCTTGCGAATCTGATATTTTTCTGACAGTGGACATTTCCATTTCGAAAATGAATACCTGTCTTGAATGTGACAACTGCGTGTCTCATGCTATTGCAAATATGTTTAAATCAACCTGGACCGCTCTAAAGAACACTCTGAAAGCATCGCCTATAGAGTATAGGCAGGTTTTCGCCTTGGATACTCCTGCATCGACCATTCACCGCCCTTCACATCATGGTGGAGCAGTGTGCAGCACTCATACCATCGCTCCACCTACTTTCCATTGATTTCGAGAAAGTTTTCGGTAGCGTAAATAGGAAGTGTATCTGGAAGTTGAAACTCATAGCCATTATCAAGGCGACATATCATGGCGCAAAATGCAACGTGCTGCATCGTGGTTGAAGTCGAAAGTCGAGTCCTGCTATCAATACTTTCACTTGTCGTCGTCGGTAGCGTCTTCAAAGCTACCTTGTCCGAAGGATGTGGCGGCGTTCAAAGGACGATGGTATAACTTTTTTTCTCAGAAAATAACCATGTGGGGTATTGAATGGAAAGGCACAACACTTTAAAAGCTGGCTCAAACGAAAGTATACGCACCGTAAAGTGAATAAGTCCACTTCTTAGAAAATGAGCAACCAAGGAAACTGGAAAAAATTATGACGATGCACCTTGGTATATGATATCCAAGCCTCGTCCCATTCGGATATTTGCTCGCTTACTACTAGCACAGCAAGAGACAAATGGCAGTCCAGCTCAATCAATACGTGATAAATCCAGTTACCGAGTACGAATTCCGGGAGATATGTGGTAGAATTGGGGATAAAAAGATCCCAGGTTGTGATGGTATTTCCAGGAAAGCATTGTAGCTGGTAGGGCAGACTAAGCACTACGCTTTCGTCAACAGGTCCGTACTAATTGCATCGTCGCAGCGGGGTTACCACAGGGCTCGGCACTGGATCGCCTGCTGTGGAATGACATGTACAATGGCTTCGAGGAGACTCTGACAATAGCCTGGTTTTAGTTGTTACAGCGAAGCACCCAGAAGATGTGGAGAAAATTAAGGAGAACGGTAAAGTTCTGTTTGGCCCTTGTTAGGCTGAGTGTTTGTAGATGAGAGAACGAAAGCGGTGCTAATAACAAACGGATCCAGGTCAGACGTTTACACCGGGTTTAGCTGAGACGAGAGCCTGGGTGTGGGTGGTAATTTACTCCCTTTATCAATTAATAAATTAATTATTAATTAACATTTAATTTTCTTCTGGAGTACAAGAAAAACAACTGAGTTTACCTTTACCAAATTTGCCCCCTACTCTTATTACTACCTTCCCATACACCTACCAATCGATTTTAACCCTTGCTCGAACCTAATGCAAACTTTGAAATGGAAATTTTTGAAAAGAAATGTAATTCCCCCGCTATGCACTTAATTCTCTTTCTTGTCCTATAAAATTTTTGAACTTTGAAACACATCTTTCGAAGCGGAGCCAAACTTTTCAAGTCACATGAATAATCCAGCAGTGTTAGCGCATCATGGCGCCCACCACTCTTGTTTGCCTATTATCTGCCTCTTCCCATCCGTACGCTCCCAACCGTATCTTTGGAACGGATACATTAAAAAAAACATTTTATCGAACGGAATTTTCATTAGTTTGTTTTAATGGTTGTTATCTCATCTTGGCAATGATCTTGCTTTCTTCCGATATTGCGAGGTTCAATGCACGTGGCTTGATTACTCCTTTCACCTCGACTTGTTTTCTAATTTCCACCGCCGTGCTTAGTAAACATAAGAAATATAAAAAATTGAAAGTAATAGAAGCATCAAGGAAAAAGCCAGTGGAATAGTATACATAATATGTCATTCACTAAAATTATCAACAATTTTTCGGGCATGTTGGGGGATTTCAATCAAATTAGAAACGCATGACTGAATTTAAGATAACAAAATAAGAATTGGATTTAAACAAATTATTATTACCGCTTTTATATAGTATATTTAAGAACAATTTGGTCGACTCACCAGCAATTGTGCATGTATTTTAAAAACAAATTTAAGAGCGGAAAATGTGAATTTCAGATACGAAAAAGTTTTTAGCTTTTTATAGGAAGAAATTTCGGGTATGCATGCCATCATGCAAGTCCACAATTTGAAATAATTTTCCTGTAAAACCATTTCTCCATCCTAAACTTTTGTTAACTATGTGTATCATATCTTTAAGCATCTTTTATCTATATAAAGATGTATTCTTTTTAATATTCTAACGTATATGTTTCGGAAAGTGCTGATGATGAGGACCTTTCATCTGACCTTACATGCATGAGGAGCCATCCATAAACTTTACAAAAAATCGATGCATTCGCTACACACGTGGGATTTGAAAGCTTTTCTATTTCTTCCATATTTCATGGTGCAACCGTTTTCGAATTAAATGGATGTAAGCAGATGGACACAAAGACAGATAGTAAATCGATTTCAATAAGGATTTGCCCTTACTCTTCTCTTTCTCGACATTAAATCACTTGGATTAGTAATAATCAAGCACTTTTATCTAACATTCCTGATGATTATACTTAAGGAAGAAAGTTTGTTTCCCTCTTTCATATACTGAGGAGCTTCTGTTATCCACTATGTTATAGCGTGGGATCTGAAAACTACCATATTCTCAGTAAAGTTCGTCAGCATATATGAGGAATGACCAATCTGTTTGGTTGTGAACTTCAGCTATTCTATGAGGACAAAAAATGCTTTGTGAAGTATCCACACGCTCCTCGATAACAAGTGGTGGCCAACATTAGGAGTTGTTTTGGTCATTTCAACCGTTTTCTTATCAATGTATGTAGTACATTCAATAAAAGAAAACTTGACATCAGTTTCAATAGCAGGAACCACTGTGATCCGTGCCTGCAGCTTACGTACATGGCGAGCTAAAGTGTAGGTGAAATAGGTTTGGAGTTAAACACAAGTCGTTTTCAGGGCCCAGTTGCAGCAGTAGAAACAAGTTGAAAATCGGAAGTTCATCGGTTTAGTTATGGAAGATTTCGATGATTTATATATATACGTTGAATATATCTCATATTCAATACGATGTGATACTGACATGTTATTTCCTAGAGAATAGTAATTTGATGCAAAAGCGGGAAATTCGACCTACAACAACTTTGCTAATAATAGTAGGATTTCCACCAAACTTTGCAGTGTGGTGCTTCATATTAAAGCCGATATTACTGCAGTTTTAAGGATCTAGTATGAAATTTTCAAAGCACCTGGCATAGATGACATCTACCTAGCCATGCTGGAGGAGGGTATAGAGCACTTAGAGCAACTTCTAAGAAATATTTTTCGAGGATGTCTTGCTCTGGGCTACGCGCCTTCCTCTTAACAGAAGGTGAAGATCATACCTAAGCCTGGGAAAGATGACTATTCAAATCCACAGAACTTCAGCAAATCAGCTTAACATCATGGGGTAGGTAGGTAGGTATCAGTGGCCGCTCCGAGGAGCCCAATTAGCGCTTTGGTGCGCCGTTTTGATGCCACAAACTCCCAAGACCGTGACTGTTGTTATAGGAACAGGGAAGCGGAGTCCAGCTGGCTCGGATCCTCAGAGCCAGCTCGTAGCATTCACGAAGGAAAGCAGCTCTCCGACCCTGTAACTAGAAATCTCACTGAGGTCCCCAAAGAATGGTTTACCCAGTGTCCGCAGCCTGACTCGAGCTAGAGCCGGGCAATCGCAGAGAAAGTGCATGAGGGTTTCCCTTCCTTCTCCGCAGCTTCGGCAATGCGAGTTGTAGGGTAAGCCGAGCCTAGCGGCATGGTCCCCTATGGGCCAGTGCCCCGTGCAGACCGCCGTAATCTTGAATGCATTTGCACGCGTCTGGCACAGGAGCTCTCGTGATCGGGCTATGTTATAAGCGGGCCAAATTCTCCTTGATTTGGCACAGCTTGTAAGCCTTCGCCATCTCAGGCCCGCGGCTGCTAGGTAGTGCGAGTAGACTCGGCCCCCGACAGCCGCCAGCGGAACACCGACTGTGTTCCCCGAGGGACTGCCAAGAGCAGAGCCTTGCCTGGCCAATCCGTCAGCCCGCTCATTCCCTTCTATGTTCCTATGCCCGGGAACCCAGAGGAGAGTGATCTTGAGCGTGCCGCCCAGATGGTTGAGCGTGTCTCTGCACTGCCCCACCAACCGGGAAGATGTCGTCGTTGAGTACAAGGCCTTGATGGCCGCTTGGCTGTCGGTCAGAATGGCTATGTTACGCTTGGGACTCGAATCACGCTCCAGCCATCGACAGACTTCCAATATCGCCAGTACTTCCGCCTGGAATACACTGGTGAAACCTGGGAGACCATACGACTTGGATACACCGTGTGTATTCGAGAAAACCCCCGCGCCGACTCCATAGGCCATCTTTGATCCGTCCGTAAAGAATACCGTGTCATAGTCTTGCAACACGCCGCCGGTCTTCCACTTTGCCCTGGTTGGAAGGTCCACAGCAAAGTTTATCGTGAAGTTCAGCTTGCGTGTGACATAGTCCGTGGGGGATGCCCAGATTTCTCGAGGTATTTCATCTAGAATGTTGCTGTGGCCATAGGACCTCGCTGCCCAGCATCCGGACTCACGCAGTCTTACGGCACTGCACGCTGCAACATATTTGATGTGGAGGTCAAGGGGGAGGAGATGCAGGAGTACATTGAGAGCATCTGCCGGGCAAGACTGCAGAGCCCCCGTAGCACCTGCACACGCGGTTCTTTGAATCCTATTAAGCTTCGTTCTATTGTATTTCTTCTTCAAAGCCTGCCACCATACAATAGATCCGTACGTCAGGATCGGACGCACTACAGCGGTGTACATCCAGAGAACCATCCTCGGCTGGAGACCCCATTTCCTGGCAAAGGTTCTCTTACAGGCATAGAAGGCTATACAGGCCTTCTTAACCCTCAGTTCTATGTTCAACCTCCAATTTAGCTTAGGATCCAGGATTACACCCAAATACTTCACATTAGAGGAAAGAACCAATCTTTGTTCATTCAGCCGTGGTAGATGGAATTCAGGTATCCTTGTCTTGGTGGTGAATAGCATCAGTTGCGTTTTGGTTGGGTTTATGCTGAGTCCGCATCTTGCGGCCCACAGGCTCACCTTTCGCAACGCTCCTTCCATAATGTCGCTCATAATGGACAGAAACATCCCAGATACTAATATCACCAAGTCGTCGGCATACGCCACCACCTTCACCCCGCTGCTGTCTAATGTACGTAAAATTTTGTCCATTACTATTAACCAGAGCACCGGTGAGATAGCACCACCCTGGGGCGTGCCTCTGTTCACAGCTCTGGTCAAGTGGTTGCCTCCCAGATCGGATTGGATTATCCTGGTACTCAGCATGGATATAATCCAATGCGTGAGATACCCCTCCAATCCAATACCGGTCAAGGCTTCCTTGATGGCGTTGGTACTGACGTTGTTGAAGGCTCCTTCTATATCCAAGAAGGCAGCAAGGGTATACTGCTTGTACTGCAGCGACCGCTCAACCGTGCCAATTACCTCGTGGAGGGCGGTTTCTGTGGATTTTCCTTTGAGGTAGGCATGCTGGGACTTAGAGAAAGGCGTTCTCTCCATAATCGTCCTTAAGTGAATGTCCAGGACGCGTTCTAGGGTCTTCAGCACGAAAGAGGTCAGGCTGATTGGTCGAAAGTCCTTCGCGGACTCATGACCGCGCCTGCCCGCTTTCGGTATGAAAACCACCCGTGCGCGCCTCCAGGACTGCGGTACGTATCCTAAAGTGATGCAGCTCCGGTAAATCTCAACAAGCCACGGCACAACCCTTTCCTGCTGCTTCTGTAGCATGACTGGCATTATGCCATCTGGGCCCGGAGATTTGTATGCGGAGAAGCTGTTTATAGCCCAGCCGATCCTATCCCCGGTAATTACCGATTTGATAGTCTCGCACAGCTGGGGTTGCCGCAAACCCTCCAAGCGAGGTTCTGACTCACAGTCCTCCTCGCTGGAGGGAAAGTGCGTTTGCACCAGCAGCTCCAAGGTTTCACTAGAAGATTCCGTCCAGGAGCCTTCCGACTTTTTAAGGAAGGATGGACTCTTATGTTCCTTGGACAGAATCTTATTGAGCCTCGCGGATTCACTAGTGCTTTCAATGTTCTGACAATAGTCTAGCCAAGACCGCCTCTTGGCGGTCCTGATGGCCGACTTGTACTTCTTTAGGCAGTCCTTGTATGGCTGCCAGTATTTTTGCCTGTAGCAGATGTTGAAGATTTCTCTGGTCAACTTCCTGAGACTAGAGAGATCTTCGTTCCACCACGGTGGCAGGGTCTTTTTGCTGTACTTAGCAGGGCACGAGACTTTGAAGGCGGTATCAAAAGCCTTCTCCAGAGCCCCGACCTTTGACTCCAGTTCGTCTGTCGTGCCAATCCTACCAATTTGCGCACCGGAGAGTTTGTTCTTAATTACCTGACCAAACTTTCTCCAGTCGATCCTCCTGGGGTCTCTAAAGGGCTTGGAGACCTCTGCGGCGAGATCTAGACTGAAGAGTATCCAACTGTGGTCAGAGAAGGATCTCTGGTCAGACACTCTCCAGTCCTCCACCCTAAGAATCCCGTTGTCGGTTATTAGGGTGATATCAAGGACCTCTTCCCAACCGTCACAGTTCTCCGAGCAGGGGAAATGAAAGGTTGGTGTACTGCCCCTGTTACACACCGATAAATTTGAAGTAATAATAAAATCAAAGAATGACTCACCCCTTTCGTTGATTTCAGAGCTGCCCCAAAGCGTATGCCTTGCATTTGCGTCGCAGCCTATCAGCAGGTTGGCTTTCTTTGGTGTTATGGTGTTCATCAGATGTTGTAGTTCTTGTGGCGGAGCTGATCGGTCGTGAGCCATGTACGCCGAGGAAATATACACGTTCTCTGCCCCCACCTGCTCCAGCTTGACCACAACTAGGTCACTGGAACTCAGGTCCGGGCACAGAAAAGCGTGCAGACTCTTCCTCGCAAGAATACATGCTCTAGGTTTAGCCTGATCAGCGTCTCCTGTGCTGTGGAATAGATTAAAATATTTGTTTTGGAGCCCTTTGATGGTTCGGTCGCTTCCGACCCAGGGCTCCTGTATTAATGCGATGTCGATGTCTTCCTCTAAGAGGAAGACGAGCAGATTAGCCGAGGCACACTTCGAGTGCTGCAGATTTATCTGCGTTACCCTCAGCATGATCTGCTTTCGTGGGGGGTTCGACAGCCCCCGTCGGACCGTCGATCGTCATCTCCTCCAACAGCTCGTTGGCGGCGTCGATTGGGTCAAGGTCGTCGTCCGGTTTTGCGGAGCGGAACACTTTTACTTTGGCATACCTGACTCCGAACCACACTTTGTAATCGGCCTTTTTCAGTGCCTCCAGGCACTCCTCGTTTATGCGGAGTAGTACGGGCTGGCTGTTTATCTGAGGTTCCTCCTCCTTTATAACAACCCAGTCGTCCATGGAAATCCCGTGGTTGTGAAGGCGCAGGAAATGGACCAGCTTGTCCTTCTCCATGCGGATCTTCGGCAACCAAATGCGAGCGACCGGTCTCCTGGGAATCTCGTCGTAAGGGATAGTCTTGAGCTTAACGCCCTCCCAAGCGTCGCTGATCTTAGCGACGCACGAGCCGAGAAAGTCCTTAGAGAACTGGTCCATGCAAGCTATTACGTGGAACCCACGGACCACATGAGATGAATCAAAGTGGGGAGTGAGTCCCGGGTGTTTGCCTCCGATTTCCACGAGATGTTCATAGACCATGCCCGACAGCCTAGCCTCAACACTGGTCCACACCTCCAGCGTTAGTTTGCCGCTAGCAGAATTGCCATCCGCCAGCGCCACCCATAAGTGACTCCTGGCCACATCGCTGAAGGTCTTCGCAGTACGTGGCCCGCCGGCTGACGGTTGCTGAACAATTTCCTTCGTATGTTGCTTGGCGTCTGCGCTCTTGCCCACTCTACTCCGCTTTTTATCTTGTTCGACCTCGTCTTGAGATCGGTTACGTTTTAGAGCGATGGGCTTCGCCTTCTGTTCGTCAGCCCGGCGTTTGCTGTTGTATTCATCAACAATCGCCTGGTATTTAGCGAGGTCTTTTTCATCCCGCTCGTCGACAGTACCGGCCTCCTTATTCTTGGCAATCTTGCCGAGAATATGCATGGCCTTCTGGTACTGACTCTTGAGCAGGACACCCGTGGACCTTCGCTTCTTAGCCGGTTTCCGGCGATTCTTGTCGGTTTTCGTTTTCGAGGGATCCCCCGACGCTGAGGGCTTCGGGTCAGGAGTACTATGTCTGGTACTCGCTACACCCAGCCTGACGGCAGTGGATTCCAGGCTAGAATCCACTAGTCCGTCTGACGCCTCGCTCCGGGAGGTCCCTGCGGTTGGTTTCAGCATAACGGTGCTACGGCTGGCACCGAGTGTACTGCTCTCGACGGCCACTGTCTCCTGACTGGAGGCCAGCAGCTCGTCCTCCGATGATGCGCCTGGCATCATCGCCTCCTCTTCTATCGTCATTTTGGTTTTTTTATTATTAATTGAGTCCATGCCTTGGTCCCACGAGTAGTCCGGGAAGAATGTCCACCCTGGCTGGCCCGGCCACCAGGGTAAGGGTCTTAATTGAAACTGAAGGTGCCCAAGTTATTCAGAGTTCGCATACTAAAGACCAAGCTCCCCATTGGCCACGCAGCCCTCGGCGTATGCTGTTCCACCTTGGCTTGGGGTCCTATTAGCACCTTCTCCGATGCAGGGAGGACGATCCCCGGGCTGTTACTTCAGTCCATCCCCCCGCCAGATCTACTTGCCCCTAACACATGACCAGCAGACAAGCAGATCCTCGTCAGTTGGATGGGCTTAACATCATTTTCGCTGAAATGTCTAGGGGGATTGGTTGAGCGCCACATTCGCGAGAAGGCGCTAAGGTCGCACCCACCAAATGAAAACCAACATGCTTACCAACGTGGAAAGGCCTATGAGCCTGCCCTTCATTCCTTGTTTTCAAAGATAAACGACGCAACTATGAAAGGCGAGTACGCGATGGGAGTGTTCGTGGACATTGAAGGGGCGTTTGACTCTGCGCCCTTCCAAAGCCCTGTGATGCCAGAGAGCATTGTGCTGATGAAACTTTAATTAAGTGGATCTAGGCTATGTTAACGCAGAGATTGCGGTGTGCTAAAGTGGGTGTTGATCGTTACCTAACAACGGAGTCGAAGAAAGGCTGCCCTGGTGTGCTATAGCCACATCTGGTGAGTATGCTGATCGACTCGCTACTATGCAAACTGCAAAATCTGTCAATACGCAATCTAGCTTATGCGGATGGCGGGGCTGTGATAGTTGTTGGTCGAGATCGAGGTACACAACGTGCCGTTGATTTGAGTGACAGTTGGTGCCTTAGATATGGACTTTCAGTAAATTCAAATAAAACCACAATGGTATTATTTACAAAAAGGAAGAAACTGAATAGTCCTTGCCTTCCAGAAATGAGGAGTACAACCCTTCTACTAACATTCTACATAAGAAGCTCCTTTGGAAAAAGCACTTAGAAATAAAGATGAAACGAGTTCTCACAGTTTATGGGCGGTGTAGGCGGACCTTTGCCTCGACATTAGGACTTAGGCCTCAGGTTGTAATGTGGATATATGTCGCTATAATAATACCGATGTTCGATTATACATCCGTAGTGTGGTGAGTTAAGGCCAAACAAAGGAGTTTTCACTGTAAACTAGCCACACTTCAAAGAACTGTGTGTCTGGGTATTACCGGTGCCATCAGCACGACATCCGGTGCAACTATGAATGCCTTACTCAATTTGTAGGCCTTGGATAAGTTGTGGATCATAGCACCACAAAGATAACAGCTGATAGACTAATTCGATAACATCTATGGGGAAACAATGGACGAGGGCGAGGCACAGAGCACTGGAAGAGTTATTTAGAGAACTGAATCCAGTTTTCGCAATGCATTCTGATTCTCAGATTCCTATACATATGTTTGGTAGAAGATATGATGTTATCTTGAAACGAAGAGAAAACTTGGAGGAACCGATGGCTCAAAAACAGAAAATGGTTCTGGAGCAGGAGTCTACCTCTCGAATAAAAGCGAGAAGTGGGGTTTTCCCTTGGGACGATATACCACGATCTTTCAGCTGAAGTGTATCCGATCTTAAGGGCGGCAATCTGAAGATTGACCAGCAGTTGAAAGGCAGGCACATTGCAATCTGTAGCGATAGTCAAACTGCATTGAAGAAATTGAGCAGCCCTTTGATTACTTCAAAAATCGTCCTATTCTGGGTACCCGGTCATTGTGGTATAGAGGGAAATAAAATCTCAGATGCTTCAGCAAAAGAGGGATCAATTTTTCCCTTGCTCGATTCGAAACCAGCAATTGGAGTGTCAGGGGTATTGGGTAATGCTGCTATCAAAACTGGTGACCAGCTTCCTATAATGGCAGCTGGCTGAGCCTTAATGGTGCTAAACTTTTCCTGCCAGAACCAAACAAACACACTGCAAAGTTTATCCTGTATTGTAGGCATTCTGACAGACCATAATTCACTAGCTGGACATATATTCAGAATAGGAATTCTCCAAGATGATACGCATCCTTCCTGCAATGAGGAAGTGGAATCCACGGAGCATTTTCTAAGCGAGTGCCCTGGCTACAGACGTATCAGACATTAGATTTTTGGTGCTGAAGTGCTACAACTGCAACGGGGAGCATCAGATCCACTTACGGAAATCGTGCGATACAAAAACGAATTCGGGATATTCTGTCAGACAGGGAATCGAGTACAATGGACCGTCAGAGTCTGAGTGCTCAGAAGACTTGCCTCTCCCCCACCTCAAACACATACACACAAACATGAACTTCAGCGGGGTTCGCAGTAAATTTTCGAAGTATAATAATATACTGTTAATAACTATTCAAGCAGATATCGCAACGGAAAGTATTTTGGGGGACTAGATACAAAACGCATGGAACACCATAATTATAATTATTTTCAAATTTTTTGGTTTTGTAGTTTCTTAGATCAGGTTCTTGGAGTAATGCATCCCTTTTGGACCGTCGTACTCCTCTCCTTTGCAACCAATGTCAAAACTAATACCTACTTAGGAAAGTATTAATCTTTCATTCATTGGCTATATTCGATAAGAAAAAAATTTGCATTTGCATAACATCAATGTGCGGCAATGTAATTCACCTTCATCCGTATGGGTTCATACTTCTAACCTTTTTTCCAAACTTCATGTCGATAGGTGTTACTGTTTATGAGAAAAGCGCGTATAATAGACCGTCGGACAGATGGTATAGATTTTAATAACGTTCTGTTTTCTACAATACGGAGGAGCTTTTTAATCGAAACAACCCCGGTCAGCGGCTAAACTGATTAATACTTGTGAGAAAGGCTCTAATACCATACGACATTATTATGATATTGATATAAATATGATCAAAACTTGTTTAAAGTTGAGTGCACTTAACAAGTGAGATTGAGCCATTTTAAGGTTTTTTGCAAAAATAAAACCTGGCTAAAACTTTGTGTAGCCTGGATGATTTCGCAGTTTGTTCGATCCCTTTGCATAATTTCCTGAAGCTGTTTTGTTTTGCTTCCCTGATCGCGTTGCTATGCGTCGTCAGGACATTTGTGCATCTCTGCCAGTTCCAACCCCGTTGAAGGGCTTTCGGACTTTCGTTCTCATTCTGGCTGGGTTTCTGATCTACCAGGATTGATCCTTCGATTGTACTTTTAGCCAAACAGCTGGCGTTATATGCGTCAATGACGACTCTCCTCCAATTTTTGACCAGCTCCTTCATCTGAGTGCTTCCTAAAGTAATGTCTAGTATCTCTTGACTGGTATTGGTCACGAAAATTGGCTTGTTCCCAGTATCATATATTTTTAGCTTATTGCTAAGTATGGATTAAAGAAGATACTCACGTCTTCAATTGATATTGCGCTTCCCGGGACCTAATGATGGGCGTTGGCGTCGCAGACAAGTGTTGTGATATGAAAATTCCACGTCGTATGGCCGTCAGATGCCCTTCACCGCGGCCCTCCTTGCTGCTACCTTCAACCCTGACCTAACTGGGACTTCTTGTCTCTTGGATTAGCATTTATAGATTTCTTGGGAGTAGTCCCCTCCCGTTGGATAATCTCTTCTTTAGTTCCATCGTTGAAAGCTTAGGACTGTCCTGAGTTTTCTCAATGGGCTCTTTTGGTTTCAAGCCTTCCTGTAGATAGCCCAAATGCCAGTTAGTACTTATGCTATTAAGGCCTGTCTCCTTTCTGGTCTCCACACAAACTCCCCTTTTTAAGTACAGTGCTTCTACCTCTAGTTATCAGAATTGCGAAGATGGGTCTCTGCATGATAGACCAGTTTGTGTGTGGTATGGAGTCTTGTTTGTTTGTTGTTAATATTTCGATTACTTTTTGCTGGTGCACATACTATTTTGTACAGGGGGTGGCTATCACCACTAATTATCTTGGCAGTCGGTAGATTTGGCTCCTGGAGAGGTACATATCAACCCCAGCTGAAGGTAGGTTGACTCCCAGGGTGTTATATTCCGCACTAGGCTATCATGCAGTCTTCTTTTTAACCCTTTGTCTGATATTAAGCAAAACGTCCCTATGTGAGCTTAAGAAAACAGCTCAACTGCGAAGTAGGAAAGTGGTTAGTCAAAAGGTACCCACTTAAAGTGAAGCAGGACCCATTCTTCGGAACTACAACCATATACAAATTATTCTCATATATGAATTACTCAAAACTTTTCGTATTTAAAGGGCTGAGGTTTTAGTTGATATGTGTGAAATATGTGGCGTGTAATACTTTTTTTAAGGTATTGTTTGCAAAACAAAACCTTATTAAAATCGGTTCTTTCCGTCTGTCTGTCTGTCTGTCTTTCACACGCACTTTTCTCAGAAACGGCTATACCAATTTACAGAAATTTGGTGAGAAGGTGGGAACTATGAGCGCCCAGACATGCAGTGGTATCTTTCTACGTTGAGATTTAGGGGTGTCCCCAAACATGTAAAAGAGGGGTGTAAAAATTTTTTTCAACAAATATAGTCATGTGGGGTATCAAATGAAAGGTCTCGATTACTCGATTAGTACTTTTCGAAGCCGGTATTAGTTTTGAGATTTGTTAGAAAGGCCAGGTCAAAATACTTTGCATATCGTTAATAATAGTATTTTACCATATTTTTGGGGAAATTGAGTAAAACCCCCTTTAAGTTTATCCCAGGATTATAAAAGTTGGTAGTAGTATAAAATAGAATATAAACCCCCAACTTTGATTAAAATCATACTATTAGTAACAAAGTTGACTTTACACTCTAAATTTACTGCAACTAAATATCAATGTCACACTAAAGTGGGTAGTCAGACATGCTAAATGCATATACATAGTGGGCTACGTACAAATGGGATAGTTCTACACTCAAATATACTCATAGAAGAAGCGAACAAAACCTGAAGCGCCCAGCTTCCGGTTTCCTGACTTGTTGATAGATAGATAGATAAATTGCTTACCAACCTCCCTTCTCAGTTGGTCCATCGATTCCCATGCTTTGTGGCACTCTCTTGCTGGAGCCTAATGTAGATAAGGTGCTCGTGCATTTAAGGACAAAGAAAGACTTCGAAATCATTGAACAACATGGGATGTCGTAAACGTTGTTACAATCATTTTCCGAATTCATTGTCCGCTTTTGTATTGCTTGAGGTTGCTCATAGGACCAAATATGGCAGTTCTACTTATTCACGTACCCATTAAACTAGAAATAAACTTCAGCGGAAAAGAAAACGTTCCAATAAAAAAACGGGTCCCCATCCATCTAAGGCTCACTCACCAAAAATGCGATTCTGCGAAGCGGCAGGCTGTTCGGCTTTCCTCCTGCCATGAGCTGTATCTTCTAAAGCTTCAGATTTTCTACGTAGCCAGTGGAGTATCCCAACCTCAATTTTTTCGAATGGCGACAGATGGAAAACCATTTACATTGGTGGTAGTGTGCAATGGCCGAAGTGCGTGAAAGCAAAGGTTTTGATAATAAAATTCTATAATTTAAACGCTATGTTGGAATAAAATTGAGTCTAAATCTCTCAGGTTCTTTTAGTTTTCAAGAAACTACGAGCGAATAAAGCCTCGCTTTTAACCACTATCGGGTAAGATGGCAAAATTCTAGAGGAAAAAAATTTGTCATTGCCTATGAGAGCATAGCTACAGTAAAATCCTATACGGCCGTGAGGAAATTGGTATCCCCCACGAAATTGATAAGACTAATTAGGCTGACTCTGACCAATGTGCGAGGCCAGATAAAAACAGCAGGATCACTCTCAAGACCATTCGACATCAACACCGGTCTACGACAAGGGGATGCCCTGTCATGCGTTCCCTTTAACCAAAAGTGAAAATGTGATCCATGATGCTGAGGTAAATGCCAAAGGAACGATTCTCTTTAAGTTCACCCAACTACTGGCCCATGCTGACGATATCGACATCATGGGAAGAACCACCCGAGACGTACAAACTGGCTTCATCCAGATCGAGCAGACGGCGATCTTTGCGAGTTCTTGGGCTACACATCAATGAAGGCAAGGCAAAATATATGGGGGCAACGTCAGCACCGAAAACCAACCAACCAATAGCATCAAACTGCACTGGTCAAACGGGAAGAATAAAGATAGGAGACTACAACTTTGAGATCGTTGATAATTTCTCCTATCTAGGGTCGAAAATCGCAACGGATGACAGCTACGATGTAGAATCGATTGGTCTTCAATTTTAAATAGAATATGATGCGGACGTCCAACACTATATTACGTTACGGTCTTGAAGAAACTGCTCTAGCACAATTGAAGGGACTGATCCAATTGGACTGTTTCGCCAACGATTATTATTTCCGAGTTATCACAATCTCGGCAGATGCCGGATTTTACCTAATACTAGCACTAAGTGCCAAGCATTTAGGCTCGGACGATCCTACCTACTTAAAAACTAAAGGGGCACTGGTGGTGGTGGCCGGTGGTAGGTCAGTGGGAGAATCCGTCGAGTCCCCCCGCAACATCGAGCACGTATGCAGAATGGTGTACTTCTGCGTGGTTTGAACCAGACTGTGCGAAAGTCCCAGGACATCAAGGGAAGCCGTCAGGGATTTAGGTACAATACCTGTAGCTGACAATATTATGGGAACTACAACCACCCGCTCGAGACGCCAAATTTCTTTGATTTCCCGAGCCAATGGCTCATAGTTCACCTTCTTCTCCACGTATTTCCGTTCAATGTTGCTATTATGGGGGATAGCAACATCAATAAGATACGCGGAGCGACCCGTCTTGTCAACTAACAGTACCTCAGGCTTGTTGTGTGCGGTATGGCGATCAGTCAGAACTTGCCGGTCCCAATACATGCTATAAGCAGAACTACTGCTTGCGACTCATATCAGTAAACCGGACATGTTCCCGTGATCAGCTCATGCTTATATGCATTATATGATAGATAACCTTACATACAGCATTATGCCTGGTGATGTATTGCACCGGTGCCATAACAGTACAGCCAGAAATGAGATGGTCCAACGTCTCTAACGCCGAACCACACATTCTGCACTGGTCGTTCTCCACCCGTTCTTTCGTGATGAGCTTTTTATAAGCGGGTGGCGACCACGCCATCCTGAATGGCACACATGAACCCCTCCGTCTCAGCAAAGAGCTCCCCAGCACACAGCCACCTGTTCGACAGATGCAAATCGACAAATGGCTGCCAAAGACAATTCACGTGTTTACCGTGCATTGCCTTCGACTTCCATTCCTCGATCCGCTCCTGGTCCGACTTCACCCCACTCAGAGGATTAAAAGATCGATCCTTCAAGTTAAGTGGAGTCAGTCCACAGTCTGTCTTACAGACAGCCGCATGCAAGGGGCTCGCCTGCTCTTTACTGTAAAAATAAGCGCGCAGCGAGTCGACTTGGCGATGATGTTGTGCCGCCACGTCAACCACGCCCCTACCTCCGATGTCACGAGGCAGGTTCATCCGCTCCACGGCAGACTTTGGGTGATGCATTCGGAATTTGGACATAGTTGTCCGTATCCGCCGCTGGACGTTTTCCAGATCGGTCTTCGTCCACGGCAATATTCCGAATGCATAAGCCAGTGAAGGGATAGCGAATACATTCAACGCGCTTATTTTATTCTTCCCCGAGAGATGCGATTTCAGCACCAGCTTTACACGTCGCAGGAATTCGGACAGCAGAGCTTCCTTCAGATCACCAACTCGAGCATGGGTTCCTTGCAGAATTCCTAGGTACTTGTAGAAGTCTGTCTCGGTCATAGCTTCGATGTGGAGGTCACCAATGCTATGTCCGGCATGCGGCTCGTGATGACCTTTGCGAATGGCATGGATTCGACATTTGTCTAATCCAAACTCCATCCGAATATCACGGCTGAACATGTCTATTATTCGCAACAGACTTCTAAGATGGTTGTCAGTACCAGCATACAGCTTGATGTCATCTAGGTACGTCAAGTGTGTCAGTTCACACTTAGCACGTAGGCCATGTTTTATTGCAAAACCATGCCCTCTAGCATCATTCAGTAGCCATGAAAGGGGGTTCAGTGCCATACAAAACCAAAGAGGACTCAACGAATCCCCCTGGAAGATGCCCCTCCGAATACGGATGGGCTCTGAGGTATTAGCACCCTCAGATGTACGCACTGACAAGGTGGTATGCCACCCTTCCATGACTGTCGCCAGAAACTTTATTAGTTTCGGATCAATGCGATACAGATGTAGGATGTCGATTAGCCAGGTGTGCGGAACGCTATCAAAAGCCTTGGCATAATCAATATAGCAACTGAAGAGGTTTCTTTGGCCTCTAGTTGCTTGTCCTACAACTACCGAGTCGATAATGAGTTGCTCTTTGCAACCCCTTGACCCAACTCGGCAGCCCTTCTGCTCCTCGGACAGAATGTTGTTGGTCTCGAGGTGCGCATTGATCCTTCCACTAATAATGGACGTGATGAATTTGTAGAGGGTTGGTAAGCAAATGATCGGTCTTGTGTCTGCGGAGTCCTGCACCGTGTCCTTCTTAGGGATAAGGTAGGTAATCCCCGCAGTGAGGAAAGGTGGAAATTCCTCCGGCCGACTCATGACCTCATTTATACTGCGTGCCAACCGACTGTGTATGCTGGTAAATTTCTTATACCAGAAATTCTGCACCCGATCCAGACCTGGGCCCCTCCAGTTCTTTGAGATGTTTATGGCTCGTCGAACTTCCTCTTCGGTAACATCCGCAAAATTCATGCCAGGTGTATTGGCATGGCGGGTGCCTTCGGCGGTGATCCACTCAGCATGCTGGGCAGGTAACCCCCAAAGTCCACCCCAATACTCTTTCGCTTCCGTCACCGAGAACTGTATTGTCTGGGCGCTCTGTTGGGATTCGTTGAGAGATCTGAAAAAGCTCCGCTGGTTCCTCGCGTATGTTGCATTCTGGACACGTCTGGAATAACTTTCGCCATACCGTCGTAACCGACTGCATATGACACAAAGTTTCTCATCATTGATTTGAGATAGGATTCCCGGAGTTGCTGGAGATGCATAGAGCCTGGGAATACCTGGTCTATGCAAAGGATCCATATTCGAGAATCCTATACACGCTCTTTGGAATTCGGCCCGAACTTCAGCGGAAACCTCAGCTGGACGGTGGAGAAGAGTGCTTCGGCGAGTACTGAACCTGTTGCGTGCAGTGCGGCGTGGTGTTGTTGATGCCGCCGCCTCTGCCCCCATCGACTCTCGGTCACTAGTTTCCCCGATGACTTCAAGTCGAACACGTTCCCTGATGGTGGCCGGGATTGTGTCACTGCGAGTGATGAAGCGGTACTGGTCTGCGACTCGCTGCACAGTCACGTGCGCGAATTGCGGGAAACGCTCGACGAATCTCTGGTGCAACAAGGGGCGGTAAGATGTTGTACCCGCTCCCGCCGTTATTTCGTAGTAGGAGCGGATGATGAAGAGGTTCATTTCTTCAGTCCATTTCATCCGCTTCCTACGCGAACCTGCTGAAGTGGTCGCCACAGATTGTGGCGAAACAGCTGCAGCAGGCGGAGCTGTGCTCCTGGTCGTCGTGGCGCCTAGACGTCGAACCTACCCCCTGAGACGCTGCGGTGGCGTACAGCCATTCAGACTGAAGCTATCCATCCCTCCTCCTTTCACAACCGGGCTTGGCACCGGCTTCGGCTTATAATGTCATTTTCTCAAAAATTCTTATGATTTACGCACCTACTTAGAAATATAAGTAAGAGCTGTCATAACGCTGCAATTATTAATTCACGCAAACATCAAATTATATCCATCATCGCGTCAATAATTCGACCAAGAGATCTTAAAGAACCAATACTGTTTTACTTTAATAAACCTACAACCAAGAGCAAGGACAATGCGGTGTAATTCACTAATCCATATTTCCAATTTGATTCATAATAAATTCCATGTGAATGGCCGTTTTCTGAGATGCGTTGTTCGCTTAACACCCTCTAGACTCCTCCGATCAGGTGGCGCTCCGAACACGTTCGGGACTCCTGATACAACGATCCCAATGTCGCCGATGTCGGGGGTATGATACCACTCACGAAAAAAAGAGAGCATCCGGTGGGCGCAAACGAATACGTTTATGAATTAATAAAAGAAAATATAACTGTCCTACAGTCAAATCAGAGAACACCAAATACCTTTTCTCACCAATTTTCGCTTACGGGGCCTTTTCGACAATGACGGGTACCCTGAATGGATACTGCCTTTCACTTTGTCACCTTCCGCATTCCTTTTTCGAAATGATGACTTCCTTATTTTAGAATTTCAGTTTCTTTGTTTAAAACCGAATTATATGCTTACTTTCGTTGCGTTATAACACAAGCTTTGGAAGCACTCACTACTAATCTCCCCGCCCAAAGTGAAAATGCCCACATCAATAACTCCCTATTCTGTTGTCCATCAATCAGCCGCTCATTCCTCAGCCAGAAATAACCGTTAGGCTTACATATCATAATATGTGAATTGATTAAGTTTAAATGCAAGTCCAATGTTTCCTTTTGATCAGTTATGCAATATTCGAACATTGTTATTATGTACAAATTAACAATTTGTATACAAATATTATATATAAATGAATTTTAGAATTTTTAGGGAAAGGATATTAGGTGGTTGGTTTTGATAAATAAAATAATTTTAAAATTTGAAATGATTGATGTAAATGAATATCGGGAAGGGGAAGCAGGAAGTTAGGAGGGTATATTGGGAAAGGTAATGGCTCTTAAAATGGAAGAAAAGGGAGAATATTACATATTATTACTTCCATTCCCTTTTAAGATTGTCTCTGGAAAAGGCGAATGAAGTACTATACATGTAGCAAACCCGTGGGCATTTCAAATATATGTCTAACTCTTGCCAGAAGATTCAGATGGTTTTCATAGCCAAGCCTGGGAAGGATGGCTATCCAAATTAGCATCACATTATTCTTGCTGAAATGTCTGGAGTTGGTGTCATATTCACGATAAGGCGCTCAGGTCACACTTGCTAAATCAACGCCTATATTACAATACTATATTATATAACCGGTGTGAGAAGTCTTTTGAATCGTTAAAATATTGAACGGCAAACACCCCTTCACTAGTATGATTTCAGTGGTAGTTAAAGAGGAGTGGCCAAAGAAGCGTGACAACCTCGAAGGCCGTACCTTCAGTTACAAGATAGTTTAAACGTTGATTAATGATGCAATCTATCTCTCGATTGCGACACTCAGTTCTCGAGCTTTTCTTGCACTTGCGCCCGATGAAACCTTATTTTTTTTTTAATTTACCATCGATTGTAATGATTGGCTAGTATACCAAATTTATGTCGACTTTGGCTAATTCCAATGGTCTTTAGTCATCGTTGAGACTCACTGAGTCATTATATGTGGTAATATCATTAGGTGAATGTTTGCTTATCCATCCGTCGTACAGTGGGTAAAGGTGAGCCGAAGGGCCTTCACTGTAAAGTTAGCCTCATTGAAAAGAACTGTCTATCTGCATATTTAATTTCAATTCAAATTCAATGCAGTTCTTGTAGTTCATTCTGCTTCTCGGATCCCCATACATATATTTTGCAGGATATAGAAAATTATGCTGAAACGCAGAAAAAACTGGGCAAACTTGAAGATGCGGCATGTGCTGAGGTCACCAATTGCTCAAAAGCATATATTAAAGGACAAGGGCACGGCGATCTTGCACGATAGCTAAGCAACTGTGCAGGCGCTGAGTAGTCGCTAGATCACCAAAGATTGCTTGGGAATGGAGAAGTCGTTTAATCTCTGCATCTAGTCTAAATATGACGGCATTATTCTAAGGGCACTGTCATTGGCATAGGGGCAAATGAAACCTTGGATGCCTCGGCAGATGCCTCCATCCCGGGTCTGAAATCATCAGTTCACATATAAGTAGTTGTTAGTGTTGCAAATGCTTTTATAAAATATTGTGATATGCGATAAAGAAATGCCAAATGCTTTTGGCGAAACCGACTCTCCTTGTCAGAATCAAATAAACATACCACAAAGTTTCATCTGTCAAAAAGCATTCATACATATCTGAAATGCCCAATTTCCGGCTTCTGTCTTATTTTTGCTTTTTCACAAAAATTAGCTTTAAGCGTGAAGTGTGGAAAGTTTGTTTACAGCCATACAAAGTCTATCCTTGAATACAAAACATATTTTTTTGACATACAAACATTAGTATGCAAAAAATTTAAATATATATTTATTTTCCTGGGGGTTCTCTACATTTCAGAAGTTCAAGAAGTTCGTTCAAAGCAATTCCACAACAATTCGTGTTCTAACTTTGTACATATGTAAGTTTGCCTCATTATGCTAAATATGTATGTCTGAAAAGATGAGCAGAAAATTTCCCGACCCCGTCAGCTCCTCCTGCCTGAAGTTCATTCAATTAACGTTTGAATTGTGCGGAAATCCTGCTGTACGAAATCGTTTGCATGCCAGACAAAGTTGGCACTTAACTTTTATGCCGTGATAGAAATTGATTCATAAATTTTTCGTTTGTTTGTCAAATCAAATAAAAACCTCCCTTAAAACTGTTGGCATGTTAATAATGCGTGTGTAAATGAGCCATTAATTAGTATTCAGGGCATTCAGAATTACTCCGAAGTGTTGTGTAGGAAGTCACAAGGTTCTCTTCTTGATTAGGGCTGCCGCTTAATTGTGAATTTGGACAGTAGCGGCTTCCGATTAAACCAATTTTCCTAAATCGGTCCCTGAATATTAATTAGTCACGCCTACAATAAAGATGTGGAGTTTATTAAGATTCTTAGGGGATTATTCTAAATTTAGGGGACTAATATATGGTGGAAATTGGGTGGACTTCTAGCCGATTCAAACAACTTCTCGTAGAAAGTCAATGAAGAATATTTCCCAAAAATAATCCTGCCAATTTCGCAGATTTTTTACCGGCTCACTGCTAGCAACACTCAACGCGAATTCAGGTTACATATCCAAACGTACATTCAGAGCTAATTAAATAGAACGCAAAATACCTTTCCTATTTGTTGGAGCGCTATTGAAAGATTTCCTCCACCTGGGAAACCCAATGGTGGCATTAGTGCTCCCTTCTCCATATTGTTTTCCATTAATTAATTTTCAAGCTAATTTTCTCCTTCTGGCAGCTGTTTATTTAACATTAAACACGGGCAATAATTCACTGGCTCTCAAGGAGTTTCAATTCGCTTTGGAATTTATCGACTTAAATTACCCAACGTGGGGTGAACCGTGAAAGACATGCACTTCCGTGAGACAGCTTACGTATTGTTTATGTCGATTGAAATGTTGCTTCAGGATTAATTGGTATTGTATTGAGTTAGTCCAACAGTTTTCGATAAACAAGTGATTCTTTCAGCTCAGTGATATTTGCACCCACCACATACCAGAAATAGGCTTTTCTTGTTTTTCTTGCTTAAGATGAAAAGATGAATTACCACAGGATGTTTTCTCAATCAAAGGCTGCCAAGTGGAGTAAGTGATTCCAGGAAAAAATAGGACAAAGAAGGCTCATTCGTAACGGTTTGATAGAGAGAGTTCTGTTCAACCCGTGTTCGCCACAAATTGGTGAAACTAAATTGTTTCTAAGAAATTGTCTTTAATACCACGGTACGGCAATTATAAGCATGATTTCCAGCTGAGCATTATACCATAGCTGAAAATTATGCTTATAATTGCCGGACGGAGGTATTGAATTTTTTCCAAATTTAGAAGCAAATACAACTGCCAGACCCGAAGAAAAGTAATATTACCTCCATTCATAAATATTTATGTTACATGATTGTATATGTTCAAGGGCAGTTTTGGGACTTTTTAGCCTACAGAATAATACGCATTTCATCTCAACACTTTTGAAATATTACTCCGAATATTGTCCGTTAATTAAAAATTGTGTGTAGTTGCTACTTGCAAGGTGGTGTTCAGCATACGCTGCCTAGATGGTCTGACTATCGAGCAGCATTCAAGAAAACAATCTGCGTCCATAGGTTTATTGGACAAGCCCCTAAGCGTATATAAAATTATGAACCATGGGCCACCATTGAAAACGACCAAATTAGATTATAGACTATATTCTAAAGGGACAATGGGCAAACATAATGTGGGTTGCTAGAACTCCCATACCTTGGTAGAGATTCTATAGAAGTTCACAGATATGTATGTCTAAAAGCTGTTAACTGTCCTGGATAATTTTAAGGACATCCGAAATTAGTTCTAAAGCAGGTACGTCAAAAGGAGATATTTACGTAGTGGCTCTCAGAAGTTTTACCCCATGCAGTGGTTGTGGAAACTAGTAGGCAAATGAAAATTGAACTTGATGATGATTATGGTACACCATGATAATGACAGAGCTATTTCAAAAGCCTAATTGTCGTCCGACGTTTACATGCCTCGCGTTTACCAGCCTCGGGAATATTGGAGGTTTTTTTGACACTTCAGTCCCTCGTGTTGTTGTTGTTTGGTTTTGTTTTTCCCCTGGGATTCGGCCGGCTAACAGTCCAAAAAGGACCTGGTACTACCCACGAAGCACACTAACAGGACTGATGGCAGGAACTTAGCATATATTGCTAGAAACACACTGTCGTTTATGGTTGAAAAAAAAGCCAAACACAAATTTATTGAATTAAATTCTTTTTTGATTAACCGATACACTTACAAACATATGAGTTTCAGAGCCTGCTCGAACAGCCTGGACACCTGTTGCAAGCTTATCAATATTAGTCGTTAAAGTTTTGGGATTATGAGCGTTAAGTCGTTGCAATCGTTAAGTTATATTATTTCAAGCGATACTGCATGTTAACAGTTTTAGTCAGTATCCAGTTGAATGAATGACCAAGATTTATTTTAGGTTTTAGTGCATAGTCGATGAGATCCGGAACACAATATGTATTCCAATATAAATAAATGTTTTAGGCTTGTGAGTGTTTAGCTGTTCTTGCTTTGATGAAGTTAAAGTGATGATATCAAATCTACATCCGAAAATACTCAGCACGGACCAGAAGGCCGGTAAAACTTGACCTATGAATGCATGAAGGCTGCTCGATGATATAATTGTATTCAACAAAGTGTGAAATAGGAAATTTACCGCAACTCTACCCACCACAGCGAACCATTGTTGCGCAGAGGTGCACGGATATATCAATGCCAAGAACCGCGCCGCGAGACAAAAAAAAGTATCATAATCTAACTTTAGCCTCCTTAAAAAATATAAAAGGTCATCAATCCTGCAAGGATCCCTACACAACAGGATTTGTTGAAGGTTAAAATACTTGTTATACCATCTACACTTTACCCGAAACCTGGTGCACTCTTTACACCAGAGGATTAGGTGTTCATTCGTTTCGCTAACTTTACAAGTGTTCCATATGTCCGAAACTATGTTTTCAAACCTCCGAGTGGTTTGAATACAATTCAGTAATTTTTCTTCGGAATTTATAACTATACGCGCAGTGTTCGGTTTGATTATAGGTAAAGTCACGTGAATGTTGGCGAAAAAATGTCGTTTCACCCGTGACACTGTCAAAAAGTTGTCCTCCCACTCCTTGTATGAGTGTTCCTGAACGGCCTTCAGAACATCGACAGGGAGGGCTCGACCAATCTCATGGGACACGAACCCACAGACTTGCGGACCTCTACATGGGCAAGTTCATTTAATGGGTACCCCACATGAGCAGGGCTCCAGAGAATTTGCAGAGACTTGAAACAGGAGTTCGAAACCAGGACATGTATTTTGTCCACTAGGTAGTGCGATCACGAAGTTTATTTGAGTAATTTACAAGTCTGTAGAGAATTTATAATGATGGTACACCACTCCTCACCCGACCTGAAACCACCTTGATGGGAGCAAAGAGTTCAACCGCCAGAACCGAACTAACATTCAAGGAAAAGCGTGAGACTTGGTTCCCGGCGGGACCAACTACCGCACAGACCAAACCATCACGCCTGAAGGCAGCTTCCGAAACCTTATAGATTTAAGGCCAATAACCAACTTACCACAAGCAGCCGCGATGTGCCTGCCACAGGTTCCTCGTAAATCATAAGACAAGACAACCTGAAAATTATTTGAAATCACGGGCACTTCATTGGGAACTATAGTGTCAAACAGGCTCCGAAACGACCTATAGAGGATATACCATTGTCAGTATCCGGGGTTCGCACCACCAAATTGTAGGTTTTGGGATTCTTTTCCTTTAGTTTAAGAAGTTCTTTGACCGCCAAGAGGGGCTTTCTGAAATGGAGTGGCGGCTCCTTAGCCAAAGCAGGTTGGTTCCGGTCAGCGCCAGTCATCTTGTCAAAATACAAGTTGATGTGACCCTTCTGCTTCTCTTTAAAGATATAGATTTGGTTGTATTGATTTATAGGCTCAATCTACGAGATTTATCAACAAAGACATTAACCTGTCTTTGCAGACATGTGTAGGTCCAATTGTCCCCGGAAAAGGAAACGTGACATTATGCCACATAGAGTCGCAAGATCCACCTTCTCGTAAGCATTCTTTACATCCAGTACCACAGCCAAAACCTGCTGACACCTCCCCTTAGCTATCAAGCCGACATAGATTTGCCTGCAGAATAGGCGCAACAGTTGACCGGCAGGACTTTGTATTCGTTAATGAAATTATTAATACAAACCTTGATCAACGAATTTAATAGTTTGGCAAACATATTAACGAGGGCGACAAGACGGTAACTCGTCAAAAGTTCAGAGTCCTTAAGAGCTTTGGGGATAGGTACCGCTCGAATAATGGACCAATTCCCAGGTGGGATCAAATCGCACCGGATGAGCACCAGGGGCAGAGGCACGCTTGTGCTTGAGCAAAACGCCACTAAGCTCTTCTAGAGAGAATGACTGAGACACTGTGGGATATCTGAACTGAGGGCATCAAGGAAGGAGGGAGGGGCCTGTACTGCCCAGCCAGATAATCAAGATATTCCAAATTCATCTTAGAATTCCAAGTTGGGGGCCTGTCATTAAGATAACCACCAAATCCCTTCATCGCTTTCCAAAAGGACATAACACCCAAAAGACCCAGATAAATCAGACCAAAATTCAATTCATTCGCAACCATCATCCTCACCAGTCATTTGGCCTCCTCAAAAAGGAGAAAATTTATAATGTTCGACCTAGCCCTAAAACCCTTATATGCAATTTGTTTCCTTTTAAAGTAGAACTGAAGCTTTGGAGCCCACCACATTTTTCGCTGGTCAGTGTAGTTAGTGCAAAGTCTAGTTGCATAAGCAATTTTCCTTTTCAAAAGGTTCGTTAGTGGGAATATTCTCTTGTTGTTGACCGGTGCCCTTAACCTACTCGAATCATCCTTGAATTTAGGAGAGATATTGACTTCCTGCGTAGAGATGCAGATGGGAGTCTGGTGACTGTTAGATATTTCTGTATATCTATTTCATGTTCACAGCTTTGGAGCATGGGACATCCACACGGTCTCTATGTTATTATTGTTGTTTTTTTCATGATTATTTTAGTGAGATTTTGTTTGAATTTAATTCGTTTAATACTGTACAAGTGACAATCTTACAACAGTGAGACAAGTACAAAGACGAAAACAAACAACCATGACGACTGGAATTTCAACCCAAGAAAACGAGAAACCCATTGTATGCCGGGCTTTCCAAATTAACAATAGTAAATTATCACATTTTGTAGTTGTATATGATGGCATTCAATGGAACCTCCAATCATAAAAAAAAAAAAAATTCAGCAAAAGGAATACTAAACCAATACTAAAAAATTTGGAACAAAAAAGATTTAATCCTACCATATACTATATTTGGCACGTTCCTATACATAGTACATATGTGTACAGCTGGTACCCTCGGTCAATATAATCCATGTCCACATTTCATTTTTATCCAAGCCCGTTATAACATTCAGAGCAAGAATAACAAATATTCAAGATATTTCAATCTAGATATTTATTTCTGCTATTTTCAATTAATGTCAACAAAGTCACGAGCACATACAGAATGCCGGTTTGAGACTAGTCAATAATACCCAAGCAAACTAAACCATTTTCCTGTAAAGGTGAGATTTCTCAAGCCAACCACATCCTGAGTAGAATAATTTATGGAATTTCTAGAAGACATTAATTACAATTGGCTAAATACACCGCAACAGCCAGCATTTCCGGGGCCGGTTATGTACCTGTAGACACCTGGAGATGGCTCCAACGCCAGCACAACTCTACAGCGCAGACCACCCTTCACGAACGGAAACAGAACCCCAAGTACTTCCGTGCGGGTGGCAGGTGGAAGTCGCGGCCAAATACAAGCAGCACAGAAAATGATTACTCCTAGGGATTTGGGGGAAAATTCCAAACGACAAACGGCAAAAATTGTTTGTGAGCATTTTGTTTACCTTCCGTTTCGTTTGTGGAGCAGTTTACTTTGCTGACATGAACATTGGAATAATTTGTTGTTTCTGAATAACTCCGGAAATTAAAGTGGAGTAGTATCTATTCAAGTTATGTGGTTACACTGACAATTTGAATATCTGATGAGTACTATTCCTCCAAGGCAGATTTTTGTGACTTGGTCCTGTTGACCATCCACTCATTCCGTGTTCAATTTCAACGGCAAACATAGTACAATCGTAGGCGCTTTGGGACTGATTTGATTTACCTATGATAATCTGAAAACGCGAGCAGATGTTAATGATCTATAAGAATCTGCAGTTTGAATATCGTCCAAACCAGAACAAAAATGGAGGATTTTCCTCCATTTTTGTTCTGTTAGTATTTGCTTTGTAATCAAACTGCGAAACAAAATCATCCTTTTCGGAAAATGCTTCGCTGCTTATGTTTACTAAATTATTTAGTTGTCTACATACGTGCACGCTTTGTGTGGTAGCAATAAAGTTTGCGTGCGTTAATCATTAGTGAAGAGGACACGTAATGGACTCTTAACCTGCATTTTTTCAAACAAATTGTTGCTGTGCATGATAACTGAATCTTATCTGAAGTCTAAAATGAAAGTAAGGAGGAAAAGACAATCTCAATAGAAATACGATATTTCCATTGGATTCTACATACTAAAGTGAAGGAAAATTCTCCAGTGTACATATACACCCGGCGCTGAAGAAAGGAACAACTTGTTCCCGAAATATCGATGTTTGCTGAATCAAAAATTCATGCTAGTGATGAAGACGGTGTTGAGTTTTAATTCCTAAAAGCTTTTTGCTAGAAATACCGCGAACACGCATTGATTATAAGTCTACAGTGTTAATGGCCAAAAAACGTGGGTGACCTATAGAGTAAGGGAGGAACCCTATGTGGGGTATGGCGTGTCAACCACAACTGCGGTCTATCACCAATGACTCCTGACAATGTGCTTCAACTGCTCCTAAAACTTTCTGAGTGTAGATGGGAGTTAAGAATTAATTCATAACATTCTGCGATTGTCGTGAAGTTTTAGTTTGCCAATAAAATGTTATTCACGCCTTGGATGACAGTGAACCTTCCAGCTGTATAAACTGCGTGGTTTCAGGCAACATTAACTGGAACAAAGATACATAATGGAAGGATTGCGTTACAGAACATGTTTTTTCCTTTTTTGTTATCTCCTTTCGAACAACATTGGCTATGCTGAAGTCAAGCTGCACAAGCCTGGCGTATCATTTTTAACACTACCATTTTGGAGTATTGAAGTGCTTGAAAAGGAATTCTAATGGCGAAACTTCAATGTTTACTGGAGAATCGTCGCAAAATAGTTCCACGCACAATTGAGTTGGTTTTGCGATTGCTTCCTTATTGGTTATGGTTTTGTACATATAAAAACAAAAACTTTGTCCTTTTTATAATGGGAAGTCAAAAGCTTAAAAATCTACCGCTGGCTCCTACTCAAAACACCTTCTCAGGTGAATTTATAACTTGATTTCGAAAGCCGTTTTTCGTATCCTGGATTATTTCAGATCAAATATGAGATCCCCTTTTCAGTTCTTCCGGATTTTGCTGATATTTACGTCCCTTAGGTCGGGGTTAGCTTTGACCTTTTTCAGTATCTCCGCATACGATAGATTTCCTTTGCTGGAGATTACTCTTTGCGAAGTCACACTTTTAATTTTTTGTTCTTTTTTTGTTGCCTTAGTTTATTCACCGGTTAATAATTTTCCTGGGTTTCGTTTCGCTAACCGGCATTCCAGGTTTGGGCACATGTTTTCCCCCTTCTAGTCAACACGCCTTTTCTCCTTTTTGGCGCCTCTTGATCCCCTCTTTGTCTCGCACTCTCTTACTTGATCGGAGGTCGATGACCTGGTGCTTTGGTGTGACTTGGGTCACCTGTGACACTGTTGGAACACCGGGTTTTCGGCCTTTCCTTAGGTCTTCTTTTTAAGGTTTTGTGTAAATACAAAACCTTATTAAAATCAAATCAGTTAACTGTCTGTCTGTCCGTCACACGCATTTTTCTCGGAGACGGTTATAGTGATTAACACCAAATTTGGTAGGAATCCATCCACACTATTACTAACAAAGTTATAATAGATCCAAGCCGCCGCTTCTGTGCAAATTCAAGGTTTTGAATGTCAATATCACTTGAAAGTGGATATTTTCACTTAATATATGCATATATTACGTGCCACGTACTAATGGGACAAATGCACAGTCAAATCTCTTCATAAAAGAAATATACAACACCTTTCATACCTGAAGCATCTAGCTTCCGGTTTCCCGACTTCTTTCTTCCTGCGACTTGTTATAAAGCGCCCCGTTTGCTCTCATCATGTTGTTTGGCGCCCGTTGTGCTTGTCCTTGATGAATCCACACAACTAAACTATTTTAGCCCCAAGCTTTATGAAATATATTTCTTCTGGGTCAGGGCTCTGATCTCGGCGAGTTTTAGCTGGATTAATCCTTTTTCAGACTCCTTCACCTTTTCCCTTTGCTGAGCTCCTATGTTCTTTCTCTTTTGCGTCTTTGGTATTGGAGGAGATTGTCAAGTTGATAAGCTTCTCCTGAATGAATCTTTTTCCTGGTCCTGCCGTACCTCTCGAGCACATCCGGTGAGTGTCGAAATCACCTTTCTAACCTGCTATCTCTTTTCAGCATATCATTCTTAGCCTTTGCACTTGGTGTTTTTGCCAGAGTTGTGCTTCCTTGAAATACCTGTTTCTTAAAATCTAAATGTCTGTCATACATCATATCTCAGGAACGGTTGCTCTGTTGATACGAATATTGGTATAAAGTTGATGCCTGTGAATCCCATTGTATGCAGTGAGTAGCATGGTTTGATATTCAGTGTAAGAGGGTATGTGCGGTATTAAGCAAAAGGTCTCCATTAATGCGCTTTCGTAATCCGGTAGTATTTATGACATTGGTTGCAAAGGAGAGGAATACGAGAGTCCGAAAAGGGTCAGTTCTTTCAAGGACTCGTTCTCAGAAATTACCACGGTATCTCCTCCTCCTATAGACCTCAAAATACTCTCCATACCAATACTTGTTTAAATAAAGTTAACAACAGTATATTACAGTATTTATTGTAACTATATAACTATATATAGAGCAATATAATTCGGAACGGCTGGTTTGACAATGAATGTAAGCTAGCAACGGAACGGAAGAATGCTGCATACCGAGTAATGCTGCATTCTTAAAGAACAACGGTACGCGCGGAGACCTTTTTCACAGGAATTGAAATAGGCTCTCTGTTCTCTACAACGTTCGGGCGCTTTGGGCAATTGACTGAAGTAAGTGATAACCTTCACGCTCACTCAAAACCTGGGTTCAATTGAAATCTACTTTGGTGTGCCGTCGTTCCATCGAACTCGAAATAGCTCACTCTCTCTGGGGAGCATTTTTAATTAGTTGCGCCTTCCCTGTCACCCAATAGCTTCGGCAGGGCAGAAGATTCTTCGACGGCTATGATTCATCTTGAAGACGTTGTCTTTCTTTCGTCAGAACACCAGTTGGGGTCATCCTTCCTGTAGCGCAGGTCGTTTTGTCCGATATTTTTCTGTAGGCACAACATTTTTGGATATACACGGTTACATGCAACTTCCATATCCCGATCGGGCTAACCATCTTTGAGATAATATAGCCCACATATATTTGTTTGTATTCTCGAGATCAGTGCTCCTGAGTTATTTACCTTGGTTGGTGCATACCTCACATGTAATTTGAAATTTAACTCCTGGTCGATCATTACGCCTTCATGCTTGAGGGTGCGCTGTAAATATATGGTCTTTTGTACCAACTTTATTCTTTATAGACGCGGAGTGATAAGTACTACTGCCATCTTTTGTCCTGCGAGCAACAGATGATGATAAATCACAGGTCGCACCTTTCGAAGGCCGAATTGGTTTTTATAGGGCCCAACCAACCCCGGCAATTGTTAGTAACTTGTTGCAGATTATCCGTTCGAATAAATAGCTTATATTATTTAAGGAATCATATACTTCCATAATTTTCAAAAATTGTTTTTTCGTTTAAAGAGATTGTTGTTCTCTATAGTTTTAGGCTTATTTTTATGAGAGCCAATTGCGAAAAACCCCTATAGTTATGGCAGACAATGTTACTACCCGATGAGTGTTTGATGTGCATGTTTATTGATTGTGGCAGCTGATTGTCACTTTCGAAACGGATCGAGCTGCCTTGAAAGTATTTTTCCGACATGGATAATAACTGATACAGGTTTTAATATTTTTTTTATGCAATTTTTTAAAATAATAATAAATCAATAAAAATAATATCAAATTAAATTGAAATTTATGACGTAAAACACATACTCTTCTTTAAACTGACATACACTGCAAAAGTTTTCGAAATTGAAAATTCTGGCTCAAACGGACTATAAACAACTGTACAAGAATTTTAAATTATGCAGATCGATCACCATTTACTACAGATAATATGCTGAAATCGGAGTTCAATTTTTTTCCTAGCGTTATTCACATTGTTTTCATATAGTTATATAGCATTTTTGGGGCTGCTAGATGTATGTAAGGCCTTAAAAGGCATGCCGGCCTGTAAGATGAATGTTCACTTAATGTTCTGTTTCGCTTGGAAATGAGTATTGGTTTCTACTCCTTCCACTACGTGGAAGTTGAGGGAAATAATCCTTCTTCGAGATATAAGGTGCATGCTTGTGCAAACGTATTTGGCGTTATCTTAACTGGTGCCTTAAGAGTCTTGTAGTGAATTCTATCAAGTTTCGCTAATTACTTCACAGATAGAGTGTCCTTCTCAGTTATTGTGGATTGTGGATTTAAGTCACCACCTTAACATAGTCGCTCAAAATATTCGCTTTTACTTTTTTTGACAATGACGCGCCGTTTTTCAGACGTCTTTGCATTATCCATACAACTGTTCGTATCCAGATCAGTTACAGTTTTGCTGGCTTCCTTCTACTGACTTAGAAGTGTACCTTCCATGGACGCATCCTATGCTCAACGTAACCTTCAATCGATTTCTAAAGACTTATCTTTTGGGTTTCCTTTCAGCATCGTGTTTTATAGCAGAATCTCTTCTCTTCTCATTAAACCTGTTAACTGCATATCTTGGAATCCCACACAATGAATGAACTTTTTGTGGATTTAAGGAAAGAAAGGAATATTCATATGGGATGTCATATTCAAAGTATTGATTAGTATTTTTCGAGGCACGTCGTAGATTTAATATTAATTGCAAAGTAGGGGAGGCGTTAAAAAGTTAGAATTGAAATAAAGACAGTGCTCACTCTCAGAAACTGCATAATCGAATTATCTGAACAAAAAATTATTAAGATTCCTCCATACAAAATCTTGGCCTTATTTTAGATTGTTAGGCGATTTCGCCTTAATGCTTGACAAGGCTCCAATCGGAAAGTTATTTAGGCATTCTGGTTCGAATATCGCTCAATATTCAATTCCATAAAAAAAAAGAAGTTTAACGAAAGAAATGTATTGAAAACGGGCTACAGACACTCTAAACCACGTTACGGTTTACAGAACAAGAATAATATTCGCCCTTAAAATTTTTCCCAACTATGCTTGGAAGCATTTTTGATTTCCTTTTTGCAATTTTATTGTACTCTCTCTGCTTCTCTCACTCCTATTCCTCTATAGTGTATCATAAAAGTGTAAATATCCTTGTAAGTGGATACGATTTCCGGCACTAGAAGATTTCACTACACTTAACCACGATTTTGAATCGTACAACCTCCTCTCAAGTTTCACCTCTTATGGATTAAACCCAGAGTGATGTGAGAATAGGACTTGTACCTCCAAACAGAAGCGAAATTATTTTTGCTAATCACACGTTCAAGAGCCGCCGGTCTTTACGGTCTCTTCACGGATAATTTTCATTTAGCCCATGCAGTCCTTGCATCGAAGCTATTTCCACCCGAAAATTTTATATTAGAAGCTGAAAAAGGAGAAGATGATTAAGATACCAAAGAAGGGTGGAAGTCGTCGCGGGTTCAATGGGCGGTGCCATCTTTTCCCAAAAACTTCGAATAAGCTTCTTCTTTTTCTTTAGCCTTTGTCCCGTTTACAAGCGAGGTCGCCGATAATATCTATCTGCTTTCTGGCCGAGACATGAACCTTGGTTAAACAGAAGTGACCACTAACGTTTTCTGAAAACTCTAAGTTTTCTTCAACGCATATCAGCATCGAATCATCATAAGAAATGAAGAACTTCGTCAGCATATGGAGCAGAAATTCGAGGAGGTGTTGATTGCAAGCGGATGGTGGGTTACCTAATGTAAACGCCCCTACTAACTCAGGCGATTGAATCACTCTAGTATTACAAGGCACAAGACGATAGATTCTGGGATCAAATTATGGGGTGACCTGTAGCACATTACCAGGAATCGACAACGGGGGCGCTACGGGTGGTTGACGCGCTGCGTCCTAAATAGGATTTTATAATAACGATTCAGACTATTAAATTATTATCATGATTAATTGAATCTAGAGTGCCAAAGTGACCCCTTAATTGTTACTTTCAATACTTGATTATCGATTCCTAGCTAATCATGCGCCGAAGATAGATCCCGGAACCAAAAAAGGATTCAATTGCCTACGATTGTGGATAACATTGATTTTTTAATCATCATATTAGAAAAAATGGGAGTATAATATTTCCTTTTTTTGTTCCGAAGAAACCGCAGGACAGATGGCTCTCATGTAATAGTCCCCCCCCATACACATCTCTATCGGCAGCCTCGTTTCTAGCAAAAACAATTTACAAAGGGTGTCGAGCAACAGGAAACAGGGAACAGGTCCGGCAATATTGCAATGTGAGTAACATCGTTAGAAATGACCACCAGGGAGAAACCCAAAAGTGCACAACGAAGATAGTGACTTCGTAGACATTGGTTTTTTGGACATTTTGAATTAAGGGATAAGGCTATTTGCATAAAAGCAGAAGAGCAACTAAAAACATATAGATAAACAAGCAAAATGAAAATATGTAAATACCGAAAATGAAATTTGAAATAATTAAAACTTATTTTTTTCTATTCGCCAGTGGTATTTATTTGTCTTGTAAAAACCGATATTTCGGGAACGATTTGTTCCCTTAATCATTTGTTAACACCGATGGTTCCCGAAATATCGGTATTTGTAAGACCAATAAATAACACTAGCGAATCGAAAAAGCAAGTTTTAATTATTTCAAATAATTTAATCGCTAGAAATACCGCGAAATTACACTTAGACCCCAGAAAATCCCGAGAAAGAAGGGGGAGTCAAAGGCACTTAAAAATTATCAAATCTACATTATGGGCACTGCAGATGACAGATTGGAACATAATCTAAAGTCAATTTTATTAAAAGGTAGAAGAGTAAATTTGCTAATAATAGAATTTGCTATTGCATTGCGAATTAAACGTCTATTGTTTAACGGTCTTTCATGAAGCCCTACTCGTGGAGTGATTCACCAGGAAGGTACTAGGAGATCCCTGCAAAACAAAACTGGTGTAGAATCCATCATTTTATAATGAAAGTGAAAATCTAAAAGCAACTTGGATATCATTTGGGAAAAAATCACTTTTTTTTGGTAGGAAGGTAAAATGATTTATGTACAAAGTGTCGGACTCCTGCTTCAGACAGACTACCGGCTAAAACATCACTATGAAACGTCCAAGACTCTGACTCGAAACTGTTTGAAGCTTTACCTCAGCCAGGCCTGATCAGTGTTGAAACATATGGATATGGATTCAGGGAGCCCCAGCTGCCTTGGCATCTCTACTATTCATCTCCCTCTTATTCGTCTTAAGAATGCCTTGAGTATAATGTGCTACCCGGCTCCACGTGTCTTCGCTCTATATCATGGCCTCAATTATGGTGTCCGAAGACACGCTTCAATCGAAAGGTGGTGGCGATGATGCTCCCAACTTCCGCAGTAGCAAAAAAGTGTGGCCAGCATTATCCATCATGTCCTTGCAATAGATACAGTTGGGCGACCGTGATTTCGCAGTTGTGTGCGTATAAGATTGAAAATACCCATGTCTTCCTGGCTACTGAGTTAGGATTGAACCACAGCCGCACGTCTTTTACGAGATCCGCGGTCTATCTACCTTCCAATTCTGTTTGCCAAAATTGCTGCCATGCGAAGAGAGTACGGGCTCTCTCTTCACAAGCCTTATTATTCCTTATTTTCTTCGTTTTCTTACATCGAGGATCACAAGGATCACCACTTGCCGACATTGGCGACTGTGTGCCTCAGCCAGTTTTACAGTTCGGATCACCTCCTCAATAGCATCAATTGTGGATCACCCCGCTCTAAAACTATATAGTGTTAGTGAGTAGTCTCCCACAGCACATATTGTGGCAGTCATTTAGGTGACGATACGCTAACGGACCTCTAGGTCGCCTTTGCCCTGATTTATCACACGGGAGGGAAAAACACCCGCTGTTAAACATGCGCTGAGAAGCAAGTTCGACTTGTATTTATTTATGTACATACGAGTTTGAATTCTTAGCATAGAATACCTTCCAGTCCTGGTACTTTTTTGTCCTTCATGTACCTGGATATCATTTGAGAAAAATCACAACTAGTAAGCTATCTTTTACGCAAAGGAATTTTCAGACGGAGAGGAAAAATGCAGCCAATGAGAAACGGAAACGGAAAGTAAAATATTTCAAAAGTAGCACCATGCCACCTGTTAAACAGTAAACGGTTTTCCGATAGTAGAACAGTCGACTTTTTTGCACTTTCACCCGACAATTTCCCACTTCTCTGTTAAAAACTGACTAATTACTTCACAAGTGAGAAGTAACAAACGCTAAAACGTAAGCTTTCAAGTAAATAAGATTCAAATTCCTCGTTCCAATTCGGATTTCGATAAAGACATTTTTCCACAATACAGGTATACTACTTACTACTACTTAATACAGGGTTCTATGAAAATTTAAAAAAAAAGGATATTTTGAAAAAAGTGTTCCAGTTAAACAAAAAGAAAATTCAGAAGGAAGGAATAATGGATGTAACCGCCCCTGGGCCTTATGATTTCTTGGAACTGGTTTTGGAATCCTTTCATGGTATGCTGGATATCCGATATCGGGATTATTATGCCACTCCTCTACGACGGCTGTCTTGAGCTCTCCTGGGGTCGACGGACAACGTGCCGGCCATTGTAAAACTTGAATCCCGGCTTCATTATCGAGCACAACAAGATCCGTATGGACTTCGTAAGAGATCTTCCCTAAACCATTATGGAGCTTCCTTGGTACCCTATTGTTTCGGATATAGCGTGTGAAGCAAACCTTTCATCCCACAGTCCAGACAACAGATTCTCGCTCAAAAACAAGTCAACCTGTATAGTATTGTTAGACCAGTTATGGGACGAGAGCTGAGCGAAAATCTGAGGAATTATTGCTGCCACTATGTTCACTCCCATTGACATTTCTCATCTCAAAAAGACGCGTACGGGCTTTGGTAGTGGTGCGAAAGCAATTTCTCAACACGTTGCTGACAACGAAGCGGTTATCTCGAGTTGAAGTGCATCGATGTCGGCCTTGACTTGTGAGTGCATGAGTACCATAGTCCGAGGTATACCGAGTGTACGGACGATAGGACGTTGGCTATACCCACCATCAGCTAAAGCGGGGCAATTGCTTTTAGTGGATTTTTTTACAGTTACAAACAATAAGCGAATATTACAAACTCAAATTAAACAATATTTGCACACTATAGCAGAAAAGAACGGGAAAGGTTATTAAAGTAGCACAACTGTAATAATGTCAAACAACGACTTAATTCCAAAAAGCTGCCGGTGATACAAATTTACGAAATGAAATAACAAAGCTTTTGATAGTCCATAGTTAAAGGAAAACAAGTCGGGAAACCGGAGGCCACACGCTTCAGGTATGAAAGGTTTTGTGTATTTCTTTTATAAAAAGATTTGAGTGTGGATTTGTCCCACTAGTACATAGCACGTAATATATGCATATATTATGTGAAAATATTCACTTTCAAGTAATATTGGCTTCAAAGTCTTAAATTTACATAGAAGTGACAGTTTTGACCTATTATAACTTTGATAGTAATAGTGCGATTTTCACGAAATTTGGTAGGTACAAGCTTTATGCTATAGCCTCGTGATTCTAGGATGAACTTAAGGGGGTTTTCCTGCCAATTACTAAAAATTATAGTAATATATAAGGCCTACAAATAAGTTCTGTCGGTTTTCACAATAGATGGCGTAGCTTGTTTTTTATTCCATTGATCCACATTTCCAAACATTCATCGGAAAGCTACTGTCAATAAGCACAAACGTCAATATAAATTATTTAATTGAAGTGTAAATAACAATACTTTTTTCATCAACGAAAATGGCCAATTTTGTACCAAATAATGTGTTTTTGCGGGAGTTCTACTTCATTATTTCAATATGAAGAAAAAAGCAACCGAAAGTCATCGCAGTTTGGTGGAAGTTTATGGTGACCATGCTTTATCTGAGCGAACGTGTCAGAGGTGGTTTGGACGGTTTAAAAGTGGCAATTTAGACTTGGAAGACGAAGAGCGCGCCGGACGGCCAACAATTTTTGAAGATGAACAATTAGAGGCATTGCTCGACCAAGATCCGTCGCAAACGCAAGAAGAACTTGGAAAAATACTTGGAGTCACTCAGCAAACCATTTCCCACCGTTTAAAAGCATTGGGAATGATCCGAAAGGTGAGAAATTGGGTTCCGTATGAACTGAAACCAAGAGACGTCGAACGCCGTTTTTTCACGTGCGAACAACTGCTCCAACGACAAGAAAGGAAGGGTTTTCTGCATCGAATAGTTACCGGCGATGAAAAGTGGATCCATTACGATAATCCCAAGCGTCGGGTAACGTAGGGATACCCCGGCCATGCCTCATCATCGACGGCCAAAGCGAATATTCATGGTGAGAAGATCATGCTGTGTATATGGTGGGACCAGCTGGGTGTGGTATACTATGAGCTGCTAAAACCGATGTCAAATGATGCGTTTGAGCCGCGAACTCAATAAAAAACGGCCGCAATATCAGCAAAGGCATGATAAAGTTATTTTGCAACATGACAATGCTCGTCCACATGTTGCACAGCCCGTTAAAACATATCTAGAAACGTTGAAATGGGAAGTGCCCCAACACTCCCCACCTTCCCAAAAAATGTCGAAACTAAGACCAGCTTCAAAAAGGACTAACCGACACCTTTCTACCAGATTTGGTGTCAATCGCTATAATCGTCTCCGAGAAAAATGCGGACAGACATACTGACAGACAATAAACCGATTTTAATAAGGTTTTGTTTTAGACAAAACCTTAAAACCAGGACGACGAATTATTCAATTGGGCGGTTAATTGTGAGTGTATATAATAACTTGGCGAGTCAACAACAGTGAATGCGTAGGTGCAAACCACATAAATATGAAGAAGAGCTTCGACAACGTACGGTTGGAACGGGACAACTTTACGGCTTCTACAGACAAATTATCTTAATCACTTTCTAATATTGATCCACAGAACCTATTCTGTAATTTAGAAAACAATGAACAGAAAACGCCACTCGCTAATGGAGACGAAGATGATATCTTGGACTTGTGACGTAACACGCCTTGATCACATCCGGAATGTGGATATCCGCGATCGATATGGGGTTGCACTAATCATGGAAAAATTACGAGAGAGGTGTCTTCGATGGTATGATCATGTAATTCGCACTAATGAGAATTCACTTGCGAAGATTGATCTGAACAGGGAAGTTGATGGTGAATGACAAAAAAGCCAGCCAAAACAATGCTAGCTTGATGCGCTGGCTGGAGATTTGAGAGCTTCGCGACTGAGTTCAGAGCAGGCCTTTGACAGAACAAAATGGCACAACTGATCACAACTAGCCGAACCCCCTTGCAAACGAGACAAAGGCTATGAAAAAAGAAAAAGAGTCTATTCTGTAGTCTGAAACATAGCAGAATAAATTTTGTTTATTTTTCCGAAGTAGTCTACCTAATTGAATACCCCGAATTTTCAACATCATTGATACCATATTTTTAACTCATTGTCCCACCGCCACCACTGTTATCGTCAACGTGAAATATCTATCCCAATTTTCCTGTCATTGAAAAACCCACTCGCGATGAATACCTCTTTTCATATAAGAAAGATTATTCGAATATTGAGAGCTTCTTCAAGAAAATAACACAGTCTTTGCCTTATTTTTTGTAGTTCCTTTCAGGCAGAATTAGGCAGGTTACTTGCACAAGCTTCTCAAATCAAGTTTTCAAATAAACTCACGCCTTTAGTAATGACAACTTCAATTAGATATTATTTTTGATAATCACCATCAGTGGCAAGTCACGTATTTGCCCGAAAATTATTCATCTTCATTAAAAATTAATGCGAAGTTGGTGTTCGTTCTTTGAAACTTTTGGCTTACGTCTTAAGCTGACGGATAATAATGCCATTAACAGTGACATCAGATTTAATTCGAATTTTAAACTTTGAAAATTAATTCGCACACAACAATGAAACGCTTCAACAAAGAGATGCCAAGTGATACGGCAGACGAGCAGTCAGTCAAATAGACGCGCCTCTCTTGCAAGTGAAAATTTATTTTTCTTTCAGAGGAAATTAGAAAAGTTTTGAGTGCCAGATTTGTTTGAATTTTTGGATAAATACATTTTCCATATTGGAGACTTTCTTGCAGCAAAGTTAATACCTTCTTCGCAGCTAAGTAGAGATTTCAATTTGCCAAACGAACTTCCAATCTCTGCAAATGTATACGCCAATTCCTAAATTGAGAAGTATTCATTTTAATGGATCAATGGGATTGATATCAGGAGCTTCTCTTCGACAGCTTCAATCTGATTGAATAACCCACTTTGAAATTTTAGTTATTTTTTTAGGGAGAAAGTTACAGGGCACAAGTTTGAATCAAAATGTAAATGAGTTCTTGAAAACTTTCTTTTATGAAAATTGCTTCATAGCCGATTATTCAAAAATGGGAGCATTGTATCTATGGACATAACTATATCCAATACAATTGCAGATCTAATATTTGAAACAGGGTAATTTTTACTTTAATCTAGGCAAACATTTTGCACAGGAAATACAGCCGACATATTTCTTCTATGTGTGATGGATGAATCTAAAGTGAAAGTAGGATTACGCCTCCTCGGACACCACCTTGTCGTGGTGGGGGAGCCTGTAGTAGTTTACTGCTACACTAAGGGTGTCCAAAATATGAATATGGAAACAATGGATATAAACTCTCCAAGTGGTAAGAAGTCACAGACTTCGAATCCACCCGCGACCATGAGCAATCATGTCGCGGCCGAGGCGCGGATTTTGGAGGCCTCACCACGTTCATATTTGCCTATAGAGCAATCTGTAGAAGGCATGCTTTCCGACTCAGTGGAAAGTTTGCATTTAGTGCCTACGGCGAAGTTAGCCAGAAAGGAAAGTACGGAAACTCTCAAATTGGGAGAAACTGGAAATCCGACTACGGCCGGCCCGTCCGCGGTACTACAGCCCAAATCTACCCGCAAGCGGAAGAGAAAGGCCTGGCAGAAGGGAACTTCGGCCACTAAGGAGGGGGGACTTCAGGCTGAATCCTGCCTGTCAGAACCTTCTCCGCCATCCTTACTGGGAAGAGCGGAAGAACGGGAAGCTGGTGACGTGGACGCTACTGGTTCAACGCCAGTATGTGGAAATGGATCCAAGCGGTCCGAACACCGTGAACCTGGAAAGGCCCTAAGCCGACGGCAGAAGAGAGCACTGCGAAGGAAGATGAAGCACCTTGGGAATGAGGACATGGACGTGGCTGTACCACTAGGCGCGGTAACGCCCAGAGAAATCGGACGCAAGGTAGCGGAATCTCCGGCAGAAGGTGGGGATAAACTGGAAACCCCGGTAAGATCCACACTGGACGCACCAGACTCTTCAGTCAGCGGTAATGCGCGCAAGAAGCGTAAGACCAACACATCTGCTGTGGCCGACGCTTTATTGTGCTCCGCACCAGGGCTTACATCCACGCGTCTCGCGGGGATTAGGACCGGTGTGCCGGGAGGTGATCAAATCAGCGAGAGAGATCTCAATGAAGCTGGTCCCTCCCACAGGAATACGAACACGAAGGCGGGAAGGAAGAGGACGTATGCGCAAGCTGCGGCCTCTGTTCTGACTGCTGCCGTGGGAGTTTCCTCCAAGGATGGCAAAATGTCGGGGGGGACAATTTACCATCCTCCAGGAATGCCTGTGGAAGAAAATGATGGAGCCTGGAACGAAGCCACGATTTAACGATCAAGGTTTTCGTGATGGGCTTCTACATTTGGAGTGCGCTGACGAGGCTGCCTTAAAGTGGCTCCAGCAGGTAATCCCAACTTTGAGTTCCGGCGGTCGGCCCAAGTTCACTATTGTGAACACTGAGCTACGCAGGACAGAACATGTCGGATGTTGGCTACCGGGCCCTCGAAGGAAGGCAGAGGACATCATCCGCTTGCTGGGTGAACAGAACCCGGGCATGGACTTTGGACACTGGAGGGTAAAGTTCATGAATGCCAGGAAGGACCAAGCTACAAACGTGGAGGGCTTCAACTTGGTATTCGAACTGGACCAACAGAGTCTAAATGCGCTCAGGGGAAGTCACCATATGGTGCTCCACTTTTTCCTATATAGACTGAAATTCAGTCATATCAGGAGACTGTAGGGCATCATCTCCATTTTGAGAGCGAAGAACAATGATGGTCTTCGACTTACACAACATAGAGCAAATTGCAGCATCTTCGGTGCGCTCTCCCACAATGGAGACGTGCGCGGAGGATAGTGCATACAGGGGCGGAACCCCCGTATGGGGGCTCGCACTGGGGAAGGGACTACAGAGTGAATCCTACCTGCTAGTAACTTCTCCTACACCTTCCAAGGAACAGGCGGAAGGAAGGGAAGCCAGAGACGTGAACGAAACTGACTTGATGCCAGTTCGAGTGATCGAATCTATGCAACCCGGACACCGCAAACCAAGTAAGGTGCTAAGTAGAAAACAGACGAATGCTCTGCGGGATGAGGTGAGATCTTCCGTGGATGAGAACATGGGAATTGCGGTACTCCCAAGTACGGCTTTTCTCAGAGAAATCAATCACGAGGGGATCGAGTCTCGGGCGGTACGGTGTGGGGGAAACCCCGTCATACGCGGACTGCCGCATACGCTTCTGACTGTTTTCTATAAGACAATAGACTAAGTTTATGTCGAAAAACATAAATTGGATTGGTCAAATCAACCTGCAGCATGCCAAAGCTCCCTCCTACCTGTTGGCAGCGAGAATGACAAAGCTACAGGATTTCCCCTATATCTTTCTGGTGCAAGAACCGTGGGTTCGATTTAACAGAATCTGTGGTATTGGATCAGTAAAGGGGGCTAGGATCTTCTACGACGAAAGATCCATAAGACCGAGAGCTTGCGTCCTGATGTCAAGACGGTTAGAGGCAACTATGCTGAGACAATATTGTTCCCAGGACTTAGCTACGGTCATCATACAATACCAGATAAATGGCGAGAGGAAAAACATCATAGTTGCCTCCGCTTATTTACCCTATGATTCTTTGTATCCTCCACCGACGCAAGAACTTAGGGATCTGGTGGCGTATGCAGAATCAAGTGGTCTCGAACTCTTAATGGGTTGCGATGCGAATGCTCAACATATTTGTTAGGGCAGTAGCAAATGCAATCCAAGAGGAGAGAAGCTATTTGATTTCATCACTTCAGCTGGTCTTATGACTGCAAACGTGGGGTGCGCCCCTACGTTCGTGGGACCGAGAAGAAGCGAAGTAATTGACCTAACAATCTGTACCCCAAAATTGTTAGAGTTGATTACACACTGGCGAGTGCTGGACGAGGTCTCACTGTCAGATCACCGATATCTAGAATTCAATCTGACTATTGCGGGCGAACAGTCTGCAGTACAAAGACGGAACCCTAGGAAAACGGATTGGGCAAAGTTCAATGAACTTCTTGGCAATAAAGTACAGTTCCCTAGGCGACTAAGGACTCCTTTGGTGCTGGAAGATGAATTGAAAACTCTGAACTACACACTTTTAGAGTGTTATGAAGAGGCTTGTCCTATTTCCCGAGGCCAAAGCGGTAAAACAGTTCCTTGGTGGAACCGAGAACTGCAAAAACTCAGGAAATCAACCAGGCGACTTCTAAATCGTGCTTGCAAAAGTAACAAGAACGAAGACTGGTTAAATTTCAGGAACTCACAACGTGAATATAAGAGGCTCGTGAGGTGCTCGAAACGAGACTCCTTTAGAGCGTACTGTGAGGAACTGGAAGGCGAAAGGGAGACTTCAAGGCTGTGCAGAGTCCTCAAAAGGGATGAGTCGGCCAAGTTGGATTCTCTTAGAAAACCCGACGGTACTTTCACGAACTCCAGACTGGACTCAGTACAGACCCTCCTGGAAGTATACCACCCGGGGGAACGGGTGAGAGAAGTGGTAGGGGGAGAGTTGACGGTTCTTGCAACCCCTTCAACACGCAAGTGTTGCAAGAGGAACTGGAACACTGCGAAAGCGGTTGTTACCCTTGAAAAGGTGAGAGCTACGATACTGTCCTTTGAACATTTCAAAGCACCTGGCATGGATGGCATCTATCCGGCAATGCTAAAGGAGGGTATGGAGCATTTAGAGCGACCTCTAACAAATATTTTTCGAGGATGTCTTGCTCTGGGCTACGTGCCTTCTTCTTGGCAACAGGTTAAGGTAGTTTTCATACCGAAACCTGGGAAAGATGACTATTCTAATCCAAAGAACTTCAGACAGATCAGCTTGACTTCATTCTTGCTGAAAGGTTTGGAGAGACTGGTGGAGCGTCACATTCGTGGAAAGGCACTTAGGTCACACCCACTTAGTGAAAACCAACATGCTTACCAACGTGGAAAGTCCTGTGAGTCTGCTCTTCATTCTTTGGTCACAAAGATAGAGGATGCAACTTTGAATGGTGAGTACGCGATGGGGGTGTTTGTGGACATTGAAGGGGCTTTTGACTGTGCGCCTTTTCAAAAACTTGGTGATGCCGCCAGAGCGCATGGTGTTGATGATGCTTTAATTAAGTGGATCCATGCTATGCTAACGCAAAGATTGCTGTGCGCTGAGGTAGGGGTCGATCGCTACCTGACTACGGAGGCAACGAAGGGCTGCCCCCAAGGAGGTGTGCTTTCGCCGCTTCTGTGGAGTATGCTGATCGACTCACTGCTATGTGAACTGCAAAATTTGCCAATACACGCTCAAGCTTATGCTGATGACGTGGCTGTACTTGCTGTTGATCGGGATCTTGGAACGGTGTGTAGGAATATACAGCGTGCCGTTGATTTGATAGACAGCTGGTGCCTTAGACATGGTTTGTCAGTTAATCCAAATAAAACCACAATGGTTTTATTCACAAAAAGGAGAAAACTGGATGGACTTTGCCTCCCTGAGATGAGGGGTACTACCCTTCAACTCGCCGAAGAAGTGAAATACCTGGGGGTTACTCTAGATAAAAAACTTCTTTGGAACAAACATGTAGAGGTAAAGATGAAACGAGCTCTCACAGCTTATGGGCTGTGCAGACGGACCTTTGCCTCGACATGGGGGCTCAGACCTCATGTGGTAATGTGGATATACGTTGCCATCATTAGGCCGATGTTCGTATATGCATCCGTAGTGTGGTGGGTTAAAGTGAGACAAAAAGGTTTTCACCGTAAACTAGCTGCACTGCAAAGAACTGTTTGTCTGGGTATCACTGGTGCCATGAGCACGACATCCGGCGCAGCTCTGAATGCACTACTCAATTTGCAGCCCCTGGATATATTTATTCAAAGCACTGCAATGAGAGCAGCCCATAGGCTAATTCGATTAGATCTATGGGAAAACAACGGATGTGGGGGGCACAGAGCATTGGAAGAGTTACTGGGAGGACTGAATCCAGTTCTTACAATGCCTTCCGATTCTCGTGTCCCCATACATATGTTTGGTAGAAGATATGTAGTTACCCTGAAACGTAGAGAGGACTGGGAAGACCCAGAGGAATGCGTGGAGGGATATACGGAAGTCTTCTACACGGATGGCTCAAAAACAGAAGAGGGTTCTGGAGCCGGAGTCTACCTCTCGAATAAAAACGAGAAGTGGGCTTTTCCTTTGGGACAATATGCAACGGTTTTTCAGGCCGAAGTTTATGCGATCCTAAGGGTGGCAAACTGGGTGATTGACGAGCGGTTGAAGGGCAGGCGCATCGCAATCTGCAGTGACAGTCAAGCTGCACTGAGGGCATTGAGCAGTCCTTTGATCACCTCGAAAATCGTCCAGGAATGCAGAAACCGTTTGAATTCTATGTCTAGATTCAATACGGTGGAACTACTCTGGGTACCTGGTCACTGTGGCATAGAAGGAAATGAAATCTCGGACGCTTTAGCGAAAGAGGGGTCAATCTCCCCTATGCCGGGACCGGAGCCAGCAATTGGGGTATCAGTAGCATTGGCTAAATCTGTTTTCAAAAACTGGGAACAAGTTTCCCATAATGACAGGTGGCAGAGCCTTAATGCTGCTCGACACACCAAACTTTTCCTGCCAGAACCCAACATACGTACCGCAAAGTTTATCCTGTCGAAAAGCAGGAGGACTTGCAGGTGTATTGTGGGCATTCTGACAGGCCATAATTCACTAGCTGGGCATATGTTCAGAATAGGAATTACCGAAGATGATACGTGTCCCTCCTGTAATGAGGAAGCGGAATCCACGGAGCATTTCCTATGTGAATGCCCCGCCTATGGACGCATCAGGCATCAAATCTTTGGTGCCGATGTTCTCCAATTACGACGGGTAGCATCACATCCACTAACGGAAATCCTACGATACGTTAACGAATCCGGAATATTCCGTTAGACGGGGGACGCGAGTACAATGGGCCAACACGGCCTGAGTGCTCAGAAGCTGTAGCTTCTCCCCACCACACACACACACACACACACACACGCCTTCTACCAATTGAGGTCGACCTGAGTGGTGAAGTCTTCATCGATGGGGGATATGGTTGCTGCTGTTGTTGTTTTCTGCCACTTTTGAATTTATTGTATTTTTTTAAATAGTGGATTAATATATTGTGATCACTAAATCAGTTGTGTACAGTAGGTAGATGGGCTTCACCACATAAAAGGGTCAGTAACTCTTACCATATATTCTAAGTAAGGGCCGTTTTATTGACGGAACAACTGATGAATTTATTTTTCAGCTGCTATATAAAATATTAACATAACCGCCAGACAGCAGACCTTGCTTTTGTTTGCATGTTTCTTATTTCGTTGTTAATTTAACATAAAAAAATTTCTGCAAATGGATGTGCAGAGAAGTACCAGCAGCACCAACAGCAGCGATATTCATTTCGAAATGTTTTATCCTAATAGGATTATTTGGGGGATAGGGGGATAGAATTTGGAGCAGTAACTTTATCGAAATGTGCTTTCTGCACAAGGTACTAATTGTTCTACAGATACCCTTTTCTTGTTCTAACATCCACTCCCCTTCTCCAGTTTCTTATGGACTTTATTAAATACATTAGAACGAGGAAAAAGCGGAAGAGAAGCTTTCCCGTAGAAATAAGTTATGTGCGTTCACATCAGAGTGCGGAGATCGCCATTATATTTGATCGAATTATTGAAAAGCTTACAGGAACCTACATTGCACATGAAAAGTCCTACTTTCCTTCCCGGACACGTGATCAAAAATTTAATAATAATAATAATAATAATCGTTGGCACAACAATCCATTTTGGATCAGGGCCTTGAAGTCTGTTAGAGCACTTCATTCATGACCGTAACGGTACACTACAGTAGACTGTAGGAGACAATGTGGTCAGCATTGCGCTCGCTCGAGATTGTTACCCTGATTTGACTCAGGTACTCATTCACAGCTGAGTCGACTGGTATCCGACGTCAAATCACGACCTTCCGTACGACAGCCTTGTGCTCTAACCACTCAGCTATCCGGATTCCTTGATTTCTTGAATCAAATGGCACACTTACCAATATATCTAAGACTTTATAACAACAACAATTACCTGATTCGTTCATCCTTTAAGTCATTGATTCGCTTTGCCTCCTCCGTGTTTGTTCACGTTTTTAGGGGACATTCTTTTGGAGCTCATGAGCAACCAAAACAAATCCATCTATTAAGCTACATATTTGGACAAAATTGGAAAGAAATGATTGGAATAATTATAAGATAGTCTTAGTATATCCTCTTTCAATAGGTATTGCCACAGAAATCTGGGTGAAGCGGAAAGGTGAATTGAATTGTGCTTATAATATACTGCGCCCCTTGAAAATTAAGCCACGGACACTGGTGGTTAGCTAATGAACTACATATGTTCCGCTCAAAATCTTTTCTGGAGTTTTATCAATTTTATTTGTTATGGACTATTATTTCTTTTCTGCACCTTGCAGAGTAAGACACACTCCCAGCCTTCAATATCCGCAAAGGCAGCATAAAACATATTTTTTCAAAATTGAATTGTTTGGCCTCAGTGCAAAATATTTGCTATGTCCACGCGACTGTTGAAGTACAGAAATGTATGTTAGGAGAATACTTATAATAATTTTCTCTTATCAATGAACTTTTCGTAGTGTATCAAATGTAAAGCGGGCAAAATCTTTTTAGACGTCTGAGTTGTGTTGATGATTGTTCATATATGACTGAAAGACCCTTCAATGTACTACCCAGATCGCAGTGTATATTCAATAAATTGTATTGGATCAGGTCCTTATTCAGGAATGCAGCTACAAATCATTACTGCTGGTGGATATTTAATCTTTTCAACCATACAGGGATCCGACAAATGTGCACCCTTTCTTCTCCAAACATAATCTGCTACCTCAGTCACAGCCTCTATACAACGTTCGTAACTAAAGATGATCTACAATAAATAAAAACAAGTCGCGAAACCGGAAGCTTGACGCTTCAGGTATAAAAGGTTTTGTGTTTCACTCTGTGAGGAGCATAGCGCAGTTCTCCATTGGCTGATAGCGTTGACCCGAGATATTTAAATCGCTCAGTTCTGGGTAGGTTACTGCCATTGCCAGAACTCAGCGATTTAAATATCTCGAGTCAATGATATCAGCCAATGGAGAACTGCGTAATGAAATTGCTTCACGCATTAACGTAACTTGGATGAAGTGGCATTCTACAACTGGTATTCTTTGAGATCGACGTATCAGCGCTCGTCTCAAATCTAAAATTTACTCCAATGTCGTCCGTCTGCCACTCTCTATAGTTCTGAGTGTTGGCCAACTAAGGACAATGAACGGCGTCTTGCGGTAATGGAGACGAAGATGTTGCGTTGGACTAGTGGGGTGACACGTTTTGATCACATCCGAAATGAGAATATCCGCGATCGATATGAGGTTGCACCGATGGTGGAAAAACTGCGAGTGAGGCGTTTTCGATGGTGTGGTTACGTAATTCAAACTAACGAGAATTCACTTATCAATGTTAGTCTGAACATCGAAGTCAATGGTAAGCAACCAAAAAGCCGGCCAAAACAACGGTGACTTAATACACTGGATGGGAATTTAAAGGCTTGGCGATTACATCCTGATCAGACACTTGATAAAATAAAATGACGAAACCGATCACGACGAGCCGACCCCACTTGTGAACGGGACAAAGGCTGAAGAAAAAGAAGATGTGAGGAGCGACACATAGTTGAAAATTCCATTACCCTCTATCTTTTAGAAAGCGATTTAAATAAATCATTTGATGGAAAGCCCTGTATTGATAATAGTCAACCTCATACGCTTCACACTCTGAGTTTAATATTATTAGCAAATGTCAAGAATTTAACCTAGATCAGATATAAACAAGTCGGGAAACCGGAAGCTAGACGCTTCAGGTATGAAAGGTTTTGTGTATTTCTTTTATAAAAAAATTTGGGTGTGCATTTGTCCCATTAGCATGTAGCTCGTAAAATATGCATATATTATGTGAAAACATCCACTTTCAAGTGATATTGACATTCAAAGTCTTGAATTTGCAGAGGAGCGACGGCTTTGACCTAGTATAACTTTGTTAGTGATAGTGCGAGTTTCACCAAATTCGGCAGAATAATGCTCTATACTGTAGTCTATATTGCTATTTTGTGATACTAGGGTGAACTTAAGGGGGGTTTTCCTGCCAATTTCTAAAAATGATAGCAATGTACTATTATTAACTTTATTTGAACAGGTATCGGTATGGAGGGTATTTCGAAGCCTAGGCACCATATAGCGGCAGCCCCCTAATTTTTTTTCAGATTTTTCGGTTGCGTAGTTTCTGAGAATGGGTTCGTTAAAGAAATGGGCTCTTTCAACCCCCCGCACTCCCCATCTTAGCAATAGATATCAAAACTAAGACCGGCTTCGAAAAGTACTAATCGAGACCTTTAATTTGATACCCCACATGACTATATTTGATGAAAAAAAAATTTACACCCCCCTTTTGCATGTATGGGGACCCCCCCGCCCCCCCCCCCTTAAATTCGACATAAAAGGATGTAACTCACTGTATACGTGAGCGTTCACAGTTCCCACCTTTCTACTAAATTTGATGCCAATCGCTACAACTGTCTCCGAGAAAAATGCATGTGACGGACAGACAGACAGACAGTAAACCAATTTTAATAAGGTTTTGTGTTTACACAAAACCTTAAAAAGGGCTGGGGAGAATTAGATTCATCTTGAATGGAATTTTAATATTTCACTCGAATGTTAATTATAATATTTTCGTTAATTATGATGTCAGCATCTTATTTGTATGGCTTAGGATGCAGTAAATTCGCACGAAAAGTTTGAACTACTATAACTTTGACACTAATAGTTGGATCCTCATGTAATTTGGCATGCATATGCACGAGGCTGTCCTCTATGTAAATGCAATTTAGTACACCTAGGATGAACTCAAGGGAAGTTTTTTAGTCAATTTCTAAAAGTTGGTAATATACTGATAGTAAGTTTATTTGAACAGATATCGGAATGGGACATCTCTCAAAGCTTAGATTTCACATAGGTGTTTTACACAAAACCTTAGAAAGGGTTGGGGAGAAGTTGATTTTTCATAAATGCGACTTTAATATTTCAGCGAATGTCAATTATTCTCGCTAATTATGACGTCAGCATCTTATTTGCATGGCTTTGGAAGCAGTGAATTCGCGCGGAATTGCTAGGTTTGAAGTGCTATAACTTTGGTGCATGTATATGCGAAAGGTGGTCCTCTATGCTGGCGTAGGTAGTCCTAGGATGAATTTAAGGGTTTTTTTTCAGCAAAATTCTAAAAGTGGGTAATATACTATTAGTAAGTTTATTTGAGCAGATATCGGAATGGGCCATATTTCGAGGCCTAGATAGCGCATCTAAGCACACTTTCTTGATTTTTTTCGGATTTTTGGGATGGGTAGTTTCCGAAAATGAGACCTGTCTCATTTTAAGTGCGTACATTCTGAAACCTTACTCACGCACTTTGCAATTCACACCAAGTTTCGGAAAGTACAAATCGAGACCTTTTATTTGATACCCTTCACGGCTACATCCGGTAAAGTTTTCTTTTAAATTCCCCGTTTGCATGTATGGGGAACTTCCCTTTAAATTCCACCTAAATTTATGTCACTCACTGTATGCGTGAGATTTCATAGTTCCCATCTATCCACCAAATTTCGCTCGGATCCGTTAGCTGTTTAGGAGAAAATTGCGTCTGACAGACAGACAGACAGTGAATCGATTTTAATAAGATTTTGTTTTACACAAAACCTTAAGAAAGGAAAAATTTGAAATATGAACAAAAAGCCGAGATGAAAGTATTTTTAACCAATTTATTTTTCTCCAATAGTTCGATTTGAAATCCTCGTATAAGCGGACCCATAAAAATCGCCGTTGCCGCATCGCTTTTATAACTCTCAGGTTTTGGGCGGCCTCTTGATTTTCAACCCGTACTTATATCAACGTCTGCGTAGTGTATGATGCTGTACCCTAACGTCAGCATCTCTCGCGTCATCCAAAATACTGCGGAAGGTTGTAGTTCGAGCCTCTTGACACTTTTGCAGAATGAATTAGTCACTAGTTGACTAGATTTCCATTTTCGCTTACAGTTTTTTCGATTACTCTATAAAACCTCTCGTTAATCGTGAGCAATACTGAATGTTCTCGCTAGCTCAGCCAATGATGACTTAGACACGCCGATATTTAAGGCAATCGCTATATAGAGTAAACTTCTTTCTTTCAAAAAGGACACAACTTGCATCTTCTATTTTACCTTAATATCTCCATTTTTACCTATTTCCTGTTATAAACTGAGGTATATATGCAAAATAAAATCAATATTTTGTACCTTATAGTCCCTCTCACAGAGTGTACAAAAATATACATGTCTTGTGCATTGTGGTCGTATCGGAATCTGAAATATTAAATTAAATAAATTATGAAAATTTGCAGAAAGAACATGCGAAGATATATTAGAAAACAAAAAAAATAGCTCGGCCACGCCAAAGTATTATTCCGTCCAATTTGCAGGTATTGGAAAGTGTATCGCTGATGAAATTGGTGCTGGGAGCAGAGGTGGTGGTGTTAACGCGCACGTGGAGCCGGAAAATTCATCACGCGACTAGCGCAATCGAGGAGGGAAGAACCATTACGAATCACATCCTCCTCGAATGTCTCTTTAGACTCATATCTTAACGGGGCATAGCCCCTCTACTAGGAGGAAGGAGACTAACTGACGTAAGCTCATTATGGAAGTATTAATAGCCTTAAAGAGAAAGTAGCACTTTGTCCATTCAGAGGCAACTGAAAAGAAGAAACAAATGGAAATACCGGAATCTGCATACCTGGGGTATAAAGCTAAAAATTCAAAATATATTTCCTATAAATATTTGTTACCCTTTACTCTCTCTTTTGCGAAAATCAATAAATAAGTCAACGTTTGTAATAGAAGCAGGGATTATAATATCGGTAGAAACGACTATTTTATAGAGTGCTAAAATTCAGTTTATTTGCCTTTTCTATTCCATTGTTAAACAGCAAGGATACTGATTTGGCAGAAAGGACTGCATTCCGCAGCAACTGTAATCGTCTTTCGAAATTTAACTTTTCCATGGGCAATACCACCAGAATCAATAATTTGTGGATATGTCGTTATCACACTAATATCCAGGGCTATTGAGTCATAGGTAGGCGATATTTATAGTGCTGCGGCGGATCTTTCATTGGAGATTCTGATAGTATGCCCGAACTGGTTCACCAGATCCACATTTATTATGAACAAGAAGGGGAGATGAATAAATGGGGGAACTGTAATACTTGCAAAACGCCATATAAATTTTTTTTTGTTATCCATATGAGCAGTGAGAGTACGGAGCTACATAAACACAAACGTAAGAATTATCAACTCCTCCATCATTGCTTTTGTGTTAACTCCTTTTTCATTCATAGCAATAGAATTGGGAACATCACGATTTCATATGCCACGTACTTCGTTTTGCTTTCATTAATGTGCAGCCCAAGGTCTTGCGCCGCCTTCTGGATCTGGATGAAGTTATAGTAGACTACATCTCCGGTTGTTCTTCCCATGATGTCGTCAGCGTAGGCCACTAGTTGGGTTGACTTGAAGAGGGTGGTGACTCTTGCATTTACATCTGCATCCCGCTTCCTCCAGGGCCAGGTTAAAGGGACGTATGATAGGGCATTCCCTTGTTTGGTGTAATTGGTCGCCTCCATATTTAACTAGTTCGACTGTAATTCCATCGGCTCCTGGCAACTTATGGTTTTTAAGTTAATGGAATGCTCGGACTGTTTCTTCCATACTTTGTCTGTCGTCTTCAGTTGGTGGAACCTCCAACTTGCCGATATTTTGGTTGTTGAGCAGTTCATCAAAGTGCTCATCCCATCCCTCCAATATATGGTCGGAAACCAGATTTCTCTCTTTGTCTCGGCAGGGTGAGCATCGAGGTGTGTAAAGGATAAATACTGTGCAATGATAACTTTGTCCGGATAGCTGACTTGTTAGGATACAAGGCTGTCGCACGGTTCAAATTTCATTGGTAGCAGTGGAATTAGTATCGTGATTTGACGTCGGATACCAGCCAGCTCAGCTGTAAATGAGTACTTGAGTCAAATCCGGGTAATAATCTCGAGCGAGCGCAATGCTGATCACATTGCCTCCTACAGGGTATTGTAATCCTGTAGTGTACCGTTACGGTCTTGAATGAAGTGCTCTAACACACTCCAAGACCCTGATCTAATTAGATTGTTACGCCAACGATTATTATTATTGTAATGATAACATTCGATGTGAAGCTTGTCTCCAATTCCGCGATAACAAATAAATACTAGATCTCTAATCAAATGAGCCAAGCCGAACTGCCTGATGCATATCATTGCCGACTTCTTAAATTGAACTATATTTTTTCAACTGGTGAGAAGCGAGAAATTCTTATGAATTAATCGAGCTGAAATTTATTGTGAATAAATTTCTGCTCCTACACATCAGTAGTTCTGGTCCAAACCACGATTACGCAAAACAAGTCGGGAAACCGGAAGCTGGACGCTTCAAATATGAAAGGTTTTGTATTTCTTATATAAAGACATGTGTGTGCATTTGCCCCATTAGTACATACCACGTAATATATGAATAAATTATGTAAGAGTATCCACTTTCGGGTGATATTCTTGAATTTGCAAAGAAGCGACAAATTTAACCTATTATAACTTTGTTAGTAATAGTGCGATTTCCACCAAACTTGGTAGGATCATGCTCTATATTATAGTCTACATTATTGCGTGCTGTTAGGATGAACTTAAGGGGGGTTTTGCAGCAAATTAGTAAAATTTATAGTAATATGCTATTATTAACTTTATTTGGACAGATATCGGTATAGATTGTATTTCAGGGCCTAGGACCCTATAGTGGTAGCCTCTGGATTTTTTTCAGATTTTTCGGTTGGGTAGTTTCTCAGAATGGGTCCTTTAAAGAGATTATCACTTTCGGCACTCCATACTTCCCACCCCTCCAACAAATGTCAAAACTAAGACCAGCTTCAAAAAGTACCAACCAAGACCTTTCATTTGATACTGCAGATGACTATATTTGATTAAAAAAAAACGTACACCTCCCTTTTGCATGTATGGCGACCCCACCTTATACACGACATAACAGGATATAACTCCCTGTACGTTCATAGTTCCCACCTTTCTACCAAATTTGGTGCCAATCGCTACAATCGTCCCCGAGAAAAATGCGTCTGACGGACAAACAGACAGACAGAGAGAGAGTAAACCAATTTTAATAAGGTTTTGTTTTACACAAAACCAGGGATTGAAATTATCGCCGAATGTCTGGAGAGACGGAACGAATCAGAAAAAAGGCCAACGGTATGACAGAACGATATGTTAAATTTGGAGATGGAACAAGAGACCCCACGGCGAAGTAGGTTTCGACCTAACCAGCAATGGAGGTTATCTATCTATCGAATTGAGCATGACAATTCAGCATACTATATTGACAAAAAAGTACCTGGGCATTTCAGAGGTTATGGAACACGTTTTAATTCAATGCCTGATGTTCTTTGTCGAAGGGCTGCATTAAAAGCTACAACACCCGAAACATCATAAAGTATATGGTAAAGTTGAAATTAATGTCCATGTTTTTTTTTTACAGTTGGTATATAAGTTGAAAAAATAACTAGGTTTTTTTCCTTATCCTGTAAATATTTTTATTTTTTCCCGCATAAAATCGTTTCGGAGACCACGTTCCTCCTTCCTCAGTGCTCGTACCTAGTTCTTTTCAACTTATATATGGTGAAGTCGAAGTCGATTATCACTGAAGTCGAAAAAGTGATGGTAGGCATCCATAAGGAGTTTAACCAGGACGAAATTTATCGAAGGAACGAGAAAAAACTAAACACTTGCACAAGAGCGCAGAATATATAAGATGGGGAATGGGATTCCCGCGGCGGAAGGGGAAGAAGACGGATGCGATTTTAAATGTTAAATGTTGGATATTAATGGATGTCGGGATGGAAATTGAGGAATAGAAAGAAGTGAATAGGGAAAGCTAAGAGGTATTAAAACGTGAGAAAACGAATGAAAAATTCATATTACAGATTGTCCCTAGACAAGGCGAAACAAATGTTGCATATGCTGAAGAGCCATGGACACAACATACGGCGTCCACCAATCACCGCATGGAACGGCGAATCAATGCTTAATTAAGAATGATCTATCTCATATATAAAAGAGGACATATCATTCAGTTCAGCATTTAAAGGGGCGCCAACTTGCCAGCTGCTGCTCAAGGTGTGATACATCGAATCAATACCTCACGATTGACACCGAGGCATTATATGTCCTATACATGGAAAAGAGGGAGCGGCAATTATAGAGATATCACGTTGCTGAAAACTATCTATAATGTATTCTCCATCTTGCCAGGCCAGATAACCCCATACGCCCCAAACATCATCGTCCCATACCACAGAGGCTTCACTCCAGGCAAGTTAGCAACAAATCAGAACTACGGGAATAAGGACATCAGTTGCACCATCTTTTCATTGATTTCATGGGAGAATTCGGAATCCCCACCAAATTGATAAGACTGATTAGGCTGACCCTGACGAATGGGCGAAGACCAGATAAAAACAGCAGGATCACTGTCAAGACCATCAAAAACGGACTAAGGCAAGGGGATGCCCTATTATGCGCCGTCTTTAACCCGGCCCTGGAAAAAATGATTCGCGATGCAGATGTAAATGCGAGAGACACCATCCTCTTCAAGCGCACCCAACTACTTGTCGATACTAAACAGATTGACATTATGGGAAGACCAACCAGAGATGTCCAGTCTACTATACTTTTAGCCAGATCCAGAAGGCGCCCGAAACCTTGCGCTGCACATTACTGAAGGCAAGACGAAGTACATGGTGGGAACGTCAGCGTCAAAAATCAATGAACGAACAACACTAAATTGTACTGGTCAAACGAGAAAAATAAAGATAATAAAGTAAAGAAAGAAGACTAGGCAGACCCTGCCTGGGAGTGGTGGCGTAGGTCAGGACGCCAGACAGCTTTTAAGGATATCGAATTGGTGAACCTCGGCGTGAAACTGGGATATCTGGAGTACTTTGCTAAGGCTAGCCTAGACGGGATACTGGTTGTTGCGCCGTTGATTATGATAATGATGAAATTGCTAATTACCCTTTATAAGATGTTTTTCGCTATATTGAAAAGCCGAATTATCCTTCACTCTAGATAAATCAACTACTGTTGGAATATGCCTCATCAGTTGCAAAATCTTTTTTTTTGGAATTTAAGGCGGCCTTGATAGTGTAGTCATGGCATGGCATGGCATGACAGAATTCGGTATTCAAACAAAACTGACTGACTGACTGGGTCGCTTTCAGAACTTTTCATCGTCAATAATGGTCGAAGATAAGGAGGTGCTCTTTCAGTGATGCTTTACAGTTTGGATGCCAAAGGCGTTATCCTCTTTAAATCCGTCGAACTGCTGACCTTTCTGACAATAACGGAAAGAATATCCTGAGATGTTTAAACTACTTTCATCCAGTACGAGCAGGCGACGCGAGACCTGGGGCTGTACAATAATGAAAGCAAGATGAAAAACATCGTGGCAACCACAATACCACAACCAGAAACAATAGCATCCCTTAGCTCTAACCAGTTAAAAACAACAAAGATAGATGTTTCGCGACTACATGTCGCCTTCATCAATACTTGGGTTGGAATGGGGAAAGAAATCCAGAATTGTTCTACATAGATGTGCTCCATATTGCCGCCAAATTTTGAACTTCTATTATAGTACAAACTTTACCAGAGTCTCAGAGTTTTAAGCAAAACCTTAAAAACAATTTCAGTCGAAACGTCTCACCATTGCGTCAAAGCAATTACTGTAAAAAATAGTGGCCTTACCAGTCCTCATTCATTCCCCGGAGATTATTCACAAAAGGGGAAAACTGGCTGGACTTTGCCTCCCTGAGATGAGGGGTACTACCCTTCAACACTCCGAAGAAATGAAATATCTGGGAGTCACTCTAGATAAAAAACTTCTTTGGAACAAACATGGAGAGGTAAAGATGAAACGAGCTCTCACAGCTTATGGGCTGTGCAGACGGACATGATGATATATGGGGACTCAGGCCTCATGTGGTAATGTGGATATACGTTGCCATTATTAGGCCGATGTACGTATATGCATCCGTATTGTGGTAGGTTAAGGTGAGGCAAAAAGGTTTTCACCGTAAACTAGCCGCACTGCAAATAACTGTGTGTCACTGGTGCCATGAGCACGATATCCGGTGCAGCTCTGAATACACTACTCAACACAACATAACAACATACACTACGTAAAGCAGCAGCTCATAGACTAATTCGATTAGATCTATAAGAAAACAATGGATGTAGACGGCACAGAGCATTAGAGGAGTTACTGGGAGGACTGAATCCAGTTCTTACAATATCTTCCGATTCTCGTGACCCATACATCTGTTTGGTAAAAGATATGAAGTTACCCTGAAGCGTAGAGAGAACTGGAAAGTCCCAGAGGAATGCGTGGCAGGATATACGGAAATCCTCTAGGCCGATGGATCAAAAACAGAAGAGGGTTCTGGAGCCGTAGTCTATCTCTCGAATAAAAACGAGAAGTGGGGTTTTCCTTTGGGATCAAGCAAGCTTCAAGCCGAAGTTTATGCGATCTATCAGGAATCCCTTCTCTTTTAGCCATTTTCCATTTGACCGCCCCTTCATTCATCACATCTTCCTACTTGTTTTTTCGTAGAATAATAAATTAAATTCGTGTGTGTTGACCCAAGTAGTGAGTAGGTGGTCCTGCGGGACACAATTGGTACTAGATCAAAAAGCCTGGAAAAATACCAAAAGGATCAGATCTTTCGAAGAAAATTTTCCCGAAAGTGTCGCAGTTTTATGCTGGTTGCGATTGATACTTCATTCTGTGGAGAAGAGCCCGTTTAGCTTATCGTGTCGTTGCGTTGTTCTCAACTGATACGCAAACACGGCAAAGGTGTTAGATACGCGTGCACTTGACATAGGGAGGTATTTTCCCTTAAGTTTAGTGGATACACATCTACTTTTTCGTTTCTTAGCTTTTTCATCAGAATCGCTCTTCTGTACCCATCTGATTTAGGACTAATGCGAGCGAAGGTTTGAGTTTTATACGATCAGATTCGTATTGTTTTGCAGTTATTCTTCTGGATATTTAGTAACTCTAACCATAGCTGGTAGCGCTACTATTCCGTGTGGATAACTTGAATCTATCCTAGCCTGCACTCAAATTTGCAACCCACATTATTACTATTCAAAAAGCGAAATCAGTTAATATTTGGCATTACCTATTATGAACGTTAGAATCAGGATCATTTGCTTATTAACAATCGACCTCTGTTGGTTGAATCACTGTCCAATCAACATTAAATTCACTCTAACCAATTAATCTCATTAGGTTGGGAAGAAAAGATGTCTTTTAATGATTTCTTCTTCAATAAGTTAGTTACGTTTGGCTAAATTCCTATGAAAATATGTGTTTCTGCTATTGTTTAAAACAACCCTTTGAATTATCCGAGTTAGACTGGTGTAAGGGTTACATTCAAGTCCTTTCTATGCAACAGTGAACATTCGTGAAACTTTCAAGCTGTTGCAAAGACATCGCTGTCGATGCATCTATTACACAATTCAGTAACTTGTTGGTTGTTTTACATTATAAACCGGCGACAGTTGCCATTATTCACCTTCCATAAACTTTTGGCCCGTCTGTAAAGTTTGCGATTTGGGTTTTATCTGCTCGTCAGGTACTCAATTGCATTTAGTGAGTTTAAATCCCTGAAATTACCTACGGCCTGACATTGACCTTCGCAATTTTGCGACCCATCGATTTGTTTGCTATTCAAACAACAATCTAGAATAATCAACCACTTCGAACTTCATTATCCTCCAACAAATCGCCCCCAAATTGCGTTTCGCTTTCAACTTTCATCCTTCCCTCATTAAACTGCCTTCTTGTTTGAAATTAGTTACACCGACCAATTTACTATGTTGATGGTTTACCTCTAAATTAATTTAAATTTTTTTGGTTCTTGCAGGTTTTTCTTGTTTACAAAAATTACACCAAATTAAGATAGAAAGGACAGAGGACGAAAAACGTGGATACCGGGCTCGATATTTAGCAAGAATCGCCTCGTCAAGGAACGTGAATGGTAAGCGGCAATTTATTTTTTAGGGATTTTGTGGACATTTACTGTTGCCGTTCCCTTTTTAAAGATGCCAACCCAAATGGAAACCCCCAGCACAGGCCACAAGGAGTATGTCCCAAAATAAATAGGCTGCTTAAGATGCTAATGGAAAATTTAATCTCTACTCCAATTACTGGCTGTCGGTAACGGGCGAGGTTTGAATCGATGTGGCGAAACTTTTTTCGCGTGCTGTCTATCATTTTTATTTGGGAAATATGCTGTTTTCAATTACTGGTTTTATTGGGTGGAAGGGGGACGTACTCCGTAATTGAAGGACTATGTAATTTGGTTTTTATTTACTTTTAATAAATTCCGCGCAGTAGTAACAATATTTGATTGTCCTAAAATAACATTTTAATCACTTTTCGGGGTTTTTGATGAAGAGAAAATTCATACACACACTCAGCATCTTGTCTGGCAAAAAAGGTGGTCGGTCGAATCGACATTTAAATTAATACACTAGTACCCTAATTTCGAATGAAGCCATAGAAGTAATTTTCATTCACATCTGTAGGCGTACCCATTTTCCTTTGAAAAATTTCGTAGGAAAAAAATCGATCAAATTAGGTTGGTCTGGTTTAAGGATGAACTTCCGAGCTTATGACGCTCAAAATGAAACGACAGGCATTACAAAAAAGGTATTCGATAAAGAGAAATACTTCCTTCAAAAAGAGGGGGATACTATGTAGGTTATCGAAACCAGCTTAGTTCTATTATTTTCGACTTTATTTGTCTGTTACGTTTGACTGGTTCGAAATGTTGAAATCTTCTAGATGAAAAATTATGCCTCAATGACTCTCCCGTCGTTTTCAGCTCGCCACGACCTCCGAAGATGTTAGCGCCCCATTTCAGCCATTCTGTGCCATGAAGCTCTAAAACGACGCATTCATCGACTTAGATTAGCACAGGGATTTCCCTGCGTAAAAAGTTAAAAATAGAATCTACGTCCCTTCGTACTTGACAAATATCCTCTGTGAATTCCATCCCCTAATAGGTTTGCTTAGAGCTACTAGTTTTTCTCCAAATATAGGATAAGTATGAAAAGTATCGATGATATCTGAATCTAAATTAGATAAACTAATTTTTGGACTTTAAATTTGTTTTAAATATTTCAATGTTATCCACCACGTGCGATTCCAACCAGTCGCCCTTAAGTAACCGCTACGAGTTTTTGAAGAACTCTTTCCTCTCTGGGTGGATTCCACGTATTGTTCCGCTAATTTGCATAACATGTTAATATTACCAAAACAGGTGGAGCCAGGACGGAAGTCTATTAAACTGAAGGAATCGGAAGAAATTATTTCTGGTTCGTTGGCTTTTCTTCTTACATATTATCGATAAATGCGAGATGAAGCATAAAACTATTACTATTCTGCCCCTCGTAATCAATCTACCCGAAAAAAATGAAGATGCCGCGTTGACATTATTATCACGCTGATTGGGTTTGACTATTGTTAAAGTGAAGATTGTAATACAATCATCTGATATGTTCCTAATGGACTTGGGAGTTACAGTTGATTGCACTGAGGGCAACTAACATTTTTGTTGAGCACATCACGGGCAACATTGGTCAATATATAGCAATATTGCTGTCAATATTGCTTTTATTTTTTGAATAGAAATAGTTTTCAAGGGACAAGAACAGAATCTATTAGATTTGATATTTTTGGTGTTCCTACGTGTCATCATTCGGAGGCTACTTGATGACATAGTTTTCGAGAACTACACAGACATATTCACCTTAAAATGATTATGTTCCTAGATAATATTCTAACGTGCTGCAAGTTTTTTTAAAAAGATGTTGCCTATATTATGCTTTACCCTCACATAAAATATTTTGATGAAGGGCTATCATGTCCAAAACGACGTAATGCGAAAATATCGCTCATGCTTGATCAGATTCTGGGTCATTTGGTAGGTGACACCCCTATGGCCGCGCGTAATCCAAGGTTGGATATTTTACCATGGAATGTGTTAAAATAATCCCAATATTCTGGCAGCACCCTGATTGTTCGTGTTTCCTCCTCTAGTCGTACCACGTATCTGTACAGTCTTTGCATCTCCTCAGCCAAAATATCAAGAAGCACCATCCCCGCAATTTCCTCTAGCCCTCCTTAACACCAAGGGCCTTTATTCAAATTGACAATGCTTATAGTAGAACAGAAGAGCGCACTCTGGCCAGAAACAGCCTCCTTTGGATCACCAAGTCATTTATCGCAGCTACAACTTTTCTTGCTTTTTCGCTCGGTTTGGTCAAGTGTTCATTGAAAGTTATTCCATGATCAAGCATAACTCCGAGATAAATGTTGACCGAATTGAACTCAACTTGGACCGCTCACTAGAAAAGAACAGATTTTCATTGCGTCGACACTCCCATCTGAAGTTTGAAATTACCACACCAATTCTCGCCTTTGTCATGATTCCGTCGGGACCCCTATAAACCATAGCTATCTCGTGGGTCAATTTTCTTACCGTAACCTCCTCACTTATGGATCTACATATGCTATTTGAGCGCCCTTTGGTCCTATGTGTTCCAGAGTTCCAGGAGAAGTTTTCCAGGAAGTGATCCTTGTAACATTGTCTCCTAGGTCATTCAACGTCGGATCTCCCTTGACCGTCCGCAAAATCTCAGCGTAAGAAGGGCCCAACTTATGTCTTTGGTTCAAACATATGCTGCTATCTTCTGCGGTTTCGTTATTGAACGCGATTTTAAATCGAGCCGTTGTACTCCCCTGCTGCTACCTCCGTGGAACTTTTGCATTTTTTTCGTTTTGCAAGCTTTACGCCACTATCTTCCGTTCCTTCTCTGCTCCTTTTGATGCCCTCCCTCTTAGGCTTGTTTAAGTGGGCGAGTCCGTCTTTTTGGCAACAAGAGGTACCTGTTATAACGGAGTCATGTGGAAGTTTGTAACAGTCCTACATTCCCTTTACTTTAGGCCGTCGAAAACAATTCGTACATGTCCTTTCCGCAGTCCTTACCAGTCTTTCAAATTTCTGACCATCAATTGTGAAGCGGTGCACGTTGTGCTTCAAGTATTTTACCATTTGGCCTAAAGGGGTCGAGGGTCGACACCTCCTCCTTACCACTTGGTGAGTGTTTGCTCTGGTGGTTCATCAACCAGAGTAGCGTCTATATTGTCTTTGTCCTCTTATCTTATTGATAATTCGTTCCTTATATCAACGACCAGCTGGAGAAGCACAAAAACCTTAAAATCTGCAACAGAAACAAGAATTCTAATCCAAGTACTAAAAGTGTGGGGCTGAAGTTGAACTATACCCCGGCCATCGCACCATCAAATATTTATTTAATTGTATGTTTTTCTTGTCGCTTTAATACCGCGGTTTATTATGATGTTCCGCCCTAATTATATGAAATTGTTAGCATTTTTGAGGTTGTTATTTCCTAGGGTCAGATACTGTATAATTCTTAGCAAGGCAAAGCCTTGCTGGGGTCATGAATTTGGTGTTATTCTTTACAACTTTTAAAAGAATATCTCTGCCTTTTAGGCGTAAGAATAATTTACTTTTGATTCTCTCCCCAAATAATACGAACCCTCGAACATATTCGGAGCAGTAAATTTATGTGGTCCGCAAGTGGAATTGAGTGAGGATGGTCATAGTATCAATAGGAATTTAACACACAAGGGATTATTAACAAAATTGCCGTCTAGAGCGTTTGAGTAAAGTTGTGTTGATGAAAATAGAAAATCAAAACGGTTTTCTTTAACTTTTTTAAAAATATGCATATTGGCTAATAAACAATTTTTTAATAAACTTAAAGAAAACTGTATTACATTTTCTATTCATATGAACACAAGGGATTTCTGAATTAAGTTTCAAACCCCCATTTGTGAGGAATATCTGAAATTCCGTAATCGAAATCGTCGCACGAAATTTTTAACTTGTGAGAGTGCGTAGTGCTTAACATTTACTCGTTCCACTTCTGGATCCGAACTGACTCTGAGTGTGAATATCAGGTCCTTCCATATCCTGCTGAATTTTCTACAAAAGTACGTAAATAACTTGCCAGAAAACTGTTTTGTGACTTTGATATGGAACTTCTTACTTAATGTAAAGTTATCTGGCACCAAGTATTCTAATTAAATATTCGCCTTCCCGTTAAACAGGGTGCGGCAGCATAACTTCCTTTTTTCCTTTTCTTCTTGGATGTTGGTCTTCAAATCTTGTAGGGTTCTTGGAGGGTTCACATAAACACGGGATTTCAAAAAACCCCATAGAAAAAAATCACAAGGGGACAGATCGGGAGAGCGGTGCCGGCCATTTCAAATCGCCTCTAATTAAGATAAGGTGCTCTGAAAAGTGTTCCCTCAAAACAGCCATCGATGCTCTTGAAGTGTGTGCTGTTGCACCGTCTTGTTGGAACCAAGTGTCCCCCAAATCCAAATTTTCTAGCTGTGGAAAAAAAATTCTGTAGCATGTTTACATACCGGTCCGAATTCACTGTCACTGTAACCTCATTTTCCTCAAAAAACCAGGGACCAATAATTCCAGCTGAGGAAATTGCACACCACACTGTGACTTTGGGTGAATGCAAAGGCTTTTGATGCAATTCTCGAGGGTTGGTGTCAGCCCAGTAGCGCATGTTTTGTTTGTTAACCGACCCACACAAATGAAAATGGGCTTCATCGCTAAAAAAAACAATAGCACCCTCGGGAACGACATCAAGAAGAAGCTCACACGCGTTCATCCGAGAATTGAAGTCACGTTCTGAAAGTTCCTGCACTATCGCCATCTTATAGGGATGAATAAGTATTTCGTTGTCACTTTCAATTACACTGATGTTACACACCCTTCTGCGTTTGTTGGGTAACGTAAATTCCTACAAAAATTTGTGAATGTGATTTTTTTTTGACGATACTCGTGTAGTTGAAATTTACTTACAAAAACTATTGGTATAATAAGGTGTGTCATTTGAAGACTATTGCGTAAAATTTTCATGAAGAAATATTAAAAATTAAGGCAATGACAGCAATTATTCGGAAGCGTCTCCGAAAAAAGTAGAATTACTGGATGACGGATCATCTGAAATAAAAAATCAAAGTTCTTTCATTAGATGAACACTTTACCAGTCAGTTTACCAGTTTTCAATTTTTTGGGAACACATTAAAGTGAAAATGCGATTTTTGCGGAAAAAATTGATTAATTTATTATTGCCAAATAAAAAAAAATAAACAAATTTGAAAGAACTCTGAAGCGTTACCCCGTGAATTATGTACGGAAATAGCGTTTGAAGTTCCAAAAGGATCGGTTTAGTAATCGTGACTTGTGGAAAAAACGCTTTGAAGTTTCGAACTCTAAAAAATTTTTAATGAAACGTTCCGAGTTTTATCGGCTTAACTCACACTGAACAATCGGTGATAGGACCGTAAAGAATATTGTTGCCATCCGTGATATCTAAAGCACTTTTTTGCTCCTGTCTTCTTTAGTCTGTTTTTCAGCTTCCGGCTCCGCTCAGCTTATCACGCCCATTCATGGGTTTCCTTTTTTCCATTTTGAAAATTATATAAAAGATGCAAAGAAAAATTTAAAAGTGTTACTTCCCCTTAAGGAGGGCTCCCAATACATGCAAACGGGGGAGGGGTACGGACATTTTTTTCACCAAATGTAATCATGTTCGGTCTTGATTCGCACTTTCCAGTATTAGTTAACATTGGTAGCGAAAGCAAGGATTGCGCGAGCACAAAACGGGTCAGTTACTTCAAAAACCGGTTTTCTGAAACTATCCAACCCAAATATTTGAAAAGGATTATGGTAGTCCATGCACATAGTATTTATATATATATTGTTTAGCCGTTCACTCCTCGCAGCTACCGCTCCCCCCACGACCTTCCGGGGCATTTGAATTCCTCCTCAACTATTCTGCCTGTACGCTGACTAAGTTTGAGATAGTGTCACGCCAGCGTACTCCGATGATACGACGAAACAGTGGAGCTCACTTTCCATGCGCTATTTCCATATAGCAACACAAAAAGAACATTAACAAGCTCCAACCTCAACATGACCTTATTGCTGAAATAGCAGCATTTGTAGAATTTAGACGGGGCAACGAAAGCAGATTTAGCGCGACGGCAGAGAGCATTCAGATAATAATATTAGGTTGTTGCACATGAAATGGCCGATTTGGTACTAAAATTTGAAACGACTGTAAGGCTTACAAAAATTTAATTAATCAAAAAAAGTCGAGTCAAAACACTTCTCCCAGCGAGATACAGGAGCATGTATGCCAGTTTCGTAGAAATCCAATGTTCGGGGGTTGATAAACTCGTCGATGATGACCTTTTCATTTCTAAATTGTTTTTCCGCCAAAAAAAGTATCTCTGTGCATTTATCGTTTCTCCAGGTGCCAAAAAAATAAAAACTAGTGGATAACTCCAGCTGTCGACCACCAAACAGCCACCATTACCTTCTTCGGATGGAGGCTCGGTTCTCGGTTTTCGGTGTCTCATCAGCATCTAACCATTGTGCTGATCACTTTTCATCACATGTCACTATTCTGTGCGGGAGAGTAAAGAACTGCAAATTTCCATTCGAAGCGCCATGTTCTGCTCCGTCAGGATACCGACATTTTTCGAACCACCGCCGTGTGGTATTATTCACTGTTATCATAACGATGGTCAAAACTGAAATGGTTCTTTGATTAAATGTAGGAGTGTTTATACTTCATTATCCGACACCAACAACGCCAACTGGTGGTGTTTTGATACAGCAAAATCGCAACTAACTTCACTTGATTGCCAAATCGGCCATTTCATGTGCAACAACCTTATAATAATAATCGTTGGCGCAACAATCCATATTGGATCAGGGCCTTGTAGTGTGTTAGAGTACTTCATTCAAGACCGTAACAGTACACTACAGTATAATGTAGGAGGCAATGTGGTCAGCAAAAGCAGGCTCCATATCTGTGGATTTCTCTTTCCTAATGTTCGTGTACTTTATCCCCCAAGGTCCGATATCAATGTCCGTTTTGGTCCAGTTTTCAGTGAAGACTCGTAAAAGTAAAAAATTTCAGTTGTGTTTTATTCACCCCCTAAAAAAGTCCGGGCATGCATAGTTTTTGTGTCGGAGGCTGCTATTCCAAATGATTTTCCACCTTTAAAAAATATTCACATTTCATTCCATTGCTTTTACTGTGTCCCAGTTTCATTCCTTCAGTCATACCCGGATACCGGTTGTAAGTATGCTCTAATCATGATATTCTTTTCAAATCAAATAATGACAGTTAAATTATTGAAAACGTCAAGTCGATAAAAAGAATCGAATCGGTACGAATTTGTTGGCATGTTCAGGATAAGCATCAAAAACATGTTCTATGTGTACTCCGCCATAGCTTCCGGGAAAAATTTCCTCTCTCGGGATGCTAGAATGTTAGATTTTGCGATAAATTAATTTCTTTTTTCATGTTCAGAAGAATCTGTTGCAGATGATTTTGCTTTGTGCTCTCACTATACCACAACAAGGTGAAAAATCGTAAGACCCGGGTTATAGCCTGGCAGAAAAATGATCTGTAGAGTTTTCAGCACCCTATAAAGGATGAATTTTGTGAAATATCTCTTGCTAGATATGAATCAAAATATGTAGATTTCAATGTGTTATCGTCACCAAGCAAGAAAATTCCAAGTATTTCCCAAGCAATTTTATAAATCTCTTTTAATTTTTCTCTGACAGGGGAAGCATTTTTCGGTGAGACCTTTGGCTTTAGACTACTGTGGGTTTGGAAGTTTCTTTGACCGGACTAATCAGCACGCCACACACATGAAATCTACATATTTCGATTTATATCTAACAAGACACGTGGTCAAAACTATTTTTTATAGCGTGTTGAAAAATCGACTAATCATTTTACTGAAAAGCTATAATTCAGACCTAAGAATGACTAGCTTTGTGAAAACTTCCTAGAACCGTAATTTAAAATCATAATTTTTAAAACTTCCATTGAGTATAATGTGGAAGTGAAAGTGTCAAGGAGTAATAAATGCGAAGTCAATATACTCAAAGTCCCAGGTCCTTTCAGATGTATTTCTTCACTGATGTGTGTATGTATACTCGAGAACGACGAACATTTTCTAATATAAACTAATCAGGAGCTAGTCTTTACTAAATCCTCCTTTCACCAGTGGTGAAAAGTCATTATTTTTAAATGTTTGTGCTACCTTTGAGGCCCTTGTATGATTCTAACTTGGAATGACTAAATGAATAAACTTCTTGCATTTCTCGCTAACAGGAATGTGTTTATAATTTTAATAAAAGCCCCAAACAAACAACACATACCGATATGGCTTGGAAAAGAGAGAATACGGAACGTGTGGGTTTTTAATTACAATTTTTCGTTTTCCGACAGACAGTCCAAAGTTGTAGTTTCTCGTAATTCAGAAACGATGCACATGGTATTACCGGGAGCTGGATAAAACCGTCTAGGAATCACGCACTCATTACACGTTCTGAGTAATTATTCAACCTAGTCTTACAGATACACGGACTTATCCCCGCATATATTGTATAAAGATATAAGTCGACTTTTCACTATGCTCTTGCAATATTAATTGTGGAATGTTCACTTGAGCACGAAACTTCATTTTGTAGAGCTCACTTTTGATGAATTAAAGGAATAGAGGTTTATGTTACCCTTTCGAATTTGTGTGGAACAGACACATAATGGATTAAAACGTACCTGGAAATGGGATAATAATTTAACTGAGTAATTTATGGATAGAAACAGAATCCTTTAGTTAGTATGTGGGTACATACAAAAGTAGCTCGACGAGTTTTTGGAAGAAACCATTCAGACATAGTAAGGTTGCCATAGTTGTTATTTAATTTCAAATATGTTTCAAATTTATCACAAATTGCAGGTAGAAATACAAGAAAAAGGTGCAGTCCTGAAGCCTCTACTATCCAGCTGATTCAAAAATATATGTACGACGCAATTCTAAAGTGTTACACAATACAGACAGGCAGTCACGTTTTTCGATTATATACGTCGGGATTGTAGTGCATCTTGTCCTGGACTTACATTTTGGGTCTGTTCCGACTTTATTACGTTAACATTCTATCAGTCTTTTGGGGGCAGTAGTCGGAGGTAAACTGGTTAAATGATCCAAACCATCCAAAAAGATTTGAACCAGACCATGATGGACACTCAAACTATTGGCAGGCACGTCTAATGAGGAGGTGTTACTAATCTGCACCCGGAGCTCTCTCAGGGAACTGGGAATAGAGATATTATGATAGCAAAGTTAGATTTTTTGGAGCCCATATAATTCTCACCCCTGATCCGGATTTTTTCTCCACTAGCCTGGTTGCTGGTTAACATACGACTTACCGGAGATTTCAGGAAATCACGCTAGCAATGGATCAGCGGAACATGAACACGCAGAAATGGAACTGTGCTCTGTATCCAAGTAACACGAAGAGCGTTACTGACTCGAGCTTATTGTAAATACAAATACGAGTAATCCCTCGTAGAGACTGCTTATTCGAACACTTCCCCTCCTTTCCGAGCTAATATCATCAATGAGGAGGAATGAATAGAACAGTTCTCTGTCTTGGCTGCGCTTAGTGAATAGGAGTGCTGCTTATCCATAAAGAACAAGAAAGCACACACAGCAACGTATATTATGTTCTTTGGCTGAAAGGACTCCAGGTCAGTTAAAAAAATATTTAAAGTTTTGCAAAGTGCCAGGCAGAATTTTATGCTTTCTTCTAGTGTTTCACTGCCATTTCGACATTTATCTGGAATTTTGGACAATCCATATTGGATCAGGGCCTTGAAGTGTATTAGAGCGCTTCATTCAAGACCGTATCGGTACACTGCAGTACACTGTAGGAGGCAATGTGGTCAGCATTGGGCTCGCCCGAGATTATTACCCTGATTTGACTCAGGTACTGATTCACAGCTGAGTCGACTAGTATTCGACATCCAGTCACGATAACAAATCCGTCTGCCACCAGTGAGATTTGAACCACGACCTTCCGCTACAACAGTCCAACGCTCTAACCACTGGAGCTATCCGGACATTAACAATAATGCTCTGGCAAAATCGAAGCCCTGGGAATCTACATGAAGATAGGAAGATTAGCTAGATCACGTTCTTGTTACATATAGTACATGGATGTTCACGGTTTCAAAGGAAGATAGCATAATGCCAGAGTCCTAGAAAGAAAATCGCGGAGGATTCAGGGTGGTAACTTCTTGGCTCCCTATTGTCCCTTGTTTTATTTATATTCATATTCTGGGCCCAAGTCCACACCCTGTGAGTTGGGGTTTAGGTACTCTAGGCTAGCAAACTTCAAATTTCCAAATTTCACTATTGACCTCACGGGCACAATCAATTGGCTATCCAAACCAGCTAATGATTAATTTTTGAAATGTACGCACGCCCCTCGACGCCCTAAGTGAATTGAGGTAATATGACTCTGGACTGCATTCCTCTCCTTCGTACGGTACTATGTTTTTATATTCTGGAAAGTCAAGTGGTAACAAACGCGGATTCGATGTCGGATTTTTGCTGACCGTTACCGCAAAACACGCCCTATTCAGCTGCAAGTCAGTTTTTAACAGGGCAATGCACCAACGGAGATTTTGAATAGAGTGCATAAAAATGCATTCAGTGATTAACTGCTGGTGATCTGAGTGTCAATGTGGGTTCTGAAAACTCCACTTCTTAGTGGCGAGGCACAGTCTTGGTGACCATAACAACAACGGTGAACGGTATGTAAACCTCCGCAACTGCCGCCGCCTCGTCATCGGTGGCAAACTGTTCGCTAGAGTTTCTTTCTTAAAGTCCCTACCAAGCAGTTCTTCATGATTCTTAATCATATAACATCGGTGAAATTCAGCCTCTTCTAGATGAAATGGCGAGCTACCCTAACATGCGGTTGCGGACTGCTCCTACAAATAGAGACTAAATTATTATTGCATCAGTGCCCAAAAACGGATTAAAACTATCTGTTGAGACTGTCTCCCTTCGTAATTCTTTCGTGCAGCTACTGCAGGCTTTGCAAAGCTGTTATTTCCATTCATAAGTATTGAGAATCTATCATCGCAGTGAGTGAAAAAGGGGATGATCGTCAAGAAGCTATAAAAGGGCACCCATCTTGAGATTGATCGACAGAGAGCTTTTCATCTTCTGGATCGTCTTGTATCGACCACATTAACACCCTTTGGATCAAACTGTTCCGCTCGAAACATCTCATCATAGGGTCAAAGCTCTTACTGTACAAGATTATGATCTTGCCAGTCCTCATGTATTCCTCGGAAACTTGGGTTCTTAGCTAGAAAAATTGCAAACTCTTGGCCACGTTCGAGAGAAGAATCCTCCGAAGAATTTTTGGCCCCCTAAATGAAGATGGACGATTCCGTACCCTTCACAATGACGAAATCTATGAGCGATACCATGACCGTCCGGTTGTGGAAAAAATCCGGCTCAATAGGTTACGGTGGGCAGGTCACTTAATCCGTATGGATGAGGATGATCCCACCCGGAAAGTCTATAAGGGCAATATCTATGGTAGAAAAGAAGACGAGACCTGCCTAAGATGGAGCGATGGCATAGGCCAGGACGACATCTTTTGGGGATATCGAATTGATGGACTTCGGCGCAAAACCAGAATGTCTGGAGTTCCTTATTAAGACAAGCCTAGACCGGATACCGGTTGTTACGCCATTGATGGTGATGATGGATCACTATGCAACAGAACGGGGGTTTGAAAAGATCACTCCACCTACCATCGATCGATTTCAAAAAAGCTTCCAATAGCGTGAAAAGGGAGCATATCTTGCATGCTCTTTCAGGTGGGTCCGAAGAAACTCATAGCTTTTATCAAAGCAACATCCAAAGGGCGACTCGTATAGTCTTTTTCTTTTATTCATATACCATTTTGACAGTGATATCTTTTTCCCGCTGAAAGTCTTGACAGAAGGTAATTATCAAATCTTCGCAGAAAGAAATGAATCGCCTTACGCTTGAACAACGTTGGGATATATTGCAAGCTTATTTTCAAGGAAGTGTGCGACTCAATCTTTGAACAACACAACATTGTATGCACCAGCGTAATGTGAATTTTGTACAAAGACCTTCTTTTATTCACTCAAAAGGTGAAATTGACTCAGTAATTGAAGGTTACAGGCAGGTTTGGCCCTTAGAGCAGCTCGAAATGGACAACGATTTACCTCCAAAGATACTCTTTTCTCATAAGGCTCATTTTCAGCTAGGCAACTATGTTAACAAACAAAACTATGATCGAAAAACCCGTGAGTTATCGTCGAGATGTTTGTAAAACAAAGCCTTATTAAAATCGGTTCAATATAAATCTGTCTATCAGTCTGTCACACGCACTTTTCTCATAAACGGGGTCACCAGGCGCAATTTGCGCTGGCTGGCGTCAAAGCGGACGCCATATATTTCAACCACGCCCTCATCGATCTCGAGGAGATACTATTATACTAGTTTCGGACGTGCTGGAGGACTGATTGCTCCTGCGCCCGTCTAAAGAAGCAAATGGTACGGACTCGGGGTCGCTGGACAGGCTGAAAAGGTACACGAAGTGTACGTACGCGCCTGCCACTATTAATATTAATAGCCCCCTCAGCTTTACAGAAGTCAAGGAAAACTTGCACCCGCACAAACGACATTATTTTTCTTTTTTCGAGGGCGTTGCGCATATCGGATTCGAGCACTCCTCAGAAAATACCGCAACATCACTACTGAAAGTAGTTTCTCTCAGTCTTTTAAGAACGATGTGCTGCACCACAGCAACACTACCGGCTCTCCAATCTCCACAAAGGTGCTTCATCAATCACCCCAGAAGCTAGCTGTTGAAAAAAAAAAGTTCAACGGTTTAATAAACCACGGTATTTACAGACCTTCCAATAGCTTTTGGTCATCTCCACTTCATTTCGTCCCTAAGCCAAACGGCGAATGAAGGCCATATGCAGATTACAGGCGTCTGAATGCTCAGATAATTCCAGACTGATACCCTATTCTACTCATCCATGATTTCCTGCATTTGCTTACAAACTGCAGTATTTTTACAACCTTGGATCTAGCGTTCCATCAAATCTCTGTTGCTCACGAAGACGTATTGGGAGCGGCTATCAGCACACCTTTCGGACTCTTCGAGTTCACTAGGATGGCTTCCGGCTTGTGTAGCATTGCGCAGACATTCCAGAGATTCATCCCCTGTGTCCTGCGAAACTTAGACTTTTGTTTCGTATACATGGATGATGTCTTGGTCGCTTCTTCGTCCGAATCTGACTATCTCGAGTTCATTTTTCAACGTCTCCTTGAGGCCGGCCTTGTTCTAAACGTTGAAAAATGCAGATTCCTACAGAAGTAGGTGAAATCTTTTGGCCACATAGAGAAATCCAACCTGACCCAGACAAGGTAGAAGCGATAAAGAAGTTTCCCCTGCCAAACAAGGATCTCCGAAGGTTCTTGGGTATGTAAAATTTCTATCGTCGTTTCTTACCTACCGAGGTTGCGTGGCCTACTGAAGCCGTCCAGGCGTGTGAAACGGTCAGTTCATGCAACACTGCTCACATTTCGTTGGCTAGATGCAACCCTAACTGTGTTCGTCGATGCCTCAGGCACAGTGGTATCCGCCGCTCTTCATCAACCGGTAAATCAAACCTGGCAACCGTTGAGCTTCTTTTGGAAAGAATTCACCAGAACTCAGTGTAACTACAGCGCCTACGATCGTGAGCTACTCGTCGCGTCCCTCTCCATAAAATACTACCATTTCTCCCTTGAGGGTAGGCCGCTCACTGTTCCACGGACAACAAGCCCATTACTTTCGCGCTTAAACAAAAGCCGAAAAAGTGAGTTTGATCAGCTAGTTCACTTCTGATATTCAACATGTGTCTGGAAAAGACAACGTTGTCGCAGACGCTTTGTCTGGAATTTTAGAGGTCACAATCCCCGCCGCGGTCGATTATACGGCAACCGTCGAGGCACAAAAAGATGACGCAGAGCTTCAGAGCCTGAAGGCAAGTTTCGAAAACAAGTTGAAGGCTCAAACTCTTGTTTACTGTGTTCAGACAAAGACCTAGGCCATTCTATCCGGCGAGTTTCGAAGGAAAATATTTAACACAATACACGATCTTGCGCACCCGGGCATCAGGGCAACGAACCGATTAGTCACTGCAAAATACTTCTGGCGTCGCTGAGCAAGGACGTAAACTCTTGCATCGGTCAGTGCATCGTGGGCTAGAAGTGTAAATTCAACAAAGGTAATAGACGTATTCCCTAGGTCGACCAAACGCTTTCACACCATCCATCTCGACATTATTGGCACTTTGCGACACTCGCACGTGTACAAGTATTGCCTCGCAATCATCGACAGGTTTACGCCGCGCCCTGAAGCAATACTTCTGACTGATATTACGGCACAATCATATGCCGAGGCCTTCTTTCGAGAGTGGATCCCGCACTTCGGTGTACCAGCCATAATTATCAGCGGCCAGGGAATGCAGTTTGAGTCTAGTCTTTTCTCGGAGTCAGGCACAGGACTACTGCATACCATCCATTGTCCAATGGGATACAACGTTGGCAACGGACGCTAAAAGACGCCTTAATGGCTCGCGACGATCTGTTGTGGTCGCGGGCTTTGCCTTTCATCCTTTTTGGCCTTCGCAGGGCTTACCGAGAGAAGTTCATGGCTAGCCTTGCGAAGATGGTGTACAGAGAGAATCTTCACCTCCCCGCCGACCCCGTTGTAGTCACCAAAGCAGGGTGAAGCGACTCGGGCATGCTGCTTCTGCTCATAGACGCGATTTCGAAGCTGCCGCCGACTCCACCGTCCCGAAACAGCGGAGGTCGAGACACCCAGAAACTTCGAGACGTGCTCACAGGTCCTCATTCGGGTGGACGCTCCTCGGAGGCCACCGCAGTCACCATACAAGGCCTCCTTTAGAGTTTTGGAGCGATGTGAGCATTCTTTCAAGTTCGACGTTGGAGACGGGCCCAAGTGGGTCTCCTTGACGAAGTTAAAACCTTTCGATGAATCTGCGGACGCTTAAAAACGCTCGGGAAGCGTCGGGTTCGCCCAGTAAGCACATCATGTGGTCGGGTTGCTTCGCTGAACCCACACAGTTTCAGCTGAGGCTAGATTAAAGTTGCCTCTGCCGACGCATTGAACGTGGGGAAAAATTAAAACAATCAAGTTTTTCTCGAAATGAGCGCTGGCGCGGCAACATCCTTTTTATACGTGAAATATCTTAAGTAAAATATTAGTGAGACCCACTTAATTAAATAAAGTGGGTTTAGAATTGCATTTTGATTTATTTGAAACCAATAGACGATGAAAGGGAAAGCACACCTTTTATTTGAAAGGAAAAGTTCTCATACATGTAAAAGGGGGTTAATTTTTTTTCCCACCAAATATAGTCATCTAGGGTATCAAATGAAAGGTCTCGATCTGGAAAGAGAGACAGGCAGGATTAGATTCGAGATATACACCAACGAAATCAAGATTTTCAATCTGACTGATTATCGCAATTTTCCTATTTGTATTAGAGACCATGCCAGTCGTTGAACAATTTGCATATTTCAGAAGCGAGGTTTCTGCCGACTCGGTACAGATGTCGCTCATTGCATTAACAGCGATAAACCCGCCTTTGTGGTTTTGTCCAATATTTGGAAATGCAACTATCTCAGTGCTAACATCAAGTTTAGGTCACGCGCATGTAGGGTAAGATACGTAAAGTGACCGCCACTGTTACTCATGTTACCGGGGTATTCTGGCCTAAAACAACTCACTAACTTACGAAGAACTTTATCGACGTCAAGGAGCGGAATTGGCAGTGGATAGGTTGCAAATTAAGGAGAGGCAGCAACTCTATTGGGGGATACGCCTCCCCCGGGATAGCTAACAAATGAGCCCTTCGAAAACAGCGAAGGAGGAGTGCAAACTTCTCGTAAAATCGATGAGAGGATTGAAGCACATTCCTGGGAATCGATTGCGATGCCGTGTTGGTGTGATTAACGCCCCATATACAAAAAAATATGGCACCGGTATTGAGCCTTCTCTTCTAGCTCCGTAGGAAACTTCTCTTTATGCTCCGAAACGACCAAAAGGGAGAATCAGAAGCATCACCCGAAGAAGGGGAGTTTGGTATAACATTTACACTTGCTTAGAAGGTGGACCTCAAGTTTGGTGATATATTTTATCATGGGGGTGGTCAATTTTCTATCAAATGAATCTCATTAAACTTGGTGATATAGATAAGGGAAACAATGAAAAGGGGGTGAATAAGTGATGATATCCAGGATCGTGTCAAGTTCTACTGTGTATCGGTTGGGTTCATGTAACATTCACACACTACACAAAAAGCGATCTTCGCAAATGGTTGCTGAAATCATATCACAACTTGTTATCATGTATGTACTTAACTCAAATAAACCTGCCCTATCATAAGGTAGTCTCCAGGCGCGGCACAAAATTGCACACACAACATAGTGTCTAGAAATGTGCGTCACACCACCGTAGTTGTGTTATCCAACACCATAATGTTATCAGGGGCACCCTTGTCAAAGGCTCCCACTTAGGAAAATCTTAATACTAAATATCAGAACTCAGAGCGACTTTCTAAACGAAGCGATTTCAAATTACATCATTACAATTACGATTCACCACCGTCAGATATAAGTTACCAATCAGACATGAATTAAAATTAATTTGCAGCTCAATTTGTATTGCAGAAAGTAGGACAAATTTCTCACCTCATTATTATTACGAATTACGTTTCCAATTACGAATCACTCACGAGACAGGTTCGCTGAAACATTAATGAGCGACAGATATAGGACGCACTCACAAGAGTTACAATGTTCCCCCATTATATCGTTTAATGTAATCGAATTCAGTCTGTTCGGAAAAGAACAATCAGCTCGTCATGCTATCCGCTCGCAGTCACCCCAGACTTGATATCAATTTGCAATGCTACCCTCTGCCTCAGTTTATCTCACATTAGGTTCCAAGTACGTAAATCGGCGGATTTCTGAAGCAATTTTTGGAGCAGGCTGCGGACTTGACTAGGATTTGTGAGTAATGAACTGGAAAATAAGTAGCGGACGAAGCAATTGCCTAAATCGGCTTGTCCTCAAATGTGAGGACTCTCGAATTGATTCATTTGGATGGTTTCGATAGTGTTGTCGATAGCTTTTTATGGGGTCGGTTTTCCCGATTCGAGCAAAAATTTCCGCTTTAATATGTGCTTGAGAATAAGTTCCTCCGGTTTGACGAGCATTATCAATATCCAGGGGTTACTCTGCTAGCCGAGAATAGATCCTTCCTCCAATGACGTAAGGATTTTCTTTTGCACCAAAGTTTCAAGTTGCGAAACCAATTTTCAGTCATTTCAGATATTTAAGGGCCAAAATCAACTCGATTGCCAGTCATATTTCCGATTGCGAAACTACATACGGGGATACATAAAAATTTATAATTAAATTGTGAAGCCGCTTAGGGTAGAGGAACGAACCGCAATGGCTGGTAAGTCTCCCTTTAGGAGAATCCACTTCAACTTCAAATCACTTGTGACACATCCTCGATGGTACTTGAAAATCTCCTCGAAGAGGATCTGGTATATATTAAAATCTTCAAAGTTTAGTTTCCAATATGGAAGCTTATTCCAGTGGGTTTCCTTATGCTCAAGGCGGAGCAGGTAACACATTCATATGAATATTGCTATGTGATATTGTTTGCCAACCTCCTGCTGGCCGCCCAACTAGGAAGCTAAGGCTAATACTACGTCTATCGATTTTCCATCACTTCGGCGGGTATGCATCAAATGCGTTAAGTACTCGAATGGAACATCATAACAAAAGCTTAGGAAGCCTCAAAGTGTTTACCGATTTCCGACGTTGGCAGTCAGCGTTTTGGCTTTGTCGTATTTTGTGCTATTTATGGATAATTATATCAACTCCGCGGTAATCTATAGACTACGCTAGCCGTAAATAAGTGCGTAGGCTTCGGGGTGTAATAACGTAGGTCTGTTCACTGCTTTAGGTGTGTTCCGAGGAGTAAACATTTGGAAGTAGATGAAAAGGGCGAGTTTCAGGAGAGCGGAAACGATAAATTTAGTGGAAACAGTTGCTTCTCATATGAAATTCTAAAAATATGACACGCGTTTACCCGCCAACGCAATCAAAAAAGGTGTTTATTTACAAAAGCAGTGTTAGAGTTCTTGGGTTCCATTCAAAAGATATTGCAATTTGGGTTCTAGAAATGCCGGAACCTTTCTGCTATTTTTAAGGGCAAAGTTATCCTTTCCTTCCAAACAACAAAGACACAAAGATAGACCAATATGATTGCGTAGGAGGCAAACTGTTGCTCGAAAGGATTATTCAAAATGTCTTTTTTATGGAAAATGTCTATATGGAAAGCCGGTTCCACTATATTAGAAGCAATTCCGACGTTTTCTCAATATGTGCCCTATTCTCTTCAATTTCATTTTCAAATCAACATACTATATATCTGCACCGTGCGCTTCTTTCGTAATCAGGTCGAGTCTGAATACACCAACATAGCATCAAAGGTTACAATTTACGAAAACTTGTAAAGTGTTACTGGTATTAGATGGGCGACAGTGTTCCGACAATATCTTTTAGCAGGCAATGTACGAATATCCATCAAATTAAGACCTGGCTTTTGTTAATACACATCTTCACTTATGCTCTTTTTATTTGTTTTATAGAGCCATAGCTACTCAGTTTGAGCCAATATTTCGATAAGTGGTCGAGTAGATTTCGTCTATATACTCCATATGTTTCACGATAGTTTTCAGTTCTACCTTCCCCTATCGTTTCCCGCATGGCAAATTGGAAAACGTTATCCATCAAATATGTGGTTGCCAATTACCACTGAATGGAGCATAGTGTACCAGAGGCGCTTATGTGCTATTCTTGACAGTTTGCTGAAATATATTGCAGCTCCTAGCAGGACATCCCGAGATGCTTGTACTCCTCCACGTGTTCTTGTAGATTCCACTGGAGCTAGCAATGGAAATATCGCCACGTCTTAATGTGGCACTTCTGCGTTCTGATTAACTCGTCCAGCTTACTTCGATATGTGACGTGTGACAAACGGGAGCTTCTGAGTAACAACGGGGATTCCCATAAAGCGACACAGAATGAACATTAGCACAGAACAGTTTCAAATTTATCTTCATGTTGAGATAACTGTTAATGTAGACAGGACAAGCCAGCTAAGGCAGACTAAAGCTGTCAATGCGCCGAATAACATCAAGTTCATCCCAGATATACAAATGGATCAACGCCTCCGATGTTCAGGTCATTGATACAGATAGCAAGAAAGTTATGACTAGTCAGATTGCTAACCTTAGTTTTGTTGGTATTTATCTTCAGTTCAACTCTATTTACCTCCTCTAAATATAGAACCATTTGGCCAAGGTTCACGACTCGATCAGATAGCAAACGGACAATTTGACTCGATCAGATAGCAATCATCGTAATAGAGGTATTGAGGTAAAATGGCAGACATGGTCCTTTCAAGCCCTAACGTGCTATAACAAAACGAAATGCAATCCTGGTGAACCTGACATCTTTTGCAGCATCATATGTACATATATAGCCCGGACGATAGCTATAGTATTTGCTTCGTTTTCTCAAAGTCGCCAAAGAGCAGGAGCTGGTGCATCCAAGGGAATATCCCAGATACGTTTATGAATCGCAGGATTTGAGCGAATGCTATGCAACCTGCTGCCCCTGGATCACATCATCATGGTATGCGTCCATAGATGGGGCGCTCACAAAGAAAATGTTCCGTGGATTCTGGTTCCTCATTATAGGATGGACACGTGTCATCTTGCAACATGTTTGTTTGGCTTTGATAGGAAAAATTTGGTGTGTCTAGCAGCATAAAGGCCCTGTCCATTATGGAAACTATCTTCATAGGTTTTGATAGCAGGCACTCCAATGTTTGTTTCTGATCCCGGCTTTTGCTAAGGCATCCGAGCTTTCATTTCCCTCTATACCACAGTGACCAGGTAAACAGAGTGGTTACACCGTATTAAATCTGAAAGTTCAATCGGTTTCTATAATTCTGAACGATTTTTGAAGTGACTGCCTAACCCTCACAATGCAGCTTGACTAACGGTACAGATTGCCATGCGCTTGTCCTTGAACAGCTCGTCAATCACATAGGTTACCGCCCTTAGGATTGCGTACAGTTCAGCCTGAAAGATCATACCATATTGTCCATAAAGTCCACTTCTTGCTTTTACTCCAGAGATATGCTCCTACTCCAGAAACCTGTTCTGTTCTTGAGCCATCGGTGTAGAAGACTAAAAGACTAAAAAACTAAAATTCAATAATTGTTCCGATCCTCTGTCCCCCTCATTTTAGTTGTTCCCCATTGATATAATCGAACTAATCTAATGTTATCTTCTTAGCACCGGTAATACTCAGACACACAGTTAATGACAGTGCGGTTAGTTTGCAGCGAATACTTTTTGTCTCATCGTAACCCAGCACACTACAGCGGGCATTCGCTTACTGATAGTAATATATATTCACATTATTTCCTCAGGTATAAGTTGGCATGTCGAGGCAAAGGTCCGCCTACACAGCTCATAAGCTGAGAGAGAGAGTAACTCCGAGATATTTCACTTCTTCGGAAAGTTGGAGGATTGTACCGCTCCTCTCTGGAAGACAAAGACCATTCAGGGGTCCCCCTTTTCTAAATAATACCATTGTAGTTCTATTTGAATTTGCTAAAAGTCCTTCCATGAGGCAACAACTGTCAATCAAATCACCGGCACGCTGTATATTTCTACACACCGTTCCAAAACCCTGACCAACAACTAGCACAGCCATGTCAGCATAAATTTGAAGGTGTATTGGCAAATTTTGCAGTTTGCATAATAGAGAGCTGCGTCCTCTATCTTTGAAGCCAAAGAGTGAAGGGCAGGCTATTAGGGCCTTCCACGCTGATAACCGTATTGGCTTTCATTTAGGGGTGCGAACTCAGCGTCTTCTGAAAAATATGATGCTTAATCAATCTCTCCAGACATTTCAGCGAAAATGATGTTAAGTTGCTTTGTCTGAAGTTCTTTGGATTTGAATAGCCACCTTTCCTACACTTTAGTATGAAGACTACCTTTTTCTTGGGTGGGGTAGGCAAATTCATGTACGCACAGAGTGTTTGACTCCCGCAACGGTACGTCGTCGGACTACCAACTAAACACCTCCCATCGTCAGAAAGCTAGCCTGGAACTGTTTGTCACATTACTTCGGGCTAGTCCCAGAATTCTCCCGCCTTCAAATCAGGGAATCCCTTTCACCAATGGGAGAGAAGAGGAGAAAGGGAACTGTCAGTTCAAGGAACCCCTGCCATCCGGCTCCTCCACCGGTCGAGCTCTATCTTCTTTGCAACGAGAAGGACCCAAACGTAATGGGCAACACGGCTGCACTTATCAGCACTCCTCAGCATCTCCTCGACAATGTTGTCTGGAGAGAGATCCCCTGTGTTTAAACAGAGCTGCTGACGAATCCCATCCCACTTTCCACAAGAAAAAAAATTGTGATGTGCGTCGTCCACAATTCCATTGCAAAACGCACACCGTGCTTATCCAATGCTGTGCATTGAAAACCTCCATGCCCACTTAAGAACTGGGTAAGGAAACAATCAGTCCTATCATGCTTCTTCCTATTCAGCCGCGCATCTGCCTCTAGTTTCATTTTGATATACCTCCTTGCCAAGAGCGTCAGCAGGACAGATGCCGTTAAACTCATCAGGAGGCGCCTGCTAGACGTAGGACGCCCAATATTTGCCATAAGCCTTTCTAACGCCGAAATTCCAGCTGCAGCCTTATTCGCTGCTGCTTTGATTTTTCTGGGAAAAGTTCATCTTTGAGTCAAGAGTCCGAGGTAATTTACCGCTGGTTTTGACTCGATTATCGAATCGACGAAGGATATAGGACGCAGGGTTGGCACTCTCTTTTAAGTCAGAATTCTCTTTTAGACTACTTCGGTTTTTTCCAGTACAAGGTTGAAACCCATGAGTAGTTATCCCTCTGCTAACCCGTCGCATCAATATGCCGAGTCTGCTTTGCGCCTGTTCGACATTGCGTCCAGCAACAAGCGTCGCAACGTCGTCTGCATACTCGACCACGCGCGACTCTTCTGGCATGTCGAGCTTAAGTAGACTACCATAGGTAGCGTTTTAGAGGTCAGATCCTAAGGTGGATCCCTGTGCTACTCCCGACGTGACCTCCATCCTCCTCTGACTCTCCAGCGTTTCATAAAGCAGAAAGAGGTTCTTCAGATAGTCCCTCAATATCCGTAAGAGATGAAGACTATCTTATCCTTCTGCAAAGAGGTGGCCACGTAGCTCAGAGCAAGACATTCTCAAAAAATTCTTCTTAGAAGTTACTCTAAGTGCTCTATACCCGCATCGCTGGATAGATACCATCCTTGCCAGGTGTTTTGAAGTGTTCAAAGCACCGTATAACAGCCCCCGCCTTTTCATTGGTAATCATCACTATCTTAGTGTTCAAATTTTCCTTGTAGCCCTTCCGAGTTGAAGGGTTTGCAGAAACCACCCCCTTCCACTTTGGCCAGCTGTTCTTCCAGACGATGAACTTCCAACCTACTGCCTGGGGTGCAGCACTTTGTAGCCGGTTCATTGATCTTTGTTCAGTCCGTTTTCCTAGTATTCCGTCTTTTGTATTACATTTTGTTCGCCGATAGTAGTTAGACTAAATTCTAAGTAACGGTGATCTGACCGTGAAACGTCTAGCACCAGTCAGTCTCTAGTCAATTCTAACAACTCATTCCCTTCTTTCAATCCCCACGAAAGATCTCAAGGTTTCCATGAAAGTGGAACTATCAAGTCTGCAGAAAATGGTCAACAGCGATGGATAGCTTTGCGGCAAGACCGTCAGGCCTAGCGGCTTTACTTCATTTGTGCGCATTAATAGCCAAGACAATTTCACTGCGGTTTGGAGAACAGTCCGTATCCGCATGTAAGGGCGGCTGGCAATTTCTTCAGTGGCCAAATTTCGGCTGAAAACTTTGATGAAGCATTTCCTCCAATTCTTTGCTGCTCATAATCGTGAATGAGGTCGTGAATGTCTTTCACAGGGGAGCCTTAGGACTTGGGCAGATTCTTCGGTGGTGTGGTTCTGAAATCATTGTTTTCAATGGGAGCTTCTACTACCCTGGCCAGGGCAGTAATATATTACTTTTATCAGCGCTTATACTACACTCATTTTCCTAGTATTTCGGACTGAAGCTAGAGCGCATCGCTTGCCATCACTGGCAGCGATCAAAAGATCCGTCAATCCTTTCGGTTCATTGGTCTGCTTTAATTATACGGCCGCCGTCAGATCTTTTGATTTAATCGATGACTTGCTGTTTTGAAGTGGTCAGCTTCCTTAGTAGGGCCGAAGTAAAGTTATTTTTTAACAGTGATCCGGCCATAACAATAATCATTGGTGCGGCAATCCTATTGGATCAGAACATTGAAACATGTTAGAGCACTTCATTCTAGTCCGTAACGGTACACGGTAGGAGTCAGTATGGTCAGCATTATGCGGGTGGATGATTATTACCCCGATTTGACACAAGTACTCCTTCACAGTTGAGTCAACTGGTATCCGACATTCACCGCGGCCTTCTGTTACGACGGCCTAGCTCTTTAACCACTGAGCCCACTGAGTGCCCCGATGCCCATGAATATTCTCAGGAGGATTATTCACGTCATTTGCCGTCCGATCAGTAATATAGCTCTTTCAGCTAGCGCATATAAGTGGTCGATGTTGAACTTGGAGAAAGTGGCGGATGAAACACGCAAGGGAAACCAAGCGACCATTAGATGATGATGCCTTTCTAAGTACGCTACGGATCATCATATGGTTAATATGCTCATGCTCATACGGTGTGGATTAGTTGAAACCTAGCTGATATTTTAACAGCCACTGTGTTTGAACGCAGTACCCCCAAATACTGAGCGATGGAAGTTGCAAAAATCGACAAGCCTCCCATCATTATCGTTGCGGTTGACTAGTTCGTGTTTCCTCATCACATCTCCGAGTAAAATGCGATAGGAGTGTATCTTTGCAGTCGGGTCTCATGTAACGATTGCAGTGTCATCTTTGGGAAACCTCTCCTGGACTTCATTCAATTTCTTATTGAAACCCTCCTTGTCGTCTGAACTGGAAGTCGCCGTTTGTGTCTAAACTGTACTATTGAATCTCGCAGTCAGTTTGCTGTCCGAAATCGGTTGCCAGGTAATGATGGCGCACCTATCGATTGCCATAATTATTAATTCGCTGTCCGCTTGCTTCTACTGGGTTTTCAGGAGTACAATAACACAATGCTGCAGGAGGGAAAGGAGTGCCTTCGAGAGTATCACCATCAAATCTTGTTTAGCTCCATAATCTTCAGTTTTTAGCGTTGTAACTCACACTCAACTTGGAAAAAGCGAACATTATGGAGTGCACCTCCAAACTACAATTTTTTAGTTTTCAATGTAAAATGTAAAGTTCCAGCTCATCTAGCCACTGTCGGGAATCATCGGCTACCTCGTGTATTTGAGGCGCAGCTGATCTTTCACATATATTTTTTCTACTATTGCAAATAGCGTGCATCTTAGTACCTCAAACAACTCTTACTTCAGCCGAAAAAATGCTGACTTTTATAGGATCCTCTGTCGAAGTCCTCATCTCCTCTCATCCTTTAAGTCATCCTGACAACGAATACTGACATAACATAAAATGAGGCAAGGTTTCAGCTTGGAATGAGATCTCCACGGGTATCTCTTTATCCTGAATTTTGTTTAAGAATTGAGGGATTCCTAAGTCCGCCATCCACTTAATGGCGGACCGAAATAGTTGGAAAGCAAAATGCTTTCTCGGTTGTGATCTACGGAAACCTTATCCTTGGGCAAACACCTAAGTTGCAAAATATATGAATTCAGTCATATTAATAATGAAATTCTGGCTGCCTCAAATGACAAAAACATGGTCGAGAAGTTCAGTTTAGTAAGTTCCTCCTGTAGGTTATCTTGTCTCAAAGTGGCGATGTGAGTCAATATTGCTTCAGCCGATGGGGATGAATTTGACCATCAATTTCAATAGACTGATAAATTTATTTGGGGCAAAATACCCTTAATGATCCGCAGCTTGCGTTCAATGACCGTTGAACAATAGAGAAAGCCACATTTTCAGTTTTATACTGCGGATACTGCCTGGGCTTGAAATTCTCCCAGAGGCACTCACAAGAAATTTAACCTGACAGCAGAAGGCAAAGGCTAATTGCCTATGACCACTGCTGCATATAGCCCTTGTGTTAGATATGCGTCTTCGGAAATGCAGCGATAAAGTCCCTTCAACTGAAGCTTCTTTCAAACCGGAGCATGGTGCTATAGAGATAACGGTAATAGCACTGTAACACTGTCGGTCATATGCGTAATTCATATGTATTAACGTATGTATGAATTTAATCAATACATTAATTTAAAATCCAACAATACGCCAAAAAGAATATTCGAAAATTCAAATTGGCAAGGAAAAAGGACCTACATGTTAATCATAAGAAAATCCAAGAAATATTTAAGAATGCCTTACGTTTAGACCTTTTGGGGCAATTTTAGGGGTGGCTCAAAACTCCTCGGCGTTTGTATCCTTACTGATTTTCAGATTCACTTGAAGAAGTTTTAATTGGAAGATGTGGCCTTGATCATCTGAAAGTCTGTTAACCGCATTTTCAATGCATCCTGTTGCTCTGTCTCCTGTTTTTATTTGACATTCGTCGATAGTTTTTCTCTCAATTCGCATCGGTATTTTAGTATTATTCATTTAAGTTTCTATTTTGAGGTGGACCACTTCCGATAATACCATATTAGAAGGAGAGTGGAAAAACAAGCAGGGTCATCATCATGATCAAAGGATGAAGCACACTATTTATCAGGACCACTAAAACTTCGCCCTCTCTTACAGGTAGCCGGGTTCACGGTTTACACTGTGGAGTGACTTTACATCAGTAATGTTGGTTATCATGGTATTTTTGGCGTAGACTGTTCATTTCGGTTATTCCTCCTTGTTTTCCTTACCATCCTTGGCATTAAAATCTTCTAAAAGTTGTAATGGGTTGTTGGTACCTTTTGGAATATTGGGATAAATATTTTACCATTCGATCGTCACTCTACCGTGTTCGTTGTAGTCTGATGGCATGCGAGGATGCGGATAGGATTTGGTGGCAGAGCTATCATTGTCATCTCAGTCCGTACGTTGAAGCTATTAAGGTGGCATATAGTGGATCCGAAGTGGCGGTACAAGAAGACTACACACAGAAGATTCGTCTCCCGACACATTGTTTGAATTTTTATGGTGGAAGAAAATCATTACACATATACGACCTTCTTCGGTTACTTGTGTGAGAAAAATTTCGTGCATTTACTCTGGTGTTAATGCCGCACATGTGATGCAGTGCACTGGTGTGCAACCATGTGGTTGAAAGAACAACTGTTTATGGCTTGCGACGTAAAATAAGAAAACATGCACAGAAATCTATCTAGCCGCCATTGACAAACTTGGTTCGGTATTATCACCCTTTGACCGCTATTTGAACTTCCTTTCTCGTTCATATCCTTCATAATAATCACACTGTCACATTTAACAAACACCAACTGAGTAGCATTATATTGCCCGTTGAAAACATCACCCTACTCTTCATATTAAATCCTGGAGTACAATGTAGTCTGAACCGAGATCTTGCATTTGCGGAATTGACTGCAATTGGCTCGCTGGTCATCAACGCTCATTCCACCTTGATGAAAAGCGTTACCTTTGCTGTTGGAATTCTCACTTAAGCAAAAGCAACCCGGCTTTCGGAGGACGCGGGGGACCTTTGTTGAGCACCGGAGGTTGATTCAAATAACTTACTGATCCTTTCATTAGCTAGTTAGACGTAATTCTAAATTACTATTGGAGTTGCCTACTCATATATTTCCATACCTCTCATCATCTGTCTACTTTATTTAACCATTGCAGTGATTACTCTCTCATTCCTATTAACATTTTTCAAGAGGATTTATTTTTTGAAGAGAAATCCTTACTATCAATGATTTCACGGGGTTCGACTTCAGCTGACTAGCTTCGTTGGATAACTTTTAATCCAATCTTTCTTAAGCATTTCTCTATCAGAAATTTCAATAGCCTCCCTTGCTTCCATCGCAATTTAAAATCAATTTAAGAGCTGACTCAACTCGGAATTATTCCACTCAAAGACCTCCTTCCAGTATCCTTAGCGAGAGTTTTTTCTCAGCTCCAACAAACAGAAGCGTTCGTTAATTCATTTTAATCATATTTTCAGTTCCGCTTTCCTCAAAGCAAAAAAAGTGTCTTTCCCTTTTTTATTATTCCCTTTCAACATTCAAGCTGTGCTACAAACGAATTCAAAAAGGAAATGCAACAGGGAAAATGGTTTCCTTTTTTGCTCTCCTATTTTTACGAATACAATATCCTTTCGCTACTTGCAGCGTTTGTAACTCTACCTACCAGACCAGTTTGTTGTATGATATTCTTCGCTTCTGCTGCCATTTCTGGAAAATGTCACAAATGGATTTTTGTAATAAATGGAAATTTCTTGCTTTTTTGAAGAAGATGAAGGGATACTCACCCACAGAGGGATAGTGTTGTTGCAAACGGATAAAGTGATTCTATTGTTGAAGCGTGTTTGGCTTAAAAGGGTAACTTCGGAACACGATTTTGTATGAAAGGTTACTCTTGATAACACCTCAATATGCTTAGATTATATTCGCAAGACTGTGACTCGTTGATGCAAATTCAATGATAATAAACATAATTTTGTATAATAATTATTTTTATAGCAAAGGGTAGGCAACGTTGTTTGTATTGTGAAGTCAGAATGGAAATCGAAGGCAATGCACAATAAATACGCGATTTGTGTTTGGAAGCCGTTTGTCATGCGCTGGGGGGCTCTTTGCTGAGATGCAGGGATTTATGTGTTCCATTCAGGACGGAGTCAATAATCAGAGGGTGGATGGAAAACGATCAGTGCAGAATGTATGGTTCGACGTCAGAGACGTTGGACTATCTCATTTCTGGCTACATTCTAATGGGACCGAAGCAATACACGAACAGGTATAATGCTGGATGTAAGGGGATTCATCAAACCTTGCATACAAGCATGAGCTGATCATGGGAACATGTCCGGTTTCCCGGTATGAGCCGCAAGTAATGCTCGATAGTTCTGCTTACAGCATGTATTGGAACCGCCGAGTTCTAACTGATCGCCACATACCACACAAAAAGCCTGCTGTGTTGTTAGTTGACAAGACGGGTCGCTCTATGTATATTTTTGATGTTGCTATCTCCTATAATAGCAACATTGAAGGGAAATACGTGGAGGATGAAGTGAACTCTAAACCAATGGCGCGAGAAATCAAAGGAATTTGGAGTCTCGAAGGGTGATTGTATGATAGTTCCCATAATATTGTTAGCTACAGATATTGTACCAAAATCCCTTACGGCTTCCCTTGATGTTCTGGGACGCTCACAAAGTCTGGTTCAAACCATGCAGAAGTGCACCATTCTGCATACGTGGTTGATGTTGCGGGGAGTTCTCGGCAGATTCTCCCATTGACCTGCCACCGGCCATCACCACCATCGCTCCCTTTATCTTTTGGAGCACTTCATTCAAGATCGTAACGACGCGTTATAGATTTAAAATACCCTCTAGAAGGTAATCTGGCCAGCTTTGCGCTAGCCCGAGATTATTACCTTGATTTGACTCAAGTACTCATTCGCAGCTGAGTGGCCTGTTATCTGACTATTTAAAAAAATGAAAGCTTGCTTTTCTTTTCGCTAGTTTTATTTATTGGTCATGGAAATGCCGATATTTCGGGAACCACTTGTTCCATTCACAACAAGTCTTTAAGTACTGATGAAGGGAACCAGTGGTTACCGAAATACCGGTATTTGCAAGACTAATAAATTAACACTACGTCTAAGATTGATCCCATCCAGCGGCTTTCTTTCCTTATCTCGTGTTCAAATTTAGCGGAGAGATTCTCATCAGCATAGTCGAGGTGCATGAGGGATGGTGTCGTTGTCACGTCCTCCGGACATGAAGAACGTCATCGATAACAAAAAGAAATATTATAATATCGGTCACAAGATGCGACCCTGGCAAACTCCAATTTTAACCTTTAAAACATCTGAGAGTTTACGTCGGTGCAGCATGAGACATTTTGCACCATCATATGTCGCTTCGATAATATTAATAATGATAATCGTTGGCACAACAATCCATATTAGATCAGGGCCTTGAAGTATGTTAGAGCACTTCATTCAAGACGATCGTCAAACCAAACGGCTTTACTACTACGTTTAAGTGCATTTATGGCCGATATGACTTCTTTTCTAATTGGAGCAGCACTCCGTATCTGCATTTTACGGTGACTAGCCATTTCAGGACCGAAATCCAACCAACAAACAACATCAAACCGCACTGGTCAAAAGGGGAGAATAAAGATAGGAAAATACAACTTAGAGGCTTTTGATAATTTCTCCCATCTAGGGCCGAAATTCACAACCGATAACAACAACGATGATTAAATCCGCGCACGGTTGTTGTCAGCCAACAGAGCCTACTTCAGCTTACAAAAACTCTCGCTCGAAACGTCTCACCATAGGATCAAAGCTCTTACTGTACAAGACAATGATCTTGCCAGGCTTTATGTATTTCTCGGAGACTTGGGTTCTTAGCAGAAAAAACAACGAACTCTTGGCTTCGTTTGGGAGAATTATCCTTCGAAGAATTTTTGGGCCCCTACATGAGGATGGACGATTCAGTAGCCTACATATCTATGAGCGGTACCATAACCGTCAGGTTCTGAATAAAGTGCGGCTCTACAGGCTACGGTGGGCGGGTCACTTAATCCGTATGGATGAGGATGATCCAGCTCGGGAAGTTTTTAAGGGCAATATGTATTTTAGAAAAAGAAGACGAGGTAGATCCTGCCTGAGATGGAGCGATGACGTAAGTCAGGACACCAGACAGCTATTAGGGATATCAAATTGGTGAACCTCGGCGCAAAACCGGGATGTCTGGAGTTCCTTATTAAGGCAAGCCTAGAACAGATACCGGTTGTTGCGCCGTTGCTGATGATGATTATGTTAGGCACATCCAGGAGACAATTCTTGGTCGATATGATTGCTCGTACAGTGTCGGTCAATTAAAACCCAACTCCCAAGAGGATGCATGAGAGGCTATCCCTTATCTTACACCTTTTCTGATGTTGATTGTTCTCAAAAGTTCATCAGCCTAGTCAATCTTACCATTTTTTTGGGGAAACCTAATTCATTCATTCATTCATGGACTGTAATCCTTGCTATGCTATCACAGGCAGCCTTGAAGTTGATGAAAATATGATCCAATAGATCGCCATATTCCAGTAGTTTTTGCATCACATGCGGAAGAGAAAATTATGGCAGAAGTTGCAGAAACCCAGAAATCTTCCACATTATCGTTTACAGTATTTCCTCATCACATATCCCACCTTGGCACGATCACAATGTGACCTTTGGGAAGACTCTTCTGAATTGCTTGTAATTGCTTGTTTCCTACATCCTTCTCCACTATATTGGAGGTCTCCGTTGGTGTATAGCATTGCACAATTGTGACACTCCTTAACCTGGACTGGAGTCTTGCAGTCAAAAGTCTATCAAATGCCGGCTCCCAAGTTAAGAGAGTGAGACTGGCACTAGCCGTCAGGAATAATCCAACACTGGATCCGAGTCTGCTACCACTTGGCTTTCCAGAGTACAAAGTACATTGGCGCAAAAGGCGGGGGGAGTATTCTCCATGGTCTTCTGAATTTATTTCGCTGAATGTCTACATCGTTGAAATCCCGACGAGTTAGAAAAAGCACAAGTCATAATCCGCTTCCGATATCCAAGAGTCTTCGGTGTGAGGAGAGTCCCTATCCAAGGCGTTGTTGACGTTTCGGTAACAATAAAGTTTGAAAGAAGTTGCACCGCATATATCCCTCGTAAATGAATACTTAATTCTACGTAGAGGTGGTGACGGTGCCAGTCTCAGTCATTGTGAAAGTCTTATTTTCAGAATCGCATCAAGGTACCCTGTTGACGATAAATGCCAGCTTGACCCAAGTTTGGCAACATGTGCCCACTTCTGCAGTATTAAAACCCGCGAGAGGTAATGTAGATCAAAATATTCAGCCCCGGAAGATCAGCAATTCCGCTTGAGCCAAACAGGTTGATTTCTTGATAAATCTGGATTTTGTCACTTTATCTCGGAAATCAATATGAATAGAAAGTTTTGGAAGCAAAGAGAAAAATATGTCTCCTAATGCCTCCTATTGGGCAAATTCCTGCTATCAGGCAAATCAGAAAATATTTTCCGGCAATCCACTTGTTGAAAGATAGAAAAATGTACCGAGAAGCATTTTACTGATAATTTTGAATAAGGTAAATTATAAGGACAAATACAGGGTGCGGCAGCATAACTTTCTTTTTCAAAATGCGCGCCACTCGGTTAGTTGATGTCATAGCGGAGCGCTAGTGGTCTCGTTCAAGAGCGTTCAGCGTGCATTTCGGAATCGCTTTAATTTAGCCCCGTTGGCTCCCGTCCCAGACCGCAAATCAATTGTTACATGGGTCACTACATTCAGACAAACTGCAAGTGCGACAAAAGGAAAAACTGGAGTCCCTCGGCCCGTTAGATCACCTGAGAACATTGAAGCAGTGAGAGCGTCAATGTAGCGATCGCCACGACGTTCTGCGCGCAAACACGCATCTGCACTTAGACTATCCCATCGTTCTGTGAGAGGAATTCTTCGTGATGATCTTCATTTTCATCCCTATAAGATGGCGATAGTGCAGGAACTTTCAGAACGTGACTTCAATTCTCGGATGAACGCGGGTGAGCTTCTTCTTGATGTCGTTCCCGAGGGTGCTATTGTTTTTTTTAGCGATGAAGCCCATTTTCATTTGTATGGGTCCGTTAACAAACAAAACATACGCTACTGGGCTGACACCATCATCATCATCATCAACGGCGCAACAACCGGTATCCGGTCTAGGCCTGCCTTAATAAGGAACTCCAGACATCCCGGTTTTGCGCCGAGGTTCACCAATTCGATATCTCTAAAAGCTGTCTGGCGTCCTGACCTACGCCATCGCTCCATCTTAGGCAGGGTCTGCCTCGTCTTCTTTTTCTACCATAGATATTGCCCTTATAGACTTTCCGGGTGGGATCCTCCTCATCCATACGGATTAAGTGACCCGCCCACCGTAACCTATTGAGCCGGATTTTATTCACAACGGACGGTCATGGTATCGCTCATAGATTTCGTCATTGTGTAGGCTATGGAATCGTCCATCCTCATGTAGGGGGCCAAAAATTCTCCTTAGGATTCTTCTCTCGAACGGGGCCAAGAGTTCGCAATTTTTCTTGCTAAGAACCCAAGTTTCCGAGGAATACATGAGGACTGGCAAGATCATAGTCTTGTACAGTAAGAGCTTTGACCCTATGGTGAGACGTTTCGAGCGGAACAGTCTTTGTAAGCTGAAATAGGCTGTGTTGGCTGACAACAACCGTGCGCGGATTTCATCATCGTAGTTGTTATCGGTTGTGATTTTCGACCCTAGATAGGAGAAATTGTCAACGGTCCCAAAGTTGTATTCTCCTATCCTTATTCTTGTTCGTGTTTGTGTTTGACCAGTGCGGTTTGATGTTGTTGGTTGATTCGTCTTCGGTGCTGACGTTGCCACCAAGATCTCGCGCCAATCGCCGCCTGCTCGATCTGGATGAAGGCAGTTTGTACATCTCGGGTCGTTCTTCCCATGATGTCGATATCGTCAGCATAGGCCAGTAGTTGAGTGGACTTGAAGAGGATCGTACCTCTTGCATTTACCTCGGCATCACGGATCACTTTCTCGAGGGCCTGGTTAAAGAGGACGCATGATGGCGCATCCCCTTGTCGTAGACCGTTGTTGATCTCGAAAGGTCTTGAGAGTGATCCTGCTGCTTTTATCTGGTCTCGCACATTGGTCAGGGTCAGCCTAGTCAGTCTTATTAATTTCGTCGGGATACCGAATTTTCTCATGGCCGTGTACAGTTTTACCCTGGCTATGCTATCATAGGCGGCTTTAAAGTCAATGAATAGATGGTGCAATTGTTGTCCATATTCCAACAGTTTTTCCATCGCTTGCCGCACAGAGAAAATCTGATCTGTCGCTGATTTGCCTGGAGTGAAGCCTCTTTGGTATGGGCCAATGATGTTCTGGGCGTATGGGGCTATCCGGCCTAGCAAGATAGTGGAGAATATCTTATAGATGGTACTCAGCAACGTGATATCGTATAATTGCTGCACTGTCTGATATCTCCCTTTTTATGTACGCCTCGTTGCCAATCGTCAGGCATTGATTCGCCGTCCCATACCTTGAGCACAAGTTGATGAACCATTTGGTGTAACTGGTCGCCTCCATATTTAACCAATTCGGCTGTAATTCCATCGGCTCCTGGCGACTTATGATTTTTTAGCCGATGAATTGCACGGGTTGTTTCTCCTAAACGTGGTGGTGGCAGTATTTGTCCGTCGTCTTCAGTTAGCGGGACCTCCACCTCGCCGATGTTCTGGTTGTTCAGTAGCTCATCAAAGTACTCAACCCATCGCTCCAATATGCCCATTCTGTCGGAAATCAGATTTCCCTCTTTGTCTCGGCAGGATGAGCATCGAGGTGTATAAGACTTCATCCTGCTGACTTGTTGGTAAAACTTGCGCGCCTGGTGCGGTGGCTCCCTGTACTTTTCTAGTTCATAGACTTGTTGGTTCTCCCAGGCTTCCTTTTTCCGTCTGTGAAGTCGCTTCTCCACTCGACGGAGTTCGTGATAAGTCTCTGCGCGTGCCCGCGTTCTTTGAGAACGCAACATTACTCGGTATGCGACATTCTTTCGTTCCGTTGCTAGCTTACATTCATCGTCAAACCAGCCGTTCCGAATCCTTTTGCGGCTGGGGCCAAGTATGTTTGTGGCTGTATCCATGATAACGTTCTTCAGGTGATTATGAAGATCATTTGTTGATGCTTCATCTGCAGGTCCTCTGTTGACTGCGGTTATTGCGGCATCCATTTTCCTCTTATAGGTGTCGCGGAGGGTTGTGTTGTGGATGGCTTCAGTGTTCACTCTCACCTGATTGTCAGAGGGGATTCTAGGTGGTATTGTTATTCGAGCTCGGAGCACCATGCCAACGAGATAGTGATCCGAGTCTATATTGGCCCCCCTATATGACATTCATCAAGGCTGAGAGGTGGCGGCGTTCGATCAACACGTGGTCAATTTGGTTGAAGGTGGTCCCGTCTGGAGAGCCCCACGTAGGTTTGTGGACCGCTTTCCGCGCAAACCAGGTACTTCCAACAACCATTTCGTGTAGCCCTGCTAATTGAATAGTCCACAGTCCGTTATCATTTGTTTTTTCGTGTAAGCTATGGGAGCCAACGTATCGCCTGAATACGGGCTCCTTCTCTACTTGGCTGTTAAAATCCCCAAGTATGATTTTGATATCATATCTGGGACAGGCTTCGAGGGTTCATTCTTCTGCCTCGTAGAAGGTATCCTTCTCCGACTCTGCAGTCTCCTCTGTAGGGGCGTGAACATTTATGAGGCTTATATTTCTAAACTTGCCTCGCAAGCGCAGAGTGCATAGCCGTTCGCTTATGTTTTCAAAGCCGATAACAGCAGGTTTCATTTTTTGGCTGACTAAGACCGCTATAATATATGGTGTAGTGGCTCTTCTCCAGGAAACCGGTTCCTGTCCATCGCATCTCTTGCAACGCTGTTATATCAGCCCTATATTGGGACAGGGTATCGGTTAGCTGCTGGTCAGCTTCATCTCTGTACAGGGAGCGCACGTTCCATGAGAAAATGCGCAAATCGTTATTCCGTGTTCGTTGCCGGGTCCGTCGGTTTAAAATCCGTCCTGTCCGAGGCTCCTGTTGTGGCTTCGTAACAAGTTGTTTTCCGTGTAGGGACCAACATCCAAGAAGAAATTGCCAACATAACACCTGCTATGCTAACAAGAGTCATGACAAACGCCAGAAATCGGTTTACGCAATGTATGGAGAATGGGGGACGTCACCTAACAGATTTGATCTTCAAAACAAAACTTTAGACATGTACCTACATTATAAAAAATAAATAAATATTTTCCGATGCATACAATAGTTTTTATTGAGTTTTGAAAAAAGGAAGTTATGCTGCCGCACCCTGTATATACGTATAGTGGTAGAAATTTGTGTTTACTTTGATTTAAAGATACCTTAATCATTTGATTCGACGAAGTAACAATTATTGAAATACGTATTAAAACCGATTTGTGATTCTCTTATTTCTGGATAAAAACAAAAAGAATGATAAACCCTATTTTATCTTAATATGCTCCATTTACGAATGATGAACAACGCCGAGTAGCTGAAAGACGCAGAAACATATAAATATTTATTCAAAGCATCTACAAAGCAAAGCTAAAGAAGAAATCACATGGAAAATTCCAGAAAATATAAGGACATCTTTTCTACACGAGTGGCAGCGTGCCTTATACGTAATTAACTATCTAATGGAGCCTGTTGCTTTGGGAACTTGAAGCTTTAATATTTCAAGGAAGAATATAAATGTCATATCTTTAAGGATTCAAAATATAGCATTTATTTTAAGAATGGGTAATACCCTGATAACATTCACTTGTTCAAAGGTGTTTGACCGGGCACTGATACACAGTTTGTGATTAGACAGATTTAAATATTTTCTTTGTTAGCAGGACACTCCGTTTCAGATGGCTAACCACAATCATAAGCGAGAAAGCGAAATAATTAATAATAGTATATAAGTACAATCTTTTAGTTTCGTCGCTGTTTGTTGCTTGATGTTGGCAAGGGGTGTAAATGACTCACCATTAGAATCAGGCGACACTGAAACGCGAGTTCCTTTTCGGACTCTCTTAGAAATATCAGAAGAAACTAGTTTTATTTTTTTCCATATCCTCTGGTAGTATTTGCTTGACGACTATAGGTATTTTCTCGTTGTCCTTGCTCCTTCTATCCTTAATTTCGACCCGTTTCCGTAAAATCTATCAAATTCCCTGTCCAACAGAAAAGAATTCTGTTTTTTTCTGTTTCTGTTTTTTTGTTTCTGTTTTGTTTCTGTTTTTTTGAATTTTTTTCTGTTGATAATGCAAGGTATAGCAGATCTAAATCGTCTAACGAAGATTAATGTACTCGGCCGGCACTTCGTGATTTAGCCGCCTCAGAGGTCATTTGTGATCTTTAGCAGGTCGCTCACGATACGTGGAGTGACCATCTCGAGTTGCCGAGTAAATAGTTCTGACCGTCTAGCTGGCAATATACCTGCGTGTTAGGTGAAGAGCGAACCGCAAAAGACCGGTACACGTCGGGAGACACTGACAGTCATCGAAGCCGTCTACAGCTCTCTGCTGGCGTCGACAGTGTGATGCGAGCCTAGCTCTGTCAAGGCGGTAGTTGGGACGTATATCTGGAGCCTGCCCTTGGGGATCCTCCTTAGTTGGGTGCATTTATCTCATCAGCAAATGCGCGGTAGTGGTGAAGCGTATGCGGTCGCCGACGTTTCCCCGTGTTAGAGTGCGATCAATTTACCTCAAATGCGAAACTTTGTCCTTCTATAACTTTTTTAATAATAATTACGTTCAAACCGAATTATGTCCTATATTATCGTCCAAACTGATGCCACATTTTGTGATTTAAGAATAAACTTAAGGGGGGGGGGGGTCCGGATATATTTTCAAAATATGATCATTAACTTTATTTGTGCACATATTGGAATAGGATGTATTTTGAGGCCCAGATTTCGTATAGATGCATAGATAAGATTTTTCGGTTGGATAGGTTCTGAAGACGGGACTTGTTTCACTTTTTGGGGCATACATTTTGAGCTCTCATCCCCCTATTTTTTAATGAATATCAGAAATAAAACCAGTTTCAAAAAGTGTTAATCGAGTCCTTTTATTTGACACCCTACTTGTTTATATTCTGTGAAAAAAATCTACATTCCCTCTTTCGCATGTATGAGAAGCCCGCCTTCAAACTTCACACAAAATGGCGCTACTCGCTGCATATAAAGGCACAGACAGACTATATGTTCTCTCCTAATTTCGTGACAATCGGTTTAACTGTTTTCGAGTAAATCGGGTGTGACAGACAGACATTGAACGAGATTTTAATAAGGTTTTATTTCACACAAAACCGTAAAAAACTTGCGTGATCAATTTTTTAACTTTAACAATTTGTGAATTTATCTGGCATCAATACTTTCTTACTCACGTCCAGTACAGTTTAATTCTTCTCAGCATATTATCAACAAGATCCTTGCAAGCATTTGTAGGAATGTCCTGCCGTGCAAGACGTACTTTTGCCCACTGTTCTTAATTACTTCCCGTCTGTCCAGTAACCGACTTCTTTATGATGGCGGGGATGGCGGGAGCTTGGCTCTCAAAATATCAATATATGATGTTTCGATCCTCTTTTTAAGGATTCTGTGAAATGTTCCAATTTCCGTGATCATCATACATCCTCACACATTGTGGAACCTTCGCCGAATTTAAGGGTTGACTTTACATGCCATTGCGGCAACTTCCCGCATGAAGTTTTTTACGCCCACCCGCCACCACCGATTTCAAGCGGTTTATTTTAGACTGGTCGGACCACAGTTCCTTTCCCCAATCCTCGCCAGTCCATTGCAAATATTTTCTTACAAAATTTTGACGTTGTTCTGTATGCCTTGCTGACAACAAGAATTTCTGATTCTTTCTCAAAAGCGAGCACTTCGCAAAGTTCAGTCGGGCACCGAATTGCTATCAATGATCGGATATTACCTAATCCCTGTAAAAGGGTGAAAATCTATCAAATTGGATAATTTAGAAAACCGCTTGCCTATTAGCTTTCCGCCCACACAATAATACACAAGCTTTTCTCAAAACGGATAGTTGTGTCTTAAATTCGAACATATTTGCCAAAAAAAATCTATCATCATTTGTAACTGATAGACCTCACCCATCTGCTCAAGTTGATAAAGTGATAATAACAACATGGCTGAAATCAAACAAAACCTGCTCCCCCGGGTTTACCTTCTTGCCTTGGCCTTTGAAAGCATGCGTCTCCAGTCTTCTCGGAAACCATACAGCGTGCTACTCCCATTGCCTACTGAGTCCGCCCATCTACTTCGGAATTTTCGAAGTAGTCGATCATCTTCACTCTTGCCTTTGGTTAGGAACCTGGGAATCCTTTTGGCATCCTTATGTTCCAAAAAGCCTGCTCACTAGCGCTTTTGACTGACCTCACAACAAACAAATGAAAGTAGAATCATGTCGGTCATCAACACACTCAAAAGGGGTAAAGCCGGCGGCTATGACGGTTTCCTAGAAACCTCTACGGTTTCTGCAGAATTTCTTCTAATCGCAAATCTTGGAAACCGGAGATGCTTCGTTGAGGAGATGATAGTTATGATTCCAAAGAAGGGAACTGACCTTCAGTGTGATATCTGAAAGGGTAGTTGTATGTTTTTATTATTAACTTTATTTTATGCTTTTATTAACTTTATTAGATTTTGTGATTTTTTAGATTTTTTAGGTCGTTAGGTTCTGAGTTCTACCTGTTTCACCTGTTTCACTTTTGGGGCCACACATTTTGAGTTCTCCCTCCCCTGTGGGTAAAACAATATCAAATTTAAGATCAGTTTCGAAAAGCAGTGATCGAGCCCTTTTAGCTAATGCCCCACGTAGCTACATTTTATAAAACAAAAATTTAATTCGCATATAGCCATCCCTTAATCCCAACCCAAAATGATGCCATTCGTCTTAATAATACTTCAAATCGTAAACAATCGCCCGAAGGAAAGTTCAAGAAACACCTCAAAATCTTTCTCTTAGAACACTTAGTTTAAATCAAATACAAACAGCGTAGAAAATAGAAGTAACCAATTCAGTCAGTCTCTAAAAATACAATTACGCGAGTTCCCATCCAAATCATTATTCATAGTTGCCAATGTAATCAATAGAGATACATATGCATGGAAAATTTACAAAAGCGGATATCGTTCAGGTATCCATTGCCAAACGGAGCGAGGACATTTTATCTGGAATATTATCTGACGGTGTGATAGTTGAGGGGTTTGAGCGTCATCCTCCCAATTTCGTTACGCTGTGTTCGAATCCCAGTCGTCATGGGTGTCTGTGTTCATCTTGTGTTTGCCTCGCTGCTGTGAGCTTATCACTTGTGTAGCCTTAAGAGTGATGATAGTGAAACTGAAGCATAATCTGACTGTGTGGATGTCCTATACTCCACCAAGGAGTGAACAGAAAACACTAAATTATCTGAAAGAAAGAAAGGCTAGGGCACTCATTCGAATTTTAAGTTACATATGGTTACTGTTCTTTTCAGCACTTCTAAAATCGATGGTTCTTCTTTTCGTCACTTGTTCAGTCCCAATATCTATTCTTTGGTCTCTCGATAATAAACTTTTTAGTCACAATTGTCTCTTATCAACTCCAATTCACCAGCATCATATGTTTCCTACAACTTTGCCCGTGCACTGCATGCACTAAAAGCTAATCGTTCGTTGATCCAAATCCAGGATAAATCCTTTCCATGCCGGGGAAAAATCTTAAAACATCAACCACCAGACATTTTCTACGTAGTAATTATCAATATTTTCGAAAGGATTTTCACATGTCCTAAGTTATGGCATATGTTGCTGTTGTTAACGTGGACCTAAGCATAATGGCAATTTTTGCAGAGCTTAATCAACGATGAACCCACATATCAACCACATTCCACTTCTATATCCAACATGTCTCGAACAAGTGGAAGATACGTCATACATATATGTTCCTCTATTATAAATTATTATATCAAAAGCATGCTCAAAATGTTGCACAAATTTGATATCCATGCACTTGAAGCAATTCCAACCTCTCAGTGGTAATTTCTGGGCCGCTAAAGTTTCAAGCTTGATAGCATTATCCTTTATCCATGTCTACCATGGTGGGTGCAATAATTACGTAAGGCAGCTTGAGATGGTGCTTGCATTAAGCATCCTACACATAATATATATACATACGTACATATGCCTTGCACTATATACCTGGCTACATTTGCAACGGGAGCGTTAGGACGATTTTCGAAATGATGGTCGAAATAAGGTTCATCTCAGCTAGTTCGTGCAGTAAGTAGCCTTGAAAATCTAAGTTTCTTTAATGCGACTGGGTCATGGTGTATGGGCTTGAGGTAAGTGACAGTTTGACCTATTCACTGCTACATTTAGCGTCAAACAATTAAGACTACAGCATAATTCAGTAGTATAGGATGAGTGCAGATTGAAAACTGACCCAGAATTCAGCTATGATTCTAAATTGCGGACCGTCTTCCCTACCTTTGAGACTGTTCTTTCATTCTCTCAATAAAATAAATAAAATAAAGCTGTTATTTTTTCAACATCAGGAATTAATTATGTATAAAGTGATAGGTGTTCCTCCATCAGGAGTGTGATGAGCACTTCAACAGGGAAACAACCATTCCCTTTTTTAAGTTTTCGAAAATCTTTATGCTTTCGCATTGTAAAAGTTGAGTGCACAAATTACAGGAATTTAATAAAGTACTTCAAGGGGTAGTAAGCTTGCCGGGATTAGGTATAACGCGTCATCCACACCTACGAACCATCGCTCGCGGTTACCTCAAATGCCCTTCAGTACCGCCAGGACTTCCCGAGACGCTCCAACTCCTCCTCTACTGTTCTGCACCAAGTGGACCCATTCTTCGTAGCCCGTAAGGCAATTGTCGCCCCTTCTCAATGTGTGACCTATCAACTGCAACTTGCGCCTGTCGATCACATCGCGTACGATTGCGAAGTCTGTGTGCCGACCAAGTTCTTCGTTTGAAATAGTGTCAGGCTAGCGCACTCCGATGATAAGACGGAGATAGGTATTGACGAAAGCTTGGAGTTTTACAGTAAGAGTGGAGTCAACTTTCCATGTGCTACTCCCAAAAAGCAGCACAGAAAGAACACTAGCACAGAACAGTCTCAACTTGAGGAGGTAATTGCATTTCCAAATTTTAAACTGGGCAGCGATCTAGCGCTTTTAATGTGTCAGGCAACATCCAGTTCGGTGCTACCGTCAGCAGAAACCAGCCTTCCTAGATATACAAAGTGCGCTGCCGATTAATGCCGATAAGGACCCATCAGACTGACAACCTTGGTTTGTTGGTATTTATCTTCAGTCTAACTTTATTTTCTTTTTTTTTTAAATCCCAGGCCATTTAGCTAAGGTCTATAAGCCGGTGATGGAGCAAACACATGTAATCGACGTAGTCGAATTCTTTGGGGAAAGAAGTCATCGTTCATTGAATTCCCAACGTCCCCCGGACAACTCAGAATGACGAACGTCACCGACAATAAGAAGAAATAATATAGGTGACAGAATCCAACCCTGGTAGACTCCGCTTTCGACTTCAAAATCTTCTGTGATTTTACCATGATGTATACTGTGACATTTTGCGACATCATATGACGTTTTGACCAATTGACCTTATGACAGGCTTTTTGCTCGAACATTTTGCCACCAATGACGAGACCATGGAAGCTGCAGAAATCCACAAACCTAAAGCTGTTAGAAACAACCCGACACCGGATTCATGTCTACTATCACTTGGCTATTTAGAGTACAGAAGCACATTGCCAAAATTGTGGTAATAGAGAGAGAGAGGGGTACTCTTCCGAGTCCCACCACTTCGCTTAGGTCCAAAATGCCCAGCTTATGTCGTTGGAATGCCCGCTCAATCTAGAGAAAACGAGCATTCTGAGGACCCTCGCTACCGCGGTCGACAAGTGTTCCCACATTCCAGAAACCGTTCATCATTGTCCGTTTTCGAATGCCAAAGATCGTTTCCGGGAGGTCAGCCCCTATTCGAGGCGTAGCTGATGTTTTGGTAGCAATAAAGTTTCAAAATTTGCAGATTGCTAGCCCACAAATTTCTATCCCTCTTACTTTGAGTGTATTTTTAAGCCCTAACTCACAGGGCACTCGTTGGTCAGCGTTTAAAGGTGATTGGCTTTTAAATGGATCACGTTATAACCTTTGACATCAAACTCCGATATAGTCTTCATAATCTTCGCGTACTCAGCTTTCAGAATTTGTGGCTTTATCCTTCGTTCCTCTTATCAATTCATGAATATCGTTAGTTGCAGATAGATTAAATAAATAATATGCAACTTAGCACTTAGTGTTGAATTTGAAACCTTCGGCTCCTAGAGCATATTGATTAAAAACTCCTGGTGATAACAATCTCGATTAGCACAACGGTTAAAGACGATGTTTCATCGGAGTGAGACTGAGTAGGATAATGATAACCTCGGTTGATAAATGGACCATTGATATACACTCAATTTACTTACTTTTTATCGTGGAATATTTTATTTTGCAACAACGCCGTAATCACTTTGTTTACTCAAATAACTCTTAAGGTCGCGGAGCAATTCTGTGATGTGGCTCAGGATCGGGACCAAATCGTGTAAAATGTACGATGACCATAAAGCACCTTGACATACGGTGTCAACCCAAACTTTTCATTGTCGCTGGCATTAACTGGCAAATCACTCTCAAGACCATTCGACATCAACAGCGGTCTATGACAAGGGGATGTGCTACCATGCGTCCTCTTTAACCTGACCCTGGAGAAAGTGATCCGTGATGCTGAGGTAAATGAAAGAAGTACAATCCTCTTTAAGTTCACCCAACTACTGGCCTATGCTGACGATATCGACATCATGGGAAGAACCACTCGAGACGTATAAACTGGGTTCATCCATATCGAGTAGGCGGCGCAAGATCTTGGGCTGCACATCAATGAAGGCAAGACAAAGTATATGGTGGCAACGTCAGCATCGAAAACCAACAAACCAACAACATCAAACCACACTGGTCGAACGGGTAGAATAAGAATAGGAGAATACAACTTTGAGGTCAAAAATCACAACCGATAACAGCTACGATGATGAAATCCGCGCATGGTGGTTGTCAGCCAACAGAGCCTATTTCAGCTTACAAAAACTGTTCCGCTCGAAACATCTCACCACCACCATGATCTTGCCAGTCCTCAAGTATTCCTTGGAGACTTCTTAGCAAGAAGAATTGCGAACTCTTGGCCGCGTCGAGAGAAGAATCCTCCGAAGAATTTTTGGCCTCCTACACGAGAATGGACGATTTCGTAATCTACATAACGACGAACTCTATGAGTCTCTATGACCGTCACGTTGGGGATAAAATCCAGCTCAATAAGTTACGGTGGGCGTTCACTTAATCCGTACGAATGAGTATGACCCAGCCCGGAAAGTCTATAAGGGCAATATGGTAGAAAAAGAAGACGAGGCAGACCCTGCCTGAGGTGTAACGATGGCGTAGGTCAGGACGCCAGACAGCTTTTAGGGATATCGAATTGGTGGACCACGGCGCAAAACCGGGATGTCTGGAGTTCCTTATTAAAGCAGGCCTAGATCGGATACTGGTTGTTGCGCCGTTGATCATCATCATCATCATGCCCCGTTGATGATGATGATTAACTGGCAAAATCTTCGGCTCTAAGCAGAACTTTCCCAAATCTAGCGCTATTTTTCCAATGTTCTGTATCAACTATAATACCTTTTGATCTTCTTAAGAGTGCTCTCTGCCACTTCCATCTCCTGACCAGCACATCCACCGACATCAGGCCCGTACGCTGACGAAATTTTTCGTTTAATATTGTCTCGGAGTGGTCCAAAAACATGATGTCATGAGTTTATGAAGAATTGAATTCTTCAAGCAAGGGTGAAGGTCACTATCCGTATGGTATTCCCATATAGGAGCAGAAGGAAATCAATGGCATGCAACAACCTCATATTAACATTAATGTTGGTATAACCGCATTTCCAGATTTTGAATAACACAGCCAAGGCGGCGAGTAATATAAAGTATGGTGCGACAGTCAGCAGAAATACACAAATTGCTCGGCCTGCTCGATATTCCACCCACTCCCGTAAATAGGAAGAGTGCGAAAAGCCGTCAGAGTAAGATGCTTGGTTTTGTTCCTCCCCTTCCTCCCTTGAATCCCACTTTTTTCGGCTAGTTTCTCCAAATCTATAACCATTTAGCCAACTTCCTTCACCCAGCTAGAGAACAAACAAGAGAATAGTCAAGATCGAAGACCATCGATAAATTCACAATTCGGGCGGACTCCGCTTTGACTTCGATTTTAAGTCATCATCTGGAGCCTCAAAGGGCCTTCCAGTCTACAGTATTCCAGATACACTCCGTGTTGGTGCTGTCGAGAAATTTTTCAAAATCAGGAATTACAATTGGAGTGAAAATCTAAACTCCGTACGCTGCTCCACAAGCTTTCAAAGTATTCTTTCGTGCGTTCAACAAAAATATGCTTACTGGGTATTACTTTTTCTTGAGGAAGGTGCAGGCAAATACCTCTCCAGTTGTTGCATTCTAGCCTATGCCCCTCTTGGGAATCTTAATCCCCTATTTAGGTCACTAGGAAAGAACTCGGACTTCCAAGATTTAGTGGAAGTCGTAACTTCGTTCGACGTTCTACTTCACTAGAATTCGGTAATAGCATAATTGATTTCGCTTTTAATTGGAGAAGCAGCACTTATTCGCATGCTAGGTAGCTTGCCACATTATACAGAAGAAGTTAATATATAAAAACTGTTAATATATAAGAATTGGCTACATGAAAATTTGCATGACTCATTGCACGAAAAAATTTAAATGGAAATGTTTGGATTGTTGTCACTAAAGCAACAGCCGGACAGTCAAAAGGGGCACTGGAAAAGTAAGGCGTAGGTGAGCTGTGCAATCTTCGTCAAAAACAAACTGCAAACTTTTTGTATGGATCTCAAGCGAAGGCCCAAAAATACAAGACAAATATTATCATAAAGCAAAGTGAATGATAAATGGCTGTCAGTATTCTTAAAGTCGCAAAATTTTCAAAAAGTACTTTGACAATTCGCATTTATATCCTTGTATTCTGGGCTTTTCAAAATTAGCGGACAAACTGTATGCCAAACGCTTCCTCATGCAAACACAATAGTAAAACGTGCATAGAAAGTTTCTTACATAAGCTTCCGGTATCCTGACTTGTTTAAGGTTTTGTGCGAAACAAAATCATATTAGAATCAATGCGATGTCTTTTTCTTTTAATTGGGGGAAATCAGCATGGATAGACATCTGGAATCTAAGACACGCATGCTGCACTCTTACCGAATAAAACCTTCCATATTTTCTGCTCACTTTCCCGCGGGTTGACCGTTCTGGTATTGCTCGCGGGGGTGTTCAGTTCTTAGCTTAACACTCTACATGAGCTGCTACCGCTTTGCGTGGCATTAATTGCAATAGCTTCCTTTCTATGCCTCCGCTGTGCTTCTGCTTCTTTTAGCTGCTGCTGGATCCGCTTCGACATTGCAGCTATCGCATCTCATGCTGCGTTTGATTGCATCATGAACCTTACCAGAAACATGTTCTGCATCTTGGACTGCACCTTTACACGTAGGGCAATCTGGCGATTCATCGAAACCGAATCTGTAGAGGTACTTTCTGTACCTACTGTGTCCGGTTAAGAAAGAGAGTCAGATCATAACGTCCACATACTTATGTCTGGGATAAGCCTATGTGTCCAGCGGCCATTCTCCATCTGGTCCCATGCTGTTCGCCAATCAACCGATGGCCTCATACTTTCACTTTACTTGTTTATGCTCGCTTCCTCATTCTCGTACAAACGACTTACCTCATCGGTTATATTATCCACTGGGATCATCCTCGTAATCACACATACTGTCTCATAAGATGTTGTTCGGATAGCGCTTAGCCGATATGCAGCTTGAAGTTGCATGTTGCCGGTTATAGATTACCCACTCGAGGACCTTTCCTATTGTATTCAGAATACAGATAGGTCTATAGGATGTTGGTACACCTATCGGCTTACATGTCTTCGGGATCAGTACAAGCTCTTGTATTTTCCACTCTGCAGGGAAGGACCCTTCTTTTAGGTAGTCTGTAAATGTCTGTGCGAAGTTGCTGGTGCCATTCTCATTCCCGGGGGCTGCGGACCCTTTTTATTGCGTCCAAGACTTCCCCTGTGATTATTGGAAGAATGTCTTCGACGCTCATTACTATCATTAAGACGATTTTTTCCAGATGTTCGAGAAGCAATGTCGAAACTATCTCTCACAATAATCTAGAGCACATATTAAGAGGAGACATTTTGCCTTTCATTGCATACATAATCGACTTGTACGCTCCCTCTCTTGGGTCGGAATCTGCCTCGTCACACTGCAACTTTTTGCATGGCTGTTTATATACGAGGTCCTTTTGCCCAATCCCTGACGTGTTTCTACGGCGTTGACTCCGGGATTTCGTAAGATACTTCGTTATTTCAGCGTTCCACCAAAAGCTAGAGTTGCGCTTTCGAGAGTGTGCACGTGTTGGCATTGAAGCATCACATGCTCGGTATATCTGTTGGAACAGCTGCGATGCTTTTTCTATGGCCGTTCCAGTAAACTTGGTGTTCTACTGCAATTCCTCCAGAAAAGTATCCTCATCAAGTGCTCTTATTTCTGATTTCGTCAGATGAGGACTTACGATTCAGGGTCGCTTATCAATAGCCTGGTGATCGCTATGCGTATATATTATTCGCTAACATTCCATTGTAGACGCTTCACCAGCCAATCACTTACGAAAATAGGATCCACGACAGAGCCTAGACGCAACGCCTAAAAGTGTTTACGCTTACGATATTAGCCAGGGTGACTTTTAGACAGGAGAAAACCTGGAGTAGGGGTCTTCCCCTTTCATTTGTTTCCCGATTTCCCCACTCCATTGCTCAAGCATTGAAGTCGCCAGCAATAATTTTGGGTTTGCGATTTTTGGTGTCCCTTGCTAGTCTATCTAGCATGTTGCAATACTCCGCTATTGGAGCGGCGGAACAGTTGTAAATGTAGAGGTTATCGATCTTAACCCTCACAAAATGTTGTTTCATTGCTTGCTGAAAGGCTCGGCTACCACAAGCCCATACTGCAGCCTTTCCACTTATGTCCGTTTCCTAAATGCCTTAATGGAGGCTTTTGTATTTTCCGCAGATAAAGCAACAGCGATTTCCTTTTCATACACTTTCTGTGATAGCAGTGATCCTGTAGACTAAACACCTGGTGCTACCCGTTATGTGGTTGCAATCACGATCTCTAAGATCCCTGCATAGAAGGCAATGAGAGTCCTTACTGCAGTCCTTCGCCAAATAATTTTCCCCTCCACATCTTCGACGTGATTGAGACGAAAGATTGGGAAACATATGAGGGACTATTTTGTATTTTGAGCTATGCACGAATAGAAAAACGTACATAGAAAGTTTCTCACATAGAATGAACAGAAAACTTTCATACCCGAAGCGTCCAGCTAACGGTATTCCTCCTTGTTTACACTATACAAATTGGCTAACAGGAACTACTCCACACGTCAACTACGATGCATTTGCAGGCTTTTGGCGTACGTCCAAAATCAGTTCGCCTACAGCACATATCTAGGCAGCTTAAATCCAGCATATAGTAGATTCGTTTTCCGTTTCGAAACGAATATACCTATATACGCACTTTACTCTTTCGTAGAACTAATAAAACTTAAGGGCTCAATTAGTACTTTTCGAAGCCGATCCCATATTTGATATCAAGTGAAATGTGAGAGAGTGAGGGCTCAAAATATGACCCCCAAAAAATGTAACCGGTCTCGTTCTCAGAACCTATCAAATCGAAAAATCTGACAAAAATAGCAATGCTGTATCTAAATAAAATCCATATTTTAAATATTTAGCCGAACACCATCCCTTGGGATCATGATGGAGGTATAGAATTTAGGGCAAGCATAAAGGATAGCATAAAACATAACTTTGGGAAGTTTAAAGGACATCCTAGTATTATTAACAAAGTTATGAAAGGTGAAACTTTAACATTTGATATGAATTTCGTGCATTCTAAAAACGTGCATTCCAAAACGTGTACGACGTCATCATAACATATTCAATTCGTCAATATCCCAACAAAGTGAGTCATATGAATGGAGGTTGGTGGGGAAAGCTTTCGTTTTAGCTTTCTAATCCGTTATATATAAATAACAATTGCTTGAGACAGACATATGTATGTATTTATATGTAATACATGTGCTAATTCAGAAAGATATATTTCTACATTAAACTAGCGGTATTCAGCATACGTATTGTATATGTGCATATGTATGCTTCCACAATCATTGTCGACATTTCGACCAGCTCCGCCTGTCAGCGCAACTGAAGTCGAAGAGGCAATAAAACGAATGAAATCGGGGAAAGCCACAAGACCTTACGACATCGCATCTAAACTCTGGAAAGAGAAGAGCTGGGATCCAACATTGTGGCTCAGTGAATTCTTTACCCGGGTTATTCAGGAAGGCAGAACACCATTTGGTTGGCAATAAAGAACCACTGTTCCAATATGGAAAAAGAAAGGTAGTCCAGCAGAATGTTCAAACCGTCCGATCCGGTTACTCTCCCATACCGTGAAGATTTTTGAATGCATTCTTGACAACCGTATTCTCGAAGTAGTTGAAATAACCGGATTTGTCAAAAACTGGGGAACTACTGACGCAATAAACGCTGCGCGGTTACTTATGGAGAAATACCGTGAGAAGTATCGTCCTCTTTACATTGCATTTTTGGATCTAGAGAAAGCGTTCGACCGTGTACCATACGAACTCATCTGGTATGCTTTACAGCAACACTTAGTGCCAGGAGAACTCGTGCGCTGGATTCAATTGCTCAACCACGACCCGAAAAGTAAAGTTCGAAGTATGGCGGGTGTATCAAAACCGCTTCGTGTCTCTGTTGTTCATCAAGGAAGCGCCCTCTCACCACTCCTCATTGTTCTTGTTACGGACACCGTCACAAAGGGACATCCAACGTCCAGTGCCCTATATACTGCTTTATGCAGATGATGTTTTCCTAGGATCTAATAGCAAAAATGATCTCGAGCAACTTGTCCAAAAATGGAATAATCACCTCATGCAACACGGTCTCAGCCAGAGTCTAGATAAAACTGAATTTTTGATGACCGATCCCCATGAAACAGGCACAATTACTATCAGCGGCGGTGATCTGCCTAGAGCTGAGCAATTTAAATACCTCGGGTCAACGCTACCAACCAATGGAGAACTGCGCTATGAAATGGCTTCATGCATTAACGCAACCTGGTGTTCTTTGTGATCGACGTATCAACGAACGTCTGAAATCTAAAATTTACCGCAATGACGTCCATCCTATCGCTCTCTGTGGTTCTGAGTGTTTCCCGACTATAAAAGACAATGAACAGCGTATTGCGGTTTATGGAGACGAAGATGTTGTGTTGGACTAGTGGCGTGACACATTTTGATAACATCTAAAATAAGGATAGCCGCGATCGTTATGGAGTTGTACCTACCGTGAAAAAATTGCGAGAGAGGCGTCTTCGCTGGTCTGGTCACGTAATTCGTGCTAAGGAGAATTCACTTGCCAAGATTAGTCTGAACATCGAAGTGGATGGTAAACGACCAAAAGGCCAGCCGAAACAACGGTGGCTTGATACGCTGGATGGAGATTTAAAAGCCTGGAGATTGCATCCAGATCAGGTATTTGATAGAGCCAAATGGCGAAACCTGTCACGACGAGCCGATTCCGCTTGTGAGCGGGGTAAAAACTGAAGAAGAAGAAGATGCTTTTGTGTACGAAGTAAATGGGAAACATGTGTACGATTAATTTATATGTGCAAGTATTTATATCTACAGCATTCGCCAATAGGCAGTGTTTGTTTGTTTAGGGTATCAAATCATGTATGAAATCAATTAATACTTTTCGAAACTGATCCCATATTTGATCTCGGGTGAAACGTTGGGAACTAAGGGCTCAAAGTATGACACCCAGAGAGTGTAACAGGTTTTGTTCTCAGAACCTATCCAACCGAAATTCTGAAAAAATCACAGTGCTAGAAGTACACTTGCATAAGGCATAACATAAGACATAACTTTGGAAAGTTTGAAGGACATCCAACTATTATTAACAACACAACATTATAGAAGGGGTAACTGCGAGTGAATTTCGTGCATTCTAAAACGCTTATAACGTCAATACCACAACAAAGTGGGCTCACGAGAATTGGAGGTTAGAGGGAAACAATTCGTTTTAGTTTTGTAATTATTTATATGTCAATATCGATTACTCCAGACAGACATATGCATGTATTTATTGAAGCTTTGGGGTAGTGCCTAATTCAGATAGATTTATTTATACATTCAACAAGCGGTATTCAATATTCGTGTATGCTTTTATGCACTAAGTAAATCAAAAATAGGTGCACGATCAATTTACATACATGCATTTAAAATGCAGTATTCGGTAATAAGCAATGCTTGTTTGTTTAGCATAAGCACAATATCTACGTCTGTAATATGTACGTATTTCATGTAGTTTGAAAAAAATATGAAGTAACATTTTGGGTTTTTAGCTATATTCGAATGGAAAATTGTGCGCAGAAAGTTTCTCACATAAGCTGAACACAAAACCTTTATACCCGTAGCTCCAGCTTCCGGTATTCCGATTAGTTTCATCTTGACATGTCCGCATTCTGCCTTTAAATTTTTTTGAAACATCTTCCCTTCAGCCCAGTCCATTTGCATTCAGGTCGCTTTGAAAAAATCATTTTCCCCCTCCTATCAGTATTGGTAATATAACGATTACTTATTCTGGAATTTTACATCCTCTTTTATGACCGATACGGTATTCAGTAGGTTTATTTCTGCACTGCAACCAATAGACGGTTACATTTCCTTGCTCGTATACACTCGTTATTTCGACAGTCTAATGCATATACATATACATAACTAAGTTGCAAATTTATACGAGTCGACCCCGCTTGAGAACGGGACAAAAAAAATTGTCTAACCTGTCCCGTACCACATATGTGGTTTTACCACTTGTTATATTAGATACATCGCCTAACTGTCGAGGTTGTTCTAAGAAGCCATCTTTTACCATTTATTGTACTATCTACTAAAATAAACAAGATACTCTCCATAGTAAGCACACATGGCAAACCCACCTCCACCATTTCGTTACAAGAGAGAGTTGGTTAAGTTTTTTTCTCATCTCAAATCCTGTTACATACTGCAAGTGTCAAACAACTACCCTAAATTTTTTACTAAACTCCACCAAACTATCCGCATCTGCCGGTTGTTCGACATGACGACGATGGTGTGATATTTTGTGACAAGACCTGAAGAGGAAAATTATCTGTATGATAGCAACCAGAAACTGTTCAAACGACCAAGAAGAATAACTTTCCTTTTTCTGCCGTTCCTGCCGACAACATTATTCTCAGAATACACACTGCCTTCAGCCTTCAGTTCCTTTCATTTAGTGGTTCTGCTGCATCAGCAAGAAAGAAGCAAAACTTATTTTCAAGGAAAACTTGGTCTGAAGAAATGCTTTGAACTTCAGCGAAAGTTTTAAGGAGTCTAAAATAGGAGAATATTCATGTTTCCTTGCAATTTATGTTACAAGTTTGCGAAAGTAAATACATAATACCCTGCAACCATTTTGAAAGTGAATATTAGTGAAAATGAGAGGACGTGAAAATAATTAAAAGTTAATTCAAAGAAAAACGCTATCAGGGAATTTGCTCATTTAAGGGTACAGGCAAGAGGTTTCTTTCTGATTCTCTAGTTAGCTACTCGTGTGTGTAAATAAATATAATAATGTTTAAAAGTAAATATCTACATAGTTTCCATTGCCAATTAGCATATAAGTCACAAACCCGATTTTGCGAAAGGATAATAAATTTAGTCGCGGTTTCGAGGAAATGCACTCCCTTCAAGTTGAAGTTGCAGTTGTTTTCTACTTTTTATTTTATAATCAGTTGAGAATGAACGTTAATCTAATTTATTAGGTATATCCGATCGCCTCCAGTGCACTGCTGCTATAGACGAAATCAACGCTTCCAACTTCTTCTACAATAAAGCAGGAGTGACTAATCAAAAGGCTGCTGAAGGGAAAGACCCGAGTATACCATGCCAATGATGTATTTTACGGCAAATTGTATCTAACCATTAGTAAATAAGTGCTGCATTACGGAGTGGCGCAAATATATACTTCAAGCACTACGTGTAAGTTCGAATCCTCAAATTCGAATTGTTGTTTAAAGCAAAACGGGGATGAAACTAAATTGAAATACTAGATGGCCGGAGGACCCCCACGGTACCTCCTTAGCACACCCGGGGGTCTTATTTAAACCACTCAATAAATGATTTCCATGCCTTCAGGAATATGGGGATAGCGAGGTTTAAAATATACTGAATATTATACTAAATTTCTGTTGCTGCAAGTTTAAATGCTACCTACATAAATCAGGTATATACTACCATATGATGTCATTGTGATTATTGGTGCAATTATGACAATGATTTCATCCAAGATGGGAATTACTATAATATGTTTGATGTGTAGTTCATTTTAAATTACAGCAGTACTTCGACCATCTCAGCTGCGACACAATCAACCAAAATGGACTGCATTGCAAATTATCTGAGAATTCTGCAAAATCGGCTACTTTATCCTCATCGATCAAGGATTTGCAATCTGTGAAGAGTGGTCTACCTCCAATTTAACGTATCAATAAACGAAGCTAAAATGAAGCATGTCGGGAAGGGGGTAAAAACCACCATAATAAAATAACCTCCCAAACATCGAAAATTGGTTGATGAAATACGGAAATAAATGAAAAACGAACAATTTACTGGAAACTTTTGTACAGTTGTACATATATGACCTAATCAAGAGAAATGAATCATTATCACTCTCAACGGCGCAACATACGGTATCTGGTCTAGGCCTACCTTGGTAAGGAACGTGAGACATCCCGGATTTGCACCGAGGTCCACCAATTCATTATGCCTAAAAGTTGTCTAACGTCCTGGCCAAGGTATGCTATGTCTTCTTTTTCCACGATAGATATTGTCCTTATAGACTTTCACCCATGTGGATTAAATGAACCATCCACCGCAACCTGTTGAGCCGGGTTTCATTCACGATAAAACGGTTGTGGTATCGCTTTCGTCGTTATGTTCATCCAAATGTATCGAACCAAAAATTCTTCAGGGGATTGCTTTCTCGAACGCGGCCGAGAGTTCGCAATTATTTTTGCTAAGAACTCAGGTTTCCGAAGAACACATAAGGACTGCCAAGATCATAGTCTTGTACGGGAAGAGCTTTGACCATACGCTGAGACGTTTCGAGCGGGACAGATTTTGTAAGCTGAAATAGGCTCTGTTGGCTGCTAACAAGCATGTTCGGATTTCATCGTCATAGGTGTTATCGGTTGTGATTTTCGATTTCCCAACGACCTCAAAGTTGTAGTCTTCTATCTTTATTATTTTCGTTTGACCAGTGCGATTTGATGTTTTTGCTTCTTTCTTCTTTGGTGCTGACATTGCAACCATGTACTTCGTCTTTCCATAATTAATGTGCAGCCTGCGATCTCGCGCCGCATGCTCGATCTAGATGAAGGCAGATTATATATCTCGGGTTCTTCTCATAATGTCAATATTGTCAGCATTAACGTCAACGACCATCTCTTTGTCTAAGACCGTTGTTCATGTCTAATGGTCTCGACGGTGATCCTGCAGCTTTTATCTGGCCTCGCACATCAGTTAGGGTCAGTCTAATTAGTCTTATCAGTTTCGCCGGGATACCGAATCCTCTCATGGCCGTGTACAGTTTTACCCTGGCTATGCTATCATAGACGGCCTTGAAGTCGCTGAAAAGATGGTGTATATGATGGCCGTATTCCAACATGTTTTCCTTCGCCTGATACAGAGAGAAAATCTGATCTGCTTCTGATTTGTCTGGAGTGAAGATTCTTTGGGATGGGCCAATGATGTTCTGGGCGTATGAGTCTATCCGACCTAGCAAGATAACGGAGATAATATCAGCAACGTGATACCTCTATAATTGCTGCCCTGCGTGATATCACCCCTTATATATGTGGGACTAATAATCCCTGGCTGAAATCATCAGGCCGATTCGCTCCCCCACACACGGACGTCAGTTGATGAACCGCTTGGTGTAGTTGGTTGCCTACATATTTAACCAATTCGGCGCTAATTCTGACATATTTGGCGACTTATGATTTTTAAGCCGCTGGATTGCACGGACTGTTTCTCGCATGCTTGGCGGTGGTAGCGTTTGTCCGTCGTCTTAAGTTGGTGGGATCTACTGCTCCCCGATATTTTGGTTGTTGAGCAATTCATCAAAGTACTCGACCCATCGCTCCAATACGCCCATTCTGTCGGAAATCAAATTTCCTTCATTATCTTGGCAGGATGAGCATCGAGTTGTATAACTCTTCATCATGCTGAATTGTTGGCAAAACTTCCGTGCCTGGTGGAGTTGCTCCCTGTACTTTTTCAGTTTACATACTTGTTGGTTCTTCTAGGCTTCCTTTTTCTTTCTGTGAATTCGTTTCTCCACTCGACAAAATTCGTGATAAGTCTCTCTGCGTTTTCGCGTTTTATGAGAGTGTGGCATTGCCCAGTTTACAGAAATCTTCTGTTCCATTGCTAGCTTGCAATCATCGTCCGACTTTTTAGCGACTGGGGTCAAGTTGGTTTATGGCAGTACTGCCTTCTGTGCAACGCATATCTTGCAACGCTGTTACATTAGCCCTATATTTGGACAGGGTATCGGTTAGCTACTTAACAGCTCTTTTTCTGTACAAGGAGCGCACGTTCCTTGAGAAAATGTGAGAATCGTCTGTGTTCGTTGCTATATCCAATCCAGTCCGAGGCTCGTTGCGTGGGTTTGTAACGTTGAGTTCCCTTGTAGGGTTCTCAGCGTACCTAACCCCCATGGAATACCAACTTGTCCCGTTTTTAAGCGCGGGAGACTCGCCTTCATCCTTCTCCGTCTGCAGTTTTTCATTAAAAGAGGACTCCTAGTGGGCGCCATGTAGAAGTGGAGATAGAATTTGTTATTAGAGCAGTTGGTGTTGGTTCAACAATCGTTTGCCAGGTTTTATGATCCATGATGGTGGGTACCAATCCACGTTCCGCCCTGGTATCTATACTACCCTTTGACCGCCATGGTGAATGCCCACCGAAAATGACATCATGCTCCGCTAAAGAACCTGTTTTTTGCTAGCGCTGCGCTTCCGGAGAATTTTGCATTTGAAGCGTTAATTAATGCCTTCATCGCAAAAAATGCGACCGATCCAAGATACTTAAATGGGTTAGTTCTGGCCAAGTCGCTGTGACTGACAGTCATCGTACCTGTTTAGTTGGGGTCGGTTATCAAACGTTTTGTAAGGTTTTGTGTAAAACAATATATTGTGCGGAACAATATACTGTCTGCCATACCCGATTTACTCGGAGACGACTGAACGAATTGTCACGAAATTTGAGGTTGTTAATCCTTTTACATACAATGGGTGGCATCATTTTTACTGGCCTCTTCGTCATGTGAGAGGTGGGTGTACATTTTTTTCCACAAAATATAGTCCTGTGGGGTATTAAATGAAAGGCCTCGATTAATACTTCTCGAGGCTGATGATACTTTTGATACGGGGTTAAACAGTGAGAGCTCAAAATGTGTGCCCCAGAGAGAGTAACAGATCCCGTTTTCAAAACCGGATAGGTTCTGAAAATCAAATTCAAAAAACCTAAAAAAAATTCACAATGGTGTTCTAGACGAAATCTAGGCCTCAAGATACATCCCATATCGATATCTGCTTAAATAAAGCTAATAATAGTATATTACTATATTTTAGAAATTTACCCTAAAAACCGCCCTTAGGTTCATGCTTGTCAGCGACTGACTTTGTCATGACACTACGAGGAGAGATTCTGTGGATTGCCTCTTCCACGGAAAATACAAGGGCATCGGACACATCGCTTCACGAGTTGAAGAATTAATTCGAGAGCGAGTGGATGCGCTGCGAGACTCGAACCCGAACAAGCACTTAGTGCATGACGCATTTCAACATCAACCTCCTTCAACTCGTGCAGTACATCTACCAAACAAACATGACGATGAAAGAAACGTAAATTCTTATAGACCTGACGATTGATCCAGATTCAAGGACATATACGGACCCAACGACAGATTCCGACCTGACTAAATGTACGGTTGCTAGGCGTGATCGCTTAATGCTATATCAACCGATCGTGTCTACACAATTATATCATCCTTGAAGCTGGTTTTTGATGGCACCTCAATGTCTTTGCCGATCAATTAGTTCATCTTTCGCGTGGAAACCTTGACTAACTCAACCCTACATGGGGATTTCAGCCTGCGGTGTACTTATGCACACACTCTTTTCAGAGACCAAGCAGCAGATTGGTACTGGGGCTATCACCTATCTGTCGGTCAGTTTAAGGATTCTCTAGATAACTCTCCTTGAACTGATGCGAGACCGTACCCAATAGCTATTATAAAGCTGTGTTCGCTATCCAACAGGCTGGAAAATTCCTTAATGGAGGACAAATTGGTTGAATTGCTACGACGTTCAGAGGCAACTTCTCTATTTTTCGGCTAACACGGTTCATGAGTTGCGAAAGTTAGTGCAGTAGAGCGAAGTTTTAGAGGAGCGTGTCTCAAGTTGGCTGTCTAACCAACTACACAGTTATTCTGCTGAATCTGGAGAGGTGGTGGACATGAAATGCCTCTCAGAAAATCCCCAGGCTGTGATTCAGGATTGTGGTTTAGATTTGGTCTACTGGAATTATCGGCGGATAGGGCATTTGTTCTAGGACTGTTGGGAGAGTCTTCTGCTATGGTTGCGGACGCCGGAACACACGCCCGTATGTGGAAAATGTTGATTTTCTGCGTTCCTGTATCGGACGCACGTGACTGCGTGGATATTACGAGGCCTTCCACAGTAACTCCGAGAGCTACCATATTGAAACGGTTCAACAATTTAGCTATGACATACCTGCATTTGACCCTGCGCTTCATCATACATTTGAGGCAGGAGATATATCAATCAAGGATGTGATCCGTTGTGGATTCTCCCTTTCGATCACGCACTCAGGTTTTACGGCTCCACTCGCGAAGTCAAACCGTTAGTTATTTTATTATTTTTTAATTTGTAATCTAGCTCGTGTGAATCCATGTGTTTGTTTATTTCTCAGGATCCGGTGCGGACCCACGCATTCTTTGTACAATGATACGTGAGAAGTCAAAGTTCTCACAAGATCCCAACATTCTGAAACCTAACTGGCACAGCCGTGCAAGCACGTTTCGACTGAGCACTTCGATGGAGCTTCAATATTTTTGGGGTACCTCTCCCCTCTTCGTCGTCAGTGGTCACTTAGGATGGTCTTTTGGACAATCGCCAACCCATTTCATCATTACAAATTCTTTTGTCTTTCAGGGAGGTTTACCAATCATGGACCCATGTTATTTTATCATTCTAGTTGACTGGCTGTTTGCTATCGCCTTTCTGATTCATCTCTTAGGTGCTAGTGGAGTAGTTTAAAATGATTGCCGCATTTGATATCCTCGCTTTGATTTGGATAGAAACAGTCCGATAATTTTACCAAAATAATCTCTTGGTCTTGTATCAACACAGTCACGTAATTCACTTGCACCAAAATGAAATCTACTCGACTCTATGGTATCGATAAAAGATACTGCGATCTCAACGGAGCTATCACGATTCCATTCATCAACAATTCAAGCAGCTATCATCATCATTACTATCACGTTAATAAACAATACCTTCATATATCGATTTCTGGAGTAAATGAACAAAGCGTATTTCCAATAATTCAACTGAATAAGTAATAATTGAAAAGCTCCAGCATGTCATGTGCTGAAAATCATCTACTTACCTGATTAACCAGTTGAAAATTGAATAATTAACGTCAATTGCCACTAGTTTGTGTGCACATGTGTCATCTGATTCCGATTCCAGGCCTAGAACTTAATTAACACGCAGGCACAATCTAATTTCACGCATAAATCGTTTAATGTCCAACCGACTGTCGATTCTCATTGAACAAGTAACAGAGCATGCATTTCCTACTTTTAGCTACTAATTGGATTGGGACATAATTGATATCGAATTCGCTCATGTCCTTTGTTCAAATGTCCCTTGTATTATAGAATACAGATATAGGCATGAAAGGAAAAAGAACGGTTCAGAGGGGATTGTAAAAAAATTAAGTTTGACGCATATATTTTTTGGAAATAGAGCGAAATACGATATGTCGCAGAGACGAAAGCTTTGTTAGGCCTTAAATATAAAAGTTGTTCGTCTCATTCTGCTCATTCTATTTTTATATCTTATATTTATAATTTCTAGATGCGGCAGCATAGTCCTTGGTAGTATTTTCAATAGAGATAGACCGATTGATTATAGAAAATTATTATTACTTTTAGATAGTCTTGTCTGTGGATACTGATATTTGAACACTGTCTAGGATGTAAGAAATTAGATGTTGATATGATTCCTAAAGGTACTTTGCCTTGGTCAATCTTTTTTAAGGTTTTGTTTGTAAAACAAAACCTTATTAAAATCGGTTCAATGTCTGTCTGTCTGTCTGTCTGTCACAGGCACTTTTCTCAGAAACGGCTATACCTATTGACACAAAATTTAGTGAGAAGGTGGGAACTGTGGACCCCTAGACATGCAGTGAGTGTTATCCTCTTACGTTGGGATTTAGGGGGGTCCCGATACATGTAAAAGGGGGGGGGGGTGTAAACATTTTTTTCACCAAATATAGTCATGTGGGGTATCAAATGAAAGCTCTCGATTAGTACTTTTCGAAGCCGGTCTTAGTTTTGAGATTTGTTAAAAAGGCGGGGAGTGGGAGGGGTGCAAAGTGATGATTTCTTTAACGGAGCCATTCTCAGAAACTACCCAACCGAAAACCTGAAAAAATCAAGTAGCTGCCTCTATATGGTGCTCAGGCCTCAAAATACTCTCCATATCGATCGTGTAAGTTAATAATAGTATATTACCATATTTTAGGGAAAATTGAGTAAAACCGCCCTTAAGTTTATCTCAGATTTATAAAAGTTGGTAGTAGTATAAAATATAATATGAAGCATATTATCTCCAAGTTTGATCAAATCATACTATTAGTAACAAAGTTATAGTAGCTCAAAGTTGTCTTTACCGTGTAAATTTACAACCCGAAGCACTAAATCTGATATGCTAATGAATATTCTTAACGGGCTATGTACAAATGGGATAGTTCTACACTCAAATATACTCACACAAGAAGCAAACAAAACCTTTCATATCTGAAGCGCCCAGCTTCCGGTTTCCCAACTTGTTTTCCAGTTATATGTGATGGTGGTCCCGAATCCATTGAAACAAAAAATTTCAATTGAAATTCATTTAGGCCATCTTGGACAAAGTATCACCATTAAAAGTTTGAGTTTCTAAAGACACATTTCTCCAAAAGCCGAGACCAAGTTTCTGTAATATCCAACATTCTAAAACGCAAGTTATAGATTTAAGGCTGTTTAAAGGAGCAGGAAAGCTCCTTTTCGAATACTTCGGTGTTTCTTAGAACATGCATGGGCGTGTGGCGCGCCAGGATTCGCAGCATTCGAAATTTATTTCGAATGTTGCGAATGCGAGCAAATAGATGGCGCGCCGAACTCTCCACTCTTTAGTGCTCGCCACGGGTGTGGAGGACTAGCGGTGAGAAGGTGGCGTTGGTTGTGACAGGAAAAGACCACATGGAGATAAGCCGCTCTCTTCTGTCTCGACCACCGGCAAGTACACACGGTTTCCTTCTCGCAACAGTAGCCTTCTTCTGTACGTGTTTTTGATTGTGATTTTAGTCATTAAAATAAAGAAAAAATTAAATCGGAATTGCTCTAGATTTTGTTATCGATCGTGTTGGTTAGTTAAACAAGTAAAAAAGATCTTTTAACGCAATATTTAGCTGACTGTTAATAGCCAATTCGACATAAAGGCAGCAGACGCTATTACTTCAGCAACGCAGGCTTATAATGCGATAACAATGTATTTCAAAAAACGGCAACTCGCCTCGGCGAAAGATTCACAGCAGAACGTTGGAAATATATTTGGAAAAGAAGGTTAAAGGTGTGCCTCCTATTAACTCCTTGATGGAATATAGGACGTCCACACAGCCTCTATAATTTTTTTTCTATTTGAGTTTTAATGAGACTGTGTTTCAGCTTCATTATCATCGCACTTTAGCTAGCCTACATCCACTGCTGCGTGAGAGGCAAAAAGAACCAACCGTTGCGAATGTAGGACAAAGTTAAAAACATGATCTACAAAGCAGGAAATACGATTCTCCGGTCACCAAGCCAGTTTAGCGACAACCTACATACCTGGCTTCGAAATGACATACCTGGCCTTGAAATGACGATGTTAAAATAAAGGTTCGTGAAAACAAACGCCTTTACCACGAGTTTCGCAACGATAAAACACTGGTCAATTGGCAATTTTACAACAATTTTGGATATAGAACACTTTGCTTACCGTGAGAGGAGACGTGACGGATGGATGGCGAGAATATTTCGAGCAGATTTCAACTGAAAAATTTGTTCATTCTCCACTTCTACAGGCATTTCCAACATTTGGAGCCATTCCATCTGTTAGCGTGGCTGAAGTCGAGGAAGCAATAAAACGAATGAAATTGGCGAAAGCGACAAGACCTGACGACATCGCTTTTGAACTCTATGGCTCAGTGATTTCTTCAATCGAATTATTGACTCTTGACTGGCAAGAAAGTACCACTCTGTGGAAAAAGAAAGGTAGTCCAGCAGAGTGTTCAAATTACTGTCCGATTCGGTTGCTCTCCCATACTATGGAGGTTTTTGAACGCATTCTTCACAACCGTATTCGCGAAATCGTTGAAATAACCGTGAATCAAACCGAGTTTGCAAAGAACTGCGGAACTTCTAGCGCAATACTTATGGAGAAACACCGTGAGAAGTATCGCCCTCTTTACATTGCATTTCTGGATCTGGAGAAAGCGTTTGACGGTGTGACACACAAACCAATCTGGTATGTTCTTCGACTGCACTTAGTGCCAGAAGAAGTTCATAGTGTAGCGGGTGTGTCAAAACCGCTAGTGTCTTTGTTGGTGTTCATGAAGGAAGCGCCCTCCAACCACTGCTCTTTGTTCTTGTTATGGACTCTGTCACACGACACATCCAACGTCTAACGCCCTCTACACTGCTTTATGTAGATGAAGTCTTCCTGGCCTCTCATAGCAAAAATTATATCAAATAACTTGTCCAAAAACGGAATAACGCCTCATACAACACGATCTCAGATTGACTATGAATAAAACAGATTTTTTGACGACTTGTCCCCTTGAAACAAGCACTATCACTATCAGTGAGCTGAGCAATTTAAATATCTCGGGTCAATCAACCAATGGAAAACTGCGTTATGAAATTGCTTCACGCGTTAGCGCAAACTGGATGACGAGGCGTTCCACAGCAGGCGTTCTTTATGATCGGTGTATCAACGAACGTCTATAATCTAAAATTTATCGAAATGTCGTCCGCCCTATTGCACTCTATAGTACTGAGTGGTGGCTGATTTTAATAGACAATAAACGACGTCTTCCGATAAAGGAGACGAAAATATTGTAATGGCGTGACACGTCTTGGTCTCATCCTAAATGAGGATATTCGCGATCGATATAGGAATCATGGAAATTGCGTAAGAGGCATCTCTGATGGTATTGTGACGGTGCATCGAAGGTGCGAACCTGGGTGCAGCAGTATCTGAGGCATCGACGAACATAGCTAGGGGTGCATCTGGCTGAGGAAATGCCAGTAGTGTTGCATCAGCAAGCTGCTGTTTGACTGTCGCAAACGCATGGACGGCCTTAGCGGACCACGAAACCTTGCGGGAGTTTTTAGTTTTTGGTCCAGACAAATAGATGTTCAGGATCGCTTGATGGTGAGCGGTCTTGGGCAAGAAATGACGGTAGAGGTTTAACATGCCCAAGAACCTCCACAGATCCTTTACCGTAGTAGGTTGACGGAAACTTCGAATCGCCTCAACCTTGCCTGGGTCAGGTTTTATACCGTCATGGGTTACTAAGCGGCCGGTGTGGAACTGTCTGAGCGTTCAGACGCCTATAATCTCCTCATGACTGCCATTCGCCATTCGGCTTAGGAGAGGACCAGCGACCGTTTGATGGTCTACAAATACCATGTTTCATCAAATTTCTGAATCCCCTCTTCGCAGCAGCAACCTTCTGGGGTGAAAGAATACGCACCTTTGAAAAGATTGGGGAACAATTGGTATTGCACTGGTGCTGCTCATCGTGTTTCACTGGCTTAGAGAACTGCCACAAATGGTCTGGCATCGGCAGGAGAACAAATGTCAGGAAAGGCATTTTTGTACACAGGAAAAGGATCACTCTCGCTGTAGTCTCATCCGCCGGCTGATCATTTGTTGCCTTTCGACATATGTTCATTTTTTAAATTTAATTAGTTAATTTAGTTACGCTTAAGTTTACTTATAGTGTAATATATTTGAAATAGAAAGGATATTTTAATTCTACAAAATGAAAAGTATTTTAATTGTTGGGGAAAGAAATATCCCCTAAAGTATGGTCGTGTAATTCCCACTAAAGGGAGTTCACTTGGTAAGATTGATCTGAACATCAAAGTCGACAGTAAGCGACCAAAAGTCCAGTCAAAACAAAGGTGGCTTGGCGCTGAATAGTGATTTGACGGCCTCATGTCGATCATGACGAGTCGACCCCGCTTGTGAACGTGACAAAGGTTAAAGAAAAAGAAGAACAACTGGAATTATGAATTTGTACAGACTTCGTCAGCAATTTATTGCTGTTGTATCTGCGATGTTGTGTACGATGTCTCTTTCAAGGAAGAAGTGGGTAATTGCCGCATTGAAGAAGAGTATAAAATCCTTGGGCTGACTTACGATCTAATTTATACTGGCGCAGCATAACAGCGCTTCAGTTCTTCGAGTGGTTTATTGTTCATTGAGTTTGTCAAATCTTCTTGCCGTGCAGTCCTATGGGCACAATTGACTTGAATTAATTTATCGAGATAAAAGCACGCAGCCGAAACGCAATCTTTCCATTGATGTTAGTTATATCCCTCGAATTGGCTGAAAATGCACAGCTTTTTTGTATTTCACTTTTCACACTTAGTCCTGGACCTTGACAGAAGCTTGAATCTTACGTTGAAGTAGATCTATATGTTGGCACAATGTTGCTGATGCTACCGCTTCTGCCTTTGACCCGTAGCTTCTGCAATGACCATAAGTCTTCTTCATTGTGTCGCTCCGAGTGAGCTCCAGTACTGATCTGCAGTCATCCGTACAGTTAAATGCGCGTGTTTCGAAAAACAATCGTGAATCTTTGGTAAAGCATTAGTACCCCGCTGTTACTTTTTCAAAAAAGAGCAGTTAAAAAAAGTTTTATTTCTTCAGGCCATTTTTTCTGACATTCATGTGAAGTGTTCACCAAGTGTCGAAGCAGCTCCAATAAAGGCACTATACTCTCGGTCATGGTACCGTCTGAACATTGAACCACAGGATTACCGCTTTCAGTCCCATTCTATCCATTACTGAATCCGGTCGGTTATCTATACTGGCCCTTAAATTCCCTCTTCTCTCTTCGTTAATTGTATGTCTCCTGTTCATTCCTCCATACAGTTTCAGTTATCAATAAAACTGTGCTTCAATTTCTGCTAAAATAGTAATGGAACAGTACAAAAATGAACGCAAACATCCATGTCGATCGATATTTAAACGCAAAATAACAATATCGAGAAGTTCAACCATCTCGGCCACCGCACCCATCAGATTTTTAATGCAGTATTTTCTAGTCTGCAGGAACCCGAGGTTCCGGCATTTTTTTCACTTACACTGACAGGGTTGGAAAGTCTCAGAATGCAAAAAATTTACACAAAAAGTAACAACTTTGGTGCTATCTCTATCAAACTAGGGAGTATCATAAAATAGCCTATACTGCAGTTGATGATTCTAGAATAAAGTTAGGTGGTATTCTCCACTGTATTTCAACCGGTATCGATGTATACCATGTGCATAGACCATTGTATTTCTTTTCAAATATTTTGATTGAGTAATTTCTAAGAACGGCTCCTTGAATTAACTGATCCTTTTTCGAACCCCCATATGCCTTCACTTGGCAACCAATATCAAAATTTATATTGGATTCGGAATAGACTATACTCAGGGAAAAACATTTTTACACCCCTCCTTAAACTGAACGTGGAAATATGCTACTCACTACATGCAATGGGATTCACAGGTCCCACCTTTTCACCGAATTTCGTATCAATAGGAATAACAGTTTCTGAGATAAAGGCGTAACAGACAAAAGGTCAGACGGAGATCAAAAATCATTGCCGGTGATTTCAATGCATAAGCCACAGAATGACTCATTGACGACTGCAAGGGAGCGTCGTCCCTTGGAGGCTTTCGGTTGCGGATCTGACTTTTGTTAATCCTTCACTAGCTCATGATATATCCTGGAACGTCAGTGAAAATTATAGTCACAGTGATTACCTATTCGTCCAAGAATGGGGAGAACGTCAGATTGGTCTGTAAAAACAATTCATGAGCAAACATTCATAGATGTGCGGTTGGACGAGGAGACTATACCAGGCACACCCTCGAAAAAAGCCATGTATACCACGGTATGTGTCAGGAGTCACTGGTGCCGAGACATTGTACTTCTCCCAGTGGAAAGTTCACCTGCTGGTGGAATAGTGAATTGTCTGACCTTTCGTCAGGATGTCATCGGACCAGAGCCATAGAAAAATGGGTAGGATTCACCACGAGGTGAAGCGGTGAGCTTATAAGGAAGCACGAAAAAATCTAAAGCTAGCTATACAGCAAAGCAAGAGGGACAACTTCAAGCAATTCTGAGCGAGGCGGAAGTAGACCCATGGGGAAACGTTATCTCGATCTCCTACTGAAAATTGTTTAGGATTTGTTTGCTCGAAAGAGCACAAGCGGTTACAGCTTGGAGACACCTTTAGATAGCTTAGCTATAACTGTAACGATGAAAGAAGCACTCGAGATTTGCGGCTGGCTGGGAAACAAAAAAGCGCCAGGTTTCGACGGTAGGCCAAAAAAAGCCCTTAAGCTGGCTATTAAATCGAGACCAGATGTATTTATAGAGTGGTTTGAAGCATGCTTAGCTGTTGGGATCTTTCCCCAAAAGACAAAGATTAGTATGATTGCATAAACATGGTAACCCTCCTGGTAAATCATCCTCCTACAGACCTTTATTTCGATTGGCCACCATGGAAAAAATGCTAGAGCGAATAACCCGTAACAGATTGCTCCCGGCTCTAGAGGGTCAGGGAGGGTTATCAGGCCGACAATTTGGCTTCAACGACCAGGAGCCGATGGAATTACAGCCGAATTAGTTAAATATGGAGGCGACCAGTTACACCAAGTGGTTCATCAACTTGTGCTCAAGGTATGGGACAGCGAATCAATGCCTGACGATTGGCAGCGAGGCATAATCTGTCTCATACATAAAAAGGGAGATATCACACAGTGCAGCAATTATAGAGGCATCACGTTGCTGAGTACCATCTATAAGATATTCTCCACTATCTTGCTAGGCCGGATAGCCCCATACGCCCAGAACATCATTGGCCCATACCAAAGAGGCTTCACTCCAGGCAAATCAGCAACAGATCAGATTTTCTCTCTGCGGCAGGCGATGGAAAAACTGTTGGAATATGGACAACAGTTGCACCATCTGTTCATTGACTTTAAAGCCGCCTATGATAGCATAGCCAGGGTAAAACTGTACACGGCCATGAGAGAATTCGGTATCCCGACGAAATTAATAAGACTGACTAGGCTGACCCTGACCAATGTGCGAGGCCAGATAAAAGCAGCAGGATCACTCTCAAGACCATTCGACATCAACAACGGTCTACGACAAGGGGATGTGCTATCATGCGTCCTCTTTAACCTGGCCCTCGAGAAGGTGATCCGTGATGCTGAGGTGAATGCAAGAGGTACGATCCTCTTCAAGTCCACCCAACTACTGGCCTATGCTGACGATATCGACATCATGGGAAGAACCACCCGAGACGTTCAAACTGCCGTCATCCAGATCGAGCAGGCGGCGCGAGATCTTGGGCTGCACATCAATGAAGGCAAGACAAAATATATGGTGGCAACGTCAGCACCGAAGACGAATCAACCAACAACATCAAACCGCACTGGTCAAACACAAGCAGGAACAAGAATAAGGATAGGGGAATACAACTTTGAGACCGTTGACAATTTCTCCTATCTAGGGTCGAAAATCACAACCGATAACAACTACGATGATGAAATCCGCGCACGGTTGTTGTCAGCCAACAGAGCCTATTTCAGCTTACAATGACTGTTCCGCTCGAAATGTCTCACCATAGGGTCAAAGCTCTTACTGTACAAGACTATGATCTTGCCAGTCCTCATGTATTCCTCGGAAACTTGGGTTCTTAGCAAGAAAAATTGCGAACTCTTGGCCGCGTTCGAGAGAAGAATCCTCCGAAAAATTTTTGGCCCCCTACATGAGGATGGACGATTCCGTAGCCTACACAATGACGAAATCTATGAGCGATACCATGACCGTCCGGTTGTGGATAAAATCCGGCTCAATAGGTTACGGTGGGCGGGTCACTTAATCCGTATGGATGAAGATGATCCCACCCGGAAAGTCTATAAGGGCAATATCTATGGTAGGAAAAGAAGACGAGGCAGACCCTGCCTAAGATGGGGCGATGGCGTGGGCCAGGACGCCAGACAGCTTTTAGGGATATCGAATTGGTGTACCTCGGCGCAAAATCGGGATGTCTGGAGTTCCTTATTAAGGCAGGCCTAGACCGGATACCGGTTGTTGCGCCGTTGATGATGATGATGATGATGACCAGATTGCCCGTTGACGCGATCAAGATGGTCAACTCGGCCAGTTGGTATCTTTTACAGAGCTCTTTGGTGGCGATTGGTATACCCAGTTACTTACCTGTGCTTGTCGACAGCTATTTAACAGATAAAAAGCCCAGAGAATACATTGTCTCAGCGGGTATTACACAGGGTTCTGTTCTGGGACCGGTATTGTTGAACATCGTATAAAATGATATCGTCATCATCCCAGGCCAGGCGAGGCCATAATAATGGGTTGCACTGACGACATAGCGATGATTATTGTTGCAAAACGTCTGCTATAAAGAAGTGGTTGAAAGATGCAGCTCTTGCACTAGCGGAGAATAAAACAGAAGCGGTGTTGATCACTAATGTAAGGAAACCACTCCTCGTATCAGAACATGGAAGCATATCATCATCTCAAAGCCAGCTGTCAAATACCTTGTAATGATGATAGATGCGAAGCAAAATTTCAAGTAGCACCTACAGCATGTTTACATTAAAGCCAAACGTTGGCGGTCCGCGATACACCCGAAGGCTGCTTATAGCTGCTCTACGCAGCGCTAGTTTGGGTAACTGCATTGAATATTACATGCAATGCTCAAAAGATGAGCATAGAAAAACAGCCTTAAAACTGTGGAGATGAAGCGACTTACGCGGTAGCCGGAATGTTGCCGATTGGCATTTTATGCGACGAGATGACGCGCATCTTTAATGGACCTGATTTTTCCTTTGATCGACACGTTAAAAACGTTAAAAGGGAGGAATCGTTAAGCAGGTGGCAACAACGGTGGGAACGGGTGAAAGAAAGTCGATGGATCACCAGCATCAAGGTGTGGACACAGAGAACACATCGCGAGGTAAACTATGACCGCACGCAGTTTTTCACAGGATACGAACGATAAATACTTCTATAGGTTTAAACTGGACAGCTCACCCAACTGTCCCAGCTGCGATTCTGGAGGAGCCGGAGCATGTTTTCTTCTGTTGTTCTAGATTTGTAGAGGAGAGTGTCTAGAAGAGGTAGGAAGAGTAACACGGGAAAGTTGCCAGGAGAACTGGAATGCAGTTAATGATATAGTGGGGAGGACTTGAGAAAGGCGCGGTTGCGAATGCCATCGATGGGTGAAAGGAATACTTCGCGGTGAAATCGCGCGGATGAGAACAGGAGTTAGGGGAAGGTTTTAGTGGGTAAAAATCCACTCCCTGGCACATGTGTACCAGTGCCTTTGAAAAAATTCCGCCTCCGGAACAAAAGAAAAATACCCACGGGCAAACAGACAGACGGACGCATAGACAAACAGTAAGATTTTCGTTAGGTTTTGTTTTACACCGAATCTTAATAAAAACGGTTGGTCGGTTTCGGATGGTTTTATAACCGGCTTTGGCAGAAATAAATCAGCATTGCTACGAAAGATTTGAAACACCATATGAAAAATCGAATCCAAGCAGAGATTTGCAGAGCTCTTAAGACAAGTGTTCATATCACCATCAGTGCACCTTTACTTGATACAATCATTATGTCATAAATAATAGAAACTATCATTGTATCTTTACCTTCTTTGAAGCTAAAGATCATTTTACCCTACCTGAACCACATTTCCTTGACAACAGTGTCATTAGTAAATGATACAAATAAAAGCCTCCTGTCGATAATTGATTTCTATTATTAATTTATTTCTATCAAGGATCGAAAGCCAGGGGTACAGTCCTCCAAAGTACAATAAACAATTCTACACAGTTCTACACTTCAAATGAGCCTGAGTGAACAACATTCGACCAATTCATTAATCAAATCGGATTCCCAGTTGAGGAATCTATTTGCTCAGCAGTATTTCATCGTCTTTTCATTATGGTCCTCCCAATACCCAGGGCTCAGTTTGAAATGTTGGCTCCCCTCATGAATTCTTTATAATGTAGCGGGCAGTGCAAGGAAAGATTTCTAATAAAAAATTTAATCTTAGGATGTCCCTCATGAGTTCTTTTCCGAATGTTTGTATATCCTGTGCTGGGAATCAAGCTCAGAGTTTACGCTGTTACCTTATTAAAGATTCAAGTAATGGCCTCCCCTTTAGGGAATCTTCTTCTTGGGAGGATCTCAATAAAAGAAAATCATTAGGAGGCCGCTTTTCTGCTTCTTTCTTATGTGGAAGTTATTTCTACAGCTGAGTTGCACATGTACTGTTCGCCTACATTTCTACATATGTATATATACTCGTATGGATAAAAGTATATCCAGATGTTTTGGATAACCGTCATTTTTCAGTCCTACCTTTGTCAGCACGGTCCCGTAAAGTGGCCTTTGTAAACAAATCTTAAAAAATGCATAGGATAAAATATTTTATGAAAAAATTCAAATTTCGCCTCTGAATGTCTGCCTTCAACAAAGAATCCAAACCACCACAATAAAGAATGCTTCCAAATTTTCTTGTTAATAAAAAGGAAAGTTGAGCGAATGGAAACATGGAATTTTTCTGTAGAAAAGAGCAACCGGCCTGAAAAAGAATTTAGGGTAAATACCTATGTCGACCGCGTCCGCGAATATTACAATTAAAAAATGTTCAGTAAAAAGTAACTCACATGCTTCCCAAACGAAATTCGCTGCTACAAAAAAGGATACAAGTTGAGTGCGGTCTTCTGCTAATGGTAATTGCAAAAGTTTTCATTTGATAAGGGATAACACGCTGCTGTAAAACTTCCCTTCGGCGACTGCTATATAATGTTTCAAAGGTCGCAAGGACGGGTTTTGAGTACATTTCATCTGCGACCTTCATCCTTTTTATAATCAAAAAGATTCACCCGCTAGAAATATTTGGATTTGAGGAAACTGTCCCATTCGAGAGCTGAGAGGCTACTTTGTAGAATGATCCTCCTCATTTTGGCTCTATAACGTCGTATGTTGACGCGCTGCAATAAATTTCAATTCAAGCCGAGAGTGCATTCGCGCTTTATACCTCTGAATCTCAATCAAGTGCGCTCTATCATTTCCTTCCTTGCCTGAAATTTATATCCTTGAACCATAATAAAATATTTGAGTGCAGCTTTTAAGTCCATTCCCTGAGAAGGCGAAATGTCGGGTGAATGCTTTAAAATAATCTAAACGCGTAATCCTTATCCAACCTATCTTATTGTTTACGGTTATTACTCAGTGAAAGAAATGGGGCTGTATTGTAGCGCTTTAAGTGCGATGTTCTCTCGTTTTTCAGTTATTTTATGCCAAGGATATCATGACATGTATAAAGCATCTAAAAAGCGAATACTTCAACATAAATCTTCGTGTACGAATTCGCGTATAAAAAGTGGCGTAATTGCGGGGGGAGCGAGGGCGCTGCAAAAATGAAATATTATTGTGAGCATTTTATTTTCTGTAAATATTTCGCGTTTTACGGTCTGCCGGAACAGCCTTAGGACGGCTTCCTTCCTGATGTCAATTATGGTACTTTCTTACGTGTCTAGCTAACCGCAGAAACGTACCGTTTAGGTAATATTTCTCATGAGTCTGAAAATTGAGATTTATTTTTCATGTCGCTCTAGAGTAATTTATTATTCCAAAAATTTACAGAAATGTAAAAGGTGATGCTTTTAAATCTATCAGGTAATGGAAGGTACCCCTTGAATCATAGTCACGTCTAGTTGGAATATTTATCCGTACTTGAAGTGTTCGGTACGGCGATAAATGTGTAACAGAGAAATTCTTTGGCATTTTTCACTCCGTTTATCATTAATAAAATTCCTTTCATAAAAAGAATTCACTTACTTGGCAAATTAAGTAGGATTTATTTAGGCCGTAGTAGAATGGATAATTTTACTATGTCTCCATCTTTTATTCGCGATAGACGAGCTTCCTTATATTAGGTTGTTGCAAATGAAATGGCCTTTTTTGTACTAAAATTTGGAACGCCTGCAAAGCTTACAAAAATTTATTTATTTAATCAAAATAGGTGCCAGTCGATTCAAAACACTTCTCCCAGTGAGATTCAAGAGCATTTATGCCAGTTTCGTAGAAGTCCAACTGTCGGGTGTTGATAAATTCGTCTAAGGCAATTTTGACAGCCTCTTGGTACCTAAATTGTTTTTCCGCCAAAAAAAATGATCCAAATGCTTAAAAAAGTGGTAGTTGGTTGGCGAAAGGTCCGGTGAATATGGTGGACGAGACAGAGTCTCATACTGCAATTCGTTCAACTTTTGAACCGTTGTTCTGGAAACATGAGGTCGTGCATTGTCGTGAAGGAGTATCACACCATCTCTGTTGACCAATCTCGGCAGTTGAATACTCAATTTATGGTGCATTTCCTCGAGTTGGGCACAGTATTTCTGTGTATTTATCGTTTCTCCAGGTGCCAAAAAAGAATAGTGGATAACTCCAGCTCTAGACCACCAAACAGTCACCAATACCTTCTTCGGATGGAGGCTCGGTTTCGGCATATGCTTCGGTGGCTCATCAGCTGCACTGATTGGCGACGATTGTCGTATAATATCCACCTTTTATCACATGTCGCTATTCTGTGCAATAAGGGATTGGTTCTGTTGCGGGTGAGTAAAGAACTGGAAATTTCCATTCGAAGCGTCTGTAAGGGCATGCGGAACCCATTTGTCGAGCTTTTTCACCTTTCCAAATTGTTGCAAATGCCGGGCAACTGTCGAATAGTGAACGCCCAGTTTCTCTGCAATGTCCCTCACAGACTGACGTGCGTCGTATTCGACTAGCAAACGCAACTTGTCGTTGTCAATCGATGGTCCTGGATGTCCACGTGGCTCACTTTGAAGGTTTGCGTCACCTGACCGGAATTTTTCGAACCACCGCCGTGGGGTTCGTTCGGTTACCGTATCAGCTCCAAATGCGCTGTTGATGTTCTTGGTCGCCTCCGTCGCTTTATGACCGAGTTTGAACTCATACAGAAAAAGTGTACGTTCTTGGCTCCTTTCCATCCTATTTTTCTTTTCTATTCCCAGTTATTCGATGGTTCAAACTGAAATGACTCCTTGATTAAATGTAGGAGTCTTTATACTTCAATATTCAACACCAACAGCGCCAACTGGTGGTGGTTTGATACATCAAAATCGCAACTAACTTCACTTGATTGCCAAAACGGCCATTTCTAATGCAACAACCTAATATTTGAAAACAAACTGCATTTCAGAAAGTATGGTAATTTCCATCACCGTCAAGCGAGGTAGCACTGCTTCTTCATAAGGTATTCATATTAACACAATCTGCATTTTCAGTACTGCTGACAATAAACGCTGGGTGCGTCGCTTTTATGCCACAAACTCATAAGATTACAACTACTGCGGCTCAAACCTCTAGATCCAGCCCGTGGCATCCATGAAGGAAAGCAGCTCTGCAGCACTGTGTAGGTAGAGACCTCTCTGAGGTCCTTAAGGAATAGTTTACCTAGTGTCCGTAGCCTGATTCTGACTAGAGCTGGGCAATTGGAATGGAAGTATCTGAGTGTTTCCTCCTCTTCTCTGCAGCTTCGGCAATGCGAGTTGTAGAGTTTGCCGGGTCTGGTGGCATGGTCGCCTATAGACCAGTATACTGTGCAGACCGCTGTAATTTTGTACGCATTTCCACGCGTCTGACACGAGAGCTCCCGTGATCAGGTTTCGTTATAAGTGAGCCAAATTCTGGCTACTAAGTGGTGTGAGTAGATTCCACCCTGAATAGTCATCAGTGGGACACAGATTGTACCCGCCGAAAGAGTGCCAAGAGCAGAGCACCGCCTGGCGAGTCCGTCAGCCCGCTCATCCCCCTCAATGTTCCTTTGACTGGAAGCCTGGAGAAGGGTGCCAGTGAGTGTGCCTTCCAAACTGGGCAGCGCTAGGTACAAGGCCTCTGTGGCCGTTGGCTATCCGTCAGAATGGCTAGGTCACGCTTGGAGCTGGGATCATGCCCCAGCCATCGACAGGCTTCCAGTATCGCCAGTACTTCCGCTTGAAGTATACTGGGGAAACATGAGGGACCAAACGTCTCGGCTACACTGTGTGCACTCCAGAAAACCGTCACATCGACTCCACAGCCCATCTTTGATCCGTCGGTGAAGAATACTGCATCATAGCCTCGCAACTCAACGTCGAGATACTTCGTCTAAGATGTTTCTATGGCCGTAGGGCTGCTCTGTTCATTCGGGCTCATGTAGTCTAACGACACTGCATGCTACAGCGTATTCAATGTGAAGGCCTAGGGAGAGAAGAAGCAGGAGTACCTTGGGAGCATCTGCCGAACAGGACTGCGGAGCCCGATAGCACTTGTACACGTGGTTCTGTACGTTAGGATAGGACGTACCACAGCTGTGTACATCCAGAGAATCATCATCATCACCCTATTTCTTTGCAAAGTTCTCTTGCAGACCTTCATAACCCGCAATTCTATGTTCAATCTCCAATTTAGTTTTGGATCTAAAATTACACCCAGATACTTTACACGGAGGAAAGAACCAATCCCTGTTCATTTAGCCACGGTAGGTGGAATTCAGGTATATTTGTCCTGGTGATCATCAGTTCCGCCTTGGTTGTGTTTCAACGGAGTCTGCATCTTGCGGCCCATAGGCGCCTTTCCCAAAAACCCTTCCATGATGTCACATATAATGTAGGGAACCATCTCTAACAGTAATATGACCATTCCATCGGTAAACGTCACCACCTTCACTCCACCCCTGCCCAATATTCGCAAAACTTCGTCCATCATTATTAACCAGAGGTCCGGAGAGATGGCGTCACCCTTAGGGATTAGGTTTTTTTCCTTATTCTGTAAATTTTTTATTTTCCCTTAGCATACAATCGTTTTGGGGACCACGTGCCTCTTTTATCAGTGCTAATACCTAATTATTTGATCTGTCGTAAACCACCCTATTTATCCGGTAACTTTCAACTTTACTAATTACTCTACAATTGTTTCCATTTTTCCCATCTTTCCCTTTTTCTCCCTATTTTTTACTACCTGAAGTGTAGCTTTGTTACAAATCTCGTTGTGCAAGTGTGTTCTCCGCACCCGCTTTATAATATCCACATTGTCCACCGTTACAGTATATCCCTCTTCCATCATATGCCTTGCTACCATTGACTTAATATTTCGAGGGTCTTCCCTTTTTCGTTTGGTGTGCTCTCTTATGTGTTCCTCGAATCTTGTCGTCACTAGCCTGTGAGTCTGACGAATATACACATTTTCGCATTCTGGGCAGCTGACCCTATAAATTCCACTCACCTCTTCTTTTTTTAATTTGTCCTTGGTAGAACCTAGTTTGGTCCTCAGTTGTCTGTTAGCGCTTGAACTTACTACTCCGATAGGTAGGCATTTTCTCCATAATCGTGCTTAAGTAGATTTCCACGACGCGCTCTAGGATCTTCAGTACGAAAGAGTTGAGGTTGCTTGGTCGGAAGTCCTTCGCGGACTCATGGTTGCGCCTGCTCGCTTTCGGCATGAAAACCACTCGTGCGCGTCTCCAAGACTGTGGTACGTATCCCAAAGAGAAACAACTCCGCTAAATCCCGGCAAGCCACGGCATAATCCTGCTGCTTTTGCAACTTTACTGGCATTATGCCATCCGGACCCGGAGATTTATATGGGGCGATCTTGTTTATAACCCAGCCTATCTTATCCTCGATAATTACCGATTTCATACTCTCGCACGACTGCACGGCTGCATACCCTCCAAGTAAGGCTCTTACTCACAACCATCTCGCTGGTGGGAAAGTGTGTCTGAACCAGTTACTCCCAGATTTCACCAGAAAATTCCTTCCGGAAGCATTCCGACGTTTTAAGAAAGAATGGGCTCCTATGTTTCATTGACAGGATAATACTGAGTTTGCGGATTCGCTGATGCTTTCAATGTTCCGACAATAGTCCAACCAAGACCGCCTCTTTCCAGTCATGGTGGCCGACTTGTACTTGTTCAGGCGGTCCTTGCATGGCTGCCAATAGCTGTGCCTGTAGCAGATGTTGAAGATCTCCCTTCCTTAGGTTGGACAAATCTTCATTCCACCATGGAGGCAGTGTCTTCTTGCGGTATTTAGCAGCGCACGAGACTATAAAGGCGATTCCAGTTCGTACTTCGTGCCACTCTTACCAATTTGTGCATCGGGCAGTTTGTACTTGATAATTTGACCAAACTTCCTTCAGTTGATCATCCTGGGGTCTCTGAAAGGTTTAGAGATTTCTGCGATGAGATCTAGACTGAAAAGTATAATTACGATCTAAGAAAGATCCCTGGTCAGGCACTCTCCATTTCTCCATCTTAAGAATCCCATTGTCGGTTAATAGCGTGATATCAAGGACCTCCTCCCAATTGTTACAGTTCTTCGCGCTGGGAAAATGAAAGGGTGGTGTCCTGACCATTTTACCCAACGATAGGTTTGTATTAAATATAAAATCAAAGAGTAACTCACATCGTTGATTTCCGAGCTGTCCTGAAGCGTATGGATTTAATTAGCATTGCAGCATATCAACAGATTGGCCTTCTTTGTTGATATAGTGGTCGTCAGATGTTGCAGTTCTTCTGGCTCGTGGGCCATGCACGCTGAGGAAATATATGCGTTCTCTGCCCACGCTTGCTCCAGTTTGACCACGACTAGCTCGCTGGAACTCAGGTCCGGACACGGAAAAGCATGCGGACTCCTCCTGGCGGGGATATATGCTCTAAGCCTGTTCCGATCAGCGTCCCTTGTGTGTTGAATTAATTATAATACTTGCTTTGGAGCCCTTCAATGATTCGGTTGCTTCCAATCCAGGGCTCATGTAGTGGTGTGATGTTCATGTTATCCTCTAGAAGGACAAGACAAGACAAACACATTAGCCGAGGCGCACTTCGAGTGGTTCAGATTTATCTACAGCGCCATATATTAATAACTCCAGGCCACCGCACTGAAGGGTTTGGCAGACAATCTGTTTGTGTTTTTGTTAGGCTTCGTTTTGACATCGATTGCATTTGAGAGCGGTTTGCTTTGCCTCCTGCTCGCCTGCCAGGCGTTTGCTGTTATATTCTTCAACAATCGCCTGGTATTTAACGAAGTCCTTTTTATCTCGATCTTCCGGTCTCTTTATTCTTTCACTGCTCGTGAGGAATGCTCTCACCTGGAGATTGTAGCTCCCACCATTCGAGGCTCCTACAAAGTCCCCAAGGGTGAAAAGCACTCGTTGAAAGTGGACATTGGGGGCACACTTAAGACAGCCTCCTTAGACAGGTCAAAGCCTTTCTTCCAGGGGACAGACGTCATTGGGAAGAAGAGTGAGCACCACTTTGACGTCCACCAGTCAAGCTTTGCAACCGAGTACCCATACCACGGGTCTTCTCACCGAGACCACTTGGTTTCAGGTAGCTGCTGAGTGATGTGCCGGAGCAATATTCCATTTGACATATAAGTTTCAAATAAACTAACCATTATCGGTGTGAGTTAATCAGTTCCAAACAGCTTTTCCTTTCAGTCTTGGTCACGACTTTTATGAATATTTATATTATTTGATATTTTATTTAGATACTTAAATTCTATTATACTTAGTAAGATTTATTAAATTAGACAAAATGTTATAACAAAAATTACTCCTATTACATTGAAGAATGTCATGAAATTTATCAGCTCTATACAATGGAAAACATTCCGCCTTCGTCGATTGCTTGGAACTGACTAACTCAACCGAAAAATTTGAAAACGTTTATAATTAATTCAGTTTGTTTGAAATTTACTTGTTATGATTAACAATAAACAAAACTAAGGTTCTGAGTCTGACTGATCATCGCACCGATCATATTTTCATTTTTGGACTGAATATTGAAGGCATCGGGCATGTTATAATCCGAAATTTGGAAACGCAGGCGTTTTATCTCTGCTGATATATTGTCATCATCACGTGATCACTGCTACTCGAGATTTCCAAGCTTTCCAAGCATGTCTGTGCCATCCCATTGGGATACTATGGCCTGAAATTGTAACGCCAAATACCTATTGACGGGATGATGGGAAGACAGAAAGAGCAGTTGATAGGTCATAGTCATACATTAAGAAGAGATGATAACTCTTTTGAGGGTTATGCCATGTATGGTGGATGTGGGGGAGTTGCTCGCCCTGGAGTTATGTAGCATAGAACAGTCGAGGGAAAGTGCAAGTTTCTGGGACAACCATGAAGTGAATTGAAGAGAATGGTTAGGAGCATGCAGCAATGGTACCTAGGCATGCTTGCTTACTGTTCCCTGTATAAAGATTTATAGGAAAGCAATTGGTTAGGAACTTAACTTCACGAGTCACAGGTTTGTTTGATGAGGATTGATATCGCTATTTAATGTTCAGTATATGCCTTAAAGACAAATATACCATTCTTAATAAAGACTTTATTCTTTTTTGCAGATTTACACTTCTGGTAAGTTCTTCAATACTTGATTGAGTGTTCAGCCAATGTTAGAAGCACCGTTCGAGTTGTATCGTTTTCAAAATAAATTAATATAAAAGGTTAAAGGCGATTATGACGAATCTTTAGGAAGGTAATAAACGCCAAGCACATTAGCTCTTGAGGTTCAAACCAGAATTTACTTTAGAGAAGTGAGAGAGCGGTGCACAAGATGTTCCCAAGTCCGCTACACGAAGGAAGGAAATAAAAAAAATAAATTCATTTGCCAACATTAATGTGGACCGAATTAAAACAAAGGTGCAATACATGACGACTGCAGTGTTGTATATTGTTCGAAAATTCTGCTTCTACAATAACTAACCAAGAAGCAAACAATCTCACAAGGGAACCAATTCCACCTAAAAATGTAACAATACCCTATCCGAACAAAAGCGAGGTAGTAAATGACATTGTATCAAACTTTAAGGAGTCATAGAAAAGGGAGGCCAATTTTTTATCACCACGAGGTAAAGCTAAACCTCATCATCGGGAAAGTTATAAAAAGTGACCGTGCAGTCCTACAAGCGCTTAAAAGTTACTCCTACACAAGTATTTAAAACAAAATTAAGTGAAATAGATTTGACGATATGACTTTGTTCTCGTGTCAAACATGCACACCTTTCTTCATTAATTTTAATTAGTGCCACAATTCCAACCGAAATTTCTCTTTCACCTGTCCTGAGGTATTTCGTGGATTTAAATTCTCCTGAAATTTATGGTGCCCTATATTCGCACACTGTCAAGCATACCAATCGTCAACATAGTAAACTGTCAAATGCAGAAACAACAACAACGCAGACAAATTTAATTGTATGCAATCAACAGCAACCAAACTGAGCGAAAAAGATATAACATTTAATTTTCGACATCTGGTGCAACATTAGGTGCGATAACTCCAAACTTAGTACAAATTTGCATTAAACTCAAAAAAGAAAATTCTTGAATATTTGATAAAAAGGCAGGAAGGGTGAGTTTCAAAATAGGCGGTTCATAAAGTGGGGTCAAATTAACGATGTGATGCTCCGTTTCGATACCACCAGTTCCCATTATAAGGAGGGGAAGAAAACATTTGGCGGAAGTCTCGGTTTCTTCTTTCCAAGTTCGAGTTCATTTCGTAGTAGGTGCAAATCATCCCCGATTTAGCGCAGGAGTGAGTGACTGAGCAACGCGAGCCGCTTTCGATCCTTATCACACAAATACTCCAGTGCCGGCGAACGCGGAACCCGGAAAAACTTTCAGCGAACTGCTTGATTGTTCACCCTCTGGAAAATGTGAGATATGAAGCGGATCCCGCTCTAACGCCACGAATCAATTTTTGATCTTTCTTTCAAAATACGATGTCGTAATCTTACATTCAACGTAATCTTTCACTTTGTTCCCTTTGGGAATCCCGTTGCCAAGTATTTCCTGAAGCATCCACTGCAAATTTCTAAAGTCCTTTTAGTAGAAAATCCACGAGGTCTCGTGCCTAGTTCTCAATTTAGCTTCGTATTAAGGACCATAACACCAAGTTTTACATTGGAAGAAAGTTTTGCAGACGATGAATTTTGCAAGATTTGCTTCAGCATCCTGCATGCTATGAGAGTAAGGGATTTTCACCGTCTAAATTTTCCTCTCACTAAGCTACGACAGAGATTTTCCGAACCACTAGACTACTTTGTATGTCTCAGAACGTACGGAAAGTACCCTCTGGTCAATCAAAGATTTTTGGGACTGGCTATTCCTCATTAGTAAGACACTCGGCTTAACTCTTTTGAGCCATCTCAAAAAATTAAAAAATCTGTCAATTTTTCGACTTCTAGGAATTCATTGAACTCGTTCTAATTTTTATTAAGGTTTTGTGTAAACACAAAACCTTATTAAAATCGGTTTACTGTCTGTCTGTCTGTCTGTCTTTTTTTTTTTTTTTTTTTTTTTTTTTTTTTTTTTTTTCGGCGTTGGAAGGTGGAAAGGTTCAAAACCTACTGCTGGCTCCTGCCACGCAGTTATGTGAGACTTCTACTCACTAAAACCACCTCCTTCTCATTCCACTCTCCCCACGGAACTCCTATCAAGTATTGCATCGCGGGGCTGGATCAGCTTTTAGCTGCGGCTCATTATGGTTCTCTCCCTTCCTTGTTTTCGTCGTAGCTCTTCCTGCCTAAGCTGTTGGTGAATAGCTTGTAGTTCCCTTACAACCTGGTTCCAGGCATCCGTTGACTCCAGCATAAACTCCACAATGTTTTCGGGTGTTAAACGCCTGTCTGCGACCGCTTCCATTCTTGTTCGGTGCGCGGTGAACCTGGGGCAATCAAATACGACATGCTCCGCATTCTCAGCCACGTTACCACATCTTGGGCAGCATGGTGATTCGTCGTGACCAAATCGATGTAAATAAGCACGATAACCTCCATGTCCACTCAAGAATTGTGTTAGCTCGTGGCTTAATTCCCCATGGTTTCGTTCAAACCATCTCCGAATATCCGGAATGATGCGGTATGTCCAACGAGCATTTTGGGACTCGTCCCATCGCTGTTGCCACCGTTCGATAGATTCCCACCGTGCCAGCTGCCGTCGAAATGCGCTAGACTCTCCAGCTGCATACGTTTTGTCGTAGAGTCGCCGACTTTCCTTCGCCAAGATGTCTACGGGGAGCATCCCTGCTAGTACATATGCCGCTTCTCCTGATGTTGTCCGATATGCACTGCATACCCGGAGTGCACTTAACCGATACGCCATTCCTAGTTTTCCGCAGTTTGATTTGTTTTCCAGAACGGTTGCCCAAACTGGAGCTGCGTAGAGTAGCACGGAACTAACTACCCTTGAAATAAGACGACGTCGACTTTGTCTTGGTCCACCAATGTTCGGTAGTATCCTCGAGATCGTTACAGCGATGGAAGATGCTTTAGTTGCAGCGCACTCAATGTGTTTTTTAAAGTTGAGTCTTTTGTCAATCATTACTCCCAAATATTTAAGCGACTCTTGGGAGTAAATTGTTTTTCCACCAACTTTAATTTTCACGGTCGTGTCTTTCCTTCTTTTGCTGATTAGCACTAGTTCCGTTTTATGTTCAGCAAGTGATAGACCGGACTTTTTCAACCAGGAATTTATCTCCCATATCGCTTCATTTGCATAGATTTCGATCTCGTCTAAGCGTTTTGCCACTATTGTTACCCCGATATCGTCCGCAAAACCAATAGTTGTCACGCCGTTAGGAAGGCGTAGCGTCAGCACTCCGTTGTACATAATTAACCACAGTAAGGGACCTAAGACAGACCCCTGTGGTACGCCGCACGTCATTGGGAATAATTTCTCTCCATCGTCCGAGTCGCAATATAATCTTCTTCCAAGAAGAAATGCAACAACGATGCGTACAATGTACTTTGGAACCTTTAGTTTGGTTAGAGCCTCTACGATTTTCGTCCACTTTGCAGTGTTGAAAGCATTTTTTACATCGAGGGTCACCACTGCGCAGCATTTGTCATCTTGTATTGCAGCGCGAGCCAGGCCAGTCACCATGCTGATTGCATCGATGGTTGATCTCCCCTTACGAAACCCGAATTGCTTGTCGGATAGGCCTCCTTCCTTTTCTGTCTGTCTGTCTGTCTGTCCGTCTGTCTGTCTGTCTGTCTGTCTGTCTGTCTGTCTGTCTGTCCGTCACACGCATTTTTCTCGGAGACGGTTGTAGTGATTGACACCAAATTTGGTGGAAAGCTGGGAACTGTGAACGCTCACGCATACAGTGAGTTACATCCTTTAATGATGAATTTAAGGGGGGGTCCCCATACATGCAAAAGGGGGGTGTAAATTTTTTTTTCATCAAATATAGTCATGTGGGGTATCAAATTAAAGGTCTCAGTTAGTACTTTTCGAAGACGGTCTTAGTTTTGAAATTTGTTGAAAAGGTGGGGAGGGCGGGGGGTTGAAAGTGACCATTCCTTTACGGGGGCCATTCTCAGAAACTACCAAACCGAAAAATCTGAAAAAAATCAAGAGGCTGCCACTATATGGTGCCTGGGCTCCGAAATACCTTCCACACTGACATCTGCACAAATAAAGTTAATAATAGTATATTACTATAATTTTTAGTAATTCGCTCCAAGACCCCCCTTAAGTTCATGCTAGGACTACGAAATTTCGCAACAATATAGGATATAACATAAAGCATGATCTTACCAAGTTTGGTGGAAATCGCACTATTACTAACAAAGTTATAATACGTCAAAGTTGTCGCTTCTTTGCAAATTCAAGACTATGAATGTCAATATCATCCGAAAGTGTATATTCTCACATAATATATGCATATATTACGTGCTACGTACCAAGAAATACACAAAACCTTTCGTACCTGAAGCGTCCAGCTTCCGGTTTCCCGACTTGTTTGTCTGTCACATGCACTGCTGAGGAGCGGTTACACCGATTGACAGTAAATTTAGCGCAAGCGTTTTAACTAAAAACCTCAACACATGGACGAATGACGCCATTGACTTCGACGTATGTACATACAAAAACGGGGTGTAACATTTTTTCCATTGAATATTGTCATGTGCAGTATCAGATGAAAAGGCACTAAGTTCTTCTCAAATAAGCTCGTTTGACGTTGCCGGCAAATGAAGGGGAAGGTGTTTCGAATCATACATAAATCAAAAACCAATTCTCAGAAACTGTTGAATGGAAAATTTTGTAAGAAGCCATGTCGCTTCTTTGCAAATTGAATGTCAATATTACCCGAAAATGTTTACCCTCAGGTAATATATGCATATATTACGTGCTACATACAAATGGGACAAATGCACACTCAAATGTCTTTATATAAGAAATACGCAAAACCTTTCATACCTGAAGCGTCCAGCTTCCGGTTTCCCGACTTGTCTTATTATATTTTGGACTTTTTACGTTATGCTGTTTCAGATTGTAAAAGATTTGCTTATTTGTTATCTATTCTTTGTCAAGTTTTATATTTAAAATATCGAAGTTAGTTATCATCGTCATTACTTTGTGCGCCTCGTTTTTTGGTGTCGGCAAGTATCCCATTTCGTCAGGTCAACTGCAGGTGCTGTAGTGTTCTTGATGGACTCAGACTTAGACCATCAAGGTCCCTCTAAATAGCGGATGCAACCCATAAGCGAAGACAAAGGACCATAAGAAGGTGATCCCTTTTGAGGCCGATGCCAGCTCCACTCATTTTTTTTCATATTCAGAAGACTACCGTGTTTTCACGTTCTTAGACTTAGCCAAGGCGTACCATACATACCTGAAGATATTTTGAAAACGGCAATATGCACACCCTTCGGACTCTTCAAGTTCACACGTATGCCTTTTGGTTTGTACAATGTGGTGCGAACTTTTCAGAGGTTCATCCAGTCTGTCTTGCGAAACCTTAACTTTTGTTTCGTGTACTTGTATGATGTTTTGGTCGTCTCTTCTTCAGACCAATTGAACTTTTTAGGCCACATGATTTATCTAGCCGGATCCACAAGGTTCAGACCATCATAGACTTCCCACAACCTAAAACGGTCAAGAATCTGCGAAGGTTTTTAGCATGTAAAACTTCTACCGTCGTTTCTTGCTCAAATCTGCACAACATCAAGCGATCCTCAATGCCTACTTGTCTGGTCACAAATCTAAAAACTCACGCGTGATTGCATGGTCTACAGAGGCCATCCAGGCTTTTGAGCTAGCTGACCGACACTAAAACTCTGTCATTTCCTCAAACTAATAATAATAATCCGCCGAAGCCGGTCCCAAGCCCGGTCGTGAAAGGAGGAGGGATAGATAGCTTCAGTCTGAATGGCTGGTCTCAGGGGGTAGGTGAGGAAAGTGCAGGAACTTTGCAGTCTTGTAGATTACTCACTAAGGAAGCTATCTCAACACCTGGCAGCTAGGGATAAAATGCACCACCAACAATGAGAAGAAGAAGAAATTTGGTACGGATAACCGGCGGGAGTCGTCTGACTTGGTGACTGGGTCGGGCTCTCGTAATGAACAGCACGGCGTCGAAACCGCTAGTCGTGGGGCGGTTCGACATCTAGGCGCCACGACGACCAGGAGCACAGCTCCGCCTGCTGCAGCCGTTTCGCCACAATCTGTGGCGACCACTTCAGCAGGTTCGCGTAGGAAGCGGATGAAATGGACTGAAGAAATGAACCTCTTCATCATCCGCTCCTACTACGAAATAACGGCGGGGGCAGGTACAACATCTTACCGCCCCTTATTGCACCAGAGATTCGTCGAGCGTTTCCCGCAATTCGCGCACGTGACTGTGCAGCGAGTCGCAGACCATTACCGCTTCATTACTCGCAGCGACACAATCCCGGCCACCATCAGGGAGCGTGTTCGACTTGAAGTCATTGGGGAAACTGGTGACCGAGAGTCGATGGGGGCAGAGGCGGCGGCATCAACAACACCACGCCGCACTGCAGGCAACAGGTTCAGTACTCGCCGAAGCACTCTTCTCCACCGTCCAGCTGAGGTTTCCGCTGAGGTTAGGGACGAATTCCAAAGAGCGTGTATAGAATTCTCGGATATGGATCCTTTGCATAGACCAGGTATTCCCAGGCTCTATGCATCTCCAGCAACTCCGGGAATTCTATCTCAAATCAATGATGAGATTGCATCTCGACTGTATGCTGATATCTCGCTGCTGCAACTACAATCACTTGTGTATTGTGGTGCATTTGCGGCTATTAGATTGCACGGTCAGAAGATTCGCTTTCGCGTTATTGGTTTGAGTGACAAAAGAGATCCACCATGGAAAATTCGTCTGGAACGTCGGCGGGACTCACTAAGGCCGGACATTGCTAGACTGATTCAGATCAGCACTGGCAGTGCCAGCCGACGGGTGAGAAATAAAGTGCAGAGGGTTTACCGGAACTATGCCATCGCCTGTGAGACACCCGTTGTGGAAATTCTGGACACACAAAAACAGAAACTTTCTGTCATATGCAGTCGGTTACGACGGTATGGCGAAAGTTATTCCAGACGTGTCCAGAATGCAACATACGCGAGGAACCAGCGGAGCTTTTTCAGATCTCTCAACGAATCCCAACAGAGCGCCCAGACAATACAGTTCTCGGTGACGGAAGCGAAAGAGTATTGGGGTGGACTTTGGGGGTTACCTGCCCAGCATGCTGAGCATGCTGAGTGGATCACCGCCGAAGGCACCCGCCATGCCAATACACCTGGCATGAATTTCGCGGATGTTACCGAAGAGGAAGTTCGACGAGCCATAAACATTTCGAAGAACTGGAGGGGCTCAGGTCTGGATCGGGTGCAGAATTTCTGGTATAAGAAATTTACCAGCGTACACAATCGGTTGGCACGCAGTATAAATGAGGTCATGAGTCGGCCGGAGGAATTTCCACCTTTCCTCACTGCGGGGATTACCTACCTTATCCCTAAGAAGGACACGGTGCAGGACCCCGCAGACACAAGACCGATCACTTGCTTACCAACCCTCTACAAATTCATCACGTCCATTATTAGTGGAAGGATCAATGCGCACCTCGAGACCAACAACATTCTGTCCGAGGAGCAGAAGGGCTGCCGAATTGGGTCAAGGGGTTGCAAAGAGCAACTCATTATCGACTCGGTAGTTGTAGGACAAGCAACTAGAGGCCAGAGAAACCTCTTCAGTTGCTATATCGATTATGCCAAGGCTTTCGACAGCGTTCCGCATACCTGGCTAATCGACATCCTATATCTGTATCGCATTGATCCGAAACTAATAAAGTTTTTGGCGACAGTCATGGAAGGGTGGCATACCACCTTATCAGAGCGTACATCTGAAGGTGCTAATACCTCAGAGCCCATCCGTATAGGGAGCGGCATTTTCCAGGGGGATTCATTGAGTCCCCTTTGGTTTTGTATGGCACTGAACCCCCTTTCATGGCTACTGAATGATGCTAGAGGGCATGGTTTTGCAATAAAGTATGGCCTACGTGCTAAGTGCGAACTGACACACTTGATGTACTTAGATGACATCAAGCTGTATGCTGGTACTGACGACCATCTTAGAAGTCTGTTGCGAATAATAAACATGTTCAGCCGTGATATTCGGATGGAGTTTGGATTAGACAAATGTCGAATCCAAGCCATCCGCAAAGGTCATCACGAGCCACATGCCGGACATAGCATTGGTGACCTCCACATCGAAGCTATGACCGAGACAGACTTCTACAAGTACCTAGGAATTCTGCAAGGAACCCATGCTCGAGTTGGTGATCTGAAAGAAGCTCTGCTGTCCGAATTCCTGCGACGTGTAAAGCTGGTGCTGAAATCGCATCTCTCGGGGAAAAATAAAATAAGCGCGTTGAATGTATTCGCCATCCCTTCACTGGCTTATGCATTCGGAATATTGCCGTGGACGAAGACCGATCTGGAAAACGTCCAGCGGCGGATACGGACAACTATGTCCAAATTCCGAATGCATCACCCAAAGTCTGCCGTGGGGCGGATGAACCTGCCTCGTGACATCGAAGGTAGAGGCGTGGTTGACGTGGCGGCACAACATCATCACCAAGTCGACTCGCTGCGCGCTTATTTTTACAGTAAAGAGCAGGCGAGTCCCTTGCATGTGGCTTTCTGTAAGGCAGACTGTGGACTGACTCCACTTAACTTGAAGGATCGAACTTCAATCCTCTGAGTGGGGTGAAGTCGGACCAAGAGTGGATCGATGAATGGAAGTCGAAGGCAATGCACGGTAAATACGTGAATTGTCTTTGGCAGCCATTTGTCGATTTGCATCTGTCGAATAGATGGCTGTGTGCTGGGGAGCTCTTTGCTGAGACGGAGGGGTTTATGTGTGCCATTCAGGATGGCGTGGTCGCCACCCGAGCTTATAAAAAGCTCATCATGAAAGAACGGGTGGAGAACGACCAGTGCAGAATGTGTGGTTCGGCGTTAGAAACGTTGGACGATCTCATTTCTGGGTGTACTGTTATGGCACCGGTGCAATACATCACCAGGCATAATGCTGTATGTAAGGTTATCTATGAAAACCTTGCATATAAGCATGGGCTGATCACGGGAACATGTCCGGTTTACCGATATGAGCCGCAAGCAGTACTTGATAGTTCTGCTTACAGCATGTATTGGGACCGGAAAGTTCTGACTGATCGCCATACCGCACACAACAAGCCTGACGTACTGCTAGTTGACAAGACGGGTGGCTCCGCGTATATTATTGATGTTGCTATCCCCCATAATAACAACATTGAACGGAAATACGTGGAGAAGAAGGTGAACTATGAGCCATTGGCTCGTGAAACCAAAGAAATTTGGCGTCTCGAGCGGGTGGTCGTAGTTCCCATAATATTGTCAGCTACAGGTATTGTACCTAAATCCCTGACGGCTTCCCTTGATGTCCTGGGACTTTCGCACAGTCTGGTTCAAACCATGCAGAAGTACACCATTCTGCATACGTGCTCGATGTTGCGGGGAGTACTCGACGGATTCTCCCACTGACCTACCACCGGCCACCACCACCAGTGCCCCTTTAGTTTTTAAGTAGGTAGGATCGTCCGAGCTTAAATGCTTGGCACTTAGTGCTAGCATTAGGTAAAATCCGGCATCTGCCGAGATTGTGATAACTCGGAAATAATAATCGTTGGCGCAACAATCCATATTGGATCAGGGCCTTGAAGTGTGTTAGAGCACTTCATTCAAGACCGTAACGGTACACTAGGAGGCAATGCGCTCGCCCGAGTTTATTACCCTGATTTGACTCAGGTACTCATTCACAGTTGAGTCGACTGGTATCCGACGTCAAATCACGATACAAATTCCGCTGCCACCAGTGAGATTTGAACCACGACCTTCCGTACGACAGCCTTGCGCTCTAACCACTCAGCTATCCGGACACACATTTCCTCAAACTGATGCACCCTTATCCGCCGATGTCTCAGACATCACAGTAGGTGCCGCCCTTCACCAAAAGGCAAACCAATACAGTTCAACAAAACTATAGGACCTATAATCGTGAGGTATTAGCCACGTATATTGCACTAAAGTACTTTCGATTTTCCCGGACCACAAGTCTATTACCTTCGCTTTTAAACAGAAGCCCGACAAAGCATGCTCGCCAACTTCGGCACCTGAGCTTCGCAAGCCAATTTACTTCAGATATCTAGCAAGTGTCCGGCAAGAATAATGTAGTTACAGACACTTTGTCATGCGTTTCAGAGGTTAAAATCCCTGCCAGGCAGTGCTTCGAAGCCTCAGAGACAACTCCAAATACCAATTTCGAGAGTTTCCTCTTCTCGGCTCAACCTCCGATATAGTCTGCGAGACGTCTGGAAAGGGACCTTGGCCCTATATTCCGGTCGCTTTTCGCATGGAAGTATTCCATGCAGTACACGATCTTGCGCATCCAGGCATTCGAACAGCGAATCGGTTTGTCACTAGTAAATATTTCTGGCCATCAATGAATAAGGAATAAAGTCACCAAACACGTCATAATTCACCAAAAAGGTAAAGTCACCAAGCACGTACTCTTTGGAGTTCCGGCCGAAGTCATTACGCACCAGGGAGTTTAAGTCGACCCTGTTCTCGGAGTTGGGCGAATTCCTAGGCTACTAACGCCACCGGACGATTGCGTACCATCCGCAATTCAATGGGGTGCAATGGGGACGCTGGCATAGGACACTAAAGGCCACTATAATGGCACACCATGACTCCTTGTCCAAAAGTTGAATTGATATTTTAGAGTTTTTGAATTAAAAATTAATAAAGAATTGTATTTATGTTTTAGATTTATAATGAAGAATTAATAAATATTAAGGATTTGTTAAACATAACCGAACGTATTTTAGCACACTGTCTTTGTATTCTAAACTTTTCTCCTCCAATAATAAAACTAAATTCTTAGTAATGGTGATCCGCCAGTGAGACTTCATCCACCAGTCTGTAATCAATTCCAGCAACTTTGTAGTACAGATTGTTAGGTCAATTACTTCACTTCTTCTTGGCCCCATTGACATAGGGACGCACCGTATATTCGCGGTCATCAGACCAGCTGAAGTGATAACATCAAACAGCTTCTCGCCTCTAGGATTGTATTTACTACAGAATAAATATGCTGAGCATTCGCATCACAACCTAATTAGTTCTTGCATCAGCGGAGGAGAGTTCAAAGTCACATAATTCCGCATACATTACCATATCCCTTAGTTCTTGCGCTGTCGAAGGAGAAATATGCAAGGAAAGTCCTGTAATTTAGCGAACCTTGCTGCCAGTAAATGGAAAGGGGCTTTGGCATGCTGCAGGTGAACCGCCGCTAATTGAAAAGTCTGCTCCAGTGTGGATTTCACTGAAGTTAAGAACTTGTGCCTACCTTCCGCCGCAAGCTCTGCTTTCTCTGATTTCTCTGAATATCGCTACTCTTCTGTCGCCGTTCCTTTCGTTTGCGTCGGTTGCGAGCCTTCCCAGGTTCACGATGTCCTGGCTGGATGGATATGTTTCCATCTGCCGATATTAGACCAGTTGCGCTTTTCCTGGTGGAGCCGGTAGGGAAGATTCTGACGGGGAAGCCTGTAGTCCTTTCTCCTTTGAGGTTTAAGTTTTCTTCTGCCGAGCGTTTCTCTTCGGTTCTCTGGAAGAATTAAGCAACAGTGTTACTTACAGCCCGGCCGTAGTTAGGTTTCCAGTTCTGCTCATTAAGGGAGTTGCTGTACAATCCTAGTGTCAATTCCTTATAAACGCTACATAATGACTGAATTTTTTGGAGCCACATAATTGATTGATTTGCTTGTACACCCCTTTGATTTTGTTTTGTCTACTCAATAATCTAAGCGCACAATAATATGCTAGACTTTCTTTTGAAACACTTTATGTTTGCCGCTTCTTCGTCTCTGCTCTTTGTTTCTTCGATAAGCCAGTTCGTGTGACAATTGTTGTATAAGGGGACATACATCATATGTAGGTAAAGGTAGAGGTAGTGAAGAGGTATGGGGCCAAAAGGGGGTGGCGGGCTCTCTCCAACTCCGATGAAAACTGGTGGTAGCCACCCCTCCTTAAGAAGCTATGGTGCTTTAAATTGAGTTTCCTATTTCAGTCACCGTTAAAAAAGCATTTTTTTGTTAGAGCCCTTCCTCGTTCGGAATTACGGTCGAAAATCAAACTTTACCCTTCGACTAACGCCATTTCTCATCAAAAGACAGAACGATTGCACTACTTCTCATTTCGCATAATTTCTGCTCCCTCTCGATTCCTTACAGAGGTTTTAGAGGATGGAACTTCCCATTCCCTCTGTATAAACTCGCCACCACTTCCCGCATTCGAATTTTGCCACAATAGTATTAAAAAACCAAAGTCTTTGAGGGGGTTATCAAGAGTTTTCATCGGGGTTAAAGAAGGGAACCTCATCCTTCCCCTGAATACCTTCACTTGCCACTCTCAAGATGTGGTCGACATTTCAACCGTTATCCCCATATCTATTAACATATGTGCATGTGTTCCTTTGAATTTTATTTATAGATGAATTGGAGTTCATATTCCCAACCAAAATCAGATTAAATTTCAGAGCAGAATCACAATTTTGTAATACCCAATTAATAGCTAGCAATTAAATGCAAACCTGTGTTCAGAGAAAGGGTAAAACCGTTTTTGATTTGATAGTGAGATTAGATCCAATTAAATACTCACAAAATCCTACAACATGACTACATAACTAATATATCTGAGAGGAGGATCTATATCTCCTGTCCTTGTTATTCAGTTTATCATTATCAAGTACTACACCTAATTAGGAAATTAGATCCTACCTAGTAAACTATCTCAATTTAATAATTGAGATAAGTCAATAAATCACTAACAGGCTATGCTCAATCCTGCAATCGACACCTTCTATGTAACTTACATTTGATTGGTTAAATGAGAGCTCGAAGCTTCGAATTAGTCCTTGTATTCCAGAATATATTCGCAAAATCAATTGCAGTTCTCACATCAACGAACTCATTGATAATGCACATTATCCATGCTTCCCTGCAAGATAAGTTTCCACGAACGAAATATCAACTGACATGAGCTCCGCTATCCTGTTTTGGAATTTAATTGCATATTCAGTCTATAAACTCCTCATTTCGCTCGACTTTCTCACAAAACTTGGGAACGGAAATGCTGGAAATATCCCATCGTACGAGGGAATTGCTCCTCATTCTTCCGTTTTGGCGGAAAAGCTGAAAAGCCTAGTAGCGAAGTATAATTCACGTCCATATAACAAAAACTGATACCGTACCAAAAAGGGTAGATAATCCGTTGGCAACAAAAGCTGAATTTATGCATTTAGATCTCCATAATAGAGGGTGAATAGTTTCATTATGCAACCTCGGAAATATGGGCGCATTTTCATTCATGAAGAGAATATAAAGCTGGAAACTTTGGCCTAATTTTACCGTTTGGGTATTCAAATTAATTTTACTGCATTATGTTATAATGGAGGCTGCATTGGACAGTGCTTTTAACTTGTTATCCCTTGAAATACATTATAAATAGATGGCAAGCTGTCTATGATGCGGGATTTTAAGTCAAGTTGAGAAGGCCAACGGGAGTTAATAAGGACATACAGATACCATATCCATATCTTTATAAACATGAAGATTATTTTGGATCTTTAGTGAATTTAGTACAAGCTTTTGGTGTTTAAAGCCATCGGCAAACTTTGTGTGCCTTGAAAAGTCAAATTCAGTCTATGTATATTTTACCGATTAGATTGCTCCTCAAAAGACGTTTTTGGAATAATTGCTTTGTGCACAAGTCCTTTCTATAAGGTGACCATAGAAATCAGTTTAGAATTGGAGGAGCTTTCAATGAAGCTTGCATTTTTCTATCGAGTCCAATAACTTTCAAAGGCTCCTTGAATAAGATGGTTGAAAACTATTTCGAAGTACATTGAACGTATCTAATTTAATAGTTTGTTTGATTGTCCCTACGTTTCTAATGACTTTGGGAATTAAGGGATGACCAAAAGACTATCTGGGTTGACCAAGGGATGAGCTGAACCAAAACTTCGAAAATTGGCAAATTTGATTTTGGGAAGGTCTTCCCGCCCACTGGTGGTCCTAATTCCCAGTAATTCATTTGATGTGTATAATCAAATGGCCCCTACGTTCGTTAATTTTTAACACGGCAATTCAGTGGAATATAGCCTATTTTGGCCGGATAGAAAGGCATCAGTTTCTCACCCCGATTCCCGTATTGACTTCGCGTGCACTTGACTTCGGTTTTCAAACATTGAATTACACATCTTTACCTCAGAACCAGTTAGTTAGTTTAGTTACCTGGGGTGAGCCGCAGCTCCGAGCACTCAGGACATTGTTAGGCCCAGTGTACTATTCCCGTAAGTTGCCTATTGAATCGCTTCCCGCCTACGGTCTTCGCAGGCTTTAGCGAATCTGAGAACTTTCTCCAGAGGCAGAGGGTGCGCAGATTCTTCATTGAAAAAAGCCTTGCCAAGGTGTCTTCGTCTGAGATCTGAGGATGCCGGGCAACTGCATAAAAAGTGCAGGGCCGTCTCCTCCTCCTCCTCCTCACATTGGCTGCACATAGCCTAAACCACTACCCCAGTCTTTTCCATTTGGTAGTTTAAGGAGCAGTGTCCCGTCAAAAGCCCTACTAGGGATTTCATGTCCCACTTCTCAAGGGACTAGTGGCCCTAGGCTCTTTCACAAGGATTTTCGCCTGCCGCCAAGAGTCCAAATTTCTCCACTCGGTTGCGTGAATCCTTGACTTGACAGTAGATGGTCGGAATACAAGAGCTGGTTCTGGACCCACCATTGTGGATCCAGACCCTCGGCGAGCCAATCTGTCAGCCTCCTCATTATCGGCGATGTTAGAGTGCCCCGGCACCCACATCAGGAATGTTTCGTTCAGTTCAGCAGCACCTGATGACAACTCCACACCAACTGGCTTCATATGTCGTTGCCATTTAGTGCTGATAATGCCGCCCGACTGTCGGAACAGATTCGAATGGCGCGACCCCTCCATTTTTGTCGGAGACATTCTTCTGCTACCAAAGAAATAGCATATATCTCCGCCTGGAATATGTTCGCCATTTTCTCGAAAGGTCGGGCCAGTTCTTTAATCGGATTCTCCAAGAACACCCCTGCACCCGATCCATCCTTCATGACTGACCCGTCGGTGAAGATTATTAGGTCTGTAATCAAAAAGACTCTTGGCCACTTGTCAACCATTCTTCCCTTTCGGTGATTACGACAGAGTATGTGTTTTCAAAAACGAGTCTGGAAACCATATGATCGGTCGGCATCAGGGCTATCGGGTGTTTTTCAAGGAATTTCCGATAGATGCATGACCGTTTAATTGGCCGCCTTTTCACGCCCCAATGGTATCGAGCCTATATGCGTCGTTGGCTGCTTTCCATTTCACCTCCAAGTGAATGGGGGGGCAAATTTAGGATAGCTTCAAGTACCGCAGTCGGCGTAGTACTCATTGCTCCAGTAATACTTAGGCAACCAAGTCTCTGATTCTGCGTTAGCAGCTTCCTGCTGTTCAGTCTTAGCCACCAGACGATGCACGCATACATCAAAATGGGTTTTATTATGGATGTATACATCCAGTATATCCGTTTGGGTGAAGGTCCCCAGGTCTTACCTATCGCATTCCTACAGCACCAGAGCAATCTGCAGGATTTCTGATATTGTTCCTGGATATGATGCTTCCACGTTAACTTGGAGTCGAAACGTATTACTAAGTACTTGACTGTTTGTGCCAGCTGGATTTCCGCCCCTGCTAAGGTGGGTAGCGTATAGCTGCCCCACCTGACGTTCCTAGTGAACATAACTAGTCCAGTCTTCCTAGCGTTCACCGGACTCACGGTGCATGAGGCACCAGCTGTGGATTACATGCAGAGTTGCATTCAAGCGGTCACATTCTGTGTCCGCAAACTTGCCGGTAATTATTACGGCTAGGTCGTCCGCAAATGCTTGCGCGAAGACTTTTTTGTCCTCCAGGATCCACAGCAGGGTATCCATTACCAAGAGCCATAACAGTGGAGAGAGAACCCCTCCCTGTGGGCAGCCCCTGAGACATCCTGGTTTCTCCACTCTAGCATGTGAAGGATCCAACTGATTAGCAGCGGTTCGATTCCATGCTGTCTTCCCGCATCACAAATTGTCGCGAATGAGGCATAACTGAAGGCACCTTCGATGCCCATGAACCAAGTGTTCCTTAGACTCGCTCCCATCTCCCCTATTAGAGTAACGTTTCCTATCCTCCCCTTTGGTATAATACATTATGAGCTTTCTTATGTGCTTATGTGCACTGCTTACGCAGCAGATCCTCCAATTGGCAGGCATTTTTCATCATATATAAGACTGCATTTATCCTAAAAAAAATAAAAGTTAGTCAAATTAACACCTCTCTCTCTCCCTTTCTACTGGCAGCAATGCTGGTAAAGTTCCAGTAGAGCCCTTATACTCTTGTGGTGGAAAACCCACGGCGTTCAGTTTAACAAATACACCTTTGAGGAGACTTGTTCTATTACCCGACGCGAATGTGGTAAAACCCTTCCCTGGTTCAGCCAATAAATGCAGAAACCCAGGAAACTACCCATACAGCTTCTTAACCACCAACCACGAAAACGACAAGAATGAAGACTGATTAAACTTCAGGAAATCACAGCGTGAACATAAGAAGCTGCTGCGAAGAATTGAAAGACGACACAGAGGAACTTCAAGGTTGTACTGAGTCTTTAAGCAGCTGGTGAAAGGTCAATACTTTTCACCAGCTGCAAAGCTGAATCCAAATCCATTCTGAAAAATTATCAGAAGTGGAAGGGAGACAGAAGTGTTGCAAAAGAAACTGGAACACTACAAGAGCCGTGGTTATCAATGAAAAAGCGGGGTCTGCTACACTTTCACTTCATACCCAGCCATGCTACAAGAAAATATAGAGCATTTAGAGCAGTCTCCGAGGAATGTTTTTCTAGCAAGTCTTGTTTGGGCGACATGCCTAACATAGTTTTCCTACTGCAGTCCTGGAAAGGCAATTCAAATTCAGAGAACTTCAAACAAATCAGCTTAATATAATTCTTGCTGAATTGTTTAGGGAGATCGGTTGAGAATTACATTCGAAAATGCAAACCAGGATGGAAGGTCCTGTGAGTTTGCTCTTCACTGCTTGGTTTCCATGGAAGAAGCTCAATTCTAAAAAGCCAATACGAGTTGGGATCGTTCATGGAAAAGGCTTCTGATTTGTGTTTTTACGGAAGCTATGTGATACCGCCAAAGACCATTCTGTCAATGATACTTTAATTAAGTAGTTCTATAATATATGACTACAGAGATTGTTGTGTGCTGAAGAAGGTGTTAAGGCTTCCCCAAGGAGCTGTGCTCTCGCTGCTTCTGTGGAGTATGTTGATCGACCCAGTGTTAATTGAATTGTAACATCTGCTAATACACGCACAAGCTTATGTGGATAGCGTAACTCTGCTAGTTGTTAATCGAGGCCAAGAATGGGTATGTAGAAATATTCAACCCTCCGTTGATTTGATTGACATTTAGCTCTCAGGAACGAGCTAAGCCTAAATAAAACCACGATGGTATTATTTTCAGGGAGAAAACAGAATGGTCATTGTCTTTCAAAGAGAAAGGTAATGACCCCTCAACTCTCCTAAGAAGTGAAATATCTGAGAGTTATTCTAGATAAGAACGACAAGAAGTTCGCAGGCTAACATAGAAAAAAAGTTTTTTTTAATAAATTTGATTTTACATACAACGATTATAGCGCTATTCGATGCCACTTTTATAGAACGATTTGTCTTTAGCCTTAACATAGGAATCAGTTTCGGCGATTACCTTCTCATGGACGTTAAATTTCTTTCTAGTGAGCTTTTCTTGAGATCTGAGCGCAGGAAAAAGTCGCTGGGCCAGATCTGGAGAACACGATGGATGCGGAAGCAATTCGCAACCCAATTCATTTAATTTCGCCATCGTTTTCATTGATTTGTGACACGGTCCATTGTCTTGATGAAACATCACTTTATTTTTCTTCAAATGGGGCCGTTTTTATACTGAATAGTAAACAATTTTAGGAAAAGCAACGTGAGTGGTTGAGGAATGACTGAAGGGTAGGCGCATTGCTATCTGCAGCCGTAGTTAAGCTGCTCAAAAATTGCTCAGGAATGTAGAAATCGTTTGAACTTGCTATCTATCTTCAGTATGGTGGGTTCTCTTGTAACCTGGTAGCAGTGGTGTAGAGAGAAATGAAATCATGGATACTTTAGAAAAAGCGAGTCCAATTTCTGCCATGCCTGGACCAGAACCAGCAATTGGAGTATCGCAGCATAGGCTACTTCTGCTATCAAAAAACTGGAAACAAGATTCTCATAAGGACAAGTTGACCAAAGTTTTCCGATCAAAACCAAACAAATATACTGAAAAGGATATCCCGTCGCAAAAATGTCGACTTGCAGAAGTGTTGTGGGTATTTTGATTGGCCATATATTCAGGATAGGAATTGTACAAAATGTGTCCATTCTGTAACGAGCAAGTAGAACTCACACATCTATAAAATCTAGGGTTCAAAATGCATCATATTCCCCATATCTCATCAAGTAAACTTACTACGAATTGAAGATTTAGCGGGAATCAGTCCTTATAAAATTTTGCAGCAACAGCAAGCATAATACTGGATTACCTGATTTCATGGCAATCTTACTATTCCTACCTACTACTATATTATATAACGTATTATAAAGAAAATCGAAGTTTGTAACTCTAATTTGTTATTAACATCGAGGCTAAGCGTTTTTGGAAGTGGTTAGTTCTTAGATCGGAGACACGAAGGAATTTTATTTTATTTTTTTTTAAAAAAGAACTTAATAAAATCGTTTTACTGTCTGTCTATCACACGTTGTCTATTTTATTTATTTATGCCTGTATCTATGGGTATGAAATGTGGTGGAAAGTTTGGAATACCCATATATTGAATGGGATCATGCTACGAGAAGTTTCAGGGGAGATCCCTGTATATCCGAAAAGAGTGTGTATATTTTTTTTCATCGAATTTGATCATGTGGAGACAAATTAAAAGTCCTATTTAGTTCCTAGGCTAGGTTCACCCTGACCAATGTGTGAGGCCAGACGAAAACAACTGGATCACTCTCAAGACTGTTCAACATGAACAACGGTCTAAGACAAGGCGATGCCCTATCATGCGTCATTTTCAACCTGGCCCTGGAGAATATGATTCGCGATGCAGATGTGAATGCAAGAGGCACCATTTTCTTTAAGTTGAGTCTTAAATCGGTCTATGCTGACGATCACAACCGATAACAGCTATGACGATGAAATCCGCGCACGGTTGTTGTCAGCCAACAGAGCCTATTTCAGCTTACAAAAACTGTTTCGCTCGAAATGTCTCACTATAGACGTCAAAGCTATTAATGTCCAAGGCTATGATTTTGCCAATCCTGATGTATTCCTCGGAAACCTGGGCAACCCTTAGCAAGAATAATTGCGAACTCTTGGCCGCGTTCGAAAGAAAAATCCTCCAAAAAATGATTGACTCCCTACATGAGGATGGGCAATTCCATAGCATACATAACGACGAAATCTATGAGCGATACCAGGACCGCCTGGTTGTGGATAAAATCCGGCTCAAGAAGTTGCGGTGGATGAGGATGGTCCAGCCCCCAAAGCCTATAAGGGTAATATATATGGTAGAAAAATGAGACTAGGTAAACCCTGCCTGAGATGGACGGAGCGTAGGTCAGGACGCCAGACAGCTTCTAGAGTTATCGAAATAATGGACCCCGGCGTAAAACTGCAGGCAGGCCTAAGCCTGATACCAGTCGTTACGCCGTTGATGATGATGATTTAGTTCCTAGCAATTAAAAGTTTTGAAATTGGTAGCGAAGGGAGGATACCTGAGTGATTAAAAAATACAACTGTGAATCATAGATCCAATTACCCTACCAAGAAATCTGAGAAAAAATCTTGAAACTGCCGCTTTTGATATCTACAGGTCAGAATACCCTCTCAATCAACATTTAATCAAATAAAGTAGATGATTGTTTATTTATATATGCGGTAAGGTTCTTTGTGGAATCAACACACTTCATCTGAATAGAACTGTAGTCATTCAAACGAGGGAACAATTCTCGAGAGGGCAAATCAATTATTACTTAAATAACCTCAAAATCGCTGACACTCTCGGGAGTATTGAACTCGTTCGACATTTGCAATCAAATAACATGTTTAGGAGCATACCATACGGGTGCTAGCAACAAAGGCCCTAGCATAACTTTTAGGAATAACACATATGGTTCGTTAATGCGTGTGTATATTTACCTAGCTTATAACTATATAAACAACTTTGGCTTTACTTTATGATTGACCGTTGAAACAATAGCAGAAAAAATCTGACACAAGTCGGACCGGAAAAACAACCATATTCAGTGACAGTCTAGGCCAAGGTGCCCAAAATAGATGAGGGAAAACACAACCATAGTACGGACAGTATCTTAGCTCTTTTGTAATATAAAGAAAGCAATTAGCCCCAAATTGAAACATTTGTGGCTTTTTTAAAAACAGAATCAATTCTATACAAGGACAAAAGCCTTATGCCTTGAAATGACTCCAGCTACTCTCCTATACAATGTAGTATATTTATAGTCGCAATTGAACAAGGACCAATTTTGTGATCTATAATCTACATACGTACGAAGCAATACTTGACGAGTAGAAAAGTTTGCAATTATAATGGTTTAGGAAATTTAAAAAAAAAAACAACACTTTTGAAAACTGTTGAAAGCATTCTACATTCTACATTTTCAAAATTAGATGTGCGAAAGATTGAGGACTTACAAGCACTGTTATATATGCCTAGAATTGTATATGCATAAACTAATGGAACAAGTTGCTATAGCTTACCCCCTTCACACACCGCCTACAAAAGGGATTGTGTACATTCGCTTTCACCAACCGAAGTAATTAACTCCTGATAACATAACACCAATATCGAATTTCAACTTCTGCAAAAGTTCTCTGCGATCCACTTAAACTCGATGTTATTTTGTAGTATCCACTTCCATGAAAATCAATGGCAGTCTCTTATCGCTTGCTGAGCTATTTATAGGCTTTCCACTCAAACTTTTGAGGTATTTTCCAATAAACATTAACACGTTGTTTACATGGAAGGATTGCTGATGTCGACCGATGATTGATTGAAACAGCATCAATTTCTTTCGAACTGTTCCACTCAGCTTGCGATTTTTCACGAGTAATTCTTTCACACTCCACACGAAATCTTAAGAAAGTTTCACCTTGGTAGGTGCTTAAATTAACGAAGGAAATTCTTTGACTTCAGGGGCAAATAGCAATGGAGCACGGGGGCTTTTTACGGCAAACAATTTGCTTTGGATAATTGAAAAATATTGGGTGAACTTGAGTGCCGCTTATGAGGTCGTAAAGTTGCGTTCCGTTGAATTCTTAGTCTTCCATTTGTTGGAATTCACCCTTAAAACAATTATTTGAGAAGAGAATATATTTCCGAGCAAACGGGCTTTAACCTTAATATCAAATATCTTAAAGCAATTGCTGTTCACAAACTAGGAATACCCGAAAGCGTAATAAACTAGAAAGGAAGTATAGTAGCAGTAGTATAATAGTTTTCTTCTTACCAGGATCTGGAGGTGGACTACGGTCTACGTTCTGTTTTACAAATAAGAACCTATCAAAGGACGTGGCAATTATTCAATAGTTAAATTCCGTAATTGGATATTTAATTCAATTAATTTTGGATTAAAAGCCGTTTATTTTGAACGTTTTCCTTATAAGAAAGTATCTTCGTTCGGTTTGTGTGGCTGGCCAGTGGCTTAAATTAAAGTTAAAATGTCAATCAAAGAATGTTTTCCTTTTTTCTCTATCTAAAATTTTTACTTAATTTTAGAATATTTTGTTAGCTTACTGTTATTTTCTTCCACTTTGGTTCTCGTCCGGTTCACACTCAGTTTCAAAATTACCCAATAAACCCACTCCATACACTAACTACGATAAAGTACGAGCTTTTATTTATTTATCTTTCTTGTTCGCCTTCCAAAAAAAGTCAACAGTTTTGTCATCTGTACTAATCAATCGGATTACTGTTATATTTTACGGCTGTCATCACAAAATTTCATTTGAACCGACATTAGATTGGATCCCTCGACAGCAATAACAAAGACTGAGTTTAGATGTTTGACGGTCACTTTCTCCTAGTTACCTAGGACACAATTCCTAGTAATGTTTTATGGTCTTCATCTTAAATCTTAGTCTGCTAGCCTAGAAGAAAACTGTCGAAGATCATGAAGGACCAAGAAGACGTATTCGTAATGTATGCATCCAAGCGTTTCAATTTAGGAAGATTGAAAGCTCACGCCTTCCTTAAAATATGGTATCATTGTTCCTATGAAACTAAACTTTGGATCACACTATATTTTTCCTGATGGTCCTATATTCTACCTAAATTTAAAGGGTTTACCATTAGGGATGATAGGATTGCGACAATTTATAGCAGACGTTTTTGTGGATGAATTTCGGACACCTTGTGTCAGTTGTGTTTGGTAAGATTTTTCATTATACCATGGGCAAGTTGCCACAACGGTTGCAATTTATCCAAATATTCCCCAAAACTTGAGAAGCATTACTGCTACTCTATCGACCTATCAAAAGCCGAAACGATCGGGTTATTCAGGAATCTAGAACACCATCTGATTGGCAAGAAAGTACCACAGTTCCAATATGGAAAAAGAAAGGTAGTCCAGCAGAATGTTCAAGTTACCGTCCGATCCGATTACAATCCCATATCATCAAGATTTTTGAACGCATTCTTCACAACCCTATTCGCGAAATCGTTCAAATAACCGTGAATCAAGTCGGATTTGTCAAGAACTGCAAACTACTAACGCAATACACGCTGCGTGGTTACTCATGGAGAGAACATCGCCTTTTCACATTGCATTTATAAATCTAGAGAAAGCGTTTGACCGTGTGCTACACGGACTCATCTGGTATGCTTTACAACACTTAGTGCCAGAAGAACCCGTACGCTGGGTTTAATTGATCTACCATCATCCGAAAAGTAAAGTTCAAAGTATGGCAGGTGTACCAAAACCGCTTTGCGTCTCTGTTCGTGTTCATGAAGGAAGCGCCCTCTTACCACTCCTATTTGTTCTTGTTATGGACACTGTTAAACGGGACATCCAACTTCCAGCGCCCTATACACTGCTTTATGCAGATCATGTTTTCCTAGCATCTAGTAGCAAAAATGATATCGAACATCATCATCATCATCAAAGGCGCAACAATCGGTATCCGGTCTAGGCCTGCCTTAATAAGGAACTCCAGACATCCCAGTTTTGCGCCGAGGTCCATCAATTCGATATCCCTAAAAGCTGCCTCGCGTCCTGGCCTACGCCATCGCTCCACCTTAGGCAGGGTCTGCCTCGTCTTCTTTTTCTACCATAGATATTGCCCTTATAGACTTTCCGGGTGGAATCATTCTCATCCATACGGATTATGTGACCTGCCCACCGTAACCTATTGAGCCGCACAACCGGACGGTCATGATATCGATCATAGATTTCGTGGGGGCTGAACCGATAGGATATGTCTAGCGCTATTAAACCGTTTAAGGTTGGACAACATCCTTTAGATATAAAAGTCAAAAAATATATGCCGTGTTTAGACCAAATGAAGATTCTGAGATATTTTGAAGATAATTAATTGTAGAAGGGGATATCTTAATCCTCAGCAATTCCACAATTTAAAAGCGAATGACTAAAAAAGCTCTAACTAAACCAAATCAAATCAACAGAGACCGTTGTATTCGTGGAAATACCTGTAAATGGAGTCTATATATGATAAAATTACTTTTAATCTAAGAAATTGAAAACTTACTGTGCAATTGGTGTATCCAAGCGTTTCAAAGTGCCTCGCTCAATTACATCAATTGTGAAGAACAAGGACAAAATTTACTCACATATATCAGACAGCAAAGTAAACATACATACATACATCCTCTTTTTCACCCTTCGTCCCTTCCAGCATTAGAGTCGGTTGCGTAATTTTGCTCGGCAGTGTGCCTGATCTGGATGGAGTACAAAGGCTCTCAAATTACCACCGGATGTTCCCATTGTTGAGTTGGCCACAGTGTGTTATGCTACTGATCCAACGTAACATCTTTGTCTCTATTACCGCGACGCACCGTTCAGTGTCCCTTATATTCGGTCGGCGATTAGAACCATAGAGGACGACGCGCGGTGCGAACGACATTCCGGCAAATTTTGAATTTGAGGCATTCACTGATGCGCTGATCACATAACGCAGTTCACCAGTGTCTGGTAACTTTGATACAAGATATTTAAATCGCTCAGTTCTGAGCAAGTCACAGTCGCTGACAGTGATATCGCCTGTTTAATAGTTTTATTCAGATTCAGTCTGAAGCTTGCTTGTTTTCTCGAGATCAGCTTTGCTATGAAACAGACAAAAATATCGTCTTCATAAAACATCGTCTAGAGTGCTGAACATTCGATGTCTCGTGTGGTATTCTTTGATGAACACCGACAGAGGCACGAAGCGTTTTTTATAACGCGCCACACTTCCAACATTACTTTTCCAATCGTGGTAAAGCAGTTTAACCAAGCACACGAGTTCTTTTAGTATTAGGTGTTGCATACCAGATGAGTTCGTGACACCTTCTCTAGATCCAGGAATGCAATGTAAAGGGCGCGATGGTTCTTACGGTGTTTCTCCATGAGCAACGTTGCAGCGGATATTCCGTAAATAGTCCTGCAGTTCTTGACAAACCCCGCTTGATTCATGGTTATTTGAATGATGGCACGAATACGGTTGTCAAAAATGCATTCCAAAAAATATTCATGGTATGGGACAACAACCAGGTTAGACAGTTTTATCAGAACGATGATGTTTTCTTGCCAGCCAGATGATGTTGTACCCTCCTCAATAATCCGGTTGAAAAGCTGACCGAACCACGGTGTTGGGCCCCAGCTTTACCCTTTCTGAGTTTAGTTGAGATGTCGTCAAGTCCTGTTGCTTCTCTCGATTTCATCCATTTTATTGCTTTCTTGACTTCAGTGGCGCGGTGGAATTGCACAAAATGTCGGCGATGTTTGCGAAAATGAAGGCCAACAAATTCTTTCACTGAGCTCTGCTCAAAATATTCTTGACATCCAACCGTCGTGCCTCGTCCATCAACAGGCAAAGTACAGTTCTTGTCATTAACGCAATTGAAGTGTTCGATATCCTGTGCGCTGGTGTCGGCTTTTGGCAAGGGGATCCGTGGTCGCTATCTTGTCTGCGCTTTTTGCTTGATTTCACGATCATTTGACATTCGTAATGGTTGGTAATCACGTAGGTGAATCCATTTTTTCTCTCCTCTTCGAAAATTTCTACCATTTAATGCACGGCGGGCCAGTGCGTTCCTCTCGTTGTTTTATCGATGGCTTAATTCACAAGATAGCAATCAACATCCGATGTTGAGGTAGGATGGTCTCATAGGGTAGTCAATTAGCGTTTTACTGTTCTGACTATAAAATGTGTTAAAATGAGATAAGCGTTTGATGGAAGCGTTTGACAAGGTCGTGAGTATCCGCAAAATAGACTATACGCTCGTCGCCCTCACTGCGAGCTCCAAACCTTTTTCGCCCAGGACAGTTGTTACCGTACAAACATAACCACTAAGATTGCCCGCAATGACGATATAGTTATCTGCAGCACATTACAGGCCTTTGTGTCGAGAAGTTGCCAGAAGACATCTTTTTCGGCATTGAGGTGAATGGTGCGATCGGCCGATCTTCATCAGCCGGTTATTTAATCATTCTACTTCTTTAATGGCATCATGGAAACCCTCTTAGATAGCAACGCCGGCTATTGAGTCCGTGGGCTACCGGGTTCGCGTTCTATGTGGCAGCTTTCGGCACTGCATCATCGAGTTTCTTGTAGAAATCAATGTGCCATTTCCGAAGTGCTCTTACAAATCCCTCCGTCCTTCTAGTGAGGATCCCAATATTTAATGCGCGGATGCGTATTTGTCATATGTGCCATTTATCACTTGGTGGGGTATAGCGCACCAACCACCCCTACGTGCTATCGTTCGCGGTTACCTGAAATGCGCTTCAGCGTCCCCCACGAATTTCTGAGATGCCTGCGCTCGTTCTCTGCTTTTCTGCGCCAAGTGCCTTTGAAGCGATCTATTCGTCAGCCACCTTGGGAAAGTGGATTCCACTAGCTAGCAACGCGACTGTCGCCTCTCTACATACAAGTAGCAGGTCTGTGCGTCGACCAAGCTCTTTGCTTGACATAGTGTCAGGCTAGCGCATTCCGATGGTACGACCCAGACAGGTATTGACGGAAAATTTGATGGGTGTGTGTTGGGTGGAGTAGACTTTCCGTGTGCTAGTCCCATATAGTAACACAGAATGAACGCTAGCACAATAACAGTTACAATTTGATTTTAGTGTTGAGATAACTACATTTGCAAATTGTAGTCAGCACAACATTCAGTTAGGTGCCACCGTTGGCAGAAACTACGTTTCCTAGATATACAAATTGATCGACGCCTTCAATATTCGTCCTATTAATGTAGCTAGGGAGATTGCGATGACCCGTCAAACTAAGAACCTTGGTTTTGTTCGTGTTTACCTTCAGTTCAACTCAACTTGCCTCTCTTTCAAAATCCAGGGCCATTTGGTCAAGGTCCATGACCCAGTGATGAAGATGCCATCATCTATTATATTCTTCTACGTCCTCCAGGCAAGGCAGCATGAAGAACGCCCCCGATAACAAGAAAAAATAATATTGGCGACAAGATGGAACCTCGGCGAACTCCGCTTTGGAGCTTGAAATCCTTCGAGATTTTACCTTGATGCAGCACGTGACATTCTGCAACATCATATCTGATGGCCATCATATCTGATAATAGCTATTGGTTTCTCCGAAATACCCCTTCTCCGTAAAGCACTCCAGAGACACGTCCCCTTCACGCTATTCAAAGCTTTCTCCAAATCGACGAAGAGCAAGTGCAGCGAAGATTTAAATTCCTAAATGATTTGCAGGGTGTTGATGTTGTCAAAGCAGGAGGACTCCGCATCCGCAAGCCAATCTGTTGTCTGTCAATCAAGCTTTTGAGATGTTCCTTTATGCGTTTCAGAATCATTTTAACTATTACCTTTGCGACAGCACGGAGCACGTGGATGACCCTTCAATTATCACACTCAAGACGGATCCTCTTCTTTGGGATCTTGACGATCATCCCCTTCTTCCATTCTAGGGAAATCGTCTCCAATTCGGAAGATTTCCGAACGAATGGAAGCAGCGATGAATAACTCTGCGAGGAAACCATCAAGCCCAGCGACTTTACTCCATTTCAGTGCATTCACGGCCCAAATGGTTTCTATTCTGGTTGGTGGAAGACTCCGTATCCGGATGTCATGGTGACTAGCCATATCATCCACAAGAGGAGGAACTGCACCGGATGTGATACGGTTAAGAACCGTGAAAAGTGTTCTTTCACCTCTTTAGTTGTTCATTATTGTAGGTGAGAAGTCCACTGTTGACGTCTTTCACACGACTGTCGAAAGATTTGCGGCCACATGCAAGGTCTTTGGTGATGCGATATAAAGTTCTGAAATTATTGCGTTCTACGGCATCTTTCGCTCGGTATCGGGGTTCAAGCGCGTCACGCCCACCATTAGTCGCAGCAGTCAGTAGAGCCTTTAACCCCTTCCGTTTATTGAACCCCATCCACGATTCCACAGTTAACCAGATCTTATGACGCCCTTTCGGACGTGGCCGACAACTTGTGTAGGACCCGAGAAAAAAGTATTTTTAATGGCCGCCCAATGTTCACCGATATTCTGAAGCATATTACTCAGACTTACTGTCGTTTCAGCAACAAAATAGCTATCCCACTTTCTAGGGACAACTGGATCATACAGGCGGTCGAGATTGAATTTGGGGGCCGCAGCTCTCCACCTAGCGAGAAGCCTCGGACGCAACACGTAGGCAGACGTAAACGACCATCGGATCGGATCCTTTCGAGACCGATGTTAGCGCCTCTCTTGTTCCGCACATCCAGGAGACAACTCCCAAATCTATTGCTGATCACGAAGTGGTCGGTCTGATTGTTTCCGTTACGGGAACTCAACTTATGGCAAGCTCTTTACTCAAAAAACGTGTCTCCAATGCCAAGCGATGGAAGTTGCCGAAATCCACAAACCTCCCACTATTATCGTTACGGTCGCCAAGACATGTCTGAGCAAGATATTGTCAGATTACCCGTCACGATCAGAATGTCCCATGTAGGAAGCCTTTCCTGAATTGCTTGTGATTTCTCGTAGAAAACACCCTTCTCCACTATATCGGAAGTCTCCGTCGGGGCATAGTACTGTACAATTGTAATGCTCCTTAACCTGGACCCGATTCTTGCAGTCAGAAGTCTGTCAGAAACCACCTTCCAGGCCAAGAGTGTGCGCCAGTAGACGTCGTTAGCTACAGTTTCTAATTTGTGAAATAATTATTTTTTTCAACTGATTCATATTGGACATCCACGAATGTATTTATATACATATTTACATAGTTAATTGCAGAAATGTAGCGATTGTACTAAAATATTCGAAAAAATATCCCATAACAAAGTTAAGACTTTCTTAGCATCAATATCAGCTCTGAAGATAGGTTACCGGAAAATATGATATTTCTGGGAAGAACTTCATTATCCTGCAGTCGAGTTTCAATATCAGCAGTTGCTTTTACATAAGAGAGTGTTTATCAGCTACACGTGTACGCCGTGGAAAACACAGCCAACTTCTTTTCCATTATGCCATTGACATGCTGACATATTACGTAAAAATTTCACTTCAAAAATTGCACACAGTAAAAAGAATCTATGACAAAATAAAATTCATCTGATTTTGACAGCCGGTTAATCGAATATAAAGGAAAATGAAATAATGAAAAAAAGAACGTTTCGTATCAGTATGACGCAAGATATAGGAATCTTTCCACTTCTCACAAGATAAAGCACTGCGAACGCAACTCCTGTATATGAGTCTTGCTTGGCTTTCCAAGAAACTTCCCTTTCTCATTCTATCCTCTTTAAGGACTCTGCGAATTTGTGAAGTAGTTACCCCCGTGCTGACGATTCTTTCAACAAATTGAATGAGGTGGGACGTGGACATCAAGTTTCCTTGCCAAGTGGCTTAGGGCTGTTCGTATGCTCCTAGCGAGCGTCCATTTAAAGAAATGGCACGACATTCCGAACAATTCCCTCCTAATTTGCAGGCCATCAGGAAGCGATTTGTTATTATTAAGTTGGACGTGAGAACAGGACGAAATGTTGAATAGCAAGGAAATGGTTGGTCATATGACCTAGACTTCGAGCCTACGTGAACTTAATGTTTATGATTCTGTTATGAAATTATCTAAGATGGAAAATGAAGTAAGTGAATTTCTTAGTAGTGAATTTAGGATTTGTCTGATGAGGGTGGGGAAACTTTTGACAGTAACTTAATTTATATTTTAGTTTTTAGTTTATATCCTATAATAATCTACCAATTGGGCTCAAATAAGTTGAATGGAGCTCATTATAGTTTTCAATGAATGACTATTACAATTGGTATTTACTTTATGTCTCAACATTCGCAGCTCTACAAGAAGTTTACACTTCCCTTCAACTCTTCTACATTCTCTATTTATAGAGAATCTATCCTTCCTAGCAAATACTTCTGCCATGTAACACCGCCGCCCGTATATGGCGTTGTTCTTTAAAATAAGCAATAGCACTCTATATTCTGGCCTCGCCGTTTCCATACAACGGACCTTTCATCAACCACTTCTTTAGGATATTCCTCTATCTAGATGTTTACATGATCCTTCTTCGTTCGTCTTATATGTAGTTCCTCAATTCCAAGCCGAGTATTCGCTGACAACTCAGACGGATCTACTAAAAATCGAATGTACGCCTTGCTAGCATTTTGTAGAAACAATACGAACCCACAAACCCACATGTTATCTAGATTTTCCCTGCCATAGGATATGCTTGCCTGGGTTAATCTATCAACCAATCATTCAAATCATCGACAATGATAACTTGCAATCGACCCTTGATTTTTCATACAGCCACGTTTCTTCCTTACCTGATTTATCTCTAGGCAGAGTTCTAGTACGGCTCGCAGTACTGTTAGCTTCTATGATTTAAGTTTATGTGTCTGATTTTTTTTGCGTTGAGCTTAATATTTTTCCATATGATGGATACGAACGACTTCCTACAATGTGTGCTATCGTCCTTACTTGTACCTTCTCCAAATACATAACTTTCTCCTTTACTATACTTTGTGCAGTTGTTAAACCTGTTGGTTATTTTTGTAGGTCGATGGAAACATCGAAGAGTCCAAGCCCCTTTGAGAAATAAGGGGGAAGGGTCACTATAATATGAATGACCGTATCATACTCTACCTTCTCAAGGAGTATGTTTAAGCCAACATTACCCTGTCTAATGGTACTTTCTATTAATGTAGAGAGTCGGTACCTAGCTGAGGTATGGCTCCCCTATAAATTGGGGATTGTCAAAACCCGGGGGGAGCACCATGAGAAAGACAGGAGGGAGGTGGAAATATAAGGTTCTTGGGTGAAAAGTATGTAGGCTCATATTATTCATTTTTCCGATTGAATTGTCTATTCCCCTCTCGTTAAGCCTGTTGTAAAAGGCTAGCAACCTGGGAACTGGACTTAACTTTCGGCTACGACCTTTGGTTTTGCCAATGGTTTATGATTGGACTTTGGAATGTGCGAACGTTTTTCGATGACTGTATCGTGGCCATTCTTTGGGACTCTGTGGACCACTCTTCTCCCTCCTAGTAAACTGTGCTGTTCTATTCTGCCGGAAGTAAGCGTGAATCCAATGTGGATTAATGCTTGTTTCATATCTACGGCGCGCTCTCTATCAAAAATCACTAGGCAGGCAGACAGACAAACAGATAGAATACTAACTGCAAAACTCCGGTCCAGCATGAGAAACATTTCAATAGTGCAGTGTTACGTACCGATGGAGATTTCGAATGGAAAAGAGAGAAAGCAACTCAGTGCAGTCCAAAAGAGGCTTCCTATAAGTGGTATTGTGAACGTGATGTGAGATCAGAATACCAAGGTAGGTTTTAATAACAGCACGCTCGAACATATGATTTTTAAAGGGATCGTAACGACAGTCGTGATGGTTTTCTAGTTTTCGGTAGTTTTCACCGCCTCGCAAACCCACACGGAAAATTGTTCATGCACAGAGCCTGCTATAAGGCAACTTGACCTCAGTTGACCGGCAAAATATATCTATTCAGATCGACCACATCACAAACAGTAGTAGTTGTCTCCTGGATGGGCGAAATAAGAGCGGCGCTGACATCGGCCTCGTGCGAGACCATCACTTCACGAACGCTTACGTTCGCTTGCATATTGCGCCCGCATTTGTGCGCAAGTTCAAGGTCAGGAAGTACAACGCGCGACAAAGTTCGCGGAATTATATTAAGACATATTTGCACTTCTCGTTAGTGTTATTTATTGGGCTGGAAAACACCGTTATTTTGAGGACCATTTCTTTTTGCTAATTTTCTGCAACTTCTATTCTATTCTAATTAACTGTGATTACAAAGCTACTCTGTGGTGTTTGCTTCTTTTCGCTTTTCTGAAGCGACCGCCGGCTCGTCCAAGGTCTTCAGCCTCGATAAGGAGACCCACTTGGGCCCGCCTCGGAGGTGGAGTTTGAACGAGTGCTCGCCTCGTTCAAGAACTCTAAAGGAGCTCCCGTATGTTGCATCGACCTCCGAAGAGCGTCCACCCTAATGAGGACCTGTGTATACATTTCGAGGTCCTTGGGAGTGTTGACCTCCGCTGTCGCGTGTCGGGACGGGGGAGTTGGCTGCAGCTTCGAAATCGTGTCTCTGAGCAGACGCAGCATTTCAGAGTCGCTTAACCCCGCTCTGATTTCCTGCACAGGGTCGGCAGGGAGGCGCAGACTCTTCCCGTACACCATTTCCGCGGGGCTGGCCGTGAACCCCTCCTGTTGGGCTCTACGGAGGGCGAGAGGGACGAAAGACAAGGACCGCGATCACGGCGAATCGTTGCGAGGTATTAAACCGCGGTGCCAACGTTTCAGCATACCATTGGGCTGTGGATGGTATACAGTATTCCTATGCCGTTTGAAGCCAAGGAGCTTTCCTAATTTCGCGAAAGGCGTAGATTCGAATTGTATTCAATCAATTTTAGGCTTAACTACAAATAGAAGACAATATCTAACCTCTGAGCTAGATAATTTTCGTTTAGGGATTGGGGAGTCCTAAGTCCGCATCCACCTGATGTCGGACCGGACCAAATAGAGAGCAACTTTATGGTCCACGAACTCTTCTTTTTGGGTTTAACACGAAAAGTTCAAAAATTACAAGAGAGACGAAGACGGCTACGGTTTCGTAGTGGCAGTGTCAACTCATCTTCCTCCCTCTTTTAATTTTTGAACTTTGGGTGTTAAACCCAAAAAGAGGAATCCATAGGCAATGAAGTAGAGTAGAGTAGGAGCAACTTATTCTCCATTTGATCAGATCCGACATCAAGTGGATGCACACTTATGGCTCATCAATCCCTAAACAAAAATAATTACTAATTTTTTTGAGGACCGAGGGATCTGGAGTTTCTTACTAAATTAATGGCCGATTTCCAGGAGTATCTGACTCCTAAATTCTAGTGCATCACTCCTTCTTAGACCCTTATCCACTTTCTTTAAAAATTGCTGACGGTTTCCTCGTTTTGTTTTAACTGAGACTACCTAAACTCTGAAACGACGGTGTTTTGCTCAATATGATTCATACCCAAATTGAGTTTTTGAATCAATTTATTTGAAGCCAGCAGCTCCTGTAGCCATTCATGCTCACGGTGTTTCGTGTATATTTCCCCCTTTCTAATGATGATCTAAACTGTAGTAATCATTAGTCAAATTTTAGCAACGCTTCTTTCGCCGGCATTCTGGGGAATAATGCTTTGGCGCCAAGCTAAAAGACCATCAGCCAGTATTCCCGCTTCCCTTAATTCAATATTCAATCACTTCCTTATATCCTTATATGTACTGTTTTCTCGATTTCTGCATTTCCTAACCAACCACATGATGATGTCCTATGTAAGAGAGATTGAAAAAGTAACGATTTGTGCTTTGTGTATATTTTGTTGGTTTTGGATCCTATTTGAGAAAGGCTCTGGTACCTGGTACTGACTTGAGTTCTCAACTACCAAAGAGCATTCCTTTAAGGTCCTAGCCACACCTTTATGCTTATTGGATCTTTTTTAAAGTTTTGTGTAAAACAAGCAACATCGGCTTACTGTCTGCCTGTCTGTTTATCCATCTGTCTGTTTTTCTGAGTATCTGTCACACGCATTTTTCTCAGAAACGGTTATACCGATTGCCACCAAATTTGGTGGGAAGGTGGGAACTATGAACGCTCATACATACAATGAAATACATCGTTCTATGTGCAATTTAAAGAGGGGTTCCCATACATGCAAAAGGGGGTACATATTTTTTTTTGAACAAATGTCATGTAGAGTATCAAATGAAAGGTCTCGATTAATGGTCTCAGTTTAATTCACAAGGGAGGAGGGCTGAAAAGTGGTCGTTTCTTCCATGAGCCTATTCTCAGAAACTACCCAACCGAAAAATCTGGAAAAAATCACGTAGTTGCCATTGTATGGTGCCTAGGCTCTGAAATACCCTCCATACCGATATCTGTTCAAGTAAAATAAATAATAAAATGAAATTTCGTTGCAATATACGTGGAAATCGCACAATTTCTAACAAAGTTATAATAAGTGAAAATTGTCGCTTCAGTGCAAAGTTCAAAATTTTGAATGTTAGTAGCATGCGAAAGCGAATATTCTCATTACGTGCTAGGTACTAATGAGTCAAATGTGCACCCACATGTTTTTATAAAAAAAATACACAAACCCTCTCATACCTGCAGCGTCCAACTTCCGTTTTCCCAACTTGTTTTAGTTTAAAGTATTATAGTTGCTGCCAGTCATCTTGTCCATCGACGCTGTCTACTACTTCATTGAGCATGTATCACATCGCCCATAAGTGGTATACTTTATAATTTTTAAAATTGGATTGAATTTACAGCACCCATTTTGTATTAATTTTTTTCAAAAGGCATGAACAGTCATGGAGACTAAATCTGATCCTACTTCATTCATCAAAATGAGCCTAGACCCATAAAATCATGTAATTTTCAGTCGAAAAAAGGCAATACTCACAGGGTTCAAAAAAAGAGTATCATGTGGTTATTATGAAGCATTTACGCGAAGAATTTCGTCATGAAAGCGAAAGGGTATGTGGTTACATAACTTGTGGATTTTTCACCACGACAGCGCGCCATCACAATGTCATCATTATCCGGAATTTTTTTTATCAAAACGACCAAATATCATCGAAGAGCTTTCCCATTCATCTGATTTGTCCTCCTGCGATTTTCCACTACGGGTAACGCGCTTCAGGAGTCGAGAGGAGATAATGGAAAAGTCAGAGATGGATTCTGATGAATATACTAAACACCGAATATAAAAAATTTCAAAAATTGAACGAAGCAGTGGCATAAGTGCATAGCAGTCGATGGAGATGACTTAGAAAGGGACGATATAGATTTTGCTGAATAATCTTGTATTGATATGAATAAATAAATTCAGAAAATTCTGATCAAAGTAGTATAATGAGAGACATTGGTTTAGTGACCATTGAGCTAGACCCTTTGACCAGTATCGCCGGGAAAAGTCCTCCTAGAGAATCGAACATGTTCACGTTTCGATTTAAAAAAGGACATTTGTTAATTGGTAGTGACCTTTCAAAGCCAATATATTTTAATTCTCATGTACTCAGAATATGAATTACTCGGTCGAATGATAATTTGCCACGAGAATGTGCTGAAACGTGTAAGTGGAGGAAACGCCAGCGGCAATGAAATAGACGAACGTGGTTGTTTGTTCAATACTATCTCGACGAGTAGGCTTAAGCTAGGGATTGATAAAGCCACCAAGTAAGAAACGGTAGGCTACTTGGACGTCATGTCACAAGGTCTTAATCTAGTTGATTGTGTCTAAACAAGTTCTCTTAAGGGTCATCAGTCATAGAGTAGGCCGTATTGTCCCAAAATTACCGAGGCGGAGGCAACTCTTCAGACAGTGCCTCACCTCTGCCCTGGGAGCAGCGTAACCGAAAGTGCAACAGGTGGAAAAACGCTCCTTTATATCATCGCAAAATACGCAAAATAAGGTTGCGAATTATATTGAACTAGACGGCCAGTTGTTTGAGTCTAGGCTAGACTAAAGCTAGGTAATTGTTTAGGATATGGGGGATCCTAGGTCCACATCCACATGATATTGGACCGGACTTCACCATGGACCATATAACATCTGGTGAGTTTTCACTTCTTTCATTGTTTTTAACGGTCTCCCTTCTCTCTATAGAGTTTCTACTGCGACAGCGTCATAACTTCTGGGCATCTAAGAACTTTCCTAGTGAATGAAAGAAGATCACCTGACTTGAGTGCAATAATTGAATGGGAATTTGCTTCAAGGCAGGAAGAACCACAAGAATAATAACTAAAATTATCCTGGAAAAGATCTTGTGCCGATCACATTAGCATCCTTCCGATCGTTTCACTCTGTCGTGCTCTACACAACTTACAATTATTATCACAAAATGTCACGTGCTGCGTCAGAGCAATCTCAGATAGAATTGACGTCAAAAGCGGGTCTGGTAGGGTTGTATTTGCCACCGATACTTTTTCTTCTTGTTATTGGAGGTGTTCTTCATGCTCCATTGGATCGATTGGACGATGATAATCTTTCTTGCAAGCCTCGACTATGCCAATGACATCTGTTTGCTTTTCACACTGTGCATTATGCTTTCACCGCATGGCTTTGAATTTGGAAAAGCAAACAAGCCAAGTTGGACTGAAAATAAACACCATCCTCATCTAGAAAGCGAAAAAATCTTCGAAAGATTCTTCTCTCAAACGCGGCCAAGAGTTCGCAGTCTTTTTTGCTAAGAACCCGTCCCCGTCGTGGCTATTATCGGTTGTGGTTATCGACCCTAGATAGAGAAATTTTCAACGGTCTCAAAGTTGTAGTCTCATATCAATATTGTTTTCGTTTGACCAGTCCGATTCGCTGTTGTTCGTTTTTTGGTTTCTGGGGCTGACGTTGTTACCATGTACTTCGTCTTGCCATCTGCTCGATCTGGATGAAAGCAGGCTGTACATCTCGGATTGTTCTTCCCATAATGTCAATATCGTCAGCGTAGGCTAGTAGCTGGGTGGACTCCCATTTACGTCTGCATCGCGAATCACTTTCCCCAGGGCTAGATTGGAGAAGACCTATGATAGGGCATCCCTTTGTCGTAGACCGCTGTTGATGTCGAATGGTCTTGAGAGTGATCCTGCTGCTTTTATCTGACCTCGCACATTGATCAACATCAGCCTAGCCAGTCTTATCAATTTCCTGAGGGTACCAAATTCTCTCATGGCCGTGTACAGTTTCACCCTGGTTATGCTGTCATAGGTAACTCTAAGTACGATGAAATGATGGTGCAACTGATGTCCATATTCCAACAGTTTTTCCGTCGCTTGCCACAGAGAGAAAATCTGATCTGTTGCTGATTTGCCTGGAGTGAAACCTCTTTGGTATGGGCCAATGATGTTCTGGGCGTATGGGGCTATCCGGCCTAGCAAGGTAGGGGAAAATATCTTATAGATGGTACTCAACAACGTGATACCTCTATAATTGCTGCACTACGCAATATTCCCCCTTTTATCTATGGGACAGATAATGCCTGGTTGCCAGTCATCAGGCATTGATTCACTGTCCCACACTTTGAGCATCAGTACATGAACCACTTGGTGTAATTGGTCGCCTCCATATTTAACCAATTCGGCTTTAATTCCATCGGCTCCTGGCGACTTATGACTTTTAAGCCGATGAATTGCACGGACTGCTTGTGGGTGGTAGCATTTGTCCCTCGTATATAGTTGGCGAGACCTCCAACTCGCCGATATTTTTGTTGTTGAGCAGTTCATCAAAATACTGAACCCATCGCTCCAATATGTCCATTCTGTCGGAAATCAGATTTTCCTATTTGTTTCGTCGTGCTGACTTGCTGGTAAAACTTGCGCGCCTGGTACGGTTGTTCCCTGTACTTTTCGTGTTCGCAGACTTGTTGGTTCTCCCAGGCTTCCTTTTTCCGTCTGTGAAGTCGCTTCTCCGCTCGCCAGAGTTGATGATAGGTCTCCGCGCGTTCTCGCCTTCTTTGAGAATGCAAGATTACTCGGTTTGCAGCATTCTTCCGTTGCGTTGCTAGCTTACATTTAATGTCAAACCAGCCATTCCGACTTTTCTTGTGGCTGGGGCCAAATATGTTTGTGGCGGTATCAACGATAGTGCTCTTCAGGTGATTGTAAAGATCATTTGTTGATGCTTCATCTCCAGGACATCTGTTAACTGTCACTATTGCGCTTTCCATTTCCCTCTGATAGATGTTGCAGAGGGCAGTGCTGTGGATGGCTTCAGTGTTAGCTCTCACCTAATTGTCAGAGGGGATTCAGCACTATGCTAACGAAATAATGATCCGAGTCTGTATTGACCCCCCTATCCGTTTTGACATTCATCAAGGCTGGTGGTGGCGGTGTTCAGTCAGCACGTAGTCAATTTGGATGAAAGTGGTCCCATCTAGAGAAGTCCACGTATGTTTGTGGACCGCTTTCCGCGCAAGCCGGTACTTCCAACAACCATTTCGTGCGATGCTGTTAACTTATCATTGGTATCCCCACGTAAGCTATGGGAGGCGATGTATCGTCTGAATACGGGCTCCGTCCTTACTTGACTCTTGAAATATCCCAGTATTATTTTGACATCCTACTTAGGATAGGCTTCGAGGGTCCGCTCAACTGCCTCGTAGAGGGTATCCTTTTCTGATTCTGCAGTCTCCTTTGTAAGGGCATGATCGTTTATGAGTTTACAAAATGCATAGCCTTTCGCTTATATTTTCACGTCCGAGGCTACTTCTGTTGCTTTGTAACATCGGTTTTCCGTGTAGGGTTGTCAGCCCTACCCAATCCCCAACCTGGAGGACCAGTTGGTACAATTTGTCCGGTTTTTAGGTGCAGGACATTCGCATCATCGTTCTCCGTCCAGAATTTTTTCATTAAGAAAGAACTCCCAGCAATTACCACGTGGAAGTGGAGATTGGATTTGGTAATAGAGCTGTTGGTGTTGGTTTAGCAGATGTTTCCCAGTTTTATTCGCCATCGTGGGTACCAATCCACGTTTTGCTCCGGGACCTATACTACCCTTTGGCCGCCGTATTTAATAATACACAGCACAATCAGGTCTAGGGACCAGCCATGCAGTGCTTGGTGAAAGCAACAGCAAAAAAGAAAATGTTAAAGGTACAAGGCATGTGACACTTCATAATGGTGAATTGTGTCTTTAAATCGATCCATACATCAGTGCAACCTGGGTGAATTAGCGCTTCGCTTGCAGACCAGATCATTCGCGCCGATAATACTTAATTAAGGTGGTGAACAACGACCTAAAATCCGATGATTTTATATGCTGGACAATGATACCTACCTAAGCAAGGATTACGACGAAAAGTATGGTTGATTCTGATCTAGATGAGCTGCCACACTATCGAACCGAACAATGGTTAAAGAAAAAGCAAATTTGTTAAGAAATATGAAAGAGATTCTTAGATTTTAGGACATAGAAAAATAGTCGTGCCAGTAAAATATTTTGCGTATCTGCGGGTTTGGTGCAATTGTGGGTAAATTTTTTCTCTACCTACAATAATCACTTCATAGAGATTCAGAATCTGACAATAGATCCTCTCCCTTTTCCCACTAAACTTGTAGCCATCAAAAGTTGCTATATATGAAACAGGTACTCGTATGTTACACTGAGGGCACCCAAGTAAATACGGTTTCCTGTTATGTTATTATTACTTTAATAAATAGCTTTCCACATATCGATCTTATTATTCCTAAAAATTGTTCGCCCCTAGTCATCTGTAGCGCTTGAGGTTTTTCCTTACCGATATCAAGACTGCGGTCTTCAAATTATTCTGTCGCATTACTTTTACAATTTGTATTTATTTCGACTTGGCCTAAGCACCATAGATATATACCAAGAACGCAACCCCCAAAATGAAACATGTGTAGCAGTCACCACATCAATTTGTCGTAAATAATTTCGGCCCACATTGCGCTATCAGGCTCTTAGTCCTGACCAACCCCTTGCGATGGTCTCCCTTTAATTAATCCTTTAACCGAAGTTCCCAAGTCTTAGAGCAGCGCTTACTTTCTACGGATCTTCCTGAGCCAGAGACATTTAGCGAAGAGGAAGCGACGGGATATTCGGGAAAATGAAATGATGACAGAGGAAAGCTTACATATCGTAAACATGAGAAATGAGCGTATAAACAGAATTTGCCACATTACACCCCATTCCGGAGTAAGGACCGACTCGACGACAACAAGACAAATGCTCCAAGTTGAGTTCGCCCGATGGGAGCCGCACAGCAAAAAGGGCAAAGGTTTACCTAGCCAATGGTGCGTGGGTGGGGATGATAGAGTGAGATTTCATGACTTATTTTATATATTCATGCACATATTTGCCACGTTTTCAGTGGGTAACGTAGGAGAATGGCATTTTTATTATGAAAAGCCTATGAAAGACTTCCACTAACATGGGTTCGGTATTGATTCAAAGCCAGCTTTCGTTTTTCCACCCGAAAGAAAAGTCTTCCACATGTGATGTGCTGCTGAAATATTTAGGAAACGTATATGGAATTTTCTGTTTGTTTTTTTGCGCGATTGAATGAACGAAAACATCTTTCTTTGAGCAAAAAGCCCGAAAATGTAACGATGAAGTCGTTTTTATATTAAAATTTCATAAAAAGACCGTGAAATTTATAAAGGGTCTCTCTTTGTACATATTTGTTTCCATATTGTAGCTGGTTGGGTTGTGGTTAAAAATTAATATCTTTCACAAAGACTTTCTATTTAGAAGTTACGAGACAATTTGCTTCGCTTGCGAACGTATATTTTCATTCTTCGCTCCAAATTTAATTTAATTCGATATTTACCAGGATTTCAAAAGGCTTTTTCAACCTTTCATTACTTGTTTTTCCACTGCCATCGTAATTTTTTCAAAGTCAGTTTCAAGGATTCTACAAACTCATCCCCAAAGTCTTGAAAGAAATCTGGTTAAATTAACGGAATAATGAAAGCTAAAGCTATATCTAAAACTGATCCTTTTTTATAAGCACGCATCAATTATTGATATTATGAAGTTCCCATCTCCATGGTTATGCCGTGGATGTGGAATCTTTAAAAGACTGGCAGCGGAAACTGCTCACGTGTACGATTTGTGGACGAAAGACGGGCGTATACGTACTAAACCACACCCGCTCACCCTGCAGGCGAGTCATTAGATATTACTTCATGGGGCTGGGTACTAATTACGCTGTTATTCTTATGTGACTGTCGCTTGTCTTCCCCTTTGGCTATAAAGAGCTCTCTTAGAACGTTGCTTACAAATGTCACTACTTTCGGTCAACCATCTTCCAACTGTAAAATGTCCTCAACCAAGGCACACATGCTCGGAATGTTGGTCCTCCACGCCGCCTGTCCTTACCAAATCAGATACCCAAGCGAATCATTGTGCTGTGCCTAATCCTGTGCAGATACCAGAACATAACTGAATTAGCTGGTAAAAAACTCCAAACCAAGGTATGACTACTTTGCCGACGGTTAACTCTGGGTACCAGGCGATCCCAGTTTTAACTAACCCTGTTTCGGCAAAAAACGCTCTGTCGAGATAGACTTTTTTTCACCGGTAAAGCAAAGATCATGGAAGTTAACTAGGAAAAAATTAAAAATCCAATCAAAAAGCAATACATAAAATAAACTTCGACCATGACGATTTTACCCTGAGCGAAGAGGTAACCCTGAGCTCATCGATGGGGAACTCAAGTCGAGGCTCAAATTCTCTACTTACTCAAGGGGGAACCTTAACGGACGAACCGAAGCAGTCCCCTGCTGTATGCATTCCGGACCCAGTTGATACCACCTGCTGAGGTTAAATTCTTCGGGCAGAAAACAGCCTTAGGACAAAACGCCTCCGTGCAAACCACCTTCAGGCAAACCGCGGACGAAACCAATGTTATTGATAATCAATCCATCCGGTTACGATACCTAGCAGCGAGAGTAGCTTAGGAGGAAACTTCTACCAGCTATAGGGATTATATCCTCGCAAGGGATTATACTACGCTTTTTGCTGGTAGTTGTATACCGTAAAATGTTACGAATAAACGACGAAAGCGCACTTATCAGTCGTCGGATCAATAGTTGCAAGACATGTATATACCTCATACAAGAAACATGTGTTTTTGGTGAGGCAATTAGAGGCGTAGACTTCTGACCTGCTGACTTGTTGTATGCCAATAGAAATGATATACCCCGTTCCTGCATGGTACTTTCACAGGACCTCCAAGCTATCTTGGTTATAGACTTATGTGATGGCGACACCACAACGATCAAACTGACCATTAAAAGTCATTAGGGAGATAAGGAAAGTCAATAGTGCTCCACGTGTCTTCCTCATAACGTAGACGAAGTTCCCAGTGGAGCATTCATCAGAGCTAAGCAATATGCCAAAAGTAGAGACATGGGAATAATAATATGTTAATGTTAACGCCCACCATATGTCTAGGGAAGTTCCAACATCGACGCCAGAGGATCGAGACTACTGAACTAGCCAGTAGGAACCGAATTGCATATCCTTAAATTGGGTAATGAACCCACTTTCTTCAACTGGTTAGGCGAGAGGCCATCGATATCACGGTACCGTTTCCTAACATTGCGGCTCTTTTCGGGGAGTGAAGAATATCAAACTAAATCACGCTCTCGGATCACAGGCGGGATTGATTTCGTAATGGGCATGGATCCACCTGCATCCACTTCATTTCGGAATCCACGATCCCTGGCAGATGCATCAAATTCAATGCTGGAATTGTGACAACAATGCAGATGATCACAAGCAGCATGAGAGAAGCTTTCGAAGAGTGCAGTCCATTCAAGACGCCAAAAGAAGGTAAAGCACCAATGTGGAACTCGGATTCCTCAATCAAGCTCTAAAGTGTGATTCAGCCGCTGACTGTAGTCAGTACAAAGAGGCTCAAAGAGCTCTAAATAAGAGTATAAGGTCAAATTAACTGGCGCGATGTGAAGGTGATATTTATTCCCAAACGAGGAAAGCCGACCTACATAGACGCAAAAGCTTCAGACCGATCAGTCTAACTTCCCTTCCTTTAGTTGATTGTTTCATAAGAGATACATACATCCCTAGTTGGCCACGTCCGTGTAGGCAATATGCCTACTAGAAAGATAAATTAATGGAGACAGCACTCCATGAGCCAACGACAATGTCCGATAAGGAGTATGCCTTAGGCACATTCACGGACATCGAAGATGCCTCATTCGCAGCGATTTGTAACGAAGCAAGATAGCATAGATGCTAAATCAGTTGATACGGGTGATATCAGCTATATGCAGTCAATGTGAGGAGGATGAAGAAAAGGCCCTACACTTCGAATGCAGCTGCTCGGGATACCCAGACTTCAGATGAAGATACCTTGGTAAAGTTTTCTTTGACGAAGAGTCCGCACATTCTCTTCCCAGATTCGCGAAAGCCTGTGAACGTCATAGGCTAGAGACCGTTGAATAGCGATTTCTGGAGATAATACAACGGGCCTAACAAAGGCCTGAATGCTTAGAGTTGCAGCTCCCCCCACTAAAGTAAAAAAAAGTAGTCCCCCCATTAAAGTAAAAAAAGTAGCTGGTAAACATGATAACGATTAACTCATATATCGATGAACGGAATTAGCTTATGTGTCTATCAGTATTTCTCTGATTTCATTGATGTTGCACTTTCCTCGTTTTTGATAATTTTAACACCTTTCCTGATCCCTGGTACAAAATCGCGATATCTGTGATGTAGGTGACGCTGGTGAGGTCGTTGAGTTCTTGAAACAACTTGAAAGAACTGTCGTCCCTGACCTGAATCTACATCTTCTAAAACTGTCGCAGCCACATGACGAATCAATTTTGACTGCTGGCAATTATTATAACCACATGTCAAACATACCTCCATGTTACCAATTTAATAGTGAGTGTACTGGATATGCTGGATATTTGCGGTAAGCTACCCGATATAATTTAAATAACAAAATTGAGGTGGTGATCGGCGGTTCTTTTTGTAGAAGGCAAAGATTGAGCTTGTGCCGTTCAACCATATGATGTAAGTGTTTTACCACTAGGTACGCTCCGCATTTACCTTCTTCAGGACGGGCTTTCTTGAAACAAAACTCAATGGCTCCCAGCTACACTTGATCCGTTATTGAAGAACTGCTCCAATGGGGAGTATGTGTGTATGTTTGAGGTGAAGGAGAGGCAGAGCCTCTGAGCACTCAGACCTTAGTGGTCCATTGTACTCGATTCCTCTGTCTAACGGAATATTCCGGATTAGTTTTTGTATCGCAGGATTTCTGTTAGTGGATGCGATGCTATCCGCTGCCTTCCGTGGATTCCGCTTCCTCTTTACAGGATGGAGACGTGTCATCATTGGATAATTTCTATTCTGAACATATGCCCAGCTAGTGAATTATGGCCAGTCAGAATGCCCACAATACTTTTGCAAGTTTTCCTGCTTTCCGGCAGGATTAACTTTGCAGTATGTTTGTTTCGTTCTGACAGGAAGAGCTTGGTCTGTCTAGCAGCATTAAGGTTCCGCCACCTGTCATTATGGAAAGCTTGTTCCCAGTTTTTGATAGCAGCATCATCCAATGCTACCGGCACCCCAATTACTGGTTCCGGCCCGGGGATGGGTAAAGTTGAAGCCTCTTTTGCTAAGGTATCCGAGATTTAATTTCCCTCTAGGTCACAATGACCTGGTACCCAGAGTAAATCCACCGTATTGAATCTAAAAACAGAATTCAATCGGTTTCTACATTCCTGAACGATTTTTGAAGTGATCAAAGTACTACTACTTTTCGTTTTTATTCAAGAGGTAGACTCCTACTCGTTTTCTTGTTTTCTCCTTTTGAGCCATCGGTGTAGAAGACGTCAGTATATCCTCACACGCATTTTTCTGGTTCCTCCCAGTTCTCTCTTCGTTTCAAGATAACATCATATCTTCTACCAAACAGCTGAGTGATAGCTGTACTGCTGCTCTTCAAGTATTAATCTTCTCTAAAAATTTAAATTACCTAAGAACAATCTGAGCTGCTGCGCTTTGGCTTGTTGCATATATGAGTGGATCGCTTTGACTCTAGCTGGCAAAGAATGCGTTTCTACCCTTAACAGCTGGTATCCTAAGAAACTGACCCCCTGCTAACAACAAATGCATTTGCTTTCATTCAGAACCACTTCATATTGCTTTAACTTGTCGAACAGAGTCGTTAAATCGTTGGCAATCTTTTCAAGTGAAGATCAAGCAACTAATGGCGTAAGTCGAAACCTCCTAAAGCTTGCTTGATGAATGGCTGGAATGTGTATGCCACATTCCGTATTTAACGGGATCTGACTAAATGCTCTTACTAGGTTTGCTGTTCGAAAGATATTATGCCAAATCTTGGATTTGCCAAACTGTGTACTTGTCTCACCAAGTGCCGCTGTTAAGTGCGCCATAATTTCCACACTTTTCACTAAACTAATCTTCTGGGTTGCGAAGGAACTAACGATCTTGTGTTTTGACTACATGATGTTCAGTTCGATGATCCACCATTTGTCCGAATTCTTGTGGGTGATTTACATCCTAAAACTCGAATAGAATGTTATGATATGGAGTTCCTCCAGTGATTGCCTCAATGGTCGCTATTGTACATTTGTTACCTCTTCTTGGTAGGTAAGTGGAATTGTTGAATCTCGGAGATAGCCGTGTTGAATATCTGAAAGAGGTTCGTGATGTTCTAAGAAATCTCCTAAGAATACTATTACCCTGCAAGGAAAATCTCGTCGAAGTGTGAGTTTGAACGTGAGGATGACGTATCTGTTTTCGCTTTTTGAATGGTCCTTGGAAGTTTAACAGCAGATAAACGTATGCATTGGTGCCAGTCTCTACGAGGAGGAGTGTCTTCATAGTTGAGAGCATGAGGGGATGAGATGGGGATCATTATAATTACACGGCTTTTTACATTTGCAAAACGTCAGCATTACATCTCCACTGATAAAAAGATATACCTTGGGGAATTTCGTATCTGGACTGAGAATGCGATCCGGAGCAAAAGCACTGACAATGACATCTGCAAAAATTCACAGAGCGACAATCCTTTTGACAGTCTACAGCTCCGTTTTCAGCTCTGCAAGTTGGCTCGACAGCTGGTATGTCTGTCGTTGCTTCTGCAACGCTTGGCAAAAGTGCAGCGTCTACCTTACCATGTAAATGGGGTACAATCTGTATTGGCTGGGCCCCTATTGCAGCCATAATCGACTCAAGAGCAGATGGTAGGCATCTCACCCATCGACCTTGCATCAGCAATTCTGGAGCTACGATGCCGACGAGGCTCTGCAGACAAAGGACAACCTGGGAGAGTTCGCATAAGCTATGGTATGAGGTTTCTCCAATCGACTATCGAATGATGTTGCCAACTTTAGTGATATACCGCGGCGGTAGCATTCCGATGCGTTTTTGTGTTTTGATGCGATGTTTTCTTGTGTTTTAGAGTCGTCGATCAGGTTGCTCACGTCTTCCATATAAATTCGAATATCTATCCCGTTGGCATGGTTTTCCGGGATTGAATCACGATATCACCCCGAATTCAGTTTAACAGTCAGGTAAGAGTGAACACTGATTCCACCGCATCAAACTGCTTCGTAACACTTATAAAGGCGAAGTGGATGTCGCAATGTCGGTTCTGAAGATGAAGCATTCACAAATGATTTTCACAACTAATTGAATATTATTTTCAGACAAAGTAAAATCTGATTTGTGACTATATGGGTATATTGGAGCGATTAGTTCACTATTTTGATTAGGTACTCAACAATCAGAGTGTTGTCGACCACTACTAGCATAGCCAGGGTAAAATAGTACGCGGCCATGTGAGAATTAGGTATCACGGCTAAATCGATAAGACTGACTAAGCTCCGCTCGAAGCGTCGCATCATACAGCCAAATTCTTTACTGTACAGGACTTCCTAGTTCTCATGTATTCTTTGGACACTTGGGTTCTTATCAAGAAAAAATGCGAGCCGCTTTCAAAAGAAGAATCCTCTGAACAATGCTTATCCCTCTGCGGGAGGATGGACGATTCCGTAGCCTATTAAACGACAAAATTAAAGAGCGATACCACGTGGTTTAATATGTATAGGAAAGGATGTTGCAGACCGGAAAATCTATAAAGGCAATAGGTATGGTAGAAAATGAAGACGTGGCAGACCCTGCCTGAAATGAAACGATGACATAGACCAGCATATCAGACAGCTTTTGAAGATAACCAATTTGTGGACTTCTTCCTTATTAGGAGAATTATTAGTACACTTGTAATTATAGTATGAACCTCCCATTTAAGCCCCCGGTTTAAAAAACAATATAAAAAATAAGTATTAAAAATTTTTGAAAACTTTTGATTTATGTTCTGAGTAAAAACAGGATAATGTTAGAGGTTCATCCGAGAATGGCATGTGTTAGCTATTATTTTCCGCAAACCACATTAAATTATTTTTATTTTCACGCCCTGAGCAGCGTGCGCTGCTTCAAAAAATGGGATTTTCAGAAAAAAAATTGTTTATGAAAACTTGGATAAAACAATTCTTACCAATCTGAATTAATATCCGCGCCGTACAGTACTCCATTCTTTTCGATGGCTTCTTGCTGGTCTATTCTCCCGGCTTCTCTACGGGAGATCCTCGCTTCTTTTGTTACTTCTGCTACTGCTTGGGCTTCTGACTTTGCAATCCTTTCTGCATTTTTCTTTTCCATTGCACGGAAACATTGGCTCCCCGTAATTACAGCTAACTCTTCGATGACCTTCATGGGGGTGAAGTGCCCTTCATTGAACAGGCAGACAGCAAAATTGTGAGTAGTTTCAACAACCACTTTGCCATTGAACAGTGTCTTTGGTGCAATTTGCCAAATCATGCTGTTGAAAATTTCATTTTGCATTTTGATTAGAGGCTCCTAAACATCTTGTCAGCAACTCTTCTCTCGTTAGGTCCTTATAGATTGATTCCACTGCAGGTATAATTGAAGGATATTTTGGTGCTCATTTGTTTTGTGTTCATTTTTTGCTATAGTCCGCTGCCAGAAGTTTCAGCTTGAGGGCAGTAAAAATGGTGAGGGTCGTTGTCAGTTGAGGCACGGTAGTAATAGGTGGCCATTATGGTCTTCCTCATTTCTTCTACCTCAAAAGGGTTGCTTCTAATTGCTTTTCCATAATATTTGGGCAACTTGTCTCCCTGCGATTCAGTCAATTTGCCTTTCCCTTTCAAAGAAAGGTGAAGCTTCACTAATTTCCTAGTTGTCGAGCCCATTCTTTTGCTAACATGGTTAACACATTCTTTTTTTTTAACAGGATGCTTTTCTCCATATGGTTGAGCCTCAGATATGGCTTTATGATTTTTTGGGTCACAATCAGCTGTGTAGTCCAGATAGCAAACACATCTCAAGTCCACTGACGTTTTAAAAATTTCAAGAATGCCTTTAACCTGCATTGCTCCACTACCCATAGTTAGCATTGCACTGAAGCCAATGGGTATCGATTCAAATTTCAAATTTCACATGCTTTGCAAAACATGCTACTGAATGAAATGCCTCTCACTTTTGCAGCCGGCACTCTTATAGCAGCTACAACACCAAATAGAGAAGATAATCCTCTCTTCATCCAGGATCCATCAATTGGAATTGCAATGTCTCCTGGCTTATAACATGACCTGAGTACAGTTGTCTCCTTTTCCTCTATAGCAGCTTTGTTCATACAATAATTTGCAACTACACTAGAAGCTTCCCTTATCTTTTTAGTTAGCTCCTAGAAGTAACTTTTGGGAACTGCATTCTACAAAACAAACTAACACCAGCATGACCTATTCCAAGGAATCCATCTCGTAGCAAAACACAGTTTTAGGTTGACCTCATAACTATTCTTTACAAAAGAACAAGATGGTATCTCAACAGATTTGCACCTTCCTGAACTGCAGTGAACGTTTATTTTAAATCCTAGCCCACGTTCTTGAGAGATTACGATTTACCCTTTTTCATGACACTTTCCACAACTAACTGTTTCCGAAAGAACACTAAACACCAAGAAGAACTCCAAAATGACATGCACAAAGTTCTGTGATGTGGAAGAAACAAATTCGTTGCTTGTACGAAGTTTTGTTGCAGATGTTGAAGTATGAGTTGGTTAGTTTCCTGCTCGTCGTCCTTGGAATGTTGATTGCGGTAGAATTTTCTTTTTTTTTGAGCGTCCAAGGCGTTGGTTGCTTGTTTTAGTTTCTTTCCGATCGATCGAATGAACTTCGGATGAACGGAACGAAGGTACTTTACAAATGCGAACAACCCAACCAAACAGTTGTCAATTAGCCTTTTAATATATGTATAGCACAAACACCTACTTCGGTTAGTTTTTAAGGTTTTGTGTGAAACAAAACCTTATTAGAATCGATTCGATGTCTGTCTGTCCGTCTGCCTGTCTGTCTGTCTGTCTGTCTTCTTTTTTTTTTGAAAAGGTGGCAATCTCCAAAGGACACTGGCCTGGACACGCCAGCGTGTAGGATTCTTACCCACTAAAACCACCCCCGACTCCCCCCAAGCCCCGTGGAACCACCGTACGGTATTACATCACGGGGCGGAGTCAGCTGATTTTAGCTTGGTCCCCTTTCGTCTCTACGCGGCGTACGTAACCGCGCTTTTCTGGTCTCCTCTGCCTTTCGCAGTTTGCTATGGATAGTTACGACCATGGAGTTGATCGCATCCCAGTCTTCCTGACATGCTAGCATTCTTCGCACCAGATTCTCTGGTACGAGCACCTCTCCTAGAGTCTCCTCTAGGTTCTTCTTTTCTCCACAAACCTTGGGCAGTGGAAGAATATATGCTCTGGGTCCTCTGGGACTCCATCGTAGTTTGGACAATCGGGTGAGGTATCTAGTTTAAACCTGAACAGGTACTGGCGATATCCTCCATGCCCCGTGACAAACTGAGTAAGATTATAATTAATCTCACCGTGCCGTCTCTCCAACCACTCCTTGCTGGCAGGGATGAGCCTGTGTGTCCACCGACCCTTTCCCGAGCGTTCCCAACGCTCTTGCCATCTATTTAGAGATCTCTCCCTTTCGGCGTTCTTCCTCTGCGATAAAGTAGAGATAGACTTCGCACTATATATATTCGTCATCTCATCTGCCAGGATATCAATAGGCATCACTCCAGAGACGACGAATGCTGCATCATCTGAGACAGTCCTGAATGCCGAGCACACCCTTAGGGCTGTTCTTCTGTAGACTGAACTCAGTTTATTAGCGTTAGATGTAACCTGCAATGCCTTTCTCCAAACTGGAGCTGCATAAAGCAGGATCGAACTCACTACCCTAGCTATAAGCAACCTGGAAGCATGCCGTGGCCCTCCCACGTTCGGCATCATTCTTGCCAGGGCCACACTCGCAGTGGATGCTTTGTCGTAGACATACTGCACGTGTGGCTTATAGCTAAGCTTCCCATCTATCATCACTCCCAAGTATTTGATCGAAGGCTTAGAAGTGATGATATGATTCCCAATTTGAATACGGGCAAAATTTCTTTTACGGTGCTTGGTGATGAAGACCGCCTCCGTTTTTTCCTCCGCAGGTGTCAGACCAGAACCCTCTAGCCAACTCTTAACAGCACTGATCGCTTCGCATGAGTATAACTCAGCATCTGCGAGATGCTTTGCGACAACAACCAGCGCTATATCATCGACGTAGCCCACCACCGTGGCTTGCTCCGGAAGAGGAAGATTAAGAACATCGTTGTACATGATGCAGTGGGCCCAGTACGGAGCCCTGTGGGACACCCGCGGAGACAACGTACTCCTGGAGTCCGTCATCGGTGTCATACCAAAGCCTCCGTTCTTGTAAATAGCTGTTGACAATAGCTGCAAGATAAGCGGGAATACCAATCTTTGCCAGAGATTCCCGTATTAGGTTCCAACTGGCCGAATTGAATGCATTTCTCACATCCAGGGTCACTACTATGCAATATTTGCTAGTACTGCCCTTTCCGTGGATTGCATCTTCGGCCAAGCCAGTAACCATTTTGATGGCATCAATGGTTGATCTGGCTTTAAGGAACCCATACTGCCGATCTGAGAGACCTCCCAGGCTCTCAACAATCGGGAGTAATCTATTATAGATTACTCGCTCTAGCATTTTTCCCAGAGTGTCCAAAAGACAAATAGGTCTGTAGGAGGTTGGCTCACCTGGAAGTTTGCCAGCCTTAGGCAGAAGCACCAACTTCTGTCGTTTCCATGATGCAGGAAATATCACCTCGGACATGCACGCTTCGAACAATTCAGCGAACATGTCCGGTCTGGATTTCACAGCAAGCTTGAGGGCCTTATTCGGCACACCATCCAGACCCGGAGCTTTGTTATCTCCTATTCTAGCGCAGATCTCCAGCAGCTCGTCACTGGTGACTGGCGGTATTGCCGTGTCGTTCAGAGGTCGCTGTAAGCTGTCAATGCTCTCCTCTTGCTGAGGGAATAACGCCTGGATAATTTTTAACAAGAGTGAAGGACACGTGATCTGCGGAGATGATCGCCCTCTGAATCGCCCCATCACGATTCTATAGGCACCCCCCCACGGGTTTACGTCCGCTTCTAAACAGAGCTCCTTAAAGCATTCCCTCTTGCTCCGTTGGATGGCGAGCTTGAGGGTTTTGCGAGCTTCCTTATATGCGCGCTCTTTTTACCCTTGGTCGATTCTGCCTACCGCTCTTTGAGCCGCTCTTCCGGCTCGGTGACAGACTGATCAAAGGCTGGCCAGTTCAGCATTCCACCAGTAGTTTGGTCTTTTACTGGGGAAGGAGCACCTCCTCGGCATGGACGCGTCACACGTTTTGGCGATGCATTGGGCCACATGGGCAGCTCTTTCCGTAGAGGCGCCTGCTTTATTAGGTTGGTCTAACCACACCTCCATGAAGGTCTGCTCATCCAGAGCTTTAGCGGAACAGCCTGACATCTTTCTCGGTTTCGAGCATGATGGTCTTATGCCCAGTGACTCCACCCATAGCCCAAAGAAGATTGCCTGGTGATCGCTGTGGGTGTAGTGCTTGCTGACGCACCAAGACATACCACGTGGCAGTGCAGGGCTGACAATAGTTAGGTCTACGATTGAGGTACACCCCTCTTTCTGAAAGGTGTTTTCATATCCTTCGTTGGCGAGAACGACATCCAACTGTGCAAAAGCGTCTAATAGACTGCGGCTCCTTGCATTTGTCTCTCTGCTACCCCACTCACGGGCCCAAGCATTGAAGTCCCCAGCAATCACCCTTGCATCGAGAACAGGACTGTCAAGCATTTCTTCGAATTCGGGCAGTGTCAGACTTGGTGGGGCGTAACAGCTGTACACATATACCCCGTTTATTTTCGCCCACACAAAGCCGCTGTGTGTCTGATTCCCAGTACATTGTATGGCTTGTCGACCGCATGCCCATATCGCCGCTCCACCAGACGAATCTATAACACACACGCCACCGTGACGGTTTCTATAGGGTTCGCTAATGATGGCAATTTCCACCTCGGATTCATAGACGGTCTGCTCGAGTAAATCTTGAGCGACCTTACAATGATTAAGGTTGATTTGAATAAACCTCATTTTTTCATTGAAGTCAGCGCCTTCCTAAATTCCGAGCATTTAGCACTCCCGGCAATATGCCGGTAGTCCCGTCCCTCACTTCCTTCGCACAATAAGCACTTGGGGTCACGCTTTGGCAATATGGCCTTTCTCCCCACACCTTTTGCATCGATCGGACCAATCAATGCCGCTGGTGCATTCGCTCGCGAAATGGCTGTCTGTCTGTCTGTCACAGCCGATTTATTCGGAAACGGCTGGACCAATTGTCACGAAAATTAGTAAGTGTGTGTGATCTGTTGTTCCCTTTACATGCGGCATATGGCGCCATTTTGTGTTAATTTTAAGGGGGGCTCCCCATACATGTGAATGGAGCGTGCAAAATGTTTTTTCATAGAATGTGGGCATATGGGGTATCAAATTAAAGGGCTCAATTAGTGCTTTTCGAAACTGGTTCCATATTTGATACTAGGTGGAAAATAGGGGAGTGAGGGTTTAAAATGTGACCCCCAAAAAGTTAAACAGGTCTCGTTCTCAGAACCTATCCAACCAAAAAATCTGAAAAAAAATCATAGTACTGCATCTCTATGAAATCTAGGCCTCAAAATATATCCAGTTCCGATATCTTCACAAATAAGGTTAATAATACATAGTACATTTCCACATTTTAGAAATTTATCCGGCAACCCCCCTTATGTTAATCCCAGAATTATAAAATTTGGCATGGGTATAATGAAGACCATAATGCACAAGTTGGTAAAGCTTGAAGAAAATCAAACTATTATTAACAAAGTTGTAGGGTGTGAAACTTTGCCATTTTTTGTGAATTTCGTGCACTCTACAACCTGCATGACGTCATCATTACATATCAATTCATTTTATGAATGGGGTCGCAAAGAATTATTTTGTTTTAGTTTTTTAGTCACAATTACTTCAAACAGAGCTGTATGTATGTAGGTATATAGTATATGCGTGCTAATGAAGTTTGCGGGTAGTATCTAATTCAGATATTTCTACATTAAACCAGCGGTATTTAATATACGTAGTATATATGTACACATGAACGCTTTTGTGCACAAAGTAAATCGGAAATATGAGTACGATGAATTTATATACGTGCATATATGTGTACAGTATTCGGAAATAGGCAGTTTGTTTGTTTAGGGTGAGCGTAATACCTATGGCTGTAATATGTACGTATGTCTCGTAGTTTGGAAAAATATGAAGGATTATGTTGGATTTGATTTCTTACATAAGATGAACACAAAACCTTTATACCCGAAGCGCGAGCTTCCGACTTGTTTTTTATAAAAGGCGTAGTGCGCACCAGCCAATTCGCACCGGACCAGCTGACAAGCAGACGACGCCCGCTTGCGAACGAACGATTATAGCGGCGAGAATTTTTTGAATTCAACGCTCGGGATGGCCTCGTTTTGTTCGGGAGAAAATGAAAATTTTTTTAAGACCAAAAAAATAAATTTTTTTGACCTTCTACACTGTGCTCTCCTCTTCAGTAAAGTACTTTACCATTGTTGTTGAAAGACAAAAGGAGATTTGGCATGCCAACTTATCTAACAACATAATCCGCTAATAACTGCCTCCCAGAAAAGTCATTAACAACGACTAAAGTGCTACTAAATTCCAGAATTGCTTGTAGTCAACTTCCATGTTTTTTAGAAGTCAGCCTAATCTGCTCTCTCATTACAAATATTGTTCAATAAGAAGGATGTCACCATGTATATCTCTAAATCCCCTGTAAATGGATTCTGGCAACTGAACGTTTTATTGCTAACTTCAATATTTATCTGGTGGCAGAATGAACAAATCTACTTAATTATCATTTTTATGCAAACATGAGTCCTTAAGTTGCGATTTCTCTACATTTGAAATGCCAGTTAACTGCTCTTCTCGCACTAGAAGCATTGCCCTCACCACCCTAAATCTTGGAAAATAAAATGTATTCATTTTCAGAATGCTGGAGTGATTGTTTGACCAACATTCATTTCCATTTTCCGTCCCCAATAGCTAGTATTCAAATCATGTCAATTTCAATGGTGGAAATTCTTAAATAACAAACTTATCATCTAACATTATGCGTTGTGTATGCTCTCAGCTCCATTTTTCCTCTCTCGCTCGAATAGACGCATCCTATTGGATTCCTTGGTATCCTTTTTCATCCATCGCAATATTGAAAGTATTTACTTTCTCTAAAGTTCGTACAAAGAATAAAATATAAGATCCCCATGTTTTCGCGGAAAAAAATTTATTTGAAATTCAATCCTCGCTTGTCACATTATTTGCTAACCCCCAAGTACTTCATGAACATTTTTGGAATGTAACAAATTGAAAGGAGCAAGACGTGAACGCTTTTGTGGTATTGTGTGTTTTTGAATGAGGTTTCTGGGTTATTTGCATAATTTCATTATTTGTTCCGCTGTACCGTTTTTTGCTTTCTCTTCGTCGCTAAATCTAGACGATAATGGGATGGAACTTGGCAATGTTGAATTATCGATTTTTGTACTGGTTTTAAATTGAGTTCATTTGAGGGCAATCAAGGTTAAATTGTAAATAAAAAAGTTTGCGTTTGACACTTACAAGAGAACATGCACTATATGGCCTACCGAACGCAAGCGGAATCCGGGAATTTTCCGGTAAATTTACGAAACATGGTAATATACTATTATTGACTTTATTTGTGCAGATATCGAAACGGGATATATTTTGAGATCTAAATTTCATATAGATGCATCACTGTGACTTTTTTCGGGTTTTCCGGTTAAATAGGTTCTGCGAATAAGACGGGGTTCACTTTTTGAGGCGCACATTTTCAGTCCCATCCACCCTATATTTCTCCTTCGGCTTAGCAAGTACTAACTCCTTTCGTTTTCCATATGGCCAACCGAATGCGGGCGGAATCCAATGAGTAGCAGCATATCGACCTCATGCCTTAGATTCATACCTGAAATGGACGTAAGGTGATTGGCTTTGAAGGCTTATTAGTCGCACAGAAATAATTTTGATTACAGTTTATTCAGTGTACAAGTGTACACAGACTAGACAAAGTAATATCATCTGAATATCATGTCCGCCATATTTGAATTTGGTGACGTTACATGGGTCGTGATTATCGAGTAATCAATTTCGATTTGAAAATCGTTTCGAATATTTTATTGAGAAGTGTTAAAATTTATGGTTTTAATTTTTTTACCAATCGTGTTTAAGATAAATTTTTGTGGAAAATTGAAAACGGTGAGGTTCTCGATAAATAGTTGGGAGGAAGTACCTTAAGATTCTTTCATTTTCCGAAGAATGAGGCAATTTGCGAAGAGTGGAGAAAACTTCGTGAAAAGTGTAGGAAGGTCGACTTTAAAAACGCTTGTGTATACTTAAAACATTTTGCACAAGACGATTACAAGCTCCAAGATATACTTCTGGATTGTGGAAAGCAAAAGACGGTTAAAGGACGACGCTGTTCCTAGTCAGTATTTACGGCAACAGAGTAAAGGCGACCGATCCAAAAGAGTAAAGCTCAGATGATAAAAAAGTGGTACAATATGCTGTATCATCTTTTGAGACGTAAGATGTTATTCAATTTAAGGATGAAATTTAAAAAATAGAAAAACGCTAGACGTGTTCTTCCAAGATGGAGACATAATTCATTGCAAGTTGATGTACACTTAATGCAGTCCACCATCAAGTTGATGATAAATAAAGAAGTAAATCCAAATTTAATTTCCGATAATTGTATTAAAGTCAAGAAGAGTGAGTTGGAAGCTGTCAAAAACCGAAGTAGAAAGTATAATATATCGCCTGGTCCATCGACTCGAAAAGACGCCAAGATTCAGAGTAAATTAACATTAGGGTGAAACTACGATTGCCTTGCTAATCTAAATTAAATGTTTAAGACAAGGTTGACCACGTAGCAACATTGATCATGTAGCAAAGAATTGGAAATATTGGAGCTACAACCGGAAAACACGCAACTCAAAGCTCGCAATAAAATATAGTTAAACGTCTACAAATAGTAGAACGTACTATTTCTTCACTGAGGGATACTCCAAATAAGAAGATGCGTTGGAGTAGTAAGGATATTTCTTTTGCCATTTTTAAGGTTTTGTTTGTAAAACAAAACCTTATTAAAATCGGTTTACTATCTGTCTGTCTGTCCGTCTGTCTGTCTGTCTGTCTGTCTGTCCGTCACACGCATTTTTCTCGAAGACGGTTGTAGCGATTGGCACCAAATTTGGTGGAAAGGTGGGAACTGTGAACGCTCACACATATAGTGAGTTACATCCTTTTACGACGAATTTAAGGGGGGGTCCCCATACATGCAAAGGGAGGGTGTACATTTTTTTTTCATCAAATGTAGTCATGTGGGGTATCAAATTAAAGGTCTCGATTAGTACGATCGATTTGTCCGATCGATTTGAAGCCAGTCTTAGTTTTGACATTTGTTGGAAAGGTGGGGGGTGCGGGGGGTTGAAAGTGGTCATTTCTTTAACGAACCCATTCTCAGAAACTACCAAACCGAAAAATCTGAAAAAAATCAGGGGGCTGTCACTATATAGTGCCTAGGCTCCGAAATACCCTCCATACCGATACCTGTTCAAATAAAGTTAATAATAGTACATTACAATAATTTTTAGTAATTGACAGGAAAACTCCCCTTAAGTTCACCCAAGAATCACAAAATTTTGCAACAACATAGGCTACAGCATAGAGCATGATCCTGCCAAATTTGGTGAAAATCGCACCATTACTAACAAAGTAATACTAGGTCAAAGCTGTCGCTTCTCTGCAAATTCTAGACTATGAATGTCAATATCGCTTGAAAGTGGCTATTTTCACATAATATATGCATATTTTACGTGCTACATGCTAATGGGACAAATGCACACCCAAATCTCTTTATGAAAGAAATACACAAAACCTTTCATACCTGAAGCGCCTAGCTTCCGGCTTCCCGAATTGTTCTTTACTCTACTGAACCACGAAGGCCTCTATACAAAAAAAAGTAGCACTGCCAGCAGTGCCAACGCTAAAGAAATGGGCCGCAAAGACAAAACTAAATCTTGAAACCGTGAATTCTGTGCTCCAACTTCTATCATATAAGGAACGACTGTCTTTTATCTTTTGACGAGATCAGATCAAAAATACTTTTAAGTATGATAAGACCAACATTTTTAGTTCAGATAATGAACCGAAACACGAAGCATTAAATACAAAATTGTAGTCACTCTACAACACCCCAACAAGGTTCAGAACTCCATCACAGTCTCCAAATTGGAAAATAAAATACACACAGAGTGTTGAACTCCCGCAACAGTACACTGTCGCACTACCAACTAAATACCTCTCTGTCATCAAAGAACTATCCGTTCCACCAACGGAAGGAGAGGAGAGGAAAGGAGCTGTTAGTTGAGGAAACCCCTTACCATCCGGTCTCTCCGATGGTCGAGTTCAATCTTCTTCGCAATAAGATTCGCGCCCTAGCCTTTTCCAATTCCGCCCTGAAAAATGGGCATCGCCCCGATCCCACAGTGTGTGCGACGCTCTCACCAGACGCGCCACGATCCCTGCAGATAACGCAGCTTTCGCTCTCGTTGCAGGTCTTCGCTTGATGACTTACTTGGCGGTGCTGACGTCTGTCGGTAGTCCAGACACCTATACCACTTCGTAGGGACTATCCGCATTCGTATTCCGCATATTACCCATTCAATTTTGATTCTTCTGCTGCTAAGGAGTTTCCCCGCATATTTCTCGAGGAGTTTTTGGCCTCGCCGAGTTTTTGGCCTCATGCATTTACAGAGGTGATACCTATCCGGGCATTGGTTACCTCTGGACATTCACGCTTTATCGCCTCCTCCAGTTCGACCTTTTCTATGAAGCAGTGAAGATCCCGGATTTCTAGAGAGCACATGGGCTCTAGGCTTTAAACAAGAGCCTTCTCCCCCAATAACCCCTTGATCGCTTTACAGAACGTACTCTTGCTAGTCATCTTTGAGCCCAGTTCGGCGAGGACTCCGCCACTCTTCATTTTCGGTATGGAAGACACCTCTGCTACGGTGTTTTCGAGTTTCATCCTGTAGCGGATTTGATTAAGGACTTGTCTTGCCTTCCGTCGGCTTAATGAACAGAGCCGATGGTATAGTCCTTCTTCGTTTCCTCGTCTTTTTTGCTCCTGGCTTTTGGTTTGCAACTTCTTTGTTTTCGGACAGACGGGTCTCTGGTGGCGTAGTTAATTGTTTCCTTCCCTTCCCTTCTTCGCCTTCTTTTTTTGGTCCTGGAAACTACTTGTATAAAGTCTCCCTCAGGCACGTTGTCTTCTTTCCGCTTTTTCCCCAGTTCGCTTCGCAGTGGGCTATCTGTGGTCCGTTTGATGCAGGCAGTGTTCTCAGCGATGTTTTGCGGTCATTCGCGGTTCGCTTTTCACCGAGAAGATTTGTCGAGGCTAGTACCTAGGACGCAAGTATATTGCCAGCTAGGGGGCCAGAACTACTTACCCGATCATCTCGGGGACGTCACACACCGTATCGTAAGCGACCCGTTAAAGGTCGCTGATGACCCCCAGGGCTACCACTTGGAACTGTGATTATACACATTAAGTAACTTTAAACACTTTCAAATTCTAAAACATAATTACAAAATGTTGTTTATTTTCAATTCAAAAACTCAATGAAGCTTTCTTCTCTGACAACTTATTCTAAACTCAACTTCCAAGATTGCTCTGCCGGCCTCGTGACTGTTATCCCGCTACCAATAAGTAGGCGACCCGCTCAGCTGGGAGAGTTTCACTTTGTGGTGAATTATATAATTCTGGTACGACGCTCGGACGAATCTTCGTTAATCAGGTCGCGCCTCCACAGAACCTTGAATTAAATAACTACCCCACCTTTTGCATGGTTGGGCGCCACCCACCTCCCTTAAGTTGAAAGTAAACGACGAGTCTTCACTGCATGTATGTGGATTCACAGTTCTAAAAATCACAACAAGCTTGATGTATCAATAGATACCACCATTTCTGAGAAAAGGGCGTGTAACAGGCAGATGGTCAGGTGAGCAGACAGACACTGCGAACCACAAAAGTAAAAAGTAGCCATATCATATAATTTAAGCTTTGTACCACATGACTACTCATCATCATCATCAACGGCGCAACAACCGGTATCCGGTGTAGGCCTGCCTTAATAAGGAACTCCAGACATCCCGGTTCTGCGCCGAGGTCGACTAATTCGATATCCCTAAAAGCTGTCTGGCATCCTGTCGTACGCCATCGCTCCATCTTAGGCAGGGTCCGCCTCGTCTTCTTTTTCTACCATAGATATTGTCCTTATAGACTTTCCGGGTGGGATCATCCTCATCCATACGGATGAAGTCACCCGCCCACCGTAACCTATTGAACCGGATTTTATCCACAACCGGACGGTCATGGTATCGCTCATAGATTTCGTCATTGTGTAGGCTACGGAATCGTCCATCCTCATGTAGGGGGCCAAAAATTCTTCGGAGGATTCTTCTCTCGAACGCGGCCAAGAGTTCGCAATTTTTCTTGCTAAGAACCCAAGTTTCCGAGGAATACATGAGGACTGGCAAGATCATAGTCTTGTACAGTAAGAGCTTTGGCCCTATGGTAAGACGTTTCGAGCGGAACAGTCTTTGTAAGCTGAAATAGGCTCTGTTGGCTGACAACAACCGTGCGCGGATTTCATCATCGTAGCTGTTATCGCTTGTGATTTTCGACCCTAGATAGGAGAAATTGTCAACGGTCTCAAAGTTGTATTCTCCTATCCTTATTCTTCCCGTTTGACCAGTGCGGTTTGATGTTGTTGGTTGGTTCGTCTTCGGTGCTGACGTTGCCACCATATATTTTGTCTTGCCTTCATTGGCGTGCAGCCCAAGATCTTGCTGCGCCTGCTCGATCTCGTTATTGATGTCGATGTCCACTATCACTTGACCCAATTTCTAACTGGACATGCTGGACACTGCAGGTATTTATACCGTTTTGGACATGACAATTTTCCCTTCTGTCCTGGGTGCATAAACGAATACGAGGAGGATTAGCTTCAACTTCTCTTGACAAGACCCTTACATTCGATCATTCCGTAAATGCTCAAATCGCAGCAAGTGTGGAATGCAGTTAGTGGCTCCATAAGCTGTATTCAGCAGGAGCTTCAAAGGTTTCAGTGGCAGTGGCAGCGAGGGAACAATTCTCATCGTAGGAGTAAGCCAATAGGGCTTGAATCCGCCCCATGATGTAATGTCTCTAGATAATTCCGTGGGCCATAGCGAGTGAGGAGAGGTTGTTTAGTATGGCACTGTGGCTTTCGATGCTTTCCACCTCCATAAACAACAAAAAAAAATATACGGACAGATGGATAGATGGACAAACGGACAGATGCACAGACAGAGAGACTGCTATACTTTTGCCGGATTTCCATGAAATGAATGAAGTTTTCATTCAATTTCTAAAAGTTGGTAATGTACTTGCTATAAGTCTATTTAAGCAAATATTTTGAGGCGTGGATTTCGTATAAGCGTACTATTTCCGAAAATGAGTCCTATCTCACTTTAAATGTGCACATTTTGACACCTTACTCGTGCACTTTATAATTCACGCCAAAACTAATATCAGAAGTGCTAATCAGGTGCTTTTGTTTGATACCCCACGTGACTATATCCGGTGAAAAGAAAATGTACATGCCCCATTTGCATGTAAAAAATTAACGTAAATTCATGTCACTGTATGCGTGGGGGGGGGGGGGGGATTTCATAATTCCCATATATCCACCAAACTTCGTTTCAATCGGTTTAGCCGTTTTGGAGAAAAGTGCATGTGACAGACAGACAGGTGGTGAATCGATTTTGATAAGGTTTTGTTTTGCACAAAAACTTTAAAAAGGCAATGGAGCGAATAGATTAATCACCATAATTAATAAGCGTTTCGCTAAAAATTGCGTAGCCCTTTCTTCAAGAAATGGATAAGCCAGTTTTGGAGGTCATTACCGTTAGCAAAGTTTGTGCCAATAATTTGGTTTAATATCAACCAACCTTCATAGCCTGACCAGATGTGGATCGTTGACTCCTGCTGGTAATAGCCTTACATTATTTTAGGCGTTTGTGTCTCTACTGGTGCCATCGATTCTTTTCTCAGCTTCATGTTAATGTCGTAATTTGGTACAAAAATAGTTCTCTGTGATCGCTTTTGAATAAGCCTCTTGGAGCTCGGATGGCATAGTTAATCTTTTCTGCAAATTTCTAGTGTTGTTTGATGACCATTTTTCTTCTAAAGTGCTTTGAGATATCGAAAGGTAATCAATTTCTAGAGCCGGCATCCACCCAATAGCGATATAGCCATAACAAAGACGGTTAATGATAATTTTCGAAATATTGAAAAATTTCTATATCGCTTTGAAATATTCAAATGAATTCTAGGGGTTTTGTGGGAGATTATATGGTTTCCATCTTGATTTTTGTTAAAGTTGCAAGAGGAATTCCTGTTTCTGCAATTTCATTTTTCACCCATGCTTCTTAACATGGGGTCCCCTTTTAATTTTTGCGAAATCTCAGAGTGGGAAAGGTTTTCCTGATAATTTCATTTAAAGTAGCACGAAGTGGACGTGCGATGGCAGTTATAGGATTGTACTCGTATTTGGAGCAATAAAGGTACAAGGTAAAAGCAATGACCTTCTCCGGCCAGGCAGCTGCAGCAGTCACCATATGGGTACCTATAACTAATTGTATATATTCCGCGCAAACTCTACTTCAATTCAATTGTTCCATACGGATTTTTAAGGATTAATGAACCGGCGGAGTAAGAAGCTGCTTAAGGGAGTCATCCCGTGTTAAGGCCGTTTTTTTTGCCTTTTCTTTGAAAAATTATTTTGGAGGGCTGGATAAAGATACAAATGTGATTTTTTCACCATATGTTTATTGATATCTCTAGTATATGTGACAAATTCTTCAGCTTAATATCGTAGCTGGTTTTCGGAATACGTGTCAATTTATGCACCCATCTTCAAAAAAAGGTGTTTTTCTGCTGCCACGCTGGAGGGCGCTGTGTTCATCTGAGGAAAAAAACTAAAGGCATTTTAATGTGGACAATATTCCACGGTCCGCAAACTAGGAAAATATTAAAATTTTTTAAAATTTAAAAATTTTTGGTGGGCTTTTAAACTTAATTTTTTTGATTTTGGTGTTTTTTTACAGCTTTTTTTATGAATAAAAAAAACGACCCCTCCGATTGCAATTATCCTAGTTTGCGGACCGTAGAAATATGTATTAAAGAAGTCGTGAAAATTTCAAAGAATTTGGTTGTATAGATTTTGAGCTATGGTGGCAGCCGATTTTCAAGATGCAGTTTCGAGAAAAACGCATTTGAAAATTTGAATGTGATTATCAACAGTAAAATTTTCACTCACCATTATACCTGATCTATAGAGAGCACCTTCCATTTCTTCAAAAAGGTCTTGTAAGGCCGATTGTTGCTCTCTGGTTTCAATTCTGGTTCTTTTAGCGAGGTCAGTCGATCGTCGTTCGGACCGCCCAATTCGCGCTTCATTACGCCGGTCGGCATAAACCTGACATATGTGACCAACTTGACATCCCATTGTCACTAGAATTTTGAGAATGCCATTGAATCCTTCATTGAAAATAATTACAGCCAGAAAAGTGGCTATTTCTACGACCTTGGCCCCAGAATGAAGGTGTTTAGGAGCGAAAGTCCAGATCAATGCATTTAACGACTCATTGTTATTCTGGTCTCTGCTCCTAAACATCTGTTCAAAAGATCACCTCGTGACAAATCTTCGTAGATTGGTTTGATGACTGTTTGAACTTCTTCAGTCAAAGGTGCCTTCTCGTGGTGCAAACTATCCAGTTCTCCTTTAGCTACCGCTTTGCGCCGCTTGCACCAACTGTCCTCGCCTGCTGGAGAATTTTGATGCTGAGGATTTTCGTCTGTAGAACATTTATGGAAGAAAGTTGCCCAAATTTCTTGCTTCATTCCTTCTATCGAATTCGCGTGTCGACGAATAGCTAGCCCAGAAAATGTAGTGAGGTCCTTATCAGTAAGTTTTCCAGCCCCTTTTCCACCAATGCCTTTGTGATTCGTCTTTGCATTTCTAAGCCACGTTCCCATTCTTTTCTCGACATGTCCTACGCATTCCTTTTTTATTCCTACATATATTTTACGATTTGAAGAAATTTGCAGAAATACTGGAGAAAACTTGTCGCAATTGGAACATCCATGTTCATGCTTGCTAAAAGTTTCTTTGCTGATGTTGATGCGAAGTCCTTTTTCTTCTCTGATAAGTATCGATACCCATAAAATATTCGTTTTTTAGTGCGAGCATGACGTTGAACGTTAAAGCGATCTCCCTTCGTACGATCCATTTAAAAAAAATCACTGAACACACAAACAGCACAATACTTACAACAAAATATAACTGAGTATAGCTTGAAAGCCTTTCAGTGCTCACTCTAGACTGGATTATCCTTTTTATTCCAAACGGCAAATAAGTTGAGACAATTGCTTGTGAACTCCTTACCTGTTTAACACTGTAATTTCTGAACGACTCGGTATATCGGAAAATCCCTTTGCCCACATATTCTCCACTATATATAGATACAATTCATGCAAAAAAAAATCGATTTCTCCAACCCGACACACGGGATGGCCCCCTTAATTTACTAATATTACAGTGAAACAATTGCTTTTCAAAATTGAAGCGCGGTGTTCAGCCGGTTCAGAGACAGACTGTATATGTGCACATATAGTAAGTGTTGCTACGGTCTTTGGTTCAATGGATTCAATTAGCAGATATTATTTTCATTCAATTGGGGAACAGAGGCACTTAGAGCTAATAGGTAGACCCAATAGAATCAGCCGGGACAGATGTGTGTAATGTATGTGTAGTTAACAAAGAAACTACAAGGAACATTATATTGCCATTCTAACCGGTTGTCAAAGCACTTGAACTCAACCAGGTAACTTTCCAAACTGGAGTGACTTGATAAACTAACTACGATCAGCTTGTAAGATCCGAATGCTGGCAATGGAGCAGCAAATTAATTAGCGCAGAGGAACGATGTGTTACTCTTGTGTTGGATTGCAAAGGAACCCAATTTGAGGAAAAGAATGAACAGTTAAGGAAATCATACATACGAAATGGAACAAACTAAAGTGCTTCTGGGAAAATATTTAAGTATTTATTTAAGCTTACGCTGAATTATTTCAGCTTCGCTAAGACGTATTTCAGGACCATAGGTAGGGTGTACTCACAGCCCACATTAGTCAAAATTACTACTTATCAAAGCTGGAATTGTTCGAAGAAATTATCTGTAGATTCTGTGGATAGGACAGTGGAACATTAGAACACATCCTTAGGTACTATGGGGGAGCACTTGAGAGATTATCAAATGCCAAACAAATTGCTTAAGCACTTAGGAGTAGACAACATACTAAATTACATATAAGTTCCTTGCAGAACCAAATGATGCACCTTAGCTGTGATAGGCACCCTAAAATCATTGAAGGTGTTAATAGTTCCTTAATATGCGGTGCAAATCTCCTCGCTAAAGATTACAATAAAATCCTAGTACCCTTAGCAAATAATCGCCATAGAAATATATTTTGTTAACTGCTCTTTTATATAAAATTATTCCTGATTATTGCAGGTGGATATAGTTTAAAAGTTTTTCTTTCTACTTAAATTATGTCGGAATTAGATTCAAACGTAATTTTCCGTCTTTCAGATTTGTTCTTCATAGTATGGCATCATCATCAACATCACCAATGTTTCGATCATTCTCAGCCGAAAGCCAGAAGAAGGTGTGGAGTAAGCGGTTATCCCTGCGTGGAAGCCGACGATCAAAAGAGGTAAGCTATGAAAACGATAGAAAATATCTTTCGGAAAATCACATAAGCTGCAAAATATTCAATTACCAAGATGAAATAAGATACATCTGTTGGAACTTCCCAAGCCGCACATATACTAATATTCACTTATAAACTCTAATTAAATTACCAAGTGTTGCGAGGCAAGTGTCCCGGATCTCAATTATCTACATCTTCCCAGTTGGCGTTCTTCAGTCTCTAAACGAGTCGATAGGGCACGAAATCGTATTATAGTAAGTGGTTTCAGTCTGCTCCTGAGCGTCTGAATTCTTCCCGTTCTCATTCATGTTTGTTACGGTTGCGTGTAATCTTGGAAATTGGAAAGCAAAACTTTGCTAATCTTCTGTTTGGTGAAAACTTTTGCCATTGATTACATTGAAGAGTATAGTCATCCTCCAGTTTCCCACTTATCGAGGGTTAATTGAACGTTAAAGCCTTTCGACGATACAAAATGTTTTGTATGGAGTGAAGGTTAATGGTGGGAATAGGGCTGGGAAAATTTTAATAATACGATTATGAACACATTTTCCAACAAAGTAAAGAAGACTTTCCGACGAAAACATTTCAACATATGTGATAAGTGAATAATTTTGAAAAGTTACGATAATACTAATCGGATCTGTAAAGAAATGGAGACGTTACTATATGAAAATTTCAAGGTAAACTTCTATTTATCATATTCAGGAATCTTTAGCCTTTGTGCGATAGAGATTCACCTCTCATGCTCTCCCAAAATGGGCGACAGATGGATCGCCCAAAGGTTGTATAGTATTACTATTCTTAAGTATAAAGTCCGTCTTGAAGCCGGGTTCGTATGAAGAAGTCTTCTTTAAGAGAGCGTGAAATTAGCTCGTTCATCCTCTAGAAGATATTTAATGCTCCCTCTAACTTCATAGGACCAGTCCAGAGGCTGCAACATTTCCCAATCCCGACCTCTGTAAAGGGGATAGTGGTTTAGATCTCCTCGGCAGCAGAGCGATTTGTAATACAGGGAGGATACCGAATATCAGTTGATTCGGTTATCGATGAGTACCTGAACCAAACCAGGGTAACAATCCCGAATTAACATAACGCTGACCAGACCCTAGCGATAAATGTTTTGAAATAAAATACAACAAACTTCTGAGCTTACATAGGTTCAAATTGGATTATTTTACCGTAGGTTACTACATATAATTGCTTGATAAGATTTAATTGTTCTTGAATCCCTACCCAACTTTCTGTCTCTGGTCGAATGTGTAAGATGTTCCTAAGAAAATTCAAGATTCGAATTGAAGAAAAGTGTGGATATAGAGCAATCAGCCATTTTAGAGGATTAAAAGAGACATAGTTCAAACTGCAACTCCTTGCAGCCTTTTCAGTTCATTGAAGGATTTGCACCTTTCGTTAGAACTTCCTTTTAAGTGCGATAGATAGATAGATAGATAGATAGGTCCTAGTCGGTTAATTTTATTTTCTGGTTTCAACATTTCTGTTTATCTGATTGCGAACGCCAAAGAAGTCTTCTGGATATATCGTATACAGAGGACACCTAAATTAAAACAAGTGTTCCTTCGATTCCAAAGAATTGAAATTATTCAACTACTTATTCTCACTAGTTCTTTTTAAGGTTTTATGGTTTTACCTTATTAAAATCGGTTTACTGCCTGTTTGTCTGTCTGTCCGTCCACACTGTCTGTCTGTCAGTGTGTTTATCCGCCACATGCATTTTTCTCGGAGATGATTGTAGCGAGTGACACCAAATTTGATATAAAGATGAGAACTGTGAACGCTCACGCATGCAGTGAATTACATCCCTTTACCTCGAATTTAAGGGGCGGCGTCTCCATACATGCGAAAGAGGGTGTACATTTTTTTTTTCGCCAAATATAGTCATGTGGAGTATCAAATGAAAGGCCTTGATTAGTATTTTTCGAAGCCGGTCCTAGTTTTGACATTTGCCGGAAAGGCGAAGAGTGGGAGGGTGGAAAGTAATGATTTCTCTAACGGACCCATTCTCAGAAACTACTTAACCGAAAAATCTGAAAAAAATCAAGATTCTGCCTATTCTCCACTATCTTGCCAGGCGGATAGCCCCATACGTCCAGAACATCATTGGCCCATACGAAAGAGGCTTCACTCCAGGCAAATCAGCAACAGATCAGATTTTCTCTCTGCGGCAAGCGATGGAAAAACTGTTGGAATATGGACAACAATTGCACCATCTATTCATCGACTTTAAAGCCGCCTATGATAGCATAGCCAGGGTAAAACTGTACACGGCAATGAGAGAATTCGGTATCCCGACGAAATTAATAGGACTGACTAGGCTGACCCTGACCAATGTGCGAGGCCAGATAAAAGCAGCAGGATCACTCTCAAGACCATTCGACATCAACAACGGTCTACGACAAGCGGATGCGCTATCATGCGTCCCTCGAGAAAGTGATCCGTGATGCCGAGGTAAATGCAAGAGGTACGATCCTCTTCAAGTCCACCCAACTACTGGCCTATGCTGACGATATCGACATCATGGGAAGAACGACCCGAGATGTTCAAACTGCCTTCATCCAGATCGAGCAAGCGGCGATTGGCGCGAGATCTTGGGCTGCACAAAATATATGGTGGCAACGTCAGCACCGAAGACGAATCAACCAACAACATCAAACCGCACTAGTCAAACACGAAGAAGAATAAGGATAGGAGAATACAACTTTGCTGCCTAGGTTCCGAAATACCTTCCATATCTGTTCAAATAAAGTCAATAACAGTATAATTTTTAATAATTGACGGCAAAACCCCCTCAAGCTCATCCTAGTACCTTGCATGAAATTTTGTAGTAATGAGGGCTACAACATAGAGTATGATCCCAGCAAGTTTAGGGGAAGTCACACTATTACTAACAAAGTTATAATAAGTCAAAGTTGTCGCTTCTTTGCAAATTCAAGCTATGAATGTCAATATCACCCGAAAGTGGATATTCCCACATAATGAATGCATATATTACGTACTACGTACTAATGGGGCAAATGCACACTCAAATGTCTTTATATAAGAAACACACAAAATCTTTCATACCTGAAGGGTCCAGCTTCCGGTTTCCTGACTTGTTTGTTAAATTTTAAAGATGTGCCTCCCAAACCGCGAAAAATGTTTTATTTTGAGCTCTTGCCATCTATTTACAGTAATTATGTGTATAGCGTTGAGGCTTACTACCCAAAATGCAGGCAGAAAGTAGTTTAGCTTACATAATAGTGTGCAATAAAGAGAATATTTATATCGGCTGCACTCAAATAGCCAGTAATTTGCCGTAAAGTAAAAATTAAAATTGTTCTTGAAAAAAGTCGGGTGTTGACATTTGCAATCCAGAAATTATCTTATATCTACAAGAAACGGAATCCCGATTGGCTATCCAGAGTAGACAAAGAAATAAGCAGCATTTCTCTCATAATACATTTAATTTTAGCATCTTACATGCCCATGGATCCTAGGAAACGGAATTTGAACAACATTCTGATATTCTTTATAAAAATACATTTTCTAAAATTAACTGACTCTTTTAATGGAACCTAGCGGCAAAAAAAAAATTCTAGAAGCAACTCAACCCAGTACTGCTCAAGCGTGAGGTCATATTTAATAGTCGCTGTACAAAGCCCAGTTCTGGCTCCATTTTATCCAATCGGAAACGTAAACAATGGAATTAACAATATGTATACTTTCCTTTGCGTATAGTGTTTAGACGTAAACATGCATGTGCCAAAATTGCGGTCTTCAATCAACGCAACAGTTCGAAGCCTCAGTCCCTCCGAGAAATCAGCAAGATTTTTTGACGCAAGGACGACACCAAAATTTAAGTAAATTACTTCAAGTCACTAAAATTCACGTTTGCAAGAAAAATATTCTTATCCTCACTGGTAAAACGGAGAAACTTGAAAGAGCTCTCCAAAAAAAAATGCAACGAATTCAGCTCTCTGAAATAAATTCAAAGGTCTGGTGCCAAAAGCAACAAACATTAGTGCTGCTACTCCTGGGGGTTGAGCGTAAGTAGCTGTGGTGTAGGCATAATTCCACTATCCTATTAGGGCACGGACTGATTTTGAGACGGCAAACAGGGTCCCGCGTGACTAACACGGCAATATTGGCTTACACTGAGTGCAGGTTAAGCATTCATACCAGTGGATGCAAAGCCGCTCTAACACTCTTCTGCAACTAAGGGGTACGGCGCACCAGTTATATAGTGCGGATCCATAAGGACTTCTGTTTGCCATATGGGCGCAACTCCGACAAGGGGGCGACCCGCAAATAACTGGACCGACAACACATTCTCCAGAAATTCTCCTGAGGCTCCGTGGCAAAATCCACTTTAAATCGGTCCCTTCCTGCCTTGGGTCTCATCGCCTTTCTCGATTACATAGAGATGATACCGAACTGGTTAAATATGGAGGCGACCAGTTACACCAAGTGGTTCATCAACTTGTGCTCAAGGTATGGGACAGCGAATCAATGCCTGACGATTGGCAACGAGGTATTATCTGTCTCATACATAAAAAGGGAGATATCACATAGTGCAGCAATTATAGAGGTATCACGTTGCTGAGTACCATCTATAAGATATTCTCCACTATCTTGCTAGGCCGGATAGCCCCATACGCCCAGAACATCATTGGCCCATACGAAAGAGGCTTCACTCCAGGCAAATCAGCAACAGATCAGATTTTCTCTCTGCGGCAAGCGATGGAAGAACTGTTGGAATATGGACAACAATTGCACCATCTATTCATCGACTTTAAAGCCGCCTATGATAGCATAGCCAGGGTAAAACTGTACACGGCAATGAGAGAATTCGGTATCCCGACGAAATTAATAAGACTGACTAGGCTGACCCTGACCAATGTGCGAGGCCAGATAAAAGCAGCAGGATCACTCTCGAGACCATTCGACATCAACAACGGTCTATGACAAGGGGATGCGCTATCATGCGTCCTCTTTAGCCTGGCCCTCGAGAAAATGATCCGTGATGCTGATGTAAATGCAAGAGGTACGATCCTCTTCAAGTCCACTCAACTACTGGCCTATGCTGACGATATCGACATCATGGGAAGAACGACCCGAGACGTACAAACTGCCTTCATCCAGATCGAGCAGGCGGCGATTGGCGCGAGGTCTTGGGCTGCACATCAATGAAGGCAAGACAAAATATATGGTGGCAACGTCAGCACCGAAGACGAATCAACCAACAACATCAAACCGCACTAGTCAAACACGAAGAAGAATAAGGATAGGAGAATACAACTTTGAGACCGTTGACAATTTCTCCTATCTAGGGTCGAAAATCACAAGTGATAACAGCTACGATGATGAAATCCGCGCACGGTTGTTGTCAGCCAACAGAGCCTATTTCAGCTTACAAAGACTGTTCCGCTCGAAACGTCTCACCATAGGGTCAAAGCTCTTACTGTACAAGACTATGATCTTGCCAGTCCTCATGTATTCCTCGGAAACTTGGGTTCTTAGCAAGAAAAATTACGAACTCTTGGCCGCGTTCGAGAGAAGAATCCTCCGAAGAATTTTTGGCCCCCTACATGGAGATGGACGATTCCGTAGCCTACACAATGACGAAATCTATGAGCGATACCATGACCGTCCGGTTGTGGATAAAATCCGGCTCAATAGGTTACGGTGGGCGGGTCACTTAATCCGTATGGATGAGGATGATCCCACCCGAAAAGTCTATAAGGGCAATATCTATGGTAGGAGAAGAAGACGAGGCAGACCCTGCCTAAGATGGAGCGATGGCGTGGGTCAGGACGCCAGACAGCTTTTAGGGATATCGAATCGGTGGACCTCGGCGCAAAACCGGGATGTCTGGAGTTCCTTATTAAGGCAGGCCTAGAGCGGATACCGGTTGTTGCGCCGTTGATGATGATGATGATAAGAAAATGGTTGCTGTAAAATCACATTCCCCCGCTTTGGCAACTTATGCATTCAATTTGTGGTTGACATGGCAGATGTGGAGAGATTTAACAAGTACTAGCAAGTCTACCTCTTTTTCTCTAGCGTCCAAAAGCGTAATCGGCACGTCGCGATCGGTTGAACAATTTTGTTCATCAAAGGTCTAATCTGGGTGCAGTCGCGAGGCTTTCAAATCACCATCCAACGTATCAACTCACCGGTGTTTCGGTCGGTCTTTTTGGTCGCTTACAATTGGCTTGGAAAGTGAATTCTCGTAAGCGTAAATTACAAGTCCATACCATCGAAGACGCCACTCTCGCAATGTTTTCAGAATCAGTGGAACCTCACATCAATTACGGATATCCTCATTTCGGATGTAATCAACATATGTTACGCTAGTAATCCAACGAAATATCTATGGCTTATGACTCAACGCGATCAGTTTATTTTTAACGATATTCGATGCATTTTCTTGGTCGGCCGTCGCGACACCTGTCACCAAGAAAAAATACGTAGTATTTGGCATAATGGAGTAACCCCGACAGTCATTGTTGTAATTATGTGGTCGCAGCTCTTCAAACCTTCCAGAAGTGGCGGACGCTACACAGAAACCAAGGTAAGGGACCATCAGATGGTGATCCCTTTTGAGGCCGATGTCAGTGCTTCTCTTGTTACACATATCCAGAAGACAACTCCTAGATCTAGTGCTAATCTCATAGTGGTCAATTTGATTGTTCGTACGATTTCGATCAGTTGAAACCCAATTGAACATATGGTAGGTTCTGTGCTCGAATAATGTGCCACCGGTGAGAAAGCAGTGGAATCTCCAGAAATCCACAAATTTCCCACCATTATCGTTACGTCCGCCAACACCTTCTTTCTCCACCACATGTCGGGCAAGGTGTTTTCAAAGCCCACTTTGGCATTTAGATCATCTATCAAGATCACAATCTCATCTTTAGGAATCTTCTCCTGACCTGCTTGTAATTGCTCACAGAAAATATCCTTTTCCACTATATCGGAAGTCTCCAATTTCTTCACAGAATTTCCAGAAGCTGCTCCGTTTTGTTTCCCACATCACGTTGCTATACGCAGTCAGTGCATTTTTCTTTGTTTTACCCGGTTTTCATACTTCTGCTCTCATTCTGGCTAGGTTCCTGTTCCACCAGGGTCCATCCCTTGATGATTTATCTATCTTAACCGGACAGTTGGCTTCATATGCGTCAATGACGAATGTGGTAGGGTTTCCCATCACTGCTGTTTCTAGTTCGAGCTCGTTCCTTATGCCACCGCCCCATTGAAAGTGAACCACCCCGGTCAGGTGCGTTACATAGGAATCCCAATCCATTCTCGTAGGATTCCTTATTATTCTTTTTATTTCGGAGATGCCCTCAATGTCGAATCTGGTTATTCTGTGATCAGACAAAAAGGGCTCATCAGGCTCCCTCCAATTTCTGACCAGCCCGTTAATTAGAGTATTTCCTAGAGTTATGTCTAGTACCCCTTGTTTAGTGCTGGTCACAAATGTTGTTATACATTTCTAACTTATTGGTAAGAATAAATTCAAGAAGGTACTCACGTCTTCGATTGGTGTCACTGCTTCCCCAGATTTCGTGATGGGCGTTGGCATCGCAGCCGAGGAGAAGTGGTAACGCCCTCTTCACACAGTGCCTGACTAGTTTAGCGACTTGTCCCGGTAGAACCCGGATGCCATATCCCGATGCCACGACTGCTTCTCGAGTGCTCCTCCCGGCTTCCAGTGAGACTTGGATAGCCACAAGTTCTCCAGTCAGAAACTATGAAAAACAGGTATGTTGCCAAATCGATAGTTGATATGGCAACTTGGATGTGTGATTGCTTCCAGGGATCCGTCTTGTACCCCGATCATGAGTATTTTACCCTTGCCCTTCACCTTGCTTCTTAACACTCTCCAGAATCGCGAATGGAGGTTCTCATTCTGAGCGATTAGGAGGTCCGCGAAATCTTCCGTCCAGCACATGTTGACAGTTTTGCTCCTTCCCAGCCTGGCAATTAGGAACTATGGTCCTAAGCCACTCTGCAGTGTATTCCGTTGCGCGTCCACCAGTATATGACCTGGTCGAAAGTGTATCCCGGTGAACACAAGTTTCCATCCATGTCCATCCCTTGCACATCTGCTTGGCGAAAAGTCTTCGATGAGTTCCTGCTGCTCACGAGCGAGTATTTGCTTGGGACACATTTTTGGAAGTATGGCCAGCCAAGGGCCAGCCCTTGACCGCACTAGCATAGTTAATGGCGGGCTTCCTGATTCCTGTCTTCACCTTTGACCTGCCCGGGTTTCCTGCCCGCTTGAGTTCATGTTTGGATTTTTTCGGAGCATTTCCTTCATGCGGGCAAATCTCTGCCGTTCCCCGCTTTTTTGGCTCCGATAAACATAGTTCTATCCTAAGCCTTCTTAAGGGCCTCTTTTGGTAATAGGCCTTCCTTCAAATAGCGCAAGTACCATTTAGCACCTGTTCCACTGAGACCTGTCTCCTTCCTGACGTCTGATATATTTATCTCAAACGTGCTTTTGCTAGTCGCCGCTTTTTGAGCAGTGGTGTTTGTTGGTTGTTGTCCTCACAGTATACCAAGTTCTCCCTTCTTGGGTGTAATCACCTGGCTCTCAGTATTTCGGAGATGTGCGTTTGCCTGGCTAGCCAGTTTGTGTGCAGTACGGGGTCCGGCTTTATTGGCTGTATTTTTTTTTATTTTATTACGGTACTCATTTGATTCCTACTAGTATGGAGTTTAGGAGATGCGCCGTGCCATAGCCCCCCGTAGCACGATAAGGACTAACTTACTCACTAAGGCGACCAGGTATCTCCGTTCGAATGCCGTCAGTTCCCCCCGACTGCAAACTATCTAATGGGCACGGTTTGTATGACACTCTGGATTGGGGGAGGTGTTTTTCGACTCCCCAGTCTAGATGTGTAGCATTTTGTTTATAATTGGTTCTCCTCGCACGTTCTCGGCTATAGCTGTCCCCAGAGCTTCCCTAAGTAACCTTCACTACACTTTGACTGTTACCCGCCACATTGTCCAAGAGCGATCGCATTTTCGAAGGGAATGAATTTAACTTTAATTCCTTGATAATGTATTTATAATAATATCAAAATGATAGTTAAAACATACCACTTGGTTGGTGCTCTATTGAAAAAAAATGCACGCAGTGGTCACTATATACATAAACACGATATATCCATGTTGTTCTGTATGAACTGGACACCAATATCGCTCTATCAAGTGGTGGTATTTTATTTATCCTAGTTTATACTAAAAGGCATAAGGTATACTTATTCAGAGTGAAATTATGCGGTGTTTCCAACGATTAATTAATTGAAGTAATAAAAACTTGTTGTTTCTTAAACTTGTTTGCACTGATGAAGGGAACAAGTGGTTCCCGAAATATCGGTATTTGCAAGAATAAATACCCACACCAACGAAAAAGAAACAACAAGTTTTTATTACTTCAAGGTATACTCAGTTATTAGATTTTCTCAGAAAGCTAAAACCTTTATTTAGTTCTTAACCATTAAGCTCGTCGGCAATATAGTCGTAATATCGGAACATCGATACCACTTTTCGACCCTTTCATCCAAACAATTCAATAAACGTGAGAGAAATTAAAACTTCTCCTTCCAAGCAGTTCAATCCATGAGTCGCAGGTAAGGTTACAAGAAATTAAACAATCAGCGCCAAAGTGACAGCCTTTCTGTTAGTTTCAAAGTAAAACTAAAGAATGAGCTACTTTGAAGCTGAAAGAAACGACCGCTTGGCAAAGATTTAAAATGCGGTGGAATTAAGCCAAGGACATGGTCTTGTGTTTACAGCTTAATGAATTTTCCAAGTACAAAAGGAATTTCAAATGTCAGCCGAGTGGGTTTTAATTTTGGATTGCTCGCTTGTGCTTTACCTCTTTTTGAGTTTAATACAGATTACTGAAATCGTAAGGTATAAGTAGATATCTGTATGTATACGAATACATGCACACCTTTCAAAAGGAGATAAGTTAAATGGAATATAAATTTTGAATCCTTGGAGCCATTTATATTATATCCCAAATAGTTAAGTAGACAGTTAAACAAAGCATTAATTTAACTTCAAATAAACCACTCGAAGAGTGGTTCCGTTGTCAGTTCGGGATTAGAGGTTTATCCGCAGTATTTTCCGCTTATCGCGGCCGATGAAGGCAGAGGATAGAAAATAGTCCAAATCTTCTCACTACAGATAAGTTGCTTTCGACTCAGATACGGATGAAGCTTTCGTTTACGACTGTTATCCGAAGTAAAGACAAAGCAAGTTTTCGAATTTTTTGTGCCCTGTTAATAGTTAAGTAGCTTCCAAGAATCCTTTTCGACAATATTCGTCATTTCCTTCCTAAAACTCTTTCTTCAGCTGGACAGTTTGTTATGGTTTTTCATGTAATACGTATTCTGGTATGATGCGTTTTGAATAGATAATGTATATTTTCCTCAAACATTTAATCTCCAAATGCGGGGTGTGAGAAGATGACTTAGATGGTATCTTTCTCAGCAAAGTCTACAGCGAGGTCATTCTGGAACTACATTATTTATATTTGTCACATGCCTCAAATCGATGTTTCTCGTGGTCTACTTGATACTGAAAGTGTAATGAAGGACGAGAAAGGTGAACATTTAAAACTGCCAAAGTTTCACAGGTTTGCCGATGGGATTCAAATCTTCCTGAAAACTAGAGTTCAAATCCATGCCATCAATAAAGATGTCATTTTCTGGTAAATACTTCATTGTTAGTGTATTTTCCCCGAATAAATGTCGTGACGCGACAGTTCTACGCATCTACCTACATGCCGGTATCCCTTCCGAACATGCTGTCGATTTCCGAACATCGAGATGTTTTGAGATGCTTACATAGAAAACTGAGGTAAAAAACCTTGTTTTTTTAATTAGCTGTCACTTCAAAATGCACAGTGTACCTTATTCCTTGTTGATGAGAAGTTATTCTCTTGTGGAAAAATGGTGAGACTCGGTCTGGATCAGCAATCATCTACGTACCTCTGCTCTTGAAGACCACAGGAAAAAAGAAGCAGAATTAAACCAAAAAACTCTATCAAACAAAAGAAATGGTTTTATTGAATTGGATGGCAGCTTTACTGAGACCCCGCGAGTCGTTCGATTCAACAGTGCAAAGTATTTGAAGAAAAGAGAAATATGGCATCGGGACTTCATTTCGACGAAAGTCAAATAACTATTAAGAAGTTCAGAGTAGTGTACATCGTGACAAGAGAGAATTTACTATTGCGCTGGTCAAGCGGAAGATGACGCAGCTCGCAATGATTTCAAAAATGTATACCGCGCCACGAAATAGCTTACATGTGGTCGCAAATCTTTTGATGGTCCTGTGAAGGTGGAAAGAGCACTTCACTACGTTTCTTAGCAGTATCACATCCGGTGAAATTCCTACTTTTGTGGATAGATAGGGACTGTTCCTATGAGCCGAAGAGAAATCATTTCAGCCATCAATGTACTCGAACGGAGTAAAGGCGCTAGGTTGGCAATCTCCCCGCAGGGTTACTTAGTGCCGCATCTGTAGTTATTGCAGATCTGCAGCTTCCAATCGTAAAAACTGGGAGTTTTCCGAGAAACTTGAAGAAGAGATGATTGTCAAGATTCCAAACAGTATGACACTTGGAGGGGTATCTGCATGCTCCCCGCTGCCGCAAAAATAATAGCTGAAATAATCCTAGAACACATCAAGCGACATCTCGAGAATTTGATCGTCAGAGAGCAGCAGGAGGTAAAATCTTGAAGGACTTTGAGGTCTAAAGCAAAGTCCGCCAAGGTTGCTTATTGTCACCGATATAATTTCTTCTTGTTTTCGGTGATATTTTTCATGCCGCCTTGTCCGGAGGGCGTCGAGGAATTGAACCGACTATGACAGCTTTTCTCAAAAAAAACCTCAACTACGCTGATGGCATCTGTGTACTCTCTCATTGGGTCAAAGACCTCGAACAAATGGCTCTGGATTGTAAAGTTGGATTGAAGGTAACACCAACAAAAGCAAGGTTCTCAGCCTGACGGGTCATCGCATTCTCCCTATCTGTAATATTGAGCAAAGCCTAGAATGCATCGACCAATTTGTGTATCTAGGAAGCGTGGTTTCTACCGGCGATAGCACCGGACTGAATGTTGCCCGACGCATTAACAGCCCTATCTCCGCTTTCGTTGGCCTGTCTTGAATTTGGAAATACATCACCAAGATCGAGTTGAGATTGTTCTATGATAGTGTTCTTTCTGGCATGGCGTAGCATATGGAAAGTAAACACCACTGTTACTCAAAAGCTCCAAGCCTTCGACAATACCTGTCTGCGTCGTATCATCGAAACACGCCGATCTCACACTATCTGAAACCAGGAACTTGGCTTCGCTCGAAACGTCTCACCATAAGGTCACAGCTTTTACTGTAGAAGACAATGCTCTGCTCGGTCCTCATGTATTCCTCAGTTGTTAGCGAGAAAAATTGCGAACTCTTGGCCGTGTTTAAGAGAGGAAGAAGAATTTTTGGCCCCCTACATGAGGATGGACCATTCCGTAGCCTACATAACAACGAACTCTATGAGCGATACCACAACCGCCTATTTATGGATAAAATTCATCTAAATGGGTTGCGGTGGGCGGGTCGTTTAATCCAGATGGATGAAGATGATCCAGCCCGGGTAGTCTGCAAGGACAATCTCTATTGTGGAAAAAGATAACCCTACCTGTGATGGAATAATAACGGAAGCCATGATGTAGACAGCTTTTAGAAATATCCAATTAGTGGACCTCGGCGCAAACTTGCGATGTCTACAGTTCCTTTCTAAGGCGGGTCTAAACCGGATACCGGTTGTTGCACCATTGATGATGATGATGATACTCTAGCACTGGTGACCCGAATGACGAAAGCGATGCCTACGAGTTGGCTGGTTTGGACCGTGGTGTTAAACAGTTCACTAAGTTGAAGCAAAATTACCAAAGTGCTGTAAAATTGCCTACTGAATTGGTCTCGTTGCAAACTTCATTCCTTACCTAGGATGTAATTATTGAAATTACCAGTTGCATAGTAAATACCATCGAGCACGTCATCCTCCCACGTACATCGTATCTGAGCTTGACAAATTAGAGCGTAAGGAGTTCTGTCGTCTCAAGAAAATTCCAGTCCGCTAGCTCGTAGCACAATTCGCTTTTGCCTACATCACAATGGATGCCACACGATTCAATTATGCGTTTGTCGGGCTAGACAGTGAGACAATTGAGCTTGTCTCTAAGGTGCTCGAGAACTGCCCCTAAAAGAGGTTGGCACGTCAAATCAGGTGGCTCACTTGTAGCAGATGGTGGCAGCCTTAAGAGCCTAAATTGACAGAGATAGTCGGTGCTTTACATTCTGAAAGTAGAAATAGATCGCCGTTTAGACCCGCCTGTCGAAAAGGGCGATCGGGTAGTAGTTTGTAAGAACCCTCGCGAAAACCAGAGCATGCTGGTGCCACGGGGTAATGCACTCTTTCTACATAAAACTGGACTTGCTGATAGCTCTGGCGAGGGTACACCCCGCCACTACCTTGTCGATACAGAGGCTGAAGACTCGTTTTTTCCTGCATCCTGGAATCATAATTTAACACCACAACAGTAAAACTCGCCGTAGCAAACTTATCGTCGATCTGTCTAGAAATGCGACAAGCATTTTCTTAACGCTTAATTTTCATATGGATACCAGCATTCCCATCTTAGGCGCAGATTTCCTGTGCCACTATAGATTGCTAGTGGATCCATACAACAAACTCCTCATTGACTCCGAAACTTTCCTTAGAACAAGAGTAAAAATCTCATCGTGAACGCCCACTCACTCTTTCTATCGTTTTTGAAGACATTGCGACACACTTATTAGCGCACTTCTTCACAAATACCCCAACTTCATCGAGCGTAGTATTTCTGAACCCAATAAGCCTGATGTTCAGCACCACATCAACACTACTAGAGCACGTCCGTTACCACCGCAGAAGCTCGCATATGGGCGGAAAGAGTTTTCCACTTTTGTTTCATTTCTTTGGATGATTTTCTGGTCGCGTTTTCTACTGAGTCTGAACATTTAGAGCATCTCGAGTGCATTTTTCAACGTCAACTGGAGGCCTACCGGTGGTATGCCACGCTGAGAAATTCAAATTCTTGCAGCCCCAGGTGAAATTCCTCGGCCACCTGATTACTGAAGGCAACAAACCGGACTCAGTCAAAGTGCAAGCGATTTCGAGCTTCCTATTTCCGAAAACGGTTAAAGATCTAAGAAAGTTGTTGGGCATGTTAAACTTCTGCCGTCGTTTCTTGCCTAAGGACACTCACAGTCAATCGATCCTTAACGTCTGCTTGTCTAAGCCGAAAAGCAAGGACTCGCGCCTGATTTCGTGGTCTTTGGACCCTTTACTGGCGTTTGAGTCTATCAAAAAACAGCTGGTGAAATCTACAATTCTTGCATTCCCTCAGTAAGCACACCTAACCGCATTCGTCGATGTCTAAGATATCGCTGCTGACCAAAAGATGAACAAAATCTTATAGCCATTGCGCTTGAGCTTGTTTTTCAGAGAGGTTCAATCTTAATATAACTCCAGCATGTACGAGATATTACCCGCGTATCTCACAATAAAATAAGTCCGGTGTGGCCTTGAAGGCGATTACCATGTTCACGGAAGTTAATCCACACCTTTACTTTGCCCGACAAATTCGGTACCTGAGCTAGATAGCTCACTTCCAACATTTAACACGTGTTGTTGGCGTTTTGTCACATGTTACAGAAGTCAAGATCCCCCCGCAGATGATTATCCGGCAATTATGGAGGCGTAAAACAACGGCGAAATTCCTCAGGACCAATTACAAATATTAAATACTGGGAAACCTTTGACAAAGAACAATGGCAATATACTCCGACAGATTTCCGTTAGGAAGTATTCAACGATCTACCGCACGCAAACATCCATTCGGCCAAAAAATCGATTAGTCATTGCGAAGTATTTCTGGCCGTCCATGAACAAGGACAATAATTCTTAGAGTAGACAGTACACTGTTGCATTTGCTTAAGGACACAGTGCGAAAACTGATGTTACTACCAGCCGCCAACCACACAGAAAACGTTGATAACGCGCCCGAGGATCTCAACTCCTCATGTAATAATTAAAACTGACGTCTCCCAAAGGCCGCTGCAAATTTGATCTGCAATTTGCAAAATGACGCAACCGATCAAGACAAGCCGACAACGCTTCTGAAAGGGACAAAGGCTGAAGAAAAAAAAGATTTGAGTTATACTTCCTATTCTTATACGGCTGAATGAACAAAGATTGGTTCTTTCCTCTAATGTGAAATATTTGGGTGTAATCCTGGATCCTAAGCTAAATTGGAGGTTGAACATAGAACTGAGGGTTAAGAAGGCCTGTATAGCCTTCTATGCCTGTAAGAGAACCTTTGCAAAGAAATGGAGTCTCCAGCCGAGGATGGTTCTCTGGATGTACACCGCTGTAGTGCGTCCGATCCTGACGTACGGATCTATTGTATGGTGGCAGGCTTTGAAGAAGAAATACAATAGAACGAAGCTTAATAGGATTCAAAGAACCGCGTGTGCAGGTGCTACGGGGGCTCTGCAGTCTTGCCCGGCAGATGCTCTCAATGGACTCCTGCATCTCCTCCCCCTTGACCTCCACATCAAATATGTTGCAGCGTGCAGTACCGTAAGACTGCGTGAGTCCGGATGCTGGGCAGCGAAGTCCTACGGCCACAGCAACGTTCTAGATGAAATACCTCGAGAAATCTGGACATCCCCCACGGACTATGTCACACGCAAGCTGAACTTCACGAGAAACTTTGCTGTGGACCTTCCAACCAGGGCAAAGTGGAAGACCGGCGGCGTGTTGCAAGACTATGACACGGTATTCTTTACGGACGGATCAAAGATGGCCTATGGAGTCGGCGCGGGGGTTTTCTCGAATACACACGGTGTATCCAAGTCGTATGGTCTCCCAGGTTTCGCAAATGTATTCCAGGCGGAAGTACTGGCGATATTGGAAGTCTGTCGATGGCTGGAGCGTGATTCGAGTCCCAAGCGTAACATAGCCATTCTGACCGACAGCCAAGCGGCCATCAAGGCCTTGTACTCAACGACGACATCTTCCCGGTTGGTGGGGCAGTGCAGAGACACGCTCAACCATCTGGGCGGCACGCTCAAGATCACTCTCCTCTGGGTTCCCGGGCATAGGAATATAGAAGGGAATGAGCGGGCTGACGGATTGGCCAGGCATGGCTCTGCTCTTGGCAGTCCCTCGGGGAACACAGTCGGTGTTCCGCTGGCGGCTGTCGGGGGCCGAGTCTACTCGCACTACCTAGCAGCCGCGAGCCTGAGATGGCGAAGGCTTACAAGCTGTGCCAAATCAAGGAGAATTTGGCCCGCTTATAACATAGCCCGATCACGAGAGCTCCTGTGCCAGACGCGTGCAAATGCATTCAAGATTACGGCGGTCTGCACGGGGCACTGGCCCATAGGGGACCATGCCGCTAGGCTCGGCTTACCCTACAACTCGCATTGCCGAAGCTGCGGAGAAGGAGGGGAAACCCTCATGCACTTTCTCTGCGATTGCCCGGCTCTGGCTCGAGTCAGGCTGCGGACACTGGGTAAACCATTCTTTGGGGACCTCAGTGAGATTTCTAGTTACAGGGTCGGAGAGCTGCTTTCCTTCGTGAATGCTACGGGCTGGCTCTGAAGATCCGAGCCAGCTGGACTCCGCTTCCCTGTTCCTGTAACAACAGTCACGGTCTTAGGAGTTTGTGGCATCAAAACGGCGCACCAAAGCGCTAATTAGGCTCCTCGGAGCGGCCACTGATACCTACCTACCCATGACGCTAAGAAGTTAATAATAAATAGTTGTGTATTAGGCTAAGAGCAGAGAGGTCAGGCATCGATGGTGGAAATCCTTATCAAAATTTCCGTTCGGAGCCAGGAGAAGGCACTAATCAGAAGCCCGTTGTAACTGAGGCTGCCACCGTCACCACTCTTATTAATTCATCATTAGGCTTTCTGGTACCTATCTAGAGTCACCAACAAGGAGGTGTGCATAAATTTGGAATGAAAATAAAATGAAACAATAAACCAGAATGTTCGCTAACCAATAACTTTTCCCTCAATAATATGTGCGTTAATGCTCGCTAAGACCCCTTTTACAAGTAGAGTGATAGGGAACGTCCTTGTTCCGATGAAATATTAACCCAACTGTGACAATTGTAATTTAATTGCTTTATTAAACAAAGGGGACAGTCATTCATTTCAGATGACGGTTATACTTACTCAATAGCAAATATGCCAGAGTCCTTCCAAATGGAGTAATAATTTTTGGGCATTTGGAGACAATAATTCATTCCCAATGAACTTTGCAGTTACCACTACGTTCCCCGGGGCAGCTACTATATCAAATGCCACAATTAGCGCCTACACCGTTTCCATATTTCCACTTCAACCCCATTTTATTCTTACAATCTATGAACTAGGGTCTTCAATGATATTGGTTTTTGTGTTAGTTAAACATTTCATCTTTCACTTCCTTAGAAACTCATCATCAATTCATCGGTCGAACGGAAAACCTTTTGTACTGCGTCACTTTCTTCGTAGTTTCTCATCATGGCCTTACCTTTGGGAGAACTGTGGAAAGTAAATTCTTCTCGCCATGAATTCTATTCATTTTAATTTCATAGCTTATAACAATTGAATGCTTGTATTTCCTCCCGTTTGGCCCCACGGGCTTCTCTGCGGTATTATAGTGGAATTTACTCATAAGACCTTAATCATATTAGCCTTTATTTTCGCTGAATTACAATATATTGTCAGCAAAGGTATATTGAGCCTTGTTCACTGTTCCGTCCCCTCACCCAACGCCAAAGCTCCATTGTTCCGCAATATTCTCTTGAAGTAAGGATTTCGAATTTCATTTTACAGCATCACACAATATGGGGACTATCACCAGTGAATTTTGTGTGCGTATTAAATACCCAAGTTAATTAAATCGCTTCTATTATTAATAGTTCCCCTATACCCATAAAATTAAATTAATTGTATGGATGGTTGGGTTTTATAGTAACTGTATACTATAAAAGTGTCTGCTTTGCCTTCCAGGAAAGCAATACGTTGAAAAGAACCAAATTCACAAGACGTTCAGCATCTTTACGGCAATCACGTTCGCCACAAGTATCACTTGAACTGCAAGTGCAACCGCTCCCGAATCCACCCCCGTCAACTCAACCAGCAACACCGAAGAAATCAAATTGGGAGGTCATCGAGCATTTCAACCCATCGAAGGGTGGTCGAAGTTCTGTGAGCAGCAGCTTGATAGCGGTAAGTTCCAATATCTTTTCACGGTTTTCTTCCCACAAGTTTGATTTATAGTTTCGATTCTCAATAAAGATTTATGATTGAGTCATGGTGTATGTGTGTCGTTCCGGAAAATTCCAAGTGAAAATCGGTTTTTCTCGGTTGAAGTGTTTAATTGTCGATTGAGTGCAAGTGTTCAGATCGTCGAGACCATACTCTGCCGGGAAGGACCGAGTAATATTTATTAAATATGCTGAGCATCATGCCGAAAAGTTATAACTGCTCCGGATTCCTTACAACTTCCACTTAGCGTTACGAAGTTACTACAGAATATTTTCGCTGGCATCCGGAGTTTCAATTGCTTTGCCCAAATTCATACGAGGTCAGAGTCCTTGAATAACCATAATCATTCTCATTGATAAAAATGAATCCTGGTACGGTTTAACCGCTCTGATTGTTCATAAAAATTGCCCTAAGTATTTCGAAACTAAGTACTTTAAACCAAAGTACAGATTACAGATTACTTTCTACAAGTTTGCGAGGGAGCTAGTACTGAAGAATGTTCTACGGCGAAAATCCCAGCAAGGATGAAAAAATCGCCTACTGAAAACTCAAGACATCAACGTAATTTTCAAATTTTCACGACAATCTGTCAAGTTTCGAAAAGAGGCTCTAAGAATATCAGTAGTTGACATGTTGACAACGTCATGCTTTTTGTGAAAATAAAGAATAATGGACAATATGCTAGGAATGTGAAGGGACAGCAGCTAAACGTGGTCGGAAAATGTTCAAATATTTGCAAAACATAGGCAAACGTCCGGAAGGTGGAAAGCAATCAGTCCCCAAACAACGGGGGAGAATCATAAAGAAAGTAGGGAACGCTTTAAACGCAAAATTCGAAATGAGCCTCAGAAATAAAAAGTCTTCGACGTAATACTAAGAAAAAGAAAGTTGAAAAAATATACATAAGTGAAATTGGAGTTTAATTCAAAGGTTAAGGAAGTGAACACTCAACTATAGGAATCAGGTGCTAAAGTGGGTAGGTTGCCCTAATATAAATATAGACGGATCTAAACAGGAAAACATGAAATATACATTCATATGTATATCGAAATTGAGTTCAACCTACGAAGGTACGATGGTTTCCTACACTTTCAATCTCGAATTCCGAATCGTTGCAAAATGAAAAACCATTGGATTGCCTTTGCCATTGCTGCCTTTTTATTGAACAGAAACGCGTGGTACTAGGTGAGAAGAGTGGATTTGCAGACGATATTTTAGAAGAGCAAAGTAAATATACAGTGACTCCCAGCTTATCAAATACAGTGCTTTTTTGAAAAATTGCTGGTTCAATAAGTCAAAAACTATTTTCATTATCAAAAATGTTTTAAAGAAAGGAATCTGCTTTTCAATTAGGCTTTTTTGATTTTTCAAAGCAGAACTGTGTAAGAGCTAGAAAACGTGAAAACCAAAACAATACAATATTTTAGGTCAAAGCTTATTTGATACAGTTTCAAATTGTTGAATAAAACATGTGTGCTAACAATTATTATTTAGTTAGATATCCTTTCGCCATAATAATATCCTGGAGCCCATTTGGCATTGAGTTAACCAGCCTATATGTAAAACCAGGAGTATTTTTTTCCCCATATCACCAACAAGCAGCAAGGATTTCTTGAGGTTTTCTCGAAATCTAAAATTTCCTTATATTGTTATCCAACATTGCCCATAAATTCTCGATGACGTTTATATCAGGAGACTGTGTCGGTGGTGACATTACTTACGACCAGTTCCAACTCACCCAAGTTTGCACATTTCCGGACTTATCTTGGTGGAAGTGGAATCTTCCTGTACGCCCAGTTTTTCGGCACTTTCCGATAATTTTTTTCTAGTGTAACGAGGTAATGCACTTAGTTCAGTGTTCCCCCAATAAAAGTAGGCCATCAACTCCGACTACGGAAATTCAGGCCCAAACCATAGCAAGACCATTCCCATGCTTCATAGTTCTTTTGAGGTTGTCTTTGCTCACCTTGGTATTTACTTTGTGCCAGCGATAAGAAATTCCATAGGAGCCGAAAATGTTAAACTTTGACTCATTCGTAAAAATTACCACATTTTAAGACTTCTAGCTACACGACCGTTTCAACCATGGTCAGACGGTTTCAGATCTACACGACTTTCCTGATTTATCACGAACGTAACTAGCCAACTTCGGAGTAGCTAGCCTGGCCCGTAAAAATTAAATTTGGCGATTTTCTACCCTTATTTTCCAATAACTTTTTATGTACAAAAAGCTCAATTATGTGCTAGACTTCAGAGGTATTTGAATTGACAGTTTCAGCAATTTTACGAACACTGCCCTTTTTTAAAGCGGTTAATTAACAGTTCACACTGCTCCATTGTTGGGGGAAAACTTACCAATAGTTGTACTCAGGGTTCCAAAATTATAATACTTAAAAAGTGTGATCTTATTATGACCAAACACGACAAAAAACTCGTAAAATAAAAAAATACCTCCGAAATGCGCAACAACCGAAAGTGTCAAAGTATCAAATAAGCTGTGAGTTGTAAGCTGAAATTCGGCAATCTCCCAAGAACATCGGTCCTATATCCCATAAACAACATAACAATTTTCCCCTTATTCGAAACTCGTTCATTGAAAAGACATCTACACATCTACATTTAAAATTTATTGATAAATCCCTTGGTTTTGATAGTACAGTGATGTTAAATTAAAAAGAGTGACTGCATCGAATAAGCTGGGAGCCACTGTACATATATAACCACCATGACAGACGTTCGCAGGAAATATGAATTTGGGGGCACGAATAAAGTGAATTTGAAGCAAGGCATTTGTTCAGTAAACTATATAGTATCTTCGCTACGTACGTATTGCTTTATATCCTTACAGGGCGATAATAGATTATAGTGTTATAACCTTATTAAAGTCAGTTTGCTATCTGTCTGTCTGTCTGGCTATTTTTTGTCGATAGAAGCTGGAAAGCTTCAAAAGCTACCGCTGGCTTCTGCCAGGCGATTATGCGGAACTCTTACTACTACACTAAAACCACCACATTCTCCTTCCACTCTCCCTTTAGAACTCCCATATGGTATTACGTCACGGGGCTTGATCAGAATTTTTTCTGCATTCGTGTTTACGTTCGTACTCTTCTAACGTTCCGGCTGACTTCTTCCTGCCTAAGTTCCTTATGAATGGCTGCTAAAACCTTTTCGACTTCAGCTTATATTCGCTTCGCTTTCCACAAACAATACCAAGGTCTTCGGCTGTCAAGTGCACCCTAGTTGTAGCTTTCAATGCAGCAGTGAAAAAACGTATTTTAAAAAAATACGCCTGATCATAAAAACGTTCTCCTTCTTTCGCTAGATTATCAACAGAGTATCATTCTTTATATAAGGCTACTTCATCGGAGATTATTCTGTGGGTACAACAGGTTCGGAGTGCACTTCTGAGATACACAGCTCCAACCCAAACTGACCTTTATTTGGTAACATTCTCGCAATCAATGCTCCGATATTATATGCCTCCGTTGTTGCACACTCCGTAACCTTGTTACATATTGCTTTTGCTCCAACTATGATTTTCATGGTCGTCCACTTGCTCCGCTTGGTAATAAGAACTACTTTCGTCTTATGACTGCTTCTACATTTGCATAAAGCTCGACTTCTTCGAGGAGGTGCGCAAGAATCTTCACCCCAATATCTTCCGCGCAATCAATAGTAGCCACACCAGTAAAAAAGTTTGGCGTTACCACTCCATTATACATAATAATTCCCAAGAGTGGCCCTAGGACAGACCCTTGTGGGACTCCGTATGTGATTCGATATAATTTTATTCCATCGTCTGATTCGTAGCACAAAAGCCTGTAGATTAAGCAGTCGACAATGGTACGCACCAAGTACTTCGGCCGCCAAAGTTTGTCAGGGACTCAAGTATCTCACGAAATTGAAAGTGTGATCACTGCAGAGCATTTATCTTCGTCAAGTGCGGCCTTAGCTGTGTTAACTATCAGGCTAACTGCGTTAGTCGTAGACCTCCTCTTTTGAAAACCGAACTGATTCTCAGAGAGACCACTTATCTTCTCGGCAATTGGGAGTAATCTGTTGTAAATGTTCGTTCGAATAGTTTGCCACTATTATTTGTCTGGCCAGGGTGACATATGATGAATACCTCAGCAAACATATTTGGCGCTACTTTGACTGCTGTCCTGAGAGCCTTGGCATGAACGCGTCACATGCTCGCCGTAACTTTTCGCTGATCTGTAAGACCTTCTGCATTTCCTTTGAGCGCTGCGTTTCGCTGCAAAACTTCTTTACCGTCTCTGTTTATTTAAATTCTAAGTTTCCTTCCTAGTATAAGGTGCAAAAAAGTTTTCTTCTTCTTCGAAAAAAAAATATAATTTCAAAGTCCCTGAGTGTTTTTTTTTTAAGTTAGGTTCACGCTGCGCTCTTTGTCGGCGCACAGTACTCCGAGGAGTTGATTCGGTGCTCCGCTTGAAGAAATCCTAACTTACGAAGCATCCAAAAGACATTATTGCTAGCATGATGCTAAAATGTCTGCCATGTATCTAACCTTACCGTTTGAGCAAGTGCGCAGGTATTCCAGCCTCGATCAGCTCCACATTCAAACTGCTCAAGAGAAATACCTGGAAAGCCGAAGTATGTCGACAATCAGCGCCGATGGCTAATAATAAAGTCAGTATTGAATCTTTACCCAAAATGCAAATAAAGACTGGCGGAGAGCAGGTGAAAGCAGCACATTAGATAAGTACATCCTAGTCACAACTAAACCCTCGAGGAGCCCTAAATCTAACAAGAAGAAAGTTTGGCGAAAATTGCCAAAACATTTCCGATTAACAAATTCTCACAGAATCGATTCAACATCTTTCTCAATGAAGACAATGGACATTCTACTGAAAATACAAAATTACCCAAGTCTCCACCAATCTACTTATGTGAGCGTAACAGTTCCACGTTAGTTAACTCCTTAACTCAAAAGATTGACGCAACAACTTCTATGTTGTCCCAATGAGAAACGGCAAATTTGACGAGACAAAAGTCCAGGTGTGGAGTGAAGGCGACTATCGTAAAGTCACCAAAGACTTTGTTTGATTTGAGCCAAGGGCTAGTAGCAGTAAGTAAAGGCATTGGACCCGAAGTTGGCCCAACTGAAATCTCTGAAGCGCTCCCAGATGAAAGCTTTAAGATTAAATCGGTATATAACATTAAGAACTATTATTTAAGGTGGAGCTGGAGCCGCAATTTAAGAAACTCAGTAAAGGTGAAACACATCCCATTTATAGCTTGCATTATCTTTTACATCGGAGGATAACAGTTGAGGAACCGATGAAACGAAAAAGGCCTACACAATGCCTTAACTGTCAAGTGTTCGGACACACCAAATGATACTGTACATTTCCAAGTATATGCGATCCCTCTGTTAAAAAAAATGTGGTAACGGCGGGAACAACCTCACTGTGAATTACAAGGGATGCCCGGTGTTCATTGACGGTGAGTCAAAGATCCCGACCAGAAACACCGTGAGAAGTATCGCCCTCTTTACATTGCCTTTCTGGATCTAGAGAAAGCGTTTGACCGTGTACCACACGAACTCATCTGGTATGCTTTACGACAACACTTCGTGCCAGAAGAACTCGTGCGCTGGGTTCAATTGCTCTACCACGATCCAAAAGTAAAGTTCGAAGTATGGCGGGTGTACCAAAACCGCTTCGTGTCTCTGTTGGAGTTCATCAAGGAAGTGCCCTCTCACCACTTCTCTTTGTCCTTGTTATGGACACCGTCACACGGGATATCCAACGTCCAGCGCCCTACACACTGCTTTATGCATATGATGTTTTCCTAGCATCTGATAGCAAAAATGATCTCGAGCGACTTGTTCAAAAATGGAATGATCGCCTCATGCAACACGGTCTCAGATTGAATTTAAACAAAACTGAATTTTTGACGACCGATCCCCATGAAACAGGCACAATCACTGTCAGCGGCAGTGATCTGCCCAGAACTGAGCGATTTAAATACCTCGGGTCAACGCTATCAGCCAATGGAGAGCTGCGTTATGAAATTGCTTCATGCATTAACGCAACCTGGATGAAGTGGCGTTCCACAACTGGTGTCCTTTGTGATCGACGTATCAACGAACGTCTCAAATCTAAAATTTACCGCAATGTCGTCCGTCCAGTCGCTCTCTATGGTTCTGAGTGTTGGCCGACCATAAAAGACAATGAACGGCGTCTTGCGGTAATGGAGACGAAGATGCTACGTTGGGCTAGTGGCGTCACACGTTTAGATCACATCCGAAATAAGGATATCCACGATCGTTATGGGGTTGCACCGATCGTGGAAAAGTTGCGAGAGAGGCGTCTTCGATGGGATGGTCACGCAATTCGTGCAAACGAGAATTCACTTGCAAAGATTGGTCTGAACATCGAAGTCGATGGTAAACGTCCAAAAGGCAGACCTAAGCAACGGTGGCTTGATACGCTGGATGGGGATTTGAAAGCCTCGAGATTGCACCCAGATCAGGCATTCGATAGAGCTAAATGGCGAAGCCGATCACGACGAGCCGGAGTTCGAATGGTAGTAACATAAAAAGTATTCCTTGTCAACAGTTGGTTCGACATCCTCCTTATATCGGAGACTCATCCGGCTACAAATTTTACGATACTAAGCACCCTGATGGAAAAGGTTATGGGTATCTAAATGTAATTTGGCGGTGTTTCTAGCGATTAAATTATTTAAAATAATTACGACTAGCTTTTTTCTATTCGCTAGTGATATTTATTGATCTTGCAAATTCCAATATTTCGAGAACCACTTGTTCCCTTTATCAGTGCTAAGAAGTCCTCGGACTTGGCGGTTAAAAGAAAGCAAGTCATCATTACTTTAAATAGGTCATGGTGGTTCAGGAATCCTCATCAAAAATCGAGTATGGCGTTTGCACTTTGCTAAGGACTATATGCAAGTCACATCTATATACGCAGTAGAATGGGGGGATCCCTCTGAGATTTACCTTTTCTGTAGTACAATTTGTAAGTTTCTTCAACTCGCTTAGTAGAAGATTCATTGTAGCTGGGCACTTCAATGCTAAACACACGTATTGGGGCTCGAGACTGATCTCGCCTAGAGGCAAAACTCTCCGAGGTGCCATATCGATGACCTGTGAGCTCGATGTAGTTTCGAATGACCATACAACCTACTCGTTCTTCGTCTCCGAGGAATACATGAGGACTGGCAAGATCATTGTCTAAGAGCTTTGACCCTATGGTGAGACGTTTCGAGCGGAACAGCTTTTGTAAGCTAAAATAGGCTCTGTTGGCTACTCGGTTGCTCGGATTTCATTATCATAGCTGTTATCGGTTATGATTTTTGACCCTAGATAGGGGAAATTATCAAAGGCCTCAAAGTTGTAGGCTCCTATCTTTATTCTTCGCGTTTGACCAGTGCAATTTGACGTTGCTGGTTGGTTGGTTTTCGGTGCTGACGTTGCCACCCAACGGCCAACTGATCACCGTAAAATGCCTGATCTTATCGACTTTGGCATAACGAGAAATATACAAAGAAACCAACTATCTACACAACCTTGTTTTGAATTAAGTTGCGATCATTCAATGGTTTTCATAACTTTTCAAATATCCGAGTCTACCAAAATGACTGATTGACTAAAGTATTGAATACATATCTCTTCGCAAATGTGTCCTTGAAATCAAACATCGATCCCGACCAGGCTGTACATTGTTTCGCTGAAGTATCGACATCAGCTGCCCTGCATGCAACATCGAAGTCCCAATGCGCAGTTTCAGATCATTCAAAGTGTTCAAAAATAATAGACCAGCTTATAAGAAAAAACGACAGCTTAGGCGTGAATGCCAACATTTTACCGAACACGAAAAAGAATCTGGTGCAACAAGAAGCAGCAACATTTTCGCAAGACCACATTGACCACAAAAAGGCTCTTGGTTTCGACCTTATTACGGGCAAAATGGTCCAAGAACTGCCGAGATCTGCATTTACTCAACTGACACACATATTTAATGATGTCTCATGCCTTGGCAGAGGTTGAGCAATGGTTGGTCCGCTGGAGAATCAAAGTTAATGAAACAACATGTAGTCATGCCACTTTCACATTGGAGAAACGAACATGCATCCCAGTTAACTACAATATCCATCTTGACTTGGTGATCTTACAGATAATGACGAAATTAATCAGCTGAAGTTAACATATTTTGATAAACTTGCTTCACATCCAAGTAGCTTAGCCCGGAACTTATCGCATAAAATTCATTACCATCGACTAAAGAGGACAAATTTCTTGCTTTCATGATTTATTTATTAATATATCAAAACAAAAATAATTAAAACTACAATTATTGTATTTCCGAATGTGAGGTAGGGGCAGCGTCTGATGAGTCGCCTGTTTCCAGGACAAAAGCTTGACCTGTTTTTGTATTAATTTGCGCAAATTCATGCAAGTTCCAGCGTGTCACCTGAAATTTAGTCTTGTGTTACTCTTAACCATAATGCAGTGACAGTCCCCTTGGAGGCGACAATATGCCCACCAACTTCTCCGAATCTTGATCATGACCATGTCTTCTCACTAGCCATAGTCAGTTCGGCACTTCCTGGCCAAAACTTCACCGCTCTCAATGGTTCCGTTGCGCAAACTACCACATGCTCCCGGTTATGCTGTCCCAACCATACCTAAAACATCCGCAAAACTGGCGACCATAGTCTCTTTTTTAGTGGAAAGTACAGCCAATCCATTATACATCACATTCCACAGCAAAGCGTCCAATACTGAGCATTGTGGTACATCCACTATTCGACGCACTTTCTGGGGCCCTCCTCCGTCTCTTTTCAGGGAGTCCTCTACGAGAAGTAACTCTCTATTCAATACGTTAAATAATCAAGTATTTCAGCCATTACGCATTTAATTCGAGGCCAGTTAGCGAAATTAAATGCATTTTGCCTATCCAAAGTCCACACGTCACAACATCCGCCAAAATTCATCATCTCCCTTGTTAGGCTCATCATCGTTCGTGTGCATAGTTTAGTAGATAGTCAGTCTTTTCTATCATCTTCCCTATTATATACAAGAAACACTTTCTTTTAGGCAGGGAATGTTCTTCCTTCTGAATATGCTTGGAAAATGGGATATCCCGCACTCGCCGGACTAAACCTCTATTTGCTTTTCATTATTTTTGCAGTGAGGAACAGAGCGCCGAGCACCGATTTATCGTGGTCTTTCCCCTCGAAGCCTTCTTGTTGCTAATCGGTAAGTGCGTCGCAATTCCCAGCATTCTTCCTCTTTTGACCATTGCTACTGCTGCTGGAGTCTGAGTCTCTGAATTTTGAGAGACCTCTATGGCTAATGCCATTTTTCAGAGGTCCCAACTTTTCAAGATCCCACACATTAAAATCCCTTGCTATAAATTTCGGCCCACGTTCATTCGCATCCAACGCCAGCCTCCCAACCAGCTCTTATCAAGCGACATACGATGACGCAAAATGTCATGTGATGCGCCGAGGTAAGATCTTAGAAGATTTACAGTTCCGAAGCAGAGTCCGCCAAGGTTGCATCCTGTCACCGATATTATTTCTTCTTCTTATCGGTGAAGTTCTTCATGCCTCATGTCTTGTCCTGACTACGTGGAATTTAACGGACGGTAATATCTTTACTCAAACACCTCGACTACACTGATAACATCAGTTTACTCTTTCACGGGGTCATGGGCCTAGGCCAAATGGCTCTGGATTTGGAAAGAGAGAAAAGTAGAGTTGGACTGAAGATAAACACGAACAAAATCCAAGGCTCTTCTCAGTCTGACGGGTAATCGAGCATCGAAAGCATCAATCAATTTGTATATGCAAACGAAGAACTTGGTCGGTGCACGGGCCTGGTACCGGCATGCACTCTGATGGAATGGCAGAAGTGGCAGTGGATAGGCCACACATTAAGGAGGGGCGGCAATGGCATTGCGAAGAACAGAGGAAAAGTGCTGGTATGTCAGGAAATGGGGAGGGGATTAGCTGAAGTGTAATTCAGGGAGCCGCGAACGATATCGCGTAGGTGTGGTTGACGTGCTACAATTACGCTATAATTTGAAGAGTTTCTTGCTTAAATGTTTGTATTTTGCATGTTTTCCTCTGAACCACCTTCTCAGTTAATTAGCATTTCCGCATCTTACCAATTTTCGACAGAATATTGCAATTTTGTTTCTGACACTAAGTAGCTTACGGATTCTGCCAAGTTGAGTAGACTAGAGTTTTAAATAATGTATTTGATTTATGCAATTAATTTGGTTGGTTTCTGAAGGGCACATGCACTTAAATTACCTCGCAGCATCCATTAATGAATGAATGAAGCAAATTTTAAAGTTTTTCGAGAATACAGCAAAATCCTTTCACAGACTTCGCTAAAAAAAGATATTTTGCCTTCCAGGGATCTGCCCTGTGATAGTATCAGTAATACATAAACTTTTCTAGGTTGAATGGTTTCTGAGAAGGATGTTCCTCACACTCTTAACCTTGAACTTATTGACTCCCCACTCTTCTATTTCGTAAGTAGAGTCAGACATAAGAGTATTTCAGAATGTTCGCACTATATTTTGAGGAAAAATTCCAAAGGCGTATTTCACATGAATAAAGAGCTTCTCCTTTGAACCAGCACCGTATAGATTTGTTGGATTCTATGATCTACCAAATTTCGTGAGAACTACATTATTTTCGAGTGAATCTTCTGTCACATACAAAGATGCAGGTGGACCGAAAATTTACGTGAAAATAAGGTTTCATTCACTGCGCAATATTTAGAAAAAGTTAAGTCTTCTGAAAGTTTGTATGAATTCAGTTAAACTTTCGTTTACTTTTGAATGACATTTTGGATAAGCTTCTCAAATCCTCTTCGTCTACGAAATATTAAATCCCTAACACACTTTTTTCCTTTGCAGGTTGGCGTCACACGTTGTAATGTAGATGATTCAATAGATTCGACACATTCAGGTTCAACGTGTAATAGCCCAATGATTCAACAACGAGATGTTCAGCAACCTTTATTACAGGGTAAGTGCGCAATTTCAGTATTTCTCACGTCACAAGGGGATCACTTTAGAAAACGAAATATATAAGTATATAGCATGTGTAATTCTAGTTTCTAAGTAAAGGAAGTGATTTTAATTTCGGAAAACCGAATTATGTGTTCAAAGGGAAGGAATTCTTCATATGCACGTAATATGTTGCATCATGTCATGCATCGCGGCATCATAGTTTACACCGTAAATGTACAAAGAGCACAATGTGATACTTCCCATCTCTCATTCTATACTTTGGCTGCAGGTGAATATAACTACATAGTACAGAATATTGTACCGTGTAGACACATGAATATAAAATTGAGTATGCAGTTCTTGAAATCCTGGAACGCAATTTACGTATTGTGTGTCACTTGCTAACTTCCGTTGACGTTAAGGGTGGACAACGATATTCAAAGAGAATGATTGAAATTTTTATTTGTAAACGACTCCTTATTGAAATATCGGAAGCTCTCTGCGCTGTGTATCTAAATTCCATGCATTGTGTTGGGTCAGTTATGTGCATCAGTCATCTGAAAAATCGTCCTTTGAGTTCCATATAAAAGGAAACTGCAAATCGAATGTACAATGGTTTCAATTTTTGAAATTTTTCAATAAATGTTGAGAGTTGTATGATATGAAATACAATACACCAGATATTGTGCATTAACTTATATATATTTCCACGAATCCACGTACGTCTCTTCGAAAATAATTGGATACAAATTCATATTATATAAAAATTAAATCCCGTAAATTTTCAATATGGTTTTCGAAATAATTCATATAGTAACTTTTTTTAAGAATTTTTTAACTGATCTCATCAAATATTCATGCGTAACGTCATGATCAAGATAAAGCACTGATCTCTAAGAAAGCCTCGTGGGTTCTCCGCCAACCATCTTTACATTCCAAAAAGATCTTTTCAGAATTTGATAAAAAGTGTGATTTGTCTTCTTTAACCCCTAATCGCATTCATGACGCCTAGGAAAATGATCAGAGGTTGCATCGGGGATGGGGGATAAATTGGTACCCTCTGTGGGACCCACACTGGTAACCTCGGTGAGACCCACACTGGACACAGCAAACTCTTCGGGCAGCAGTGATGCACGAAAGTAGCGTAACACGAACATATTTATGGTGGGCAACGCCACACTCCCTTCGAAAACTAGGATCAGTCTGCCGGTATATCTACTAGGCATTACCCAAACTCAATGGACGGGATTTGCGAATGTACTAAGGAAGCTTAACATTGGCCCTCAATATCCGATAGTATCTACATGTGGTTTAGTACCTATGATGTGCACGGATACGTTTCGGCAATGCATTCGCAAGTCTGGTCCATTAAGTGTGGGTACTACTTATTAGATGTACGAGTACTTTGGTGCCGGTAATCGAATCAGCGAGAGAGATCTCAACGGAGCTAGTCCCTCCTATTCGAAGATGGACACGAACGGGGGAAAACTAGGGTGTATGCGTAAGATACAGTCCATTTCTGACCACTGCCATGAAAGTTTCCTCCAAGAATAGCAAAATGTCAGAAAGACAATTTATTATCCTCCGGAAGCGTCTGTGGAAAACAATTTTGGAGCAGGAAACGAAACTAAGATTTAACAATCAAGAAATTCGCGCCGAATGGCGGAGTGCACCGACGAGTGTAAGGACGATGTTGGATATTAGATACCAGGCCTTCAAAGGAAGGATCCTTAGGAAACTGGAAAACGTCGTCTTCATTTTGAAAGCGAAGAACAATGATGGTCTTCGAATAACAGAAAATAAATCAAGTTGCTGCACAATGTAACTCTGCGCGGAAGATAGTGCATACAGTGGCGATGGGACTACAGAGTAAATGCTGCCTGTTAGTAACTTCTCCTAGAGCTTTTAAGGAACAAACAGAAAAAAGAGAAGCCAGAGACGAGAAAAAACTGGTTTGATGCCAGGTTGTGCGATCGGATCTACACAAACTGGATACCGCAAACCAAAGAAGGTGTTAAGTGGAAAATAGAAGAATGCCTTGTGTGAAAAGATGATACCCTATATGGATGAGGACGTGGGTACTTCCAAATGCGTCAATTCTCAAAGTAATGAATCATCAGGTATTGAGTCGTTGGCACGGTATGAGGGAAACCTGGTTACAAATCAACCGAGTCATACGCTCCTAAATGGTTTCTATTACATATTAGACTAAGCTTATGTCAAAAAACATAAAAATTGATCAAATCACTGCCACTGGTTTGATTTCATCAAATCTGTGGTATTGGATCAGTTGAGGGGGATGTTTTATAATTAAAGATCCATGAAACCGAGAACCTGTGATCAGACGTCAAAACTGTTAGAGGCAAGTATGGTGAGCCAATTCTGTTCTCAGGACTAGTTACGGTCACCTTACAATACTCGATTAATGGCGAGAGGAAAAACGTCATATTTGCCTATGGTTACTTACCCTATGATTATTTCAGTCCTCCACCGACGCAAAAACCAAGCCATCTTATAGCGTATGGAGAATCAAGTAGTCTCGCATTCAAAATAGGTATCGATGCGAAAGCTAAATATATTCGCTGAGGTGATAGCAAATGCAATCCTAAAGGAAAGAAACTATTTGATTTTATTACTTCAGCTGGTCTTGCTGCTACAAACGTAAGATGCGCCTCTACATGCATGGGGCCAAGAAAAAATCAAGTATTTAACCTAAGAATCTGCACTTCAAAGGTATTAGAGTTGGTTATAGACTGGCGGACACTCAATAAAGTCTCACTGTCAGATCACCGACACCTATAATTCAATCTGGCGATTGCGGGCGAAAAGACTGTAATACAAAGATGGAAAATTCAATGAACTTCTTGGAAACAAAGTGCAGCTTCTTAGGCGAACAAGGACTCCTTAGCAATATAAGATCAATTGGGGCCTTGCTATGAGAGAAATTTGCCCCATTTTCTGAAGCGAATGCGGTAAAATGGTTCCCTAATGGAACCAAGAACTACAAAAGTGGTTAAACTGGTTTGAATTAGGAAGCACTGAGTTAGCCAAAGTTCTAAGTAAAAGATTGATTTGGAAGCTTGTTTCCTTTATTGGCTTATAAAGGAAACTACCTTCCAAACCAACCTTTGGTTATAATGGTTAAACTTTTCGAACTTACTGCATGAATATTACAGGCTGTGAGGAACAGCAAGGCGAAAGAAATACTCCAAGTCTGTGTAGAGGTTTTAAAAGGGATGAGTCGGCCAAGTTGGACTTTCTTAGAAAACCGGGTGCAACTTTCACTGACTCCAGAGTCCAATCAGTACAGGCTGTCATGGAAGGCCACCATCCGGAACAACCGGTAACAGAACTGCATGAAAGTGTTACAAGGGAAATACGAACACGGCGAGAAAGGTTATTTTCAATAGAGAAGTAAGAGCTATCACATCGATGGCATCTATCCAGCGATGCCAAAAGAAAGGCATTGAGCCACTCCAGCAGCTTCTAAGAAATACTTTGTGGTATGTTTTGATCCAGGCTATGTGTATACCCCTTGGCAGAAGCTTAAGGCAGTCTTCATACCGATCCCTGGTGAAAATGATTGTTTAAATCAAAAGAACTTAAGACGAATCAATTTGACCTTTTCTTACTGAAACGCGACAAATTTACACCCACTAAATGAAACCCAACATGCTTACCAAAGTGGAAAGTCCTCTTCATGCCTTGAAATAGCAGAAGAAATTCTGAAAGGCAAGTACGCGATGGGGGGTATTCGTGAACGTTGGAGTAGCGTATAACCCTGTGTCGTCCCAAAAACATTGTGGCATCGCCAAAGAGCATGATGCCGATGATGCTTTAAGAAGTCGATCTTTGTCACATCAACGGCGGGCTTGCTGCGTGCTAAAGTGGGTGTCGACCCCACCCCTTTTCTCAGAAATCATTACCTATTCGTATAAAAGGTGATGTAAAGGTGGCAATTCTACGTTGGGGGGTGTAAATATCAAATAAAAGGTTTCGATTACTTCTTTCCAAATCACGTCTTAGTTTTGAAGCTGATTGCGAAACCAGCGAGTGAGGGGGTCATAGAAGGATAAAATTAAGGGGACATTCTCGGAAACCACCCACCAGAAATATCTAAAAAAAATCATGATGATGCGTCTATATGGCATCTAGGTCCCGAAATATCCTCAACACCGATATCTGCTCAAATAGAGTTAATAATACTACATTATGAATATTTTTTTTAATTTACTGTTCATCCTAGACCCGTAAAATTTAGCATTAACATAGGCTGTAACATGCAGGAAACCTTGGTGGAAATCATATTATTATTAACAAAGTTGCAGTAGGTCAAAGTTGCCTCTTTTACGTCAAATGGTACTCTCTAAGAAGTAAAATGTCAGTACCACATCAAATTGAATACCAGGTATGTTTACCGGATATACACTTCAGGTATAAAAAGTTTTGGGTTTCTTTGTCAGGTCCCTCGTATACAAAACAATTTCACTTGTACACAGTTTAAAATTAAATTGTAAACTATTCTAAACTTCATACATTATTGGTCAGGTGACTTGTATCGGCTTTCCCAACTTTTTGCCTCGAACTCTTTTTTATTGTACCTATCTCAATTTCAAATCTGATTATCCTGTGATCTCACTTAGAGAGTTCTTTCAAGACACTTAAATCCCGTAATAGCTCACCCAAGAATATTCCCTAGGACAAAAAAGCAAGCGATGGCGGCTTTACGGTTTCTTACCATGCAGAGGCAAATCGTCAGACGCTGCCTCACCTCTGCCCTGGGAGAAGCGTGACCGTAGCGGCTCGCAGATGTTAAGTGCTCCTTTATATAATTCGTAGAACACGACATGCCTATGAATTATATTGAGCGCAAATCCGCCTTATTGACCAGAGCTTGGCCAGAGCTGAAATATTCGCTTTGAGAATGATGGGGTCCTAAGTCCGCATCAACTTAATGCTGGACCGGACCAAGAACCCTAGGATTACGTCTAGAACCTCTTGAATGGTCGCAATGACTTGTTCCGGTGGGATCCACGACTAATTCAGAAGATTTCCTACTGGAATTGGAAGGTCTTAGGTCAGGAGCCTTTTTTAAAATGAATGCGAGCCCAAAGTACCGCATATAACCCACTTACCTTTTCACTCCTGACCCGGATCTTCAAACGGTACACCCAGAGTTCTTGGGGCAAAAATGTTCCGATGTCACGCTTAGAAATTGGGCTTGTCCTTTGAGGTATCATTCTTTGGTTTTGTAAGTAGTACGACACTTGTTGCTTTTGATTGCCACAGAGATCGGTCATCCACTACGATTGCGATAATTTTTTCTTTGTTTTCTAAGCAATCTTATAGCCCCTTGTGAAGACCCAAGTGATTTAGAAGCTTCTTAGTCTTTATTGTTGCGTCTCCGGGATGATATACTAGGGTTTCGCAATGACATACGAGGGGTTTGAAATAGATTTGTCTTTGATAAAGCATGAAAGATCAGAGTATTAAAGAGTACCTCCTCGAGATATCACTAGGATACATTTTTCCAGACGGCATGGTGGAAGGATAATCACATTGATGAAATTCCGAAGCACAAACCTGTCATGGAATCATTGACTATATTATATAACACCTCCATTCCAAGTCATGAAGCTTTGACAAAGCTCCACACTTGATTTAAGCATTTTATTTAAACACAAATTATAATAATAATAATCGTTGGTGCAGTAGTTGAACTGGATAAGGGACTTGAACTGTGTTAGAGCACTTCATTCAAGACCGCAATGGTATACTACAGGATTACAGTACCATATAGTAGGCAATGTGGTCAGTATTGCGCTCGTCCGGGGTTATTATCCTGATTTGACTCAGGTACTCATTCACAGCTGAGTCGACTGGTATCTAACGTAAAATCACAATACAAATCTCACTGCCACCAGTGAGATTTGAACCTCGACTTTCCGTACGACAGCGTTGTGCTCTAACTACTAAGAAAATAATATTAATATACAAGGGGTAGCTTCCTCCAAACTACAATTTTTAGTTTTAAATGTAAATATATATTTCGGGAGCGACTTACCCCCTTCATCAGTGAAAAGCTTTGTACTGTATATATTAATTTTAGGCTAGACTACAAGTAGCAGAAAAAAATCTAATGTTTTACTAAAAAATAAAAATATTATTATCTGTTTGTCTGTCACACACACTTTTCTTGCAAAAAGTTATAGCTTCAGTCGCGCGCTTTGAAATCCACAGCATCATCATCATCAACGGCGCGACAATCGGTATCCGATCTAGGCCTGCCTTAATAAGGAACTCCAGACATCCCGGTTTTGCGCCGAGGTCCACCAATTCGATATTCCTAACAGCTGTCTGGCGTCTTCACCTACGCCATCGCTCCATCTTAAGCAGGGTCTGCCTCGTCTTCTTTTTCTACCATAGATAATGCCCTTATAGACTTTCCGGGTGGGATCATCCTCATCCATACGGATTAAGTCATCCGCCCACCGTAACTTATTGACCCGGATTTTATCCACAACCGGATGGTCATGGTATCGCTCATAGATTTCGTCATTGTGTAGGCTACGGAATCGTCCATCCTCATGTAGGGGGCCAAACATTTTTCGGAGGATTCTTCTCTCGAACGCGGCCAAAAGTTCGCAATTTTTCTTGCTAAGAACCCAAGTTTCTGAGTCTTGTACAGTAAGAGCTTTGACCCTATGCTGAAATAGGCTCTGTTGGCTGATAACAACCGTGTGCGGATTTCATAATTACAGTTGTTGTTGGTTGTGATTTTCGATACTAGATAGGAGAAATTATCAACGGTCTCAAAGTTGTATTCTCCTATCCTTATTCTTCCCGTTTGACCATTCATTGATGTGCAGCCCAAGATTTCACGCCACCTGCTTGATCTGGATGAAGGCAGTTTGTACATCTCGGGTGGTTCTTCCCATGATGTCGATATCGTCAGCATAGGCCAGTAGTTGGGTGGACTTGAAGAGAATCGTACCCCTTGCATTTACCTCATCATCGCAGATCACTTTCTCGACGGCCAGGTTAAAGAGGACACATGATAGAGCATCCCCTTGTCGTAGACCGTTGCTGATGACGAATGGTCTCGAGAGAGATCCTGCTGCTTTTATCTGGCCTCGCACATTGGTCAGGGTCAGCCTAGTCAGTCTTATTAATTTCGTCGGAATACCGAATTCTCTCATGGCCGTGTACAGTTTTACCCTGGCTATGCTATCATAGGCGGCTTTAAAGTTGATGAACAGATGGTGCAACTGTTGTCCATATTAAAACAGTTTTTCCATCGCTTGCCGCAGTGAGATGATCTGATCTGTCGCTGATTAGCCTGGAGTGAAGCCTCTTTCGTATGTTCCAATGATGTTCTGGGCATATGGGGCTATCCGGCCTAGCAAGATAGTGGAGAATATCTTATAGATGGTACTCAGCAACGTGATACCTCTATAATTGCTGCACTGTGTGATATCTCCCCTTTTTATGTATGAGATAGATAATGCCTCGTTGCCAATCGTCAGGCATTGATTCGCTGTCCCATACCTTGAGCACAAGTTGATGAACCACTTGGTGTAACTGGTCGCCTCCATATTTAATCAATTCGGCTGTAATTCCATCGGCTCCTAGCAACTTATGATTTTTTAGCCGATGAATTGCACGGACTGTTTCTCCTAAACTTGGTGGTGGCAGTATTTGTCCGTCGTCTTCAGTTGGCGGGACCTCAAACTCGCCGATGTTCTGGTTGTTCAGTAGCTCATCAAAGTACTCAACCCATCGCTCTAATATTCCCATTCTGTCGGAAATCAGATTTCCCTCTTTGTCTCGGCAGGATGAGCATCGAGGTGTATAAGGCTTCATCCTGCTGACTTGTTGGTAAAACTTGTGCGCCTAGTGGGGTTGCTCCCTGTACTTTTCTAGTTCACAGACTTGTTAGTTCTCCCAGGCTTCCTTTTTCCGTCTGTGAAGTCACTTCTCCGCCCGACGGAGTTCGTGATAAGTCTCTACGCGTGCCCGCGTTCTTTGAGAATGCAACATTACTCGGTATGCGGCATTCTTCTGTTCCGTTGCTAGCTTACATTCATCGTCAAACCAGCCGTTCCGACTTCTTTTGCGGCTGTGGCCAAGTATGTTTGTGGCCGTATCCATGATAACGTTCTTCAGGTGATTGTGAAGATCCTTTGTTGATGCTTCATCTCCAGGTCCACTTTTGACTGCAGTTATTGCGGCATCCATTTCCCTCTTATAGGTGTCGCGGAGAGTTGTGTTGTGGATGGCTTCAGTGTTCACTCTCACCTGACTGTCAGAGGGGATTGGAGGTGGTGTTGTTATTCGAGTTCGGAGCACCATGCCAACGTGATAGTGATCCGAGTATATATTGGCCCCCCTATATGTTCTGACATTCATCAAAGCTGAGAGGTGGTGGCGTTCGATCAACACATGGTCAATTTGGTTGAAAGTGGCCTCGTCTGGAGAGGCCACGTATGTTTGTGGACCGCAAATCAGATACTTCCAACAACCATTTTGTGTCACCCTTGTCACCCTGCTAATTAGATAATCCGCAGTCCGTTATCATTTGTTTTTTCGTATAAGCTATGGGAGCCAATGTATCGCCTGAATACGGGCTCCTTCCCTACTTGGCTGTTAAAATCCCCAAGTATGATTTGAATATCATATCTGGGACAGGCTTTGAGGGTTCGTTCTACTGCCTTGTAGAAGGTATCCTTCTCCGACTCTGTAGTCTCCTCTGTAGGGGCGTGAACGTTAATGAGGCGTATATTTCTAAATTTGCCTCGCAAGCGCAGAGTGCATAGCCTTCCGCTTATGTTTTCAAAGCCGATAACGGCAGGTTTCATTTTTTTGGCTGAAACCTACTCCGAGCACATAGTTTACTGGATGACCGCTATAATATATGGTGTAGTGGCTCTTCTCCAGGAAACCGGTCCCTGTCCATCGCATCTCTTGTAACGCTGTTATATCAGCCCTATATTGGGACAGGGTAACGGCTAACTGCTCATCAGCTTCATCTCTATAAGGGAGCGCACGTTCCACGAGAAAATGCGAAAGTCGTTGATCGTTGTCGTTGCCCAGTCCGTCGTTTTAAAGTCCGTCCTGTCCGAGGCTCCTGTTGTGGCTTCGTAACAAGTTGTTTTCCGTGTAGGATTGTCAAGCCTAGCCAACCCCCAACCTGGAGGACCAGCATACAGAGATTAAAATGATTTTGAGCGAGGGGGTATCCCCAGGCAAGCTAAAATGGAATGAAAATTGTTTTTTTTGGAATATAGCTATCTGAGATATCAAATGAAATGTTCTGATCATTTTTGAAACCCCAGATTTGCTATTGATTGCGAGGGGGAAGGCGAGCTTAAGTTAAGGAGGACTCATTTCAAGAAATCATCCATTCGAAAAATCTGAAACAAGTCATGATATCCCAATATCTCCATATTTTTTAAATTTATTGAAAAGCAGCAGATTGGGTAATTAGGCAGCAGGGTCATGCTTAACATTAACCTACCGTGAAGACCACAACCTAAAAGATCCATGATCAGAATTCTGGGACCAACAAGAGTGCGCCTGAGGTTGGCATATCAGACGTCAGAAAGAAAACAGGTCTCAGCGGCATTGCTTATTACTGAATGGTATTTGCGCTGTCTAAAAAAAGGTTTGGTTTTAGCAGCAGTCCGGCAGTGCAGAAAAAGCCAATACACAAATTAAGTGACTGAAGCTTTCACGACAACCTGATATGTTAGCAATATTCGAAAGCAAAAGCAATGGGCTTCATCCTAATGAAGGTGAGAACGCATAAATCAATTCTGCATCGATTTGTTACTGGCTGAATGCAATTTCACAATGAGGAGCATGGTCATGGGTTGTTCTAAGCTAAGCAAAAATAGGGCAATCGATACGGAAACCAAATTGTACTTTGGATCTGGCAACGCACCAAGGACCTCATGTATATCTTTTGAAATAAATCTGGTGAAAAGGCTATGCTGATTGCCTATGATAACAATCTTTCAAGCTGATGGTCTGAATGGCTCAGTTTATGGTAATGGTTCTTGCTAAACATATTTAAAAGATGTTTTGAATGAATACACCTTGCCAGGAATTCTGCTATTATGGCTTTTTCTATTCGATGCATGGCGGACTTGCGTAACTTTCAAGCTATTTTCATAGGCAACTGTTCTGAGGGCCAGCCTTAACTTGGAGGAAATTTCAGCAGCAAAGAATCTTTCCTTGAAATTAAAGATTGTACCAAGGCCATGAATAACGATATAAAAAATGTATGCAATTTTGTATGTATACACTTAACACTGAAGGGATGCAGTACTTATTGGCACCATCATCTCAAAACTCCTTTCCTTCAAAGTTAAATCAATATTCCTCAAACTTCACTTTCTAAACTCACACCTTACTTTAAGAACTTCATGCTTAAATCGAATTACATACATTAAACTCCTGACGAGCGCCAAACTTTTACCAACATTATAATTTCACGAGCTAACTTCCTGCTACAATTTGCTCTTCTAATCCTTTCTGGCCGAAGCAGAACTTCTTAGTTGCAGGAAAGTGCAACGATGCATTAATAAAATTCAGCATAATCCAATCATACAACGTACAAAATAAAGTTAAAGTAATTCTCGTGCCAACACTTGACTTGATCGATTTCAATATTAAATCCTTGAATGGGTTCATTCTGCTTTTTTACAGGTCGCATTCGCCACCATAAAGATCTTCCTTACTCACCGAAAAAGTCATAACATTTTTATTTGAAATCAAACATTTATCATGCAGATTACAATATATCGACTGGGAATTGGATGTTGTCGGAAACGGGTATCTATAAATATAGGAGCATATTGCTGTGCTTTCAAGTAGGTAGATTGCCAGCCTTTATATCGATGAAGTGCTCTATATCGACTGTTATTGTATCGCTTGCTGGATATGTAGCACAAGATACAATAGTTGCATGGATATATAGGGAAGTTGAGAATATTTCCATATTTTTATCGTCGAGGTGGGAATAAAGCGATAATATTAGGTTCAAGGAAAACTTTTCAGCAGCTTTCAGATATTCAAAAAACGGGAAGTTATTGATGGAGTCGAAAAAACCAATTTTACAGCAAAAACTAAACGAGTTAAGAGTTGAAAATATATTTGTATTCTCATGAAAAGTGTCAGGCAGTTTGTTTCCCCTAGATAATCATATCTCTAAGTGTTATCTGTACAAAAAGTAGTTGGTTGGGTTGTCACTTCATCGGCAGACCTCTTTGTCAGATACTCCTTTAATTGTGCTCCCACTGATCCACGTGACATATTTTTATTTTTATCCCTATTTTCTGATAACAGAGTACTATAACTGAAGAAGGTCATATATCTTTAATGCTTATCCTGGTTCCAACACATTCCTTAGATACTTCACTATCTATCTAAATATGTGAATGAGAAAACATCCCACTGCAACAGCGGTTAGTTTTTAGTTACTTCTGAATGGGGCAGACCAGTCCTTCTATGAATTTAATCGTATTCTCCATCTAAATCATAAAGGCTTCACCGGCTGCAATTTAGAATACAGATTTCTCTGAAATTTAACCATAATAAAGTGCGTGGTACACTTTATTCAGGCTCGTCGAACGCAACTGGCGGGGCAGGAGGCAAAATAGGGGATTTTTAACAGGAGTAGATTGTTTGTATAATTTCGGGAGGTCATTCAAATCGAATTTTCCCCCTAAGACTCTGGCTTCACTATATTCACAGTTGCGTTAATATATACGTACTCTACCTTTTTATAGAACAAATTAACATACTCGTACACGATTCAAAGGGAGTCCTGGTAGTGCCAAGGGAGGCACATGCGAAGCAACCTGATAGAATCCACAAGGAGGACCAAAAGGTATGGTCTCAAAATGCTAGTTGAGAAAGCCGCGCTTCGCTTAAGGTTTGCTGGAATGCGGTTCGTCTCCCCTCAGGCCTTTCCGAAATGCTTGAACTTCATCTCTACTGTTCTGAGCAAAGTGCTCTTAGGACAGTCACCCGTCGGCCACCTTGAAAAGGTGGGTACCATGACAAGGCCAGCAACGCAACTAGTACACCTCCTTAATGTGTGACTTATCCATTGCCACTTCTGCCTTCCGGTTACAACTACCCTGGTTGACAGGGCTGTGGGTCGACCAAGTTCTTTGTTCAGCAGGCCAGCGTACTCCGATGACATGCCAGAGACAGATGTTCACGAAGGCTTGAAGCTTTCGAGTGACAGTAATGGTCACCCTAAATGCGCTACTCAAAACAAGGCAGAAAGAACGCTATTTCAAACCAAGCTGATCCAGGCTTCCTAGATATACAAATTAATTGGCGCCTTCGATGCTCTGCCCATTAATATAGATAGGGAAGGTGCTGTGTCCTGTCAGCCTGAGAACTTTGGTTTTAATGGAGTTGATCTTCAGTCCTCTATTTCCTCCAGAGAAAGCAGCATTAAAAACATCACCGATAACGAAAGGAGATAATGTCGGTGACAAGATATAACTCGGGCGGACTCTGGGATTTTACTTCAGTGCAGCACATGACATTTTGCGTCATCATATGTTGCCCTGATATTAGCTATTATTTTCCCCGGAAAGCCCCGCATGCATGTCGAAAGCATTCTCAAAACGGACGAAAAGCAGGTGACGCGAAGATGTAAACACCGCGCACTGTTCCAAAAGTATGCGTGGTGTCACAATGCAGGAAGATGGAAAGCGAAAACCAGCCTGCTCTTTGTTGATGTTGCTTTTGAGATGTTCCTTATCTCTTTATCTTTATCTCTGCGACGCCTGGGAGCACATAGATACCCAACTTTTAGACTAACGATTTTCGCCCTTCTTAAAGACCATCCCCTTCTTTCACTCCCTAGGAAAATTCTCGGATTTCTCTACGATACGATGTAGCAGATCGCAGTAACTGCAGGCGCAATGATAAATAACTCTGCAGGGAGATCGCCAAGCCCAGCGGCTTTATTCCGTTTGAATGCATTGATTACTGACAAGATTTCTCTTTTAATTGGAGGACCCATCGTTGTCTGCCTCTTATGGATGTGATGCCGTTAAGCACCGTGGTGAAGTGTTCTTTCCACCTCCTGAGCTGTTCGTCGTCTTGAGAAAGTGACACGTTAACATCCTTCATAGATACATCGAAAGATTTGCGGCTACATACAAATTTCTTCGTGATGCGGTATATATTTCTGATATAGTTTGAAAAAAAAATTTTGTTCAGGGATTGAGGGAGTCCTAAGTCCGTCACCCACTTAATGGCGGACTCTCTCAGTCCCTAAACAAAATTTAAGCTTTAGGCCTGAATTTTTATTTGACGAATTTGTCCTGACTCTAATTCATACACATGTCGTATTATTTATAAGAGCAAATACCACCTGGTAGCCACTTTTATCACGCTGTTCACAGAGCAGAGACGAGACAGCGTCTAATGAGTTTCCTCTGCCCTGAAGGAAACCGCACTTCTCATTTGAAATCATTGTTCTTCCGCTTCCGTGACCAGTACTATTGCAAATTCCCTTTGGTTACAGTGCAAACTATGTTGAGCTTCGCTGGATTTTGCACGATTTCGAAGTTTTAGCGGAATATAGGTCGGAGGTTGCGGCAGCAAAAGTAAAGTAAGAGTTCTCCCATCATCATATCAAGGCGCACACTCAAACGCCCCTTTAGTGTCCAAGAACATCTCCATCGAAATCGCTGTAAGCGCTTCATACCCTCCTATAGCACCGCTGAATCCATCCATGCTAGATGCTTTGCATGAGGTGAAGCAGTAATCTGAAATCGGCGCACTGTCCAAAATGATCCGAAGGGGGCTGACTTGGTCAAGAAGAGCGGAACCGAGAACAAAGAACAGAGAAGGCTCTGTACCGAATAAGCTTCGGAAATATTTTTTAATGCATTCTAGGATAATTTTAGGAATAACTTTTACGACGGCAGGGATCTCCTCTAATTGCCTCTAATTATTGCACTTAAAGTGGGTGTGCTCCGTCGAAATCCCGACTGCTATCCGCTTCCTATCATCATCATCGGTATCCGGTCTAGGCCTGCCTTAATAAGGAAATCCAGACATCCCGGTTTTAAGCCGAGGTCCACCAATTCGATATCTCCAAAAGCTGTCTGGCGTCCTGACCTCTCCATCTTAGGCAGGGTCTGTCTCGTCTTCTTTTTCTACCATAGTTATTGCCCTTATAGACTTTCCAGGTGAGATCATCCTCATCTATATGGATTAGGTGACCCGCCCACCGCAGCCTATTGAGCGGCCCTCATGTAGGGGGCCAAAAATTCTTCGGAGGATTCTCCTCTTGACCACATTGCCTCCTACAGTGTACTGCAGTGTACCGTGACGGTCTCGAATGAAGGCCCTGATCCAATATGGATTGTTGTGCCAACGATTATTATTATTATTCTCTCGAACGCTCTTCTCCGAGGAATACATGAGGACTGGCAAGATCATTGTCATGTACAGTAAGAGCTTTGACTCTATGGTGAGACGTTTCGAGCGGAACAGTTTTTGTAAGCTGAAATAGGCTCTGTTGGCTGATAACAACCGTGCGCGGATTTCATCATCGAAGCTGTTATCGGTTGTGATTTTCGACCCTAGATAGGAGAAATTATCAACGGTCTCAAAGTTGTATTCTCCTATCCCTATTCTTCCTGTTTGACCAGTGCGGTTTGATGTTATTGGTTGGTTGGTTTTCGGTGCTGACGTTGCCACCATATTCTTTGTCTTGCCTTCATTGATGTGCAGCCCAAGATCTCGCGCCGCCTGCTCGATCTGGATGAATACAGTTTGTACGTCTCCCATGATGTCGATATTGTCAGCATAGGCCAGTGGTTCCGCTACCTATACTGACTGGAAAAGATCTCAGAGCCCCAAGATTTAAGGATAACTAACTTCTTTTGTTTAGAAGAGTGATCGATATATGCATGCCATCGTGGCTAACCACTTAACCCATCTACTACAGATCTCAATGTGTTAAGTATGGTTAGATGCACGTTGTCACCCAACGGAAATTCAGTTGCCTTATGCCTTGATGCTAGAAGAATGTCTCGACAATGATAAGGCAGTTTGGAAAGCCGCAAGCTCCTCACAGTCGTTGTTACCGTCCTCGCGGCCGAGCAAAATGTTATCATCATCACAATCCACTTATATTAAGTCTTTGTGGAACTTCATTTATATAGGACAGTTTTTTGAAATTGTTACCATTAAGGCCCTCTGACCTTTAAACTTCCCGAGCCTAATTGCATGACGCGACTATATACATATATATGGTACATACATGCCGCTGCTATGTACCAACAAATGCGTTTTTTATTGCGATACGTCTCAGGCAATTGCGCAAAAATTAATGATGTTAATGTGAGCACAAAAATAGCTGACAATGTTGGCTAAGGTTGTGGGGAGAATTTTCTTGGAATTGCTCAAGCAAAGTATCGCTGCTTGAGAGGCATGTGTTAACATGTTTTGTTATATTTTTAGGTTTGTCTGACGAACTATAAGCTCCTCATTTAGTTTTCTCTTTTGTTTATAATGTACATACCACTGCTCTTTCGAAATGTGAATATGACTTCCATTGAGTAACAATTTTATTTAAGGAGTCCAACCCCCTAACTCCCGCTGAACTCACCATAATTTGTATGCCCTGACGAAATCAAATAGTTGTGAGAACCCCAACGGCCCCGCCTCCTGAAAATCTAAAGCAGACAAGCATCGGCTACCGATTTGATCCATCATTGAGAAGATAAAGAGATATTCTATCTAACCGGAAAGACATCTTAATGTTTAACTCTTGAAAAGATTGCATATTTCATAAATTTCCATTCAATGTACACCAGAACTGATCATATATATGCGCGTTTTAAGTCTTCTTTGTCCGTAGGGCTTTCAGAGAATCTTTAGTTTAATGGTTTTCTATGGACTTTAAATTACGTCGGCTAAACAGACATCTGGAGGCAGTGGTAGAGTAGGATGCCATGAAAGCAAGCCTGCGTCATCCTTATCTTGCATGGGAATAATTGGTTCTGCTGAAAGAAACAATTTCTTCCTGCTCCAACGTCTCCAAACGTGAATGCACTTCTCGCCGTTAATTTGTAGGCCCTCTAGAATCTTTTCTTTTCCTCCGTCCTTTTCATTAAATTCACGTGCCATTATCGCAGGGGATTCAATTAAAAGTGTGTTCTGATCCAGCCATTCCTGCTGAAGGCTTCGCAAAGTTCATATTAAATATCGCTGGTATGGAACTCCTAAGGACGAGGCGAGGTTGCAATTCCTTTGAATAAATTATTAATCTTCAAAAAGACATGAATACCAAGTTCTACTGGTATTACCAACTTTCATAAAGACTCCACAAGAAACCCTGATTATTATTAAGAACATCATAAAAGGTCAATTGAACCAAAATTCATGACCATTTAGCAGAAAACTGTTCCTTTTTCGTTTTCATTTTTCCCTTCATTAAGTATGAACCGAATACGATAATTTATAATCTTATTTTCCGTGCAGGCTTTTTCCATTTAATTTCTGCAGTAACGGTAGCTTAATTTATGTAAATTTTATTCCCAAATCGAAAGCGATACGGATTCATAACTTTAGTCATAAAACAGTGAAGCATTTTATTGGAAAATTCATTATAAATGTTGAATTAATTATATTCAATTTTTTCACAAAAACTGTATAAATTGTAATTGGTTTTGATTCAGAGAGTAATCGAAAAAAGTTAAATAAAATCCGGGCATTTGTTCACATTTTAAATTTATTTCCTTTGAACGCAAAAACGTGAACTGAATATTTAATAAAATTTTCCTTTGGGAATAACAGAACTTTCCGAACTCAAGAGTAGGCAAAAAGGCATTCTGAGAAGATTTCATTTGAATCGCTTTTCACTAAGGCCTTGAAATGTTGATTAGATATGATACAAATTATGAATTACAGCTAATTTCGTGAGGTTTAGGGGTTTTGAGACAGTCCATTTTATTTCACACTAACTTTTGTTTTTCAATTATTACATGCCAAACTGGAGCTACTGCAACCCTTAGATAACAGATGAGTTACCCCAAAAATTCTTTCTTTTCTGTACTGCTAATGCATCGAAACTTAACTTTCTACAGACTGCCCCCTTGGGTTTGTGGCGTAGCAGAATTCGCGGCATTCGAAATTTATTTCTAGTTTTTTGCGGCAGGCGTGAATTTACAAGTGATTTTACACTTAGTGGCTTTATCGCCGAATCTGCGGTGGTACCAGCAAATGCTACCTGATCGCCCTTTTCGGGTGGCAGACCGCGAGTGAACTCGTGATCTGGCGCCCGAACGCTGAGCGTTCAGCGTCGACCGCATCTCAGCCACACTGGCTGTTAAGGCCGCTATTTCGCGCCTTAAGTCGCCCACCTCGTCCGATGGCTGTTAAACAGCCGCTATGGTCGGGCGTACGTGCACCACGTGCACTTTGTCGGCCACAGATGCCAGTGCCTCCAAGGAACCTGAGACACACGTGAGGACCGCCTGGGTGCCTTCCGGGAGCCGACGCAGCCAAAGGGACTTCATCAACTCGTCGTCGATCTTACTCGCACCCAATTGCTTCATTTCGCGTAGCAATTGGCTGGGAGTTCGATCTCCCAACGTTAGGCCTGCCAGCAAGTGATCCAGTTTTGCTGACTCACTTACTGACAGGCGCCTGATTAATTCGGTCTTGAGCAGTGAGTACGAAGCCGATTTCACTACGTCGGACACCAGCACGATGGACTCCTCGTCCAGGCCGACCACCGCGTGATTGAAACGGGTTGCGTCCGCTGTGATCCCGGACATCTGGAACTGCGCTTCCAAATGCACGAACCACAGTTCGGGGTTCCGCCGCCAAAACGGAGGGACGCGCACGGCCAGGGCGGTCACTTGCCGGCCCGATGGACCTACCGCGTCTTTGCCGTCAACCGACATTTCAAAAGACTAATAACTATGACGCGAACTTGTGGGAAGGTAATATCGACTTTAGCCAAATCCCTAAACGACACGGCAAGCCGCACCTTCAAATGACCGCACGAGCGAAAAAAGAAAGCAACACCAATGACGGCTTGATGCGCAGACCAATAAGAACCACGATAACTCGCCAAAAGAGCGGAGATCCACCGATGCTAAATTCGGCAAACACCTCGACGCCGTCTCTTGCGGCGATTTAGTTTTTATTCTTACCACCTTTTTAAGGTTTTGTGTGAAACAAAACCTTATTAGAATCGAGACGGTGTCTGTCTGTCCGTCTGTCTGTCTGTCTGTCTGTCTGTCTGTCTGTCACACCCGATTTATTCGGAAACGGCTAGACCGATTGTCACGAAAATTGGTGAGAGTATGTAATCTGGTGTTCCCTTTACATGCAGTAAGTGGCGCCATCTTGTGTTAAGTTTAAGGGGGGGCTCCCCGTACATGTGAATGGAGGGTGCACATTTTTTTTCACAGAATGTAGCCATGTAGGGTATCAAATGAAAGGTCTCAATTAGTACTTTTCGAATCTGGTTCAATATTTGATATTAGATGAAACATAGGGGAGTGAGGGTTCAAAATATGACCCCCAAAAAGTGTAACAGGTCTCGTTCTCAAACCTTTTCTAACCGGAAAATCTGATAAAAAATCACAGTAGTACATCTCTACGAAATCTAGGCCTCAAAATATATCCGGTTCAGATATCTGCACAAATAAAGTTAATAATAGTATATTTCCACATTTTAGAAATTTACCCGGCACCCCCCTTATGTTCATCCCAGAAGTACAAAATTTACCATGCGTATAATGAAGAACATAATGCACAGTTTGGTCAAGTTTGAAGAAAATCCAACTATTATTAACAAAGTTATAGGGGTTGAAACTTCACAATTTTTTCTGAATTTCGTGCACTCTATAACCTGCATGACGTCATTATGACATATCAATTCAATACCACAACGAAATGAGTTCTTATGAATTGGGTCCCAGAAAATTATTTTGTTTTAGTTTTTTAGTTATTTGTCAGCCAGACATGTGTGTGTGTAGGTATATAATATACGCGTGCTAATGAACTTTGCGGGTAATGCCTAATTCAAATAGATATGACAAGTAAATCGGAAATATGGGCACTAATTTATATATGTGCATATATGTGTACAGTATTCGGTAATAGGCAGTTTGTTTGTTTAGGGTGAGCGTGATATCTATGGCTGTAATATGTAAATATGTCTCGTAGTTTGGAAAAATATGAAGGATTATGTTGGATTTGTAGCTATATACGGACAGAAAAATGTGCGATGAAATTTCTTACATAAAATGAACACAAAACCTTTATACCCGAAGCGCGAACTTCCGGTATTCCGACTTGTTTACTAACTTAGGGTGAAATACAATTAACTTATAACAACTAAAACGGCGGCACCTGCTGAGAAGGCGGCCTTCGGCTCCTGCTGCGATAGCGATGGCTACGGCGGTGATATTGGTGTCGGCTGCCGCGGTAGCGGCTACGGCGGTGACGGCGGCGGCTTCGACCTCTGCGGCGATGGTGGAGACGAGTGCGGCGGCGAAAGTGGCTGCAGTAGCGATGGTAGCTGCGGCTGCGGAACTCTTTCTTATCTCCAAGTGGTTGTTGCGGCTGCCTGCCGGGCGATTGTGCTTGCGCAGACTGCGATTTGTTGATGGGAATGATGATGTGCTTGTGCAGTTGGGTGGAATTTAGCGGTCGTTGGCATTGGCTTAAACAAATTCGAACTGCAATGCAGCTTATTGATTGAATCCGTTAGGAAGCGACTGGCTAATGAAAGTGGCTCGTCTGCTGCTCCGGAGCACCGCTACTGCTGTTCATTGTCCTTTTTGTTGAGTTTTTCTATTTTGCAGGTTCTGGGATTTCGGGACCTTGGTTGTTGATGCTGTTGGTACGAGTTCCGGGGTCACCAATTTAGAAGTTACCAACAACGATGTTCACTGGTTAGAACACTTCATTTATTTCATTAAAATCAATGGAACTGACAACTTCAACAAAGGATGAATTTCATAGAAACTTTTTATAAGAATTCTTTCACTTTTTCCAACAACACAACTGGTGCTCGTTATTTTTATTAATTTAATGACATCTTGTCCCTTTCAGTATTCACTTTTTTTCTCCATCAAAAAATATGACATTTTCCGTCACCTACTTCGCTCTTCACTCCTGTAGCGAGGTCTGAACTGAGTGGAGAGCGCCGGTGACGTCATCTGTCCGCTGGTATTTGCAACATTCGAAATAAATTTCGAATGCCGCGAATCCTGCCGTCCCACAGAGTTATTCACTCTCCTATGCCATAAAAATTCAACCTGTTTAAGCGAGTTTAATCCCTCTTTGTAGTTGGTTTTCCACCAGCCACCTGCATCCCACTGCCTATACGCGAAGTCACCAGCAACAATCTTTGAGGTCTGATATGGTTACTTTTCCCTCCTTAGTGGAGTATAGCGCGTCAAGCACACCTACGCAGCATCCAACTCGGTCCACGGCAATGCGCTTCAACTTTTCCCATAACTTCAGGAGACGTCGACACTCGTCCTATACAGTCCTGCGCCAAGTGCTCTTGAGATGTCGGCCATCTTGGTCCAGTGAGTTCCACTGCATGGCGTAACCAAACAATGGAATTGTGTGTGTTATCTGCTGCCATTTTCACTTTCAAAATCCGATGACCTCCGATAATACGTCTCAGAAAAATAATATATTTCTTCTGTCGTTATTTCTTAATAGTTCTCGCTTAGTTGCTTGCAACCTTTATTCTAGATGATTTCCCTCTAATTTGTTTCGTTTACAAATTCCAACAGTATGGCCAGATAAATCATGTCGTGTTTTGGATATGCCTGTGGATTGAGTTGAGCCGTTTAGTCTTTTCCTGGATATGTTTGAAATTTGAACATCTTTGGGTAACGTTTTCTCCGTTTGATTGTCCGTTTAGTTCTCTACTGGATCCTCGACTGATGGTATTTTCCGTTGAAGGCAGACCCAACGTACCATCGCAGTTGCTGGATTTAAACTGAGGGCTGCTTGCTTGCTTTTGCTGCCAGTTCTGGATTTCGGCATTCCCATATAACGATTTTTCCCTTTTGTCTTGACTTTATTCCATCAGTGAAGAAATTGAAGAAATTGTTTTTCTAGTGTGCATCCTCTAGTGGTTCGCAAGTTATAATTACACCTTCTGGTTATCTATCCATATCTACCATTTCCAATTCATTCGATAATAGGTTAATCTATTGTCGCGAAATATACAGGTAATATTGTTGTGTATGAAATTTAAAAGGCTAGTCGCACATCCGATTAAGTAAGATCATCATCAACGGCGCAACAACCGGTATCCGGTCTAGGCCTGCCTTAATAAGGAACTCCAGACATCCCGGTTTTGCGCCGAGGTCCACCAATTCGATATCCCTAAAAGCTGTCTGGCGTCCTGGCCCACGCCATTGCTCCATCTTAGGCAGGGTCTGCCTCGTCTTCTTTTCCTACCATAGATATTGCCCTTATAGACTTTCCGGGTGGGATCATCTTCATCCATACGGATTAAGTGACCCGCCCACCGTAACCTATTGAGCCGGATTTTATCCACAACCGGACGGTCATGGTATCGCTCATAGATTTCGTCATTGTGTAGGCTACGGAATCGTCCATTCTCATGTAGGGGGCCAAAAATTCTTCGGAGGATTCTTCTCTCGAACGCGGCCAAGAGTTCGCAATTTTTCTTGCTAAGAACCCAAGTTTCCGAGGAATACATGAGGACTGGCAAGATCATAGTCTTGTACAGTAAGAGCTTTGACCCTATGGTGAGACGTTTCGAGCGGAACAGTCTTTGTAAGCTGAAGTAGGCTCTGTTGGCTGACAACAACCGTGCGCGGATTTCATCATCGTAGTTGTTATCGGTTGTGATTTTCGACCCTAGATAGGAGAGATTAAGTAAGATGAACACCGCAAAGTATACGCATATTGTTCTTAGAACTTACATTGCTATTAGAAATTATCCAATTCAAAAATCTATAAAAACTATAATGGTATCCCTAAACGAAATCTGGATCCTAAAATGCATCCTGTCTTAATATCTGTATTTCACAGATAATGACAAGATTTTATCTCACTTGGAAATATATAGTAGAAATAAATTTCACTTCTGGGACCAAAAATATAATCTATAACATCAGCTATAATACTTCCAAAATTAGGTAATTAGGGTAAAGCGCAAGAAGTATTTTTGTGGTAATTCGCTGCTTCCTATATCATACCATGGCAGTAGAGCATTGAAGTGAAAGTTTCTTTACGCTAAAATGTAATACGCAATTGAATTCTGCCCATCCCAATTCAGAGACTTGGTTTCCCAAGGTTCCCTACCTGGAAAAGTAAAAGGGTCCCGCCAAGGTTCTATATGTTCTGAAATGGAATCCCACAAAAGTCGAAATTTTCCGTAAATTTCATTTGTTGGGCAGTTGAAAAGCATAGATAACAACCCACATCCCAAAGGTATTTAATTCACACCACTGCTTTTAGATAAGCATAGTTGACTAAAACCTAGAGATCTGAAATAATCAATAAGATGCTACTGTTTCTCGATACACCCCGGTATTCCCAGTTCTGGCGTTCAACTTCTTTATTTTAATTTTTTATATAATTTAGACCTTGGTCTGGGCTTATGGTCTTTTCAAAATTCTGTCTAAGATAAAATTTGTCGATCTTTTTTTTAATTCAGTCTATCCCCAACTACAATAGTTACTGTTGACTCCTGTCACATGGTTATTTGGGGTTCTTACTCACTAAAATCACCTCCTTCCATTCCCGTCGTGAGGCTAGATTAGAATTTATCTAGTGCTCATGATCAGGCTCGTATTTGTTTCTCGTTCCTTTTTCCGATTGAATTTTCATTGCTCGGTATAGACATAGTGACTGTGTAATGTGCCCCTGTTGTAGTTTCCAGCTCGGTTTTTTGAATAGCGAACTTCGGGTGTCGAAATAAAACGTGCTCTACGCCTTACACGATCTACTTTACTGCGCTGTCGCTCGATGAATTTACCCCAAATAACTTTATGGATCAAACGAACTTCGAAATCGAAATCCAAATTGATTCCAAGAGGCATCAAACTCCCTTTCGGTCTTTATTTTACGGCTGGAGAGCGGAATCTTAGAAAGACACTGATACGTCACGTTGCAACAATGTGTGGGATTCTTGCCAACTAAAGCTACTTCCGCAAATCTTTACTCTACAGTAGCGCCTACCTTGCGCGCTCGCCTTGTCGAGTTCCGCCTGAAGCGTCCTTTTTACGGAGTTCACTGCGTACCAGTTTTATTTTGCCTTCAGCATTTCCTCGGAAAAGTTGCGTAGGTTGAGGCTATCTTTCAGATAGTCTTACAAGCTTCTACTTTCTTGGGTATTCACCGAAGTCATCCAGCCTGAATCGGTACAGAGTTTTCCTGTAACCACCATTTCCTGACAGATATTGTGTCCGGTGGTAGTTAATTTCACCATATCGTCGCTAAATCCACTATTCAAAACGTGGAATTAGTGTGTGGTAGGTAGGTAGGTAGGTATCAGTGGCTGCTCCGAGGAGCCCAATTAGCGCTTTGGGCGCCGTTTTGATGCCACAAACTCCTCAGACCGTGACTGTTGTTATGGGAGCAGAGAAGCAGAGTCCAGCCGGCTCGGATCTTCAGAGCCAGCCCATAGCATTCACGAAGGAAAGCAGCTCTCCGACCCTGTGGCTAGAAATCCCTCTGAGGTCACCAAAGAATGGTTTACCCACTGTCCGCAGCCTGACTCTAGCCAGAGCTGGGCAATCGCAGAGAAAGTGCATGAGGGTTTCCCTTCCTTCTCCGCAGCTTCGGCAATGCGAGTTGTAGGATATGCCAAGCCTAGCGACATGGTCCCCTTTGGGCCAGTGCCCCGTGCAGACCGCCGTAATCTTGAATGCAATTAGTGTGTGAATTCATCGACCCTTCTACGAATCATCCTATCGTTATTGTCACTTGTGTAGTGAATCCTACTGCAGTATAGCAATAATTTCAGCTTACAGTGCATGGGAATATTATTATGATAAGTTTAGAGTATTGCATGTGTAACTGTCGTATTGCTACACTAGACTACATTGCGGCTCTTCGATATTCTATAGACAAATTAATCCTCCTTTTCGCGTATGAACCGCACGCCTCACTTGCGAAAGGTCGGGACCACTCCTGCAATAACGCACAATGCCCTGCCTGAAATTGTCTTAAAGGCCCTCCATACCCTTAGTGCCTCTAAACCGTATTCATTCTATTCCCCTTGCTCTCACACCCACTCTCACCCAAACCGATGTTGCATAAAGTACTGTTAAGCCAACCACTCCGGTCACAGTGACCTTCAACGGTATCTCCAAAGTTATGCATCACTCGCATTAGCGACACGTTTTCTCACAGGCATAGTCCAAGTGTCTCTTGAAATTGATCTTCGTGTCAATCATCTCTTTCAGTCTGTTTGTCTGTCTTTCCAACTATCGGTATTTAGGAAAAACACAGTTTCGAACTCCAGGCCACACACACTCAATGAAGTCATTCTATGATAGATTGATTTTAAAAAAAAAACCCATTACAGGTAAAAAATTTTTGCGTGTCAGCCATACCTAGGTGCCATCATTCACGGTTTAGCGAAATGCGCTTCAGCTTCTTCCAGAATTTTCTGAGACACTTGCACTCTACTTCCAATCTTCTGCATTAGGTGTTCTCGGGCGAACCACTCATCAGCCATCTTGAGAGGGTGGATTCCACGGTATGGAGTAGCCAGCAACAGAAGTGTCGGCCTTCCTTAATGTGTGACCTATCTTTCGCCATTTTCCCCTGCGTATCAACGCTTCCACGGTAACTGGCCTTTATGCCAGCCAAGATCTTCTTTCGTATCTTAATTTCATGTCGCAGACGAATGTTCGCGAAGGTTACGACCTTTACAGTAACAGTGATGCTCACTTCCCATTTGCTATTCCCAAATAAGAACACAAAAAGGCCATTAGCGGTGGAGTACAACAACTTGAGAGGCGAATCTAGCACTTTTAATGCATCGGGTGACCATCGGCAGAAACCATGCTTCCTTGATATTCAAATTGGTGAATGCCTTCCTTGCTTTACCCATTACTGCAGATAGGGAGAGTACGATGACCCATCAGATTGCGAACCTTGACTTTGTTGGTATTTAATTTCAATCCTTTTGACCAAGACCCGGTGAGAGAGCAAACAGATGTCATCAGCGTAGTCGAGGTAGTTGAAGAAAGACGTCGTAGTCCACTGAACTCCTCCACCTTGTTTAGACAAGACTGCAAAGAGAACTTCACCAATAACAAAAAAAAACAATATCGGTGACCAGATGCAACCCCGACGAACTCGGAGTTCGAATTCCTCTGAGATTTTATTTCGGGGCAGCACGTGACATCTTGCGTCATCATCTTAATGATCACCCCTTCCTTCTCAGGCTTTTTATATAAGTGGAAGTAGCAGATCTGCACAAACTGGAGATGTAGCGATGAATAACTCTGCGGATGAACTTTCTAGTCAATATTTTACTCCGTTTGAGTGCCTCTTCAGCTGCTCGTCATCGCTAATGATGGGTCAACTGCTAAAGTCCCTCACAGGACTATCACAAGATTTGCGACAACATGCAACTTCTTTGGTGATGCGCTATACAGTCAGCTATTTGCGGCAGCTTCCGTGACCAGCGCAACATCTAACTGCCGTTTTGTCACGGCGCAAAATACATTGAACTTCCGAAGATTTCGCATGGCATTAAAGATCCAGCATATCGCGCATACCATCATTCGTAGCAATCAATAGAGCCTTCAATTCCTCCCGTCCATCGACCCGCTCTCATTATTATGTAGTCAACCAGCTCTTGTGACGCTCCTTCGGGTGTGGCCTCTCGAGAAGTATCTGACGATATGCATATGTTACATATGCATTTGCAATTTGCATCAACATTCTCAGGTAGCCTCTTCAAGGGATCGGTCATCTACAGAGCAATACCTTCTAAACCTTCTATTCATCGCAAATTGGTCAATCTGGCTGCTTGAACGATGTAGTTGAAAGTCAGCTGACCTTATTAAAAGCACAAACTTACAATTAGTCTTACGTACACCAAGACCGTGTTTTCCCATCATATATCTGAGCAAAGTGTTGGCAGAACCCACCTAACCATCATCCATCATGATTAAAAGGCCATCTTCAGAAAGCATACTTCTCCACTATATCCAAAATCTCCGTTTGTGCAAAGCACTGTACAATTGTGAAACTCCTTAATATGGACCGAAATCATATGGTCAAGATCCTGGCAAAAACCTACCACTTGGCTTTCCAGAGTACAAAAGCGTATTTAGTGAGAGGAATACTCTTCAAAGTCCCACCATCATCTCAATTCGCTTAGGCTCAGAATATCCTCCTTATATCGCAAGCATTTTGGGGACAATGGTATCGGGTCATTGTCCAAAACCGTGCGCGCATTTCAGAAACCAATCATAAGTCGTTTGCGATAACCAAAGGTCGTTGCGACGAGGTCAGTCCTGTCCGAAGCGTTGTCGGCGTTTCAGTGGCAGTGAAGTTCCCAAATTTATTTATTTTTAGTTCTTAAGCTTCAGCTTACAGGGTTATGCTACACTGATGACTCAATAAAATTAGATCAAGCAACACCCACTTACAAAAGCCTTTCCGTTTCACCATAGGGTCAAAGCTCTTCTTGTATCATATAAGGCAATGATACCATAACCATTTGCTTGTGAATGAAATCCAGCGGTATGAGTGAGCATAATCCAGCCCGAAAAGTTATTGCATCATTTGGAGATGATGAAGTAGGACCCATGTCAGGTCGACATCATCTGAAAGATTAACCCTGGAAAAAGGGCTTTTTTCTCTGATTTTCCGAAAATCGAAATACTGTCCAAACCGAATTGTGCGGGCATTAAAATATGTAAAAAGGTTACTCCAGAAATGGTGCAGTCTGCCTCAAAATACTTTTTTGACTGACACTCCTATCATCTTCAACTTTTTTTTTGCTTCATATCATTGGTCCAAAGAATGTACTTCCAGCCAATGGGCAAGTACACTAGCATATTCCAGGCGGAAATACACGTCATCGACAGATGTGCCTCCTTTAATCTTCAACGGAACTACAGGGGGCAGAACATTGCTATTCTCACCGATAGCCAAGCAGTGAACAAGGCACTTAGGTCCAACCAGGTGAACTCTAAACTGGTATGGGAATGCCTTGAGAGACTGAATACACTCGGCTCGTCCAACAAGATCTGGATACTTTATGTTCGAGGCCATGCTGGGTTGGAAGGCAACGAGGCAGCGGACGAACTAGCCAAGAAGGGAGGAGGGACGCCTTTACACGGGCTAGAACGCTTTTGTGGAATCAGAAACGATTTCATGGCTATGGCTCTAAGAAATGAAGGGGAACGGTTGAGGGGACTATACTAGGCGAGCTCTCCAGGGATGGAGCAGTTCAGGATGCTTATTGGTGGATACGAACCCATACGCACAAAGGATTGCTTAAACCTCACCACAAAGAACCTCCGAATCATAGTGGGAATTCTCACTGGTCACTGTCGGCTAAACTATCACCTACACTGCCTGCAGATTTGTGAGAAGTGTGACGAAACTTCTATACACGTCCCGCAACAGTGTCCGGAACTTGTGCAAAGTGGGTCGAGGCATCTGAGGGAACACTTAATACCAGATGCAAAGGTGAAAGATCTGGTAGTGGGGAACATACTAAAGTTCCTGACGGTTATAAGCTTGCTTGAGATACTATGATCAATAGGTACACTATAACCAGTAAAAGGGGCACCATAGTTCTTTAAGGACGCGGTGCAACTTCCCTTTAACAGAATAATAAAAATCCTTATTTAGATCACAACCATTAGTGCAAAATATGCTGCGGTTTTAGCAAATTAAATATCTTAACTCCACCCGTTGAAGGTAACCTACATTTTTTTCAAAATTTGTGTTAAACAAATATGTCTGCACCTAACTAAATTTGCAGTGATTTCCTACGAGTACAACCACCATTAGCTTCATACTGCAAAAAGTGCTTCCTTCTTACAAACTATAATTCTCATTTGATTCAGCCAGTTCAATTCAATATTTTCCAGATGATGTCGTCATTTTTTATCCCTCGTAAGATATAAATGGATTATCGTATTGAAAAAAAATCGAGGATGACTGGACCAGAGATTTCCTTCTCTTAGGCCCATCCTTTTTGTCCATCGGTGTACACTATGCCTCCCTAGACCCTGTCTTGTGGCTTCATCATCAACGGCGTAACAGTCGGTATCCGGTCTAGGCCTGCCTTAATAAGGAACCCCAGACACCCCGGTTTTGCGCTGAGGTCCATCAATTCGATATCTCGTTGCTGATGTTGAGTGGTCTCGAGAGTGAACCTGCTGCTTTTATCTGGCCTAGTCAGTCTTATTAATTTCGTCGGGATACCGAATTCTCTTATGGCCGCGTACAGTTTAACCCTGACTATGCTATCATAGGCGGCCTTAAAGTCGATGAAAATATATTCCAATAGTTTTTTCCATCGCTTGCCGCAGAGAGAAAATCTAATATGTTGCTGAGTTGCCTGGGGTGAAGCCTCTTTGGTATAGACTAATGATGTTCTGGGCGTATGGGACTATCCAACCTAGCAAGATAGCGGAGAATATCTTATAGATGGTACTCAGCAATGTGATACCTCTATAATTGCTACCCTGCATGATATTTCCCTTTTTATGTTGCCAGTCGTCAGGCATTGATTCGCTGTCCCACACTTTTAATATAAGTTGATGAACCGCTTGATGTAATTGAGCGCCTCCATATTTAACCAATTCGGCTGTAATTCCATCGGCTCCTGGCGAGTTATGATTTTTAAACCGGTGAATTTCACGGACTGTTTGTATCCGTCGTCTTCAGTTGGTGGGACCTCCAACTTGCGGATGTACTGGTTGTTGAGCAGTTTATCAAAACACTCAACCCATCGCTTCAATATGTCCATTCTGTCGGAAATCAGATTTGCCTCTTTGTCTCGCCAGCATGAGCATTAAGGTGTGTAAGGCTTCATCCTGTTTGTTTGTTGGTAAAACTTCCGCGCCTGGTGCGGTTACTCCCTGTACTTTTTGAGTTCACAGACCGTTTGGTTCTCCCAGGCTTCCTTTTTCCGTCTGTGAAGTCACTTCTCTGTTCGACGGAGTTCGTGGTAAATCCCCGCGCGTGCCGGCATCCTTTGAGAATGCAACATTACTCGGTATGGAGCATTCTTCCGTTCCGTTGCTAGCTTACATTCATCGTCAAACCAGCCGTTTCGATTTTTTTTTTGCGGCTGCGGCAAGTATGTTTATGGCCGTATTTATGATAACGTTCTTCAGGTGATTGTGAAGATCATTTGTTGATGCTTCATCTCCAGGTCCTCTGCTGACTGCGGTTATTGCGGCATCCATTTCCCTCTTAAAGGTGTTGCGGCGGGCTGTTTTGTGGATGGCTTCACTGGTAACTCTCACCTGATTGTCAGAGGGGATTCTGGGTGTGGTTGTTATTCGAGCTCTGAACACCATGCGAACGATATAATGATCCGAGTCTATATTGGCCCCCCTATATGTTCTTACATTCATCAAGACTGAGAGGTGGTGAAGTTCGATCAGCACGTGATCAATTTGGTTGAATGTGCTCCTGTCTGGAGAGATCCACGTTTGTTTGTAGACCGTTTTCCGCGCAAACCAGGTACTTCCAACAACCATTTCGTGTGACCCTGCTAATTGAATAATCCGCAGTCTGTTATCATTTGTATTTTGATGTAAGTTATGGAAGCCAACGTATCGCCTGAATATCGGCTCCGTCCTTACTTGGCTGTTGGTATAACATCTGTCTTATGGCTTAGTTTCTTTATATATAGTGGCAAATTGGTCACGAAACCTTACCAGGGGTATACTGGTACCATGGGAACGGGGATAGCTCCTGGACTCTCATACTTCGGGAGAACTCCCGTTGTATGTGAGTACAGCTCGGTTGTTTGCGGTTGGCCCCCCTAGTGGGAGTTTCATGGTGGTTGTGGTTGTGCTCAAGCAAGAAAAGACCTTCGGGCCTCGGCGTGGTGTTGCGTTTTAACACGGGTGCCGTACTCTTTAGTTCGGTAGAAATTTAGGTAATTCTTGCATCCACCAGTATGAATGCTAAGCCATGCAATTGGTATAGAGTGGTACCGTTGTTGCTTGTCTCAGCGGGGCTCTGATTGTGGTCACAAAATCAATCCGTGTCTGAAGAGGACCGTAAGATTAAGTCTCCACGACAGGTACCTACGTAAAACACTCATGGGCTTAACTGTCCGTCTGACTATCTGTTCATCTGTCAGTCGGCCCGTCTGTGCTGCTGTTCGTCTGTCCGATTTCAGCAATTTATTCTTTTACTTACCATCCCAAATAAGGAAAATTCTAAGTAATAAATGAAATCTAAAACACTTACACTAAAATCCACAAGATTAGATTAGATTGGAATCCTTTATTCAACTTGAAATTTTTGTTCAATTTCAATGTACTCACACGATATAAATACATACATTAACTGCTAATAAACAAGACCGAAAACAATACCATACCAACTAAAGGCTTTGTCCTAAATTTGTCATTCCAGGAAATGAGGATCCTCGAAGCAACGAGAATCACTTAAATCCAAATAGTCCGACAATATCATTTTGGTTTCGTCTAAACAAGGTTATAATAAGGCTGTGCAGTACACATCAATTTAAGAACCTCCAGGTAAAGTAGATCTATTTTCAACAAAGTACGCTCCTAGGCATGATTTCAAACCAAATGATTTATCTTTTAAACTTGCAGGTGGAGATGTTGTACCAAAGATATTTCCTTCGAATGAATCAAAGCAATACCACCCACATATTGGCTTTACTGTTGGTTTTAGTTTTGGCATTAGGAACTGTACATATAGCCTTCAATACGATCAATATCCAACGAAATTTTTCAAATTTATCTAAGGGAAATAGTACTGTCGTTTTTCATGGAAACGCATTCAGAAATATTAGTCAAATGGAAAATACCACGATAATGTTGTCGAGTATGAGGCGAACAAATTTTACCGAGCTTCCATGGTCGACTCCGTCAAGTTTTCCATTAATGGGGACCACCGATAACGAACATCAACAACCTCCCTTACATGTATCTCATCGAAATCACATGGTTTCACATCCGAAGGAGAATAATCCCAATTACGTTTCAGTGCGTCAGAAAAGAAAATTCCGAAGGATATTCAAACATCGCTTGAAAAAACGGTAAGTTACTGAAATTTTCCTTGATTTAGTCAATCACGTTACAAGTTAGCAGCTTTGAACTACTCAATTAGGTATTCATGCTTCTAATTAATGGATACTCAGGATGTTCATTTGCCTCATTTACTGCCGGCAATCTAAAAGCCCTCGTATAGAGCTCCTAAATGTGGCACTAAGAGGATAACATCCGGCTTAGAAAAGGACATGGTACTACATCAATGCTATATACGAACCAACCGTTTCTGAAGCATAATTGGCAGTCCTAAGGGACGGCTCCTGGTTTATTTGATACTTACACGGGACCATAAGAGGCGGTTGCCTGGGAACTCGCCTAATGATTGCAAGATACAAAGAACTGACATTAGCAGTCAATACAGGGGACGACTGATCCTAACCAAATACGTAAGTTACGCAAATGGAATATTATTAAATCTATTTCCATTTGTGGGTACTTTGAATTCGTCTCCATTGGTGTTTACTCGTCAATAACGTTCAATTTCATCTTTGCACTTTACTGCAATTGAAGTTAGAGCTTAATTTAGTAACGTACCATTTGGGATTTGCTCTGCATGCATGGATGACCAGCAGATGCAGTGAATCTATAAAGTTAGATACAATATGCGAATATGCTTAATTTTGAGAATGCCATTAGGAAATTGAAAGACAAATATAGGAACCCAGCTAGGTGTAAATTAACTCTTCATACAGCTAAGTAATGTTGTGTTCCACAGATTGACCTCCCATTTAAACTACATAAATGGCTAGAATCTTTCAGTACAGCCAATAATGTCTTTATGAAAGTGCAAAAGGCATTGCTTAGATCTATCAAACGGTCGGAATCCACCGAGCCAGGAACATAAGTCATCATCAGTAGATTTTAGACGGTATTATTCACGACTTGAAAAACATAAAGAAGTTCCCTGGATAAGTTCGATTTCTTTCTTTTCACAACAGCGCTGTTTAGACTTCCGTTCTTTTGAATGGAAAAAGAAAGTAATGTCCAATACCTCCAAGAAAACATACTACGCGCGCAAATGCTCCCGGTTGGTTCTGATAACAAACAGCAAATGGCTGTGCATGTTTCAGACATCAGACAGATTCAGCAAACCTCTATATCAGACAAACATCTGCGTTGGTGTCAGGTAAATGTCTATGCCTGGGTCAGATATCGGACAGACAAATGTCTCTTGCAGACAAAACTTTTTTCTGTATCATGTCTGTTTCACACATCAGTCAAACATAAGTCAAACAAGTGTCAGTTCTAACATTTAATGCAAAATGAGGGAGGACGGACGCTTGAAAGTGTATATTTCCTTCACTGGCTTTTTCACTAAACGTACCCAACTGAAAAATCTGAACAAAATCACGACGCTGCCTAGGCTGGAAGATATCCTCCATATCAATATCGGATCAAATAAAGTTAATAATAGTAGCATACATATATTACTTTAATTTTTATTAATTGATTGCAGTAATATTTTTTTTTTTTGTGCGTACACGGAGGTGGAAAATCTTAGAAAGACACGTCCGCCGCAACTCCGCCGCCCGAACGGCGGAACTACAGCGGGCGCGTGTGGGATTCACACCCACTAAAAACCACCCCCCGTCTCTCCAGCCCCAGCCCCAGCCCCGCGGGACCACCATTGAGGTATTACTTCGCGGGGTAGGTTTGCTCTTAGGCACTCATCCTTCTCCTATTTGCGGCTTTCCTCCTTCTTTGTTCCTTCAGCAACTCCTCCTGCATTTGGATGATTGCGGAGCCAACCGCAAGCTACTTCTCCTCGGACTCCAGCATCTCAGTAACCAAGTTCTCCGGGGTCCCGCTCCTGCCCAGCATCTGGTTTAAGCTCCTTCTCTCCATCGCAAATCGTGGGCAGTGAAACATCACATGCTCTGGATCCTCCGGTATGCCATCGCATCTGGGACAGTTCGGAGAATCATCCAACCCAAAGCGGTGCAGATACTGCCTGTAGCAACCACCGGGTCCCCTGAGGAACTGGGTAATGTGCTAGTTGGTCTCCCCATGTTTTCGCTCAAGCCACACCCTAATGTTGGGAATGAGCCTGTGCGTCCACCGACCTTTCGTAGACTCGTCCCATCTGCGTTGCCAGAGATCAAGCGACTCTGACCTTGCCGCATTTCTACGCTGTGCATGCCCCTCCATATGTCTTGCATTGTACAGGACACCCATTTCTTTGGCCAGAATGTCAACCGGGATCATGCCTGCAACCACCAATACTGCCTCATCTGATGTGGACTGCAAACCCTCAAAGCCATCCGCCGGTAAACCGAGTGCACCTGCTTCCGTCTCTGAGAGTTTGCAAGCGCCTCTGCCCACACAGGCGTCGAGTAGAGCAGGATGGAGCGCACCACTCCGGCTAGCACCAACCTCCGGCAATGTTTCGGTCCACCAATATTTGGCAACATTTTTGCAAGTGCCGTGGTAGCACTGGCTGCCTTTTGGCAAGCATACTCTAGGTGTTCCCTAAAACTCAGTTTGGTGTCAATTATTACCCCCAGGTATTTGATAGCCGGCTTTGATACGACCGTATGTCCACCGACCTCCACTTTCACAGTGTTATTTTTCCTGCGTTTCGTTATTAAGACCGCTTCCGTTTTCGCGTCCGCCAAGGTCAGTCCGGCCTTTTCTAGCCAGGACTTTACCGCTCGAAATGTTTCCGTTGCGTAAACCTCCACATCTTCTGGGTGTTTTGCTGCAACATCCACAGCTAGGTCATCAGCAAAGCCGACAATCGTAGTCCCCTCTGGGACGGGAAGAGCAAGCACCCCATTATACATGATATTCCACAACAGGGGACCAAGTACCGATCCCTGTGGTACCCCGGCTGTGACAATGTACTCTTTGGGGCCCTCATCCGTCCCGTACCAGAGAGTCCTCTCTGAGAGGTAGTTTTCCACCAAATTCGCTAAATATCCGGGGACACCTATGTCAGGCAACGCCCGTTTAATTCTATTCCAGTTGGCCTAGTTGAATGCGTTTTTGACATCCAACGCCACCACGGCACAGCAGCCGCCAGAAATCAGTGCACCTTTTGCCAGGTTTACCACTATGCCAATTGCGTCCACCGTAGAGTGGACCCGTCGGAAACCAAACTGGCGTTCCGACAAACCATTGTTGGCTTCGACGATGGGCAGGAGTCTGTTGTAGATGACTCTCTCCATCATCTTCCCCATTGTATCCAACAGGCAGATAGGACGATAAGACGCTGGGTTTCCAGGTGGCTTGGCAGGATTCGGAAGCAACACCAACTTTTGCTTTTTCCACTGGGCAGGGAATATTCCTTCTTTTAGGCACGCCTCGAAGGTGTTGGCGAAAAGTTCGGGCCTAGTCTTCACTGCCAGTTTCAAAGCTCGGTTGGGGATGCCATCCAAACCTGGGGCCTTGTTGTCACCGAACCTACCATATATTTCCCGCAGCTCCTCCACAGTTACGGGCGGTATTATGCCGTCATTTAGCTGGACAAAAATTTGCCTTCCCTATTTTTGTGGTGAGGGAACAGATTGGTAACAATGTGTTTCAGGAGGCGCGGACAGGTCACCTGGGGTGATTTCCGCAGCCTTTTCATCATCACTCTGTAAGCCTCGCCCCAAGGGTTTACGTCCGCATGGTCGCACAGCTGTTTGAAGCAGTTCTTTTTGCTCCTCCGAATTGCTTCCTTTAGGCGGCCACGCAATTGCTTGTGTGCCTCCTCTCGACCGTCGCCACCGGGTTTTCCTCTGAGTCTCTGGCAAAGCCTCCTTGCCCGAAAACATGCGGCACGCAAACTTGCGATTTCGTTGTTCCACCAGTAGTTGGGTTGCCTACTGGGGAGCAATCGCCTTCTGGGCATAGTAGCATCGCATGTTTCCGTCACCCATCGAGTGATCTGGGTGGCTTTCTCTCCAGCCGTACCATTCAGGGATATGTCGGATTTGAGCACCGCGGAAAACGTGTCCCCCTCGAAAGCTTTCACTGTCCAGCCAAGCATACCACCCGGCATTCTGCGAAAACTCTTTTTCGAGCTCGATCCGCCCTTGATCTCTATGCAGATTGCCTGGTGGTCGCTGTGAGTATAGTCCTCACTGACATGCCAAGCGATTCTACTGGCTAAAGTGGCACTCACGTATGTCAGGTCCACTATAGACCCCAGGCCCCTTCCCCGGAAAGTGTACGAAGACCCAACATTCGCCAGTACCACGTCCAGCTCCGCGAATGCTTCGAGGAGAACACGTCCCCTGACATTAGTTATCCGGCTGCCCCATTCAAGAGCCCATGCATTGAAATCGCCTCCTATTATGAGCGGCCAACGTCCTCTTGCATCCAAAACAAGAGCAGCAAGCATCCGCTCATACTCGACGAGTGTAGCGCTGGGTGGAGCATAGCAGCTGTAGATGTGGATACCCTTCACCTTCGCTCTGATGAAGCCCTCCTCCGGGTGCTCCATTATTTCCTGGAAGGCTTGTTCTCCACAAGTCCACAGCGCTGCTTGGCCCGTTTGGTCTTTGACCCAAACGCTACCACCGCGGTTTCGGTATGGTTCACTTAGTATGGCCACATCGATGTTTTTCTCGCGGATGGTTTGCGCGAGTAGATCCTGCGCCGCCTCGCAGTGGTTGAGGTTGATTTGTATCAACCTCATCTGCGATTTGTGCTAAGGGCTCTCCTGTATTCCGGGCACCTGCTGCTGCCCGCAATGTGCCGATGGTCCAGACCCTCCTTTCCTTTGCACAGTAGACAATTTGGGTCAGCTCCGCAGTCCTTGCTGATATGGCCTTCCATTGCACTGGTAGGCTGATGATGGCGGTTTGTGTTCCCCCATAGGCTTTCCTTAGCGTTTTCACCATTGACTCTTGTAGTCCGGCAAGATCGAACTGTTTCTCCAACGCTTCGCGAACCTCCTCCTTCGTCGTGATTTAATCTATATCTTTGCAAATTATAGTGATCTCCGGCCTGCTAGCTCTTATGTCGGCTTCCTGCTTGGCTTAAGAATTTGTCCGCGGTTACATCCTTGGATTTCTTAAGTTCCAACATAAGATCTCCCTTCTGCGACCGTCTAATGCGGCTGACGTTGTCTCCCAAATTGGTGAGTTCGGGGTTTGCCTTCACTTTCCTGAGAATGTCGGCATATGACCCTTCGCCCCGTTTGGAAATGAAAATCACCTCCGGTCTAATCTTCCTTCGATAATTTCTTCTCCGCGTTTTGAACCATCGTTACTTGAGTTGCCTGGTTCACTTTTCCAATCGGCGACTTCCCCACTCGTTCATCCTGTGCCTTGCCGTACGTCAAACGGATGCCTCTTATCATGGTCCTTACATTTTGGTGAATGTTCCTGCGCTCCTTTATAAACTCACACAGCTCCATGATCTTTTTACCGAGGGCAGTAAAGGCAGCTCCAGACTGATCATTTCCCAAAACATCGCTCGGGTGAATCGGCGTCAGTGATTCTTCCTCATCGAAGACTCCCGCTATACGCTTCCCACTGGGGGTAGCGATCGTGGGGGCTTGTGCCCGTGTGGGAGGGGATCTGCGAAAAATCGAGCTCCTTCTGAACGGATCCGTCACTGGAGCCAGTTCAAGTTCCTCCCGTACGCTTGTAACATTAGATGCCACAGTAGCCAAGGTTCCCACTACTGAGGCACTGCGGTCGTTAGATATCGACGGCCGGGAGCCCGCTTGCTCACTCCCAAAAACCGCCGGTACTGGGTTTCCAAAGCCCTGCACCGTAACTCCATTCTTCTTCTGCTCCTCCATGTTTGGTTTTATTTCTGGGTATCCTTCCCATAACCAATTTTTATCCACGGGTGGGCGTTTACTTCCCACCTACCCGGCCTGCGCATAAACATGCCCATACACGCACATCTCCGGATGCGTGCATGTGCATGGCCATGACACATTCGCCGAGCACTCCCTTATTCGCACGAAGGGACGCGCCTGATGGGAGATTTGGCAACTCCACACAGATTGCAGTAATATAGATTATAATATAAGGCATGATTCTACCAAGAATGCTAAGCATAAAGAGGTCGGTACTGTCGACGAGCGAGATGAAAAGAACTTCGTTAAATACCAGGCGATTGTTGAAGAATATAACACCAGATGCCCGACAGAGAAGCGGAAGGCGAAGCTCTCAAACGCAATTGATCTAAGCCAAGGGCGAACAAAAACACAAGCAGAGCAGAATGGACAAGAGCCCGGACGCTAAGCAGAAATCCATTGGCTACGTGGGCGGAGCCCTTTGGGTTTGGCGCAGAGATATGTGGACCAGCGTTGAGGCTACACTGTCGGAGATGGTCATCCATCATCTCCTAGACCCCAAAAGTGAACACATGAGATCCATCCCCTGCTTTGATTCCTCTCAGGTAATCCCTGGGTTCTACGTTATGACTTGCAAGGACCAATTCTCCAGAGACTTTCTCGGTTCCTGTGTCGCTATAATCAGCGCCGCCTGGGAGGGCATAAAGCTTAAAGCCATCCCCATGAGACCGGTCGCTCGCATCAGACTGCCGAAGATCCAATCCCTCAGCCTTCGAAACCCCAGAATTCCCATCGACGATGAATAATTATAAAGGAGAAGGAACCTCAGATAAATAGCCAACCTTTCCTGCTCCATATAAAGGGCAAGTGCTTGGAGGCACTGATAATAGGTAAACTATAAAGTGTAGTTGGGAGTCAAGAACGCAAAAGTAAAAGTGTTCCCCTCTGTAAAACCAGACGACGACCTGGATCCAATCGACGTCGCCAACGAATTGTTGGAGGAGATGAGGATGGACGGTCCGACGAAGGCTGATGAACCTCCCATACAAGCAGATCATGCTGAGGATAGCGCAGATAAATTTGGAGCACTCAAAGTGCTCATCGATTAATCTGTTTGGGGAGGATATCGACAGCGCACTAGTACATCAGTGGATCAGAGGCGACCGAACCATTAAAGGGCTCCAAAGTAAAGAATAATAATGGTTGGCGTAACAATCCATTGGGGCAGGGTCTTGAAGTGTATTAGAACACTTCATTTAAAACCGTAATGGTACACTATAGTACACTGTAAGAGGCAATGTGGCCAGCATTGCTCGCCCGAGATTGTTCCCCTGATTTCACTCAGGTACTCGTTCACAGCTAAGTCGACTGATGTTCGACGCCAAACCACGATACAAAATCCACCGCCACTAATAAGATTCGAACCGCAACCTTCTGTACGACAGCTTTGTGTCCTGACCACTCTGCTATGCTGACACTGGGTTGATAATGCTGAGATACATAAAAAGAAATATTGTAGATTCACGAATGGTCACATCTAGTTCCTGATTGACTAAGAAATCTATTTATTGGCTGTTCTGAAAAGAGCCAATGAAAGCCAAACAACTTCTAACCACATGCCATCCAATTATAATTTGTAGTTAAATTTGGAAATAATATTATCGTATCGACCCAACCTGCTAACATAGATTTACATTGAAATCAAAATATACTGGTGACTCCGACTTTTTACCCATCACAGCTAATTATTGATCCTCTAATCAACGATCGAACATATCGAAGTTAGTTATCAGATAGTGGGGTAAAAAGTGCTGCAGATTCAACTTTCCACTTTTTTGTTGACTGGTTGGATGTGCGATAACTTTCATTTAGTATTAATGGTTGTTACTATGTCTTAATCACATCTTCTTTTCGCTTTCATTATCACCAAGTTGGCATACATACATTGGATTTGGAAGGTAAAACCCTAAAATAGTTGTGATGAGAAAAACTATCTGCATTCTACCTTCATTTTCGGCCAACATTAAAATGAAGGAATGACACATATAACTTGTTGTATGGTGTCTATGGGTCACAGCGCGTCAAATATCTACGGACCATCGCTACCTCCTGTGAGGAATGGCAAGATCCCATCAAGTGAGACCCCGGTTGGTTAATTGGGGCATACCTATTGATGGGTAAATATGTGTTCATGTACATTTCTTTTCATCTCTGGTGCGTGGAACTACGCTTTTGGGAGTGAGCAAACAACTTCGCCAAAAACACCAATTACGAAGGCAAAAATGATGGGTTGAAAGGAGGTTACTGCCCGACTAAGGCGGTTTCGACACCCACCGGATTTGTCCAAGAGGGACGACCACAAGAGGTACTCAGAGACTAAGAAATTGAACCATTCAGAAGAGCTCCTCAATTCTTCAATCTCCACCAACGCAATGGCAAAATATAAAATGCAGGAAAGCACGTTAAATACTTCGGGGGAAGACGCGTTTAAAAGGAGTAATAATGACCTTTCAAGGAGCTTGTAGCAAAAATTTTTAGGCTGTCCGAATTCATCAAGGACAAGCACAACGTGCACCAATATTAAACACATGATGAAAAGCCGAAACCTGCCATTCCAATAGTGTCACTGGTGACCCAAGTGACACCGAACCGCAGTGTTAGCGACCTGCCAGCAAAGAAAAGAATCCGGGAGAAAGACGGTGATCTTCCAGGAACAACTAAAAGCCAGGAAGGTAAAAAGCCTGCGCCCCAAGTGCAAGCGTCGGTAATCGAAGTCAAACCTATGGAGAATGAAAATGGTCGGTGGACGAATGTCGTTAATAAAAAGACGAAGAACAAAGCAAAAGTGCGGATTCGCCAAGAGGCAATCATTATCTCCAGTAATGACAATTTGACTTACCCGAAGATTCTAAAAAAGCGTGAAATCTGACCCTGACCTAAAAAATCTACGCGAAAATGTCTGCAAGATCCGAAGGACCCAGGAAAGCGATCTTATGTTTGAGCTAAAAAAATCAAAATTGGGCAAAACCGACGGCTTTCATACCCAAATGAAGAACTCGCTTGGGGAGAATGTCACAGTTGGGGCTCAAAAACATGAGATCTACATACAGTGCAAAGATCTTGACGAAGTGATTTCCAGAGAAAGAATATGCACCGCGTTAGAGGAACTGGAAGAAGAATCCACAGTGAGCTTGTGAAAAGCTTATGGTAATACTCAAACAGCCACAATGCGATCAGCCAGCGCAAGAATTATTGTCGGCAGGAACGGTTCGAATTGGATGGGTTATCTGCCGCCTGCCTCATGTTTGGACACTTCGCGAAGGCATGCACCAGTGGCATTGATCCATCCGATCGATGCAGAAGGTATGGGGAGAAAAACCATATTACCAAGGAGTGCAATAGGAACCCTAAATGCCTATTGTGCGAGGGAAAGGAGGGAAGGGATAACCGGCATATTGCCGGAAATGATAAATGGGCGGAATTGTGGAAGGCGTTGACTAATGTTTATTCAAATAAACCTCAACCATTGCTGGGTCGCTCAGGACTTACTTGAGCAGAACACTTATGAATCTCAGATGGAAATTGCTGTCATAAGTGAACCCTAGCGAAATTCTGACGGTGGTGTATGGGTCACAGACTCCACTGATGGAGCGGCGACATGCGCGTGCGGTCACCAAGCTATACAATGTTTCGTGAGTCAGTTGTCCAGTGGTTTCCTGTGGGTTAAAATAAGCGATGTGTACTTGTACAGGTCCAACACCCCACACAGTCTCAAATTGTCTGAATTTGAAGACATCTTAGACAACCTTATTCTCGATGCAAGGGAACGAAGTCCAAAGGTGATTGTCGGTGGCTTCAAGATTTGGGGCCTTCAGTGGGGAGGTAGGGAGAGCAGCACAACGGGCCGAAGTCTATTTGAGGCCCACATGGATTTAAATTCGGCCAATGAATGTGATGCAAGCATCTTTCGCAAAGGGGGCCTTTCTCAATCGTAGACCTGATTGTTGTCAACCCTGCACTAGTACGTGTTATATCTTCGCTAGTTCGCGAGAATTTCACCAGCATCTTTGAACTGAGGATGGAGCCACAGGCCAGGGAAACAGGATACCGAAAACTGAGAAAGGCTTGACTTGTCTGAAAAAGCATTGGACGAGTGAAGCTCCTTGGAAGTGTGGCAGGGCCAACCTACCAAAGACCGGATATGTTCACTGAATTATTCGAAGTGTTCATGTGTGAGGCGATATTGCCTGCAGCATTTACGCGGGAGAAGTTGGTACTGCTGCCAAAGGCTGATAAACTTCGAAGTGGACCCCTTGTAGACACATTTATCTTCTAGATACTATGGGGAAAATGTCGGAGCGGGTAATTTACAACAAATTACTCCCGATCGTTGAAAGCCAGGGAGGCCTTTCAGATCTGTAAAGCCAGATCTGAAAGCCAATTGGAATCTTATACGAATGTGCCTCGAATGTGTTCCCACCAATTTTGTAGTCATTGTCGATAACTACCTGCGAGAACGAACGCTCTGGTATGATACCGATGATAGACCCGAGGAGTACGTTGTTCTCGCGGGCATCTCACAGAGTACGTGGGTACTGTGAAACATCATATACAATGATGTACTCAACCTTCCGGTTTCGGAGTGGGTGGTGGGTTATGTCGATGATAGTAGTGGGTTATGCGTTGGTTCTAGTCGCAAAGCATCTAGAGGATGCTGTGTTATACTCTTGCGAAGCAATCAGCGCTGTTCAGGCCTGGTTAGAGAGCGCTGAACTGGCACTTGCGGAGGAAAAAACGAAAGCTGTTTTCATCAAAAGGCGCCGGAAGCGAAATTACGCCCGAATCAGAATCGGCAATCACATCGTCACTTCCAAGCCGACCATCAAATACTTGGGAGTGATGATTGATATGAAGTTAAGTTTCAAACAACACATGTAATATGCTTGTGACAAGGGTCCACGACGAGTATGGCCCTGGCAAGAATAATGCCGAACAGGAGAGTGCCACTTGTAGACTACTTATTGCCAGGGTGGTGAGCTCAATCTTGCTTTATGCCATCCCTATTTAGGGAAAGGCATTTCGCTTATCATGTAATGCTCATAAACTGAGTGCGGTCTATCCCCTAAGAGTGTCTTCTGCCTTCAGAACCGTCTCAAATGAGGCTGCATTCGTCATCTCCGGAATGATGGCAACTGATATTTTGGCAGCTAAGGTGACGAGTATATACTATTTGAAAGTCTGTTTTTCCTTCGTCACAGACGAAGAACGTCGAAAGGATGAGATCTGTAAATAGATAACAGAAGTGTTGGAACCACTCTGAAAAGGGCCAGTGGACACATAGGCTAGTCCCTACAATTAAGGAGTGGCTGGAGAACCAACATAGAGAGACTGATTATAATCTCAGCCAGTTTCTGACGAGCCATGGGAGATATCGCCAGTACCTCTACAAGTTCGGGGTGCGATCAACTCATGATCGGTCTTGAAATCGAAAGAGGTGAGGAAGGCACGGTTACGAACGACGCGCATAGAAGAGTGGAACAATAGCTGAAGTAAACTAACTCTGCCCCGTGAGGTAATACCTTGTGGTGGTTCCACGCGGCAGGAAGGGGGGGGGGGTATTTTTAGTGGGTAAAAGCCCCACACTTTGCCGTCTCCAGGCCAGAGTCTTTTGAAGATTCCCACCTCATTACCAAAAAATATCATCGCTACCTGCTATTAGCGATAGTTAAACAGATCTGTGTCACATAACTCGAAGGCGACCCACTGGTTACCCATCCTAAGATACTCGGATGACATTACCTGTAATGCATGACATTACCAGTGGGTACTGCCTTATTAAATATACTGTATCCATGGTTATCTGGCACGAATAATAATCGCTGGCGCAACAATCCATGTTGGCTCAGGGCCTTGAAGTGTGTTAGAGCACTTCATTCAAGACCGTAACGGTGCACTAGGAGGCAATGTGGTCAGCATTGCGCTCGCCCGAGATTATTACCCTGATTTGACTCAGGTACTCATTCACAGCTGAGTCGAGTGGTCTCCGACGTCAAATCACGATACAAATTCCACTGCCACCAGTGAGATTTGAACCGCGACCTTCCGTACGACAGCCTTGCGCTCTAACCACTCAGCTATCCGGACACTGGCACGAATGCCCGATTAAAATTATATAAAATAAAATAATAAGAACTCCACTAATTTTTCCCAATGATACAATCCAGGCACGACTTGATGAAATTTTGGAGGAACTTGATGTTAGTGTCTTATTTCTAAATTTTACACAAAATAGTGAAATTTGATGCCGCGCCGCAGGAATCGCCCTTAGTGTTTTACCTTTATCCCCTTCTCCAAATTTAGGGTCATTATACCAATGCCCATGAATGAATAAGGAAGCAAATAGACGTTATTAGTCAACAAGTGGAAAAATGACATCGTCCATTAAACCAACAACCAAGGTAGCATGAAGGATGTTTTACCGAAATTTTGCAATAAAATGCCATCAATTTAATTAATTAGGTATTCAATTTTATTTGACGTCAAAATGACAATGAAACGGCATTTCTGGTATTCAAGGACCACTTCGCTTCTTAAAGTTCTAAAATTACTAACTTTGTAACTCCTTAAACTCGAAAGCATTAATCGCATTCATATTCTCTAAATAGCCATAAACACGAATATTTTTCAAAGGCCACTTGCTTCATATCATAACATGTATCCGTGAATCTCGCAAATTTGATTGTTTTCCGAAAATAAGAAAAATTCAATTTTCTGTTCTACTTTTTCAGATCTCGAAATCGTAGACACGTGGAAGATAAAATACAAGCGGACATCACAACCGCTGACCCATCACAACAGCGGATATTCATAGTCCTTGGTACAACTGAAAAGGAGGACGCAATCGTTGATACTAAGGACATTCACAACAAATCTACAATGCTAGCAACAAATTTCGAGGATGAGAACGATTTCGTGATATCAGTCAGTGGAATTGTGCTCCTAGTAATCCTGGGAATCTGTGCAACTGTCTACACGTGTGAGTGCTTTTCTGGGTTAATTTATTTTTTTTTACTACACGTGACTTTGTCAGGCATGCATTAACTTTTACGAAACGAAAAAATATATATTTTCATTTACACTCAATTAATATTATCTTCCTGCTTTTTTTTCTTTTTCATGAAATAATTTCAGCCTTTCCTTATGCTTATTTTTGAATTACAGTTCTACTGATTGTGCTGTCCAAGCCAGCGATGAATGAAATTTTCCTCGTTTTGGTGTCATATTTTATTATTGGAACCTTTCTGGCTGTCGAAATTTCCATTGCATACGCAACTGTACCAAGGTGAGCTTTGATCATTTATTCATCATTTTCGTTCGGAAAAAAAATCATTGCAATATGGAAAATTTTCATTAAAGTTAATCAGTTTTCATCCATATTCAGTGAAGATATTTTAAAATATTAATTCACGGTTGTATTAAGCCGCCAAGCCAAGCATTTAAAAATAAACCAAAATTGTTCAAATACAAATTTGTATATCTCTTTGAAAATGAATGCCTTTTTGTAATAATTTCACCAGACTGGAATATGTGATTTCAAGTTTTTGAAATTGGATGACAATTCGACAAGATGAGATGGTGGTCCATTAAAGCATGAAAAGCACCCATGTGAACTCAAGAATACATTCATGCAAAGCATATAAACAACGCCGAAATCGATGATATAATTAGCTAATTAAATTAAACTTATCTTTAACCAACTTATTTTTAACCATTTTGACTTTTCCGATAAAATTTGTTTCCACAAACCGATTTAACTTAATATTTTATCTCATCTCATTGAATGAAGAACTGTTCGAGACCGCCATGAAGGTTTCCTATCACCTTTCCTGCCTCCAAGACGCACCTCTGAACCTGCGCAGTTCTGTTGCCGAAACAAATGTCTAGCCCTTCAAATTAACTATAATGAGACACGAGGTCAGAGCTCGCTTGAAATTTTTTTTAAAGATGTGAGGGAGGTCTACATTCCAAACAACCCAACCCACCTTCCCAAACTGGCTAGCAAAGAAGCAAGGAAATGTGTGTGAACGGCTACTCCAGTCAGCCTTCACTTAACTTCTTTCAAAACTTTCCCAGTCAGTTTTAATAGCTCTGTCCTCATATTTGATAACAATCAATTAGGATGCTCATTTTATGCATTACCAACTCGCTGATTCACTACAAATTAATGTCCAAGCAGGGCGAAGTGGGATATTGAGAACCAATCGAAACAACCGAGTTCAAGCGCAGAAGTGTGGGGATTCAGTCTAAAGAGCGGTCCTTCCTATTGGACAAATGCTTCAGTATTCCAACTGAAAATTCATCTCCCGTCTTGTTAGATTATGATTGTCAAAAATGTCCTGGAAGTGATTCGCGTTTGCTCTTCGGTCTGACCCACCTCCTTCCCGATCATTATGCGAAGAACTGGGGAACTACTGGCGCAATACATGCTACGCGGTTACTCATTGAGAAACACCGTGAGAATCGTCGTTTTCTTTACATTGCATTTTTGGATCGTGTGCCACATAACGAAACAGTATGCATTGCGACAACACCTAGCGTATTTGCTTAAATTAATCTACCGAAATCCAGTAGTAGTGGTATAATGGAACTAGAAGTGTGTCAAACCCGTTCCGTCAGTATGTATCGAAAATTCCCTTTGTCGAATGCTCTTTGTTCCTTGCGGAAACACTATGACATAAGCCATCCAACGACCAGCGACCCATACACTGCTCTACACAGCTGATGGTTACTCAGGGTCTCCCAACAATCTTAGTCTTGATCATCTCATCCAAAAGTGCAATGATCGTCTCATGCGTTATGAATGTTAGATCCCCCATCAATGTTGATGACATCGACCTGCCCAGAACTGAGCAATTTAAGTATCTTGCAGCAATACTCTCTGCTCATAATAAACTGCGCCATGAACTTTCTTCCAAAATCGAACTCCATAACTTTGCGATCGACGTTATATGGTATGGCGATATGGTTCCGAATGCTGGTCATCAAAGGCAATGAATGTTGCCTCGCCATCAGGCCAAATAGGTCTGTCATGGAGTAACGACGCAAAGGCCGACCCAAACAATGATGTTTTGATACAGTAGATAATGATTTGCAATTGTGATCGGGTGATCGGGAGTCTTGAGCTCGGCAAACCGACCCTGTTTCCAAGCAGGACAGTGGCTAACGATAAGGCGCCCAATTATTCACAGATTAAAAAGTTGAAGGATTGAAGCTATCGCCTGCAACATAAATTATGACGCTTGATATTGTATACATACCATGATGAAATAGGCTCACGGAAGCTCCAGTGCCGCCTCCACTGCTAGACGTTCTTGCTCGATGACAATACATTCTCTCTGAGCTCTCTTAGCTTATATGAAATGGTATAAGTTAAGTCCTGTACTAATCTACTTTACACTATGTTGTGGAAAATTTAGTCAGACTAGAATTATGCAAGACCATAGAATAAACAAACAATCACCTGAAGCCTGTTATCATTGATACGGCCACAAACATACTTGACCTCAGTCGCGAAAAAGTGGGAGCGGCTTGTTCGACGTTGAATTTAAGCTAGAAGCGGAACGGAAAAATTCTGCATACCGGGCAACGCTGCACTCTCAAAGAATGCAGTCATTAAAGTATCCACAGCATAAAATGGCATTGGTCAAATGAGAACAACAAAGATCGGAGACTACAATTTTGAGACCGTTGAGAATTTCTCCTAACTAGGGTCGAAAATCACAACCGATAACAGCTACGATGATGAAATCCGCGCACGGTTGTTGGCAGCCAATAGAGCCTATTTTACCTTACAAAAACTGCTTCGCTGGAAACGTCTCACCATATGATCAAAGCTCTTACTATACAAGACAGTAATCCTACCAGTTCTGATGTATTCCTTAGAGACCTGGGTTTTTAGCAAGAAAAATTGCGAACTCTTGGTCATGTTCGAGAGAAGGATCCTCCGTTGAATTTCTTCCTCCTATATGAGGATGAACGATTTGATAGCCTCTGTAACGATCGAATTTATGAGCGATACCGCGATTGGTTGTGGATAGAATCCAGCTCCACAGGTTGCGGTGTGCGGGTCACTTAATCCGTATGGATGAGGATAAACCTGCCCCGAAAATCTGTAAGGGCAATATCTATGGTAGAAAAAGAAGATGAGTAAGACCCTCGTTGATTTTCAGTGTTAATCTTTTATGTTACGTTGAGAAATCCACTTTGTTTAAAAGCAACGGATGCTGGTCGTTACATGTTACATGTTCAATCGAACAATCAGGGAGAAAAGATGAGCATCCTCCGCAAAGATACTATTTATCGTTTGGTCATCAAGCTAAAGGCGTACTTTACGAGACTTCACTACCAAGATGACCGGTGAAGACCAGACATTTTAAGATACCTCGATGATTGCTATTGAAGACATCGAGAACATATGTTATAGCGGTGATTTTCAACTTCGAAAGACAAAAAGCTTCTAGGGAGAGCGGCGAACCTCTCATTTTCATTTTCGACTCAACTTTTGATGACTCAGATATCGTAACCCTGGTCCCATACATCCAACACTACGAACTCAGCGTATGTTATGCTGACTGAGGTGGTGAGGACAACGCGCTAATTAGTCAACAGCCGCGCACAATCTACCGCCGTTTGCGACACAAGTATAGCTTTAATACACTGAAAATGCATTTTCTTCCAACCTGATATTATTATATTTTTATGATTAAAGTATATCTAAGTATAGATCTAAGTATAATAGAAAGCTCTTGTTTCCTGCTACTAATCGATGACGGGGTTTTACCTGATAGAGTTGGAAGTAAAGAATCAAGCAGTTGTAAAATGTCTAAGATACCATGGGAGAATGCTTTAAAAATCAGGGCTTCATTAAGGATGGTTCAGTTTTATTGGGAGCGGCCGCAGGTTTCATTCTTTTCACGCGTGCATCGTCCTCACTGTGACATTAAAACATTTAATTTTTCACATCTGTAACAGAAAAAGTGGTACCCGTCCAGGTAATCTTTGAATCAATGCCCTAGCTATTCCTAATTCCAGCAGATGCGATTGCTCAGCGCCCTCATACTGAAACCTATCTCCCGATACTCCGCGGGTCCAATATCCAGAGAGGATCGAAGTTCTTCTAAATGACGTCGATAAACCACAAATTCCAAAATCTTGTTCCTTTGAATCAATTGCCACAATTTGCAAGAAAACGGATTAGAACTCTCTGCATAGCTAGACGCAATCACCACCATAGCGTCCAAGTTTATCTAATTAATCCTTTAAACACCCTCATAGAACCTCACGAAATCCTCAGTATGTCTCGATACTTGCTGTTCAATAATGTTATAAAGATTCGTAGTCCATACCTCATCTCTAAAACGAGCTGGTAGTGATGGCTGCATATCCTCCCTAGCCAAGTTGCCCATGACAATGTCTCCAAGGCAATTCAGCGGTCTTCAGCATGGAACGAGCTATAGTATATAAATACGAGTACCGTTTCAATAACGCTCATATTCAATTAATTTATGAACTGCAAGCAAGCAAGCAATTTAAATGCACTACTTTTATTTGGAACTCGAACACTAGATTGAGATCAGATACTGTGGATGGAATACAACATCAATACCCCACTCCATATTACCAACCGCCACGTTTTTCGCGTGATAGTTTTTAGAGGCTTCAGTTTTCAAATGGCGTCCTTGAGCAGACGCAATGTCGAGTATAGGGTTGCTGAGTGTCTCCAGTTCCCCCCGTATACCATCGGAACTGCGGTGACATGACTTGCAAGCAAGAAGGGTCAGCGGGCTTCAGTCTCCTGTGCCTTCTCTTAATCACCCCATTGGACCGCGGGTGATATGCGGTTGTCCGGAAGCGCTTGAAGACGACTAGTTTACCTAACTCTGGAAAAAGCGAAGACTCAGATTACATTCCTTGGTCGTTCATTATAACAGCCGGTACTTCGATGCGTGGAATCCGCTCTCGACAGAGGGCTTCAGCACAAGATTGTGCAGAAATATCTTTCAGAGGTATTACCTCAGGCCACCGCGCGAACTTATCGATGATTTTGAAGCAATACCTAAAACCTTACCAGTCCCGCAAGGGACCAATTAAATCCAGATGGATTCTGTGGAAGCGTTTTGGGGACCGAGGGAACACGTCTATTACCTCTATCTTTCCTCACATGCTTCATAGTCTGGTATTTGCAGCGTGTGGTGCACTGTCTGCCTTAAGATTTAATGTCCTTGTTCATGGACGACCAGAAATACTCTGCGGTGAGTAACCGATTCAATGTCGAGATGCCTGGGTGCGCTAGAATGGCGTAAAATAATGTTAGAACAATCAAGTTTTTTTTTATGTTAAACATACTTTTCCCCTCACTGTGTGTGATTTCTAATAAACGAGAATGTTTCAGATTGTTGTCCGCCTGCACAGTCTGAACAAAATCTTCATTGAAGGCACGTTCGTTCTTACTTGTGATATCAATTCCATTACCTTAGAACAGCACCAATTGAGTAGACTTAATAAGAATATTATCTCTCCTATTTAATATAAAATCTGGGATAACTTTTAAAGTATCAAGCTAAAGAGAACCCGCATGTGCTTGTCGCACCCGTTAAAGATGTTGATTGCTACAGATAATAATAACCTGTCTGCTTTGTACAAACCTCATACATTAGCCCTTGTACCTATTCGTTAAACAGTCTCGTTCACCCTCCCATCTTGGTTAGGACGTTACTGGTAGAACTGAGTTACTCCGCAGTAGAAAATATTTCTCAAATTTTGTTATCTAGGTTAATAGTTTCCTCAAAACAATGAGAGCTAATATCTGAGACTCATCCATTGACAAGGTCAGATTCACTAAATTCCCAATGTAAGGTGTAGCTCTATTCAAAAATCAACTAGAAATACTTGTTTTGTCACTCCTCAAGGATGCTTGCATTGCGTCTTTTCTATAAAACTGTTGCAAATTATTGAATACTCCAAGGCAGTCTGATTCCATTACTCTGACGATGGCATTGCAGAACAATGAACTATAAATTAAGAGCAAGTGACATATTTTATTTGCTTTAAATGGCATTGACATGTCACTGAATAATAGAAAGCAGTGGGAGCTCAATATAACAAGTCAAATTGACGAGTGGACTTAACACCCTAGAGAGCTGAGACAGATTATATCCAGTGTACGAACAACAAAAGGATGCCAAGACTGTTTGAAATCATAAAGACGCCATCCTCACACTTTTGCTAAGATGCTTCATTACAATCTGAGAGAAGATTCTTTCTCCTTTTTTTGGTAATCGATTCCTTCATTGCCTTCTTTTTCCCTTTATTAGTAATCCAATTATTAATTACACATTAAACACACCAATCCATTTCCTGGGAAGACTTTTATTTCATTATAATGAAAGCTGTCCATACAACATTGCCCGCAAACTATCCTCAGCAATACGAACCAATTTATTAATTTGAGAAAAAAGATTGTTTGGACAATCAGAAGGATTGACATCCCAAACCATAAGCAGCCTAAACTAAGGATACATTTTACACTGGCTTCATTTTCTATTAGAGATATTATTACATATTTACAATGTACTTGAAAAACAACGACATTTTGCCATTTTGCATTTTTAATTGCTCAAACCTCAATTTTAGGGAAATCGGTTTCCATTATTGAAAAGCAAGATACTTGTCACAATGGAACATGCGGGAAATATCAGCTCCCAACCACAAATTACTATTGTTTCGATTTGGTTCAATAAATCATGCAATGATATTATCAGCAATTATTCATCAAAAGCTGTAACAATTGCTGCCATTCAATACATATTTGATACTTAATTTGAATACATAATTCCACTTCAAAATATCTGATTCGACAAATCAAACAAAATTGGAGGTCGGCTTTGTTTAAATCAGTTTCCCTTAAAAACCCCTAATATGTACCTTGTAAAATGTAATGAGATTCTGAAATTGTCATTCATGAAGGGTACCTGTCCTGTAGCTTTTCCTCAAAACAAAATTGTTATTCCATGTATTTCAGGAGCTACTTATTGCTTTCCTAAGTCCTTTGGCTACTTAATTATTGCTAGAGTTTACGGGTTTAAATAGAGGATTGTTACCAATACATAAACAATAATTAATTTATTCAAACAATGCTTATTGAATACTCTTGTCTTCAAATATTCCTCTTTCATAATACATTGCCACTGCCAATCTAATTGTATAGATTCCTCGGTCTTTGTCAAATCTTGGCTTTTTTTATGTGCTCCTGAAACCCGGTCGTGATGAGACGTTTTGTCTGTCCAATACAAAATTTGTCGCAGCGCCACAACCTTTTTTATAATATACCACTTTTTTGGTTTTTGTGGTTTTTTGTTTGCATATGAGGTGGACATCTTCCGAAGACACTGACCCGGACACGCCAATATGTGGAATTTTTATACTACTAAAACCTCTCCCCTGCCTCACGGAACCATCAAATATTACATCATGGGGCGAAGTCACTACAGTTTCGTCACCTTTCTTCTCTACGCGACGTATGTAATCGCGCTTTTCTCTTCTCCTCTGTATTTCATCTGTCAATCTTCTTGGCGTGCTACCATTCTCAGCACCAGATTTTCTGGTACCAGCATCTCTCGTAGAGTCTCCTCTAGGTTGCTCTTTTCTCCCAAAAATCTTGGACAGTGGAAAAATACATGCTCTGTGTCCGCTGAGACTCCATCTTAGTTTGGGCAATCGAATGAGGTATCCAGTTTAAACCTGGCGATATCCACTATAATAATAATCGTTGGCGCAACAATCCATGTTGGATCAAGGCCTTGAAGTGTGTTAGAGCACTTCATTCAAGACCGTAAAGGTACACTAGGAGGCAATGTGGTCAGCATTGCGCTCGCCCGAGGTTATTACCCTGATTTGACTCAGGTACTCATTCACAGCTGAGTCGACTGGTGTCCGACGTCAAATCACAATACAAATTCCACTGCCACCAGTGAGATTTGAACCGCGACCTTCCGTACGACAGCCTTGCGCTCGAACCACTCAGCTATCCGGACACTGGCACGAATGCCCGATTAAAATTATATAAAATAAAATAATAAGAACTCCACTAATTTTTCCCAATGATACAATCCAGGCACGACTTGATGAAATTTTGGAGGAACTTGATGTTAGTGTCTTATTTCTAAATTTTACACAAAATAGTGAAATTTGATGCCGCGCCGCAGGAATCGCCCTTAGTGTTTTACCTTTATCCCCTTCTCCAAATTTAGGGTCATTATACCAATGCCCATGAATGAATAAGGAAGCAAATAGACGTTATTAGTCAACAAGTGGAAAAATGACATCGTCCATTAAACCAACAACCAGCTATCCGGACGGATATCCACTATGCTCCGTGATAAACTGTATAAGATTATAGTTGATCTCAAGCTGTCATCTCTCACCTTGATGGCAGGGATCAGCCTGTGGAACCACCGACTCTTTCCCGAGCATTACCAATGCTCTTGCCATCTCTTTCTCGGAGTTCTTCGTGTGTGTTATGGGAGAGATTGACTTCGCTTTGTATACGTTCGCCATCTCATCTGCCAAGATGTCAATCGACATCATTCCAGAAATGACGAACGCTGCATCATCTAGGCACACCCTTAGGCCTGAGCTCCTGTGACCCGTCATCGGTGTCATACAAGAGTCGCCTAGGCGGGAATACCAATTGACCGAACTGAATGTATTTTTCACGTCCAGGGTTACTACCACGCAATATTTGCTGGTTTCTGTGAATTGTATCTTCGACGAAGCTAGTAACCAATTTGATTGCATCAAAGGTTGATCTGGCTTTACGGAGCCCATCCTGCTGATTTGATAGGTCTCCTTGGTTCTCAACAACTGTGAGTAATCTATTGTAAATTACCCGCTACCGACTGATCGAAGGCTGGCCAATTCCCCATTCCACCAGTAATGTGACCTTCTACTGGGAAATGAACATCTCCTAGGCATGTTACGCCACATGCTTTGACGAGGTATCATGCCACATGGACAGCTCTTTCGGTAGAGACACCTTCTTTATTAGGTTGATCTATTATAATAACATGTCTATGAAAGTTGGCTCGATTTCGAGCATGATACTTCTCTGCCCTGTGGTTCAACACAAAGCTCAAGGGAAATTGCCTGGTGATTGCAATGGGTTTATCGTTCGCTGCTACACCAAGCCATACACGCCATTGCAGAGTTGAGAAAGGTGAGGTCTACAACCGGGCCAGACCTCCCTTTTCGAAAGGTATTATCAACACCTTCGTTGGTCAGAACTATATCTAACTGCGCAAAGGGTTCTAATAAACTGTGTCCCCTTGTGTTTGATTCTCTTCTACCTATCTGGCTGCCTAACATACAGTACATTGTATGACTTGCCGACCTTAAACCCATATCGCCGCTCCACTAGTTGAATTTGTGACCCATATGACACTTTGACGATTTCTACACGGGTCACTTATGATGGCAATTTCCATCTCAGATTCGTACGTGGTCTGCTCAAGTAAGCGCTGGGTGAACCCGCAATAATTGAGGTTTATTTGAATTTTCTCGTTGCAATAAGCGCCTTCTAAAATTCCGTGTATTTACCACTTCTGGCAATATGCCAGTTGTCCCATCCCTCCTGAATTTCGCACAGTAGGGATTTAGGGTCTCTATTGCAATATGGCCTTAATCCTCATGCATTCAGCAACGGTCAGGTCGTTCAATGCCGCTGACACATCCCTTCGCGAGTGCCCAAACATGAGGCATCCCTTTAATGAGATCTATACTCTTAAGCTCCATCCGAACTTGTCCAACCGTCAACAGCTTGTGTCCTGCTTCCGCTGGCACTCGTCTTGTGACCGGTTGAATGCCACCATAGGCTTTTCGTAAACTCACGATGAACTCCTCCGCAAGTGCTTCCAACTTGAATTGTTCCTTCAAGACAGCGCGAATTTTTCTTTTCGATGTCATTTCATGGAGGTCCTTACATTGTATGTAGATCTAATGATTTTGGGCACCCACCGTGGCATTCCTACCAAGTGAATTTTTAACTTGAGTGTGGGAGTCATCAGCTGTGTCTACGCTGGATTTTTCCAGCTCAAACATCTGATCCCGTTTCTGGCTTCTTCGGATTCTGTTCACATATCCGTTCAGATCTTTTAGGTCAGGATCAGCTTTGACCTTTTTGAATATTTCCGACAGACAGATTGCCCTCGCTGGAGATAACGATCGCCTGTGCACAAATTCCCACTTTTGCTTTTCTTTTCGCTTTTTGAGGTTAACTTAGGCTTTACAACGCTGACTGGCGTTCGTACATTGGCTGGCCCTCTCCTGAACTTTTAGTTTCGGTTTTCGAAATTGCCTGTCCAGCTTTTTTTTCTTAGACACCTATTGATTACTTAGAGGGAACCCCTCTTTTTTGTGTATTGTGTATTTAAGTTTTCCTTTTCTCCTCTAGCGATCTATTATAAAGAACTCTAACAGCTATCACCTCTTTTTTTAGTTTATGGTTTGGTGCATGTTGACAGCTTATTGCAGACAGCGCGAAAAGCTGAGTGAAGGGTAATTCTTTCGGATCGCGACTCTGCTCTCTATGGGCCCGGCTCAAAATGTATACCCCGAAAAGTGTAAATCCGAAAAAAATCACAATGGTGCACCTATACAAAATCTGGGCCTCAAAATACATCTCATTCCGATACTTTCTCAAATAGAGTTAATAATTTTAAAAATTTACTCGAAAACTCCCCTTAAGATCATCCGAGAGGTACAAAATTTGGTGCCTTCGTAAGTAAGTACGTAGTACACAATTTTGGAAAATTTGAAAAAATACAACTATTATTAACAAAGTTATAGAAGATCCAAGAAACATGAAAAATTCACATGATCTTTCATATTTAAAATGCATTTGTTTGAGTTGCGTATTTTGATCTTCTGCTTGCTTGTTCAAAGTATGTTAATTCCATCATATTTGATTTTATTTTTCACATCATTAGTTTTTCATTCCCCGCGTGGCATCTAATCCTTAGTACCGATGGATTTGACATTTTGAACTTTGAGAGGAGTAGCTGCTACGAGGAGCCAATTAACGCAATGATGCGCGGTTTTGATGCCACATTTACGATCCAAAGAATGTGACCATTGTAAAAAGTACAAGGAGAACTGAATCTAGCTGGCCAACATCCTCAGCGCCAGATGATACCCTTTATGAAGGAAAGAGTTCGCCCATCCTACAGCAAAAAATCTCGTTCAGATCTTTGTTGGCCACCAAAAGGGCCTATCTCAGGTCAAACTATTCCGCTCGAAACGCGTCCCAAAAGGGCTAAAGCTTCTATTGTACAAACCCATAATCCTCTCAGTCCTCATGTATTCCTCGAATACTTGGGTTTTTAGTTACAGAAAATAAGTAACCGAATTCGAGAAAGGAATCCTCCAAAGAGAGACGATATTCCGTAGTCTGTTTAACGACGAAATTTAGGAGCAGTACCATAGCCGTCTGGCAGTGGATAGAGTCCGTGTGAATAGGCTGCAGTGGGCAGGTCGCTTATTCCGTATGAATGAGGAGAATCTACCTCGGGAAAGAAGGACAATATCTATGGTATAAAAAGAAGACACGCCAGACCCTGACCCGGCCTGGGATGGGGCAATGGCGTAGGACACTAGACACTTGTTAGGAATATCGAATTGGTGGACTTTAGCGCATACTGAGACGTTTGAGTTTCCTTACTAAAACAGGGCTAGATTCGACATGGGTTATTGCGCTGTCGATAATAATAATGATCCATCTTTTAGCTCACGGGCACACAAACACGTCGTCTGTAATCTCCTTGATAACGGAGAGAAACGTCTTAGACACCAATATTACCAAATTGCCGGTATACATCTTCGCTCCGCTCGTGTCCACAAACATAGAATGTGATTCATTACTATGAAATAAAGCATCGGAAGTAGATAGCCAGGTAGCTACAAATAGCCTCTTTGAATAGCGCATTTACCGTTATAGTGCGTTATTTTAATGCCACAAAAATGAGACTGTTATGAGAGGGACAAGGGAATCAAAATCCAACTCGCCTACATTTTCAGAACCAGTCCCTAGTATTAACGAAAAATAGTAACTACCACATTCTACAACCAGAGATCTCTTTAAGGTTTGTTTTCGTAGTGCCCGCAGAGAAAAACTCACTGAGGAAGAGAAAAACTCACTGAGGAAGAGAAAAACTAATCCTCGAAAATATCTCTACATGGGAAATCGGCATTTAAGGCAATATTTAGTCTTTTCTCGTAGGTTTTTTCTTAGTAGAGTCCGCTGCCTAGCCCCAGCTAGAGCTAGGCAACCGCAATGGAAGTATTAGTAGTTCTCTACCTCCTCTCCCCAACTTCGGCAATACAACTTGTAGGGTATGCGTATCCTCAACTCAGCGCAAGTCGTGAGCTATCGCTATCTGAAGTCATCAGTTATCAAAAGACGCGAGTGGATTTTACCCTTCACCGTCGACATCGAACGCAGAATGCGCCCACTGAATAACTGTCGAATGCAGAACTCCACCTTTATGTTCCTACGACTAGGAACCCAAAGGTGGGTGACTTCAAACGTGTCATCCGCGTTTCTGCACTACCTCTCCAGCCTGGAGAATGTTGCCACTATGTACATAACATGGCATTATGCCGTATTGAACTGAAGAATTATATGCGGTGGAGCTGTTTATAGAACAGCTGACTTTAACCTCAGTGATCACCAAACCAAACCAGATTTCTGAGTAACAGTTCTTCCTGCAAACGGAGAAGTGTGGCTAAACCAGGAGCTCATAATCTCGCCAGAAGCTTTCGTATAAGGAACCTCCAATTTTGAAGAAAGAATGGACTGGCACTGGTAACTTAATTAAATTTCTTCCAGTGCGTCCTCTTGCGATCTTTGGAAGAGTATAAAACCTCTACAGCAATATTCAGATTGAAAACTGTTCAGCTGTGATTTGAAGATGTCCTCTGATTTTTTATGTACGTTGGCAAAAATGATCTCGAATAACTTGTACAAAAATGGAATGATCGCCTCATGCAACACCGTGTCAGTTTGAATTTGAATAAAACTTAGTTTTTGACGACCGATCCTCATGAAACAGGTGTTACCACCGCCAATGGCAGTTACATGAGCGATATAAATATATCGAGTTGATGCCAACCAATGAAGAACTGCTCCACGCTTAGCGCAATCTGGATGAAGTGGCGTTCCACAACGGCTTCTTTGGCGTTCTTTGTGAGCGACGTGTCAAGGAACGTAAAAAATCTAAAATTGATCGCAGTGTCGTCTGTGCTGTCACCATCTATGGTTCTGAGTGTTCGCCGACTATAAAAGACAGGTGAATGGTGTCTTGCGGTAATGGAGTCATTACGTTGAACTAGTGGCGTGACACGCCTTGATCGCATCCGAAGTGAGGATATCCCCGATCGGTATGGGGTCGCACCGATCGGGAAAAAAATACGAGAGAGGCACCTTCAATGGTATGGTCATGTAATTCGAACTAAAGAAAATTCAATTCGAAATTGTAAAATAAAATCTTCAAAAATCGCCTCGATTTTTCATTCATAATAAAAGGAAGAAGTTATTAACGAAAATATATAATTGTGGTTCGGACCTTCCAGCCTGATCAGCCCAACAGAATTTTAATTGTGCTTCTCAAAATTTGAAAAAGTATTGTTTCGAGAAAGACGCGTTTAAAAGTTCCGTTTTGTAGGCACGTCAGCATGCTATTTGCTGTAACTTAGTAAATGCTTTGAATTTGATCTAACATTTTTTCATTGTATTCCTAACTCATCCTGCTTCCAAAGTGTCTATCAAGAAAAAATAATGTATATAAAACAAAAATAAAACAAAACGATTTTTGAAAACTGTCACCTACGAAAACCCGGATATGATACTGCTTGGGAGGAAACGAAGCAGGGCTCGGTCTAGGCATTTTATGGAATCCGGCATTAGGTCCTTTCGCAATTTCAATAAGTTCTACTTCTTATAGACAGGCCATTGTCCTATTCAATTTTCTCCATTATATGTTAGACGTTACTCCCTTAGTCAGTTTGAAGTCTGCCAGATCAGATTTTATCTATGCTCAGTTGTATTCCGAATAATCTTTAATATGCCACTTCATCTTTAGTCCCGTTGCTGAGTCGTTTTATCCCCACTTCGTTGTTCATTTCTTTTAATGCTGGTGTAGGAAAAAGCACATACCCCTGGCCGTTGGGTAAAATTGCCAATTTTTTGAGGATAAATGCAACAGACGACCTGTAGGCAGTACTCTTCCTTCGTGTTGTACGGTGTTGATGCGTCATGTGCTTTCCACTTTTTAGCCACTTCGCATTAAAATATTTTATGTATCCTCGCTAAAATGTTTTAACCGTACGTCAGTTGTTTTTGCGTCGTTAGCCAGCCTCAGATGCTTGCTATATACTTTAACTTGTGGTCTAGTGAGCAAATCAAGGGTAACTCTTCTCCTCCGCCGTTGCTCCATTCCGAAGCTCGTCTTGATCAATTGTGCTAATTTGCTCAGTCATTGGTCTGATCTGGATGGACTCGAGCGGCTCTCACATCACCATCTAGTATATTAATTACATGTCCATACCATCGAAAACGACTCTTACGCAATTTGAGCAGATTTATGCAACCTCATAGCTATCCCCGATGTCCTCAATTGGGGTGCAATTATCGCGTGTTTCCCCACTGATCCCAGGCATCGTCTTCGTCTCCATTACGTCGAGGCGCCATTCATTATATTTGATAGTCGGCTAGGACTCAAAACCATGCACGGCAACCGAGCAAAAGATACTTGGGTGAATTTTGGATATGGGTCGTTCACTGATGCATCAATCATAAATGTGTATTTTTTGTACTCTCAATTAGAGCAAAGCCTTAAATGGAAGTGGTTGCACACAGAAGAATGCCACTTCATCTAAATTCCACGGATGCCTCCAGCGATTTCATAACATAGTTCACTATTGGTCAGCCAATAGCCAATTGATCCGAGGTATCTAAATCGCTCAGTTCTCGGCAGGTCGTTACCACTCATAGTAATAGTCCCTGTTTCATCGGGGTTAGTCGCCAAAAATTACGTTTTCTTCAAATTCAATCAGACCCTGCTGAATAATGAAATTTAACCCCAGCAGGCCACTATGCCACTGAGTGTTGCCAGAAAGCATGCTATGTCGTCAGATTCTGTTGCCCTCCAGATCTCATTTGTATGACCGCTCCCTCGACTTGAATTGTACTGACAGGTGAAATTCTAAGAGTAATTTCGCAATATTTCTAGCGATTAAATTATTTGAAATAATTAAGACTTGCTGTTTTCTATTCACTAGTGTTATTTATTGGTCTTGCTAATACACAGTCCTTGACTTGTTAGCACTGATGAAGGAACAAGTGGTTCCCGAAATAGCGGCAAGACCAATACATAACACTAGCGAATAGGTGGAATTGCTCCAAATACCGGCAATGCTTGTGGAAACCGTGGCTGAGGTATTTTTTCCGTTGAAATCTATTAGTATTATGCTCTCCATCTGTCCGTCACAGCTCGTCGCTCGGTAAGCAAAGTACCGTTCTTGTCATTAACGAACAGAAGTATTTAATATCTTATGTTCGTTGATGTTGACTTTTCACTAGTCAACATATGTTTCTCTCGCCATCCCGAGTGTCGAATTTACCATAAAGCTCTTTTTAACGGATCCTCGGGGTAACAGCACACGCCTTCTTTGCTCCCCAGTCAGCATTTTTTGTAAATATTTTCTTTGACGGAAAACTTCTGATGAAACTTCTTCTCGCGGACCTTCACTCGGACAATTTAAGATGGGGTGGTCTCATAGGGGAGAGATATAGTTGATTTGCATTTTATTACTCCTACCATAAAATGTATGATATGGAACAATCGTTTAGTAAACCATGTATTGAAAAGCGCATGGTGGTGAGGGTCCGCAAAATTGTAAACTCCCCACCTTTACAGGGTGTTCCAAACCTAGTGGTGCTGTGATACAATAATGAGCTTCATCAGCCGGGCATAAAATCGCGGGACTGCCCTAATGACGTCACGGAAACTCTCAGAGATTGCACACAATATTAACTGCGTAGGTTACCAAAGTAGAGGAGTTTTTAGCTAGCATAACGTTCTACACTGCATATTTTGGCACCACATCATTGAATTTCTTGTTGAACGCAGTTTGTTTGCAGCATAAAAAAAGGTTGCTTCCGAGAATATTCTTTTAATTCTTCGTCACTTTAAAATTTGTCGATATAATATATAATATTGTTACGAATTTTCTTTTATGTACTTCTACCGCTGTCAACAATTGTTACGATTTCCTTCACGTAACCGCTTCGCTTTCACCAACTGTTAGGTTCTTAGCTATTCGTACCCGTCGCTAGTTACGTTACTTGCTTTGCGTAGGCTCGTATCACTGAATTGCGCAGCACTATACAAAAACCTGTTCTATAACTTTAGTACAAGCGTTTATTTAACACTAAATTATACAACCGTACTGTATAATTAATTATAGAACAACCCTTTAACTAGTACAATTCATACCCGATGCGATCCGTTCTAACTCTAGGACCAGACTGTCTTTGTGGGCGGATTTCCGGCCCTTTTATACTACGCGGAACATTTCGGAAAGGCATGCAAACACTTTACTAGAAAACTACTTTACGACGAGATCTTTTTGCCGACATTAGAGTCCTCTATTAACAATTATCGTCACTAAATATTCGCCCTACTGTTATACAGTTTTGGCGTCTTGGCTAATTGTCATAACTACAATTCACATTGACATCACACATCATTTTCCAAAGTGATTTTCGTAACAATATTTGCAGCTGACTCTTATAAGAATAGTCTGAATTATTTACAACCCCAAATAATAATAAGAATCTCGCGGAAGTCACAGAATAAAAGAAGCAATAAAAGATAAGGCGGAGTAATTTAAAAGAACACTCAAGGATTTGTCTGCTTGGAACTTGATTTCAGAGTTGACAGTATCAGTAAATACTGATGCACACCATATATATGCTCAGTTTGTGCTATTCATCAAAAATTTGATTTAAAATACCAAAAAAACTATTAAAATTGAACTATTTAAATATTGCCATATTTTTTTGTACTCTCAATTACAGCAAAGCCTTAAATGGAAGTGGTTGCACACTTATATTTGTATATATCACTTACATCATGCTTCCCGTTCGATTACGTGAGGCAATGATTGGCGGAACAATTTTGTCGGTGGCCCATATTTACTTTGCTCTCTACGCCGTCGATACAATTCGCTACGAACAGGTAAACTCCCACCACATTTTCAATTTTTAAATCCACATGTCATTTAATCAAGCGACGAAAACTCAACAAAAACCCAAGAGCATACCATATCCCTAGTAATTTTTTTACATCCATTCAATTTCAGACATGGTGTTCAATTTTGGCCTTGCTTTGCACCAATTTAGCCGGAATTTTCACACACTGGCCCAAAGAGAAAGCACAGCGGAAAGCATTCATCGAAACACGACAATGCATCGAGGCTCGGTTGAAAACGCAACGTGAAAACCAACAGCAGGTGATAATAACTTTCTACTTTCCCAGCATTTCCATGGGCATTTCGTAACACGAAAATTGCTGTATCACATATGATGTCTAATAGATTCCTATATTCAGGAACGTCTATTATTGTCTGTCCTGCCGCGCCACGTCGCCATGGAAATGAAGGACGATATTGCTGGACAACCACGTGAGGCTCAATTTCATAAAATTTATATTCAGCGACATGACAATGTGAGGTGAGTAACGTACAATACGTTAGGATGAAGGTGGATTCTGTAAATAGATATACGGATATCTGGGTTAAGTCAGGATAATGCTATTCACGCTTCAACGGCTCAGATATTAAAATATATTATGCTGAAATGCCAGACAAAGGCGCTTCATGTTTCCTTGATAGCTGCAATATATGTCAATTGGGTATTACCCTGCTGAAATTCTGGAGGTTAGAATGGTTATCGTCCAACTTTATTAAAATAGCTGGGCTATGAGTTCATTAGCGTGGATAATTCTATTGAATGTACGGTAAATTGCCTGCCAAATATGTATATGGTAGAAGGCCCAAAATATTAGAATAAGAAAAGAGTAAGTTTTCATATATCCAGGCATACTGTTATCACTTTAAAAAAAATATTTTTATGATAGGATGTGGTGGCAATATACATCCACATCCACCCACATTGTTGAGTATAACCCACAACCACTGTTCTTTACATCCGAAAGATAGTTTCGAACTAATGAAGCAGACACACTCGTGTGTCAGCTATTAGAATCGCTTTGATGAATCCAAGATACATATAGAATAATCGCCACATATGCTGGAGAAAGGTAATACTACAAAACTAGTTTCCTGTTGGTGCTGAGGTACACATATTTCTACGATCAGACGCTGCGGCCTAGATACACATTTCCTTCGATGTGCTTAGCTCGTTGTCTATTGATGCAGATGGGAAAAAGGGATGATGATCTCTAAGACTGAGAACCTTAAAGTTGTTGATATTTATCTTTAGTCCGACTCCCTCACCTACTTCTTCGGAGCAAACAGTGATCATCAATGAAGACGTTTAGGAAAATATGTTCAGATGCATTAAACATATTAAACATCCCCACGTGCAACCAAGGCAGGTATTGGCGACAAAATGAGGTTCTATCGGGTCCTCCTTTGAATTTCAAATTCTTTAATAATTTTATCTCGATACAGCACATAATATTTTCTAATATTTATTATGTGCTGCCTTTCTTGCATAGAGCATTTCAGTTACACTCACTGTTGATATTGTCGAAAGATTTCACAAAGTCAATGAAAAGCAAGTGAAGTGTTAAGTGTGGTGATATTTTCGCCCAGCACCCAGATTCAGCCAGCTTTTTAGGGGACCTGTTCCAGTATTAATTTAGTTATTATCTTTGCGACAGCAAAGAGCTCATAAAATCATCAGTAATTATCATACTCAAATGAACAACTTAACGAATATTCTCCTAATCATCTACCTGAGAACAATCTCACAACCATGAACCATGATCTATTGATGAAGAAATTGGAAGCTTTAACTACCGCCGTTCAATATTTTTAATACTACAAAAGCACTAGACCCTTTTGTTACATTTCCAACCTATTGTGATTAACAATCTACTTGATGGTGGCTTCCTAGTGTACTGTTACGTTCTTGAATGAAGTGCTCTAACACACTTCAAGGTCCTGATCCATCATAGGTTGTTGCGCCAACGATTATTATTATTATTGATGGTGGCTCAAAGTAATCATAGAATGTCAACTCTTATATAAGATTTTTTGGTATTCTAATTATTTCTCGTACGAAAAAGTGGAAATTCACATTGCTATCCGATAAACCATGAGGAGATAATAGTAAGCGGCAATATTAACAGCTTCTCATCAATCAACTGAAAACTGAAATTAGTGAAAAGATACTCCAATACTCTGAATGGGCTAACTTTGAAAAAAATCAAACTTTTTTAAGTGTAACTATCTTGGAATACGTCCTTGAAATTTCAAGGTGATTCGAATCAAACTGACTGAAATATGAGAGAAGAATACCAGGAATGACCTGAAGTTAAAACTTTTTTTTTTTTTTTTTTTTTTTTTTTATTTTTTAGAAACATTTTACAACAAGAATTAGACCTTTTGGTCTATAGCCTGTAGTGTGGCGAATCTTAATACTAAAATAGAATATTCTCACTCTATCAAGCCAGTGTTTGAAAAGAGTTATTTTGTTCAAATCTTATTATAAATTTATAGCTAAGCGCTTATAACTAATACAATTAATCTTTTTAATAACTAATATAATTAGCCTTTTTATTCTAATCTCAGATTTAGATTTGGAACCAATTCGTAGGGAATTTCTTAAGGTTGGAGGGTTCAGGAAAGGATTGCTATGTAGTTTATGTCTATAGTCAGACTTTTTCGGTGTATCTTTTTTTTTGATGCTGCGTCTGTAGTCCTTATACAGTTGGTACGCGAAGGAGCACCCTACTGTTGCAGTGAGGATGATGAGAATAGTTTCAATTCTTTCTGATTGTACGTCAACCGTGTCTACTATGATTGTGTTCGTCACCTCCCCGGTATTATCAACGTGCTTATCTTGAGTATTTCCCATATTACTGGTTTGGTTAAACGGAAAAGAGTACTATAAGAAAATTGATGAGTGTGGCGGGTTTTTATTTGCAATTTGTAGTGGATTTGTTATTATTGCAAGTTGGCTAGTTGCAGTGGGTCAGTTCTTTTTAGTCTTGCGTAGTTGTTGGAAAGAAGAATGTCTTTAGCTGTAGTGTTTGGATGGTTGGCTAATCTTTTGATATATTTTTTGCTATACTTTTTCGCTTCTTTTGCAACCTTTAAAGTATTGGTGTCGCGAAGAATTATTTCGTTCTTAACGTACCTGGGTGCACCTAAAATTGACCTGATAATTTTTGTTTGTACGCGCTCGATTATGTTGATGTTCGACTTTTTGGCTGTGCCCCAAAGTTGCAAGCCATAGGTCCAGATTGGTTTTAATATAGATTTATACACCATTATTTTTGTTAAAGTGTTGAGTTTGGATTTATTGTGCATTAGCCAATATAGCTTGCGGAATTGAATTTTGATTTGGTTGCGTTTATGTTCAATGTGAGATTTCCAGGTGAGCCGTCTGTCTAAGTACAGCCCAAGATATTTAACTACGTTAGAAAGATTGACTTTATTTCCGTTTATGGTGACAGGTCTGCATGTTCTTTTTCTCAGCGTGAAGGTTATCTGCTGTGTTTTGTTAACATTTACACTGATTTTCCAGGTTTTGGCCCAGTTCATTATCGTGTTGATGTGTCCTTGGATTTCTCTGACGGCTGTTAATGGATTGGAATGGCTATATAGGATGGCGGTGTCATCAGCAAAGGTGGTGGTCAGCATTTTGTTATTTGTAGGGAGATCTGAAGTGTAAAGTAGATAGAGAAGTGGTCCAAGTACACTACCTTGGGGTACACCTGCTTCTATGTAGTGGGTTGAGCTGAGCGCATCCTTATATTTTACTTTGAAGTTTCTGCTATCTAGGTAGCTAAATAGTATAGCGTGAAATTCTTTAGGGAGGAGGGCAGTTATTTTTATCTTGAGGCCTTTATGCCAGACTTGATCAAAGGCTTGTGCAATATCTAGGAATATACCTACACAATATTCTTTTCTTTCTAGGGCTTGTTTAATATTGTTAACGATTTTGTGGATTTGCTCGATCGTTCCGTGTTTTTGTCTAAATCCGAATTGGTGAGAGGGTATGATATCTTTCTTATCTATTACCTTTAGAATTTTGTCAAATAGAAGCTTTTCGAATAGTTTAGAGAGGGTTGGGAGCAGACTTATTGGTCGGTATGATTCAATTTTTTTTCATGTCTTTTCCTGGCTTAGGGATGACTGTAATCCTGGCGTGTTTCCAGGTGTCAGGATAATAGTTAAGACGAAGAATTGCATTGAAGATAAATAGTATTGCAGATTTTCCTGAGAGCGGAAGTTCCTTTAGCATTTTCCCTGATACGCAATCATGGCCTGGGGTTTTCTTAGGGTTAGTTTCTTTAAGTTTTTTGAGCAAATCTGAAAAATTGAATTTTAGGGGTGTTGATGGGTTAGTTGTATGGTGGTTAGGGATATCAGGTGGGGTGCTATCACCACCTTCCGTTTTGAATACTTTTTCAAAATATTTAGCAAAGGCCTCAGCTTTTTGCTGGTTAGATATGATCCAGGCGCCTTGCTGACTTTGGATTGGAGTTTCCGCTTGTATTGGCTTTTTAATTCTTCTTGTTGTTTTCCATACTGCATAATTTGTGTCTGCTAAATGGCTTAGTCCAAGAACGAATTTTTGAATGTTTTCATTTCTTTCTTTGATAAGTTCTTGTCTAAGTGTTTTGGTTGCTTTATTCAGGATTGCTTTTGTTCTTGGGGAGCGTAGCTTTTGCCATTCGCGTTTTGCTTTTCGTTTGGCTTTAAGCAATTCTTGGACATTCTGAGAAGTATCGGGATGGGATATTTTCGGGGATTTATGGTTGGGAGTAGCTAATTCGATGCATTCTAGTATAGTGCTAGTCAGATATTGCAGTGCGTTGTCAATGTCCGTTTGGGTTTTAAGTCTGATTTGTAAGCAAAAGTTTTTGTTGAAAAGTTTCTGAAACTTGTGCCAGTTGGTTTTGTTAGTGTTTAGTTTGTCTTCTTCTTGGGAATTTGTGGCCGTAAGTCTAAGCACGAAAATGGTTGGTGAATGATCCGAGGAGAGGTCGATCGTAGTAGTGGCCCTAATGCGATTGGGATTTAGGCTTTTAAAGATACCAAAATCTATACAGTCTGGGATTTTGTGGGGGTCGGATGGCCAGTAGGTGGGCAATCCCCCTGAAATGCAATGGAGATTGTTTTTGTATACAGCGTTTAAGAGCTGTTTACCTCTGGGGGTGGTTAGGCGTGAGGCCCAGTGTGGCGACTTGGCGTTAAAATCGCCCGCCGCGAAAAATCTGGGTCCTAGAGTATTGAAAAATTCAGAGAATTGGTTTTCACTTATTTTGCTTTTTGGGGAACAGTAGACAGCAGCTAATCGAATGATTTTTTGATTTTGATCGGTAATTTCAACTACCGAGCTTTGAATAAATTTTGAATTAACACTAGGTACAGGAGAATATCTTAACCTATTTCTTACTAGCACAGCTGTTCCTCCAAGTTAAAACTTTAAACGCATTTTTTTCATAAAAACTAGTGAAAAATTGGACTATTTACTTTGACTGTCGGCCATTTTGTAAAAAAATGCATATTTTTTTTGAAATTCTTTGATCAAAAACTAATTTTTACTGTTATTAAAGAAGATCATAAAAACTGAGATATCACCCAGTGTAACAATTATATCGTAAGATATTCTCCGCTATTTTGTAGGTCGGATAGCCCCATACGCCGACAACATCATCGGCCCATACCAAAGAGGCTTCACTACAGTCAAATCAGCAACAGATCAGATTTTCTCTGTGCGGCAAGCGATGGGAAAACTGTTGGAATATGGCCATCAGTTGCACCATCTTTTAATCAACTTCAAGGCCGCCTAGGATAGTATAGCCAGGGTATCCCGATGAAAGACTGACTAGGCTGACCCTGACCAATATACGAACATTCGACCATTCGAATCAACAACGTTCTAAGAAAATGAGATGGCCTATTGTGCTCCCTTTTTAACTTGACCCTGAAAAAAATTATCCATGATGCTGAAGTAAATACGAAAGGCACCATCCTCTTCAAGTCCACCCAACTACTGGCATATGCTGATGATATCAACATCATGGGAAGAACAACGCGAAATATGCAAACTACCGTCGTCCAGATCGAGCAGATGGCATGAGATCTTGGACTGAACTAAGACCGTTGATAATTTCTCCTATCTAAGGTCAAAAATTGCATTGGATAGAAGCCATGACGATGAAATCCACAATGGGTAATATATGTGACCCTGTGAGTTGGGGCTTAAGTACACACTCACTCTTCCCCGATAGAAATTTGTGGGCTAGCAACTTATAAATTTATTGTAGCAGACGCAAATCCGGTGTCGGGTTGCTTCCGACGGCTACAACAACGCGCGCTCTCTTGACCTGGGGGCTGGTTTCTGACGGACTTTTAACTAGAAGATTCTGGTCCTGGTTAAGGAGCGTTACAATTGAACAATGCTACACACGAACGGAAAGCAACAAAGGTTGCTTTCTGCGAAAAATTAAACGCAGTTCAAAGGAGGCTGCCTAAAGATGATATTTCGATCGTGATGGTTGCAGGATCTCACAACACATTGCACCGGCATATAATGGGAAACAGGTGTTGACGACCGCAAAGGTAATGGAAGAGACTCGTGGATTTCTGCAACTTCCACCGCCTCGTCATTAGTAGCTCATTGCTCGAGCTAAGGCAATCAGATCGACCAGTTGGGGACCAGCAGTTAACTGTTTACTTAAGGCCGAGCAGATGGACCGCATTTTAAGAGCACTCTTCCCTGCGCACCCCATATGGGATGATGACGTCGGCGCGGAGAGCGCAGAGAACTGTCCACTTTTCTCTATAAAAAGGTTGGAACAGGCAGTCCAGTCCAGATATTCCAGCAGAGGTATACAAACTGGTATTCCAGCACCGGCCAGACCTACTGATTGGCGCATTCAACGCTTGCCTGAAAGAGGGCATTTTCTCTGCTCGTTGGGGCGAGGCTTGCGCTGATCCATAAAGGGAAACGCGACCCCCAATTTCCGTCTTCATGCCGCCCACAATGTATGCTTGATACTGGTGGGAAAGTGCTCGAAAAGCTCATCAGAAGTAGACTCGCTGAAGTGATACGCGCTACCGGAGATTTATCTCCCCGGCAGTTTGGTTTTAGAGCAGGAAGATCCACAATTGATGCTGTCATGCAAGTCGTGGCCGCCGTTCGTCGAACGGAGGCACATAGCCGCTGAACTCGACGGGTGGTGCTCCTCGTAACGCTTGACGTCAGAAACGCCTTTAGCTCCGTAAGATGAAAAGACATTGTAGGCACATTAAACAATACTTTCACCGTGCCGAACTATCTCTTACGGATATTGAGGTACTGAGAAACCGCTCCCTGCTCTTTGAAGCACTAGAGGGTAAAGGGAGGATGGAGGTCACGTCGGGGGTAGCACAGGGATCCATCCTAGAGCCAGACCTCTAGAACACTACCTATGACAGTCTACTTAAACTCGACATGCCAGAGGAGTCGCGCCTATGCAGATGATGTCGCAGCGCTTGTTGCTGGACGCACTGTCGAACCGGCGCAAAGCAGACACGGCATATTGATGGGACGGGTAAGCGGATGGATGACTACTCATGGTTTCAACCTTGCACTGGAAAAAAACCGAAGTAGTCATCCTGACTAAAAAGAGAATTCCGACCCTGCGTCCCATATCGTTTGGCGAGTCGATAATCGAGTCAAAATCAGCGGTAAAGTACCTCAGGCTGATGAGCTTTTTTGAGCAAATCAAAGCGGCAGCGAACAGGGTTGTAGCCGGAGTTACCGCGCTAAGTAGACTAACGGCAAACATTCGGGGTCCTACGTCTAGCAGGCGACGTCTCCTGATGATGTCAACGCAGTTTGTCCTGCTCTACGGCGCAGAGGTATGGGCTGACGCTCTTAACAAGGAGATATATCGTAAACGTGTCGCGCAAGTACAGAGACGGGGAGCTTTACGGGTGGCGTCTGCGTACCACACTGTCTCTGAACCGGCCGTGATGATGATCGCGGGAGTGATCCCCGTTGCCCTCCTTACTAAGGAGCGTCAAGCCATATACAAGCGCAAGTTAGATAAGCCAAGGGAGGTGATTGCTCGCGAAGAACGGCAACGCATTCTAGACGAGTGGCAGCTCTCGTGGAAAAATAAAACTGGAGGCAGATGGACTGTGCAGCTCATCGGCAACTTAGGTGCATGGATAAATCAGAAGCAAGGTGAGACTGACCATTTCCTTACCCAATTTTTAAGTGGGCATGGAAGTTTTCAGTCTTACCTGCACAAGATTGGAAAGACGCGATCTCCGGATTGTGTATTTTGCAATGGAGTTGTGGCCGACGCCCACCACACTTTTTTTTCTTGTGGAAGTTGGGATGGGTTTCGTCAGCAGCTCTATTTAAATACTGGGATCTCTCCAGACAAAATTGTCGAATAGATGCTGAGGAGTGCTGACAGGTCAAGCCGTTTTGCCCATTACGTTCGGGCCCTTCTCGTTGCTAAGAAGGTAGAGCTCGACCGGTGGAGGAGCCGGATGGCAGGGGGTTCCTTGAACTGACAGTTCCCTTGCTCCTGTCCCCTCCCGTTGGTGAAAGGAACTCCCTGATTTGAAGCCTCCGCAAAGCGGGGCAATGGGGGAACTAGCCCGAATGTGATAAACGGTTCCAGGTTAGCTCTCTGACGATGGGGAGGTATTTAGTTGCAAATGCATTCACCCCAAAAAAAAGCATGCGGATGCAAATTGTTTCACCAAGCAGAAGAGAAATCATTTCGGCTATCATTGCATTCAAACGGAGTAAAGCCGCTCGACTTGACGGTCTCCCCGCAGAGCTATTTATCGCTGGCATCTTTCCTCAAACACCTCAACTACGCTGATAACAACAGTTTGTTCTCTCACGGACCTTGGCCGAACGGCTCTGGATTTGGAAATAGTGGCAAGTAGAGTTGGACTGAAAATTATACCAACTAAACCAAGGTTCTCATCCAGATGGCGCATCGTACTCTTCCTATCTGCATTAATGGAAGGCATCTGACAGTTTGTATATCTAAAAAGCGTGCCCCGCTGGCACCGAACTGGACGTTGCTCGACGCATCGCTAGATCCTCTTTCACTGCCCTGGCTAAAATCTGGAAGTGTAATTAATTCAACACCAAGATCAGCTTGAGACTGTACTCTGGTAGTGTTCTTTCTGTGTTGCGTTATGGAAGTAGCACATGCAAAGTTAATTCTACTATTACCCAAAAGCTTCAAGCTTTCGTCAATACGTGGTATCATCGAAGGGTGTCTAGCCTGACACAATCTCGAACGATGAACTTGGTCTGAGCACAGGCTTGGCACATCCGAAGACGGAAGTGGCAGCGGATAGGTCAAACGTTAAAGAGGGGCGACAGCTGCACTTCGGGCTACGCCGTGCAACTATACCCACATGTGAAATTGAAACATTCTATATTCGGTATCCTCTTCCAAAAAAATATATGGTCAATGTTACATTTTTATCAAAAAGCCATGATTATATCATTTAAAGTTTTTCAATTCCTTGGTCTTTGATCTTTGAAGAATACTACAGATTCATTTCTCAGACGAATTTTCTTAGCTGCTTGCTCATGCAACTCGTTTGAGGCCACGTTGTCCTCATTTCCCTCGCGTTCTGGTTTGAGTGAAAAACGGATCATTGTTTCTTCCACTCTCGCTGGAGTAGAACTGACTAATTCATGGCAATCGAAGTCGGTATAAGCAATTTCAACGTTTGAAAATTGGATTTTCTAGAGCGGTGCGGTCGATACAGTTTTCTTCTTATTGGTGTAGCGTCCATTAATTCATGGGGTCCTGCGGTACCTTGAAAGTATTTTCCGCTAGCTCATCCTCAGATAGCTGGGGGAACCCATGGCAAGGTTCTATTTAAGTTGATCAAATAACTTGTCTATGTTGAAAACCGCATATTTCAGAAGGCAGCACAATCTGGGCAGTCTTCACCAAAAAGCGTCAAATTGTCGACTGGAACACCGTTTTTAAGGTTTTGTGTAAACACCGTTAAAATCGGTTTACCGTCTGTCTGTCTGTCTGTCTTTTTTTTTTTTTTTTTTTTTTTTATGGATGGAGGTGGAAATTTTAGAAAGACACTGCCGCGCCAGGTTGCAGCAGCGTGTGGGATTCTCACCCACTAAAACCACCCCCACTTTCTCCTTTTTCCTTCCCCGCGGGACCGCCGCAAAGCATTACTTCGCGGGGTGGACTGCGCTTTACGCGACCACGCCTTCCGTTCTTCGCGTCCTCCTTGCGCGCTCCGCTCTTGCCAGTTCCTTTTGTATTTGTTTGATGGCGGTGTTCACCGCACACCAGTTTCCCTCCGATTTCAACATTTCCCCGACGATATTCTGCGGGCTTAGATTGGTTTTCAGGGAGTTTTCCAGACTCCTCCTTTCTGAGAGAAATCGTGGGCAGTGGAACATAACATGCTCCGGGTCCTCAGGTGTGCAACCACATTCAGGACACAAGGGAGAATCATCCAGCCTAAATTGGTGCAGGTACTTCCTGTAACCGCCATGTCCTGACAGGAATTGCGTCAGATGGTAGTTAATCTCACCGTGTCGTCGCTGGATCCACTCTTCAATACGGGGAATCAAAGTGTGGGTCCAGCGACCCCTCTGCGAGTCATCCCACCGTTTCTGCCACTTTTCCAGCGACTCTCGCCTTGCCGCCTTTCGGCATTCTGCATCCTTTTCAAGAGGATTCATCTTCCTTGCCTCGTACAGGCAGCGTGTCTCACTTGCCAGAATGTCTATCGGGATCATTCCCGCAATAACACACGCTGCCTCGCCTGATATTGTTCTGAAGGCGCTGCACACCCTTAGCGCCACTAAGCGGTAAGTCATATTCACTCTCCTACGATTACTCTCACACGCTAATGCGTTCTCCCAAACTGGTGCCGCGTATAATAGTGTGGAGCGAACCACTCCGGCTACAAGTAATCTGCGACTGTACCTTGGACCTCCAATGTTAGGCATCATCCGCGCTAATGATACGCTGGTATTTGCCGCTTTCTCACAGGCATAGTCCAGATGTCCCCTGAAATTGATCTTAGCGTCAATCATCACCCCCAGGTATTTGATAACCGGCTTCGAAGTGATGACGTGACCACCAACGCGAATATTAATCGTATTCCTCTTCCTACGATTGGTAATCAAGACCGCCTCCGTCTTTTGTTCCGCAAGGTCAAGCTGAACCATCTCCAGCCACGCTTTTATGGCGCTAATGGTTTCGTTAGCGTACATTTCGACGTCTTCAGGTTCTTTCGCGACGACAACCACAGCTAGATCATCTGCGAAACCGATTATCGTGGCCTCCTTTGGCACGGGAAGGACAAGGACCCCATTGTACATGACGTTCCACAGGAGAGGACCCAACACTGAGCCCTGTGGTACTCCTGCGGTGACGGTGTACTGCTTGGATCCCTCATCCGTGTCATACCACAGTGTCCTCTCCGAAAGGTAACTGTTGAGGAGCTTAGTCAAGTAACTAGGGACACCCGTGTTAGCCAGTGAACTTTTTATCCACTCCCAGCTTGCGGAATTGAACGCATTTTTGATGTCCAACGTCACTACGGCACAGCATTTTTTAGACGACATCGCGTCTCGAGCCAGCTTCAAAACAACGTCTACGGCGTCGATCGTTGAGTGGGCTTGACGAAATCCAAATTGTCGCTCCGATAGTCCATCCTTGTATTCAATGATAGGGAACAGTCTGTTGTAGATGACCCTTTCGAGCATCTTTCCTGCCGTGTCGATAAGGCAAATCGGTCGGTATGATGATGGGTGTCCTGGGTGTTTATTCGGCTTCGGGAGCAAAACTAGTTTTTGCCTCTTCCACCGATCGGGGAAAATTCCTTCTATCATGCATGTCTCAAACACGCTGATAAACCAGTCGGGTCTGGTCTTAACAGCGAGTTTAAGGGCTCTATTGGGAACAGCATCCAGACCGGGTGCTTTGTTATCACCAATTCTCCGGCAAATTTGCATAAGTTCCTCCTCAGTTACCGCAGGTATGGTGTAGACGTCGAGTGCTCGCTTGTGTTGTTTGCGCTCCCCTTTATCCGGGGGGAAGAGCGCCGTCACGATATCGAGCAGAAGATGCGGGCAGGTCAATTGTGGTGTTCGCCCTCTCATCTTCTTCATAACTATCCCGTACGCTGTTCCCCAGGGGCTTTGGTCTGCCTCTGTGCAAAGCTCCTTGAAGCATTCTCGCTTGCTGGTCCGTATAGCCTGCTTAAGCCTACCTCGAAGGTTCACATATGCTAGCCGTTTCTCGTCGAAGTCTGGTCTTGCTCTAGATCGTTGGCAGATCCTTCTAGCACGAAAACATGCATTCCGTAACACCGCGATCTCTTCATTCCACCAATAGTTTGAGCGCCTTTTTGCGAGAACTCGTCGCCTCGGCATAGCAGCGTCGCATGCTCTTGTTATGCGTCCCATCATTTGCTCTACCTTTTCCGTAGCCGCACCACCGGGACATTGGCCTCCCAATAGCATCTCTATGAATGCATCCTCCTCAAGCCCTTTCACGGACCAGCCACGGTTTCCAGCCTCACGGGGACACGCATCGACGCATGGTCCATACTCGATCTGGAGGAAAATCGCCTGGTGGTCGCTGTGAGTATAATGCTCACTGACAAACCATGTCATTCTCCTCGCCAATGTGGTACTCACATATGTCAGATCGACTATTGAGCCCGACCCCGTCCCACGAAAAGTGGAAACGTTTCCCGTGTTGGCAAGCACCAAATCTAGCTCCGCGAAAGCCTCGAGCAGGATACGGCCCCTGGTGTTCGTAGTGCGACTGCCCCAATCCACGGCCCACGCGTTGAAATCATCAGCTATGATCTTGGGGTTTCGACTTCTTGCATCCGAGACTAGCATACCTAGCATTCCTTCGAATTCTGTTATCGTCGCGCTTGGTGGAGCATAGCAACTATATATATAGATGCCAGCTATTTTTGCCCTGACGAATCCAACTTCTGGAAACTCCATCACTTCTTGAATGGCCTGATTTCCACACGCCCATATTGCCGCCTTGCCAGTTTCATCTGCAGTCCAGGCACCGCTCTTATTGTTGCGATAGGGCTCGCTGATTATGGCAGCTTCGATTCCCTTCTCATAGATGGTCTGCGAGAGAAGGTCTTGCGCTGCCTCGCAGTGGTTGAGGTTGATTTGTATCAACCTCATTTTTTTACTGCATTCAAGGCTCGCCTAAACACTGGGCATCTGCTGCTGCCTGCAACGTGCCGACAGTCGACGCCCTTTTTTTTCCTTGCAGAGCATGCATTCAGGCTCAGCCTTGCATTCCCTGAACATATGGCCTTCTCCCCCACATTTTCTGCAACATTTTGACCTGTCACAGTCACCGGTGCATTTCGCCGCTATGTGTCTGTCTGTCTGTCTGTCTGTCTGTCCGTCACACGCATTTTTCTCGGAAACGGTTACAGCGATTGACACCAAATTTGGTAAAAAGGTGGGAACTGTGAACGCTCACGCATACAGTGAGTTACATCCTCTTACGTCGAATTTAAGGGGGGGTCCCCATACATGCAAAAGGGGGGTGTAATTTTTTTTTTCTTCAAATATAGTCATGTGGGGTATCAAATTAAAGGTCTCAGTTAGTACTTTTCGAAAATGGTCTTAGTTTTGACATTTGTTTGGAAAGGTGGGGAGTGCGGGGGGTTGAAAGTGACCATTCCTTTACGGGGGCCATTCTCAGAAACTACCCAACCGAAAAATCTGAAAAAAATCAAGAGGCTGCCACTATATGGTGCCTGGGCTCCGAAATACCTTCCACACTGATATCTGCACAAATATAACTTTATTTATATAATAGTATATTAATATAATTTTTAGTAATTCGCTGCAAAACCCGCCTTAAATTCAAGCTAGGACCACGAAATTTCGCAACAATATAGGGTGTAACATAGAGCATGATGTTACCAAGTTTGGTGGAAATCGCACTATTGCTAACAAAGTTATAATACGTCAAAGTTGTCGCTTCTTTGCAAATTCAAGGCTATAAATGTCAATATCATCCGAAAGTAGATATTCTCACATAATATTGTATATGCATATATTACGTGCTACGTACTAAGAAATGCACAAAACCTTTCGTACCTGAAGCGTCCAGCTTCCGGTTTCCCGACTTGTTAGAACCTTCGTGTGAACTCATGTTTAGTATTTGTATTCCAAATTTTTGCTGTTTCCAAGAAATTTAACGTTGTAATGTCTAGATATGGTATGTAATCCCTTTTTATACAACGTCCGATTTGAGAAATTCAATTAAATTCTCGGAAGAATTCGATAATTATGCCAACCATTCCCGCAGCAATTTCTTGCAAACTGCAGTATAACTAAGGGAGCATTGATTCCATATAAAACCATATTTGCTGGGATTGAAGTTATAAGGGCCCATGACCCGGTGAGAGAGCAAAGAAATGTCATCAGCGTAGTTGAGGTGTTTGAGGAAAGATGTCATCGTTCATTAAATTTCTCCATATCCTCCGGACAACACAGCATGAAAACGTCACCGATAATAAGAAAAAATAATATCGGTTACAAATGCAACCCTTGTGGACTCCGCTGTGGACCTCAAAATCCTCCGACATTTTATCTCGGTGCAGCATGTTAGATTTTACGCCGCTATTAGTTTCTCTAGTTTTTCTATTACTCCCTGCTCACGTTATCGAAAGATTGCTTGAAATCGATTAAGACCAAATGCAGCAAACATCTAAACACACCATTTATCCGGAGTTGGGGTTCGCTTACGATTTCTCCTCTTCAATCGCCACGTAGTCTCTTCTGGGCATCCATGAATTTGGAAGGTACGGGGTTTGGGCGAGCTTGTCCTTATTGCTGCGGAACTTTGACAGCAAAATGTGAGCAACTAGTATCGTGGGAATCTCGTCAACACTGGCCGCTGGATACCTCACACAGCTTTCTATTTCTTTTTGGTGAGCGATGCGATCTTCAGTATGCTGGCACGAATTCGTATGACTCTCACAGTATAGACAAGTTTACTTGCGCATTGTCTTAAACCTGAAGCTAAGTTGCATATTATCTTAGCATCCAAATTCACATTTATACCTAGATCCCAATAGCATGCAGATCAATATAACAGCCTTAAAAATCGGATTTGGATTTTTCTGGGTCAACCTTAACGAAAATATTGCAATCATACGTCCTGAACCGTTTGTTACTATATAATAAAAGAACTGAGCTCTCCAAAGATAAAATCTTGTTTGAAATGTGCCCGTCATCATGTCAATTGAAGTATCTCATAAACTCTCGAATGGTTTTCTATTGAAAATAGAAAAAATTGCTCCTGTGAATCCAGCCCATCCATGGACACGCCGTAATATTCACAATAACACTGTAGGTGAACAGCTAATAAATCACCCATATTAATCCAGTAATCTGCAGTCGATGAATTTTTTTAGTATAAAATTAATTTTTAATTGTTTGAGCATTGATTTGGCTTTTTTTTCAGCATTCTCTTCGCCGACATTTGTGGCTTTACTAGTCTTTCAGACCAATGCACTGCAGAGGAACTAGTCCGTCTTTTAAACGAATTATTCGCCAGGTATACGCACAAATATATCTATTGCATGCAACATCATCCTTCCACATCAATAATTAACTCCTCCACAACAGATTCGACCGATTAGCTGCCGAACACCATTGCCTTCGCATAAAACTCCTGGGCGACTGCTATTACTGCGTCTCCGGGCTACCAGAACCACGACCCGACCATGCCCACTGTGCCGTCGAAATGGGCTTGGACATGATAGATGCTATCGCGTAAAATTGAAACATTAATTCAAATTATCCTTGAAGCTAAATTCCAGATTTTTATAGACTCGTACGTGAAGTTATGGCCGTCAATGTCAATATGCGAGTAGGGATCCACACAGGACGTGTGCATTGCGGTGTCCTGGGGCTTGTTAAATGGCAATTCGATGTATGGTCGAATGATGTTACGCTAGCTAACCATATGGAAAGTGGTGGAATTCCTGGGTAATTGGACATATTCGTCCTTTGAACGAAACTGATTTTGGGGATTAATATTTTTGATTGAATTCAGGCGTGTACATATTACAAAGGAAACACTGAAGTGCTTGGACGGCGACTATGAAGTTGAAGAGGGGCGTGGTTATGAACGAAATTCATATTTGAAGGATAATCAAATTGAAACTTATTTAATTGTACCTGGTGACACGTATAGAGCTGTATGTGCAATTTATTTAATTTGTGCATTTCAAATGATCGTGACTGTTATTTTTGTAGCATAAAAAGACTCGCAACACGCTTGCAATAAATGGGAATATTTCAAAGGAGCTGAGGATGATGGGACATGGAACACAGAAAAATGCTTCCAAGTAATGCATATGAATAAAATATAAATTTGTTTGAAATATTTTCGTTTCTTTAAATAAACATTCCTACTAAAGCAGATATTTCCTATCGGTACACTGTACTACATAAGAATGGAGTATTGAATATAAAAGATAGCAGATATTTCCTTTTTTCGCTGAAATATTATAGTTTTCATTTATTCCACGAAAATCGTATTTCGGCAACCAGTTTTTCCTTCGAGCCTAAGTTTTTAGTAATTATTTTTACCGGAAATGCTCTGTCTTTCCAGACTTGGTTTCACCGATGCTACTGAATCGACAAAAGACCCTGAGGACGAAGTCAACGACTACCTTATGCGAGCGATTGATGCTCGAAGCATAGATCATTTACGTGCCGAACATTGTAAATCCGTTTTGTTATCATTCAAGGATGCATCACTAGAACATAAAGTAATGTAGATTTTGATATCTAAGCCTAATTGAAGTAACTAAAATGTTGCATTATTTATTATCAATTATCTTTTGACAGTATGCGAGGGAGCGGGATAGGATGCTAACCCTTTATTTTTACTGTAGTTTCCTAATATTAATTGGAATGGTTTCTATGCGCCTAATAGTGTTTAAGCAGTAAGTTTGACATTTGCGATTCCTGCGCGAGTTATTTTGAAACTCCATTCGATTTTTCAGGAGTCTTTATAATTACGCCACTAGCGGTATAGCAATTGTTGTCCTACTACTTTTGATATTCTTAATCGCAGCCTATGAACACAATATTAAGGTAATACTACACACTGTTACTGGACCCTACAAAACTGTCTAAAAAATTAAATGCTTAATTATCTCTCTTAATACCCGGAAAAAACCCATGAGAATATTAAATTATGTATGGGTTAATATCCGGTTTTACTTATTCTTTCTCATTTTTCAGTAGGGTATAAGAATTCATCTTTTTTTATTGCTCAGTCTAAACATTTTATCCCACAGCTTCCTATTGGTGCTAAACGATTCGCTGGACGAATTCATAGCAATAGACTTTTATCGCAATGTTTCTGTTTCTTTGCTGTAATATTAATAAATTCACCAGCAGGTGTTTCAATAGTAAGTGCTCTATTCCCTAATACTCAAATATCTTAAATATCAACTGACAATCGATTCCTTCTAACAGATCTTAGCTCTTTATGGGAGTAATTGTTTAGATAATAATATCTTAGATGAAGCACAGTGTGATTACTACGTTATCTTCAATGTAAGTATCTTTGTTAAATGGATGGATCATGGACCACGAATTAAAACATGAAATCTTTCCTTATCTCTTTCACAGACTTTTCTACTATTAACGCTTTTGTCGATGATGGTCTGTGCGATCTATCAGGTGCTTCGCATAATGTTTAAGTTAGTTCTTCTATTCGCGATAGGACTTATCTATGTATCTGGATCAATTTACCTGTACACATCGAGAGAACATAAATTTATATTCGGGTAAATACTAAATAAATTAAAGAGACTGAAATAATGCTTTGTATACAAATTATTAAAAGGCTCCGCCAATCTGAACATACTCCAAGGATGTTTCAGTCATCATCTTCCAGTTTAAAGATAAAATGTTACATACATATGTATGTTCTACTCACGCCTTTTAATAGTTGAAAAATCTGAACAAATTGAAGATACCTTTAAAGCTTAATTTGACGCATCTTTTGCGGAAAAGGATAAAGTATTTGATGCCTTCGAGATTATTCGCGGATTAAATAGCTCTAACCATTTTCTTTCTCCCGGAATAGCATCTATCCTGCCGAGGTTTCAAAGTTTGATCAACTTTAAGGGGTCACCCCGTGTGAAGGCCGTTTTTTCGGCTTTCTTTAGAAATATTTTGTGAAGAACTGGATAAAGACACCAATACAAATTTTTCACCATAGATTTATTAATATCTTGAGCATGCATAGTAATTTTTCCAGCCCGATCGCGTAGTTTGTTATTGAAATACAGAGCAATTTATATACACATCTCCAAGTTTTTTCTGCTGCGATGCTAGAGGGCGCTGCGATCATCTTAAATTAAACGGCATTTTAACACACATACTTGACTACAGTCCACAAACGTGTTAAACTTTTTTTTGTGAATTTTGGTGTCTTTTTACGGCTTCTTCACTGAATAAAAAAACAACTACTGAATGAATCGCAATTATCCTAGTTTGCGGACCGTAGAAATGTGTTCTGAATGAGTCGTGAAAATTTCGTTAGATAGATTTTGGACTATGGTGGCAGCCGATTTTCAACATGCGGTTTCAAGAAAAACGCATTTAAAAAGTAGAATGCGATTTTTAGCCATAAAACCTTAACTGACAATTAATCTGCTATACCTAGTCCATAAACCTTAGGTTTCTTCAAGAAACACATGTACAGCCTTGGTTTCAATTCTTGCTCTTTTAGCGAAGTCATTCGAACGTCATTCGGACCGATAAATTCGAGCTTAATTACGGCGATCGACATAAATCTGGCATGTGACTTGTCACTTGTTTAACACTATAAGTTCTGAACGACTCCGAATATCAAAAAATCACATCACTTTGCCGATATATTCTACACTATATCTAGATACAATTAATGCCAAAAAAAATCGATTCCGCGGATCCGCTACACGGGATGACCCCCTTAATCCATTCAGAATCTTCCTTAATACCCAGTGTCCTTTTTATCAAATATCTCTTTTTCGCTCCACGTTAGACTTACTCTACATTAGCTATTAATGCAAAATTTTGAAATTTAAATTAAAAAAAACTGTACCAAGAAGTCATAGTTTGATCGTGACGATGAAACCCTAGGTGAGAAGATGACCATCAACTTTAAACTAACATTGGCCAGTCAATCACGAACCAATCCCAGTAACATACGTCATTGCACTTTATTGCAACCCGGTCCTCAAGGGATGAGCCGAGATAGACCCCCAGGAAGAGGAGAGATATTGCGCGCAACCTGATTAAATAATCATTACTAAAGTGTTGCAAACTAAACCACCAATGGCAGATCATGACGTAAGGCAGTTAAATTTATAATAGACCTAACCCCCATTCATTACGAGTTGCACCGAAAACAGTTAATGAGCCAAACACACTTGTATCTTTCACATCTTTCGTACTGACATACGTCCAGTAGGAAATACTCAGGCAAACATTAATTCCGAACAATGCAACAATTGTCTTAAACCCCCATATGAAACCCAGCATGTCAAACACGCTCAATAGCCATCATTGGCCTCTGGCGATCTGTTTGAGCTCCCTCCAAGACTTCCCAAGAAGCCTACAACCCTTTCCACTGGATATTGTCTCCGGCTAGAATATCACAATGACACGACATAGATATAAACTTATGAAGTCACTCTCCAGGCACCGTTCCCACATACCAGCCTAGAGTGAAAACTGAAACGGAACAGTGTCGGTACTGTTTGTCTGTCGCAAGTACTTTTTTTTGGCACGCAATTTGGTGAGAAGTTTGGAACTGTGGACATTCATGCTTGCACTGAGTAACATAGTTGTAGGTTGAGTTTAAGGGGGAAGTCTCCATACATGCAATAGTCATATGGAGTATTAAATGAAAGGTCCCTATTGATACTTTCCAACTTCGGTATTAGTTCTGACACAAATGGTAAAGGAGAGAGGGGGATGCGGAGGCAGGAAAGTGACCACTTGTGGGACGGGGTCATTCTCAGAAACTACGCAATCGAAAGTTGATAATACTCTTTTTAAGGTTTTGTGTGAAACAAAACCTTATTAGAATCGAGACGGTGTCTGTCTGTCCGTCTGTTCGTCTGTCTGTCTGTCTGTCTGTCTGTCTGTCTGTCTGTCTGTCACACCCGATTTATTCGGAAACGGCTGGACCGATTGTTACGAAAATTGGTGAGAGTATGTAATCTGGTGATCCCTTTACATGCAGTAAGTGGCGCCATCTTGTGTTAAGTTTAAGGGGGGGCTCCCCATACATGTGAATGGAGGGTGCAAATTTTTTTTTCACAGAATGTAGCCATGTGGGATATCAAATGAAAGGTCTCAATTAGTACTTTTGGAAACTGGTGCAATATTTGATATTAGGTGAAACATGGAGGAGTGAACGCTCAAAATATGACCCCCAAAAAGTGTAACAGGTCTCGTTCTCAGAACTTATACAACCGAAAAATCTGAAAAAAATCACAGTGGTGCATCTCTACGAAATCTAGGCCTCAAAATATATCCGGTTCCGACATCTGCACAAATAAAGTTAATAATAGTATATTTCCACATTTTAGAAATTTACCCGGCACCCCCCTTATATTCATCCCAGAACTACAAAATTTGGCATGCGTGTAATATAATACACAATTTGGTCAAGTTTGAAGAAAATCCAATTATTATTAACAAAGTTATAGGAGGTGAAACTTTACAATTTTTTGTGAATTTCGTGCACTCTACAACCTGCATGACGTCATCATCACATATCAATTCATCAATACCACAACGAAATGAGTTCTTATGAATTGGGTCGGAGAGAATTATTTTGTTTTAGTTTTTTTGGTTATTTGCCAGCCAGACATGTGTGCATGTAGGTATATAATATATGCGTGCTAATAAACTTTGCGGGTAGTGCCTAATTCAAACAGATATAAGAAGTAAATCGGAAATATGGGTACGATCAATTTATATACGTGCCTATATGTGTACAGTATTCGGAAATAGGCAGTTTGTTTGTTTAGGGTGAGCGTAATATCTATGGCTGTAATATGTACGTATGTCTCGTAGTTTGGAAAAATATGAAGGAGTATGTTGGATTTGTAGCTATATACGGATAGAAAAATATGCGTTGAAATTTCTTACATAAGTTGAACACAAAACCTTTATATCCGAAGCGCGAGCTTCCGGTATTCCGACTTGTTTAAAATGTTTGCTTTGAAAATTGAGTAGAAACCCCAATTAACTTCACCCTAGAATCTTAAAATTCGGCAGTAGTGCAGACTATGGTATAAAGCATTATACTGCACTTTTTGTGGAAATCGAATTATTACTAACAAAGTTATAATAGGTCAAACATGTACCTTTTTCTACAAGTTTACTGCAATCTAAGAAGTTAAATGTCAGGATTACATTACATTAAGTGAATTATTTCACATACTAAATGCATAAACATTACGACCTAGGTATAAATGTGGCAAATCTCCACTCAAATATATAAAAAAATATAGAAAACTTTTCTTTCATGAACTTCCGGTTCGCCGACTTATTTGGAATTTATCTTCATTTCAACTCTGCTTGCCACCACGGAACCAATCAATTAGTTAAGGTCAATGAATCGCCGAGAGACCAAGTAAATGTCATCGGAGTTGTTCAAATGTTTGAAGTAAGAAGACATAAAGAACGTCAACGGTAACGTGGAGGAAAAGTATTAGTGACGGTATTTAAAACTCTAGGACCCCGTTTTGCATACGGATTCCTATTAACTTTTACCTTGATGCATTACGTGATATTTATCACCATTATATGTCGTTCTAACAATAGATATTAGTTTTCCCGAAAAGCCTCCTCTGCTCATACTGTCGAAAATCTCCTAGAAATTGGCGAAAAGCGGGGAAAGGGGAGGGGCGATGCCTGCCACACTGTTCCACAGTAACGTTAACGTCGTCGTTACAGGAGTTTACAGAACGAAAACCAGGCTGCTCTTTCTCAATGAGTCTTTCGATGTGTTTTTTGATGCGTTTTCGGATTATTTCACCTGTGTAATATCAGCATGATAGTACCGAGCACGCAAATACTAAGCCCCCACGCCTGAATTATTATGTTCAACTCAAATGTCTTTCCTTGAAATCCTAAGGATCAACTCCTTCTTCCACTCACCAATAAAAATCGCTGATTTTCAGGATTTCCAAATGAGTCAAAGTAATAACTCCACAGAAATCGCGGGTGCTGCGTAGAATTGTTTCACGAAGAGATTTAACAAACCAGTAAGAATCCACCCTGCTTGAGGGCGGTAACAGTAGCTTCCGCTTTAATTAATTTATTTTGCATCTTCATCAAATGTTATCCAATCGAGAATCCTGGTAGAATATCATATAAATGAAAAACATACCGTTTACATCCCTCATCAAACTGTCGACCACCGTTACGACCACCTGCAAATTCTTGTATTTATTTTTGCGAGAGTATCTACTTACATGGCCAACGCAAAAGTGAAATTCGTTTCACTCTCCCCCCCCCCCCTCCTCCTTGCATTTTTTAACGGTGCTTTCGGTGTTTTCGTTATAGTTCTAGCTCCTTACGTTCGTCAAATCGCCTAGTAGTATTTGCAGTCGTCCAGTTCTTTTGGTTTTCGGAGTTGTTGTTGTTATCATATATCCAAATGAGGTGTTATCGGACCTCAGTTTGGTATTCAGATCACCCGCCAGGATCACATTATCTCCCTTAGAAAACTTTCCTGAAGTGCGCGTGATTGTTAATAGAAAGCTTCTTTCTCTATATCGGAAATCCCTGTTGGTGCAAATATTGCAGTTAAGATCTGATCAAAAACCGTTTCCAGTTCGGCAAAGTGTACCATACTGCAGCGTTTACTGGCTGTCCACCAATGGGATCACGCAAGAAAGAAAGAGAGAGAGGCGTAGTCTTCTTTTTCTTCGGCCTTTGTCCCGTTCACAAGTGTGGTTGGCTTAGGCCCTGCATACACAACCGATATGGGTCAATTCTCATTTAAACTAAACCAGGCTTTCAGGGGACTCTTGATACCATTTTCGAGGAGAAGAGGAAGAATCTTAGACGTACACAGTTTTTTCCGAGTTATGAGCATGGTAGTATTCACCGATGGATCAGTCATGGAAGCAGTGGCGTATATGAACAAAAATCTACCCTAACTGTTCAGAAAATGACGACTACATTCCTGGCAGAAATATGCGCCATTCTACTGGAGTAGAGCTGACGAAGTCGCACCAATCAGCTTGTGTGAAGCTGGATCTATATGCCACTCAAATTTGGTCGATTAAGCGAAACATTCCGCATAGGAGTTCCAAAGTGTTCTGGCATCATTGGTAATGAGAGGGATAATGGATTGGTTTACCGAGACTCTGACTTTACAATGGAAGGACTAGAGCAGCCTTTTTGCGTGAAAATATCCACTGTTTTTCGCGCTACTAAATGGAGAAATGACGAAGTCAAGACCATATTGTGAAGGAAGCTGAAGCAATATTTGTCTTGTATGAAAGTCGTACCAGCGCTTTTAACAGAGCGCTGCTCTCTAAGCTGCATCTGCAGACAATTTTTGTTGGGAAGCCTGGCAAATGAGAAAAAGAGGGCAAAGCAACTCTGTACTTCACATCCACGTCCAACTTTCTCAGATTTCAAAAGATGATAGTTATTTTACAATAAATCGACCCGCTTGCCTTTACGATTTGTTCGTAGATTCATAAAAGCCTCATTAGGAAACCGTCTAATAGTACAGTGGACCTAATTATGAAGCTTGAATGCTTGGAGCTACAGTTCCTCCATTTCCCCAACTTAATTTTGCCCAGGGTAAATCTTGTCTTCTTATCGGAAATACCAGTCAATATATCCCATAACAAAACAGGATCGGTGATAGACGCATACGCCATCTTTCAGACCATTTTCCGATAACATACGCCATCTTACAGACCATTTACCTAAAACATCCAGCTTTACTTTTTCGAACTGGATGCTTACAGCTCCTTTTCTGTTGCGGTAGTTTCATCTCCTGGTTCCGGCCTTCTTCGATTTCCGAATTCTACTAAAAAGTAAGCATTCGTTTAGAACATACAATGTGGTGTGGTATGAAACTGTGACTTTTATCTATATCTCCTGAATATTCATTTGTGTACTTCAACAGCGTAGCAAGTTGCAACGCTAATTTGCCACTTCTATCCTATGTCCATTAACCACAATGTGGTTGGTAATCACCGCGTCAACTAAACCTACGAGGGTTATCGTTCACAGTTACTTGAAATGCTTTTTAAATCCCCTCAGGGCTTCCAACAATGCACGCACTCCTTTCTTTGCTATTCTGCGCCATTTGCTCTTGGGGAGTGAGTCGACCATCTTGGGAGAGTGGATTCCACTGCACCGTGTAGCCAGCAATACAATTGCCACCTTGCTTAATATATGACCTATGCATTTCCACTTCGACCTTCGGATCACATCGCCCTTGGGTGACAGGCCTGCGGGCCGACCAACTTCTTTGTTTGCAATAGTTTTTGACCAGCGTTCTCCGTTGATATGATGCAGGCAGGTGTTCACGAAGGTTTGAAGCTTTCAAGTGAAAGCGGCAGTCGCTTTCCATGTGCTCCACCCCTATAACAGCATAGAAAGAACATTAGCATAGAACAGTATAAACATGGTCCGTGGATCCGATATAAATATCTTCTGCTTCCTTGACCAGCGCAATAGTAAATTCTCTTTTGTCATGGCGCACACCATACTGAATTTCTCGGACTTTCGCTCGGTATCGGAACCCATCACTCACAGCGGTTAATAGAACTTTCTACCCTTTCCGTTCATACGTCCGGCGAGCTGGAGTTCAAGAATACACTCAAAGCGTTCGCCGCTTTTAGTAACTGACCGACACCATACGAGCAACCAGATGAGCAGTAAATTGAGAAATTATGTTCTGAATGTGCGTATCAAGAGATTCGCTAACATCGGCCTCTAAAGGGATCATCATCTGATGGTCACTGACGTTTGCTTGCGTATTGTGTCCGCCACTTTTCACAGGGTTGGAGAGCTGCGAACCGCCGAGTTCAACATCGACCGATTGTTGCTCGACAGTAGGAGAGTTTGCCTGCTGATTGGACTGCAAATATACTGAGAAACCCGTCTGAGAATATCGATGAGCATTGGACCACCATTAAAAATACTCTCGGAAGGTTTGAATATCAACGCTATATCAATGAATTTGTGCAGGGATGCTTAAACTTGATTGACAGAACTAAGTGTTCCTGACCACTCTAACATCGTTGCTAATGAAGGGGCTGATAAATTGGCTCCTATAAACTACAGCTTGCTCTTGAGGTGAAACCATCCCCTATCAAGTTTGCTTTGAAGTCGCATGTGTGACAGAGGATAATATTGGGTAAGGAAGCTGAAGCTGCTAGAACAATATTTTTATTGTCCTTTAAAAAGAAGGTCATGAAAACCCCAGCGGCAATTCTAACAAAGCACGGCCTCCTAAGCTATCATTTCGGGGCGGTTCGCCACCCAGCACTTCATATCAACTTCGTCTGAGGATGAAATAAGCCCGATAACACTTCCAATAAGACAAACTAACTCTTCTGCCATTTGGTAGCTTCCTCATATCTATAAAAGCCTGCGAACACCATAAACAGGAAACCATCTAAGTTGTCGTATCAGTAGATAATACAATATAAAAGGTCTGAATATTTCGAGCTGCGGCTGCCCCCGTACTTCAAGATAATTGCATCCACTGTATATCTCATATTTCGAAATTCAAACTGACTCGGTCGGAAAGATGACTTTGGAATTAACACTGATTTCTGTTGCTCTTGACAGTCACTAGGTCAGGCTGACTTAGGATATCATCTGAGTCTGCGCATCAAAGCACGACTCCTTGACTTGACCTGCCTAAATAATAAGTAACCTGATTTTGCCCTGATTTAAAGAGAAAATTGCAAAATACATCTTGCAGCCAATCAGGATTTTTTATAAGCAGCACAAATTTATCTTAAACAAAGACATAACTGCCTAATACCATATATGCCACTTTTTACGTCACTTGTCTAAAGTATTTAGCTTTGCTTTTTCAAATTGGATGCATATAGTTCAACCTTATTTTATATACTGTTCCTACAAATCTCAAAATGAGATCCATTTTTCATTGTCTTTCTGCGTCCTCTGGTTTTGCCCTGTTTCAATTTCCAAATAAATTTGCAGATTCTTCACTCCACCCTCTCTGCCTTTTTTTCTTCTATTACAGGCTTTTTAGTTGGAAAATTAAGACTCAGTCCTCAATGTCATTGGCAATGTGTCGCTATATTCCTGTGTAAATCCCTCCGCCAAAAAGTATCAATCCAGCTGGTTTTGCTAGAGCAATATTTCGTTTCACTATTGCTTTATGCTCTCGACTTCAGTCCAAGTATTTTAAATTACCAGCTATTAGTATTGGATTTTGATGACACGAATTCACCTAATGTGCAACTTGGGATCAGCAGAACAGCAACTTTTCATCGGTTCGTGGATAACTCTGTTTCCGTAAGCTCAAAGCACCATTTTGCCACTTATATCTTGTGTCCAAACTCCATTATATAGATATCTGTATCATGAATTACTCTTACCACATCCTTCTCCATCGTTTTCAAGTGAGACAACAACTCTGGTTCTCCGAATTCGAGTACTCTTTTCAGTTGCGCAGCGTTTCTTTGTCATGAAGGTTATTTCGAAACAGTGCTGGGCATTGGGCAATGCTAATTGAAGCTGGACTCCCATCTGTCAATGCGTGCAATGAACTCGGTAATCTTACTCCTTTCTTCCGCTCCAGGTCAAAAAGAGGCTACTCTCATATACTCTGAACACGATAGAAGCCGTCGCCGTACCTGCAAAAGGGGGGTGTACATTTTTTTTCCTCAAATGAATATCTTGATTAGTACTTCCCGAAGCCGGTCTTACTTTTGACATTTGTAAGAAAGGTGCGGGGTCCAAAGTGATCATCTTTTTAACGGACCCATTCTCAGACACTAATAAACCGAAAAATCTGAAAAATATCAAGAGGCTGCCACTATATGCTACCTAGGTTCCGAAATAGCCTTCCTACCAATACCTGTTCAAATAAAGTTAATAATAGTATATTACTGAAATTTTTAACTAATTAGCAGCAAAATCCCCCATAAGTTCATTCTAGCACCACGAAATTTTGCAGTAATGTAGACTATAACATAAAGCTTACACCTTTAGTGATTTGGTGGAAACCGCACTATTAGTAACAAAGTTACAATAGGTCAAATTTGTCGCTTCTTCGAAAATTGAAGACTATGAATGTCAATATCACCTGAAAGTGGATACTCTCACAAAATATACATATATTACGTGCTACGTACTAATGGGGCAAATGCACACTCAAATGTCTTTATATAAGAAATACACAAAACCTTTCATACCTGAAGCATCCAGCTCCGGTTTGCTGATTTATATTATATAATATTTCAGTCGAAGGCGTGCGTATGAAGCTTCAAGTTTGGTTAAGAGTACACTCAAATCCGTCCAATGTTTCTTAATTGCATGATCATATTGGGGTAACCAATGAAGGTTATTGGTTGGAAGGTCTAATAATAATACCGTGGGGTACATTCGATTCCTTTATTACGAAATATTAAATGGAATTTCCATCTCCACCATTCCCATGGAATACAACTTGTTGCCAAAGTACATAGTAGGCTTATTAGTCAGCTTGATCGAGCACGCAATTCCTGTTTCTCGGTGAATAATTTTTAAGGTTTGGCTTAAAAGAGATATCTCCTTCTTATGCTAAAAAATTTATTTCGTTTCCACATCTAAAATATTTCGGCAATCAGGGACAGTCTTCTTCACCATGAAGAGAAATGGCACCGGTTCCCCCAAGAAAATGAAATAAAATCTTTAATAAAAAGAAACAAAATATCTTATTAATTTTCATTAATTTTCCATATCCTGTGATAGAAGCATGTCCTGTGTGGTATAATTTACTAACAGTCAACCAATTTAAAATCCTATTCCAATCGAAGTATTAGTGTCAACTCTTCTCCAATCCAGCCCTGCTATTCCCCATGGAAGTCCATGAGAATGTTGTGCAGATGAAGTTATTTGATTTCCTCTATTCAGAGTTCTATTTATTATACATGCATCAACAGCATCCTGTTTTGCTCCTGAGAATAGTCCTGTTTGCTAACATGATTGTCAAGGGAGGTAGCCGTCGTGCATCTCGAATAAACCAAACACTTAGTATTTCCCACAAAATGGAAACATCAATCCCGATAGCTTCCGATTCAATTTGCATTCTGTATCTAAAGCATTACATCCGCATTGAAGGTTTTTATCGAAAATAGTGCATTCCATTAAGCCAAACAAAATTTCCTTTCCACAGAGAGGGAAACGGCGAGGCGCTCCTCGCATACACTGTCGACTTAATACTAGTTGTTGTATTCATGGTGGCACTAATTTTCCATAGTCATCAAACGGAAGCAACATTCCGTCTGGATTTCATCTGGAAGCTGCAGGCAACAGGTTTGTATCCGTGCGACATGAAATGTGATCGAATGTTTGCCGTTGGTCGTTCTATCACTCAGCAAACGACAAGGAGTAATCAGTTTAATAACATTATCTTCTCATATTATAGAGGAGAAAGAGGATATGGAGCACTTACAGGCATATAACCGGAAACTACTCGAAAACATTTTGCCGGTTCATGTTGCTGAGCACTTCCTGAGTAGAGATAAAAATATCGATGTAAGTTGAAATTGGATCTGATATCTGAAAAGTTCGTGCAGGGAAAGATGAGGATTACTTTAATTGCTTTCTGTCTTTTCAACCAGGATCTATACCATGAACAATGTGATAGTGTTTGTATAATGTTTGCGTCGATACCCAACTTTTCTGAGTTTTATGTGGAACTGGAAGCAAACAATGAAGGAGTAGAGTGTTTGCGATTGTTGAACGAGATCATAGCAGATTTTGATGAGCTTCTGAATGAGCCTCGATTTCGGTAAGAGTGAATTTTCCATAGAACTCTATGCGCATCCTGAGATGATTAAATTTCAACAAATGGATATGTTATTTGATCTTTCGTAATTTATTTTTCAACAGCTACATCGAAAAAATAAAAAGTACTGGAGCAACGTATATGGCCGCGTCCGGCCTTACAGCTAATACCTGTGATATGGTCGATTTTCGACACGTTACTTCGTTAGCCGAATATGCGCTGCAGCTATTCGAAAAAATCGATGAAGTCAATAAACATTCATTTAATAATTTTCGAATGAGAATAGGTAAGTTATGAATTAATATATTAAACAACATGTATGTATATGCTTTAAAGTCTAGTGCCTCAAACGCAATAAGTGCTGCCTATTAACATTTAGTAATACTTGGTGGGCCAAAATGGACTTGCTAGTTCCAAGCACTTCGTATTTAATGATTAATTTAGTTAGGAAATTTATTTTTGAACAACACACCTAAAGGATAATTGTCATGTCATTTTTTCCATTCGGCTACCTCTCGTTTATTGAAATTCCCAGTTACTTTGGAGAGTTTTCATCATAATTTACGAAATTTCAATCTTGATTGAAAATTTAAGGGCCTCGATATCTCTTGTCTTGTTAAAATACATCCTGCTCTTCAGATAGCCCCACAAACAAATCTAGCGGCATAAGATCTGGACTTTACATCGGGCAAAGAAACTCTGTATTTATGGAAATCAAGCTTCGATAGCAGTATTTGAAGCTGCTTTGTCTTGTGGGAACCATACTCTCGACAGAGATATTTTTTTACAACACAAAGAGGGAATAAGAAATTCATTTAACACGTCTATGTAGCGATTGTGGATAAAATCCGGCTCAACAGGTTGCAGTAGGCGGGTCACCTTATCCGTATAAAAGTCTATATCTATGGTAGAAAAAGAGGACGAGGCAGACCCTGCCTAAGATGAAGCGATGGTGTAGGTCAGCACGCCAAACAGCTTTTAGGGATATCGAATTGGTGGACCTCAGCGCAAAACCGGGATGTCTGGAATTCCTTATTAAGGCACGCCTAGACCGGATATCGGTTGTTGCGCTGTTCATGATGATGATATAGCGGCTATCGTTAACGGTGATGTTTGGTGGAAACCGCACTATCATTAACAAAGTTAAGATAGACCGAATTTGTCGTTTCTTTGCAAATTCAAGGCTTTAAATGTCAATATCACGCGAAAGTGGATATTCTCACATAATATATGAATACGTATATATTGCTTGCTAGGTACTAACAACCAACAGGGCCTTTCATACCTGAATCGTCCAGCTTCCGGTTGCCCGACTTGTTTCTATTTAAATTATAACGTCTAGACGAATAACAATATCAAATAATTGAAACATGGCTCTTGAAGGGGAAGAGTGTTGCTCTCATGAAAAAATGTTGCATGAAATTATCAAAATACTTCATTTCTCGATCTCAAAATTTCAAACAAATTTTCCTGAAAACATGGGGTTGAAACTATAAAAAATATATAACTGTCCAAAATATGCTAATGTTATTAATGAAAAGCCAATTCTCACGTGTGATAATGATTTTTTATTGAAAAAAAGTTAAATATTTCGAAATCAAAATTTTCAAACTTCAAGATGCGGTTTGATAACGCAAGGCTTTTCAAAAATTCTCGCCTGTCTAAATTCTCATTTTCTTTCCGGAATCAATCATTCCCAAAAAAAAAACTCATCGGCCATCGGCTGGCTCGTCGAACACACGTATAGTTCGCGCACAGTTGATCAAAGACATCTATCTCACATGTAAAACGTTTTGACACCATTCATCGAAACAATTTTAATTCCATTACGCCCCGGTTTCGATTTTATATACACGCGCAGAGAAACGACTGTAAAACTCTAAGAGCTGTTCTTCTATGGTCAAAAAATCACTTCGCTGATAATTATTTTGGCAATTTAAGGGGGTCATCCCATGTGAAGGTCGTTTTTTTTTGCCTTTTTTTTTGAAAAATTATTTTGGAGGACTGGATAAAGATAGAAACGTGATTTTTTCTCCATATGTTTATTGATATCTCTAGTATATGTGATTTTTGAGCTTGATATCGTAGCTAGTTTTCCGAATATGTGTCAATTTATGCACCCATCTCCAAAAAAAGGTGTTTTTCTGCTGCCACGCTGGAGGGCATTGTGTTCATCTGAGGAAAAAAAAACTAAACGGCATTTTAATGTGGACAATATTCCACGGTTCGCAAACTAGGGTAATTAGAAAATATTAAAACGTTTTGGTGGGCTTTTAAACTTAATTTTTTTAGATTTTGGTGTTTTTTTACGGCTTTTTTATGAATAAAAAAAAACGACCCGCCCGATTGCAATTATTCAAGTTTGCGGACCGTAGAAATATGTATTAAAGAAGTCGTGAAAATTTCAAAGAATTTGGTTGGATAGATTTTGAGCTATGGTGGCAGCCGATTTTCAGGATGCAGTTTCGAGAAAAACGCATTTGAAAATTTAAATGTGATTATCAACAGTAAAATTTTAGCTCACCATTAATCTGCTATACCTGGTCCATCGAGAGCACCCTCCGTTTCTTCAAAAAAGTCTTGTAAGGCCGATTGTTACTCTCTGGTTTCAATTCTGGCTCTTTTAGCGAGGTTAGTCGATCGTCGTTGTGACTGCCAAATTCGCGCTTCATTACGGCGGTCGACATAAACCTGACATATGTGGCCAACTTGACATCCCATTGTCACTGGGATTTTCAGAATGCCATTAAATCCTTCATTGAAAATAATTACAGCCAGAAAAGTGGCTATTTCTATGACCTTTTCCCCAGAATGGAGGTGTTTAGGGGCGAAAGTCCAGATCGATGCATTTAACGACTCATTGTTATTCTGGGTCTGTGCTACTAAACATCTGAGAGATCATTTCGTGATAAATCTTCGTAGATTGGTTTGATGACTGCTTGAACTTCTGCAGTAAAAGGTGCCTTCTCGTGGTGGAAAATATCCAGTTCTCCTTTAGCTTCCACTCTGCGCCATTTGCACCAACTATCCTCGCCTGCTGGACAATTTTGATGCTGAGGATTTTCGTCTGTAGAACATTTATGGAAGAAAGTTGCCCAAATTTCTTGCTTCATTCCTTCTATCGAATTGGCGTGTCGACGAATAGCTAGCCCAAAAAATGTAGTGAGGTCGTTAATAACCTTATCAGTAAATTTTCCAGCCCCTTTTCCACCAATGCCTTTGTGATTCTTCTTTGCATTTCTAAACCGCGTTCCCATTCTTTTCTCGACATGTCCTACGCATTCTTTTTTACTACTACGTCTATTTCATTACTTGCAGAAATTTGCAGAAATACCGGAGAAAACTCCAGCAAAATCCAATATACAATATACAAAACTTGTCGCAATTGGAACATCCATGTTCATGCTTGCTAAAAGTTTCTTTGCTGATGTTGATGCGAAGTCCTTTTTCTTCTCTGATAAGTATCGATACCCACGCAATACTCGTTTTTTAGTGCGAACATGACGTTGAACGTTAAAGTGATCTCCCTTCGTACGATCCATTTAAAAAAATCACTGAACACACAAACAGCACAATACTTACTACAAAATATAACTGAGTATAGCTTGAAAGCCTTTCAGTGCTCACTCTAGACTGGATTATCCTTTTTATTCCAAACAGCAAATAAGTTTAGACAATTGATTGGTTTTTCATCTTTTTCTATTTATACCTGTGTTCGAATTTATAAGGCTCAGGTAAAAAACTAACAGGTAAAAAAAGATTCGATGCTCTTTCTCATCGAGTACTCTAGCCGCGACTGCAAACTCCTTACCTGTTTAACACTGTAATTTCTGAACGAATCGGAATATCGGAAAATCCCTTTGCCCACATATTCTCCACTACATGTAGATACAGCTCATGCAAAAAAAATGGATTTCTTCAACCCGACACACGAGATGACCCCCTTAATACAAAAATTACCCAAATTGCGCTAATTAGTGCCAGAATTGTCGCATCTAATCCGATAGCTAATAAATTCAAAGCGCTGTTGTGACATCGTCACGTTACATAATATAGTTCCGAAATAATATACCCACAACCTTTTTACATCCACTCGATTGTTTTTGTTTACTCCTAAATAATGCAGAAGCCCTATAAACGTTTTCAATTCATTCATGAACACAATTCGCAAAGACGTGGTCGCATTAGTATTCGGTTGGATAGCCAATTTCAGCGTTCATTAGTGGATATTACCTCCAACATCTTCTTTTTCTTCAGCCTTTGTCCCGTTCACAAGCGGGGTCGGCTCGTCGTGATCGGCTTCGCCATTTGGCTCTATCGAATGCCTGATCTGGGTGCAATCTCGAGGCTTTCAAATCCCCATCCAGCGTATCAAGCCACCGTTGTTTAGGTCTGCCTTTTGGTCGTTTACCATCGACCTTGCTGTTCAGACCAATCTTTGCAAGTGAATTCTCGTTTGCACGAATTGCGTGACCATACCATCGAAAACGCCTCTCTCGCAACTTTTCCACGATCGGTGCAACCCCATAACGATCGCGGATATCCTCATTTCGGATGTGATCTAAACGTGTGACGCCACTAGTCCAACGTAGCATCTTCGTCTCCATTACCGCAAGACGCCGTTCGTTGTCTTTTATGGTCGGCGAACACTCAGAACCATAGAAAGCGACTGGACGGACGACATTGCGGTAAATTTTAGATTTGAGACGTTCGTTGATACGTCGATCACAAAGGACACCAGTTGTGGAACGCCACTTCCAGGTATTTAAATCGCTAAGTTCTGGGTAGATCACTGCCACTGACAGTGATTGTGCCTGTTTCATGGGGATCGGTCGTCAAAAATTCAGTTTTGTTTAAATTCAATCTGAGACCGTGTTGCATGGGGCGATCATTCCATTTTTGGACAAGTTGCTCGAGATCATTTTTGCTATCAGATGCTAGGAAAACATCATCTGCATAAAGCAATGTGTAGGGCGCTGGACGTTGGATATCCCGTGTGACGGTGTCCATAACAAGGACAAAGAGGAGTGGTGAGAGGGCACTTCCTTGATGAACTCCAACAGAGACACGAAGCGGATTTGATACACCCGCCATACTTCGAACTTTACTTTTCGGATCGTGGTAGAGCAATTGAACCCAGCGCACGAGTTCTTCTGGCACGAAGTGTTGTCGTAAAGCATACCAGATGAGTTCGTGTGGTACACGGTCAAACGCTTTCTCTAGATCCAGAAAGGCAATGTAAAGAGGGCGATGCTTCTCACGGTGTTTCTCCATGAGTAACCGCGCAGCGTGTATTGCGTCAGTAGTTCCGCAGTTCTTGACAAATCCGGCTTGATTCACGGTTATTTCAACGATTTCGCGAATACGGTTGTCAAGAATGCGTTCAAAAATCTTCATGGTATGGGAAAGTAACCGGATCGGACGGTAATTTGAACATTCTGCTGGGTTACCTTTCTTTTTCCATATTGGGACAGTGGTACTTTCTTGCCAGTCAGATGGTGTTCTTCCTTCTTGAATAACCCGGTTAAAGAATTCACTGAGCCACAGTGTTGGGTCCCAGCTCTTCGCTTTCCAGAGCTCAGATGCGATGTCGTCAGGTCCTGTTGCTTTCCCCGATTTCATTTGTTTTATTGCCTCTTCGACTTCAGTTGCGCTGACTGGTGAGATTGCTCCAAATGTCGGCAATGATTGTGGAAGTGGAGGATGAGCAAATTCTTCAGTTGAAATCTGCTCGAAATATTCTCGCCATCTATCCGTTGCGGCTCGACGGTTGGTAAGCAAAGTACCGTTCTTGTCATTAACACAACAGAAGTGTTCGATATCCTGTGTGCGTTCATCACGGCTTTTAGCAAGTCGATACAGATCTCTCTCGCCATCCCGAGTGTCCAGTTTATCGTAAAGATTTTTGAAATGGTTCGCTCGGGTGACAGCGACCGCTTTCTTTGCTTCCCGGTTGGCATTCTTATAAATTTGCCAATTAGCAGGCGTTTTATCGTCGAGAAATTTGTGGTACAGGCGTTTCTTTTCACGGACCTTCATTTCAACATCATCATTCCAAAGCCAAGTATCTCGGTTGATGTACCGCTTACCCGGCTTGGTGACCCCGAGGGTTGCAGAGGCCGCTTTGTGGATCGTGTCTTTCATTTGGTTCCATGATTGGATTGGCAATCGTATGAGTGAGACCGTTTCTTCGTTCTTCTCACCAAATCGCCACCATTTAATGCGCGGCGGGCCAGTGCGTTCCTCACGCCGTTTTATCGGTGGCTTATTTCGCAGGACAGCAATCAACGGCCGATGTTGAGGTGCGATGGTCTCATAGGGAACGACTTTGTAATCAGTGACAGTGGTAAAATGTTGGCGTCTTATAAGAATATAGTCGATTTGCGTTTTATTGTTCCCACTATAAAATGTGGGAAGATGAGACAATCGTTTGATGAACCATGTATTCATGAGTACAAGGTCATGGGTGTCCGCAAAATCGATTATACGCTCGCCACCTTCATTGCGCGCTCCGAACCCCATTCCCCCATGGCACCTGTTACCGTCTGCCTTTTCACCCACATGACCATTAAGGTCGCCGGCAATGATTATGTAATCGCCAGCAGGCACGTGACAAGTCTTTTCATCGAGAAGTTGCCAGAAGGCATCTTTCTCGGCATCAGGTCGGCCTGTCTGTGGTGCATACGCGGTGAAGAAGTGAATAGTGCGATCAGCTGATATAATAGTGAGCTTCATCAGCCGATCATCAAATCGTTCGACTTCTTTAATGGCATCACGGAAACCCTCTGAGATGGCAATGCCGACACCATATTGAGTGTGTGGGTTACCAAAATAGAGAAGTTTGTAGCCATTTTTACCGCGTTCGCGTTCAATGTCGCAGCTTTTGGAACCAGACCATCGGGTTTCTTGCAGAGCGCAGATGTCAATGCACCTTTTCCGAAGGGCTCTTGCGAGTTGCTCCGTCTTTCCAGTTAGGGTACCAACATTTAGCGTGCAGACACGTATTTGCTTTGTTTGTTTTGTTCGGACTAACTTGCTTACGTCATGACGCCATCCATGCGTCAAGAACCCTTGCCCATTTCTCGACAGAACTGGGACCCGTCCTGCCGCGTCGACTGAGGTGGACGCCCTAGCATTTCTCCAAGGCTTGCGACTAAATCCGATCATCATGTTTGTAACGATATTGTATGCATTTTCTTGGTCGACCTATCGCGGGGCCTGTCACCAAGAGAGATCAGGTAGGATTTAGCATAGTAGAATAACTGATCTCAGCATTTTATTTTTGTTTTACTGAGGATAGTACAGAGTACGTTGCCTCAAACCCTCCTCCTTTACCTGGGCTTGGGACCAGCATACTATGTTAATAGCATGGCGGAGTTATATTACCTCCAACATGCTATTCGTAAACAACACGGTCTAAGCTTCTATTGGTGTACGCGAGGTGGCAGCAACACCAAATGCTTGAGCCAAATTTCTGTTACCGTTGATCGGCATCCTCTTACTTCCGGAGCCTGGAGGCACCAGTTATGTTTGTCTTTGCCATAGGCGTATTTCCGTCTTCTTGTTGGAGCACTTTGTTACTCGTTTACGTGTTCGTCCGTCGTCATCATCCACTTCTTCAGAGTCTACATCGCACACGCTTGCTTCGGAACTGCAGCTGTCATCTTCTTCTGCAGCATCAATTTCGTCTTCACTGTCCTTATCACGGAAATAATTTACTTTCTCCCAAAGACGGTAGCCATTTAAATCTGTTTGTTCACCCTGTATTTCTCAAAATATCCACAATTTTGGCTGTTGTCAAACTCTACCTATGATATTGTCCAACACTCATTTTGCAAACGGCAACAAAGCAGCCAATCCAGCAAGTGATCCAGAGCATCGGCAAATGTTGGCTTGATGTTGTTCATTTTGATGGTATATAGTTGATTTTAGTTGATTCGGCTGTTGTCTTAAAAAGTAAATAATGGAATCAAGTAAAGTGCACCGGGCTAAATTTGACACATTTTTGAGACTTTACTCTATAATATTTAAAACAGTTTTCAGCAGCACATTGTAAGTGGCTACCCACCATTACTCGAACGCTTCAAGTGTTCATCAATTCGAATCTGCGTAATGTCACTAGGATACTCTGGCCTGAAACAGTATCAAATGAAGAAGCAACAGTTCCATTACGAACTATGTCATGCAATGAAATCCACTACCCCAGGATGACTGACAAGTAGTCCACCATAGAGCTATATGGGACAGCAGTAAAGGAAGGGTACAACGCTCTCGGAAAGACGTAGGGGCTTCAGCTCCCATCATCAGAAATCGATGGCGATGGCAGGCAGTACGGTTGATACGCTAGAACCTACTTGGTGATTTATGGCAACTATATGGCATGCCGTTAATTTTTTCAGGTTCGTTAAATCATCTCTTGCTTCCACAATATACGTTGATACTTCAATTTGCGTGGAAGCTGCAAGTTTCCACTGAATAGTGTGTTGAACAGTATTTGGAGGGAATGATGGGTAGGAATTTTACGAGGTTATGAAATATTTGGACATAGTCATGAAGTCAATCGAAAATCAAGCTATTTGAATGCTACATCAGGTGTATCTGACATTGCATAACGTTATTTCTGAAATAGCAGTCTAGAAAACTATTGAAGTAATCAAAGACACTTCCAGGAAAGATCCAAATGTAATGATATCTTGAAGTCGCTGCACTCAACTTTTAACTTACTGATTAAATTCATACTATTTTGTTGGAGTAGGGTGGGTGGATGCGTTTACGGACTCCCGCAACAGTGCGCCGTCGGACTGCATAAAGCTGCTGACCCCACCTTTCACAAGATAAAAAATTTATTCAGCGTCGTCTCCATTACAATACACAATCAGGCCTTCCCAATCTTGTATTTGTAAGACAGGAAACCTCCAATTTTTTCCAGGTAAGACTGGAAACTTGCATTCTCACTTAGAAGTGGGGTAAGGAAGTAATCAATCTCACCGTGCGTACGATTCAGCCACGGATCTAACAGGTCGATGAGCCACGCAGTCCACAGACAACCGCCTCTCTAAAGTTTTCGCCCTTGCGGCTGTAGATAGCTTCACGCTCATTAGCAAGGAGGGTAACGGGGATCGCTCACGGCCGGTTCTGACACAGTGCGATAAGCAGACACCACGCGCAAAGCACCCGAGCAAGATGCTTACAATGCACCTCCTTGTAAAGGGTATCAGCACATTCCCCTGCGCAATAGAGCAGAACGGACTGTGATGCTCCCATTAGAAGACGTCTCCTAGTAGATGTAGGGCTGCAACCACGTCCGCTGCTGCTTTGATGTGCTCGAAGAAGCTTATCTTCGAGTCGAGCATTAAACCAAGGTATTTAACCGCTGGTTTTGACTCTATAGTCAACTTGTCGATTGATATGGGGGGTCAGAATTCCCTTTCTGGTCAAGATTACTATTTCGGTTTACTTCGCAACGCTGAAACCATATGCCAAATCTGTTTTAAGAATTTAAGAAAGAGCTCCCAGCGGTAACTACGTGGAGGTGAAGGTAGGGTTTGGCAGTAGAGTTGTTGGTGTTGGTTCAGCAGCCGTTTCTCAGGTTTTATGCTCCATCGTGGGTACCAACTCACGTTTCGCCCTGGGACCTACACCATCGTTTTCTCTTGCCGATAAACGCGAATCTCGCTACCTTCCTGCGACAAGGAAAAATGCCCTTCTTCAAGCGAGCGTTGAGCGCCCCGGGCCCTTGGTAGAACACTAGTTTGCAAACTTCCACCGGGATAGTGAGAACCGCTTCTTCGAGCTCTCTCATCGCGAGAAGGGGGCAATCCTCGACGTTTACGCGCTATTGACATCAACTCGGAGAGGATGTCTGGGGAATAACGCCCGTGCAATGTCATCCATCTAGTCGGTACTTAGTATGCAGGGCCCGATTTACCGGGCGACAAGTTTATAGCCAAGTCCCCCAGAGGTCCTCATTCACCTCGTTGACCAGGTTCGGCCAGCCGCGATGTTTGCTTTTATTTACCTTGCTGCAGAGATTCCTTTTTGCTGATCTACATCCTACCTCTATAGCGCATGCCTCCTCGCTATCCTGTAAACGTCATGCCGTGTTGCTTATGATACTCCCTCCATAGATCGGCAAATTCTGCCGCCCGCCAAGGCATGGAAACCTTACACGCTGTGGTTATGAAGTTTATCACTGAGTTTACGATAATGTCAGCTGCAGCGCTATCACCCCCGAAGCGTCCTCCAACGAGACTGCCTGTTCCAAGAGCTTCGATGTACTACCCGATGTTCTCTCTCGCAACATTCCACACCCAGGCCGAACGCCGGATTCGTGCACACCGGGAAGTAGCGTCCATCACTTCGAGCGCAGTGCACTGGTGATCACTTTCCGAGAAGTCTTCCAGCACTCGCCACCCGTCCACTGATGCTACCAGAGATTCCAACGCAAAAGTGATGTCAGAACATCAAGCCGGCGCCGAAAGTCCAGCAGCGTCTTATGCGCCGTTAGGTAAACGCTATAAAGTCGTTATCCCGTAACCCGTATCCTGGTGCATGTAGAATGCGACCAAGCTATTCGCATCCTGGCCCTTTCTAATTCCGCCTTAAAGATGGCCCGCAGTGTTTTCGACGCCCTCACCAGACACGACACGATCTCTGCAAAGAACGCAACTTTCGAATTCATTACAGGTCCTCGCTTGATAACCTACCGCATCTCCGTCATGCTGCCCTCCTGTCAAGCCCCTTACAAATTGCTGACGTGACAATCCATCAGACGTTGCCTCACCTGGAGGTAGCGTGACCAAAGTTGTTTTAATGTACATCCGTGTGGTGTGAATTGTATGTAGAGATAAACAATACCACTTCGGTCAAGCTGCTTCCAACCCAGAAGGAAGTGTCCCTGAGTCAGAAACAGAGGAAGGAAGTTTCTTTCCAATTTACCCTCCTCGCTCAACCGGCACTAATCCAAAAAGTCATTAAACATGAAGAAGATAGATTCTGTGTAATAAGAATATTTTAGAGGCTGCCATATTCATCAGTCGTTCTTATCAACGCAGTATCCCGATCAAATTGACTAGGCTGACCCTGACTTATGTGCAAGGCCAAATAAAAGCAGAAAGAGCCGGGGGATAAGAATTATAATATTCCTTTATGGAATCAGGATCTCTGAAACATGCTAGATTATTCCCCAATGGTATTGGATGATTCAAGTACTAAAATTTGACATAAGTTCAGAGTGTCCTGTAGGGAGCAGGCGCTGAAATTACAGTCCAACAGTTGTCGAAAAATTGTTCTAATAAGTTGTTGCACGAAGACGTTGTGTTTAAATCTTATTATTTAGAACTATCGTGTTAAAATTGAGGTAATTGATGATGTTTTTGATGCAAAGTGATGCTCCAGCTGCCGCTGAAAACAACTCTTCTGAGGCAGCTACAACTCCCGCAGTAACTATTGAGACTTCTGATTCAATTCCCCCAGTGGTTCCGCCACCTGCATTCGAGCCCAGAATAAAGGCATCAGCATGTATAAATTCAACTGCCTGGATTTTGGAACTTTTGCTTATTTTCACGACGTTGGTGTACATATTTCCTTGCCTAAAGTCGCTCAGAAAGGTATATTTTTGTAAGTAGTTTCTCACAAAACTTTAGAGAATTATTTTATAGAAACCGAGGCGAAAACAAGTATAGATTTGGTAATATTAGTGAATTTATTGACCTTATTCAGAGTATTGCGAGCAGTGTTTGAAAAATGTATATATATTCCCAAATAAGCATAAGCATCAATGGCAGCATCAAAACCAAATTAAGCAAAGTGATCTTCACATAACAAGTTAAAAATTTCGACAGGAAATAAAACGCCAACCACGTTCCAACAAAATGCAATAGTTAATAGCTATAATGTAACTTATAACTATAAATTGTAACAATATTTAAATTAAAATTTTATTATTAAATTTCTTTTGTCAAAATAATACCTCGACCATTTCCTCCTTCATCGCATATTGGGACTCCTGACTTGGTAATTAAAAACCAAAGTCGACGATTCTATTAAAATCATGTATTCAGTATAGATTGGATCTTTTCATCATTATCCATTCAATATTTATAACGACAGGTCCAGATACTTGCTATTTTCCAAAAAGTTCAAACCTTCAACAAATATTTACCTTGGTTTTGCGGATCATCACACTAGTCACAAACGTGCATTACACTAGCCACAAATGTGAACCATGTGACTTGCGAATTCGTCTAGGGCAGAGGCAACTCATCAGACCCACTTCTGCCCTGGAAGCAGCGGACCGAAGTGGTTACAAGGTTTGCTGCCTTACATCAAATCAAGAACACGACTTGTGAATGAATTATAACAAGTACAAAAACCGCCTTGTAAAATTCAAGTCTAAGCCGGCCGAGGCTAAACTAGAAGTCCGCCATATACTTGATGGCAGACCGGACCAGTTGGAAAGCAACATACTTCCACGATTGTGATCCACGTGCCCCCATATTGGGCACCCAAGTTCCGAAAAGTATGCGACTAGCGGTTTCGTTCAGGGTAGCGCGGGGAAGGGAGGAAGGGAGCAAATGCCACCTTATCACCGGTCACGCTGCTCCCAGGGCAGAAGTGAGGCAGCATCTGAATCGGTAAGCGCCGCTTGCCCACACACGTGCAATTTCGCGACAACCAACAACTGGCTTATCTATTTGGTTACACGTCTATGGCTAGCACAGACCCGGCATTACAAATATTTACCTTGATTTTGCGTATTAAACGTCGTGCATTACACTAACCACAGACGCGCAACTAAATTGTCAACCAAGCTGTTGGTTTCAGCGAGACTGCGCATCTGTTGGCAAATTGCGGTTGCCGCAACCTGACCGGATGTTTTTGTTGCTTTCCTTTTTGGTGCTGACATTGTCACCATTTATGTCGACTTTCCTTCATGTACGTGCTGCCCAGGTACACCTAGTTGAATATCTTCTGAGTCTAGCAAATAAGATGATTAAGTCACCTTGAACCTTGATTTCTCATATGCACAAAGACAGAAAAGCGATTTGAAATACTAAATAGGGGTATCGATAACTCAAAAATACTCAGTCGAACAGAAAACTTATCAGTCAACTTAAACTGAGGCTTTTAAGCAGCATTTGGTGTGCATTACATTACCGGGATCCATTTTACAATATATTGCTGGCCCTCTTATATGTTTAATATGCCATTCTCGGATCTCTGTGTTATCTTAGCTTCACCGTATCTCGAAAGTCACATGACCACCATCCCTTGTAGCTTCAATAACTTAAAGGCCATCCTGAGAAGAATCGGTAGAGAGCTCCCCGCAACATCGAGCAAATCTGCAGAATTGTGAATGAGAGTCCCAGGAAATCAAGGGAAATCTTGCAAGATTTACGTACCATACGGTGGCAATATTATTTGGAACTACAACTATCTTCTCGTCACGCCAAATTTCTTTAATTTCCGGAACCAGTGGCTCATAGTTCAGCTTCTTCTCCACGTATTTCCGTTCAATGTTGTAATTATGGAGACTAGCAAGATTCTTAATATACGCGAAGCGACCCGTCTTGCAAACTAACAACACGCCAGGCTTGTTATTTGGTACATGGGGATAAGTTAGAACCCGCCGTTCTCAATCCACGCCGTAAACACAACTATCGAGCATTGCCTGCAACTCATATTGGTAAAGCGGACATGTTCCCGTAATCAGATCATACTTATATGCACGGTTTTGATGGATCATCTTACATTCAGCATTATTCCTGCTCGTATATTGCATCGGTGCCATTATACTCTAGCCAAAAATAAAATAGTCCACCGTCTCTAACGCCGAACCACACATTCCAGCCTGGTTATTGCCCACCCGTTATTTTATTATAAGCTGGCCAAAGACAATTCATGCCTTTATCATGTACTGCCTTCGACTTCCATTTACCGATCCGCTCTTGGCCCGATTTCACCTCATTCAGGAGATTGAAAGAACGATGTTTTAAGTTGAGAGGATTAAGCCCACTATCTGCAAGGGACTGTCTGCTGCTCTAAAAATAAACGCGTAGCGGGTCAACTTAGTCGTGATATTATGCCACGACGCCAACCACGCCGTTTATGCCTTACCCCAACCGGCCATATATTCTGGTGAACTTTTTATAGAAGAAATTTTGCACCCGATCCAGACCAGGACCCTACCAATTTCTCGAGCTGTTTATGGCTTATTGAATCTTCTCTTCGATAATACCCGCAAGATTAATACCCGGCATAGTGGCAGCGGTAATAAACTTAGCATGCTCAGCATGCAGGACGGGTAAGCTCCAAATTCTGCCCCAATGCCCTTTTGTTTCTATTGCCGAAAACTGTGCTGTTTACACGCTCTTTTGAGATTCGTTGAGGTATCTGAAAGAACTGGTTTGTTGGCACTTCGAGCAAGTCTGGTGTCACTATTGCCATAGCGTTGCAACCAACTGCATATAACAGACAGTTTCTGCTTTAGTATGTCCGAAAATTTCAACTATCACTGTCTCACTGAGAATGGCATAGCTCCGCTAAATCCTCTGCACTTTATTCCGCACCCCTCTATTGGAATTACTAGTGCTGAATTGAGTTAGCCCAGCAGTGTCCACTCTTAATGAGTCCCGCCGACGTTCCACATGAATTTTCCATGATAGATCTCTTCGGCCACTCAAACCAATAATGCAGAAGCCGTGCACCACAATACACAAATGATTTCAAATGCAACCGTGTCATACCAGAGCAAAGCCAAGATGCATTCTGATCACTGATTCGAGATAGAATTCTTGGAGTTGGTGAAGATGCATAGAGCCTGGCAATACCTGCTCTATGCAAAGAATCCATTTCCGAGAATTCTGTAGAATTCTATACAGAGACAGCCTGACGATCAAGAAGACAGCTTGGGCGAGTACTCAAATTGTTGTGGTGAGTTGTTGTTAATGCTGCTGCCGCTGCCCCCATTGATTCTTCACCACCGGTTTCCACGAGGACCTCAGCTGAACACACTCCCCGCTGATGGCCGGGATAGTATTTCCGTTATTTCGCACTAGGAGTGGATAGTAGAAGGTTAATATCCTTTGTCCACTTCACCCACTTCCCCTCCGTCTACGGCGGAGTATAAATATACTAATATAAATGTACTAGACTGCCATATATATATACTATTAAAAACTTTATTTGAAAAGAGTTCAGTATGAGATGTATTTTGGGGGCTAGGCTTTAAATAGAGGCATCTCCAAGGACGCGAGCATGCGCGGAGACTTATCTCGAACTCTGGCGAGTGGAGAAGCGACTTCACAGATGGAAAAAGGAAGCCTGGCAGAACCAACAGGTCTGTGAACTCGAAAAGTACAAGGAGCAACCGCACCAGGCGCGCAAGTTTTACCAACAAGTCAGCAGGATGAAACCTTACACACCTCGATGCTCACCCTGCCGAGACAGAGAGGGAAATCTGATTTCCGACAGAATGGGCATATTGGAGCGATGGGTCGAGTAGTTTAATGAACTAATGAACAACCAGAACATCGGCGAGTTGGAGGTCCCGCCAACTGAAGACGACGGACAAATTTTGCTACCACCAATGCAGAAGAAACAATCCGTGCAATTCATCGGCTTGAAAATCATAAGTCGTCAGGAGCCCATGGAATTGCAGCCGAATTATTTAAATATGGTGGCGACCAATTACACCAAGTGGTTCATCAACTTGTACTCAAGGTATGGGACAGAGAATCAATGCCTGACGATTGGCAAAGAGGCATTATCTGTCTCATAAAAAGATAGATATCACACAATGCAGCAATTATAGCGGTATCACGTTGCTGAGTACCATCTACAGGGTGCGGCAGCATAACTTCCTTTTTTAAAATGCGCGCCATTCAGTTAGTTGATGTCATAGCGGAGCGCTGGTGGTCTCGTTCAAGAGGGGATACTGTAAAGTTTTGTCCCGACACGATTCAGTCGCCATCATGCGTTAGAATAGTGAGGAGCGTGCCTTTGCCGTTGAGGTTTACTTTTCAAGCGGATGTTCGGTTATTGCAACACAGTGTGCATTTCGGAATCGCTTTAATTTAGCCCTGTTGGCTCCCGTCCCAGGCCGCAAATCAATTGTTACATGGGTCACTACATTCAGACAAACTGCAAGTGCGACAAAAGGAAGAACTGGAGTCCCTCGGCCCGTTAGATCACCTGAGAACATTGAAGCAGTGAGAGCGTCAATGTTGCGATCGCCACGGCGTTCTGCGCGCAAACACGCATCTGCCCTTGGACTATCCGATCGTTCTGTGAGAAGAATTCTTTGTGATGATCTTCATTTTCATCCCTATAAGATGGCGATAGTGCAGGAACTTTCAGAATCTTTTTATTTCAATTAGAGGCGATTTGGAATGGCCGGCACGCTCTCCCGATCTGTCCTCTTGTGATTTTTTTCTATGGGTTTTTTTGAAATCCCGTGTTTATGTGAACCGTCCAAGAACCCTACAAGATTTGAAGACCAACATCCAAGAAGAAATTGCCAACATAACACCTGCTATGTTAACAAAAGTCATGACAAACGCCAGAAATCGGTTTACGCAATGTATGGAGAATGGGGGACGTCACCTAACAGATTTGATCTTCGAAACAATGTAAATAAAAACTTTAGACATGTACCTACATTATAAAAAATAAATAAATATTTTCCCATGCATGCAATAGTTTTTATTGAGTTTTGAAAAAAGGAAGTTATGCTGCCGCACCCTGTATAAGATATTTACCGCTATCTTCCTAGACCGGATAGCCCCTTAGGCTCAGAATATCATTTTCCCATACCAAAGAGGCTTCACTCCAGGCAAATCAGTAACAGATCAGATTTTCTCTCTGCCGCGAGGGATGGAAAAACTGTTGGAATATGGACGTCAGTTGCACCATCTTTTCATCGACTTTAAAGCCGCCTATGATAGCATAGCCAGGGTAAACCTGTACACGGCCACAAGAGAATTCGGTATACTGACGAAATTGATAAGAATGACTAGGCTATCCAGATAAAAGTAACAGAATAACTTTAAAGACCATTCGACATTAACAGTGGCCTATGACATGGGGATGCCCTATCATGCGTCCCCTTTAACTTGGCCCTGGAGTCATCATTGATGCTGAGGATGATGCGAGGGATACGATCTTCTTTAAGTCCACCCAACTACTGGCCTAAGCTGACGATAACGACATCATGGGAAGAACGACAATACACAATCGCCTTCATCCATCCACCCATTTATCTTGGGCTGGACATCAATGAAGTCAAGACAACATATATAGTGACAACGTCACCGCCAAAAACTAACCAACCAACAACATCGAACCGCACTGGTCAAACGGAAAAAATAAAGAACTTTGAGACCGTTGAGGTCGAAAATCACAACCGATAACAGCTATGACGATGAAATCCACGCACGGTTGTTGGCTGCCAACAGAGGCTATTTCAACTTACAAAAACTGTTCCGCTCGAAACGTCCCTCAGAGCTCTTACTATATAAGACAATGATCTTACCAGTCCTCATGTATTCCTCAGAGACTTGGGTTCTTAGCAAGAAGAATTGCGAACTCTTGGCCGCGTTCGAGAGAAGAATCCTCCGAAAAATTTTTGCCCCCCTACATAAGGATGGACGATTCCGTAGACTACATAACGACGAAATCTATGTGCGATACTATGCCCGTCAGGTTGTGGATAAAATCTCGCTCAATAGGTTACGGTGGGCGGGTCACTTAATCCGTAGAGATCAGAATGATCAAGACCGGAAAATCTATAAGGGCAATATCTATGGTAGAAAAATAAGACGAGAGACCCTGCCTGAGATGGAGCGATGGCGTAGGCGAGGACGCCAAGCAGCTTTTAGGGATATCGAATTGGTGGATCTCGGCGCAAAACCGGGATGTCTGGAGTTCCTTATTAAGGCAGGCCTAGACACGATACCGGTTGTTGCGCAGTTGGTGATGATGGTCACCAGGATTTCAGATTTTTCAGTTGGTTAGTTTCTAAGAAAGAGACTTGTCATACTCCAAATTTATACTTTTGTAACCCTCATTGTTCTATTTCTCTATTAATATCAAATCTGAGATCTTCTTCCTAAAGTTCTAATCTAATCTAAAACTACGAACGGCTTTCTTCGGAGAAAAAAGTTGGACCCGGTCTTCGCAAACCCCTCCCCCTCTCTTATACGCCATACAAGATGATGCCTTTCACTGCATGTGATTTGATATACCGGAATACCACATTGGTGAAGAAAACAATCTAGTTTGTTTATGAGCAATATATTCACAAGAGCCAGCAGGCAATTTTCGGCTAGATCGAAAATGGGCAACGCGGTGGTGTGCGATCCAGTGGATGAAGAGCTCGAAATCTAGGTTGATCTCCGAAAACGTTTGAATGAAATGCGTTTGTAGATAAGCTATTGGGAAGTTATAATCCTGATGATGTGGTTTCAAAAACGATAGCACAAATAATGAGTCGCATAACAAGGGCATGGCAGCATCGCATGGCGAATCTACGCCAATAATCGGTCAAACAATTAAGAAGAAGGACTCGACTTTGGTAAGAAATAGCAAGCATACGCCAATTTTCGAGGTAGACTTGAGTGGGCTATACGTACCAGTAAGCGGCAATGCTTTAAAGAACTCTACGCTGCGACGAATCTAAACTTCAGAGTAATCTGAAAAGGCATTACCACAACTGATCTGCCCGAATCTTCTCCCCGATACAGTAACGGCACACTTCCATCCGCATAAAGAGAAGCACAAAAAGTATAAATAAGCGTTGAACGCTTTCACCATCCTTGCGATGACTGAAGAGGAACTTGCCGAAGAAGTAATGATGATAGAGCTCCCGGCTTGAATTCATCCCTAATAGAGCTCGTATTTAGAACATACATGGTAAAATGGAGCCCCTAAGCTCATGTTTGAAGTATGCATGGTAGAAGGATTTTTTCCGCCGTGAAGAGAGAGAAAAGCTAGCTATGTTACCGAAGCCCAATAAACAACCGAAAAACCCATCATTATACCGATTTGCCTTATAGACACGATTGTAAAGATGCTAGAAAGTGTCATTTTCAGTACATGTATTTCACCCTACAGTACGATATCAGTTTGCCCTATCGGAACAACAGTTAGCTCATTCAACAATCGACGCCATAGGATTTTTTTATCCTAATTGGGCTTAATACCCAAAATGAGGGTCCCTATTTACTTGACTAATCTACTCCAAAGCTACCTCTAGAAAAAACATTAGGATACGGATGGGGGACCTAAGTAGCGCACTGTCATGACAGGAGTACCACAAAGATCTGCGTTTGGCCTTCTTCTGTTAATAATGATGTCTAATGAGGCCACTGCCTTCCCATCTCAGAGGTACCATGATAATTGGATTAACTGTGATTGTCGTCGCAAAGATACTGAAGTGGCATCAATGCCATAAAAGCCTGACTGAAGATGGTTCAGCTTGAACCTAGTGGTATAAACGACGGAACGACGGTCTTGATTATCAACAGTACGAAAAGGAATACGATTAGTATTCATGTTGGTGGCCCCATCATCACTTCAAAGTCTGGGGATGATGATGCAAAGATCAATTTTAAGGGACACCTGGAAGCATCAACTTACAGGAAGTACCTGTACCAATTCGGTTTAGATGATTCCCCATTCCTGAATGTGGTTGCAATCTAAGACCCCAATCTAGTGTTTAGATTTTATTCAGAGACGCGAAGAGCGGAAGGATGTGTCGCTGGAACCGTAGTCCTCCTCGCCAATTAATGCCTTGCGGCGTTTCCGCGGGAAAGGGGAAAGAGAGGTGGTTTACTGGGTGAGAATCCCACATACTGATGCAAACTGGCGCAGTGATGCCTTTCTAGTTTCCACATCCAGCTGTAAAAAATAGAGGCAGACAGTAAATCGATGTTAACAGGGGTTCTTCTTGCACACATCTATTAATTCGGAAAGCGGCCGATATGAGCGAGCTTGACATTGTAATGTGAGGATACATTCCCCTTTCCACCCTGTCATCCTTTCTAACTCCACGCCCTTTTCTGAATAGTCTTGTAGGAGACACTTTCGATACTATGTATTGTAGGAGAGCTGAAGGAAGGATTTGGAAGAAAAGAGAACGAAAAGATGTAGTGATTTCAGAAGGGTTGCTATGGAGGATAGGGAATATGTAAGGAATGATTAACTATAAATCTATTTGCGTAGAGAAATGCGATCACTGTTACCATGACCCTTTTTTAAGGTTTTGTTTGTAAAACAAAACCTTGTTAAAATCGGTTCAATGTCTGTTTGTCTGTCTGTCCGTCTTTTTTTTTCATCGTTAGATGGTGGAAAGGTTCAAAACCTACTGCTGGCTCCTGCCATACAGTTATGTGAGACTTCTACTCACTAAAACCACGTCCTTCTTCTTCCACTCTCCCCACGGGACTGCTATAAGCATTCCATCGTGGGGCTGGATCAGTCCTTAACTGCGGCGCATTATTGTTCGCTCCCTTTCTTGCTTTCTTCGCAGTTCTTCATGACTTAGCTGTTGATGAATCATTTTCAGCTCAATCACCACTTGATTCCAAGCCTCCGTTGATTCCAACATAAACGCCGCTGTATTTCCAGGTGTTAAGCGCCTGTCTGCGATCGCCTCCAGCCTAGTTCGGTGTGCTGTAAACCTTGGGCACTCAAATATAACATGCTCAGCATTCTCAGCCACGTTACCACATCTTGGGCACCATGGTGACTCGTCGTGTCCAAATCGATAAAGATAAGCCCGATAACCTCCATGTCCAGTTAAAAACTGTGTTAGCTCGTAGTTTAATTCCCCGTGATTCCTTTCCATCCATCTTCGAACGTGTGGAATGATACGGTAGGTCCAACGGCCAGTTGTGCCTCGTTCCGTCTCTTTTGCCATTTTGCGATGGATTCCCGCCGTGCTAGTTGCCATCGAAGTACAATAGACTCCCCGATTGCATACATTTTGTCGTAGAGACGCCGACCTTCATCCGCCAAGATGTCTATGGGGATTGTCCCTTCCAGTACATGCTGCTTCTCCTGATGTCGTTCGATAAGCACTGCATACCCGGAATGCACTTAGTCTATACGCCATTCCTAGTTTTCCGTAATTTGATTTGTTTTCCAGAACGGTTGCCCAAACTGGAGCTGCGTAGAGTAGCACGGAACTAACTACTCTTGAAATAAGACGATATCGACTTTGTCTTGGTGCACCAATGTTCGGTAGTATCCTCGAGATCGTTAGAGCGATGGAAGATACTTTAGTTGCAGCCCACTCAATGTGGTTTTTAAAATTGAGTCTATTGTCAATCATTACTCCCAAATATGTCTGTCTATCCGTCTGTCTGTCTGTCTGTTTGTTTGTCACAGGCACTTTTCTCAGAAACGGCCATACCGATTGACACGAAATTTGGTGAGGCGGTGGGAACTGTGGACCCCCAGACATGCAGTGAGTCATATCCTCCTACGTTGAGATTTGGGTGGGGGGGGGGGGGTTCCCATACATGTAAAAGGGGGGTGTAAACATTTTTCTCACCAAATATAGTCATGTGGGGAATCAAATGAAAGGTCTCGATTAGTACCGGTCTTAGTTTTGAGATTTGTTAAAAAGGCGCGGAGTGGGAGGGGTGCAATGTGATGATTTCTTTAACGGAGCCATTCTCAGAAACTACCCAACCGAAAAATCTGGAAAAATCATGAAGCTGCCTCTATACGGTACCCAGGCCTCAAAATACTCACCATATCGATATCTGTTCAAATTAAGTTAATAATAGTATATTACCGTATTTTTGGGAAAATTGAGTAAAACCCCTCTCAAAAAAAAAGCAAGCGATGGCGGCTTTACGGTTTCTTACCAGGGCAGAAGCAAATCGTCAGACGCTGCCTCACCTCTGCCCTGGGGGCAGCGTGACCGTAGCGGCTCGCAGATGTTGAGTGCTCCTTTATATAATTCGTAGAACACGACATGCCTACGAATTATATTGAGCGCAAATCCGCCTGATTGACCAGAGCTTGGCCAGAGCTGAAATATTCGTTTTGAGAATGATGGGGTCCTAAGTCCGCATCAACTTAATGCTGGACCGGACCAAATGGGGAGCAACTTACTCCCTCTTTCCTGGTCCACGGACCCCTCGCTTAGGGCTTGCACCCAAACTTTTCAAAAAAGCAAGCGATGGCGGCTTTACGGTTTCTTACCAGGGCAGAGGCAAATCGTCAGACGCTGCCTCACCTCTGCCCTGGGAGCAGCGTGACCGTAGCGGCTCGCAGATATTGAGTGCTCCTTTATATAATTCGTAGAACACGACATGCCTATGCAGGAAAGAGGGAGTAAGTTGCTCCCCATTTGGTCCGGTCCAGCATTAAGTTGATGCGGACTTAGGACCCCATCATTCTCAAAACGAATACTCTCCTTAAGTTTATGTCAGAGTTATAAAACTTAGTAGTAGTATAAAATATAATATGAAGCATATTATCTCCAAGTTTGATCAAAATCATACTATTAGTAACAAAGTTACAGTAGCTCAAAGTTGCCTTACCGTGTAAATTTACAACCCGAAGTACTAAATCTGATATGCTAAATGCATATTCTTAACGGGCTACGTACAAATGGGATAGTTCTACACTCAAATATACTCACACAAAAAACCAACAAAACCTTTCATACCTGAAGCGCCCAGCTTCCGGTTTCCCGACTTGTTTGTTTATTGTTTCCAATCTGTCTCCAGAAAATCAGTCCAATTTGAACTTAATTGACATAATACTCTTTTCCCTTTGCCTTTATTGTTATTGTCTATTGAACTTATCTTTCTAGTGCGTTTTGTTCCAAAGCTAGTTTACTTTCATACTTTTTCATTTTATAATTATCTAAATCTTCGATACTCTTAACAATAATTGCTTTCAGGTATCAACATCGGACCAGTAGTTGCCGGGGTAATTGGCGCAAGAAAACCTCAATATGATATATGGGGTAATGCGGTAAATGTAGCAAGCAGAATGGACTCCACTGGTGTTCTGGATCACATACAGGTAACATATTCGCATTTCAATCAAGTAAAATAGTATTAACAAAACAAATTTTGTACCAGGTTACACAAGAAATGTACCAAATTCTCGAATGTAGAGGTTTTGAATTATCCTGCCGTGGCAGTGTTAATGTCAAAGGCAAAGGTACGATGGTGACTTATTTTCTCAAAGGGAAACTACCAGAGCCGCCCCAAAAGCCGTCTCATCAAAACACTCCCACCTCTGCACCGCCATCAAAAAACTTTCTCCAAAATCAGCAGAGTACAAACTCCGAGGATGTGTCTCAGGATTTAGACATCAACTCGAATGCGAGTAATCCAACAGCCCAGCGGCGTAAATCCTTATGTCGACAACATAACATTTCCTCATCATTTGGAACTACCTTCAGTGCTTGCATGACACCTAGTCTATCAAACAGTAGCAGCTTGCATACCTCAAGCTGCCAAACTGTTCCGAGTGTCAAAGCTCAAAGCGGTTTCGATCATGAGTCCTCCGAATTTAGTTCTGCATCGAAAAAGCCCACCACAGATACTATGTCGAAATCGTTTCCTGGCAATGTTTGTCCAAAAAACCCTCTCACCGAAATCAAGCAAAGTTTAGCGAACGAACGATGCGGGTTGAAGGACTCCATTGAAAACTTAGAAATATTACTGAAGAACGATATAAGTCTGTCCGATCTAACTAACAAACAACAGATAACTCTGAGGCAGAATGAAATTAAGCACTATGAAATTAAGCATGTTAAACTCGAATTGAACACAAATTCCAATACGCAATTTTACAATCATGTTGGCAGCAAATCGAAGTCAATTGAAACCATTTTGAATGACTCGGACAAGGAAGAATGCACGGTCACTTTGCTGAAGGAGAATCTTAAAAGTCCTATTAAAAATTCTCAATCGATGTGCCCAATTCGGATGAGTACTAAGTCGAGAGGTTCTATTCCGAATAGTCGTAGTTTGAATTTGATATCAACCAAGACTGTGTCAAGTCATATTTTACAGGATGTAACTAATGTTGTAAAATAGTATAATGTCTTCTATTTAAATGGAGTTGTTCATTTTCTCACGGTCTTGACAGTAAGGAAACTTCAAATTACTACGTCTACGTCAATTACATTCTTTCTAAAAGGCCTAAGGATACTGTAAATATGATTGTCCTTTCATCATCTTTTGCAAATAATGTAATAATATTTATGCTCCTTTATTTGAAAAGAAAACCATGCTTGCTGAAATAACATGACAATATGTCCGGCATCATTTTTTATTACTGCATCTAGTATTCTTCATTCACTTTAATTTTTATTATTTATGAAATTCTTCAGGAAAATAATTTATAATAGCATAAATACTATTGTTAGCAGCGTCGTCCGTCCACTTTTCAGTGAAGCTTCACCTCACAACGACTGAAAGGGGCAACAGTGGTAGACAGGTAAACATCCGTATCAGAAAGCAACCAATCTATTCTAAGTAAATAATTTCTAATTTTATATAATATTAAAGGATAATAAGTTCAAACTCACCCATAAATTATTTTTGTTAAGCCAACTTTCAGTTTGGCGCATGATTATAAGTTACGTAGGATAAATGGTCCTTACCTATGCCAGCAAAGTATATTCGGCGTGCTCACTATTCATAAAGCTTTTTACAACAGAGCAGAGCGGATTAACCTATCCTACCATATTGGAGAGGAAATGTTACATATGTATTCATTAATAATGCATATATATGTGAATACAATTATTATTGTCCCGACAACAAAATAGTCCTGGGGTAATTAAGCCTCGTGAACGTACTTTGGCTGAGAAGTCATGCACCGGATTCGAAGCAGCCTTAGTCCTAACAACTCCAAGTTTGAATGTGAAAAAAGACTATTCCATTGTAACTTCTGTGTTTGGGTGTTAATCATTTGTTCAGATATTGATCGTTAGACGTTCCCTCTTGTTCGCTCAGGCACCAATCACTCAATATCCTCTTCATACAAGGGTGGAACATTGCATGAAATGGGTCAAAGTCAAATATTTGCATATGCATCGTTTGGACCTGTTAAATAGCCTTCTTCATAGTTTTTGTCCACCACATTTGTCGAGAAGTTCCGAATTTCTTCGCGTATGTTCTCCTTACCGGCAATCCGGGAGTCAAGTTTATTCATATAAACTCATGACATCAAAGCCCCCACAGAAACAAGTCTGGGACGGTCAAATCTGGTCATTTTGAACATTACAAAACCGCGATTACAAACGGCATGGAAACATAGGCTTCAGAGTGCGTATTGCGTCGAATGGTGTGTGCCCATTTGCACAGTTCTAAAGAAACCACATATTCTCCAATTGTGGCATAAGAGACTCATTTTGCTTTTTTCATAGGATTCAGAAGCTACCGTATCTACCACGGAACTTATCCAGGATAATACAGGTGAATGTATTCATACAATCCAGCAGCAGGCGTTCCATATATAGCACGGAGCATGTCAGACACGTCATCGTAGAAACCCAGAACAATTGTCTCCCGCGTTGAATTTATATGGCGAAAGAAAATTATTGCGCATGTACGCCGTTCCGCGAATCCTAGTGCGTGTGTGTAAGGTGGTAGAAAGGTAAAGCCTCTAAGCACTTAGAGCCTAGTGGCCCACTGTACCATGTCCATTACAGGATGGACACAAATCATCTTGGAGAATTCCTATTCTGAACATATGTTCAGCTAGTGAATTATGGGCAGTTAGAATGCTCACAATACTTCTGCAAATCTTCCTGCTTTTAGACAGGATAAACGTTTGTATGTTTGTTTGTTTCTGACAGGAAAAGTTTGGTGTGTTTGGCAGTATGAAGGTTCTGAAACTTGTCATTATGGGAAGCTTGTTCCCAGTTTTTGATAGCAGCATTAGCGAATGCTACTGACATCTGGGGAAATTGAACCCCACCCCCACCAGAATGACCGAGTACCCAGAGTACTTCCACCGTATTGAATCTAAAAACAGAGTTCAATCGATTTCTAATTCCTGAACAATTTTCAAGGTAATCAGAGGACTACTCAACGCCCTCAATGCAGCTTGGCTATTGCTACAGATTGCGATGTGCTTGTTCTTCAACCGCTTGTCAATCATCCAGGTTGCCGCCCTCAGGATCGCATACACTTCAGTTTGAAATACATATTATCCCAAAGAAAAGCCCACTTCTCTTTTTATTCGAGAGGTAGACTCCTGCTCCAGAACCGTGTTCTGTGTTTGAGCCATCGGTGTAGAAGACATCAGTACACGCATTCTTCTGATTCGTCCTAGTTTCAATATAACTTCATATCTTATACCAAGCAGACTCTGTGCCCCCACGTCCATTGTCTCCGCATAGATCAAATCGAATTAGTCTATGACCTACTTTTATTGCAGCGCTCTAAATAAATAAATGCAAAGGCTGCATATCGTATAATGCATTTGAAGCTGCCCCGGATGTGGTCCTCGCGGCACCGGTAATACCCTGACACACAGTTGTTTGCAGTGTGGCTAGTTGGCAGCGAAAACTCTTTCGGTTCACACTACAGATGCATAAGCTAACATCTGCCTAATGATAGTAATATATATCCACATTATTATCTGAGTTCTAAGTCATCATGTCGAGGCAAAGGTCCAGCTACACAGCCTCTATATGTTTGTTCCAAAGAATAAATCCTAGCTATTTCACTTCTTCGGAGAGTTAAAGAGTTATACCCCTCATCTCTGGAAGGCAAAGACCATTCAATTTCCTCCTTTTTGTAAAAATGGTTGTAAAAATGGATGGATTTATTAAAAGTCCATACCTGAGGAACAGACTGTCAATCAAATCAACGGTCAACGCGGTTTGCATTTCCAACACTGTTTCGATATTTCAACTAAGAACTAGCATAAGTTTGAATGTGTCTTGGCAGATTTGAGTTGATCAACATATTCCACAGAAGTAACGATAGCACACCTCCTTGAAGGCAACCTTTCGTCGCTTCCATTGCCCAAGACCGATAAATCATTGTGTTAGCATAACAGTAATCCACTCAATTAAAGTTTCATCAACACCATGCTCAGTTGCATACACAGTTAAACGCCTCTTCAATGATCACGAACCCTCCCGCCGCGTAGTCGCTTTTTAGAGTTGCATCCCTTATCTTCGATATCAAGGTGTGAAGAGCAGACTCACAAGACTTTCTACGCTGGTAAACGTGTTGGTTTTCATTTAGCGGGTGCGATCTTAGCGCCTTCTCTAAAATGCGGTGCTCAACAAGCCTCTCCAGACATTTCTGCGAAATTTGATCTGATTTATCTGATGTTCTTTGGATTTAAATAGTCATCTTTCTCAGGTTTATGACGACTACCTTAACCTTCTGCCAAGAGCAAAGGACGCCGCCCAGAGCAAGACATCCACGGAAAATATTTTTTAGAAGTTGTTCAAAGTGATCCTTTAGCATTGCTGGATAGATGCCATCCATGCCAGGTGCTTTGCAGTGTTCAAAGGATAGTATAGCAACTACCACCTTTTCATGGATATCAACCGCTCTTGCAGTGTTCCAATTCCCCACGTAACAGATTCGTATTGAAATATTTGCAGAAACTGCCATTTCTCTCCCTCCTACTTCTGAGACCTGTTCTCCTGGGTGGCGTACTTCCAAGAGACTCTGTATAGACTCAACTCTGGAGTTCGTAAAAGTTCTATCCAGCTTTGTTTAAGAGTCCAACTAGGCCAACTCATCCTTATTAGGAACTCTTTTACCCTCCAGTGCCTCACCATGTAAACTATTGAACTTTTTGTACCAGAAGTTCTGCATCGAATCCAGACCTGGGACCTTCAATTCTTCGAGTTGTTTATGGCTCCTCATACCTCCTCTTCGATAATATCCACAAAATTCATGCCCGGAATAATGCTCAGCATGCTGGGCGGGTAACCCCTCAATATTCTTTGTTCTCTGTTACTATTTATTTAGTGATCTGAAAAAAATTCTGCTGGTTCCTCGTGCATATTGTATTCTGTACACGTCTGCAGAGCTTCGCAATACCGTTGTAACCGACTGTATACGATAGAAAGTTTTTTAATGCTTTAGTGTGTCCAGATAGAAGACATAGTTCCGGTAAACCCTCTGCACTTTATTCTTCACCCGTCTGATGACATTGTCAGAGCAGATTTGAATCAATCTCACCTTAGCAAGCCACAGCAACATTCCAGACGAGTTTTCCATGGTGGATCTCTTCGGTCACTCAAACCAATAACGCGAAAGCGGATCTGCACTCAAGTTATTGTAGTTGCAATAGCGACATACCAGCACACAGTCGAGATGCAATCTCGCCACTGAATTGAGAAAGAATTCTCGGAGTTGCTGGAGATACATAAAGTCTGGAAATAGCTGGTCCATGCACAGGATCCATTTCCGAAAATTCTATACACGCCCTTTGGAATTCCTCCCGAACCTCAGCGGAGACTTCAGCTGGAGGGTGAAGAAGTGTACTTCGGCGAGTACTAAATCTATTGCCTGCACTGTGGCGTGGTGTTATTGACACGGCCGCCTCTGCCCCCATCAACTCTTTGTCATCAGTTTCTGCGATAACCTCAAGTCGAGCATGTTCCCTGATGACGGCCCGTATTATGTCGCTGCGAGTAATGAAGTGGTACTGGTCTGCGACTCGCTACACAGTCACGTACACGTATTGCGGGAAGCGCTCAACGAATCTCCAGTGCAATAAGGGTTGGTAGGGTATTATACTTGCTCCCGCCGTTATTTGCTAGTAGGAGCGGATCTTAAAGAGGTTCATATCCTTTGTTCACTGCATCCGCTGTCTACGCGTACCCGTTGCCACAGATTGAGGTGAAAAAGCTGCAGCAGCCGGAGTCATGCTCCTGATCATCGTGGCTCGTAGACGTCGAACCGCCCCCCGATTAGACGACCCCAGCGGGTTATCCGCACCTGATCTTAAATTCCTCCTTTAATCACTTTTGGGTTTGCATTTTATATTTAACTCCCAGGTGTGGTCATAGCTTCGTCAGTGAGTAATCTGCAAGACCACAAAGTTCCTGCACTTTCCTCATCTGTCATCTGAGACGCGGTGGCGAACAGCCATTCAGACCAAACTTATCTATCCCTCTTCTTTTCACAACCGGGCTTTGGACCGTCTACAGCCAAATTATTATTATTATTGATCATATTGATCTTCGCGATCGCTATGCGCTATGCAGTATCCCCTCAATGGCAATTGCTTGCTAGTTTGGCACTTAACACAGCGTATTCTCAACAGTTGCGCCAAGAACAGCTTGAGTGCGGCCTTTGCCCTAACACTTTTATTACCCATCTCTGTATTCCGGTTAATTCAAGTGCTGCAGGAACTTCTCGTTATACATTTGGACCTTTTAAATTCCAACGAAAGGTCTCCCTTCTGGGATCATCCACTGCTTCCTCGTACTTTAACATCCTCTAGGTCTATATTAACCTTTCGGAGAATGCCGATGTATATTTTTGTTTGAATCCTTTTCATATTTTTAAAATTGTTTTGTAAATCAAAACCTTATTAAAATCGGTACTGTCTGTCTGTTTGTCTGTTCCTCCGTCTGTCTATCTGTCCGTCACACACGTTTTTCTTGGAGACGGTTGTGGCGATTGACACCAAATTTAGTGGAAAGGTGGGAAGTATGAACGCTCCCGCATACAGTGAATAACATAATTCTACGTTGAATTTAAGGGGAGTGTACACTTTTTTTCATCAAATATAGTCATGTGGGATATCAAATGAAAAGTCTCGGTTAGTACTTTCTCCTCCGCCTTTGAAGGGATTTCACATGGGTAACCACTTTGATATGGTATTGCCATATGCCAATGAATGCAATCTGATTCTCTTCAGACTTATAACAGGAGATACCACAGTATCTAAGTTTTTTACTACTGAGATACTAAGGCCGTTTAATATTGGTAGCTAGGAGCTAGATGGAGCTGTATACATATGCATGCTGGTGGGCATAAGCTTAAGAGAGGGATGTAGGGATCTTTGGCAACTTCCTCTTTTGACTAAAACCCAAATTTTTACATAGTAATTATTTAGTTAGTTTTGCAAGAGCATGAAGCACTATGACACACAACTCTAGAGAGTTCCCTCGGGTTTTGATCAAATATTCACACATATGCTTATGAAAGCGTGGTGTGCCCAAATTTTTCCTCTTTTGCTGTTTTTGAGTTTGCTGTTAAGGCAAAAGGTTTTGCCAAATTCGCGACGGAGGTTATTCCAGTTTTTTCGGCAATTTATTAACCTCCACGCGGATTTTTAGAGGTCGCTGCCTAAAGCAGGCATCTGATTTCATCCCCGCTCATGATAGCAACTATAGTTGGGGATTTCTGCTTTTGCACTAAATTTGAATACATTTTTTAAGAAGACTAGACTTGAAGAACCATTCCCACATAGAGCGCTAACTCTATTGTCTGCAGTAACCAAGATGTAACTTTATATACTCTAGACATGGAATTATTCTCAGAAAATACTGAGATTTATTTATTTGCCCAAATATTTATTAGTTTTTTCCTTCATTTTATTGCTACTTCGCTACTTCAAATACTGTCAATTCCCCAAAAACCTTTTCATTCACCAAACTTAAAACATATTCAACAAGCCAAAAGTATTAGAAAGAAATATGTAATTGTAAATCTTTGTAATAAATGTTACCTATTGTATAAATAAATACACATTATATGTAATCTGTGATTACTTGAAAAGGAAGTGCACTATAGTTACTCTAGTCAGCCAGTGATGGTTTCGTGGAGCATTGTAGGTGTTAGGTCTCGTAAAACATGTCCTTTCTACTTCATCCCTTCCTTACCTTGGCTTTACGCTTGCTAGATGCGAAATTGAGGACCACTCATCGTAAACTTGAATGTGAAAAATAAATAAAAAAAAATGTAAAAAATATAAAGTTGTTGGAAATAAGAATGGAACTTTTAAGAAAAGATTGAGAAATGTGGAGTAAATAGTAATTGGAAGTAGATGATAGTAATGAGCACTGTGTAAAATATCTAATTTTATGAAAAAATAAAATGAATTTTAAAGCAATTTTTCCTGGTTTTGTTATTGGATTGTTTTATTGTAAATAAGTGAGTGATTCCCCTGAATACCAAAAATCAACTTTAAATTCCGATATGATCACTTCTGAATCGATGAAAATCCCAAATAAGTTGAATAATTATCTGAATAATAATTACAGTAACATGATGTAGGGAAATACAGCATAACATTAGTGACCTCCACATCCAATCTACGACTGCGAAAGACACTCGGTCCAATTGGTGATTTGAAGAATGCTCTGCTGTCCGTACCACTACGACGTGCAAAGCTGGTGGTTAGGTCGTATATCTCGCGGAAAGACAAAATGAGCGGTAATGAATAAGTAGATAAGTAGAATAAGTAGATGCTTCCAAGACGAATCTTTCGGATGCATCAGTTTCCTGCTGGATTAGGATGGGGAAACACAAATAAAAAAATTATCTAGGCGGCATCGACACACCAATACATTACCCACATGGGTCACGGCCACTTACGTACCTCGTCCCTACTCGACTCCAATAATCGACACACATTTTAGAACGTTTCCTACTGGTTCGTTTTACCATTGCCCCTGGTATGAGGGGTCCTATGGTGAGTTTTTTTACTTTCCATAAATTCTGGATATTGAATATATGTGTTCCTATTTTGATCTTAAGACTCTTCTTGGTAAGGTTCAACAATCCTGTGACCGTTTTGGTTCATATTTCCCCATAAGTTGCTTAATGTTTTCGATTTCTGATGACTTCATGCGGTATATTTCCTCCAGCTATTCTTCTCTTTACTGATATCCTAGGCATGGACCGCTTACCAATTCCACAATAAGGTTCTGCTCCATGAAATTATGTTTCCAACCTCTTCTTGGACATCCACTGTTTCATTGCTTTCTAGCACAATGTAGCCAAAACCCAGAGTCTCCAGACCCTACTGTGTTACGCTTGGTGCACCATGGTATTCCCAGGCCAGTCTAGAGTTCACCTAATAGGATCAAAGTGCCTGCCCCAGTAAATTGCAATGTGCACCAACAGTTCTTCTGGAGTAGAGACACTCCCGCGCCAGATAGCAGCAGTGTGTGAGACTCGCTTACCCCCCACTCCACCCTTTTCCCGCGCGATCACCGTAAAGTATTTACTCGCGGGGAATGTGTACAATGTGTACAATGCGCTTTTTGGGCTAGTTCAACTTCTTGAAGTTTCTTTTAAATTCCGGCTATTGCATCGTCTACCGCAATCCAATTTGCCTCAACAATCCAAGCTTTCACTCGACCCATTTCTCAATACACGAGATCAACATATGGGCCCAGCGACCCTTTTAGGGATCATTCCGCTGTCACTGTTATTTTCTATTCAGTTGATTTCTAGTGGTTCTTTGGAAATTCGCAGCCAACTTTTATGGATTTGCCGTTTTTCTCTAGGTAGGTAGTATGCCTCATTGGCTAGAAGATCCTCATCCGATGCTATTTTAGATGCACTGCATACACTCTGAACGATGTACAAGTATACGAACTCTCCCTCCCTCAGTTCACAACACTGTCCAATACTACAATCCAGTCAGAAGCCGTATATAGCAGAATGACCTTCCAATTTAAGCATCATATTCGCGCGAGATGATGAGATGAGCTAGTTCATACTGCCTTCCGACTTGCATAATCCAAGTCCCCTTGAAACTCAACTTGATATCGATCATCACCAATCAGTCACCAACACATACAGTATTGTTTTTCCTACTATTGATGAAGTCCGGATCCGTCATTTAGTCCACCAGATCCAGTTTAACCACTCGTATCGATGATTTAAATGGTTTCAGCAGCACATAGTTCTGCGTCCTTGGGGTGTTTCGCAACTGCAAAAGGAATCAATTTTGCTCGCTTTGGCACGTGAAAGCTAAGCACGCCATTACACATGTCGTTCTACAACAAGGACCGCAATACGAAACCTTGGGGAACACCCTCTCTAACAGTGTATTCTTTCGGCACGTCGTTCATGTTAGTACCTGAGAAGAAACTACTAAAAATAAATCTCGACTAATGAAGGCCCATTAGCCGGGCAAGCCAGTCTAGCAAAAATACCCTTTAACTCCAGCTAGCCTAACTAAAGACATTTCTAACATCTAGCGCCATGACTACACAGTAATTAATAAGGTGCATCCTCTCCCAAGCCAAATTCACGACCATTGCTATCAGACCGGTCAAAGAACGGAGGCGACGAATTTCATACTGTCGCTCTAATAGACCTTCCGGAAGTTCCATAAGCGGGAGCAACCCTTCGCATAGCACCCTCTCTTCGCCTCTCAACATTTATTCTATAATTCCCAAAACACCGACCGGGCGATATGAAAACAACGCACCAGATATGCTTTAGAGGTTCGATAGGAGAACTAAACTTCTACTAAACAGGAAACACTCTTTCCAATAAGCAACTGTACCTGTAAATCACTCAAGCACCCAACTTGAGAGGCTTGTTTGGAATCCCATCCAATCCTGGAGTCTTTTTATATCCAATTTGTCTGCAATTCTGCTGCAGTTCCTCTTCAGTAACCTTGGTCATGGGTAGGGTTCACTCTCCTCCCACTGGAATGAAAGATTGCGATTATTTTCAATAAGATCCGCGGTAATGTCACTTGAAGTAATTTTTACGTTCTTACTTTGTAGCACCAAACGGGCTCGTATCGTCATTGGGGCGCCACTTTTGCTTCTCCATCAAGCTTTCTTAAAGTTACTTAGAGATCTCGGTTTTCCCCTTCCACCAACCGATGTTACGCTTTCTCTCTTACCTATTCGCAAAGCCCCACGCTGATCTCAACTTCGATATTTCGTGGTTGCTTCGCTATACGCTGACACACTCTAGCCGCCCTTTCCATCGTTTTTCCCCTAGGGTCGAAACCTGCTTCTATAGTCGCAAGGAATATCCTCCTCCCGGTAGGCCAGCTAACCATCCTCGTCCTTTTACTGCCAGTGGGCCCGCATTTGTCTCTTCCTCTGTTTCTAGTGTCGAGAAAAGTGGTGACTACTGTAAGCACTACGCTAGTGCTCATTCACCAGACATCTATTCACCCATCCATCCCACTCACCAACGACTACGGGTGATTTAGATTGTCGGTGCACCTGCAGCCTTTAATCATGTCCAGCTGCATAAAGTTTTCGATAAGGATTCGATCTTTGGTGTTCGTCCACATCTCCTTTCTTCTTGCACAACATGCATAGTGAGTCTCCGATACAATCCTGAGGTGATCCTCTTCTCTGCACCTTCTGACGTTCTTAATGCCCGCTCGAGGGACGCAGAGGACGTTAATAATGATTATGCATATAGCATCTGCTTTTTTATTCATCGGTCTATAAACCTTGGCCAAATGATCCTATTGTTGCCCAACAAGGTTCTCTCTGTGCTGCTTAATGAGGGTAGTAGATGAAAAATGTTCACTATTGTTACTCAAAAAGTTCAAACTTTCATCAACGTGTGTCTCGTTATGTTATCGGGATACTAAATACCCGTGAGCATGTTCATCAGAAGACGGAAATGGTAGTGGATAGGTCATATTTTAAGCAATAGTTAGTTAGTTTCAAATTTCTAATTGCGTTGTCGTCTTATTCATCGATATGTCGTCTAGAAAGCATGTCAATCTTCTTTCGATTCAGGCAGCTCTCCGCTGGGCTAATACCGATGGGTATTCTTTGTTTGTGTAAAGTTTAAAAGGATTCAATCTGAGAAAGAGCTTCAGAGATGCTTGGCCATGTTTTATTTTGTCTGTCCAGCTTATCACCTCATAGATAATCATTACTATTGCACTGCATATCGAATGTAGTATTTTCATCGTGCACTTCTATTTGTTTCCAAATCACCAAAGCTGGCGCGTCCTAAATTGTTTACTCTTATTTCCTGTTTAACCTCTAATCGTGTAGTCTAATGGCTCAAGGTTTTTTCTCCTTGTGAATAGTACTATGTCAGTATTCGCTGGAGTCCTCAACCTCCTGCTCCAATTACTAATAATTATCAGTGATTCCCTTACAGATTGAAATTATATCATTAACGGCACCCTATGTTTTTATTGCAGTATTTGTTATCTACTACTATATCATTCTCCACATTAGCGGTAAAAGCATGGCGTCCTGTTAGGTTTTTAGGTTGCCTTAATGACAGTAGAATTGTTACTTCTATTTATCTTTTTTCTAACATTTTACACCTCCATAAGAATAGGCTGTTCCTGACTCCCTTGCAGATAAAGACATTCTGTCTTTTCAAGCACCTTCAAACAACGTACAGAGCCATTTATTTGCTATACTTAACACCCTAAGAAATAAACCTAGAATGGTTTTTGGGCCCTTTACAGAAGTACTATCCACCCCGTGTATTTCACTTATTTGAAGTTTTCCACTCCCATTCTTACTCTAATTTTCCTCTTTAGCTACTTTCTAGTTTTGTTTGTTCCTCCCTCTGTCTGCTGTTACGATGTCAGACCAAATAGTAGTGTACTCCGTAGCGAAATTGAACCCACACAAATGAATTTTCGAGAAGTAATTCCTAATTGTCAGTAAATGTCTCATCTTCCTTTTTGAAACAGATAGACAGACGATGTTACTTTATACTTGGCTAATATTTTTTGGTCTATCCTTTCACAGAATTTTCTGACGTTATTTCCTTTTACTTCCCTGGTCGGGTTGCTATACATCTTCAGTAAATAACTTAACCAGTCTCCACTTTTTTTTGCTCGGTTGAAAGGTTTTCGGAACTCCGTCCTCATCCTGGATAGGCCCCTTTTACGCCAATAAGCTGACCTCATATGCTTGAATGATGACTTTTTTAAGTTTTCCACCAGTGTTTCCAATTTTATTACGTTCCAGTCAGTTCAGTCATGGAATCTGTTCTGTGCGGATTCCTTATAACTGCTTTCTCAAATCTGGCTGTGTGCATTATTATCGCAGCTAAGAAGCTTCTTTTTATCGCACTAAATCGCCAACTTAACAACTTATTCCGATGGAATCCTGCAGTTGTCTCCTGAGAAGTAGCCTGCTTGACAATTCTCCTACCCCTTTCCAATAGAGCTTGTGAAGTCTCCAGTCAGGAACTATATATTTTAGTTTGTATTTACAAATGTTACAAACTCATGATTTTCCACAAGACGTCTGTCAAATTACCTGCATACCTCTTCCCTGCCTAGTACATATCTATCCTGTTGCACGTAGGCAGGACATATCTATCCTGTTGCAATTATTGCAAATATATCCTTTGCATGGTTAAGGTTTATCTAGCTTCTTTCTGTACTGGCTATTGGTTCCATCAATGACTGGCCCTCTTCTCCAGTGTAAGAATATAGTCCTCTTCCTGGGGAGTTATATTTGCCTGTGATTGGTTGTTCGCCTTGAACCTTAGGTTATTCAGGCCGAGATCGTCTAGCCACTCATCCATAATAGGCAGCAAACTTTCCCCTCCTAACTACTGCTCCTTTGACCTGCTTAGTTGCTTCAGAGAAAACTAACATTCAACCTCCAAATTGTCCTCTTCCAGTTTCTCCTTGTGTGTATTCACCTGGATATTACCGAATCTACAGTTAGTACGGCACTTATTACTCTTCATTCCTCCAGAGATCGATCAACCAGCACAATCCTAAGCAGTATTCCCTTGCCTTCTGCTTTGATTGTTTTGGGAAGATAGATTGAAACCATACGCGCCCCTGGAATATCATCCCCATACATGTTCACAGCTTCGATCCCTTCTAGCCTACCAATTTCGGAACTGCAGTCCTGATCCATTCCGTTGTGCCCTACGTCGCGCAGTCTATCGATAGCAGATCAAGTCGAAAGCGTATGCCGTCAAATGTCCCTTACACAGATTTTCAATTATTTCCTGCTCTTCGAGTGAGTATTTTTTCCAGAAATTCTCGTGGCTTCACCTTCGCCCCTAACCTGCCACAGATTTCCCCTTCTGCCCCTCTTTTGGCCTGATATCTACTGCTCTCCCATTCCTAAGTTCTGTTGTTGAAGGTTTAGGTCTCGCCTAAGGGTCTGTGAAGGTCTCATCCGATTTCAAACATTTCTTCAAATATCGTAGATACCATTTCGCTCCTGCGACACTGAGGTCTATTTTCTTTCTGATATTTGATATGCCGACCTGGGAGTATTTTTGCTGGTTCCTACCCTCTAATGATGGACCTTTGCGAATTGTTACCTTCCCGTCCGGACCAACGTTGAACTTGGTTTCCCTCCCTGACTTCCCAACCTCTTTCTTCTTGAATGTTTTCTGCTGGTCATCTGCGTCGCAGAGATGGACATCCATCTGACGATCATAATAAGTAATGTGTCCGGATGGCCCGGAAGGTAGCGGAAGGTCGCGGTTCAAATCTCACTGGTAGCAGAGGGATTTGTAATCGTGACTGGATGTCGGATACCAGTCGACTCAGCTGTAAATGAGTACCTGAGTCAAATCAGGGTAATAATCTCGGTCGAGCGCAATGCTGACCACATTGCCTTCTACAGTATACTGTAGTGTACCGTCACGGCCTTCAATGAAGTGCTCTAACATACTTCAAGGCCCTGATCCGATATGTATTGTTGTGTCAACGATTATTATTATTAAAAGGACTTTCACCGCAAAGGATGTATTAGATGTGTACATCCATAATAAAAGCCATTTGATGTATGCATGCATCGTTTGGTGGCCGAGACTGAGCTTTGCTAACAGCAGGAAGCAACTGGAGCATATACAAAGGGTCGATTGCCTAAGTATTATTGAATCAATAAGTACTATACCGACTGCGGCACTTGAAACTATCCTAAATCTATATCTATCCCGCATTCATTTGGAGGTAAAACTTAAAGCAGCGAACGACGCATATAGGCTCGATACCATTGGTGCGAGGAGAGGCGGATAAGTATCCGATCCGATGCCGGCCGAGCATATGTTTCCAAATTGGTTTTTAAAAAGATATATGCCATTTCATTGCCAGCAGGAGAATGCTTCCAACAAAAATGCGCAACATCCGAATCTGTTCCGACAGTCGGGAAGCGTTATCAGCACCCAACAGCAACAACATATCAAGTCACCAGTTGCTGAAAATTGGTCGACTAAACGAAACATTGCTGATGTAGGGGCCAGGCTACTCAAACGCTCGCAGTTCATAAGGAAGCTGACAGACTGGCTTGGCGAAGATCTGGACCCACAGTGGTGGTGCCAGAACTAGCTTTTGGCATCCAGCCGTCCACCGTCAACTCTCAGCGGTGAAATTGCAGTTTTCGTTTCAACGAAAGAGAAATTTGCTTGAATTCCAAAGCTATCCTCCGTCTGAGCTGTTTATCCGGGGTCCGCTTAGTGAGCGCTTTCCGCTGAAGCGTCCTTTTCCACTTGCTAATTAAACTGCTGATGATATGGTCAGAATAACCATTCAATTTGGCGACCTCCAAAATATACTACTTTTTCATCACTCTATTCCGAGGGAATGGAAAGGTTAACACCCGCTGAACCATGTGGTTGAAAGAGGTAACTTTGTGTTGATAAACGTGGTTCGAAGTGTTGGGGATAACTCGTTTGTGTCAGTTGGTTCCCTGAAGATTTCCAGGTCTACCGCTTCAACAGCAGATCCAAGAAAGGTAATTGACCTTCCTTTTCCATCACCAGGAAAGACGATACTAGGGTACAGTTTATTGAGGTAGTCGAGATTTCTTTCCACATAATTTTTCTTGATGACAGCCACATACAGCCTCCAAAATCTTGCCATCCGATCTGCGAAGTTAACTTTGTTCCAGGTTGACCTTGAATATTTCGCTGTTCCCGGTTTTTGGATTTATTTATTTTATTTATAACTAATAGAGATTTCAACTGGACACTGTCCTTTAAACTACCATATGCAAAACATGGTGGTCAAAGGGTAGTATAGGTCCCAGGGCGAAACGTGGATTGGTACACACGCGGAGGCATAAAACCTGGCAAATGCCTGCTGAACCAACACCAACAGCTCTACTACCAAACCCTATCTCCACCTCCACGTGGTGACCGCTGAGAGCTCTTTCGTAACGAAAAGCTGCAGACGGAGAACGATGAAGGCGAGTCTCTCGCGCCGAAAAACGGGACAAATTGTACCAACTGGTCAATCCTACACGGAAAACAACTTGTTACGAAGCCACAACAGGAGCCTCGGACTGGACGGATTACAGAACGACGAACCGGGCAACGACAACGGATTAACCATTTGCGCATTTTCTCATGGAACGTGCGCTCTCTGTACAGAGATGACGCTCATAAGCAGCTAGCCGATACCCTGTCCCAATAGAGGGCTGATGTAACAGCGTTACAGGAAATGCGTTGCACAGGGACCGGTTTCCTGGAGAAGAGCCGCTACGCCATACATTATAGTGGCCATCCAGTAAACCATGTGCTCGGAAAAGGTTTCTTAATCAGCCAAAAAATGAAACCTGCTGTTATCGGCTTTGAAAACATAAGCGAACGGCTATGCACTCTGCGCTTGCGAGGCAAGTTTAGAAATACAAGCCTCATTAATATCGACGCCCCTACAAAGGAGACTGCAGAGTCGGAGAAGGATAACTTCTATGAGGCAGTAGAACGAACCCTCGAAGCCAGTCCCAGATATGATGTCAAAACCATACTTGGGTATTTTAACAGCCAAGAAGGGAAGGAGCCCGTATTCAGGCGATACGTTGACTCCCATAGCTTATACCAAAATACAAATGATAACGGACTGCGGATTATTCAATTAGCAGTGTCACACGAAATGGTTGTTGGAAGTACCTGGTTTGCGAAACATACATGGGCCTCTCCAGATGGAACCACCTTCAACAAAATTGACCACGTGTTGATCGAACGCCGCCACCTCTCAGCCTTGATGAATGTCATCAAATATAAGGGGCCAATATAGACTCGGATCACTATCTCGTTGGCATGGTGCTCCGAGCTAGAATAACAACACCAGCCAGAATCCCCTCTGACAATCAGGTGAGAATTAACACTGAAGTCATCCATAACACAGCCCTCCGCAACGCCGACAAGAGGGAACTGGATTCCGCAATAACCGCAGTCAACAGAGCACCTGGAGAGAAAATATGAACAAATGATCTTCACAACTACCTGAAGAACGTCATCATTGATACGGCCACAAACATACTTGGCCCCAGCCGCAAAAAGAGTCGGAACAGCTGGTTTGACGATGAATGTAAGCTAGCAACGGAACGGAAGAATGTTGCATACCGAGCCATTTTGGATTCTCAAAGAACGCAGGCACGCGTAGAGACTTATCACGAACTCCGTCGAGCGGAGAAGCGACTTCACAGATGGGGAAAAGAAGCCTGGGAGAAGCAACAAGTCTGTGAACTAGAAAAGTACAGGGAGCAACCGCACCAGCCGCGCAAGTTTTACCAACAAGTCAGCAGGATGAAGTCTTATACACCTCGATACTCATCCTGCCGAGACAAAGAGGAAAATCTGATTTCCGACAGAATGGACATATTGGAGCGATGGGTGACTACTTTGATAAGCTAATGAACAACCAGAACATCGGCAAGTTGGAGGTCCCGCCAACCGAAGACGACGGACAAACACTGCCACCACCAAATATAGGAGAAAGAGTCCGCGCAATTCATCGGCTAAAAAATCATAAGTTGCCAGGACCCGATGGAATTATAGCCGAATTAGTTAAATATGGGGGCGACCAGTTACACCAAGTGGTTCATCAGCTTGTGCTCAAGGTACGGGACAGCGAATCAATGCCTACCAATTGGCAACGAGGCGTTATCTGTCTCATACATAAAAAGGGAGATATCACACAGTGCAGCAATTATAGAAGTATAACGTTATTGAATGCCATCTATGAGATATTCTCCACTATCTTGCTAGGCCGGATAGCCCCATACGCCCAGAACATCATTGGCCCATACCAAAGAGGCTTCACTCCAGGCAAATCAATAACAAATCCGATTTTCTCTCTGCGGCGATAGCGATAGACAAACTGTTGGAATATGGACACCAGTTGCACCATTCTTTCATCGACTTTAAAGCCGCCTATGATATCACAGCGAGGGTAAAACTGTACACGGCCATGAGAGAATTCCGTAGCCTACATAACGACAAAATCTATGAGCGATACGATGACCGTCCGGTTGTGGATAAAATCCGGCTCAATAGGTTACGGTGGGCGGGTCACTTAATCCGTATGGATGAAGATGATCCCACCCGGAAAGTCTATAAGGGCAATATCTATGGTAGGAAAAGAAGACGAGGCAGACCCTGCCTAGGATGGAGCGATGGCATAGATCAGGACGCCAGACAGATGTCTGGAGTTCGTTATTACGGCAGGCCTACACGGATACCGGTTGTTGGGACGTTGATGATGATGATGATGCAGCCAATGTGAAGAGGAAGAAAAGACGACCTTGCACTTCATACGCAGTTGCCCGACCTCCTCAAATCTCGGACGAAAACACTGCGGCAAGGTTTTCTTCAGAGAAGAATCTGCACCTTCTTTGCCGCTGGAAAATGTTCTCAGATTCACAAAATCCTGCAAATGCCGCAGCCGGGAAGCCATTGTATAAGCGATTTACGTGGATAGTACAATGGGCCCAGCAAGGCGATAAAGCTTGAGGATGAGGCTTCCCATACTAAACTGAGCATGCGTTTTGTTTGAAATCGAATGACAGTGTAACCGTCGAAATAATATTATTTGTTTCCAATTTTAGCCGTTGAATTACTTTCTCTATTGTCGTGTTACTTCAAAATTATTCATAATGAGCCTCATTGCCAGCAGATGTAAGTGCTCCAAAGACACGGATTTATATGAGATACCAAGCATCGTCCAGAGATATTCGAAGATATCGCCGCAGCTTTCGATCCATCAAAAGGATCGCAATGCGGATGCTTACAAAGCTTTTATGAAAAAAGTAATTATTTTTTGTAGTTCACTTCTGCTAACATAATTCTTTATCAGCCTTGCCTCGTTAAAATCTAGATTAGCGGAAATGGACGCGAAATCATATTGGAAACGACTATGCTCCATGGAGATGATAATACCGCGAAAAAAGGTGGTGGAGATTCTAAGCTTTGTAAGATTTATATTATAAGGCCGAGTAAGTATGAAAGCGTTAATGTTGGTTACAGTGACACGATTAAATCCCTCCAAAGAGGGTTCAAACAGATACAGCAAGGATCATTTCGGGAGTACCATCCCCGATGAGTTCAATGAACAACGTGCAGATGCTACTGTTTTTACATCGGAAGAGAAGGTAAGTGAAGGGATTTAAAAAAAAATTGGTTCGTTCTGTGTCTGGCTGTTATTGGAATGCTTTACATCCATTCAATTTTAAATGGAACGAAAAAGGGAATTCCAGTAGTTGCAGGATTGCGTTGAAAATCGCATTTCGGAATTCTTGCCCAAATTATTTATTTCTCGTGAAGAATACCTCACAAGATATTATTTCCCTGTGACTGCATTCCTCCGAATTAAAATCATTTAAAAGAAAAAAATATTATTCCCCTAGGAGAAAATGTTTGCCGAAATGATGAGTCCATGGATGAAAGCTAAGCCTCAAAAGCAGGTATAGGTTACATTTTGAGAAATTTATCAGAAGCTGAAGTTAAAAATTTATACCAGGCCAATTCCAAGATAATTATAAGCGGAGAAAAGAAAATAGATGAGAGAAATCACAAGGTACAGACTATTATTTCCAATCCTTTTGCTTTTCATATCTTATCCAAACTTCAGGACAAGAAGAAGCAAATTGATGCGAAAGCGGCTTCCAAGAACGAAAATGAATTTGAAGAATTCATGGCAAACGCAACAGTTCAAGATTTGCAGAGATATGTGCGTACCAGCTGAAATTATTCATAGTTTCCCAAAGGGTTACCAAATTGGTTATCAGTTTCTAGAGCTTTAATATATAATCATTTACTTTATCTAATTGCTCATCTCATCCCTCCTTTCTCAGTTCCGAACTATATCGTCTAGGACTAGCTCAAAACCGTGCAATTTTTCAACGGATACATTTTTGAGAGCAGGGAAAATTCAAGTTGACCACGAGAGAGTGAAACAACTGCGGGCTGAGAACTTCACAATGGTTTTTAAAATAAACCAAATAATGCGCAGTAAGGTAAAACTAGAACTTTATCCCGTTAATATTTTCAATTCCAATAAAAAAATCCACCTATTGTATTGCTCTGGGAGTTAGGGATAACAAATAAAGTCCTCCTGCTTGTCGAAATTTGTGGGCTAGCAACCTGCAAATTTCGAAACTTTTCTGCTACCAAAACGTCAGTATCGCCTAGAATGGTGAAGATATTTGGTTGCGGAAAATAGACTATGATTGGTTCCTGGAATGTGCGCACTAACTCGAGCGAGAATTCCTTCGAAATAAGCTGGGCATTCTGAGCCTTAGCGAAGTAAACTGGTGAGACTCTGAAGAGTACTCCTCCCCATTGCAGTAATTAATTTAGTACTCTAGAAAGCTAAATAGCAGTAGACTCGAAGCCGATGACGTGTTGCCTTTAACACTCTCTTGAGCTTGGAGCAGGTTTCTGACAGACTTCTGACTGCAAGATTCCAGTTCATGTTAAAAAGCATCACAATTGTACAGTATTTTGCACTGACCAAACACCACCAGAGCTGCAAATCGACCGCAAATACATATAATCCAGCTGTCGAAGTTGGGAAAGCTATCTTGCGGATCGGACGCCGGGTGCCCTGAATAACCCGCCTGAGCCGCCATCAAATATACTCTTTCCTCGGGTGTTCCGAAAAGGCGTCATAAGATCTGCTGACGGAATCGTGAAAGCGTATCAGTGAAAGGACACAAACACAAAATGGAATTCATTATTGTGATGGTCAGGGCAGCGGAAAATGCCGCAGAAATCAATGATTTCAGAAGTGTTTACCACATCACATTAACAATCGATTCCTCATTTGCGATGACGATCATCTGAAGAAGTGGAAGAAACATTTTACCACAGTTCTTAACCATATCACATCCAACGAAGTTCCATCACTTATGGATAAAATGGATACATGACATGCGGATACGGACTGTTCCTCCAAGAAGAAGGGAAATCATTTGGCCTTTCAATGCGAGCGGTTTCCCCGCAGAATTATTTATCAATGGACCTGTGATCTCTCTGTCTGTTACTTCCTCAAAAAAAGGATAACAGTTAATATTCCAAAGAAGGGCACCTGTTTTGAATGTGGTAAAGAAAGAGGTGTCTGTGGGCTCTCTGCCTTCAATAATATCTAAAATAATCCTGGGACGCATCAAAGAACATCTTGAAAGCTTGATTGACAGAGAGCAAGCTGGTTTCTGGTCCGGATCCTGCTGTGTTGATCACACCAACACCTTCTGGATCGTTTTGGAACATTGCCCGGAATTTAGATCTCACTTCACCTATTCTTCACTGATTCTGATGAGAAAGCTTTCGACATTGTGAACGTGCGTAGTCTACCCAGTAGAGGCATTACGGAGAAATTATTAGTTATTATCAGAGGTTCTGACACTGGCATCTCATTGCCTCTCCCTATCTACATTAATGGGCAGAGCATTGAATTCGTCTGTCAATATATAATACATATGTAGCAATCGTGGTTTTTACCCCCGGTATCACTGAACTGGACACTTGACGCAACAAAAGCTCTACATCCGTTTTCGCTGCCTTGTCTAAACCTGGAAATGCAGTTGTCTCGCTGTTTTCGAACACCAAGATCAAGTTGAGACTGTTTCGTTCTACCAATTCTTACTGTGTTACGTCTGCGACATATTATCGGAATACGCTGGCTTGATACTACTTAAACCAGGAAAAGTTTTCAGCGCATAGCCCTGTCGCTCGGGGGCAATATGATCGGAAGACTGAGGTAAGTTGGAGGTAGGTCAGATATTAAGGGGGCCACAATTCCATTTCAGGATACCTCAGACAATGGAACCCTTTCCCCCAAGATGGGAGTGCAGTGGTGGTGGATTTCGGGGGTCTCGAAAAGGTCTTGAAGAAGCTAAAGCCTATTCCGGAGGACCGGGTACGACACCGTACAGATATGGTTGACCCGCTGTGCCTCACGCGGGGAGAATAGCAATAGGTTTTACAAATCTGGTTCAGAATTTTCCAAACCAATTCAGAATTTTCCAAACCAATTCAGAATTTTTCAAACTAACTTGAAAAATTTCCAACACTAAAACGTTTCCAAGTCAATTTCAGAATTTCCCATTTCAGACTACAGAGTTTTATACCAACTTTTTACGATTCTGAGCAGCTCGTCAATTTTCTATCATTATTTGTTTTAATGGACCATGACATATATTTGCTATTTTTTTTCAAGAGCTCTAAATATAAAATCGTATACTTGTGACTGCAATTAATTCCGCCATTTTCTGTAGAACCTCATCAATGCCTGCAACCGGGAAGAAGCTTAAATTGTGGATTGGCTATTACTTCCAGACCCTTACTCATCCTAGTGGACGCCATTGGACCCTTATATTCTCAGGCCGGTTTAATGATGCAAATGCTGATAGAAAATTGGTGGGCAGCCCATATTTTTTCCAACCAACCCCAACTTCATCCTTATCCAGTGGTAAAAAATTGATTTAAACTTGATAGAAGGATATTCAAAAAACTGAATTGGAAATGGAAAATTCTAAAATTGACTTGGAAAAGTCTGAAGTTAATTTCTGGAATTAATTTGTAAAAATCCGAACTGGTTTGGAAAATTCTGAACTCGACTTGCAAAGCCTATATATAGTATATTCTATCTATTCTATATATCCATTACACCCAGAAAAGATTATGCTCGTTAGCTAGGTTTGAACACTTTTGCTGTAAAAATAAACTCCTAATATTTGTCATCCGCTCCGAATTGACGAATAGCCACAATAGTATATTTCGCCATGTAAATCCACAAGTTTTAATCTAATTATATTTGTTACCATGCTCAATAATTCGATAGTTTACTCGCCTCAAATAGCAACACATGACTTCTTTCTGTTGTACATCATACCAGCAATCCTTCGAAGGCAGTGGTTCACAAGTTGGATCTGAAATCCCTGTCTAAAGCCTTATTTTTTAATTTGAAAAATTAGAATTTTATGAACTTTTATTCCGTCTCTCAACCTACCTACCTACCATGACCGTTGTAAACTCCCTGTTCGTTAACAGATTACAAAGTTACTTCGTACCTCTAAGCCTCTCCTTTGTAGAGTGAATGAGTATCTGAAACTACTTGATCAGAGCCATCATCGTTATAATCAACGGCGCAACAACCTATATCCGATCTAGTTCTGCCTTAGGAAGGAACTTCAGACAACCCGGTTTTGCGCTGAACTTCATTAATCCAATGTCCATTGAAACTGTCTGACGTCCTAACCTACGCAGTTCTCCATTTCAAGTGGGGTCCGTGATCGTCTCCTTTTCCTACCATACATATTGCCCTTATAGGCTTTTTGAGCTGGATCACCCTTATCTATACCGATTAAGTGATCTACTCACCGCAACCTACTGCTACGGATTTTTCCAAACTTAGACGGTTGTGATATCACTCATTGATCTCGTCTTTATGTAGGGGATGAATAGTACATCCTCCTGTAGGGAGTCAAAAATTGTTCGGGAGACACTTCTCTCGAACGCGGTTAATAGTTCTCCAATTTTTACCCTATGGTGAGAATGCTTTTTGCAATATGTGTATTCACTCTAGCAATCATCAATGGTGTTGAGTATGATCCCACGGTGACTTATACTTCCCTGATAAATCTTGTTTTTCTCGTTTAGAGCTTGTCCCTTTCGACAACAAAGTCAATCCGAACTGCCACTTCCTCTAATTCGAAATGCCTAAGAATATGTAGTCTTTCTCAGGCGGTGGAAGAAGAGGTGATTGTTAAATCCCCAGTGCGATAACTAGAGAGGAAATTGCGTACGATACAATCGTAATTACATTATAAAACCTAAAATAATTCCAGAACACATTAAAGAACACTTTGAAAGCTTGGTCCACTGAAACTCGGCTAGCCGGTCTAGATCTGACTATGCTTTCCAGTTCAGTACCCAGCGGATCAGTGTCGAATAATGGACGGTGGTGAGATCCCTGTATGACTTGCTCTTCATCGATTTTAAGAGAACATACGATAGCATCCACCGCTATTAAATCTAGTATGGTCCTCGCAAGAGAAACATTCCGGACAAATTAAAACATAAATATTTTCAGAATACACAATCCATTGTTGCAACTTGTCACTGACATTACTTCCTTTTGTAATAGGTGCCGTTTTCTATGCTGCCTTGTACTCGACCACGCTGACGACATCTATTTACTCTCTCAGCGGGTCAGGGACCTTCGCCAGATGGCTCTGGATTTGGAAAGAGAGCTAAGAAGGGGTCAGACGGATAATTGAACTCTCCCTATCTGCATTAATGGGCAGATCATCGAAGGCATCGATCGGTTTACATATCTTGGAAACTGGGTTTTTGTGGACGGTGGCAGCTATCTGCATGTTGCCCGAAGCATTAACAGTGCTAGGTTCCCTTTCTCTGCCCTGTCTAAAATCTGCAAATGCAGTTATGCACAGGCGTGGCACTCGTACAAAATGTGATCGAAAGATTGCAAAGAATTGGAAAGGTCACACATTAAGGAGGGGCTATCTGGAAAACTCCACTTTCCCAAGGTGACCAAAAAGTGGGTCGACGCAAAGGCACTTGGCGCAGAACAGTAGAAAAGGAATGCAAGCTTCTCAGGAAGTCGTGGAGGGAGTTGAAAGTATTTCAGGTAACCGTGAACGATGGCACGTAGGTGTGGTTGGCACGCTATACCACACCAAGGGGTTCATACGAATATAACTCGACATCTTTGAGATACTTTGCAATCACTAGTTGGTTCGTCGTTAGCGTAACCCTAACCGTAGGCTACCGGAAAGTTAAGTATATCAAAAGTAATATATTATTAATTACCCCCTTCAGCCTTATTGTATAAAAAGTATACAAATCTGGAAGAGAATGCTTCACCATGAGGTTTATCACTTTCAGATACCGGGGACAGCTTTTGCCACTTTTATAGTCTTTTCAAGGTCGCCTATTATATGGACGCTTCGAAAAACTTAGGGAATGGGTCCAGTCTACTGCTCGAAGTTTGGTAGTCTCCTTTGCTTTTCCTAATTGCCAACAGCTGGACTCTGGTTACTATGAAAATTACAGTTTCATGCAGAATTCTCTGGAGATAGTCTGCATTCCTTCATTTCTGAGAGAATAAAGTCTCAATCATTTTCATCACCAGCTTAAGGTATCTAGTTTGCGAAGATATGCGGCCTCTGAATCGTCCCATTGCAATTCTGTAAGGACTCTTTCAAGAATTTAAGCCCGTTTTTGAACGAAGTACCTGCCATGTACCACAAATTTTTCCTCTTTTTCTTCGACCTGAATCCGCCGTTCCTTTCTATTTCATATAGCTCGCCCAGCACCAGCTTTTGATATTCGAAACTTTTGGTTTAATTTTTTGGAGCGGCTAATAATTTTAGTTTTTGTTTGAAGTAGTCAGAAAGCTTCCCCGGCATATTGTCTTTTGCTGCGAATAGTATCGAGAGTGATTTCCAATTCGATTTCTTCTGAATGTATCCATTTCCCGAAGTACCTCCTACGCACCCCCGCCAACCAGTGCTCAGTCCTTGACTCATTTTTCTGCATATTTGTTATGGGTGTATACTTTATACGACGGTAAAGAAGTTATCCCCCACATAATCACTACAGTCGAATGTACCGACGAATGGAAGTTTGCTAGCTCTCTCCCAAAAGCCACACTCCATTTTGATGTTGTGCTCCGGGGGATATTTAGTCCATATATCAGAAATGTGCAAAATATCAGGTTGTGCAGTCTGCAAGGAGGTGCATAAATATATATTTACACATGGTAAAATGTTAAATCAAGCAGCATAGTTTATTCAAGAGTCGTTGACCGATTGACATGAAATTTTAGGGGGATGTTAAAACCATATCCAACGCCTACAATTTGCCAATCTGGAATTTGAGGAAGGATCTTATAGAAGCGAGGAGGAGTATAAATTTTTGTTTTTCAAAGCTTGATTAGGACCTGACGAAATACATGTTAGTCCCGACATGGATCGGGAAAAAAGGGTCAGGCGTCGAAGAGTACAAGTACGAAATAGAACGGGTCAAATACTACCAACATAAAAATTTGAAAAAAAAACTCATGATGACGTCCCTGTACGAAATATATAAAGTTTATGATACTATATTATGAAATTTTGGAAATTTCCTAAAGAAAATACCGTTTTTGTTTCAGTGAACTTAATCTGGTTATATATAATTTCAGGGTAGAGTTGACCACATCCATCAAAATATTCACTTTTCAAGTAAAGTAGATGCAATGATAAGCAAAGTCAAGAAAATTGAAAGGAAAAATCGCCAAATGTACAAACGAATACAAAAGACGGTAATTTCTATTTTCTTCTATCTAAAAAGGACAATGATTTTTAGGCTAACAATTCGTGTCAAGGCAAATAGGTTATTGAAATCAAGAATGAAACCTCATATAGGGCGCTGTAGTGAAATGAGCAGCAGACGTTCTTCTAACTCTCCCCGACGCACTATGATTACGGCGAAACTGCTGCTGATTCGACAGACTTCCTTTACGATATTGATTTATCACACCAGTTTTGGATCCGATTAACCTGAAGATTTTAATGCTTGGCTCTGTTAGAAGGACTCATCCACTTTCTTCTTGGAAATCACACTTAACCATGTCTGTTTTTCAGTAGCTTTCATGAATTTTCAAACTATAAAAAAATAATAAGTGTTAGTTCCTTCTTTCAACTAATGTCTTCTGGATAACTAGGTAGTCCTGTAGCTATGTCCAAATATGACCCTGAAAATTGGGTTGTCCTGTTCTCAATCGTGAAGCCTGCGAAAAAAATTTTATCGTCAACCGATTCTGCTATGATAAATTCACGCGTCGATGTTGTTGCACCTGACAAGATACTCTCTCGTATCTTTCCTTACCACCCCTTCAACGCTAAAATTTGGTGCTTCAGAATGCATGGGAGCTATGGAAATATAAACAGTGGTATTATACTAAAACCGGGTTAAGCCTCCGCCAACTGGGTCCTACTACCAGTTTACAGTTTAATATATTTTTTGTTTGCACAAATTTAAATTGATAATTTTTTCATTTTTTTGAAACTTTTTTTTATTTAACATATGGTATCACTTCCATATTTGCCTAAATCTTATCTTCATTTACTTTCCCTACATATGGGTTCGCATTTTACATAAATTAATACTTCCACTAGAATGGTGCACTGCCAACAGCTCGTCAGTTGGAAGCGGAGTGGAAAAATACTATTAAAGAAATGCGTGCCAGAGCCAAATACCCCTTGACCCTACCTGGCTTGGTAAATTTGGAGCAGATTGACGAAGATGATCGACCAAGGTAATCGATTTTTTTATTATTTATTCCGTTAAAAAAATGGTTTACTTTCTCTCCTCCTGCTGCAACACTTTAGGCATAAGACCCCACCTTGACAATAACCCTTGGACATAGTTTTTTCTATTGGTGGTGATCCAGTAAGTAGAGCCACCTTCTCAATAACGGAGATACCGGCCCGAATGAAAATTATACAGAAAACCAGATTGGAATATTTCAGTTGATCTGCACTGAGGTGTGGCCCGGTCTGCACAGTCGATTTTCTCGACTTTTCTTCGTTTTGGCACCGCTCTGCTCACGTTACTTGTTCCAGTCAACAGTTCGAATGGTTATTCCAACTATCTCATTTTGTAAACACATTACAGTTGAAAGGGATATGGATAGGTCGGAAAATATGTTGAGTTAAACCAGTTGAACAGAAGCTTTCAGGAGAACGAAGTAATAGATACACCAGTCTAGTGTGCAATGCATCATTGTTAAATTTCTTGCTCGTGAAAGCATAAGCGTTGAAATCTTTCAGTACAGCTGCATAGTTCGAGGTTCCAAAGGCTCAAATTTTTACCTGGCATGAAGCTTGGAGCGAAAATTACGCGAATCCCTCTATTATCCCCTTTGCTTCAGCTTTTTCGTTGTGTATCTCTATTCCGAGCTCCCCTGGAAAACCCCACATCTGTGAAAAATCACTCCCTTCTCTGGATGTTTTATGACGAGCATACTTTAATAGTAATAATAATCGTTGGCGCATCAATCCATATTAGATCAGGGCCTTGAAGTGTGTTAGAGTACTTCGTTCATGACCGTAACGGTACATTACAGTACACTGCAGGGGACAATGTGGTCAGCAATGCACTCGCCCGAGATTATTTCGCCGATTTGACTCAGGTACTCATTCACAGCTGAGTCGACTGGTATCCGACGCCAAATGACGATAGAAATTCCACTGTCACCAGTGAGAATTGAACCGCGACCTTCCGTACGACAGTCTTGTGCTCTAACCACTCAACTATCCGGACGGTTACGAATATGCTGTGTTTAGTGACGAACTAATAAGCAATTCCCATTGAGGAGATACTATATAGATAGAAATTGCCCTACCTAATAATAATAACTTCGCTGTGGCCGGTCCCAAGCCCGGTAGTCAAAGGAAGAGGGATGGATAGGTTCAGTCTGAATGACTGTACGCCACCGCAGCATCTCAGATGATAAGTGGCCCATTTTAATATTATATATTTCTCACATCCAAGCACTTTCAGTTAAACCCGCAACCGATTTTATGAAAATAAGGTAACCAATCTAAAACTCTTCCTGGCCTCTTATTAGCCGCTTCCACACTTTCCTCCTAGTGCTTAAAAATTATAGTTTAGGCACCAATGTCTGCCGCTTCCATAATGCTGGAAGATTTCCTCGGTAATGTATGTTCCGTACAAGTTGATACATCCTTATCTTTATCGCCTGCTTGAAAACCTTATTAGGCTTGCCTTTTGAGCCCGAAGTTTTATTTACCCCTATCCTGCTGTGAAATCCTGGAATTACTTCTGTGATTACTACCCGTTACTACTATTGTCTATCAAGTCTCTTATGTCAATCATGATCCCTCCTTTGCTGAAGGAATAATTCTAAATGACGATAAAATGAGTGCACATGATTGCTTGTATGGCTTTTAATTGAACCGAATACAACCTTCTAGAGACTCTCTACAAACTTATATTCTCCTTTGAGCTCACTACTTTTAGATGTCTCCCTCACTGTTCTACACAACTAACTTTCCTTCCTAATCATTCTTACCTACCACCGTCTGGGCAGTTGTCCAGTCCGAAACGAATGATAGACAGGTCAATATTCAATCAGTAGTTACATTTATTTCTGGAAAATGTCCGCAATCTTAACATTGACCAGTATTTTTTCGCCCTCTACAAAAATTTATTGGCCCATGCTCTTGTTGAACAGCTTAAGGGTCTCCTCATTGTAGATTTCATACAAGCTCCCTCCATACCTGGAATAAAATTGTCTGGTGGGCGATGTCACGCATATTACGGTTTCACCAGTCTAATCCGCGATGATGCATGCATCATTGCAAAGATTCCTGTAAGGTTCACTTGGGTTGTAAAAAATGCAAATCCTGAGCGACTCCGTCGTGAGATCTGTGTTTCTTTTTGGAATCGGAACTAGACGAGTGATTCTCCACTAAGGTAGGGCAGATTTCTGCATCCATAGAGAATTTAAGCTGTCTTTGAGCAAACTCATTCAGGCTACGCAGCATAACATTGGGATATCATCTACCCTTAGAGCGGATGAGAAAACATATTTGGAAAGTATTTTTATTAGATTCCCAGGTGAAAAAGGTTGGGGTAGTGAATGGTATTGAGCCCTTAGTAGAACAACGTATTTGACATTGTATTCGTCATTCCATGAGAATTATCGTTGAGTTTCCTGCGAGGAGTTCCGGATTCGTTTGATGAAGGTCCACAACTCTGTAAGATTTGAGGAATGGGTGATTTCCTCAATTTTGGCGTTCCAATGCAGACGTTTGGCCTCCCGGACTTTTTATGTCCATTAATCTGAAGCTTTTTTGAATAAACTAAAACTCATTGGATTTGATGTAGCATGAACAGCTTTTAAAGAAGATTTTAGAGATGGGCTCCACTAGCCTTTTGGCTTCCTAGAGTTGCTTTTAATGTGAAAGGCGTTGGCATGAAGTTATACTATTTATTTCTGTGGAAAGTGTTATGTTTACTAGGTTTTTTTTCGTAAACTGCGTGCTATATATAATTCTGGCCTTTGGGTAATAGAAGTGGATGAGATTAGGATTGGGCTGTGGTGGCTGTTGAGATGATGGTAGTTAGGTTTTCCATTATTAAGGGTTTGAAACTCTCTTCCAGAGGGGAGTTCTGAAAAGGCTCGACCATTGGGAGAATTGATAGTGATAATATAATAATAATAATCGGCGCAACAATCCAATTGGATCAGGGCCCTGAAGTGTGTTAGAGCACTTCATTCAAGACCGCAACGGTACACTGTAGGAGGCAATGTGGTCAGCATTGCGCTCGCCCGAGATTATTACCCTGATCCCTGACTGGTATCCGACGTCAAATCACGATACAAATTCCACTGCCACCAGTGAGATTTGAACCGCGGCCTTCCGTACGACAGCCTTGTGCTCTAACCACTCAGCAACCCGGACACTGCAACTAAGCTAAGACCAAATAGTAAATTCCAACTATTTTTGTCAAGGATTGCATACAGAATCAAGGGGCTTGAGCTCTCAATCAGAAACGTTGGTCCCACATGCAGACCTCGAAAAATCCGACAATCTCCCTGTGTAACTTTTCCGTACAGCGGAAAATTCTGGGAATCCTTGATGTTTCTCAATGAACTGAACAAGGGGATGATCGTTAAAATTCTGTCTTGAGTGTGTCCTGCTGTTACAAACATACTACATAAAATCATCCTGGAACGCATCAAAGAATACTTGGAAACATTGATCGGGAGATAATAGGATGGTTTTTCCTCTGGTTTCCCTTTACCAACCACATTAAGAAAGAGAATTGATAGTATCACCCCCTATTTGAAAACGTGCATTGAAATCACCAGCTAGAACAACGTTTGAGCTGCCCTCCAAATATCAATTACCACTTTACTACTTCTTCATTGTAAAATAACAAAACTTACTGAACACAACTGAGACTTGATGCCAAAAATTCATACAGGAACATGCCCACTATAAATCAAAATGCTAACATCCATAGTGGAAAACCCATACTTTCATTCAAAACGAAGAGATACAATCGACCCCTTAAACCAGACAAAAGGATACCTACGTAGTACGAAATACAGATGGTTAAGTTCCAGCGTGTAGTCCCGGTGCACAGCCAACTACTAGGACGTTCTCCTGGTGAGTCTAAGGATCAATTAGGCAGATAATTTTCTTACTCGACCGACCTGTTAACTGACCCTAATACCCTACCCTAATACACGAAAACATACCAATAGCGCAGGATGAAATTATGAATAGTTCACCCCACTTTAAGCGTTATGGCCATTCTTGTATTAGAACTAGTTACTCAACACCTGATGCAGTAGTAAGATTGTTAAGGAAAAGCTGAAGTGAACTATTGCCCACAGCATAACTAATTTCCATTTAATGTACATTCAGGCATTATTTTCAAATACGAGGACTTTTCAAAAAGTAATGTTAAAACGCTGTACAAAATTATATAATCTCGACGACAAATCGACATATTATTTTTCAAAGCAACCTCTCTCAGTTGCTGTACACATTAAAATTCTAGGCCGTCTTTTGCAAGCTCCTTACATTGCGCCGTCACAACTTTCGCTACTTCCTTATTTGACTTGATTTCTTGCCCCTTAGGGGGAATTTCATTACGGGGAACAGTAAAAAATCATGCTCAATTCTTGGGGTTCAGTTTTGATACCGACGTAAACTGGTGGTTAAAACAAATTTGTCACAATCTCCCTGGACTCTCTGACCTTAGGGCCTTCATGTTAATGCAAAAATCCCTGGGAATGGAAAGGATTATCACTATTACCTTACCGGCGCTGCGACCGTCTTCGAACTGCAGGTAAAGATGACTAAAAGAATTCTGAACATGTTGGTTTGCCACCTTTTTCAACCCGATTTCCCCCTTGCGACCATTGTCGTGGATTGGTACCCACGATGGAGCATACAACTTGGGAAATGCCTGCTCAACCAACACCAACAGTTCTACTACCAAACCCTATCTTCACCTCCAAGTGGTGATCGCTTGGAGTTCTTTCTTAAGGAAAAACTGCAAGCGGAGAAATATGAAGGCAAGACCCCCGCAGCTAAAAACGGGACAAATTGTACCAACTAATCCTAATCCTACATGGAAAGTGCAAGTTACGAAGCCACAGAAGCAGGCTCGAACAGGATGGAATTGAAAACGACGAACAGCAACGACAATGGAATAACGATTTGCCCATTTTCTCATGGAACGTGCGCTCAGTATACAAACTGAATGCTGCTGAGCAGCTAGCCGATATCCTGTCCTAATATAAGGTTGATGTAACTGTGGCGCGGCAGGATTCGCAGCATTCGAAATTTATTTCGAATGTTGCGAATACGAACAAATAGATGGCGCGGAACTGTCCACTTTGTAGAGCTCGCCACGGGAGTGGAAGACTAGCGAGGAAAGTGTGCCATGAGTTAGTGGCAGAAAGAAACACATGAGGTGGGATGATTCTCTTCTGCCTCTAACGTGTAAATAGTTGTTTGCTCTTACTGATTCATTAAAATTAATAAATTCCGATTGCGGCAGGATTCGCAGCACTCGAAATTTATTTCGAAATTCGAAATTTATTTCGAATGTTGCGAATGCGAACAAATAGATGGCGCAGACTTCTTATGTCACTATGGATTTCTGGTGGACTTGCAGAATAAGTCCCTTATAGACCCCACGACCAACCTTAATTCGTCGGGACAAATGGTAGCTCACCCAGGCAATAATCCTTCCGTTCTTTTAGAAGACATTACCGACTCTCGTGTTCGGGCACTTCTCCAAAAGTTCAGCCAGATTACTACCGAGTGTAGTCTCTCGAAATCAGTGAAGCACAATGTGCAGCACCACATTAATACTACTGGTTCCCCGATTTTCTCGAAGGTGCGTCCTCTACCACCCCAGAAACTGGCTATTGCGCGGAAAGAATTTGAACAACTTGTTCAACAGGGTATCTGCAGGCTCTCAAACAGCTGTTGGTCTTCCCCATTGCATATGGTCCCTAAGCCAAATGGCGGATGGCGCCCCTGTGGGGATTGCAGAAGGCTAAACGCACAGACTGTTCCTGACCGATATCCAGTTCCACGCAGTTCATGACTTAGCGCATCCAGGCATCAGGACAACAAATCGGCTAGTCACCGAGAAATACTTCTGGCCCTCTATGAATAACGATGTCAATTCCTGGGCCAGAGAGTGCATCGCATGCCAGAAGTGTAAAGTCTCCAGGCATGTAAGGAAAGAAGTGGGCTCATTCCCCCGCACTGCCAAGCGGTTCCACACAATACACCTCGACATAGTAGGGCCTTTGCGAGACTCGCACGGTTATAGGTATTGTCTCACAATCATCGACTGGTTTACGCGGTGGCCTGAGGCAATACCTCTGAAAGACATTACGGCGCAATCATGTGCCGAAGCCCTCTGTCGAGAGTGGATACCTCGCTTTGGCGTCCCTGCAGTGGTCATCACTGACGAGGGAATGCAATTTGAGTCCACCCTATTCTCCGAGTTAGGCAAACTCCTTGGTTTTAAACGCCAGCGGACTACTGCATACCACCCGCAATCCAATGGGATGCTAAAACGTTGGCACCGGACGCTGAAAGCCGCCATTATGGCACGCGACGACCCGTCCTGGTCCCAAGTCTTGCCTCTCGTCCTACTCGGTCTACTACAACCCGCCGAGAGGAATTTGCTGCCAGCCCGGCGGAGCTAGTATACGGGGAGAACCCGAGACTCTCAAGCGATCCGGTCTTCGACAAGAGATCGGGTCTCACAGAGTCGGGGTTGGTGCGTCTGCTGAGGGACAATCGCCGACGCATAAAAGCCACACCACCCACCCGACACTCGTCCACACCTGCCTTTTCGCCCAAGGAACTGGACACGTGCACGCACGTTCTGGTCAGGACGGATGCCGTCCGGAAGCCGCTGCAGCCTCCATATGAGGGCCCGTACCGCGTTCTCGAGCGGGGAGAACATTTCTTCCAGCTCGAGATCGGTGGACACAAAAAGGCAGTCTCTCTGTCCAGGCTGAAACCCGTGTGCGCCCCGAAGCAGCGTCGTGTCCGCTTTGTGGATTGACGGTGAACGAAGTTCCCGGATCAGTCGCCGAAACCTTTAGGTTTCATCTGGGGGCGGAGTGATGTGGCGCGACAGGATTTGCAGCATTCGAAATTTATTTCGAATGTTGCGAATGTGAACAAATAGATGGCGCTGAACTATCCACTTTGTAGAGCTCGCCACGGGAGTGGAAGACTAGCGAGGAAAGAGTGCCATGAGTTAGGGGCAGAAAGAATTCATGTGTTTCTTTCTCTTCTGCCCCTAACGTGTAAATAGTCGTTTGCTCTTACTGATTCATTAAAATTAATAAATTCCGATTATTAAATCTTCGAGTATTGATTGTAAAAACCTAGTCTATGTGTGTGTGGTTTGCAAAGAAATGGACTATTTTAGTTAAATAACAACGTTGCAATAGATCCGCTGGACGGGGACCGGTTTCCTGGAGAAGAGTCGCTACACCATATATTTCATTGGCCATCCAGTAAACCATGTGCTCGGAATAGGTTTCTTAGTCAGCCAAAAAATGAAACCTGCTGTTATCGCCTATGCACTTCACGCTTGCGAAGCGTTCACGCAGAGTCGGGGAAGGATGCCTTCTACAAGGCAATTGAGCACACCCTTAAAGCCCATTCCAAGTATCATATTAAAATCATACTTGGAGATTTCAACACTCAAGTAAGGACGGACCCCGTATTTAGGCGTTACGTCGGCTCCCATAGCTTACATAGAGATACCATTAAGAACGGACTGCGGATTACTCAGTTAGCAGTATCGCACGAAATGGTTGTTGAAATTACCTGGTTTGCGCGGAAACCGGCCCAAAAACATACGTGGGCCCCTCCAGATGGGACCACTTTCAACCAAATTGACCGGGTACTGATTAAACACCGCCACCTCTCAAACTTGATGGATATCAGAACATATAGGGGGGCCAATATAGACTGGGATCATTATCTCGTTGAAGTTTGACGATGAATGTAAGCTAGGAACGGAATGGAAGAATACTGCATACCGAGTAATGTTGCATTCTCAAAGAACGCGGACTCGCGGAGAGACCTTCCAAGAACTCCGTTGAACGGAGTCTGTGACTTCACAGACGGAAAAAGGAAGCCTAGGAGAAATAACGGGATATCTCCATATGCCCAGAACATCATTGGCCCATACCAAAGTGACTTCATTCCACGCAAATCAACAACACGTCAGATTTTCTCTATACAGCAAGTGATGGAAAAAATGTTGGAATATGACATCATTTGAACCATCTCTTCATCGACTTCAACGCCGCCTATGACAGCATAGCCAGGGTAAAAATGTACACGGACATAACAGAAGTCGATATCCCGAAGAAATTAATAAGACTGACTAGGCTGACCTTGACCAATGTGCGAGGCCAGATAAAAGCAGCAGGATCACTCTCGAGACCATTCAACATCAACAACGGTCTAAGGCAAGGCGATGCTCTATTATGCGTCCTCTTCAACCTGGCCCTGGGCAAAGTTATTCGCGATGCGAGACGTAAATGCACCATCCTCTTGTAATCCATCCAACATTATGGGAAGTCTACTTACGTCCAGATTGTGCAGGCGGCTATCGGGGCGAGATCTCGGGCTGCACATTAACGAAGACGAGACGAAGTACATGGTGGCAATATCAGCGCCAAAAACCATAAAATGGACAACATCGAATACAACTTTGAGACCGTTGAAAATTTCTCCTATTTAGGGGCGGAAATCACAACCGATAACATATGACAATGAAATCCGCGCATGGTTGTTGGCAGCCAACAGAGCCTATTTCAACTTACATAAACTGTTTCGCTCGAAACGTCTCACCATAGGGTCAAAGCTCTTACTGTACAAAGAATTTTTGGACCACTACATGAGGATGGACGATTCCGTAGCCTACATAACGACGAAATATATCAGCGATACCCCGACCGTCTGGTTGTGGATAAAACCCGGCTCAACAGGTTGCGGTGGGCGGGTCACTTAATCCGTATGGATCAGATTGACCCAGCCCGGAAAGTCTATAAGGGCAATATCTATGATAGAAAGAGAAAACGAGGCAGAACCTGCCTGAGATGGAGCGATGGTGTAGGTCAGGACGCCAGACAGCTTTTAGGGATTCATTTCGATGGTGGACCTCGGCTCAAAACCGAGGTATCTGGAGTTCCTTATTAAGGCAGGCCTAGACCGGATACCGGTTGTTGCGCCGTTGATGATGATGACCATTATCGTTACTTTTTGAACAGGCCTCGTGCTTTTTCAAAATTCTTTGAAAGGATTCTAGCGGACTTTGAATACCCGCCGAAAGAAAACAAAACCTTAATTTTTAAGTTCTAGTCTCCCAAAATTCGTTTTTCATTACCATAAGCCCTGTAGAGAGCAAATTCGCCCATTAAAGTTTAGAACCTTTGTCGCTTTGTCTAGTATGGTTAATGTGTACATATCGTAGTTCAGTTTTCCAGTTTCCCATCTCACTATATGTATTCGATTAATTTTTCTTTTATTCACAGAGTATTCTTAGAATTAGGAGTTGAAAATGGGAATATTTTAGGAACGATTGTGCTTTCGCTATATCTCGAACTAATGCCAATAACTGTAACGAATTTTGTTGCATTGTGCGAAAATTTCAAAACCAAAGCCAACGAGAACAGAAAAAATGGGATTCCTCATTTAGCGGGCTCTCCTATACATAGGTGAGTCCTCTATGCTAGAATTTAAATTATATACATTCCAATTAACTCGCTATATGATGTTATCAAAGTTTAAAGTGTTTTTTTCCAATATTGCTAATTTAGAAGGAAATATCTGACTATCTACAGAATTGAGTAAAAGTATTATTGATTTCAACTTAGGATATTCCCAGACTTATACTTTGAAGGAGGTGATATCCTAACTGGACATGGTGGTACAGGAATGGCTGCTCGTGGAGTCGACTTCTACCCCGAGCATATGGAGATACCGCACGATCATGAAGGTAAGGATAGAGACACCATATTCCAAAAAGTCATCAACACACCGACTAATTTCCAGGTACAATATCCATGTCTGTGACACCAGATGGACGAATAAATTCCTTATTCGCCATTAGTTTCCGACCTCTTGAGCTGCTGAAAGGCAAGCGTCCCGCATTTGGTCGAGTAGTGAAAGGATTGAAATTGCTGGAGACTATCAAAAGTTACGGAACTAAAAATGGAAAACCTAAACAAAAAATTCTCATCACACGTTGTGGGTTAATACATCCTAAATAATGTACTTTTTAAGAAGCTTAAAATTGTGCGCGTTCTTTAAATAAAATTGGCTGTGTTTTCTTGTAAAATCGCAATTTTCTTTCTTACAATAATAGAAATTATAACAAAAATTATGTACACTGATAGCTTCCATAATCAATCTTCAGTATCCGAATTAGGTGCTAAAATTTGGCTAGCACCGGTTATATTTTTCGGATTGAAAGTTGCTTCAAAACATCGTTTGAACACAGCTCTAGCTTTCTTCTGGCGGACAACGACGGTCGGAGATTTCGGCACGGAATCTACTTCGTTTAACTCTTCCGTATCTTTGAAGGTGACACAAATCCCTTCTGATTCTTTGTTTTCCAAATCAGCATGCGTACTTTCTCTGGGCTTTGGTACAGTTGGTACAGAGAGTTGAGTTTCAATGTTTGCTTGTGTATTTCCTCTTACAATATCTACAGATTCAGATTCATTTCTTGGAGGGAAGTTGAATAGCACTTCGTCGACAGATGATGTTTCCGAGAAATTTGGTTTTGCTCTTTTGAATGCGGTGCCTTCAGAGAGAGATGTCACTTCACTTGTATCGCAAATTCTTTTTCCCATATCATTTCGTGATCGATTTTGTATGGATTGATTACAAGGTTCAATATCATCGGGAGAAAGCGTTGACATGACGAGGTTGGCCTCGAATGTGTGTAGATTGTTTAGTGTGAAGACGACAGGTCTGGAAAACGAAGGATTTGAAACTTTCAAACTTATACTGATAATACTAAGGCATATCTGTATGAATTGAACAGAAAAATCAGATCCTACTACATGTATTCATGGGATATTTACCGGCCAGCTCTCTCAAAATGGACCATTAAATCGATATTAATGGATTCCGCAAATCCAAGGAGGGCCCGAAACTCTCGCAAGCAAAATGTGATTGACGTCTCCTCATCAATTCTATATTTATCAAACTCTTCCGCTCTGAAAGGAAAGAATAAAATCTTTAATGTTCTTGTGTTCAAGTTTAAATCCGTTAAATATCTATTGGATCAAAAAACCATAAACTAAATAAAAAACAGCAATCGAGGCTTAGTGAACATATCAACTAAGGTATTATTGAACTAGGTCTTGTAAACTATTTACATTTCACAATCTTATCTATTGTCTTGACAGCACGTCAGAAATTCAGTACGCCAACAAACAAAATCTGGTCACAAAAAACAGAAGTTGATAACATTCAATTTAGCAATTCCTCAATCGACCAGCTTGCATATTACTTTAAAGCTCAAAATACGATTGCACAAAATTGTCTGATATGAAATATATTTTTTGCTTAATTTTGACTTCCGATGTACATTAAGATTTTCAACAAACTATCAGGAAATTATAAAAATTATGACCCCTCGAATGATGGATGAAAAATAATCAAGTCGGAATATGACCTCGCATTTTGGGTTATCATTGAGTACGGTGTAACACACTAAAATTAGAGGATTTGAAAATTAGGAAGTTTCAAGTTGCGATTTAATGGGATTTGTAACAAACATTATCTTCCGGCGAGTCTGGGACCAAGAGACTTGCAACTCTTAACTACGTCTGAGTAATATGTAATATAAGAATGTTAACTGAACGTAGAAGTCGTCAAGTCATAAAGGTTAGGAACTAGAATCTCATAAAACCACGCATTAGCCAAATAATAATAATCCTCCTGTAAACAGGTGATTATCGAGAGAAGTCTGGATAAATTACTGGCCTGATCCATATGGCTAATGAAACCCTGTGATTCCGTTCTAGCTAATTAACGAAGCAATTCAAACGACGTGGTCAGCTTTCGGGGCCTATTTTTATATAATACGCAAGAAGAAGAAAGATCAAGGTTTCGTACAAAAAACAGCAAAGTTCAGTTAGCGCATTATGAAAAATAATAGCAGCTGGTTAGGCTATCTCGAGCGACATGAAACCGGTGCCACCGTCAGTAGAAATAACGTCGGCCATTCAAATTCCTGGTTGGGAATTCATAACATTAACAACCTCCGTTTTTATGGTATTTATTTCCAGCTTGCTTGCTTGTACTTAAATAAAGATGCCATTGTCCATTAAATGTCTCCAGCCCCTTCAGACAAAACAGAATGAAGTAATGGCGCTTCAAAGCTGGCGTTCATTGTGATTAACGCATCAATGAAAGCCTCAAATTCAAAATACAACGCGGCTCCGTTTTGTCGTATTCTATCGTTCGGAGTGCTAGTTGATTATCAACAAAAATGAACGCCGCTTCTCATTAATGGAGGCAAAGATGTTGTACTAGATCCATTCCAGAGTGCAGTAAATTTATACGAAAAAGACCCACCACAACTTGGTCAGCAGTGATATGATCTTTATCAAATTTCGCAGACTCTCGTCTCATATTATAGACTATATCACTCCATTTTGATTCAGGGGTAATCTCGAGGGGTGTTTCAGTCAATTTCCAACATAAAGTAATGTAATCATTAAGTTTATAAGAACAGATATCGGTATGAAGGGCGAAGGGATATCAGAAAGGGATAGTCTGCGCTTAACCCCGGCCAGTACCTTTACATTCAACGTTGACCACCTTTGCAGTGATTATATTAGGCGAAGAAAATATAAACTCCCTTTTTGCACGCATGCGCAGTTTTAATAAGAATAACTGTTTCCGAATAAAGTGCTTGTAATCGACGGATAGAAAAGCAGCGCAGCAAGTAGTACGTTGTCTCCATGGGTGTCCTACAAATGCGCCGTACTATTTATGCATATTGAATATTTTATGTAACATACTTATACTGAGTGAGGTCTACAGACGAACGACTAAGGATATTTTCCGCTTTCCGCTTTCAGACTTACTAAAAACAGGAAACCAACCCTTTCGGTTGTTTTCCTTCGCTCCTTCATCAGTACATCCCTGAATGAACAGAAAGTCTTTCATCCTATGAGAAACAGATAATAAAAATTTTTCTAATTAAAGACGCCATTGAAACTGTCAAGTCGCTTGAAGCCACATGCCCTGAAGCCAAGTATTTAAGGGAATCTGGAAGTGTGAGCATGAAAGTCTTAGGCATTTAACGTGAGTACCTACCGTGTAGGCATAATCCCACGGTCCTCTTCGGACACAGATTGATTTGGAGGCCACAATCAGAGCCTTACCATGACTGACACAGCAGTATTGGTTTAAACTGAGTGCAGGCTCAGCATTCACACCAGTGGATGCAAGGCCTATCTAACACCTCTGCTGCAACTAAGGGGTACGGCACCCGAGTTGTACAGCCCAACTCCACGCTTGAGCTCCAAGGAGCTCTGCTTGCGATGTAGACATAACCACAGCCAACATAAAACTTCCACAAAGCAAGCCAAGCGCAATTAACCGGGCCAAGAACACATCCTCAAGAATTGTCCTGGAGCATATACCCTCAGAGGACCATCCCGGTTCCCAGGGTACCAGATAACCTCCAGTGAGGCTCTGTGGCAACAGCCACTTCAGATCACCCTCCTCGAGTACGTGGAGACGGCACTCCCCAACGGATTAACTAAAATTAGCTCCACCAGTTAACTACCGCTCTGCGTACAATACAACACGAAAGACGTCACAAGACAACACTAACACCAAACACACAAGACTGGTGGCTGTCCACGATGGCCACTATGGCCATTCGCCCATCATATTGCAGGCGAAGCAGCGTCGAGGCAATCCCTCCTCCGTCGGAAGGCAGCACGAGCAAATTCATTAGCGCATTTCAATGTATCACTGCTAGTAAGGCACTGGCTAAAATCGTACATACAGTTCACCACGTGAACACCCACATCGTCTAGATTGCGGATGTCACAGTACGCTGGACGGACACGGAGGACATGGAACCAGTCCTCTGAGTCGGCCCCACACAGAACGCAACCCTGACTAAAAGCAAGGTTCCGCAAGAAGAGAAACTCATTCAAGATACCATTCCCCGTCAGGAGGAAGCCCATCTCAAGTTCGAAGTCCACGACGGAACTTCTTCTGACGTACTCATACGTAACCCGACCTTTCCCACATTCACAAGCGGTCCTAGGCCCTCCATTTGATCTACACTAACTAAGTCTGTTCGCAGCAAAGGTACGCCCCTCTTGATCCTGTAGGCCGTGGCACGCCGGACTACCTCCAGATCAAATGGAGGAATACCCAACAAGACCTGCATAGCGTCGGTTGAGATCGTACGACATACAGGAAGACATGCTAACCACGTCACTCGCTGACAACCGTAGAACAGTTTACTGCTTTATGCCATCATCTCAAAATAATACAACATAGGGGACCCGTACGTAGAACATGCAAGGAAGAGTCCCACATAAATGGATCTAGCAGCTCCCTCTGCTTAGACCCAATTTAGTTAACCATGGCTTGAGCTTGCGCAGGTGCGGACCCAAGGACATGCGTTCCGTGATCGTGACTCCGAAGTATGTCTTTCTGCCGGTATTTCAATGAAACTCCAATCAGTTTAACCAAGGGCGGACGACGTAGGCAGCCTTTCAGCATGATCACGGCGATTTTTTCGTTAAGACCCCGACACCGACTTTAAGAGACCACGCGTTAATGATGCGAATGCACTCAGTAACCTGCTGCTCGATCTCAAGGCGTCTGTTCCCCTCAACAAGAATGAGGAGATCATCCGCGAAGGCAACACATTCAGCAACGGTGGAAAGCTCACCCAACAGTTCGTCCATCATCAGGTTCCATATAAATGGACCTGCGATAGATCCCTGTGGGCGGGCGCTAGAAGTCTGAGCAAAAACAAACGATGGACGCTGAAGATCAAGTTTCACCGATGAAAACACCCGTGTAGTTCTCGCTTTATTTTGTAAGTTATTGCCAAATCTAAAATGTTCACAACATATCCACAGATTCTATTGACTCTTGCGTCGTTCTCTGTCATTGGGATTTCGAGCGGTGGTGTAATACAGACAGCCCCGTTTCGCTATAAGAATCAACCACAGCAATGCCCAATTTGCCGATTGACAAACATAAAACCGAGGTAGCGCTGGTCCCCAAGCTGTTCGCTCATTGATAAAGATTAGAACTGACGAGCACACCATATATTCCCAACTAGCGTTCAAATACTTAGAAGTCATGATCGATAAAAGCTAAACTTCAACATTGAAGCAAAAAGGAAAGCGGGGAAAAATCCATGCATTCCGATAAAGTGCATTGCAAGCACCATACGCCTACCACTTAGCACTGCGTGAATGTGTTTTGAAGAATCAAAATCGATGGGTTAGTTTACCTAAAGGACACTGGACTCTCTCTGGAATTACACAAGTTATCTCAAAATAGAGTAAATCATACCACAGAGAAGTTAACTACAACCAACCCAATTCCTAAGATGACAGGATGATATCATTTATACCTTCATCACTTGAAGCGTGACGACTCCCCATATTCCCCTACATGTAAAATGATTCTAGATGATGTAGAGCATGTTATTTTTAAAAGATTTACAAGGCGAAGGTGAAAATTGCCCCGAACGACCTGTGAACCACATGTTAACCTCTGAAGCAACTTGGAGGGCGGTAGAAAAGTTAATAAAGGGGATCCAAAATCAAATAAGAGCTTCGCAGGAAAGTAGTAAACAGCAATATGGATCGCGGTTCATAACTGATCCTTCCTCTCGACGTAATACTAAATAGCAGTCTCGCGAGGCAAGCCAAGGAGAAGAAGGTGGTTTTAGTTATTAAAAGCCCCACATAATCGTACGCCAAGAACCAACGACATGTTTTGAACTATTCCTTGCAAAGACCAAAACAAAACAGACAGATGGACGGTGAGTCGATTTTAATACACAGAACCTTAAAAATGGCCGAAAAACATTGTTGAGTTGAAAGTAAATATTTTTGCCCTCTGAGTTGGGACTTAAAAATACACTGAAAGGATGAAAATTTGTGGGCTAGCAGCCTACAAGTTTTGAATCTCTACTGCTAGCGAAGCGTCAACAACGCCTCGGATAGAGACGTACCTTACGGCAACGAACTTTGGCTATCAAAAACGAACTATAAGTGATTTCTGGAACGTGTTTGAGCACAAAGCTTGTCATAAGGTCAGTTGGGTTTCAACTGACTGACGCCGTACGAGAGAAGAGAGTATATCGATGAGCACTGGATCACCATAAAAAATGCTCTTTAAAATCTGGCTGACTGTGGAACCTTGGAAGCGGATCGATGAACAGAAGAGGTTGAAGGTTCTATTGACCGCTGCAATTGATGGTCGAACTTTGATACCGAGCAAAATCTCGTGACAAGAGAGAATTTGCTATTGCGCTGGTCAGGGGAGCGGAAGATGCCGCAGATCGCAATGTTTTCAAGAATGTATACCGCATCATGAAAGAACATGCATGTGGTCGCAAATTTTTCGATGATGCTGTGAAGAACGCCAACAGTCGACTTCTCAACAACTGAACAACTGAAGAAGAAAGAGCACTTCACCGCGGTTCTTAACCGTATCATATCCGGGGAAGTTCCTCCTCTTGTGGATGAAATGGCTAGTCAGCATAACATGCTAATACGAAAATCTTGGGAAGAGAATCCGACCTTTGTCAGAGAGTGGAAGAAGAGGATAATAATCAAGATCCCAAATAAGGAGACCCGTTTTGAGTGTCACACTCAACGTCGTAAAGATAAAGTTTAAAATAATCCTGGAACGCATCAAAGGATATCTCGAAAGTTTGACCAAGCTGATTTCCGCTCGAGATCCTACTGTATTGACCACATCAACGCCTTTTAGATTATTGTAGAACATTGCACATTCCAATTCACTTACTCTCCATCGATTTCGAGAAAGCTTTCAATAGCGTGAGCAAGGAGGGAATCTGGAGTGCTCTACATGGGAGGGGCATTCCGGAGAAACTAATAGCTATTATCAAAGTAACATATGATGGCGCAAAATGTCACGTGTTGTACCGAAGTAAAATCCCAGAGAGTTTGAAGTCCAGAACGGAGTTCGCAGAGTTGCATTCTGTCATCGATATTAATTTTTTGTTATCGGTAATGTTTTTCATGCTGCCTTGTCCGCACGTGAAGGAATTCAATGGACGGTGGCATCTTCCCTCGAACAACTTGACTACGCTGATGGCATCTGATTGCTCTCTCACCGGGTCATGGACCTTGGTAAATGGCTCTGGATTTAGACAGTGAGGCAAGTAGAGTTGGACTGAAGATAAACACCAACAAAACCAAGGTTTTCAGCCTGACACGTCACTACACTGTCCCTATCTGCATTAATGGGCAGAGCATTGATGGCGCCGGACCGAACTGGACGTTGCCCGACGGATTAACAACGCTGCATCCGCTTTCATTGCCATGTATAAAATCTAGAAATGCAGTTATCTGCACACCAAGAGAAAGTTGAGACTGTTCTGTGCTATTGTTCTTTCTGTGTTGCTATATAGGAGTAGCACATGGAGAGTGAACTCCGCTGTTACCCAAAAACTCCAAGCTTTCGTCAATACCTGTCTGCGTCGTATCATCAAAGTGCGCTGGGCTGGCGCTATTTCAAACGAACAACTTGGTCGGCCCACAGGCCTACCACTCGTACGCACTATGATCGAAAGAAGAAAGTGGCAGTGGCTAGGTAACACTTTAAGGAAGAGCGACAATTGCATTGCGGGTTACGCCATGCAGTGGAATCCTCTCTCCCAAGATGGCCGATGAGTAGGTCACCCCAAGGGCACTTGGCCCAGAACAGCAGAAGAAAAGTGCGAGCGTCTTAGAATGTCGTGGGTAGTGCTGAAGCACATTTCAGGTGACCACGAACGATGGCGCGTAAATGTGGTTGACGGCCTTTACCCCACCATGACATCCATATAAACCAAATACCAACATAAATAAATCGCTCTTAAAACTCAATCCTATCAATAAACTTATACACAAAGAGTCGATGATTAAGAGCACTGGCATTATGATTCTTTGAGGCTAGGACCTTTCTAAGGGAACAGTAAAGTTACTTTTGCCATTAACCATTGTGAAATATGTGGGTTATGAGGTCTAATCACGGTATGCTACATACTTATATAACAACAATAAACCCCTTTCGAATAAACTGAAGAATATCTTAAGCTCTAAAGTCAAGAATAGAATTCGAAATCAAAGAAAACTAATGTCTCTCTCACTTGATACAAGCGACTGCATTTAGTTATGAAGTCTGCAACAGTGATTGATTGCAAAGAGCTGCTCCAGCTTTAAACCGATTATCTTATCATTACTGTTCTATATCCCAGCCTTGTAATAGATAATAGATTTACCAAACCACTCATCCCATTCATCGAAAGAAATCATTCATGATCCAAAAATAAATCACCTACTTCAGTGCCGATATTCTTCTATGTAATATTCAAAGTATTTAAAGTCCATATTGTCTAACATATTGAATTCATCGCTAAGGCACATGCATCTCTTGACCATTGCACTCAATTTGTCCCTAAAGAATGGTTGGTATTTTTCAAGATAACACAAGAATTTTAAATTAATGCGAATGCATATGATGGAAATTCATGAATTGACGCACATAGAATAATGGTGAAGTGCAAACCTTCTAAGCATAAATCGGTTGCAACAGATGAAACGATTGGCGAGGCAGCATCAAACGAAGCGACGAATTCAGATGTTTCCAATATCAAACAATATTAAATACCATAAATGTCCCCAATACATGGGCTGCTCATACGCTGAAGAACGTCTAGATGTACCATTAAAGCTGTTAGACCAATTAGACTTGGATTCATCTTACTCAATGTTCCAATAGAAAAATGACCGCTTTTATCAACTGGCAATAAGCTATCGCTCAGTAAAAGATTCTGAATTATTTTTTATAGATACTCTAGTTCTTCGGCATTGGAATACCCCTAAGTTTATATAAAGACTTTCGACGTTAGAAAAGAAATCATTTGGTGCGGATCTATCAAAATGGAAGCATACGTTAATTTTCGAATAAGTGCAATAAAACCGTAGCTGAACGAACAATCGGGGAAATCAGTGTATCCCTTTTTTAAGGGATTGAAGAACGCCAGGAGATTTTTCCTAATATCTTAATTTCAATGCAATAAGTTTTCTCCAGAAATATAAAAGTAAATATTTTTTTTAAATTCAATAAGTGACCGATAGTGCGAAATTCACTTTCCAAAATATCGGATTTGTGATATTTTCAATCAATGAGTGTTTTGTGCTTGTGTCTAAGTTACTTCTATGAAACGGAAACTCATAGTTTCGTTTATCAAAAAAATGACTTCCAACTGTGAAAGACAAAGATAATCTTTTGAACTCAATCGTGATCGACTCCCAAAAAATTAAATGGATTATTTCTCAAGTGACAGCAGCAAAACGCATCTAAATTTGGAAAGAAAAATGAAATTCATAAAAAAAATGAAAGGAATGAAGACAACAAATGAAGATATTGTTGCATAGTGGATTTTTATTTTTGGCCGCTTCACCATTAATAAATTGCAATCGAGCTCATTCAGAAATAGTTGAAGCTTTGTTGAAAAAATTGTAGTGTAAGAAGTTGATAACCCTCGTTATCTATGGGCTCAAATAAAAAAAAGAAACGGAATTGGATCAAGAAGTCCAAAACTCAGGGTCACTTGGACCGCTAATCAAAAAATATTGATTAAAAATTTGAACGTTACGAAAATTCGTTTCTGAAGCAATGCCAATTGTTAATGATAATAACTAAGGAAATATTTTTTTAACTTTTTTTTTCATTGAATTATTTAACTTGATTAACTTTATTTTCTAATTTGTAGTTTTCAATATTAATGAAATATACAAAATCCTAATTGGAGTCTGAAATTTAACAACTTCATTAACTTCGGAGCTATTTTAGTATTTTCTTCGAAATTAACTCATATTTTCTTTTCTCTGGTGTAAAGTTTCACACCTAACACTACATTCTGACATAGTAGGAAGCCAATTAAAATCCACAATGCTCATCCTTCTTCAATGTTATTTCCAGAAAACTTGAAAAATGAAAAAGAGACACTTGTTCTTAGTTGTTTTTGTACTATGTACAATAATTTTAACATCAAGTGGTGAAGTGCAACGAAAACGTGCGAAAAAATTGAAAAGCAAAGCAACCTCACGCAAAATCTCAAGATTAACAAACAGGCCACAAGCAGATACACCGGCTGAGGATATTTACGACTATAATGAATACGGACCTCCAGACTATGATGAAAATCAAAATGAATATGAGGAAAATGGTGAAGGTAAGGATTGGAATAAAAGCCTGGAAAATATATTCGTGATAAAACTAGTTTCAGCCTGATAGACCCCGCTTTGTTTCAAAGAGATTGATTGTTGATTTAAACCCTTTCCCAGGAGAGATTATTTGCACCTAAGACAATGATAAATTTGTAAGAGCGATGTCAATCAAATGCGGTAGTTGAGGCGGAATTTTTGGATGTACTCGCTATAAACTCGATGTAGGTAATATCATACCAATCACGTATTCGCACGTACACCCCTGCTCGGCTGCTTTGTGCTACGTAATTTTGCCTCGACCTACTCGTCGGCCATCCTGGGGTGGGATACTTGCTTCCATGGCATAGTGAACAATCAAATTACAACCATTCCTCAATATGTGACCTACCCACTGCCATATTCGTCTTTGAAAGAACAATAACGTGGAAATCTGTCTCCTTTGTCTCCTTGCCTCATTCCGCTTTCTTTTTTGATATTGCTTCACTTCAAATTCAAAATCTTGGACAAATTTAGAGTTTTAATGTTTACAGATATTGTATTTCAATAACCAACTATTTCCTTCTTCAATGCGTTACATTCTGGAAGAGCACTGATCCTTTTATTTAAGATCAACAGTTCATAATAGACCACATCCCACATTCAAACAACTTCTGTGATTAGTAGCCATTAAGGTAATTTTCTATTTCAGTTTAGGAGATTGGATCTCATAAGTTAATGACCTATTCCTGCTCAAGAGTCAAATCATTTCGTTGACCCCTTTTGCAGAATAAATATCATTTTATCATCACACGCTACTTGGACACTAGTTGCAGAGTTTGTCCCAATTTCTTTGTCAACGATTAATATTTTTAATTTTTTCTTTATGAATTTTCTCCCCTATAATCAAGCCTCCCCTACTTCCGCCCACTAACCATCCTGCCAGGAATAAAAACGTATAACTTACCATCTGGCTCCTCTAAACAAAACCGTTTCTAAGGTTCTGTATAAAACAAAACCTTATTAACATATTACTGTCTGTCTATCTATCTGTCACACGCATTTTCCTAAGAAACAGTTGTACCGATTGACACCAAATTTGGTTAGAAGGTGGGAACTGCAAACGCACACGCATGCACGTTATACGTGGAATTTAAGGTGAAAGGTCTACACAATTTTTGTGCACCAAATATAGTTACGTGGGATATCAAATGAAAGGTATCGATTAGTACTTTTCAAAGCTGGTATAAGTTCTAACATTTAATGCACAAAGGGGGAAATTAGAAGTTGAAAAGTGGCCATTTCTTTCGCGGATCCAACCCAAAAATTTGAAAAAAACACGAAGCTGTCAACATAGAGTGCCTAGGCTCCGAAAAACCCTCCATTCTGATACTTCTTCATAATAATAGTATATTACTATAATTTTCAGTAATTGATTCCAAAAGCCCCTTAAGATCATCCTAGAATTATAAAATTTTGCAGCAATATATGTAGGCTGTAATGTAGAACATGATCTCACTAAGTTTAGTGTAGATCACACTATTACTGACAAAGTTAAAATAGATCAAAGTTGTCGCTTCAGTACAAATTCTAAGATTCTGAATGTTAGTAGCACACAAAATTGATATTCTGACATAATATATGTCGCTCTCTATGGTTCTGAGTGTTGGTCGACTATAAAAGACAATGAACGGTGTCTTGTGGTAATGGAGACGAAGATGTTCCGTTGGACTAGTGGCGTAATACGTTTTGATCACATCCGAAATGAGGATATCCGCGATCGTCATTGGGTTGCACCGATCGTAGAAAAGTTGCGAGAGAGGCGTCTTCGATGGTATGGTCACACAATTCGTGCTAACGAGAATTCACTTTCCAAAATTGGTCTGAACATCGAAGTCGATGGTAAACGACCAAAGGGCAAGCCTAAACAACGGTGGCTTGATACGCTGGATGGGGATTTAAAAGCCGCGAGATTACACCCATATCAGGCATTAGATAGAGTCAAATGGCGAAACTGATCACGACCAGCCGACCGCGTTTGTGAATGGGACAAAGGCCGAAGAAAAAGAAGAAGAATATTTGCATATAGATTACGTGCTAGATACTAATGGGACAAATGTCCACTCAACTGTTGTTATACAATATAAGAAATACACAAAACCTTCACACCTGAAACGTCCAGCATATGGTCCCCCTACTTGTTTATTTTCACAGATAACTACCATTTCTCTGTTAAAGATATGTCAAAATCTATTAACTCCTTTTCATCATCACGCAGCAATTCACTCCAAGTCACTTCTGTAACTTCTTCGAATGTTGTATTTTCATTGCTATGCAATTATATTTTCTCTCTACTCTCAATATTTGTCTTCATCAAATAACAGCATCGAAAAATAAAAATAAAATGCTAAATATTGCTGTTTCTCCCATTATTCTGTCACGCTGAAAATAAAAGAAGTAAGAAACCGAAAACTACGCGCTTTTTGAAGGAAAGGTTCTGCGGTTTTCTTGCGTGAGAGATTTTGATTTCATAGTTTTAAAAATATCCATTTGAATGGTTTGAATTAACTGCAATAGGGCAAATGTTCGAAAGGGCGAGTATTGTTTTGAATTAGTTTACGGAATTATAATCCATCCACAAGAGGGCATTCTCACGAGAGTGCTATGGAAGCACGTTTGAGACAATGACTTTATTATGAATCACAAAAAATTTATTAATGATAGTGGGATTCTTGCTAAATTTTCCACTATCGGCATTTATATTACTGCAAATTTATAGTACTAAGTTCTTGTTAGAATGACTGATTACGTCCATTTGAGTGATTTTGAGGTGGGATATACTTTAGGACCTAGCTCTCTCTCCTTTCTTTTTTCTATTCTCTCACATTTAGCTCAAATGCTACCTCAAGGCATCCTTTCAATTAATAACCAATAACCTTTTTAGATCTACGAGCCAATTTCTTATCATTTACATTGACAGTTTGGAACGCATGCTGATTTTCGCCTTAACCATCGCTCATTGAGTTTTAATTTAGTAGAACTTTTACTCGACGAATGTACATAGCTCACTTCACGTAGAACTTCAAATTTGTTCTACTTTTTTGCACAAAACGTTTCATTTTAAGAGTAATCAAAGTTCATCTTACTCCATTGCTAATAAGTAACGAAAAAAAAAAAACAATTTGAGTTCCATCATTTTGTTTGCACTCCCACCGAGTCATGGACCTTGGGCAAATGGCTCTGGATTTAAAGGAGGTAAGCAGACTTGGGTTGAAAGTAAACACCATCGAAATCAACTCTCAATCTGACACACAGCGGAAAGAGTTATTTCTGACCAGGGTGGCACCGCGCTTGACGCCGGTCGACGCATTAACAGAATTAAACCTATTTTCCCTATTTTGCTCAAAATCTGGAAATGCAACTATCTCAACATCAACTTCAAGCTGAGATTGTCCCGTGGTAATTTTCGTTCCGCCTTGGTATAAGGACAAATGACAACCACGGTGAGCCCAGGGTTTCAACCTTCAGCAACCGTCAGCATATTGTCATTGGAGTGCTCTGGTATGAAACAATTTCAAATGTAGAGCTTTGTCGGTGTGTGGAACAGATACTTTCTTGGTGAGAGGGCGGAAGTTGTAGTGGATAGCTCGCATATTAGAGAAAGACGTCAACTTCATTCTGTGCTATACCATGCAAGAAAATCTACTATCCCAGGATGGGCGACGAATGAGCTGGAAGCACATGGAGCAGAACAATGGAGGAGAAGTGCACGCTTCTTGGGAGGTCCTAGATGAAACACAGAACGTCATTTCACCAACCGTCACCGATGGCGGGTAGACCATAACCTAATAATAATTGAAGGATTTTGCTCGAATCAAATTTCCAAAATAAAATAATATATTAGTATCAACTTCTTTTAAGCAGAAACAGAAGCATCCTGATTTTTTGCCGCATTTCGGTGAGAAAATGGCTTCTTGATTTAAGGATACCAACCTCCTTAGGATTTATATCAAAACTAAGATCTGCTTCGAAGTATAATAACACAGGCCTTTTATTTGATATCAATAGCAGCCATAATTGGAGAAAAAAAACTTACCTCTCCCCCTGCTTTTGTATATATGATTGCCACCCTAAACCTAACAAAAGGCGATGTCCTCCAATAAATGTGTGGGGGCACAGTTCCAAGATTTCTACCGAATTTCATGTCAATTAACGTTGTCGTTTGCGAGGAAAGTGCGTATGACTAACAGACAACCAGACAAGCAGACGGGCAGAGAGTAAGCCGATTTTAAAACATTTTTATACAAAGTTGGAAAAAAAATACCAATTGACAAATGTGTACAGTAAAACATATGCATTCCCAGGAATTTGCCTCGCTCGAAAGACAAATTTAGTGGCAGCAGCTAACGTTTTTAATTTTATATTTCCCAATTGTCAATATCAATTTTTTCCTCAAGCTCAATTCTGACAAAATTTGTGGCGTGATTTAGAACCGGCGATCTATTTCTGGTTTCATTTAAACAGTACCTTACCATACATTCTTACATTTGTTTCAATATAATAAATTTTCATTAATCGGAGAATCAATGACTGCATGACAATTAACCAATTGACACAGTTAAAAGTTAAATTTCTCTTTGAAGGATTGCATCCAAAACTAATTGATTTGATAAATTGGATTCAATTAAAAAATGAAAAAATATTTCAACAGACCTTTTAACGAACCTAAAATTTGTTTAGCTTGCTAACATCTAATCGTGATAACAAATCTCAAAAATATTGAATATTAAATTGATTCGCACGCAGCTGCTCACTTTAGAATTAGCAGAAATGATAAGGACTTCTTCTTTTCGTTGGCAAATTTAAAGATTTTTTTAAAAGCATATCGCATGCACCACCAATGAACACTACCAATATTCTCAAAATAAATAGAGCAATAGCATAATAATAATACCACACACCAAAGAGCTATATTTAATCACTCTCTCAACAGAGTGAAACCTCATCTGATTGCACAATCAAATGAAAATGAGTATAAGCCCAGCGCAGGCATAAGGCAGACAGACAGACCAAAACGTTTTCAACCCTCAACGACCCTATTCTTTTCTAATTTCTTTCCAATCCATTCTATTTCAATTAAAGAGCTGAAACGGATGTACGGATGAAGGTATCTTCAAGCAATAATTCTGAACAGAAATCATAAAACCTTCTGCTGTATTTCAATGGAGAACAACAATGACTAAGTACTCCTCTCGGGCTGTTACACACTTCTCTTAATGGTTCTGCTTCTACCAAAAGCAACGCTGCAAATCCAATGTTAGTGTCACTTACCGTCGCCGTCTCCTATGGTCTGAAATTTGTTTCTACTTCAACTTTCAGGTGATATCATTTGCGCCTCATTACATGCGAAAGCATCAAAAATTCTCCTGGTACTATTCATTGATAATAATAGTACTATGTGAAAAGTACTCACTGCATATAACACCGCTAGAGTTAACAAAAAGGTCAACATGGGCTTTGGGGCCTCGGGAGTGTTACATGCTTCTATTCTGATACCTACAACTTAGTTTCTGGCTCGTGTCCATGAGCACAAGTATTTTCATCACTAACCACAGTTTTTGCAGCATGCCCTGTGTTCCAAACAAAGTTCTTTCTTAATTGTCACCAGCTTTGGTACAAACTTTGCCAAGAGCACCCAGAAGGCCAAATTTTTAGGTCATTCCATGTACCTAAAATTACTACTAATACTCCCTTAGGACGAAATTTATTCCATGTTTCTACATCGCCAGGATACGGAGCTAATCAATGGCAGCATCATTTTTCGATGGAGAGCGTCAGACAAAGCGGTTGTACCACCCCTTTAACTGTGTGTTTTCCCTTGCTTCATTCTCCAACACTTTCACTTTTATGGATTGGTTTCACTTGAGAACCACTGTTGTGATCAGGAGAAAATTGAGCATACGACCTAGGTATGTACAGGAGGCTACTAATCCCCATTCAGGAAGAGGTGTACCGTTCAATACTATACTTGTCAACTTACGTTCAACTTTAGAAACGACAATGTGAAAGACGAAAAAAATGCAAACAGTCGGTAAATCTATGAAACGAAGAAGTGCTTTGAAAAAAAAGAAAACTATCCACTACCACTTCTGCCTTCTCATCAACACGTCCGCGGACGTTAATACAAAAAAGTAGAATACAATCACCAATCAAATCTTGATTTTGTTGGTGTTTATCTTCAGTCCGACTCTGCTTACCTCCTTCTGGAATTCTAGAGGCATTTGACCAAGGCCCATGACTCGCTAGGAAAACAGAGAGATCTCATCAGCGTAGTCGAAATGTTCGAGGAAAAATGACATGGTTCATTGGACCAGTCCATGTCCTCTGATCAACGTAGCATGAAGAACAGCACCGATCATGAGAAGAGGATGCAACTCAACTAGACCCCGCTTTCGACTTCAAACTCCTGAGATTTTACCTCAATGCAGAGCGTGACATTTGGTGTCGTCATATGTCGCTCTCTGGGACACTCTCCTACATAGAGCATTCTAGATACAATCTTTGCTCAAACTGTTTAAAGCCTTTTCGAAATTGATCCAAAGTTTCTTATATGGTCGGTACAGGAAATCCAGAGCAAAAACTATCCTTTTGCCTCCCCATCAAACTTTCCAATTGTTCTTTGATGCGTTCCAGGATGATTCTATGTAGTATGTTTGTAACAGCAGGATACATTCAAGACAGAATTTTAGCGACCTTCCCTTGTTCAGTTCACTGAGAAAGACCTAAGATTCCCAGAATTTATGAATAAGTGGTAATAGCAACTCTACCGAGACTACCGGGACCAATGTTTCTGATTAAGAGATCAAGCCCCTTGATTCTCTATGCAATCCTTGACGGAGATAGTTGGAATTTACTATTTGGTGCTTGTGAAGGAAGTCAACCAAAAGAATACTTTTGAAATCTCAAAGAAACCTTCTCTGCAAACAATCGTGTTGTTGTCTTTATTGAAAGAGTCTAATGTCTTAGTTACCATTCTTTGCTTGCCAATTCCACGTTACAGTGATGAACGCATTTCTCATCACATACCGTCAAGTTGTTATACAGGCTCTTCATAAAGAAGAGTAACTGATGAAATGAAGAAAGTTAAGGGGAACTGAATTAATTAATTAGTTAAGTAAGAAATCTGAAAAGAAATGCAAAGTACAATTAGCGATTTCAAAGAAGTTGTGCTTAAAATAGAGCTTATCAAATGATACGTTCTAGTCTTAGCTTATTTGCAGAACACCAGTGAACTAAAGTGTCTACATTGGATTAAAATCAAGCACAGTCTAAAGAGGACGAAGTAGCAAGTAGCGAAAAAGACGAGATCGTTAGTGAGATTAAAAATAATAATAAGAATTAGAATAATGAAGAGTCCTGTCGTGATCGGCTTCGCCATTTGGCTCTATCGGATGCCTGATCTGGGTGCAATCTCGAGGCTTTCAAATCCCCATCCAGCGTATCAAGCCACCGTTGCTTAGGTCTGCCTTTTGGTCGTTTACCATCGACTTCGATGTTCAGACCAATCTTTGCAAGTGAATTCTCGTTTGCACGAATTGCGTGACCATACCATCGAAGACGCCTCTCTCGCAACTTTTCCACGATCGGTGCAACCCCATAACGATCGCGGATATCCTCATTTCGGATGTGATCTAAACGTGTGACACCACTAGTCCAACGTAGCATCTTCGTCTCCATTATCGCAAGACGCCGTTCATTGTCTTTTATGGTCGGCCAACACTCAGAACCATAGAGAGCGACTGGACGGACGACATTGCGGTAAATTTTAGATTTGAGACGTTCGTTGATACGTCGATCACAAAGGACACCAGTTGTGGAACGCCACTTCATCCAGGTTGCGTTAATGCGTGAAGCAATTTCATAACGCAGCTCTCCATTGGCTGATAGCGTTGACCCGAGGTATTTAAATCGCTCAGTTCTGGGCAGATCACTGCCGCTGACAGTGATTGTGCCTTTGCTATCCTCTACTATCGCCTATTCAGTGGTCTCCTTGCTGCGACGTTCACAAACTTTTTGAAACCTGAGAACATCTTCCAGAGCCAGACAGTATACAAATTCTTCTTCATTGAAAAATATCTTTCGGAGATATCTTCGCCTGAAGCCTGTGGAGACCGGGAAAATGCATACGAAGTGCAGGGCTATCATTGGCTACATATAGCCGAGGTCACCATCTTATTTTTTAAGGTTTTATATAAAACAAAATCTTATTCAAATAAGCTGTCATTGGGTGTATCTGTTTGTCAGTCTGTCTGCCTGTCACACGCGCTTTTCTTATAAACGGTTGCATCGATACCAAATTTGGTTGGAAGGTGGGAATTGTAAACGCCCACGTATGCAGTGAGTTACATCGTTCCACGTGGAACTTAAGGGCAAAAGGGCAGTGTAAATTTTTTTTCACCAAATAAAGGTCTCGATTAGTTTTTTTCCAGTGATAGACTCAGTTCTTGCTGTTAATGTAATAACAATTTATTACTTGAATTTTTAATAATTGACTGTAAAACTTCCCTTAAGTTCACAGCGAATCAGTAATATAGACTATAAGATAAAGGATGATACTACCAAGTTTGGAGAAAATCGCACTACTACTAACAAAGTTATAGTAGGTCATAATTGTTGCTCCAGTGCAAATTCTAAGACTCAGTATCACGCTAAAGTGAATATTCTGACATAATCAATGCATATACATTACATGTTAGGTACGAATAGAACAGTGCCCCTTCAAATATTTTTATATAAGAAATACACAAAACCTTTCATACCTGAACCGTGTATTTTTCGGTTCCCCGACTTGTTTCTATTTGCTGATTTAATATCCATCGGTTGTTAACAAACCTTACGAAAGAGGCGCTTATGTGGCAATTTGACACAATACAAAAATGTCAATGCAACGTTGGAAAAATCAAGGTTTCTTTATTTTTTTATTTACTTTTTTGCATGACACTAGTTATACATTTTACTTTTATTGATATATATAAATATAAAGAAATTATTGTGTTTCATATGCTTCGTATGCATTTGTCACATTCGACAGAATGCATATTGGCATTCCGCACTTTGCGGGCATATCTGGCACCTTGCACGCTTGTTCAACAGTGAATGATGCACCGCGCGCTGTTGCAACGATCCAAGTCAGAGTGTTTTAAACAGCTGTTGTGGCGGTGATGGAATGCCACGAATTTAATTTCCCACCGACAAGGCAGACTGACTCCTCAGTATGAGTTCCCGTATTTCAATCAGGGATGCCACAAGAGAATGGCAAAGGCCGAGCAAAAAGTGCCAATAGCAGAATGGTTTCGTTTTTATGTCAAGTAATTAGGGAAGTAATTCCTTCCGATTTGTCCTTATTGTGGCTACGATAGTCATTTAGCGTTGCAAAGCCATGGGATTTGAAGAAATTATCGCAGGTCACATTCCTTCCATTCAACCCTTCGATGAGTCGCAAAACAACCCATTCAGCCTAGTTTACCTTGGGAACACAATTACGGTCAATATATGTTAAACCGCAGAAGCATAAACATATTATGCAGGAGCATCATAGAGCACCCAACGATTGAAGCCACATTTCCATGGGTTTTAAATTTCTCATCAACACTCACATTTGGACTTGGTATATATGCCGATTTAAGCCAGATAGCCCATTTGTGAACCTCCCTAAGCACACGGATTTTCTCAAAGAGCGAACACCAGGCAATTTATTTATATCGCTTTATTGACATTATCACTGCGAATATTGGGTCGTCCAATTTTTACATTCCATAACTCAGCATTCCAGTCCACCGGTATATCCCAGAAAGCTGGAAAATACTATAGTACCCACGCGTTTTGTAACAACTATCCTCCAGATACTGCTATATTTATGTGAGCCTTTGTCAAATCGGCAACACTTTGTTCAATTTGCTCATAAACATAAGAAACGCAGAAAAAGGGTCGATGGTGCAATTCATCGGTTAAAAAACCTTAAGTCGCCAGGAATCGATGGAATTACAGCCGAATTGGTTAAATATAGAGGCGACCAATTACACCAAGTGGCTCATCAACTTGTGCTCAAGGTGTGGGACAGCGAATCAATGCCTGATGATTGGCATAGAGGCATTATCTATCTCATACATAAAAAAGGAGATATCACATAGTGCCGCAATTATAGAGGTATCACGTTGCTGAGTACCATCTATAAGATATTCTCCGCTATCATGCTAGGCCGGATAGCCCCATACGCCCAGAACATCATTTGCCCATACCAAAGAGGCTTCACTCCAGGCTAATCAGCAACAGATCAGATTTTCTCTCTGCGGTAAGCGATGGAAAAACTGTTGGAATGTGGACACCAGTTGCACCATCTATTCATCAACTTTAAGGCCGCCTATGATAGCATAGCCAGGGTAAAACTGTACATGGCCATGAGAGAATTCAGTATCCCGACGAAATTGATAAGACTGACTAGGCAATGTTCGAGGCCAGAAAAAAGTAGCAGGATCACTCTCAAGACCATTCGACATCAACAACGGTCTACGACAAGGGGATGCCCTATCATGCGTCCTCTTTAATCTGGCCCTCGAGAAAGTGATCCGTGATGCTGAGGTATCCCCTTTAAGTCCACCCAACTGCTGGCTTATGCTGACGATATCGACATCATGAGAAGAACCACCCGAGACGTACAAACTACCTTCATTCAGACCGAGCAGGCGGCTATCGGGGCGAGATCTTGGGCTGCACATCAATGAAGGCAAGACAAAGTATAGGGTGGCAACATCAGCACCGAAAACCAACCAATAAACAACATCGAACCGCACTGGTCAAACGGGAAGAATAAGGATAGGAGAATACAACTTTGAGACCGTTGATAATTTCTCCTATCTAGGGTCGAAAATCACAACCGATAACAGCTACGATGATGAAATCCGCGCACGGTTGTTGTCAGCCAACAGAGCCTATTTCAGCTTACAAAAACTCTTCCGCTCGAAACGTCTCACCATAGGGTCAAAGCTCTTACTGTACAAGACAATGATCTTGCCTGTCATCACGTGCTCCTCGGAGACTTGGGTTCTTAGCAAGAAAAATTGCGAACTCTTGGCCGCGTTCGAGAGAAGAATCCTCCGAAGAATTTTTGGCTTCCTATATGAGAATGAACGATTCCGTAGTCTATATAACGACGAAATCTATGAGCGATACCATGACCCTCTGGTTGTGGATAAAATCCGGCTCAATAGGTTGCGGTTGGCGGGTCACTTAATCCGTATGGATGAGGATGATCCCACCCGGAAAGTCTGTAAGGGCAATATCTATGATAGAAAAAGAAGACGAGGCAGACCCTGCCTAAGATGGAGCGATGGTGTAGGTCAGGATGCCAGACAGCTTTTAGGGATATCGAATTGGTGTACCTCCGCGCAAAACCGGGATGTCTGGAGTTCCTTATTAAGGCAGGCCTTGACCGGATACCGGTTGTTGCGCCGTTGTTGATGATGATATGTAGCAATCGAAAATGAAGAGACTCTTTAGAGGTGGCTTCTTGCAAACTGTATTGTATTGTCTTTTCTTTCAATAGTAATCCAATATTAGGTTCTACTACCACGTTATTATTGTTATTAAATCAGCTCCGCTCCCACTGCTTGTAGGACTATCGTCCACATCTACCTTATTTTGATGGTATAAAATCACTATCGTCACTATCATTCATCATGGTCTTCATCATCCCCCCAAATGATTATGCTAACGAAACACAAGTTAGGATATGATAATAGCTTTAAAGTGGGCCTGCCTAACTACGGGTAACCATGGTTATGTACAAAGTTAGGGAGAAATAAAATAGCACTAACGCTGTTAGTCCTGTTACTGCCTGCATAGGTTGCTGAATTATGACCGCATTCGTCACTTTTCTTGTTGCCCCGCCCCTATGCCTGTAAGCACATCAGGCATATGATTATTCGAAATTCCGTCGATAACTAGTCATTGAGCCACAACATCAATCTAATTCATAGAAAAACAAAAGCACAATAATATTTTGAATTCCAAAAATATGTGAAATTGACACAAATGACGGATGCGTATCAAGGAGCAGCGTTCGTTAAAAGCCCTACCAGGGCTATCATATACCACGTCTTAAGGAACTTTCTAGAAGCCCCGAATTCTTTCACAAAAATTTTTGTCTGCGCCCGGAAATCGACTTTTTCCACTTGGCCGTATAAAGTCTTCAGAAAAGACTTGACAGTGGATGCCGAAAGTTAGCCCCCATCTCACCATTGTGAAGTCAGACCCATGGCGAACCAGTCTATCACCTTCCTCAATTCCAGCCATGTTCATTTCAGGAATTTTTCGTTTAGTAGGCCAAATTTAGCAGCAACTGGTGACAGCTTATAACGCTACCCAACTATCGAAAGGCGCGAATTCGCCATTTTTGTCCGCCTGGAAAATAGTGGTCATTTTTCCTGAAGTTGGGTCAGTTCCATACTTGATATTCCGAGAACACCCCTGACCTATTGGTGAAGACTATTAAGGAGGGGAATGACGAACGACACCAAGCAATGTGCATCTAAATCGACGGCAAAAGATAAAGAGAATAAGGAACTATAGAAAATAAAATAGAAAGTAGTTCCGAGGAGCTGCCAGTGGATGCAACGAATTTGATACAAAAGGGAGAGGATTGATCAGTTGTAAGCCGGATGGACGAGAGAGGATGGAAAGGGGAGGGTCCCCTCGAGTTTTCTCGGGGGCTCGAAATTGGAATTTCAATCGAAAAAGGACAATAGGTGGGCCCGAATTAGAGTATGGACGGGTAGGGGTATGGTAGGGTATGGAAAAAAACTTCACTCCTCAAATGGACTCGTAAATAAATAAAAATTTACGAACGTCTTGTCCCTCAAGTAAAAAATGTGGCCAAGCAATGAAGCCTGGGCAAAATTCATGGCTGAGCGATTGACTCCTCCAACTCGTCCAATAGGTTCACTTTGTTGAGCTCTTCAAATAGCTTCCAAATATGAATGAGATATTTTTTCACCCTCAAAAATCTTCCATGAAAGACGTCGGTCTTTGATCTTTTATCTGTTACGTTTAGCTGCCTGGTCTCCAAAATTAGATAGCATAATTGCTATTTTCAATTCAATTCTTTTCTACCCTTACCGATAACCAGCAGCCCAACATATTAGATTTCTCGATACATTCCGCGAAAAACCTGAAAAATAATACCCAAAAATCTGAACAATCTTGAACCAGATTGCTGCTTCTACCAAATAATTTAACCTTTAAAATATAGCCCAAGTGCCATTTTGCTCTTTCGGTACAATCCAGATCCAGAGAGACATTGCACCACTCATCTCCACTATCTACCATCACAACCTAACTGACCTATGGCAATAATCATATGCATTAATGGAGTAATAGAAGTAATAAACACTTGTGACACATTCGAGGGACGACAGTAGCCTATTTCCAGCCCATGAACGCACTTCAATAAACTTCAATTGGCCCATTAGCAAGTAGGTTGACTTAGTCAATGAGATGGCGTTACAAAATGATATAAAACTGTAACAAATCTATGCATGGGTGACCAAAGATAATTCTTCACTTCTAAGTTGATGAATGGCATCTCCACGAGGTTATAGTCGAAGTTATGCGTCCGTCATTCATATCAATTGAGTCCAATCAGTTGAAATGAAATTGTTGCAATATATTGATTTATGGTACATCGAAATTCAGGTCGAATAGGCAAGAACCTATCTTCTATGGTGATATTGGTAATTCATAGGATTTTTCAAAAAGATCTAATACCAAGGTTGTCGCAATCGAAGAAACCAAATTGACGGCAATTATGACAGAATCTTTCAAAATATTAAGCCAAGAAAGAATAAATTGAATTTCAATGTGTCGACCGGATTGATTTTCTTCTAACCCCTCTCAATCAACCCAGTCCAACTGTATCTCCGGGTTTTCAACATAATGTCTGTATAAACTCTTCATAATAGACACTTTATTAAGTTGTCCCCTCTGAATTTCCAGCCAAACAAACACAGGAGGCGACAACGCAAATCTTCCGCCAACCTCCGGATGAACTCCCAACGCGTAAGTTTCCATCGATCACAATCATCTTCCTCTGTAATTAATTTATACATTCATCACATCTAGCCTCACCTCGACCAGCGGCAGCTCCGGTTGAATCCGATAATATTGTAGGTATGTATTAACCAAGCAAGTAGTTTAGCTTTAGCTTTTTCCACTCTAAAGGTTAACTCCATAGCTCCATTCTCATGTCAATACAATGGAAAATACTACCACGATAACGACGTGTTCAGAACGGGTTACAACAATTGCGTCGAATGTCGCTGTACTCAAGGGAAAGTGAACTGTGATGATAGTAAATGCCGTCGACCAACTACTACGACTCCAAAACCTCCATCCCCACCAGCACCGCCTGCACCACCATCGGTGGATCAACAATATGAACTAGCCGCAAGCGGTGTAGGTCCTAGAGGTGAACAAGGCTATCCGGGTGAACAAGGCCGCCCAGGCGAAAGTGGTTATCCCGGAAGTCCTGGATCACCAGGCATACCCGGAAGTCCTGGTCCACCAGGACCACTGCCAGATATGAGCTACTATACACACCAATTAGCGGATGCTCTTTCCAGTTCGGATAAAGGACCATCAGGCCCTACGTTCCTTCCAGAACAGTTCCAATATCTACAAGCTTCTGTGGGACCAGTGGGAGCTCGAGGCCCACCTGGACCATCTGGTCCCGCCGGACCGCAAGGTTTTCAAGGCGTACGCGGAGAACCGGGTGAACCTGGTGCTCCAGGACCAATGAGCCCCCCAGGACCGCGTGGGCTCCCTGGCATACCAGGTAAGGATGGTGAATCGGGCGAAGATGGAGAACCAGGAGCTCCAGGTGCAGCAGGACCTCCAGGACCCCGTGGATTACCAGGAATGCCTGGTTTGCCAGGTGCAAAAGGACATCGTGGTTTCCCAGGTCTGGATGGTGCAAAGGGTGAAACTGGTGCTCCCGGTGAAAAAGGCTCAGCGGGTCCGATGGGTCCTATGGGTCCAATTGGTCCAATAGTAAGTATTTTATTTTCATATATTCTATTGATCAGCAAAAATCACCACCTTATTTTCATACTCTCTATTGCTCAGCATCACTTAAGGTCATAAAAGTCAGCCTAAGAAAGCCTTTATTAAGAAATCCAATTCCTTACGACAACTTTCATATTTCTAATTCATAAATACAAGAAAAAGCTACGTTCTTGTATCATATTCATATACAATATTAAATCTTCCTTATTACAGGGTCCAGCAGGACCAAGGGGTGAACGGGGACGTGAAGGCGCTCCCGGTGCCCCAGGTATTCGAGGAATGGACGGTATTGCTGGGTCGCCTGGTCAACCAGGACCTTCAGGAAAACCGGGACCACCAGGCTTCCCTGGTAGCCCGGGTGCTAAGGGTGATATGGGCGCTATGGGTCCAAAAGGATCTCAAGGATTGCAAGGACCACGCGGTGAATCAGGACGACCAGGATCAGTAGGAGAACCAGGCACACCTGGTCCTTCAGGCCGAGATGGAATTCCAGGCGAAAAAGGAAGCCCTGGAGCGCCAGGTATAGCCGGGCCACAAGGTTTTCCAGGAAGTAGGGGTCCACCAGGTCTAAATGGCAGCCCTGGTGAACCAGGTATCAAAGGCATGCCAGGACTTCCAGGCGAACGTGGCTTTAAAGGTGATCAAGGAAACAAAGGAGATGGTGGAGCACCAGGACCCAGGGGTATCCCAGGACTACCAGGGCCAGAAGGTAAACGTGGAAAACGTGGTATGCGTGGACCAACTGGTCCAGCCGGTCCGCAAGGAGAGCGTGGATCATCTGGTGCCCCAGGATTACCAGGACCTGATGGCGCTCCAGGAATCAAAGGAGGTCCAGGTGATCGTGGTCCCCAAGGACCACAAGGTATCAAGGGTAACACCGGAGACACAGGTCTACCAGGCCAACCAGGCATTCAAGGGCTCCGGGGTCTACCGGGAAAAATTGGAGGTCCAGGAAGACCGGGAAGCCCCGGTGAACGGGGAATTCCCGGTGCGGACGGAAAACCAGGCGAACAAGGTCCACAAGGTTTGCAAGGATTGCCGGGACCAATAGGGCTTCCTGGAGATAAGGGTTTCCCTGGTGAACCAGGAAAAGATGGAGAAGCTGGACCAATGGGACTCCAAGGACCAAGAGGAGATGCGGGCAAAGATGGTCTACCAGGTGCGCAAGGACCCCCAGGCCCTCCAGGAAACGATGGAGGTCGTGGAGAACCAGGACCACCCGGACCACGAGGATTCCAAGTAAGAATTTACCAAAAATTTAAAAAGAATTGTCGTTAAAATAAAACACATTCCAGGGTCTACCCGGTGCAGTAGGAAACCCTGGAGCTGCCGGCAAAGATGGTCAAAACGGACCACCTGGCCCACCAGGTCCCGTTGGACCGTCAGGCAACAGAGGAGAACGTGGCTTCCCGGGAGAAAGGGGACCAGTAGGATTACCAGGACCTATGGGTCAACGAGGAGAAACTGGAGCTCCTGGAAGTGACGGCAATCCAGTAAGAACAACATAATTTCTTCATTCTGTTAAATACTTTATATATAACATATTTTTAACAACAGGGTTTACCAGGCCGACCAGGGGTAAAAGGACATCAGGGCGCACCAGGCATGGTAGGACTTCCAGGTATGCGCGGAGCACCGGGACCAGCAGGTGAAAAAGGAGAACGAGGAAGCATGGGAATTCAGGGTCCTGAAGGACCGCCAGGACATATAGGCGAACGAGGTCCTCAAGGTTTAGTCGGACCACCAGGCCCTCCAGGCGAACCGGCCGAACGCGGGGAGCCAGGAACACCAGGAACTCCAGGTGAACCAGGAGCCGCTGGATCACCTGGTGAACGAGGAGCCCCTGGACCACAAGGTTTGCAAGGATTCCCAGGCCCGCAAGGTATAGCAGGTATGCCTGGAGCCAAAGGAGATCGTGGTCTAATGGGTTTAAGAGGCGAGCAAGGTAATGCTGGGCCACCAGGACAACCAGGTGAGCCCGGTTCGCCAGGACCAGTGGGCCTACCAGGAGCGAAGGGTGGTAGAGGAGAGCCAGGTTTGAGAGGAGAAATCGGAATGATGGGTCCAATAGGTCGACCAGGAGAACCAGGATTGGCTGTAAGTTTGACATTCAACAAAATCATTTTTGGCAAGATGCTCCTCTTTTTACTTGATAAGAAATGCACAACTTTTAACTTTTCATTTAACAGGGTCAACCTGGAAATCAAGGGCCACCAGGTACTCCAGGAATTCCAGGAATGAAAGGAAACCAAGGTGATGTAGGCAGAGCTGGTTTGCCTGGACCACAGGGTCTTCCAGGCGCCCCCGGAGCGGATGGAGTTAAAGGGGAGCCAGGCAGTGAAGGTCCACCAGGCCCTCTAGGCCATCCAGGACCACCAGGACCTGCGGGCGACAGAGGTCTTCCAGGCTTACCAGGACCTATGGGCAGTGCAGGTCTCCGCGGTATGCGGGGCGCACCAGGCGAACCTGGCGCACCAGGAAAACCAGGAAAAGATGGTCCTCAAGGACCTATGGGCTTATCAGGACCTCAAGGCCCTCCAGGCGCCTCTGGAGAGCCAGGCCCAGAAGGCCCATCGGGAAAACCAGGTCCCCCAGGTATCGCAGGCAGAACAGGTGACAAGGGCCCACAAGGTGCTCCCGGTGGTCAAGGCCCAACAGGTCCACCAGGCTTACCAGGACAGCCAGGTCTTCAGGGACCAATGGGATTAACAGGAGAACGAGGCATGCGTGGTGAAACAGGTCCACAAGGCCCAGACGGTCCTATTGGGCCACGTGGCAAACCTGGCCCACCAGGAATTGAAGGACTAAAAGGAGAGACCGGAGAGCCAGGCATGAAGGGAACGAAAGGTCACAGAGGTCTGATTGGATTGCAAGGATTACCAGGTCAGCCAGGCTTCAAGGGAGACCAAGGTCCACTTGGAAACCCAGGACCACCAGGAAAACCAGGAGAGCCCGGACCTAGGGGCTTACCAGGTCGCGACGGTAGCGTTGGACCCATCGGCTTGAGTGGACCTCCCGGTGGTCGAGGTCCTTCAGGAAACGACGGACGCCCGGGCCCTGTTGGTCCCGCTGGTCCACCTGGTCCTCCTGGCCCTCCAGGCGAATCCATAGGCTACGATGCAGCAGCTTTGGCTGCTCTGCTTGGCCAAGCTGGAACCTCGAAAGGACCAGATCCAATGGGTGATGAACCAGCCCGTATGTTTGGAAATGGTAACGGACTGACTGAAGAAGAACGTAGAGAAATTGTCATGAAAGCGTACGAACAACTGAAGGCCTCGTTCGAAAAATTCAAAAAACCCACTGGAGACAAAACTGCTCCTGCTAAGACTTGCCGAGACCTATTCAAAGCCTATCCGGATTACAAATCTGGAAGCTATTGGATCGATCCAAATGAAGGTGACTCACGAGATTCAATATTAGTTCATTGTGATAGAGAAAAGATGGCAACGTGTATATTCGCACAACCGAATAAGACTCCAACGCTCAGCTACAAGGGACACGATCAAGAAGTTTGGCTCAGTGAAATGCCAAATGGTGTGAAGATCTCCTACAAGGCAGATAGCCATCAACTGGGCTTCCTTCAACTACTATCTGCACACGCAACTCAAAATATAACATATCATTGCCAAAAATCCATAGCCTACTACCATGAAGAGAAGAGTACTTACAGAAAGTCTCTGAAGCTACTAACGTGGAACGATGCGGAATTGACAGCTAAGGGCCAGCAAAGATTGAAATATGACGCACTTGAAGATGGATGCAAGGTAACTAGTGACGAAAGGACTCTATACCGCAGGGATCTCTCTTTTCTAACTAAACCATTTGTTTTTCAGGCACGCTCAAAGGAATGGTCCTACTCAGTTCTTAGCTATACAACGGATAAAGCAATTCGACTCCCGATCACGGACGTGGCAATGCGAGATTTGAGTGAACCGGGTCATGCATTCTGGATTGAAATTAGCCCTGTTTGCTTCTATTGATAATAGATTTGCTTTATTTAGACGTAAACTAAATAATAAAATACTGCCATTAGCGAATTACTTAAGAATCCACTTGACGATAGCAATCAAGGAAGTCATAGATTCTTTGATCAAATTCTTATGCATTTGATGAATTCCTTCTGCTGCTTCATTCCAAAGCCTTTTTTATCGTTATTACAATGAGTAGTTTTGTTATGAACAAATAAAAAACATATTTGAACCGACGGGTTTCATTTATGGTCGAGTTGAGGTAACCATCCATGATCACGAAGAACAAGGGATGTGAGGAAGTAGATTTGCTAGCCGGGCTCTCTGTAGCAATTTTACAAGAAATAGTCAAGGCAAGTTTTGATCGAAGTAGCGGCTGGTGTTAAAGTTCACAGGCCAAAGTTCGCCATCACTATGAAGGGACGCGGACGCAACATGCAAGCGATGATAAACGGCCGCAAAATGATGGTCTTTGTCGAGGCTGGTATTAGTTCCGAAGACAATTTCTAAATCTACTGCTGCCCGCGATCTGGCAGATTGATTGCCAAACAATCCCTAAATACAATTAACCTTATCACAAGCCCTGTACAGAACCAATGTGCAACTAACAGCATCACATGTTCGAGCAAAACCCACCTTGGCATTCAAACCTCTCATCACGATCACAAAATTTAAAGGAACAGTACGCAGGAAAATCCCAACTATGTACATCCTCAAAGGCAGGAGAAGGTAAATATGATAACTTATTCTACCCTTCTCTCTCCCTTCATACCCTTCCATAATCTCGGGATCGGGGAGTGACAGTAAGTATCCAAGCGGTAAAACTCTCCAGCTTGAAAAGGACACACATATCAAGGAAGTTTTGGCATTGTTACAGATAAGGGAGATTGAAGGTGCGGAGCCTGCAAGAGGAGCAGAAAATAAATTGAGAAATCTTAGAAGCACGATTGACGATGTTAACGAAGGGGGCATTGGAAGGAAGCTTGTCGTCAAATATTAGGGGCTTGAAAAGACCTCAGTGATGGCAGAGATTGTCCACCAAGCGCATAGGAAAACGACGATGTTCACGAAGGGGGCATTGGAAGGAAACTTGTCATCAAATGTTAGGAGATTGAAAGCACCTCAGTGATGGCAGAGATTGTCCACCAAGCGAGTAGGAAAAGGAAGCAACATCGAGTAGTATTTGCTAGCATTTAATGTCAGATGATTCACATAATACTAAGGCACCAAAGCGCTTAAATTTAATTGCAGCAGAACACAGTCTTCCGGAGGCGGGACAGACAAATAATTTAAGGTTGTCTGTGCAGAGTAAGCATGGGTCGACGAGGAACAATGGGAGGCCATTAATAAAGAAAACAGATATATTAGGGTGAAGAGCCTTGGGGATCTCCAGAGGAAAGAGAAAAAGTAGGGGATGAGCAACCGTTAGGAGAGGCTCTTCAGGATCGATTATTATAGAAACATAGGAAGCGAACTACGTAAAATTGATGAATAAACAAAAATTTGGAATAGAGTATATTGTGGTTGGCATCTAAGGCTTTAGAGAAATGGATATAAATTATGTATACCTTCTGCTGTGAACTAACACATTTAGCAACGAAGTTGGGAAAGTCGGGGAAGCTGGGAGCAATAGATTGATGGCGCTGTCAAAGAGAATTTCTGGAGAATTTTGAAACAAAAGAAGGGCCGTGAGAGATAGAGCGATAGTTTACAGCTAGAGTAGGGTCACCACTTTGAGAACAAGGATAATAAGACTCCCTTTCCAAAGGCGTGGAAAGTAACACCCTTCGAAGCCTTTATTGAGAGCTTTGAATAGAGAGAAGGAGATGTATTGATTACAGTTAACTAGAAAAGAGCTAGGAAGTCGATCACGAACCAGGTTCGATATTGGTGTCAAGTTGTTCAATGAAAAACTCAACTAAAGATCAAGAAGGCGAACCGCTAGCAATTCAGAAGAAACTCCACCTATAAGAGGTTGGTGGGGAAGCCCTCTTTAACTCGGGGCCACTAGTCCAAGCAGGCAGAGGTAGTTGGATTGAATGCAGCAATGGGGACTAGCGCTTTATCAACAGTGGATTCGATGACAGGGGTTTAGGCAATCATGCTGCGTTGCCTAAGCTTTCACGGAGGCTGAATTTCGCTCCGATGAAGACGCACAGCATTATTTAGATTCTAGCTTCAATAGCTGGCTATACAGCTGTGGATGAAGTCGCAAAAGCCATGTGGCGCAACTGAAATAGAAGTGGAAAAGGAAATTGATCGTGTGTATCTTTAGCTGCTATGAAACCAACCCCTGATGATTCAGATGTCGGATTCCGACAAGGTTCACATAGAGTTTTATTGGTAGGTAGTTTCAAGTGCTGCCGAAATAATACTAAAAAGTCAGAATGCTGATGGAGTAGGCATATCACTTCGATAAGAAATATTTCATGGGAACTCTGCACCGACGTCCAAAAAATTTGTATAATGGAATGTAGAATGAATTCCGATCTGAAAATTTTGACCGCGATGAATCAGTTTTTTTTTGCAGATGGAGCAAAAAAAATCGTAGATTGGGGAGCATGTGAAAATGTATGAATGTATGCGAAGAAGGAACAATAACAGAAAGTATATGGTTATCATTTACCCCTGGATGAGTCATAGTGCGTCAATCTCGCCTACGCGCCATTGTTTACGGTTTCGTGCAATGCGCTTCAGCTCCCTCCAACACTTCCCGAGGCGCTTGCAATCCTCAACTATTCTGCGCCATCCGTTTCTGGAGCGACCCATCCGTCGACCATCTTGGAATAGTCGATTCCACTGCACGGCGTAACCAGCAATAAATTTGCCGCCTTTCCTTGATGTATGATCTTTCCACTGCCTTTTGATCAACACGCCTACTGAGAACTGGTCTGTGCGCCGACGAAGTTCTCATTCGATATTACATCAGAGCAGAGCACCAGATCTACCGCTGCATCAAGCCACATCCAGTTCGATGCCACCGTCGGCAGAAACTAGGCTTCCTAGATATACAAATTGATCAACATCATCGACGCTATACCCATTAATAATAGGAAGAGAACGACGACCCGCCAGACTGAGAACTTTGATTTTGTTGGTGTTTATCTTCAGTTTGACGCTACTCGCCTCTCTTTCAAAATCCAGAGCCATTTGAGCAATGTCCAATGTCGAACTCCGCTTTGGACTTCAAATTCTTCAAAAATTTTACCTCGATTTAGCAGGTTTTAGCTCTTGCATTTTCCAAGAATTTCTGAACTTGAACTTGCGGTCTTAAATTTTACTTTGGCACATTTTGACAAGTGGGTTTTGACAACACCTTGCTTGGGCATGTGACGGGGAGGCATGGTCTTGGTAACAACTGTGAAGGTTTTATAGATTTCTGCCGCCTCTTCATCGAGTGCATAAACTTTGAATAACCCGTCCGAGAATATTGATGAGCACTAGAAAGCTGGTCAAAGGGTAGTATAGGTCCCAGGGCGAACCGTGGATTGGAACCCACGATGGAGCATAAAACCTGGGAAACGCCTGTTGAACCAACACTTCCACGTGGTGACCGCTGGGAGCTCTTTCTTAATGAAAAGCTGCAGGATGAAGGCGAGTCTCCGACGCCTAAAAACGGGACCAATTGTACCAACTGATCCTCCAGGTTGGGAGTGGGTAGGGCTGACAATCCTACACGGAAAACCAAAGTTACGAAGCCACAGTAGGAGCCTCGGGCTGGAGGAATAATACAACGACGAACCCGACAACGACAACGGAATAACGATTTGCGCATTTTCTCATGGAACGTGCGATCCCTGTACAGAATTGAAGCTGCCAAGCAGCTTGCCTGTTCCAATATAAGGCTGATGTAACAGCGTTACACGAGATGCATTGAACAGGGATCGGTTTCGTGGAGAAGAGTCACTACACCATATATTATAGCGGCCATCCAGTAAACCATGTGCTCGGAGTAGGTTTCTTAGTCAGCCAAAAAATGAAACCCGCTGTTATCGGCTTTGAAAACATAAGCGAACGGCTTTGCACTCTGCGCTTCCGTGGCAAAATTAGAAACATAAACCTCATTAACGTTCACGCCCCTACAGAGGAGACTGCAGAGTCGGAGAAGGATATCTTCTACGAGACAGTAGAACGAACCCTCGAAGCCTATCCCAAATATGTTATCAAAATCATACTTGGGGATTTTAACAGCCAAGTAGGGAGGGAGCCCGTATTCAGGCGATACATTGGCTCCCATAGCTTACATCCAAATACAAATGATAACGGACTGCAGATCATTCAGTTAGCAGTGTCACACGAAATGGTTGTTGGAACTACCTGGTTTGCGCGGAAAGCAGTCCACAAACATATGGGGAGCCTCTCCAGACGGGACCACTTTCAACCAAATTGACCACGTGTTGATCGAAGGCCGCCACCTCTCAGCCTTGATGAATATCAGAACATATAAAGGGCCAATATAGACTCGGATCACTATCTCGTTGGCATGGTGCTCCGAGCTCGAATAACAATACCATCTAAAATCCCCTCTGACAATCAGGTGAGAGTGAACACTGAAGCCATCCACAACACAACCCTCCGCGACACCTATAAGAGAGAAATGGATGCCGCAATAACTGCAGTCAACAGAGGACCTGGAGATGAAGCATCAACAAAGGATCTTCACAATCACCTGAAGAACGTTATCATGGATACGGCCACAAACACACTTGGCCCCAGCGGCAAAAGTAGTCGGAACGGCTGGTTTGACGATGAATGTAAGCTAGCAACGGAACGGAAGAATGCCGCATACCGAGTAATGTTGCATTCCCAAAGAACGCGGGCACGCGCAGAGACTTATCACGAACTCCGTCAAGCGGAGAAGCGACTTCACAGACGGAAAAAGGAAGCCTGGGAGAACCAACAAGTTTGTGAACTAGAAAAGTACAGGGAGCAACCGCACCAGGTGCGCAAGTTTTACCAACAAGTCAGCAGGATGAAGCCTTATACACCTCGATGCTCATCCTGCCGAGACAAAGAGGGAAATCTGATTTCCGACAGAATGGGCATATTAGAGCGATGGGTTGAGTACTTTGATGAGCTACTGAACAACCAGAACATCGGCGAGTTGGAGGTCCCGCCAACTGAAGACGACGGACAAATACTGCCACCACCAAGTTTAGGAGAAACAGTCCGTGCAATTCATCGGCTAAAAAAATCATAAGTCGCCAGGAGCCGATGGAATTACAGCCAAATTGGTTAAATATGAAGGCGACCAGTTACACCAAGTGGTTCATCAACTTGTGCTCAAGGTATGGGACAGCGAATCAACGCCTGACGATTGGCAACGAGGCATTATCTGTCTAATACATAAAAAGGGAGAAATCACACAGTGCAGCAATTATAGAGGTATCACGTTGCTGATTACCATCTATAAGATATTCTCCGCTACCTTGCTAGGCCGGATAGCCCCATACGCCCAGAACATCATTGGCCCATACCCAAGAGAGAGAGAGGCTTCACTCCAGGCAAATCAGCAACAGATCAGATTGTCTCTCTGCGGCAAGCGATGGAAAAGCTGTTGGAATATGGACAACAGTTGCACCATCTGTTCATCGACTTTAAAGCCGCCTATGATAGCATAGGCAGGGTAAAACTGTACACGGCCATGAGAGAATTCGTTATTCCGACGAAATCAATAAGACTGACTAGGCTGACCCTGACCAATGTGCGAAGGCAGATAAAAGCAGCAGGATCACTCTCAAGACCATTCGACATCAACAACGGTCTACGACAAGGGGATGCCCTATCTTGCGTCCTCTTTAACCTGGCCCTCGAGAAAGTGATCCGTGATGCTGAGGTAAATGCAACTGGCCCATGCTGACGATATCGACATCATCGGAAGAACCACCCGGGACGTACTAACTGCCTTCATCCAGATCGAGCAGGCGGCGATCGGCGCGAGATTTTGGGCTGCACATCAATGAAGGCAAGACAAAATATATGGTGACAACGTCAGCACCGAAGACGAATCAACCAACAACATCAAACCGCACTGGTCAAACACGAAGAAAAATAAAGATAGGAGAATACAACTTTGAGACCGTTGACAATTTCTCCTATCTAGGGTCGAAAATCACAACCGATAACAGCTACGATGATGAAATCCGCGCACGGTTGTTGTCAGTCAACAGAGCCTATTTCAGCTTACAAAAACTCGAAAGTCCCACCATAGGGTCAAAGCTCTTACTGTACAATACTATGATCTTGCCAGTCCTCATGTATTCCTCGGAAACTTGGGTTCTTAGCAAGAAAAATTGCGAACTCTTGACCGCATTCGAGAGAAGAATCCTCCAAAGAATTTTTGGCCCCCTACATGAGGATGGATGATTCCGTAGCCTACACAATGACGAAATCTATGGGCGATACCATGACCGTCCGGTTGTGGATAAAATCCGGCTCAATAGGTTATGGTGAGTGGGTCACTTAACCCGTATGGATGAGGATGATCCCACCCGGAAAGTCTATAAGGGCAATATCTATGGTAGAAAAAGAAGACGAGGCAGACCCTGCCTAAATGGAGCGATGGCGTAGGTCAGGACACGAGACAGCTTTTAGGGATATCGAATTGTCTGGATGTCTGGAGTTCCTTATTAAGGCGGGCCTAGACCGGATACCGGTTGTTGCGCCGTTGATGATGAATATTAGGCATCATCCTTGCTAGAGATGAGCTAGCCTTTGCTGTCTTTTCGCATGGATAGTCCAGGTGCCCCTTGAAGCTCAACTTGGCATCGACCATTACCCCAGGTATCTAATGATCGATTTTGAAATGACCACGTGATTACCAACCCGGATTCTGAGAGTGTTGTTTTTCTTTCGATTGGTAATAAGGACCGGTTCCGTCTTATCTTCCGCCAGGTCCAATTTCACCATTTGGAACCATGCTTTGATGACATGCACGGTCTCACTTCCATGTCCTGGTGGTATTTCGCAACTACTATCACTGCCACGTCGTCTGCAAAATCAATAAATGCTGCCTCCTTTGGCACGCGAAGGCCGAGCACTCCGTCATATATTATGTTCCACAGAAGGAGCTTTGGAGAACACCTGCTGTTACAACATATTCCTTAGGCCCGTCGCTCGTCTCGTACCAAAAAAGTCTCTCCGAGAGGTAGAGGTAGTTTAACCAGGGTGCCTTTAATCCAACCTCAATTGACTGAGTTAAAGGCATTCCTGCAATTCAGCATCACCCCCGCGCAGCAATTACCAGCGGCCGATGGCATCGACCCTGGATCACGTTCTGCGAAACCCATACTGCTACTCTTCAACATCATCCCTATAGTGTCTGAAAGACAAATAAGGCGATACGAAGAGGCTGCGCCAGGCGGTTTTTAGGACTTCAGTAGTAGAACCAACCTCCCCTGGGCGGAAAACACTCCTTCCACTATACACAATTCTTATGAACCATGCGGGTCTGACTTTAGCTGCCAACTTCAGGGCTTTGTTCGGAATCCCATCCAATCCCGGACCGTATTATTCGCAATTCGTGCACAGATTTCCCGTAGTTCCTCCTTGGTCATCCCGAGGATTGTGAAGACGTCCTGTTGCACCGTTGACTGAGATCCACTTTCTTACCACATTGTGGCAATAGAATTACGATTGTTTTGAAGAAGAGTCACGGGCATGTCACTTGAGATGATTTTTGTCCATGAATCTTGTTCATTACAACTTTGTAAACAGCGCTCCACGGGTTCGTATGTTGCTCAAGGCACAATTGATTTTAGCAATTCCGCTTACTTACCCGCATAGCCTTCTGAAGGCAACATTGAAGCTCGCGGTATCCCTTCTCTCTGGTCTTTTGGCAAAGCTTCGCCGCTCGCAGACACGATGCTCTCAACAACGAGATTTCTTGGTTCCACCAGTTTGCTTTCCTTCAGCGCCGTTCCATTCGGGTCGTAACCTCCTTCTAAAGCCGCCAGGAATGTCTCTTCCCCGAAAGCTGGACCAGCCAGCTATCCTGGTTTTTGCGATTATGTTGCCCACTCGACTGTCACCTCCCTCGTTCCTGATGTCGAGAAAGTTGGGCTGTTGATCGCTGTGGGTGTAGTGTTCATTCATCCGCCAGATCATCCTTCTCGCCAACGGAGTACTAAGGTAAGTCAGATCGACGATTAAGCCTAGCCCTTTCCACTCGTATGGAAATGTTGCGGGGAAACCTTTCCCAGAGAGTCAAAGAGTCAAAGAAGGGGATGATCGTCAAGATTCCAAAGAAGGAAGCCTATTTTGAATGTGATAATTGAAGAACGTCTTGAAACATTCGTCAATAGAGAACAGCCTGGTTTCCGCTCCGGATCCTCCTGCATTGACCACACGCGGAATATAGATCCTCGCTGCACCTGCTGTTCATCAGTTTCGAGAAAGCTTGCTATAGCGTGAACAGTGTATCTGGAATACTTTATGCAGGAGGGGCATGTGTGTGTGTGTGTATGGTGGGGGAGAAGCTACAGCTTCTGAGCACTCAAGCCGTGTTGGCCCATTGTACTCGCCTCCCCCGTCTAACGGAATATTCTGGATTCGTTAACGTATCGCAGGATTTCCGTTAGTGGATGTGATGCTACCCGTCGCAATTGGAGAACATCGGCACCAAAGATCTGATGCTACGCCATGCAGTGGATTTCGCTCTCTCAAGATAGCCGACGACCAAGGGCCCTTGGTGCAGAACAGTATTGAAGCAACGCGAGCGTCCCGGGAAGTGGTGGAGAGAGCTGAAGAACATTCCAGGCAACCAGGAACGATGGCGCGTAGGTGTGGTTTACTCGCTATACCTTACCAAGGGGTGAATGGCAACCACACAAATATAAAGTTCTAAACTCATAACTGTGCAAAATTCGTTGAAGAACTAAATTCATTTGGGTTTTCTTCAGTCAATCCACCCCTTTTGCACTATCACCACTATCCATGTAATTTCGCTAGCATAGCGAAACCTTCCAGTTCATAAACGCATCCAAATTTTTCAATCGCACTTACTTGAGCGCCAACTGCGATCGCATAAATTTCCTGTCGACATGGGAGCCCTCCACGTAATTCTTAACAGTCAAACTGTCAGCGCCTGCTTCCAGCGTTATTTCCTCCTCGTTCATCTGAAAATTGTTCGATATCTCCGAGAAGAGCTTGTGAGATGATGACAACCTGCCAATGGACAAAAATAGATTAAGAGTCGCATGAAGGCGGGAAGTCTTCTTACACATTGGGGACGTTATCAGTCATGTACACGGCCTGTAGCGTCTCAAAGTCCAAAATTGAGATGGAATGGGTTCTGATAGTCTCCAGCCGACACTTTAGCTGGACAATTAGCTTCGAGTGAGCCGAGTCTATGTGGATTTTGCAGAGCTCAACCTGGAAGCAAAAAAATGCGCTGAAGTTCTCAAAGCGATCTCTGAATGCAATTGGACGGCACCTGCTTCATGTTCTTGAAGACACCAATGCACGCCTTCATGGAAACCTTGCATTTGTTGGCGAAATCATCCTCAGTGTCGCTCTCAATGTTGTAATCATTGAAGAAGTTTGGTTCGAAGCGGATCATTGCAAACGCCGACTTGGTGGCGCTAACCGTCCGAATGGAGAGTCCATCGTCGTCCGCCTCGACAAACAATTCCGAACCGATTTTCGCCATAGATTGAATGGCTTTCGCGAAAACTGAAATTGGCAAAGGAAGACATAAGGATCCGCGTTAGGATTCAAGCAATTGGAATGTTACCACGAGCGTTTGTCCCGGGAATGACACATTTCATTGCCGAAGTGATAATAGGCCTCGCCGGCACAAGAAACTCAAAACAAACGCAACTGACATATGTTTTGACGTTTCGTAAAGAAGGGAAGTCAAATGTAAAATTTAGGAAGCAGCTTTAGCAACTCTTTGGCTAATGGCGTATAAAATCGGCATCCATGGTTGACGTTCAGGGAAAAGTTGTCATACTAGCTTGCGTTTGAATTTGGGGATTAGATACCTTTTGATTGTTACCATTCCCAATTGACAGGAAAGTTTTCGAGAGTATTCACCCAAACCTTGTAACCTGTAGCACTGTTTCAGAGCCTTTGCAAACATCTTTTAGAACTCGGGGGAACTTTAGAATGGGGGAAGAACTCGAAAAGCTGTCATGGCATCAGGATATTTCGCAGAAGACGACAGTCGGATTCCACCGGAATTATTCCTTAGACTGGCGAAGTTCTGCAAGAGAAAGGCGCTACCATTTCTTCTTAGCTGCAATGCCAACGCCCACCATGAGATCTGGGGAAGCAGCGACATTAATGAAAAAGATGAGTTCCCTCTTAAATTTATCCTCAGTATCCAATATTCGTGACCAGCACCAGACAAAAGGGACTAAACAAAACTCTAAGGAAAACTCTGATGCGCATCTTGGTCAAGAATTAGGAGGTGTCGGATGGGACTTGAGGCCAACTCGAAAATAAATAGAATAATAAGAAATCCCATAGCCAAAGGCAGGGCAATATCTTCTGTCTGTCTGAAGAACGAAGGACATTACCGAGAATGAAGAGGATAAGATACATCTGCTTCTCAGGGAGGAAGGCAACAGGCCCCCCACAATAGACAGAAGGGGGAAAAAGTGAATTCGAAACTAGCGAAAGAGGTATGCTCAGAAGTTAGAATAAGATGGGCAGTGGAAGCCTTTAAACTTTTGGTATTTTCTCAGTAAGAGAAGTAAGGAGCAGCATAGCCTTTGGATATATACCAAAGGCATGGAGACGGGCAAGAGTGGTCTTCATTCCGAAAGCGGCTAAATAGGATCCTTTTCACCTTAAATTTTTCAGACCAATATGTCTGACATCGTTCACCCTTAAGGCGGTGAGGAAGGTCATAAATAACTCTACATTAGAACTAACGTTCTAATACGCAATCCCATACATCCATGTCAGCATATGTGTATCAGTAAAGCCCACCAGCATCCCTAGAGGTCCTTCTCGAATTGACTTGGCAAGGAGGACGATCTTCAGAATGTCCGGCAGTACCATTGAGGCGGGGAGCTACCTAAATCGAAGGAAAATTGAAATTCTTTCTAGGCGGCATTCCGAATTACTGATATCAAGGGATAACATGAAAACAAGGTTTCTCTTCGATAAGAAATTCGAAACACGTTGGAGCAACAGGGCAAACTGGGAGAACTTAGGATTGACTTACGGCTTAAACCAGCAACTGATTATCCGATAGACTGACGGATTATTTATAGTAGAGGGAGCAGGCGCTGGAATCATTGGTTCAAGGAAAGCGCACCTTGAACCAATATGTAAGTATACTAGCATATTTCAGGCGGAAACATATGCCACAGACAGATGTGTCTCCTTCAACCTCTAAAGAATTTAAAGAGCAGAACATTGTTGTTCTAACCCTTCTAAGCCAAGCGGCTGTTAAGGAACTTTAGCCCCACTAGGTAAATTCCAAACTGGTACGCGAATGTCTCAACAGACTGAACACGCTCGGCTGGCAAAAGAAGGTCTGGATACTCTGGAAAGAAGGTCACCTTCGGTTAAAAGGCAATGAAGCAGCAGGCGGAGAAGCAGCGACGTCGCTATACTGGCCAGAGCCAGTCTATTGAGTCTGAAATGGGTTCATAGCTATGACATTGAAAAATGAGGAGGAACGACTGAGGGAACTATGCTGAGAAAACTTACCAGGAATGGAACATAAGCACCCTGGTATGAGCGGATACAAACCCAAGCACTCGAAAGATTGTTTAAACCTCACCAAGAAGGGAGATGATAGTCTGAATACTCACTGGTCACTTCAGGACAAACTATCACCTGGGGAAGATAGGGATATCTAAGGACACTGTCTGTAGATTCTGTGAGGAGAGTGATGAGACCTGTTCTGGGACAATGTCCGGAACTTCTGCAAAATAGGTTTAAGCACCTGAGAGAATACTTAATACCAAATGCTGGGTTGAAACACTTGGAAGTAGGGAACATAATAAAGTTTCTGTCGGTTATAGGTTTAAACGACATACTATAGTTTATAGATATATTATCTTCAGTAAAGGGACACAATAGCTCTTTTAGCACACAGTGCGTCATCCCTTGACAATATTACTATTATTATAAAGGCGATCATTGTATAAATACTCGAATCCTAAGAAATATGGAATGCAGTAACTGGCACCATGAGCACCGTGGGTCATGGTGTGGTAGTTTCAGTGGGCATAGGGCACAGTACATCTAATATGTAGTATCGACACTAAATGATCCGGTCTTTTGAATGTATTGAGGAAGTTTATCCGTACACATCATAGGTACTAGGGCACAGGTATATACTGCTAGATATTTAGGGCCTATGATGTTTGTGTGTGTTTGAGGTGGATCGCAGGATTCACTGTAGTGGATGTGATGCTACCCGCTGCAGTTATAGCACATCAGCACTAAAAATCTGATGTCTGATGCGTCCATAGGCGAGGCATTCACATAGAAAATGTCGTGCATCCCGCTTCCTCATTACAATATGGACACGATCATCTTGGAGAATTCCTGTTCTGAACATATGTGTAGCCAGTGAATTATGGCCAGTCAGAATACCCACCATACTTCTGCAAGTCATCCTGCTTTTCGACAGGATAAACTTTGCAGCATGTTTGTTTGGTTATGACAGGAAAATTTTGGTGTGTTTAGCAGCATTAAGACTCAGCCACCTGTCATTATGGGAAGCTTGTTTCCAGTTTTTGATAGAAGCATTAGCCAATGCTACTGGCACCCCAATTACTGGTTCCGGTCCGGGCATAGGGAAAATTGAACCCTCTTTTGCTAATACATCCGAGATTTAATTTCCCTCTACACCACAATGACCGGAAACCCAGAGTAGTTTCATCGTATTGTATCTAGCAACAAAATTCAATTGATTTCTATATTCCTGAACGATTTTTGAAGTGATCAAAGGACTGCTCGATGCCCTTAATGTAGCTTGACTATTGCTACATATTGCGATGCGCTCGCCCACCAACCGCTCGTCAATCACCCAGCTTGCCGCTTTTAGGATCGCATACACTTCAGCCTGAAAGACCGTTGTATATTGTCCCAAGGGAAAGGCCCACTTCTCGTTTTTATTCGAGAGGTAAACTCCCGCTTAATAGTCCTATTCTGTTTTTGAGCCATCGGTGTAAAAGAAGTCAGTATATCCTGACGAGTAATCCTCTGGTTCGACGCAGTTTTCTCTTCTTTTCAAGATAACTTGATATCTTTTACCAACTATGTTAGATGTATGGGGATCCGAGAATCAGAAGGCATTGCGAAAACTGGATTCAATTCTCTCAATAACTCTACCAATGCTCTGTGCCCCCATGTCCATTGTTTCTCAATAGATCTAATCGAATAAACCTATGAGCTGGTCTCATTGCATTGCTCTCAATAAACAAATCCAAGGGCTGCAAATTGAATAATGAATTCAGAGCTGCGGAAGAATGTTGCATACCGAGTAATGTTGCATTCTTAAAGGACGCGGGCACGCGCGGAGACTTATCAAGAACTCTGTCGAGCGAAGAAGCGACTTCACAGACGGAAAAAGGAAGCCTTGGAGAACCAACAAGTTTGTGAACTAGAAAAGTACAGGAAGCAACCGAACCAGGCGCGGAAGTTTTACCAACAAGTCAGCAGGATGAAGCCTTATACACCTCGATGTTCATCCTGTCGAGACAAAGAGGGAAATCTGATTTCCGACAGAATGGGCATATTGGAGCGATGGGTTGAGTACTTTGATGAACTACTAAACAACCAGAACATCGGCGAATTGGAGGTCCCGCCAACTGAAGACGACGGACAAATACTGTCACCACCAAGTATCGACGAAATAGTCCGTGCAATTCATCGGCTTAAAAATCATAAGTCGCCAGGAGCCGATGGAATTACAATTGACCAATTACACAAAGTGGTTTATCAACTTATGCTCAAGGTGTGGGACAGCGAATCAATGCCTGACGATTGGCAACGACGTATTATTTGCCTCATACATAAAAAGGGAGATATCACACAGTGCAGCTATAATAGAGGTATCACGTTGCTGAGTACCATCTATAAGATATTCTCCGCTATCTTGCTAAGACGGATAGCCCCATACGCCTAGAATATCATCGGCCATATCATAGAGGCTTCACTCCAGGCAAATTAGCAAAACTGGAAAACTATTGGAATATAAACATCAGTTCCACCATCTTTTCATTGACTTTAAAGCCGCCTATGATAGCACAGCCAGGGTAAAACTGTACACGGCCATGAGAGAATTCGGTATCCCAACGAAATTGATAAGACGAACTAGGCTGACCCTGACCAATGTGCGAGACCAGATAAAAGCAGCAGGATCACTCTCGAGATAAATTCAGCATCAACAGCGGTCTACGACAAGAGGATGCCCTATCATGCGTCCTCTTTAATCTGGGCTATACATCAATGAAAGCAAGACAAAGTATATGGTGGCAACGGCAGCACCAAAAACCTACCAATAATATCAAATCGCACTGGTCAAACGGGAAGAATAAAGATAGGAGACTACAACTTTGAGACCGTTGATAATTTCTCCTATCTAGGGTCGAAAATCACAACCGATAACAGCTACGAAGATGAAATCCGCGCACAGTGGTTGGCTACCAGCAAAGCCTATTTCAGCTTACAAAAACTGTTCCGCTCGATGCGTCTCACCATAGGGTCAAAGCTCTTACTGTACAAGACAATAATCTTGCCAGTCCTCATGTCTTCGAGACTTGGGTTCTTAGCAAGAAAAATTGCGAATTCTTGGCCGCGTTCGAGAGAAGAATCCTCCAAAGAATTTTTGGCCCCTAGATGAGGATGGACGATTCCGTAGTCTACGAACGACGAAATCTATGAGCGATACCATGACTGTTAGGTTGTGGATAAAAGCCGACTCAATAGGTTACGGTGGGCGGGTCACTTAATCCGTATGGATGAGGATGATCCAGCCCGGAAAGTCTATAAGGGCAATATCTATAATAGAAAAAGAAGACGAGGCAGACCCTGCCTGCGTTGGAGCGATGGCGTAGGTCGGGACGCCAGACAGCTTTTAGGGATATCGAATTGGAGAACCTTGGCGCAAAACCGGGATGTCTGGAATTCCTTATTAAGGCAGGCCTAGACCGGATACCGGTTGTTGCGCCGTTGATAATGATGATGATACAGAGCTACGCCGGATGTCGTGCCCATGGCACCGGTGATACTCAGACACACAGTTCTTTGCAATGTGGCTAGTTTACAACGAAAACTTTTTTGTTTCACCCTTAACCCATCACACTATGGATGAATAAGTGAACATCGACGTAATGATAGCAACATGTATCCACATGACTACCTGAGGCTTAAGTCCACATGTGGAGGCAAAGGTCCACCTATACAGCCCATAAGCTGTGAGAGCTTCTTTCATAAAAGAGGAAGGTTTGAGCCAACACGCTCCTTTTCTATAAGCTACTGGTCAATTGACGAATGTGCAAAAGTGTGAACTAGGAAGCAAAGAAAGTGATTGGTCCATCATAAAGATCTTTACGATAAAATGGATGCTTGGAACAGCGAGATACTAGATCTGTATCGACTTGTCAAAAGCAAAGATATCGAACACTGTTGTGTTAATGGTAAAAACGGTACTTTTCTTACCGATCGACGAGCCGCGGCGGACAGATGGCAGGCATATTTTAAGTAAATTTCAACGAAATGCTAATTCTCCAGTTCCGTTAGCACCGACAACATTTTGAACAATTCCATCTGTCAGCTCTCCCGCATTTCTCACTTTTACAACCAATGTCAAAACTAATATCGGTTTCGGTAGTACTAATCGAGACAGACTATATTCGGGGAAAAAAATTTACACTCCTCTTTTCCATATATGGGGACCCCCTCCTTAAACTCAACGTGGAACTATGTTACTAACCGAATGGAATGGGATTCACAGGTGCTACCTTTCTAGCAAATTTCGTATCAATAAGGGTAACCATTTCTGAGATATAAGGTATGACAGACAGGCAGACAGTTAGTAAACCGATATTTTCCCTATCGACTGCCAGCCACCCACAAATGAAAAAAAAAACATGTAGTGTTGTTTGTTATCATCTAATTTGTGTACTCGTATGTGGGATCATTAAATGTTTAATACAATTTTCAAAAACTAATAAATTCTCCGTTATATGGCGAAACCATAGCATGCCTGCCTCCATCAACTGGTACATTGGCACCCGTGATATAAGATGAGTCACTACTTGCTAAGAAGTGAATCGTTCTGGCTATTTCTTCGACGGTTCCAGCCCGTCCAAGAGCGTGAGTCGTCTGACTATGCTTCAAAAATTTCTGGTACTCCTCTTCATTCATGCCTCCACGCTTATGAATCTCCGTCTCAATGACTCCTGGATTCACTGAATTTACTCGAACTCCTTTTGGTGCCAGTTCTAGGGCCAGACAACGTGTGAATTGATCCACGGCTGTCTTGGAAACGCAGTAGGCCAGAACGCCACAAAATGGCCTCATACCATTCACACTGGAGACATTAACGATAGTCCCTTTGGTTTTGATCAGATGAGGAACTGCTTGCATGGTTAGGTTGTAAATTGAGCGAATATTTGTGTTCATTACGTAGTCATACTGTTCCATGCTGGTGTTTTCGATGCTTCCTTTTGAGATGACTCCGGCGTTGTTTACAAGAATATCGATTTGGCCAAACTTGTTGATGGTATCATCGATGATTTTTTTAATCGCGGAATCGTTGGTTACGTCGGCGACTATGGTGAGCAGGTTCACATCTTTATTAGCAGCGTAGCATTTTGAGGCGACTGTTGTTAGGTTTTCCTTATTTCGACCTACTAGGACCACTTTGGCATCTAATTCTGCAAAGAATATGGCCGTTCCCGCTCCAATTCCCGAGCTGGCACCAGTAATGATTGCTACTAGTCCTTTGATGGACATCTTGAAATGAAACTGAAGGCTCGAGGTTCTGGTTTCTGACTAAAATAAGATAAGGTGAAATTTGATTATAATCAATTAAAGCAAAATACTAAGTTTTTGCCTAAAATGTACTTTAGAAATTGGAAATAATAAGCTAATATAAGGAAATCCCGAAATTTCCTATCCCGATTATTCGTATTTCCGCCTAATTCATACAACTTTGCCGGCCCCAAGAATTAATTTTTATTATTTTATTACTCCGGACAATTGGGTCAAAGGGTAGTATAGGTCCCAGGGCGAAGCGTGGATTGGTACGCACGATGGGGCATAAGATCTGAGAAACGCCAGCTGAATTAACACCAAACATTCTACTACCAAACCCTATCTCTATTTCCATATGCTGACTGCTGGGAGTTCTTTCTTAATGTATAACTGCAGACGGAGGAGGATGGATGCGAGTCTTCCATGCCTAAAAGCGGGACATATTGTACTAACTGGTCCTCCTGGTTGGGGGTTGAGTAGGGCTGACAACCCTACACGGAGAAGCAAAGATACAGAGAGGTTAGATTGTCTTCTATTTGTAGTCAAGCCTAAAATTGATAGACCAGTAGCTTACTCCAACCTACAATTTTTTTTTACTGTGTAGACATGTAGCTTAGTAGTAGCTACTTAGTAGCTTTGTACTGATGAACGGGGTAAGTTGCTCCCGAAATATATATCCACGCTGTAAAATAAAAATTGTAGTTTGAAGTACGCTACTGGTCTATCAATTCAAAGATTCAGTCACGAAAAGAGCCTCGGACTAGATTGACGACACAGCGACGAACCCGGCAACGAAAACGGAATAGCGATTTGCACATTTTCTCATGAAACGTGTGCTCCCTGTACAGAACAGGAACTGCCAAGCAGGTAAGCAATATCCTGTCCCAATATAGGACTGATGTAAAAGCGTTGCAAGAGATGAGCTGGACAGGGACCGCTTTCCTGAAGAAGAGCCACTACATCATATATTATGTTTTGTTTGGAGTGTAGGGTAGGTGAATGCATTTACGGACACAGTGTTGGACTCCCGGTTCGGCACGTCGTCGGAATACCAACTAAACACCTCCCCATCGTCAGAGAGCTAGCCCGGAACCGTTTGTCACATTACTTCCGGCTAGTCTCCGAACTCCCCCCTCCCCCTTTCACCAACGGGAGGAGAAAGGAGGAAAGGAATTGTCAGTTCAAGGAATCCCCTGTCATCCGACTCCTCCACCGGTCGAGCTCTATCTTCTTAGTAACGAGTGGGACCCGAACGTAATGGGGCAACACGGCTCCACCTGTCAGCACCCCTCAGCATCTCTTCGACAATGTTGTCTGGAGAGAGATCCTCTGTGTTTAAATAGAGCTGCTGACGAACCCCCTCCCACCTTCAACAAGAAAAAAAAAGTGTGGTGGGCATAGCCCACAACTCTATTGCAAAACATACAATCCGAAGATTGCGCTTTTCCACTCTTGTGCAGGTAAGACGGAAAACTTCCATGCCCACTTAAAAATTGGGTAAGGAAATAGTCAGTCTCACCATGACTTCCGATTCATCCACGCGCCTAAATTGCCGATGAGCCGCGCAGTCCATCTGCCTCTAGTTTCATTTTCCCAAGAGAGCTACCACTTGTCTAGAGTGCACTGCCATTCTTCACGAACAACCACCTCCCTTGCGCTTGTATATGGCTTCACGCTCCTTAGCAAGAAGGGCAACGGACATCACTCCCGAAATCACCATCACGGCCGGTTCAGAGACAGTGCGGTATGCAGACGACACACGCAAAGCTCCCCATCTCTGGACTTACGCGAGACATTTACGCGCTAAGAGCCTCAGCCCATATTTCTGCGCCCTAGAGCAGGACAGAGTGCATTGAACTCATCAGGAGACGCCGCCTGCTAGACGTAGGACCCCGAATGTTTGCCATTAGCCTACTTAACGCCGGAACTCCAGCTGCAGCTTTGTTCGCCGCTGCTTTGATTTACTCAAAAAAGCTCATCTTTGAGTCAAGAATCAACCCGAGGTACATTACCGTTGGTTTTGACTCGATTATCGACTCGCCGAACGATATGGGACGCAGGGTCAGAATTCTCTTTTTAGTCAGGATGACTACTTCGGTTTTTTTCCAGTGCAAGGTTGAAACCGCTTACCCATCACTTCGACATGCCGAGTCTGCTTTGCGCCTGTTTGACAGTGCGTCCAGCAATAAGCGCCGCGATATCATCTGCATAGCCGACCAGACGCGACTCTTTTAGCATGTCGAGTTTAAGTAGACTAGTACTTCAGAGGTCCGGCCCTAGGACGGATCCCTGTGCTACCCCCGACGTGACCTCCATCCTCCTTTGATCCTCTAGTGTTTCATAGAGCAGGGAGCAATTCCTCAGGTAATCCCTCAATATCCGTAAGAGATAGTTCGCTACGTTGAAAGTATGGTCTAATGTGCCTAGAAAGTTTTTCCATCTTACGGAATTAAACGGTTTCTGACCTCAAGCGTTACGAGGAGCACCACCCGTCGAGTTCGTCAGCTATGTGCCTCCGCTCGTCGAACGGCATCCACGACTTGCATGACAGCATTAACTGTAGATCTTCCTGCTCTAGAATCAAACTGCCGGGGAGATAAATCTCCAGCAGCGCGTATCGCTGCAGCGAGTCTACTTCTGATGAGCTTTTCGAGCACTTTTCCAGTAGTGTCAAGCATACGTAGTGGGCGATATGAAGACGGCAACTCGGGGTCGCCTCTCCCTTTGTGGATCAGCGGAAGCCTCGCCACCTTCGAACGGAAAAGTACCCTCTTTCAGGCAAGCGTTTTATGCGCCGAGCAGTAGGTCTGGCCGGTGTTGGAATACCAAATTGTATACTTCTTCTGGAATACCATCAGCTCCTGGCGCCTTCTTGCTTTTCATAGAGAGAACTGCCTGTTCCAACTCTTTTGTATAGAAAAGTGGACAGCCCTCTGCACTCTCCGCGCCGACGTCATCATCCCATACGAGGTGCGCAGGGAACAGTGCCCTTACAATACGGTCCATCTGTTCGCCTTAGTGAACAGGGTTTCAGCAGAGCCCCCATTTTTAGGGTTACCAGTTTGTAACCGAGTCCCCATTCACCTCGTCGACCAGATTTTGCCAGCGGCGAGCTGTGCTCTTGTTTATTGCGCTGTGAAATCTCCTTTTGGCTGATTCGTACTCCGTCATTATGGTACATGCTTCCTCCCGGTCGCTTAGACGTTGTGTTAAGCGGCAGAGCCTGTGACACTCTTTCCGAAGTTCGGCGATTTCCACTCTCCACCAATAGATAGAAGGCTTGCTCCGCGGGTCGTCGTTATTAGGTTCATAACTGAACTTACAACAGAGTCAGTTGCCGCGCCACCACCCCCAGGAGTGCTCTCCCCCATCTGTTCCAAGATTTTCGACAAACCTCCCGGTGTTCACTTTCGCGACGCACAGAAAGATCGTCGGGGTGGTGCACACCAAGAGTTTGTGTTCACCACTTCGAAGGCAATGTATTTACGGCCGCTTGCCGAGTAGTCTTCCAGAACTCGCCACTCGTCCACCAGCGACATTAGTGATTCCGACGCGAAGGTTACGTCTGGAATGCTTCCCTCGCAGCCCGGGCGCCAGAACGTTGGGGTGGATTCGGTGTTTAGAACTACCAGTCCTGTTCTCGCGCCATTTTCAGTCTCCCTCTGGAGTTTGTGTGAGGCTTGCCCCATTCAAATGCCCTAGCATTGAACTCATCCCCGACCAGAACCCGCCAATCTGTTCTTAAGATAACATCCTCCAAAGCATCTAGCCTCCGTCGAAAATCCGGCATCGCCTCATTCGGCGTAAGATAGACACTTTCACATATATTATGGTATAGTGGCTATTCGGTAAACCATATGATCGGAATAGGTTTCCTAGTCAGCTAAAAATGAAACCTGCTGTTATCGGCTTTAAAACCATAAGCGAAAGGCTATGCACTCCACGTTTGTCAGACAAAATTTCGATATATAAGCCTCATGAACGTCCACGCTCCTTCAGAGAAGACTGCAGAGTCGGAGAAGGATTCCTTCTACGAGGCAGTAGAGGGGACCCTTGAAGCCTGCTCCAGGTAGGATATCAAAAGCATACTTGGAGATTTTAACTGTCAAGTAGGGACGTAGTCCATATATAGGCGATACGTTGGCTGCCATGAAACTACCAATGACAGTGGACTGCAGATTATCCAACTGGCAGTACCCTATATAACAGGTAAGTGAGAAATGAATACCGTAGTAACCGCAGTTGACAGAGGCCAGCACCAGCAAATGATCTTCATAACCACACACAAACATTCTTGCCCCCAGTCGCAAAAAAGGGCGGAACGACTGGTTCGACGATGAATGCAAGCTAGCAACGAAAGGAAAGAATGCTGCATATCGCACAATGCTGCACTCTCAAAGGACGCGACCACGCGCCGAGACCTATAACAAACTTCGTCGAATGAAGAAACGACTTCACAGACGGAAAAAGGAAGCCCGAGAGAGCCAACTAGTCTGTGAACTCGAGAAGAACAGGAAGTAACCAGGCAAGGGAGTTTGACCAACAAGGCAGCAAGATGAAGTATATGGTAGCAACTTCAGCACCAAAGGATAAAGAAGCAACAAAATCAAATCGCACTGGTCAAATGAGAACAATAAAGATAGGAGACTACAACTTTGAGACAGTTCATAACTTAATCCGTATGGATGAAGATGACCCAGTCTGGAAAGTATATTAGAACAATATCTATTTTAGAAAAAGAAGACGCAGTAGACGCTGCCTGAGTTGGCCTAAAATCAGGATGATCAGCGGAAAATCAGGATGTCTGGAGTTCCTTACTAAGGCAGGCCTGGACCGGATACTGGTTGTTGCACCGTCGATGATGATAACTCGTACCAAACTATCAGTTGGAGTACTACTGTGATGAATGGAAATGGTTTCGCTGGTCTATAATGTTTTTATTTTATATTCGAGCAGACTTTGCATTGTAACACAGTTCCTTAAGCATGCTAAGAATGAACCATTTGTTGAAAAACCTGAATACTAAATTCTCATGGAGCAGTAGATGCGAACCGCCAGAGGAAAATTGAAAATTGTGAATAACATTTTAACAGTTTATTTTGAAACAACCTAGAAACTAGAAAGAATGCAGTCATAGCACATTAAATACAATTACGTATAATTGCATAGGAAACACTTAAAAAAATTTTCTGAGATCCACCCGATATCTTTTCTGAAAAAGTTGATTTCACCGGATAGTCTACCCAGCTGTAGTCAACTCATCCACTAATATCTAACCCGTAGGCAGAAGTAGTACTTCATTTGGAGTTATGTTGGTAACTCGATTATATGCATATCGTAGATGCAGAAATTACCAAGTTTCGGTGACAAAAGGCCAGAGTTAACCGATCATATCGGCGTAAAGGATATATTTTTCTTTTTTGCAAAATCAATGTGTTTGAAAAATGATGTCATTGTCCATTGAACTCTTCCATTTTCTTTAGAAGAATATAATACACGGCCAGTCACAAGAAAAAATATCAATGCCCGCTTCTGCAGAATAAGTTGGAGGAAACCCCTGCTAACGAGGTTAGAACCTTAACGGACAATTTTGTGGAATTATTTCGAAGTATTTTATACGAAAACGCCAACAATTGTGACAGCTTGACAACTGGACGCCGGCTTTATTCAGCTGGAAATTGACAGATAAAAGATAGCTATTTTCTCTAATTTCAGATTGGCTTAGAAAAGTGTTGCAGCGCGATAAAGGAAAAATGGCAATATGAATTGGCTATTTTTGCAAATACGCGAAAATTATAGCTTTTAAATTGATGCACGATATATGCAGAAATAGTCAATGAGCACTTGAATTTATTTAACTATTTCAATGCATATAACCACTGCAACCTTCCAACATCTTCGTTTATAACTTGGAAAATTAAGCGCGCAATGTGGGAGTATCATTTCTCCCTTAGTTCTTCAATGAACGACACTTCATACTTTATATTAAAGAGTTTAGTATACTTCCACTGAATATATGTAGATAAATACCTTGTTAATATTCCCAGAATATTTCAGCTGAATACCCAAGACAGAATATGTACTGCTTTCCCGCTACACAATTATTAGTTGGACTCAGCTGTTTGACGATTTATGACGCAACGACGCCAGAATATATTTTTATTAGTTTCTCCCTTATCTCGCTCAGTTAGGCTGAAGCTACATAGTTGACTTGGCGGCAAATGCTTCAATACTCTTCATTTAGTTAATGGATTTAAGAGAACAAGGTATACATATGTACATATACTCGGAAATTCAGGTAATCGATGGGACATTATTATTCTGTAGTGAACGACGGAATAAATCGTTTACTAGGGAAAGCTATCATGATTGACAGCGAGGGGAATCTTGCCCCGTCTTTATTCCTCCTTCTCAGTATCGTTTGTTTGTCATCAAAGATAAAAAAAACTTTGCAACTTTCGAAGATCATCAGTACCATACTAACCTTCCTCATTTTAAAGTTTTGTGTAAAACAGAACCTTATTAAAATCAGTTCAATGTGCATTAATTTCCTGTTGAACCCAGCGTCACGAAATTTGGTGCGAACGTGTTCCGTTGATTCTGTTCAGAACTGGCCACACCTTCCATCCTAGTGAAAAATCTGAGAAGTGTATATATAATCTAGACCTACAAAAACATCCCATGTCGATATTTGCTCAAATGAAATTAACAATCGTATGATTTAAGCGATTCTTCCGTTTGGAAAATGTCAACAATCATCATAAAGCAAAGTGGCCAGTAGGATTGCGTTTTGAGTGGAAACTTGGAGTGCGTTATGGCTATCCTATTGCACGCTCTTTGCCGAGGAATTCCAAAAGATTGCTGTTACAAATTCATTTAAAGGATTCCCGAAGACGTCTTCTTGCACTTGACAAGTGTTTGAAAGCTCCGTTGATGTTAATGTTTTATGTAGTAATCGTGTTTTACAAAGATTGATAAGATCATGCCTAAAAGGACGCAGTTGTCATAAGGCAAAAATATGCTATCATTGCATTGGCTGACGGTAGTGTACCTGTTCGTAAAATTACACATGAATTAAAGTTCAAGGAAAGTTCGGGATGAAAAAAGTTCATCACATCAAAGGAATATAAAATTACTTTGAGAGAAAGTCGTTTTAAAAATGCAGTTCAGATAGAAAAAGAATTGCAACAATCACACTAAAAAAATACAAGTCGGGAAACCGGAAGCTTGACGCTTCAGGTATAAAAGGTTTTGTGTTTCCCTATGTGAGGAGCATAACGTAGTTCTCCATTGGCTTATAGCATTTACCCGAGATATTGAAATCGTTCAGTTCTGGGCAGGTTACTGCCATTGCCAGAACTCAGCGATTTAAGTATCTCGAAGGGCAGGTTACTGCCATTCCCAGAACTCACTGATTTAAATATCTCGCGTCAACGCTATCAGCCAATGGAGAACTGCGTAATGAAATTGTTTCACGCATTAATGCAACCTAGATGAAGTGGCATTCCCCAACTGGTGTTCTTTGTGATCAACGTGTCAGCGCACGTCCCAAATCTAAAATTTACTGCAATGTCGTCCGTCTGCCACTCTCTATAGTTCTGAGTGTTGGCCGACTGATGGAAAGCCCTGTGTTGATAATGGTCACCTTCATACGCTTCACGCTCTGAGTTTAATATTATTAGCGAATGAAAACAATTTAACCAGCATCAAATATAAAAAAGGGTTAGGGAGAATTAGATTCTTCTTGAATGGAATTTTAATATTTCACTGGAATTTCAATCATTCTCGTTAATTATGACGTCAGCATCTTATTTGTATGGTTTAGGATGCTGTTAATTAGCATGAAATGGATAAGTTTGAACTGCTATAACTTTCCCACTAATGGTTGGATTTTCATGAAACCTGGCATGTGTATGCACGAGGCTGTCCTCTATGTCGGTGCAAAATTTAGTACACTTAGGATGAACTTAAGGGGAATTTTTTGGCCAATTTCTAAAAGTTGATAATATACTATTAGTAAATTTTTTGAGCAGATACCGGAATGGGACATCTCTCGAAGATTAGATTTCACATAAGTGTTTTACACAAAACCTTAAAAAGGGCTGCGGATAAATAGATTCTTCATAAATGTGACTTTAATATTCAATTATTCCGGGTAATTATGACGTCAGCATCCGATTTGCATGGCTTTGGAAGCAGTAAACTCGCCCGAAATTGCTAAGTTTGAACTGCTATAACTTTGGCGTTAATTGCCTGATTTTTATGAAATTTTGCGCATATGCACGAAATATTGTCCTCTATGCTGGTACAGAATCTGGAAGTCCTAGGATGAATTTAAGGGGGGTTTTTCAGTAAATTTCTAAAAAATAGTAATATACTATTAGTAAGTTTATTTGAGCAAATATCGGAATGGGACATATTTTGAGGCCTAGATTTCATCTAGGCGCACCACCCTGATTTTTTTTCGGATGTTTGGGTTGGGTAGTTTCCGAAAATGAGTCCTGTCTCACTTCAAATGCGTACATTTTGACTCCTTACTGACGCACTTTGCAATTTATGCCAAAACTAATGTCAATTTCGGAAAGTACAAATCGAGACCTTTCATTTGATACCCTACACAACTATATCCGGCGAAAAAAATTTTTGAATCCTCCCTTTGCATGTATGGGGAGCCCCCCTTCAAACTCCACCTAAATTTATGCCACTCGCTGTATGCGTAGGATTTCATAGTTCCGATCTGTCCACCAAATTTCGTTTGGATCGGTTTAGCCGTTTTGGAGAAAAATGCGTGTGACAGACAGACAGACATTGAGTCGATTTTAATAAGGTTTTGTTTTACACAAAACCTTAATAACATTTCGACAAAAACTGTTCAAAAACGCGTAAAGGGTTTCAGTATGATCGCGAGAAAACCTGAATCAAAATTCAATCTTATAGCACTCGATGGCTTCCGCAGTGTTCGATGCAAACAAGGTGAACGATATGCAGAAACTTGTGTTCTTTCAACTGGGATAGATTTCTAAACATAAAACTGAGTCGATTTCAATATTAAAGGGCACAATAAATACAGAAAAGTACAAAGACATCAATTTCAATGAACTTTATTTTTCAAGATGAGTCGGCGCCTTTCCATCAGGCCCGTTGTGCAAGAAACCGCAAACGTCCTTCTTATCGTATAAACTTTTTTTTAAGTTAAATAAACTATTCTTTAACATTAGATCAAAAAATTGAAGGAAAATCAAAGGGTTATCTCTTTGGATTGGGTAGGACACAGTCCAGACTTCAATCCAATCGAAAATGTGTGGAAGCTCACAACCATGGCTGAGCTTAATGAAACAATCGAAAAAGTTTGGCATATGGAAATTACGATTGATGTCTCCCCATAGGGTCAAAGCTCTTACTGTACAAGACTATGATCTCTCGAGTCCTTATGTACTCCTCGGGACCTGGGTTTTTAGTAAAAAAAACCGAACTAGGAACTTTTGACCGTGTTCGAGAGAAGAATTCTCTGAAGAATTTTTGGACCCCTACATGAGGATGGACGATTCCGATAAGTGATACCACGACCGTCCGGTTGTGGATAAAATTCGGTTCAGCAGGCTGCGGTGGGTGGGTCACCTAATCCGTATGGATGAGAATGATCCAACCCGGAAAGTCTATAAGGGCAATATCTATGGTAGAAAATGAAGACAAGGCAAATCCTGTCTGAGATCGAGCGGTGGCGTAGATCAGGACGACAGACAGCTTTTAGAGTAAGCAGGGTAGGGTAGGTAGGGTGCTAAGCAATATTTTATCGTAAACATTGACGTGTAAAAAAGGTATAAAAGGTTTTGTATTTCCCTATGTGAGGAGCATAACGTAGTTCTTCCTTGGCTGATAGCATTGACCCGAGATATTTAAATCGCTCAGTTCTGGACAGGTTACTGCCATTACCAGAACTCAGCAATTTAAATATCTCGAGTTAATGCTATCAGCCAATGGAGAACTGCGTAATGAAATTGCTTCACGCATTCCACAGCTGCTGTTCTTTGTGATCTAAATCTAAAATTTACTGCTATGTCGTCCGTCTGCCTCTCTCTATAGTTCTGAGAGTTGGCCGACTATAAAAGGCAATGAACGAGGTCTTGCGGTAATGGGGACGAAGATGTTGCATTGCACTGGTGCGTGATACATTTTGATCACGTCTGAAATGAGAATATCCACAATCGATATGGGCTTGCACCGATCGATCAACTATGAGAGAAGCGTTTTCGATGGTGTGGTCACGTAATTCACGCTAACGAGAATTCATCATCATCATCAACGACGCAACAACCGGTATCCGGTCTAGGCCTCCTGACATCCCGGTTTTGCGCCGAGGTCCACCAATTCGATATCCCTAAAAGCTGTCTAGCGTCCTGGCCTACGCCATCGCCCCATCTTAGGCAGGGTCTGCCTCGTCTTCTTTTTCTACCATAGATATTGTCCTTATAGACTTTCCGGGTTGGATCATCCTCATCCATACGGATGATTGAGCCGGATTTTATCCATAACCGGACGGTCATGGTATCGCTCATAGATTTCGTCGTTATGTAGGCTACGGAATCGCCCATCCTCATGTAGGGGGCCAAAAATTCTTCGGAGGATTCTTCTCTCCAACGCGGTCAAGATTTCGCAATTTTTCTTGCTAAGACCCCAAGTTTCCGAAGAATACATGAGGACTGGCAAGATCATAGTCTTGTACAGTAAGAGCTTTGACCCTTTGACTTTCGAGTTTTTGTAAGCTGAAATAGGCTCTGCTGGCTGACAACAACCGTGCGCGGATTTCATCATCGTAGCTGTTATCGGTTGTGATTTGCGACCCTAGATAGGAGAAATTGTCAACGGTCTCAAAGTTGTATTCTCTTATCCTTATTCTTCCTGTTTGACCAGTGCGGTTTGATGTTGTTGGTTGCTTCGTTTTCGGTGCTGACGTTGCCAAGATATATTTTGTATTGCCTTCATTGATGTGCAGCCCAAGATCTCGCGCCGATCGCCGCCTGCTCGATCTGGATGAAGGCAGTTAGTACGTCTCGAGTGGTTCTTCCCATGATGTCGATATCGTTAGCATAGGCCAGTAGTTGGGTGGATTTAAAGAGGATTGTATCTCTTGCATTTACATCAGCATCACGGATCACTTTCTCGAGGGCCAGGTTAAAGAGGACCGTAGACCGTTGTTGATGTCGAATGGTCTCGAGAGTGATCCTGCTGCTTTTATCTAGCCTCGCACATTGGTCAGGGTCTGCCTAGTCAGTCTTATCAATTTCATCGGGATACCGAATTCTCTCATGACTGTGTACAGTTTTACCCTGGTTATGCAATCATAGGCGGCTTTAAAGTCGATGAATAGATGGTGCAACTGTTGTCCGTATTCCAACAGTTTTTCCATCGCTTGCCGTAGAGAGAAAATCTGATTTGTTGGTGATTTGCCTGGAGTGAAGCTTCTTTGGTATGGGCCAATGACGTTCTGAGCGTACGGGGCTATCAATGTTCGGGCTATCAATCGTCAGATATTGATTCACTGTCCCATACCTTGAGCACAAGTTGATGAACCACTTGGTGTAACTGGTCGCCTCCATAATTAACCGAGAATTCACTTACCAATGTTGGTCTGAACATCGAAGTCAATGGTAAGGAACCAAAAAGCCGGCCAAAACAACGGTGGCTTGATACGCTGGATGGGGATTTAAAGGCCTCGCGATTATATCCAGATCAGGCATTTGATAAAATAAAATGGCGAAACCGACCCCGCTTGTAAACGGGATACAGGAGATATGAGGAGCGATGAGTACCTGACAGTTCCGTGTCACATAGTTAAAAATTCCATTGCCCTCATTTTTTTAGAAAGCGATTTAAATAAATCATTTGATGGAAACCCCTGTATTGATAATAGTCAACCTCATCCGCTTCACTCTCTGAGTTTAATATTATTAGCAAATGCCAAGAATGTAGCCTGAACGCTTCAGGTACGCAAGGTTTTGTATATTTCTTAGTATGTAACACGTAATATATCCATATATTATGTGGGAGTATCCGCTTTCGGGTGATATTGACATCCATAGTCTTCAATTTTCAAAGAAGCAACAACTTTGACGTATTATAACTTTGTTAGTAGTGGTGCGATTTCCACCAAACTTGGCAAGATCATGTTCTACATTATAGCCTACATCACTGCATCGTGGTGCTAGGATGAACTTAAGGGGGAATTTCTAGCAAATTATAAAAAAATATAGTAATCTACTATTATTAACTTTATTTGAACAGATATCCGTATGGAAGGTATTTCGGAGCCCAGGCACCATACAGTGGCAGCCTCCTGATTTTTTTCAGATTTTTTGGTCTGGTAGTTTCTGAGGATGGCCCCCTTAAAGAAATGTTCACTTTCAATCCCCCACACTCCCCACCTTTCCGCCAAATGTCGAAACTAACACCGGCTTCGAAAAGTACTAACCGAGACTTTTAATTTGATACCCCACATGACGATATTTGATGAAAAATTTTTACACGCCCCTTTTGCATGTATCGGCGATAAAAATTGGAAAAAATCGCAGACAGCTTCAAGATGCATATCGATTAAGCGCTCTCTGAACATGTTGCGCCTACCGAACAACATCTTATGAGGCGGCATGCTTGATTGCGGGGATGATTCCGGCTGATATTCTAACCGATGAGGCAAGTCGTCTGTACGAAAATCAGGAAGCAAGCCTAAACAAGCAAAGTGAGCGTTTGCGGTCACTGGCTGCATGGCAAACAGCATGGGACCAGGCGAAGAATGGCCGGTGGACATACAGGCTTATCCCAGACATAAGCATGTGGACTGTGCGGAACCACGGTGAGACGATTGTCCTACGTGTGAAGGTAAAGCCGAAAATGCAGAACAGGTTTTCTTCGCCTGCCTCAGATTTAACAGCTCAAGGGGAAAGCTTGAAACACAGCTAAATGGTAGCGCACGAACTGGTTGTTGGAAGTACCTGGTTTGTGCGGAAAGCGGTCTATTAACATACGTGGTCCTCTCTAGACGGGCCACTTTCAACCAAATTGACCACGCGCTGAACGAATGCCGCCACCTATCGGCTTTGATGAATGTCAGAACATACAGAAGGGCCAATATAGACTCGTATCACTACCTCGTTGACATTGTGCTCCGAGCACGAATTACAACACCATCTACAATCCCCTCTGACAATCAGGTGAGAGTGAATACTGAAGCCATGCACAACACAGCCCACCGTAACACCTATACGGGGAAAATGGATGCGGCAATAACCGCAGTCAACAGATGTCCTGGAGATGAAGCATCAACAAATGATCTTCACAATCACCTGAAGAACGTTATTATGGATACGGCCACAAATATACTTGGTCGCAGACGCAAGAAAAGTCGGAACCCCTGGTTCGACGATGAATGTAAGCTAACAACGGAACGGAAGAATGATGCATACCGAGTAAGGTTGCATTCTCAAAGAAGGCGGGCATGCACAGAGACCTACCACGAACTTCGTCGAGCGGAGAAGCCACTTCACAGACGGAAAAAGAAAGTTTGGGAGAATCAACAGGTCTGTGAATTCGAAAAGTATAGGGAGGAACCGCACCAGGCGCGGAAGTTTTACCAGCAAGTCAGCGGGATGAAACCTTATACACCTCGATGCTCATCTTGCCGAGACAAAGAGGGAAATCTGATTTCCGACAGAATAGGCATATTGGAGCGATGGGTTGAGTACTTTGATAAGCTACTGAACAACCAGAACATCGAATTGAAGGTCCCACCAACTGAAGACAACGGACAAACACTGCCACCAACAAGCATAGAAGAAACAGTCCGTGCAATTCACCCGCTTAAAAACCATAATTCGCCAGGGCGACCAACTACATCAAGTGGTTCATCAACTGATACTGAAGGTGTGGGAAAGCGAATCAATGCCTGACGACTGGCCACGAGGCATTATCTGTCCCACACATAAAAAGGGGAATATCACGCAATGCAGCAATTATGGAGGTATCACGTTGCTGAGTATCGTCTATAAGATATTCTCCGCTATCTCGCTAGGCCGGATAGCCCCATACGCCCAGAACATCATTGGCACATACCAAAGAGGCTTCAGTCCAGACAAATCAGCAACAGATCAGATTGTCTCTGTGCTGCACCACCTCTTCATCGAGTTTAAGGCCGCCTATGCGATCTCTTGGCTGCGTTCGAGAGAAGAATCCTCTGAAGAATTTTTGGCCCCCTACATGAAGATGGAGGATTTCGTAGCCTATATAACGACGTCAACAGGTTGCGGTGGGCGAGTCACTTAATCCGTATAGATGAGGATGATCCAGCCCGGAAAGTCTACAAAGGCAATATCTGTGGTAAAAAAAAAGAAGACGAAGCAGACCCTGCCTGAGATGGAGTGATGGCGTAGGTCAGGACGCTAGACAGCTTTTAGGGATATCGGCGTAAAACATGAGGTGTCTGGATTTTCTTATTAAGGCAGGCCTAGACCGGATACCGATTGTTGCGCCGTTGATGATGACGACAACTATATTGCGCTAACCATCCCAGAGTAGCCGACGAGTCAGTTGCCCCGGGAAGTCGTGGTACAGACGACTAGGACGACCGCACCAGTAACTAAGGCGCACAAGTATGATGACGTGCTAGGCATGTTTGGCGACCATATTTCTGGTTAGTTGGTGGAGTTTATATTTTAGTTTTCTGGTGGCAGAGAAGCTGTTTGACGACCTCCTTACTAGAACAATTTATTTCTAGTCTGTTTATGCTGTTGGTAGGCTTTGCTATTACTTCGTTGAAGTTTTCTTTCTGTTGCGCTAGTCAATTTCCCTTCGACATTTCTTTACAGGCTTCGCGGAGGCGCGCTTCCAGACACGGATGGGTTTCATTTATGAAGTAAAATTAAAGGAACTGTTACTTGAACTAAAGTGAATTAAAATTGCAATTGGGTTGCAACAGATACACGATGGATGCTTCAAAATAGTTTTGTTTTTATCTTTTTAAAAAATACACACAATTAAATGCAATAGTTCTTTTAGCTTAGCTGTAAATTAGGCAGAGCAAATTGATAGTATGTTTCGCTTTTATAAAGCAAATCCATCTCTTCCGCTACCGTTTAACGTGGGCACATAGCATGACGGCCTCCGTCGACCGGAAGACTGGCGCCTGTGATGAAGCTGGCCATGTCGCTGGCGAGGAAGGTAATTGCGTTGGCCAGTTCATCAACAGTTCCTGGTCGACCTAAAGCGTGGGTCGTCTTTGAATGCTCTAAGAATTTCTTATATGTCTCCTCGTCCATTCCGCCGCGCTTGTGAAGGTTGGTCACGGTCACTCCGGGATTCACAGCGTTGCACCGAACACCCTTGGCAGCCAGCTCCAGAGCAACACATCGCGTGAATTGGTCGACTGAAGCCTTTGAGATGTTGTAAGCCAGAACTCCTGGGAAGGACCGAATTCCATTTACGCTGGACACATTCACGATGGCTCCTTTTGTCTTGATGAGGTGGGGGACGGCCAACATGGTCAAATGATAGATGGACCGGATATTGGTGTTCATCACTCGATCGAACTGCTCCATGCTAGTGTTTTCGATGGTTCCGCTTTCCAAGATCCCAGCATTGTTCACCAGCACGTCCAATTTGCCGAACTTGGAGATTGTTTCGCCGAGAATCCTCTCATTATCCTTCTCGTTGGTTACATCGCCGACAACAACAATTGGTTTCTGTCCGGCTGACCCGCACTCTTCAGCGACTTTATTTAGATTTTCTAATTTGCGTCCGCTTAGAGACAGCGATGCGCCTAATTTGGCGAAATGAAGAGCGGCTGCGGCTCCAATCCCGGAACTGGCCCCGGTGATAAGAACGACCTTTCCGGCGAAATTCATTCTGGAAAATTATGCTGAAAAGTGATCGTGGGAGTCGAACTTTATAATGAGAAATGTTATTATGAAATTCATGACGCGACTTACCTTAAGCTCAGCAAATGACTACGTCAATTAACGACTTAAAATAAAGTGTAAAAGATAAGTAAAAAAAATCAAACAGATGCGAGGGAGCTGATAAATGTCACTCAATTGACAAGTGAATTGTGACGTCACAGTTGAAATGATAAGGAGCCGAGCCGCTGTATTCGAAAATGGTTTGTGTCGAAGATACAAAAGCTCTGAAGCTTTCAATTTAAGTTGGATGTGGCCCAGATGGTTTCATTGGGAAATTAAAGAATAAATACTGAAACGGTAGCTGAACGGTTGGGGGGATAACAGTTTTTGTGGCTCCTCGTTTTGACGACGGATTTTCGCAATCTCCTTCCGTTTTCAAAATATCGAAAATTGAAGTTTTCAAATTGGCCCCTAGCTAAAAAATGTACTTTGTCACGGTTCCGGTAACTTTCTTTTACTAAAAATTTAGCTGATTTTTGATTTTGTTGAAAATTCCAATTCATTCCTATTCATTTTCGTGCGAATTTACTGTACTCCCAAGATGTCATAATATATAAGTATCACTTTGCAATAATTAACCTCACAACACAAGAAAATCAGAAAACTATTTATACCGAAAGCACCCTCACGACTTTTAGACAAATTTGGGAATAAAAAATATTCGAATTGCACCACGGGAAGGTATTATCTAATGCATTCTATCCACACCGAAGAGGGGCCCCTCACTCCCAAAGTATTTAATGTTTCCAAACCTCCCTTGGACTGTACTGGGGAAGAGAAAGAGGGCTGAATTGAGGTAAATTCGGAGGAGAAACGTCGGATTAAACCAAATATTTAGGAAGCTCGATTGATTCTGTCAACGAAGTAGGAACTGAGACGAAGTTTCGTCGAATAGTACACCCAGGTCTTGGAAGGAGGTCAGTAGTGAAACGAGTTGCCCATTGGGAGAATAGGAAAAGCATGTTGGGGAGCGTTTAAGGGAATAGCACATCCAGTGGCATTTGCTGACATTCAGTGTTAGCTTGTTGACCGAACACCAACGGACTAAATTATCAAGGTTGGATTGTAAGAGAGCACAGTCCGGCGGAGACTAAACCGAGCAAATTGACCTGTATGTATCATCATCATCATCAATGGCGCAACAGCCGGTATCAGGTCTATGCTTGCCTTAATAAGGAACTGCAGACAGGTTTTGCTTCGAGGTTCACCAATTCGATATCCCTAAAATCTGTCTGGTACCCTGATCTACCCCATCGCTTCATCTCAGGTAGGGTCTGTCTTGTCTTCTTTTTCTACCATTGATATTGCCCTTATAGACTTTCCGGGCTGGATCATTCTCCATCCATACGCCCCCTGCAACCTATTGAGCCGGATTTTATCCACAACCAGACGGTCGTGGCTATGGAATCGTCCATCTCCATGTAGGGGGTGAAAAATTCTTCGGGGGATTCTTCTCTCGAACGCGGCCAAGATTTCGCAATTTTTCTCGCTAAGAACCCAGGTTTCCGAGGAATACATAAGGACTGGCAAGATCATAGTCTTGTACAGTAAGAGCTTTGATCCTATGGTGAGACATTTCGAGCGAAACAGTTTTTGAAAGGTGAAAAAGGCTCTGTTGGCAACCAACAACCGTGCGCGAATTTCATTGTCATAACTGTTATAGGTTGTGATTTCTAACCCTAGATAGGAGAAATTTTCAACGGTCTGAAAGTTGTATTCTCTTATCTTCATTGTTTTCGTTTGACCAGCGCGATTCGATGTTGTTCGTTCTTTTGGTTTTGGTTTTGGTTTTGGTACTGACGTTACCACAATGTAACTTCGTCGTGCCTCCATTAATGTGCAGCCCAAGATCTCCTGCCGCCTACTCGATCTGGATGAAGGTAGACTGCACATCTCGGGTTGTTCTTCCCATGATGTCAATATCATCAGTGTAGGCCAGTAGTTGGGTGGACTTGAAGAGGATGGTACCTCTCGCATTTACGTCTGGATCGTGAATCACTTTGGTGGTTGAAGAGAACGCATGATAGGCCATCCCCTTGTCTTAGACCGTTATTGATGTTGAATGGTCTCGAGAGTGATCCTGCTGCTTTTATCTGGCACAGCCGTCAGGGTCAGCCTAGTCAGTCTTATTAATTTCGTTGGGATACCGAATTATCTCATGGCCGTGTACAGTTTTACCCTGGCTATGCTGTCATAGGCGGCTTTAAAATCGATATGAACATGGTACAACTGATGTTCGTATTCCAGAAGTTTTTCCATTGCTTGCCGCAGAGAGAAAATCTGATCTGTTGCTGATTTGCCTGGTGTGAAGCCTCTTTGGTACGAGCCAATGATTTTCTGGGCATATGGGCCTATCTGGCCTAGCAAGATAGTGGAGAATATTTTATAGATGGTACTCAGCAACCTGATACCTCTGCATCATATCCTCCTTTTCATGTATGGGACAGAGAATGCCTGGTTGCTAGTCATTAGGCATTGACTCGCTGTCCCACACCTTGAGCATCAGTTAACCAATTCGGCAGTAATTCCATCGGTTCCTGGCGACTTATGGTTTTTAAGCCGGTGGATTGCACGGACTGTTTCTTGTATGCTTGGCGGTGGCAGCATTTGTCTATCGTATTCAGTTGGCGGGACTTCCAACTCGCCGATATTTTGGTTATTGAGCAATTCATCAAAATATTCAACCCATCGCTCCAAAGTGCCCATTCTATTGGAAATCAGATTTCCCAGTCCCAGTCCCGGCAGGATGAGCATCGAGGTGTATAAGGCTTAATCCTGGTGACTTGTTGGTAAAACTTTCGCGCCTGGTGCGGTTGCTCCTTATACTCTTCAAGTTCACAAACCTGTTGGTTCCCCCAGACTTTCTTTTTCCGTCTGTGAAGTCGCTTCTCCGCTCGACGGAATAATCCGCAGTCCGTTATCATTGGTATCTCTATGTAAGCTATAGGAGCCGACGTATCGCCTGAATACGGGCTCGGCCCCTACTTGACTGTTGAAATCTCCGAGTATGATTTTGATATCATACTTGGGACGTGCTTCCAGGGTCCGTTCAACTGCTTCGTAGAAGGTATCCTTTTCCGACTCTGCAGTCTCCTCTATAGGGGCGTGAACGTTTATGAGGTTATATTTCTAAATTTGCCTCGCAAGCCCAGTGTGCATAACCTTTCGCTTATATTTTCGAAGCCATAAAGTAGGCTTCATTTTTTGACTGACTAAGAAACCTACAACAAGCACATGGTTTACTGGATGGCCACTATAATATATGGTGTTGTGGCTCATTTTCAGGAAAACGATCCCTGTCCAACTAATTTCCTGAAATGCTATTACATCAGCCCTATATTCGGACAGGGTATCGGGCAGCTACTTTGGAGCTCTATCTCTGTACAAATCGTTATGGCGTTGTCGGTGCCTGGTTCGTCGTTGTAAAGTCCATCCTGTCCGAGGCTCCTTTGTGGCTTCATAACGTTGGTTTTCCTTGTAGGGTTGTCAGCCCTACCAAACCGCCAACCTGGAGGACCAGTTGGTACAATTTGTCCCGTTTTTAGGCGCGGGAAACTCGCCTCCATCATTCTCGGTCTGCAGCTTTTCGCTAAGAATGAGCTCCCAACGTTCACCACGTGGAGGCGTCCTCATTCTCTCCGGAAAAGGAAAAACTGTATTGGCCCCCTGCGAAGCGACCTCGCCTCAATGAATGTGCGGATGACGCAGAAGACGACATTGACAGGGCATGATGATACTTCCGAGTCGAATTTTAAAGGCGAGGAATTATTTTAAGCCTCTTCCGAGTCACTACACTCCAAGAGGGAAAAAATTAAATACTTCGGAAGTGAGGGGCCCCCTCTTCGGTGTGGATGGAATGCATTAACCAAAACCTTCTGTGGTGTATTTCGAGTATTTTTTATAGTCAAATTTGCCTAAAAGTTGTGAGGAAACCTGAAGTTGGGTGCTGCCCGTATAAACAGTTTTTTGATTTTCTTGTGTTGTGAGGTTAGTTATTTTTAGCTACGTAATTGGTGTCGTGGATCCAAAGTGGCTTCCATGGAAAAACGCAAATAAATAGTATTATAAATAAAAATTGTGAGAAAAATTAAAAAAATAAAAATCAAATTCTTCGATAATCAGGTTTTTAATTAAAAATTCGATCAAACATCTCAATGGGCTAAGGTGACATTGAGGGTATACAGTTCCTATTTAAAACTAGTGGGAGAGATCGAGGAAAGAAAAGGGGATATGGCCGATACTGTGGATAAGATCCGAGTGAAAGGCCCCCTGCGAGAAGTCACGGAAAAGAGCAATGTTAGGAAAAAAGCTATAAAATTGGATACAGACGTCGGCGAAAAGGTTGATCTGAATAGAACCGCGATACTTCCGGATTTCTTGGTGAATAAGTCAAAACAAATCTTCAACAAGGACCAAGAGGAACAATTAAACTAGACTTAAACTTTGCATTCCAACAACTAAGTCTGTCGAAGGAACAGATCATCATCAATATTGAGGCAGGCATTAAGTTTGAAAGAAACGAATTAAAAGAAGCAACCCGTAATAATGTAGCTAGCATCCTTTCCTCGCATAATAAACCTGTCTCAAAGAACTTCGAATAGCGCAAAGACAAAGAAAAGTTATGAAGGAAAAGATAAAAGTGGATAAAGGAAATGCGGTCCTAATAGTGGAGAAGACGGACTACGATGCGGCAACGCTCAGAAAACTTAGGACGGGAGGATACTTTACACTGAGGGAAGACCTTTTGAAGGATTCTATTAAACGGGGGAGAAAAGTATTAAAGGAATGCCGCCACATTGTTGAGAATCCCGCCAAACTTCGGACGCCCAACCCTGTACTGCCAAGAATAAAGGGTCTAGCATAGATCTACAAACCTGGCAACAAATTCCGGGAAATTATAACAGCCACAAACACGCCCACACGAAATATCGTCAAGTGACTGTTGAATCCATCCATCCCAGTGAAGGAGGCGCTTTTGTATCTGGAGGAGTGGCTACCGAATAAAAATCTCACATTCTTGGCGTGGAAAAGAGAAACAAGGGCGCTCATCAAACTTGCGAGGATATGCATCTCGGACAGCTACCTGATTCAGAAGAAACTTCTTCAAAGGAATCAGAGGGGAGGCAATGGGGAACCCCCTTTCACCCTTTTTGAGAGACGTATCCATGGCCACCGATTGTTCATTGTGCCCCTCACAGTTGAAAGAATTAGGAAAGAATCGACACCGGAGTGAATAGCGGCTTCCAAAGGTGGATTATCGAAAGACTGCTGTGGAAAAAAGCGAAACGGCAAGAAATTAGGACAATGACTTGGAAAGGAAACGAAGAATAGAGGTGAAACACCCGCTTCATCAAAACTTTTAAAAATGATGAAACGGCTAAGTATCGACATGGTGCCACCGAGTAGGATTTACCAGCTCAGTAGCAGGCTGGGATCCGCCAAGGACCGAAAATTAAAACATGAATCCAGTGGGATAAATAAAATGACTTGTCCAGATTGTGAGAAGTGTTACATAGGACAAACCAAAAGACTTGTTTCGGTGCGCTGGGGAGAGCACGACAGAAAAGTGGAAACGGTCAGGACAAAGAATAAGAAGAGCACAACGCTGAAATCAATGATAGCACGGCACATGATTGAAAAGAGACATACCATCTCATGGGACAACGTAGAAGTCATCAAGGATTCTTGGAACAGGAGGAAGTTGGACGTGCAAGAGAGTTTGACGATTCTAGGAGAACCAGAATGGAACAGATTGAACCACGACACCGGCACCGTGCAACAGAAGGTCCTGAGAGAGACCCGAATGATAAATTAAATATTTATAGTAATATAATCACTAAGGGTAACATACAGGAGACTAAAATTTAATTTTTTTAACAATGTTAGGTAGAAATTAGAAATTGACGGATTCAAGCTTAATTCAGTATTATTATATAATAATGATAAACCGGCGTATTGTAACTTCTTTTTTTCGCCTTTGTCCGGTTCAGACCAGTCTTAGTGCGAATGACATGACCATACTGTCGAAGACGCTACTCTCGCAATTTTTCCATGATTGATGCAAGTCCATATCAATCATGGATATCCTCATTTCGGATGGGATCAAAATTTGTCACGCCACTAGTCGAAAGCAACAACTTCCTCTCCACTACCGCAAGACGCTGTTCATTGTTTTTTTATAGTCGGTCAACAGTCAAAACCACAGAGGGCAGGGGTAACGACATTGCGGTAGATTTGAGACAGTTATGGAACGCTACTTCATCCAGGTTGCGTTAATGCATACAGCAATTTCATAACGCAGTTCCCTATTGGCTGATAGATTGACCCGAGATATCTAAATCGCTCAGTTCTGGGCAGGTCACTGCCGCTGACAGTGATTGTGCCTGTTTCATGGGGATCGGTCGTCAAAAATTCAGTTTTATTTAGATTCATTCTGAAACCGTATTGCATGAGGCGATCATTCCATAAAGCAATGTATAGGGCGCTGGACGTTGTATGTTCTATGTGAAAGTGCCCACAACAAGAACAAAGAGGAGTGGTGAGAGAGCGCTTCCTTGATGAACACCAACAGAGACACGAAGCGGTTTTGATACACCCGCCACACTTCGAACTTTACTTTTCGGATCGTGGTAGAGCAATTGAAGCCAGTGTACGAGTTCTTCTAGTACTAAGTGTTGTCGTAGAGCAGCGCAGCGTGTATTATATCAGTAGTTCCCGACAAATCCGGCTTGATTCATTGTAATTTCAACGATTTCGCGAATACGGTTGTCAAGAATGCGTTCAAAAATCTCCATGGTATGGGAAAGTAACCGGATCGGACGATAATTTGAACATTCTGCTGGACTATCTTCCTTTTTCCATATTGAAACAGTGGCACTTTATTGCCAGTCAGATGGCGATGGTGATTTAGTGAGCCACAGTATTGGGTCCGAGCTCTTCGCTGTCCGAGTGTCCAGTTTATTGTAAAGATCTTTGTAATGAATAGCTCGAGTGACAGCTATCGCTTTCTTCACTTTCCGGTTGGTATTCTTATAAATTTGCCATCTGGGGAGCGTTTTATTATCGTAAAACTTGTGGTATAGGCCTTTCTTTTCACGGACTTTCATTTGAACACCGTCATTCTAAAGCGAAGTATCCCGGTTGATGAATCAAAGGAATCTGTGAGGGATTTAGATACAATACCAGTAGCCGACGTTTCATCATTGGTTTGAGATAGAATTCTCGGAATTGCCGGAGATGCATTGAACCTAGGAATACCTGGTTTTTGCAAAGTATTCATTTCCGAGAATTTTATACACGTTCTTTGGAATTTGTCCCGAACCTCAGCGTAGACTGCAGCCGGACCGTCAGTTTCAGCAATGACTTCAAGTCGAACACGCTCCCTAATGATAGTGGCGAAACAGAGGCAGCATGCGAAGTCATCTGTCTTTGTGGGGCCTAGACGTCGAACTGCTTCACTATTAGTGACACTTTGTTGTCCATTATGGGAGCCCGACGCGCGTTTCAGACTGAAGCTGGCTATCCTTTCCCCTTTCATGACTGGGCTTGGGACCGGCTCTACGTTGCGAAGGATGTAATCGTGATCGGTTTTGGAGGTGAACTGGCGATGTTGAAGTTACGAACCACGTAGGAAAAAGAGTATTGTCAATATCTGGGTTTGTAACCATGAGCCTGTCTGGAAATGTCACGGTATTGAGTTTTCACGACTCTTCTGTAAGTTGGAAGGAGGAGGAGCGAAGTAGTCTAGTTGCTGACCAAGTGACATTGTGACAGCTTTCAGGTTACGTGGATGTGACATGTTCGGAAAGAGGAATGCCTTCTGCCAGTAGATGAATTACTTTGATTTGACTTCATCCTAGTTTTATGTTATTATCAATAAGACCGAAGAGGAAATATTTTGAATATATATTAAATTTTCTTTGAAAACAATTCATTTGAAAAATATTGTCTCCAGCAAAATAAGGTTCGTTTGAATTAAATAAGTCAATAGAACTTTCAAATATAAACAATTTCATAGATTAATTAACAATCCTGCGACATTGCCTTGGCTATTCTTTGTGTAATTTTTATTGGTTGGATCACGTGATGATGCAACACGTTGAGATGTCTAACATCATGATAAGGTCACATTTTTGATGACGTAGACCAGGATCAGATGAAGCTGGATTTATTTTGCTTGGTCTAGAAACTTTGAATCTATGAAGTGCACATACATAGATTTCCGAGCGGCAAAAACACTACTCATCCTTTTACGTAATTCTGAATATGCAATTTGTTATTGCACAATGTTGTTTGGGTTTTCTATTTTACATTTTGCAATTGGAAATTAAGATTTTATTGGAAGATCTAACTGATGTGAGTGTAGTCATCGTTCTAGAATAATACTCATAGCATGATGTGTGGAAAATATATTATATAACTCATCCGAACTATGAGTGTTTGGTACAAAGCTTCATTCAACATTTCCCAACTTACGATTTGGACTTTATGACCCATTGGTATTTCAGTTACAAGGTTCAACCTCACTAATAGAATAAATTGCAGGAAAAGTCCAGGTCAGCTCGTCTGCCCCGTCTACCTTTGCAAAATTATTCTGCTGAGATGTAAGGGGTAAAAAAAATCGAACTAGGGGAATAGTATTGCATCACTTTTATAGGTTCTGTGTAAAACAAAACCTTATTAAAATCGCTTTACTCTCTGTCTGTTTTTTTGTGAGGGGGTGGAAATCTTCAAAAGACATTGGCCTGGACATGCCAGCGCGTGGGATTCTCACTAAAACCACCCCCGACTCCCCTCAAGCTCGGTGGAACCACCCTACGGTATTACATCACGGGGCGGAGTCAGCTCATTTTATCTTGGTCCCCTTTCGTCTCTGCGCGGCGTACGTAACCGCACTTTTCTAGTCTCCTCTGCCTTTCGCAGTTTACTCTGGATACATGCGACCATGGAGTTTATCGCATCGCAGTCTTCCTGGTACGAGTCTCTTCTAGATTCTTTCTTTCCTCCACAAACCTTTCCCAGTGGAAGAATACATGCACACCTGAACGGGTACTGACGATATCCTCCATGCCCCGTGAGAAACAGGGTATGATTATAATTAATCTCTCCGTGCTGTCTCTCCAACCACTATTTGATGGCAGGATGAGCCCGTGTGTCCGCCTTTCCCGAGCGTTCCCAACGCTCTTGCTATTTATTTAGAGATCTCTCCCTTTCGGCGTTCTTCGTCTGCCATAAAGGAGAGATAGGCTTCGCATAGTATACATTCGTCATCTGATTTGCCAAGATGTCAACGGGCATCATTCCAGAGATGACGAATGCTGCATCCTCTGAGACCATCCTGAATGCCGAGTACACCCTTAGGGCTGTTCTTCTGTAGACTGAACTCAGTTTGTTAGCTTTAAATATAACTGCAATGCCGTTTCTCAAATTGGAGCAGTATAGAGCAGTAAAGGTAGGTACAGGAACTCAATTCGTCGTCTGTAAAAACACTCGACGATCTGTTAACTACAAGCCTATACGCTCCGTTGCCGTCTCTCAGGGGCATTCGTTTTTTCTGCTCGCATTTGTATACTACATAGATAAAGTTTGAAAAGTGTAGAGTCTATTGGGGATCTATAAAGTCATCATTATGCCACCACCAAGTATGGGAGAAACAGTCCGTGAAATTCATCGACTTGAAAATCATAAGTCGTCAGGAGCCGATGGAATTACAGTTGAATTAGTTAAATATGGAGGCGACCAGTTACACCAAGTGGTTCCTCTACTTTCGCTCAAGGTATGGGACAGCGAATCAATGCCTGACGACTGGCAAAGAGGCATTTTCCGTATTATACATAAAAATGGAGATATCACACAGTGCAGCAATTATAGAGGTATCACGTTGCTGAGTACCATCTATAAGATATTCTCCGCTATCTTGCTAGGCCGGATAGCCCCGTACGCCCAGAACATCATTGGCCCATACTAAAGGGGCTTCACTCCAGGCAAATTAGCAACAAATCGGATTTTCTCTGTGCGGCAAGCGATGAAAAAACTGTTGGAATATGGACCCCAGTTGCACCATCTATTCATCGACTTTGAAGCCACCTATGATAGCATAGCCAGGGTAAAACTGTACACGGCCAAGAAATTGGTAAGACTGACTAGGCTGACGCTGGCGAATGTGCGAAGCCATATAAAAGCAGCAGGATCACTCTCAAGACCATTCCACATCAACAACGGTCTACGACAAGGGGATGCCCTATCATGCCTCCTCTTTAACCTGGCCCCCGAGAAAGTGATCCGTGATGCTGATGTAAATGCAAGAGGTACGATCCTCTTTAAGTCCACCCAACTACTGGCCTATGCTGACGATATTGACATCATGGGAAGAACCACCCGAGACGTACAAACTGCCTTCATCCAAATCGAGCAGGCGGCGTGAGATCTTGGGCTGCACATCAATGAAGGCAAGACAAAATATATGGTGGCAACGTCAGCCCCAAAAACCAACCAACCAACAACATCAAACCGTACTGGTAAAACGGAAATAATAAAGATAGGAGAATACAACTTTGAGCCCGTTGGTAATTTATCCTATCTACGGTCGCGCACGGGTGTTGGCAGTCAGCAGAGCCTATTTCAGCTTACAAAAGCTGATATACCACGACCGTCAGGTTATGGATAAAATCCGGCTCAATAGGTTACGGTGGGCGGGTCTTTTAATCCGTATGGATGAGGATGATCCCACCCGGAAAGTCTATTAGGGCAATATCTACGGTAGAATAAGAAGACGAGGCAGATCCTGCCTGAGATGGAGCGATGGCGGAGGCCAGGACGCCAAACAGCTTTCAGGGATATCGAATTGGTGGACTTCGGCGCAAAGCCGGGATGTCTGGAGTTCCTTATTAAGGCAGGCCCAGATCGGATACCGGTTGTTGCGCCGTTGATGATGATGATCATATTGGTTTGCTGGAAATTCTACTATTATTAACAAAGTAAGTCAAAGTTGCTCCTTTTACGTGAAATAATTATTCACTAAGAGATAAAATGCCAGTACCACCTCGAATTGAATATCGGTTATACTCAACGTATATATACTACGAGCTAATAAGAGTGAAACTATCGAGTTGCCATATAGTCTCCGGTCATGGAGTTGATAGTACCAAAGAACTTCTGTCGGGCGCTCATTGTTCCTACTGAATTTTCTTGTTTTATTATTTTAAATAGAGGTTCTTCCTCTCTACAATATGTGCTCCGAGTCCTATGAACACCGAGCACAGCTGGGATAACCGGTTGAAATGTTCAATTTGCACCTAAGAAACTTTTTCTGGCATTGACTAGGATCCATAAGAATTTGAGTGTGAGAGTAATTAATTGCCTCATGTCTTTCTTGTGATCATCCCTTGACAATAGGAGCTAACCTGTAAGTGCATTCACCCTTTTTAACGTTTTTTAGAAAACAAAATTTTATTAAAATTGGTTGACTCACTGTCTGCCTGTCTATCTGCCACACGTGCTTCTCTCAGAAACGATGATAATTACTGACATGAAATTTGGTGGAAAGTTTGGAACTGTGAATTTTATAATAGTATGCATATTATAATATTATTATTTCCGAGTTGCCACAATCTCGCCAGATGCCGGATTTCAGCTAATACTAGCACTAAGTGTCAAGCATTTAGGCTTGGACGATCTACCTTAAAAGCAAATATAGAGGGGCTTTGGTTTTAATGGTCGGTGGTAGGTTAATGGAAGAATAAGACGAGAACTGCCCGCAACACCGAATAAGTATGAGAATGATGTCTTTTTGCATGGTTTGTGAGAGTCCTTGGACATCAAGAAAAACCGTGGGAGATTTGCGTGAAATACCTGTAGCCGACAATATTATGGAATCTACAACCACCCTTTCGAGGCGTCAAATTTCTTTGAATCGCGAACCTTCTTCTGCACATATTTACGTTTAATGTTGCTATTATGGGGGATAGCAACGACAATAATATATGCGGAGTATTGTCAACTAACAGCACCTGGGGCTTATTATGTGCTATATGGCGACCAGTTAGAATTATTCGGTCACAATACATGCTGTAAACAGAACTACCAGGAACTGCCAGCGGCTCATATAGGTAAATCCGCTTCTACACCCCACTCAGAGCATTGAAAGGTTGACCTTTCAAATTAAGTGGAGTCAGTCTAGAGTCTCTCTCTTTTCTATTAAAATAAGCGCATAGCGAGTCGACTTGGCGTTGATTTTGTACCGCCACGTCAATCATACCCCTACCTCCGATGTCACCAGGCAAGTTCATCCACTCCATGGCAGAGTTTGGATGATGCATTCAGAATTTGGACATAGTAGTCCCTATCCGTTATTGGACGTACTTCAGATAGCTTCATAACTTCGATGTGGATGTTATCAATGCTATGTCCGGCATATGGCTCGTGATGACCTTTGCGAATGGCTTGGATTCGACACTTGTCTAACCTAAATTCCATCCAAATATCACTGCTAAACATGTCTACTATTCGCAATAGTAGTAGCATACAAGTGTATGTCATCTAAGTACATTAAGTGTGTCAGCTCGCACTTAGCACCTAGTCATATTTTATTGGAAAACTATGGCCACTAGCATTATTCAGTAGCCACGAAAGGGGGCCTAGTGCTATAGAAAATCAAAGGAGACTCAACGAATTCCCCTGGAAAATGCGTCTCGATACGCGGATAGATTTCGAAGTGTTTTTACCTTCAGATGAACGCACTCATAAGGTGGTATTTGGTGATAATGTGTAGGATATCGATTAACGAGGTGTCTGGGACGCTGTCGGAAGCTTTGGTATAATCGATATAGCAATTGAAGAGATTTTTTGGCCTCTTTGGCTCTTTGCAACCTCTAGACCCGACTCGGCAGCCCTTCTGCTCCTCGCACAGAATATTATTTGAGCGTAATGCCGCGGTATTTATAGCGATTAGATTATTTAAAATAATAAAAACTTGTTTTTCCTATTCGCTATTGTTGGTTTATATTTTGCAATTGCTGATATTTCGAGGGCAGTGCTGACCACATTGCCTCCTACAGTGTACTGTAGTGTAGCGTAACGGTCTTGAATGAAGTGCTCTAACACACTTCAACGCCCTGATCCAATATGGATTGTTGCGCCAACGATTATTATTATTAAATACCGATATTTCGGGAACCACTTCTTCCCTTCATCAGTACTAACAAGTCCTCTCCGAAGACTTTTATTATTTTAAATAGAATCTTATTGTTTTTGAGGAGCGCATTGATGGTTCTGTTATAGTAATAATGGACATCATAAACTTGAACTCGGTCATGTGTCTGCGGAGTACTACGGTGGGTCTTCTGACCGACTAATGCTCTGGTTTATGCTATGTGGCAACTGACCATGTAATTCTGCACCCGATCCAGATTAGGACCTTTCCGCTAATTTGAGCTGTTTATGGCTCGTTGAACCTCCTTTTCAGTAACATTCATGCCCGGCGTAGTATTTGGGTAGGTGCCTTCGACGATAATTAACTCGGTATGCTTGGCGGATAGCCCGAAAATTCTACGAAATTCTCTGCACTCTATTCTTCACCAGTCTCCTTGAATTATCAGTGCCGATTCGAGTTAGCCTAGCTATGCCCTGCCATAATAAACTTTGCCGATATTACAGACGAATTTCCCATTGTCGAATTTTCCATTGACGAATTTTCCAAAGTCGTGCACCGCAATGCAAGTAGTTACAGTTGGAGTTGTTGGAGGTGCATAGTGCCTGGGAATACCTGGTCTGAACAAGGGACTCACTTTTGAGAGTGTCCTGAACCTCAGCCACGCTTCAGTCGAACGTTGAAGTTGAGTGCTTCGGTGAGTACTGAAATTATTGCCCGCAGTGAGGCGTGGTGTTATCGATGCCGCCGCCTCTGCCCCATCGACTCTTGATCACCAGTTTCCGCGATGACTTCAAGTCAAACACGCTTCCTGATGATGGCCGTGATTGTGTCGCTGCGAGTGATGAAGCGCTACTAGTCTGCAACTCGCTGCACAGAATGCCACAAAATGTGGCGAAATAGTTATAGCAGGGAAGGCATGCTCCTGGTTGTCGTGGTGCCTAGGCGTCGAACCGCCCTACGATTAGCGGATTCGACCCTATGCTCCCCATTCGGGAGCCCAAGCCAGACGACCTTAAATTTGTCCCTTTTCTCATTTTTGAATTTGCACTTTATACCTAGCTGCCAGGTATGGCGATAGCTCCACCAGTGAGTAATCTGCAAGACTGCACTTCCCTCGCCAACCCCCTTCAGCCATTCAGCCCGAACTTATCTATTCCTCCTCCTTTCACAATCGGGTTTGGGTCCGGCTAGGGCAGAGAGTTTATCCTAGATATCAAAATAGAGCGTCAAGTAATAAGTTTAGTGGAAAGCTGCAACAAATGCGGTCGTCGCGATGAGCAAAATATGTACCTGGGTTGACGGTGGTCAATGAATGAATGCGAAAGCTGCAAATTCACGGACACTTAAATGCAATTGCACGGAAATATCTTTATGCGCACGCATCTGTGCTAGCAAGGCTTCGAAATATGGGTGGTCCACTTCGATTCTTCACACGCCATATACCAAACTTCACGTGTCGTATACATGGTCCATAGAGATCGTACCCGAAAAAAATTAGGGAAAATCGGGACATATTGGAGCCGAATTTTCGTAGATTCGGAACCGCGATTGAGGGATCTGGATTGCATCCTTGATCTCCATCCTGGAGGAAGCGTTTTGAACAGCTATGGAAAATTTCAATGGGGCACATGTTTAGACCTTAGTGCTTGTAACTGGGATTTCACTATTTCTTTAAACTACCAATTTTAGATTTGCTTCCAATAGTCTAAATATAATATAATGTAGCTTAAATAAAATGGATTAAAACTAAGACGACATTTTCTAAAGACGCAGATGAAATAATAGTTGTCAAGTGAAATTGAAGTACTTCGCAAACACAATTTATCATGTTATCGGTTTCAAACTCCGAAGCTTGAAAATTATCTTGATATTTACTTTTAGAAATTCAAGTTTAGGAAAATAACAACTGATCTTTAATTATTACTTATTTGACTTAGATATGAGTAATTTGTATCAATGGTATCAAACACTACTTGACTGAGTACAATTTAATCAGATTGTCCAAGTTATAATATTATATGATAAAATGTTCCGATCGCGCAGTTAGACTTTCCGAAGTTTTCCTTTTGTTAATGTGGAGAATAGTCTTAACCTAGGCAAGCAGACTCTTATTGATTCTTGAAAAAAAGATTAGATTGGATCTAATGGAAACTTTGGGTGGAATGGCGTGATATGTGTGCATGTGAGGTAGTTTAATTGATCACTTTCTTGGAGCTGATAACGTGCACTCTTCACGAGGCTTCCCCATGTCTCATATTGAGATCTTTTGTTCCATTGTTTATTAGTCCTCTAAATTTATACTTTTTCTTCCGAGTTTTTCTTGTTGCAGATTGGGTCATGCAATATTTATTAATGGTAACGACCTAAAGTTTCGTGTCTTGTTTAGAGGAATAGTTGTAATCTTACCCTGCAATTTACATTTTCACATCCCTGATGTGCCCGAGCAAGTAGTTATGACCTCCTAGCTGGCATTATACCTGCGTCGTAGCCTCGAGAAAGTTTCTCAGTGAAGAGCGAATTGCTAAGGACTGATACATGTTGAGATATACTGGGAGACGTCGATGATGGGGGATGTTTTTTTTTTTTTTTTTTGTGCGTACACGGAGGTGGAAAATCTTAGAAAGACACGTCCGCCGCAGCTCCGCCGCCCGAACGGCGGAACAACAGCGGGCGCGTGTGGGATTCACACCCACTAAAAACCACCCCCGGTCTCTCCAGCCCCAGCCCCGCGGGACCACCATTGAGGTATTACTTCGCGGGGTAGGTGTGCTCTTAGGCACTCATCCTTCTCCTATTTGCAGCTTTCCTCTTTCTTTGTTCTTTCAGCAACTCCTCCTGCATTTGGATGATTGCGGAGCTAACCGCAAGCCACTTTTCCTCGGACTCCAGCATCTCAGTAACCAAGCTCTCCGGGGCCACGCTCCTGCCCAGGACCTGGTTTAAGCTCCTTCTCTCCATCGCAAATCGTGGGCAGTGAAACATCACATGCTCTGGATCCTCCGGTATGCCATCGCATCTGGGACAGTTCGGAAAATCATCCAACCCAAAGCGGCGCAGATACTGCCTGTAGCAACCACCGTGTCCCGTGAGGAACTGGGTAATGTGGTAGTTGGTATCCCCATGTTTTCGCTCAAGCCACACCCTAATGTTGGGAATGAGCCTGTGCGTCCAACGACCTTTCGCAGACTCGTTCCATCTGCGTTGCCAGAGATCAAGCGACTCTTACCTTGCCGCATTTCTACGCTGTGCATGCCCCTCCATATGTCTTGCATTGTACAGGACACTCATTTCTTTGGCCAGAATGTCAACCGGGATCATGCCTGCCACCACCAATACTGCCTCATCTGATGTGGTTCTAAAAGCACTGCAAACCCTCAAAGCCATCCGCCGGTAAACCGAGTTCACCTGCTTCCGTCTCTGAGAGTTTGCAAGCGCCTCTGCCCACACAGGCGACGAGTAGAGCAGGATGGAGCGCACCACTCCGGCTAGCACCAACCTCCGGCAATGTTTCGGCCCACCAATATTTGGCAACATTTTTGGCACCGGCTGCCTTTTGGCATGCATACTCTAGGTGTTCCCTAAAACTCAATTTGGTATCAATTATTACCCCCAGGTATTTGATAGCCGGCTTTGATACGACCGTATGTCCACCGACCTCCACTTTTACAGTATTATTTTTCCTGCGTTTCGTTATCAAGACCGCTTCCGTTTTCGCGTCCGCCAAGGTCAGCCCGGCCTTTTCTAGCCAGGACTTTACCGCTCTAACGGCTTCCGTTGCGTAAACCTCCACATCTTCTGGGTGTTTTGCTGCAACAACCATAGCTAGGTCATCAGCAAAGCCGACAATCGTAGTCCCCTCTGGGACGGGAAGAGCAAGCACCCCATTATACATGATATTCCACAACAGGGGACCAAGTACCGATCCCTGTGGTACCCCGGCTGTGACAATGTACTCTTTGGGGCCCTCATCCGTCCCGTACCAGAGAGTCCTCTCTGAGAGGTAGTTTTCCACCAAATTCGCTAAGTATCCGGGGACACTTATGTCAGCCAACGCCCGTTTAATTCTATTCCAGTTGGCCGAGTTGAATGCGTTTTTGACATCCAACGCCACCACGGCACAGCAGCCGCTAGAAATCAGTGCACCTTTTGCCAGGTCTACCACGATGCCAATTGCGTCCCCCGTAGAGTGGGCGCGTCGGAAACCAAACTGGCGTTCCGACAAACCATTGCTGGCTTCGACGATGGGCAGGAGTCTGTTGTAGATGACTCTCTCCATCATCTTCCCCATTGTATCCAACAGGCAGATAGGACGATACGACGCTGGGTTTCCAGGTTGCTTGCCAGGCTTCGGAAGCAACACCAACTTTTGCTTTTTCCACTGGGCAGGGAATATTCCTTCTTTTAGGCACGCCTCGAAGGTGTTGGCGAAAAGGTCGGGCCTAGTCTTCACTGCCAGTTTCAAAGCTCGGTTGGGGATGCCATCCAAACCTGGGGCCTTGTTATCACCGAACCTACCACATATTTCCAGCAGCTCCTCCACAGTTACAGGCGGTATTATCCCGTCATTTGGCTGGACAAAAACTTGCCTTCCCCTATTTTCGTGGTGAGGGAACAGAGTGGTAACAATCTGTTTCAGGAGGCGCGGACAGGTCACCTGGGGTGATTTCCGCAGCCTTTTCATCACCGCTCTGTAAGCCTCGCCCCAAGGGTTTATGTCGGCATGGTTTGAAGCAGTTCTTTTTGCTCCTCCGAATGGCTTCCTTTAGGCGGCCACGCAATTGCTTGTGTGCCTCCTCTCGACCGTCGCCACCGGGTTTTCCCCTGAGCCTCTGGCAAAGCCTCCTTGCCCGAAAACATGCGGCTCGCAAACTCGCGATTTCATTGTCCCACCAGTAGTTGGGTTGCCTACTGGGGAGCAATCGACTTCTGGGCATAGTAGCATCGCATGCTTCCGTCACCCATCGAGTGATCTGGGTGGCTTTCTCTCCAGCCGTACCATTCAGGGATATGTCGGATTTGAGCACCGCGGAAAACGTGTCCCCCTCGAACACTTTCACTGTCCAGCCAAGCATACCACCCGGCATTTTGCGAAAACTCTTTTTCGAGCTTGATCCGCCCTTGATCTCTATGCAGATTGCCTGGTGGTCGCTGTGAGTATAGTCCTCACTGACATGCCAAGCGATTCTACTGGCTAAAGTGGCACTCACGTATGTCAGGTCCACTATAGACCTCAGGCCCCTTCCCCGGAAAGTGTACGAAGACCCAACATTCGCCAGTACCACGTCCAGCTCCGCGAATGCTTCGAGGAGAACACGTCCCCTCACATTAGTTACCCGGCTGCCCCATTCAAGAGCCCACGCATTGAAATCGCCTCCTATTATGATCGGCCAACGTCCTCTTGCATCCAAAACAAGAGCAGCAAGCATCTGCTCATACTCGACGAGTGTAGCGCTGGGTGGAGCATAGCAGCTGTAGATGTGGATGCCTTTCACCTTCGCTCTGATGAAGCCCTCCTCCGGGTGCTCCATTATTTCCTGGAAGGCTTATTCTCCACAAGTCCACAGCGCTGCTTGGCCCGTTTGGTCTTTGACCCAAACGCTACCACCGCGGTTTCGGTATGGTTCACTTAGTATGGCCACATCGATGTTTTTCTCGCGGATGGTTTGCGCGAGTAGATCCTGCGCCGCCTCGCAGTGGTTGAGGTTGATTTGTATTAACCTCATCTGCGATTTGTGCTAAGGGCTCTCCTGTATTCCGGGCACCTGCTGCTGCCTGCAATGTGCCGATGGTCCACACCCTCCTTTCCTTTGCACAGTAGACAATTTGGGTCAGCTCCGCAGTCCTTGCTGATGTGGCCTTCCACTCCGCATCTCCTGCATTGCTTTGACCTGTCATTTGGGTTAGCGCATGACTTCGCAATGTGACCAAAGCCAAGGCATCTAAAGCATCGTTTTAACGCCACCTGTTCCCTAAGGCGACACATTACCCAGCTTATTCTCACTCTCCCTGCTGCTAACAGTTTGAGTGCGTTCTCCACTGGTAGGCTGATGATGGGGGTTTGTGTTCCCCCATAGGCTTTCCTTAGCGTTTTCACCGCTGACTCTTGTAGTCCGGCAAGATCGAACTGTTTCTCCAACGCTTCGCGAACCTCCTCCTTCGTCGTGATTTCATCTATATCTTTGCAGATTATAGTGATCTCCGGCCTGCTAGCTCTTATGTCGGCTTCCTGTCCTAAAGTCTTCCCGATTTGGCTCAAGAATTTGTCCGCGGTTACATCCTTGGATTTCTTAATTTCCAATATAAGATCTCCCTTCTGGGACCGTCTAATGCGGCTGACGTTGTCTCCCAAATTGGTGAGTTCGGGGTCTGCCTTCACTTTCCTGAGAATGTCGGCGTTCGCCTCGTTTGGAAATGAAAATCACCTCCGGTCTAATCTTCCTCCGATAACTTTTTTTCCGCGGTTCTACCTTCCTCCAAGCTTCCGCATCCGCCTTTGAAGGTTCGATCCCTTTTCTCGAGGTAGCCACTGCAGTATTTTCCCTGGTAGCTTCAGACGTACTTTTCATGAACTCCGCCTTTTTGGGAGTTGAGTCCTTTTTTCTTTTCGGGGTTTGCTGGCCTGTTGAGTCATTCAGCTTCTCGCGCAGCCTCTTCCCCGGTTTCTCCCCTTTTGTGTTTTGAACCGGCGTTACTTGAGTTGCCTGGTTCACTTTTCCAATCGGCGACTTCCCTACTCGTTCATTCTGGGCCTTGCCGTACGTCAAACGGATGCCTCTTATCATGGACCTTATATTTTGGTGAATGTTCCTGCGCTCCTTTATAAACTCGCACAGCTCCATGATCTTTTTACCGAGGGCAGTAAAGGCAGCTCCAGACTGATCATTGCCCAAAACATCGCTCGGGTGAATCGGCGTCAGCCATTCTTCCTCATCGAAGACTCCCGCTATACGCTTCCCACTGGCGGTAGCGATCGTGGGGGCTTGTGCCCGTGTGGGAGGGGATCTGCGAAAAATCGAGCTCCTTCTGAACGGATCCATCATTGGAGCCAGTTCAAGTTCCTCCCGTACGCTTGTAACATTAGATGCCACAGTAGCCAAGATTCCCACTACTGAGGCACTGCGGTCGTTGGATATCGACGGCCGGGAGCCCGCTTGCTCACTCCCAAAAACCGCCGGCACTGGGTTTCCGAAGCCCTGCACCGTAACTTCATTCTTCTTCTGCTCCTCCATGTTTCGTTTTATTTCTGGTTATCCTTCCCATAGCCAATAAACGCGCATAAACATGCCCATACACGCACATCTCCGGATGCGTGCATGTGCATGGCCATGATACATTCGCCGAGCATTCCCTTATCCGCACGAAGGGACGCGCCTGATGGGAGATTTGGCAACTCCACACAGGGATGATGGGGGATGTAAACCTAGCTCTGACAAGGTGGTTATTGCGGCGTGTTTCAGGACCCAGTCACTTCGAGACTCCCTGGTCAGGTAGTGTGAATTGAACCGGTATTAGTAGACCGCGTTGCCTTGATCGAAATATGACGCGCCCGTGAGGTTCCGGATCAGCTAAGCATAAATCAGCCGTCAGGGAACTGGTCAGCCTACCCGGCAATTGCGACCTGCTCTCTTGCATACGATGCGCTGGTAAAAACTGCATAATACATAACTGAGGGGACAGTAGGGATGGAGAAAGAGTTGGCTGCGTTTTGTGCAACTTAAAAATGTTGCCACAGCATCCAGCGAAGGAGACAGTAAGGGCTGACATGTACGGCGACATCGACGCGTACAGCCAAATAAAGAAGAAGACTCGTAAAGTGATGCGGTACCCAGGACGGAGATGGCAACCCAAACACTACCACGCAGTGCTGTCGTTGCAGAAAGAGACACTGTGGAAACCGCTGAAATTGAGCAAACGGCTTCGAATATAAGGTGGGTGGGAGGACAGTCGTCTGTTCTTGCGAAAGTCGAAGATGTAAGACTTATCAAGAAATACGCGATAGTTGTGAGGAGTATACGATTGTAGCGTTCTTCCAGGAAAACGTTAGTAAAGACTTGAGAAATAGGCTGATGTAGCTGGAGGAACTTCCGGATCGTACTTTCTACTATAGTCGAACATTGAGAGCTACAGAAGATGCGTAAAAAGAGCAACCGCGCTCCCACTGAGAGCATCGTAAGCACTAAACGAATCGCTGGTGCTGGGGAAAAGTGAAAAGAGGAAGGGGCATCGGAAGGAGACTTCACCCAGGTACTCTTTGGGGCTCAAACGAAAAAGGCCAAGAGGGACAAGAGGCGACAACACGCCGCTTCGTCAGAAAAACTGCTGTTTAAAATTGAGGCGGCCACGGTGGAGCACCAAAAGAAAAGATGGGGAAACGAAGCAGGACTAGCTAGCCAGCTCTGCTTATTAAGCCGACGGAAGGCAAGACCTTTGCGGCAGATAGCGGGCTAGAACTGTTTTTCTTTCGAAAAACGAAAGGAGGTAGAGTCCTCATCGTATTAGGCACGAGTAGAACAAACAAAGATACGTTTTGTGAAGTGGTCAAGGAGCTACTGGGGGAAGATGCTTTGGTTTTTATCCTAAAACCCAGCCCAGTAAAATCCACATTGGATGGGGCCATCCTCAGATGACTAAATGTTACAAATGTGTAGATTATGGGCACTTGTCTGTAATTCGTAGGAGACTTGGCAGAGAGTTGCACTCTATACAGGGACCGTGGCGCGTTTGGTCGTTGCGCACACTTCGGGTTCGGGGTGGTGTATTTTCTTCAGAGCAGAACTGAAAAGTCAACATGAACTGTATCGTACAGATCAATATGCACCGGAGTGCAACTGCTCATGAGTTCCTAGCGCAGTTCGCTGCGAAGATTAAAGCTGCTTTAGTGCTCATCAGTGAACAGTACTGAAACATATCAGGTACCGTTGCTATCTGAGTTCGGGGGGACCCTTTCTATGAATTTGGTGTTTAGGGGTAACGCTTTTCAGTGTTTATATCACACCGAATGAGACAATGCAGGACATTCGATGCAGGCTTCATGCTCTGGGAAACACTGTTTCGGGAACGGAGGCGGACCCTGGCCACGGTGGCTTCAATGAAAGGTAATTGAATAGGGCTTTCCTTCAGAGGAATTCTCGAAATGCGGCGAGAACAGGACTTGTAGTTTTAAGCAGTGGTTTCACCCCAACGTTCTGGCGACCAGACTTCGACTGGAACAGTCCTGAAGTAATTTTTGTACCGAAATCACTGTTGTCGTTGGTGGACGGATTGACGCCTTCTGCTCGCCATCGGGAGATTCATCGAAACTCTTGAAGCAGGTGTGGATCCGTGGAGATTTGATTGACATGGTAAATCGACAAATTTGCCGAGCAGATGGACCTTATTGTATGGGCACTATTCCCTGCGTATGCCGCGCTATCAGCAAGTGTGGAAGGCACTGAGGACTTTTCGCAAAAGTTGGAAGAGGCAGTCTTCTCCATAAAAAACAAGAAGGCGCCGGCAGAAGCATGCAAGCTGGTGTTCCAACAGCAGCCCCACCTACAGCTCGGCGCATTCAATCCTTGCCTGAAAGAGGGCATTTTTCCATCCCGCTGGAAATTGGCAAATTGATAATTTCTTTCACCGATCCATTCTCAGAAACTATCCAACCAAAAAATTTGGAAGCTGCTTCAAACCGCTCAATATCAGTATAATTTTTAGGATTGGTTCCTTGCATAAGTTCATTATATAATAGAATCATAAAATTGGGCGGTAGTATAGGTCATAATATAAAGCACAACGCTACGCTAAGTTTGGCAAAAATCGCTCTATTACTGGCAAAGAACTTTTCGTTAACGTTCCAGCCCAGTTCCTCGAAGTTAAATTTCTCTTTCAACGGAGTGCACATTTCTCTTCTTGGTGTCACTTTGTCAAGATCCTTGCACTGTATATAGATCTTATGTTTTTGGACTTGTACTGTGACATTCTCCCCAAGTGGGTTATTAACTTCTTTGCGAAAGTGGTTAGTTTTGCCCTCTCTTCTCAAGTCAAACATGTGATAGCATTTCAGGGTTATTTGGATCTTGATGACACTTTTACCTAGCTAGGGTTAGCTTTGGCTTTTTTAGTATCTTCGCGTATTACAGATGCCCTTGCTTGCTACTTTCTTTTTTGATTTTTTATTAAGTTAAGTTTTGCCCATTTATCATACATCAGAAGGGGGTGTACAATTTTTTTCGCTGAATATGGGGATGTGGGGTAACAGACGAAGGGTATTGATTGTCACTTTCCGAAGCCGCTATTCGTATTAGTTTCAAAGAGGAGTGCAGGGGTTGGAAAGTGATTACTTATTCGACGGAGCCATTCTAAGAAATTAATCAACCCAAAAAAGTATGAATCTACCCATACATGGTGTCTAGCCCTCAAAATATCCTCCTTACCGATAACTAATCAAATAAAAGTAATAATAATATAATATATTACTAAACTTGGGGACTTGAGTGACCCTTTAAATTCATCCTAGAATGAAAATACTGAATATCAGTATCATACTAAAGTGGGTAGCCTGACAAGCTAAACATTTCTACACCAACCAGAAAATCAGTGAGTTTGAAGTCTCGTCAACAAAAGATGACCGGCAAATGCTGTCACTGTTTAAAAGCATGCAAGAAGCTATTCGTGTAATTCATCGGCTTAACAATGGTAAGTTGCTAGGAGCGTATGGAATTATCGATTAAATTTGACCAACTATACTAAGTGGTTCATCAATTTGTGCTCAAGGTTTGGGACAGTAAAATATTGCCTTATAACTGCCAGCAAGGAGATATCACTCAGTGATCAATTATAGAAGCACTAGGTTGCTGAGTATAACCCATCTTATTATAGACGTGCTCAAAACATCTACGGGCTACACAAAAGAGGCTTTACTCCAGGAAAATCAGCAGCAGATAAGATTTTATCTCTGCAGAAATCGATGGGAAAATTGTTGGAATATGGCCACCAGTTCCATCGGTTTTTCACCTCTTCTTAACCTGGACTAATTGGGGCCAAACAGTGTACTCCAGGATGGACTGAAGCGGGATAAAGCTCCCTGGGGCCAACCCCATGTGGCTCTCCAGGACCCAGCCCTCTCGTCTACTAAGACCGTTGGTGAGTAATGATAGCCACACCTTGCATAAGGTGACCCTACTATTAATAAAACCCTATGGATCTAGTATGTCCGGATAGCTGAGTGGTTAGAGTACAAGGCTGCTCTATGGAAGGTTGCGGTTCAAATCTCACTGGTGACAGTGGAATTTGTATTGTAATTTGCCGTCGGATACCGCGCTGCGAATGATTACTTGAGTCAAATCAGGGTAATAATCTCGTGAGAGTGGAATGCTGTTCACCTTGCCTCCTATAGGATACTGTAATCCTGTAGTGCACCGTTACGGTCTTGAATGAAGTGCTCTAACACACTTCAAAGCCCTGATCCACTTGGATTGTTGCGCCAACGATTATTATTATTATCCATGGATCTAGGTTGGGGTGTCGGAAAACACCGCCCCCATTCCCCCCCATTCCATAACAATTGGGGTAACTGACTGTATTCGAAAGGAGTTTCACTGATACCTGGGCGCGGACTTCCAAACCCGCGTAGTTGAGGGAACCAAATGAATATACAAATGAAAATAAAAAAAACTAAAACTGAACAAGTGAGACCCCGTACCCCACACAAACTGGTTAACCAGGCGGAGGCATATCTCCGAAACACTGAGAGGCAGGTGATCGCACTCAAAACATGGAGAAGTTGGGGCTGCTTGACGTTAAGGTCCATGTTGGCATACTGCCAGGACTTCAACCAACAAAGGTCACTGTTAGAAAAGCAGGGACAAGCAAAAGCAGGTCTGAGATCAGTATATCAGACGTCAGGAAGGAGACAGGCCTCAGTGACGCAGGGGCTAAATGGTACCTGTGTTGTCGGAAAAAAGGCCTGAAACCTGAAGGCTCAGGACAAACCTCAGTCATCTTTATCAGAGCCCAGAGAGGGGAGCAGCGGAGATTAGCTCATATGAGGGGAATGCTCCCAAAAAATCCAAACTTGAACCTAACTGGGGCGGGAGGATCCCGGGTAGATCAGGGGTGTCAGGGGTGTTTGACCAACTAGCCATACTGCAAAAAACGTTTCCCGATCAAAAACTCACTAGTGAGAAGCAGGAAACTATCGAAGACCTCATCAGATGTGTAAAGAATGGAGAGCGAAGTTCATGTTCATCGGGATACGGTTTCGGCCAGGTCACATATTGTTGGATTGCGAGATGGAGGACACTACGGAGTGGGTTAAATAGCCAGGCTGGGAAGGAGCAGAACAGTCGACATTCGCTGGAGATGATATACCAGGAGCGCACATGGTGACAGTGCTCTTCCTGAAGCTGCAAGACTAGAAACGGAAGAACTCATGAGCTTCCTTATTGCTCAGAATGAGGATCTTCAAACGCGATTGTGGAGAGTCATTAAGAGCAAGGTGGAGGAAAGGAGTAAAGACGCTCTGAAGGAAATATCGAGTGGAAAACTTACTGAAATCCCCGAAGAAATCTCGGAGGCCACAGAGGTTGAAGGGACTGGGAAGTATATCTGCTGCCTAGTGAAGAGGAGAAGTTGGATGACGTAGACCTTGATTTTCTAGGGCTTAGGGTGGCCAGCGACGTGTCGCACCATGTCGGAGGAGGATGGTGACGTTCAGACAGTTCCAAAAACTAACGGAGCCAATGGCCAGCAATAAGGTAGCCCAGGTAAACCTCCATCATACAAAAGTTGCATCTGCAATAATTGCGAAGGACATGTTCTGGAGGCAGATTCGCGGTTTACACGGAGTAAGCATGCATGTAATTTGCGACTGCTCTTGCGGGCACCGTGGGGGAACATGAACCTAACGAGAAGGCGATCAGGGGTACGAAAACTTTTCAACCGGGAAAAAAATCGGACTCTGGACGAGATACAAAAATGCACTGACTGCATTTAGAAACGCGATCAGGGTAGCAAAAAGGAACAGCTTCAGGAAATTTGGAGAAGAAATCGAACTAGGAAACTAGGCTTAGGGGGGGGGGGGGGCAGCGGGAATCTTCTACTATTGAAATCTAGCGGAGTAAACGTCATTTTCCAGCACTACACCAAAGATGCCTAGAAATCATCTTAAAGTTTCTTCTAAGCGTGATAAGTGGCAGCATAGACGAGGGATATATATGATGGGTATGGAGATGGGCTAAAGTGGATTTTATTTCGAAAGCGGGCAAAAAGAATCCTTTTCACCTTAAATTATTGCAGAAAATTTGCCTACCATTGTTCGTACTTAAAATGCTGGAGGAGTTCACAGGCAACTATATTAGAGGCAATATTCCCATGCGTAATCCCCCACATCAGTGTCAATACGCTTTCGAGTAGCAGGGTCAATCGAAATTGTTCTATATCAGCTCACTGATGTGTTATAGGATTCCATTGAAATAAAAGAAATATAACTGTGCGCGATTTTTAGATGTCAAAGGAGCATTCTACAACACATAGCACGTAGAGATCTTGTATCTCCTTGCCCTGAGTCGCATGGGAGCGGAAAGCACCATGGCCTCCTGGATGGGCAAAATGTTAGAGAGTAGGTTAGTAGAAATAGCGACAGGTACAAACTCTATTGTCATGAATACTATTCAAGGTTGTCCACAGCGCGGGGTACATCGCCGCTTATGTGGAGTATGATAGTGGACGAACTCCTGGACGTGCTAACAAATACTGAAATTCACGTCCGGGGTTATGCTGTCGACATTCTTTTTATCTGCAGGGGAAAATATGTGTGTGTGATAGAATCCAAAGTGGACTAAGGGTTACTAGTGCCTGGTGCAGGAAGGTGATGCTGAGCACGAATCCAGCCAAAACCACCAACCACTAGAAAGCGTAAACTTCATCACCTGAGAGCCATAAGGTTACATGGCATGGAGGTGAAACTAGAAACACAAGACAAATCTTTGGGAGATACACTAGACCAAAAATTACTCTGGAAGAAGCATGTCGGAACTACTTGTCGGAAAGCTACGAGAGCTCTGAAGAGTTGCAGATCCATAGTAGGAAAAAAATTGGGTTTCACTCCGAGGATATTATTTGGGATAAACACTGCAATAGTAAGGCCACTGATTACCTATGGGGCGGTAATCTGGGCAGAAAGAACAGAACTCAGCAAAAAAGGCACGGTGTTACACAAACTTCAAAGACTGGCTTGCTGTGTCTATCAGTGGGGCAATGAGGACATTCCCAATGGCATCCCTGGAAGTCTTTCTAGGATTAAATCCTCTCAATCTACACAAATAGTTGTAGGCAATAAGGGCGATTTTTAGAATGGCCGAAAGTATCCTAAATGTAAGGAAGATTAATATTCTTCCTAGGTGGTACCAAACTGGGAGAGCGTGGCTGCGATATACGGCTTAAATCTGCAACTGATTACTTGGTCCACGGATCCGTCACAGCAGAGGGAGTGGGTGCCGGGGTCATTGATCAAAGGAAAGTGTACTTTGAATCAATAGGTAAGCACGCTAATATATTCCAGGCGGAAATATAGACAGATGTGCCTCCAAGGTAACTTTAGGGGGAAGAACATTGCTATTCTGACCGACAGCCAAGCGGCCGACGGCTACTTAGGTCCAACCAAGTGAACTATAAACTGATATGGAAATACCTTGAGAGAATGAATACGTTTGGCTTGCACAATCACGTCTGGATACTCGGGTCACCCCACGGGTAGCGAACGAACTGGTCAGGAAGGGAGCAGGGATGCCTCTACACGGGTTTGAACCCTGCTATTGAATCGTAAACGGGTTCGTGGCTATGACATCAAAAATTGAGGATGAATGGCTGAGGGAACTATACTCGGCGAGCCTAGCAGGAATGAAGTAATCCACGAACCCAAGCGCACAAAAGACTGTTTAAACCTCATCAAGAAGAATCTCCGGATTATAGTGGGAATATTTATTGGTCGCAGCCGACTATACTCTCATCTGGGAAAGGTAGGGATATTTACTGATATTGCCTGCAAGGTCTGTGGGGAGTGTGTTGAAAGTTTCATACACCTTCTAGAACAGTGTCCGCCACTTGTGCAAAGTAGGTTGAGGCACCTGGGAGAATACTTAATACCAGAGGCCAGATTAAAATACCTGGCAGTAGGGCATATATTAAAATCCCGGACAGTTATAGGCTTGCTTGACATACTATAGTTAATGGGTACACTAAAACCAGTAAAAGAGGCACAGTAGTTCTTTAAGAACGTAGTGTAACTTAATAGAATAGTAATTATAACCTGGATCATGAAATAATGATCCGCGGTCCTGATGCAAATGTCACACACAAACTACTGGTTTGTGTTGAGATAGCAACAAAATAGGAAGAACGATCTGCCTTCATAAGAATCCATATATGAAATGCGTGGCAACGTCAGCACCAAAAACGAAAACACAACAATTGAAAGCAATAAAGATAGGCGTATAAGATTTTGAAATTGTGGAAAATTTCTCGTATCAAGGGTCGAAAATCATAATTGATAGCAGCTATGACAACGAAATCCGTGTACGGTTGTTGGCAGAAAACAGAGCCTGTTTCATAAAATCGGAGTTCCTTCTAATGATCCTCCCAGTTCTCCTGGGAGACTTTCCGAACTTTTAGAAGTATTCGAGAGAGAAATCTTCTGAAGAATTTTTGGCTCCCTACAAATGGACGGTTCCACAGGGGCAGGGCACCTAATCTATATGGCTGAGGTTGATCCAGTTTGGAAAGTCTAAAGAGACAATATCTACGTTAGAAAAGAAAATGTGACAGACACTGTCTGAGATAGAGCCATGGCGTAGGTCAGGATGCTAGATAGCTTCTAGGGATATCGAATTGGTGGACCTCGGCGTAATGCTGGAATATCAGAGTTCCTTATTAATGCAGGTCTAGACCGGACACCGGTTGTTGGGCCGCTGACGATCATGACGATGATCCGTGGTAAACGTCAAATGCATATTGACTCTGCATACCTTTGGATAAACAAGTATTATTAGAAACTTTTATAGATGTTTCTCGAATTTAAATGCCATTTTCGGTTTCAGCTTGTAATAAAGAATAGAGAAGATTCACACGTTTTAAGAAGGTTTTGGTGCTTGGCCAGTGTTTTTGAGTTTGGGGAATTTTTCGTTATTTATTTTACACATGAGGACGTTGCTGTACTTGATTTGTCTATGAAACCTTCCTTTGATTAGCTTTAACCAAAACGCCGGCCTTTCTTTGAGTTTTTGGGCAACGTCTTCCTCTTTGCTTCTTATTTTGGCTTAGTTCTTGGTATTCTCTTTTTGTAATTGGAACTATTTCTTTTTATTTTCTCTTCGTTTAGTCGATATTAAGTAGACTTCAATGCCCACAATTAAGACCTCTAATGACAATTTCTTCCTTTCCAGGTAGTAGTCTTTCGCGTAGGTAGAACTAATAACGCCGAGAATTCTCAAAGGATCTGTTAATGGTGAACCTGAAATGACCTAAATTTTGTTAGTATTCTTTTCTGTCCTGTTGTTGTGTGAACTCTGGTAGAGAAGATAGTAGAGGCAAAGCTAATCGAAGAAAGCAGGGAAGAATTTAAGAATTTATCGGTAAAGGGACGCAATTGATGAAAAAACGATATTTAAAGAAAGAATTTCAGATTGTTGTCATTTACTAGGCGGTAGTAGCATTTCTTTAAATAAGTTCAACGAGCCACCCTAAGATTAAATGACTATCTTAACGAGGAGAGAGTTTGGTAAGCCAATGGAGAAGCAAAGTCTAAAATCTGCCAGCAATGACGCAAAACAGTCGCTGGCTAGGCCTTATCAACTGGTTTATAGCGAACTTATATTTGTCGCTCCTTACGATATTCTATCTAATCAGTCTGAAGTTCACTGGAAATTTTAAGATTCCACAACGTCTGGAGGAATATGGAGGTGGCCTTTGTACCTGGTGCCATGAATTCTAGCGTTTCGACAAGGTGAAAAGTTGTAGATTACGTTGGCTTTTTAATATTTTTTCAGGTTTTGAATATGAGTATCTTTTGTGGGGAAAATTTATCTTGATGGTCCAAATACAACGTATTGTATTCACATTCTCTTCTGTTGTCCTTTCAGCGTCCACTCCAGGCCAATTTTCTAATCCTTGAGTGAATAACATCTTTTTGTTAGCAAGTCATTTACGAGGGTAAGCTGTCCGGGTTAACTCTGCTTCGTGCTGCGGGTTGGAAGGTTTAATATTATATTTGAAAACGTTGAAGTAACAGCAACGCATCTAGAAATGATTAAACAAAAAGTCCAGGAATACAAATAGGCCTTTGATGAAGTTGGAAGAATAGCTGAAATTGCAGGGAGTTAGATGACAGTGGCTGCTGCTTTCAAGGATCACGTAATATTCATCCTCAATCTAGGTGACATAAAAACCAGGCTGAATTAATTTTTAGACCTTAAAGGTCATGTTATTAAATACTTTATTTACACATCAAATTAACATCCCTTCGCAACTCAAAATAATTAACTAATATTCGATAAAGTTAAGTCTACAGAAACGAAAACTATTTAACAAATAACAAGTTAACTGGGAGATCTAAGTATCACTGGGCTATATTGAACTTCATTTCAATAGGCCGAAACATACTCCTGGGGTATTTTGTGTTTTTGTTGAAGGTGCAGGTTTTGTTGCTCTTCACAAGTCGAGTCGTGGCTCCGTCCTTTTTCACTCTCCAATAGACAGTTTGGACGGCGTTCCTTCCGGAGATTAGTCGAGTTGCTGATCCAACCAACATGATGAAGTGTAAGTTCGTCCGCTTGGAATACCTTCAACTGATTTTTTGAAAACTGAGTGCTTCCAGCGAGTTGCACTTGAGCCGGCACGTCCTACTAACACCGAAACTGACACGCTTGTGATGTGAGTTCCGATTAAGTGAGAACTTTTATAGTAGCGAGTTTTCTTATCAACGTTTATGAGATCAGAATGGTCATATCGGTCAAGACATGCGTCTTCTCTGTTTCGTCTGTGTTAAACGCGAAAACGTGCCTTGACGTCATGATTTTTTGGAATGCAATAACAGTAGAGCCGATTTGAGCCGGTTAGTGGCTATTATTGTATAATATTCCGTACTATCATGGGAATATGCACATAAGCAAGCAATTAAGTAAGCAATTAATTAAGTGTGCACTTCATAGGTACGTGGTATCGATGCACTGTGGTGAGAGAGGTCTTTCCCGAGTTAGTGGTTGAATTGCGATCTTGTTTTCAGCTTTCGACCTTTAAACCATAACGTGAACAGCTGATTATTATAGTTCCGGGATTAAGTTTTTGCAGATATCGGAGTTCTCCCAACTCTTTGTCTTTGGATATTGAATTTTGGACTTAGCAAATCCGAAGTGACGTCACTTTCCCAAAACTCGCAGTCATTTACGTATCTTACAGGCTTACGACATTCAAGTCACTTCAGGCAGGGTATAATGGAAATTATCAGTGTTTTCACGCCATTGGTTTTGTTATTATTTTTTACATGAGTAGTAAGCGTGCTATTGGGAATGGGCGGGGTGGATTGTTTGTTATTATCACTCAATCTGGCATGCCCGAAGTGCAATGCCATAGGATCATAGTTACAATATTTCACACTTTCAGCGGCGCACTTGAGGGCCCCAATCTGTAACGAAGTCGTAGTAAGAAGTATGTCTTACGAATTTCGTGGTTCAATGGAATCAACTTGTTGATTCATTACATCAACAAAAGTCCGTAGTTCATAACCACGCGCCATATTGATGATTTTCCGACAAGTTTCCATTAAACAATTTATTTGCTCGTTGTCTAGATGCTCAAGTTCTTAAGTTTCGCTCTGTTTATAGATTCATAGCCACTCAATGTTTTCCTGCCTTGAGTCTAGGTGGGTGAAAATTGACCATTTCATACTTGCATGATGCTTGGGGGATATGTTGCAATGTTTTGGGCAATTGGGACTGGGAGATCATTAGATTGGCTTAATGAAGAAGAGAAACTGCTACTTAGTAAAGGCTTTGCATAATCCTTGATTTTTGCTGGGAATGAATGTTAATGATTGACGTTTGACTGATTTTGATATGGAGGTTTTTATAGTTTTGATAGTTAACGTTATCAACTGGAGCGTTACGCCATTCCTCCGTTATTTTCATAGTTTTGATTGAATTGATTCAGCATAACTTTATTGGAATCCGTAAAGTCGTAAGAGTCAGAATGTCAACGAAATGATTGAGACGTAGGTGCACACTTATCGATTGTTGTTCGTACATTTGCATAGTTACAGAGTTTGAAAGGGCAAGATGGAAGGAAATTGTACTTGACCATTTGCCGGCATAATAGATACTTATTAACGTTTAGAGCGTTTAAGTAAAGTTTTGTAACTATAGACAAAAAATCCAAAACCGTTTCCTTTTACTTTTCTAATTTTTTTTTTGAGAATGTGCATAATTTAGCGACCACATGTCCCCTTGTTCATTCTTGAATTTAGAAGCGCGAATCTGATAACATCACAGGGACAAAGAGTACGGCATTCGTCGAAGAAATTAAATTATTAACTTTATTTTAGCATGGAGGGTATTTCGGAATCAAGATGTTATATAGGGGCACTATCATAATTTTTATCAATTTTTTCTGGAGGGTAGTTTCTGAAAATAACCCTTTCATTTAAGTGACCCCTCTTTACCCTTTCATTCCCCCGTTTCCCAGTCGGCTTCAATACTAAGACCTCATTGTGAAAGTAATAATCGAGACCTTTCATTTGATACCCCATATGACTAGATATGGTGAAAAAAAATGTGTGCGCTCTCCTTTTGCATATATGAGGACCCCCTTAAGTTCCACCTTTCCACCAAATTTAGTGAGAATCGGTGAAATCGTTTCTGAGAAAAGTGAGTATGACAGACAGGCTGACAAGTGATTTATATTTGGATAAAGAGGTGTGTGAAACAAGACCTTACAAAGAGTACCAATAACGAAGGTAAAAAATGATGGGCTGAAAGGGAATCGCTGGCCCACGAAGGTGGATTCGACACCCATCTGACCAAGAAGGACACCCGCAGAAGATATTCCAAGATCAAGGGATTGACCAATTCGGGAGAATTTCTTCAATTCTCCGATTTGCACCAATGCCAAGATGGAAAAAAATCTGGAAAACACATTAAATGCTAAGGGTGATGGAGTATTTAAAAGCAGTGATCCGGGCAGGACTCATCTTAAGCAGAGCCCTAACATGGAGGAACTACCCTTCATGCAGGTTGGAGAAAAAATAGTTGGGCTGCCTGAGTTCATCAAGGACAAGCACAACGGGCACCAAGCTATTATAAGCATATTGAGGCCATTAGGGTCCTCTGTAATAGGTCGAGCCCAATGCTAACCACATTGCCTTCTACAGTATACTGTCTTGAATGAGGGGCTTTAACACACTTCAAGGGCCTGATTCAATATGGGTTGTTGCGCAAGAAGAGGAAAGAGCACCAAAGTAAAAGCTGAAAGCGGCAAACACTTGCACGTAGCGCCATTGACTTGCTATCAAATAAAAAAATACGGAAAGGAGGAAGCGAACCTAAAGGAACAGAAAATGGTGGATTGACCAAGGTCACTCACAAAAAGGCGAAGAAGAAACCGAACGTGCGAATTTCTCCAGAGGCAATTGTAATCTCCACCAAGGGCAATCTGTCGTATGCGAATATACTAAAAAAGGTCATGCCTGGCTCCAATTTAAAAGGTCAGAGGAACCCAGAGAGGCGATCTCATGTTTGAGCTGAAAAAATCCTGCTTGGGCAAACTGATAGCTTTCGTAATCAAGTTAAGAACTCACTCATCAACCCGAAGACGTGCATCGTGATCGGTCCGATCGATGCAGAAGGGGAGAAAGGCCATTCAGCAATTGGCAAAGTAGTCGTATTTTCGCTTAGGTTCTTTTTACTTGATTTAGAGTTGAGAAATTATGTATGGTTGGCGGTCAAAGGGTAGTATAGGTCCCAGGGCGAAAAGTGGATTGGTACCCACGATGGAGAGTAAATCCTGGGAAACGCCTGCGGAACCAACATCAACAGCTCTACTGCCAAACCCTATCTCCACCTCCACGTGGACATCGCTGGGAGTTCTTTCTTTATGAAAAACTACAGACAGAGAAGGATGAAGGCGAATCTCTCGCGCCTGAAAAGGGGACAAAATGTACCAACTGGTCCTCCAGGTTGGGTGTTGGGTAGGGCTGACAACCCTACACGGAAAACCGATGTTACGAAGCCACGAAAGGAGCATCGGACAGGATGGATCTTACAACGACGAACCCGGCAACGACAACGGATTAACGATTTGCGCATTTTCTCATGGAACGTGCGCTTCCTGTACACACCGAATGCTGCTGAGCAGCTAGCCAATACCCTGTCCCAATATAAGGCTGATGTAACAGCGTTGTAAGAGATGCGATGGACAGGGACCGTTTACTTGGAGAAGAGCCGCTACGCCATATATTAGAGTGGGCATCCAGGTAGGTTTCTTAGTCAGCCAAAAAATGAAACCTGCTGTTATCGGTTATAGGCGAAAGGCTATGTCCTCCGCGTTTACGAGGCAAGTTTACCAACATAAGCCTCATTAACGTTCACGCCCCTACAGAGGATACTGCAGAGTCGGAGAAGGATACCTTCTATCAGGCAGTTGAGTGGACCCTCGAAGCCTGTCCCAAGTATGATATCAAAATCATACTTGGAGATTTCAACAGTCAAGTAGGGACGGAGCCCGTATTCAGGCGATACGTTGGCTCCCATAATTTACATAACGATACCAATGATAACGGATTGCGCATTATCCATTTAGCAGTATCGGACGAAATGGTTGTTGGAAGTACCTGATTTGCGCGGAAAGCGGTTTACAAACATACCTGGGCCTCTCCAGACGAAACCACTTTCAACCAAATTGACCACGTGTTGATTGAACGCCGCCACCTCTCAACCTTGATGAATGTCAGAACATATAGGAGGACCAATATAGATTCGAATCACTATCTCGTTGGCATGGTGTCCCGAGCTCGAGTTACGACACCACTTGCAATCCCCTCTGACAATCAGGTGAGAGTGAATACTGAAGCCATCCACAACACAGCCCTCCGCGACATCTATAAAAAGAAAATGGATACCGCAATAACCGCAGTGAACAGAGATCCTGGAGATGAAGCACCAACAAATGATCTTCACAACCACCTGAAGAACGTTATCATGGATACGGCCACAAAGATACTTGACCTCAGCCGCAAACAAATCGGAACGTCTGGTTTGACGATGAATGTAAGCTAGCAACGGAAGGGAAGAATGCTGCATACCCAGTAATGTTGCATTCTCAAAGAACGCGGGCACACGCGCACACACTCCAGCCAGCGGAGAAGCGACTTCACAGACGGAAAAAGGAAGCCTGGGAGAACCAACAAGTCTGTGAACTCGAAAAGTACAGGGAGCAACCGCACCAGGCGCGCAAGTTTTACCAACAAGTCAGCAGGATGAAGCCTTATACACCTCGATGCTCATCCTGCCGAAAGAGGGAAATCTGATTTCCGACAGAATGGGCATATTGGAGTGATGTGTTGGGTATTTTGATGAACTACTGAATAACCAGAACATCGGCGAGTTGGAGGTCCCGCCAGCTGAAGACGACGGGCAAATAATGCCACACTAAATATAGGATAAACAGTCAGTGAAATTCATCGGCTCAAAAATCATAAGTCTCCGGGAGCCGATGGAATTACAGCCGAATTGGTTAAAAATGAGGCGACCAATTACACTAAGTGGTTCATCAACTTGTGCTCAAGGTATGGGACAGCGAATCAATGCCTGACGATTGGCAACGAAACATGCAGTGCAGTAATTATAGAGGTATCACATTTCTGAGTACTATCTATAAGATATTCTCCGTTATCTTGCTAGGCCGGATAGCCCCATATGCCCAGAATATCATTAGCCCATACCAAAGATGCTTCACTCCAGGCAAATCAGCAACAGATCAGATTTTCTCTCTGCGACAAGCGATGGAAAAACTGTTGGAGTATGGACAACAGTTGCACCATCTATTTATTGACTTTAAGGCCACCTATGATAGCATAGCCAGGGTAAAACTGTACAAGGCCATGAGAGAATCCCGATGAATTTGATAAGACTGACTAGGCTGACCCTGACTAATGTGCGAGGCCAGATAAAAGTAGCAGGATCACTCTCAAGACCATTCGACATCAACAACGGTCTACGACAAGGGATGCCTTATCATGCGCCCTCTTTAACCTGGCCCTCGAGAAAGTGATCCGTGATGCTGGTGTAAATGCAAGAGGTATGGTCCTCTTTAGGTTCACCAAACTACTGGCCTTTGCTGATGATATCGACGTAAAAAACTGCCTTCATCCAGATCGAGCAGGCGGCGCGAGATCTTGGGCTGCACATTAATGAAGGCAAGGCAAAATACTATATATGGGTATCGTCAGCACCGAAAACCAACCAACCAACAACATCAAACCACACTGGTCAAACGGGAAGAATAAAGATGAGAGACTATAACGTTCAGACCGTTGATAATTTCTCCTATCTAGGGTCGAAAGTCACAACCGATAACAGCTACGATGATGGAATCCACGCACGGTTGTTGTCAGCCAACAGAGCCTATTTCAGCTTACAAAAACTGTTCCGTTCGAAACGTCTCACCATAGGGTCAAAGCTCTTACTATACAAGACAATGATTTTGCCAGTCCTCATGTATTTCTCGGAGACTTGGGTTCTTAGCAAGAAGACTTGCGAACTCTTGGCCGCATTCGAGAGAAGAATCCTCGGAAGAATTTTTGGCCCCCTACATGAGGATGGACGATTCCGTAGCCTACACAATGACGAAATCTATGAGCGATACCATGACCGTCGGGTTGTGGATAAAATGCGGTTCAATGGGGTACTGTGGGCGGGGCACTTAATGCGTATGGATGAGGATGATCCACCCCTAGGAGTCTATAAGGGCAATATCTATGGTAGAAGAAGAAGACGAGGCAGACCCTACCTAAGATGGAGCGATGGCGTAGGTCAGGACGCCAGACAGCTTTTAGGGATATCGAATTGGTGGACCTCGACGCAAAACCGGGATGTCTGGAGTTCCTTATTAAGGCGGGCCTAGACCGGATACCGGTTGTTGCGCCGTTGATGATGATGATTCTCACTATAAAATGTAGGAAGGTGAGGCAATCATTTTATGAACAATGTATTCATAAGTACAAGTTTATCGGTATTCGCAAAATCGACTATACGCTCACCACCTTAATTGCGCTCCAAACCTATTCTCCCCGATGGGACTTGTTATCGTCTGCTTTTCACCTGCAATACCATTAGGGTTGCCTGCAATGATGATATAGTCATCAGCAGGCACTTTACAGGTCTTTGCATCGAGAAGTTACCAGAAGGCATCTTTCTCGGCATTAGGTCGACCTGTCTGTGGTGCATACGCGGTGAAGAAGTGACTAGTATGATCAGCTGATATAATGGTGAGCTTCATCGTCCAGCCAAAAATCGTTGGACTTTTTTAATGGTGCTACGGAAATTTTCTAAGATGGCAATGACAACACCGTGTTGAGAATGTGGCTTACCAAAATGGAGAAGTTCATAGCCATTTTTACCACCTTCGCGTTCTATATCGTAACTTTTGGCGTCAGACCATGGGGTTTCTTGTAGAGTAGAGTTTCTCGGTCTTTCCATTAAGGTGCGAATATTTAGCGTGCAGACACGTACTTGTTTTGCTAGGATTAGCTTACTTACGTCCTGATGCCGTCCATGCATTAAAAACCCTTGTCTATTTCTTGGCAGGACCGGGGCCGTCCTGTCGCGTCGAGGCTCTAAGATTTCTCTGAGGCTCATTGATACCTAATCCGACCATTTCATTTTTAACGATACTGGATGTATTTTCATGGTAAGCCTATCGCGGGACCTGCTACCAAGAGAAATCAGGTAGGATTTAGCATAGGGAATGATTCCAACTAAACTTTATTTATCTCTTTCACTGATCTCCCTGATCTCTTCCATTACCTAGGCTTGGGACCAGCATGTCATCTAAATAAAATGGATTTGTCCTTTGAGATATTTGTGAACTTTACAGTGCAGTGCCCAAAATTCTCCCAATTGCCTTCGTGGCAGGGTATTTAATATTCGCCATGTTCTGCAGGGCGAACATTTTCGTGTTCGCAATGGAGTAATTGGTCGATTGCCCAGAACTTAAAGCTGGGATTACTCGATGGAGCCACTTTAAGTCAGCTTCATCTGTGTATCCTAAATGGAGGACCTAATCGCGAAAGCTTTGATTACTTAACATTGGCTCAGACTCGAATATTTTTTACCATTCTCCTGCTTTTTTACTAACGCTCTAGGGAAGGGTTCTGACATGCAAGATTTTGCCTAATTTTCTGCCGATCTGTTTGGTTAAAATGCTACTATTACTGACGAAAATACAGTAGCCCAAAGCTGTCTTCTTTGTGTAAATTTAAATTTAATCTAATCTCATACAATCAATTTAATATCCCATTAAAGTGAATAGTCTATCATAGTAAAATAGATTTGCACTTAAATATCCTTATGTGGAATATGCGGTTTTCGATTCGTTTTTTTGTTAACTTTAAGATATTTTTCTTTTTTCCTATCTTACTAATTTATATATTGTATTATCAATAAAAATCAGTTCCGAAAACCGAAACTGAACCAGGGGAGTTGGGTTAAAAATGTCAAATGTTGATAAGAATCTAAAAGTATCTTTACCTATGCAAAGCCCACACTTAGATATTAACTAAAAATATCTTTCCCTGGAAAACCATTTACGTTTGACACTTTATGGTTTTAATTACCAACAATACTTCATCTAAATAACATTTATTATTGTCTTTAATTGACTAAAAGTACACTTTGTCTGTTGTTTTTCTTTATTGATAACATATGTTAGAAATTGACGATAAAATCAGCTTGTCTTATCAGCAAACATAGATGATATCATGCTTTTACTGTCGGGAACCCCGTGAAACGAAAAACTCATGTTCTGTGAATAATTTTTACTTCCCAGGAAAGTTGCTAAGATAGCTTTGGTAGGAGGAAGTGAGAAGTTTACGCCAAAGTCCATTGAATTTTAACCTCAAGGTCAATGTTGATCCCTAAAACCGTTATATGTATTTATATTTCTACGTGACCTTCAAAGGAAGTGTCTCAGATCGTTCTGTTTTATTTCCTAGAACTCAACAGAAGAAAGATAAATAAAAATTTCATTTCTCCACAATTTGATACGGCTCGATATTCTCCTTTCCCATGGGCACCTCCAGAAAACTCTCCTTCCCTTATCTACATACCTCATAGATTACTAACTGAACTGCGAAACATAAAACACTTTCTTTCCTGGAAGTTAGCAATTATGTCGATATAATTTATCTCTTCAATATAAACAATTATAAATATTTTGATAACAGGCCAATCTTTCAAGATGATTTCATGATGGCACCAATTATTGTTCGCGAAGCTTTTAATGGCTAGCAGCTATCAAAGTGACAACAGGTGCTGATAAGGAGATACTCGATATAGGAGGGATGTACTTTCTATCTGATAGCTAATTTAATTACTGTCGCAAGTGCATTGGATGACCTTCTTTCACTCAAGTTTGAAACTTCTAGAAAGACGATGTACTTAGTTAGCGATGGCGGCCGAAGGAAATGGTTATAGTAGTGATGAAACGGATATTTTGGAGGACGATTATAGAAGGGGGTGAGCAACACATTTGGAATTTGGTTTTCAATTTCAATCTCAATAAAAGAATATAATTTCTAGAAAAAGCTAAAGATTAAAAACCAAATTTTAAATATCATTCCCTATCAATTAAGTGATCCGCTTTAAATCGTTTTAATCCTCTTTCAGCAAGCAGAAAGATACTCCGCTATGGGACTCATTCCAGGATCCTCCTATTTCGAACACTACCGGGTCTTCTGCCACGTGGCGCAAATTCCAAATTGTCATAAAAATTCTGAAAATCCTTGTGTATATTTTTGTGTTTGCAGTGATTTTATCGACAAGTGTTATATCAAAATTAAGTTTGTTACTTGTGATAGCCCATCTCATGCCTGGAATGTCCGTTCGATATTGTGATATCAGACGTAATAGCAGAATTCTAAATGGTTTAATTTGCATGTTATAATCCTGGAAAATGATATTTTTATTTTAGATCCTATGAATGAATATTATGCAATTATACCGGAAGAGTTGCGGGTGGCTTTCGTGTGGTTGTTAGTTTTCGCCTTTGCAGCCCCGGAACTTTTTACCTTCCTGCGGGCGGCTCGGATATGTTTTTTCAAGAACATTAGAGTGCCGAAGACTGGTGAAGTTTTGTTGGTATGGTTACTCAATATATGTAACTTTAACGGGTTTGTGATGTTTTAATTATATCAAGGTCGGAATCTTGGAATCAATGCACGTAGTTGGGCTCACGATTCTGCTTTTCTTTGTGCTACCAAAGATGAATTCCATCAAGGGGCTGATGATAATGAATAGTCTCTGCATTGTGCCAGGTGTACTCGGTGAGTAATTATTAGTGATAAGAACATGTTGAGTGAAATATTTTTCCAACTTTAGAGGGATGTAAGTTTTTATCCATTTAATGTCCAATCGTACTTATTGGGAAACAAGTCCGGAAACCGGAAGTTAGACGCTTTATATATAAAAGGTTTTGTGTTTCACTATGTGAAGAACGATGAGTGAATGACAGTTCCGTGTGTACATAGTTAAAAATTCAATTGCACATTTACACAAATAGTTTGATCTGGAAAGCACTATATTGATAATGGTTAACCATACGCTTCACGCTAGTATTTCAACATTATTTGCAAATGTGAAGAAGTTCACCTAAAGCAGAAGCAATTAGGTCGGTAGACCGGAAGCTGGGTGCCTCACAGGTATTAAGGTGTTATATTGTTCATCTTATCTTTCTATGTACGTTTTTCTTTTGCGCAGATAGCTATCATTTCAAAATATTTTTCATATATTTCCAAACTTTCAGATATATGTCCATATTAAAACAAATAATATATATCATATATATACAGGGTGCGGCAGCATACCTTGCTTTTTTCAAAACTCAATAAAAACTATTGTATGCATCGGACAATATTTATTTATTTTTTATAATGTAGGTACATGTCTAAAGTTTTTATTTACATTATTTTGAAGATCAAATCTGTTAGGTGACGTCCCCCATTCTCCATACATTGCGTAAACCGATTTCTGGCGTTTGTCATGACTCTTGTTAACATAGCAGGTGTTATGTTGGCAATTTCTTCTTGGATGTTGGTCTTCAAATCTTGTAGGGTTCTTGGACGGTTCACATAAACACGGGATTTCAAAAAACCCATCGTGATCATCACGATATTCTGTGAAAAAATTGTTCTTCTTCTTTTCGCATATATGGGAATATATATGTGGTTGTCATTCATTCTTTGGTGGGGTACAGTGCGTCAACCACATTTAGGTGTCATTGTTCGCGATTTTCAGCACCCCATAACTACCCAAAATGCTCGCATTTTGTCTCTACTGTTCTGTGCCAAGTGCTCTTGTTGCGAACTTGTTGCGTCCATCCTGGCAAAGTGGCGCAGAAAGCGCAGTGCTCCAAAATGAAAGCAGGAGGATCTGGAGTGGAAAGTAGCCTGCTCTCTGTCGATCAAGCTTCCGAAGTATTCTTTGATGCGTTCCAAGTTTGTTTTAGCTATTATCTTTGCGATGGCAGGGAGTAGGCAGATACCCCTTCTTTAGGCGATTCCCTTCTTTGAAATCTTGACGATCATCCCCTTCTTCCACTCTCTGACAAAGGCCACGGATTCCTGAAATTTCCGTTCGATTGGAAGCAGCAGATCTGCGGTAACTACAGGTGCAATAATCAATAATAATTATAACATAATAATTTTGCGGGGAGATCGTCCCCAGCGGCATTGATGGCCAAAATAATTTGACTTCTGCTTTGCAGAACAGTTCGTATCTGCATGTGACGGTGACTAGCTATTTCATTCGGATGTAATACAGTTAAAAACCATGGTGAAGTGTTCTTCCTATCTCCTCAGTTGTTCATTACCGTCGGTGAGAAATGGACCATTGACGTCCTCCACAGGACCATTAAAAGATTAGCGACTGCCTGCAAGCTATTTCGTGATGCGGTATACATTTCTGAAATCGTTGCGATCTGCGTCATCTTCTATTTCCTGATCACCGTAATAGCCAATTCTCTCTTGTCAGGGTGTCCGCTAAGCTGAACTAAGCTGAACAATTTCGCTCGGTATCGGAGTCCAAGCGCGCCACGTCCGCCATCACTCGCAGTCAGTACAGTTTTTAACCTCTTCCTTTCATCGATCTGCTCCCACGATTCAGCAGTTAGCCAGATCTTATAACACCCCTTAACACCTCTTCGGGATGTGGCATTTTTGATGGTGACCCAATGCTCATCGATATTCTCAGGCAGGTTACTCTGCACGTTTGGTCAGCAAAATGGCTCCCACTATCGAGTGATGTTCCATGTTGAACTTAGGAGGTTGCAGCTCCCAAACCTTGCGAAAAGTAGCGGGCCTAATGCACAATCGAATGTAAGTGATCATCAGATGGTGGTCCCTTTCGAGGTGGATGTCAGCGCTTTTTTTGTTGCCCACATCCAGAAGACAACTCCGAAGTCTACTGCTCGCGACCAAACCTTGTTTCCCCATCACATGTCTGAGCAACGTATGTCAGTGTCAGATTCTACTTTGGCGTTCAGATCACCAATCACGATCACAATGTCACTTTTAGGAAGCTTCCCCTGAACTGGGTTTAATTGTTCGAAGAAATCTTTCTTCTGCACTATTTCGGCGGTGCTCAGAGGTGGCAGTGAGGAAGACGGGGCGCAACCCTGTCGGCCAAACCAAAACCAAGTGGTCGAGGGGAACCTCCATAGTGGTGGCACCGGGAGACGCTGTACTCACTTTGACTTGTCGGCAGTAGGCGAATGCTGCAAAGGCCTAATCAGGGCGATCAGACCCGAGTCTGCACGGAGACTCATCTGAAGTGGCAATTGGTCATGACACCTCACCAGGGGTATACTATTTCCATGGGAACCAAGATAGCTAGTGGACTCTCATACTTCGGGAGGACTCCTGTTGTATGTGAGTACAGCTCGATTATTTGCGGTTGTCCCCTAGTAGGAGCTTCAGGGGGGTTGTTTGTTATGCTCAAGCGAGAAGGGACCTTCGAGCCTCGGCGTGGTGTTGCGTTTCAACACGGGTGCCGTACTCTTTAGTTCGGTAGAGATTTAGGTAGGTCTTGTATCCACCAGTATGTATGAATGCTAAGTCATGCACTTGGTATATGTAGACTGGTATTGTTGTTGCATGTCTCAGCGGGGCTCTGATTGTGGTCACATAATCAATCCTTGTCTTAAGAAGACCCTGGGATGAAGTCGTCCAGGAAGGTGCTCACGTTAAACCCTCAAGGACTCACTGCACTATTTCGGAAGTCTCTGTTGGTGCATAGCTTTGTACAATTGTGGTGCTTCACACCTGAACCGTAATCTTGCAGTTAGGATTCTGTCAGAAACCGGCTCCCAGGTCAGGATACTGCCGTAGCCGTCAGTAGTAACCCGACACCGGGTTCGTGTCTGCTACTACTTGGTTTTACAAGCGGTATCCGCTCTAGGCCTGAATTAGTAAGGAACTCCAGACATCCCGGTTTTGCGCCGAAGTCCACCAATTCGATATCTGTCAGGCGTCTTGATCTGCGCCATCGCTCCATCTGAGGCAGGGTCTGCCTCGTCTTCTTTTTCTTCCATAGATATTGACCTTATAGACTTTTCGGGCAGAATCATCCTCATCCATACGGATTAAGTGACCCGCCCACCGCGACCTATTGACCTATTTTATCCACAACCTGGCGGTCATGGTATCGCTCATAGATTTCGTCGTTATGTAGGCTATAGGATCGTCTACCATCATGTAGGAAACCAAAAATTTTTCGGAGGATTCTTTTCTCGAACGTGACCTAGGATTCGCAATTTTTCTTGCTAAGAACTCAGGTCTCAAAGGAATACATGAGGACTGACAAAATCATTGTTTTCTATAGTCAGAGCTTTCACCCTATAAAGAGTCGTTTCGTGCGAAACAGTTTTCGTAAGCTGAAATAGGCTCTGTTGTCTACCAACAAGCGTGCACGGATCTTATCGTCATAGCTGTTGTCGGTTGCGATTTTCGACCCTAGATAGAAGTAATTTTTCATGTTGTTCGTTTTTTGTTCTTTAGTGTTGAGATTGCCACCATTTACTTCGCCTTGCCTTCATTCGTGTGCAGTCCGGGATCTGGAGCCGCCTGCTCAATTTGTACATCTCGGGTTGTTTTTCTCATAATGCCATCATCAGCGTAGGCCAGTAGTTCGGTGAACTTGAAGAGGATGGTGCCTCTGCATTCACATCTGCACCGCGAATTACTTTCTACTGGGATAGGTTAAAAAGGACGCATGATAAGGCATACCCTTTCTTAGACCGTTATCGATGTTGAATGGTCTCGAGAGTCATCCTGCTGCTTTTATATAGCCTTGGAAATTGGTCAGGGTTAGCCTAGTCAGTCTTATCAATCTCGTCTGAATACCAAATTTTATCACAGTTTTGCAGTTTTACCAGTTATTCTATCGCTTGTCGCATAGAGAAAATCTGATGTATAGTGATATGCCTAGAGTAAAGGCCGATGATATTCTGGGTGCATGGGGCTATCCGGCCTAACAAGATAGCGGAGGATGTCTTATAAATGGTTCTTAGCAACTTGATAGCTCTATGATTGCTGCACTGTGTGATATCTCCCTTTTTATGTATGGTATGTTGATTCAGCTGTCCCACACCTTGAGCATAAGTTTATGAACCGCTTGGTGTTGTCGGTTGCGTATACCTTCCGTAAAGGGAGGATAGGTTCAGTGGTAGGTATTACCTTCGTAAGCAGTACGTTGATAAAGGACATTACCTGGCAAGTTGGTGAGCACTATATGTGTATGTAATGGATAACAGGAGATTCGGGTATTCGTGAGACATAAAGTCATGCAATGAGATTTAAAGACATTTAACGCGGAAAAGCTTACTGAGATATTTAAGGATAGTTCCACATCAATAGCTTCCGAAAAAAAAAACAGAAAGTCCACCTGCCTCTTGGTATTAATACTATCAAAGACATAAAAACAGTAAGTTTATGATGCATTCGCAATCAATCGGTGTAACCGTTTCTGAGAAAGGTGCGTGTGACAGACAGACAAACAGACAGACAGACAGGCAGACAGATAAAGAAACAGCAAACCGATCAAAATTGTTTTCGGTGATCAAAAGCATTCTCCTTTCTCTCTCCCTTTATTCTCGCAGTACTGAAAAACTGAAGGTTATCATTCTCTCAATGGTGTGCACTATTATCGACCCAAAGCAAAAAGTACCTCAAATGCGTGAACCTAGACAACATTAGCAACATTAGTGCTTGAATTAATAATAATAATCGTTCACGTAACAATTCAATTGGATCAGGGCCTTGAAGTATGTTAGAGCACTTTATTCAAGACCGTAACGATACAATACACGATATGGTCAGCATGGCGCTCGCCCGAGATTTTACCCTGTTTTGACTCAGGTACTCCTTCACAGCTGAGTCGACTGGTATTCGACGTCAAAACACGATACAAATCCCACTGCCAACAGTGAGATTTGCCCCACAGTGGCCATAGATTTAAGTTATTTTGGTTAGTTTAAAAGATTGTTATTTTTTTGTTCATTTTTCCAATCTATATATTATTGTTACCTATTCCTTAAAAATAAAAAATGATTTTAAAAAACAAAATAGTGACATTTGAACCGCGACCTTTCGTCCGGCCTTGTGCTCTAATCACTCAGCTATTCGGAATTGCGGCACTATTAAAAATGAAATCGTTTAATAATGAATCGCACAATGCCAGGGATGGTTTCTGCCCCAAATAACGAAGATAGGTTAACCTGGTTAAAGTTCAGCCACAAAAACATATACGTACATCGGTGAGGTGATAATGGTGTACGATTCTTACTTCTTTAGCTACGAAATCGTTATTCTTTGCCTGGAAGGTGATGAGGAGGTTGAGGTAAGTGTCCGTCACCAATCTATACTTCTCCGCGCAATCTTCTCTTTCAGAAAAAAATCTGTTGAAATACTGAAATGTTTCAAGTTTCATCAACAAAAAAGAGGAACTTTGGCATACAGTATCTGACTTGTCAATTTAAGGCAGAAGAATGGGTAAAATTTATGTGCATATACGATCCTTAGATGACAAAAAGGATACATATTTACTTCTGAGTTCGAGGGAAGCATATGCATTTTTGCTTCCTATAAAAACATTGGAATTGTTCGCTGACATGCAAACTCAAATCTAAATTTCTGTTTGTTCATTTCACTTATAAAACATTTTTCCATACATTTTTCTATTTCAGGACTTCTGTCAGGACTTGATTGTTGTTCGTGTCGGTCAATTGTACAATTTTTCCTAAGCGGTCTGGCAATTTGTTTACAATGCACAGTTTTTCTGGTCTGGCCGGTAACTGACCATGAACCGAGCCTTTGGGCTATTGTGCCAGCAGTTATTTTGATATCATTTCGATGGTGGGAAAATTACATATCAGCATTCAGCATTTTACGTAAATATCACCCTTCACAGAATTACAAACTAAATGAATTTCGTCAAATTGCACATTGCATGTTCATGGAAAAACGGACATGGAAAATGCATGTTTTTCTTTTTTCACAGCTCCGCTTAGACGTTTGGCGAAACTCCGGGAAAAGTTAACTCAGTCCCGATATTACATGTATCTATTCATTTCACCATGGAAGGTTTGGTTGTTTTTCATAACAGGAATTCTTATTGATGGGAAAGGATTTTCACATTATTTTACAAATTTTTTGAAAGGATGGCAGGAGCATCAGATACAGATTCAAATGGTAAGTATGCGAATAGTTAGAAGTTTGTGGTATCGTTGTATGGTTTTTAAAAATGTTTTGAATGCGAAATATTCAATTTAGATACAGTACACATATTTCCGTTTTTTTGCAAGAACAACTTTTCCTGTTATGTGGATTTGCAAACCTTTTATCAGCGCGCTTTTAGGAGAGATGGATGTGGCTTGTTGAAGTACAGAAATAACAATAGAAATACTTATATCCATTCAACATTGAAGTTGATATTTTCAGTTCTTTTTCAAACTTCACAAGTTTATTTTCCGAATTTTTGTTTATTTATTAATACACTCGAAATATGTCGCATATTCCTCACAGCGGTTGTAGTTATTTCTTGTATCGAAATTTAAAAATATTTCACGCGGAAAAAAAATTATTTAAATTTCGTTTCAGAAAACTCCTTTGTACACCGATACCGAATGGCAATATAACTATGATCACGTGATTAATTCATCTCCAATGGCTCTCGTTTGGATACTTTTCGCACATGTTGGCTCATCTTATCTTTGCTATATCTTTTCGAAATTCGCATGCAAAATTAAGATTCAAGAGTTCAGCTTTTCCTTGCCATTAAGCATTTCCACTCCAGTCGCAATTGTTGTTTTTGTGATTCTATGCGGAGTGCGAGATGGAAATGTATGCGCTTATCACGATGTCTTCCCAGATTACTTATTTCTGCAAAATCCAACGATTTACAATGTCTTCGATTATATATTCAGTCATTATATGTGGGTGTGGCCATTGTGGTGGATGTCGCAAACCTGGATCACGAGGCACATTTGGTATCCTCAGAATGATAGGAATGCGTCCACTGAGAAATTATTCATTGTACCGTGGTATTCGACTTTTGTGATTGACCAATGTATAATGATGAACAGGCGAAGACAGGATCAAGAGGATTATGTGGTGAATATGGTAAGTAAATTATAATAGAATGTTCAAGTTTTATGTGTATTTAAACTAGTTCTTGTCATAAACGTGCTAATGGTCTTGGGGGTTTAACGTAAGCATCTGTCGGGTAAAGATAAAGATAAATCCCAGAATCTAAGCGCCGTCGGTACTACTACAACGGTACCGGGCCAAGGCGAAACTTATTTAACGCCTCTGCCATAATTATGGGATACGACTCCCGAGCAACTGCACGCGTTGAGTCCATAAGGACTTCTGTTCGTGGTATGGGCGCAATCAAACCACTATGAGACTCCCACAGCAGCTCAGAGCTTCCTATGGTACCAGACAACATGCGGTGAGGCTTGGTGGCAAAGGCCCCTACAGATAAGTCCTTTACAAATTCGAACCCTTACAGAGATTATCTATTTGGTTTCAATCTGCTTCATTGAGCGGCGAATAACTGTTGAAGTCCTCGATTATGGGCAGCTCTCTTGAGACCGATAATTATAGCGACGTTTACGTGTTCTTTGGAGATATATTCGGCCACTTTATAAACCATTTTTTTGTGACTGTTGAGGTATTTTATTCTTATGGGTTGCGGAATTCGGACGAATTTAATGGTCAATAATGTCTTACGTTTTCACTAAGATGTAGACTTTGACAAAATGCATTTGAATATGGAAAGAAGGTGAGGAGTAAAATGACCCAATAAATTAAAGGTCGTTATTTTAATGTGGGCAATGCAGATTTTTCAATGAACCCCATTCTGCTCGATGCTTCCTGTTCCTGTTTAACATCATTATCAAGCTGCCGCTGTTCCTTAGCAACGATTGATTAAATAAGGCATTCTCAAGAAACGCTGATAATTTTAACTAGGCTATGCACTTGAGAGAGATTAAATCTTTTTGGGATGCACGGGGACAGTTAAAAAACCTAGCTAAGAACTGATAGGTCCAGCGGATGAGAGAGTGTTGAATCGCACCAATTCACGAAGCTCACTAGTAATTTCATATTTTTTATTTACTTTACTTTATCATCATTTTTTTTAATTAAAATCATCTCCCTTGTTGTTTTAGCAAATTCTGCATAAATGTACCTTATCATCAGTTGGTGTAAAATTTTGTAGGTAGATAATACTTTGTAGCTTTTTAGATTGGAATAATTGCATGGAATGGATGGAATAATTTACACTTTACGGGCATTCTTCCCTTTTTTAAATGTCTTGGTTCGACCCATCTCTCAGTGCACTGGAGTAGTGGGTTTTTTCGGAATTACCCAACATTGTTGCCATCCCCAGTAAAGCTTTCTTCTAGCGGCTTTTCGGAAGTCCGCACCTAGGATAGAATCCCTCTTTTCCTTTGGTTAGGTAGGGTTCAATGCCGTGACAATACAAAATATCATACCCGATTGGGTGGTTTGCTGCACCCTTTTAGTTTACAGTAGTGACCAATGCTCCAGTTTAGACAGGAGCTGCATATGGTAGGAAGGATTTCATCACCTTGCGATAAGCAGCCGGTGACTATATTTTGGCCCTCCACTATTAGGTATCATCATTGCTAGAGATGAACTAGTCTTTATTGCCCCCTCCCGTGCGGGGTCAAAATGTCCCTTTAAGCTAAATAATCGATTTTGGAGCGACGCCGTGGTTTTGCACTGGGATTTCGACAGAATTTGTTTTCCTGCAATTGTTAATAAGAACTGCTTCCGCCTTTTTATCAACCGGGTCCAGGTTAACCATTTGCAACCATGATTTGATCTGATATAAGGTTTCACTTTCACAAAGTTGCTCGTCTACAAAGTGCTTCACAACTACCAACAACGTCAGGTTATTTGGAAAACCAATCGACGTAACCTCCTCCGGAAAAGGCCAAGCACTCCATTATACATTATGTTCGACAGCAGCGGTCCCCGTTCGGAGCCTCGGGGAACCCCTGCTTCCTCAATGTATTCTATCGGCCCGACATTCATCCCATATCAAAGAAGACACTCCGATAAATAACTATAGATTAACCGAGCTAAATAATCGGTGACATGGAACTTAGCCAATCGCTCCTAATGCAACCTACTTTGGCCCTAATTAAGGGCACTCTTGACTTTTGGTCCCACCACTGCGTACGTCGTTTCAAAAGCCAATTCTACGACCATTGTTATCGCATGAACCGTAGTGCGGAGCCCGTCAAAACCCATGCTGGGATTGGATTGTTATACAAGTATATCTACAAAGATATGAAAAAGGTTCGCCGGTTTTTTTTGGAGGGGAGGGGGGAGGGCATTGTCAATAACAGAACAAACTTCTGCTTGTTCCACTGAGGAGGAAACACTCTTTTACCCAAACACGATTCTAATATGCTTATGAACTACTTGAGGCAGAATTGAAATCTTTGACCGCTACCCCATAGCCTTCTTATCGCCAATGCGTCCATAGTCCATCGGTGGGTGGATAGTACTTCGATGCGAAAGCTTTGATGCCAAACGTTTCGATGAACGAATCGAACATTATATACTTGTAAAACAGAATCTTATTCAATTTCAATGGTTTCGATTGAATAACTTTGCTTCTCTATGGTCATGTATACGTTATATATGTATGTATATGTGTTTTATTCCCTCTTGTAAAGGTCGCCATCCACACTCAGGCCAGCCTATAATTTACGTCGGGACGTAGGTGGGATATGGCTAACCTGCTAGTTTCGACTATTCAGGCGGCCGATGATAGATTGGAAAATGATTCGGCCATCCGGCAAGCTGACAAGGAGGGAAGGCAAACGGTGGACGTGGACGCGTCGTATCAACAGTCGCCGCACAGGCTGGTTAGGCACTGAGCGATAATTTCGTGCGCATCTCCGTCGGTGACGAATGCTCAAACACAAAAATATCTCAAATTTGCATCCCAATGCCTTTCGCGGCCGAGTTGAACAGATAGGGCTACCTGACTTGCTGGTACGTGGATGATGTTGTCCAACAGGCTGCCGGTTGGGGACCGTTCAGGCGTACCTGACAGATTGCCGGGTTAACATTTGAATACAACGAAAGATTTTATACTGATGATACACGACAATCTCTTTATTTCGGACGATGGGTATGCCCCATCCAACGTTTGTCAGTACAACGTGAAGTTCTGCGTGCTGCACTATGAGCTGCAAATGTGATGCTGCTGATGTTGGTCCTTACAGAGTCAAATTCCTAGAATGCCATTCTTTCCTCAATGCCTTGTTGTCCACATGTCCAGATTACCGCCTCTATTTGCTCAGCTAGGATCTTTTCCACTTGTCCGTGAAAAGTATGCACCGACTTTTGGGTGGAGTTATTTAATACAATCGCCTTTTTGATTCCCCCGATGCAGCTCAAAATACTACCGCTACCAAGTCTTTTAAGTTTTTTGAAATAGATATTATTTTTGGACGGATCTTTTTGTTCTTTTACCAACTTTTGCTACCCACCACTGCCCATTGTTCTAGTTTAAGAGTCTCCCATTCTTCCGTAATTGAGGAGTTATCAACTTTGTTGCTGCGCAAGGAAAAGTCGCTCGACGCATTAAGTGAATTAAAATGGCTTTCGCTGTTCTGTCCAAAAGTTGAGGCCATTCCATTAGTGTTACTCACCAGTTCCAAGGCTTAATCAACACAGTCTTCGTCGTACTGTCTGGTCTTTTATAATTTCAAACCAAGAAGTTCTAATTCCCACGGGTGGTGATCAAAAGACGGAAGTAGCAGTGAATAGATTACACTTTAAGGAAGGGTGACAATTTCATTGCATCACGGCGTTGTTCATCGCTACTACACTCCATTCCAATATGCCTATATCCGTACACCATTTAACTCGATACATGATAATATTCAAACTTTGCAGTGTAAAATAAATCTCCATTGATTCTTTCTTATTGGTTTTCTGAGAAAGCAGAGAGAGGAGTGGGTAAGGACTGGTTAATTAACACAATAAAAAGCATTTCATTAACTAGGGAGTCTCACTACACAGGCATTCTCAACCTTAAAATGCCCACCTTGCTATCCTTATCAACAATTCTAATCGCCCATCTCTTCGTCTCCTTGTTCGTAACAACTATTTTTCGTTTAGAGTTGTTGGGGCGTGCCCTACTCAATTACCAACATGGCCGACCAATTGGTTCAGTTTGCCCCGTTTTTAAGTGCGAAGGACTTGCCTTCTACTCTGTTTGTAATTTCTCTATAAGAAAAAAACTCTCAGCAATCACTACGCGGAGGCCGAGTTAGTGTTTGGTACTAAAGCTGCTGATGCGGATTCAGCAGGCATTTCCCAGGATTTATGCTCCATTGTGGGTAAAAATTTATGTTTTCCACTGGGATTTATACCACACTTCGGTCGCGAGGACGTCGACAGCCTTTGCTGGTATGGTATTAGTGGACCTTCGCACAAAACCGGGATATCTGCAAATCCTGACTAAGACAGGTCTAGACCGGATACCGGTTGTTGCGCAAATGATGGCAAAAACTAATGAATATTTGTGCGTCGAGACGTTATTATTGGCCCAATTTTTAAAATTTTTGTAAGTCTTACTAAAATCTGTTTTCTTCTGTCCTCTTACACTGTTTGCTCAAAAATGGTCATTTAATTAATTTTGCAAAAAGTTAAGGGCTTTCAAAGGCCTGAAAAAATAACAGATGAAGAAAGTGACCGGAGTACAAGCCAGATATTTGTTGATGAGGGCGTGAAATATTGAGAAAGGATGACAACTCCATTAAAACTTGAGCCTTATTTTCGATTCGATTTTGTAGTGACTTACGTCTATGGCTATCGTTCAGCCTGGTCAGCCTGTTAAGTTAATACTCCGTCCTTGACTAAGTCCTTGTATAGGACAGATTTTTCTGTGGTTTGTTCAACCCATACACAATATCTAATGAAGTTATTTCGTTGTCGGTGTATCTTTGTGCTTTGCCTTTGGGGCCGATCAAGGCTCCTATCCTCATATTGGTTAGTTCCCTTTTTCCTATCCCTTAATGAGGCGACTGTCCTTACTGCCCACTAGATTAGATGTTATTCTTCATATGTTCTAGTATTTTACAAGAGGTTCTCAATTTTCCTACTTCTTCCTTGTAGACCTTACCAATTTACTCGTATTTGCTCCGCTAGTATAGATAACGCCAGATCTTCTGGCTCCTACTTTCGTTCTTAACCTATTCAAAGTTTCCTTTTTCTTGGGCTCGGATTTAGGTTCTTGGCAGCTTTCCTCATTTATCGGCTGATATCTGCTCCTCTTTTTCAGTTTTTCCGTTGAAAGCTTGAGTATTTTGGAGGACCCCTTTCGGTTCCAGGCTTTCCATTAGATAACGCAGATAGCAATTGGCTCTTATGTCATTGAAATCTATTTTTTTTAAATCTGGTATACCAACCTTAGGCGTGCTCTTGCTGATTCGTTTGCTGATCGCATAATTACCAATGGCCTTTGTGGCAAGTGGGGAAATGATATCTTCTCTAGAAGTAAAAGTGTTCATGAACTATGATGGGATGCGGTTGCGGTTAATATGCCCACATTTTTCTTCACAATCGGCTTACATATCGAAACTAAACGAAAAATGAAAAGAATTTCGGTTAAATTATTGACGAATATCGGCAAGATACTAATAGAATATGTATTTATTTCCATGAATATTGTAGTACATATATTGAATCCTTACTAAATTTACCCTATTTCTTATAAGAGTTTATCATATCATTCCAGGACTCCGTAACATTCAAAGACCCCGAGGCAGAATACGACTCATCCACAGAAACGTCTGATATACGTCCGTCTGATAAGATCCCGCAAGTCATGATATGTGCTACGATGTGGCATGAAACTAAGGATGAGATGATGGAATTCTTGAAATCCATAATTCGATTAGACGGAGACCAATGTGCAAGGAGGCTAGCAAGGAAATACATTCAGTCGGACAAATCGTATTACGATGACGAGTATTATGAGCTAGAAAGTAGGTCGCTCGAAATGTACACAGTGAGAAATTGTTAGAATTCAGTTACAACCCTAATCTGTTGCTTCCATCGGGATGAATTTCTTATTTGATTATTGGAAGCAATTCAATGTAGCTTAGCCATAAAGCTTGGGGCAATATCGAAATATTGATGCAATTGACCCAATTTCGTTAATATTTTTTTATTTCTGTCCCTCCTAGCGCATATTTTCTTCGACGACGCATTCATAACCGACCCAGACCGCTGCAATACATTTAGAGATCCTCCATTGAATGAATACGTCAAACTGCTCATAGATAACATTGAAGAAGCTGCCACTAAAGTATATCAAACCAAAATGAGTATTGAACCGCCGACCAAAATTAGGACACCGTATGGAGGACGACTAGTCTGGACATTGCCGGGTCGCACAAAAATGATAGCCCACCTCAAAAACAAGGACAGAATTCGTCACAAGAAACGCTGGTCGCAGGTCATGTACATGTACTATTTGCTAGGATACCGGATTATGCAAATGGACGCTTCACCTCAACGCAAAATCCTTATAGCGCAGAATACCTACTTGCTAGCTTTGGACGGTGACATTGATTTCCAACCGCAGGCAGTGCAGCAGCTAATTGGCCGCATGAAGGTTGATCCCGACTTAGGAGCGGCATGCGGACGAATTCATCCGGTTGGAAAGGGACCCATGGTTTGGTACCAAGTGTTTGAATATGCTATCGGCCATTGGTTGCAGAAAGCAACTGAACACGTTATAGGATGTGTCCTGTGCAGTCCGGGATGCTTTTCCTTGTTCCGAGGTAGAGCTCTTATGGAGAATAGCGTTATGAAAAAATATACGACGACGTCAAGTGAGCCAAGGCATTACGTACAATACGATCAGGGTGAGGACCGTTGGCTGTGTACTTTGCTCCTGAAACAAAAGTTCCGCGTCGAATATTCTGCAGCGTCTGATGCATACACACATTCGCCCGAAGGATTCAATGAATTCTACAATCAACGACGTAGATGGGTTCCATCGACTATTGCCAACATATTGGATTTGTTGGGCGATGCAAAGACGATTGTGAAGAACAACAACAGCATTTCCATGCCGTATATCTTCTATCAGGGAATGCTAATGGCCGGAACGGTTTTGGGACCAGGAACTATCTTTCTTATGATGGTTGGTTCGTTAGTGGCAGTTTTCAGTATTGACATTTGGACTTCGTTTCTGTGGAACTTTATTCCGGTTTTGTCGTTTATGGTGATTTGCTATTTTTGCAAACAGAAATATCAGGTGAGTTGTGCAATATGTTAAATATAAGGGTTTTTGGGTTACGGAACGGTTACAGCCAGATGTTTTTATGGAATTAGTGCAAGAGACTTTGGGAGTTAAACCATCGTTGTGAGCTTTTCCATAAATATTAGCATATTCGAATGGATTTTATAAATGGAAATTCCTTGATGGTACTTAGAGATTAAAGCAATAGCGTTGCGGGAATATCTTTATAAAAACTGAGCAGGCCACTTCGAAATCCAACAATTAATCTAATTTTGTTTGTCTCATTATTTCAGGCCCCGAGAAAATTTCGGGCCTAGGGGCAATTAGCCCCTTCGTGCTGAGTGTAAGTTTTATTATTTTAAATACTTCTTGCTACTGTCGACAGGGAGCCTAATTCACCCCAACGAATTCTCCTTTAGAATAAAACAAGCCAGGAATTTGAGAAATTCTTTCAAGAAAAAAGGATCCAACTTTGCTTCTTGCTTCACGAAAAAGTTTAATTTTTTTTTGGTTGATGAAGTTTACAACTATAGTCAGGAATTGAAGTGAATACAAACAATAGTCTTTAGTACGTATTGAGATTGTACGGAACGGTGCTTCTTTGGTGTTGTAAAGTTCACCCTCATTTGATTATTGAACCCAGAGGGTACTTGTTTGGTTGAATGATAGCGGACAAAAACATAGTTGATTACGAATAATCTTCTCGAAAAGATCTTTGTTGATTTTATGTATACTAAAATTTTTCATTAGTCTCATTTCCTCCTGCAAAGGACGGATTCTTTTCGTTTTCAGTGGGGCGAGTATGTTCGTTTGAGCTTTCCTGAGTTCTATTTCTATGAGCTGGTTAGGCAGTCTGTATTTATATAGGACGAACCTCTTTCCTGACTCTGAAGTCAGTATCAGTCCCCTCCCCCTTCTTTCCGTTTTTTTTTTTAAATTTGACAGCAGCGGAGATGTTTTGCCATTCAAAGTATCAATTCCGTTGACTAGTCTAAGAGGTAAGCAACAAAGTGCCACGTAGTATTGTGGGAGTATCTACTTGTAAGTATAAGTTCACGACCCTTTCTGGATAAATATCGAATTTTCAATAAGATCTATGCCATTATCGTCAGCACCATGGTATTAGCGATCAATACTGTGTGCAACCTCAACATTCATACGAGCAGATCATCATTTCATAGCAGGCTTCAAGGCCTTGAAGCGAAGACTCTCTGAGATCTATCCCTGTTTCTCGACACAGTTCTCAATATTGTCTCAGCCCAGTGCCCTTCGATGACACGGCGGAGGCAGGTGTTATCGTCAGGGTGCAGCTTTGAGTGAATGAAAACTCATGATACTCCTGAAAGGGGGGAATTTCTGAACCGAGCAGTGAGGTGCTGTCTTTATTGACTGAATCTTCCCAGCGTTTTTGAGTTTTTCTATCTGTTTTCTTTCCTTCATTCGCACACCTTGGTATCCAAGCACCCTTCATACATTACATGTAACCAATTCATGAAGCCATTGCAGGTTAGTTCTATCATTTTCTGCTCTTAAACGTGCCTAACAGTTTTTCAGAAATCGGTATAAGGATTCAAGTTTCGGCCTGAAGGGAGATCATCACATGATAGTTTCTTGCCTTCCTATGTGTGTTACGTTCGCTGCTTCTCGTGAGGTTGGGGAACTTCAATCCGCAAATTCGATACGGTCCGTTTCTCGGGTCGGGCTGTTGTCCATGTGTGGAAGCCTGTTGGTCGACAGTGGGAGATGGATCTTGTTGATAGAATGGCAAATGCTCTAAATAATTTGCCTGAGAATATTAGTGAACATTGGGCCTTCATTAATAATGTTCGGTTCTTAGACAGTCGTCCACATACTGAAGGGAACTCGCAAGGCCTATTTGACTACAAAGTCGTTTAAGTCAATCGAAGAAAGTAAGTGACGCGTTTGAGCTCCGATACTGCGAGAGATTATGGGGGGTATAGTGTAGTGTTCTCCGTGACAAACAGAAACTACCAGCAATAATAAAGATTTCACCAACGTAAACTATACTGAAGCCGGTCACAATTCACACTGCTGAAGAGCTGGATAGGTGGAAGATCCTGAGGGATTGACGTGGCAACCTGCTGTGTAGGCATAATCTTACAGACATGGATTGGTTTGGAGACTACAATCAAAACCCCGCTTTTAAAAGCACCGCGGTACTGTTTTATACTGACTTCAGGTTCAGCATTATTGAAAAGGTAGGAGTACCACTTCATAACAGTTTCCAACCGTTTAACACCCGGTAAAATCCCTTTTCTCTCATATTAAAATTAAATCATCATTCATTCAAACTGGGTAAATCGGACGGACTGCTTGCGGTGATTTTCCTGCAACTCCTGCAGATAGTGGATAAACGCTACATCCACTTCTATAGAAATCTTCGAAAACCGAGATCTTTCCTAGAAAGTGAAAGAAAGGGATTATCATTCAAATTCCGAAAAAAGGACCCTTTTTGAATGCAGTATTTGGATAGGTAATTGTATGCTTCCTACTGATGTGCATATAGTAATTAATGTAATACTGGAACCTATCAAGGAACATATCGAATGCTTGATCGACAGAAAGCAGGTTGGTCTCTTTTCCGCATTATCCTGCGGTGACCATATCAACACTTTCTAGATCATTTTGGAATAGTATGATCTCGTTTTCATCTGCTCTTCATTGATTTCTAGAAAGTATTCCACAGTAAGAACAGGGAGCATATCTGAAATTCTCTTAGTAAGAGTCGTTAAATGTCGAGGTGAAATTTGGGAGGTATTCCAAACTTGAAGAGGAATCCCTCTGGTTGGCATCTCATTCCTGATATTATTTTTAAGAAAAGCTTATTCAAAACCTTTGTGAGTTGGGGCTTAAGAATACACTCAAAGCCTTTCCTGCTCGCTGTAAGAGGTGATTAAAAGGGATAGAAATTTGTGGGCTAGCAACCTGAAAATTTTGCTTCATGGAAAGGACCTTTGGCTATCGAAATTGGACTTTGATTCGTTTCTGGAATGTCTGCACGCTTCTCGACAACAGTAGTGAGGGTCCTTAGAATGCTCGCTATCTCCAACTTGAGCGGGATTTCCAGCGATATAAACTGGACATTTTGTACGATGGTACGCACCAAAGGAGACTTCCCATATAGTGGAGAATGATGCTTTCAATGAGCAATTAAACGCGGTTCAGGGAAAGCTTCCTAAATGTAACATTGCCATCGTGATAGGTGACCTGAATGGCAAGTTGAGATCTGACAACACCTGGCACGGTCTTGGCCACCGCCACGGTAATGGTGGGAGGTTCGTGGATTTTTGCAACTTCCAGCGCTTCGTTATTGGTAGCACACTGTTCGAGCACAGAGCCTGCCATAAGGTCAGTTGGGTTTCTGATGAAAAAAAAATTTAACTCCCTCCCCCCTAAATTCGACGTAGAATTATAGAACTCACTGCATGCGTGAGCATTTTCAGCTTCAACATTTCCCCCAAATTTGGTGTGAATCGCTATCATCGTCTAGGAAAAAAATGCGTGTAACAGACAGACGGACAGACAAACAGCAAGACAAGATCAATTGAATGCAGGTTGGTAAATGAACTCTCCAGTCTGAATTTTTTGATTCGTTTTGGATGGCCTGGACTGGGCCTAGGATTGAAACAAGTGCTGGAGATTGATTTTCTGATCTTCTTTTCTCCATTACGGTTGACTGGTGTTGGATGAATTTGTTGGAATTGCCATCGCAACTCCCGGAAGAAGTTGTCTTGACTTAATGGTTCTTTTGCTGGTAGAGCGAGAATCTGTTTTATGACGATTGGGCCTCGAGGTTACAATAAATCAGTCCCGACATTCCATTGCCTTGAGGATGAAAGGCTGTTGCTTTTGCGTTCGAAGAACCAATCAGCCGCTCAAATTACCTGCATAAGGCTGATAAAAACACCTGACACTGAAGAAGGGAAAAACTTGTTTCCAAATATAGCAATATGCAGGAAAGGCAGTATCTGTAACTTTGTAATTTGGAGAATGTTGATATGTGGCAACATACTTCATGTTCATCCCAGGAAGTTGGATTTTCTCGAATATTCAGCGTGACTTGGGCTGCAAAAATATTTGTATTTCGTCGTCGCTTTATTGTTCAGATGCCAGTTTGCAGTTTGTAAATGCGCCCTGCCCGACCTGTCGCATTTTCTGTCTTCTCACAGTCACTTTTCTGCTTTCGATCTTCGCAGTATAATTTAAAGTCCCGTATCTACATTTTCGTAAGAATCTTATATTCACTTTAGGAGTATTCGCAGTTTCACAAATCGTCAGTTTCGTAGCTTCTAGTAGCGCAATTCAGAAGTCGTCTGTTTAATTTCCTCAGACTTTCTAGGTCTCGGTTCATCAGAGAACCGTTTTACCGCATTTCCTTAGGTTAATATAACAAAAGTGTGCACGTCAGAGTTTTCCGTTGAGCTTTTGACGCCAAAGGAGTCCTTAGCTACATATGGAGTTGCACATTTTTGCCGCTATATTATTGAATTTATAATCCGTTTTTCTTATTTTCCTGTTCTTCCATCAAATCAAAAAATCAAAGTGATATCCAAGTTATGCTATTTTGATAGTGAAACTTTGTTTAATATCCGCCAGTCTTTAATCAATTCTAATATCTTTGACAAAAGAAAGTTGTTAGGTTGAGTATTTGTATGATATTATCGATCAATATTCTTTTTGAAAACTTTTCCCCCCGAACAGATCGATCAGTTTTTTTGGACATGCTTATAGATGTTTTGCAGACGCCAAGCGTGTTGTTTTTAATGGAAAAGACCGAGTAAAATGACTTGTATGGAGTCGTGATTCCTCACTGAATTTAATGATATCCGTTAGTGAGTAGAGTCCTAAGTAGGCGAACCGTCCTTTCTACTAAAAATTATTTCTGCCTAGTGTTGGTTTCTGCCTCATGGGGGTGATTATTACGTTATATATTTAGTTTTCGACTTGTCGATGGCGAACCCTACTTCGTTTACTGCTGACTGCAAGTTTTGGCAGACGTTCATACGGAATATAACCTATAGGGCCATACCATCCAAGTCGTCTACTTACATGACCAATTCTGTTAACTTTATACGGAAGCGGATAAGTGTGGAGACAAAATCGTGATTCCTCTGGAAAGTTGGTTTCTATCGTAGCGTTTATCAATGCTACCAGATTTGTTGTGACTCCTAGTTCAATCATTATTTTGTGTTCTGTAAAGGAATCAACATACAGATGGTGAACGTCGATGTCTTATTCGAATTTTTTTTAAGCAGCTGCTCCCCGAGACTCATTTGTTTGTAGCGAATCTGAAGCTCCTATGATATTCCCCAAAGCTTCCCCTTTGTTAAGGTTTTGTGTGAAACAAAACCTTACTAAAATCGATTCAATGTTTGTTGGTCTGTCTGTCACATCCGATTTACTTGGAAACGGCTTTCACCAATTGCCACGAAAATGTGGTCAATCAATTTCTTTATATATAGTAGATTGCGCCATTGAGTTTGTTGAGTGTGAGGGGGCTCCCTATCTATGCGAAAGGGCGGTGTAAATTTCTCGGTTATTATTTTTCGAAATCTTATTTCGGATATTGAGTGAAGCATAGGGGAGTGAGCGTTCAATAAGTGAACCTCAAAAAGTGAACCAGGTCTGGTTCTCAAAGTTCATCCAACCGAAAAATCTGAAAAAAAAAATCACAATGGTGCACCCCCTTCCGATATCTGCTCAAATAAAGTTAATAATAGAATATTATTATACTATATTCTAGAAATTTACTCAAAAACCACCCTTAATTTCATCATCGTCCAATAGAGTACACATGTGTGTACGTTAGTACCAGCGGTATTTACTTTAAGTACATATGTGTATGCTTTTGTGCATGAAGTAAATTGGAAATGCTTGAAGATGCGTTAGATCAATGTGGATGGGCAACGTTTGTTTATTTAGGATTTGTACAACAGTAAATTTAGCAAATAATGAAGGAATATTTAGCATTTTTAGCTATGTACGAATGGAAGACCGTGCTTAAGGAACTCCTCATATAAAATGAACACAAAACCTTATATCCGAAGCGTACAGCTTCCAGTATCCCGACTTGTTTGTTCTAAGTTTCAGGTTGATCAAGAAGGAAGAAAAGATTCCGATAACTAAATGTGGTGTCAAATGTACTTTCTGGAAAACCGAGAAATTTCAGTCACTTTTCAATTTCAAGTGCAATATTTGATGAGCGATCTTTATGAGGATACCTTCTTGATGTGAACCTTCGGAAAATGCATGGTATCCTTCGCACTGGTTTAGCATGTATCATACTGTTTCTTGCATTTAACAACAACGAAAGGGAAAAGATTTTATAATCCTGAAATCTCTCGATAACTTCCGGAAGAAAATCTGCTCGAACTGTACTCTTTATAAACTTTCATTTTCACCTGGAGATAAAATCGGAATCCAGTTTATACGGCACCCAATCATTTCATTATTAACTGGTACCACTCCACTATATATAATACCCGCTCCGGAATTTTCTTCCCATCTATTAAGCTGTCCTTCATTGTGAAATAGCCATCTGCCGCTGACATCTTTGATTTCACGTCTCCAATTTCATAAACGGGCTAACAATTTGATCCGCGTTAACAATAATAACCCACTGGAATCACATCGATCGTACAGTAAGTAACTTTTGTGCTGGAAAGTTATGACGTCAATCATGAGGTGATGCAAGTTGTAGAAATAGGTTAACCTTGCAACATTTTATCTTGGAGAAGGATAAGCTACCTTAACGGATTGTTTGCTGTATTATGTTTATGGAGAATACTTTCACCTACGCCTTTACTCAGCTTCTCTTTTGCTAATTGAGATTGACATAATCTGTGCGGGAGGTAGTTGATGGTTGGAAGATGGGAAAAATTGCATGGGTCATTACAATTCCTTGACATCAACGTGTTTCTCATATGGTTAAATGTATGCAAATCTAAAATTTAAAACTTATTTTTCAGCTAATTGCAGCCTTTGTTATCAGCTCGCTCTATTCATTGGTTATGATGGCCGTACTTATTGGTATCATTATTCAAGTTATGGATGATGGTATTCTGTCCCCAGCGTCACTTTTCTTTGTGGCTGTTGCAGCTCAAATTGTGGTTACAGGTAAGTTGTAAGATTTGGTATACAGTTTGTCCGGTAATTTTGGCACACCCTGCATACGTGAAAGATATAAAGCGAATTGTCAAAGTATTTTTTAATATGCACATTTTAAGTGTTTTTTGCAACTTTAAGCCTTTTGACAGCCCTTCTTCCACCTATCCTTCTGACAATATTTGCCCTGTATTTGTGGGTCTTCACTGTTTATTAATGCAAGAGTTAGTTTGTTTCTGGCTAAAATTTGACAGGTCTCACAGCTCACCCACGACTTAGTCTTCCAGTAAGTCTTCTGACTGTCCGGCCGCTGCTTCACCCACAATATTCCAAACATTTCTAATTAAAATTGACTCTGTACGAGTCGTGTAAATTTTCTGCAGTCAGCTCTTAGATTATTAATTTATTATTTGGCTGTCCGTTTTAGAAACTATGAAGCAATCTTAAGCAAAATAATTTTCTGTGGAGTACACGAAAATCCTATATATAGAGACATCTATGTAATAAAAACTTTTGACTGGTATTTCATGAACCAAGTTTGAAGCGGTTGATGTCAGTTATAATTTTGTAAAAAGCAATTTCCATTGCATTTTTTCAAGTTTAATAATCTGCAAAGATATTTTTAAAATTTCAAGTCGATCCGAATAAAACTGACTAAGATATTAAAGAAGAAGAGACGGATTCGTTCCAGACACGACCAGATGTTGATACTTTAAGCGTCTTTTTCTACAAAATGTTTGAAGTTGGTGACCAATATTAGTCGAAAGCTATTGCACTAATCTTTCTGAAACTTGGTAGATTTACACAATACATTACGATGCAGTATTTAATCGTCCGATTTTTTTTTCGTTAAAAAATACCAATTTTAATAGCCCAAAAATGCCCGCTTTTTAGTCAAAAATTGAACTATTAACTTCAACTGTCCGCTATTTTAAACTTTCAATCTTTCGACCAAACACTAGTTTTTGCTGTTGTTTAACTAAATCTATCGATATTTTTTGGTTCGTATGAACTAGTTCGACACAACTTGGGCCACGGCAGAACATAAAAATAAAAACAGTTTTTTTTGGCGGTTATTTGCAACACAACTGTATAATATATGCAATCATCATCAACGGCATAACAACCGGTATCCAGTCTTGGCCCGCCTTAATAGGGAACTCCAGACATCCAGGTTTTGCACATAGGTCTACCAACTCGATACCCCTAAAAGTTGTCTGGCATCCACAACCGGATGGTCATGGTATCGCTCATAGATTTCCTCATTGTGTAGGCTACGTCCATCCTCATGTAGGGGGCCAAAAATTCTTCGGAGGATTCTTGTCTCGAACACGGCCAAGAGTTCGCAATTTTTATTGCCAAGAACCCAAGTTTCCGAGGAATACATGACTTATATAGTAAGAGTCTTGTACAGTAAGAGCTTTGAACCTATGGTGAGATGTTTCGAGCGGAACAGTTTTTGTAAGCTGAAATAGGCTCTGTTGGCTGACAGCAACCGTGCGCGGATTTCATCATCGCAGCTGTTATCGGTTGTGATTTTCGACCTTAGATAGGAGAAATTATCAACGGCCTCAAAGTAGTAGTCTCCTACCTTTATTCTACCCGTTTGACCAGTGCGGTTTGACGTTGTTGGTTGGTCGGTTTTGGTGCTGACTTTGGAACCATATACTTTGTCTTGCCTTCATTGATGTGCAGCCCAAGATCTCGCAGCGATCGCCGCATGCTCGATCTTGATGAAGGCAGTTTGTGCGTCTCGGGTGGTTCTTCCCATGGTGTCGATATCGTCAACATAGGCCAGTCGTTGGGTGGACTTAAAGAGGATCGTACCTCTTGCATTTACCTCAGCATCACGGATCACTTTCTCCAGGGCCAGGTTAAACAGGACGCATGATAGGGCATCCCCTTGTCGTAGACCGTTGTTGATGTGGAATGGTCTTGAGAGTGATCCTGCTGCTTTTATCTGTCCTCGTACATTGGTTAGGGTCAACCTAGTCAGTCTTATCGATTTCGTCGGTATACCGAATTCTCTCATGGCCGTGTACAGTTTTGCTTTGGCTATGCTATCACAGACGGCTTTAAAGTCGATGAATAGATGGTGCAACTGATGTCCATATTCCAACAGTTTTTCCATCGCTAGCCGCAGAGAGAAAATATGATCTGTTGCTGATTTGCCTCTTCGGTATGGGCCAAGGATGTTCTGGGCATGTGGGTCTATCCGGTCTAGCAAGATAGCGAAGAATATCTTGTAGATGGTACTCAGCAACGTGATACCTCTGTAAATGCTACACCGTGTGATATCTCCGTTTTTATGTATGAGACAAATAATGCCTCGTTGCCAGGTCGTCAGGCATTGATTCGCTGTCTCACACCTTGCCTCCATATTTAACCAATTTGGCTGTAATTCCATCGGCTCCTGGCGACTTATGATTTTTAAGCCGATGAATTGTACGAGTTGTTTCTTCTATACTTGGTGGTGGCAATATTTGTCCGTCGTCTCCAGTTGGTTGGACCTCCAACTCGCCGATGTTCTGGTTGTTTAGTAGTTCATCAAAGTACTCAACTCATAGCTCCAATATACCCATTCTGTCGGAAATCAGATTTTCCTCTTTGTCTCGGCTGGATGAGCATCGAGGTGTATATGGCTTCATCCTACTGACATTTTGGTAATACTTCCGCGCCTGGTGGGGTTACTCCCTGTACTTTTCTAGTTCACAGACTTGTCGGCCAGGCTCCTAGGCTTCCTTTTCCGTCTGTGAAGTCGCTTTTCTGCTCGACGGAGTTCGTAATAAGCCTCCGCGCGTGCCCGCGTTCTTTGAGAATGCAGCATCACCCGGTATGCAGCATTCTTCTATTCCGTTGCGAGCTTACATTCATGGTCAGACTAGTCGTTCCCACTCTTTTTGCAATTGGGGCCAAATATGTTTGTGGCTTATAGGTGTTGCGGAGGGCTGCGTTGTGGATGACTTGAGTGTTAACTCTCACCTGATTGTCAGAGGGGATTATATGTGGTGTTGTTATTCGAGCTCGGAGCACCATGCCAACGAGATAATGATCCGAGTCTACATTGGCCCCCCGTATATGTTGTGACATTCATCAAGGCTGAGAGGTGGTGGCGTTCGATCTACACGTGGTCAATTTGGTTGAAAGTGATCCCGTCTGGAGAGGCCTATGTATGTTTGTGGATCGCGTTCCACGCAAACCGGGTACTTCCAACAACCATTTCGTGTGAGGCTGCTAATTGAATAATCCGCAGTCCGTTATCATTTGTATTTTGGTGTATGGGAGCCAACGTATCGCCCGAATACGAGCTCCTTCCCTACTTGGCATATCTCGGACTCTGCAGTCTCCTCTTTAGGGGCATGAAGGCTTATATTTCTAAATTTTCCTCGCAAGCGCAGAGTGCATAGCCGTTCGTTTATGTTTTCAAAAGCGATAACAGCAGGTTTCATTTTTTGATTGACTGAGAAACCCACTGAGAGCACATGGTTTACTGGAAGGCCGCTATAATATATGGTGTAGTGACTCTTCTCCAGGAAACCGGTCCTTGTCCAACGCATCCCCTGTAACGCTGTTATATCAGCCCTATATTCGAACAGGGTATCGGCTAGCTGCTCAGGAGCATTCGGTCTGCACAGGGAGCGCACGTTCCATGAGAACATTTTTAGGCGCGGGAGTCTCGCCTTCATCTTTCCCCGCCTGCATCTTTTCGCGACGGTGGTAAAATGTCGGCGGCTTATGAGAATATAGTCGTTATGCGCTTTACTGTTCCCACTATAAAATGTAGGAAGATGAGACAATCGTTTGATGAACCATGTATTCATAAGTACAAGGTCATGGGAGTCCGCAAAATCGGTTATACGCTCGCCACCCTCATTCCGCACTCCAAACCCCTATCCCCTATGGCACCTGTTACCGTCTGCCTTTTCACCCACATGACCATTAAGGCCGCTTCAATGATATAGTCGTCATCGAGAAGTTACCAGAAGGCATCTTTCTCGGCATCAGGTCGAACTGTCTGTGGTGCGTACGCGGTGAACAAGTGAATAGTACGATCAGCGTCATACCCGATTCAGGACCCCTTCTTCGAGCTAGTCGAACCTCCTTTTCCGGAAGGTCTGCAAAATTCATGTTCGTCATAGTGACATGGCGGGTGCCTTCGGCGATAATCTACTCAGAATGCTCAGCAGGCATGTTCGTTCGCTTTCGTTATCAAAAACTGGACTATCTGGCTGCTCCGTTGGAATTCATTGGGTTATCTGAAAAACTCCACTAGTTCCTCGGATACGTTGCGTCCTGGATACGTCTGGAGTCACTTTCACCTTCTCACCGCAATTGACACATTTTAATATGTCCAGAATTTCACCTACGGGTGTCTCACTGGAATCGCAAGTTCCGGTAAACCCTCTGCAATTTATTTTGCATCCGTCTGTTGACTTCGCCAGAGCTGATTTGAGTCAGCCTAGCTATATCCTGTCATGATGAGCCCCGCCGATGTTACAGACGAATTCTTCAAGGTTGATCTCTTCGGTCACTCAAACCAAAAACGCGAAAGCGATTCTTCGGATCGTGCAATCTTACGGCCGCGAGCCGAATCTCAGCGGAGCTTTTAGTCGAACGGTGAACCTGAGTATTTCGGTGAGTACTAAAACTGTTGTCCGCACTGCGGTATGGTATTGTTGATACCACCGCCACTGCCCCCATTGACTTTTGATTACCAGTTTCCACAATGACCTTAAGTCGAATACACTCCCTGATGACGGCCGGGATTGTGTTGTTGCGAGTAATAAAGTGGCACTGATCTGAGGCTCACTATACATTCATGTGCGCGTATTGCGGGAAACGTTGGACAAATCCCTGATGCAACAAGAGGCGGTAAGATTTTGTACCTGCCCTGCATGTATTTCGTAGTGGGAGCGGATAATGAATATGTTCATTTCCTCAGTCCACTTCATCCACTGCTTACGCAAATGTGCTGAAGTAGTCGTCGCAGATTGAGGTAAAATCTGCAGCAGGCGGAACCTTGCACCTGGTCATCGTGGCGCTTGGACGTCGAAGCGTCCCACGATTAGCGGTACAATCTCCTGCCGGTTGTCAGTACCGGACCTCAAATATTTCCTTCTCGTCTTACCATGAATTTGCGTTTTATACCTAATTGCCAGGTATGGTCATAGCTTGCTCAGTAAGTAATCGGCGTACATCTATTCAGACTGCACCTATCTATCACTCTTCCTTTCACATATGGGCTTGGGACCGGCTACAGCGGAGTTCTATATTTATTATTAGCATTTTTTTAGAAGTTGACTTAAGATCTCCCTTAAGTTTATCCTAGAGTTATCAAGTAGTAATATAGGCTATCATACAACATACTACTATTAAGTTTGACTAAGCTATAATAGACCAAAGTTGCCTCTATTGCTTAAGTTCAGTTTATGTTTCTTTTTTATCATATATCATATAATAATAACTTGCCATGATATATGAAAAATGTGGACTTTACTTTAAATAGTCCTTGAGAATATATAATATTAATGAATATTTTTAAGGTCTCATGCATCCTCAAGAAGCCGGAGCGCTCCTCTATGGTGTGGTTTACTACATTACTATCCCATCCATGTATTTGCTCCTCCTAATTTACTCACTCTTCAATATGAACGATGTTTCATGGGGAACTCGAGAGAATCCTCAGCCTGCTGCTGCTAAGAAGGCTGTGAGTCATTATGGTCATGTGTGGATATCATGATAATCTTATTCATAATATCTTTTCTAGGAAACCAGCAAAAAGAAGCAAACACGATTCCAAAAGCTATTCAACTTCCTAAAACCTAACAACGAAGAGGAGGGTGCCTTGGATATCTCAATTTCAGGATTCTTTCGTTGTATGATGTGTACACGTCCGAAACCCAGCGCCGAACAGGCACAGCTCATGCATGTAGCGGACCAACTTTCCGAGTTGAATACCAAACTGAGAGCCCTAGAGTTGTAAGCATGAAGTGGTAATTTTACCCAAAGGATATTTTGATGTTTTATGGTTATTTAATAGGAAATTGTCTGGAGACATTGTTGTAATGATGCCGGACGGTAAATTGGGTAAACCAGAAGAGAAGCCTGTAAGCACTTTCCTGAATCGTGTTTTGAATTCTCATTTTATTTCATATTCATTTGAAATTAGTAAGGATGTTCCCTATTAGAAGTTGTTTTGATTTACGTGGGCCGAGGGAATTGGATAAGATTTCCTTGATTAGCTTTCGAGTAATGTTTCTTTTTCCTCGTTTGTTTTCATTCGTCTACTCTCCAAATGCTTTCATTATCAGCTTTCAGCACGGAGATATATTTAGAAGTGATAAAAAGGTTGACTTAATGTACGAAATCAATTATATCCTCCCCAACAAACTTCTTCCTACTGATAAGACTTCAAACGAGAAAATGCGATGTTATCTCATCCTTAACTTCTTCATAGCAAATTACCACACACTTTAGACTCCGACTCGACTTCTTCAGCAGCACTAATGGAACACATTGTTTTCGTCCCTACACAGGAGGACGAAGAAGAGAAAAAAACCGAATTTCTACCAAGTTGGCTGGACGACCCAAGTCTGGAGTATTGCAAAGTCGATTCATTATCAAAAGCTGAAATAAACTTTTGGACGAGTCTTATCGACAAGTATCTGAAGCCACTGGATATGTCGCCGGGCGCTAAGGAAAAAGTCAGCAAGGAACTACGTGGACTACGTGATGTGGCGGTTTTTGCTTTCGTCATGATTAACGCTCTATTTGTTCTCATCGTTTTCCTGCTACAAATTAAGAAGAGCTACTTGCACATCCGTTGGCCCTTCAACGCTGTCAATACGATTGCTTTCAACGATAAGACCATGGAAATCACCATCTACCAGGAACACCTGGAACTGGAGCCAATTGGATCCTTGTTTGTATTGTTCTTCGGTACGATTCTGGGCATCCAATTTTGCGCTATGTTGGTTCATCGCTTTGGAACTATCTCACAGATACTTGCATCGACTTCATTGAACTGGTACTGCTGCTCGGCTGTAAGTATAATCCTTATTGTAATAGTGTGTTTCAAAATTGAACTATAGATTTGAAAGGGGTGTTTTTTAAGTGTTTATGCTCTATACCTCCGCGCATTTCCCGACTATTATGAGCAAGGACATTTCAATCATTCATGTATTTTCCCGGCTCTGTCAATATAATGAACCGAAATTAATGCCATCTGAGGCTCCTTTGGTTATTTAACAAACTTTTGAAGATTTGAAAACAATATGCCCATTGGGGGTCAGCTTCCAAAAGTAGCTTCTTCTTTTAAAAGAGCTCTCACCTCATTCTGAAACAAATTGTTCTCTCGTTTGGGAATGATTGTAGGCGACTTCTATTCGAACGGTGGTATATCTTTCGAAACTTATAACAGCCTAAAATATCATCCCCCACAGGGAGGCGGTGATGGTATTAAAGACGAGCTTCGAGGCGATGCATACGATATTGCGAAAGCATTGCAGCAACCAAAAATCCAGTTTGATGATGACGATTCAGACGCGGAGCAGGAAGAGCCCGTGCGCCGTGCTACTATTCATAAACTACTTATGGATCAGACGAAATCGCTCAACTGGAATAACTTGGAAGTGAACTTCAAGAGACGATTCTTTAAAGAAGGTAAGTACGTAGAAAATTGGGAGAAATTGTGTGTGGAGTTCGTCTATGATATCGAATTTATATCTTGCCTAAATTACTGTAGCTGTTTCATTGATGCATTGAATATTGCTCAAGCAGACGTGATTTTCGTTCGAGTTTGGAAGCCTTCAATTAGTATCTTGTGTGTAGCTTTCCGTAGGAGTGATTTCGTAACGTTATATGAGAATTACGAAGTGAGCATCTTTCAAATGACGTATGTATGTGCTTCAGTAGCTTCTAAATGCAAACATCGTAAGCCTGACACAGAAGACAAGACAGGGAGGGGGAGGTTTCATTCAAGCAACCACTTCATTAATTACCGATTGAATGAGAAGCATTGGGTTTTATCTACGAACTGTTAGTTTTGTTTAGAATCTAATGATAGCACCACTTAATATATTTCAGACATTCTAAGAAGTGAGTGTTCATGAAAGTGTACAAAACTTCTCTAACCTGATTAAATCTTAGATATCAGGAGAGAACTTACTGGACGTACCCCTAGAAATAGAGTGGAAGGAATGTAATTGGTTTTGAATGGAACACAAAAAGTCCCTTGAAACATTGGAAGTTACTATTTAAAATCAAAGTTTACTTTGCCCTCCCAACTGTTATCTGGCCTTCATCCATTTAAATTTCTTCTGTTAACGAACATCCTACCTTTAGAGGATGACATTCTTTCTTGGTGCGTGAAGGCCGGTCTTTTTCAAGGTTGTTTTCTTTCATTCTACGTTTTTCGTCAACTTTAGTGGGCAGACAGCACTCGGAGCTGAGTAGCACTACCGTAGATTTTTGAGGCGAGGAATTCGACAATATACCCATTTCAAAAGATTCCAGTTGCAGAGCACCACCTTATCGTAGTTATATGTATACACGAACTATTGTACTTAAGGTGAAGATGCACAGTTTTTGACAAAGTTGCCTTAGTTGACCATGCCGTTGCCTAACGATGTCACCGAGTTGTTTATCAAGATTGAATTGGACGGTGTCTTGAAAGTTGCGGCGGAATAGATTGTCATGCATGTCGAAACTGTCCTCTTGTCTACTCAAATAGATGATGTCCTGTCTTTCGCTTGTTGCTCAATTTGGAGTGTCTCCTGTGTATGAGGTCAGGGAGAGGCAAAACATCTGAGCCATCAGACCCGTGTGGTTCGTTGTATTGGATTTCTCCTTTTAACGGAATATCGCGGATTCACTTATGTATCGCAGGATTAGGAGCATATCAGCAGCAAAATTCTGATGTTTCAATAGACGGGGTATTCAAACAGAAAATGTTGAAACCGCTTCCTCATTATAGGATGGACACATATAATTTTCAAGAATTCCTGTTCTGAACATATGCCTAGTGAATTATGCCCAGTCAGAATTTCCACGATATTCCCAGCAGGTCTTCCTACTTTTTGACAGCATAATTTTCTCGGGTTGTTTGTTTGAAAAACAAAAGAGCACTACCGGTTTTGTCTAGGGCAGAGGCAACTTTTCAGACGCTGCCTCACCTCTGTTAGTCCTTTTTTGTTTTTTGAATGCTTGGGTGCTATGCCCAAACGAGGGATCCGGTCCGGTCCAACATCATGTGGATGTGGACTTAGGATCTTCCATATCCTAAACAATTACCTAGCGTGTTGCTTGGGTGCTATGCCCCAAACGAGAGATCCGCGGACCAAAAACTATGAGAGTAAGTTACTCTCCATTTGATCCGGTCCAACATCAGGTGGATGTGGACTTAGGATCATCCATATCGTAAACAATGTTTTTTTGGTTTAGTTAGCAGCATTAAGGCTTTTCTACCGGCAATTATGGCTCTGCTACCTGCCATTACGGCAAGCTCATTCCGAATTTTTGATAGCAATTGCTTGCAATTCCGGGCCTGGGGGAAATCCAACGTTTTTTCGCTAAAGCATGCGAGATTTCATTTCCTTCTATATGCCAATGACGGGATACCCAGAGTAGCTCCACCGTTTTAAATCTAGAGACAGAGCCCAATCGATTTTTTTTTATTTCTGAACGATTTTTAAAGTGATCAAAGGACTGCTCAATGCCCTCAATGCAGCTACAGGTCGCGATGCGCCTGCCTTTCAACCGTTCGTTAATCATCTAGGTTCCCGCCCTTAGGATCACATACACTTCAGTCTCAAAGACCTTTGTAGATTGCCTTAAGAGAAAAGTCCACTTCTCGTTTTCATTCGAGAGGTGGACTCCTGTTCCAGAACCTTGTTCTGTTTTTGAGCCATCAGTGTAGAAGACGTCAATATATCCTACTATGCATTCTTCTGATTAGTCCCACTATCCTTTAAAATGTTCTAACAAACAGATGAATGGAAATCCGAGAATCAGAAGGCATTACGGAAACTGGATTCTTCCAATGCTCTGTGTCCCACGTCCATTGTTTTTCCATAGATCTAATCGAATTTGTGAATGAGCTGAGAGCAGCTTGAAGTGCTCTGAATAAACAAAATCAAAAGCTGCAAATTGAGAAATTCATTGAGAGCTGCGACGAAGGTCATTTTGATGTCACCAGTGATACCTTGACACACAGTTCTTTGCAGTGTGATTAGTTTGCAGCCCAAATTCAGTTGTTTCTCCATAACTCATGACACTAGGGATACATTAGCGAACATCGGCCCAATGATAGCAACATATATCCACATTACTACCTGAGGCCTAAGTCCCTATGACGAGGCGAAGGTCCGCTTACACAGCCCATAAGCTGTTTCATGCTTACTTCTTCACGCTTGTCTTCAAGAAGTTTCTTGTCTAGGATAACTTCCAGATATTTCACTTCTTCAGAGAGAGGAAGAGTACCCATGATCTGTGGAAATCAACGAACATTCGGTTTCCTCCTTTTGAAAATAATACCATTGTGAAAGTCCATATCTGAGGCACAAACTTTCAATCAATTCAACTTGGCGTTGTATATTTATTCACACCGTTTCAACTAGCCACGCCCTCCGCATAGGTTTGAACATGCAATGGCAGGTTTTACAGTTCACATAGTAGTGAGTCGGTCAACATACTCCACAGAGGTGGCGATAGCACCCCGTTCCGTTCCGGTAAAATCGGTATTACAGCACAAAACCCCCAGAAATGCAAGTAGGTTTAATAATTAGTCTGTGGTCTCTGGGGGTGCTCACCATGATGTTCTAGCAGGAAAATACTTCGAGTAAAATCTGTCTCCTTTCATTCGTTTCCCGGTTCCCCACTTTTCTGCTCAGGCCTTGAAGCCGACGACAATGATCTTGGCGTTCACTAGTCTATCTACGTTCTTTCCTCAGATAGGGTTATATGTATTGATACGGGGTGAATGTAGTGATTGGTGGAGATGTAAGAACTGTGAATCCTCATGCATTCTGTGAACAACATCATTTTACGTTGAGATGAGTTTCCCCATAAATGTAAAAGGGGGGTGTAAAATTTTTGCCACCCAATATGGCGATGTAGGGTATCAAATGAAAGGCCTCGATTATTACTTTCAGAATTGCTCATAGTTCGCTTATTTGATCCGCCCTGACTTATTAATTGACAATCTGGGAGCTCTCACCAAGAAAGATGAGGTAGAGTTTAGGATGATACCAATGTTTGAAATTAAATTTCTACTTTTTTTTTACCGATAGTAATACTAGTTACGTTGTTCCAAACTTTTCTCTTTTACTTACATTAAGTAAATCGCATAGCCCAGTTTAAGAACATAGCCATATCACATATCGGAGAAATTCTACATTTCGTTACACTCAAGTAAGCTAAGCTAAGTGAAGCTCCCTGATGATCCGCATGCGTTTCTTGTTATTCCCCATTGGAAACTGAGAGTTTTCTCGGGGGGTGTGTAGTGAATTAGTGAGCTTCGTATGATTGTACCCTCATTTTTGTTGTTGCCAAACTTGCAATTAAAACTATCAAGCAAGTCGAAAAAATGACGAATTTTTTACATTTCAAAATCACCTACAATTTGGCTCAGCACTATCGAATACGTTTCGTTCCCAGCCTACCTGCCCCTTGATTAACCAGTCGGGGAGAATAGACCGGGTTGTTTGGTACTTCGGTCTTTCACACGACATTGTCTTCAATTCGGCGTATTTGACTTTTCATCGAAATAGTTGCCACAATTGAGAAGAAAAGTGAAACCGATATAAACTTTGATATCTTTGATCCTTGGTGGAGTATAGTATATAAGCGGTTCGCTGAAATGCACTTCAACTTTTCGAGATGCCAACACTCCTTATCTGTTGCTTTGCGCCAAGTGCTTTTGGGGCGACCTATTCGTTGTCCATTTTGGGACAGTAGACTCTATGGCGTAGCCAGGAGCAATTGTACCCCCTCCCTCATGTGTGACTTATCCAGTGCCACTTCCGCCTTCTGGTGACATCGCCCACAGGTGTACCCCAATGATTCGCCGTAGACAAGTGTTTACGAAGGCTTGGAGCTTTTGAGTGACAGTGGTGGTCACTTTCCATATACTATTCCTATATAGCAACATAGAAAGAACACTTGCGCAGAACAGTTTCAACTGGATTTTGATGTTGAGATAACTGCATTTTCAGATTTTAGTCAAGGCAGTGAATACGCTTTTAATGCGTCAGACGACGTTTAATTCAGAGCCAGCGTCCGCAGCAACCACGTTTCCTAAATATACAAATTGATGGACGCCTTCGATGCTCTGACCATTAATGCAGAAGAGGAGAGTGCGATGACCCATTGGACTGAGAATTTGCGTTTCGCTGGTGTTTATCTTCAGTTGAACTCTACTTTCCTCTCACCAAGGTCCATGACTCGGTGGGATGGTGAAAGGGCAAACAGATGTTGAAGGAGGCAAAACCAATGCATGAATGAATTATGGGCGATGAGCCAAACTTCCCGCAACTCGTGTGTCGTATTTGGAGATAGGAGAAATTCACAATGGATTGTATCCTCACTTGAATTTTGTTTCTGCTTCTGGTATTATTGTGATATTGTGATAGAGTCAGCCAATAGAGTCTATGTAAAAAAACCAGTGCGATTCGAAACGTTTCACGATAGGGTCAAAGCTAAGTACAAGACAATGATCTTGTCAGTCCTCCTATATTCCTTGAAGAGTTGGGTTCTTAGCACGAGTAATTGCAAAATCTTGACCGTGTTCGAGAGAAGAATCTGTGGCTTATTACATGAGCATTCGGATAGCCCAGTGGTTAGAGTACTACAATGTCGTATGGAAGGTCGTGATTCAAATTTCTCTAGCAGTGGAATTTGTACCCTGACTTCACGTCAGTTACCATTTGAGTCAGTTGTGAGCACCTGAGTCAAATTAGGGTAATAATCGCAGGCGAGCGCAATGCTGACCACATTGCTTCCTACAGGATATATATATGATAGAAAAGGAAGAGCTGGCAGAGCCTGAGATGGAGCGATGGTGTAGACCGAAAGGCTAGGTTGCTTTTAAGGATATCGAATTGGTGAATCTCCACGCAAAACCGGAATGTCTGGAGTTCCTTGCTAAGGCAAGCCTAGACTGGATACCGGTTGTTTCGCTGTCGATGATGATAAATAAAAAAACTACGAATTCAGAGCGAAATGGAATTAGAAATACGCTTCACTGCAGACAGGCTAGTGGTTGAAAATATGTCCATGTAAGTTGCCGTCAAGTTTGGAGCAGACTGAGGAAAGATTTTCACTACGCTGATGACATACGCTTGTCAAATACCTATTAAAAAAGGAAAAAGAAAGTTGGACTGTAAATGAATACCAAAGAAACCCGATGGAAAAATTCGCCCTATCCATTTTATCTAAAATCTAGGAGTACCACCATCTTAAAGCAACACTCTCTTTAACTACCTTTTCAAATCCTTTGTTGGAAAGACGAATAATCGCAACGTATACCAACAGTAATCTCACTAGCCTAATGATCATCCAAAATTCTGTTGACAGCAGCAATGATGTTGTTTGTTTCCGAAGTAGTTTTGGGATCTGTAGCCTAACGTCTGGGAGAATCTTAGCATATTCTAATAATGTGCGTAGAAATGCGGTCGAAGTTGCAACATCATTCGGGTCCTCAGTTACTCCTGATTATTGGATTCATAGAATGACGCACAAGTGAAGTATTCGAATTGCTCCTTTGGTCAATCCGGAAAATTTGTTGATTAGTTGAAATGGTAACTTGATTATTTTTCCTGTCACCCGGTATTTGTCGACAGCGGTCTGTTTCGGAACATGGCTTAGTTTCGGAAAATGGGTTGTAAACGCTTTATAGTGTCGATGGTTTTATTGTGTTTTCCGTTTCAAACCCATTATACGGTAATGGGCGCACGACAATAAATTGGTTGATTCGGTTTGTCTAGACCATACGATATCTGGGCCGCACGTTTCTAGTGGAATACAGCATAACCACCAAAACGTCCAAAGTCCAGGGGTAGTTCACTCTTAAATCATAAAATTTGGCAGTAATACTCGCGCGGTGTATAATATAAGTTTTTTGAAATGGATCATTGACACTTCTTTTTATACCCCACGTCACTATATTTGCAGAAAAAAATATTTTGCTCTTACTATATATGGACTATAACTAATTATAAAATGATGCTATCCATATCCGCTGCGTATCGGAATCCTATTGCTCTGAGATGTGATCTCAGTTCCTTTCATCAAAAACTTGAATCAACGTCAAAGAAATGCTTTCACTGATAAATTGTTGAAAATTTTGACACGACTTTACACGTGCTCTCGTCATTAACCCACACACATTCAGGACATCCTGTGCTATTAATTTTAATAACATACAAAGGTGTAAACGAAATTACTCCATTTATCTTGTTATTTGGTGGTAAAATGTCCAACAAACGAGTCATTTCACCATCCCCAATATAAACTGAAACACGCGTCGATGTGTTACTCCAAATTACTGCCAATGAACTAGATATTTTGGTGTTTGTAGGCTGAGTTTCCTCACCACCATTTTTACTCAGTCAACAGTTGCTGAGCTCTTCCTCAGTTTAGCAAGGAAGAAATACGGTATGGGGATTTTAAGGGTGCAGCTGGGGTTAAGGCATTCCTATGAATATCGAGGTTTAATTTGTCTTTCTATGTAAAGTTGGCACGTGATGTAAATTTGTGAATGCGTGTTCTACTTGCGAGGGAATCACATGAGGTGAATACCTTGCTTAGAAAGGAGAACATCATCTGGTTTTGTTCAATATATTGGGGATTAGGTTCCCCCTTTCCGTATGCCTACCATGTAAAAGTATCAAAAAGAAAATGTTCTGAATTTTGAATACTCGTTAATAGCTTGTGATTCATAGTTTATTTTTTATCACATGTTAATCATATTTTTATAGAATTCGTAGGTATTGAATTCACCCGTGACTATTAGCCAATCTGGTTGAAAATCATATTTGGAAAGTGAAATTTTTTTACACGTGACTCAATTATGTTTCAAACTAAAACTTATTTAATAATTTTATAAAGGTTAGCTTTTTATTCTGTATCGTTTATGGGGTATGAAAGTATATAAGTAGACTTTCTGGAATTTCCGTCCATTAAAACCGCATATTTTTGCAGTAGGTAGTCCACCGTCTCACCAATTTATTCGGAAACGGCTGAGGCTATTGACACGAAAGTTGATGAAAACATGTGGCCTGCGTCATACATCATGTGGTGCCACTTTGTGTTGAGTTTAATGGATGGTGGACTCCCTATATATGCTTAAGAGGGGTGTACAATTTTCACAGAATATGTTCATGTGGGTTGTCCAATGAATAGGGGCAATTATTACTTTTCGAAGCTGATCTTATTGCTGACATTAAGTGAAACTGCTTAATATTCAAAATGTGCTCCACTCTGTACAGACCAGTTGGAGGGGCGTGAAAGTCCTCTTTAAGGATCCTGTTAGTACTAATAAGATGGTCTGGGATGATATTTGACCTCCCTGGGCTTCAGAGCCTTTGTATCTTTCAGATATGTCTATAGATATAGGGTGATCAGAACCATTCCCCTCTGTTATGACATGCTGACGATTGTAAGTGCTGAATCTTCAGTAAAAAATGTTAATGCTGAGTATCTTCGACCACTGTGAGGGTAAGCACACACATAAGCCACAGGTATATACTGCTAGATGTTTAGGGTTTATGATGTATACGGATAAGCTTGAAAACAATCACAAGTAGGAACCGGAATTGACTTCCGAAAAACTGTATCTGTGACCTGAAAACGTATTCAGTCCAAAAAAAGCAATTCATTTTTTAAGGTTTTGTGATTGACACCAAATTTGGTAGAAAGGTGGGAACTGTGAACGCTCACGCACATAGTGAGTTACATTCTTTTACGACGAATTTAAGGGGGGGTCCCCATACATGCAAAAAGGGGGTGTACATTTTTTTTTATCAAATATAGTCATGTGGAGTATCAAATTAAAGGTCTCTTAGTACTTTTCGAATCCGGTCTTAGTTTTGACTTTTGCTGAAAAGTGGGGAGTGCGGGGGCTTGAAAGTGGTAATTTTTTTAACGAACCCATTCTCAGAAACTACCAAACCGAAAAATCTGAAAAAAATCAGGGGGCTGCCACTATATGGTGCCTAGGCTCCGAAATAACCTCCATACCGATACCTGTTCAAATAAAGTTAATAATAGTACATTACTATAATTTTAAGTAATTGACAGGAAAACCGCCCTTAAGTTCCCCTAGAATCACAAAATTTTGCAACAATGTAGCCTACAGCATAGATCATGATCTTGCCAAATTTGGTAAAAATCGCACTATTACTAATAAAGTTATACTAGGTCAAAACTGTCGCTCCTCTGCAAATTCAAGACTATGAATGTCAATATCACTTGAAAGTGGCTATTTTCACGTAATATATGCATATTTTACGTGCTACATGCTAATGAGACAAATGAACACTCGAATCTCTTTATAAAAGAAATACACAAAACCTTTCATACCTGAAACGTCTAGCTTTCGGTTTTCCGACTTGTTTCCTTCGCTTCAGACTGCAGGCACAAATTAAACAAGTCAGGAAACCGCAAATTAAATCCTGGGATTGCAAATTCGACTGCATGACATAGGTAGCAATGGAGTTATCATCATCAACAGCGCAACAACCGGTATTCGGTCTAGGCCTGCCTTAATAAGGAACTGCAGACATCTCGGTTTTGCGCCGAGGTCCACCAATTAGATATCCTTAAAAGCTGTGTGGCGTCCTGACCTACGCCATCGCTACATCTCAGGCAGGGTCTGCCTCGTCTTCTTTTTATACAATCGATATTGCCCTTATAGACTTTCCGGGCTGGATCATCCTCATCCATACGGATTAAGTGACCCGCCCACCGTAACCTATTGAGCCGGATTTTATCCACAACCTGACGGTCATGGTATCGCTCAAGATTTCGTCGTTATATAGGCTACGGAATCGTCCATCCCCATGTAGGGGGCCAAAAATTCTTCGAAGGATTCTCCTCTCGAATTCGGCCAATATTTCGCAATTGCTAAAAGCCCAAGTTTCCGAGGAATACATGAGGACTGGCAAGATCATAGTTTTGTACAGTAAGAGCTTTGACCCTATGTTGAGACGTTTCGAGCGGAACAGTTTTATAAGCTATTAGGTAGGAGAAATTATCAATGGTTTCAAAGTTGTATTCTCCTATCCTTATTCTTGCTGTTTGACCAGTGTGGTTTGATATTGTTGGTTTGTTCGTCTTCGGTGCTGTTCCGACTCCTTTTGCGGCTGGGGCCAAGTATGTTTGCGACCGTATCCATGATGACGTTCTTTAGGTGGTTGTGAAGATCATTTGTTCATGCTTCATCTCCAGGTCTTCTGTTGCAAAGGGCTGTGTTGTGGATGGCTTCAGTGTTAGCTCTCACCTGATTGTCAGAGTGGATTCTAGGTGGTATTGTTATTCGAGCTCGGAGCACCATGCCAACGAGATAGTGATCGGAGTCTATATTGGCCCCCCTATATGTTCTGACATTCATCAAGGCTGAGAGGTGGCGGCGTTCGATCAACACGTGGTCAATTTGGTTGAAAGTGGTCTCGTCTGGAGAGGTCCACGTATGTTTGTGGACCACTTTCCGCGCAAACCAGGTACTTCCAACAACCATTTCGTGTGACCCTGCTAATTGAATAATCCGTAGTCCGTTATCATTTGTATTTTCGTGTAAGCTATGGGAGCCAACGTATAGCTTGAATACGGACTCCTTCCCTACTTGGCTGTTAAACTCCCCAAGTATGATTTTGATATCATATCTGGGACAGAATTCGAGGGTTGGTTCTGCTGCCTCGTAGAAGGTATCCTTCTCCGACTCTGCAGTCTCCTCTGAAGGGCGTGAACGTTAATGGGGCTTATATTTCTAAACTTGTCTTGCAAGCGCAGAGTGCATAGCCGTTCGCTTATGTTTTCAAAGCCGATGACAGCAGGTTTAATTTTTTGGCTGACTAAGAAACCTACTCCGAGCACATGGTTTACTGGATGGGCACTATAATATATGGTGTAGTGACTCTTCTCCAGGAAACTGGTCTCTGTCCAACGCATTTCCTGTAACGCTGTTACATCAGCCATATATTGAGACAGGGTATCGGCTAGCTGCTTATCAGCTTCATCTCTGTACAGGGAGCGCACGTTCCATGAGAAAATGCGCAAATCGTTATTCCGTTGTCGTTGCCGGGTTCGTCGTTGTATAATTCGTCCAGTCCGAGGCTCCTGATGTGGCTTCGTAACTTTGGTTTTCCGTGTAAGGTTGCCAGCCCTACCCAACCTCCAACCTGGAGGACCAGTTGGTACAATTTGTCTTGTTTTTAGGGCGTGGGAGATTCGCCTTCATCCTTCTCCGTATGCAGTTTTTCGTTAAGAAAGAGCTCCCTGCGGTCACCACATGAAGGTGGAGATAGGGTTTGGTAGTAGAGCTGTTGGTGTTGGTTCAGCAGGCATTTCCCAGGTTTTATGCACAATCGTGGGTACCAATCCACGTGTGACCCTGGGACCTATACTACCTATCCTACCCTTTGAACAAAAGCATACATATGTATATATAAAGTACGTACATTTAATGCCGCTGGTTTAATGTACAAATACATCTGTCAGAATTAAACACTACTATCAAATTTCATTAGCACGTATATATAACTATATGCACACATATGTCTGTCCAGAGTAATTGATATTGAGATATAAATGACTGAAAAACCAACGCGAAATATTTTGTGGGTTCGTATCCCATCATGAGCATCCTGGACTGTTCTATTCCTGGTAAGTTCGCCCCCATTTCCGACTCCACAGAATGGCCCATCGCTGCTTCTTTCTTGGCCAGCTCACCCTTTGCCATATTGCCCTCTAACTAAATGTGGGCTGGAATACACAGTATTCAGACCTTATTGAGCGAGCCGGGCGTGTTCAGTCTGTTAAGGCATTCACATATGATTTTTTTATTTGCATGGACCTTAGTGCCTAAATACCCACTGTCGGTTAGAATAGCAATGTTCTGCCTGCTATAGTTCCTTTCGAGGGTGAAGGAAGCACATCCATCTGTGGCATATATTTTCGCTTGAAATATTCTGGGGTGCATTGGTTCAAAGTGCATTTTCCTTGGACCAATGACCCTGGCTCCACTTCACTGGTACTCCTGGACATTCTGAGCACCATCCGCCTGGCCAGCATCTGTATGTGAAGATGGAGACAAATCAATTCTCTAGGCATGCCGTAGGGCAAATTCTTACTGCCGTTCTGATGGGCATTGAATTTTGTGTAGCTTCCTGGCTGTTGCAGCCTACACAGTGAAAAAATCTAGAGAGATATGGTGTCCATTAGACTCATTAGTAGACTTCGGTTATTGGGTCATCTAATCCGCATGAGAGAAGGTAATCTAGTCCGGAAAGTCATCTATATATACATCTATCTAAGGAAACGAAAACATGGTAAATCTTCCTTCTATTGAAACGACCATGGAAACTAGGACGCGGCTGTGAGGGACATCGAACTGGTGAACTCCAGTTCAAAATCGGGATGTTTGGAACTTTCTTGTCAAACGGGAGACCGATTGATAACAACGATGGTTGTAAAACCTGTTTTGAGTACCTGAGACGCTAACATAGGAATTTTCTGTAGGTGAGGTTACAGTGTTTTACAGTCTCTGTCGCCATAGTTAGATTATCACAGCATACCAACTACTGGTTGAATTTTTTTGGTTTTAGTTCAGAATTTATTTTAGAATTGTCATATAATCCGCAAAAAGTGTTTGTTAATATGATTCAATTTGATAGGCAGCTATTGGGGGCATGTTTGTCAATTTTCTTCGTATGCTTGAATTCTATTCTTGATTTTCGATCGATTGTAAGTGCTGATTTCTTCTACGACGAAATGAAATGCTTTGAGTTTATACTTTCGTGGATTACAGAATATTGCGTACTGACCTAGAACACATCTATTCATTCAAGTTATTTTTAGAAAGTGGCTCACAATTAATATTTCATTTATTTATTCCGAATTTTGTGTTAATCTAGTTTAACTATCTTATCTATGTATTTCACTGCGTTGTTTTTACATATGATGGTTCTCTGAATATTCTCTATTATTTTCTCAATCGTAATTTTGTGTTGTTTATATCGATTATCTTACCTACAATTTCACTTATTCGATTCGATCTTATTGTGATCATTGTAATTCTTCGTTAAGAAAGTTCTTCTTTGCCAGCTGATTTAGTTTTCTCGACTTCAATAAATCAGATTGCATTTGATTTTGATAAGAATGGAATATATTAACCCGTAAAGATATTCTTAAGCAACATTCATAATATATCTTTGTGGATTTCCACATCCAAGACTTATATGACTCCTGCTTATTTGTTTCTTGAGTTTCCACACTTTCCATACTTTTAATGGGTCTGTGAGGAGGGTAACGAAATCTCCACACAGGTCCCGGGACAAGGTCCGGTACTTGGGCAAAGTAGTTTGTAGCTTACTTCATACCAGATTCTACGTTGAAATATTTGGAAATAGGGAAGATAATAATATAAGGACACATTTTTGGAGGTGTTGTTGTCGAATACTGATGATTGTAGATACTCCCAGAATTAGAACTGCAACTAGCGTAAGAAGAGCCTGCACGCTAGAAGGCAAATTTAACGTAGAAAAACACGCCAGAATATGAACGGCGACTCTTCTAGTATAAACCCATGGGGGAAAAGTCTCATCTTAGCATATACTTTAGATTGTAGCGGGAGATAGTTACGATATTATTTTCTTAAGATCAGGAAACTTTCCACCAGCAATAATAAGGGCAGACCACATCCATTCAGTAACCGAGCACGAAGTTCTGGACGAGTCGAAAATGATTCGAGATAAAGCAGCTGCAGGTCACTATAATAGGCAATATTATAAGAGATAAGGCTCTCGAATGTGCAATTTATAACCAGCTGCACTGAATAATTGATAGCGACAGTGGTTTGTCTTATGGATATTTGGTTGCGGAAAAGAAGCTGGAGGAGACGCTAGAGACCATAGTCTCAAAAATTATTGAATGCAATTTGAACTGGTGGGCTTTGGAGTGCAGCAGCCGAGTAGCGATTACCAGGGGCTAAATTTAAATCCTACTTGAAACCTTTGACGAGTCGGATATTCAACTAGCCAACGTGGGATGAGTGCCCGCCTTCCGAGGCTGAAGATTAGACTCGATCGTCAAACTAACATATCAGTACTCCGTTGGCAGAGGGATGGTCTGCTTAGTGAGTGAACACTGCATCATCGAGGCATCTTTTTCGACATTAGAAACCGAGGAAGAAACCGTCATAGCCGCAACATAACCGGAAGCATATGCTTCAGGTCTGAACGGTTTTGTTGATATTTTGTGTGAGAATATCTGGGTACACGATAGTTCCAATTATACATAGTGTATGTACGCTGAATATACGAGGTATTCAATTCGATGTGGTGCTGACATTTTACTTCGCGAGGAGTAGTAATTTGACGTGAAAGGGGCAAATTGGACTTACTGTAACTTTGTTAATAAATAGGATTTTCTCCAAATTGTTTGTAACAAAACCTCAAACAACTAGGATAACTGGCCGTTTCACTTGAATTTTCGAGTAGGAAACATTCCTGGGGGTTGGGGAAGGAGGTCACGACATGAGGAGAACGGCGCTGAAAAAGGCGAACTGCAATGTCAGCGGATGACTGAGGCATGTGTCTCTACAATGCCGCGATGGTGTTTTTGCTACAGTAGGAAACAAACTGCTGGTAAAACGAGGAAATATCGCTGTTGAGATCATCGTTTTTCCAAGCCTTTATTAAAGGATAAAAGGGAAGCTCGAACACCGGGAGCTGGAGAAAGAATACTACGATCTGCATATTTCGGCGAATAATTCTCGCGGTCTTCTTAATATTCGTAAAAAGGTCAAACGCCTAGAAGGTTGTAATGAGCAAGATTCGTAAGTAAAGATCACAGTTGGTGATTTGCGACTCTTATAACTCCGCTTATTTTCGTACAACATAAAGAAAGTGAACCACAGTCAACGGTTTAACAGGACGTTCTCTCGATCCCGGAGTTGCCGATGGAGAACTACAAGAAATCTGTGCCGAATTGGAGGCAATAATGCGCTGAGATTGGGTGGGAGGACAGATCCACATGGTTCATAATTATGCTTGAATCGTGAATGGTGGAAAGAGTGTTTTCTGCCCAGTAAAGGAGGCAAATGTTGGTTTTGTTAGCGAAGTTCAAAAAACGACCTAGCGCAAGTTTTGTCGTCGAGTGGGTGTTTAGATAAAAGAAAATTAAAAGAACAACTTGTGATGGCAACGGTCATGCATCTGGCTCGGAAGACGTCACCCGCTGGTAAGTGCATTGCGATGATTATATTAGTTGTCAGAAATGCCCTTAATTCGGTTAAACTGGGTTTCCCTGACTTCTTAATTTGGTTAATCGAGAGTTATTTTCTAGATAGATGAGGGTCGAAAGAATGCATTGTGACAGCTATAAACAAAACCCTAAAAAACTTGGTTAGCTCATACCCCTATCACGCGTGGTCGATATGATCGGAGCGTGGGAGCAGCAGTGGATAGGTCACACATTAAGGCTGGCGACGATTGCGGTCTTGGCTGCACAATGCAGTAGAATATGTTCTCATAATATAGCCGAAGAACGAGTTGTCCCAAGAGCACTTGGTCCAAAGCAGCAAAGGAGGATTGCGGGTGTCTTGGTCCTTTGGGAGAAGCTGAAGCGCATTCCAGCGAAAGTTGAACGATGGCGCGTAAGTGTGGTTGATGCGTTACACCCCACAATGGGTGGCAAACAACCAGGATGAATTTAAAGGGATTTCAAATCAATTTTAATTTTATATGAACAGATGTCGGTATGGATAAAATTTTAGGGTTTAGATGCCCTGTACGGTTAGCTTCATGTTTTTTTTTAGATTCTTGTGTTAAGTAGTTTCTGGGAATGGACCGGTGGATTGAGTGATGACTTTCCAATCCCCGTACTCCCCCCTATGGAAATGATCTTTGCTTCGGAAACTACTAATCCAGACTTTTCATTTGATATGGAGCCCCTTAAGCTCAATGTAGAACAATGCATGCTTGTGCGTCGACAATTTCGACCTTGCACCAAATTTTGCATCAATAGTTATAACTTTTTCTAAGAAAAGTGCGTGTGACAGACAGATAGACAGACAGACCGGCAGTTAAGCAATAAAACAATTTTAACAAGTATGAAAGGCCGCAGTTCAAATCTCACTGGTGGCAGTGGGTGTGGTCGACTCATTATTTAATCACGACGTACTGACGGAGTACTGTGTCCTGTAGTGTACGGTTACGGTTTAGGACTAAGTGCTCTAACACACTTCAAAGTCCAGATCCATATTTGCGGTGTTGGTAGATAGGATGAAATAATAAAATCAAAATCTTACTAGTGAGCTGTAATTTTGGAAAACTAGCTTGGGAAGAGCGAAACAGTAATCACCGTGTTGCATTATTTAAACTAACTGAGATATGTTTAAATTTAAGAATTGCAGTACATTAGGTTTCTCCCCTGCTCTTGTAATTGCTCCGATAGATGACATCTGCAATCTGCGAGAGGTTTTCAGAATATGTTACTGCAGCACGAAGGACATTACCAATAACGAGAATTAACTTTTCTTGGATGAGCACACGACATTTTCCGTTGTCATATCAAACAGCCAATGGAATATGCTTTCTGCGAAAGGTCCAGTTACCCTCCATGTTGACACTGTTGAAAGTCATACGGAAATTGAGAAGAGCTGGTGAGCGTGAATTTTATATTTACTCTATCATAGACTGATCCGAAGGGTATTAAACGGGCAGAACACAAACTAGCCTGCTTCTTGTCGGTCTGGCTTGCGAGGCGCTCTTTGAAGTGTTATAGTATTGTTTTAACAATTATCTTAGCGATGCCGCGAAGATTCTTCCCAGGGACGTGCTAAGCCTGACTAGTTTAATCTGCTTGGTTATATTGATGGCAGCGATGAATTGGCTTCTGCTTAGAAGGATAGTTCTACCTCCTTGTTCCATCAACGAGATATTATATCACTGAGAATCACCTTGATGTCCCCTTTCCTTCTCCTTTGATCTATATTAGGCTATAATATGTCATACCAATGGGCTTCAAAAGCTCGGTTAACCATCGTGTTGGTCTGGAGACTCTGGGCTGGATCTTCGCAAGCATTTAACTTTGATGGCGCTTATTATGAAGTGAAGAAAACTGAAAACTGTTCAAAATAGTATCCATGAACTTGTCTTTACTCTTAACGATGGCTGAAATACCTGAGAGTAACATTCGCTTTGGACCACATTTAAAGTTTTTCGGGGAAGAAAGCAACTACCACCAGCCCAACATTAACGAGAATACAACCAAAGACAACCGCCCGAAACACAACCGACGAATATTATAACTACAAGTCTTTCAGCTCAGTTTTTACGGCACCAGTGTGAGCATCAAAACTTATCACCATTGAAAATAGCAGAGAATATCAGGATGCAAATCAGTTTAGCGCATTTCGAACATGCACTTTCTATCGAGTTATATTTTATGAGATAATATGGGTAACTGCAGGGATGATCTCGATAGATAATCAGGTCACTAGTTGCGTGGAAACAATATGGGACCAGACGACGAACAGTCGAAGGACACATAGGCTTGTTCCAAACACAAGCATGTCGACTACGTGAAGTAAAGGAAGTACCTCTACAGATTTGTTTTTGATGAACCATATGATTCCTGTACGCCCGCCATAGATGGCCCCATGTCTGTTTTGATAGACGACGACAGAAGAGCAGGGCGAGGGAGAACAGCCTGAATGCAGTAGGTGGAGACTAACCTCACTCGGACTATTTTTTTCTATTAGGATAGGAGTCTCGCGTGTCTCTCGGAGGTTGTGAGTCCCTTGTGAGTTGGGGGTTATCAAATCCACTCAAAATATTCTCTGTTTGTTGTAAAAGGCGACTAAAAGGGATAAAGATTTGTGGACTATGCTGGAGACAGTTACTACGCTTTGGAGTCGGGTTGACTTTTCGACTACGATCTTTAGTTTTCATCAATCGTTCATGATTGGATTTTCCAATGTGCAAACGTTTCTCGATGACTTCAGCGATACAAGTTGGATATTCCGAGGTTAAGTGACGTTAAGACTTCGAGAAGAACTTTCCTGTCTCTTGCGGCACTGTCCTATTCTGGCAAATTTGCTCAAAGTAAGCGTGAATGCGGTGTTAAATTAGTGCTTCCGCTAAACTTTCCTGTCTCTTGCGGCACTGTCCTATTCTGGCAAATTTGCTCAAAGTAAGCGTGAATGCGGTGTTAAATTAGTGCTTCCGCTAAATGCACTCCCTTGTCCTGGGAACCGGTATCAGACAGAATATTAACTTTGACATTTCTGTCCAGCAAGAGGAATATCTCGATAGTGCAGTGTCGGATATCAGAAGAGACTTTCGATCCAGGGAAGAGAGAGGCTTTCTATGAGAAACTCAACGCTGTCGTGCTTGTCCAGGGATAGTTTGTCACCGATATTATTTCTTCATGTTATCGATGATGTTCTCCATGTTGCCTTGTACTTAGGACGTGACATATTTTGTTAAAACCTTGACTATGATAACGATATCTCTCATTGGGTAGAGAAGTAATTAATGTTGGACTGAAGATAAACACCAACAAAACCGAGTTTGACGGGCGGAATATAGAGGATGGCGATGAATTTTTATATCTAGGAAGCGTTGTTTTGCCGGCGGTGACATTAACCTTGATATCGTTCGTCACATCAACAGCACTAAAATTTGAACATGTGAGAGCGCATCTACTGTCTATCATGATAGTTGCAACGTTGAAACAGTTGTTCCAGTGGTTAAATGAAGCAGTTTTTTGAAATAATTTAATCGCTACAAACACCAAAAGATTACACTTTGATAAAATAAGAGGCACGAACTAAAAGAAATGCAAATAGTAGCTGAACATAATTCTGTGAAACAATACCGGAAATATGATCCTGCGATGGGAATGGCGATAAAATATGGGAAATTTTAAATAGTAGTAGAAGGCACATGGGATATATAATACACATACAAATTGGCATATGGTCACATCGAGAGATAGACAGATAGGCTTCCTTTTATGGGGAGCTAATTTAGGTGTGTTGTGTACTTTCAATTATTTCTGACTAATACTCGCTACTGATGCACGAAATTAGTTTGGTTTTAAGGATTTTCAGATCTGTATGAATTTGCCTCTAATGAATGATAAATGAAATTTCTTTCCTGTATTTCGAATTATATTTCTCTTTTCTTAAAATGATAAGGTTGGTGATAATTCAACTGTAAAATGACACGTAAATGAATGCGGCTAGTTTGGTGAAACGCTAGCAACTGACTTCAATTGTCAAAATAGTTGGCAAATGCCTAATACTCTTTTTAATCGGCCACGAGGTGAGTTCGAATATGCCACGGAGAACACCGGTGGTGGCATCCGTCAGTCGAATTAACAACCGTGTGGCTGCGCCACACTACCACCGTTATCGCTGCATTACCCAAAACGGTGTTTCAGCCATGATAAATGCGGTCAGGGAGTTTCGAGAGAATTTCTTTCTATTCAGATTACTCATCACGATAGCAGATTTTCTTTTAGCCTGCGCATTGCAAGCCTCTGTTGGAACATAGTAATGACTATTGAGCTGGAGTCAGTATTTTGTCTGAAACCGGCCTTCGGATCATCAGAACGCGACTTGCAGTAACCGCTAGCAGAATTTGATAAATTGGGTCGGCAACTGCTCATTCTTCCCTCTTCCCTACCCTCTTGTTATTCTATGCTACGGTTCTGGTGTCTTCCTTTTATACTCTCCGAAATGTTTTCCTCTCGTTTTATAACTTTAATGGGGACTTATCTTATTCAAGAAGGAAAATACTAAGCGGTCTTAAAATGACTTCATTACTTTAGAGTGGAGGGGCTAATAAAGCATTGAATAATATGTCATTATTCAAATTGTATTTATTGCATCGCTCATCAATTAAAATCAAATTAACTCCAAATGAAAGTTTCTGTGAATATTTCCTGGATTTGTATATAGTAAGGATAACCCGCCCTTCTCCTAAATGAACGGTTACTGCAAAAAGAAAACGTTTCCAAATGTTAATGACTCTTAAAATTTCGATTTCCTTTTTTCTTACAGATAAAATTAAACTCGGCCGGATTTCAGTGAGCCGAAAGTCGTTAGCACTCTTCCAGGATTTGCGAAAGTCCCACATTGAGGAAAGGAAACGTAGAAAGACCATAAAGGAGGATATACAACGTCGAACAATTATCGCCAATCAACAGCTAATGGCCGATTCAAATTCAGTCTACGCATTCGACAATCCAGGATTTACACCGTCACGATTCGATCTGGATGATATTGAATTGATTGAAAAAGGTCAAAGGACGCCTATACCAACTAGGATTTCAGAGGATTCTATATAAGGTTATATCCAGTAGTTTAGATATGTTTTTAGATGTCTTTGAGGCTTGTGTAATATTAAAGGAAATAGGAGCAGTTTATTTCCTCCATTTTTTACTCCTTGTAATAAATCCTCTCAGAAAACAGTTGGAGAAACGAAGCACCAGCTCCAAGGTGAAATTTTGATTGTCTGGTGCTATCCTTCCCAATTTCAAGGGATTTAATCCCAGATTATTTCTCTAGTAATTTATGGATATTTTCCTTTATCTTAAAACGGGCTTTGGTAGTAAAGACATGTCGAAATATACTCGAACTGAATATCCTTGCAAAATCCTTGTTTAAGTTGATATAGCTATTGTGGTACTCAAAATGTAAACGTACTGTACACGGTCTAATGCACACAGATATAGATAAATATTCTTTCTGTTTTGAAGTGACCCTGTCTCCGGTCCTGTAAATAATGTCTGCTCCGGATATCTACAGCGTTCATTAGGAGCCATTACCAGGAATGAATATAATGTAGCGGCCGGTTCGAATCGAAAATGTAAATGCGAAAGTGTCATCATCCGGAAATTGTATTGTTCTGCCTAATGGAACTCAATTAACACATCCAATGCGATATTGTTTCAGCTGGAATGCTGGCTAAACAAACGAAAATAATTTCAAACAAGCCGGGCTCTATCATCTTGTTCTCGGATTACTGTTTCTGTTTGTCCTGTCCACTGTGCGGAGGACCAGCTCCTGCTCTGATAAATGGTGAACTAAATTAAGGAGTTGGTGCAATAACATGAATGCAATTGATAAATTACAGGAAAACTGTTTGCAAAATATGCTGTTTCTGGGGACCGAGAAAGTAGGAACGTTGGAGTTATTGCATAGAATTTGGTCATCTCATATTTTGTTGTTGGCATTTAAAGGATGCAAGACCCTCTGGATTCTGGAAATTGACAGAGATTCGAAGTGTTTGTAAAGTGTATGAATTGAAATTTTGGAATAGTGTATAACACACGTCGAGATATTTGGGATGCAATGAGTTCAATGTTGCCTTAGGCTCGAGGTACTGAAATTGTTCTTGAGCTGTTTATTTACACAAGGACATGCATTCGAGGCATTTCCGAAATTGGGTTATCGTGCTATGTGGATGAAACTCTGCTTCTATGGATTCATTAGATCTACTCTGAATAGATTTGACGTCCAGGTGATGCATGGATGCAGGCAGTTTGGTAGTATTATATATTGAATGCTCAGTTGTAAGATGAAATTAAATTAAGCATGATATATCCCTTTTGAGCAGATGAAACTCTATTTAATACAACCAGCTAGCTGTATATCTGTGTAGTGGGCACGGGGGTTGGTGCTGACCAAGAAGACTACATACAGGATCAAATCAAGTTGTTAGGGGGCATAAAATCTCATGAAAAAGTTGGTAACTGGGCTGTGGGCTTTTCGGTTCACGTGTCTCGACAGTGTGTTTCCTCATCCCATTTGGCAAACCATAAACAGCTGTGCTCGTAACCACGTGGCCGCATAATAATTCACTGTATCACATACACAGCACCAAGAAGAGTATATACAGGTGGAGCAAATCTAGCGACAAAGGGGCACTGAATCGAATTGTCCACCTTTCGGGCAGGGACGAGGTGGATAAGTGACTCGAGGCCCATGCGGTTAATGTATTGACATATCGGTGTGTTGCGGTTGCCTAAATGGTTTTGTTGTGTGCGTTTCCTCATCCTATTCCAGCAGGAAACGAATACATCCGAAAGATTGATCTTGGATCCATCTACTTACTCGCTCCTCAGTTCCTAAGAGAACAAAAATGGACTGATTGCCGAGAATGTTGCGCGTGCTTTCTTCCACCAAGCCCCTACAGAGGAGTTTTGAAGTATCATTCGCTCAGTGATTCCATTAAGATTCATTACCATTAATTTGAAATGAATCCTTAAGGAAGCTCTGCCTTTGGTCCCTACTGGCATATGGGAATCAATGAACAGCTGGGCAATAACTATAGTTATGACAAATGCAACCAATGCACGGAATCATATACACGGCACTAACACCTGCCCTTTTGCCCGGAATTTTGGTCGCGGAACGCCTACCACGTCGAATATATGCGATGATTTTGCATCTCCATAGTGTTGGATAGGGAATCTCCTGTATATAGTCATCTTGCACGGCACTAACGCTAGAGTAAATGTGCGAAATTTTTCATGCGCAAGTATTGAAGAACTTCAAACATGTGCAATGTTTTTCTTCCATCATACATACTCAAGCAATGTGGCTGCAGACGAACCTCCTGGGTGTCTTCTGGTACAGACTAAATAAATTTTTGGATTCACCATGGTCTATTATGATGAAATAATTATCGATCTGCACGCATTTGCTCAGTTTTGACTATTCACTTGATATTCTCAATGGAGTTGGGAATATCATGTTGATCTCCACCGCATTTTCATTGACTTAAAACATGCATATGACAGTTTCGATGGCTAGTCACGTAAAAAATATTGTCTGAACCAGCGAAAGCTAAATGACTGTCGCTCGACCGACAAGATTAGGGACCAAGACTTCGAACTTGCACCAGTTCGCTGGTAATAATTCATCGATATCGCACAGTATGGCATGACTTAAAAAAACTAGAAATGGAAGTTAAGAGTCTACCATGGGTGTAGAGCGCATATCTCGTTATCCCAGATATCACAATCAAACGAGTCGAACTTCGCCGCCTGGTTTGTTTCTGAGAAGTGGGAATACTACAAAATGCCCTGTTTGGACATCTTACTGCCTATTTATAGAGGTATTAATATGACTTCATTGCATTTAGCTCATAGTGTTCAGAAGGAAGAGTGAAAAGGGAAGATCCTTCAAATCAAATATTATTCAGACAGAGTTATTCTTTCGTGATTCTCTTTCTTACACCGCTCCTTCTTTGGTCTCTGTCAGGCCTTGTGTAGGGTTTGGGTTTGTCAATTCTTTCAGTCATAAGCTTGGTTCGGCTAAAATCGGGAGTTTTTCCAATCAACCTTTCAAATATGAAGTCTCCGCTGCTTCGATCGGCATTGCGTGCCTTCTCATCGACATCGATGTTAAGACCAATCTTAGCAAAATAGTTGTCGTTAGTGTCGATTTGATGATCGTTACATAGATAGTCCTCTTTCTCAACTTATCTACGATGTGCGACACCATATTGATCACAAATATGCTCATTTCGGATATGATGGTAGCACGTTCAGGCACTGATCCAAAGGTACAATCTCGTTCCCATTACCCAGAGGCAGCATTCATTACCTTCAGTAGCCGACCAGTACCCGGAACTATAGAGGGCCACGGTGGCAGATATTTCTTTAGGGAGATTTTTACTTTAAGAAGTCCGTTGATGCGGCAATCGCAAAAGATACTAGTTGTAGAGCGTCACTTTATATAGGTTATGCTGGTTAGTTGAAGCAAGTTCATGATTTTCCATTAGCTGAAGTACTTACGTAAATTGCTCAGTTCTGGACAGGCCGCTACTATCATTGACATTTCATTGAGCTCGCATATAAAAAATTTTGGACGAATCATCGTTCGCCTCACTCGAAGGGAAAATTGTAGAGTTGTCCGAATTAATAAAAACCAAACACAATGTGCACCGGAGCATCAAAAATATGGTCAGAGCCATGCAGCCATATAAATGTCCTGACGAAAGCAGGCGTCACTCAGGCAAGACAAGTGACGCCCCTTCAAAATCCAAAGGGCAGTAAGCTTGAAAAGAGAAGAAGCGAATGATTTTTTTGGATCCTCGAAGGATGCGGAAAAAAGGCATACGCCTTTCGCAATCAGGGGATTGAGGAAGACATACGGAGGCACGGAAACGGCAACTATAAGCGAAACAGAAGAAGTAAAAATAGGTTGACCCGTTTGTCGACTCAGGGAGCAGATGTCCCTGGAGCGCTGCTCTAAATGCATTGGATTTGGCTACATACCAGCGAAATGCACCGGCGACTGTGACAGGTCAAAAAGATGCAGAAAATGTGCGGGCGAAGGCCATTTGTTCAGGGAGTACAAGGCTAAACCAGAATGTATGCTATGCAAGGAGAAAAAGGGCCGTTGACTGTCGGCAGGCAGCAGCAAATGCTTAGTGTTTTGGAGAGCCTTGGACGCATTAAAGGAATGAGGTAGATACAAATCAACCTTAACCACTGCGAGGCAGCTCAAGTCCTACTCTCACAGACCATCTAAGAGAAGGGGATCGCAGCTGCCATAATCAGGGATCGTTATCACAACAATAAGGGTGGTGTCTATTAGTAGGGAGGGGGCAATAGAAATCTAGGCATCCAAAAAGTTATAGAGTTTACCGAAGTTGGATGCGTCAGGCAAAAATAGCTGGCATCTGCATACATAGTTGCTACACTCGATCCAGCGCGACGATAGCAGAAGTGCGAACACCAGGTAGATTTCGTGCTTCCAAATACGGGAAATGTATCTATCTCTTGTGGGATTGGGTCGAGTTTAATAGTCCATCTGACATATGTGAGTGCCACATCGGTGGCGACAATGGTCTGGCATTATAATCATGGGCGCTCACCAGGCAATTTTCCTCCAGATCGAATATGGGCCGTGCATCGATGTATATTTTCGTGGAGCTGGAAATCAGGGCTGGTTCGTGAACAAGTTTAAAGAGGACTCATGCATAGAGATATTATTGCGAGGCCACAAAACCGATGGTGTGGCTTCAGAAAAGGTAGAGCAAACGATGAGACGTTTAATGGGAGCATACACGAGTTCTGGCAAATAGTCGGTCAAACTATTGGTGGAAAGAAGAGATCGCAGAGATGTGGGCTGCATGTTTTCCAACCATCCTAGGAGGATCTGCAAACGATCTAAGAAAGATCAGATTTCGACTAGAAACGGCAAGTATATGCCGGGGTAAGCCTAAGCACTGGTCGTCTAGACCATACTTGCGGTAACTGAGGAGTAACTTGCAGAGATTTGACGGAGAATTGCTCGAAAGCACTATTCGAATAGACTTCTCCCTATAATAAAATATAAGAATGCCCTATTGGAGCGACAATTTGGATTTCGACAAGCACACTCAACAATCGACGCCGTTGACGCGGTTTTGAAGCTGCTGTGCCAAGATAATATAATAATAATCGTTTGCGAAACAATCCATATTGGATCAGAGCCTTGAAGTGTGTTAGAGCATTTCTTTCAACACCGTAACGATACACTGGAGTACACTGTAGGAGGCAATGTGGTCAGCATTGCGCTTTTCTAATTTGACTCAAGTACTCATTCACAGCTGAGTCGAGTGATATCCGACGTCCAGTTACGATAACAAATCGCTTTGCCATTAGTGGGATTTGAATCGCGACAGCCCAGCGCTTTAACCATTTGAACCATCCGGATTCGTTGGAGGTCAAAAATGCGATCAAGTTAGCTGGGAATGGGTAAACCGCTCATTGGCTAGAACGGGTGTCTTTAGTTATTTGACCAAGCTCCTGGGGTGTCACCTCTCGGAAAAGACAGTTTAATTTGATACAGTCGAGGAACCTAAGCAGTACACCGCCATAGCAGGAGTACCACAGGGCTCAGTGTTGGGTCCTCTCCTGTGAAACGTCATGTACAATGGTGTCCCTGGTCTTCCCGTGCCAAAGGTAGTTACGGTAATTGGTCTCGCAGATGATCTAGCCACGGTTGTCCTTACGAAACTACCTCAAGACGTTGAAGTATACGCAAGCGTAACAATTAGTGTCATAAAAGTGTGGCTGGAAATTGTTCAGCTAGACCTTGCGAAACAAAAGACGAAAACGGTCTTTATTACCAACTTTAGTAAGAGGAGAACGATTAGAATTCGCGTTGGTGGCCACATCATCACTTCAAAGTAAGTTATCAAATACCAGAGGGTGCTGATTGACGCTATAATCAATTTCAAAAGACTATGCCTGTGGGAAAGCGGCAAGTACCAGCGTATCGTTAGCGCGAATAATGCATATCATTGGAGGTCCGATATACAGTCGCAGATTGTTTGTAGCCTAAAGTAAACATGACTTACCGCTGCTTAGTGGTGCTAAGCGTGTGCAGCGTCCTCAGAACAATCCCATGCGAGTGAGTGTGTAATATAGTGGGAATGATCCCGATGGATATTGTAGCAAGCGAGGCACGCTATTGGTACGAGGAAAGAAGAACGAATCCACCTGCAAAAGATACAGAATACTGCAAAGCGGGAGTCCCTGGAAAAGTGGCATCAACGGTGAAATGATTCGCAGATCCAGACGGCTCGGCGAGAATAACTGCCATCTGACCTGTCAGCGGACAGTGGTTACAGGCAGTATCTGTACCAGTTCAAGTTGGATGATTCTCCCTTTTGCCCTGTATGTGGTTGCACAGCTGAGGACCCAGAGCAGGTCATGTTCTACTGTCCACGAAGGAGAGGAGTGTACAGGTCCGAAAGGGATCAATTATTCAAGGAGCCGTTCTCTGAAAAAAAAAAAACAAATAGTAGATAAAGTTCAAATGTGGCGGAACAGCGGAGACGTGAACCGTCGACTGCATCGCCGGCAGTGTGAAAACCTACGATGCACTGTACTACCGCCGGCACATCTGGCAGCCGACGCATTACACTTCCTTCTCCGAGTTGCCGTAGTCGAGTGGGGACGTGTCGAATTCCTCTCGTAGATCTCTAAATTTTTTTGAATAAATAACTGTTTATTCTATTTTGAACCAAAAAGACGTTGTCAATTTTACGAATTTCAACTTTAAAATTAAACCATGTACCGACTTGTTGGAATGGTAGCCATCGCCACGTTATTATATTCTGGATCCCTGCTGCTAGTTAGGTTCCTAGGATCGTAAAATTGCAGTGAGATAGATTTTAAAGGAAGTGGCATACTGGAAAGTTTGGTAGAAATCCTACTGTTATTAACAAAGTTATAGTATGTAAAAATTATCTCTTTCCGTAAGGGATAAAAAGTCAGTACTACGACGTATTGGACATCGGGAATATTCAACGCATATGCACTAAGAGCTACGAGTATATATAAGTGGACGGCGCGATGGTTGAGAGGGTAGAGCTTCAGCCTCCCAATCTCGCTGTTCTGGGTCCCAGTCGACATGGGTGTCGTCTTGTGTTTGCCTCGCTGCTGTCAGATTAATTCTTGCACAGCGTTAAGTGTGCTGACAGTGAAACTGAAGTGCAATTGGACTGGATGCCTTATCCTCCACCAAGGAATGAACACGAGCACTATATATAAGTGGAACCATCGTGAACCCAGAGATTCTAACATCAAAAATTAACAAAAGCTTTCCTTCATACCTGAAGGGCCGACCTTGTGACTTTCGAACTGTTTATTTACATTTCTGTTATTTGAAAAAAAAGTCCAAGAATGATACAGGATTCTAAATATCTTCAAATGTCCGCTAAGGTAAACTAGATTCGTTTGCTCATCTGCGCTAGTGAAGGCTTTTATCAAAAACACCGCATATCATATTTGTAAGTTGGCTAAGTTGGTCAGAACAGCAATCAACTGAATATAATTGCAAGAGCTCTTGAAAATCAGGGAATTAAAATTGTGAGAAAAACTCCTGAAAATGAAATTGAGTTGATTAAAGTTAGGAAATTCACCACATTAGGTTGAATGTACGTTGGGGTGTGGGCTCAAAAAAGATTATCTGTTTTAGAGTTCATTAATCATTGACGTTGACAAATGATATTAATATAGCAAATAATATTATGAACCATTAAATCTTTGAAAATTACTGTATGAAATTATTATATTGCTTAAAGCGTCCAGCTGTTGATAAGTTTTTATTTCCGAAGTTTTTTTTGGAAGATTTATAAATAGAGAGTGAGAGTACGACTAGAGAAAATTCCATCACATTTTGGGGTGCTGTCTTTAACATGCCCTGGACTATCAAAATAGCGTGATGCAAACTGCTTTATACGAAGAAAGTTTAAAAAATGTTTTGTGTTATTGTTTACGTCAAATGTAAAGTTTAAGAGATACTTTTTTGATTCACCTCGACCCAGTGCTTAGGCTTACGAAATCAGAACACAATATGAAAATAAAACAAAAACAAAATAAAATTGCTCTATTTTTTTTAGTTTCCACGTTTTTTTCACATGTTTTTAGATATTCCAAAGAGAGGAAAGTATATAAAAGCAGCTAATACCAGTAGGTTCACTACTAATCTTAAGATATCGGTTTTTGATACTCAACATATGATGGCTGTGTGGAGTTGCCAAATTTACCATCAGGGGCGTGCCTTCATGCGGATAAGGGAACGCTCGGTGGATGCGTTGTGGATATGCATCAGGAGATGTGCGTGCATGTGCATGCCTATACTCACTCCGGGTAGGTGGGAAGTAAAGTCCCACCCGTGGATAAAAATTGGCTATGGGAAGGATACCCACAAATCAAACCAAATATGGAGGACGAAAAAGTTAGTTTTTTTACGGTGCAGGACCTCGGAAACCCAGTACTGGCGGTTTTTGGGAGTGGGCAAGCGAGCTCTGCCTTAGCAGTGGGAAACTTGGTTATTTTGACATCTAATGCTACAAGAGATCTTAGTGGAGTGGACATGAGATCTACACCGGATTCTTTTCGGAAAACCTTAAAATTTGGGAGGTCACCACTGAGAGCAACTTTATCCCTATACAGTCGAGATTCGTCGCGGGACTCGGAAAGGAACTTGGAGAGTTCCCGGGCTGACATAACTATCGATGCTGTAATAGGCTATCGTGGAAGACCGAAAACTGCAGCAGCGTTTATTTCACTGGGGGAACGCATAAATGAACTCTGTGATTTCATTAAAGAGAGGCGGAATATCAACCGAAATATCAGGGCTCTGATACGAGGTATTAAGTTGTCCTATATTTGGGCGGTGGATGAGAAAAACGCCCAAACGTCATGTGGTAAAGTCACGCTGTAGACGCCGATGACGCCATCTCAACATAAGGTAGGTAAGAATGCGGGCAAACGGAGTAAGGATGGAATAAATGAATCTTTTGGTGTCGAAAGAGCGGCCAAGAAGAAAAAAGCCTCTTCGCTAAAGAAAACTGAGCCGGCGAAAGTGCCGGGTAGTTCATAGATCATGGCTCCAGAAAAAGAAGATTCGTCTGGAAGTAATCATTACTTCTAAGAAAGGAGATATACCCTACGCCGATATCCTTCGGAAAGTCGGGCCGACCCGGAACTGACAGACTTGGGTGGCAGTGTGGCTCACACTGCCCCGTATCAAGCGTACGCAAAAGGGGAATCTGATGCTGGAACTAAACAAATCTAACGGAAAGACTGTGGATAGTTTTCACGATCATGTGGAAAAGGTGCTAGGGTAGCAAGCAGCCGTGAAAGTTCGAAAGCAATAGATAGTAATTGAGTGCAAAGACATAGACGAGGTCACATCGCGAGAGTTCATCTGTGCAGCGCTAAAGCAACAAATCAACCTTAGCGAAATAGAAGAAAGTGAATCAAAAGGATTCAGAAGGCATATGGAGGTACACAGGCCGCTGTTATTAGCTTGTCAGTGATTACCTCGGGCGGGTAAGAATAGGTTGCGTCGTATGACGACTAAGGAAGCAAATATCTCTCAAGAAATGCTTGAAATGTAGCATGTACTAGCGAGTCCGATAGGTCAAGAAGGTGCAGGAAGTGCGGATAAGAGAGCCACCTTATCAAAGACTGCATTGGAAATGCGCAATGCACGTTGTGCAAAGTGAAGACTGGAGTAGACCATCGCCACGTTGCAGGTGGTGGCAGGTACCCGGGATATAGGAGGGAGTTGAATCGTAAGGCTAAATGAGGTTAATACAAATCAACCTCAACCATTGCGAGGCAGTTCAAAACTTGCTTTCGCACACCATTCGAGATTCGAATGTGGACGAAGCGGTATTTTGTGAACCGTACCGAAATTACGTTGATGCTACGTGGGTGAAAGACTCATCGGGAAACGCGGCGATATGGACACAAGCTATTCAAGAAACAATGGCATTCCCGGGAGCCGGCTTTGTATGGAACATCGGTAGCCGGAGTAGAAATACCGGATCTTTGAAGTAGCCTCAAGAAGGCTATATGGAAAAGTAAACGGAAATAGTTCTGCCTTTAGGCAAATAAGAACCCGTGGGACCCTACTTACAAGGTTGTAATGAACAAGATTCGTCGACAAACATCACCCCAAGTGATGTACTCGCGACTCTTGTTCAAATTAATCGCAATCCTTTTCCCACAACAAGAAAAAAGGGGACCTCATCCAATGGTTCAACAAGACGTCTTCTCAATCTCCAGGGTGACCGAAAAGGAACTACGGGAGATCTGTGGACGAATTGGGGATTGTAAGGTTCCGGGATTCCGAACAAAGACCTGAAGTTGGCTGCTAAAATTAGACTCATCATTTGAATCATGCATGGTTGAAGGAGTGTTTCCCGCCCAGTGGAAGAGGCGGAGGCTGGTTTTCTTACCGAAACCAACCGCTTCATACCGCCTTATCTGTCTTTTAGACACTATGGGGAAGATGTTGCAGAGGGTGATATATAACAGGTGGCTTCCGTTCGTCGAGTTAGCGGGTGGTCTATCGTAGTGGCAGTACGAGTTTCGTAGAGCGCGGTCCACGGTTGAGGCCATTGTAATGGTAGTGGACTTGGCCCGGGAGGCATCGGGAGCCGGTAAGTGCTGCGCGGTGGTAACATTGGAATACAAGAATGCCTTTAACTCAGCTAACGCGTTGGATTAAGGGCACCTTGGCTTAACTGGGTGTCCTTGGTTAGTTAGTTTAGATAATCGGGAGTTACCTCTCGGAGAGGCTTTTTTGGTACGAGTCGGACGACGGGCCAAATGAACATGCTGTGAGAGGTGGCAGGCAGGTGTTCCTCAAGACTCCGTACTGGGGCCCCTACTGTGGAATATAATGTACGGAGTGCTCGGCCTTCGCGTGCCAAAAGAGGCAACATTGATTGGTTTTGTAGACGACCTGGCGGTGGTAGCAGTTGTAAAACACCACCTATCAAAGTATGGCTCCAAATGGTGAAATTGGACCTGACGAAAGGAGCTGTACAAGAGATGACAGCAACGGTGGGATAATTCCGAAAAAGTCCGCTGCACCATACACTGATCCCGTGTACTGAGAGATGGGTCGAACGCAATCATGGAAAACTGAATTACCACCTAATGCAGTTGGATATAAGAAGTACTTACATCGCTTCGGAGTGGATGAGTTCCCAGACTGTCCCGAATGCACCGCTACACCCGAAGACCCGGAGCATATTATATTCTACTGTCCGAGATTTGCGAATGGGAGAGGGAGATTAAACGATGCCCTCACGCGTGGAGGAGATGCTGAGGTCCGCAGCACCCTGGAGGGTGATAAACGGAACAGTAACTGCGATGCAGGAGAAGCTGTAGGAACCGGAACGAACCCGAAAAGCGCGACGTACGCGTGACTAAATTGTGTGGGTGTAAACCAGAGCCCTCCTCGCAAAGTATCACTTAGCCCTGCGAGGATATGGGCGGAGAAGTGGGGGTGCAACACTGCTGCAACCCGGTGCAGCATCGTCTTTATAAGATTTCCATCTCCACTCATACAAAAAAATGGTATCGGTTTATGATACTCAGCATAGGATGGCTATTATGGAGTGCCGAAAACGCATGCTAGTAAATCCATTTATCATATATTATATATTCAGTCTAATTAAGCTGATGTCGAAATTCGTTCCTATTTTAGAAATTACTATGGTTGTAAACCCTATTTTCTTTTACTTTCCTGCTGCATTCACGTAAAATTTTATTTAATTTTTTTGGAAGGTGCTTCAAGGTAGTAGTTGACCGCTGATATTGCTATTTTCTGCAGGACTATCTATAACTTCATAATGTAGGGGGAGCGAATAGATTAACTTTGGTTGTGAAGCCATTTGAGAGGTAATTTGAGAATTTCTGATTGGACTGCGCGTTACGGTCATATGAACTTATGAAAGTACGGTGGTAAATGGGAGGTTTCTCTTTTTTCCCAACAGAGTATTATCATAAGGATATAACTTTCATCTCGGATTATGTACTTTTTAAATTAAGACAGTCTGCAATTTTAAACAACCAATGAGCGTCTTGACGCCTTACAAAATTCAATCAGATAACCTAGTATTTTTCCTCAATTCAAAATGATGTAATTTTCTAAAGTCAAAAGTTCCAGTTGCATCAATGTAAGTCGCATATTTTAACAAAATGAAAAGTTTATAATTTACATTAAGAAAAGATTCACGAAATTGTACGAATAAAATTGGACGTACGTAATTCTTTCATAGGTTCAAAAAAATCTTATCTTAACCATAGCCAATTATTTTATTGACGTTGACAAGTATATATATACATAAATATGCATATATGAGTATATTATTTACTAACAAATTATTTTTAAAAAAATTGCAAATTGATGTCTCATTTTGTTTGGTTTATTACGGAAGTATCTTTTCAGCTGGTGATAAGCATTTATTTTTACTTTTTTTAATAATTTATAGATAGCGAAAGTGATGGTAATACATAAAATATTTCATCACAGTTTAAAGTGCTACCTTTGACTTGTTAAAAGTTATCAGGGTGGTGTGATATGTTTTGGAAGGGTGTGCAGTGTTTTTCGCATGTGGATAAATATACTAGCTATCAGCCGAAAGATAAGACACAAATGATGTTTCGCTGTTGAAGGAATGATCGACGTGGAAACAAATGGATATTGGAATGACTGATTTTATAACAAAAATTCTAGGGGAGCGTCGCGTCGATCCTATAATATTCGAATAACAATATTTGGCAGAAATATGATTGCAGTGGCGGGCAAAGTGAAGGCCCAACAGTATTCGCAATTTCTTGTCGTAAACAACGTTAAATCATTGGACGTATAAAGTTCGGAGCAAGAGAAATTATCGACGGTCTCAAAGTTGCATTCTCCCAACTTTATTATTCCCTTTTGATCAATGCGATTTGATGTTGCTTTTAGCACTGGCGTTTCCACCATCTATTTCGTCTCGTCTTCACTAATGTTCAGCCCAAGAACTCACATTGATCGCTGGCAGCTCGATCTGGATGAAGTCAAATTGTACATCTCGGTTTGTTCTTCCCCCCCTCCTTCCATCGTATAGGCCATTAGTTGGGTGGACTTGAAAATGATGATGTCTCTCGCATTAACATAACATCACGCATCACTTTTCCAGGGCCAGATTAAAAACGATGCATGATACACTTGTCTTTGATCATTGTTTAACGGAATTTTTCGGATGTTATTGAAAAGGAGGTTCTGCGAGCCATAAACAGTTCGAAGAACTGGAGGAGTGCAAGTCTGGATCGGGTGCAGAACTTCTGGTACAAAAAGTTTACTAGTGTACATGGTCGGCTGGCACATAGCATAAACCAGGTCATGTGGAAAATTTCACTCTTCCTCACTCCGGGGATTACCTACCTTATCCCAAAGATGGACAGGTTACACGATCCCGTAGACACAAGACCGATTAATTGCTTACCAATTCTCTACAAATTCATAACGGCCATTATTAGGACAGGAGCACAACCCGCACAACTTGGCTAATCGATGTCCTACATCTGTATCGCCTTGACCTGAAACTAATAAAGTTTTTGGCGACAATCATAGAAGGGTCGCATATCATCTTATTAGTGCGCTTATCTGAGAGTACCAATACCTCAAAGCCGATCCATATTTGGAGGGGCATTTTCCGGGGCGATTTGTTGAGTCTCCTTTGGTTTTGTATGGCGCTGAACCCCCATTTATGGCTACTGAATGATGCTAGACGGTATGGTTTTGCAATAAAATGTGGCCCGCGTGTTAAGTGTAAGCTGACACTGTAGCTGTATGCTGGTACAGACAACCACCTTAGAAGTTTGTTCCGAATACTGGAAATGTTTAACCGTGATATTCGGATGGAATTTAGATTAGACAAGTGTCGAATCCAAACCATCCGCGAAGGTCATCATGAGCCGCATGCCGCATGCCATTGCTGACCTCTTCTCGGGAAAGAATAAAATAGGTGCATTCAACATATTCGCTATCCCTTCGCTGGTATATGCATTCGGAATATTACCCTGGATGAGGACCGATCTGGAAAAGGTTCAGAGACGGATACGGACTACCATGTACAAACTTCGAGTGCATCACCCTAATTCTGCCATGGAGTGCATGCACCTACCTCGTGACATCTAAAGCAGGGGCGTGGTTGACGTGTCGGCACAACATCACCGTGAAGTCGACTTAATGACCGCTTATTTTTACAGCAAAGAGTAGGTTAGTTACTTGCATAAGGCTGTTTGAATGCAGACTGTGGGCTGACTCCATTTAACTTGAGGGATCGATCTTTCAATCCTTTGAGTGGGATGAAGTTAGACTAAGAGCGAATCGATAAATGGAAGTCGAAGGCAATGCACGGTGAAAACGTGATTTACCTTTGTCAACCATTTGTCGATTTGTGTTTGCCGAACAGATGGCTGTGTGCTTGTAAGCTCTTTGTGAAGACGGATGGATTCATGTGTGCCATTTAGGACGACGTGGTCGCTACCCGAGCTTATAAAAAGCTCATAATGGAAGAGCGGGTGGAGAATGACCAATGCAGAACGTGTGGTTCGGCGCTAGAGATGCTGGACCATATAATTTCTGGCTGCATTCGTATGGTGTAGATGCAATACTCAGTGGAATTATACTGTATATAAAGTACAGGCATGGGATGATCATGAGAATATGTCACCAATATGAGCCGAAGGCAATGTTTGATAGCTTTGGTGCTTTCTTGCCAGTCAAATCGTGTTCAACCTTTCTGAATACCACAATTGAAGAACTCACTGAGCCAAAGTGTTGGGTCCATGTTTTGCTTTCGCTTTCGCATCTGAGATGTTATCAGGCCCTGTTTCTTTCCCCGAAGACCGGTATGCTTGTGGAAGTGGAGGGTGAACAAACTCTTCCGTTGAACGAAATCTCCTCGAAATATTCTCGCCATCTATCCACCGTCCGAATTATCATGAAGATCTTTATAATGGACCGCTCGGGTAACAGCCATCGCTTTTTGCAATAGTAAGGCCAATGAGTGCCTATGGGACAGTAATGGGTAGACAGAACTGAACTCAGCACAACAGCCTAGGAGCTACACACATTTCGAAGGCTGGCTTGTGTGTCGGTCAGCGGGGCCATGAGGACATACCCAATGGCATTCCTGGAGGTCCTTCTGGGATAGACTCCCCTCACACATATCGATCTTCAGAGTATCCGATAGTATCACTGATATCAGGTTGATTTTGTTTCATTTCGATAGGAAGTTAGAAAATTTGAAACATTTTGGGGCAACAGGGCAAACTCGGAGAACGGTGCGGTGACCGGATTTCAAATAGTAAACAATTGACACTGACCGCACCCGCATAGCAGAATGAGTTGGCGCTGCGGTCATTTATTCAAGGAAAACTCATAGACAGACGTGCCTCCTTCAATCTCCAAAGGAATTGTACGGGGCGGAGTATAGGTCCAATCAGGTGAATCTTTCTGTGGAATCGGAAATGGTTTCATGGCCATGGTGCTGAAAAGCGAAGAGAACAAGCTTTCATAGGCATCCAGCTGGTTAATTTTCATTCATCATCATCATCATCATCAACGGCGCAGCAACCGGTATCCGGTCTAGGCCTGCCTTAATAAGGAACTCCAGACATCCCGGTTTTGCGCCGAGGTCCACCAATTCGATATCCCTAAAAGCTGTCTGGCGTCCTGGCCCACGCCATCGCTCCATCTTAGGCAGGGTCTGCCTCGTCTTCTTTTCCTACCATAGATATTGCCCTTATAGACTTTCCGGGTGGGATCATCTTCATCCATACGGATTAAGTGACCCGCCCACCGTAACCTATTGAGCCGGATTTTATCCACAACTGGACGGTCATGGTATCGCTCATAGATTTCGTCATTGTGTAGGCTGCGGAATCGTCCATCCTCATGCAGGGGGCCAAAAATTCTTCGGATTTCTTCTCTCGAACGCGGCCAAGAGTTCGCAATTTTTCTTGCTAAGAACCCAAGTTTCCGAGGAATACATGAGGACTGGCAAGATCATAGTCTTGTACAGTAAGAGCTTTGACCCTATGTTGAGACGTTTCGAGCGGAACAGTCTTTGTAAGCTGAAGTAGGCTCTGTTGGCTGACAACAACCGTGCGCGGATTTCATCATCGTAGTTGTTATCGGTTGTGATTTTCGACCCTAGATAGGAGAAATTGTCAACGGTCTCAAAATTGTATTCTCCTATCCTTATTCTTCTTCGTGTTTGTGTTTGACCAGTGCGGTTTGATGTTGTTGGTTGATTCGTCTTCGGTGCTGACGTTGCCACCATATATTTTGTTTTGCCTTCATTGATGTGCAGCCCAAGATCTCGCGCCGATCGCCGCCTGCTCGATCTGGATGAAGGCAGTTTGTACGTCTCGGGTGGTTCTTCCCATGATGTCAATATCGTCAGCATAGGCCAGTAGTTGGGTGGACTTGAAGAGGACCGTACCTCTTGCATTCACCTCAGCATCACGGATCACTTTCTCGAGGGCTAGGTTAAAGAGGACGCATGATAGCGCATCCCCTTGTCGTAGACCGTTGTTGATGTCGAATGGTCTTGAGAGTGATCCTGCTGCTTTTATCTGGCCTCGCACATTGGTCAGGATCAGCCTAGTCAGTCTTATTAATTTCGTAGGGATACCGAATTCTCTCATGGCCGTGTACAGTTTTACCCTGGCTATGCTATCATAGGCGGCTTTAAAGTCGATGAACAGATGGTGCAACTGTTGTCCATATTCCAACAGTTTTTCCATCGCCTGCCGCAGAGAGAAAATCTGATCTGTTGCTGATTTGCCTGGAGTGAAGCCTCTTTGGTATGGGCCAATGATGTTCTGGGCGTATGGGGCTATCCGGCCTAGCAAGATAGTGGAGAATATCTTATAGATGGTACTCAGCAACGTGATACCTCTATAATTGCTGCACTGTGTGATATCTCCCTTTTTATGTATGAGACAGATTATGCCTCGTTGCCAATCGTCAGGCATTGATTCGCTGTCCCATACCTTGAGCACAAGTTGATGAACCACTTGGTGTAACTGGTCGCCTCCATGTTTAACCAATTCGGCTGTAATTCCATCGGCTCCTGGCGACTTATGATTTTTTAGCCGATGAATTGCACGGACTGTTTCTACTAAACTTGGTGGTGGCAGTATTTGTCCGTCGTCTTCAGTTGGCGGGACCTCCAACTCGCCGATGTTCTGGTTGTTCAGTAGCTCATCAAAGTACTCAACCCATCGCTCTAATATGCCCATTCTGTCGGAAATCAGATTTCCCTCTTTGTCTCGGCAGGATGAGCATCGAGGTGTATAAGGCTTCATCCTGCTGACTTCTTGGTAAAACTTCCGCGCCTGGTGCGGTTGCTCCCTGTACTTTTCTAGTTCACAGACTTGTTGGTTCTCCCAGGCTTCCTTTTTCCGTCTGTGAAGTCGCTTCTCCGCTCGACGGAGTTCGTGATAAGTCTCTGCGCGTGCCCGCGTTCTTTGAGAATGCAACATTACTCGGTATGCGGCATTCTTCCGTTCCGTTGCTAGCTTACATTCATCGTCAAACCAGCCGTTCCGACTCGTTTTGCGGCAGGGGCCAAGTATATTTGTGGCCGTATCCATGATAACGTTCTTCAGGTGGTTGTGAAGATCATTAGTTGATGCTTCATCTCCAGGTCCTCTGTTGACTGCGGTTATTGCGGCATCCATTTCCCTCTTATAGGTGTCGTGGAGGGTTGTGTTGTGGATGGCTTCAGTGTTCACTCTCACCTGATTGTCGGAGGGGATTCTAGGTGGTATTGTTATTCGAGCTCGGAGCACCATGCCAACGAGATAGTGATCCGAGTCTATATTGGCCCCCCTATATGTTCCGATATTCATCAAGGCTGAGAGGTGGCGGCGTTCAATCAACACGTGGCCAATTTGGTTGAAAGTGGTCTCGTCTGGAGAGGTCCACGTATGTTTGTGGACCGCTTTCCGCGCAAACCAGGTACTTCCAACAACCATTTCGTGTGACCCTGCTAATTGAATAGTCCGCAGTCCGTTATCATTTGTTTTTTCGTGTAAGCTATGGGAGCCAACGTATCGCCTGAATACGGGCTCCTTCCCTACTTGGCTGTTAAAATCCCCAAGTATGATTTTGATATCATATCTGGGACAGGCTTCGAGGGTTCTTTCTACTGCCTCGTAGAAGGTATCCTTCTGCGACTCTGCAGTCTCCTCTGTAGGGGCGTGAACGTTTATGAAGCTTGTATTTCTAAACTTACCTCGCAAGCGCAGAGTGCATAGCCGTTCGCTTATGCTTTCAAAGCCGATAACAGCAGGTTTCATTTTTTGGCTGACTAAGAAACCTACTCCGAGCACATGGTTTACTGGATGACCGCTATAATATATGGTGTAGTGGCTCTTCTCCAGGAAACCGGTCCCTGTCCATCGCATCTCTTGCAACGCTGTTACATCAGCCCTATTTTGGGACAGGGTATCGGCTAGCTGCTTATCAGCTTCATCTCTGCACAGGGAGCGCACGTTCCATGAGAAAATGTGCAAATCGTTATTCCTTTTTCGTTGCCGGGTCCGTCGTTTTAAAATCCGTCCAATCCGAGGCTCCTGTTGTGGCTTCCGTGTTTTCCGTGTAGGGTTGTCAGCCCTACCCAACCCCCAACCTGGAGGACCAGTTGGTACAATTTGTCCCGTTTTTAGGCACGGAGACTCGCCTTCATCCTTCTCCGTCTGCAGCTTTTCGTCAAGAAAGAGCTCCCAGCGGTCACCACGTGGAGGTGGAGATAGGGTTTGGTAGTAGAGCTGTTGGAGTTGGTGCAGCAGGCATTTGCCAGGTTTTATGCTCCATCGTGGGTACCAATCCACGTTTCGCCCCGGGACCTATACTACCCTTTGACCACCTGCTTTAAAACCTTCAAATCATCGGCGCTTATTTTATGGCCGCATTCCACCATACATTTAGTCACCATAGATTTACGTAGATTACAAAAAGATTTACATAGATGATAGATGATTTGAAGGTGTTAAGGCAGGTAAGGAAAATTTACCAGCTGGATGCCTATGAAAGCTTGTTCATTAGCAAACAACCGGTAGACACTAGGTTGAATTCAAATCTGGGTAATTGTTATTCCCCATTGTTTAAAAAACTTTTTAAGAAAAATATATAAAAATATATAAATAATAAATAAAACGCTTCTCGTTTCAGGATAGATAAATTAGCCATTAGAATATAATTAAATATTTATTCTTTTATAGGACCTAGATATAAGTTTTTTAAAATTCTAATTTAGCCATAATTATTATATTATAGTATATAGTATAGATTTAGACTAGTATAAATGCAACTAATAAGCCTACAGGTGAGCAAACTTGTTAGCACTGATGAAGGGAACAAGTGGTTCCCGAAATATCGGTATTTGCAAGAATAAATATCCACACCAACGAAAAAAAAGCGAAAAGTTTTTTATTATTTCAGCCTCTGAATCGTCCCAATATTCCATATTCTGGGGAATTACTACTATGTATTTCCGAACAGATCTGCATTCTCTCTAGCTCCGTTTGATGGGCAGTTTGAGGCATTTGCGAACTTTCTTATAATTTAACGTTATTGCGCACCTGGCCTTGCAGCAAGTCGATCGAAGGGTGCTCAATTTCCTGAGCTCCATCCGTGGAGACTTTTGCCTTAATGGGATCTAACGACACCTCCATGAATGTTTGTTCATTCATTGCTTTTGCAGATAAATCTTCTCCTCCTTTTGTTCATAGGTGTTTATATCCCTTTCGCCAATCCATCGGTTGAATCTGTGATACTCATATGTCGCCGTGAGGATATCTGTTGGATTCATTTATAATGACAATTTCTCTAATATGTAGATGCATTAGTGATCTACTCAAGTAAATTCAGAGCGGCGCTGAGGTTTATTTGAATTAACCACATTTTTTTGTAGCATTCAATGCCTTTCTAAATTCCGGGCATTCGCCACGCAATATGTCGGTTATCCTGTTTATCCGTTTCGATTGGTGGACAGAGGGGAGGAGGGGGGGGGGGGGGTTAGGGAACCATAAAGGGACCACTTAATTAATTTAAAGGGGCAGAAGCTACCCATGAAAAAAATCATAATGATGCGTCTATATGACATCTGGACTCTGAAGCATCCTCCATTCCAATATTTGCTGAAATAAAATTCATAGTGGTAATTTATTTTAAAATTTATTTTATTATTTTATTTAAGTTTATTCTAGATCCTTGAAATCTTTCATTAGTATAAACTTTAAAGTGGAGTAGTTTACTGGAAAGTTTAGTGGAAATTCTAATAAAGGTAGTAAATATTGCCTCTTTTGTGTCAAATTGGTTGAACTTTAAAAAAACGTGAGAAACACAGGTTATATTTCGGAATCCATCTTGCATTGGCATGCAGAACATCAAATAAGATATTTCACCATCCAATCAATATGGCTTTCATTAAATGTTGTTTTTAAATAGTAAATTATTTCTCATTAGGTTGCCAGCACATCGAGGAGGGCGTCTTCATTTTATATTGGCGTAAATATCAAAGACATTATCTAGTTGCTTAGTGTAACAAAAATTATATTGTTTTTATGTTAGATTAAAATCTGACTGTTATGGAATTTAGCCTTATCATTCAGTTGAATATTTCCATTCAGATTTTATTAACATCCAGGTCTCAATTCTTGGCACGCGTAAGCTGGCATGCAGCTTGTCCGTGCCTTCGAATATTTGCCCTTGCGCTCCAATTTTTGGAGAATTGTTTTTGTTTACCATTTCTTTATTTTTATACCTTCAAAAATAGCACATTCAACCTAGGAACAGTGTGCTATATTACATATTATTCTTATCAATTTTTGCCTGATTGAAGCTCATTAGAGCCGATAAGAGACTTTATAGTTTTCGGACATATCATTCGATATGTTATCAAGAAAGAGAAGGATGCGTGGTTTATCTCTTGAGTAGGTAGTTAGGAACTTGAAAATTCTGTAACAAAATTAACTTGCAGACGTTCTTCGAGGAAACAATTTGTTCAACTAGATAGACAAGCAGGTAAACATATTCTTATAAATTTGTTAATTGGCTACCATTACATCAACAAGGAACTTATCTTAGAGGCGTTTTATTTCATGAACCTTAGTTTGGTTATTGCCATTTCGAAGTCAAGTGTCGTAGGAGATACGTCGCTCATCAGGTTTCGTAGCTCCGAGGGTGACGTGGGCCGCTTTCAAGTTCTTTTAGATCGGTTCGACCTTTCTTCCTAGGAAACCACTTTGCTGACAATAACGGTGAGAAAATAGAAGGCTCCTTACCAGATATATACTACAGAATGTTAAAAGATGATTCAACCATCTAGTAAACGATTACTGTGTATCGAAGCGAATTTCAGGAGTACGAGTGATATCCACGCCTTCCAGGGATAAAATCGAAAACAAAAAAAATTTTGCAAGGCCAGGGTCCATCTGGGGGAAGGTGGATTTCACTCGCCGTTTTAATGTTGGGTCTACGGCGACGTTGCCGGAGAAAGCCAAAAGTAGAATAGAGTTACTAGTCGTAAGAATGCTGTGCTTTCTGCAAGGATCTTTCCGCTTTTATCCCATATTGAACAAGTTAATGCCTACTGCTGGAGAAAAATTCATGTCATTGAAAAACAAAATTTGAAGTGTGAAAGGTAACTTTAACGCCAGACAGTGGTAAGTAAGTTTCAAGACTCAAACGCAAATAAAAGAGAATTCGCTGATTCACTAGTGGACCCAACAATAAGCCTTATTGCGTTGCCTCAGCTCGCAAAGGGAGAGCCCGTCAGTGCAAGCAGACCGGGTGGTGGTAAATAGCAGAAATTGCCAATTTCTGAAGGGATTGCTTTAAGTACAATTCCCGAGAGGCCAATTGAGATAGTTTGTAGATCCGTTGTATTTACAATGAAGCGAAATTAAGACTTGAGCCGGATTTACTGCTTAGCTCGCTCAACTTGTTTCTTAAAAACGGATGTTCTCGCTTTCTGCTGGAAGGCTACGATTTAGGTGCTGATAATCAAACCCAGTGGAGACGATGATTTGTTGTCAGCGTATTACCCTCTCAGCATCATGGATACAGTGGGGAAGGTGCTCGGGAACTTGCAAAGCCAAGATGAGCTTGCATAATTAGTGCGGTTGGAGACCTATCGCAGAAACAGTACGATTTTAGAGCGGGGTTATCTTCAATTAATGTCATTGAGCAGTGATATAAGTGGTTATATTATTATTATTATATATTATCATACTTGGTCGGATGCGAAAATCACTTTGCAAAGAAAGGATTCCCACTCAGTCATTCAGTCCCATAATTGAGTGCAAGCTAGCAGTGGAATATCTTCGCGTAATGATAGATTTCAAGCTGAACTCCAAATACTACAAATAAGGCTTCAGCTGAAACTGTGAAATTTTTACGATTGGCCGGCTATTGGTCTACGTCGGGTGCTCCGAATCGAGTAAACGTCACTTGCTAATGAGTGCAGTTCAGTTAATTCTTCTTTACGGTTCTGAAGTACAGACTGGTATCCTTAGTAAACAGATGTAGCCCGGTCTTCATCATCAACGGCGCAACAATAGGTATCCGGTTTAGTCCTGCCTTGATAAGAAACTCCAGACATCCCGGTTTTGGGCCGAGTTCCACCAATTCGATATCCCTAAAAGCTGTCTGGCGTCCTGACCTACGCCATCGCTCCATAACAGGCAGAGTCTGCCTCGTCTTCTTTTTCTACCATAGATATTGCCCTAATAGACTTTCCGGGCTGGATTATCCTCATCCATACGGATTAAGTGACCCGCCCACCGTAACCTATTGAGCCGGATTTCATCCACAACCTGACGGTCATAATATTATAATATTTTTCTCTGGAACGCGGCTAAGAGTTCGCAATTTTTCTTGTCAAGAACGCGTCTCCGAGGAATGCATACGGACTGGGAAGATCATTGATTTGTACAGTAAGAGCTTTGACCCTATGGTGAGACGTTTCGAGCGAAACAGTTTTTGTAAACTAAAATAGGCTCTGTTGGCTGCCAACAACCGTGCACGGATTTCATTATCGTAGCTGTTATCGGTGGTGATTTTCGATCCTAGATAGGAGAAATTATCCACGGTCCCAATTTTTTAGCCTCCTATCTTTATTCTTCCCATTTGACCAGTGATGTTGTTGGTTGGTTGGTTTTTAGTGGTGACGTTGCCACCATATATTTTGTCTTGCCTTCATTGCTGTGCAGTCCAAGATCTCGTGCCGCCTGCTCGATCCGGATGAAGGCAGTTTGTACGTCTCGGGTGGTTCTTTCCATGATGTCGATATCGTCAGCATAGGCCAGTAATTGGGTGGTCTTAAAGAGGATCGTGCCTCTTGCATTTACCGCAGCATCACGAATCACTTTCATTAAGGGCCAGGTTAAAGAGGACGCATGATAGGGCATCCTCTTGTCGTAGCCCATTGTTGATGTCGAATGGTCTTGAGAGTGATCGTGCTGCTTTTATCTGGTCTCCCACATTGGTCAGGGTCAGCCTAATCAGTCTTATTAATTTCGTCGGAATGCCGAATTCTGTCACGGCCGTATGTAATTTTACCCTTGTTATGTTGTCATAGGCGGCCTTAAAGTCAATGAAAAGATGCAACCCCACTGTAACTGATGGCCATATGACAACTGTTTTTCGATCACTTGCCGCAGGGGGGAAATCTGATCTGTTGCTGATTTACCTGGAGTGAAGCCTCTTTGGTATGGGCCAACGATGTTCTGGACGTATGGCGCTATCCGGCCTAGCAAGATAGAGGGGAATATCTCATAGATGGGACTAATCAATGTGATACCTCTATAATTCCTGCACTGCGCGATATTCCTCTTTTTATGTATGAGACAGATAATGCCAGTCGTCAAGCATTGATTCGCTGTCCCACACCTTGAGCATAAATTGATGAAACGCTTGGTTTAATTGGTCGCCTCCATATTTAACTAATACGGCTGTAATCCATCGACTCCTGGGAACTTATGATTTGTAAGCCAAAGAATTACACAGACTGTTTCTCCTGCATTTGGTGGTGGCAGTTTTTGTCCGCCGTCTTCAGTTGGCAGGACCTCCAGCTCGCCGATGTTCTGGTTGTTTAGCAGTTCATCAAAGTTTTCAACCCGTCGCTCCAATGTGCCCATTCTGTTGGAAATCAGATTTCCCTCTTTGTTTCGGCAGGATGAGCATCGAGGTCTGTAAGGCTTCATCGTGCTGGCTTATTGGAGAAACTTCCCCGTCTGTGCGGTTGCTTCCTGTACTTTTCGAGTTGACCGATTTGTTGGCCAGGCTCCCAGGCTTCCTTTCTCCGTCTAAAAAATCGTTCCATCTCTACTTGATTGTTAAAATCCCGAATTATATCATATCTGGAACAGGCTTTCAGGGTTTGTTCAACAGCCTCGTAGTAAGTATCCGTCTCCGACTCTACAGTCTCCTCTGTAGGTGCATGAACGTTAATGAGGTTTATATTTCTAAATTTGCCTGGCAAACGCAGAGTGCTTAGCCCTTCGCTTATATTTTCAAAGCTAGTAACAGCAGGTTTCATTTTTTGGCTGACTGAGAAATCTACTCCGAGTACATGGTTTACTGGAAGGGCACTATAATATATGGTGTAGTTTCTCGTTGTCGTCGCCGAATTCGTTTTCCCTGGTTTTATGCTCCATCGTGGGTACGAATCCACGTTTGGCCCTGGGACCTATACTACCCTTTGACCACTGATTTGCCATTCATGCTTATTCCCCCCGAAATCATTATATTTGAGCCTTGTTTTTTCTTTGCACATGATTTTTTCTTTTAGGTTTAGGAAGCAGCTCCACAATCGACTCATCTATGAACGGTATGCGGCTGCGTTGTTTGCAGCCTAACCTGTTATCTGCGGTAAATCCTTCTCTTAGCAGCAATATTTAATTCGCTTATTAACGGCTTAATGGATCTCGCAAATGCATGTCGGCCCCAAAGATGGGTTTTGATATATCTGAGAACGGTCGATCGACTTACTTTTTTTTATTGTGGTTAGTATCATTTTTGGTTACATTCAACCGTTTCGTTATGGTCCTTGTTCCTACGCCAGAAGTATTGTTAACCATATCGCGTACCTTTATTTTAATTTCTTGCGTCAATTCAGTCGGCTCACCACATCCGGGTTGATCTGAAATGTCCCATCTTTTTTCCTGGCCCATTTAATTACTGCTGCTTTGGATACCTAAAACGTCCTATTAATCTCGGCATTTGCCAAACCGATTCTGTTAAAGAGTTTGAATATTTGCACTAACTTGCTCCCTCTAGCTAAATTTACAATAAGAAAATATAAAACAAGAAGTTGAGAAACCTCCAGGTATGAAATCTTTTGTCTATGTATGTGTACATTTGCTCCATTAGTACGTAGCACGTAATATGTTGTATACATTATGTAAGAGTATCGACTTTGATGGTGATATTGACATTCTGGAATTTGCAAAGAGGGGACAACTTTGACCTATCATAATTTTATTAATAATAGTGCGATTTCTACCAAACTTATAGCCTATGTTACTGCGGACTTTCGTGGTGCTAGGAAGAACTTAAGAGGGGGGTTTTGCAACCAATTACCAAAAATTATAGTAATATGCTATTATTAACTTCATTTAAATAGATATCGGTATGGAAGGTATTTAGGAGCCTAGGTAACATACAGTGCAGCCTCTCGATTTTTTTCAGATTTTTCAGTCGGGTAGTTTCTGAGAATGGGTCGGTTAAAAAATCATCACTTTCGACGCCTCCCATTCCGCGCCTTTCCAACAAATGTCGAAACTAAGATCGCATCGAAAAGTACCAATGAAGATCTTTTTATCTAAGTTGAAATGTCCATGTTTTTTTTACAGTTGGTATATAAGTTGAAAAAAGAACTAGAACTAATCTTTGGGTACTAGCACTGAGGAAGGAGGCACGTGGTATGCGGGGAAAAAATAAAAATATTTACAGGATAAGGAAAAAAACCTAGTTCTTTTTTCAACTTATCTTTCATTTGATATCCAACATGACTACATTCGGTGAAAAAAAATTTACACCCCCCCTTGAGCGTTCACAGTTTCCATTTTTCCATCAAATTTGGTGTTAATCGCTACAAGCGTCTCCGAGAAAAATTTGTGTGACGGACAGACGACAGAAAGGTATGCACCAGCAGCATTGATAGATAGATAGATAGATAGCTTTATTAGTGTAAATCAATTCATGTTCAGATACAATCAATATTTAAGTGATACAGACTAAGTCTTTTCAACTATGGTAAGTTGTGCAGTATAAACAATCTTAATAAGTGCAATCGCTTCAATTCTCAAAATTCCCTAGGAAAATTTAAAAAAACAAAAAAACCTAGATTGCACCAGCAGCATTGATCGATCCGATCGATGCAGATGGTGTGGGGAGAAGAGCCATATTGCCAGAGAGTGCAATAGGAACCCCAAATGCCTATTGTGCGCAGTAAAAGAGGGACAGGATAACCGGCATATTGCCGGAAGTGGTAAATGTCCGGAATTTAGGAAGGCGCTCACTGCAATGAGAAAATGAGGTTTATTCAAATAAGCCCGAATTTTTGCAAGGTCGGTCAGGATTTACTTGAGCAGACCGAATCTGAGATGGAAATTGCCATCATAAGTGAAGTATAGAAACTGTCACGGTGGCATATGGTTCACAGATTCGACTGGTGGAGCGGCGACCAGACAATATACTCCAAGTCAGGCAGCCAGTGGCGTTGTATAGGCAAAAGTAAGTGGTGTATATGTATGCAGCTGCCATGCACTACCACGTCTGACACTGTTTGAATTCGAGGAAATTCTTGTTCTCGACGCAAGCGAACGAAGTCCAAAGGTGATTGTTGATGATTTTAATGCTTGGGCCCTTGAGTGGGGTAGCAGAGAATCAAATGCTAGGAGGCGCAGTTTATTAGAAACTTTTCGCAGATGGACATAGTTTTGGCTTTTGAAGCTGATGTGAATACTTTTCAGAAAGGGGAATCAGGTTCGGTTGTAGACCTGACCTTTGGCAACCCTGCGCTGGCGCGTGGTATGTCCTGGTGCGCCAGCGATCGCTACACCCACAGCGATCACCAGGCAATCTTCTTTGAGACATGTGTCGAGCGACTGGGCAAAGGGCTATCATCCCCGAAACTGAAGAAGATTTTAGGCAGGTCTGCAAAATCTTTGGATGAGCAGATCTTCGTGGAGGTGTGGTTAGATCAACCTGATAAAGCAGGCGCCTCTATGGAAAGAGCCGTCCAACTGATTCAATGCATCGCCAAAGTATGTAACGCGTCCATGCCTAGGAAATGCTCATTCCCTAGTAGAAGACTAAACTGCTGGTGGAATGATGAACTGACCGACCCTCGATCAGCCTGCAACCGAGCAAGAAGAGCGCCTCACCATCCAGCGAAGCAAGAGAAAATACTTTAAGGAGCTCTGCTCTGAAACGGACGTAAACCCGTGGGGGGGGGGGCGTGTTTATAGAATCGTGATGGGACGATTCAGAGGCCGTTCATCTCCGCAGATCACGTGTCCCACCCTCTTGGTGAAAATCATCCAGGGGTTATTCCCCCAGCAAGAGGAGGGCACCGATTCTTTTTAAACCACCTCTGAATCTGACGGTAATTCCGCCAGCCACCAGAGGCGAGCTGCTGGAGAACTGGACGGAGTACCGAATATGGGCCTTAAGCTTGCAGTGAAATCCAGACCGGACATGTTCGCTAAGTTGTTCGAAGTGTGTATGTCTGAGGGAATATTTCTAGCGGAATGGAAGCGGCAGAAGCCTGGTAGGTGAACCATCCTCATACCAACCCATATGTCTTTTAGACACTGTGAGAAAAATGTTAGAGCGGGTAATCTATAATAGATTAGTCCCGGTTGTTGAGAGCCAAGGCGGCTTTTCAGATCGGCAGTATGGGTTCCATAAAGCCAGATCAACCATTGATGCCATCAAATTGTTTACTGGTTTGGCCAAAGATGCGATCCACCAGCGAATATTGTGTGGTAGTAACTCTGGACGTAAAAAACGGATTCAATTCGGCCAATTGAAATCTAAATCCCAAATCCCTAGCGATGGTTGGTAATACCGCCTATCTTGCTGCTTTCGTCGATAGTTATTTAATTGAAAGGAGACTCTGGTGTGACACTGATGAGGGACCCCAGGAGTACAAACTGAGTGCAGTCTACAGGAGAGGAGAAAAGCGCAGTTACGTACGCTGCGTATAGAAGAAAGGTGCTAGAATGAGCTGACTCCGCCTCGTGATGTACGATGGTTCCCGCGGGGCAGGGAGAGAGTCGGGAGTGGTTTTAGTGGGTAAAAATCCCAGACACTGGCGTGTACAGACCAGTGTCTCCACCTCCTCAAAAAACAAAAAAAAAAGAGCAGACAGACAGTAGACAGATTTTAATAGGGAAAAAAGGAAAAACACTGTATTGAGAAAGTCCGACAAACATGCATTTAATTTGATAGAAAATACATACTCGTAAAAGTTGTTCGCAAACGCGTATATGACCAGTTTTGATTAATAATTTCGCCAAAACTAATTAAAAATGAATACAGATGATAGCGAAATCGTTATGATTTTCTAAAAAGGGGAAATCACATGTATCCAAACACACGGTGGGAATTTTTAAACACGCTAAACTTTAATAAGGTTTATAAAATGTACATATGCACACTTACATATACAAATGGAAATATTATGGGCGCAAATATTTTTACATTAAATCATCATCATCATCAACGGCGCAATAACCGGTATCCGGTCTAGGCCTGCCTTAATAAGGAACCTCAGACATCCCGGCTTTGGGTCCAGATTCGCCGATTTGATATCCCTAAGGGTTTTCTGCCATCCTGGCCAATGCCATCGTCGCATCTCAGGCAGGATCCGCCCCATCTTCTTTTTCTAGCATAGATATTGCACTTATAGACTTTTCGAGGTGGATCAACTTCATCTATACGGATTAAGTGACCCATCCACCGCAACATGACGGTCATGGGATCACTCATAGATTTCATCATTAGATAGCCTTACGGAATCGTCCATCCTCATGTAGGGGGCCAAAAATTCTTCGGAGGATTCTTGTCTGGAACGCAGCCACGAGTTTCCAATTTTTCTTGCTAAGAACCCAGGTCTCCAAGGAATACATGAGGACTGGCAAGATCATTGTCTTGTACAGTAAGAGCGTTGTGGTGGGACGTTAAAATAGGCTCCGTTGGCAGCCAACAACCGTGCGCGGATTGCATTAAACGTCATACCCTAATGTTTCCCAACTTAATTTAACATTGTAGATTTGGGACTGCGTTAGGCACAGTGTAAATCAATATGTTTTTCAATATGTGCCATTCGGGCTCTAATTTCTGCTCGACGATGGAGAAATTGGATACATTGCATTGAGGTGAATTGACCATGTTGGATTTGCCATGCAAACCTCACTGACATCATTCGTTACTCGAACTCTATGGGCTTTTTTGACTATGTCAATTCTTATTAGTTTCCTCGATGGTTTGGGAATAATTTCTCTGAAATTTTAGCCTCGCGCTGTTAGAGTTTGATCCATTCTGTTCCTCAGTTACTAGAGTTCTCAAAATGTGATCAATATTATTTTAAAGCTTTTCGTTATAACTGCGAATTTCTGTTGAGCTTTTCCTTTAACAGCATTAATATTGGTCTTTCCGGATATTTGATTCTTCCATTACGCCAGATTTTTTACACATTCTTTTGCTAAGCAGACCAAAAGGGATGTTCGAGAGTGTGTAAAATATGCTTATTCCTTGGTCAGGCTTGTAAAGGGTCGTTAATCACGTACGCATCTGAAGAATTTCTCGAACATTTGATTCAGCTGGTTCTAGGTAGTTTCAGTATTCGAACCAGTTTCAATTATTCGCTGATTCAATGAGTCTAATGTTTCTAAAGTGTTTCCGGATTCAGCCAAGTCCAAGGGTCCATTGCGGTGACCTTCATATACTCCCATGCATAAAGTTGATCTGAAAACATATTTGCATCGCAAGCCATGTGAACTTCATGCATGTCTTCAGTGTCAGTCCAATTAATTCGAGCTTGATGGACTGACAATTAAAATCAATAAAACTATATGAAATATGGTCTCCATTGCCTCTAAATTTCGATCAGCAGTCTGTTCCCAATTGCGCACTCGGAGGCAGTAATTGGTTTCTCATTCTCATTTTGTCTTCGTTACGTAACGCGTGCAAGTGTATACTTTGTATTTGATAACAGACAAGTTTGGCAATTTCGGGGTAGGCTATCAGCTAATCTATCTTACACCCTATTATCATATAATTTGGTGGCTAAGTGTTTTAGGGCGCGCTTTATAAAGCGGCTCACTGTTTTGAATCTGCTGTCAGACGATGGGAGGGGGAGGAAGAAAAATATGCAAGTCGAGTATTGATACGTATATTGTTGATTTATATACATATGTGCATATGTACACCGCGGGTTGATTTGATAAGAGCTAGGTCTCGGTGCTTTATGTACACTGAACAATAACGATCTGACTCGTCGGACTGACCCTTATCAATTTTATTGAATGTTAGTCGACTGGACTTCGAATATTTGCCATAGAATTGAGTAGATGCGGCCAAGAGGTCTTTAATTGATAAGAAACTCATCTACAAGTCAGTCTGTGTGGACTCTTGGGTTAAAAACATGTTTTCCGAATAGCATTTTATTGTGAATTTGCGCGTAGCTTATTCCATAAAGATTCGTTATTTAACATTACAATTTTTCCAATTGTTTCAATTTTCTACTTTAGTTTTATTTGTTCTAATAGTGAATACTTAGTTTGGTTGTAAACATGACGGTGCTAACGAAGGGAGTTAAGTTTGTAAATAGTGTTGTGTCGCGTAATAGGATTTTTTCACTTAGTGGAAATAAAAATTTGAATTTTTCGCAAAATCTTCATACGAAAACGCTGAAAAATGTTATCCGAAACTCATCAACAAAGGGTGGAACTGTAAGAAATCTGGTGGGTATTATCATGGATTAGTAGTGATCATAGCTTTTTATAGGTTGCCGTACATTGAACTTGATATGCGTCTTGCGTCATTCGAAAATTGCCAGATGAATTGAAAATTTTATCTGTAAGAACCTTTGACATGATTTCAGATAATTAAAAGTGGGATTAAAAAGTGAAAAGGTTAAGAGATTTTCAGAATCATTCTCCTTTAAAATGCAGTCTGGCAAATTTATTATACATCATTCGGAATATTTACATAGTGTTGTCTTGTGTGCGTGAAAATTTTTCAAAGACAATAACTGTCTGTCTGATTTCTAAATAGCTCTTATTGTGGCGAACATTTTACTGGTTCATCATTTAGTAGCAAATGGAACCCAAACATAATCAGTAATTTTGGAAAGTACATAGAATTACAGTTCTACGAAAAGGACCTACACTTCTATCACTGGATTCAATTAAGAATTGTTGGCAATCGATTGCGCACCAGTGATGGTTTCCCAAAACCTCGTACGTGACTGAGAAATACAGGCGAAGTTCATGATATCTCTTGATCCGATAAGTGACCGGAAATTCGGGGCTCAGCATAATCTGAAGGAACCCAAATTTTTGAAATCCATTTAATTTTAAAAAATCAATTGCACTTTCGTAATTAAGTATTGATATTCCACTTTGGAAGGCTTTGTATCCAACAAGCAGTTGCTGATGTTGATCTTGTAGGCCAACCAGAGCCGTAGAGAGGAAATGTGGAAAAATGAGCAAAAATGAAGGTCCTGAGCTGAAAATTATTCAGTTCTGGTATTAATATTATCATCATCATCAACGGCGCAACAACCGGTATCCGGTCTAGGCCTGCCTTAATAAGGAACTCCAGACATCCTGGTTTTGCGCCGAGGTCCACCAATTCGATATCCCTAAAAGCTGTCTGGCGTCCCGGCCCACCCCATCGGCTCATCTTAGGCAGGGTCTGCCTCGTCTTCTTTTTCTACCATAGATATTGCCCTTATAGACTTTCCGGGCGTAACCGTAACCTATTGAGCCGGATTTTATCCACAACCGGACAGTCATGGTATCGCTCATAGATTTCGTCATTGTGTAGGCTGCGGAATCGTCCATTGTCATGTAGGAGGTCAAAAATTCTTCGGAGGATTCTTCTCTCGAACGCGGCCAAGAGTTCGCAATTCTTTCTGCTAAGAACCCAAGTCTCCGAGAAATACATGGCGACTGGCAAGATCATTGTCTTATACAGTAAGAGCTTTGACCCTATGGTGAGACGTTTCGAGCGGAACAGTTTTTGTAAGGCTTTTGAAATAGGCTCTGTTGGCGGACAACAACCCTGCGTGGATTTCATCATCGTAGCTGTTATCGGTTGTGATTTTCGACCCTAGATAGGAGAAATTGTCAACGGTCTCAAAGTTGTATTCCTCTATCCTTATTCTTCCTGTTTGACCAGTGCGGTTTGATGTTGTTGGTTGGTTCGTCTTCGGTGCTGACGTTGCCATCATATATTTTGTCTTGCCTTCATTGATGTGCAGCCCAAGATCTCGCGCCGATCGCCGCCTGCTCGATCTGGATGAAGGCAGTTTGTACGTCTCGGGTGGTTCTTCCCATGATGTCGATATCGTCAGCATAGGCCAGTAGTTGGGTGGACTTAAAGAGGATCGTACCTCTTGCATTTACCTCAGCATCACGGATTACTTTCTCGAGGGCCAAGTTAAAGAGGACGCATGATAGGGCATCCCCTTGTCGAAGACCGTTGTTGATGTCGAATGGTCTTGAGAGTGATCTTGCTGCTTTTATCTGGCCTCGCACATTGGTCAGGGTCAGCCTAGTCAGTGTTATTAGTTTCGTCGGGATACCGAATTCTCTCATGGCCGTGTAAAGTTTTACCCTGACTATGCTATCATAGGTGGCTTTAAAGTCGATGAATAGATGGTGCAACTCGTGTTCATATTCCAACAGTTTTTCCATCGCTTGCCGCACAGAGAAAATCTGATCTGTTGCTGATTTGCCTGGAGTGAAGCCTCTTTGGTTCCGGCCGTATGGGGCTATCCGGCCTGTTATAGCAACGTGATACCTCTATAATTGCTGCACTGTGTGATATCTCCCTTTTTATGTATGAGACAGATAATGCCTCGTTGCCAATCGTCAGGCATTGATTCGCTGTCCCATACCTTGAGCACAAGTTGATGAACCACTTGGTGTAACTGGTCGCCTCCATATTTAACAAATTCGGCTATAATTCCATCGGTTCTTGGCGACTTATGATTTTTTAGCCGACGAATTGTACGGACTGTTTCTCCTAAACTTGGTGGTGGCAGTATTTGTCCGTCGTCTTCAGTTGGCGGGATCTCCAACTTGCTGATGTTCTGGTTGTTCTGTAGCTCATCAAAGTACTCAACCCATTACTCCAATATGCCCATTCTGTCGGAAATTAGATTTACCTCTTTGTCTCGGCAGGATGAGCATCGACGAGTATAAGGCTTCATCCTGCTGACTAGTTGGTAAAACTTGCGCGCCTGGTGCGGTTGCTCCCTGTACTTTTCTGGTTCACAGACTTGTTGGTTCTTCCATATTATGAGGGCCCCATATTATCCCCTTTTTTCACTGAAATTTCTATTGCGGTCCCCCGAGAAGATACTGATCCCGAAGAAAATCCCCCTTTTTTACCTCCCTCAATTTAGGTTTGAGGCCAACTATTAGAAAGAGCTCTTTGAGTCGGACGCGAAGTTACGCTTTCTTCTAATCCGCATCCGCATTCCTTCTAAAATAGACACTTTAGCTGAAATTGTACTTTAATGAAATAATTGTAATCATTGCCTTGAAATTTATCGCTGGACTTAAAAACATTTGGAAAGAAGCCGGATTTGGCTGGAAATATTTGTAACTGTTGAAATTTACCTTAGTCGAAGATAAGAACTACTAGTTTCAGCTGTCGAAGTCCAGTCGAATCTCATATTATTATCACATAACATTTATTTGCTAACACACTGACCCAATAAAAAAAGTACAAATATGAATTATACGTGGGTAAGCTGTACGCCTATTGAATGCGCGTTTGCTTGTTTTGAAGTAGCAATTGCATCGTATTTATGTAACAACCACAAGTTTACTATTGGAAATTCTAGTAAACTGCGGACAACTTACATTGTGAAACTTGGCTTGTCACTACACACCGGAAGCGATAGAACAGTCAAAACAATGCCTTGCTGAGGGGTGCAAAGTACTCGACAAGGTCATCGTCACTCCACTGTAAAGATGGGTGCAAATTTTGCTTAATATTGGTTTGTACATACTCGTGTAATGCTTCGTTTGATTCGAATAATTTTAAGATCCTTTTTGAATAATTCTCTGAAAATCCCGTAGTATAGTTGACCTAAGTGTCTTCGTACTGATTCATTTATAGTGAGGGTGCATTTATCCAAAAGTACCTTAAGCTGTTTCTACTTTTAAAGATGGTTCAGCATCACTTCTATAGCTGACAAAAGCTTTAGTGTGTTTTCTGGTTCTTGATGTTTTAGCTTTGAATTTGATACACTCCAGCTGTGTTTTCCTACTTCGTATAATTTATTTATAATTTTACTAATTCGTGGACAATGCCGGTTAATATCTCCGGTTTTCCCAGATAGTAGTTTAGCCTGCTAGGCTGCTTTCCTAAGGCTCGTAATTTTTTTCTTTAGCCTTTGTCCCATTCACAAGCGGTTGCACTATTTTGTTTTATCAAAAATCTGATCTGGATGCAATCGCGAGGCTGTCAAATTCACATCCAACGTGTCAAGCCACTGTTGTTTCGGCCGGCCTTTTGGTTACTTACCTTGACTTCGATGCTCAGACGATGTTAGCGAGTTGAGTTGCGTTGATACGACGAACCCAAAGAACACCAGTTGTGGAACGCCGTCTCTTTCAGACAGAGACACCAAGCGGTTTTGATATACCTGTCACACTTCGAACTTTACTCTTTGGATCGTGGTGGAGTAATTGAACCCGCGAGTTCTTCTGGTAGTAAGTGTTGTCGTAGAGCAGATGAGTTCGTGTGGCACACGGTCAAATGCTTTTTCTAGATCCAGAAATGCGATATAAAGACGGCGATGCTTCTCACGCTGTTTCTCCATGAGTAACAGGGCAGCATGTATTGCGTGAGTAGTTTCGCAGTTCTTGACAAATCCGGCTTGGTTCACGGTTATTTGAAAGGTTTCGGGAATATGCTTGTGAAGAATGCTTTGAAAAATTTTCATACTGTGGGAAAGATCGGATGGCCATTTGAACATTATACTGTGGATTTTTTCTAAGGCTCTCCTTGGTGCGGTTAAACAACTCTGGGTGCGCTTTGGTTCTCATTTCCTCAGAAAGCATCCTGTACTGTTCTATTCCTTGTAAATTCGCCTAGTATAGTTCCCAAATCGTTCCTCTTCTATCCTTCCCAATTCCACATGACAATTCTGGTCCATAGAGACTTTTATGCTTCCATCTTAATTAGCTCATTCCTGCTTTATTGCCTTCCTGTTATGGGTTACAAATCTTCAAAGTTATTCTAGTTCTCTTACATATATTTTTGACTTGCATCTTTTGGGGTAGCTTTTGGTTTAGTGTAATTTCCAAATATTTGATCCTTGTTTAACTCCGGTGTCGTGTAGTTTAATGGCCCTTAGGTGATCAAAGCTATGCTCCCTAGTGAATGGTACTATGGCGAATTGAATAAATAGAATTGGTGTACAGTCCTGCTATCCTAAACTAGGTAATAGTTATTCAGAATCTACGTTGGATTCTGTCACATAGGCTGCTCTCATATTTACCCGTACAGGTTTATATAATATCGTCAGGGTAACTCTGGATCCTTGTTACAGTGTTGATTAGCTTTTCTAAGGGCCTGTCAAATAGCATATTTCATACCGGTGATGCATGTGGACTTGGGTTTTATTGATGAACTTGTACATGGTGTTACTTTTACTGATCTTTTTCTCACACTTTGCCCATTCAGAACGCCAAAGTGTTCTCGACCCCTTCCTGATAAGGATATTTTGTATTTGCACATATCTTGTGTTGTCGAAAAAACTTTCGATATTCATAAACTCCTCTTTGGTGTTTGTTGCGCCACATAGTATATCGGCCAACTCATATAGGGAAGTTTGTGCTGATTCCCTGTTCGGTAAGCATGTTGGTAGGGATGTAGCGAATTGCACTTTAGATTATTAGTTCTGATACAATTGTCTAGTACCTTCTCCACTGTTTTCAATGCGAAGAATGCTAGGAATCTGAGCTCAAAAAATTTAGGCAGCGAGGATCGGAATGAAGGCCACTTTTGCCCGTCTTAAGGACTTGGTATATATATCCAGGGTACACCCCTTCTTATCATTCTCAACAGGCTGGCTAAGATGATTTCTGTAGTAACTTTGGGCATGTCGACTAGGTAGTGGATATTTTTGTTCACTACAAGAAAGTGCGGCTGAATGACGCTTTTGGGGAAAAAATTAGGTTGTGAGGTTTTAAGTTTTAAGTCAAGTGGGATTTCCGAAAATTTCACATAACTAGGTAGTGAATTCTCAATGTAGTTTGAGTTGATTTTGGAATATATTTGCTTTTACTTATTGAACTTCTTTATTCTTGTTGTTGCACTTCATATTGTAATTCAGTTTCTACTTTTTGGAGCAATTAGCAGTTGCCCCGTTTTTTGTTTTAAATTAGGAGATTGGAAAGGCTTCATGTATACTTAAAGAAGCAAACCATTCTGAAAAACTAACCACCGCAAAAATCTGAAAGAAATATGTTATTATCCGCCATCCTTCCTTTTCCAGCCAGAATAGTGGTACGTTGAGTACCACTATTCTGACATCTTTTTAAAAAAAGATAAAAATATATTGAAATATTTGAAAGTTTACTGCAAACCTATCTTAAACTCAACCTAGGATCACAAAAGTGATATAGGTTATAGGTTATAACATGAAGCATGAACATGAAATGATACTGACATGATACGACTGGAAATCTAGCTATTATTGACAAAAGTTAAACCGGAGGAAAATTATTCCGTTCGAGTAAATTTATGTGTCTCTAAGACGTGTCATTCATATTAAATGCATATGCACACTGAGGAAAAAGTTACTTACAAATATACCAGAATATTCCTACCTAAGAAATCTACAAAACCTTTCATGTCTTAAACGCTGAGCCTGTGCTTTCTATTTTGCTTTTGAGTTTTACTAAAGTAACTGCTTCAAAGATATTATCAGATTAGATTAGAATTAAACGATCTTTGAGATTGAGCTGGTTATTTATATGATTCAAATATTTGAAGTTCTTGCTTTAATCGGATTTGATTCCGAGAATTTATGCAATTTTTATAATCTCTTATGACCTGATCTTGTTGGCTAATATGATTGATGATATTTTCGGATTGTTTTATAATTTTTACGTTTAATTTAGATTGGTGAGTTATCTGGACATTTAATTTTTTATTATTTAGTATTTTGTTTATTTCTTTATTCGCTTTAATTGCATCTTCTGCTTGCAGATTAACAGTAATGTATTCGATGATTGTTAGCAAAGCGTTTATCAATCCTCGCTTGGTTCGTTGCTGAGGTGTTATTTTATTGTGAGAAGTTTATTATTAACTTTCCCAAGTTTGTTTCTTTTTAAGGTTTTGTGTGAAACAAAACCTTATTAGAATCGATTCGATGTCTGTCTGTCCGTCTGTCTGTCTGTCTGTCTGTCTGTCTGTCTGTCTGTCTGTCTGTCTTTTTTTTTTTTTTTTTTTTTTTTTTTTTGAGGAGGTGGAAATCTTCAAAAGACACTGGTCTGGACACACCAGCGTGTGGGATTTTTACCCACTAAAACCACCCCCGACTCCCCCCCTACCCCGTGGAACCACCTTTAGGTATTACATCACGGGGCGGAGTTAGCTTAGTTTAGCTAGGTCTCCTTCCGTCTTCCCGCGGGGTCCGTAACCGCGCCTTCCTCACTTCTTCTGCTTTTCGCAGTTTCTCCTGGATCACTGCGATCATGAAATTGATCGCATCCCAGTCTTCCTGGCAAGCTACCATTCTCCGGACAAAATTTTCCGGTGATAGCACTTCACCTAGAGTTTCCTCTAGGTTCCTCCTTTCTTCCACGAACCTAGGACATTGGAAGAATACGTGCGCTGGGTCTTCCGGGACCCCGTCGCAGTTTGGACAATTAGGCGAGGTGTCCAATTTAAACCTGTACAGGTATTGACGGTATCCTCCATGGCCGGTGAGAAACTGGGTGAGATTATAATTGATCTCCCCATGCTTTCTCTCCAGCCACTCCCTGATGGAAGGGATCAACCTGTAAGTCCAACGACCTTTTTCTGACTGGTTCCATCGCTGTTGCCACCTGCTTATGGATCTCTCTCTTTCGGCTTTTTTCACCTGCGATAAGGGAGAGATGGACCTGGTGTTATAAATGTTCATCATTTCGGTTGCCAGGATGTCAATTGGCATCATTCCCGAGATGATGAACGCTGCATCGTCTGAGACGGTCCTGAAGGCAGAACACACCCTTAAGGCTGTTCTTCTGTAAACCCTACTCAGTTTATATGCATTTCCTAAAACCTGCAGCGCGTTTCCCCAAACTGGGACTGCATACAGCATGATAGAACTCACCACCTTGGCTATGAGCAGCCTGCAAGTATGCCGCGGTCCTCCTACGTTCGGCATCATCCTTGCGAGAGCCATACTCGTGGTGGATGCTTTTTTACAAGTATGCTCTATGTGCTGCTTAAAATTGAGTTTTCCGTCTATCATCACCCCCAAGTATTTGATGGCCGGCTTGGAAGTGATGATACGATCCCCGATTCTGACGCAGGCGTAATTTCTTTTGCGGCGCTTAGTGATGAGGACCGCTTCCGTCTTTTCCTCCGCGAGTGCCAGTCCAGCACTTTCCAGCCAAGCCTTAACAGCACTGATTGCTTCGCTTGAGTACAACTCAGCATCCTCGAGATGCTTTGCGACCACAACCAGTGCTATGTCATCGGCGTAACCCACCACCGTGGCCTCCTCCGGAACCGGAAGGTTAAGCACATCATTGTACATGATGTTCCACAGTAGTGGGCCCAGTACAGAGCCCTGTGGGACACCCGCGGAGACAATGTACTCCTTGGGTCCATCATCGGTATTATACCACAATGTTCGCTCGTGCAAATAGCTATCTATGATAGTGGCAAGGTAGGTGGGAACACCAATCGTCGCCAGAGACTTTCGTATAAGGTTCCAATTGGCCGAGTTAAAAGCATTCCTCACATCCAGGGTGACCACCACACAATATTTGCTGGTAGAACCCCTTCCGTGAATTGCATTTTCGGCCAAGCCAGTAACCATTTTGATGGCATCAATGGTTGATCTGGCTTTGCGGAACCCATACTGCCTATCTGAAAGGCCGCCTTGGCTCTCGACGACTGGGAGCAGTCTATTATAAATAACCCGCTCCAACATTTTTCCCATAGTGTCTAGAAGACATATGGGTCTATAGGAGGACGGTTCCCCTGGCGGTTTGCCAGCCTTAGGCAGCAACACCAGCTTCTGCCGCTTCCACGTCGCTGGAAAGATACCCTCGGACATGCACGCTTCGAACAGCTCCGCGAACATATCCGGTCTACATTTGACGGCAAGTTTGAGCGCCTTATTCGGTATGCCGTCCAGACCCGGGGCTTTGCTGTCGCCTATTCGACTGCAGATCTCCAGCAGCTCGTCCCTGGTGACTGGTGGAAACGGCGTCACATTCAGGGGACGCTGGAAAGTGTTAGTACCCCGCTCCTGCTGGGGAAATAACCCCTGGATTATTTTCAACAAGAGCATAGGGCACGTGATCTGCGGTGATGATCGGCCTCTGAATCGCCCTGTCACGATTTTATAGGCGCTACCCCACGGATTTATGTCCGCTTCTAAACAGAGCTCCTTGAAACATTTCCTCTTACTCCGCTGGATGGCGAGCTTGAGGTTCTTGCGGGCTTCCCTATAGGCATACTCCTTTTGCCTTTGATCGATCCTACCTGTTGCCCTCTGAGCCGTTCGTCTGGCTCTGTGGCAAATCGATCGAAGACTGGCAAGTTCACTATTCCACCAATAATTGGGTCTTCTAGTGTAGAATGAGCATCTCCTAGGCATCGACGCGTCACATGCCTTGGAGACGCTTTGTGTAACATGGAGAGCTCTATCCGTGGACGTGCCGGCTTTGCTAGGCAGGTCTAGCCACACTTCCATGAATGTTGGCTCATCCATCGCTTTTGCAGACCATCCTGGTGTTCCTCTGGATTTCGGCTCCCGGGGTGCGGGTCTCCTGCCTTGTGGCTCGGTCCTTAGTTCAAAGGTGATCGCCTGGTGGTCGCTGTACGTGAAGTCCTCGCTAACTTGCCAGGACATGCCACGTGCCAGCGCAGGGCTGACAAAAGTCAGATCTACAATTGAACCAGTTCCCCCCTTCCGATAAGTGTTTACATTGCCTTCGTTGGCCAGAACTACATCTAACTGGGCAAATGCTTCTAATAAGCACCGCCCCTTTGCATTAGTCTCTTTGCTGCCCCACTCGATAGCCCACGCATTAAAGTCACCGGCTATCACCTTTGGACCTCGTCCCCTTGCGTCATGAACAAGATCATCTAACAATTCTTCAAACTCAGGAAGTGTGAGGCTCGGTGGAGCGTAGCAGCTGTATACGAATATACCGCTTATTTTCGCCCACACAAAGCCACTAGCCGCCTGACGCATACTATATTGTATGGCTTGACGACCGCACGCCCATATCGCCGCTCCACCACTCGCATCTGTGACCCATACACCACCGTCAAGATTTCTGTACGGTTCACTAATGATAGCAACCTCCATCGCGGACTCGTAAGTGGTCTGCGCAAGCAAATCTTGTGCGACCCTGCAATGATTTAGGTTTATTTGTATTAACCTCATTTTTTCACTGCAGTTAACGCCTTCCTAAATTCTGGGCATTTACCACTTCCGGCAATATGCCGGTTATCCCTTCCCTCCTTTTCTTCGCACAGAATGCATTTGGGGTCTCTATTGCACTCCTTGGCAATATGTCCTTTTTCCCCACACCGTCGACATCGATCGGACCGATCGATGCCGGTAGTGCATGCCTTCGCGAAGTGTCCAAACATTAGGCATTTGAAGCACCTTTTTAAAGAGATCTGTTCCCTTAGTCGGCAAACAACCCATCCAATCCGAACCTTCCCCACGGCCAACAACTTCTGCGCTGACTCTACTGGCAGTCGCAGTGTGGCCGTTTGAGTACCGCCATAAGCTTTTCTAAGGCTCACGATAGATGCTTCCCCAAATTCCTCCAACTTGAATTGTTCCTTCAAGGCAGTGCAGATCTCTTCTCTGGATGTTACCTCATCGAGATCCTTGCACTGGATATAGATCTCATGTTTTTGGGAACGAACCGCGACATTTTCCCCAAGTGAGTTTAAAACTTGGTTACGAAAGCCGTCAGTTTTCCCCACGCTGGATTTTTTTCAGTTCAAACATGAGATCCCCTTTCTGGGTCCTCCGGATTTTGCTGACATTTCCGCCTAGGTCTTTTAGGTCGGGGTCAGATTTCACCTTCTTTAGTATCTCCGCATACGTTAGATGTCCTTTGCTGGAGATTACAATTGCCTCCGGGCGAATTCGCATCTTTGGTTTCTTGTCTCTTTTCTTGTTCACGACCTTAGTCCAACGACCGCTCTTATTTTCTCTCGGTTTCGCTTCGCTAGCCGACGTTCCTACTTTGGGCACTTTGGGCCCTTCTGAACTTTTAGTTCCGTTTGTTGGACTAGTCGAGACTCCTTTCTTCCTTTTTGGTGCCTGTTGATTCACCAAAGCTTCGCCCTCTTTGTCTCGCACTCGCTTACTTGATCGAGGATCGGTGACCTTCTGCTTTGGTGTCACTTGGGTCGCCTGTGACACTGTTGAGGCTGGAATGTCCGGCTTTTCTTTAGGCTTTGTTACTTCTTCCTGGGACCTACTGTAAAGCACCCTGATGGCTCTCACCATGTTCTTGATGGCTTGGTGCACGTTGTGCTTGTCCTTGATGAATTCGGACAGCTCAACTATTTTAGTCCCAAGCTGCATAAAAGGTAGTTCTTCTGGGTCAGGGCTCTGTTCTCGGTGAGTCCTGGCCAGACTACTCCTTTTACTGGCTCCTTCACATTTTTCAATTGCTGAGCTCCCATGAGCTTTCTCTTTTGCCGGCTTTGATATTGGAGGAGATCGTAAAATTGATGAGCTTCTCCTGAATGGATCTATTTGGTGCTGCTGGAGTACCTCTTGATCAGATCCGATGGGTGTCGAAATCGCCTTTTTTGGCCAGCTATCTCCTTTTAGTCCATCATTCTTTGCCTTTGCAATTGGTGTTCTTGGCAGAGTCGTGCTTCGTTTGAACACCTCCTTCTCCAAATCTAAAACACTTGTAGTATTAGATGCAACGGTGGCCAAGTTGTCCACCACCGAGGCACTGCGGTCGAGGGATATCGACGGCCGGGAGCCCGCTTGCTCACTCCCAAAAGCCGCCGGTACTGGGGTTCCGAGCCCCTGCACCGTAACTTTACTCCTTCTCAATTCGTCCATGTTGGTTTTATTTTCTGGGTGTCCTTCCCATAGCCATTTTGGTCCACGCACCAGAGATGAGCAAACACTAGCCCATGCACAGTCAGAAAAGAAAAGTGCATGAACACATATTTACACATCAATAGGTATGCCCCTATCCGCCACCTGGGGTCGCGCCTGATGGGAGATCTGGCCACTCCTCACAGACTGTCTGTCTGTCTGTCTGTCCGTCTGTCTGTCTGTCTGTCTGTCTGTCTGTCACAGCCGATTTATTCGGAAACGGCTGGACCGATCGTCACGAAAATTGGTAGGAGTATGTAATCTGCCGTTCCCTTTACATGCAGCAACTGACGCCATTTTGTGTTAAGTTTAAGGGGGGGCTTTTCATACATGTGAAAGGAGGGTGCAAAATTTTTTTTCACAGAATGTAGCCATGTAGGGTATCAAATGAAAGGTCTCAATTAGTACTTTTCGAAACTGGTTCAATATTTGATGTTGGGGGAAACATAGGGGAGTGAGGGCTCAAAATATGACCCCCAAAAAGTGTAACAGGTCTCGTTCTCAGAACCTATCCAACCGAAAAATCTGGAAAAAATCACAGTGATGCATCTCTACGAAATCTAGGCCTCCGGTTCCGATATCTGCACAAATAAAGTTAATAATGGTATATTTCCACATTTTAGAAATTTACCCGGCACCCCCCCTTATGTTCATCCCAGAAGTACAAAATTTAGCATGCGTATAGTGAAGAACATAGTGCACGGTTTGGTCAAGTTTGAAGAAAATCCAAGTATTACTAACAAAGTTATAGGGGGTAAAACTTTACCATGTTTTGTGAATTTCGTGCACTCTACAACCCGCATGACGTCATCATCACATATCATTTCGTCAATACCACAACGAAATGAGTTGTTATGGATGGGGTCGTAAAGAATTATTTTGTTTTAGTTTTTTAATCATTTGTATGTGAATATCAATTACTCCAACCAGACATGTGTGTATGTAGGTATATAGTATATGCGTGCTAATGAACTTTGCGGGTAGTACCTAATTCAGATAAATATAGGAAGTAAATCGGAAATATGGGTACGATCAATTTATATACGTGCATATGTGTGTAAAGTATTCGGAAATAGACAGTTTGTTTGTTTAGGGTGAGCGTAATGTGTACGTATGTCTCGTAGTTTGGAAAAATATAAAGGATTATGTTGGATTTGTAGGTATATACGGATAGAGAAATGTGCGTTGAAATTTCTTACATAAGATGAACACAAAACCTTTATACCTGAAGTGCGAGCTTCCGGTATTCCGACTTGTTTTATTGTATTATTTCCAGCTTCGATATTATTTTTAAATGATAAAAGTAAATTTTATATTTTTGGTATTTTTCTGGGTAATTTTCCAATAGGATAATATGGATTAGATTTTGATGAGATATAAAGATTCGGAATCAAAGAATGCACAACATCGAATCGCACTGGTCAAACGAAAACAATAAAGATATGAGACTACAACTTTGAGATCGTTGAAAATTTCTCATATCTAGGCTCGAAAATCACAACCGATAACAGCTATCATGATGAAATCCACGCACGGTTGTTGGCAGCCAACAGAACCTATTTCAACTTACAAAAAGTTTTTTCGCTCGAAACGTTTCACCATAGAGCCAAAGCTCTGTACAAGACTGTGATCTTGTCAGCCCTTATGTATGATACAATATTTCTCAGAGGATTGCAACTCTTGGCCGTGTTCGAGAGAAGAATCCTCCGAAGAATTTTTGACTCCCTACATGAGAATGGACGATTCCGTAGCTTACATAACGACCAAATCTATTAGCGATACCTCGATGTTGCTCGTCTGGTGTGGTTAACCAGTTCACTATTCCACTAGCGGTTGGGTTTTCTGGTATCTCCTCAGCATCGGGGCGTCGTATATTTTTGCGATGCATTATATTATATGGGGGGCCTCTTCATGATGGCGCTCGCTTACGTTTTTTAAGCCATGCCTTCATGATTATTTACCTAATCACTATTTTTGCAGATCAATCTAACACGCTTCTCGGTTTTGGTATTGATTTTGAAGATGCGATCCGCGCTTAGAGGTTCCCTCCATGGTTCACATACCCTCCTGGTAGTAGCTGCGGATGTAGTCTTCGCTAGCGTGCTGGGACATGTTACAAGCAAGTACAGTGCAGACATTTTTTTCTCTACTACTCCATTCATGTTAAAATCACTGACAATCGAGCCAAAGCAAATTCGGGTAGTGAATATTAGCGACCTCGACTTTTGACAGATAGTTTGCGTAAGCAAGTTCTGAGCAGTTTTGCAATGACTGAGGCTTATTTGCTTGAATCGAAAAATTTATTTGATAATCGTATTTAATTAATTTCATTCTAACATCAAATTCCGGTTAAAATTAAGCAATATACTTGTTATCCCATCGTTCCTTTCTTTCGCCGCATATGCTTTGAGGTCCTTTTTTTTGTATTCCTTGGCAAAATATCTTGTCCATCAAACCTTCTGAGTGGAGTGTGTCAGTTGAAAATCGCTAGAATGACTACCCAGGTTGTGTCCAACCATGAGGAAAGGGATATCCAAAAAATCTCATCGCTCTCCTGAAGTGTTCCCTTGACATATACTAGCCTCTGCGCTAACACGACTTGGAAACATGGACCATAATTTTGGACACTTCAGTCCGGTCACACATTATGTATAAAACTTAACGTGTTTCATGTATACATGATCAGTTGGAAATGCAACAGAATCTGGAGAAATTGGAGGACGCTTGCATCATGAACACTAACAGACGCACGGGATTGTGGTAGATCAATTGAACCTAGCACACGAGTTTTTCTGGCACTAAGTGTTGTCGTAGAGCATCACAGATGAGTTCGTGTAGGACATAGTCAAACGCTTTCTCTAGATCCAGACATGAAATGTAGAGACGGCGATGCTTCTCATGGTGTTTCTCCATGAGTAGCGGCGCAGCCTGTATTGGCTCAGCAGTTCCACAGTTCTTCACAAACCCCCCCAGATTTACGGTTAATTCAACGATTTCGCAAATATGGTTGTCAAGAATGCATTAAAAAATGTTCATGGTTTGTGGTAGTAACTGGATTGAACGGTAATATGAACATTCTGCTGCATTATTTTCCCATATTGGAACCTTGGTTATTTCTTGCCAGTCAGATGGTGTTCCCCATTAACCCGATTAAAGAGTGCACTGACACACGATGTTGGGTCCTAGCTCTTCCATTCCAGAGCGCAAATGCGACGTCGTCAGGTCCGGTGGCTTTCCCCGATTTCATTCGTTTTGTTGCTTCTTCGATTTCAGTTGCGCAGGCAGGTGGAATTGCTTCAAATGTTGGCAATGTGCAATGTGGTAGTGGAGAATGAAAAAATTCGTCATCTATCCGTCGGGGCTCGACGATCGGTAAGCAAAGTACCGTTCTTGTATTAACGCAGCGGAAGTGTTCGATACCGTGTGTGTGCTCACGTCGGCTTTTGACAAGTCGATACAGATCTATCTTGCCATCCCGAGTGCCCAGTTTATCCTAAATTTCTTTGTAGTGGACTGCACGTGTGATAGGGCTCACTCTCCCTGCTAGTATGGCCATTAAGGTTGCCTGCAGTGATGATATAGTCATTAGCAGGCACGTTGAATCGAGAAGTTGCCAGAAGGTATCTTTCTTCGCATCAGGTCGATAGTACGATCAGTTTAAATAATGGTGAGCTTCATCAGCTGATCATCAAATCGTTCGACTTCTTTAGTGGTATCACGGAAACCCTGTGAGTTGGCAATGCCAACACCGTATTGGGTGTATGAGCTAACAAAAGTTTATAGTCATTTTTACCGCGCTCGGGTTCCATGTCGCAGCTTTTGGCATCACACCATCGGGTTTCTTGCATGCATGGGTGTTCACAGTTCCCACCTTCCCACCAAAGTTGGTATTAATGGCAATTAATTTGTATAGTAGTTTCTGAGAAAAGTGCATGTAATAGACAGGCAGAGAGACATACAATAAACATATTTTAATCAGGTTTTGCTTCACAGAAACCCTTAAGAACAAAAGTAACCTCGGGGTGATATATGCATAAGCAATGGGGTGTATCGAAAGCTTGGCTAGAGCAAAGATATGCAAGAGTGCATCGATGTAACATTTCAGTGAAGCTGCACGAAAGATAGGTGCTATCGGATTTGCACGCTTTACTACCGGCACTTTACAGGCTGCTGAGACAGTTTTTCCTTCGTGGTCAATCGGGCAGTTATTTTGCCCATATTACTTCGCTTATTGCAACTAGTGCCCAATGTGGATAAGACCAACTTCGTTTTTCCATAGCTGGATAGAGATAGCATTAGCTCTTCAACTAGGCTTCAGGTACAATTGTCTTCATTTTAAAGTTTTCGCTGCACGCCTTGTTCTGCAAGTTTTTCTTTATCTAATTCCATTTCTACCTTGTGGAGGAAAATTGTCTTCCCTGTTGTTCCGTGAATCATTTATCATTTGTGTGTTCATCTTGACTTTTATTATGTAGAAGATAATTATCTTCCAGAAATCTCTGGAAATCTGGCTATATACTGGAAGGTATAGCTGGTCGAGCCTCTGAGGAATGTCTTTCCCTAGTTTTTTGTTCTATCATTTTCAAAAGCTTTATATTTTCCCTATAATGGACCATACTAAACATATACCGTCTTCAATAGTTTATGCAAATTCTTTTCGCCAATTTTAGACAAGAAAAATTAGATTCGTGCGATTCCATTTGTTTGTTGACCTAAACCTGGGGAGAGGGATACCCCACAGGGAGAGTCCGATTTCATTCTTCTGATATGTAGTGCATCTACTCTTTTTGCATCACATACCAACATTTTGGGATTGTAGTGGGCGTCCTTTTATTATACAGCTCGACAGTCCCTAGAGAAGCAGCAGTTGAAATATGAAGGGGAGGCCTTTTCCGATTTCGTCAGTTTCTGACATCACTTCTACGCTAGCTTTGGGGGATAATTAGTTGCTTACAAAGAATTTTGGCTGGACTGAGCATGGTCAAATTTGGGACGGGATGAATCCTTGACCAGCCTTGTGGAAACGTTGGTCGCGAATATGGGGGTGCAATGGTGTGCTTTTAGGAAGTGTTTAGCCTTTCGCGAGTGGTAGAATTGGTGCTTGGATTAAATTTAGACTTGCGGTTTCGGCTAATTAGTTTCAGTTTCCCCGGGATGAAATTTGGTTAATAACCGATGGAAAGTTTCTCTGTTTTTGTTTGACAGTGCCTTGAAGCAGCAACGATTTTTGGTGTTAAGGTCTAAACCTATTATAAGGAACCAATCTTTACCTCGTGCTCGTAGTTGAGATACGCTGAAGGAAAGGATGTGTTGGATGTCACAGTTATAGAAGGATTGGTCAGGGCAGTAAGCAGCAGCAGCGAATACCGAAGATGATTGGATTTTTAAGGGAATAAGGTTAACTTCAATAAACTTGAATCAATTAGGACGAGGGAAGAGTTGGTTGCAGAGAAATTTCTCAGAAATAAGGATGGGCGTAGCACAACAGATAAGCTTGAGGTTTGGATTGGGAAAAGTTAAAATTTGGGAAGTTCAGTTTTTTTGCTTCTAGTGCAGTCTACTTGCCTGAGAATTTGGCCTTTGATGGACTGCTCAACTTAATGATGCTAACATCTATTGTTGGAAGTCACGATTCCAACCATCGCGTTGAACATCTATATGGATTTCGACGATTTCCAGGTGAAGTAGAAAAATCTAAATTGTAAAAATTAGTATGATTTACCGGTTGGGATCAGGTGGGACCTATGATGTGTGAAAGCGGAATAGAGGATAAGTCGACTTATTCAGGTGTTAGGGTTGGGATGGAGGGTAAGTTCATGCTTGTTCTAGAGCTCCGGTAAAACCCTGATTAAGTTCTGCGATTTCAAGAGTTTATGGGGTGTCATCCCCTCTACAAATTTTGGCGCTTATTTGAGTACTTTACAACATTTTCCCTGACTCTAAGCCTGGTCATATTTCATGCAGGGGTAGGATAGGTGTGAGTTAAATACTGCGTGTTTTGATGAAGGCAGCGCTTTGGTTAGTAAACGAGAAGCCAAATGTCAGAGGTCTAGCTGGTCGTTCATAGTCTTCGTCTAAGTTGTGACGAATGGTTTAATGCAGGTGATAATGCATGCTCGTTGAGGTTTCAGGTCATCTATGATTTTCGGAGGGGAAGGAAAGAATGAAAACCTCTAAGAAAGTGAGCTGTAGTTTCTTATGAAGGGAAGGTATAGGTGAAACACTTGTTACTACTCTCTACCAGGATCATTTTCACCGTAGATTAGTGTTCGGGCGTATTGGAAAGCATCCGATGAGATTACTTGATTTTTTATTCAGGTAGTTACTAGTTATTATGGAGAGAAAAGCGGATTCCTGGAATTATTGAGTCGTCAAACGACCACATGTGGGGGGGGGGGGACTTTTCGATTTTCCTTTTTATTACTATTATTCTTCATAAAATATTGGTGTTACGTTGTTGATAGTGGTGTGGGGGTGAAGACCTAGCTGGGGCAGATGTGGATGCTACGGGGCTATTGACTGTTGTTTGCGTGGATATTTGAAGCTTCTTTGGGGCCCCATTTCATCTCTACTTCAATTTGTCCGTTTGATTGTAGGCTCCCCGAGGTAAGCTTGATGGTAGCTTCTAGGAAAGCTATTTTTACCTAAAGTCCTCGGATTAGATCTTGCTGGGGCTTGTTTTTGGTCAGCGCTTCGATGAGCGTTTTTAACCCGCTCTTATTGTGGGCTTTCAGGTCCACGCGATGTCCGTTGACATCGACGGCTCCCTCGTCCTCGGGTCCTCATATCTTGAGGAGGGTGCTAACGCATCCTCTGCGACGCTTACTTCCGTCGCCGACCGAAAACCGATCTCTGACGGGAGTGCAGATTAATTTTGCTTCCCTTCTTTTTAAAGTTTTATGTAAAATAAAACCTTATTAAAATCGGTTTACCGTCGGCCTGTCTATCTGTCTGTCTATCTGTCCCTCACATGCATTTCTCTCGAAGATGGTTGTAGCGATTCATGCCAAATTTGGCGGAAAGGTGGGAACTGTGAACGCTCACACATACAGTGAGTTATATAATTCTACGACGAATATAAGGGGGATCCCAATACCTGCATTTTTTTTTCATCATATATTGTCATGTGGGCTATCAACTGAAAGGTCTCGGTTAGTACCTTTCGAAGCCGGTCTTAGTTTTGACGTTTGCTGGAGAGGTGGGGAGTGCGGGGGGTTGAAAGTGATCATTTCTTTAACGGACCCATTCTCAGAAACTACTCAACCGAAAAATCTAAAAGAAATAAACAGCGTGCCACTATATGCTTCCTAGGCTCGGAAATGCCCTACATACCGATATCTGTTCAAAAAAAGTTAATAATAGTATATTACTATAATTTTTAGTAATTGACTGCAAAACCCCCTTTAAGTTCACGGTAGTACCACAATTGGGCAATGTAGCCTATAATAGGGAGCATGATCCTGCCAAGCTTGGTGGAAATCTAAATCACTATTACTAACAAAGCTATAATAGGTTAAAGTGGTTGCTTCTATGCAAATTCAAGACTTTGAATATCACTTGAAAGTGGATAGTTTCACGCAATATATGCATATATTATATTATGTGCTACGTACTAATGGGACAAATGCACACTCAAATCTCTTTATAAACTCTTCATACCTGAAGCGTTCAGCTTCCGGTTTCCTGACTTGTTTAAGTAAGCCACCAGTCTCTCTCGAATTTCGATCTTTGTTTTTTTCTTCCTCAGTCTGCTTTGGATGGGCGACATTGCCTCCTAAATTTATTATATTAGCAGAATCCCTCGGAGTGAGATTCAGCCACGCCTGCACTGCACACGCCATTTCACGAATTTTTGATTTAATGAATAGATAGAGGACAAGTCCTTTAACACAATATAACACCTTCATGGCATTTCCGAAACACCATATCACTAATATCACTTGCTACACTTTACGAACGCCCGTATGACGGAAAAGACACCATACATCCGTTTGCTAGATAATCGTAACCGGAACTCCTACTGATTGTGGGGGTGGGTCTCATTCCCTTTCATATATTGTTAAATATTCTAGAAAGGAATACGAATAGTTTATTAGAAAATGAAATTTTTATAAGGAACTTCTTACCAACGTCCTAGTTATCTGTTATCAAATGTTCTAACTAAAAGTTCACCCCACTGTTATACAAGCTTTGTATCTTCCGCACGAAGGGGTGTGCCAGGCAGTTCTTCTTAACCAGCGTTGGCGTCCTGAACTTCACCACCTTCTATTGTACAGGAGGAGGAGGAATTATGTAAACTTAATGCGCCCGATGTCAAACAAGGAATAGGGATCATCTGATTGGCTCATCTGTGCTGAAATTGAGTGGACTTTATCAAGACAAGATATTAGACTCTTGTCTTTCATTTAATTTATTATTTTTGACTTTCAATCCTAAATGAGAGGTAATCGGTTTTTCCTTAATGAATTGCCATTTCTATAGCAAAATCCCTTTTTTGGTAACAAAATTATACATTTTGTGGAAAAAGCCCTGTGGTAGCCCCTTCGGAATCGTATTATACTAGGTTAAATTCGTGTCGATGGGTGCATACATGAATAGTATTTCCAAAGTTTCACTACACGTTTTTCCACTTTTCCAGACTATGTAAACGAAAAAATCCCACGAAAAAGTAGAATGTATTGATTAAACTTGTAGAGAGTCCTTGAATGGTTTTCACATAATGGCTAGTTAAGGTTTTTTGATTCCTCGATAAGGGAGGCGTTTTTAATTCAATCTGAACTCTGCTCTGTTAGCGAAACTTATTGTTCAATTTGTAATTGATTACTGTCCCCAAATTCAGAGAGCTAATTTCGTGTACTCATTTCTTTGTTGCTAGAAGTTATTTACTGCAGGAAATAAACCTGCTGGGAATGTAAAGTCAGATGACATTATCGACAAACGACAAAAAAATAAATTTCCGAGCAAAAAGTTTTCTATTTTCATCGTCTTTCCGACATTTCTGTAGGAGTTTCTTTTATGTATTCGTACATGAATTCAACTGTCGTTAAAAGATGTCAAAAAATTTCTGACTCATTTTACAGAGAAAACTTTGGAATTTGTTGAATTTATTTGAAATATATTGGATCAACTTAAAAAATGAGAGTAGAAAAACGGACGTTCGTGCTGCGGCTGCCTTTGAATGATAAACAGGTCAATAAAAAGTCTTTGGTCATTTCTAGATGTACAAGAAAAGTTTTGATTGTTGAGTCAATTGAAGTGGAATTTTATTTCATGGAAATGCATGTTTAGAACCACGAAGATATCTGTGACGAAATGTTACTTTTAAACGCAGTTTAGGCTTAATGAATGTGATATTAGTGCCGTTGTTATATTAATTTCAGTATTTTTATTAGAAAACTTGGGGAATATGTGTGGTTTTTCGGTAGGGTAGGTAGATTTGCTTGCACATTGAATGTTGAATTCCCGGTACCTGTTGAGTTACGAGACAACTTATCATATATGGTCTCGAAAAGTTAGACATATCACTAGTCTAAACCCCTCAACACAACTCCATTACTCAGCGGTCCTCACACTCTCCCTGACAATGCTTTTCGGGAATAGATTCTTCGTGTCTAGAAAGTTACCGACAAATTCCATCGCACCTTCCATAATAAAAAACATGTAATTGTAATTGGCTTCAACTACGATTCTCTCGCTGAAGACACAGTCAGAGAATCGTGACGTCCCAATCTTGGGTGAGTAAAATTGAAAACTTCGATGCCTGTTTAGAATCTGGTTACGGAAATAAGCAATCTCATTATGTTTTCGGTTCAACCCCGTTCATAAGTTTCTGACATGCCGCGCAGTTCATATGCCTCTCAGGAGGTTTCTCCAGCGCACCTCAAATCGATTGCTGATTCCCGTCTTGCGAATCAAGCCACGAAGACTCAATTGACGTGGCTTCAGTCACGAAATATTAGAAGGGGTATACTAGGAACCGGGATAGCCCTCTGAATTTATAATAAACATTCCAGGAGAATTCCTGCTTCATCTACTTTCAACCTAGTTGTAGTAATAGGTCCTCTAGTGGGAGTTTCATTTGGGTAGTGGTTACGTCCGTGGGGGCAAAGAGGTCTTCGAGCCTCAACCGAGAAGTTTCGCTTCAACTCGGGCGCCGTTCTCTTTAGTTTGGTAGAGATTCAGGTATGTCTTGCATCCACTAGTATGAGTGTTATGGCTTGCACTCAATGTAGACTGGTACTGTTGTTACTTGTCGCAGCGGGGTTCTGATTACGGGAACAAAATTAATCCATGTCTTAAGAAAACCATGGGGTTAAGTTCAGCAGGTACTCACATAAAAGCACAAAGGATGTCAGCGAGAAATCAACAGGACCTGGCGATATCGCATCTGAGCTCTGGAAAGTGAAAAGTTGGGACCCAACACTATAACTCAGTAAATCCTTCAATCGCGTTATTGACGAAGAGCACTATCTGATTGGCAAGAATGCACCACGGTTCCAACATGCAAAAAGGAAGGTAGTCCAGCAGAATGTACAAATTATAGTCTATCCGGTTACTGTACCGCGCTATGAAGATTTTTGAATGCATTCTTGTCAACCGCATTTGCGACGGACTGACGTATTACACGCTGCGCGGTTGCCCATAGAGAAACATCGTGAGAAACATAGGCTTGTTTACGTTGTATGCCTGGATCTGGAGAAAGCGTTTGACCATGTGCCACTCGAACTCATCTGGTATGTTCTACGAAAATATTTAATGCAAGAAAAACTCGTGTGCTCGGTGCAATTGTTCTACAATGATCCGAAAGGTAAAGTTTAAAGTGTGGCGGGTGTATCAAAATTGCTTGGTGTCTCTGTCGGTGTTCATCAAGGAACCACCCTCTCGCCGCTCTTCTTTGATCTTGTAATAGACACTCCTGCACCGGACATTCAACGTCCAGCGCCGTATACATTGCTTTATGCAGAAAAGGTTTTCCTAGTATCTCATGGCAAAGCTGATCTTGGGCAACTTGTCCAAAGATAACACGATTTCAAATTGAATATGAGTAAAATTGAATTTTTGACGACCGATCTCTAAGAAACAGGCGCTATCACTTTCAATGGCAGTGACCTGTCCAGAACTGACCTGGATCAATGTAATCTGAAAATGGTGAACTGCGTTATGAAATTGGCGTCCCACAACTGACGTTCTTTGTGATCAGCGTATCAACGAACGTCTCAAATCCAAAATTTACGGTAATGTCATCCGTCCTGTCGACCTCTGTGGTTCTGAGTGTTGGCCGACTATAAAAGGCAATAAGCGATGTCTCGCAGTAATGGAGGTGAAGAAGTTACGCTGAACTAGTGGAGTAACACGAGGTGGTTATATCTGAAATGTCGGTATTTGAAATCGGTATGGGGTATGAAGAGGTGGCTTCAACGAGAATTCACTCCTGCTAACAAGAATTCACTCACCAAGATTGGTCTGAACATCGAAGTAGATAGTAAGCGATCAAAAGGCCGGCGGAAATAATGGTAGCCTGGTACGCTGGATGGGGATTTGAAAGCCTCACGAGTGTATTCAAATCAGGCCTTTGACAAAACAAAATATCGAAACCGATCGCGACGAACCGCATTCCATTCCTCACAAGCAGCGACATTTCTCGCAATTGTAGATGGCATTGTGTTTCTTGACTAGGAATGCGACGTGAACTACAGGTTCGGAACGCTCTTTTTAGTCAATATGACTATTTCTGTTTTTCTTTCCAGCCGAGGACCGAAATCATGGGGCACCATTCGTCCACTTGTGTGAAGCATCAATATGCCAAGCCTACTTTGCGTTTGTTCAATAGTATGCCCGCCAGCAAGTTCTGTAATATTCGTCATCATTTCTTCAGGAAGCGTTTTAAATATCCGACCCTAGGATGGACCCCTGTTGCTCCTCCGATGTGATCTCCATCCTTAGGTGTGTTAGATAATCCCTCGTTATCCGCGATTGATCATCTTGCGAATTCCGTTACCCGTCTAGATATACAGACATACAATTTCGCTCAGTAAACTGCATCCATGACCTCCATGACATCCACGAGGGATCTACCTGTTTTGAAAACGAATTGTCTTGAGGATAAATCGCAGGCAGCAATATTGTCTTGGGAATTCTTCTCCTGACAAACTATCCGCAACTTCCCCGTAATGTTAGGCATATAGAGTATGAAATATGCAGACTGCAACTTAGGGTCTCCATTACCTTTGCCGATCAGCGCGAGCGTTACTATTGCAGGTATGGTCGGCGGTGAAAGGCCAGCTTACTTTCTTTTACCGGATGTCGCTGGGCTCTGGTGCATATTTCCCATTTTTCAAAGAGATGAAGTGTCACTTTCAGCTCTTTATTCCTGATCTGGGCTTCCGTGGTCAAGGCATTATTCTTCGAAGCATTAGGCTTATATCGAAAATTAGGTGCAGTTTCATTCGTTAAATATCGAATTCAGACCAACCAATCATCTCGGTTTGGGCTGAAGTCATGAGTTGTACACAACTCAGATAGTAACTGTCTTGATAAGTTAAGATGCCGTGAAGCTGGGTCCTTCTTTCGGTATGGTTCACTGGTTCGCATTCGGCAAGCTTTTACCCCTGGCGTGAACTGTGCACTGTTACCCTCCAGTTAATGTTGAATTGTCCTAGACTCTCCTCATTTCACCATGAATATCAAACACCGCCCCGACCCGTAGTAAGTCCAACACTGTCGATAGACACGCCACTATTCCTGAACAGAATGCAATTTTCTGACCTAGCTACCAGTACCAACGCCATGATATCTTCTTGTTGGATCTCCGGTAGGTTGTAGATGTGTGCCGATAGTAAAAGCACTTGTAACAAATGTTGGAGTTGTCCATATGGTGTCCCACATATTATTCAGCCAGTTGCGATTTTCTTGCTGTTAGGAACTCCTCTGGCATTGTTTGGCCAATTCCAAGACAGCGAGCTATCCGCTTCTAGAATTTGCCGAGGTGACGGTGTTCTGGGTATTGTTCGTCTCTGGATATTCCCGCTTGATGGAAAATAAAAAGGTCAAGATTTCGGATTTACAAAGTGCACATGCACTTCATGCTATAAGTCAAAGTCTTCTTTCGCAGTAGTCTTTTAAAGATGTAATTGAGTAAACCCTTCCCTGTTGCCTTTGGACAGGAACCTAATTTGTGGATAATTCCACCTGCCTTCCTTATCCGTACAGAAGACGATTCTAGCCCACTGCTCCGTAGCTTGACCTTAAAGCGGGTCTTGCTGAGGATTTTCGTAAAGGTCATGCTACTATTCGATTTAATGAATGTGTAAGGGAGGGGACCTCAATAATAGTCGACGAGTTAGCTGCAAAGAATATGAGCAATTTTCGTTTAGGGTTGAGAAAGCCCTGGGTCTGCGTTAACTTGATAAGGAACCACACTATTTGAAGAGGCATTGCCTCCGGGTTAGGAGGGCAAAATATCTATTATCTAAATGTAACTTCGCGGTGTTTCTAGCGATTAAATTATTTGAAATAATTAAGACTTGCTTTTTTCAACTCGCTAGTAACATTTATTGATCTTGCAAATACCAATATTTCGGGTACCACTTATTCCCTTCATCTGTGCTAACACGATTTGACTTGGACTAGTGATTCTCGAAATGTCGGAATTTGCTAGATCATTATATATCCCAGCTTGTGAGCGGGACAAAGGCTGAAGAAAAGAAGATTATATATCACCAGCGAATTGAAAAAACCAGTTTTAATTATTTCAAAGCATATCTATTTTTTGAAAAATGAAGTCTGGTAATTTTACCCTACCCTTGTATCAGAATGACAGAAAGTGCTTTCCAGATGTTGTTCCCTCTTTTATATGTATTCACAAAAACGACATTGTTGTCGTACCGACGTTCACTTGTCCGTCATTTTCAAGTGGCGAGACAGCTTGTCTTTTTCTGCTCATGAAACGCTTCTTAACTTGACAGAGTTCGTGGTAAGTCAGTGTATGCCCGCGTTTTTTGAGATTGCTGTTTGAATGCCAACGAAATGGCAGTTCGAGTCTATTTTGATCCCTTATATGTTCGATTTATATGTAGCGAATTTGGTTGAAAGTGTCTAGTCTGGAGTGCGATACGTTTGTTTATGGATTTCTTATGAGTCCTTAGCCAGCTGTGCAGTCTCCTTTTTCTATTACCTCAACTGTGTTGCAAAAGTTTTTAAAGCTTCTGTTTTTGCTTTGTTTGTTTGTTGCAAATCGTGCCTCAACTGTTTTAATTTGGAAAGCAGCTCCTGGAAGTCCAACCTTCTCGTCGAATGTTTGACGATTTTTCGGGCTCGCCGCGCACTGTCAACGTCTTTTGCTGGGACCTTGACAACATACTCAATGCTGTTAGGCCAACTTTTCTGCTGATCCTTAGCGCATATCAGCGGAATTCTTCAGCAAGTTAAACGCATCTTTATCGAAGACGCTATCCTTCCATTTTGAACCTGTCAGTTTGAGATTCTGCGAAATTCTGTACTCTTTGATTCAAGCACTACTGCCTGATGATCACTATGGGTGCATTCTGTGCTAACCCACCACCTCATCTTAGGCAGAAGAGAAAATCGTTCGAAAGTGGTGACTCACATGCCCATGAGCTATACCGGCTTAACGATATGTGTTTACCTCACCGTTATTGGCAGTTTTTGATTCCAGAGATGAAAACATTAGCAACAGTAGGTTACGACCCCTGAGGTTAGTATGCTTGCTACTACACGCTGTTAGTCATGCAGTGAAGTCACCACCTGTAATTAGCGGAGCGGAGCGACAGACAACACAACCTATTTCTACTTTCCCTGCTTCCAAAAGCTTCTTCGTACTTTATGCAGGAAGGACAAGTGCCACAGTTTGTATGCTGACTTACGCTTTTCGCGAGGATACCGAAGACGAGGCAGACCCTGCCTAAGATGGAGCAATGGCATAGGCCTGGACGCCAGACAACTTTTAGGGATATCGAATTGGTTGACCTCGGCACAAAACGGGGATGTCTGGAGTTTCTTATTAAGGCAGGCCTAGACCGGATACCGGTTGTTGCCCCGTTGATGATGATGATGATACGGTCTCCGCCTTGGTAGTAAATTCATCGATGTCTCAACATTTGATGGTAACACGAACGGTTAAGGTTTTAATCCTTGCTTGTACGATCAGGGCCTCACCGATGATCCTTCTGAACTCAGCTGATTTTTTTCTGTTTCGCTAAGATAAAGCAATAAATCTCCGTTTTGAGTTCTTCTAATTTTGGGCAGCATTTTGTCAAATTCCTCTATACTTTCAATGGTGTTTGCGGTTCGTGTTCGCTGACGGTCCGTTTTGAGCTTTTGCTTGGTGTTGTTCGAATTTTAAAACTCATTACGTACTCAGGTGACAGGATGCTGCAACTGTCAGCCCAAAGTCAGCAATTCAAACCATATCCCAATTCCGTGTGCCGTGTACGTTGCCTTCCTTGGGTTTATTTTCAGGATGACCTTTCAATAGATTTTTATATCTACAGCCAGGCATGACACAAGAACTTGTTTACCAACGCAAGAAATCGCCGGCACACACTCTTCTTGGGCGCCAATGCATTGCCCGACACTTACGACGTGGAGCTGAGAGTAGGATTTGGGAGCAGAGCTGTAGGTTGTAAATCAGAGTTCATTTCCCAGTTTTTGGTCATACTATACCGTGCCGTGCGGTCTACCATGCTGGGACATATACTACCCTTGATCCGTCTACCATCTCCCCTGTACTGACGTGAATGTTCCAGATCGAGATCCCTATTTGGAAATTTGTCTCGTGACCGCAGAGTACATTAAGTGAATAATTCAGTGCAGTGCTTCGTGATAGGTGACAATTCCGGGTGTGGATATTAGCTCCATACCAGCTTCTAGCCGTTGGCGTAGTTTACCTCGTTTTTAGACCAGAGAGACTAGTTATTCTGCTTCGGCTACAGTTTTTCATTAAGGAACTCCCAGCGATAACCATATGAAGGGGGAGATACGATCGTACACATCACTCCACACTTTCGCTCTGGGAGTTATGCTAGCATTTGACCGATTTTTAAGGCAATATTAGTCCTAAATAGTTTGCACCCTACAAGATGAAACTACAACTTGAAAAGTAACTCTATATCCCAAAAAATCGATTTATGAGTATACAATCTTTTGCTTTGCGGAGAGTAGTTTTATTTTACACGGTAAAGGCATGTGAATGTCCCGCGTAATGGAAGTCCTTGAAGTCAAAGTTAGTAGAGCGTTATAATTTATGTCCTAGATTTTTTTAGATCAACATACATACGTGCGATGGTTAGGAATCGGGAGATAAGTTATTTGCAAGTCGAGTTTGAAAAGCAATTCCAAAATTTTATTACACATTTTGAGAAGCCGAAACCAGATTTTCATGTAAAGTCATAGCTCCTCATTACTGATGAAACTGCTCCTTAAGTTGAAGATAGTAAAACAATCTTCGTCCTTATTCATTAAAAAAAGGTCATGATAAGGCTGTCCAAGTGTGAATAATTATTTTCCTTCTTTCTCCAAATGTCGTCTTAGTGCCCGTTTACGACCAGAAGTTAATATTTTAAGTGATTTTTCATACCCAGGTTACAGGAAAAGAAAAAGCTAAATAAAGAACAGATTGTGTTGCCTTATGTAACTTCCTACCTTGATTTCTCTGTGATGGAAATACCCAAACTTTTTTATAATTTAAATGGGTTAATCAAGAGTTAACCCTTCCTCTTATAGAATCTTTCGCTACCAAATCATTCTACATTCCTAAATTTAGGAAATAAGAAATCCCACGTCAAATCTTGCAAATTATATTAAAGTACGGACTGATTTAACATTAGGGAACATGGTCTTAGTGATACCGTTCACGCCTTGACTAGTGCGGACTAAAATAACAAACTCCTTATCTAAACATCCTCCCGGCCCTTCCATTTAAGATTCATCAAAGTAGATTCCCTGCAAACTGGTAAAATCCTTTAACCTGAAGATTTCCCTAAGGAACAACAATTTGCAAAGCAAACTTTAATTTTCTTCTCGTTTTTTAAAGCGAGGAGCAGCATAAATTATGAAAATAAACACGGAGGCATCAAAGGACGAAAATTAATAGACCAGCCATTTTTTCTCTTCCTCAATTTTCCATTTCTTCATTTCATTTCGCTTCGTCTAATCATTATTATCATTCTTTACAGACAACTCCGCTGGACAAGAGGATTCATAACCTGGACCCAAGGCAACCCATGTTCACGGAACGGAGCCAATTAAAGTATGCAAGACGTCTTGTGGTGAAGCTTGGAAGTGCTGTTATTACCCGAGAGGACAACAATGGTTTGGCACTCGGCCGATTGGCTTCCATTGTTGAGCAAGTAAGTGGCTCTGGTGCCGTACATTTCTATTTATTTTCATTATTAACTTCTGTGAATGTCAGGTTACACTTGGCCAGAATAGATTTAGAGATATTCCAGGATGGAGAGGAGAATAAAGAGAGATTGAGGACATTTTCAGTTCATTTCTTGAGGGGAATCACGGATATGATTTCATATTTTCCGTAACTTTATTGAATGTCAAGGTAACGAGCGAATACTTGTTCTTTGATTATAGAAATTGAGACGCTATCAACATTCCTGCCTTTGAAGTGAGCCAGTATTTTTCAATTTTCCCATTCCTTTCCAAAGTGCGAATCGTTCGCAGTAGGTCCTTTGACGTGTCTAGGCAATAAGATGAAGCCAATTCCAGTGCTATATGCTGTATAATATTGCTCCATTGTAAGGCAGCCATAGGTAGTCGTCGAGGGAGTTGCGAAATGAGACTTTGTTTCCCGAAATATACGTCCCTGCCTTTCATTTGTGATGGCATCAGATTCCCAAAAGAGGCAATAATATAGTTTTATTGATTTGTAAGGCTGGTTTCATCAATTTTTTATTTGCAATTCAATGACCCAATTTCTGGTAATGAGATTCCTTGATTTTGGCATTTATTATAACATTGCTAGCATATTGCCACTTGAATTTTGGTAACAGCTGCATTTTCCCTGGATTATCTCCCACTTATTTATATTTTTGCCAGCGAGGGAATTTGCCTGCCATTGATTCCAGGGAATCATAATTTTTATTAGGGGACCTTATTCAGGAAGTCTACTCCCGAATATAACGGATGGGGAATTATCAGATAGGGTGTGAAAAAGCAAGAGATCCTGTCCGTGTTTGGTGAAATAAACCAATCGTTAACAGAAAATATTTTAAATCATCATCATCATACAGAAGACTAAGATAGGTAAATGAAGGCGAGAGAATGATTCATAAAAAATGAAAAGGAACCATTCAAGGCCCACGAACTACATATAAGTAGTGTTTAACTCAGAAGATAACAGGTTGTGCGAAATCATGGAGGATTTGGAGAGGAAAGAGTGGTAAACAGCTTTGATGAAATCAGTGGAGACTATACAAATATCTTTTGTTATGCTCGGAGATTTCGCGACGAATTTCGCCGATGTAAAATTGTGACACCAGAAAAGCTACATTAACACCTATGCAACTCCTTTAAAATGAGATGTCTAAAACAAAACGAAAAGAAATTTTTTAGGACTCTCTGTACGCGCATACGTATGAAACCGTTCCCTTCTATTGCGTAACTATACCTCGCTTTTTCCTTTCCACTATACTAAGTTTTTTTTAGGGTGTTTATTAGAAATACCACTTTTTTCTGTAGACCGTATTTTGACTGTGCCTGGCGGTCCGCGATTGGTTTATTGGTCCACGACGTGAAGCCACTGCAGAAAAATGTAGCATCTTTTGCTTCTCCTTTCTGAGCAGGGCAAGTCGGACATGCTGCGAATCGTAGTGTCCATGACTATGACTAAATATAACGCAGATAGCTGGTAACTACAGTCTCCGTAATAAAGATGAAGCAATATAGCGATAATTAGAATTATATTATGTGCTCATCGGCCAAGAAGTTTACTAGTAACAAACCAGCTACGACTAACGATGCATCATTCGATATCGTTTGGTTGTTGAAAATAAAACCTTATTCAAATCGGTTCACTGTCTGTCCACCTGTTTGTCTGTTTCTCAGTCTGTCACACGCACTTTTCTCCGAAATGACTATACCGATTAATACGAAATAGTGGGAAGGCGGGAACAGTGAACAACAACGCATGCAGTGAATTATATTGTTGCATATTGAACTTAAGGCGGGTCTCCATATATCCAAAAGCGGCTTGCAAAATTTGTTTCATTGAATATAGCCATGTGCAGTATCAAATTAAAGGTCGTGATTAGTACTTATCGAGTCAAATATTAGTTTTGAAATCAGTAACAAAGGAGAGCAATGCGGAGTCCGAAAAGAGACTTCAAAGATCTTTGCTTAGAAACCACCCAATCGAAAAATGTACAAATTAAATTATGGTCCGTAGACATGGCATCTGGGCCTCAAAATACTCATCATTACGATTTCAGCTCAAATAAATTTAATAGTAGTATATTTTCATATTTTAAAAATTTACTAGGAAGCACCTTTAAGTTCATGCCTGCAATAAAACAGGCAGCATCCTACTGGAAAGTTTTTTGAAAATCATACTATTATTAACAAAGTTATTGCAGGCCAAATTTCTTTTTTCGCATCAAATAACTACTCGCTAAGAGATGAAATCCCAGTACCATCCGATCACAATATCGCGTATATTCAACGTAAATACACTACGAGCTAAATATACGAGTAATTGGACCATCGTGCTGCCAAATATTCTTATATAAAATATGAACAAAAACGTTCATACCTGAGGCGCCGAGCTTCCGGTTTCCGACTTCTTTTTATTTCCTCCCGCGTTAATCCGCCACCTTTGCAAGGACATCATCCAGTCGGACCAAGCCCATGACTTGAAGAAGCTGACGTGTCTGGGTTCTTCGATATTTGATAACAATGCAACAGTGATGCCTTTTTCTGTGAATTCCATATGCAATTTCAATTTTAACCTGATTATCGAGCATTACTCATAAGCATTTCACTGCACTTCTGAAGTGGTTTCTAACTCGTATTTTGATGTATTCCAGGCTTTTGCGGCTTTTTAACAGCATAACTTCCGTTTTGTGATCCACAAGTATTATTTCGGTAGTTTCAAGCCAATTAAGTGACAAATTGTAATGGAGGATGGCCAAAAGCTAATCCTGGCTAGCCGGAGATGACTAAGAAGGGATAGCTAACTCGAAAGCTTAAAAAGGAAAGAAAGTTGGCTTAGTTGACCGTGCAGGTCCGCCTGGAAATACTGACGCTCCGTCGAAGTATTCTTTCGACACGTGTTCGTTTGCCTCTTTTCTAGCTAGGCTCGAGAGTGTGGTGATCCTATCAGTACTTCGATGCCTCAGGTGTCATTAAACAAAACTTCCCATGTCCTTAAACCGTTAAGTCGGTTCACATCGGAGCCTAAAAAAAAACATTGGAACAACATGCGGAAGATATTATGCGAGGTAAAGTTGGAAATAAAGCGACTGTGCGCGTGCAGCCGTAGTCGGACCCGACTCCAAGGGAAAATCGCCTACGATCTTCTTCTGCCTTAAATATCCATGAGATGCGGCGTCTGTGGTTTCAACGATGTCTTGACATCATCATAATTTAAAAATGTTATTCTACACACTAGGAAAAAGAAAAGTAGGAAAATTATAAAAAAAAAGAAAAAAAAACAAGAAACACTTCAGTCAGAGATTGTAGCAACCACTATCTTAGTTGGTTTCGGAAGTATTGAAACTTAAACAAATCGAAAACTGGAAGCTCAGCCGTTCAGTTACGGAAGGTTTTGAGTATTTTTCTGTAAGAATATTTGATAGAACTTTTCCATTTGCCCATAGATTTTATATGCATTCAGCATGTCAGACTTTTCACTTACAGGGGGAATCGTCCCCCTCCAATTTGAGCCGATATCGGTATGGAAAGTATGGGCCGTGGACATCAGGTTTGTGATTTTTTTCAGATTTTTTAGTTTCTTCGACAGATTATCAGAAGTCTTAATCGTTTTGTTTCATTCATTTTTTTTCATCCTCTGTGGTGGCTTTAATCTCCCTATCCTCTCCTGGCCTTCCCTCCCTTCTTTAATAAGTGCACCCACCCTTTCCTTCCGTTATCCACTTTGGTGTACACCTATGCCGCCCTCCAGTGTAACCTTTCTAGAAGCTACTTAGATCGCACTCTTGATCTTGACCTCTCTAATCTTCCTGTGCCTTGCCTTTCCCAATCCCCTCATGCCCCCCCTTACGTTGCCTCCGAACATCCTCTCAAGTTTGATGCTCAGATATCCCGGTTCCATTCCCCTGTCGCGCGCATGCCTACCAGGTTCAACTTTCATAAGGTGAACTTCGTAAAGTTAACTCTCCCCAACTATCTTTCTTCAGTTTATGTTCTCTCTCCTTCCTGCTGTTCCTTCTCACTAGTGGATGTAGCCTACCTCGCATCGCCTACCATTCCCCCTCTTACCCCTCTCCTTGTCGAGTACCTCATTGGCAAACTTGATGCTAATGTCAGTCATGACTACGATGGTCTTCCAAACCTCTTTTTGCTTAAATTAGTCAGTCCATCTTCCTTTCAATATCCCTTATTTTCAACAAAAGGCTCAAAGAGAATCATTTTCCCGGCTTCGATTCTCATCATTGCCATTCACAAAAGTGGCGATCGTACGGTTGTCGAGAATTATCGTCCCATATCCCTCCTCTTCTCCAGTTCCAAAATCTTGGAAAGATATGTTAGCAGTTGTCCGTCAATTTTGGCCACCACATAGTAAAAGAGCAACACGGCTTTGTTAAGCGGAGGTCCACTGCCTCCAACTTGCTCGACGGCCTTATATGTATCTTCGCATATGGATTGTGCTTCCCTTCAACCTAACCTAGACACTCTGGTTCGTTGGGGCTCTGCTAATGGTTAAGCTCTAAAAGTCAGAAGGTGTCACTCTATGTGCTACTCGCGTGAATTCTCTCCCACTTACTTCTCCTATTCTCTTAACGGAGATATTGTCGACTATAAGCCTCGCTTCAATACCCATTGCCTCAAAGTTACCAATCGAGCACCAACATTGTCACGGTTTATACTTCGCTCCTCTTTTGATTTTGATTCCATTCCCTCGCGCAGAATACCTTTGAGTACCATCCGTGATCTGGTCACCTTCCCGTAACTGTGATTGTCTTGCCCTTGAAAATGTGCCACGTAAATTCACCTGTTCCCTCTTCTTTAAGAAAAACTTCCCCCGCGTGGACTACCCCTCCTCTTCCTACAACAGCGTGGATCCTATCGAGATTTTTGCATATTTTTTCAACTATCCTCGAGTCTGATGGGCTGCTTCGTCTCTAACGATATCACCTACCATTCTGACTCTTATAACACACGTAACGCAGACATTTTCAACGTGCCATTCGCAGAGGTCGAAGTTTATTTGCAATTCCCGATTCCTAGGCTTTCCTGAAGTTACAACGCCCAACAGCTTGGTCCTTTTAACTTCTCTTTTTTAAATAGTTTAAAGCATAAATTACTGTTTTCGACTAGGGAATTGGGCATCATCTCACCACTTTAAATTCTAAATCATTCTTAGACCTAACTACCTACAAAAGCTCACAACTGACGCCAATATAATTCCCTATGCAGAAAAAGATTGAGATCCGAGTTTCTGTTTTCCAGGTTTCGCTACTGGTATCTGGGTTGGCAGGAAAAATATAGACTGAATGAACTGATAAGTGAAGAATTGTTTAAACTAGAGAATAATTATTTTCAAATTGTTCGGCCGGGTAATTTTTGGAAGTTGATCCCAAAAATATATGTGCAATTTCCCCTCCTTTATCACAATTGTCAAAACTAATGTCTGCTCCGAAAAGTAGTAATCAATTCATTTCACCCCCCTTAAAAAACAAAAAGTGATTTCATTCAATGCATATATAATAGTTGCAGTTCCAATCTTAAGATAGGAACCGATTTTGGAAAGTTTCATAGGAGTGCTACTACTGTTAACAAAGGTACAGTATGGTAGCTTTGTACTGATGAAGGGAGTAAATTGCTCCCGAAATATATATATATAGTACATAATAAAATAAAATTGTAGTTTGGAGTAAGCTACTGGTCTATCAATTTGAAAGATACAGTAGGTTAAACGTGAATAGGACTTTAAAATGGTGAAATCATGACTGCAGTCTTCATATTACCATGCTTCTATCGTGATTGTATGTCGGATACCGGCTCACTCAGCTGTGAACGAGTATTTGCGTCAGTGACGGCAATGATCACAAATGAGCCTCCTGTAGTGAACGGCTACAGTCTCCTATCTAGGGCCGAAAATCACAACCGATAACAACTATGACAATAAAATCCGCACATGGTTGCTGGCAGCTAACAGAGCCTATTTCAATTTACAAAAATTGTTTCGTTCGAAACATTTCACCATAGGGTCAAAGTTCTTAGTCAATGATCCTGCCATTCCTTATGTATTCCTTGGACATTTGTGTTCTTAATAAGAAAAATTGCGAACCATTGGCCACGTTTGAGAGAAGAATCCTCCGAAGAATTTTGGCTCTCTGCATGAGGATCGACGTTTCCGTAGCCTAGATAACGACGAAATCTGTGAGTGATATCACGTCCGTTTCAATAGGTTGTGATTGGCGGATCACCTAATCGGCATGGGTTAGGATAATCTAGCCCGGAAAGTTTATAAGGGCAATATCTATGGAAGAAAAAGTAGACGAGGCAGAATCTGCCTAAGATGGAGCGATGGGGTAGACCAGGACGCCAAACAGCTTTTAGGGATATCGAATTAGTGGACCTCGGCGCAAAACCGGGATGTCTGAAGTTCCTTACTAAGGCGCATCTAGACTAGATGGCGAATTTGATTGCCTACTGTCCAAGAATATCTCAGATCGATCTAAACACTCCTGTTCAAAATCACTCAGATCTGAAAAATGTAAGTTTGTATTTCTATCGTTGGCTAAATTTTGGAGCTTTGAAAACGTACACATAACTAAATGATCTAATTACTAAAGGTTGGAGTGAATCTCGAATTTATTGAACCAAGATTATCTCGCTTTTCTAAATATCCCTAATAGATGTACAGGAAGTATGGTTCATACGCATGTTCATACGCTAACCGCAGTTTTTATCGATATTTCTAGATATGGAGATTTAATTGCCATGTTTTTGCGAAATACCAATCGTCTCGACATTATCAAAGGTTAAAGCTCAATCCGCTTTCACAACATTCTTATCAACGCTTGTTATTATATATTAGGTCAAAGATTAGCTAGTGCACTGAACTTGGGACGTACTTATTATTTCTATATACGAGTATGTTTTAGTAACGGCGTCGACGAGATTAATCCAACTCTCGCGGGATAAGATTATTAAGCTCTAAAGATTCTTTTTATTGCTGATATCTATCTTAACATCAGACAAAAAGGAACCATTTCGATAACAGTCGAGGTAAGTTTCGAATTGGATTTCCGATGACTGATGAACATTGATCACTTGGTGAATGAGTGCTCGCTATCGCAAATTCTCCGATAATTAAAAATCTTTTCGTATATATATATATATACATGAGTGTTTATGAATGCATGATGTATTTTGAAATTGTTCGATGATTTTGATACTTTGAGAAACGTTAGTTCATATCAGCGCGGAGATTATGTTTGCAGTCTAGTCACTAATTGAAAACTGTGTAAGTGTGGATGGATAGGAAGAAGTAGGCGTGGAGCCGGTGAATTAACTGAAGGCATATATCGATTAGATTGAAGGCTGCACAGTTGGAAATCAAGGCTCATCACAATGAGTTAAGTCTGAATAGATAACAAGCTGATAACGTCATTCACTCACAAATGCATATCTATCTCGGAGGTCCTAGACACTTTCATAAGATTAATCCACTATTTTTAGAAGCTGATTTTCAATATTGAAGCACGTTAATTTTTTTGGCGGCTTCAGTTTTGCAAAACTAATGAATGGTTTGGACTTTGAAATAAGGTCTTGCAGATAGTCGGCAAGGTAATTGTGTTTCAGATTAGATTAAGTGGTTAAGTAGGCTTCAACATTTTTCAAAAATTTGAAAGGAATCCGAGTAAAATTCTATGACATTGGGTCTTTGAAAGTTGGCCGGAGCAGCCACGAGTATGCTCGAAAAGATAACATCGCTTAACGCTTCAGGTATAAAAGGCTTTGTGTTTTCTTATTGAGGAACATAACGCAGTTCTCCATTGGCCGATAGCATTGACTCGAGATATTCAAATCTCTCAGTTGTGTCAACGGCGGTGACCTGCCCAGAACTAAGCGATTTAAATATCTAGGGTCAATGCTATCAGCCAATGGAGAATTGCGTAATGAAATTGCTTCACACTTTAACGCAATCTGAATGAAGTGGCATTCCAAAACCGGTGTTCTTTGCGATCGACGTATCTCTATACTTCTGAGTGTTGGTCTACTAATAATAAATAATAATCGTTGGCACAACAATCCATATTGGATCAAGGCCTTGAAGTGTGTTAGAGCACTTCATTCAAGACCGTAACGGTATACCACAGTACACTGTGGGAGGCAATGTGGTCAGCATTGCGCTCGCCCGAGATTATTACCCTGATTTGACTCAGGTACTCATTCACAGCCGAGTCGACTGGTGTCCGTCATCCAGTCACGATAACAAATTCCTCTGCCCCCAGCGAAATTTGAACCGCGACCTTCCGCTACGATAGCCCAGCGCTCTAACCACTTGGTTAGTCTACTATAAAAGATGATAAACGGCGTTTTGCGGTAATGGGGACCAAGATGCTTGTGAACGGCACAAAGGCTGAAGAAAAAGAAGAAGATGTGAGGAGCGACGAGCGCATGACAGCTCCATGTTACATACCTAAAAATTCCATTGATATCTACTTTTTGGAAAGCTATTTAAATAAATCATTTGATGGAAGGCCCTGTATTGATAATAGTCAACCTCATACGCTTCACACTCTGAGTTTAATATTATTAGCAAATGCGAAGAATTTAAACGACACCCTTTACATATATGGGGACCCCTCCTAAATCTAAACGCAGGAGGTTATCACTCATTGCATATCTGGGCGTTCACAGTTCCCACTTTCTCCCCAAATTTCTCGTCAATCGGTATAGCCGTTTCTGAGAAAAGTTCGTGTGACAGACAGACAGATATTGAACCGACTTTAATAAGGTTTTGTTTTGCAAACAAAACCTTAAAAAGGGCTGAGGAGAAATAGATTCTTCATGAATGGAATTTTAATATTTCATCATATTATCATCATATTATTTGTATTGCTTAGGATGCTGTTAATTCGCATGAAATTGATAAGTTTGTACTGCTATAACTTTGACACTAATAGTTGGATTTTCATGAAAGTTGGCATGCGTGTGGACGATACTATATTTTCTTGCCTTCATTCACGCGCAGCCTAAGATCTTGCGCCGGTCGCAGCCTGCTCGATATGGATAAAGGCAGTTTTGCCGTCTCGGGTCGTTCGTCAGGATAGGTTGGGTAGACTTAAAAAGAATTATTCCTCTCGCATTTACCTCAGTATCATGGATCACTTTTTCCAGGGTTAGGTTCAAGTGGACGCATGATAGAGCATTCCCTTATCTTTCACCGTTTTTGATGTTCAATGGTCCGAGAGCGATCCTGCTGTTTTATTTGGCCTCGCACATGAGTCAGGGTCAGCCTAGTCAGCCTTATCAATTTCGTTGGGATACCGAATTCTCTCTGGCCGTGTACAGCCTTATTTCTTGCCGTTTCGCCTTTTTACAAATGAGTTTTTCAATAATCGGTTGGAAGCCATTTTTTATTCCGTCAATAACATGCTCCTTTTTTTCCCTAAATCTTTCAGCACTGAGGGTGGGCACTCACTCGTTAATAACTTGGAAATGGAAAGAAGAAGGGAGACATACATTCTGCGGCTTCGTTGAATCTTATATAAAAGATGAAAGAGTTAAACATCGACATGGTTCTATCGAGTAGGATTCACCGTCTCGAAAACAGGCTAGCTTCCCTCAAGGACCACAATTTAAAACACGAATCCAGCGGTATATATAAAGTGACAAATGCAAAAGACTTGTTGCGGTACGCTGGTGAGGGCATCATGAAACAACCAGGAGAAAGAAGAAGAAGGGCGAAGTATTGAATTCCATGATAGAACAGTACATCACTGAGAGGAGACATAGCATCACATGGGACAATGTGGAGGTCATCAAAGAATGGTGGAATAAAAGGAAGAGAGCTTGGCGATCCTAAAGGAACTAGAAGGAGACAGGTTGAACTACGGTACGGGCAACGTGCAATTGAGCTTCTGTTGTCTGTCTGTCTTACGCACTTTTCGCAGAAACGGTTATACCTTTCGACACGAAATTCAGTGAAAAGGGTGGGACATACTCATAGACATGAGGGGTTTCAAATGAAAGATCTCGAATAGTACTTTCCGAAGCAGTTTTGATATTGGTTGAAATGAGGAGGGCGGGGTCCGAACGGGGTAAATTAAGTCAAGGACCCATTCTCAGAAACCAAAAAATTAAAAAAGAGTGTGCTGCTACACGTGCATGGTATCTTGGCTCCGAAATACACTCTGTTATGATATCTGCCCAAATATAGTTAACAATTGTACATTAATATATTTTGAAAATTTTCTTCTACCCCTCTTTAAGTTGCTGGGGTAGCATTCTGAAAAGTGTAGTTGAAATCCTATTCTACCACCATTATTAAAAATGTTATAGTAGGTCGAAGTTTGCGTCTTTCGTGGAAATTACTACTCCCTAAGAGATATAATATCAGTACCACATCGACCTGAATATCATGTGTATTCAACGTATATGCACTACGAGTTATATATAAATGGAAACATCTTCTTCTTTTTTCTTCTTTTACTTTAGACTTTGTAATGACTAACAATGAGATGTGATGATCAAACGACCATCATGAGTGGTCGGAGACGACGTAGAGGGAAGAGCTTTCTGAGTTTCAGGTTCCATAAATCCGCGGAAGATAGCATATTCCGGCTCACAACTTCGTTTTGTTGCGGCCTTTGCGGTCTCTGTGAAGAGCCCTTCAGTGCCTTTTTGTTAAACAGCTACCCCTTCGTTTCAGATTTTGTAAAATTTAATATTCTTTCTTCTTCGTAGAGATGAAGTGAGTGTGATGAATCCTTGATGGAATACAGAGGTAGTCGGCTATGTACTGTGTTTTGTCCTCAATGATTCATCTTATCTTTGTTCTCTGACTTCAAACGAAGAAGATTGAATTCGTGCGATCCCTTTTGTTTGTTTTGATTATCGATTCTCTGCGAATGGGATCGAGGTTGTGATCCTTCGCGGATCCTTCCTCCCGACAATGGCACTCGGGTCCGGAGATTTACAACTTCACGCGCCCGGTCGAGCCGTTTCTTTTTTGTTTCAAATTTAGCTCGCGTGTGGTCATATCGTTAGGTGCATGTGTATCTCCGCGTTTGTCTATGTTTTTTTAGGATCTGGTTCGGGATCATGGGCCGGCCAAGGCACGTGATGTTTTGATTTATTGACACGTGAGAAATCGAAGCGATCAAAGGATTCCCTCTCATTCCCGAACCTGGCTAAAACAGAAGCGTGCCAGCACGTGTCGATGGAGTGTCAAGATTTGAGGCCAGACCTTCACGGTCAATTTCGCCAATTTTCGTTCTTTGTTTAGGTTTTCGAGATAGCTCTTCGCTCTAGTTCGCCTTCCGCCACTCTTAATGCTCGTCTGACCATCCCATTACTTAAGTCATTGTACCTTTCTCCCGTTTACAAGGGGGGTCGGCTCATCGTAATCAGTTGCACTATTTTTCTACCTGTTTATCAAGGGCTTAAAACGGATGTAATCGCGAGGCTTTCGAATCACCATCTAGCACATCAAGCCACCATTATTTTGGCCGGTCTTTTAGTCGCTTACCATCAACTTCGATATTCAGACCAATCTTGGCAAGTCAATTCTCATTCGCGTGGTCGGGTTGACAGCGATCACTTTCTTTACTTCCCGGTTGGCATTGTTGTAAATTTCCCAATTGGCGCATTATTGTTGAGAAACTTGTGGTAAAAGTGTTTCTTTTTACGGACCATCATTTAGACATCGTCATTCCAAAGCCAGGTATCTCCGTTGGTGGCTTTTTTTCCTGACTTGGTGATCTGGGTTGCGTTGGCCGTTTTGGGATATCTGTTACCGTTTGCCTTTTCACCCACATGACCATTAATGCCATGGGCACGTGATGAAGAAGTGAGTGGCGTGGCCAGCTAATATAATCGTGAGCTTCATCAACCGGTCTTCAAATCGCATGACTTCTCTAATGGCATCAGGCAAACCCTCTCTCGTATGAATTGTACGAGTTACGAAAATAGAGAAGTTTTACCGCGTTTGCGTTCTATGTCGTAGCTTTTGGCACAAGACCATCGGGTTCCTTGTTGAGTGCAAATATTAATGCGTTTTTTTCAAAGGCATCTTGCGTGTTTCTCGGTTTTTCCAGTGAGGGTACCAATATACTGACACGTATTTGAGTTGCTCAAACTAATTTACTTACTTCCTTGCTGCATCCATGCGCCAAGAACTCTCGCCCATTTTTCCACCGGACCGGAGCCTGTCCTGCCGCGACGACCGATATGAACGCCCTAGCTTTTTCCCAGGCTTATGATTCAACACAATCACTTTGTTTTTAAAGTCATTCAATGCATTTGCTTGATTAACCTGTTGCGCGAACTGTCATCAACAGAGGTCAGGTAGGATTTAGTATAGTAGTATAATTCCAACTATAACATTTATCTCTTCCCTTGATTTCAACATTTTATTTTTTTTTTACTGAGGATAGCACAAAGTACGTTGCCTCAAACCCTCCTCCTTTACCTGGGCTTGGGATCACCTGGGTAAATAACAAATAGTTTGCACAACAAATCAACCAAACCTTTTATATCTGAAGCGCCGAGCTCCGTGTTCCGACTTCTTACGGCTTAAAAATTAATGCCAAAGGGTACATTCAGAGCCGATAGTGATGCCTCAGCAGGGGGTGATGCCTTCAAGCAGGACTTAGGGAGCTAATCAAACGGGAAGGGTTTGCTATCCAATTGCTAGTCTCTAGGCATTTGGCTATAGGTGTTTGAGGAAGGATGTTATGATCTAATAAAACCCCTCACGCCCTCCAGATGAGACAATATGAAGCACATATGTCTTGCATAGAGTATTCCATGCCCACATTGTTGAAAGCCTTTTTAAAATCGATGGAGAATGGAATGGAAATGCTTCTTTTATCTCATCAACTACTCCACGTGGAAGGGAAGCCGACCGGTAACGTCTTTCAAGGGACCATTGAAGGGCTTGTATGATAGCGAAGTCGTTGCATATGCATGCTACCTTCTACTTCCCCAATGAATGCAATGGTGGACTTCCTTTTATCAGGGCGTACGCTACGCTACACTTCTCGCACTTTTTCATTGGAACGGAGCTCCAGGGTGTCACGCACGTCTCTATTAGCAGCCGGTAGCTCCTTTTCAAATCCGATGTCAGAACGAGTTCCGGTATGCACATTCAAAAGACAACTTCAGAATCTACTGCTGATCATAATCTAGTCTATCGGATTACAAATTTGTTGCCTGTCAGTCGAGACGGAATTGACGTTAGGGCAGGCCCTGGGCTGCTGTGCTTTTGTAAAGCTTTTCATTAAATGGAATTTCAGTCCATTGTTATTCTGCTTCCTTATTCTCAATCGTAATACACAAGTAAGTAACCTTCCCGACTGGAATCCATTAACTAATAAGGAATGTCTTTAATTGAATTAAATTATGGCCGGAAAAATACTCGAAAAATCATCTGCAAAGTCAAACTTTGAATTAATTTTCCAACTCGTATTTCACTTTCATATAATTCACTTAATTCATCAGAACTTTGCCCTGACCAAGGGTGTCTGTTAAATAAAGTCAGTATTGAGGTCAATATGTGCATACAAACTTTTCCAATTTCGTTGTCGAGAGTTATTGACTTCCGACACTGGAATGAATAACTGAAATAGTTTCTCAGTTTTTCACTATATTTTTCTACACCATTTGGCTCCATGCATATCCTGCCTCATTCAAATTTCAACGGCACAGTTGCAGCAAAGTATGATATTATATATTGAATTCTCTCCGTTACAGGTAGCTGAATGTCACTTGGAAGGACGAGAATGCATCATGGTTACAAGCGGGGCGGTGGCGTTCGGAAAACAGAAGCTCACACAGGAGCTGTTGATGTCGTTGTCCATGAGAGAAACATTGTCACCAAAGGACCATACACGAGAGGTACACGTACTTACTTAGAATACAGGCACTATAAAAGCTCTATAAATTGATGTAGGATGCTGGAATGCTCCTTGAACCTCGAGCAGCTGCTGCTGTAGGACAATCAGGATTAATGTCCCTCTATGATGCCATGTTCGCCCAGTACGGGGTGAAAATTGCACAGGTATGCATATACCCTTGGGGTGGGGGGTAGTGTAAAATAAACTCTAATCCACCTCGCCGTTGCACGAATAGGTGTTGGTGACCAAACCTGATTTCTACAACGAGGAAACTCGCCAAAACTTATTCTCAACCCTCTCCGAACTAATTAGCTTGAATATTGTGCCGATAATTAATACAAATGACGCAGTTTCGCCTCCCATGTTCATTGTTGACGAGGAAGTTTACACGCCGGGCTCCAAGAAGGTAAGTAAGTTTGCAACTCTGCCGTTGCGCTATATGAAAGGACCGAACTCTTTAATTTTCTGTCCTGCAGGGAATTTCGATTAGGGACAACGACAGCTTATCTGCCATGTTAGCGGCCGAGGTACAAGCGGATCTCTTGATTTTGATGTCCGACGTGGACGGCATCTACAACAAGCCACCGTGGGAAGATGGTGCAAAATTAATGTCCACCTACACATCAAACGACAAGCACGTCATTGAGTTCGGTAAAAAATCCAAGGTAAGAAATCTTCTGCCTCCCAACTTCGCCATTAATTCAACGATGTTTAATTAATGGACCTCGTCTCGTCTATATTTAGGTAGGAACCGGTGGCATGGATTCGAAGGTGAACGCCGCTACATGGGCACTGGAGCGTGGTGTCAGTGTCGTAATTTGCAATGGAATGCAAGAGAAGGCAATCAAGACAATTATAGCCGGCCGAAAAGTTGGAACTTTCTTCACGGAGAGTGCGGATACTACATCGGTTTCAGTGGAAACTTTGGCAGAAAATGGTAAGAGTTAATTTGGTGGGGCATTCCCAAGTGGTGCAGAATAACTTTTACCAATATTGTAGCTCGAACTGGCAGTCGACTTTTACAGGCACTTAGTCCCGAACAAAGGGCCTCAGCTGTGCATTCCCTGGCCGACCTGCTGCTGTCCAGGGAGAAGTTCATTTTAGATGCCAATGCTCAAGATTTATCCGAGGCCAAGAAGAATGGTTTGGCGAAACCACTATTGTCTAGATTGTCGTTGAATCCGTCCAAGTTGAAATCACTTTCAACAGGTCTTAATCAAATTGCTGAAGCCAGCCACAAGGTAAATCATTTATGATTGTATTTTTCTTGGGACTTTTCTTGAGAGGGATGGGTTCCTTTAGATTATTGGCAAAAGTTTATCGATGCAGCTTGTAAGTAAAGCTCTTTCAATAAGTTATTTGTTTACTTGATTATTTGTTGTCTCCACTGCTAGAGATAATCTTTTTATTGGAGAGTTGATCACTATATTCAACGGGATTTCTAAAATCAATTTATTCAGAAGCATATTCAAAATATACATTTTTATGGCCACAAATTGAAACGAAAGATATGACACGTTGAGAGCACATTTCTTCGCAAACTCTTTTTCTAATATTGACCCCGAATGCTATGCCATTCAATGTAATTTTCCGGTTCGTTGGGAGAATGCTCTCTTGCATAGACGAATGATTTTCTTCTATAGAAATTCTTTCTACGAAAAAATCAATCCAGATTTATTGAAGCATAGCCAGCGTTTCGTGAAAATCCTTCAATATGAGGTTTTTATATCTGAGAGTAGTGTGGAGGATTTGGTTGTTATTGCAGCAAATGAATAAAAAAAAAGCAAAAAAACAGTACAAAATTCCATCAAGTTGATGTTTCTGAAGGGTCAAGTATCCGATTGAAAGTGATTTGATTTGTATGGAATTTATTTTTGAAATGAGAAAGTTACATCTTTATAGATTTGCCGAAATGAAGCTCCACTATTCATTCTAACTATAGTAAATCGCAGGGCGATCGAGAAGTGGGGATCTACGATGAATTTCTTTCTCATCCCATGCTTATATGGAGGTGCATCCCTATCTCGACATCTTCCAGCCAATCAAAACGCCGCTTGAAACCTGGAGTGGGCAGGAAGGATCCCCAAATGAAAGAGAGACAGCGATGGATTTGCTGCATTTCTTAATGTGTGACCTTTTCACTGTCACTTACGCTATTTCATCAATATTTGCTCGGGTGTCGATCCCATACGGCAACGAAATTCTTCATTTGAAATTATGTCAGGCCAGGGTACCCCGAAGACATGATGCAAACAAGTGTTGACAAAAGCTTTCACTTTTCGAATAACAATCTCGGTCACTTTCTAGATTTTGCTTCTCAATAGCAACATACAGAGTATATTGGCGACGAAGAATTTAAACTTGATATTGGTGTTGAGTTAGTTGGATTTTCGCATTTTTGACAAAACAGCGGAGTTGGATTTAAAGCTGTTGACGTATCGGGCAAGTTCGGTGCTACCCTCGGCAGAAATAGCGCTTCTAATATAACTCAAATTAACCAACATCTTCAATGCTCTGCAAATTAACGCAGATAGGAATGGAGGAGGATGCCATTGCGGAATGCCTAACTACTTTCTTCCGTGCCCCTCTTACGAAGGATAATCTATCAGAGAGTTAAGGAAGCTCTACCGAGGCTACAGGGGCTGCGATTTCGTTTACAAGTTAATTTAAGATAGAATTGAGTAGCTGTAAGCCGAAAGCACAAGAAAATTGACAGGCGCGGCATTCCAGGGAGAATTTGTCTCAAACGACTAATTCTGGTCGTTTCGTTAGTTCTACATGTTTCAATTGATAACAATTTTGGAAAGTTTTCTGCTGTTTTCTAAACACTTGTTCAGTATACAATTGAGACGATGGATTTCTCTATGCAAGGAAACAGACGGTTTCCGATTTTTGTTTCTGCGAACTCTATTTCGGTAGATGAAATGGATGGAATTTTTGGCTGAAATTCCTGCCAGAAAATCTGGCAACTCCCTTGACGTCTTTTTCAACCGTTCTCTTTTCTTTGCTTCCTAAAAACCAATCCTCCGTTGATCATCCGACTACCTGCAAAATTAGCTATTTCTCGTTTCAATCAGCTTGGACTTCCAATAACAGCCAACTTTTTTTTTATGCTTAAGAAAGAGGAGCGCACAAATTTGATTAATATTTATCCTATAAAGGCAAACAAGCAAGTCATATTGAAACTAATCCCATAAATAGTTTGGAAATCCTTTCGCATCCTGGTTAGGTTCTAAGCTTCTAAACACTCAGTCATCATATCATGGGACCATGTCACTGTCTGTCGACTGGGGTTTGAGGAGCATATACTAGTCAGAGTCGTTTTCCGATCTTTCTAATACTGGTCACATATACCCACTAGCCCCAAACCTGATTCTCTCTATGTGGTATGGGATAATTCCTCCTTAAAAGCTGTACTAGAGTCCGCGTGTCCTTCGTTTTTATATTCGATAATAAAAATGAGGGCATCCTTTTATGAAATGTTTCGCCTGCTAGCGCAAATTAATATATTCTAAAAAACCCACGAACACTTTCCCCGTCCAACCTAAGGATGTGGTGGAGGCAACATCCAAATGCCAGCATCACAATGCGAAAATGTGTTCCTTCATCCCTGATTATCGCAAATATTTCAAGTAGTGACATATAGCTTTTGGCGCCTCCATGCGTCCATCCGTTGGGTCAAGATCTACATATATATATTAGCCTTCAGTCCATACACAACAGTAATGAAACTCAAAAGTCGGTTCTTGTCCCACCATTACGAGCGTCTGCTACACCAGTTAGTCTGTCAGCCTGACTACCATATTGTAATGCCCTAGAACCGGCAGTAACGCTTCATTTAGCCAGTCCAATTTAGGTATCAACTGATGACAGTTGTCGTACTTGATTTGTAGGCTATCTTCTAGTGCCAATAAAACGTCGAATACCCTCCTCCAGTATGATTGTTATTTTACTGAGGAACTGGACCGGGCCTATAATTGGGTTTCCGCCAACTTTGAATTGCCATCTTCCAGGGCGGATGACCCAACTGATTAACAGTGTATCGATTTATTAATGGAGATACTGTGATGGTTATGGGTGATCTGTGTGTGAGAGTGCAGCTTTCACCGACTGCTTGCCACAAAGTCAGTTGAGCTTCATTGACTGGTAAACAACATTTAATAACATCGGCCATATAGTGATCAGTAGTAAATTTAGTAATTCCTTTCGAAGGTACTACTATTTGCAGTTCCTAAGTTCAACACGGGTGGCATCCGCGATCTGACTGTCGACCATCAGTGGAAAATTTCCTTGGCATGGGATCAACAAAAACTTGGAACTACCTGTCCAAAAGTGTTGACGAGCAGTGAGCTAACAACAAAAGTGCCTTTATCTGAGGTGCAGATAAAGTTGCCGACCATGTCCCAAAAATACCTTACAAGACCACGCTAACTGAGAGTTGACGTTTATCGCGTTACCTAGAAATGGTATGCAAGATTCTGCATAGAGTGTAGAAACAGCGGCTGCAGTAAATATTAACAACACTCCTACTAACATCACGAAACAACTTGCAGGTAGCCATAATTCTCTCGATGGTTTTGTGAAAACCGACAAGAGTAGGCTTCTTATCTACGATGACGAGATCCTGATAAGGTGGAAGGGCCAGTTCCTCACGATTAACATCAGTCATCGAGTCAGATAATTCCCGCTGGTTATCCGTGTCGGCCATAAAATTTCTCCTCCCTTAATGGAAACGACTTTTATTAGTAACTGATGGGTATAATGATAGTTTCCTCAGCAAGTACCTGTTTCTGTACTCGCCTCTTTACAGCCATTCAGACTGTTATCCCTTCTTGTTTCATAATCGGGTTTGAGATCAGCTAGCATTGTACTCTTATGTATTATCATTACCGTATTGTATCAAAAGATATTCCCTACTTAGTCTTTCTTCAGGTATGAATGTAAAAGGAGAAGTACTGCTCCTATTGCACAAATTTCAAAACATGTTTTAAGCTTCATTTCATCGACGGTGCTAAGACCGTTTGAGACAGGAAGAGGGACGAATCACTATGGTTTGACAGTGTAACATCCTGATGTCTCAGGAAGTACGTGCCGCCTTCATATCCATTCGTTGTTAATTTATTCTATGTTTACCCCAGTGTGATAGTGACTTCCATGTGGGACGGAAGAATTCAATCATATTATTCCCTGCCTGTTACATGTGAGCTTAGATGGTGGGTCTCTGGGGAATATTCCTCTTCTTCTTACCTACCTGTATACTCCAGAAAACTAGTTTAGACAGGTTGTTGACTGAGGAAATCAAGTGTAGAAGGAAGAACATTTCAATAGTATAGTGCTGGGCACCAACGAACGTTTTCGATGCAGAGGACGGATGCTTCCAATGACAAATAGAATGCTGTCTACGAGAGACTTCCTAAAGGTGATGTTATGATCGTGTTGGGTGATCTGAATACCAAAGTGAGCTATTATCATGTCTTGGTCGGACATGCGATGGCAAAACGCGATCTTGGCGTTCGTAACGATAATGGTGGGAGATTTGCACATTTTTGCAGTTTTCATAGCCTCGTCATTGGCGACAAAGCGCTGCAACTAACCTTTTAGATGAAATATAATAGCTTGTCACCGCAATATTCGGATACAGACTTCTCCTCTATATAAAGAGAAATCATGTCAACCATGATTGCACCCAAATGGAGTTAGCAACTGGGCTTGATATTCTCCTCACAGAACTATTCACCTTTGGGAATCCGAGACCTTTCCCAGAGAGTGGAAGGAGATAAATAAAATTCCGAAAGGGCACCCATGTTGAGTGCTACAATTGGAAGAGTATCTTCATGCTCCTTGCCGTCGCAAAGATAATAGCTAAAATTATCCTGGAACACATCAAGGAGTATCTCGAAATCTTGATTGAGAAAGAGCAAGCTGGTTTCTGCTCTAGATCCTCCTGCATTGACGGCGTCAGTACCGCGCGGATCATTTTAAAATGAAGTTTAGATTTCAACTTCACCTGCTCTTCATCGATTCCGATAGAGTGAACAGGGAGTGTATCTGGCGCGTTCTACACCTTAACGTATTTAGGTAACCATGTAGATTTTCTCAGAAAGGTTACTCGTCCGAGCCTAATGCTTGTACAAAGGATAGTTTATCCTGACACTGCCTTGTTTTCTTGTTTAAGTGCGGTAGACCGAGTCTCATCGACAAATTTTGCAAGGCTCGAACCTCCAGATATCTTAACTGTGCTTCAGAAAATTTCTCAGGGACCTGCGAGGTCAAAAAATGCCTATTGTGTGAAGAGGTCTCTAACAACGCAAGGGATATGAGATGCTTCAAAAAGATATACCACCACGTTGTAGTAACGAAGTACCAGAGAGAAATAAGCAAAATATTGCTAATGCTCAATGAATCTGTTATAAGATCAGATGATCAGGAACTTAAGATTAAGGTCCCTGAAAACTTGAAGACACTTAAGGAAACCGATTTGGAATGTCCTAATTTCCCTTGGTAGCATCGGTGATACTACAGTAAAATATTCAAAGCTTAAGGGCAAGTAAATCAAACATAGAATATTATGCTAACAGCAACAACTTCGATATTCTTGTCCAGCAAGAAACCATTAACTATTCTTCCCTCTCAAAGTTTATTTCGGATTTTAATCTAATAGCAAAGTTTAGGGAAGATAGCTCAAATGTTTCAATTCAATCTGTTTCAACTCATGATACTCTTGTAGCAGAAACACTCAACCTTACTTCTAATTTCATGATCTTGTCATTCTATCTTCCTCTCAGTATCTCTAACAGGGAGTTCAACACGGCCTTTGATAGGCTCCTCACTTTTTGTGAGAAGTATAACAAGGTACTGATCACAGGAAATCTTAATGCTAGATCCAAAAATCTGTGTAGCTGCCTTAGGAATGGCAAAGGGATTAGATTTGAAGTTGCTGTTCTCAACTCCTCATTTCATTTTCTTAATAATAGGATGCCCGCTTTTTTAAACCCTCCGTCTATGCTTAATCAATCGGGCCAGGTTCTAGACATGGCTCTTGCTAATTCTGCTAGTCAATGTTGGCAGTGGAATCCGATTATGGATAAAATGTCTAATGGTCACCATACTCCCATTTGCATCTCATCGCAGGCAGTGTTTCTCCTAAATCTAAGATTGATTCAAATCGGTTAAAAGTGCAGATCAGCAACTTAGAGCCTTTAGTAGATATCACTACTCTTCTAACACTTTGAAAAAGGAAATTGCTCATTCAACTAGACCTTAAATTGTACTTTAAAAGGAAACAAATCGCGTATAGGTGATTCAGGGTTAGTTCCAGCACCGCAAATTTTCTCCTATTTGAGGAGACCAAACGTCTTTGGAAGATGGTTGTTGCTGACGCGAAGCGGAAGCGTTGGCATGAAATTTGGTTTGACTTATCTGTGTGAGATGTTAAGCCCTTCTGGAAATCTATGAAGGGTTTTCGTGGTTTCCTCTGTGACAAGCCCCATTTTGGGATCCTAATAAAAATCTTGAATATGTGGATTCTCTGCTTGGGCAATGCAGCCTACGTGTTCGGACAGCTGAGTGGTTAGAGCACAAGGAAGGTCGCGGTTCAAATCTCATTGGTGGCAGTGGAGTTTTTATCGTGATTTGACGTCGGATATCAGGCGACTCAGCTGTGAAGGAGTACTTGAATCAAATCAGGGTAATAATCTCGAGCAAGCGCAATGCTGACCACATTGCGTCCTATAGGGTACTGTAACCCTGTAATGTATCGTTACGGTCTTGAATGAAGGGATCTCACATACTTCAAGGTCCTAATCCAATTGGATTGTTTCGCCAACGATTATTATTATCAAATACAGTCCCCTTCCTCCCTCTTCTGAATACCCTTATATATCTCACTGTTTCTTAGCCCTTCTCCCTAAAAAACTGACACCAGCATTGCCCCTGGTATGGGTGATATTACTTATCAACATGTGCGCTGGTTGGCGCTGGGAACATTCTTTGCAGTGCTACAGGGGCGCAATTTCATCAGGTGTAGGTTGAGTCCTCCTGAGGATTAGGCTATTATTCGGTTGGTACCCATTCAACACTTAAGGACCCAGAACTTTTGACCATTTACCGCCCTATTGCTCTCATCAATGGGTTTGCCAAACTGCTTAACTCGATGATCAAGGTTCGTATCAAGAATTTCATTGTATGGCAAAGCCTAGTTGGCGGCTACGTGTGGTAGAGGCGTGGAGGGCTTGAAATCATGGGGGTTTCTGTTTCTCGCGTCTGATGCTGCGTTCATGCGTGGTGGGTCTGCCTGTGCGGTAGTTGGTCCGGATGAGACGCAAGTCTCACGCTTTTTCTTGGATATCAGTTCGGTTTCGGCGGCTAAACTTTTTGCTGTGCTTCAGGATATCAAATTGGCTTTCAGGATGGGTGAGGAGAAGGTTGGTGTCATTACAAACTCTCTCCATACTTGTAAATGAGAAAGGGCATTTACAAGTATGGATGACCCCCCTTTTAAGTCTTTAAAAGTTCTACGGTATCCGGTGCACGTGGGACACCCATTAAATGAACTCGTCCATGTAGAGGCCCGTAATGCTCTGGGCTCTATTCTCATCAGTTCGGTCGAACCTTCCCCTGTAGATGTTCTCAGGGTAATTCGGGAACTTTTCTATAGAGAGTGGGTGGATGACTTTTTGGCGATATCACGTGTCAAAGGACCATTTCTCTCTAACATTATTATGTATTGTGTTTGTTTACAGCTTTGAAGAAAAAATACTGAATCTTCTTCAAACCAATCACACATATAACAAAGTTATTCTTAAAAGGGTTGGAAACATAGACTCAAATAAATGTGACACTTGCTTGGTTAACGAATACATAATTTTGAGTGTAAGTTCAGTTTCGGATTAAGCGTAGATGGTACCATAACCTTCAACAAATCCTTTTGAGTAGGGATACTTTCATGATTGATGACCTTTTATATTTTTTAAGGAGGTTATAGTCAGATTATAATAAATATAATTTCATTTTCTTCGCGGCAGGTCATTTCCTGTCATCCCCGATTGTGGGTGGTATCAGGTCCTGTTTGGACTGTCAGCCTCCCGGGTATCAGGTGATAAACAAAAAAAAAAGACAGCAACAACAGCATTTTGGTTTTCTTTTGGCTGAAAAATAAAAGTTGTCTTGCGAAAAAAAACAAATTTTCGAGGAAGAAAAGCGGCCATTTTCATGATGTAAAATGCAACTTGCTATATGTTTTCCATAGACCCCCTAAGTGGAGCAGAACTCGTCATAAGTGTAGATGAGGTTCTTAAGGGTTTGTGGCAAAGATATAAAAACGCCACCTTTACGCCAATGAATAGCTGTTACCAGAGCCGAAAGCACAGGATACGCAACACAAAGTATGCAAACTTATTCATTCTTAAACTTTACTTGCAATTAGCTTCTATTTTCAACTACTGGTTACAAGGCAACACCAGGAGTGCGCCAAACTGAATTCATTGTTGATGTTAGACTCAGCGCTATTCAAATTACAAGAAAAACCCCCAAAGTGGCGTAAGAAGTGTAGTCCTTGTGGCAACACAATTCCAAACAATAAATTCACAAAGGAATTTATTATCAACTGAAGTGTCCAAGTAGTTGGATAAACTTTGTGTTCAGACAGCGCCAAACCCTTCGAAACATGAAGTATTAACTTTTAATATTAGTTTTTCTCCCTGTTGTTAACTACAACAGTTGCAGATGCATTTAAAATTGAAGTGCAAACTGCTGGTAGTCCACACCATGAAATTTGTAATTTTAAACGAAAATCCCCTGAATTTCAAACTCTTCCCTTTTGTAAGAAGTTTAAATTGTCCTTAAAATTCCTTACGTCAGCTAAGAAATTCAAATTGTCCTCAGGATTGCTCTCTTTGAATAGTTGCTTCCTTCAAAACATGTTTATCCTTTTGCCAGTTTCCAATTAAGTGCTTTACTTATTGCGCTTCAGCACGCTCCAGCACTCTCCTCAATTTGACCGGAATCTCAATGGACGCAATAAGGAAACACTTTAGCGCTTTACCTGGCGAATATGTCTCTCAATTTCCCAACAGCCAAACAGTTACCTAAAGTTAGAAAGATTTCCGGATTGTACATTTTCCCTAGACATGGTTATTTATCTTCTAGAGTTATAGCTTTCTGCATTCGCTCCTGCATTTCGCAGGAAAGTTTGTTCTCGGATAAATTGGGAACATGCTTCGTGGAGTAATGAAGTTGGGTTGATTTTCAAGTGGCTTAATTTCATTTTCATGTTATTGCTGGGATACTGCTGGATGTTGTGTCGTACTTGATATTGAAAACATGTTTTTGTACAGTAATCATTTGTACTTGAAGAGTTTGCGACAAATAATCATGCAGCCTTGACGAGCTTATTCCTGGGATAGACTTGTTTATAGGGAAAAAAACGAAAACGTGGATACACTCTCAAGAAGACGATTAAAGTCACATTTCAGGAGAATACTGCTCACATTTGAAATCGAAATCCTTAACTTTGGGAACGCTTGGAGATTGCATTCGGACTCAATTGCGTTCCTGAAAATTGTTAGACCATATCCTGACAGTTTCATAGAAGAAAATTGCTGATTTTGAAACAGCACAGCATGAAACTTTCAAGAGCAAGTTCCACTAAATTTCTAGGAGCACTCAACCTGCACATATCTCCAGTAACCACTCCTTAGAATCTTGAAAACCACATCGTTAAGTTATTGTCGGAATGACTGCAACTGTTCTCGGAAATATGTTGTGAGCGTCAATCAAGTACGTGAACACGTAACACGCACAGATTTCTCCAAATTTCCCGAATATCCGATGTTGAACTTTTCCTTTCTCAATTAAAGTTCCATTCGTGTCGAGCGAATCAAATTTTGAACTCATCGAAACTTTCTTAATCAAGAGTAAAACACTTTACCAGGCCGGCTCGCTGCATTTCACCTGCCCGTACACAACGAAAAAGCGATAAATAAGTTTTGATGACGAATTTCAATTTTAGATAAGAGAAAACAAGATTTTCATGATTTCATTTTAATTTTCGTTTTCATTTTGAATTCCATTTACAGAATGTCGGGAGGGTGCTCCGCCGAACAAAGTTGGCCGAGAATTTGGAATTACGACAAGTGACCGTACCCATTGGCGTCCTGTTGGTAATTTTTGAGTCCCGACCAGATTCATTACCTCAAGTTGCTGCCTTGGCCATAGCTTCAGCTAATGGTCTCCTACTCAAGGGCGGAAAGGAGGCGAGCCATAGTAATAAAGCGTTGATGGAGCTAGTTAGGGAGTCATTGGCATCGGTTGGAGCTGAAAATGCCATTTCGTTGGTAAGTTGAAAAGGATCCAACCAAAAATACCTATTGAGTTATATTTTGGCTTTCGGAGCGTTAGTTTACTAATTAGTAGTTTTGGTAAGTATTGATGTAGTTATATCGTATTCAGTAGGGTCTGTTAACATTGAAACGAATTGTACAAAGGCTAATGAAGTAGACAGCAAAAACTAGATGCACACAAAATCCAAATCGATACTATTAATTTTATAGGCTTTGATTTAGTTAGATTACACTTGGTTCCTTTTAGAGGATGAATTTTTGCCAGACGTTGGCATGAGTTTTTGTGATTCTATTTTGAGAGTTTCTGTTCTTACATAGGACACCTTTACACAACTAGGCTTAACGTTGGAGCGACATAAAATCTCCGTATCCACCCAGACCATGATATGTATATCTTCATCACTAGAAATGTAATGTAATCTAATGTGTTGTAAAGAATGACGAGAAAAGGAAATTGATTTTTGTTCAGGCAGGCTCCATCTCAATCTCAATTTGACTGAGTGTCGAGCCATAATGGCACTGATGAGCAGCGTTTGGGTGGAATCATAAAGGATTTGGTTGGAGTTATATTTCGTACGATTGTCATTTTTACGATTTTGTGTGAAACAAAACCTTATTAGAATTGATTCGATGTCTGTGTGTCTTTTCTTTGTAAGGAGGTGGCAATCTTCAAAAGATTTTCTCTTTTTACCCCCTAAAACCACAGATATTACCAACGTAGTCGAGGTTTTTGAGGAAACTTGTAATCAAGAAGAAATAATATCGATGAAAGGATATAACCCTGGCAGGCTCCACCTTGGATTGGATATTTTACGCCAACATATTTCGTTTAGATAAAAGCTATTAGTTCCCCGGAAATGCCTTTTCTTTTGTAGAGTACTCCAGATACATTCCACATTCATGATATCGAAAGCTTTGTCCAAATCGAAGAAGAGCAGGTGAAGCAAAGATCTAAATTTCGCGTACTATTCCAAGGTGATCCGTAGAGTGCTGATGTGGTCAATGCGAAATCGATCGAGGTTTCCAGATTTTCTGTCGTGTGTTCCAGGTTCAGTTTAGGTATTATCTTTGCGGAACGGAGCATTGAAATGGTCGATGTTGAACTTGAGTGTTGCAGTTCCCTAACCCTGCGAAAAGTGGCGGACGCAATGCGTAAGCAAACGTAATCGTCATGCTTTTTTATTAACCTTGGTCTCCCGCATGCATCTCCTCCAATTATCTCGAATCAAAGACCGCGTCCTCCAACAAAAAAATCTTAGAATTGATCTGCAATCTGCGTCCACTGAGTCTTGTCAATGTTTCCTTGGCTTCCCATTTGGTTGGCTGCTATTGGCTTTGCCTTTCACCACTCGTTTCTGAATCCTTGCCTCATGCATTCGTCAAGTCTAATTATCTGTATCTAATTCTAATCTCCTTCCGTAACGGTTCGGAAAATCTTTGGGAGGACTTTCCACTCGAAGATATCGATCTATTATTCCGATATTTGCGTCAAGATCCACGTCCCGTCAGCAGTATGGATGCGTAGTTTATTGCATCTGTATGCTTTTCTTGATGTCATTATGGGGAGGACCGCATAAAATGCTTTATGAGCAGTGGCAATCCGCTTTTGGACTTCGTGTTTTCGTTTCCGTCTTTCGAGAGTAGGGCTCCTGGGTAGACGAATTGTTCCACCTGTTCGAAACTATGCAAAGTTCTGCATACTAGCAGACATCTTTCGAGTTTGGGTCATGTATTTCATTTTGGATTCATTAAGCCTGAGCCCTAATTCACTCACTGCTGACTCGAACTGCTCGAACACTTCTTTCGATCGGGCAAAAAATCCCACGCCGTTGGCATATGCTACCGGTTGCGCGGATTTCATCAGTAACGTACCTCTGGGATCAACAGAAGTCATCTTCCTAACACCGTATTCGAGCACCAAGTTAAAGAGGCTGGTGGCGACACCATTGCCTTGCTTAAATCTGGACACTCTGGGTAAGTTTTATGTCAGTTCATTTTGGGTTTTACCTAGCCTTCATTTAAGTGAAATTATGCGGTGTTTCCAACGATTAATTAATTGAAATAATAAAACTTGTTGTTTCTTTTTCGTTGGTGTGGATATTTCGGGAACCACTTGTTCCCTTCATCAGTGCTAACAAGTTGTTATCAGTATTTGCAAGAATAAATATCCACACCAACGAAAAAGAAACAACAAGTTTTATTATTTCAACTAGCCTTCATTGTTAATCATTGTAGCTTTCACTAGTTGGACTCACTTCGGGGGGATGGGATTTTCAGCTGGATCATTATTCGGTACAGAGCATTGTGATTTACAGAAGTCAACGAACAGTTAGCATACATCGATATCATATTCCCATCATTTTTCAAGAGTTTGTTTAACTGCGAATATCTGGTTCGTTGTCGATCGGCAAGATCTGAAGCCACCTTGGTGTTCCCCGATGATGTCATCTGAATACTCTCTCAGTTTCATTATGTGTACGGCAATGAGATCCTTCTGTAGTTTCCACAACGCTGACGATCACCCTTTTTGTCAGGTCAGGTGTTTGTTCGGTTGACCAGATTCTGCTACTTTGTAGATTCAATCAGTGAGCTCTCAAAAAGTATCGTGTACATTGTTTCCGTTTATTGTCCCAAACAAATAACCCTCAGCTCGTTCTACACAGATCAACAGCATCCAGCAGACAAATCGCAGTCCCTTATTTTAGAACTTAAACGAAGGACATAGCTCTCCGTGCGAAGCTGCCAGTGCTACTAAATGAGATCTAAACCCAAATACTTTCCCATCTCATGAAACCACCACTGCATCAGTGAGCACATCGCTATCATCCTCGACATACACCTCCCGAATCACCTGACTTGCGGAATACCAACTAACGGCTGATTAATCAACCTCCGTTTAGCCTTGCGCAACTTCACTTTTCCTTTAAACCGCTGCATAACAAATGATACTATTGATAACACAGTTCATCAAAACACTGAAAGGATTCAGGAAGTATGCAACGAACTTATGCCGACATATTCCTTCAAATACCAAAACCTCAATTCCATCCCGGACGATATTCTCCAGAACATCTTAAAAAAATCCTACTGCAAATTGATATATGAATTGATGAATACCACTCGTCTTGATAACCACCTTTCCAACATAGAATTAAACCTAAGCATTATTATTACTCTCTTAACGAGAGTTGCACTGCGTCCTAAAGCACCATTGTCTCAATTTTATTGTTTAAAGTGTACCTATTAACTATAGTATGTCAGGCAAGCCCTTAATCATCAGGAATTTCAATATATTTTGAGCAGATTTCAACAAAAGAATTTGTTCACCCAGCACTTCCGCAAGTATTGTCGACATTTGAAGCAATTCCACCTGTCAGGGCAATTTAAATGGAGGAAGGCCATAGGACCTGATGGTATCGGATCTGAGCTCTGGAAAGCAAAGAGCTGGGACCCAACATTGCGGTTCAGTGAATTCTTCAGTCGGGTTATTCAGTAAGGTAGAACACCATCTGACAAACAAGGAAGTCCCACAATTCCAATATGGAAAAAGAAAGGTAGTCCAGTAGCATGTTCAAATTACCGTCCGATCCGGTCCCATACTATGAACATGAAATCATTCAAATAACCATGAAATAACCGGAACTACTGACGGAATACACGCTGCGCGGTTATTCATGGAGAAACACCGTGAGAAGCATCGCCCTCTTTACATTGAATTTCTGGATCTGGAGAAAGCGTTTGACCACATGAACTCATCTGGTAGGCTCTACGTCAACTCTTAGTGGCAGAAGAACTTGTGCGCTGGGTTCAAATGCTCTGCCACGATCCGAAAAGTAAAGTTCGAAGTGTGGCGGGTATATCAAAACTGCTTCGCGTCGCTGTTGGTGTTCATCAAGGAAGCGTCCTCTCCTTACTCCTCTTTATTCTTGTTATGGACACTGTCGCACGGGGCATCAAATATCCAGCGCGCTATACACTACTTTTTACAGATGCAACACCATCTCAGATTGAATCTCAATAAAACTGAATTTTTAACGATCGATCCCCATGAAACTGGCACTATCACTGTCAGCGGCAGTGACCTGCCCAGAACTGAAAGATTTAAATATTTCGGGTAAATACTAGCCAATGGAGAACTGGATGAATTGGCGTCTACAACTGCTGCTCTTTATGATCGCTGTATCAACGAACGTCCCAAATCTAAAATTTACCACTACGTTGTCCGTCCTGTCGCCTTTCATGGGCTTGAGTGTTCGCCGATTATAACAGACAATGAACGGTGTCTCGCAGTGATGGAAACGAAGAGGTTGCGTTGGATCAGTGCGTCACATGCTTTGATCGCATCCATAATGAGGATATTCGCTATCAATATGGGATTATACCGATCGTGGAAAAATTGCGAGATAGGCGTGTTTTAAGGTATGGTCACGTAATTCGTGCTAATGAGAATTCACTTGTCAAGATTGGTCTGAATATCGAAGTCTATGGTAAGCGACCGAAAGACCGGCCGAAACAACAGTTGTTTGATACGCTGGATGGGCATTGGAAAGCCTCTCGGTTGCATCCAGACCGGGCTTTTAATAAGGCAAAATTGAGCAACCGATCATAATGGGCCGACCCCGTTTATGAACGGAAGAAAGGGTGAAAAAAAAGAAGAAAATATAGTATTAAATATTCTCCCAGGGGCCTCGACCTAATTTGCACAAGTGCCGGACACTGTAACAGAATGTGTATAAAGGTTTCATCGCACTGCGCACAGAGCCTGTAGGCAGTGTCCGTAGATATCCCTAGCTCCCCAAGTGATAGTTTAGTTGGCAGTGACCAGTGAGTATTCCAACTATAATCAAGAGATTCTCCTTGGTGAGATTTAAACAGTCCTTTGTACGCTTGGGTTTGTATACGCTCTGAGGACTGCTCCATTCTCGCTAGGTTTACTCAGTATAGCTCTTTCAGTCGTTCTATCTGCGATTCCATAAAAGGGTTCTGGTCCATGTAGAGGCATCCCTGCTTCCTTCCCGGTCAGTGAAACCAGCGCTTGATTGTCATCCAACCCAACATGGCCCGGAAGCCAAAGAATCCGAACCTTTTTCTAAGCCAGGCGTGTTCAATCTCCCCAGGCATTCCATACATTTGGAGTTCACCTGGTTGGACCTAAGTGCCTTGTTCGCTGCTTGGTTGTCCGTCAGAATGGCAATATTCTGCGCCTATAGTTTTTTTGGAGGTTGAGGAAGGCACATCTGTTTATCGCGTATATTTCCACCTGCAATATGCTAGTGTGCATACCCATCGGATCCCAGTACGTTTTCCTTCGACCAATGACCCCAGCGTTTACTCCTTCTACTGTGAGGGATCCGTCCGTGGACCAGGTAATGAGTTACAGATTTAACCCGTATGGCAAAGCTACGCTCCCCCAGTTCGCCTTACTCTCGCGATGTAAATCCTTGCTATGGACCTGCAAGTCATATGAGCCCTCGTAGCTATCCGACAAGTGCTTATCACATGAGTCTTCTAGAATCATTTATGGTCCAGTGTAATTCCAAAAGATTTGAGTTCTCTTTCTCGTTCCCCAGGTGATTAAGCTTATGCTATGCTATTACAATTAACTCCAACCAACCAGCCCAATATTCCACATGTCAATACTGCATTAAGTTGTGTAAATGGTACCTTTAGGTCACTACTATATCCAGCCCGCAAAAGGTCAAAATATTCTGCAACAAATAATTAATTAGACCTTTGATCACTTTCGGATTCATTTTCTGATATCTCGCCACTCATATGGAGGGACTACCGGCATATTAAAGGAATCGGAATACCGGAAACTGAAGGTTTCGGTATAAAGGTTTTATGTTCATCCCGTGTGAGAAATTTCCTATGCACGTTCTTCCATTCGTACAAATCCAAAATATTCCTTGATATATCCAACTTCACCGTCCATATGAGATCACTTTATATGATAATGATGTTATAGATTCGTCTTAGATTGCGATAAATTCACGTGAAATACACAACTTGAGCTCCTATAACTTTGCTAGTAATAGCTAGAGTTTTTTTCAAATTTAGTGCTACTAGCATGAATTTAAGTGAGTTTTCAGGTAAATTAACTTTATTTGAGCGGATATCGGAATGAGATGTATTTGGAGACCTAGATTACGACCAGCTGCACCACCAAGATTTCTGAATAAATCGGGTGTGATAGACAGACAAAGAAACCAATATGGAAGAAGAGAGAAGGAGGAGGTGCAGGTGCTCGGAATCCCAGTACCGGCGGAGTAAGCAAACGGGCTCCCGCCGTCTGTATCCCTCGACCGCATACGTGATTTAGAGTTGGAGAACGAGGTGTTCAAGCGAAGCAAGATCTTACCAAGAACACCAATAACGAAAGCGAAAAATGATGGGTTGAAAGGAGATCGCTACCCGACTAAGGCGGTTTCGACTCCCACCGCATTTGTCCAAGAGGGGTGACAACAGGAGGTACTCCGAGACCGAGGTTAAGGTGGACTGAAGATAAACGATAACAAGCCAAAGTTCTTAGTCTGACCCATTAACGGTCAGAGCATCGAAAGCGTTGATTAATTTGTATAACTAGGAAGCGTAGTTTCTGCGACGGCGGGACCGAGCAGGATGTTGCTCAATGCATTAACAGCGCCAAATCCGCTTTCGCTGTCTAAAATCTGGAAGTGACGTCATCACAACACCAAAATCAAGTTGAGGCTATTCTATGCTTTTGTGTCTTCCTTCTGTGTTGCTATATGGTAGTAGTACATGGAAAGTGACCCCTATTGTTACTCAAAATCTCCAAGTCTCCGCCAACGGGTGCTTGCGTCGTATCGTTGGAGCACACTGGTCTGACTCTATCTCAAACGGAGAACTTGGTTGACGCACATGCCTGGCACTCGTACGCAGAAGTGGCAGTGGATAGCTCACATATTAAGGATGGACGACCATTGCATAGTGGGCTATGCTATTCAGTGAAATCCTCTCCCCCAAGATAGTCGACGAGTGGGTCGCCCCAAGGGCAGCAGAGGGGGAGCGCGGGCGTCTTGGGAAGTCGGTGGTGTGGTTGATGCGCTACACCCCACCAAGGGTAAATGGCAACCATATATGGCTGATAGCTCGGAAATTCAAATAGATACCCCACTAAAGAAGGCTGCCTGGGGCTTACCTGGGGTTCCTGTTTCATCTGATCTTATAGGGAGGAAACCTTTAATAACAAGCACTCTTTTGGATTCGGTTGTGGATCAGTAATCTTCTGCAAATGAGTGTTAGAACTTTAGCTACCGTAGGTTTGGAGTTTTCCCTGAGAATACATTTTTTATAAGTGTGAAAGTGTTAGGCCAATACATTTTGGCTCTTACAATTTCATAAGCAGTGAAGGAGTTTCATTTGCCAGGACATAAATAATGTGGGTGGGCGTCAATCTTGTGAGATATAAATATTTGGATAGTTGGGCAGCTGGTGATTTGTGTGCACAAAAATAGATGTGACGAAACTCCTGTGTAGGGATAGACCTTGTTTGGGATACAGCTCATATTTGCAACCAGATGTGAAGACATACGAATGACATTATTTAACGGAGAGTGCAATTTCACTCTGCTAAATTAAGTCTGAAATGAGCTGCGGGGTGCTTAGCTTTGTTCAACGTTTGGTCTCCATAACTTAAGAGAACTGTTTGAGTCAATTTTTGAGGTTGTTCAAGTTATTTTTTTTCTTGGGAAAGGAAGACATTAAAGTGTGAGATCGATAATTATAAGGTATGGGATTTTGCACCGTTTTGACGCTTGGGAAAATCCAGGTTCTAGGCGTTTTTTCCAAAGATTTTACCTTTTTGATATTTGATGTTAAATTCCATTTAAAATGGGACTTAAATTAGTTTACTCTAGCATTACACTCATTGCTGTGCAAGTGGCAAATATGCAACTTAAATCTCCATGGTCGCAAGGAATCTGATCAATTAAATATTTAACAATATTTACTTCTTAAAACAATTCTACATTTGTCGCCTTTAAAAAAAACAATGAAAAAGGTTAGGAAATATTAACTCTTTTATGTTCTCAACCGCAGGTATCCACCCGCGAAGAAATCAGCGACTTACTTTCTATGGAAAACCATATTGATCTCATTATACCACGTGGCTCATCTGAACTTGTTCGTTCTATTCAAGATCAATCCGCCCATATTCCTGTATTAGGACATGCAGAAGGAATATGCCACGTTTTCGTAGATAAGGATGCTGATTTGTCGAAAGCCTTAAAAATTATACGTGACGCAAAGTGTGATTATCCTGCTGGTAAGTCAGAAGGATGGGAGATTATGATGTTTTTGAAAATTGTGCATAATATTCCTTTTTGTTATCTTCAGCGTGCAATGCAATGGAAACATTGTTGATCCATGAAGATGTTCTACACACCAATTTCTTCAATGAAGTATGTAATATGTTTAAAAAAGAAGGCGTGAAAGTATACTCAGGACCGAAATTAGCCCAAAGACTTACATTCGGACCACCACCAGCTAAATCGATGAAGCATGAATACGGTTCACTTGAATGTGCTATAGAAGTCGTGAAGGACTTGGAAGAAGCCGTCGATCATATTCATAGTTTTGGAAGTGGACACACCGATGTCATAATCACTGAAAATTGTAAGTTCACAGGATCTTCTTATGGCTATGTTCTAATATTCTTAAACTGTTTTTGCAGCTGATGCAGCTAAATACTTCCAAGGTCAAGTGGATAGTGCCTGCGTTTTCCATAATGCAAGTTCCAGATTTGCTGATGGCTTCCGATTTGGACTTGGAGCTGAGGTAGGAATATCGACAGCTAGGATTCATGCTCGTGGTCCTGTCGGTGTTGAAGGTCTATTGACCACCAAGTGGGTGTTGGATGGCGTCGATCATACTGCGGCTGAATTTGGAGATGGAGGCACCCGACAGTGGGTGCATCAAAGCTTGCCTCTAGAATAGAGACAGGCGGAGAAAAATAATTCATTATAATGTTGTGAGGATATATGGAACTGTTTATGGAAATAAATGATATTTTTACTGAATTTGTATTGATGCTTATATTTTCTCTTCCCTTCCTTTTGTGACTGGATTGGGTTTTATTGTTAGCAAGTTTATAATACTTCACTACATAAGGGTTGCGACAGTATTTGTGTTGAACTACATATTGTGCTCGAGCCATATAACCTACCACCATTGTATTCTCAACAGTCTTCTTCTAAGTCGTGTGTAAACAATAAATTTGGTTTACTGTCTGTTCTTTGGTCTTTTTTAAGGTTGATAGTGGAAATGCTTACTTTCACTTGACTATACTTCTTCGGCTCCGGTATTGTATTGTACAGTTAGGATAGAAAGCTTTGATACACCTACAATGTGATGGATCCAAATCGGTAGAAAAATTAGTAACACATCTAATCTCGAACCTTCTTTACATAAGCTTTAGTGACGCTAAGAATAAAAATGTACAACTTTCGGCTTATCGGATCCCTATGCTTTGGTCTACAAGGAGTCGCGTTTAGATATCTGAAATAATAAAAAAATTGTTGTTTCTTTTTCATTGGTGTGAATATTTATTCTTGCAAATACCGATATTTCGGGAACCACTTGTTCCTTCATCAGTGCTAACAAGTCTTATTAGCCGACCGTGCTTCCCCATCGCATGTCATGTCAGAGTTCACCTTAACATTTAGGCCAACCACCACGATCACAACATCACCTTTACAAAGCCTCTCCTCAACTGTACAAAATTGCTCATAAAAAGCTTCTTTCTCCATGACTCGTCTGATGCTGCTTAAAGTGGACCGGAATTTTGCAGTCAGAAATTTATCAGAAACTGGGTACCAGGTGAAGAGAGCGCCGTGTATCCAATCACTCGGCTTTGTAGAGTACAAAAGCGCATGCCGCGTAGCCTACTGCGCTTAAGCCCAGAATGTTCAGCTTACTATATATCACTGGGATTCTCGCTCAAGTAGTAGAAAGCTAGCATTCTGGGGACGCTTGCTTCTGCAGTCGAGGAGCGAGCGCATTCCAGAAACTAATCATAGTCTGTTTTCGATGGCCAAAGATCTTCGGAGTGAGGTGAGTTCCTATCCGAAGCTGTGTTGATGTTTTGGTAACAGTAAAATTTGGAAATTTTCAAGTGTATCAATCACAAGTTTCAGCAGCAGGGAAGATTTTGAGTATATTCTTCAGCTCCGAATCATAGTATAAAAACTTTGGTGGGATATCATAAATCCACAGTCGAGTGATACTGCCGAATCGGTAATTACCTGGCGTAAAATAAGCTGGTCAAAGGCGGCATAATGTCAGTCGTAGTTCAATAGTAGCAAATCAAGGTTTTGCCGTAGCTTGTGGAGCTGCATTTCGTTCAGATACGTAGCTTTTCTGGAGACAGGCGAGCGTGGTTCTCATACTGAACGCACGTCTTAGAGTCCGTGAAGAACTTTCAGCTAATTAGCTTCAACTTTTCATGTTGACAACACACACAGGATAATCCACGTAAACCTCTCTTCATGAGATAATTAGCATGGTTAAAGTAGCTGCTTGACCAGAGCTGTGAGCATAGCGCGCGTTAGAATGGCGTCATTTATCTGGTTGATAATGATGGATTAAATTCTATGGATACTGGACTGGAGTGGGATGAAGGTGGTAGCGTATGCCAACGACGTCGTGATATTGATGTTAGGGTGTTTTCCGCGTTGTGGGTGAAACCATGTAAGGTGGGTTGGGAAAGGTTTACGTATACGGTTGCAAGATGCGGACTCATCCTAAATCGAACCAAAGCGGAGTTGATGCAACTTACCCCCAAGTTAACGGCACCCGTATTCCACCTCCCGTGGTCAAATTTACAAATATTGACCCTTTCGTCTAATATTAAGTAGCTTTGTACGCCTGCGACTATGGTTCCCATCCTCCAGATGCTCCTAATGTAGTTCTGCGCCTCTTCATTCTGGACTTTTTCATTATGTTAAGTGCGCTGTAGTGCACCGTGCTGTCAAACTACGTGCGTCAAAGTTTTGGGTGAAGCCCTTCCGTTATAGTAATGCCTTAGATATAGTATAATACTTCAGAAACTCTGGGGTTACGTTACACGCAAGTGAGCTTCAAAAGGGATGTTATTTCCAACCAGGGCTGCTTATACGGTTTTTCGGGATTTTCCAGGATATTCCAACCTGAGGGCTGGCGATACTGAAAGCCTGTTGATGCCTAGGGCATAATCCCCTGGTCATTCAGCCAGTGGTGAAATAGTTCGGGCTAATGTTGTAACCCATTGACGCACTGAACAGTGTGGGTGGCATGGTCAAATTCACTCTACTTTGGATTCCCGATTAGCTGGCGACTATGGAGGGTGGGATTTACTCACAAATGAATACAGAGTTATTGCGATTAGTATGAGGTACTAACCTATAGGCGATCAAAAGCAAGTCTCGTCATACCTGCCATTTGCATTGCCAAAGTTGCGCAGAGGATAGAGAAAACCTCAACTACTACCTTTGTGATTGCCCAGTTTTACATAGAGCCTGGGTGAAGACACTAGGTAAACCATTCTTCAGAAATCTCAAAGAGCTACTTGTTTTGAACATTTACACATTTTGCAAGTATCAGAAACTACTTTACGCTGATGTGTATTTCTGATAGACGGGTAAGTAACCTTTCCCGGACAACTTCTTTCAAAACCCGAAGGCCATCTATTTTATTGTTAAAATCACAGAAAAATCAACTTCTAGCTTGCGACGCCTTCACACATTGATTGCGAATCTCTTTTGTGAACTAGAAACATATCAACTATCATGGTTTCTTTAACCAACGTTCGCTAAAGTATTTCAGAGATTAGTTTTTCTGATTTTCGGTCTGCCCCGCCAACAAAAACTTTTTGTGTACCAATCGCCAAGCAATCACTTCTGAAGTGGTCCCAAGGTCTTCTCCACTGGTCAAATGATTACACGATCGTCCATAACAACGGAAAAAAGGACGCTGGTATCTGTTTTCAGCAGCCTTCAATAAACCCAGTGAGTTGCAGTTTAAGAATACACTTAACGCAACCAAAAGGGATAGAAATTTGAGGGCAAACGACCAGCAATTTTGAAACTTTATTGCTGGCGAAACGTCAACAATGCCTCGGATAGTGATTGACCGCACCTTTGGCTATCTAAATCGGACTATAATTGGCTTTTTGAATGGGCACGCGCTCCTCGACAATGGTAGCGAGGATCTACAGAATGCTCACTTTCTCCAACTTGAGCGCGATTTCCAGCGATATAAGCCAAAAATTCTGGGAATAAGCGAAGTAACATGGTGGAGAGTATTCCTCTCCCTCTTGCCACACTTATGACTACGTGTTGTACTCTGCAAAGCCAAGTGGTGGCAGACCCAAATCCGGTGTCGGATTGACTGTGGGTCGTGGAAGCAAATCGATTAACAGAAGGGGTTGAAGGCGCTACTGACCGGGCTACTGATGGCGGGCGTGTCGCGCTTGAACTTCGATCCCAAGGAGTTTAGCGTAGTGTACGGCCTGACAAAGGAGAATTTGCTGTTGCCCTGGTCAGGAAAGCGCACGACGCCGCAATCGCAATGGTTTTAGAACTGTATACCGCATCACAAAAAAGCTTGCATGTGGTTGTAAATCCTTTGATAGTCCTGTGAAGGATATCAAAGGTCGACTTCTCATTCACGATGATAAACAACGGAAAAGGCGGAATACACACTTTACCACAATTCTTAACCGTATTACATCCAGTGAGGTTCCTCGTCTTTTGGATGAAATGGCTAGTCACCGTAAAATGCGGATACGGACTGTTCCTCCAAACAGAAGAGGAGTAAAGTCGCTGGGTTTGACTCCTATGGAAATTTTGGGAATTTGCGACAGATGATCCTTGGGATTCCAAAAAGTGGCACAGGTTTTGAGAATGACAATTGGAGGGGTACCACCGTGCTACCTGCCAATGCAAAAATAATAGCTAAAATAATTGTGGAACGTATCAAAGGACATCTCGAAGCTTGACCGACATCAGGCAGGTTAGTTTCTGCTCCGACATATGATGGCGCACAATGTCACGTGCTGCACCGAGGTAAAACCTCGAAAGATTTCGAGTTCAATGCGCAGTCAGCCAGTAATGCATCCTGTAAGCGATAATATTTCTTCTTGTTATCGGTGACGTTCTTGATACTGCCTTGTTCGGAGGACGTGGAGGAATTTAATGGACTATGATATTTTTCCTCAAACACCTCGACTACGCTGATGACATTTGTTTTCTCTCTCACCTAGTCACCGAGACATGGACTCTGGCCAAATGTCCCTAGATTTGGAGAGAGAGGCAAATAGAATTGGACTAAAAATAAACACGAACAAAACCAAGGCTCTCAGTCTGACGCGTCATCGTTCTCTCTATATCTGCATTAATGGGCAGAGCATCGAAAGCATCGATCAATTTGTAATCTAGGAAGCGTGGTTTCTGCCGACGGCGATAATGAACTAGATGTTGCCAGACGTATTAGTAGCGCTAGATCCGTTTTCGCTGCACTGTATAACATCATGTTGATATTGTTCTGTATTATTGTACACAGGAAAAATTCTGTGCTACTACTTGGGAATAGCATATGGAAAGTGAACTTCTCTGCTACTCAAAAACTCCAAGCTTTCGTCAGTACTTGTCTTCATTGTATCACCGGAGTACGTTGACTACGTCCTCGGACCAAGAACTTGGTCGGTGGACAGGCTTGGCACCCTTAAGCGATGTGATAGGAAGGCGGAAGTGGCAGTGGATAGGTCTCATACAATAACAAGGGGGGCTATGCAATGCAGTGAAATCCACTCTACCAAGATGGCCGACTGGTTGGTCGCCCCAAGCCCGCTTGGGTTGAGCACTAGAAGGGAGTGCGAGCGTATCGGGAAGTCGTGGGAGGGGCTAACGCGGATTGGTCCACCACGTGGTGAAGGGCAACTATATAGATATATATATATTTGTTTCTGGCGACCGGAGCTACTTCTCTAATGGTTCATCGATAGATCATCCGGAGCAAAGAAGACCTGAACAAGCTTCGTGCACTTTCGTATGCAAAAAGTGCAGGGCACATTCCGTACTTGTACACAATTTGTACACTAATTCTCTATTGAAACAAACAGCTTGAGCATTCGATTGCATGCCTTCTTTCAAACTCAACATTCTACTCAAATTCTACCATTGACTTCACGAAAAGGGTTTCACAGAAGCTTACAAAAGATTTATCGGTTTCCGAACAAGTTGAGTGTAAAGAAAACCAAATAAACGTTGAATTGAAAGGATGGACACCCAGTTGATTTTAATAGGATTTTCTTTCACACAAACTTTAGAAAGCATTTTAAGATTAAAGTTAGACTAAATCGACACTGGAAAAATAGCCGAGGGATGCGACTATTATTAGCAATATCGATGGTATATGAGCAAATATTTTTAATTAATTAACCACATTATTTCGTTGCCTGACTTTATAATGGAAATGCAGGATGAGCCACACAAAAGAATTTCATTAAATACCATATATTTGGAGGGTGTCCGTCTGGCATAGCTGATTCTATATTAAATGAGAGCTTTCTCAAATTAATGACCCGTGGCAATTAATTTAAGTACAAACTCCTGCAGATTTTATATTATATTTTTGTCTACCCCATAATACCCAGCACCGAAGTAAACCAACCCCTAACGCTTACTTCAACTCTCATGAAAAATTCAATATTTTACTTCCGGTACAACGAAACAGGATATTTCTTTTCATTGAATTCTCAAGTGCTATCATATTTGAAATCGCAATTTGTCCGGTTCAAAGAAATTTCGACAAAAAATGCGATGAAATCTCATAAAATGTTGTACGAGTATCTAGCGCACATCTTCATCGTTCCCCATGATTCAAGAAATGTTCGACAGGATATGAGTTGAAACCCTTAGTAAGTAATTGATTTTGTGCCCCATATGACCTGATTGGAGCTTGACCTTGTAACGAGGAGCCTCGGAGTGTTCCATTTTGATGATTTGGAAATGTTTACAGGGAAAATATAGATACAGATTCTTATTGGAGTATTTTTTTATCAAATACGATTGGCGAGTATTTCCAAAAGTGCCGCTGAAGCTTTCGCCTATTTTATTAAGGGTTGATGCAATGCACATAGTCTGGGTCTGTATTTAGGCATGCTACAAGTAGGCTGAATCCATTCCCTACAAACTTATGATGAAACTCAGTCCCTTCCCCCGAAATCATCCATTATTTTACCTCGAAATAACATACTCCCTTTGAATTCAGGACATCGTACTTCACACCTCCTCACCATCACGGTACGCAGTTAATCTTTCCGCACCTCTAAATAAACCCATCGGCAGTTTATTTTCCTGAATTATTCACTCTTCCGCCAGCGAACTTTTTCAATTGACTGTTGAAGTAAATTGATGAATGGATGCTTAATAAAAAAGGAAGAGCATCATAAAAGTGATGAATATTGGGGTTGATTGCATCGTCATCAATACTAACCAGCAAAATCACTGACTAGCGTCAAAAATTTGGATGATTTATAGCTGGATAAAAGAAATATTATCCTGCGGTTTTCACTTAGTCCATTGCCGAGCCGAACAGCAATCAGAGCGATGAATCGGTTTTATGAGTGTAATAAACCAGAAATGAATATAAATTAATCAAAAGATCCAATAAACGCGGAGTATGTAGTACTTTGTAAGGTTGTATTTCGGGACCAGGTATAATTTATTGAATTTGGGATTTTCGGAGTCATTTTTTGGATAATGCATTGAGGGTTAGGCTCAAATTTCTCTTTTAGGGATGAATGGCCTCAGGGCTGAATGTGATGATGGTACTTATCTAAAATAAACTCTCATTATGAAACCCATAAATAACCACTCTTTGCAAATGATAGTCCCAACAGATGACAACAAATTCTGAATTAGGCAGCTTCATCCCAATAATTTTATGATTCAGAGTTAAGCTAGACATGTGTGGGCGAAGTTGTCAGTAGACAGATAAATGGAAAATCCATCTTAGTCGATTTCAAAGCATGTTTCCATCTAGGGTAATTATGATTTGTTTTTATGTGGGAGGGTCTTTTAACTTGAAGGATATTGGTAGGTAATTTCAAACCATATACCCGTAGTCTTTCATTGAATCATCAGTTTTAAGTCGACTTTATTCTGAGGACCACTTCCTTTCTCATGAAGCAATTCAAAAGTTTTGGAAACAAACGAGAGGCTCCTATTGGACTGATAATAACTTGTTAGAAGGGTAGGTTTGATCCTTTAGCTGAGATTTTTGCAGTGTAGCTCGACGGAACCATTTTTAAGGTAAATGAACCGAGCCTTATTAAAATTGATTCAATGTCTGTCTGTCTGTCACATGCTTTTTTCTCCAAAACAGTTAAACCAATTCAGACGAAATTTGGGGGACTTATGGGAACTATCAAATCGCACAGATACAGTGAGTGACACACATGCGAAAAGGGAATGAAATTTTTTCTACCGTATAGAGTCATGTTGGGTATCAAATGAAAGGCCCCAATGAGTACTTTCCAAAATTGATATTAGTTTTGACATAAATTGCAAGGTGCACAAGTAAGGAACCAAAAGGTGCTCAGAAGTGGGACAGAACTAATTTTTGAAAACTACCAAACCTAAAAGTCCAAAAAATAAGCGTGGTGCGCCTGTATGAAATCAAGGCCTCAAAATATGTCCCATTCCGATATCTGCTCAAATAAACTTCCTAGTATATTGCCAATTTTTTTAAATTGTCAGGAAAGCCCTCCTAGGAGAGTACGAAATACAACAGCATAGAATACAGCATTGCACATAACACCACCAACTTTCATGTAAATCCGACTTTGTCAAAGTTCTAGCATTTCGAACTTATCAATTTCACGCGGACTCACTGCATCTTAAGCCATGCCGTCATAATTCACGAGAATAATTGCGATTCGCGTGAAAAATTAAAGCTTCTTCATAAATGGCTGCTTCTATTTCCCTCCTGCCCTATTTAAGCTTTTGTGTGAAACAAAACTTTACTAAAATCGATTCAATGTCAGTCTGTCTGCCTGTCTGTCAGTCACACCCGATTTATTCCAAAACCTCTGAACCGATTTTCACGAAATTTGAACATGCGGTCTGTGTGTCTCTTTATATAGTACCGTTTTGTGTTGAGTTTCAAAGGGGGGGGGGGGCGGATTTCCATATATGCGAAATGGGGCTGTATTTTATTTACAGAGTATAGTAACGTATGGTGTATCAAATGGAAGGGTTCGATTAGTACTTTCCGAAACTGGTTTTATTTCCGATATAGATGAAACATATATACATATATATAGTGAGGGCAAACGTGTATGTTTGTCTGTCACACCCACTTTCCTCCAAAACGGCTAAACCAATCCGAACGAAATTTGGTGGACATATGGGAACTATCAAATCTCACGCATACAGTGGGTGACATAAATTTGGGTGCATACATTTAAAGGGGGTGTAAAATTTTTTTTTCATCGAATATAGTCATGTGGGGTATCGAATGAAAGATCTCAATTAGCATTTTCCGAATATGATATTAGTTTTATTTACCAACTTTTAGAAATCGACTCCTTAAGTTAATCGTAGGAGTACTAAATTTTACGCAGGCATAGAGGGCAGTCTCGTGCATACGCATGGCAAAATTCAACTATTAGCGTCAAAGTTATAGCAGCTTATCAATTTTGTGCGAATTAACAGCATCCTAAGCCATACAAATAAGATGCTCACGTCATAATTAGCGAGAACAATTGACATTCGAGTGAAATATTACAATTCCATTCCCAAAGAATCTACTTCTCCCCAGCGCTTTGTGTAAACACAAAACCTTATCAGAATCGAGTCGATGTCTGTTTGTCTGCCTGTTACACCCAATTTATTCGGAAACGTGTGTTAAGTTTAATACATGTGAATAGAGGGCGCAAATTTTTTTTCCATAAAATTTGGCCATGTAGGGTTACAAACGAAAGGGTTCCATATTAGATGTCAGGGGAAATATAGGGGAGTGAGGGCTCAAAATACGATCATTAAAAAGTGTAACAGGTCTCGTTCTCAGAACCTACCCAACCCAAAAATCTGAGAAAAATTGCAGTGGTGCATCTCTACGAATTCTAGGCTTCAAAATACATCCGGTTCCGATATCTGCACAAATAAAGTTAATAATAGCACATTGGCATATTCTAGAAATTTGGCCGGAAACCCCTCTTAGGTTCAAGCTAGAACTACAAAATGCATTTGTGTAAAGGACAAAACAAGGCACAATTTGGTCAGGTTTGAAGCAAATCCAGCTATTATTAACAAAGTTATAGGGGGTGAAACTTTCCCAATTGCTATGAATTTCGTGGATTTTACAACATGTATGACGTAATCATCCCTTTTCAATTCGTCAATACCACAACAAAGTCAGCTGATTTGAATGGGAGGCAACAAAGAAACATTTTATTTTAAGTTTTTGGGTCATTTGTATTTCAATATCAATTACTCCAGACAGACAAGTGTATATGCAGATATATATGCGTGCAAATGAGGTTTGCAGGCAGTTAATCCAGACAGATATATTTGTACATTAAACCAGCCGTATTCGATATACGTACTATATATGTACATATGTATGAAGTAAACCGGAAATATTGAAACGATCAATTTATATACGTGCATACAGTATTGGGTAACAGGTAGTTTGTTTGTTTAGAATGAAAATAATATCTATGTCTGTAATATGTAAGCATATCTTGTAGTTTGGAAAAATATGAGGGAATATGTTGGATTGGCAGCTATATACGGATGGAAAAATATGCGTAGGAGTTTCTCACATAAGATGAACACAAAATCTTTATACCCCAAGCGCGAGCTTCCGTTCCGTTGCTAGCTTACATTCATTGTCAAACCAGCCGTTCCAACTCCTTTTGCGGCTGGACCCAAGTATGTTTGTGGCCGTATTTATGATAACGTTCTTCAGGTCGTTGTGAAGATCATGTGGTGATGCTTCATCTTCAGGTCTATGTTGACTGCGGTTATTGCGGCATCCCGGCATCCCGGCATCCATTTCCCTCTTATAGGTTTCGCCCCCCCAACCCAACCTGGAGGACCAGTTGGTACAATTTGTCCCGCATATTTCTGAGGTCCACAAACTAGAATAATTACGATTCATCCAGTAGTTTTTCTTATTCACCAAGGCACCAAAAATTTAGCTTTTAATACTTTTTAATAATCCTTGTTTGCGGACTGTAGTTAAGTCTGAACGTTAAAATGTCATTTACTTTTTTTTCTTTAAAATGGTCACAGCGGCCTCTGGTGTGGCAGCAGAAAAACACCTTTTTTTGGAGATGAGTGCATATTTTGCTCTGTATTTCAATAATTAAGTATCGGGCTGGGAAAATTATTACGAATGTTCAAGATATTAATAAATATATGGTGAGAAATTCTTATATTTGTATCTTTATCCAGTTCTTACAAACATTTCTAAAAAAAAGTAAAAAAAACCGGCCTTCACACGGGATGACTCCATTAAATCGCCATCCAGTGTATCAAGCCACAGTTGTTTCGGCCGGCCATTTGGGTGCTTACGATTTATTTCGATGTTCAGACCGATATTGGTAAGTGAATTCTCGTTAGCGCGCATTACGTGACCGCACCATCGAAAATGCCTCTCTGGCAGTTTTTCCATGATCGGTGCAACCCCATATCGATCGCGAATATCCTCATTTCGGATATGATCAAAACGTGTCACGCCACTAGTCCAATGCAACATTTTAGTCCCCATTACCGCAAGACATCGTTCATTGTTTTTATAGTCGGCCAACACCCAGGTTACGTTAATATATGAGGCAATTTCATTATGCAGGTCTCCATTGGCTGATAGAACTGACTGACAGAACTGAATGATTTAAATATCTCCTGTGAATGCTATCAGTCAATGGAGAACTGCGTATTGCTCCTCACATAGGGAAACACAAAACCTTTTATACTTTTATATTAGACCAGTAGCGTCTATATCACCAGCAGCACTGCGGGTTTTTCGCGCAACTGACAGGCCGAACTGAACATGTATTTCGGCCTTTCTAATCCATATTTTAACCAAAAGGTTAAAGTCATTTGCTATCTTACTCTAGTTAGACTCACCAACGAGTAGCCATTTTAGTTTAACTTGAGTGCCATCAACGGCTAAGAAGTACGGAATTTCTTTTTGAGGTAGGGACACTATAAGTGAGTGGTATCGGTGTGCTGTGGTCGAACATGTGCAAGAGCTTTCTGTCTCCATAAAATTTCAAAGAATGTTTTGGGAGTTGAATGCCTTGTGTCTTCTTGAATTAATGTTAAGTGGGATCAAAAGCAGAAATCCACTAGTAGCTGCGAAATGGTGATTAGCGGCGGCCGTGCTCAGTTCTGCACTTTGTTTTTTTTGGTGAAACCATGTAAATAATGTAGATATTTTGCAGGTGTTGCTTTCACCTCCGGTGGTTAGGAATTAGTTATGGGATTATATTATTGTTATATTGTTATATTCATTTCGTTATTTATTCAACCAAAAAAGAAGAATAAAATAATCATGTCTTTCAATAATATCTTTATTAGTTTTAACAAGTCGGGAAACCGGAAGCTGGACGCTTCAGGTATGAAAGGTTTTGTGTATTTCTTTTATAAAGACATTTGACATTTCCCATTAGTATGTAACACGGAATATACGCACATATTTTATGAGAATACTCACTTTTGGATGACATTGACATTCAAAATCTAAAATTTTCAAAGAAGTGACAACTTTGACCTATTATAACTTTGTTAGTGATAGTGTGATCTCCGCCAAACTTGGTAAAATCAAGCTCCATATCATAGCCTATATTGCTTTCGTGGTGCTAGGATGAATTTAAAGGGAGTTCTGCAGCCAAATACTGAAAATTATAGTAATGTACTATTATTACCTTTATTTGAAGGGATATCAGTATGGAAGGTATTTTGGAGCCTAGCCACCATATATTGGCATCCTCTTGATTTTTTCCAGATTTTTCGGTTGGGCAGTTTCTGAGAATGGCCCCCTTAAATAAATGGTCACTTTTGATCCCTCTCACTTCCCACTTTTCCAAAAAATTGCTAAACTAAGACCAGCTTCGGGAACTACTAACCGAGACCTTTAATTTGATGTCCCACATGACTATATTTAGTGAAAAAACATTTGCACCCCCCTTTTGCATGTATGGGGACGTAAAAGGATGTAACTCACTGCATGCGTGAGTGTTCACAGTTTCCAACTTTTCACCAAATTTGGTGTCAATCACTACTATAGTCTCCTAGAAAAATGCGTGTGGCAGACAGACAGACGAACAGGCAGACAGTAAACCGATTTTAGTAAGGTTTTGTGTTTACAAACTCGGTTTACTGTCTGCCTGTCTATCGGTCTGTTTGTTTGTCCTTGACACGCGGAAACGCCCCCGCCCCCAAAAAGGGGTCATGTGTATAGTCATGTGGGGTATCAAATTGTCTCGGTTAGTACTTTCTGAAACCGGTCTTAATTTTGACATTTGTTGGAGTCTTTATATAAGAAATACACAAAATCTTTCATACCTGATGCGTCCAGCTTACGGTTTCCCGGTATATATATAGTTGGCTGCCGTGACTTTAGTCGGGGAAAGTAAGTCGATCCAATCAGAGCCCCTTTTTTCCGAGGCAAAGTTAGTTGAAGCTGGTACCATGAGTTCACCGTTCACGGTAACATCTTAACCCCCGTGACCATGGGGTTTTGGTCACTACTTAACTTCCGGTGTCAGCACTGGTTTCCAGGGATAAGCAACTACAGTCTTACTCACTAAGAATATTCGTATTAGATATATATAGTAAAGGCTAATCTAATAAATTTAACAGAGTTTGTAGAAAAATCAGTTAATTCCACAGATAAAAATTGACATATCCATTTCACATTGAAAACATTTCTTCAATTATTCTCTTCTAAAGCAATCACGCTGATATATTATATAATTCTGGTTGTTTTCGTATTTTGTCGGGAGGATGAATACATATTTTATTTGAGTTCACAGTTCCTCATTTGATCTATTTTCTCGGACTACCAGTACACATATCTTAAAAGCCGAAACAAGAAAAAGAGAAGATGTCGTCTCATTTAACCGAATTCCCAAAATAGAAAACTTTTTTATGATTCAACAAGTTTTTGTAACGATTAGTCTGCAGATGAACCTCCATCACGTGTCATTAGTCAAGCTTGGCACGAAATATATTGAGAAATAATTAACACAAGTGTGTCGTCGAGAGACTAATGAACCAGATAATAATCCAACTCATTCCGAAATGATAGGTCTAAGGATCCTAGATGAATGAGACACGGATATCTGTTACACAAATAACTTTCTCATTAAGATTGTTATTGCAGTTTTAGGCGAATCTATTTCGAGCATCGTCAAAGGCAAGAAATTTTCCAAGGGAAAACTCTAAAGGAGATCAACTGTTAATGAAGGAAATTAGGTACAAAACGTCGGAATTTCAATTATCATGTTTCACTTAAACAACAATTATTATGATGTGATATGACAAAGTCCTTGTCCTTGAAAACATCCATGACTAAGATAAATAAATTATTTAGGAAGTAAAATAGACTTCATTTTCAAGTTAATGATGATGAATGATAGATTTAGAGCTTACCGGAGAATGAGGATGAAAGTTTTATCAGAATCTTCACCAGTTTTTCCTTCGATAAGCAACCATATATCCTGGAAAAAGCAATTAAAGAATGTTGAAAAATTTCACCTCGGAAGAATACCGGCCATTCTTCTGCTATTCTTGCGGATGAGCTAGTAAGCGGTTTACTAAATGACTAAAACTGTCACTTGGTAAATCCTTTTATTTTTCTCTGTAAACTCTCTATTTAAGTATTACACTGTTAAATATTATAACCTGAAATACATCCGTTGTTAATCACGCGACTACCATTTAAATCGCTTGAAACGTATGGTGAGAATTTTCTCTATACAACCTCTCTTAAGGTAATTTGCGAATAGATGAGTAGAAAGCCGAAGGATGCAATGTTTTCACTACCGACAGATGATCGATTGAAATCCTATTTGATACTGTCCTTCGAGTTTTCTTGGCATCCACAGTTTCAAAGGCGTCTAAAACCAGCTCGTTGATCGCTAGAATGCTACCAAATAGAGGGGGTCTAAAACGCTGGGATTATGCTTGTCGACATCTTGGCGATTGCAGCCCTACTGATTTACGAACCAGTTTATGAAACTGTTGAACCTAACGCCGTTCGGCGGCAGTCGGCATGGGACGAGATCAAGAAAGGCCTCTGCACATATTGGGTGATACCGAATATCGAGAGCTGGATTAAAAGAAGGCATGGGATCGTAGACTATGACTTGACCCAGTTTTGAAGCGAATAATGTGGATAACGAGGATACCTTTACCAATTAACAATAACAGTACAGATCCAGCCCCACGACGGGGGTGATTTTAATGGGTAAAAGTCCCACAGACAGAAGTCGACGGTAGCTTTTGAAACTTTCCACCTGCCACATGTAAAAACAAGTTGAGAAACCGGAATGAAAGGTTTTGTGCATTTCCTTTATAAAGACATTTGAGTGCGAATTTGTCTCATTAGTATGTAACAAGCAATATACGCATATGTTATATGATAATATCTACTTTCGGATGATATTGACATTCAAAATCTTGAATTTCCAAAGAAGTGATAACTTCGACCTATTATTATTTTGTTAATAATAATGCGATTTCCACCAAACTTGGTGAGATTAAGCTCTATATTATAGCCTACATTGCTGCAATTTCGTGGTGCTAGGATTAATTTAAGGGAGTTTCTGCAGCCAATTACTGAAAATTTCTACTATTATTCCTTTATTTGAAGGGATTATTACTTTATTTGAAGGGATATCGGTATGGAAGGTATTTCGGAGCCTAGCCACCATATAGTGGCAGTCTCTTCATTTTTTTTTCAGATTTTTCGGCTGGGCAGTTTCTACGAATGGCTCCGTTAAATAAGTGATCATTTTCGACCCCCTGCACTCCCCGCGTTTTCAACAAACGTCAAAACTAACACCACTTTCGAAAAGTACTAATCGAGACCATTCATTTGATACTTCACAGATCTATAATACATTTGGTGAAAAAAATTTTACACCCCCCTTTTGCATGTATAGGGAATTCCTCTTAAATTCAATATAACGGAATGTAACTTACTCTATGCGTGAGCGTTCACAGTTCCCACTTTTCCACTAAATTTGGTGTCAATCGTTGCTACAGTCTGCGAGAAAAATGCGTGTGACGGACAGACAGACAAACAGTAAACCGATATAAAACAAAACTTTAAAAAATAACAGACAATAAAGTGATTTTAAAACGTTTTGTTTTACGCAAAGTATTAAAAATGACGTAATGGGGGTGATGATGTCAAGATGAGGTAAAAAAAGAATCGAAGTGTAACGATTGAAGGAGGCTCCACTTACTTTGCTTTTTGGGTAAGGTATCAATCAAATGAAAACAAGTGGTGGAGAGCCATAAGAGAGGAGTTCAAACAGGGTATGGCCAACGAAATGAAAACTCTAGAGAGGGCAGTGTACACATGTCTTCTTTCATTTAGGGAGTTGGAGACAAAATTGAAAAACTCCCATAAGTTACCCACGGTCCAGTGCCGCCTTTGAAACTTGTGTTGCTCGTTCGCGTGAATGGCTCGAGGCAAAATAATCTTCCCAAAAATTTGGAACATACAACAGCGGTCAATAAGCTTTTAAAGTATTTAAAGTTTTATGTAAAACAAAGCCTTACCAAAATCCGTGGAATGAACGTCTGTCCGTCTGTCTGTTGGTTTGTCTGTCCGTTTGCCTCTCTGTCAGTCCGTTTGCAATATGTGAACCGCTACACGTGCAAGGGGTGGCACCATTTCCCTAGCAATTTTTTTTTCATAGAATACGGTCATGCAGAATATCAGAAGAAAGGGCTCAATTAATACTTTTCCAAAATTAGCATATCGAGTAAGACATCGGGTAGTGAGGCCTCAAAATGTGAACTCCAAAAAGTGAAACATGTCACTTTCTCAGAACCTATTCAACCGAAGAATCTGCAAAAAGTCACAGCAATGCATCGCTCCCTGTACAGAGATGGAGCTGCCAAGCAGCTAGCCGATACGCTATCCCAATATAGGGCTACCAAGGAGACACGCCCTACCAAGGAGACTGCAGAGTCGGAGAAAGATTTGTGGGTTATTCTTATTTTGTCTGCTGGTCAAGGTGACGCGGAATCCACGTTTATGAAGTCGTTCATGTTAAGTTAAGTTAATGTTCTGCGTTCGACCCGAATAGGTTAATGTTATCCATTGCCTAGGCTCTGTGTTCACCTTCTGGAAGAGTGTTGAAAATTGCTGTGTTGAGGCCTCGCGTAGTTTCTTGTTGATCTGATTTTTCATGTCGTCTCCACCCTCCCAGATTTTGAATTCGACACCTACACAAAACCGGCCCAGGCACAACGAACCATTAAAAACTCCCCAAGCCACGATTGCCATCATAAGATGGCGGCATACAACTTTATGATTCAGAGGATGGTCACAATACCCCTCAATGACGAGAGAAGAAATAAAGAAATGAAATCCATCCTGGAAGCCATCCAGCCAAGAAAAACAGATACAACAGGAACCTCATCCAAAATCGGATCAAAAAGAGACTACGCCAGGCCTCAAGACAGCAGCTTTCAACAGTCTTCCAGGAGGTGAACACAGAACAATGGAAAAACTGTTGGAATATAGACATCACTTGCACCATCTGTTCGTCGATTTTAAAGCCACCTAGCCAGGGTTAAACTGTACACGACCATGAGAGAATTCGGTATCCCGACGAAATTAATAAGGCTGACTAGGTTCACCCTGACCAATCTGCGAGGCCAAATAAAAACAACAGGATCTCTCTGGACACCATTCAACATCAACAACGGTCTAAGACAAGGAGATGCCCTATCATGCGTCTTCTATAGCTTGACCCTGGAGAAAGTGATTTGCGATACAGATGTGAATGCGAGAGTCATCATCCTCTTCAAGTCCACCCAACTACTGTCATACGCTGACAATATTGTGGTTCTGGATAAAATCCGGCTCAACAGGTTGTGGTGGGCGGGTCACTTAATCCGTATGGATGAGGATGATCCAGCCCGGAAAGTCTATAATATCTATGGTAGGAAAAGAAGATGAGGCAGACCCTGCCTGAGACGGAGCAATGGCGTAGGTCAGGACGCCAGGCAGCTTTTAAGGATATCGAATTGGTGGACTTCGTCGCAAAACCGGGATGTGTGGAGTTCCTTATTAACACAGTCCTAGACCGGATAACGGTTGTTGCACCGTTGATGATTATGAATGCATCTCTACAAAATATGTGCTGCAAAACACATCCATTACGATATCTGTACAAATAAAGTTAATAATAGCATAACTACATTTTCAAAATTTAGCCGAAAATCCACATTAAGTTTATGCTAGAAGTATGAAATTTGGCATCGCATAAGTGGTCAAAATTGTATATTTCACATGAGCATTGGTGGGTTTTGAGTCCGCCACCTGCTACTCAGTGGCTGGACTAATTTGAGAAGCAACTCGTTCCGCCATTAGTTGATGGTCGCCCTGAACTGCAATGCAAATAGTTGTCTCTAGATGATACTTACAACACTTAGGTTTGTCCAAAATTATTATAAATTATCTTCAAAAAAAGATAAAAGTAGTGATAACTGTAAAAACTTTAATATTTACATAATGAGCAAGTTCAAATATGTCAAAAGGTTCGCGGTCTCCATTTGAAAGAATAAGAAGCAAACGTCTGGCTTTGGACAAGGAGGAAATTAACTTCTTTAGTAGCAAACGTTTTTTTGTGATTTCTGAAAAACTAATCTAAAGACTGACGGTTTCTTTCGAGGTAGAGGCAACTCATCAGACGCTGTCTCACCTCTGCCCTGGGAGTAGCGTGACCGAAAGTGGCAACAGATGGTCCCGAAACGACGAGAAGGATGCAAGTTATATCCATATTGAACCACCAATGCTAGATTTTTGTTTGGAATATGAGGGATCCTACGTCCACATCAACTTGATGTTGGTCGAAAAAACTTGGAAGTAAGTTGGGTTACGTCACTTTTGTGGCGAGGGTGCGATACGTACACATCAGTGTAGACGGTAATAGACAATGTTTGTTTAGAATGTGGATAATATTTATAATTTTAAATAGTACATATATCTGAAAGTTTGGAAATATATGAAGGAATATGAATTTATAGCTATCAGCGAAAAGAAAAACATGCATGGAAGGTTCTTCACATAAGATGGACACAAAACCTTTATACTTGTTTAAATTGTCGGTGCTACTCAAATTATTCTTGTCAGTTTTAACATTCACAAGCATCTATATGCTTACCCAGTAAAGTCCGCCATGAGCTGTGGACAGAAATTAAAACAAATGTGCCTCCAAATCAAGCTCCCGGCTATGAACTTATTACAGGGATAATACCAAGAGTTTCCAGAAAATGGTATAATCAAATTTTTACAAATAATTAATGCAGCCTTCAGATTAAAATGCGTCCTTCGACGTATTTTACGAAGCAGTCTAGTTGAGTCGAATCGTGTCGACCAATATTGCTACTCATTACTTCAGCCAAGCTATTTGAAAGGCTTCTTCTTAAAAGATTCAAGCAAATTATTTCGGATCGAAACGTACTACCACCTTACCGAATCGGTTTCCGCGAAAAGCATTCCACAATCCAACAGATGCACAGGATCACAAATCCGATAGAAAATGCAATCGAAAAGAAGCAGGTGTGTACAGTCATTTTACCTGATGTTGCCCTGCCGTTTGGTAAAGTGTGGCATCCAGGGCTGTTGTATAAATTGTATATGAACCTCCCAGACAATTTTCTCGACATCTTAAAATCATATATATCAGAGCGCCTATTCAGAGTGAAATAAGAAGGAACCTACTCTGAACTCAGAAAGTTGCAGCTGGTGTACCGCAGGCAGTCTCTTGGCCGGAACCCTGTTTCTCCTGTATATCAATGATATACCTTGCTGTAAAGAAGCCAAAATAGTGACATTTGCGGACGACACTGCTATCCTTACCATGGATAAAACTACGGAAAAAGCAAAAATAAAGTTACAAACAGATATTGACAACATTTTAGAATGCCCCGAGAAGTGAAAAATAAAATTAAACGGAAGCAAATCAACGTACATTAACTCCACCAACAAGTAGCATAGTAGGCGCTTCCTGGTTCGTTCGTAATGAGGATCTGCGTGGGGACCTGAAAGTACAGTTGGTTAGTGAAGTCATCCAAGACCAAGCAATTGAACATAGCCATCGACCATCCATGAAAATAACGAAGTCCGAAAATTGATCGATATCGCAGATATAATGAGACGACTGAAAAGATTAAAGCCTTGCTAATATAAAGGATGTCTAATGTTATAAGCTACTGTGGAACAACCAGTTCCGCACTGAAGCTAACCAAAGTGCTGGGGAGGATCACAGGATCTTCTCACAATAAAAACGAAACGTAAATATAGGAAAGCTGGTAGATGGGAAAATCTCAGTCGTAGCTTGGCGAGAGGTGGTTTTGGGCGGTAAATATCCCACACTTTCAGGGATCTTGAAGCCACCTGCCCAGGAGAAAACCCAAGTAGTCATTATTATTTACGAGTTAACACAATCTCGCAGACGCCGGATTTTACCTAAGCATTTAAGCTCGGACGATCCTACCTACTTAAAAACTAAGGGGGCGCTGGTGGTAGTGGCCGGTGGTAGGTCAATGAAAGAATCCGTCGAGTACTACCCGCAACATCGAGCACATACGCAGAATGGTGTACTTCCGCATGGTTCGAACCAGACTGCGCGAAAGCCCCAGGACATCAAGGGAGCTACAGCTACAATAGCTGTAGCTGACAATATTATGGAAATAACAATGACCCGCTCGAGACGCCAAATTTCTTTGATTTCCCGAGCCAATGGCTGATAGTTCTTCTTCACGTTCCTCTCCCGTTCATTGTTGCTATTATGGGAGATAGCAGTATCAATAATATACGCGGAGCTACCCGTCTTGTTAACTAACAGGACGTCAGGCTTGTTATGTGCAGTATGGCAATCAGTCAGAACTTGCCGGTCCCAATACATGCTGTAAACAGAACTATCAAGTTTTGCTTCCGGCTCATATTGGTAAACCTTGGTCCAACTTCACCCTACTCAGAGGATTGAAAGATTGATCGAGTTAAGTGGAGTTAGTAAAAATAAACGCGCAGCGAGTCGACTTGCTGATGATGTTGTACCGTCACATCAACCACGTCCCTTTCTAAGATGTCACAAGGCAAGTTCATCTGCTCTACGGCAGACTTTAGATGATGCATTCGGGATGTGGGCATAGTTGTCCTTCTCCGCAGCTGGACGTTTTCCAGATTGGTCTTCGTCCGCGGCAATATTGTGAATGCATAAGTCAGTAAAGGGATAGCGAATATATTCAATGCGCTTATTGTATTCTTCCTCAAGAGATGGGATTTCAGCACCAGCTTTACACGTCGCAGGAATTCAGAATTGCAGAATTCCTATGTACTTATAGAAGTTTGTCTTGGTCATTGCTTTGATGTGGAGATAACCAATGCTATGTGCGGCATGCGGCTTATGATGACCTTTACGGATGGCTTGGATTCGACACTTATCTAATCCAAACTCCATCCGAATATTACTGCTGATATTATTCGCAACAGACTTCTAAGATGGTCGTCAGTACCAGCTTACAGCTTGATGTCATCTAAGTACATCAAGTGTGTCAGTTCGCACTTAGTACGTAGGCCATACTTTATTGGAAAACCATACCCTCTACTTTCATTCAGTAGCCATGAAAAGGGTTTTAGTGTCACACAAAACCAAAGGGGACTCAGCGAATCCGTCTGGAAAATGCCCCTTCGTATACGGATGGGCTCTGTAGTATTAGTACCCTCAGATGTACGCACTGATAAGGTGGTATGCCACCCTTCCATGACTGTCGCCAAAAAGTTTATTAGTTTCAGGCATAATAGATGCTCCTCGGAGAGGTGCGAGGTGCGCGTTGACCCTCCCGCTAATAATGGACGTTATGAATTTGTAGATGGTTAGTAGGCAAGTAATCGGTCTTGTGTCTGCGGGGTCCTGCACCGTGTCCTTCTTAGGGAGAAGGTAGGTAATTATTGCAATGAGGAAGGGTGGAAATTCCTCCGGCCGACTCATGACTTGATTTATGCTGCATGCCAACCGACTGTGTACGCTGGTAAATTTCCCATACCAGAAATTCTGCACCCGATCCAGACCTGCCGCCCCCCCCCCCAGTTCTTCGAACTGTTTATGGCTTGTCGAACTTCCTCTTCGGTAACATCTGCAAAGTTCATGCCAGGCATATTGGCATGGCGAGTGCCTTCGGCGATGATCCACTCTGCTGGGCGGGTAATCCCCAAAGTCCACCGCAATACTCTTTCGCTTCCGTTACCGAAAACTTTACTGTCTGGTCGCTCTGTTGGGATTCGTTGAGAGATCTGAAAAGGCTCTGATGGTTCCTCACATATGTTGCATTCTAGACACGTCTGACTTTCGCCATATCGTCGTAAACGACTGCATATGACAGAAAGTTTCTGCACTAGTGTGTCCAGAATTTCAACTACGGGTGTCTCACTGGGGATGGCATAGTTCCGGTAAACCCTCTGCGCTTTATTTCTCACCCGTCTGGCATTGCCAGTGCTGATCTGAATCAGCAATGTCCTTCCTTAGTGAGTCGCGCTGACATTCCAGCCGAATTTTCCATGGTGGATCTCTTTAGTCACTCAACCCAATAACACGAAAGCGAATTTTCTGACCGTGCAGTCTGATAGCCATAACTGCACCACAATACACAAGTGATTATAGTTGCTGCAGCGACATATCAGTACACAGCCGAGATGCAATCTCATCATTGATCTGAGATGGAATTCGTGGCGTTGCTAGAGATGCATAATGCCTGGGAATACCTAGTCTATGCAAAGGATCCATGTCCGAGAATTCTATACACGCTCGTTGGAATTCGTCCCGAACCTCACCAGAAACCTCAGCTGGACGGTGGAGAAGAGTGCTTCGGCTAGTACTGAAACTGTTGCCTGCAGTGCGGCGTGGTGTTGTTGACGCCGCCGCCTCTACCCCATCGACTCTTGGTCACCAGTTACCCCGATGACGAACACGCTCCCTGAAGATGGCTAGGATTGTGTCGCTGCGAGTAATAAAGCGGTACTGGCCTGCGACTCGCTATACAGTCACGTGCGCGAAGTGCGGGAAACCCAATAATATTATAATATTCTTTTTTGTTAAAGAGAAAATAAAACTATTCCTTTGAGTCGGTGATTTATTTATTATCTCATATGCGCATTTTCGTAGTTACTTGCTGCCTTCATCAGCGGGTAGTAGTCATCCTGGCTAAAAGGAGAACTACGATCCTGAGTCCCATGTCGATAGGCGAATCGATAATCGAGTCAAAAGCAACTATAATATACCTTGGACTGACTCTTGTTTCAAATATGGGCCTTTCCAAGCAAATTAGGTCGACTAACAACGGGCTCTAGGTCTAGTAGACGACTTCTCCTGATGAGTTCAACGCAGTCTGTTCTGCTTTATGGCGCAGAGATATGCACTGACTTTCTTGGTAAGGAGGTAACCGGAAGCGTCTCGAGCAAAAGACTGGCGGCTTTGCGGTTGGCGTCTGCGTACCACACAGACTCTGAACCGTCGTGATGGTGATCTATCGCGATCATTCCGTTGCCCTTCTTGCTAAGAAGAGTAAAGTCATGTACAAACTTCCTCGTGAAGAATGCCAACCTACACTTGATGAGTGTCAATTCCCTTGACAAAATTAGACTAGAAGGAGATGGACTACGCGGTTCATTGGCAAATTAGGCGTGTAGCTGAATCGGAAGAATGGTGACACTGACTATTTCCTTACCTAGCTCGAAAGTGGCCATGTAAGTTTTCAGTCTTACTTAGACAAGATTGGAAAGGCACGATCTCCTGATTATGGAGTTGTAGACGATGATGAGCATTGTCAACTTTTCCCTTGTGGAAGCTGGGATGGGATTCGTCCGGAACTCTATTTAAACACAGGGGATCTCTCTCCAGACAACATTGTCGAGGAGATACTGAGGAGCGTTAACAACTGGAGTTGTCTTGCGCATAACGTTCGGGTTCTTCTCATTGCAACGAAGATAGGGTTCGACCGGTGAAGGGCCGGATGGCTGGGGGTTCCTTGGACTAACAGTTCTCTCTTCTTCTCGTCTTTCGTTGGTGAAAGGAATTCCCTGATTTGAAGGCTCCACACGGCAGAGGAGAGTTCGGGGGCTAACCCGAAATGATGTGACGAACGATTCCAGGGTAGCTCCATGACGATGGGGAGACGTTTAGTTGAACGTACGACGGCGTACTCTTGCGGGAGCCTTACATTCTGTGCGTAAATGCACTCACCTACCCTAATGGGGAAAAAAATGATCCAAACAATTGAGAAATGTGACACAGCTTCTATGGATATAATCGGTAATATTTGTATTATTTGATAGATTACTTTCTCGAGTCTGATATGTATTTCAAAATGCTCTTTGGGGCATATTTTGAGAGCTATTCGACATTTCTAAAAGTAATCGATCATGCATTCCAATGTTTTTAAATTTTCGTAAAATATTTTTACTTTAAAACATTTCACAAGATGAATTCTTTGCATATATACCGCTTTTTCAAGAATCTACTCAATTACGATGACGTGGTGACAGAATATTTATGGGAATAATGGAGGGTTCGTTTCTTACAACAATTTTTTGAATATATTTTGAATAGAGAAGTGCCTTTATTATACTTCCTCACATGGGACATCAAGGAGTGAAAATACTTCTAACTGCGACCTATAAATGCTTATTTAATATGAGTGTTTACTCCTTTTAAATTCACCCCAAAAATGTCTGCTTATAATGAAAATATTTTGCGAGAAAAGGGAGCATAGCGACGCCATTTACCTTTACAACTCAAACAAATCCGACATTTTTATGTTGTCTGGCGATAGCACATAAAGCTCAATTTCCATTGGAATAAATGTCCGCAATTTGCACCCCATCTTTCTTCATTTATATTTCTGTCCCAGAACAAATTGTGGATCTCACGCAATGTCTGCAAGATAAGAAATATGCATGGATGTATTGCCACACTTTTTCATTGTGTATCATATCACAACCCTTCAATTCTTCCCTCGTACTAAGTGTATTTCCTTTCTATTCAGACAAATAGCGTCTGGGAGGGGAGCAAATTCCATATGACATTTTTCATGGAAAAATAAAGCGTGCCGTTGTGTGTACAGAAGTAAGCACATGAAGAATTGACATCGATGAAGCATCCTTGGCCTATATCGAGCAGCCATGAGTATTATGATAACAACAATGAAATTTTTTACTTCTCCGTTCCCATTGATACCAGGGGCGCCTACAGTTGTGTACCCACTGTACATGCGAATACGAGTATAGTTGGTGCCACTTTTGGATCCCTATTTCGATCATAATCTGCTCTTCGGGATGAGGACATACGCCGCGCTAATATTATAGGCTGTCATGGGCAGATTCAGCCTTTTTTCACTGGAACAAAAGTGAGTGAAAAAATTGAACCAGGATATGCTTTCAATGGATGATTGCGAGTCTATGGTCCTTGAGAGCTTGTTCAAAAGGCAACGCGAGAAGAAATATATTTGCTGTGACAGCATAGAAAAGTTTGGTATTGTCGGTGATCCTAACAATGCTAATAGTGTTGTGTGGCAAGCATGCTAGTCCTTAAATAAGGCTTTTGTCTCGCAGAACAAAATGAATGTGGGTTGTAGATATATCTTTGCTATTATAAACAGGATGCATGTAACATATCTTACAGAAAACAGCAATTATTTGCAGTTGTGGGTGAGAGGTTCTATTATGAGGCTTTCTGAAGAGTCTTTGTCCTGAAATCATACATTAAATCTCATCGTACTGCACGTTTCCACGCCATTGTCTTTTCTCCATTGCGTAACGATGTATCTTCCACAGATATATATCCTACCTCCGAACTCATATAATACAATATAGTATCAGAATAGGCAGTATAGTTTTAATATTCAGAATTGTTACAAATGTAAGCAAACGATAATGCGCTTACTATACAGAATTTTGATTTTGTTCTGCCTTTAAGAAGGCACATATTGGGTTTTCACATTGAACAAATGACCTCGCTCAGATATAATAAAAATTTATTTAATCGCATGTAGCTTATGTTTCTCAGATTTTTTTCTATAAATGGAGGTGCAAATCTTAGAAAGGTGTTGTAGTAGTGCGTGGGATTCTCAACCCCATATCCACGCCAACCCATAATGAAGTGTTACTTCCCTGAGACGACTTTCGATACAAGAGCACAATCAAATTATGCAGTTGGAGCTTTGTGTAAAACAAAACTTTTACTTTAAAATCAATTCGACGTTTGTCTGTCCGTTTATCTGTCTGTCACAATCGATTTACCACACCAATTGTCACGAAATTTAGTGAGAACGCGTGGTCTGTGAATCCCTTTACATAAAACGGGTTACGTTATTTTCGTACAGGATTTAAGGGAGGGAGGCTCCCCAGGGGGGTTTAATTTTTTTTTTACAGAATATAGTCGTGTGGAATATCAAATGGAAGAGCTCAATTAGCAAAGTCAACCGTTTTTTTTTCCGCCAAAAAACAATGCTTTATTAACACATGAAAATTTTTCTATCCATTATCTTCAAATAAATAAAATTTGTGACAGGCGGGAGACTTATCCAATCCCATGCGATGTGACCACCGTGCCCCTACTATGCCAATAGGTAATTAATTCTCCTTGCTTTCGTTCGACCCATATCTCAATATACGATCCTGGTTGTGAACGGGACACAGGCTAATGAAGAAGAAGTATGTATAATAGATCCAGCGGTCTTTTCCGTCTCATCGTTGTTGCCACCTCTTACACAGCTTCTTCTTTTTGGCTTTTGGGAAATCGCTATTCACCTCGAATAGATTCGTCTTCTCTCTGGTAAGATAGTCTACTTCATTAGCATTCGTCATTTGTAATGAAATTAAGTGGGTATAATGATCAGAGCGATCATGCTAAGTGGCCGACAACGACCTAGAGGGCAGAGCTATCCCAGAAACCTAAAAAATTGGCTAAGTTGACCGTGAAGGTCCGCCCGCAAAGATTGAAGCTCCATCAAAGTTTGAGCACTTTGATCCCTCACGCTTCATTACTACAAAAATCAACGTGTCTATTCCTATGCGTGGATCCGCGCCCGATTCCAAAATAGACAATACTAGGCAATTCGCGACGGCCTATCGAATATCAACCAGAACGCGAACTAAAATTGGAAAATAAAAAAAAGGCTCGACCGCGCGCGTGGAGCCGTAGGTCTTCGAACCCGAGTGCCACGATCAAGGAGGGGAAAATCCACGACGGATCACAGCCCCGGCTATTGCCTCTTCCGCCTCAGATCTTGAATGAGGCACCCTGCCTCTGCTGTTTTTTGATGTAACACTTCATTTCCACGAATGTTATAATTTTCGATTGTTAATATTAATTTAAACAGCGTCACGGTTAGTCTTTGAAGCAGTCCCAGAGGCTTTCTTTGTCCGGAACAGAGACGGCAAAGGTTTCGTGCCGTTCACGTCCCTTCAAAATTTCCCCTTAATTCCTCCATCAATCCACTTCCTCGTCGCGATTTTGATTTCCCCTTTTTTTACTTTCTTTCTTCTTCAACCATTCCTCAATCGAAATCTTGGGGAAAAGAAAAGTCACGCACACTGTTCATTTCCCTGTTTTCACTTTCTTCAATCTCCCGCCAAAAAAAACGAACCTCCTAATTCACCCGACAACAGTTCAAAAAACTACTTCCCGGCCTTCGGCCTCTCGCCTGTTTTTCTCAGCACCGCTTCGTTTCCCGCTACGTTGCCTTGAACTCCACAGTTTAGGTTGCGGCAACATGCGCATGCGTTGGCGGATGCGGCAAATCATTCGCCTCTGTCAAGATTAATTCGCCCGAATGCATTCAATAATGTGCAATCTGCGGCGAACATTAGGGTAATTGCACATTATTAAATGCATTATTTAAGCAAATTAATTAAGAAAGAGCCGAACGAGATTCCGCTTCCATATCGCAGCCACGATCCCTACACATTCCCAATATGAGACGAGCACACGCGCACACCACCAGGACAATTGGCAGGTATACCAAACTCACTTTTTCTAGTGCCCAATGTTTTCCTCTAAACAGAAGCCGGATTTAGTAAGATGAATCTCGCTACCTCTACCCCGGTGAAGCGTGGTTCACTTTTTTCATGTTGAAATATCACATCAATTGGAATGATCTTTGACGACAAATTGTACTTATTAGAACTTCGCAAATTCGTGTGCTAAAGGCACGGCTGCTTGTATCAATTGCATTTACCTTCCTATAAGGCTTTTGAAGAGAACTATTCTGGCTTCCTTCGTTCCCTTTAGTTAGGTCTCTTTGTCCGGAAACAAAATGGTCTTGATGTCGAGATCACCTGGTTCCCTCAATAGTTTAGTTTTCCCCAGTCAGTTGTATTCTAGTGCGAAAGTTACACGTCAACATAACTAAGTAACCTTTTCCATTGCCATTCCCTTCGGATCGTAATTTCCTTCTACGGCCGCTAGGAATATGTCCCCCAAATGCTCCAGTTCACCAGCCGGTTATCCTAGATTTTTTCAAGAAATTTGGCTTGATGGTCACTATGGGCGTAGTTCAGTACTTTGCAGAATATCGCTCGCTAACGACATACTCAGCTATGCCAAGCTAATTATCGAATTATTTTAGGAATTTAGTCACTAGTGTCCATCATCAGACTTTCTGGCATCCCCTCATATTGTGTTATTATTGCATTAGGATAGCTGTGTCCGGATAGCTAAGTAGTTAGAGCACAAGGCTGTCATATGGAAGGTCGCGGTTCAAATCTCGTTGGTGGTAGTGGGATTTGTATCGTGATTTGATTTCGGATACCGTCAGATAACGCCAAAACTAATATGTTGTTGGGGAAAACACAAAAAAAAAAAACGACTGGGACAAAACAAGCCTCCAAGAGGAGCGAGGAAATGAACGATTACCGAAGAGTGCGGGAGATCCAAGAAAACTGAAGGCTCAGCACTTCATGTTTACATCCAAAGCTAAGAGGGTTCAAATCTTAGGGAAGTCAGGGATTTGGAAGGGAGCCTCGTTAGATGTTAGGGTTAGGGTAGACTGCCTGAAGCCAATGGTAAACAGAAGACTTTTTGAGCCGTTGCAGAGGTTGTGGGTTTCCTGGCTATCGTAGGTTCAAGTACGCGGGGGGGCAACATTCTAATGAAGAACGAGTTTCGTAGCAATGATGTATACTAAGGTAATTGTTTTGCCATCAAAGATGGCAATCTTACTAGATTTGAATAAACTTTTCCCGGTATTTGTCGGCGAATTAATTACTCAATTTGCTCTAGTTTGAAAAATTTTCAGCCACCTCCTAAAGGACGAGGGTTGTCTTTGCTAATTATCTAATAGTCTACACGCTACATGAAAAGGCGACTGTGGGTTCGAAATCCTTTTGAAGGATTTTTACATTGTAACGAACGAGGAAGAACGAGAAAGTGCATTCCCAATAAGAGGTGCGTCTTAGTCAGCATCTCCAATTTATCGGACAGATTAAAAGCGCATATGGAAGGTTATTTCGAAAAACCTCTCACGGCAGGTTTCGTTCCTCCTGGAATGTTTTTGTATCTTTACAAAAATAGTTAAGTTATTGATTCTGCCGGTGATCCGGTTAGGTGTCATATATCTATGCGGCTCACCGACAAAGAAATAGAATATCCTTCGCTTTTGACTGTGGGGCCCCGAGATATTCTATGATTCTTTCCGACCATACATTTGATAGAAACGTCGGGATTATCAGCCCGCATGTATGCAGGGTAAGATTAGAGTGATAACTCGATTGCATAGCATAAACAGAAATTAAGTTGTCGCCTTATTTGATGTGTGACCTACGCACGGTCACTTGTGATTAGGCCAGATCAATTAAGCTATTGATTAATAATAATAATAATCGTTGGCGCAACAATCCATATTGGATCAAGGCCTTGAAGTGTGTTAGAGCACTTCATTCAAGACCGTAACGGTATACCACAGTACACTGTGGGAGGCAGTGTGGTCAGCATTGCGCTCGCCCGAGATTATTACCCTGATTTGACTCAAGTACTCATTCACAGCTGAGTCGGCTGGTCTCCGACATCCAGTCACGATAACAAGTTATTGATTAGTTGGTCAAAATACTCAGATAACATGACGCGGAAAGCTTAGAGCTTTTTTGTAAAACTTTCCGTGCAGCACTCTCTTGCTGCGATTTACCGGAGCTGCATCTGGGATACGTACCATACACTTAGAGACGCCATACTGAAAATCACCAGGCATGGTCATGAGTCCCCAAAGGACTTTCTACCAATTAGCCTCCCTTCTTTCGTATTGGGCACCCTAGAGCGCGTCCTGATCGTCCACTTAAGTGTGATTATGGACAAGAAGCCTTCTTTCCAAGTTTAAGTATGCCTACCTCAAAGGAAAATTCACAGAGACTGTTCTACATGAGGTAATTAGCATGGTTGATCGGTCGCTATAGTACAAAGAATATACTCCAGCTGCCTGCAACAATTTTAGTACCAACGTGATCTAGGAATCCTTAACCAGAATAGGATTGGAGGGGTATCTTATGCAGTAGATAATATCCATGCTAAGAGCTAGGATAATCCAATTTGATCTGATCTGAGTGGCAGCCCTTTGACCACAGCTACGCGCAGAGTTACACCTCAGGGTGGCGCCATATCACCGATGCACTGTTTGATATTCATGGAAATTCTATGCACTGACAAGAGCGGAGTAAAGGTTGTAGTGGATGCCGACAGCTTGGTGATGTTGGTCTCAGTTATCAACGATCATGCAGGAGCGTTGAGAAAAGTCTGCATGTGGGCTACAACAAGCCCACTCGGCATAAATCCAACCAAAGCGGAGCTGATGCTGTTCAACACTTAGTCAAGAGTATCCGAATTCCTCTTCCAGCGGATGGATCAACAAGGATTGATTGTTTCTTCCAATGTAAATTACTTGGTTATGATCCTGGATCTAAGTTAAATTGGATATCGCACAGAAAACTGTGTGTTAAGGAAGCGCGTAGAGCTTCCTATACATGAAAGAGGATTGTTCTTTGGGTGTACATAGCTGTGGTTCATCTCATTTTAACGTGTGTGTTTTATTGTGAGCGAAAAGTATAATAAAATGAAATTTAATTAGCTTAATAGCAGGGCAGAATGGAAGAACGGTGGCATGTTGCAAGGCTATGACACAGTATTCTGCACCGTCGGATCATAGGATGGGGGAGTTTTTTCAAATACACACAGTGTATCCGAGTGGTACTGTCTCCTAGGTTCTGCCAGTGTATTCCAAGCGAAAGCACTGGTGATACTGGTAATTTGTGGATGGCTGGAGCATTATCGTAGCACTAAGCATATCATTGTTATTCCGACCGATAGCCAAGAGGCCATCAAACCTTTATACTTCTAGGCTGTTGGAGTAGTGCAAGAACGCGTCGAACAGTCTGGACGGTCTGCTCAATTTCACTCTTCTCTGGGTTTCCGGTCATAGGAATATAGAAGGAAATTAACGAACTGACAGACTGTATAAGCGGGCTTTGGTCTTGGAAGTCCCTAGTGGGCACAGTCTGTGTCCCGTAAAGAGTGGAATTAACTGATGGTGAAAAGTCACTACCTGCGCTAAATCGAGGAAGATTTGGCTCGCTTATAATAGGACTTGATCGTAACAGCTCTTATGCCAGACGCTTGCAAATACATATAGAATTATCGCGGTCTGCACAGGACATTGGAGACCAGACTCGGCATACTATACAACTCGCATTGTCAAAGCTGCCCAAAAAGTGAGAAAACCTCAAGCACTTCCTTTGCGATTGCCTGAACCTGACTAGAGCCAGGCTGCGGATACTTGGTAAATCATTCTCAGAAGGAGGTCTATAATTGCAGGGTGCAAGAGCTGCTTTCCATTGTGAATGCTATGGACTGGCTCTCAAGATCTGAGTCGGCTGGACTCTGCTCTCCTTACTCCTATCACAGGACTCATGGTCTTTGAAGTTTGCGGAAGTGACGCACTACATCGCTAATCGAGTTCCTCGGAGAGTCCACTGATTCCTGTGTATCTACCTACTCCCGTATAGCAGTGCAGGGAGAACGTTGGCACAGAATAACCTTTACTTGATGCTAATGTTGAGATAGTTGCCAAATTTTTGCATAAAATAGTGAATGTGGGTTTCACGCTGTTAAGTTAATTCGATTATAGCAGAAACTACATCTCCTAGATTCACAAATTATACATCGCCTTCGATGTGTTCTCCATTAATGTACCATAAGTTCAGTTCGTCAGAGTGTGAAGCTTGGTTTTGTTAGTGTTTATCTTTAATTCATTTCATTTGGCTCAAGCAAATATCATCAGCAATGGTCAAAGGGTTGTATAGGTCCCAGGGAGAAACGTGGATTGGCACCCACGATGGAGCATAAAACCTGAGAAATGCCTGCTGAACCAACACCAACAGCTCTACTACCAAACCCTATCTCCACTCGCACGTGGTGACCGCTGGGAGCTCTTCCATAACGAAAAGCTGCAGACGGAGAAGGATGAAGGCGAGTCTCCTGCACTTAAAAACCGGACAAATTGTACCAACTGGTCCTCCAGGGGCTGACAACCCTACAAGGAACACAACTTGTTACGAAGCCACAACAGGAGCCTCGGATTGGACGGATTATACAACGACGAACCCGGCAAAGACAAAGGAATAACGATTTGCGCATTTTCTCATGGAACGTGCGCTCCCTGTACAGACCGAATGCTGCTGAGCAGCTAGCCGATACCCTGTCCCAATATAGGGCTGATGTAACAGCGTTACAGGAGATGCGTTGCACAGGGACCGGTTTCCTGGAGAAGAGTCGCTACACCATATATTATAGTAGCCATCCAGTAAACCATGTGCTCGGAGTAGGTTTCTACCAAGAAATGAACCCTGCTGCTATCGGTTTTGAAAACATAAGTGAACGGCTATGCACTCTGCGCTTGCGAGGCAAGTTTAGAAATATAAACCTCATTAACGTTCACGCTCCTACAGAGGAGACTGCAGAGTCGGCGAAGGATACCTTCTCCGAAGCAGTGGAACGAACCCTCGAAGCCTGGCCCAGATATGAGATCAAAATCATACTTGGCGATTTTAACAACCAAGTAGGGAAGGAGTCCGTATTCAGACGATACGTTGGCTCCCATAGCTTACACGAAAAAACAAATGATAACGGACTGCGGATTATTCAATTAGCAGGGTCACACGAAATGGTTATTGGAAGTACCTGGTTTGCGCAGAAAGCGGTCCACAAACATACGTGGGCCTCTCCAGACAGGACCACTTTCAACCAAATTAACCACGTGTTGATCGAACGCCGCCACCTCTCAGCCTTGATGAATATCAGAACATATAAGGGGGACCAATATAGACTCGTATCACTATCTCGTTGACAAGGTGCTCCGAGCTCGAATAACAACACCACCTAGAATCCCCTCTGACAATCAGAGTTAACACTGAAGCAATCCATAACACAGCCCTCCGAGATACATATAAGAGGAAAATGGATGCCGCAATAACCACAGTCAACAGAAAACCTGGAGATGAAGCATCAACAAATGATCTTCCCAATCACCTGAAGAACGTTATCATTGATACGGCCACAAACATACTTGGCCCCAGCCGCAAAAGGAGTCGGAACGGCTGGTTTCACAATGAAGGTAAGCTAGCAACGGAACGGAAAAATGCCGCATACCGAGTAATGTTGCATTCTCAAAGAACCATCTATTCATCGACTTTAAAGCCGCCTATGATCCTGTTATACTCAAGACATGCTCTTCGGGTTCTCAATAACCATCCCTCTGCACACTGCTGAAGACCCCGAGCCCCAAGGATTTACGAATTATTGAGGTAGCAATTTTGCAAAGACCGCATGGGCTACACGCAGAGGTTCCGCAGGGAGACCATCAAGATTGCGGCTTTATTCGCCTGAGTGTGTTGGTTTCAGGGATAATTTTGTTTTTATTTGAGGGAGCAGTCCGTATTCGGACGTTACTATATCTTGCCGTATCATCCAGTAGGGGTAAACATTATTACTTGTAGCACTTTCTACTTTCTTCACCAACACCATGGATAAATTCTTTTCGAAATGAAAGCCAACAGATGCTGTTGATACGAGAGATGGTCATTTAGCCTCTCATCCACAAAATTGGCGAACTCGATCTACGCGTGCTAGCTCTATCGAAGAGGACTAAGGCTAAACAAGAAGAAGAAATTCTAGATTCAAGGATGAAAGAAAAAATCTAGAGGTGGGAGTTGAGGAGGCACTTGTTTGTTTGTGGAAGCGGGGGTACCAAAAGATGCGAATGCAATTGATGGAAGGTGGGTACTTATGTGGACGTGGAAGAGGTTGGAAGAAAAACACATAGAAACGAACAAATGTAATACAATTTTTAAAAGAAATGCAGATCTCGAAGGATTTCGAAACACCATTTTTACCTAGGTTGGGAAATTGTTCGCACCCTTAACTTTAACGGAATTGGTAGGATAATTTAAATAAGAAGTTTATTCTATTCTCGATCCTTCTCTAGATGGTTTGTTTAAAGAAAAACATTACAAATGTATCTGAAAATAATGGCGGAATTTAAGAAATGGTAGTGACGTAGCTGACTTATGACATTGTCCACGGCAGAAGCAACGTTGCTTCACATCTGCCTTAGGAGCAACGTGGCTACAAGCCTCTCTCCTAAATGACATTCCCAGGTCTACTTTTGCAAATTAGGTGCTAATCCAATACTGAGGACTCCCCCACAAGGAGTGGAAGAAAGTTTCATTCCAGCTGATCCAGCGAATTTTGGTAGAAAGATCTTTTGAAAGCAATTCAGAAAGGATGACAGTAGTTAATGACGATAAGGGCATGAATTACTCGCATTAATAAACAAGGAAAGAATATGGAAAGGAAATTTTTAATTTTTAATTCCTGAATTGATTGAAAGAAAAAAATTCCAAAAATTCTTAATGGTTCTAATTCGCTGAGAAGGTCTATATAATGTTATTTTAAGGATTGACTTTTATTGCTTTCAAACCTTCTCGATATTTGCATATCATCACATACAGCGCGCCACTTTCTATGGAAGCCCCTTCCATAGTCGCTTCAACTGGTTTTAAGAAGTCTTAAAACGAGATTAAATGAATTTGCGTAGGCAGTACTCTGTGAAGAGAAATCCTTCTTTGGTATGTATCCTTCAGCTGTTATCAGAGAAGCATCTAACCGGAGTTTTCACAGTAAACGATTATCCTAATGGTACTTGAAAAGCAAATACAAATTGGTAAATTTATTTAAAAAGATTCGTTACCAAGAAATATAAAAATCCTCTTTCAGTCGTTCTTTGTTTAAAAGGTACAGAAAATACCAAGAAAAAGCTTAATATCTATGAATTTGCAAATTGCCAAAATATGTGGACTCCTAAAAGATTATAAGCAAGAGTTTCCCTTGCGACCAATCTCCAGAAAAGTATTAGAGAGAACAATGGGGGAATGTATTTTACATGGATCGAAAAATTACCACGATAATCGATATTTCAACAAGACAAAACAGAAGGACTGCAGTTCCAGAGCTTGTTTTTGAAAACTGATTTCTAACTTATTCAAAGAAACAGGGAGGTCAGATGAACGAAATTCTGTCCTATTTGATACACTAACTGATGAGGTTAAGTGATGGTACCAGTAGAGGAAAGGATGAATACTTGAGAAAATTCAGGTGAGGAAAATCTACGGCAGTTAGACCTCGAATCAATAGTGTTTAAGGCCACTTCAAATCAGTAGCGATGTAGTGGATGCACTATCAATACTCATTAACTGAACGATAACGAGCTAAAAAGAAAGAAAATTGTTCCTCAGATATAACAGAACATCTAATGACTGGAAATCTGAAGGTGAAACTAGGCAAGATTTCCTTTACTAGCAGGGCTAAAGGAAACCACGAACACATTATCCAGGGGGGTTTGAATATCCCGAAGCAGCGCAGCTGTTAGTGGTAAGACCATTTCTATAAGTTGAGCATCACATTTAACATTTCGAATAACTAATTTAGCTTAAAGAGCTTCAAATGGAAAAGAAATGAATGAGGCATATTTTAATTTTCTTTGATAAATTTCTGAGTCCGTCATCTACTTCATGGCCGATCGGCAAATTGGCAAGAGACTTTTTTCCAATGTTTTCCGGACACCTCCTTTTAGGGCTGGCCCCTAATTGGCAAAATACATAAAAGCGACTTGCGGCTTCGTACAGGGTAGAGGCAACTCGCCTACCTCAATTCTTAAGCACAGTTTACACTTGCCTAAGCCGGTTAAGACCGTTTTTATCATGCATATAATCCACGCCCACGTCGTGCTTAAGAATTGTATATAAGGGTGTAAACTACACGTAGCAACCACTTGGATCACGCGCTGCCCAGGCCAAAAGTGAGGCAGCATCTAATGAGTAGCTTATGCCCTAGACATAACCACTAGTCGACTCAGAGTACTGGTATAGACACCGCTCCACGCTGATGTCCAGGGTGACCCAAGCTCACGAAATGTAAGTCTCTTGATTAGTGTGTTAGGATGCTGTCTAGGCAATGGCTGAGCACCAGCCCTTGATCTTGTTGGAATACTGGCCATCGTGAATGCTTGTGTTCGATTTGTGCTGTTTCGAAAATCATTAAATCTGACGATAACTGGAGGGCAGCCGTGTAATTGAAAACAAGTCGAGAAACCGGAAGCTGGACGTTTCAGGTATGAAAGGTTTTGTGTATTTATTTTATAAAGACATTTGGGTGTGCATTTGTCCCATTAGTACGTAGCACGTAATATATGCATATATTATGTGAGAACATTCACATTCAGTCTTGAATTTGCAAATAAGGGACAACTTTGACCTATTATAACTTTGTTTCTATTAGTGCGATTTCCACCAAACTTGGTAAGATCATGCTCTATGCTATACCCTACATTTTTGCATGGTATTGGAATGAATTAGAAAGGGGGTTTTGCAGCTAATTACTAAAAATTATAGTAATATAATATTTGAATTATTATTTGAAGATATATCGGTATAGAGGGTATTTCGGAGCCAAGATACCATATAGTGGCAGCCTTTTGATTTTTTTCAGATTGGGGGGTGGAATGGGTCCGTTAAAGAAATGCTCACTTTCAACTCTCGCACTCCCTACCTTTGCAACAAATCCCAAAACTAAGACGGTTTCTGGAAGTACTAACCGAGACCTTTCATTCGATGCCCCACATGACTATATGTGATGAAAAGAATTGTACACCCCCCTTTTGCATGTTTGGGGACCCCCCTTAAATTCGATGTAGAATTATGAGACTCATTGTATACGTGAGCGTTCATAGTTCCCATGTTTCTACCAAATTTGGTGTGAATCGCTACAATTGTCTTCGAGAAAAATGAGTGTGACGAACAGACGGACAGACAGACAGTAATAATAATAATAATAGCCGTAACCGGCCCCAAGCCCGGTTGTGAAAGGAGGAGGGATGGATAGCTTCAGTCTGAATGGCTGCACGTCACCGCAGTGTCTCAGACGGTAGGTGAGGTAAATGCAGGAACTTTGCAGTATTGCAGATTACTTACTGAGGAAGCTATCCCCACATCTGGCAGCTAGGGATAAAATGCCCCACCAAAAATGAGATGAAGAAGAAATTTAAGGTCAGGTGCGGATAACCGGCGGGAGTCGTCTGACTTGGTGTCTGGGTCGGGCTCTCGTAATGGACAGCACGGCGTCTAAACCGCTAGTCGTGGGGCTGTTCGACATCTAGGCGTCACGACGACCAGGAGCATAGCTTCGCTTGCTGCAGCTGTTTCGCCACAACTTGTGGTGATCAATTCAGCAGATTCGCGTAGGCAGCGGATGAAATGGACAGAAGAAATGAATCTCTTCGTTATCCGCTCCTACTACGAAATAACGGGGGGGGGGGGCGGGTATGATATCTTACCGCCCTTGTTGCACCAGAGATTCGTCGAGCGTTTCTCGCAATTCGCGTACGTGACTGTGCAGCGTGTACAGAACTTTCGGAAATGGATCCTTTGCATAGACCAGGTATTCCCAAGCTATATGCATCTCTAGTAACTCCGGGAGTTCTATCTAAAATCAATGATGAGATTGCATGTCGGCTGTGTGCTGATATGTCGCTGCTTCAACTACAACCACTTGTGTATTATGGTGCAGTTACGGCTATTAGATTGTACGGTCACAAGATTCGCTTTCGTGTTATTGGGTTGAGTGACTAAAGAGATCCACCATGGAAAATTCGTCTGGAACGTCGGTGGGACTCACTAAGGTAGGAAATTGTTAGACTGATTCAGCTCAGCACTGACAATGCCAGCAGACGGATGAGAAATAAAGTGCAAAGGGTTTACCGGAACTATCCCATCCCCAGTGAGACACCCGTTGTTGAAATTCTGGACATAGTAAAGCAGAAACTTTCTGTCATATGCAGTCGGTATGACGAAAGTCATTCCAGATGTGTCTAGAATGCAATGAGGAACCAGCGGAATTTTTTCAGATCTCTCAGCGAATCCCAACAGAGCGTCCAGACCATACAGTTTTCCGTGATGGAAGCGAAAGAGTATTGGGGTGGACTTTAGGGGTTACCTAGCCAACATACTGAGCATGCTGAGTAGGTCACCGCCGAAGGCACCCGCCATGCCAATACGCCTGACATGAATTTTGCGGATGTTACCGAAGAGGAAGTTGGACAAGCTATAAACAACTTGAAGAACTGGAGGGGTCCAGGTCTGGATCGAGTGCAGAATTTCTGCAATAGGTGATGTCTATAATCATTGACTTCTCCCCTAAGTTAAGATCCCGCCTTCTACCAATAAAGCTCCACAATACATGTCCCGCAATTACATAATCCACTTCATCCCTCCCACTGTGGGTCACTGTCCTTGCACAGGTTCAAATGATTAAAAGGTAGTCCTTTCTCAGTATGCTACCACCATTGAGAAAGGACTGCGCTTTACTCCAAATCCGTCGATCAAAACTGTCCGCCGGTACCTAAAAACTCCCTTTTTCCCTGTTTTCTAGTATGGAGTACTCTTTTGTGTTGTTTTGTGTTATGCTTGTTTAGTTGTAGGTTATAAATTATTCTTCGGTTTGAGCACATGTTATGTCAAATGGGCATTGACATGCACCACTCTTTCACTTTATACCATGTAACCGGCTAGGCCGGATATTTCCGTAAGTTAGCGTAACATAATTAGCCACGCTTGAGCTTTTAAGTTACTATTCTTTTTGTATCGCACATGTATTCTTTTCTTTAATAATAATAATCGTTGGCGCAACAATCCATATTGGATCAGGGCCTTGAAGTGTGTTAGAGCGCTTCATTCAAGACCGTAACGGTACACTACAGGATTATATTATAGTTCCCTGTAGGAGGCACTGTGGCCGGCATTGTGCTCGCCCGAGATTTTTACCCTGGTTATTATTCACAGCTGAGTCGACTGGTATCCGACGTCAAATCACGACACAAATTCCACTGTCACCAGCGAAATTTGAACCGTGACCTTCCGTACGGCAGCCTTGCGCTCTAATCATTCAACTATTCGGACACATTTCTTTTCTTTGCTCAATAAATAAATCTGAAATCTAAAAATCTGACAGCGATCAATAAAATAATATTAATATGTATCGGCTGTGGAACTAAAGCGACTTGACAGCGACTAACGAAATTATATTGATATGGATCGAAATTTAGCATTAGAGTTTGACAGTTACTTGAGGCTCTTCCTTCGTGACCCAGCGAAGTGTTCTGTTCCGTGTTCTGTTAATAAACCGATAATTATTTAAAACGGACTATTATTAATCGTGACCCCTTCATTGGTAACCCCTTCAGGTCGTCCGCGTTATCGCCCTCTATGTTCCTCAGTGTTTGCCAAATACAGAAGACAGTGAGTAACGTCTTCACGAAGATATTGGGTTGGATCAGTGGCGTAACACGTTTTGATCACCTCCGAAATGAGAATATCCACGGTCGATTTGATGTTATATCGATCGTGGAAAAATTACTCGAAAGGCTTCTTCGCTGGTATGGTCAGATAATTCGCGCTAATGAGAATTCATTTGCCAAGATTGGTCTGAACATCAAGATCAATGGTAAGCGACCGAAAAGCAGGCCGGTGACTTGATACGGTGGATGGGGTTTCGAAAGCTTCGCGGTTGCATCCAGATCAAGCCTTTAATAAAACAAAATGGCACAACCGATCAAGATGGACCGACCCGGTTATGAAGCCACAAAGGCTAAAAAAAAAGAAAATTCTTTGAATTCCAAGAAAGCAATATTGACCAACGTGTTCAAAACCTAGTTTTTGCGCTTAAAACCAACACTTTGTAACATTAGACATACCAGCATTTACTTACCGTCACACTTCTCTTCTCTGGCGAATAAATTTGGGATATACTTGCACCAAACAACTTTCCAAGAAGATTATTATGCATAGTTCTTAGAAATTTTCTCTACCATTTGCCTTTCACAATTATTATATGTTAATTTAAGATTCCCGGAAAAGATGGCATGCATTTTCTAATTTAAAGTTCGTTATTGCGTAGAGACAAATTTCGCTCTGCACCGTTTGCTACCTTGTTCATATGTTTTGATTAAATTTCTTGGAAAATTTTGTAAGCGGAAAGTAAGCCAACGAGTTTTAAGGATGGCAAAGTGGCATCTTTTATATTTCTGAAAAGTTAGAGGAGCAATATTGGAAAAGTAGTTTGTCTGCCATGCTGAAGAAAGAAATATTTCATAGTTTGCTTTGAAGTTGGCCAAGTAAAATTAAATTCAATCTGCTGATGTAAATACAAAATTGTTGGTAATTGCCCGGGAATATGAACTTCGTTTATATATCATACATACATAATAGGAGGAAGATGGCGTAAAGTTGAAAGAAAATTATATGCTCTGGGTATACCGGTCAAAGCTCCCAGACATTCTATTTTGTCTTCTGTCCTAAAATGTTGCTTTCAATCTTGTTATTATTATGAGTTGGGTAAAGTTCTCTAGTATCCTCCGGAATTGGGTAATATAATAGTACTATAAATTAATGAGTTCTAACTTCTGTGAGATGCTCATTACATTAGATTGGACCATTATATTTTATTGCTTAATTGTGGCAAATACATATTTGATACTTTGAATTTTCGAAAACATTCTGCAATTGCCTAAATGTTTCCAATAATAGTCTAGTTGCAAGTTTTAGTTGAAAGTGGCAGTCTCTCACTTCAATACTTTCTGGCATGGTCCTATGGTCCAAATTACCAGATGAGGACGTCTTGTATTATAAAATGTATTTCAAAAAATTAGCCAAATGTTTAGAACGACACGACGGTGAATTACATCGCCCCACGTTCAACTTAAGGGGGAAGGGTCCTCGTACACATCAAAGACGGGTGCAAATTTTCTTTCACCGAATACAACCATGTGAGGTATCAGATCAAAAGTCTCGATGAGTACTTTTCGAAGCAGATGTTAGTTTTGACATTGGCTGCAAAGGGGAACCGAAAAAATCGAAAAGTTAATTACTTTAAGGAGCCGTTCTCAGAAACTACTAATCCCAAAAATCTGAAAAAAATACGGTGATCCGTATAGGTGGTATTCAGATTTTTAAACACTCATCGCTACAATATATGCTCAAATAATGTTAACAATAGTATATTATCATATTTTGAAAAGTTACTGCCAACCCCTTTAATTTCAGCCTAGATCCATGAAATACAGTAGATCCCGAAATACTTGTATCGTCAAGGGGCTGACGGCTCGGCACAAACTATCGGGATTATTATCGGAATTAAAAAATAACGGAAGTAGCTCTGGGGACCCGCAGATTTGTATGAATTAGCTGGAAATACGAAAAATTGGTAAACAAATAATCGGGATTCCACTGTACGGGTTTTGATATGGAGTATCATTCTATTAAGTTTGATAGAAACCCTACTATTTGCAATATAGTTACAGTAAATCAAGGTTGCCTCTTTCGCATTAAACTACTACTTCCTTAGAAATAAAATGTCAGTACCAACTGAATACTAGGTACATTCAACGTAAATATACACTCTATGAGCTATGTATAAATGCAATTTTTTTTTACAGAAAAGACTAGAGAGAGGGGTTTCCGGGTCGTAATGCAATCGAAGTGCGCATTCCAACATTAGGCTGCTCGTGCACTGCTCCTTCTATAGCACTGCCTAGTTTGCAATCGTTAGTACTAAAGAAATGTAAGTTACAGACTGTACAGTTTGTTTGTTTTGCCTGTGCCTGCTTCTCGGCTTATCTGCCTATTTATTTGTCATGGACACCCTGCTTTGCAGTATTTACGCTTGTTGACACGAAATTTCCGTGAAAACCTTCGCCCCCACATACAATGAGTGACTTCGTTCTATTTAAGTTTAAGGGGGATCATACGTTCAAAAGGAGGGTGTTGACATTTTTTACTTACCTAATATAGCCTGAGTCAAATCAAGATAATTATCTCGGGCGAAAGCAGTGTTGACGACATTTCCTTCTACAGGGTACCGTAGTCCTGTAGTGCATCGTTATGGTATTGAATGAAGTGCTCCAACACATTTCCAGGCACAACTGGATTGTCGAACCAACGATTATTAATGTGGAGCAAAAAATTAATCGTCTTAATTAGCGGGAAGGGAGAGAAGTGAGTGGTTGAAAAGTGTCCACTTAAATCCGGCCACTGATGTAACCAGCTGACTAGATACAGAATCCCAGTCATTTTGTGGACTATCTGATGCTCGAATCATCCAACTAATTGTCCATAGAGTGTTGCAGGACGTGTGAGTTGAGACTTTCAATTACACCCAATATCTTCCCTGCTTGTTGTGAGAGGTGGCAATGAGGAGTAGGAATTTGTGGGCTAGCATCCTGCGAATTTCGATGCTTTATTGTTCTTAATGACGCCTTGGATACGGACTGACCTCACAGCTACGACCTTTAGCAATCGAAAATGGACTATGATTTTCTCAGGAATGTGTGTACGCGCCTCTACAACAGTAGCGAGGGTCCTCAGAATGCTTGCTTTCTCTAACACGTGTGGGAATTCTAACGACATAAGCTCGATATTATGCAGCGAAGTATGGGAGAATATTCCATTCTTTTTTGCTATACTGCTGGCAATGTGCTTTTGTAAGGTCAGTGTTAGACTGAAACGGAGTAAACCCGCTGGGCTTCACGGTTTCCCCATAGAGTTATTTATCGCAGCCCCGCAGTAATATTGGGAATTCGAGCCCTTTTCCAGAGTGTAGAAGAAGGGGATAATCGTTATTCTTTTTGAGTGTGATAATTGAGGAGGTATCTTGGGGCTACATGCCGTTACATAGTCAACGAATAAAATAATCCTGGAACGCATGAAAGGACTACTAGACAGCTTTGTCGAGAGACAGGCGGGATAGGGGTGGACGATTTTAATAGACTATGGTAAGTTTCTTCCAATACCTACAAAACGCTGATGACGTTTGTTTGCCCTCTCATTGGATAATGGACCTTGGCCAAATGGCTCTGGAAAAAGAGGTGAGTGGAGCTGGACTCAAAATCTTCTTCTTTTTCTTCAGCGTTTGTCCCGTTCACAAGCGGAGTCGGCTCGTCGTGATCGGTTTCGTAATTTGGTTCTATCAAAACCCTGATGTGGATGTAATCGCGAGGCTTTCAAATTCCCAAATCCAGCGGATATTTTAGAAATTTAGATCTACCAGCAAAACCAAGGTTACAGTCTGACGGACCATAGCATTCTTCCTTTCTGCATTAATGGGCAGAACATCGAAGGCATCGATCAATTCTAATATGAAAGAAGCGTGGTTTCTGGCGACGGTGGGAACCAGCAGTGTTAGATCCGGGGAGAGCCGAATAGCATTTCAGGTAACCGCGGAAGATGACGTGCTATACCTGATCAAAGGGTAAATTGCAACCATATATATATGTTTTCTTAGTAAGGAATCAAAATGTGTAGATATTACTGTTTTGTTGAAAACTAATAATAATATAATAATAATCGTTGGCGCAACAATCCAATTGGATCAGGACCTTGTGAGTTGAACCTCTTCATTGAAGACTGTAACGGTACACTACGGGTTAGAACACACTATTAGAGCCAATGTAATTATTATCTTGATTTAACTCAGGTACTCACTCATTCACAGCTAAGTCTATGAGTGATATAAATTTACGTGCGGTTTAAAGGGGAGCTAAAGGGGGGATGTAATATATAGTCATGTGGAATATCAAATGAAAGGTCTTGATAAGTGAAATAATAAAGAAATTGTTTTTTCTTATTCGATATTTGCTAACAAGTCTGCCTGTGGCAAGGCTCATTTTCGGAAACTACCCAACCCAAAAATTGGAAAAAAATCAGGAAGGTGCGCTTGGATGATATCTAGACCTCAAAATACGTTTTATTCCAATAACTGCTCAAATAAACTTACTAATAGCATAGTACCAACGGTTATACATGTTCAGAACCCCCTCCACCTTCCCCTTAAATTCGTCTTTATTAGAGTCGATTCGATGTCTACCTATCTGTCGGTGAAACTTGATTTATTTGGAAACGGCTAGGCCGATTATAATGGTGAGAACGTGTGGTATGCGACTTCCCTTTACATATAGGAAATGGCACTATTTCGTGTTGAGTTTAACATACATACAGAACGAGGGTGCCAATTTTTTTTCCACAGAATATGGCGATGGAGTACAGAATGAAAGGGTTCAATTAATACTTTTCGAAAATCCCATATCTGAAATCGAGTGAAATGCAGGGGAGTGACGGCTCAACATATGACCTTCAAAAAGTGGAACTAGTCTCGTTCTCAGAACCTATCCAACAGAAAAATCCGAAAAAAATCACGATTGTGCACCTATATGAAATCTAGACCTCAAAATACATTCCGCTCCTATATCTGCACAAATAAAGTTAATAATAGCATATGGGCATATTATAGAAATTTAGCCAGTAACCACCAAATCCAACCATTACTAACAAAGTCATAGAAGATGAAACTTTCACGTTTTATGTGAATTTCGTGCATTCGAAAAGGTGCATGATGGCACCATACCATATCAATTCGTCAATACTACAATAAAGTGATCTCATATGAATAAAATATAAGCGAAAGGCTACGCATTCTGTGTTTATGAGACAAAATTAGAAATATTAGCCTCATAAACGTTTTCGCCCCTACAGAGGAGACTGCAGATTTGAAGAAGGGGGAGGAAGTAAGTTGCTCTCCAAGTGGTCCGGTCCGTCACCAAGTAGGTGCGGACTCAGGACTTCCAGCATCCTTATGAAGAAGGGTACTTTCCACGAGCCAGTTGGGCGGACCCTCGAAGCCTGTCCCAGGTATAATCTCAAAATCAACCTTCGAGATTTACCCTGTCAAATAGGGACGGAACCCGTATTCAGGCGATACGTCGACTCCCATAGCCTATATAAAGATACCAATAATAACGGACTGCGGATTATTCAGTTAGCAGTATCGCACGAATTGGTTGTGGGAAGTACCTGGTTTGCCTGGGAAGCCTGGGCCTCTCCAGGCGGGACCATTTTCAACCAAATTGACCACGTGCTGATAGAACGTCGCCTCCTCTCAGCCTTAATTAATGTAAGAACATATGGGGGCGAATACAGGTTCGGATCACTATCTCTGTGGAATATTGCTCCGGGCTCGGATTACAACAACGTCTACAATCCCAGATGAGAGTGAATACTGAAGCCATTCACAACACACCCCTCCGTAACACATACAAGGGGGAAATGGATGTCGCAATAACCTTTGCTAGCAGATGTCCTGTTGTCAAGAAATGATCCTTACAACTACATGAAGGGCGTTTTCATTAATACGGTCGCAAACATATTTGGCTCCAGGCGTAAGAAAAGTCGGAACGGCTGGTTCGACCATGAATGTAAGCTAGCAACGCAACGGAAGAGTGCTAGAACGGTCTAAGACAAAGGGATGCCACATCATGCATCATGCTTCCGCTATTCCGACTTATTCTGTTTTTGGTGGGGGGTAATCCATTATGGATATGTATTTACAATCGATTGCATGCATGCCGGGCTTTTACCGACTAAAGCCTCCCATGCTTTCTCCAGATTATACTTGCGGGACCATCGGTCTGGTATTGCTTTGAGGGCTGCTCAATTGATTAAGTGTTCATGGCATAGCTGCTTCTGTTTTATGTGATGTTAGTTGCTTTAGTTTCGCCTCTAGAGCCCCGTTCAGTTTCTGCTTCCGTCGAGTATAAATACAAGTTTTTGTAGTTTCCTTTTTGCGGGGAAGCATCCTTATTTTAGGCAGTCTGTGAATACCTGTGCGAACATTTTGGTGTCATTCTCATAGCCAGTAGTTCAATACCGGGGGCTGAGTCATCCCAGGCTCGTTTTACTGCGTCCAGAACTTTGTCTGCGGTTACTGGAGGGATATTTTCTGCTCTTAGTGATATCGTAAGAAATGCAGTTTCCGGATGTCGAGGAGGCAGTGTCGAAACGATCTCCCACAGCAATCTGAGACACATAATAGAAGGAGACCATTTACCTTTTACTGGCGACATAACCGATTTGTAGGCACCTTCCCATGGGTTAGAATCTGCCTCATTAAAGAGTCGCTCCAAGCAGTCGTCTTACGCGCGTGTTCATACTTCAGGCATAATTGCTCATATTCCGGCGTGTTTCTTCGCCGTTGACTTCGCCTTCTGGTTTTCAGGCAATCCGTCCGCCATTTCGCTATTTCAGCGTTCCACTAGCATTTTGGATTCCGCTTTTGAGAGTGTATATGTTTTGGCATGGGAGCATCGCATGCACGATATATGCACGATTGGGACAGTCAGGAAAGTCTTATATGCCGCTTCGCGCGCCACCGCAATACCTGTAGAACTGTAACCTCATCAAGCGATCCTGACAACCAACTTGGTTCTGCTCTCTTCAGATTGACATTTATTGTCCTAGGTCGCTTATCAATGGAGATATATATGTTTGTCTGTCCGGCTGCCTATCTGTCATAAGCACTGTTCTCAGAAATGATAATGCCGATTGATACGAAATTTGGTGGTGAACTAAATAACTTAAGAAGGGGCAGGGGGGCGGGGTATACACCTAAAAGATGCAAGACAACTTTTTATTCACGGGATATGGCCATGTGGGGTTTCAAATTAAAGGTCTCTGTTAGTACTTTTACTTTTCAAAGCAAATATTAGTTTTAACATTGGTTACAAAGGCGAGGAATGCGTACGCCCGAAAAGGTCAATTACTTGAAATATCCATTCTCAGAAACTACCTAACCGAAAAATTTGAAAAAATCATGGTAATCCATGCGCTTGATATCTAGGTCTGAAAATACTTCCCATTATGATATACCCTCAAACAAAGTTAATAATAGTATATTTTAATGTTTTAAAAATTTACTGTGAACCCCGTTAAGTTTATCCTATATCCGGATAATTTCCAATGAAGTAGACGTTAGTAGGGAGTAGCGTACTGGAAAGTTTGGTGGAAATGCCACTATTATTAAGAAAATTAAAGTAGGTCCAATTTGGTCTTTCGCGTTTAATTGCTACTATCCAGAGATGAAATGTCAGTATCACATCAAATTGACTATAGGGTATAATTACGTGGCATGTCTAGCGATTCAATTATTTGAAATATTAAAAACTTGTTTTTCCATTCGCTAGTGTTAATTTATTGGTCTCGCAACCGATACTCCGGGAACACAGTGCGGCAATTATACTCGTAGAAGTATCACATTGCCGAGTACCATCTATAAGATATTTTCCGTTATATTGCTAAGCCGGATAGCCCTATACGCCTAGAATATCATTAGCCCATACCAAAGAAGCTTCACTCCAGGCAAATCAGCAACAGATCAGATTTTCTCTGTGCAGCAACCGATGGAAAAACTGTTGGATTACGGACATCAGTTGCAGCATCTATTTATGGACTTTCAAGCCGCCTATGATAGCATAGCCAGGGTAAAACTGTACACGGCCATAAGAGAGTTCGGTATCCCGACGAAATTGATAAGACTGACTAGGATGACCCTTACAAATGTGCGAGGCCAGAGAAAAGTAGCAGTATCACTCTAGCAACCGTTCAACATCAACAAGAAGTCTAAGATAAGGGGATGCCCTATCATGCGTTCTCTTTAACCTGACCCAGGAAAAAGTGGTCCTGATGCTGAGGTTAATGCGAGTGGGGCGATCCACTTTAAGTACACCCAATTGCTAGCTTATGGTGACGGTATCGACATTATGGGAAGAGGAACGGTTACAACTTTCAGACTGTTGATAATTTCTCCTATCTAGGTTCGAAAATCACAACCGATAACAGCTACGCCGATGAAATCCGCGCACGGTTGTTGGCAGCCGACAGTGCCAATTTCAGCTCACAAAAACCCTTCCTCTCGAAACGTCTCCCCATAGAGCCAAAGCTCTTACTGTGGAAGACTATGATATTGCAAGTCTTTATTTATTCCTCGGAGGCTTGAGTTTTCAGCAAGAAAAATTGCGAACCCTTGGTCGCGTTCAAGAGAAGAATCCTTCGATTCGGTAGCTTACATTATGACGAAATCTATGAGCGACATCACGACCGTCTGGATGTGGATAAAATCCGGCTCAACAGGTTGTGCTGGCCGGGCTACTTAGTCCGTATGGATGCGATAATATCTATGGTAGAAAAAGAAGACGAGGCAGACTCACCAGACTTGGGAATTTGGAAGATTTGGGGAGAGAGAAAGAATACCTTAAATCCGTATTCGCTCTGTTCGGCTCTGGCTGCCGGAGAGACATTTGCATAACTTTTATCATAGATGCTCTTCCCTGTCTTGGTTATTTTTTCGTAGTCATCGCTCTGAACTACAGAGTATTATCAGCAAATATAAGGTTTTGATTCAAATGGGACCGAAACTGTTACGGCTAATTTGAAATTCTCCTCAACCTTTCACAGATGTCATAATCAATACACCAAGGCTTAACGGAATAGATAAAAGTGGCTACATAAAAAGCAAAACTCCTAACAATCCCTTGAAGAAGAAAAGCATTTTCATGTACGAAAGCCGGTTATTGTAGCTCTGCTTATCCAAAATATTCTGTATAATAGATATTGCTGTTACTTTTACAAATAAAAGGGGTTTAGTGGTAGTTTGAGATGAATAAGTTTTGATATGCGCACAAGAGCGATTTCAAAATTTATAAGGATCATAAATTTGGTATGAAGAATTCAATGTGCTGCGATACGATCATATTTTCGTAACCGTAACCACCACTTTTTCGGATGGAATTATTTCATCAAAAATAAATCGCAAAAGCAAGTGTTTTTTTCAAAACACTAATTTATGTATGATGACATCAAAAACGATTCCTAAGCTTTACGTTGTCAAAGAAATCTGATGTTGTGTTCTCGTTTCGTATTCATTTAATTCAGATTGCCTCAACAGAATACACATTCATGGAATATGAATAAAATCTTTGCCTTGTTTCCTCCAATACGCTCCTCTAGAATTACATATTAGACCTTGTCGCAGTAGCTACGCCACATATGAAGTTGAACAAGAAAGAAGTTGTCACCACCGAACGTGCTTTAAAGTTACAAGGTACGTGCTAACAGTGCCAAGTTGGTTTTCCCTCTAGCCTACACATTTTCCACAAGCAAACACATACTAATCTTTTGCTCGTAGCGTATCTGGAAAGTTACCGCAGGACGAACATTCAATTTACCTACTTCTTACTTCTAGAGTTTTCCATTACTCTTTCAAATCCTCCCTTTCCTATTGGCTAACCAACTTTACAAAGAGAAGGTTATAGATTACGATGGATATTCTTTAAGTGGATGTCTCAAAGGACTTGCTATGAAATATTTGCAGATAACGAACAACATTCAAGGGGAAACTGTGAGTGAAAAAATGTGTCTACGGCGACACATTTCCTGGAAAAAGGTACAAGAGTGTGTAGTGTAGAACTTGAAAAATGAGGAGAATTTTCATCTAGATTAAGGACGTGCCCTTCTCATCGCTTATGGTCCCCCAACTACCGAGCGTTTCATTAGAAGCAGAAAAATGGTGGAATGTTTATCGGTGTAGCGGAATTACATGGAAAATCCTTGTCGTCAACAAACCTACGAGTGTATGTACAGAGGAAGCAGCTAGCGTTGAAATGAATTGCGAAAACGCTAGTATTATTCAATTTTATAGAAAAGCCAGATAACCGTTTAGAGGGGATTTCCAAACGAGAATGATTTGAGTAGTTTCGATAGCAAGGATCCAATTTATCAGGATAAAGATATGAGTTATCTGAGAAGCGGATTGTTGAAACGTTTGAAGGAGAAAGAAAGCAACGATAAGAACCCATTAGGCAAGCTCAAGGAGGGCTTACTGAGATTATTTGGTAGTTTCATCAATAAGTTAAGGATACAAGCGTGCATTGAATCAGACCTCTCTTTGCTTCATGAATTTTCCATGAATATGACTTAAATAGGCAAACTAATGGTTGTTATCGAGCCTTCCTCCATTCTTTCAAGAAATATTGAGCAGAAAATCCAATTACGCCATTTTCTTTCGCTGTACAAGGGAAAGCACGTCCCATTGTTTGCTTTTAAAAACTCTATTTGTTTGGTGAAATTAAATTTTCGGGCGAGTACATAAACCACTTACTCAAATGTACATAACCTGTGTACATTTATTATATAATAAATCGGACATCTTTCCTGCATGACATATACACCGGTTAATATTTGTGGAAATGCTTCATTTTCCAATTTAATATTCCATTAGGTACGCAAAGGTAATCTCTGAAAATCCCGGTTGTAACTTCTGGTAAATGTGCCAAAACGTTGCATGCGAATATGTTCCGAAAAGTGAAAAGTGCATGCAAGGATTAAATGGAAATGGCAAAATTATGCACCGTAACACATGCTTTTACCAGGGATTTCTAACGGCGAATTTAATCATATGATATGGCATTCACTTTGTGGCTTCTGGAGATTGAAAGTAAGTGGAAAATGGATGTGCCATGGGAGAGAGTTTTCTTTGTTAAAGGCAACAATTTTGTACGAGGATAAATATAATTTTGGCTACATGTTGACAGCGAATTACTTCGAGGCTGCTCTTTTTAAAAATTGATCCTAAATAAAAGTGGGGAAAAAATATTGAAATGTTTATCTTTAGCTTAGAACGCAACCGTACGGGAAGGTACATGATTTACATAAAGCATTTAATTATATCCAGAACCATCAAGAAATAGGAAACTTTTACTCTGGATGACAAGAGCTGCCCGAACGACTATATTTGCTCTTCCTTGCACGGTAAATGAGGTTTGAAAAACCCAACCCAAGGTGGGACAGTATACGTCAGAGGCTGTCTGCTAAAGCGGAGTTTGAATACCTTAGGCGCTTTTGGTTTCATTTAAACCCTTCAACTTGGAGCCCATATAAGCCAGGGTAAACTTATTGCCTGGAATGATTCTGGTATTAAGCATGAATATTTTAAGGAAAAATCCCGAAAACCTTGTGGATCTTGCTTCGAATCAAATGGAAACTACTTTCGCTCATAATGCCGCGGGTACCACCGGCTGCACTCCTGTGCTTCCTTCGATGGAGAAATGCAAGACGGATTGCCAGCGCGTCAATGATATATGCGCGCCATTGTTCCCGGTTACCTGAAATTCTCTTCAGTTCCTCTCATAGCTTCACCCGAGACGCTCATACTACTCTTCTACTGTTCTGCACCAAGTGCTCTTGGGGCGGCCCACTTGTCGTCCATCTTGGGAGAGTGGATTCCACTGCATAGCGTAGGCCGCAATGCAATTGCAACCCCTACTTAATATGTCACCTTTGCACGGATACTTATGTCTTCCGATTTCAGTGCGTACGAGTCCCAGGCCTGTACGCCTACCAAGTTCTTCATTTGAAATCGTGTAAGACCAGCGTACTCCAATGACGAAACGAAAGCTTTGAGTTTTTGGATAACACTGGAGTTCGCTTTCCATGTGCTACTTGGAAATAGCAACACAGAAACAGCACAAGCACAGAACAGTCTTAACTTGATCTTAGTGTTGAGATAACTGCATTTCTAGATTTAAAAATGGGGCAGCAGATCTAGCGCTATTAATGCGTTTGGCAACATCTAGTTCGGTATCATCGTCGGCAGAAACCACACTTTATAGTTATACATATCGATCGATGCTTTTGATGCTCTGCCCATTAATGCAGATAGAGAGACTGCTATGACCAGTCAGACTGTGAAGCTTATTTTTTTGTGTTTATATTCAGTGCATCTCTAATTGCCTCCTTTTCCAGAGTAATTCGGCCAAGGTCCATGACACGGTGAGAACGGTGAGAGAGCAAACAGATGTCATCAAAGGATTTGAAGCCTTTAAGGAAAGGTGTCATAGTTCATTCAATTCCTCCACTTCTTTTGAATAGATCAGCAATAAGAACGTCAGCGATAAGAAGAAGAAATAATATTGGTGGCAGGATACAACCCTAGTGGATTCCGCTTTGGACCTCAATACCCTCTGGGATTTTATTTCGGTGCAGCGCGTGACATTTTGGCCATCATATCGCGCTCGAATAATTGCTATTAGTTTCTCCCCCCATAGGTAAAGCACTCCTGATACACTCCCTGTTGCCGCTATCGAAAGGTTTCTCTAAATCGATGACGGGTGGGTGCAGCGACGATTTAAACTTTGCGCCCTGTTCCAAAATCATCCGTAGGGTGTCGATGTATCCAATGCAGGAGCGTCCCGAGCGGAAACAAGAGGTCAGTATGTTATCTGTCCATCAAGCTTTCGAGATATTCTCTGAAGCGTTCCACAATTATTTCAGCAATTGTCATTGCAACGATAGGAGACACGTAGATACGCCTTCAAATGGTCACACACAAAACTCCTTATTTTAAATATTGACTATCATCTCCTTCTTCCACTCTCTGGCCCTCTGGTATGAGTGCAAGCAGCAGATTTGCAGATTGCAGATGCAGCAGTGTAAATAATTCTGCGGGGAGACCATAAAGCCCAGCAGCTTTTCTTGGTTTGAGTGCATCGAGGGCCGAAATGATTTCCTATCTGTTTAAAGAAACTGTTCGTATTCACATGTTAAGGTGACTACCCATTTTATCCACAAGAGGAAGAACCTTACCTGATGTTATACGGTTAAGAACCACGGTAAAGTGTTCTTTCCATCTTTTCAGTTGTTCATAAAGGTGCATGAGAAGTCGACCGTTGACGTCCTTCACAGGTGCATCAAAATATTTACGAACACATGCAAGATTCTTCATGATGCAATACACATTTCTGAAATCATTGCAATCTGCGGCATCTTCCGCTTCCCTATCCTATATAGCTAATTCTCTCTTACCAGGGTGCACACTACCCTGAACTTGTTGGGGTTTTGATCGGTATCGGATTTCGAGCGCGTCTCGCCCGCAATCGCATGCAGCCGTCAGTAGAGCCTACAACGTCTTCTGTTTCTCGATTTGCTTCCACGTTTCCGTAGTCAGGCAGATCCTGTGACGCTCATTCGGAACGACGTGTGTAGTACCCGAGAAAAGAGAATTTTTGATGGCGGCTCAACGCTCCTCGATATTCTCAAGCGGGTTACTCGGGAAATAGTAACCAATCAACAGGATGGCTTTCCCACTGTCGAGCAACAGCTGGTTCATACAAGCGGTTGATGTTGAACTTAGGGTGCCGGGGCTCTCCAACCCTGCGAGAAATTCCGGTCGCAACACGCAAACGAACTTAAGCGACCATCACATGGTGACCCCTTTGAGGTCAATGTCGCCGTCTCTCATCTTACGTACATACAGGTGATAACTCCTGAGTCTACTGCTGATCGCGAAGTGGTCAATCTAATTATTTGTACGGTGTCGGTCAGTTGAAACCAAACTGGTCTTATAGCAGGCTCAATGCTTAAACAGTGTGCCGTCAATGATGAGGCGGTTGAAATTTCAGAAATCTACGAACCTCCCACCATTACCGTTACGGTCTCGAAGACCATGTTTACTTAAAGTTCAATTAGGTATCCATCATCACTACAAGGAATTTGATGACCGACTTTGAATTGATGATGTGTTTCGAATACAAAACTAGCATATTTAAACCACTTTTCTTAGCAGGGATTGCTTCGGATGAATTAAACTCCATCTTGCAACAACAATCATTACTACGCCATTGACCTAACTCACTGTTGTGGCATTGCTAGCAAGCAGCACGTTGCAGACGTTGTTATAGATGTATAGTGTCCTGGCAAAGCCTCCTTCCTGTTAGATAACAATTGACAAGTGAAGATAAATAACTGCGCACATAAATCGTCGTCGGAGATATCCCAGGTTCCAATCGGCCGAGTTGAATGGACTTTGCTAATAAAAGATTGCGCAATACTTCCTAGTTCTACTCTTTCTGTGCGTTGCGTTTTCAGCCAAGCCAGCCGTCGGTTTGGCGTTTTCATACATTAGGGATGATTTAATCTACCAGGTGTGCTTCGACCAATTCAATAAAAATATTTGGTCTCACCTTAACAGTCAGCTGAAGGGCTTTTGCTTGGTATATCGCTCTGTCATCTCCCAGCCTATTCCAATCCTCCAGTATTCTTTCGCCATGGGTTTGTATCAACTTCTTTGGAGAGGTATTTGAAGTAGTCCCTTGTGTTTAACCTCTTTCGTTTGTCAGTAAACTTGCCCTTTCTAGCCATCGGAAAAAGCCGGTGTGGTCATCGGAATAACGGGTTTCTATGGAGTTTGCTTATTATAGCCACTTGGCACTCCGGTTAATACCTGGCTCATGAAAACACGACAGTAGAGTGATTTATGAGTTGTCCTGGCTCTCCTTTCCATCGCATAGCATGCATTTGTGGTCCTTATCATATTTCCTTGCGATTGATCCTTTTCTCCACGCCTTCTGTATCGGTCATACCGATAACCAGCCATTGTATATGCCCTTGCTACATAAAGGACACTTGACACACCTCTTTATAGATATCTGTTCTCCAAGCATGAAAACATAGGGGTGCTGCGAGAAAAGCACTGAAAACATGTGATATAGGTTGCTCGACCTTTGTTCAACGCTCAATAAGGGCAACAGAGTACACATCCAATACGGATCTTCTCCACGTACAGCAACATAAGTTGCTAGTATTCTTCTGACCGTGGCCGTCACATTCCCTGATTGGACATCGGCTCTCTTGACAGCGCTACCATTGTGGTTCCAAACTACCGAGATTTTAGCCCTCTTACTCTAACTGGGTGACAAGCCTTTTTATTTATGGAAACATCCTGGTTTCTTTGGTATTGTATTTTCTTTACGGGAACCATCGTTTTATTGTTAACCCCTGCGAGTATACTATCTGGGGTCAACTGACTTGACTGCATCATTGTCAAACCAATAACTTCAAGGCATTCCTTTGAGCCGCTGTCATCTTCACGTAATTTATTGTATTATTCTAGGTTAGAATTCTTTTCCATAACCCTTTTTTGCCGCAGAGTGACCTCCATTTCTCACATTACGAGATGTTTATTATTATTTTGGTCATGTTTCTTATTGCCCTACATGTTGGAGGAGATATTATAATCGTTGAGCATCTTCTGAACAAATTCGGTTCTATGTTGTGAGAAGCTCCCTGATACCCGCTACGATTGAGTACGATGGTGCCATTACAGCTTGTAACGCCCGTTATTCTTTCTTTGGCATCGTTTTTAAGGTTTTATGTGAAAACAAAACCTTATTAAAATCGGTTTACTGTCTGTCTGTCCTCCCTTAAGTTCCTCCTAGAAAAACGAAATTGTAGTAATGTAGGCTTCAGCATAGAGCATGATCCTACCAAATTTAATGAAAATCGCACTATTACTAACGAAGTTATGATAGATCAAAGCTGTCGCTTCTGTGCAAATTCAAGACTTCGAATGTCAATATCACTTGAAAGTGGATATTCGCACATAATATAAACATATATTACGTGCTACATACTAATGGGACAAATGCACACTCAAACCTCTTTACATCTAGCTTTCGGTTTCCCGACTTGTTGTTATTGTTATTCTTACCAGCGACGAAGAGGAAAAAGCAACTTCCTGAATTTGTTTAGATTATTACTTGGTGATGTTTGGTCATGTGTCTTGATATGATTTGGCATAACCAACTGCATTACTAAATATTACAAATTACCTATGGTCATATGCACTTTCTATTGATTTGCTTAGCATTGTACACAAACCCGTTTCCGGGCCAAGAGATTTGAGAATCAAAACACTAATGAATTTGCAACTAAAAGCCGGCATCGGCATTCGGCTGTCACCACCACTTGTAATAGGAGGAGCGGTGTGATCTATCAAACGATAAATTACTGTATGGTGCGATGATGCTTCGTGATATCACATCGACATGAACGTTTCAAAATGCTACTTATCGCTACAGAATTATCATCAACACTTCTCTACTAGGTGATGTTGTGATGAGGTGATGCTGTGATGTTTGGATCACAATTGGTGATTGTAATATGATATTATACTTGAAGGGAATATTATCATTGTGATATTACATACATAACCTAGCAATCTCTTGTATCTATTCCAATAACCAGGATAATTCAATCAAATCTGGGAGGCAACCGCTAAAACAAGAGCGTAAACAAAATAAAATCTCAGAATAGCATAGTTTCGCGGGTTCTAATAGTCATAGATGGTAATAGTTGTAGATGAGATCCTGAAGCAACTCGATAACGGCAAGAAGAAGGTGGATATCGGCGACTTTGTAACACACGATTTCCTTCTCAGCGTTAACACCAAGATTTTGGAGGGATTTCCGGAAAGGGTGGGTAGCAGGCTTCGCACTCCAGGGATGATGGCCAATATAACCTAAATGGAGCGTAACGCCTGTACGCTATAGTTGCCGGAACGAGGAAATGAGCTCTCTCCAGATCTTCTCAAGAAACCTACACTCCTTCTCAATTATTTTGTGCGATGTCCCTTTACACTCTCGGCCGATCTGGGAAAGTAGATTGAATTGCAGGGTTGTCGCCTTTCCCTTCGTCCTTCAATTATCATATTTATCGATACTTGGCTCCTTCGCTGCACAGTGATTATAAGGAGGTGACAGATGTTAACGACGGCTTGGAGTAACAATGGTGGTTACTTTCCATATGCTGGTCTCATATACCAGCACAGAGAGGTTCCATTGGTATTTGATGCTATTTGCCTGTCATTCCAAAACCAGAGCCAGCTAGCGAAAGTCCACGATCCAATACATCAAAATGATTGATTGAGATCCTATTACTTAGTATGACGAAGAACCATCCACGAAAAACCTTTTCCACAATAAACCTCTTTGACAAAATGGAAGTCATCAACCTCTTAGAACAACATGGCAAAACTATCCGAAATAATAGTTCCAATTCAAAGCAAAGGTACAAGAAATTTCGTCAAGGAATCAGAACAAAAGGTTTCAGTTTCCTTTTGTGAAATGTTGAACCTCAGGTGAAATTTCCAAACAATGTTGATTTTCCCTAACATTTTACCTGAATCGTTCTTTCATAACAAAAGTTTTTCAATTCGTTTGGCACCGTTTGAAGGAGTTTTCTTAAGAAAATTTCCATTCATTCCTTCAAGGTTAAACTACTTCTTCCATTCCCGCAGTTCTGCCTAACGTGACTAGAAATTGATTGTTGAAATTTAAGTAGAAATCATTGTTCAGCTGAATCAAACGTTTTAATACATAATTGGTGATTATTGTCGACTTCTTATTTGATCGATTTTGTTGGAGGGGAAAGTAATTTTCTCCGGGGTAATTAGCACGAAAATTGTTAGAAGTACAAAATGTGGAGTATTTAAACAACCCTATTGTTCCTTGAAATTAAATATTACATTCAAATTCACTTTTTCTGGAAGATGGTCTTATTCATTAGAAGGGATCATACAAATTGGAAATCCAGAATCACAATGGTTCGAGTATATATATACATATGTAATTACTGTAATAGATTCCCCACTTTATTTTCAGTAATGATGGAAACCAATTCTCTAGAGCAATGTAAATAACAGTTCTTGACAAATAAAAATAAATAAAATTCGTAACTAATTTAAAAGTTTCTCCCACCTTATCAGAATTCAAAAATTATAATTAGATTTTCAATGGATATGTCAATAGAGTCGTAATTAAATTCCAGTTTATATATCATAAGCCCCTACAGTTTTATGATACTCCAAATGATTATGTTCAAGTGCAGCATCACTGAAGCTCCTACTACGAAATAACAGCGACGGCAGGTACTCCACCCCCCCCCCCCCCCTCTTGTTGCAAAGATTTGTTGAGTTTTCCCAATTCGCACACGTGACGGTGAAGAAGGTCGTAGACCAGTACCGCTGCATTACTCGCAGCGTCACAATCCAGGCCGCTATTAGAGAACGTGTTCGACTTAAGGTCATCGCGGAAACTGTTGATCAAGACTCTATGAGGGCAGAGGTGGCGGCATCAACAACATCACGCCGCACTGCGAGCAATAGTTTGAGTACTTGCCAAAGCACTCCCCTTCACCCGTTTCCACATCCAAGCTACGACCGGGACAGACTTCTGCAAATACCTAGGAAACCATGCTGAAGTTGGTGATCTGAAGGATGCTCTGCTGTCCGAATTCCTGTGACGAGTAAAGCTGGTGCTGAAATCGCATCTCTCAAGAAAGAATAAAATGAGCACTCTGAATGAATTCGGCATCCCTTACACACAATACGACAATTGCCTCCAAACTCGAATCCGCCAGACTACAAGCCCTTGGAATCCCTTTGATTGAAGTGGGTTCGGGTCCAGGCAGGGCCTTTCGTACGTTTGGGATTTCTTCGGTATTGCTTCTTCGAAGTGTACCTACAGGTTTCGCAATATACCAAACAGTTTTGCCCTTCTATGGGAAGTATGAAGTATGATTATTATTCATTGCTCAACAAACTGCGTCCTTTTTTCCCATATATAACGTTGCTGACAACGAATAAAAGATTGCATGGAGGTTTGTATCTATCATTTATCTCTCTTCTGTATATCTCCACTAATATGTATCTTCTGTATATCTCCACTAATATGGATCTTCGAAATGCCTTCGGGGGAGTTTATGACGAAATTCCGGTTGATATCTGACCCATTCAATGTGCTTCCTCAAGAAGAAAAAAGTGAACAGTTGTTTTTTTAAAGAAGTGGAAATCTTCAAAAGACTGACCCCAGGGTGTACATTCCCTGCGGGTGTGGAATTTTTACCGACTAAAACCACCTCCCGTCAACAACCGAGATTTTGTCGTCCATCAGCTTTTTTACATATTTGAATGTCGCTTTTATTGGGAGAAGACCCTGCAGTCAACTCCAATACTTTGATTGGTTTCGTTGATTAACTAGCCATTATGTTAACATCTCATTTGGCTTTACTCTTTTCAGTCGTCTGATTGTATTATCAGTCAATTACCAACTGTATTTTCAGGTTCCCGTGGATATGCTCATCAAAAACACAAAAGAGCTTTCTATTATGCTCCAAAGCACTTTATTTTGCGACGTTTGTATGACTTTCAGGTCTGATTATTTGGCACAGCCTGCCAGCTGTATATATACAGAGTGCGGCAGCATAACTTCATTTTTTAAAATGCGCGCCACTCAGTTAGTTGATGTCATAGCGGAGCGCTAGTAGTCTCGTTCAAGAGGGGATACTGTAAAGTTTTGTCCCGACTTCAATTTTCGGATGAACGCGTGTGAGCTTCTTCTTGATGTCGTTCCCGAGGGTGCTATTGTTTTTAGCGATGAAGCCCATTTTCATTTGTGTGGGTCGGTTAACAAACAAAACATGCGCTACTGGGCTGAAACCCACCCTCGAGAATTGCATCAAAAGCCTTTGGATTCACCCAAAGTCACAGTGTGGTGTGCAATTTCCTCAGCTGGAATTATTGGTCCTGGTTTTTTGAGGAAAATGAGGTTACAGTGACAGTGAATTCGGACCGGTATGTAAACATGCTACAGAATTTTTTTTTCCCACGGCTAGAAAATTTGGTTTTGGGGGACACTTGGTTCCAACAAGACGGTGCAACAGCACACACTTCAAGAGCATCGATGGCTGTTTTGAGGGAACACTCAATTAGAGGCGATTTGGAATGGTCGGCACGCTCTCCCGATCTGTCCCCTTGTGATTTTTTTCTATGGGGTTTTTTGAAATCCCGTGTTTATGTGAACCGTCCAAGAACCCTACAAGATTTGAAGACCAACATCCAAGAAGAAATTGCCAACATACCACTTGCTACGCTAACAAGAGTCATGACAAACGCCAGAAATCGGTTTACGCAATATATGGAGAATGGTGGACGTCACCTAACAGATTTGATCTTCAAAATAATGTAAATAAAAACTTTAGACATGTACCTACATTATAAAAAATAAATAAATATTTTGCGATGCATACAATAGTTTTTATTGAATTTTGAAAAAAGGAAGTTATGCTGCCGCACCCTGTACATCCATATGGGTATTAGGATCTTCTTGTAAATTAACATCTTGCTGCCGACGGTCAGCTGGGGGTTCGTTCAACAAACAGTACATCTGTCTGTATCTAGCATTTAGCTAGTCCTTCTTTCTTAGGAAGTATTTTTCCTAGCTGAACTTAGCATCGGGTGTTATACTCAGATGCTTAACATCATTTGCCTGTGGTGCATGTTGCCCGTTTATGATAAATTTAAATAGATTCTCTCTTCTGTTTGTGAACTCTATGTACGTTGATATGCTTTCGTTTCACTGTATTTTCCATTTTTTGATCCATTTTACAATAAGGTAAATAATTACTTGTACCTTTATTCCTGCTTCCTCTGTAGTTTTATCTGTGATAAGGATGGCAGTGTCATCCGCAAATGTCACTGTTTTGGCTTCTTGATAGCATAGTAAATCGTTAGTATACGAAAGAAACAGCGGGCCAAGACATTAAGGTACACCAACCGCAATTTTTGTCCAGTTCGGATATTGATGATTTTAGGATTGCGGAAAATTCTTCTGAGAGGTCTCTATGCCATTTATGCAACCGGTATTGATGCCATGCCTTATTAAATGCCTGGGTGACATCGAGAAAAATAATTGAGCACATTTGCTTTTCTTTCATCGCATTTTTTATTGCATTTGTGACCTGTGCACCTGTTTGATTGTGGACTGGTTTGCACGGAAACCGAATAGGTCAGGTTGTGGCGCAGCAGGGTTAGCAACATTCGAAATTAATTTCGACAACAGATGCCACCACCGGTGTTTTCCGTGGCGTAGTAGGCCTTGCCAACTAATTTGGATTATAAGGGGGGAGCAGCGTGACCGTAAGTGGCAACAGGTGGAAAACGCTCCTTAATATATTCCCAAAAACACCGTTGTCTCTAATTTTAAATGCTTGCAAAAAAAGTGAAAGTAAATTGCTCTCTATTTGGTCCGGTCTAACATCAACTGGACTCAGGATCCATCAATATCCTAAACAATAATTTAATTTTAGCCTAACTTAGGCTCAAACAATTGGAGGTGTGAATAGTTCTGGAATAATTCATGCGAGCTGAAAGAAACAATTATGAGAAGAACCAATTTTAAGAGAGTGACAACCTATCGTATAAAGTTTCAATCCATAACAATTTGTTACAGTTTCTTAAGGAGGAGCATTTCAAATAGTTTGGTTATAGTAGGAATGTTGGCCGATACGAATCTGCTTGGCTCCTTCTCTGGTTTATTGACCATTACAACTCCGGCTACTTTCCATTGTCGAGGAACGTATTTTAATCGGAAAGCTGCATTAATTGTTTGTAATAATTTGATTAGACCCTTTTCTGGCAATTCTTTTAGTAGGTTCCCTATAATAAGTTCATACCTAGCCAGAAGCTTTACTAGGGGGCACATCTGTTTTAATTTTTGTCCTTAGCTCATTTGGTTGTACATGTCATATTGGATAATGATCCACTTTTCTGACTGAGGTTAAGCATGTAGACGCTTGTGTATCTAGAAGCTGGAAGGCATTTTCTGGATGATTCGTGAAAAGGTCTGCATTATCCTGTGCAAAACGATCCCATTTTCCGTCTTCTAGTGTGTTGTATGGATTCGTTGTCTGAATCTTCATCAAACTTCTGCAGTGAGCAGCCTGTGTCTTTTTGCGCTGTCAGATTTGAGACATATCTGGGGAAGGACTCGTTTTTATTAAGGTTTTGTATGAAGTGTCCCGATGGCTGAGTAATTAGAGCATAAAACTATCGTACGGAAAGTCGCAGTTCAAATATCACAGGTGGCAGTGGGATTTATATCGTAATTTCACGTTGGATACTAGTCGACTCAGCTGTGATTGAGTACCCGAGTCAAATCAGGGTAATAATCTCGGTCGAGCGCAATGCTGACCACATTGCCTCCTATAGCTCCTGTAGTGTACCGTTACGGTCTTGAATGAAGTGCTCTAACATATTTCAAGGCCCTGATCCAATATGAATTGTTGCGCCAACGATTATTATTATTGTTTGTATGAAGCAAAACCTTATTAAAATCGATTCAATGTCTGGCAGTCTGTCTGCCCCTAACACCCGATTTACTCGAAAAGGGCTGAACCGATTGTCAAGAAATGTGAGAAGGTGTGCTCCATGGACCGCTTTATAGGGCCCATACACTCTCAAACAAGTTGTGCAACGAGGCGATGCGCAACGTTGCGTTGAGCAATTGTATTTTGAAGACACTTAGTGAAATTTTGTTCAAGTATTAATTACAAGTTGGAAACGGTACAAGTAACATGCAATTAAAATGCCGTTCAATATATTAGTATTGTTGTCGGGAGTTGCAGAAGTGCAAGGGGGTGCCCTCCTCTGCAGCCTCCCTTGCACATTGGGACGATAATTACTCTGCCAGCTTATTTATGGTTCGAAAATAGCCTCTTTTCGGGGTGGAATAACTTTACCAGAAGTGGAAAGGTGGGATATTTTTTTCTCATCTATATACCCTCTTCACACTCTTATTTTCCGGGGGTATGGTTGGCAGATTGAACTTTACCATAATGATATTAAAATATCCCCCATTAGACAGAGGAAATTTGAGAGAGTGAACATCCATTACCACAGCGGAAATAGGGCTCAAAATTAAACCTGTTGTTTAAAGGATTGTGACTGCCGCAGTTCTTTAGCAGGGTTAGAAAAAGAGAGAGCTTTTTGCTACATACATATCCTCTTCATTCTGGCCTCCCCACAGTATAGGGTTGAAAATTCAACTTGGCCATGCTGATGTAAAAGGAACCCCACTTTGTATTGCCACAATATTTTAAGGGAGATAGGGGTATCGAGTTTTGACCGGGTTTGGAAAGGGGGTACCAGCCCGTTCTCCTCCGTAAACTTTCCACCCCCTCTGCCGATGAGGTTAGAATTCCACCTTTGTTGTTTGATAGGTACGGACCCTTTTGCATATAGTAAGTGGCGCCATTTTGGGTTGAGTTTGAAGGAGGGCACCACTTAGATGCGAAAGGGGTTCTCAATTTTTTTCATAAAATATAATATGATCATGTGGGTATCACATGAAAGAGCTCGATTAGTAACATTCCCCTATGTAGCTGGGGCTGAAAACGGTGTCCTAAAAAGTGAAACAAGTCTTTTTCTCAGAACCTATTCAACAGAAAAATCGGAAGAAAATCACAATGATGCTATGGATACTATTGAATAAATTTAGCCTATTTGTTCTGCTTACGGGATCCAAAGGTTGCTTACGAGATCCAACGGCTGCTGACGGGATTCAGAGATATCCCAACTTGGTGGTCGGTTGTAAAAAGAGATATTGGTTCGTTTGCACCCGCACCAAAGTAGCTGTCAGAAGCCTCCTTTAGCCAATCCACAAGTCCCAAGCTATGATGATTGCCTATAATGAATGTAGAGAAGCCAAAGAAAATGAATTTTTCTTTTCTTAAAAATTGCGTCCAATCGAGAAAAGCGGAAGCCTGCGCGACGGCCTCGTGCCAAGGTGCGGCGGAAGTACAGTGCGTCGGCGGAGGCGAATTGACCTCGCCAATGTAATCGTGGTTCATGCCTACGATATGCCGCCACATCTATATGAAATTTAGGCTTGAAAGTACATCCCGTTCATATATCTGCTCTTTTAGAAATTTACCGAGAAACCTTCCTTAAATTTACCCCATCTTCCCATGTGGAATTTAAGGGGGCGTACATGCCAAAGGGGGATGTACATTTTTTCCACCAAATATAGTCAGTATCTACCAAAAAGAAATCTGAAAAAAATCAGGAAGTTGCCACTCTACGGTGACTAGGCTCGGAAATACCCTCATACCCCATTTTATTAATATCGGTTTACTGTCTGTTTGCTGTCTGTCTGTCACACTTTGTATCACAGAAACTGTTGAACATATTTGCAAAAGAGGAATGCAAAATGAAAGTTCTCGATCAGTACTTTCGGATACCGGTATTAGTTTTGACATTGGGTGCATAGGAGATTAGTACGGGGATCCGAAAAGGGTCAGTTACTTCAAGGAGCCATTTTCAGAAATTACTTAGCCTAATTATCTGAAAGGAAATATGGTGGCCTGTGCACATGGTATCTATGCCTCAAAATACCATTCATACCGCTACCAGTTTAAACTTAATAATAGTATATTGCCATAGTCATTATAATTATATTTTCTAAAAATCGAGCGGGAAATTTTACCATAGGATCATCAGCTTATGCAGTAATATAGACTATATTATAGGGCATGACATTACTAAGTTTGGTGGAAATCGCGCCATTACTAGCAGAGTTATAATAAGTCACAATTGCTTCTTCTGTGCAAGTTTCTTGCATTCTAAGACTTTGAATGTCAGTGTCATACTAAAGTGAATGGTTTGACAACCTAAACGCGTAAACATTACGATTTAGGTACAAATGGGACAAATACCTATTCAACTATGCTTATATTAAAAACACACAACACTTTTCGTACCTGAAGTGTTTAGCTTCCGGTTTCCCGACTTGTTTGTTATTTGAATAACGGTTTATATCGTGGGTGGTGATTTTGTAACTCTTGAACTCCTGCTAAAGGGGTTGATCAAATGCAATAAAACGTCCGTGCATATAGGTGGGTACAGTTTATGCCTCTTGCCTCGCTTCAGCGGTTTCGTATTGGAGTGGGCGCTGGGACGCCGCTTATGTTTGTTCATCACATGACGGTTCCAGGGTTTGCACTGGGAGGTGTGAGACAACTTGATCCATGATGGTTGGCCATCAGTACTGACTAACATGTTCGAAAGGATTTTCCACTGCTTGCAAAAATTCCGCTTCCTGGAATTCAATAGATAATTCCGTATTCATCACAATTGACCCCAGTTTTTTTAAACCTATTCCGAGCCGGATTAAATGCTACTAAGGTAAGAATGTAGCTCCTGACGCTGTTACTGGGTTCGTAGTGAAGGTTCGATTTGGAGCACTCAGAACAATTGGTCTTGACATTTACATAAGATATTACTTTCGTCGTTGCTCTGTTGATTATAAGTCAAGAGAATCGAGAGAAACTGACTATTATAAAGACCGTAGCTTATAATTAAGCCAAGCAAAGCAGTTGCGAAAACTCCGCTTTATTTTAGTTCAACTTAGAGTAATACAATATGTTCCCTTCTTCTTTCAACCCTTCTCCTTTTAATTGAAAGTTGATTTATGTTACAGGAAACATTCTTTTAAAGTTCATATTGCCTGTGTTCTTGCCTTGTTGAGCACTCATATTCAGAAAAATATTTAAGGATGCTTAAGTTCTAAATACTATTCCCACAGCACTTCCACAAAAGTCGGTCTTATGCCAAAGACCGAAATGACTTTTAAATTTGTTTGAAATTGAGTTTTATGGCAGTTGATAGTCTTAACGATGTAACTTCTATTAGTGATTTTAGGTGATGAAATTCAAGGTGTTCTCCCTGAATCGAGTAGACCCATATCTACATCTTGGATGAAAGCTTTCGAACCGTTTCGAAATATAGAGGGGAAGAAGCATTTTATAGCACGCACCACGTGGAAACCCCATGCAAGTCAAGCCTGCGCACGCAGGTTCTCACCCGGTGTACAATGAGTAAAAGGGAGCGGCAATTTGCATATGTTGCCCTTCGAAAGTCGGTAGACTTCAGTTCTCATCCAGCAATTCCTTGTGAAAGGTATTATTACGTTTCTGTCATTTTAATCCTCGGAAGTACGTAATCAAACCTGCTGGCCTACCGTAATGTTCCCAAGATAAGCACTTTTGACAGTGTCACTGAATTATTCCATAAATTATACATTTCCTGGTTTATTTTTGAATTTTATTGGAAAAACTCCTGAATTAAGGAAACCTATCCCCCGTGCGAAACAGGAAGGAGAGTTGTGTGGGGGATGGTACAAATTTTCCAGCCGTGCTTCTGTGCAACGTGAAACACGAAAGTTATTTATGTACGCTGGAGTGTTGCGGGTTTTCATAGTTTTTCTTGACTACTTTTTCGAGGTCAAATAGCTTTCGCAACTTTCACATTGAAGGTCAAGGAATTATTTTTCCGGTCCTAGATTGCGATGCGATAGCGGCAAATTTAGTTTTGTTGAAAATGATTATCTTTAATAAACAAATTAGATAAAGAGAACGAACCGCAAATAAAATCTGCTGTTGGAAATTATGAAAGTGAGAGAAACTGATGGAAGTGTGCAAAATTGAATAGCAAACCAACTTACCAGAAATAGCTTTCATTTATCTAAACAAACACTACATTAGATGGTTTTCCTATATAGAATTCTTAACACACCTTCTTCTGCCAGAGTTCTTAGCATTACCTTCTTCAGTTAATCCTGTAAATAGGGAGCGTGGGTTTATAGCTTATTCTTTCGATTCCCAGGATGCTGGGAAGATTTGCCTGGAATGCTCTATTGTCTGCGTGTATTTTTTGCTCTTATTAATACAATCTAATAATATTATTTTGGGTGATACGGGGTTGAAAGAAAAAATCAATTTCACTAATGTACTTTCTGTGTTTTCTAAAGTGTTTTATATTACCGGTAGCTAAGCTACACGAATGGGTATAATATTTATCCCAGGATTTTCTAAGTGGGATGATAGGAGAAATTGAATGTATGGGCTCATAACTTGACAAGTTGATTCTAGCAAAAATAAAATGTAATGCCATTATTTATTTAGGAATAATCACTATAAGTGGATCTAAAATGAATTCATTTCAATAATTCATGTTAAGGACTATGAAGTCATAATTTTGACAAATATGTTTTTGTTGTCAAGTTACATAGGCCATCCTTGAAGTTTCAATGAGTAAACGTTTTGGTCACTTCTATACTTTTCTGAACTCCTTACCTTAGGTTACATTACGTTGAAACGGTGGATGGAATTATAGTTCCGAGTGTTCAGACCTTATTAAGTCCTTTGTGTTGACAGAAGTTATCTCTATTTAGATGCTTCCCTAGCTTCACAGGTTTTAGCGAATTAAAGGATTAAGTGCAGGAAGCGAATATATCATATTACTCCTAATAGTAACAGTTTTGGAAGCATCTTTTTTTAGGGGTTAGAAGCGCGTTTTTGAATTGCAGCCACTCTATTTTTCTACGGACGATAATTTAAGAAACCCCGTATAAACGTTCTTAGGTTCCTCCATAAGAATGTTCACCTGCAGATTCCATTCGGCTGCGTAAATTCATACAACCTTCCTCCAGAACAGTTTTCGTATTGAGTGGGGTGGCGTCAAAATTTGAATCTGGTCTCATAATTGCCGAGCCAGATCCTTGCAGTTTCTGGTTTAGGCGCTTAATCGTTGGAAGCGATTTGACTTGTGCAACACCGAAAGTTTTGCAAAATTCATTCTTAAGCTACCAATAGAATGGTATATATTTCCACTGGGAGCATGGTGGTTGCCTATTCCCGGGATTTTCGAAGATCCCTCATCCCCAATCCACCTTTGTTAATATCCTAATTCACTTCTACCAAAAAGACATTTCGTTTGATAAATATTAATTTCGGTGATTACAACGGACTGTATCTCTCTCAGTTGCCCCTGAATGGGGCACAGCAAGGCAACCACGACTACGTGCAGATGAAGGAGAGACCTGAATTCTATAACGATCTGCAATGGTATTAAGCTGGAAAACAGCCTATTCTCTACCGATCAAACTTTTGCGATGGTCCTTCATGCCTTTTACGATTATTTTAACCGTTATGTTTTCAGCTATACGGAGCGTGCAAATATCCGTAAAATTGCCGCATTCAACAAGAGCGTCTTTTTCAGAATCTTAACGATCATACCCCACTCCCCCCTCGTAGTGACCAACAGAATCTTCAATCCTTCGGTTCATCATACCACAATACCGCAGTCAGCTAAATCTAATGGTGCCCCTTCGGTGAAAGCTGCAGAAATCAGATCAGCTAGTTGATTAATTGAGATTAATGGAGAATATCCTCTAGGGGCAAACAGCGCGTTACTTCTTCGGTAAAGAAAACCTTATCAAAGGATCTTCTTCTAAGGTCTGAGCAAGCCAGGCAGCTGCATATGAAGTGGCAATCTCCTCCTCCCCCTCGTATTGGCTACATATGGCCGAGGCCACCACCCCTTTTTTTCGACTAGGTAGTTTAAAGAGCTGTGTACATTACTAGGGTTTTCACGATTCATTTCTAATGGGACAAAAAAATGGCTCGAGCCAATGGGTGCCATAATGGTCGTAAGTAACAGAAATCCTGAAGGTGAAACATCGACAAATAAAATTAATTTAAGCTAGTAGCGAAGCGAAAGAAAAGTGCATACCAGGCAATGCTGCGTTCATCAGTCCATGATCCCATCCCATACTGGGTTTAAGAATGACGATGTCCAAATGAAGGTTCGCGAAAAGAAACGCCTCTAGAATACATTTCTGGACACCGACTTATTGGAAAATTTACAAGAAAGCAAAGAAACTAATCGCTGTTATTCGAGCCTTCCTTTACAGAGATCTTTAGGATAAACTGGACACTCGAGAGGGCAGAAGAGATTTGTGTCCACTTGTCAAAAGATGAAATCAACGCATACAGAATATCGAACACTTCTGTTGCGTTAATGATAAAAACGGTAATTTGTTTATCAATCGCCGAGACGCGACGGAAAAATGACGAGAATATTTCGTGCAGATTTCAATGGAAACATTTGCTTAACTTCCACTGGCGCAATTTCATCTGTCAACACCACTGGTGCTCTGAGGTGACGGCAGGGAAGATGAAGTAGTAGCCCTGAAGGTCAGACCAAAACCAAGTGGCCGAAGAGAACCTCTACGTAATAGCACTAGAAAACGCTGCACTTACTTTTACTTGCTGTCCGTGATGCAGTAGGCGAATGCCCCAAAGTGTAATAAAGGCCAGCAGACCCAAGTCTGCACGTAAACTCATCTAAAGAGGTTTTGGTCACGAAACCTTACCAAGAGTATCTTGGTACCATGGAAACCGAGTTAGCCTTCTCAATTTACATGTCTCACGAGAATTCCTGGTTCATGTACTTTCAGCTCGGTCGAAGCGTTTGGTGGTGAATGTTTCATGGGGGTTGTCTTTACATCAAAGAGACTTTCGGATCTCAAACATGGTATCGCGTTTCAACACGGGTGCCGTACTCCAAACTTCGATAGATATTGGGTAGGTCTTGCATCCACTAGTATGACTGTTGAACCATGCACTCAATATAGACTGTTATCGTTGTTGATAGTCACAGCGGAGCTCTAATTTTGGTCACCAAATAAATACGTACCTTAAGAAAACCGTGCAGTTAAGTCAACTCAACAGCTAATCACGTATCCACTGCAAGGCTTTGGATGATGCTGAACGAAGAACGCTGAACGTGAGAGATATATAAATAGATAGCAAGAGCTTTGAGGACGGTTGGCTCATCCCTCCATCAAAGAATGTTTGGAGAGAAGACACGGTGAGATTAATAGTAATCTTACCTAATTTCTCAGTCCACGGGGGAAGGGCAAGTCGGGGAATAAACAGGAAAACCGGAAGCTAACCTCATCGGGTATGAAATGGCATGAATGGCATCTATGCCACTTGTATATAGCTCGTAATGTTTATGCATTTGGTTTGTCAAATCATTCACTTTAATATGATATTGATATTCAAAGCCTTTGAATGTAATAAATTTGTAAAATAGTAGCAACTCTGATCTAGTATATCTCTGTTAGTAATGGTGCGATTTCCACCAAACTTTGCAGAATAATGCTCTGTAGTGTATTCTTTATTATTGCAATTTAAATTTTGTTAGGGTTTGGCATTTATTGTCAAGGTGGGGGCGCCCTCTCACCATTTCTCTTTGTTCTTGTTAAGGACACTGTCACACATCCAACGTCCAGCGCCCTATACACTGCTTTATGTAGATGACGTTTTTCTGGGGTATAATAACAAAAATGATCTCTTTCAAAAAAGGAATGATCAGATCATGTAACACACATCTCACGTAAGTTAAACGCAGTGTGCACCATGACAAAAGGGAATTTATTATTGTATTGCTCTGAGAAGTGGGAACGCCGCCATCGTAGTGATTTCAGAAGTGTGTACCGCATCATGAAAGAATTTGAAATTTTATCGTGGTCCTGTGAAGAACGTTAACGGCCGACTCTTCATTTATGATGACGAGCAGCTGAGCGGGTGGCAGGAACATTTCGCCAAAATTATCAGCCGTTCCTTCTCTTGTCGATGAAATAGCTAGCCACCTTCAAACAGAAGGGAAACTATCTTGGCCATCAATGCGCATAAATGGGGTAGGGCCTCTGGGCTGCAGATCTATTACTTCTACTCCAACGGAAATCTTGTAAATCCAATACCGTTGCTGGCAGGTGAAAGAAGGGGAAGATGGTTAAGATTCCAAAGAAGGTACCCATCTTGAGTGTGACAGTTGGGGGGCGGAATTGCAGTCGATAGGTCACACATTTAAAAAATCTGATAAATTCATTGCCTAGCATAACAAGCGAAAGACTATCCTTGGATGACCGATGAGTGGGTCACCTTAGAACTACGTGGCTCAGAACATTGGAGGAGGAGTGCTAGTTTCTACGAAAATCGGGGGAAAGGGTAGAAACAAATTGACAAGAATCAATAACGATGGCACCCTGACGTAGTGAACGCACTATGCCCCGCATTGAGATTTATGGCAATCTAGAGGAGAAAGCGCTCACATTGGGCGTGATTATTTCAAATCACTTAAAGAGCTCACATCTCTGGTATCCTGCATAACAATAGTGTTTCGCTGATGTCGCGCACAGTTACCAATAAACAAGCTGAGCGTAATTCGACCTGTGTTTCACCGAAATGTAAAGATGAGGATCTTGCGTGCATAAATCAGTAAACCAACTTTCCAATTTCTACGGCCCTCGAGTGCATTGTCTTGACTCTTGAACTGCGTAGCATAGAGTAACCAAGAAGAAATTTAAACATCGCGAGAAATCATCACTTACATAGAACCCTCTATGAATCGACAGAGCATTTACAACACCTGCATATATTATACACCTCAACCATAACTATAATGCGTTTTCTGATATGTACCTCACAATACACTGTTTTTAGTATTAATTAATTGGGGGAGTTACCTTCATATTTTTCAGACGTAGGTTAGCAGAATACTAATATGCATGATTTGCGTTTCAGTATCCACCTGGAGATATATTCAACTCCCGTGGATGCAGCTCTCTAAAACTTAGGTTATTAATTATTCCGGTCTGTTTCAACATTTCCTTCTCTTCTCCGCAAGATTATTACTGAGTTTAGATACTACTTTTGGGTGAATACGAGATCGTTCCTCTGAATATTTGGGAAGTTTTCTTTCTGACCGTTAATTATATGTCATATTTGATGGAGCCATATCTGTTCCTCACCAACTCAATGCGGCACAATGCTTCAAAAACTCAATATCATTGCTCTGTCCTTTTGTAGTACCAGTTTTCGTAGGCACTGTGAATACGAATCGAAAAAATCAAAAATTTGACTGACGGTTTCGTCCAGGGCAGAGGCAACTCATGATGAGTTGCCTCTGCTCTGCCCTGGACGAAACCGTCAGTCAAATTTTTGATTTTTTCGATTCTTAATGCTTGGGGTGCTACGCTCCAAACTAGGGATCCATGAACTAAAAAACGAGGGAGTAAGTTGCTCCTCATTTAGTCTGGTCCACCATCAAGTGGATGGGGACTTAGGATCCCGCAGATCCTAAACAACAACTGTGAATACGCCCAACTTATCTTCTTCAAACATCTTAGGTACTCAACTATCTACTTGTTCGATTGCACAAAAAAACGATATACCTGTTGTAGAAAGTATTTTTCGTTATCAAAGATTACGCTTACTTTCAAAACCCAAAATTACGCAGGTCGGGACTCCAAAAAAATCCGAGGCGTTGGTCAATTAGCAAAGGTATGAAACGATTTTGAAAGATGATAAGAATATCATGGAGCTGAAACTAAGTTGAAAACATATTCACAATTGTTCTATAAAATCTAATTACTGATTATATTTTCGTTTGGTTAAACTACGTAGGTCAAATCAGAACTTCTATAAAATGTCTAATTTCAACACTACGTAGCCCCACGTAGGGGGGGGGGGGGAATACAGTCATTTTGTATGCCATGGCGGACATCCTACAGGTGGACAATGTAAGTGCCTCTCAACGAAGTGGATATTGGAGAAAGATATTATAAATAACCTCCATATGGAGTGCTACCAAGAACATTTAATTGAACACACGATGCTCCTCCTTTACTCTGCTTCCGCTTTCATATTTGTATGCACATCAGGCTTTGTTATTGCCACTGAACGTTGCTTTATTCTACGAAAACAGGATATGACTAGGAATAATAAATCAGAATCGAGCAAAGTGGAAGCCTTTTTCATTTCCATATTTATTACAACGTACAAAATTTGAGTTAAATAAATTTCAGTTGAATAGACGTCCTTATTCTAAAGATGGAAAAATTCGGGAGTTATCGTCTCCATTGTTTTGTATGTGCTGTTTGCCATAGCGAACGACTATTAAAGAAATAAATTGGATAGTTTGATATTATCATAACGAAATCATCTTTCCTGAAGAGAAAATCATGTCAAACTCTAAAAAAATTTCCATAGTACATACTCTGTGTATGTCGAGGAGGAAATATGTTTATCATATCAAGTAGGTGCTGTTCACATCATCAAGAGGTGATCTTTTATTAGAAGATGCACAGATATTTTTCAAGAAATGATATACTTCAAAAGTATTTCATTCATTTCAATATTAAATGAAGCCTTAGTGAATGTGTGACATGTTTGTCTCTTCAACTTCTACCGCAGATAATTACCAATCAAACATTATTTTCGAGATTACGACTTAACCGCAGGAAATCTTTCAACTAGTCAGCTGAGGAGCCGAGGTCTTTGTAAGGAAAATTGCTAAAAGTTTATTGGGGATATTACAACGAAAATCCAATTCAATGTCTTATCAATTTTGTATAAGTACATTGACGGTGTCAAGTTTTGATATCTTTCCTGATCCCTCCTACAACCCCAACGAAGCATCTTGGCGAGCACCGTCGCCACTGTGAAAAATGTTGTATCCTCTAAATGGGCTCTTTGAAGTTAAAACGGTAGCGTTGGATGTAAAATCCCTCCTTCAGGTACTAGTGAAAAGATGTAGGGAGTAGTGAGGATCTTTGCTGCTGTGCTTGTATAGAATATGAATAGTCCCATTGAATTAGATATAATAGGTAACATAGAACGGTCGCTGCACTGCAGCCAGAAGTATTCTTTTGTTTTTTTTTGGGAGTAGGGTAGGTGAATGTGTTTACGCGTAGAGTGTTGGACTACCAACTAAAACCTCCCAGTTATCAGAGAAGTAGCCTGAAACCGTTTGACAAATTACTTCGGGCTAGCCCTCCCGCTCCTCCAGCTTTGGAAGCCTTCAACTCAGGGAATTCCGTTCACTAACGGGAGGGGAGGGGAGGAAGGGGACCAGTTCAGGGAACCCCTTACCGTCCGATCCCTCTGTCGGTCGAGTTCAACCTTCTTCGCAATAAGAAAAGTCCGAATATAATGCGCAATACGATTCCAGCTGCCAGCGCTCTTCAGCATCTCTCTGTCAATGTTGTCTGGAGAGAGCTCCCCTGTGCCTGGATAAAGCTGCTGACGAAAGCTGTCCCACCTCCCGCAAGAGAAAAGGTGTTTTCAGCATCGTTTGCCACTCCTTTGCAGAACACACAATCAGGAGATCGCGCCCTCCCGATCCCGTGCAGGTAAGACTGAAAACCTTCATGACCACTTATAGATATAGGGCCCCCGGAGATGCAGGGTCGAGATTTTCCTTCTGGTCAAGATGACTACTCCGGCTTTTCCAGCGCAAAGCTGAAACCGTGAGCAGTCATCCATTCGCTTACCCGTCGCATCAATATACCAAGTCTGCTTTGTGCCTGTTCAACAGTGCGTCTGGCAACAAATGTCGCAACGCCATCTGGATAATCGACCAGGCGCGACTCTTCGGGCATATCGCCTTGGGGATAAGTCCCCCACAGCGTAGATCGCTTCAGCGAGTCTACTCCTGATGGGCTTCTCGAGCACTTTTCCGGCCGTGTCAAGCATACACAGCGGTGGGTATGCAGACGGGAGCTCCGGGTCTCCTTTACCCTTACGGATCAACTCGAGTCTAGCCACTTTCCAGCGACAAGAAAAAATGCCCTCTTTCAAGTAAGCGTTGAAGGCCTCAAGCAGGAATGCTTGCTTCACAATCTCGGCGCCGAAACGTTGGGGTGAATCCGGTGTTTAAAACTACGAGCCCGGTTCTCGACGCCATTTCCAGAATCCGTTTCCTTCCGGAGTCTGACTGAGGCATGCTCCATTCAAGAGCCCTGTCATTAAAATTACCGCTTACCAGGATTCGTTCCTCCGTGCTCGAAACGGCGTCCTCCAGAGCATTAAGCTGGCGCCGAAAGTTCCCAACAAGATGGGGAAAGTACACACTCTCTTGAAGAATACAATAGTGCACGTATGATGACAAAAACAACAGGTCTCTCGTGGCTATAGCTGAGGGCCTTCGCACGCCGTGCCAAAAAGACGACATTTTTGAAGACCTAAAAGAAAAGGGTTTTAAGATTTTAGGCGCCGTGCATATATTGAAAAAAGTAAAAAAATCAATGAAAAGGGGGAAACGATAATCAGTAAGGGAGGACTTCCACTGTTCAAGCTTGCGTTCGACAATAGTGAGGGCACAAAGAAAATTCACAACTTAGGAGCTATCAGGTCAAATTAGAAGTACTGAGAAAAGTCAGCGACCTAATACCCCAGTGCAAAAAGATGCCAAGGTTTTAATCACTCTCAAAGGTAAACGCTGGTAAACATGAATTATCAAAATGTTCAAACAACAGAGTTTCGCCGGCAAAATATGTAAATTGTCAGAGCCAACACCCAGCCAATCACAGAGGCTGTAAAGTAACGAAAGAATTATAGAAACTAAGACGTAAATGACCGCTTCCGAAAAACGACCACCTGAGCCACCCAAAAACAACCCAACGCTTGTGGTTAGATCCGAGAAAATAGAAAACTTGCAGTTGGTAAGGCAATATTCACTAACCAAAAACAAGTCGGAATACCGGAAGTTGGCCCTTCGGGTATAATGTGTGAAACTTTCCACGGACATTTTCCATTCGTATACGACCAAAAATCGAAAATATTCCTTTCTTTTTTTTTTTAAACTACTAAGATATGAGTGCATATTACAAACGTAGATATTATGCTCACGCTAAATAAACAAATATTGCCTACTACCGAATACTGTATTCTTTATGCACGTACAGTATGTCAAGAAAATCTTTGCAAAGAAAAAACAGTTATATAGATTTCACTTCGATATGAAATAAAATGAATAAATGGTAAAATTCTTAAAGTTTAAAAAAGGGAAATTGTTGGTTAATTTGGCAATCACCTACTTACACAATAAACACATATACTTCATTTCAAAAGGCAATGTAAATACGCCAAAAGTAATCGTGATCACATTTTCCACTGTCAAAAAATTCTTTGCAAAACACACTGTAATACGTACACGCATGCATATAGCGACAGAATTCTCTAGAATTCTAGATGGTACTATTCGGTATCGCATTGATATGTTTATGTTGCTGCATTCAAAGTGAAATCCGTTTGCAATCGGTTGGATTTTGTTTGATTGTTCATTGAAAATTTTTTAAAGTCATGCCTGGAAGCAGAACACTCGACAATATTATTCAGTTAGTGTATTTTCATTATTGTAAAGGAAAAACTGCAAAGGAGCTTGCGGAAATGTTTTCAATTAAATTGAGAACCGTTTACAATATAATAAATCGCGCTGAAAAAGAAGATAGGATACATTTACGTTGCTCACAAGGAAGGCCGAATAAGCTTACTCCTAGAGAGATAAGAAAAATCGATGAAAATCCTTACACTTCCACAAGATCGTTGGCTGTTGAACTAGAAAAGGATTGTGGAGTTCAAATCTCACATGAAACAGTGAGAAAAGTACTCTTAGAACATAAATATTCTTCGAGAGTAGCCAGGAAAAAACCGCTGTTATCAACATTTAATATAAATAAAAGATTTTCATTTGCAAAAGAGCATGTTTTATACCCCATCGAATACTGGGATGACGTTATTTTTTGCGATGAGACTAAAATTATGCTCTATTACAATGAGGGCCCAAATAGAGTCTGGAGGAAGCCTCTTGAAGCTTTATGTTATAAAAATATTATACCAACAGTAAAATTCGGGAAATTGTCGGTCACGGTTTGGGGATGCATTTCATCAAAAGGAGTAGGCATATTAAGATTTATTGACGAAACAATGGATAAAGAGTATTATTTAGATATTCTGAAAACAGAATTGGTTCAAAGTGCCACAAAATTTGGTTTTATCGATCCTAGTAATCGTAATAAATTAAATTTCAAACTATACCAAGACAACGACCCTAAACATAAGTCGTATTTGTGTAGATCTTGGGCGCTTTATAATTGTGCGAAAGTTATCGATACACCAGCATACAGCCCGGGCTTGAACCCAATCGAAAATTTGTGGGCTCATCTTAAAAAAAGAGTTGCAAGGAGAAGTCCGAAGTCAAAAGAGCAGTTAAAAACCTTTATTCAGGAGGAATGGGAAAATATACCAAACGAATACGATGTCAAAAAATTGATATCCTCTATGAAAAGGAGACTGCAGGCTGTGCTTGATGCTAAGGGTTTCCATACTAAATATTAAGAATGAAAAATATTAATTTAATTACTTTTTTTATTCACTTTTTTATTCAATAATGTATTTTGCAAAAAATTATTTGACACTGAAAGAAATGTAGTTTTTTATTTGTAACGCTTTCAATCTTTACTCGAAACAAGTTTTATGTTCTTTTATTTGTAAAGTATTAGCTAATATTCCAATAAAACATTACACTTTAAGAAATTACCAAAAAATGTATTATTTTGCTTTTTACCATCTGTCAAACAGAAATATTTCTAGTTATTTTCCGTTTGCAAAGAATTACTTGACATACTGTATATAAATTAATCTTTCACTAATTTTCGATTTACCGCTTGTTCAATGTACAAATATACCTATTTTATCGTATTCTGAGACCTAGATTTCCTTTAGATACACCACTATGATTCTTTTCAGATTTTTTGGTAATATAAACAGACAGACAGACGGACAAACAGACATCGACTAGATTCTAATAAGGGTTTGTGTCACACAAAACTTTAAAAAGAACGCCGCATGAGACGGCGTGGGATCATTTTTCCTTCTCCTCCGCTCTTTCGCTTCTTTCTGTCTCTAACTCCCAATTCATGTTGCCCACCGTCTTAGCGGATTCCGTTCGTTTTAATTACGCGCTAGTCGCACTGGACAAGGAGGCAGTTGAGCTTGTACCCGACGTTCTCGAGAACTGCTCTTATAGGAGCTCGTAAACCGCATGTCAGTAAGTGAGACGGTTAAATTTAACCGCTTACTGACAGAGCTAACGCTAGGTGACTGTGTGTCAAGCCAACTACTGCGTGAAATGAAGCAGTTGGGTGGGGACAAAGTCAGCACCGAGCTGTTACAATCTGCAGGCCATCCTGCCATGTTCAGTTTCGGGATCTCTGGATAAGTTAGCCATCATCACGGACAAAACCAATGAGGACAACGTGGCTGGCGAGGTGTTTCACAACAATTCATGCCAGGTGGCGCAAATGCAGCAGATGTTGGCAGCATTAACAGCTACTGTCTCTGAGTTAGCAGAGGCCGTCGGTGCTTTTCATTCCGGGAGTAGGAATAGATCCGCATCCTGAAGTGGGCGATCGGTTAGTAAGTCGTCGAGACCTTCGGCAAATACCGGGGCATGCAGGTACCATCGTGATCACGACGGCTCACAATCAACGACCCCTTGAGTAGGCGCAACCACCTGGGCGATTCAGGCGCTGAAGTTTCGATTCCTAATCGTTAAAACTCGCGCACCAAATTCTTCATCGATCCGCACGTATGGCTACAGACAGATGCACTTGAGTTTAGGTCTTCGACGAGCGTTTCCTTGGCGCTTCATAATCGCGGACTTCAGAATGCCCATCTTAGGCGCGGATTTCCTATGCCACTATGGGTTGCTACTGGATACAGATAATAAGTCCATCATTGACCCCTTCTTATGGTTCATCAGGAAAAATCTCATCCTGCTCATCCAGCACTGTTTCCATAGTTTTTGAAGACGTTTCTGACGCATACCGCAACCTCATTACCGAACGTAATCTCTTTGAGCATCATGTCCAGCACCACATCAACACTACTAGCGCACCATTTTTCTCTAAGGTGCGTCCATTACCACCGCAGAAGCTCGTAGTGGCGAGGAAGAAAATTCAAACAAGTTCTTAAGCAGGATATCTGGAGACCTTCAGACAGGTGTTGGTCTTCGCCACCTCACATGGTCCCTAAATCCAATGGCGAATAGAAAACCTTGTAGCAACTATAGACTGAATGATCAGACCTTTCCAGACCGCTATCACATACCACTCATGCACGGCTTTGCGCACAACCTCGGTAACTGCCGTGTTTTCCTAACCTTGGACTTTATCAAATCCCGGTAACTCCTGAAGACATTCCGAAAACGGCAATGTGAACACCTTTCGAACTCTTGGGGATCGTTGGGATACCTTTTGGACTGTGCAACGCGGCTCAAACCTTTCAAAGATTTACTTCAACTTCAGTCTCGTATATTTGGATGATGTTTTTGTTGCGTCTTCCTCTGAGTCGGAGCATTTAGAACACCTCGCATTTTTCAACTTCTTCTTCAGGCTGATTTAGTACTCAACGTTGAAAAGTGCAAATTTCAACAATCGCTGGTGATTTTTCGGCCACCTGATTACCCTTGAAGGCATCCAACCAGACGCAGTCAAGATGCAAGCGATTTTGAGCTTCCCGCTTTCAAAAACTGTTAAAGATTTGAGATGCTTCTTGGGCGTATTGAACTTTGATCGTCGCTTCTTGGCCGCCCACCACCAATCGATCCTCAACGCCTTCTTGTCTGGGCCGAAAACAGCTAAGCAATAGCTGGTGGATGCTACACTTTTGGCATTCCGTCAGCAAGACACACCCCTAGCCGTATTCGTCGATGCCTCTTCACTAAAAAATCTGGAAGAAGCTAAACTTCTTCCCCAAACAGCTCGATCCTGTCAATGGAACTACATTATGTACGATCGTGAGCTACTCGCTGGGTACCTCGTAATTAAATACTTCCGGTATTCCGTTGAAGCCCGGCCATTCACATTATTCACGGACCATAATCCATTCAAAAAAGCAAAAAGATTGACTGGCGGTTTCGTCCAGGGCAGAGGCAACTCATCAGACACTGCCTCACCTTTCTCCTGGGAGCAGCGTCTGATGAGTTGCCCCTGCCCTGGACGAAACTGTCAGTCAACATTTTCGCTTTTTCGAAAACTTGGGTTTAACTCAAAAACGAGGAGTCTATGAACTACAGAAGAGGAAGTAAGTTGCTTCCCAAGTGGTTCGGTCCGTCACTAAGTCGGTGCGGACTCAGGACTTCCAACATCGTCAACAACGAAAAAAACACATAAACCATTCAGCCCGCGCTTCCCCCCAACTTCGACACTTGAGCTTTATCAGCCGGTTCACTTCCAAAATTCAACACGTGTCTGGAAAAGATAATGTGGTTACTGACACTTTGTTACGTGTTGAAAGGGTTAAAATCCTCGCCACCGTTGATTTTTCGGCAATCGGCGAGGCGCAGAAGGACAACGTTAGAAAGTTTCCTATCTTCGGCTCAGCATCCAGTATATATTGTGAGACCTCAGACAAGGGACCGAATCCCTGTATTCGGTCTATTTCCGGAAGGAAGTATTTCACGCTGCTTCTGATCTCGCCCAGCATTTTTGGCCGTTCATGAACAAGGAGATTAATTTTTGGGTCAGACAGTCCATCGAATGCCAGAAGTGCAAAACAGAAAAGCATATGATGGAAGAGGTAAGAGTGCCCCCCCGGTCCAATAAGCGTTTCCCCACAATCAATGTCGATTTCATTGACCCTTTGCGAGACTTGTACGGTATCATGTATTGTGTCACAATCATCGATACGGTTACGTGATGGCCTGAAGCAATACCTCTGAAAGACATTAGTGCACAATCCTATGCAGAGGCCCTTTGTCGAGAATGGATTCCACGCTTTGGTGTGCCGGCAATTATAATCACGTACCAGGGAATGCAGTTTGAGTCTCCCTTTTCTCAGAATTGAGCAAACCCCTCGGCTTTAAACGCCACTGGACAACGTTTACCTTCCGCAGTGCAAAATGATGCTCGAGAGATGTCGGTATCCACGTCGGGGCACGCTGAACGGGTTTACTTGGCTCAAATAAAGCCCTTCATCCAGCGAGAACACGAGAGGCGCGTGAAGCGTCCGTTTTTAGTTGCGGTAACTGGGTTGGGAGAGCCGTGCATCTGGTTCCTCGCTGAAACCCCCATTTGGTTTCAGCTGGGAGTGGAGTGTTGTGGCGGAACGGAGAACTTGAGTGTCGCATGCACGCAAGTACGAGTCGCGTGAGCCATGACATGGAAAAACAATTTTTGACAACGAAAATTGTTTTCTGGTGTCAATTGAAGTTCGAGCGAAGACAGGTCAAGGAGGAGAGAGGTCACTCATTTCTATTCAATGTATATTTTTTTTTATTGCATCCCATTCATTTTTGGACCTTTCTACTACATGGAAAATAACAAAAATTGATCAAATCTTAAATTTGAAAAATAGGCTACATCCTTCACCAACTATTGGGAATATAGAATAGTTTGCAGCTAATTATTTTGACTTTGATATGTTAATAAATAAATCATGAGGGTTTGGGAAAATGTCCTTCTTTGAGACTATTTCTCAGATTAGAACTACTCCTTTTTCATTTTACACCCGACTCCGTCGCATGGGAAATTGTTTTTTCCTTTTTTCTGACTGTTAAGGTCAACAAAAATACAAGCTGTCTCCTCCTGTCACTGTCAGATCGTCACCTGTTTTCCGCAGTCATTGGATACAGGAGGGGAGGTGAATCCTTGCCACATCACTCCGGCCCAACTGAAACCGCGCGGTTTGAGCGAAGTAAGCCGTCCGCGATCCCTCCAACAAAGGCAAGAATTTTTTCCTCTTTAGGCGATGGTAATGAATTTTATGCGATTTTTCCCTGGCTATGCTACTTAGATGTGAAGCCAGTTTATCAAAATATGTTAATGATTAATTTCTTCGTTTATTTGTAAGATCCCCAAGTCACAATGAATAGGAAGGAAGTAATCGTTCGCAATAGTTCAGACTGCATTCTTTGAAGGATTTTGATGTTGGATGTGCGAGCAGATCCCCAAAGTTATGCATCATAAGTCTAGATTGGCTTTATCGCTGCTTTATATATCAGCAGTATGAATTCCAAGGGCAGCTTGGAAAATTTGTTGAGTAGCCAGTGCAGGTTTTTGAATCTTAGGTTGGCCTGAGTTTTTTGAGCTCAATATGTTTTTCTAAGTAAGCCTTCTGCCTAGGTGTATTCCTAGGTATTTTACCTCTTTAGGCTGAGGAATGGATACGCGTTTAAACTGGTGGACATGTTGGTTTCTTCAATGTGAGAGTGACTACATTTTACGTCATTTCTCTTGATTCTCTAGCGGGCCAACCGTTGCTCAATCACTTTCTTGTGATTCTCAAGGTCTCGAGATGTACCACTAAGATTTGAATGAAGGTAGAAGTAAATAGGCGCTCATTTGCGTTAAAATCTACAGTAGATATCAAATAAAGCAAAGGGCCGGGGCGCTACTGCTTTGATGTCACATTCTCATGATGTGAAACTTTTTTGTTTAATAATAAATCTCCTGTCAGTCAGATACGTCTTGACAATTTTATGAGTATTCGTAAATAGCTTTTTCTTGATTTTGTAGATGAGACCTTCATGCAAGACCTTGTCCAATGCCTATGAAACATTAGGGAATACGACCGAGCAATACTTTCAACTTTCCAAAGCAGAGCTTATATCGAAGGCTAGTCGACGAACTTGTTCAACAGTTCCATGTTTTCTCCTGAATGGTGAGAAAGAATAATTTTTCGTTCAAGTGTTGTTGTGGCTTGGTTAGTAGAAGTTTCTCAAATAACTTCGATAGTGAGGGAAGCAGGCTTATCGGTCTATAGGACGTAACGAGCGTAAGATCTTTACCTTCCTTCGGGTCCATCGTTATTTGCGACAATTTCCAGCATTTCGGAAAGTAGCTAAGGCATAAGAAATCATTAGATCCGTATGCCAGTTGAGTGGATTCAGATCTCGGTAGTTCTTGGATAATTTTGCTCGTAATAAGGTTGAAACCAGGGGTCTCTTTTGAGATCAATGTAGTCTTGCGAGAAGGCTTCGGAAAGTTTGGAAATCGAAAGTGATAATTCCGTTATATGTAGGTTTTGCTAGAAAATTATGTAGGTTTGGTTAGAAAACGCCTTTCAAGTGTTGAGCAAAGATTGAACGTTTCTCGGCATCACTCGTCGCCCAACTGCCATCCGGCGATCGGATTGGTGATTCGGCAGGATTGGCCTATTGAGCTTCTTCACCACTCTCAAAAGGAAATAATTTATTGGTGGGAAAAGGTGTTAAATTTTCAAGGAAACACTTCAGATCTTTCTCCTTTTCGTTGGTCCTTTCTAACCGCTGCCAGATTCTTTTTCGAATTCGGCGATCTAAATTGTTGCCATTCACGGCTCAGCTGTCGTTGTTTTTTATACGCAGGTTTATTATTTTTGGACACTTTGGATGATCTGAAACTGCACATTGGGATTTCGGTGTTGCATGCAGGGTAGCTGATGTTAATACTTCAGTGAAACAATGTACACCCTGGTCGAGTTTGATGTTTGATTTTAAAGGCACATTTGCTTTTAAATGTGAAGAGATATGTACCGATACCTAAGCCAATCAGTTTTCTTTGTCGTCAGTTTGGTAGACTCGGTAGGGATTGGTTGGAGATTTGAAAAAGTTAAGAGAATTTGCGCATGATCAGAACTTATATAAAAGCAGGGCTGCGCTAATAGTTGGTTTCTGTTTATATTTCTCATTATGCCAAAGTCGATAAGATCAGGTGTTCCCAATACGCGTGTTTAGCATTGAAGTCCCCAGCTACAATAAATCTTCTGCCAAGCGGGGGTAGGTAGGCTTACATATAGTCCTTAGCAAAGTGTTCCATGACGTAATGCTTTACTCAATTTTTAATGAGAATTCCTGAACCTCCATTACCTTTTCCATCAGCCATCAGCTTAGTATCGCAAAATTTATAGCCGCGTACCATAAAATTATATTTGTCGGTGAGATGAGTCTGCGATATAAGGAGGATCCCACTGTTGACACTTGTTGAGTATTCCTTATACGTGTAATTTTTTTTTGTGTTGGTTGCTACCATTCGCATTCCAGTGGCAGAGCCAATTTTTGCGGGAAGGGTTAGGAAAATCAGCGTCTGGTTTCGCATCAGTTCTTGCATCATGTTTTGCACTGATGCCGTAAATTATTTCATGCTTTGATTGGTTCGGTACCCTGTGTTGATTCGGATCGATTAAATTTCACAGCACAAAACACGCTTGACTGGATTTTAGTAGACATGATTCTGCTCGGAGCGCTGGAAACAATGTTTGAATGAATTTAAATAATTAATAAAAATAATATTAAAATTAAATAAAATAAATTGTTTAAATCAATTTGTTAAGTTACAACCTTCTAAAAATCTTGCTAAATGGACTTTGATTCAATTCACTACAACAGACTAATGTTGCCTGTGTCTGACACTGATTTTAAAGGTTGGAAACTAGCGAAATCTGTTTGAACAAAATCCTGAATTTCCGAAGCAATAGATAAATCTGCCGCCCCTACCTGCAACGTGATAAGGCCATCCCTGTTTACTAAATTCTCTCCAGCAGTGTCAGCCAACTGTACGAATTTTAACAACGTCCTTTTCCACATATGTTAATATTGGTGCGTTTCACCCAGTTGTTGGAATATCAACAAGAGAATCCTTGGAAGTCCTAAATGGCTATATTTCATTATACAGCGGTTTCCATTCTATTCAATTTCTATTCTATTAACAATTTTCTGATGAATTGCACTCATTATACATAAATTCATTCACCTTCCTCCACTTGGGTGCCAAATCGCACTTCAAATCTGTCTTTGTTTTCATGAAACCATTCATCCTTCATAATATTGTCATAGCCATATTCCTGGTATAGAGCACATGCAGCGTGTTTTCCCATATTTATTAATCACTTTAGTCCTTTCAAAGGAACCAAAGGTACACATTTTTTGCTTTTATCCGGCATTAAAAACGACAAAAAATGAATCAAGGATGCAGAAGACTTTCAATATTTCATTCAAGCACCTCAGTAAAACCGTCACTTACCTATTTGAGGCTGTGTCGTGGCCAGAATATTGAGCAGATGTTTAGGTGGATATGTTTGTGTGAGGGACTGCGCCGTTTTCGTCCTCCATTCTTCCTTTCGTGGCAATTTTATAGGCAACATCAGGATTTTAATGAATGCTTTCTTGTTGGAGTTGAGAAATTATTTGCGGTTAGAGTATTTATTATATATTGTGTCTTTATTTGGCTTGCGATTTTATATCTTTTTTCGGAAGAAACAGATTCAGGACATTCAACATAACCATTTTTATTAACTGAGGCGTTAAATAGGATTTATCTCCCCTGTTTCTGAATGTTTATCTATTGGCAACCATCCGTTAATATCTTCCTTGAAACCCTCAAAGCCGCGATCCCGTATATCTTTCTTCACATCCTCTAAACTCGAACCCATATTAATATGTAGTACGTACAATCTTTTCCACTTGACTGACATCTCTCTCCCTAACTATGAAAGTATTATTCCCAACCCTGGAGTAATCAAAATACATAATGCATAGAGAGGGAGACGATCAATTATATAAATTAAAAACATAAATCAATAAATGACCGAGGCACTTGAAAGAGAACCACAGCGAAAGTACTATTCTGACAGGAGTCTTCCTTTTTAAGGATTATTCCGAATCCTTTAGGTCTTGTTTCTTCTGGACAGTCGGACAAGTCGTTATTTTAATCTCACTTGAGTTTTTGTTTGTTGATGCTCAACCTTGAGATAAACAAGTAGAGCCTTGATGGCATATAAAAAAGTACTTGGAATTTAAAAGTCATAGAAGGAGAATCTTGTTGGCTTTTCAAAGGAAATTTAATTTGGTGTAGCTTTACCAGGAAAGTAAATTGCCTAATTTGCCGGGACCTAAACAACTAAGTACTTTTTAAAATGCCAGATTTGCACTTGGGACAAGAAGATATAAGTTTGAATTATTTTTCTGACATATTTACCGTGGGTGATTTCTAGCTGTGATCCAAGGCTCTTGAAGGTTTTCATTTAATGGACTTGAAATGTTTCACCTTGAACGAATTTTTAGCGGAAATTTGAAGCACCTAATTGCGTATATGTATGTACTTGGGTACTTGCATACTTTTACTTTCACATTCCCTCCTTACTTATTTTGAAGCAGGCGAAGGCAGATAATATTGCCGCCCTTATCAAGCATATGCAGGTTTGAGCGATTTTTCAAAGAACTAAAAGACTTTTCAATTTTCATCGTTTTGATGTCTTCGTGAGGAACAGTCTTTTCCATCATGAAGAATGCCGGAAATATTTTTAGTCCAATTAGAGTTGCGGATATTTTCGATCATATATTTGAAAAACAACTCAACAGGGTACTCAGGAGGGATAATTATAGATATAGACAGAGAAACCCTCCAATTTGTATGCTTCCCTCACAGAATCACATTCACTTTCCATCCCATATTTATATATATAGTGAAGCGTACTTCAGGTACAATTTAGATAATATTTCCTTAGAAAGGTATATTTTTCCTGGATTTCAAAAAATCCTTCAATCAAATGGTGTTTTATTTCCTTCTAAGATATAAAAAATAGAATCATGACTACTACAATCTTGAGTAGCGAAGACAATGACTACCCCGTCCGATTCTGTGTCCCACGTGAACTTAACGTGTAAGGATGTTTGTAGTTGACGAAGAGGTATACCTGGAGGAGTTCAATTATATGGAGATTAAGTTGTAAGACCGAAAGTAGAAAACTTAGATTGGATTCACTTGTTGGAGAGATATTGAACGGAGACACTTGAAGCTCTCCAGCATGACATGCATATTTAATTTTTCGGTCAATGAACTCACTGTGTTTTTGTACCTTCTCAGAATGTTTATTATTGCTCCTCTAAGCGCAACAGCTGCTAATTATAGAGGTAGACACTATTCTTATGAATTATTATTGACATATGCCTAGAACAAAAGAATTTATCATTTTCAGAGGAAAGAGAGCAGTTAAATGAGATTGTGCGCCTGAAACGTTAAGTATGAACGGAGAGATTCGATTCGGAGCAGAAGGCCTTCTAGGAGCAACTCGATACAGAAAAGAGTTCCTAAAGGGAACACGTGAATTTGTGAATTTCGAGGCCTCGTCAGTTTCAAGTTCCTCCACCGAAATATCTATGTAAGACGTGCTCTCTTCTTCAGTGGATAGCCTGCAAACAGTGTGAACACACGCTCAGCCACAAAAGATATGGCAGCAATTTCTATTATGAGAGGAACTGAAAACCTGACTACAGACGATCAGTAGGTGCACTTGTCGGTGCACATAAAAGTCGAGCCTTCTTGAAAATGAACATCTAGAGAAGTCCACTATATTAAAGCGAGGCTTTTGGCGGACGGTAGGGGCAAGCTAGTAATCGCGTGGGATCCACACTGGAAGCAGAAGACTCTCCTGCTTGTGGCGGTTTTCAGGTCTAAAAATGTAAATGTCAGTCAAATTAATATGCAACGTGCCCAAGCTTTTTCCTATCTATTCGCAAAAAGTGTGCAAAGTTGCAGAACTGCCTTGATATACATCGAAACGGCGGGGGTAGGATCTGTTATGAAACGTAAGAAATTAAAGCGGTCATGACCATCTTGAGAAGCCAAAGACGACTTAGAGGAGAGAGTTACCTCAAAAACCAAAAAAAAAGTGGCGAAATTGACCGGGAAGGTCCATCGGCAAATGCTGAAGCTCCATCAAAACACTCGGTTGTCAGGTTCTTGCACGCCTTTGTACTAGCCAGGCTCAGGAAAATTGGATTGGGGGGGGGGCTTTCATTGCTTCGATTCATCACGGCCCCTGAGGTTCTCTCCCCTCCAATCTTTGGAGGATGTCCCTAAATAATTGAATTTTGCGGGGTTAAGGAGAAGGAAAAAGGAATTATTACTTCATAACAATTTTGATATTCATGTAAAGAAAGAAATTAATCGAACGGATAATTATGCACATTCATTAGAAAATGAAATTAGAAAAGAAAAAAAGATTAATAAATGAATACGAATACATACAAAAAAAGAAAATAGGTAGTAATAAAAAAAAAACAAAAAATAAAATTTCCCTCAGAGCTCTTCTGATTACAATCTTACACCACAACAGTATCTTTCATTATTTCGACATCTAAGGAGTTGAATTTGGCATCGTTCATATTTTCAGTCATCATATCGGATATCCATTATCATCAGTGGCGCAACAACCGGTATCCGGTCTAGGCCAGCCTTAATAAAGACACCCTGGTTTTGCGCCGAGGTCCAGCAATTCGATATCCCCAAAAGCTGTCTAGTGCCCTGACCTACGCCATCGCTCCATCTCAGGCAGTTTTTGCTTCGTCTTCTTTTTCTACCATACCCTTAAAGACCTCCCGGGCTGGATCACCATCATCCATACAGATTAAGTGACCCGCCCACCGCAACCTGTTGATTCGGATTTTATCCACAACCAGACGGTCATGGTATCGCTCATAAACTTCGTCGTGATGTGGGCTACGGAACGGTCCGTCCTCATATAGCGGGCCAAACGTTCTCACGAACACGATCATGAGTTCGCAATTTTTTGCTAAGAAACTAAGTCTCCGAGGAATACACAAGGAGTGACAATTTTACAGTCTTGTACGGTAAGAACTTTGACTACCTAGTGAGACGAGCGAAATAGTTTTTGTAAGCTGAAATAGGCTCTGTTGGCAGTCAACAACCAAGCGCGGATTTCACCATCATAGCTGTTATCGGGTGTGATTTTCGACCCTAGATAGGAGGAATTTTCAACGGTCTCAAAGTTGTAGTCCTATCTTCATTGAATTCGTTTGACCAGTGCGATTCGTTGTTGTTTGTTCTTTCGTTTTTGGCGCTGATATTGTCACCATGTAATTCGTCTTGCCTTAATGTGCAACCCATGATCTCACGCCGTCTACTCGGTCTGGACGAAGGTAGATTGCACATCTCGGATTGTTCTTCCCATAACGTCAATATCGTCAGCATAGATCACTAGTTGGGTGGGTTTGAAGACGACGATGCCTCTCTCATTTACATCTGCATTGCAAATCACTTTCTCCAGGGTCGAGTTAAAGCAGACGCATGATAAGGCAACCCCTTGTCTAGACCACTGTTGATGTTGAATGGTCCCGAGAGTGATGCTGCTGCTTTTATTTGGCCTCGCACATTGGTCAGTGGCAGCCTAGTCAGTACCTCTATAGTTGCTGCCCTGCGTGATATCCCCCTTTTTAAGTATGGGACAGATAATGTCTCTTTGCTAGTCGTCAGTCATTGATCGTCCCATACTTTGAGCATCAGTTGATGAACCGTTTGGTGTAATTGATCGCTTCCATATTTAACCAATTCGGGTGTAATTCCACTGGCTCCTGGCGACTTATGGGTGTAAAGCCGGTGGATGGCACTGTTTCTTCTATGCTTGGTAGTTTCAGCATTTGTCCATTGTCTTCAGTTGGCGGGACCTCCAACTTGCCGATATTTTGGTTGTTGAGCAGTTCATCAAAATACTCAACCCAACGCTCCAATACGCCCATTCTGTTGGAAATCCGATTTACCTCTTTGTCTCGGCAGGATGAGCATTAAGGTGTGTAAGGCTTCATCCTCCTGACTTGTTCGTGAAACTTCCGGGCCTGGTGCGGTTGCTCCTCGCACTTTTCGAGTTCACAGATTTGTTGGTTTTCCCGGGTTTCCTTTTTCCGTCTGTGAAATGGCTTCTCCGCTCGACGGAGTTCGCGATATGTCTCTGCGCGTGCCCGCGCTCTTTGAGAATGCAACATTACTCTGCAGTATTCTTCCGTTCCGTTGCTAGCTTACATTCACCGCCGAACCAGTCGTTCTGACTTTTTCTCGCGGCTGGGGTAATGTATTTTTGTGGTTGTATCTATGATACCGTTCTTCAGGTGGTTGTGAAAATCATTTGTTGATGCTTCATCTCCAGGACATTGTTAGCTGCGGTTATTGAAACATTCATTTGCCCCTTATAGGTGTTACGGAGGGCTATATTTTGAATGGATTCAATGTCCACTCTCAGCTCATTGTCCGAGGCGATTATAGGTGGTACTGTAATTCTAGCTCGGAGCACTGTGCCTACGAGATAGTGATCCGAGTCTATATTGGCCTCCTATATATGCTTACATTCATTAAGGCTGAGAGGTAGCGCATTCGATCAACATGTGGTCAATTTGGTTGAAAGTGGTCCCATCTGAAGAGGCCTATGTATGTTTGTGGACTGCTTTTCGTGCAAACCAGGTACTTCCAACAACCATTTCGTGCGATACTGCTAACTGAATAATCCGCAGTCCGTTATCATTGGTATGCTAGGAAAGCTATGGGAGCCGACGTATCGCCTGAATACGGGCTCCTTCCCCACTTAGCTGTTAAAATCCTCAAGAACGTTTATAAGACTTATATTTCTAAATTTGCCTCGCAAACGCAGAATACATAGCTTTCCGCTTATGTTTTCAAAGCCGATAATAGCAGGTGTCATTTTGTGGTTGACTAAGAAACCTACTCCGAGCACGTGGTTTACTGGAACGCCACTATAATGTATGGTGAAATGACTCTTCTCGAGGAGACCGGTCGCTGTACATCGCATGTTATATCAGCTCTGTATTGCAAAGGGCCCACTATGTCGAGGTGTATGGTGTGGAACAGCTTGGTAGTGCGGGTGAATGAGCCCAATCCTTTCCTTATATGCCTGGTGACTTTATACTTCTGGCATGCGATGCACTCTCTGGCCCAAGAGTTGACATCCTTGTTCATGGAGGGCCAGAAGTATTTCTCGGTGACTAACCGATTTGTTGACCTGACGCCTGGATGCGTTAAGTCATGAACCGTGTGGATCACTTTCTTGCGAATGGTGGCCGGAATGTATGGTCCGAGTATTCGCAGCAGAGAGAGAGGTTTGAGCCGAAGATGGGCAACTCCCGAAATTTGTATTTGGGGTTGGATTTGAGGCTCAGAAGTACTGCGCCATCCTCCTCCGCCTTGGCGATAGCCGAGAAGTCGGGTGCGGCGGGATGTTAACCGCGGGGACACGTGACAAAACGTCAACAATTATGTTGCCCTTGTCGGACACGTGCTGGATGTCGGACGTAAACTGGCTCATAGAGCTCAGGTTTCAAAGCTGGCAAGGGGACGCTTTGTCGGGCTTTTACAGGGCATGGCGGATACTGCAAATATCTGTATAGATTTTAATTGCATGGCCCACCAAACTATTCTAGTTGCGGCGTGATCCCTGGAGAACCTTGAGCATTCCATTGCTCTAGATTTAAGGTGGGTGAGATATTAGAAAAGAGGGTAGAAAATTCTAATTGGAGAAATGCTTGCTTGGCAAGGAAACTAGAATATTGTTCACCACATAGCGCAGCCGATTCTATGTAAATTAGGAGAGGCAGAAGAGCCCAAAAAGGCACAGTTACAAATGTAATCGATGTGCGAGTGTAGACGTAGCTTGAACTATTTCCTTTCCACGACATAATGCTTAGCGATAGTTTCGAAGAAAGGAGAGGAAAGTGGGTAAAAACCACGCATACGGGTAACATATGTATGTGCCATCGCCTCTTGAAGATTTCCACCAGATAAAGGCAAACAGAGATTTTTATTTGAATATCAATTTTAATAATATTGTAACAAAGTAACAGTAAAGTCTCAGGAAAATACAAAAAGGAATGTAGAGGAGAAGGTTTAAATGTGGCCCCCTCTTTTGTTTTTCGAGCATGAAAAGAAAAATGAAGATCGGCATGTCAAGTTTCATGTGCTATGCATTTCAATATTCTCCTGGTCATTGATTCGTAAGGAAAAAACATGATAAAATTCCATATATTTTTAACAAAATCGTATATTTCGACGTATCTAAAATTTTGGTTTTGATGTAAAGTGTGGGTAATATGGCACCCAGGGGGCCATATTGGAAGTATGAAAAATTCTTTAAAAAATATTCTCCAAAACTTAACAATTAAGTAAAAAATAAACAATAAATTACCTTCTTTTCTTAAAATTAAGTAAATCCATTAATAAAAAAATAATAATGATCATAATAAAAACGAAATCAAGATAAAATACATATAAAATAAAGTTATCGGCAAAAATCGCAAATATAATAATCTCCTTCGTTTCCCGCACAAACGCAATGAGCCCATAAATTGCATCCCTGGCATTGAATCCACTCCTCCCCTTGTTGGTCATTTGAATACCTTGCATCACAAAATAAGCATTCTGCATCTAAGCTCGTTGGTATTTTATCATTTGAAGGTCCTTCGTCGAAGCTGTCGGATTGTGTGTCTAAATGATTTTCATCTGAGACAGTGGTTTTCCCTCCACGGCTACGACTTTGGATATTGTCAGGATTCTGATTTCCATCTGAAGCACTTGATGTACCTGCCAGGTGTGTTCTATATGCAGAAGAAGTGAGTACTTTTGGTGTGGTACGTTTTCGCCCTCGATTCGAAGTTTTATTTTTAGGTTTTGGTATTGGTTGAATAATTTCTGGTGAAACTATGATGTTTAACTGATGATGCAACAACTCATCTCTTTGCGATGCAGTCAAATTTTCCTGTGTGTTGCTCCCTGGGCGGTTTTCGGAAGTTTTTTCATCGTTATAAACTTGAGCTTCTGCTAAAAAATCTGCGTCAGAAAAAATCTGCGGATTAAAGGGGTAGATTCCGGTGACGTGAAATCCATTTGCAGCGATTTCTCCTGTTGAGCTTCGTAGATAGGCTCGACCAAACAATTCGGCGATATCGTAGGGTTTAAGCAACCGATCGGAATGCAACAAGAAATTTCGGATTTCTTCACTATAATAGGTTTTTAGTGCCCCCATAAAGGTTTTATCCAGGGGCTGCAATTTATGCGTGGTGTGAGGTGGAAGAGTAACTATTGTTACATAGTTCTCATGAGCTAACTCCAGAAGTTCAATGTTACGAGTGTGGCTGTAATGCCCGTCGAGTATTAACAGTACAGGCGACTCCTTAGTTGGATTTGTTTTAGAAAGAAAATGACGAAACCAATCGGTGAATAAATTCGTTTGAATCCAGCCGGATGGGTGGACTTTGCCGATAGCACCATGCGGAGCTCCTTTCATAAGTATATCGGAATAATTTTTTCTGGGGAAAATCATCATGGGTGGTATAAAAAACCCGGAAACATTCATACAGCAAACCACGGTCATCAATAATCCTCGTTCCGCAGCAGTTAAAGCACCTATTTGTTTTTTGCCTTTCTTCCCAATTATTTGAGGAACTTTAGATTGAACGATTGTCAGTCCGGTCTCGTCAACGTTGAAAATGCGATCAGGAGGGTATCGAATTTTTTCCATTTCCGCCTTCAAAATCTCAAAAAATTCCTTTACTGCCTCACGGTTAAAGCCTTGAACACGGGCAGAAGATGTTCCTAATGGTTTCCTTAAAGAAAGTTCGTGTTTGTGTCTTCGTAGAAAAAGGTCTAACCACGAACGCCCTGCTATTTCCTTTGTAAAATTGTTGGGTATGTTATTTTTCAAAGCTAACTGATAGGCCAGTCGCTGAACATCTATTCGTGTTAGACCATAGTATTTCGCTTCCATTAGAAGAATATACTCCACGAGTTTCTTTTCTATATTAGGTGGAAGTACAGTTCTCCTGCCTAGCGGTTTTTCAACAATTTTTTCAGACTCTCCTAGATCGTGCACCAACCTTCTTAATGTAGTCCTCGGTACGCCAAACATTTTTACGGCTTTTTTGTAACCCATCGTCTTACTCCTGACTGCATCTATAGCTTTTTTCATTTGTTCCGGGTCCCATGTTTTCCCCTTTTTGGCTACGGTTAACATAATGCTGTTCCGGGGCATCTATAGGAAACAATACAGCAATCTTTAATACTTTTGTGTTTCAAACATCGATTATGGCCCCCGGAGGCCATAATCGAAACCGAACGGGGGGCCATATTAGACTTATGCAATCACAGAAAAAAAAAGCAAAAAATAAAACGAAAAGTAAGCCGTGCTTCAGCATTACCTTGATATGTAATACTGCTGAACCTGTAAAAACTTTTTAGCACCAAACACCATTTAAACATGCCACATTTACAGGAATACCGACAACAAATATCTTCTTGGAAGAAAGTTAGAAGAACACAAAGAACAGAAACTAGAATTTGTCTCTACCATTTGTCATTTAAATGACATATGGATACATGAAAAAACAGCTGTTAAGATTGTGGTTGTTGCACAGTGGCGTTTTTATCTGTGGCTGTTTTGTGTCGCGTAGAATCGTAGGGGGCCAAAATACCAATTTTAGACCTTCTCCTCTACAAATTTCCTATATATACGCACTCTAATTGCTCAATCATATGAGTGACACTTGTAAATTGTAGAACAAATTTTCCTAATAAGGAATGCATTGCTTTCATCACCTACTAAGTACTGACAATGCTGGTGTTTCTCTTTATATTAGAAACAGAAAAAATTAAACGCTTTGACTAAATTAATTTAATACTAAGTAAACCAAAATTTGGTCACAGGACAATGGGGTAAACAACTTCTCAATAGGAAATATTCTCAGAAGGAATTCTCTGTTAGGATGTGGTGAGGAACACGATTTCCTCTTTGCAATTCTTTTCCAGATCCTGCTCAGATGCGCATCCTATACCAAAAGAATGAATACCACGTGTGCTTTCACCGGAAATTAATATTCAGTGTCCTTTGACGGCAAAGAATGTAGTAATTATGCTTTAAGTGAGTACAATATCCTCCTCCTCTACGCGCACTGCTTAAATAAAACCCAGAACTAATTAGGATTTAATCACGTTTTCCTCCTTGCGAAGAGAAATTATTACTCTATTCACAGGATGCGTACGTATGTAGCCATCTAAAAAACCTTGGGAAGTGAATTCTATGGAGCACAGTCACCTGAAACCTCCACAACATATTCAGTTCTAGTTCTGGGTATTTATTAACTCTACCATATTTTCATTGGAGCTAAGAATGATATGGAATAAATAAAATAATTTCTATGTAGGAGGTTAGATACGGATACAGCACACGTTTTGCAAACGTTCTCTATTCAATTTCGGAGCGATTGAAATGTTTGCGTGTTTCCTTTCTAAACAGGTGAAGTCCTGAAGAAATCGTAAATAGAATCCTAAGAGCGTGAGACATTGTTCAAAGATACCTTGGAAACAAGTGCCTTTCTTGAACTTTTCCATTTGCTTTCAATCTCTGGTGGTTCATAAAAATATGATATTTCGTCGCCGTATTCTTCGCCCCCAGCGATTTGAGTTTATTTTACGACCCCGTGTATGGAAATGTCTCGGAAAATATGAGAATAATGCGGAAGAAAGGCAAGGGAAATTTTATTGTCGGATTTGTCACGTTCATGAAATTCATCTGACTTTGATTTCAATATGCTGAATTCGCAGTAAAGATTTTAAACAATCTCATTTCTGTCAGCGTTCACGGCAACGGATTGGGATATGGAAATTGGTTTATTTCCGATTTCCCAAATTTGATGTAATGTAAAGCGATTTAGAATATTATGGAATAACTTTTCGAGGAAGTAGAAATTTACTGGATTATCCTTTTCGCTTAACGCTTTCCCATTTTTGTGAGAAAAACTGACATTGACATTTACCTAAATTCTCAGTCAGATACGGAATTTGTCAGTTTTTTCTAAAGAAAGTGTTATGGGAAAGGGGTAACAGCCTGGCATCGAATTCTCAAATTCTGGAGCGGATACAGGAAATTCAAGAATCTGACTGCTCAATATCAGACGGGGTAAATACCGAGTTTACCATCAGAGTTAGGGTAAGGTCAGGGTTACTAGAAACCTAAATAAAAAAAAACGGGTTAACATCAAAGGCCGAAGAGCATTCAGGTCCATTAAAGTGAATTTGGTGGCACAATAAAGGAATGCTCGGAAACCATGCGTTAGTACAAAGACAACAAGGAATTGTTAACACTGATGAAGGGAGTAAGTGGTTTCCGAAATATCAGTGTTTGCAAAATATAAATCAACACTAGCGAATGGGAAAAACAAGTTTTTATTATTTTAAATCATTTGATCACTACAAACATCGCGGAAATACACTCAGAACTAAAAACAGGCTCGTCACTGGATGCGCCAATGCCCTCTCCAGTAAAGTAAACAGCGCAATACATTTCATATAATTAGTAATTGGATAATTCTTGGAGGAACACTACAGCAAAACCTAAGTAGGACTACTTTGGTCCTGCTTTTCCCACAGCTTGTAGACGCCATTAGTCAGACAGTACAGGACAGTTGAATTTTCGATGTTCATTCAAGAAAACTCCGGGAAGTATTCAATATATTACGTTCGTAAATAGTATAGTTTAGTTATATAGAGCGAGCCGCAACTCGAAGTAGTCAAGACTTTTGTTAGCCCACTTTCTACTATCATTGGATATGATCTATGGGAATCTGGAAACATCCTCCCTAGGTAGAGGGTACATAGATTCTTCGTTGAAGAAAACCTTGGCGAGGTGTCTGCGATTAAGACCTGAGGAGACTGGACAATTGCTTATGAAGTGTAGGGCCATCTCAACCTCTTTCTTACAATGGCTGCATTATAGCCGAGACCACCACCCCGTTAAAAGCCCTACTAGTGCTCCATGTTCTCAAGGGACAAAAAAAAAATGCAGTTCTAGCGGCTTCGACTTGCCTGGCAATTTTCGACAGCTGGTAATAGTTAAAATTTCCTCATATGTTAGCGCGAATCATTAAAATTTGACCCTTCAGAGTAGACTTCACCCCGTCAAAAGCGGGTCTCACCATTGTCGATCTAGTTCTTGGCGAGCCAGTCGGTCGACTTCCTCATTTCCAATGATTTTTAATTGCTAGGGCACACATATCAGGAATCTTTCGTTCAATTGGCCAAGTTCCAACAGTAAATTGTGGGAACTCCACAGCAACTGGCTTCATATGTTGTTGCTCTTTAGTGCTGATAACGCCACCCGACTGCCGGAAAAGATTCGAAAGGTGCGATCTTTCCATTTTTTTCGCAAACATTTTTCTGCTGCCTATGAAATGGCATTTATTAAAGTCTGGAATATGATCGGGGTTCGGCCGACGATTTGGGCCAATTCAGAGCATACTGAGGGTGCTCTGAGGAAGTACGATTCCAGTCTTCCATTGCTGACTCGTTGTGAAAATTATTAGGACTGTAACGTAGTAATGTGGCCATTTACAAACCAGTCTCTCCTTTTGGTGATTACGTCATGCTCCAAGGGGTCCAGGTAAAGGAGGAGGGTTTTAGGAAACGTACTCTGTACTATCTACAGAAAAAGACTACAAGAAGTGCCATGGGGGAAAATGTTTGGAGCGAGAAATGATGGCGGGAAGCATATAGTCGATTTTGCTGATTTTGTGAAACATGGTTCACCAAACGATTGTCTCATCTTCCTACACTTTATAGTGAGGACTGTAACACGAAACTCGGCTATATTCTCAACATTCGCTGACATTTTGACACCATCACTGACCGACTCCTATGAGACCGTCACACCTCAACATCGACCGTTGGTTGCCGTCTTCCTAATCAAGCCGTCAATAAAACAGCGTTAGGAACACACTGGCCCGACGTACATTGAATGGTGGCAATTTTGTGCAAAGGGGAAAAAATGGTCTCACTAATGCGATTACCCATCATTACGAATGTGGAAGAAACGTGGAACCAAGTTGAAGACACGATTCACAAGGCGACCTATGGAACCTTCATGGTCACCATGTTCATCAACCGATATACTTGGCATTGGAATGACCATGTCAACAAAACCCTGTGAACAGAAACGTCTTTTTCACAAGTTTTCCAACAATAAAGCGCAGGCCAACTGCCAAATTTACAAGAATCCCAAAGAGGAAGGAAAGAAAGCTATCCCTGCTACCCTAGCGGTGCATTATAGAAACCTTTACGGTAAATTGAACACTCAGAATGGCGAGACAGATCTGTATCCACTTGCCAAAAGCCGACAGACAGACAGAACAGAACACCCTGTAACTGACAAGGAAACACCACAGTTCTAATATGGAAAAACGAAGGTAGTCTAGTAAAATGTTCAAATTACCGTTCGATCCAGTTGCTGTCCTATGAAGATGCATTCTCGGCAACTGCATTCGCCAAATCGTTCAGATAACCGTAAATCAGGCCGGGTTTGTCAAAAACTGCAGAACTACTAGCGCAATACGCCCTGCGCGGTTACCCACCGAGGAGATCAGAGAAACGAGGAGATCAGAGAAACGAAACGAGAAACAACGTGAAAAGCATCGCCCGCTCTACACTGAATTTCTGGACCTGGAGAAGGCGTTTGACCGTGTGCCATACTAACTTATCTGGTATACTCTACGACAACACCTAGTACCAGAAAAACTCGTACGCAGAATTCAATTTCTCTATCATCATCCGAAAAGTAAAGTTCGAAGTGTGGCAGGTATATTAAAACCGCTTCGTCAAAGAATCCCCCTCTCACAGATCCTCTTTTTTCCTCTCATGGACACTGTCACACGGGACAGCGCTCTATGCACTGTTGTATGCAAATGATGTTTTCCTGGGGTCTAATGGAAAAAATGATGATGAGCAGTTTGTCAAGAAATGGAATGATCGCCTCATGCAACACATTCTCTGACTGAATCTGAATGAAACTGAATTTTTGGCAACCGACCATCATGAAACAGGCACTATCACTGTCAGTGGTAGTGACCTCCCCAGTACTGAGCGATTAGAAAGTCTTCTTTCAATGCTATCAACCAATCGAGAACTGAGTTATGAAATTTCTTCACACATTTGGGTAAGTGGGGCGTTTCACAACTAGTGATGGCACATACGCTTAATACGCTGGATGGAGATTTGAAAGCCTCGCGATTATATCCAGATCAGGCCTTTGATAAGACAAAATGGCGGAACCGATCACGACGAGCCAACTTCGAATGTGAACGGGATAAAAGCTAAAGAAAAAAAGAGGAAAATATCTTTTCGGAGATGAATCTGGAAACCATATGAATAGTCCGTATCAGAGGCACCTGATGCTTGCCAAGGAATTCGCAGATGGACGCTTGACCGTAAGATAGGCCGCCTTTCCTGGCGCCAATGGTTTCGAGCCAATATACGCCGTTGGCTGTTTTTTGTTTCACCTCAAAATGAATGGGAGTAATTAATACAGCTAAATCGTTCGAAAGTGTTGATACGAAGAATTTTGTGTCTCCCAGAAGCCATAACAAAGGGGAGAAAACTCTCCCTATAGATGATTTAGATTTCTGTGGTCGCCAGAAGGTTTCCATTCGCCATTGGATTTAGGGACCATGTGAAGATCAACAACTATCTGAAGATCTGCAAAAACCCTGCTTAAGAAGTTCTTCGAACTCTTCCCGCGCAACTGCGAGCTTCTGCGATAGTCGCTTACCATCGACTTCAATCTCCAGATCAACCATTACGCCCAAATTACATGACCATACCATCGAAGACGCCTTTCTCGCAATTTTTCCACGATCCTTGCTGCCCCATATCGATCGCGGATATCCGCATTTGGGATATATTCAAGACGTGATACGCTAATACTCCAATGAAATATCTTCGTATCCATTACCGTAAGAGGTCTGTTAACATCATTTAACACTTTAGGTATAAGATGGATCATTTTATAATGTAAAATCACAAAGTGATTCCACGGGACTCAAACATGTAATTGAACACCACATGGCACGCGATGTTGTGGACAGGTCACTAACTGATGGCAAAGTATTTGTGCTATTTTATGCAATTTAACGTATTTGTGGAACACGAGCTGGTTAGTAGATTGATTGTAATATTTTACTGTTTATGCAATTTTAAGTGTGTCGCTAGTGAAATCCGTGGAAACATTGAATTAATTTTTAAGTAGAGTCAGCTAGAATTAAGAAAGTCAGTGTGAGAATTGCTTAGCACGGTGAAATAAACATGTTAACTAGTAAACCATCTTTTTCTTTCCCCCTCATCCTCATCCTTAAGGGTAATCGTCCTCTCCAACTATTGAGGACATTAGTTCTACCTAAGTAGTGGAGACTGGAACGGTCGCCTATTAGGTATCAACAAGGCAATTCTTTATCTTTTACAGTTGGCCCATACTCAGAACAATAGAGGACGACCAGCCGGACGACATTGCGATAAATTTTAGATTTGAGACGTTCGTTGACACATCGATCGCAAAGAACATCAGTTGTGGAACGTCACTTCATCTAGGTTACGTTAATGCGTGAAACAATTTCAGAATGCAGTTTTCTATTGATTGATAAGATTTACCCGAGATATCTTAATCGTTCAGTTCTGGGCAGGTCACGACCACTGACAGTGATAATGCCTGTTTCATAGGGATCGGTCGTCAAAAATTCAGGTTTATTCAGATTCATCCTGCGACCATCAATTTTAAGAGTTGTTCGAGATCATTTTCGCTATGAGACGCAAAGAAAAGATCTGCCTAAAGCTTGATGCGTATAGGGCCTGGGACCCTGAACTTGACTTTTCGGACCGTGGTGAAGTAATTGAACTCAGCGTACGAGTTCTTCGAGGAACTAAGTGTTGTTGTGGAGCTTGCGAGATAAGTTCTTGGGACAATATTTAGCATGAAAACACGTATTTGTTTTACTCGGAATAACTTACTTACGACTGGACGCCGTCCATGCGTCAAAAACCCTTGGACCGGCCCACCTTGCCGCGTCGACCTAATGTTTCACCGAGGTTTATGACTCACCGCGATAATTTTGTTTCTAATGACATTGGATGCATTTTCTTGGTCGGCCTGCCGCGGGATATACTACCGAAAAAGGTCAAATAGGATTTATCATAGCGGAGTGACTCCAACTAAACTTTATTAAATCTTGATCTCAACATTTTATTTTTATTTACTGAGTATAGTGTAAAGTACATTACCTCAAACCCTTCTCCTTTGCCTAGGCTTGGGACCAGCATGGGAGATAAGTAATATGGCGGCATTGGTGTCGACTAGAAAGCACGCAAAGTGGCTCAAACGATCTTGATATTAACTCCGGGGATTGTTAGAATCCTTGCTTTCCAGCTGAATCTAAAACCCAAGTCATAAACATTCGCATTCATACAATAAGACTGTATCATATCATATTCTATCACGTCTTTTATACAGCGCGGCGTTCTTTAACGTTAATGAACTTACTTGATGAAGACCGAAAAAGCCGTTTTAGAGATTATCTACACTGAAAGATTTCAAACCAAAAACAAGGAAATAATACCAGACCAGAACTAAATACTTAATTTTAGTGCTGAGCATCAATGCATGCGTCTTACAGCAAGACTTCTTGTAGGTAGTGGACGGTAATTTCTACGCCCCCACTATGTTTCTTTGCGATTCACTGTATATAATATTATGGATATCGGTATTTTTGTATAGCATATTTAATGCATAACTTCTTCGCTACTATCGGACTGTATTGAAACGACTAACCTCACCACAAGTTTTAATGGGTGGGAGTCACTCTGTATGATTCTGAAATATATACTGACCATGATTAATTGAGTGGAGAAATTGCTCAATTAATCTTGAGTGGAGATTTTGTACTTAACATTTCCTAGCGCAGGCTGCAGTATTTCTCTCAAGTACTATATATGTAGCATGATGAGAACTGTTCTAAGAATAGATATTTCATATGAACTTGTGGCGCGGCAGGATCTGCAGCATTCGAAATTTATTTCGGATGTTGCGGATACGGACGGGTAGATGGCGCTGAACTCCGAAACTCTCCACTCACTCGTTTTCTGAACGCACCAGGGGAGTGGAGAACCAGCGGTAAAAAAATGCCGTTGGTTGGGACAGTAAGGACCGCATGGAATTAAGTCGGTCTCTTCTGTTCCAACCGCGGCGCGATACACACGTAACGTCACTAAGAAGGACTGATTCATTTAATTCGTTACAAGTTAGAGAATTTTTAGTTACTTTTGTTAATAACCTTTTTTTAAGGCGATTGTGATAAAATACAAATAATGTTAATAAAAATATAAGTGCAGTAACGCTTAAAACTCTTTGTATTTCAGCTTGTTTAGATTACTTTTAGCTCAACTTAAATGTCTAGGCTTTTTGGTTAAAATTCTTCGTAACAGCATACATTTAACATCCAATACGAAAATAGCATTCTTCCAGGAATGCCCTTTCACAGAAAAAAATGTCACATTCGCATTCTTTTCGAAGAAATATGCCCGTTGCTGTCAGCCTTCATCATTATCTTACTGTGTGTTATTTAAAGGATCTACAGTAGTAAGCATGTTTCAATGGAGTAGATTTTCCGGCAACAACCTTTTCCCGCATTAGTTAATAACTAAGTGAATAGCTCCTTTCCCCCGTCCAGGGAAATTCCAGGAGTTTATCTTGTTTCATGGAGAAAATCCTTAATTTGTGTAGAGCTCCTGAAAGTTTTTTTTGCAATTTAATGAATTCAGCATGTACCAGGGAGTGGGCAGCATATCCCAATAGATTAAATGCATAATATGATATGATATTAATACATATATATATGCAAAGGTCGCCAGGAACCGATGGAATTACAGCCGAATTGGTTAAATAAGGAAGCGGCCCATACCAAAGAGGCTTCACTCCAGGCAAATCAGCAACAGATCAGATTTTCGCTGGGCAGCAAGCGATAAAAAAACTGTTGCAATATGGATTAGATATGGAATAGTTACATCATCAATTCATCGACTTTAAAGCCGCCTATGATAGCATAGCCAGGGTAAAACTGTACACATCCATGAGAGAATTCGGTATCCCGACGAAACTGATAAGACTGACTAGGCTGACTCCGGCCAATATGCTAGGCCAGATAAAAGCAGCAAGATCACTCTCAAGGCCATTCGACATCAACAACGGTCTACGACAAGGGGATGCCCTATCATGCGTCCTATTTAACCTGGCCTTCCAGAAAGTGATCCGTGATGTTAATGCAAGAGGTACGATCCTCTTTGAGTCCACCCAACTATTGGCCTATGCAGACGATATCGACATCATGAGAAGAACGACCCGAGACGTACAAACTGCCTTCATCCAGATCGAGCAGGCGGCAATCGGCGCGAGATCTTGGGCTGCACATCAATGAAGGCAAGACCAAATACAGGGTTCGGCAGCATAACTTCCTTTCTTCAAAACTCAATAAAAACTATTGTATGCATCACAAAATATTTATTTATTTTTTATAATGTAGGTACATGTCTAAAGTTTTTATTTACATTGTTTTGAAGATCAAATCTGTTAGGTGACGTCCCCCATTCTCCATACATTACGTAAACCGATTTCTGGCGTTTGTCATGACTCTTGTTAGCATAGCAGGTGTTATGTTGGCAATTTCTTCTTGGATGTTGGTCTTCAAATCTTGTAGGGTTCTTGGGATTTCACGGGATTTCAAAAAACTCCATAGAAAAAAATCACGAGGGGACAGATCGGGAGAGCGTGCCGGCCATTCCAAATCGCCTCTAATTGAGATAGGGCGCTCTGGAAAGTGTTCCCTCAAAGCAGCCATCGATGCTCTTGAAGTGTGTGCTGTTGCACCGGCTTGTTGTTGTCTTGAAACAAGTGTCCCCCAAATTCAAATTTTCTAGCCGTGAAAAAAAAAAATTCTGTAGCATGTTTACATACCGGTCCGAATTCACTGTCACTGTAACCTCATTTTCCTCTAAAAACCAGGGACCAATAATTCCAGCTGAGGAAATTGCACACCACACTGTGACTTTGGGTGAATGCAAAGGCTTTTGATGCAATTCTCGAGGGTTGGTGTCAGTCCAGTAACGCATGTTTTGTTTGTTAACCGACCCACACAAATGAAAATGGGTTTCATCGCTAAAAAAACAATAGCACCCTCGGGAACGACATCAAGAAGAAGCTCACACGCGTTCATCCGAGAATTGAAGTCACGTTCTGAAAGTTCCTGCACTATCGCGATCTTATAGGGATGAAAATGAAGATTATCACGAAGAATTCTTCTCACAAAACGATCGGATAGTCAAAGGGTAGATGCGTGTTTGAGCGCGGAACGCCGTGGCGATCGCAACATTGACGCTCTCACTGCTTCAATGTTCTCAGGTGATCTAACGGGCCGAGGGACTCCAGTTCTTCCTTTTGTCGCACTTGCAGTTTGTCTGAATGTAGTGACCCATGTAACAATTGATTTGCGACCGAACCGTGTCGGGACAAAACTTTATAGTATCCCCTCTTGAACGAGACCACTAGCGCTCAGCTATGACATCAACTAACTGAGTGGCGCGCATTTTAAAAAAGGAAGTTATGCTGCCGCACCCTGTATATGGTGGCATCGTCAGGGCCGAAACCCAACCAATCAACAACATCAAACCACACTGGTCAAACGGGGAGAATAAGGATAGGTGAATATAATTTTGAGACCGTGGATAATTTCTCCTATCGATGTTCGAAAATCACAGCCGATAACAGCTACGATGATGAAATCCGCGCACGGTTGTTGTCCGCCAACAGAACCTATTTCAGCTTACAAAAACTGTTCTACTCGAAACGTCTCACCATAGGGTCAAAGTTCTTACTGTACAAGACTATGATCTTGCCAGTCCTCATGTATTCCTCGGAGACTTGTGTTCTTGGCAAGAAGAATTGCGAACTCTTGGCCGCGTTCGAGAGAAGAATCCTCTGAAGAATTTTAGGCCCCCTACATGAGGATGGCCGATTCCGTAGCCTACATAATGATGAAATCTATGAGGGATACCATGACCGTCCGTTTGCGGATAAAATCCGGCTCAATAGGTTACGGCGGGTGGGTCACTTAATCCGTATGAATGAAGATGGTCTAGCCCGGAAAGTCTATAAGGGCAATATCTATGGTAGAAAAAGTAGACGAGGCAGACCCTGCCTAAGATGGAGCGATGGCGTAGGTCAGGATGCCAGACAGGTTTTAGAGATATCGAATTGGTGGACCTCGGTGGAAAACCGGGGTGTCTGGAGTTCCTTATTCAGGCAGGCCTAGAACGGATACCGGTTGTTACGCCGTTGATAATGATGAAAGGTATATGCAATTATTGCACCTAATTTTGAATTAAAATTAAAAAAATAACATTAACTAAGGAAAGTTTTTTTAGGCTAAAAGCAAGTGGGAATACCGGAAGTTCCACATTTCGGGTATTAAGGTTTTGTGAGGATGACGTCATACACATCTTAGAGTGTAATCAATTCCTATAAAATACAAAACCTTCACATTCTATAGCTTTATTGATAGTAGTTAAATTTCCTTCAAACTTACCATTTTGTTTTGTTGCACACAAAACCTTAATGAAAAATCGGGAAAGCAAAAACGGGTAAACATCAAATCTTTTATCTCAGAATTCTCATTATCTCCGTTTAACGTTTAGCCGTTGTGGTCCCACGAAATCCCTCCATCCACCATCTATAATACTATCCATCCCAATAATCTTCAATGATTTGATAATCTTAGGTGGGGTGTATATGTAATTGGTAATTATCGTTTTCTTCTCCTTTAGGCGCTGTACGGTTCACAAACAGGATTAGCCCCTAATTGGTAATTACTAAATTTAGTCAATGGTTTTCAGATGAAAGCGTTTTAATGAAATTTTCGAATAGTTTGCAGGGAGAAAGAAAACTTTCGGCTTATATACGAATAGGACCCTGGTATAGTATATTTCAGACTAGATTTCAATGTGGTGCAAATATTTCCTGCTGTTTTTAAAATGCAGTGAAGCCAGAGAAAAAGGACAAATGTGGCGCTTATAGTAGTAGAATTCATATCAAATTTTATGGTACTATATGTTGTCTTATGAATACAATTGAGTAAAAAGCAAAAAAAGTGCAATTATAAACCCCATATGGCTCTCCAAACAAAATCCCATACGGCCCCCATCAAATTACTACAGATCGTAAAATGTGGTTAGGCCGATCACGCGTCTTACACATCAAGTCAGTCTGCACATAGGGAACCGGTTTCAGCAGTTCGTAATGCAATGGAATGATTTTTGATGAGGGTGTATGAAAAGAATTTATTTGATATACTATAACTTTGTTGATTTCAATAAGATTACTGTGAAACATGTGTGGTGACCGCGGTTTCACGACGGGAGCGAAATCTCATTCGCTTCTTTCTGAATTAATTTGCTAAAATAATGCATTTCATAATATGCAATTGTTCGCCGCAGATTGCACATTATTGAATGCAATCAGGGGGATTGATCTTGACAGAGGAGAATGATTTGCTGCATTGGTAGGCGCATGCGCATCTTGCTGCAACATGAACTCTTGGAGTTCAACAGAGTTCAAGTCGAGCGTAGCGGCATGGGGACTGGTTATTGGTTAAATAGCTGTGCAACGATCAGTGAGATGAGGACAAAGGTTTTATTTGGCACCGAGAAGAGCGGTGGTAGGAAGACGGGAGGGAACGATCGAGGAACGATCGCTGGAGCATATTTTGGTATTGGGCAGCTCCTTTCCTGACTCTTGAAGGTGAATCTGCTTGTTACTGACTTCGCCCTTTACGATATCGTCGACACTCGATCTTTTCCGCACAGGCACAGCCAGGAGTGCAAAGCCACACGTTGAGGTAGAGCAAGTTGCTGTTTGAAAGGCGCCGATTTAGTTATTATCCCAACGGGTGTGCTACGTAAACCTGAATTATCCGAGATGATTTGTTTAACACCAATGTTGGTATCATTCGCGATGTGATTTCTGTCATTGCAGAAAATTGTCCAAAGGCTTTCATTACGATTATTACAAATCCTCTGAACTCGGGTGTACCAATTGCCGCAGAAGTTCCAAAACTACTATCCCCGTCGTCTCTTCAGTGTTTCAACTTTGCATATTGTCCGTGCTCGTAAATTCATTTCTGATTCAAGTAAAGTTGATGTGAATACCGTTGATATTCCTGTGATCGGTGGACATTCTGGTGTTACAATTATTCCGGTGATATCACAATGCAAACCAAAAGTGTTGTTTTCGCAACCCGATCTTGAGAAAATCATAGTGCGCATCCAGGAAGCTGGCACAGAAGTTGTGAGTGCGAGTGATTTTGGCAGTTGATTTTCGTTCGCTTTGGAGAGATTATAATTGGGTAGTGCAAGAAGCGTGAACTGGAGAATGGAAAATAAATGGATGGACAATTCCAGATCGCCAGAGTTCGAAAAAAGCACTGTAACGAATTATCGATACCACTGTATGAGGTACGAGTGCAGTTGAAGAACTCGTGAAAAGGTTTTTGATTAAAGCGGTGTAAGTCGCGAATAAAAGCGCAATACTGGGTGCAACTGCAATGTGGAAGGGTTGAAGCTGATCGTTAGCGTCTCCAGTGCTTAATCATCATCCGCTTGCAATTGAGGCTATCGAGCGTGATGAACGTTTTGCTTCTTGTTGCGTATTGGACAGACAAAATCCAATTTCATTTTGGAGACAGACAGCAAACACTATCCTTCAGTCTAGTACATTTTATTAGACTAGGTGCTGTCGTACGGCGCTTTACTCAGCCTATTCCGGCCCATCCACCAGTCCATTCATCGGAATCGATAGGTTCTGAAAACGAAACCTGTTACACTTTCTGGGGTATATATTTTAGGTCTTCACTCCCCTGTCCTTCACCCAATTTCAAAAATAAGATCATATTACTAATCGAGCCCTTTTATTTGATACCCCACATGGCCATATTCTATGAAAACAATTTTGCTTCCCCTTTTTGCATATATGCGGAGCTGCCCTTAAAGCCGATAGAAAATGACACAACTCGTTGCACGTGTAGCGGTTCACTGACGACATATTCTCACTAAATTTTGTGGCGATAGCTCCAGTTACTTCGGAGTAAATTTCGTGTGACAGATGGACAGAGGACACACGAACAGACGGATAGATGGACAGACGGACAGCGATTAATCGTTGATTGGAACGGTCGCAAATCAAGATGCGAAGACAAATATCCTTTCAGTGAAATTCGCGAACTAAACTGCCGGAAGGTGAAAGGTGCGGAAGTATTTAAAAGGCGAAGTGAGATTCGTGGCGTTTCTTACGCGAAACTTATTTAAATAATAAGTTTTATCTTCCCTTTGTTCTCTTCTCCGCTAAACCGGTCATTTGGATTGCTGTTTATCGAATATATTAGCGGCTATGGCCTCCAGCGTCAAGGACAGCCTTGTGGTAACGCGCGTGCTCGAGGACCGGCAGGGCTTTTCTAGTCAAAAAAAAATAAAAAGTTTTTCGAATTTTAACTGGACCAAGACAGCGGAACACATAAGCTCCAAATAGGATCTTTTAGCTATTTAATGATTGCTGAGTGAAACAGGAACAGGTTCGAGTTTGGAATTTCCCCTTTATTCATTTCTCTCGCTGAATGCGAGTAGAAACTGCAATTATTGTCTGGACTATTCCACATAGAGTGCACGGAAGGGTGTAGCTGGCCGACAGCGCTTTTGCCTCCGGTCAGGAGGATTCCGGTCTGATTCCCACTAGAAGCAGCAAGTTGTCATTGTTATTTTTTAGCGTGAGTGACCCTTTCAAGCGGAGTGCCAAATTAATGCAATCACCGCCAGCGAATTCCACGGAAAAACGCATGTTGGACCAAAAAAGTAACAGCGGTGCAGTTACTGCTAAAGCCGAGGGTGACGCATTCACCAGACTGGGATCGATGATCAATAATATAATGGAGTATGTTAATCGTAATCGTAATAACGAACACCACGCGATTAAATATCAGGTGTGTTCTATCAGGGCAACATACTTCAAGACCTAAGAGGACGCGAAAGTACCTGCAGTACGAATAGTGCCGATAAGCCAGCAAAAAGCGATGGTTGCGTTGCAACCCAAGCCACGCAGAATACACCTTTTCCCAAAAAGCTCTTTCGCAAAGAACTCTTCCAAAGTGAAAAGGATATCTCGGAAATTCCGGAAGAACGACAATGAGACCTAAATGAAGAAGTGCAATCTCCCCAACTAACAGCGAAAAGGAAAAAGAGAAACAGATGCGGCGCAACCTAGGAACGACTTATAAGACGAACATAGAAAGGCGACCTGCTGTTCGAACTTATTGCTGGCGACGATGGGGGTGAAGATCTTCGGAAAAAGTATCACTAGGTGAAACTGCGGCGGTCAAAATGAGTAAGGACTCGGTGGTGATTGAATGCAAGGACTTGAATGAAATTACCACAAAGTCTGAGATTTGCGAAGCTTTGCAAACCCATTAAGAATTACAATCGGTGATTGAGTCTAATGTGGTACGGTTGAGAAAAGCGTACGGTGACACGCAGATAGCGTCGATAAGTCGGTTTCGGGAATAGAGTGTAGTGCATAAATGCTATAAATGCTGGCAGTTTAGTCACATACAGATCAAATCTGCGCCGCAAATGTGGAGGAGGACAACAACGGAATGCCCCTGTGCGTATTCTTCGTGGAAGCAAAAAATAGCAACAGCGCCCACTATCCAGAAAGCAGTAAATGCTCAGCGTTCAGAAAGACTTTCATAAATAATGTCTAATCGCAACTCAACTCAATCTGAATCACTGTCGAGTGGCCCAAGGCCTACTTTCCCAAAGCGCATTCGAAAACAACGTCGATGTTTCCTTTGTATTCGAACAATGCGAGAATCTGCAGAGCGGACTATGGATAGCAGAAAAAACAATAAGAAGACGATATGGAGCGCGGAAATCAAACTATAGAAGATGCGAGAAAACATCCAGAGGACGGGTTCACACGTTGCTATTACGCAGCACCGAGCTTCACATTAGAGGAATTCGCGTTATTGCTGGAGAAACTATCCTTCAATGCAAGTCGTTACAACCCCAACGTAATAGCCGGCGACTTCAAAGCATGGACAGAAGAATGGGATAGCAGAGAAACCAACGCAAAAGGACGAATATTGCTGGAGACATTTCCGCTCTTGAACGTGGTACTTGCCGTGCGTGGTAACACATTTCGGAGGGGAGAATTTCAATCGGTGATAGACCTCACCTTCGTCAGTGAAACTTTAATAAGACTGACGTGTCAGCGAGGAGTATACATACAGCAATCATCAGGCTATCGTTTCCCAAATCTGGAAAAGGAATATTATGAAGCCATTAAAAAGAATGTGATAAAAAGATGTGATGGGCAACCAACCTGTTGCAGAATATAGTGAATACTCTGTTCTCAGCAGATGGGAACTGAACAAGTCTTCCTGCAGTATATTCAAATCCTGGTAGTGGTAATTGAGGAGGTTCTAAGCACAGCAGAAAGATTGACTAAACAAGTCGGAATACCGGAAGCTCGCGCTTCGGGTATAAAGGTTTTGTGTTCATCTTATGTGAGAAAATTCAACGCACATTTTTCTGTCCGTACATAGCTACAAATCCAACATAATCCTTCATATTTTTCCAAACTACGAGACATACGTACATATTACAGCCATAGATATCACGCTCACCCTAAACAAACAAACTGCCTATTACCGAATACTGTCCACATATATGCACGTATATAAATTGATCGTACCCATATTTCCGATTTACTTCTTATATCTATTTGAATTAGGCACTACCCGCAAAGTTCATTAGCACGCATCTATTATATACCTACATACACACATGTCTGGCTGACAAATAACTAAAAAACTAAAACAAAATAATTCTCTGCGACCCAATTCATAAGAACTCATTTCGTTGTGGTATTGACGAATTGATATGTGATGATGACGTCATGCAGTTTGTAGAGTGCACGAAATTCACAACAAATTGTAAAGTTTCACCCCCTATAACTTTGTTAATAATAGTTGGATTTTTTTCAAACTTAACCGAGTTGTGCACCATGTTCTTCATTATACGCATGCCAAATTTTGTACTTCTGGGATGAACATAAGGGGGGGTGCCGGGTAAATTTCTAAAATGTGGAAATATACTATTATTAACTTTATTTGTGCAAATATCGGAACCGGATATATTTTGAGGCCTAGATTTCGCAGAGATGCACCACTGTGATTTTTTTCAGATTTTTCGGTTGGATAGGTTCTGAGAACGAGACCTGTTACACTTTTTGTGGGTCATATTTTGAACCCTCACTCCCCTATGTTTCATCTAATATTAAATATTGAACCAGATTCGGAAAGTACTAATTGAGACCTTTCGTTTGATACCCTACATGGCTACATTCTGTGAAAAAAAAATTTGCACCCTCCATTCACATGTATGGGGAGCCCCCCTTAAACTTAACACAAGGTGGCGCCACTTACTACATGTAAAGGGATCACCAGATTACATACTCTCACCAATTTTCGTGACAATCGGTCCAGTCGTTTCCGAATAAATCGGGTGTGACAGACAGACAGACAGACAGACAGACAGACGGACAGACGGACAGACAGACATCGAATCGATTCTAATAAGGTTTTGTTTCACACAAAACCTTAAAAAAGACTCCAGGACCGGATATAATCCCTAATATTGCCCTGAAAGTAGCAGCCCGGACAGCGCCAGGTATGTTTGCCCACGTTTTCACGGCATGCAAAATCTCATACTCATTCCGAAAGTAGGTAAACGATTAGGTGACCTCTCCCCATATAGACTGATATGTCTGGTCAATACCATTGGGAAACTATTTGAGCATGTAATATACAACAGACAGACAGAATTCGGATTTCGTAAGGTGAAATCAACTGTCGACGCAATCACCATGGTGACTGGTTTGGCTCAGGCTGCAATTCAAGAGGGAAAATGCTTGGCAGTAATAACCCTCGACGTAAAAAATGCGTTCAATAGTGCAAAATGGAAAAAAATTATTGAGGCAAGTTACACGCCCCGAAGACTTTACTGCGTCTCAGATGATGAGCTAAAAATATTCCCAACAAGGCTTTCTAGGGTAGTCAGCTCCATGCTACTCTACACAGCTCCAGTTTAAGTAACTGTTTTGAATAATAAGTAAACTGCAAAAAGCTGGGAATGGCGTATCGACTAAGTGCACGCCGATATGCAGTAGGTATCGAACAATATCAGGAGAAGCAGCATATGTACTATCAGGGATACTCACCATACACATCTTGGTGAATAAAGGAAGGTGACTCTATGGCAAAACGTATGCAGCTGGGAAGTGTAACGTATTTCGAAAGCAACTGGTATGGTGGGAATATATCGAAGAGTGGTAAGAGAGATGGAACTGCATCATTTCGGATATTCGGAGATGGTTTGAACGAAGCCATGGGGAATTAAGCTACGAGCTAACACAATTCTTAAGTGAGCATGAAGGCGCCATGGCGTAACTGAAAATGCGGAGCATATATTTGATTGCCCCAAATTCACTGCGCATTGAACGAAAATGCAAGTGGTCGCATACAGGTGCTTAACACTCGAAAATATTGCGGAGTTCATGCTGGAGTCAACAGATGCTTGGAGCCAGGTTGCAAAGGAAATGCAAGCTATTCACCGACAGATTAGGCAGGCAGAACTACGACGAAACCAAGAAAGGGAGAACCAAATTAAGCCGCAGAAAGGGAGAGAACCAAATTAAGCCGCAGTTAAAAGCTGATCCAGCCCCGCGACGCTATACTTTATTGGAGTTCCGTGGGTAGAGTGAAATGAGAAGGAGGTGGTTTTAGTAAGTAGAAGTTTCACATCACTGGCAGGAAGCTGCAGTAGGTTTTGAACCTTTCCACCGTCCAATGCCGAAACAACAATGCCGAGGACAGACAGAGAGATGGCTACAAGGGCTACAAACTATACCTCAGTCACAAAAACTTAAGAGCGGCTGGTTCGACGATGAACGGAATAAACGAATACCACACATCGAGTAATGTTGCATTCTCAAAGGACACGAATTTCCGCAGACACTAATCGTGTACTCCTTCGAGTGGATTGGCGACTTCGCAGACGGAAAAAGGAACCCTGGCAGAATCAACAGGTCTGTGAACTCGAAAAGTACAGAAAGCAACTGCACCAGGGGCGGAATTTTTATCAACACGTCAGCAGGATGAGGCTTTATACACCTCGATGCTCATCCCGCCGAGACGAAGGGGAAATCTGATTTCCGACAGAATGGACATATTGGAGCGATGGGTTTTGATGAACTGTTCAAAAACCAGAACATCGGCGAGTTGGAGGTTCCGCCAAGTGAAGACGACGGGCAAATACTGCTAGCACCAAGTACAAAGAGGCAGTCCGTGCAATTCATCGGCTAAAAAATAATAAGTCGCCAAGAGGCAATAGAATTACACCCGAATTGATTAAATATGGCGACGGATTGCTCAATTTTATGCTCCAGGTGTGGAACAGCGAATCAGTGTCTCACGGCTGGCCACGGGGCATCATAAAAAGGGAGATATCACGTAGTGTAGCAATTATAGAGGTATCACGTTGCTGCGTACCATCTACAAGATATTCTCCGCTATCTTGCTGGGTCAGATAGCCCCATACGCCATTCGCCCATACCAAAGAGACTTCACTCCAGGCAAATCAACAACAGATTTTCTCTCTGCGGGTAACGATGAAAAAACTTTTGGAATATGGACATCAGTTGCACTATCTCTTTATCGACTTTGAGGTCGCCTATGAGAGAACTCGGTTTCTCGATGAAATTGATAAGACTGGCAAGGCTGACCCTGAGCAATGTGCGAGGCTAGATAAAAGCAGCAGGCTCACTCTTTAATTCCACCCAACTACTGGTCTATGCTGACGATGTCGATATCATGGGAAGAACAATCCGAGACGAATAAACTGCCTTCATCCAGATCGAACAGGCGGCACGAAATCAACAAATATATGGCAGCAACATCAACACATCAGCCTACATAACCACGTAATCTATGAGTATTAACATGATCGTCAGGTCGTGGATAAAATCCGGCTTAATAGGTTGCGGTGAGCGGGCCACATAATCCATATGGAAAAGGATGATCCAGCCCAAAAAGTCTATCAGGGCAATATCTACGATATAAAAAGAAGACGAGGCAGACGCTGCTTGAGATGGAACGATGGCGTAGGCCAGAACACCAGACAGCTTTTAGGCATATGGAATTGATGGACCTCGGTGTAAAACTGGGATGTCTGGAGTTCCTTATTAAGGCAGGCCTAGACCGAATACCGATTGTTGCGTCGTTGGTGATGATACAAAAAACTAAAATTAGCTAAGAAAGGAAAATTGAAATGTTTTCATGGAATCCGCCGTTCATACAAGTTTACTTTATATGTTGATACATGTTTTAGAGAACAATAAAAGGAACTTAATGGGGGTTTTCTGGTAAATTTCGAATACATGGTAATATAGTATTCTTAACTTTATTTGTAAAGATATGTTAATGGGATGTATTTTGAGGCCTAGATTTCGTACAGACGCATCGCTGTGATATTTTTCGGGATTTTTCGGTTCGATAGGTTCTGAGAACGAGACCTGTTTCACTGTGAGTCCTCAATCCCCTTTCACCCCGAGCCCGAATTTCCAATCTACTGCCGCTACAGTGCTTTATGCAGTTGATGTTTTCCTAGCATCTGAAAACAAAGCTGACCACGCCTGGATCATATCCGAAATGAGGATATCCGCGATCGATATGGAGTTTCACCGATCGTGGAAAAATTACGAAAGAGTCGTGGTATGATCATGTAATTCGCGCTAAGGAGAATCCATTTACCAAAATGGGTCTGAACAACAAAGTTAATGGTAACCGAACGAAAGGAAAGTATTATAATCTAGCATTGGCGGTAGTCTTCAATCCAATGAAATGTAGGCAAAGACCATGAGGACAGAGCTACATAAATGCATAGGAATTACCTCAGCGTCAATAGAAGGAGTGCCTGCGTTTATGGTGGCCTCTGATATGCCGGCATTTCATTGTCTACGAAAATGTTCGCTACCTACAGATGAAAGGGGAATTAATTATTATTCGCCAATTCGTTTCTGTGATTGTAACAAAGTTTTTGGCGAACGTCAAATGACACTTTCTGACTGATCTGTGGGGCCCTGGGTATCAAGTTTTTATATGCTGAATCACAAGGTTTGGAAATTTTCAGAAATTTCATGGTGGACAAATTACAAAAAATTGTTGCAATATTCAAACTACAAATACCAAACATAAACGTTCGAACCGCACTCCAAATTAGCTTTTTGCTCTTCAACCATTTTTCGAGTTCCCTGTTTGGCCAAAAACATCCCCAAGCCCTACAATCACATGATAAGCCGTTTTAATTAATTTTAAAATATGATTTCAGCTGCTCTCTCGAATTCCAGCTATTTGTGTTCCGCACTATGTTCAATATTAAAAAGCGCATATGTTAGTGAGCTGCTCAGATTGTTTGATATTACGTGGCAATGTTGGAAGTTTGTTCGGAATTTCATTATATCCTTTGGCATTACCCACGGAGAACGTTGGTGCAATGAATAGTTTGCGTGCGCTCTTATTCAGTGACTATTGTTGCAAACTCATTCAGATTCTTTATGCCGAACTTCTGGAGACAACAAAAGTCAAGATTTTGAAAGTCATTTCGAATATGTATGTTGGTTGAATAGTAACTTTTGCAGGCTTTTCCGTGAAGCCATGAAAGTTAGGATCTAGGAGAAAACGGAACTTTTAAAAGTTTGCTAATTGGTTGAAATGTAAGTGAACATTCTTAAGAGAAAAAACCAAAGGAATCTGGTTTCTGAAGAAAATTAATTATTGCTGATGACTTTTAGTTTTTTTAAGTGCTGACATTTTAAGAATAATTATTCTGCAGAAAAGTTAATGAAGCAGTCAATCAGGCCGGGGTTTATATAACCATGGGCTGCCTGCCTCCAGACTCCTTGGAGCCGTTTATCATGCACCCGGAAGGGGTAGTATCACACCTTCATGACGACGTTCCAGGCAGACTCTTTTTTTAGGACGATTTACATCCATAGAATAAAAGTTCTAGCTTCCTGTAGCTTCCACATTTCTGAGTTCCTCAAGCGTGATTGATACTGACACTAAACGCATAAATGTCATAGCCACATCTTTTGTTCAGTCTAACATTCGAATTGAGATTATGCGGTCTAAAACGAATTGGAACTCATGCTATCATATACAGACTCGAAGGTGAAACTGTTGATTAAATGTATATCTAAGGTTAATGACGACGTTAATGAAACCCGAAGAGCGGGAGGCATGTCACGTTTTGCATCAGTGATTTTTGAAAAGGGAAAAGAGGTCCATTACTTTAGAAACATTTCAAAGGTTACGACGTCCAATAGTTGTGGATCTCAATGTCAAAAGTAATGTCACATCTTATATGATAGAGTAGCACCAAGGATATTGCAAGGTGCAGATTTAAGTTATTTTGTTGCTGATAACAGTGATTACTGGAAAGTGTCTAACATCATCATCAACGGCGCAATAACCGGTATCCGGCCTAGGCCTGCCTTAACAAGGGACTCCAGACATTCCGGTTATGCGTCGACGTCCACCAATTCGATATCCCTAAAAGCTCTCTGGCATCCTGACCAGCGTGCCCGCTCCATCTCAGGCAGGGTCTGCCTCGTCTTTTTTTTCTACCATAGATGTTGCCCTTATAAACTTTCCGGACTGGATCATCCTCATCTATACGGATTAAATGCCCCGCCCACCGTAACCTATTGAGCCGGATTTTATCCACTACCGGACGGTCATGATATCGCTCATAGATTTCGTCGTTATGTAGGTACGGAATCGTCCATCCTCATGTAGGGGGCCAAAAAATCTTCGGAGGATTCTTCTCTCGAACGCGGCCAACAGTTCGCAATTTTTTTTGCTAAGAATCCAAGTCTCCGAGGAATACATGAGGACTAGCAAGTTCATTGTCTTGTACAGTAAGAGCTTTGACCTTATGGTGAGACATTTTGAGCGGAACAGTTTTTGTAAGCTAAAATAGACTCTGTTGGCAGCCAACAACCGTGCGCGGATTTCATCGTCGTAGCTGCTCTTGGTTGTGAATTTCGACCCTAGATACGAAAAATTATCACCGGTCTCAAAATTGTATTCTCCTATCTTTATTCTACCTGTTTGACCAGTGCGGTTTGACGTTGCGACCATATACTTTGTCTTGCCTTCATTGACTTGCAGCCCAAAATCTGGCGCCGCCTGCTCGATCTGTATGAAGGCAGTTTATACATCTCGGGTCGTTCTTCCCATGATTTTGATATCGTCATTGCATTGCATTTACCTCAGCATCACGGATCACTTTCTCGAGGGCCAGATTAAAGAGGACGCATGACAGTGCAACCCTTTGTCGTCGACCGTGGTTGATGTCGAATGGTCTTGAAAGTGATCCTGTTGCTTTTACCTGGCCTAGCACATTGGTCAGGGTCAGCCTAGTCAGTCTTACCAATTTTGTTGGGATAACAAATTCTCTCATGGCCGTGTGCAGTTCTACTCTGGCTAAGCTCCAGACCTGTTATTTCTCCCGGGCTTCCTTTTTCCGTCTGTGAAGCCACTTCTCCGCTCGCCGGAGTTCGTGATAAGTCTCCGCGCGTGCCCCCGTCCTTTGAGAATGCAACATTACTCGGTTTGCAGCATTCTTCCGTTCCGTTGCTTGCTTACATTCATCGTTAAACCAGCCGTTCCGACTTTTCTTGCGGCTGAGGCCAAGTATCTTTGTGGCCGTATTTATGATAACGTTCTTCAGGTGATTATGAATATCATTTGTTGATGCTACATCTCCCGGATCTCTGTTGGCTGCTGTTATTGCGGCATCCGTTTCCATCTTATAGGTGTTGCGGAGGGCTGTGTTGCATGGTTTGCTGTTATTCAAGCTCGGAGCGCCACGCCAACGAGGTAGTGATCCGAGTGAATATTGGCCTCCTATATATGCTTACATTCATTAAGGCTGAGAGGTGACGGCATTCGATCAACACGTGGTCAATTTGGTTGAAAGTGGTACGGCCTGGAGAGGCCCAGGTACGTTTGTTGACCGCTTTCCACGCAAACCAGGTACTCCCAACAACCATTTCGTGTAACACACCTAATGGAATAATCCGCAGTCCATTATGATTTGTATTTTGATGTAAGCTATGAGAGCGAAAGTATCACTTGAATACGGGCTCCGTCCCTACTTGGCTGTTAAAATCCCCAAGTATGATTTTGATATTATATCTGGGGCAGGCTTCAAGGGTTCGTTCTACTGCCTCGTAGAAGGTATCCTTCTCCGACTTTGTAGTCTCCCCTGTAGGGGGCGTGAACGTTAATGAGGCTTGTATTTCTAAATTTTCCTTGTAAGCACAGAGTGCATAGCTGTTCGCTTATGTTTTCAAAGCCGATAACAGCAGATTTTATTTTTTGGCTGACTAAGAAACCTACTCCGAGCACATGGTTTACTAGACGGCCACTATAATATATGGTGTAGCGACTCTTCTCCAGAAAACCGGTTCCTGTCCAACGCATCTCTTGTAACGCTGTTACATCAGCATGATATTGGAACAGGTATCGGCTATCTGTTTAGCAGCTTCATCTCTGTGTAGGGAGCGCATGTTTCATGAGAAAATGCGCAAATCGTTGTTCCTTTGCCGTTGCCGGGTTTGTCGTTGTATTATCCGTCCAGTCCGAGGCTCCTGTTGTGGCTGCGTAACATTAGTTTTCGATGTAGGGTTGTCTGCCCTACCCAACCCCCAACCTGGAGGATCAGTTGGTACAGTTTGTCCCGTTTTTAGGCGCGGGAGACTCGCCTTCATCCTTCATCGTCTGCAGCTCTTCGATAAGAAAGAACTCGCAGCGGCCACCACGTGGAGGTGGAGATAAGGTTTGGTAGTAAAACTGTTGGTGTTGGTTCAGCAGGCGTTTCCCAGGTTTTATGCTCCATCGTGGGTACCAATCCACTGACCAATCCTTTGACCAGTGGGAAGTATCTATCGGACATACAAAATAAATAGAAGTTACAATCTGTTGTCCAAATCCAAATCATCGATCTTTTCTGAGTAGCAATCAGATATAGGAGAGAAATTCTGCACGTACAGCTTTAAGGGATAACAGAAATTATGGTGGCTCCGTAGCTGAAACATCCCATCTCAGGTCCAACCTTTGCCTCCATTCAAGATCCAGTATATCATAAGACTCCCGAGGTTGCCTGATTCATAAGTTACCCGTCGCCGCGGCCTTAGAAAAGTTTTGAAAGGAGTTATAAACCAACGAGTGCTATCTGCTGTCGGAAAATTTGGTTTCCGTCTTTAAAATTTCAATGAATACTAAAAGTGGCCGTCCACGTTGTTCAAATTGCGTCCGTGTGGTTTTAAGAACTAGCTCTATGCAATGGCAAATTGTTTGGTAGAAAATCTTTCGATTAAAGTATCAATGGCCCGTTGTGGGTGAATCTTGAATAGATATGTCTTATTATTGGAGGTTTAGTTACTGAACTAAATCCAATCAATTTTGTCTTATGCTATTAGTGGAACTCGTTCAGAATATGAATCGATTCGTGCATAAATGCAAGGCAACAGGTCGGAACTCCTGCCAGACCAGGTGCTGTCACTTCAAATTTTTCTCAGAACAAATTGTTTCGTTTCATAAAATGGAATTATAATACAAGCGTTCGTCAACAGTGGGAGAGGATCCTCTTTATATCAGAGATTCATCTCACGGACAAATATAATTTTATACAGTTCTACCATGTGGTGTTCTCATTAAAAAATCGCATAAAGCTAAGAACTCTGTGCAAGCTACATCTGCATAGATGCTTAGTCGAATGGGATGATTTTTACACAGTTTTTGCTGCATACCGCCTTTTGAAAGGTTCCGCCCATGTGGGTAATTTGTAAGTTTTTCAACACGTTCAGTAGAAGATTTCAGACTTCAATGCCAAACGACAGCTGAGACGTGAATAGCAACAGTTTAGCATGAAATAATTTGTATATCCCGACGGTGTCACCGAGGATGGGATTCTTCCTCGCGTTAGCACCGTTGAACCCTCTTTGAGGCAATAGCTAATTAAGAATTTCATCGGCACACGCGTCAAATACCCTCATAAGTGTTGATGAGAAGACGAAAGACGCAGATAAGAGACGATACAGGAAGAAATTGTTTCAATTTCATTGCGGGTTATGCCATGCAAAGGAAGTTACTATTCCAGGATGTTTTTCCCATAACTGGGAGGAGGAGTGCAAGCTTCTTCGAAAATCGTGGGGGTAGCTGGGGCACGGCGGGTGACGTCCTATCATTACCATATTGAGCTCCCTTAGGCAACCCTCTAGCCTTGACTTTTACACTGCGCCCCTTTGCCGGGATTATCGCAAACTGAATTCGGCATCCGATAAGTACCTCATTACGTACATACACGATTTATCATGGTTTCCCAATGGTGTTTTATCTGTGCTACGATTGATATACCTGTATCCAATCAACAGATGCTGATGCCTCCTGAAAAATTTCACAAATTTAGGTATTTAAGTGGTTTGGTTTGTTGGATAACTCATTTTTAGATTAAGAAATGTTGTTCAGATATATAAACCTTTCTACGGAGCAGGTAAACCTCAAACCCTCTGGACGACTTCCTCAACGGTGCTAAGAAGAAGGATGAAAGCTCGGTCGTCTGAACGCTAGACTACGGGGAGGTTTTGTCATGCAACAAGTGAGCTTTTCACGTAGGTCCTTTATATCACACAGGAGCAGATTTCCCCTTCTCATCACTAGCGGTGCATTAGTCGAGTCATCGGAGAAGTACTGTTCCATCGAAACATTGGCGGGCTTTCGATTTTTTTTTCTAAAAAGTGGCTCCCAAGCAGCAATTCTACATTATTTGCCAATCTTCGAGGTTCTATGTTACATATTTCCAATTCATAGTCCACGTTCATTCTCTTATTGCACATATAACTACGAACCACTCGTTTCTGCCTGCTGGTAAAAATGAGCTAAATCCTTTGCTCACTGGCAGTGTCAGCCTAGTCAGTCTTATCAATTTCGTCGGGATACCAAATTCTCCCATGGCCATGTACAGTTTTACCCTGGCTATGCTATCATAACCGGCTTTAACGTCGATGAAGAGATGGTGGAACTGTCCATAATCCAAGAGTTTCTCCATCGCTTGCCGCACAGAGGAAATCTTTCTTGGCTCGATCTAATTCCTGCAGCTTTTCTTGTATCGCATAACGTGTATCGCACTCCAATTTCAATATCTTCTCCACATCCCATAAGGAATTGCATTAAGTGGTAGCTCAACTCACTATGCTACCACTCAAAGTGTTTCAATACACGGGATCAGTACATGGGTTCAGCGGCCTTTCTCAGAATTATCCCACCGTTGCAGCCATCTCCTGGACAGCTCCTTCCTAGTGGCCTTTCGAAAGGCCGCAGTCACTTCGGCCGGATTCACCCTCCTCCACCGGTGAAGACAGTGTGCCTCATTCGCTAGAAGATTCATACTGTCCTATATGCACTGTACACCCTCAGCGCGATTGGCCGGTATGACGAACTTACCCTTCCCTGGTTCACTGTATTATCCAGTGCGCACGTCCAGGCAGAAACCACGTATAGTGGGATAGATTTCACCACCCCTGCAATAAGCAGCCGGCGACTAGATTTTGGCCTCCAATATTTGGTATCATCCTTACTAGAGATGCGTTAGCCTTTTCTACCTTTTCGCGCGCATAATCCAGGTGCCCCTCGAAGTTCAATTTGGCATCGATCATTACCCCCAGACACCTAATGATCGATTTTAAAATGACCTTGTGATTACCAACCCGGATTTTAACAGTATTGTTTTTCTTGCGGTTGGTAATAAGGACCGCCTCCGTGTTATCTTCCGCCAGGCCCAGTTTAACCATTTAGAGCCATGCCAGTTCCACGTCCTAGTAGTATTTCGCAACAACTGCCACCCCCAGATCGTCTGCGAAACCAATCAATGTTGCCTCCTTTGGCACGCGAAGGCCGAGCACTCCGTCATATACACTATTCCACACAGGGGCCAAGTACGAAAACTTGGGGAACACTGCTGTTACAATATATTCCTTCGGCTCGTTGTTCGTCTCGTATCAAAGAAGTCTCTCCGAAAGGTAACTCTCGACTATCTGAACTAAGTTACCAGGGACACCCAGCTTATTAATCCAACCGGAGTTGACTGAGTTAAAGGCATTCTTGACGCCCAGTGCCGCCATGCTTAATTCAAATGTACTTATGAGCCATGCGGGCTTGATTTCGGCAGCCAACTTAACGGCTCTGCTCGGAATCCTATCCAATCTCGGAGTCTTATTAGCCCCAATTCGTCCACAAATCCCTCGTATTTCCTCCTCGGTCATGCCGAGGAAGATATCCTGTTGCGGTTGTTCGTTGAGGTAGATTTTCTCCCTGTTGGGGAAAAGGATTGCGATTATTTTGAACAAGAGTCGCGGGCACGCCACTTGAGGTGAGGGGCAGCGCCCCACGTGTTCGTATTTGCCTCAAGGCAATTTCGATGTTGTGGCTTCCGTTTTGTCTTTCGACAAAACCTCCTCGCACGCAGACTGGATGCTCTCAACAGCGCGATTTTTTTTGTTCCACCAGTAGTTTGGTTTCCCACTGTTGTGGAATTTCTGACGCGGGATTATAAATGGCATGCCTCAATTACCCGCTGACATAGCTGGTTCAGTTTTTCCGATGCCGTCCCGTTCGGATCGCGATCTCTTTCTCAAACCGCCAGGATAGTTTCTTCCACAAAAGCTCCAATGGACAGCCAGCTATCCTGGTTTCCCGCTTCTGTAGCTTACTCGACCGCAACCTCCCCCGCTCCCGATGCCGGGGAAGATAGCCTGGTGGGCACAGCGGGTGTAGTGTTCACTCCAATGGCAGACCATCTCTCTCGTCGATGTGCATTGAGCCGCGGATGGTGGGCATGTATCCGGCATTGGCAAGTACGATGTTCAGTTCGACGAAGGTTTCAAACAGGATTTGGCCCGTGGTATTTGCCACTCGAATTCTCCAAGGGAATTGGACAGAGGCCATTCTGTTGCCGAAGTTGGAAGTAATGCTTTCCGTAAGACTGGGATTTTTCGATTCGTGGTATCAACAAGTCTGATATTCAACAAAGGCTCAAAGCTTAAAGCCTTCGTATTGCATATGTGGTAATTATTCACCCGTCAGGGCCTTTGCGATAAGGGATAGGTGTGGATATAAATTGTCTTTTAATATTTTCATGCCCATTTATCAACCCTTACATCTTAATTGAAATTCATATATTCATAAAGAGTGAAGTAAATTGAAAAGATATCCATATCTTAATCTAAATGAAGTGACCTTAAAAGAGTAGTTACCATTAACTATGCCCCTAAGTTCATCACGTAACCCGACAATATATACTTGACCACAATTACCCAACTATCAAGTGCTTATAATACCATATCATTGCCTGATCCGTGAAGTACTGTGATTACAACCCGAATCACCTATAATTAAACCTAATTGGTAGTGAAGTATCTCCACCCTCGAACAGTAGATGCCTTGGACAGCTTTAATGTTTCACTTAATGCACATGTTCATGCAATAAGTAATCCTCCTTAAATGAATTCAGAGTGAAACTAGGTGGAGGATGAGCACAGGGGATAATTCGCCAGACGTCTTTGTTTTAGCCTAATCCAATACTTTTCCCATAACTTTTATTGATGGATGAGAAGAATACAGACCCCATCCTTTTCCAAGTCATCGCAGTATTGAATGGAAGACGCTGCTTCATCCTGAAGATGTGAAACGTTTTTATTAAATTTGACGTCAACTTATGGCAAAATGAGAGGAACACTTAAGCACGTACCACGCCCTCATGTGCATACATAAGTACACAAACCATTAGAAAGGTCCTTTTCGCAAATTTCTTCTGCCAATAAAAGCAACCTTGAAGTAAAGCCTGTCTGGAATACTCGTAGGTAAATAATGTTCAGACAAACTACTCGTAAGCCTTCGTTTAAGGATATTTATTATTCATTGACTCGTAATGTCTAGGATAGTTTACCCGGTAGAGCAGTTACCTAGCTTTCTGGGGCTTCCTCGGTGGTTCGGTGGAAGCATGCAAATGACTTCAATTTGTTAAATGAGAATACTGAACGATAGAAGGATTACTTTTGAGGAACGAATTGGTTTTAAATAGCGAAGGTTGTTGGAAGCTTTTCCCGGGATTCTTTCTGGTTTTGGTTACGGTGACAGGACTTGGGTTTTGTGTTATTGGCATTATACCCTTCGCAACAACTTTGCAAGAAGTATTATTGATTTCTTGCTGCTTTCCAAAATAACCTTCAGTAGCTAGGGAAGGAATATCCGGATCGCTAAATCATTATGGGGACTTTCCGTGAAGCTAACTATGTAGTGTTCTGAAAACCTGCGGGTTTTGGAAATATTCAAGCAGGCTCTGCAGAAGTGGAATTCATTATTACCAAACGACTGACTTTAGTTTGAAGGTAGTGGATCCTATCGTCTTGGAGAATTATATCCTTTCCGAGGAAAATGTGTATGAGCTAATCTTACTTTTAATAAAATGTTACAGATATAGGGACGCGGTCGAAAAGCACCTTTCCTAATCCAGGGTGCTATGCGAACCATGGCTGTTAGGTAGGCTACATTTGGGGGTAACTTACTATATTCAAACTGGACCTCGGTGATGCTTATTTATTCACCACTGCTCGGGGCAGTATCACGTGGATCTCTTTCCCCTTGAAAAAAATAGAAATAAATAAGCGAGACATTATAATGAACGCAATCTAGTACATCCGGTGGAGGCACATCTCCGCGACACTGCAACTAGGTGTACAAGCACGGAGTTGAGAAATCAGTTATCAGAAGGTGGAGACATGTAAGAGTACGTTTGAAATTGGTGATTTAGATGCCAAGAAAAAAACAGGTTTCCGTGCCGCAGGAGCCAAGTTTCGTTTGCGTTATCTGAACCAAAGCCTGAAACTAAAAGAATCCCTCTAGGAGGATCAAAAGAGGCTTGAGCTTTCATTAGCTGAATGCAAGAGGAGAATGTTTCAAAAAGGCCCAATTCCGAGCCCCGAAGTAGTTTTTACGAGGGTACTATCGTAACACTCATTGGTCAAAAAGGAAGGAAGCAAAACGAGATACTTTCACGAGCTTCTGTAAGGGCGTCGGACAGGCCACAGGCTATACAAGGTATTGACTAATGGCAGAACCATGCCATTTGTCTGGCTGCCAGAAAAGCAGAAAAAGCGGTCTACCCGGATATAAGGAGATTAGTTCTTTCTTTTTTGCCAAAAGTCCTGTCCAACAATGGAAGGCAATACTTCAAGGCGAGGATGAACAAAGGAAACGGGAGCACAAGAAGCTCGAATAAGATAACATCGAAAACGTTTAGTTAGTTTACAACAATTTTATCGTACTATACGAGTTCCAATTGGCTAATAGTATTCGCCCTTGATAGCCTATTCTACCGTCTTCAAGCTACTTCGAAGATCTCTGCATCTTGAATCAATTGCTGATCCGGATTCTGACGTAGAACCGTGGCGAAATTCACGACAGAATTTTCAAGTTCCCTCAGTAAATTGGCTGCGAACTGCAGAATAAACTCTATCTCGAGAACAGTGACTCTATATATATCATCTGTGAGGTAGACGTTCATGTCCCTCCTTCGAAACGAGAAGATGCTTTCAACATAATTTTGTTCGGTGCTGAGTACGTCACTCATATTCGCAGCAATATTTCTAAGAATAAGGAGGGTGTGGATTGACGGTCCGACGAGGACTGCTGAACTTTTATGCAAACCGATCATGCAGAGGATAGCCCAGACAAATCTACAGCACTTGAAGTTCACCTCGGCTAATCTGCTAGCCTTCCTAGTAGAAGAAGACATCGACATCGCACTAGTAAAAGAGCCTTGGATCGGAGGAGACTGAACCATCGAAGGGCCTTAAGATAAATATAATTTATTCTGGAGCATAAGAAATGCTGATCAGGACAGACATTAGAGCATGTATCCTAGCAAAGAAGGGTTTGCACGCTTTTCTGTGTCTGATCCTGAGTTTTAGAGACCTAGTCGTGGAACAGAGAACATGGTTTACGCCTGATCAGTTCAGCCAAAAGAACTGCAACATTTGACGACCACCATATCAACAATTAGTAATGCAAATTTATCGGTGTGTAATAGGGGTAGGGGTGTCCGAGTAGCTGAGTGGCTAGAGCATAAGGTTGTCGTACGGGATGCGATGGTTGATGTATAGGGTGAAAATGCTTTTATGGTTTGAGGTGTCGAGGTCGCGGGTCTTGGTTTTTAACAATCGTTTTTAAGGGAAACGTAAAAATGGCACAAAAAAAGGTTTCCGACATCAGAGATCTTTCAAAATTTTCAAAATTCGATACATCTACCATCTCTACAGCAAAACAAATCGGGAAACCAGAAGCTAGACGCTTCAGGTATGAAAGGTTTTGTGTATTTCTTTTATAAAGACATTTGAGTATGCATTTGTCCCATTAGCATGTAGCACGTAAAATATGCATATATTATGTGAAAATAGCCAGTTTCAAGTGATATTGACATTTATAGTCTTGAATTTGCAGAGGAGCCACAGCTTTGACCTAGTATAACTTTGTTAATAACAGTGCGATTTTCACCAAATTTGGTGGAATCATGCTCTATACTGTAGCCTACATTACTGCAAAATTTTGTGATTCTAGCGTGAACTTAAGTGGGGTGTTTTCCTGTCAATTACTAAAAATTATGGTAAATACTATTATTAACTTTATTTGAACAGGTATCGGTATGGAAGGTATTTCGGAGCCTAGGCACCGTATAGTGGCAGCTTCCTGATTTTTTTCAGATTTTTCGGTTTGGTAGTTTCTGAGAATGGGTTTGTTATAAAAATGACCACTTTCAACCCCCTGCACTTCCCACCTTTTCAACAAAAGTCAAAACTAAGACCGGATTCGAAAAGTACTAATCGAGACCTTTAATTTGATACCTCACATGACTATATTTGATGAAAAAAAAATGTACACCCCCCTTTTGCATGTATGGGGACCCCCCCTTAAATTCGACCTAGAAGGATGTAACTCACTATATGTGTTAGCGTTCACAGTTCCCAACTTTCTACCAAATTTGGTGTCAATCGCTGTAACCGTCTCCCAGAAAAATTCGTGTGACGGACAGACAGACAGACAGACGGACAGTAAACCGATTTTAATAAGGTTTTGTGTTTACACGAAACCTTAAAAAGGCATTTACCTTGGCGTCATTATAAACTCAAATCTACCTAATATCCCTAACATTAATAAGGATTTACAATATGCAAAAAAAAACCTTCGACCAACTGTTCCTCATACTTTGCTATCATAAGCATACTCAAATGAAAGTCAAAAATTTCTACTATAAGAAGTTAATCCAACCACTTTTAGGTTCATTGTCTGGATCAGAGAGAGAAACTGCTCCTCAAGGCAAGGTAGATCCTCCGCGACTATGCCGACAGTACCGGCAGCACATACCAAACCAAATCGTCTCTCATTCTCGGATACGGGGTAAAATTTCTTGAAAACTCTCTATCATGTCCTGACCTTTTAGTTGCCAAGTGTCTGGGATTGAGCCTAGCGAAAAAGTTGCCTGCGCTGGAACCAACTCTGAGAAATCCTCTTTTTCTATAATAGTCATAACCGCTTTTCAACACAAATGCTTTTTCAATTCTTACGCTCACATCACCTTCTTTCAACAATATATCGGCAATAACGTTTGGGAGTTTTTCTTAAGTTTACTCCAGGTTACCATCTATTTACAGTTATTGGATAAAGCAACGTCGGATAACATGGAGCAGGGTTCCATCATCAGTCGAAACAGTACTGTCGAGGTAGACATATCGATCACCTTCGATGATCTGCCTAGTAGTGCCGAAAGGAAGAGTGCGAGGATGCGAGAGTAAGCACATGCTATCAGCGTAATTTTTTGTTTTTTTTTTGGGAGTAGGGAAGGTGAATGCTTTTACGCATAGAGTGTTGGACTCCTGCAACAGTACGCTGGCGGACTACCAACTAAACACCTCCTTGTCATCAGAGAACCAGCCTGGAACCGTTTGACACATTACTTCGGGCTAGACCTCCTGCTCTCCCGGCTTTGGGAACCTTCAAGTCAGTCAATTTCTTTCACCAACGGGAGGGGAGGGGAAGAAGGGAGTTGTTGTTAGGTCAGGGAACCCCTTACCGTCCGATCCCTCTGCCGTTCGAGTTCAATCTTCTTCGCAATAAGAAGAGCCAGAACATAATGCGCAATACGATTCCAGCTGCCAGCGCTCTTCAGCATCTCTCAGACAATGTTGTCTGGAGAGAGCTTCGCTTTGTCTGCATAGAGCTGCTGATGAAACCGTCCCACTTCTCGCAAAAGAAAAAGATGTGTTCCGCGTCGTCCGCCACTCCTTTGTAGAACACACAATCAGGAGATCGCGCCTTCCCAATCCTGTGCAAGTTAGACTGAAAATCTCCATGCCCACTTAGAAGTTGGGTAAGGAAGTAATCAATCTCACCGTGCTTTCTGTTCAACCATGGGTCTAATTTGTCGATGAGCCCCGCAGCCCACTTGCCCCTTGGCTCATTAAGCCAAGAAAGTTGCCACTCGCTAAAGGTGCGTTGAGGCTCTTCACGGGCAACCACTTCTCTTAAGTTTTCGCCCTTACGGCGATAGATAGCTTTGCGCTCCTTGGCAAGGAGGGCAACGGGGATCACTCCCGCAATCACCATCACAGGCGGTTCGGAGAAGATGCGATAAGCAGACGCCACTCGTAAAGCTCCTCGCCTCTGCACTTGAGCAAGGCGTTTACGATGCACCTCTTTGTCAATGGCATCAGCCCATACCGTGTCCGGATAGCTGAGTGGTTAGAGCACAAGGCTGTCGTACGGAAGGTCGATGTTCAAATCTCACTGGTGGCAGTGGAATTTGTATCGTGATTTGACGTCGGATACCAGTCGACTCAGCTGTGAATGAGTACCTGAGTCAAATCAGGGTAATAATCTCGGGCGAGCGTAATACTGACCACATTGCCTCCTAGTGTACCGTAACGGTCTTGAATGAAGTGCTCTAACACACTTCAAGGCCCTGATTCAACATAGATTGTAGCGCCAACGATTATTATTATTATCATTATTATCAGCCCATACCTCCGCACCATACAGAAGAACTGACTGCGTTGCTCCCATAAGGAGACGTCTCCTAGTTGGTTTAGGGCCCCCTACATTCGGCACTAGCCGACTCAAGGTCACAACTTCAGCTGCAGCTCTGTCGGCTGCTGCTTTGATTTGCTCGAAGAAGCTTATCTTCGAGTCGATCATTAAACCAAGGTATTTAACCGCTGGTTTTGACTCTATAGTCAACTCGCCGATCGATATGGGACGCAGGGTCGGGATTCTCCTTCTGGTCAGGATGACCACTTCGACACCGTTCCGAGCCCGCAATGTGTGCGACGCTCTTACTAGACGCGCCACGATCCCTGCAGAGAACGCAACTCATTGCAGGTCTTCGCTTGAAGACCCACTTGGCCGCATCCCCGGCATGCTGTCCTCCTGTCCGATCCCTTGCAAGCTGCTAACTTGTGTCCATAGTCCAGACACCTGTTGCACTTGGTGCGGACCCTGCATACTACCCATCCGATTTTGATTCTCCCGCTGTTAAGGAGTTTCCTCGCATATTGCTCGGGGCCTTCCACCACGACGAGCTTTTGGCCTCGAGCATTTACAGAGGTGATACCTACTCGGGTGTTGGTTACCTCTGGACATTCACGCTTTATCGTCTCCTCTACATCGGCTTTTTCTGTGAGGCAGTCAAGATCCCGGATTTCTAGAGATCATATGGGCTGTAGGCTGGAAACAAGAGCCTTCTCCCCCAAAAGCCCCTTGACTGCTTCGCAGAACCTACTCTTGTTAGTCGTCTTTGGACTCAGTTCGACAAGAACTTCGCCACTCCTCGTTTTCCGTACGGAAGACACCTCTGCTCCATTGCCTTCGGGTTTCATCCCGTAGCGGATTTCACTAAGGACTTCCGCAAATGACTTGCCTTCCGTCAGCTTAATGAGCAGAGCCGACGGTCTAGTCCTTCTTCACTTCCTCATCTTTCCTTCTCCTGGCGTTTGGTTGGCAGCCTTCCTGTTTTTAGGCAGACGTGTCTGTGGGGGCGTAGTTAGTTGTTTCCTTCTTCCCTTTTTAGCCTTATTTTTTTGGGCCCTGGAAACTATTTGTATAAAGTTTCCTTCAGGCGCGTCGTCCTCTTTCTGCTTTGTTCACAGTTCGCTTCGCAGTGAGCTATCTGCGGTCCGTTTGACGCAAGCAGCGTTCTCAGCGGGGAGTGTGCTCTCCATTCGTCTTTCGCTGCTTTCCACGTTCGGCTATAGAAGCAGATGCGGTCCAGTTCCAGTTCCATCAACTCGTTTTTGATGGCTTTGCTGACATTCCTGTGGTTGCCGACCGCATACGCTTCACCACTGCTGCGCATTTCCTGATGAGCCTTTCCTCTTCGGCTCTGCTTAGGATTAGCTATTCTGACTGAGCTCGCTTCCGGAACCAGGGCACTACAAGGTATTGGAGTTGCCATCTCCGCACAATCAGTCACGCCACTTGATGGTATGTCAGCCCTCGCCGCCGCTTTTGCTGATCGCTGCGGTGAACGATGCATTTTTGTGCTCCGCCAAAACACACTCAGCTCTTCCTCCTTCCCTGTTGTTTCGTCGATTTTTATGTATACTCTCCATGAAAAAGTAACGAGCGCAACGTGTGTAAGGGAGCGGGCCGCAATAGTCAGGAACGGGTATATCCTCGGAGACGCAGTCCCTACCCCACTTCCCTGAGGCCTGACCTACGCTTAGTTGATCCCGGAATTCACGGACCGATCAGCGCTAGCTCAGGGGTCTACTAACAACGGTTCAATGCACACTTCCCGACCAGGGTCCCGAAGGGGCTGGCTGCTGAGACAGTCACAACTACCACCTTGGTAGAGCTACGCTCACATCACCCCGTAGATGCCGACAGAGAGTTGTCGCCGGCTCCGGAGACTTGTAGTGTGTCCCGACGTGTACCGCTCATTCACGGTTCGCTCTTCACCGAGAAGTTTTCCCGAGGCTACTACCTAGGACGCAGGTATACTGCCTACCTAGGGGGTCAGAACTACTTACTCGGGAACCTCGGCGACGTCACACCCCCTAGCGTAAGCGACCCCATCACCTTGAATTACAACGTTGAATTACAACTGAACCTTAACGCTAAGTATTGCTCTTTAATTTATACTAAATTTGGAATGCGACGGAAAGATGCACAGACGCAACTTCAACAATTTAAAGTTAACTTGGCTATCGAATTCAGTATGCGTAATATGAGGCGGGACAGAGGTGAGGCCCGAGAAAACTTTCAGGCTGACTTGCAGAAATGTGTGGAGGTCAAGTAACAATTGTTTATATGGGAAAGCATTGGATCTAAAGGTGATAACTTTAATATAGTCAGTGCAGGATGATACAAATCGAAAAAAAAAACTGTTCTCTATCCATCAAGCCTTTGGGGCGTTCCTTGATATATCATATTTCCGGATTTTTGTGGTCATTGTGTTTACGATAGTCGGAAGCCCTTCCTATTTTCGAACTCAAGACGGGTGCCCTAATTCGAAATCTTAACTAGGGACGACCCTTTCTTCAGAAGATCTCGTACTCCCAGAATATTCGGAAAAGGCGGAGTAGTAGAAGGAAAAGCAGAAGCTGCGATAAACAGTTTCTCATGAAGACCGTCCAGCATCTTTATGCCGCGCGTTGAAAGTAAATACTATTTCGCTTATGTTATGAGGGCTCTTCACATCATTCATAAAACGTAAACCTTCATCGGATGTTATAGGATTGAAAATCGGGCTGGAATACTCCTTTGACCACTTCAGCTGCTCCTTGCTGCGAACAAGGAGTCGATCGTTAAAGCCTTTAATCGGAAGGATTTGCGGATATCTGCAGCCTCTTTCATTAGTATATAGGAAAGAGAACCTTGCTATTTGCGATAAATTCTGCTTCCTTGAGCAGGGCAACCATATTTGGTGTGCTGTATAAATTTAGTAAAAAGTAGAAGTGGGTGGTTAGCTGAACCGTTGTATCTAAGAAAGCAACCTTTCAAATCAAACAATAATTTCGGATCATTTAAGTGCTTGGCCAAAGAGTTTCATAATTAGTGATTTCGATGCCGTTCTGAATATTACTAGTGTAAGACGCTGACAATAGATATCGTGAATCTTGCAGGTTCCTTTTACTAACTACTCTCTAAGGTGCTACGATAGTATCTAGTCTCTCCGTCCATGATTTTCCGCCACTGCTCCCAACTGTAGGGTTTGATTCCCAATTTTGTGGTTTAAGCCGATTTGTGATATATTGGCTGGCTTCCAAGAAAGCAGATCATGAAGACCGTTTTGGTGCTCCAAAAATACTATCTGTGAGAGCCATACTCGCACTTGATATATTTCATTATATTTTCCAAAAAGGATATTATGTGTAGATTTGTAGAAGCTTGCATGAAAAATGTCTACATAAATTCACATTTCTCCGCACTTTCATATTACTCCTCTCGTTACCATCCTTGTTCTATTGATTCTAAGAGTCCTGGCTATAAATCATCACTTTCAAACTAAATCTTTGCACATTGATCACCCCAGGACCATCCTCTGGAAAGTAAACATTCCTGGAAAATATTTGATGTTATTTTTCTAAGAAAAGAAGGAAACGCCAACGTGCAGGCAGCCTGTGTAACGTATACCAATATTTCATGGCTGCCTGAGATTGCTTCCTTCTAAGCAAACGAAATGGTTGTCGAAATCAAATCCAACACATTTGGACGGACAAGAAAAATCAATTGGATTGAAAGGAGATGATTTATTTTTCGATTGAAGGCTGTTTTGTGAAACGGAGGACTTATGAGGATATTAAAGTTTAAGTGCAATATTTAGTTGTGTACTGGAGTACTGGTACCATTTCGATGGGACTTCCACTTTATTCAGCGCTTTCTTAGTCGTGTCCTTATTTTGCAAACTAGTATCATTATATGTATACACGCGTATAGACACATGTTATATTCTACGATTTACTTTAGTCCTTGATTGGAAGTATCTGTTGCTCTTTGCTATACTGGAATGTCTGATAAACCGACACTTAAAGTGACAATGGTTGGTCCTCTACAGAAATTCGTTTAGTATTCGGGCAGAGTTTGATTCAGCAAACAAGAAATACCACCTTGAAATTGAAAAGTTGCAGTTATGAATTTTATCTTCTCTGGGATGAAAAATAAAAAGAGATGAAAAAGGTCCTTTCTATAAGAGCAATTTCGTATATAATACTACTGCAAACTAACCCATCTTAATTTAGGAAGAAGAGTTTTCACAGAATAGTGACCCAAATAGTTCAAAGTATGCCTCCTGCTGACTGTAAAGGAATCAAGCATCTAAGGGGCTGGTAAACCTGATTTGAACCTCGAACTTCCGTTCAACGGCCGAGCGCTATAACCGCTGAACGCGGATATAATTTACACAATCTTTTGATAGAACTGTCAGAGGACAAACACAATTGATAAAGTTCAGACATAGTTGTTATAGTTATAATTAAGAGTTGGAGCGAATTAAAAGTGATGTAAAAGTTGAAGTAGTGAAGCAGGGAAGCTGGTTTTGTGTAAAGATAACTTGGCAACAATTGCGGATCCAAAGTTTTTCTTCAATAAAATAATAGTGGATTTCGCGGTTCAAAGGTTGTTAAGCAACACTTAAAGCAACAAATTGAACGATTTCTCAGCAAGTTTTGCCAAAAAATAGGAGGAGGAATACTCAATAAAATGCTTAAATATTATTTGGAGCTAGATTTGAAATTCGATTCTACAATGGCAAAACTACTTAATGTCTTATCTGTTTTATTTTTGTTTTCCGTTTTTAAGGTTCTGTATAAAACAAACCAGTCCTTTTTGGCTGGGGGAAATAAATCATGGATCTTTATCTAAAATCGAGGATGCATAAGCGGACCTTTACCGACTAAAACCTCCATCTTTTCTTTACACTCTTCCCACGGATCACCTTTCTGGTATTGCTTCGCGAGGCTGTTCAATTCATTAACTGGAAAAGCTGGCTCTACGTTAAGTGGTGTTATATTAGCTTCGGTTCTATGCCTCCGTTCAGCTTCTGCTTCTTTTAGCCATTCACTCCACTGACCAGATTCTCCACCGTTACCGGAGACCCCAGCTCATTCTCGAGGTTTCTTCTTGGGCAATCGAATCTTGGGCAGACAAAGAAAATCTTCTGCTACACTTTCACATCTAGGATAATCGGCTGATTCATCCAAACCGAACCTATAGAAGTACTTTCTGTATCCACCATGTCCGCTTAATAATTGAGTCAAGTCGTAACTCGTCTCGTCATGTTTTCGTGTAGTCCAGATCCTTATGTTCGAAAAGCTCGGTTTCCGTAGGCCCACACGGCAGCCTTTCCCCTCGTACCCGTTTCTCAAATGTGGTGGTGGATGATTTTGTATTTTTGTCACCTACAATAGCAGCATCAATATCCTTTTGAAATATTTTTTGTGATAGCAAGTCCTGAGCAGCTTGGCAGTGACTTAGATTCAACCGGATGACTCCCAATTATGTAAGTTAGTTAACGCAATCCTGCAGGCTGGACACCTGATACTACCTGTTATGTGGTTATAACACGATATTTAATTTCCCTACATAGAAGACATTAAGGGTCCTTGTTGTAGTGATTTTTTCCTCCACATATTCAACACAATTTCGACCTATCGATGGTGCTAGTGCAATCCTTCCCCATGTGTTTTAAGGGAATTCGCTCGCGTAGCCTGCACAAAATCCATCCTGCGCAAACTTTACCCGCAGACAGTGCTTTCATAGCTGACGCAATTGATATAGTAGTAGTCGCTGTCTGCGTGCCGCAGTATGCTCGTCTTAGGCTCTTCACATCCGTTTCCTGTACGTCTTGCAGTTTCAATTGATTTCTGAGTGCTTCGCTGATTTCCAACTTGGTGGTAACATCGTCAATATCTCCGCACTCTATTACAATCATTGGCCGACTAACACCGTCGGTGGCTTGTTCGCCGAGTGAAGCCTCGATTTTTTTTGTAGGTCGTCGTGATATTTCTTCTTCTTAGATTATTCGAATAGTGGTCCTCCTTTCTGGGTTCGCTTAATTTGCATCACATTGTAGTTTAGCGCCTTAAGCGCAGAATCTTCCTTACCCTATATAGAATATCAGCGTAGGACACGCACTCATTTTGCCGTTATCACCTGCTTCTTGGTGGTTTTAACTTATGTCCAGCTTGGGCTCGGATCCTTTTACCTGTCGGCTTCTTTTGCCCAAACACTGGCCAGTGCGTGATGTATAATTGGATCGTCAAAGGCTTCTTTTTCCATCGACGTTTCTTTGGGCAGTGTTCTTCACGGGATTTATTATAGAAATTTCTGATGGCCCGTACCTGGTTTTTGATGGCGTGATGCACATTATTTCTTGGGCTGACGTATTCCATCAGCTGTATAATAAGCGAACCCAGCCTGGTAAACTCCTCCAATTTGGTTTAATTTGCGGCGATCACGCGTCACGTCGTCACATATGAACAGGATTATTTCGTTTTGCCTGGTTCAATTTCTCCTTTTGTTTGGTTGGTCACGTTATCTTTGCTGGAGATTGAGGTCCTCCTTTCAGAGAGGCCGCTGTCAGATTATTTTCATAATATAGTCATGTGTGATAGAAGATAAAAATTTCGAGGTGGGGTGTAATTTTTTTTTTCCAATTTTTGATATGGAGTATCAAATGTAGTTTAGTACTTTCCGAAGCCGATCTTAGTTTTGACATTTCTTGGAAAGGTCAATCATTTCTTTAACGGACCCATTCTCAGAAATCACTTTACTGAAAAATATGAAAGAATCGCGAGGCTGTCATTATATAGTGCCTAGACTCCGAAATACCCTCCATGCCGATATCTGCTCAAATGGAGTTAATTTTATATATATTACTATAATTTTAGGCAATTGGCTGCAAAGTCCCCTTAATTTCATCCACGAACCACAGCTTCGCGGCAACATAAGCTGTAACATAGATCATGATCCTGAAAACATTGGTGGAAATCGAACTATTATTAACAGAGTTATAATAGGTCAAAATATTTGCTTCTTTGCAAATTCAAGACTTTGAATGTCAATATCACGCGAAGTGGATATGCTCACATAATATATGCATGTATTACGTGCTAGGTACTAATGGGACAAATGCACACTCAAATGGCCTTATGAAAGAAATACAAAAAATCTTTCATACCTAAAGCATCCAGCTTCCGGTTTCTTGACCTATTTTTATTTTACGATCTCTTTCTTATAATTTTTGCCGAAGGAGGAGCAATGTAAATATCTGCTATTTAAAAAAAGTAATACAATATATTTCATATTTTGTTTCTGTCGTTTAACTAGATTAAAGGTTAAGAATAATGGACTGAAAGCTGACCACTGGCCAATGAAGATGACTGCGAAACCCGCTGTATCTGTTCAAAAGACTTTCCAGGACCAGAGAATGGGGAGGAGAACCTCATCAATTTTAAGATTTCCCAATGCTAAACATGGTAAAATAGAATCTCCAAGGAGTCTGATCTAGAAGAACTGTCATTCAGACAGCTTTTGAGCAAAATAGTTGAGCTATCCGAGTTTATAGAAAGCAAGCACAACATATATTAATATTTTAAAAATATAATGAAAGCCATTAGGGTCTCTTAGGAAGAAAATAGTTCCGAAAGGCCGTGACTTACTGCCCCAACCGAGTCACAGGCGACCCAACCGACACCAAATCGCACTGACTAAGGCTAAAATTTCTACCTAGGACTTATATTATGTCAAATTATTCACTTTAGTATGATACGATTGAAATCATTCACTTTAAAGCAATAAATGAACCTGGAGCATGTTTATCAGGCATTGTCTTCCAACAAATTAATTAGTGAATATGTACCAATGTGGCATTCGAAAAGAATGATCTACGATGGACCAAATTTCCACGGTCAAAAACTACTGAATAAGTTCAATGTGTTCAATATTGACTCTTCGTCGACTTCCTTTAAGATTATGACAGCATCAGACGAAAAGCACTAAATCGTATCATGAGCGGGTTCCGCCTACCAGAAAAACTGGTACGAATAACTGACAATTGCTAAGATAGAATCCCACATAAAGATGCTTGGCGAGCTAACGCAATGCTTCGAAACAAACTGCGGATTAAAGCGAGGAGATGGACTCCCCCCTGCTTTTTACCCGAGCTCTTGAATATTTTATCCGCAAACTGGAGCTAGGTACCACGGGAACGTTTGCTCTATAAATGTTCGGAGATATGGGGTCCGCTGACAACATAAACGTCATGGCACGTTCATTTCCAGATATCAAGGTAGTATTCCTGCAACTAAATTAAGCAACGCAAGAAGTCGACCTAAGAATTAATGGAAAGAAAACAAAATTCATGATCCAATCAAGAAGCCAGGCGCCAATACGACAATAACTAACAATGCGCCAATTTAAGGGGATTATCTCGTGTGCCGGATCAGCGGAATCGAATTTTTTTTGGAGACGGGTGTATAAATTGCTCTGAATTTCAATAAGCAACTATGTGATCGGGCTGGAAAAATTACTATGCACGCTCAAGATATAATAAATCTATGGTGAAAAATTCGTATTTGTATCTTTATAAAGTTCTTCACAACAAAATTCTAAAAAAGGCCAAAAAAAAACGGACTTCACACGGGATGAGGCCCTTACTTTTGAAAATGTGGACGACTTTGTGCACCTACGAGCGCGATGAATAATAATGACCAACAAATCAGACAAGTCAGTCTTACGGATAATGAAAAACGGGTGATACGGGTGTATAGGAAAAATAAGGTACGCAGGCGTTAGAGAAGTCCATCGAAACACTTTCAAACTTAAAGTTCTACGTCGACTACTTAACAATAATAAGCGTTGACATAACATTCCATACTGGATCAGGGCCTTGAAGTGTGTTAGAGCACTTCATTTAAGACCCTAACGGTACACTACAGGGTTACAGTACCCTGTAGGAAGCAATGTGGTCAGCATTGTCCTCGTCCGAGATTATTACCCTGATTTGACTCAGGCACTCATTCACAGCTGAGTCGACTGGTATCCGACGTCATATCACGATACAAATCCCACTGCGACCAGTGAGATTTGAACCGCGACCTTCCGTGCGATAGCCTTGTGCTCTAACCATGTCTGTCGAATACTTGGACGGGTAAAAGATGCAGCTGGCTGGCGAATTAGAGACAAACATGAATTGTACCAGCTCAATAACGACCCAACAGCATCGGTGGCGGTAAAACTACGAAAATTGTAGTGGCCCGGTCACGGAGAATGGCTGCACGACAAGCAAATACCTAACAAGGCATTTAAAGGCACATCCGAAGGACGCCATCCAGTGGGAAAGCCACGCAGAGAAGACTCAGTGGACGAGGTCAGTAAAAAGCTGCTGAAGATTTCTAACTAGAGGACGCGAGGAAATGATCGAGATGGCTTGAGGAACTTTGCCTTTTTTGGACTGTCGCTCAATTGAAGAAGACGGGGATGTTACCCACTGCATGCATGGGGGTTCGAATCAATAGGTGCAGCCGTTTCTGAGAAATGCGAATGTGGCAGACGGATTGACGGACAGACTTAAGAAGAGTTGCCAGATTTCCGATCAGGCGCGGCCCTTCCTGGCGGATAGGAGTATACCTATCGATGTATAAATATATGTTCGTGCACCTTCTTTTCGAACTGTACATGGGTTAGTGTTTTCTCATTTCTTTTGAGTGGACCAAAATGGCTATGGAAAGGGTATACCAAGACCACGAAACCAGTATGGAAGACGTGAGAAGCAGTGAACTTAGGGTGCAGGAACTCGCAACCCTAGTATCGGCGGCTTTTGGGAGTGAGCTCCTAGTCGTCGATATTCTTCTGCTGCAGTACCTGGCTCGGGGGTGGACAACTTGACCATGGCATCATTTTTACTGCCTTGAAGGAAAGTTCGGTAAACCAATGATTCTATCAAAATGGTTACTGGTTTGAGGAATGCATTCAGTTCGGCCGATTGGAATTTTACAAGGACGTCTTCGCGACAATTGGTGTTTCCGGTCATATCGCTGCAATTGTTGATAGCTACTTGAAAGAACGGAGTCTTAAGTGTGATACCGATCATGGTGCTAAGTAGTACACTATTTCTGCGGGCGTCCTACAGGGCTCCGTTCAGGACTCACTTCACCAGTCGAATCTATGATCCATACGCCATCGTGACGGTTTCTATTAGATTTATTTTCTGGTAATATGATCTTCCTCTCCCCAGCTTCTGCATAGATCGGATGGATCAAGGTCACTCAATCATGCCTTTCCGAAGTGCCCAAATATGTGTCACCTCTTAAGTAAGATATGTTCTCTTAAATGGCAGGTTACCCATTTAACCGCCAACAATTTCTGCGCTGGTACTCGCAATGTGGCCGCTTGAGTACCACCACCGAAGAAGGCATTGCGGTAAAGCGTTATCAACGACTGGGATACTGCTTGCTCACTCCCAGAAGGGTTCTGAGCGTCTGCATCGTGAGGTCCTCCTTCTCAAGTCTTCCATGGTAGTTCGTGATCTGGGTCGGTTGCAATTATTGATAGCTGCTTGCGAGAAGAGATGCTCTAGTTTGATATCGGCAATGGAGCCTAGGGGTACATTGTTTACACGAGTGTCCCATGGGGTTCCGCTCAGGCACCCCTGTGGAACATTGTGTACAATGATGTACTTAACTTTCCGGTTCGTACGTAGGTCACGCTGGTGGATTCACCGGCGACATAGCACTGATTGAAGTCTTAAGGCATATTGAAAATGCTGAATTATACTCTAGTGACGAAATCAGTGTTCTTAAGGTTTACTTAGAGAACGAAGTGGCCCTCATCATCGGAAAAGAAATTATGAGCCAATAAGAATTGGAAATCATATTATTACTTCTAAACCAGCCATCAAATACTTAGGAATGATGATAGGTGCAAAGCCCAATTTTAAGCAGCATATAGACTATACTTTCGAAAAAGCCTCACCACGAATATGATTCTAAGGAGAATAATGCCAATCGTAGGAGGACCCGGCATAATTCCAGGCTGCTCAGAGCCAAGATGGTGAGTTCCACATTGCTATATTAGACAATGCACCTGTGGTGGTGTATTAAGTGAGTAGTAAGACCACACTTTGACGGGTCCAGGAAAGTAACATTTGAAGAGTGCCACTTCTTAAAAGCAGACAATGAATCGATTTTAAAAAGGTTTTGTTTTTAACAAAAAATCCCACATACTGGTGAACTCAAACCAGAGCCTTTTGTCAATTTCGACCTACTTACACCCATTTACTATACTACACGGTTTTGTTTACCACGCAACATAACAAGTTATCAAAGTGTACTTTTAATTGCCATCTATTGATGGGAGGGAATTATACCAAGAGCGATAAAAACTTGTGTCTTTCGCACCGTCAGAAAGTTATAGCTCTTCAATTTAAAGTTTTTAAGGTTTTATCTAAAACAAAACCTTATTAAAATCAATTCACTGTCTGTCTGTCACACGCATTTCTCTTCAAAACGGCTAAATCGATCCGAACAAAATTTGGGGGACAGATGGGGACTATGAAATCCCACGCATACAGCGAGTAGCATAAATTTAAGTGGAGTTTAAAAGGGGGGCTCCCCATACATGCAAAGGGGGGATTCAAAAAATGTTTCACCGGATATAGTCGTGTAGGGCATCAAATGAAAGGTCTCGATTAGTACTTTCCGCAACTGATATTAGTTTAGTCGGGAATTGCAAATTGCGCGTGTGAGGAGTCAAAATGTACGCACACCAGAACTGAGCGATTTAAATATTTCGAGTTATTGCTAATGTTAATGCCATCAACCAATGGAGCACTGCGTTATGCTCCTCACATAGGGAAGCACAAAACATTTTGTACCTGAAGCGTCAAGCTTCCGATTTCCCGACTTGTTTTAGTATCATTATCGTCAATTCGAACTTTTCCCCTGAAGTAGAGGCGATGGGGAGGATATGTAGAAGGAAGAGACAGGTCCCGTCTTTCTAATCCGCTTAAAAACCGCAGTCGTCACCCTGCTCCACCCATAAAAAGCTACACCCTCGAAGTGGAGCTGCTTACATGTCAAATTTTAATGTAGAACAACATTCCTACTGAGGCCTCCTAAAGGCAGACATCAAGGGAGAAGCGGAATGTCCTCTCTTTCCAATCCCGTTGAAAAATCGCGGTGGTCACCACCTTTTTAAAATGTATGGCGCTTGAAGTAGGAGGGCATCGGGTTGATAGCGTCATCTGCCAGCCCCACCTCGGAGGTGAAGGGGAAAAAGGGGCAAGTAGGAGGAACGAAATGGTCTACTCTTTGTTACATCGTTGGTAGACTGTGGCGGTGGGGCAATTATCGTCGCAATGTTCAAGGTGGGTGTCTCCTGCGATCGCCTAGCGCTCAAATTGCCACCATAAACTCTAACAATACGCAAAAAGCCTCTTTTTAAGGGGTAGTGACCACTATGGAGTTTTAGCAGGAGTAGAACGGCGAGACCTTTTTCTTCCTACTACATATCCTCTTTATTGTCTCCCTTTCTGAGGATGGTATTGACAAATCCAGCTTTACCATGATGGCAGCAAAATACCGCCCCCTGTTAAATGCCACATATTTTTAAAGGGGACGGGACTATTGTGAGTTTTGAATGAAATTTGAGAGATGGGAACTTCAGCTTCTCTCTTGGAATTTTTTACCTCTGCAGAAGTAGGGTTCAAAATTAAACCATAAAGTTTTGACATGAAATTAACCCCAATTTGAGGCGGTGGCTTTTGATGGGGGTGCGTGGCGGTGTGTCCGTCGTAATTCTTTAATGCGATTAGAAAAAAGAGACCTATTTCTTTCTTCCACATATCCTCTCCTTCTCATGGGGTAGGGTTGAAAATTCGAATTTGAGCATGATAAAAAACTCCATTGGTGAAGCTATAACTTTTTGAAGAGGTGACCGCCACATGTTTTCATCTGCTCCTCCATAAACTCGGGTTGAAAATTCCATCCTTGCCATTAATAGTGTTAGGCTATTTGTATTTGATTGCTTTTTACCATCCAATTTCGTTGGATGTGTTTGTCTTTTCAGTATTAACTTATGTAAAGTAACAATTGTGTTTGCCTGAGCCACTTGTATCTACCGTGGAGAGTTTACATGTTACAAAATCATTATCTAATGATGTTCGAAATAAGCAGAGTGGTATCCTCGAAGCTTCATACATAAAAGATCCATAATACAGCCCAGTTTAGATAATTCGATATTTTACAACAATAAATCACTAAGTTACCAGTGAGTTCATTTTTCTTTGGAGTCTTGATTACGATTATGTGATTTGATGCAATATCTAGAGTGTATAGTATCAATGCCGGGCAGCAAAAAAATAATCCGTGACCTTCCACTTTCATTTATGTACATCGACAGATTTGTGTTCAGTTTGCAGCGCTTCCGTTAATTAGTGGAAGATTTCCTCCCATCCTTTGCAATTCTTGAAGGAAATGTTATTCAACTCCCATTTTGAGATTTTACTCCTCTACATTGTGTTTAATAATTTAGAGAAACAATTACGGAGGTGTGTTCTGTGGTTTCACAATATGAAACTGTTGAGTTGTTGCCCAGAGAATGGCACCTCAGAATCTCATTAACATTTTCTTTACTTGATCTTTAATGGAATCTTTAACGTTCTTCCTCATGATCTATGCAAGACGTTCAACACTCGACGTAATGTGATTTCCAACTTTTCGCTCCGCACACAAATATTGAATAAAAGATATCATCAAACATGAATGATGTTATGGCGTGCAGAACTTCTTCGAACAAGAAAATAAATTCCATATGGTCGACCGACAAGTGTGTAGCGAACTTAATACAATGGAAATGCAATCTTGGAGCACCCAGGGACGAAGGAGCGACTCAACGTAATGAAATTGCAAAGCATGTTCTGTATTCTGTCACGTACGACGCATATGGTTGTTTTCGACTCCGGAAATCATTCCAATTGAGCGAGCAGAATAATTGAATCAATCAGGATATTGTTAATTGAGGCGAAAGCGTGAATTGTTCTCAACAAAGATTTTGCGGTTGGGTGTCCTGCACTAATAGACTGACAGTGACAGGATGGTCCTTGTCAAGTTAAACTTGAATGAGTCCCTTCGACTATACTCGTATGTCTCCAAGATAAAACTCATAGGATGAATTCAAAAGTTGATAAAATGTTAACATGTCCATATCTCTGCTAATGGAGTAACACCAAATTGGATGAAGCAGGGCCAGTTTCAGTAGTGCTTTTCAGGGTAGTTAGACTCATAAGGAAATTGGGAGAAATAACGATATAAATTGAGTTGGCGGTGATCTTTCGGAATGTGGTTTGTCTGTTTAAGACATACAACTTCGGAATAAATGAGCATCGCAGAATCCTTGATGGAGTTTAAATTTTAGTTGAAAATGTCCAATTTGAAAGCCTCAGGATACCACGCTTGGGTATAAACCTCAAACGCCGCACCTCATTGAACATGTAAGGTAGGAGAGATCTATTTGAGATGTCGTCGTGGATTTTCTCCCTCAATCGGGGCACTCGAATTCAAAGTTTTAATTTCCAATTCACGCCATTGATCTTTAATTGTGTTCGCGCGAGTCCCATGTTTGCTAGTTCTCAGGTTCCGTCGCAGACGCCCGCATCGGTTAAGGAAACGTGAATTTTTTTGCAAGGACACGTGAGGGACTGAAGTATTCAAGCTGGTAATTGTAAATTTGGCGTTGCAATCGCTGTTGCCCCATATGTTCACTCTTGAATTGAGGCAATGCTATTTGTATAAATTTAATCGGGAAGAGGAATAGCAAATCAAGTGGGTAAGGGGCACGGAATGTCACGAGGTAGCTAACTGTCCCGTATGACCCATGTGGTCAATGTATTAGTGTGTCAGTGTGCCGATGGCTCGTAGATGATTTTCTTGGCTATTATATACAGTTACTCAAAAAAGTATCCGGACATGACCGTTGTATAGATATTTTCAAAGAAATATAAACAATTGTGGCACATTTCCTTAATGATTATTTGTTATATTTATTTTTGATTGGTTTATAATAAATTTCCAAAAAAAAAAAATTTTCTCAGTTTCCGCTTTAAAAAAAAATAGCTCCGCTGTTAAGAACGCTACAAAAAATAAAGTCAAAAAAGTATCCGGACAGAAAGCGTTTGAAGGAAACTTACCCCTTTAATGTAAAATTTAATATCTTGTTGGACCTCCTCGATTTTTTATTACTTCCCTTAGTCGACTAGGCATCGATTTGACAAGTTTCTCACAAAATTGTGGACTGATCGTCGCCCACTCTTCCTTCAAAGCTTTTCTAAGTGTAATTAGACTTGAAATTTCGCAATTTTGAATTTTTCTTTTCAAATGTTCCCACAAATGCTCTATTGGATTTAGATCCGGACTTTGCGTCGGAGTATCTATCACTTTTGGGCAATTGTACAGCCGCCAAAGTCTACAAACGTAGGAGTTATGTTTGGGATCATTGTCCTCATAATAACAAAAATGCTCCATTTGCATTTTCCTTGCGCTTTGAAGTAAGTTTTCCTTAAGGACTGTGAGATGCTGATATTTGTCATATTTCACATTTATAAACTTTAAATTGCCAACTCCCGCTGCTGACATACAGCCCCATACCAACTGAGAACCACCGCCATGTTTCACCGTGCACTTTAAATTTTTCAAATTCAGCTCCGTATTTGGCTGCCGCCATACATAATTACTTCCATCTGATCCAAATATGTTATGTTTGCTTTCGTCGGCAAATATAACGGTTTTCCAAAAATCGTAAGACCTATTTATATGTGCAATAGCAAACCGTAGCCTTTTTTGCCGATTTTGCTTACTTATATAGGGCTTTTTTCTGGGAACTCTACCGTGGAAATTATTCTTTCGAAGAATATTTCTAATTGTTTCGACACTTGTAACTTTACCAAACCTCTTTTCCGCCTGAGCTCTCAACTTAACTGCACTTAGTTTGGGGTTTATTTTCATTTTCCGCACGATCCATCTTTCTTCTCGGTCATTAAACTTTCGTGGACGGCCTGATCGCCCTTTCTTATCGATGAAACCCGTTTTTTTAAAGCGTGTAATTATTTCATGAACCGTCGAGTTATTCACTTTCACGATTTCCGCGATCGCTCGTATCGGTTTATTGTTCTTGAAAAGATCAATAATAACTTTTCTAACATCACTACTAATCTCCCGCGTTTTCCGACCCATCTTTATTAAACGTGTGTATACACAGAAGAATTAAATGCGCTACTAATCAATGTTTAATCACCATGTTAAATCAAAAGACAACTCAGTTGCAATATTGTGCATTTTCCAAGAATTCATCGCTGTCCGGATACTTTTTTGACTTTCATAACAAGCATGTATACATAAATTCTCAGAAAAACAACTGTACTAAAACGAAATGATTTTTTTTCGCTCATTCGAAAGTGTTGCTATAAAATATTATTATCGTGGAAAACGAAATTATGTTACTATTTTACAAATCTATGTTTTTCGCATTACAATTCTAAATTAACCATTGTCCGGATACTTTTTTGAGTAACTGTATTATATAATATATTATATACTATTATATACCAAGTGGAGAAACCGGAAGCTAGGCGTTTCAGGCATGAACAGTTTTGTGTATTTCTTTTATAAAGACATTTGAGGGTGTATTTGCCCCATTAGTACGTAGTACCTAATATATGCATATATTATGTGAGAATATCCACTTTCAGGCTTGAATTTGCAAAGAAGCGACAACTTTGACCTGTGATAAGTTTGTTAATAATAGTGCGATTTCCACCAAACTTGATAGGTTGCTGCTCATGCTCTTTGTAATACCCTAGATTATTGCGAAATTTTGAGGTGCTAGAATGAAATTAACGGGGGTTTTCCAGCCAATTACTAACAAGTGGGGAAACCGGAAGCTGGGCGCTTGTTTGTTTCTTGTGTGAGAATATTTGAGTGTAGAACTATCCCATTTGTACGTAGCCCGTTAAGAATATGCATTTAGCATATCAGATTTAGTACTTCGGGTTGTAAATTTACAACAACTTTGAGCTACTGTAACTTTGTTACTAATTGTATGATTTTGATCAAACTTGGAGATAATATGCTTCATATTATATTTTATACTACTACCCACTTTTATAACTCTGAGATAAACTTAAGGGGGGTTGTACTCAATTTTACCAAAAATACGGTAATATACTATTATTAACTTAATTTGAGCAGGTATCGATATGGAGAGTATTTTGAGGCCTGGGTACCGTATAGATGATTTTTTTTCAAATTTTTCGGTTAGGTAGTTTCTGAGAATGGCCCCGTTGAATAAATCATCACTTTGCACCCCTCCCACTTCTCACCTTTTTAACAAATCTCAAAACTAAGACCGGCTTCGAAAAGTACTAATCGAGACCTTTCATTTGATATCCCACGTGACTGTATTTGGTGAAAAAAATTTTACACCCACCTTTTACATGTATGGGGACTCCCCTAAAAATCTCAACGTAGAAAGATATCACTCACTGCATGTCTGGGGGTCCACAGGTCCCTTCTCACCAAATTTCGTGTCAATCGGTATTGCCGTTTCTGAGAAAAGTGCCTGTGACAGACAGACGGACTGAGCCGTCCATCTGGCTCAATGCATCGCCAAAGCATGTAACGCGTCCATGCCTAGGAGGTGCTCATTCCCCAGTAGAAGACCAAACTACTGGTGGAATGATGAACTGACCGATCTTCGATCAGCCTGCCACCGAGCCAGAATCCATCCAGCGTAGCAAGAGGAAATGCTTTAAGGAGCTCTGCTCAGAAGCGGGCGTAAACCCGTGGGGAAGAGCTTATGGAATGGTGATGGGATGATTCAGAGGCCGTTCATCCCCGCAGATCACGTGTCCCACCCTCTTGCTAAAAATCATCCAGGGGTTATTCCCCCAGCAAGAGGAGAGCACCGACACATTCCAACCTCTGAATGTGACACCAGTCACCAGAGACGAGCTGCTGGAGATCTGCAGCAGAATAGGAGACAATAAAGCGCCGGGCCTAGACGGAGTACCGAATAAGGCCCTTAAGCTTGCCGTGAAATCCAGGGCGGACATGTTCGCTGAGTTGTTCGAAACATGCATGTCCGAAGGAATATTCCCAGCGGCTTGGAAGCGACAGAAGTTGGTACTTCTGCTTAAGCCTGGTAAACCTTCAGGTGAACCATCGTCATACCGACCCATATGTCTTTTGGTGGGGAAAATGTTAGAGCGGATAATCTATAATAGATTACTCCCGGTTGTTGAGAGCCAAGGCGGCCTTTCAGATCGGCAGTATGGGTTCCGAAAAACCAGATCAACCATTGATGCCATCAAAATGGTTACTGGCTTGGTCGAAGATGCAATCCACGGAAAGGGTAGTACCAGCAAAGATTGCGTGGTGGTAACCCTGGACGTGAAAAATGCATTCAATTCGGCCAATTGGAATTTAATACGGAAATCCCTAGCGAAGTTTGGTATTCCCGCCTATCTCACTGCTATCGTCAATAGTTACTTAACTGAAAGGAGGCTCTGGTATGACACTGATGACGGACCCCAGGAGTATGTTGTTTCCGTGGGTGTCCCACAGGGCTCCGTATTGGGCCCACTACTGTGGAACATCATGCACAACGATGTACTTAATCTTCCCCTTCCGGAGGAAGCCATAGTGCTCGGTTATGCTGACGACATAGCGCTTGTTGTTGTCGCAAAGCATCTCGAAGATGCTGAGTTATACTCAAGCGAGGCAATCAGTGGTGTCAAATTCTGGTTGGAGAGTTCTGGTCTGACGCTTGCGGAGGAAAAAACAGAAGCGGTCCTAATCACGAAGCGCCGGAAGCGAAATTACGCCTGTGTTGGAATCGGGAATCATATCATCACTTCCAAGCCGACCATCAAATACTTGGGGGTGGTGATAGACAGGAAGCTCAGCTATAAGCAACACGTACAGTATGTGTGTGATAAATTATCCACTGCCAGTATGGCCCTGGCGAGGATGATGCCGAACGTGGGAGGGCCACGGCATACCTCTAGGTTGCTTATAGCCAGGGTGGTGACCTCAATCATGCTCTATGCGACCCCAGTTTGGAGCGAGGCATTGCGGATGTCAGTTAATACTAGCAAACTGAATGCAGTATACAGGAGGACAGCCCTGAGGGTATGCTCTGCCTTCAGGACTGTCTCAGATGACGCAGCATTCGTCATCTCTGGAATGATGCCAATTGACATCTTGGCGAATGAGATGGCGAATATATACCATGCGAAGCCAATCTCTCCCTTATTGCAGACGAAGAACGCTGAGTGGGAGAGATTCATAAATAGATGACAAGAGCGATGAGAATGCTCGGGAAAGGGTCGGTGGACACACAGGCTCATTCCTGCTATCAAGGAGTGGTTGGAGAGACGACACGGTGAGATTAATTATAATCTCACCCAGTTTCTCACGGGACACGGGACTGTCCAAATTGCGAGGGAGTCCCAGAGGCCCCACAGCATGTATTCTTCCACTGTCCGAGATTTGTGGAAGAAAGGAGGAATCTAGAGGAGACTCTAGGAGAGGTGCTGGTGCCGAAAATGCTAGCACATCAAGAGAATTGGGATGCGGTCAATTGCATGATCGCATCTATTCAAGATAAATTGCGAAAGCAGAGGAAAGGAGAGTGAGCTGACTCCGCTCCGTGATGTAGTACCTTATGGTGGTTCCGCGGGGCAGGGACGGAGTCGGGGATGGTTTTAGTGGGTAAAAATCCCACACGCTGGTGTGCCCAGACCAGTGTCTTTTGAAAATTTCCACCTCCTCAAAAAAAAAAAAAAAAGACAGACAGACAGACATTGAACCGATTTTAATTAGTAAGGTTTTCTTTTACAAACAGAACCTCAAAAATTATAGTACCATACTATTATTAACTTTATTCGTACAGATATCGGTATAGAGGGTATTTTGGAGCCTAGGTAGTGGAAACCTCTTGATTTTTGCAGATTTTTGGGTTGAGTAGTTTCTGAGAATGGGTCCGTTAAAGAAATGATCAGTTTCGACCCCTGTACTCCCCACCTTGCCAACAAATGTCGCAACTAAGACCGGCTTCGGAAAGTACTAATCTAGACTTTTTATTTGATACTCCACATAACCAAATTTAATGAAAAAAAATTACACCCCTCTTTTCCATGTATAGGGACCCCCCCCCCCCCCTCCCCCCTTAAATTCGATCAAGACTTCTGTAACTCACTGTATGCGTGAACATTAACACTTTACACTCCACAAATGCGTGTGAGGGACAGACATATAGACAGACAGAAACACACAGACAGGCAGCAAACCGATTTCAATAAGGTTTTGTTTTACACAAGGCTCCCCTTTAAACTTCACCTAAATTTATGTCACTCGCTGCATGCGTGGAATTTTATAGTTCCCATCTGTCCACCAAATTTCGTTCGGATCGGTTAAGCCATTTTGGAGAAAAGTACATGTGGCAGACAGACCATAAAGCCAGAGAATCGATTTTAATAAGGTTTGGTTTACCCAAAGAGATGCGATGGACAGGGACCGGTTCCCTGGAAAAGAGCCGCTACACCATATATTATAGTGGAGAGCCAGTAAAATATGTGCTCGGAGTAGGTTTCTTAGCCAGCCATAAAAATGAAACCTGATGTTATCGGCATTGAAAATATAAGCGAAAGGCTATGCACTCTGCGTTTACCAGGTAAGTTTAGAAATAAAAGCCTCATAAACGTTCATGCCCCTACAGAGGAGACTGCAGAGTCGGAGAAGGATACGTGGGCCTCTCCAAACGAGACTACTTTCAACCAAATTGACTACATGCTGCTTGAACGCACCACCTCTCAGCCTTAATGAATGTCAGTACATATAGGGGGCCACTATAGACTCGGACCACTATCTCGTTCGCATAGGGCTCCGAGCTCGAATTATGACACCACCTACATTCCCATCTGACAATCAGGTGAGAGTGAATACTCAAGCCATTCACAACACAGCCCTAAGCGACACCTATAAAGAAAAAGTCGGAACGGCTGGTTTGAAGATGAATGTAAGCTAGCTACGGAACGGAAGAATACGGCATAACGAGTTATGTTGCATTCTCAAAAAACGCGGGCACGCGCAGAGATCTATCACAAACTCCGGCGAGTGGAGAAGCGACTTCACAGACGGACAAAGGAAGTACAGGGAGCAACCGCACCAGGCGCGCAAGTTTTACCAACAACAGTAACCACGATGTTCATCCTACTGAGACAAAGAGGGAAATCTGATTTCCGGTAGAATGGGCATATTGGAGCAATGGGTTGAGTATTCTGATGATCTGCTCAACAACTAAAGACGGCGGAAAAATATTGCCACCAAGAAGCGTAGAAGAAACAGTCCGTGCAATTCATCGACTTACAAACCATAAGTCGCCAGGGGCGAATGGAATTACAGCCGAATTAGTTAAATATGGAGACAACCAATTACACTAAGCGGTTCATCAACTTATACTAAAGGTGTCGGGCAGCGTATCAATGCTTGACGACTGGCAACGGGGCAATATCTGTCTCATACATAAAAAGGGGGATATCACGCAGTGCAGAAATTATAGAGGTTACTGAGTACCATCTACAAGATATTCTCTGCTATCTTGCTAGGTGGGATAGCCCCATACGCCCAGACAATCACTGCTCCATACGAAAGAGGTTTTGCTCCAGGCAAATCAGCAACAGATCAGATTTTCCCTTTACGGCAACCAATGAAAAACTGTTGGAATATGGACATCAGTTGCACCATCTTTTCATCATCATCAACGCCACAACAACCGGTATCCGGTCTAGGCCTGCCTTAATAAGGAATTCCAGACATCCCGGTTTTGCGCCGAGGTCCAAAAATTCGATATCCCTAAAAGCTGTCTGGCGTCCTGACCTACGCCATCGCTCCATCTTAGGCAGAGTCTGCCTCGTCTTCTTTTTCTACCATAGATATTGCCCTGATAGACTTTCCGGGTGGGATCATCCTCATCCATACGGATTAAGTGACCCGCCCACCGTAACCTATTGAGCCGCATTTTATCCACAACTGGACGGTCATGGTATCGCCCATAGATTTCGTCATTGTGTAGGCTACGGAATCGTCCATTCTCATGTAGGGGGCCAAAAATTCTTTGGAGGATTCTTCTCTCGAACGCGGCCATGAGTTCGCAATTTTTCTTGCTAAGAACCCAATTTTCCAAGGAATACATGAGGACTGGCAAGATCATAGTCTTGTACAGTAAGAGCTTTGACCCAATGGTGAGACGTTTCGAGCGGAACAGTCTTTGTAAGCTGAAATATGCTCTGTTGGCGGACAAGAACCGTGCGCGAATATCATCATCGTAGTTGTTATCGGTTGTGATTTTCGACCCTAGATAGGAGAAATTGTCAACGGTCTCAAAGTTGTATTCTCCTATCCTTATTCTTCTTCGTGTTTGAGCAGTGCGGTTTGATGTTGTTGGTTGATTCGTCTTGGGTGCCGACGTTGCTACCATATATTTTGTCTTGCCTTCATTGATGTGCAGCCCAAGATCTCGCGCCGCCTGCTCGACTTGAAGAGGATCGTACCTCTTGCATTTACCTCAGCATCACGGATCACTTTCTCGAGGGCCAGGTTAAAGAGGACGCATGATAGCGCATCCCCTTGTCGTAGACCGTTGATGTCGAATGGTTTTGAGAGTGATCCTGCTGCTTTTATCTGGCCTCGCACATTGGTCAGGGTCAGCCTAGTCAGTCTTATTAATTTCGTCGGGATACCGAATTCTCTCATGGCCGTGTACAGTTTTACCCTGGCTATGCTATCATAGGCGGTTTTAAAGTCGATGAACAGATGGTGCAACTGTTGTCCATATTCCAACAGTTTTTCCATCGCCCGCCGCAGAGAGAAAATCTGATCTGTTGCTGATTTGCCTGGAGTGAAGCATCTTTGGTATGGGCCAATGATGTTCTGGGCGCATGGGGCTATCCGGCCTAGCAAGATAGTGGAGAATATCTTATAGATGGTACTCAGCAACGTGATACCTCTATAATTGCTGCACTGTGTGATATCTCCCTTTTTATGTATGAGACAGATAATGCCTCGTTGCCAATCGTCCGGCATTGATTCGCTGTCCCATACCTTGAGCACAAGTTTATGAACCACTTGGTGTAACTGGTCGCCTCCATATTTAATCAATTCGGCTGTAATTCCATCGGCTCCTGGCGACTTATGATTTTTTAGCCGGTGAATTGGACTGTTTCTCCTAAACTTGGTGGTGGCAGTATTTGTCCGTCGTCTTCAGTTGGCGGGACCTCCAACTCGCCGATGTTCTGGTTGTTCAGTAGCTCATCAAAGTACTCAACCCATCGCTCTAATATGCCCATTCTGTCGAAAATCAGATTTCCCTCTTTGTTTCGGCAGGATGAGCATCGAGATGTATAAGGCTTCATTCTGCTGATTTGTTGGTAAAACTTCCGCGCCTGGTGCGGTTGCTCCCTGTACTTTTCTAGTTCATAGACTTGTTGGTTCTCCCAGGCTTCCTTTTTCCATCTGTGAAGTCGCTTTTCCACTCGACGGAGTTCGTGATAAGTCTCTGCGCGTGCCCGCGTTCTTTGAGAATGCAACATAACTCGGTAGGCGGCATTCTTCCGTTCCGTTGCTAGCTTACATTCATCGTCAAACCAGCCGTTCCGACTCCTTTTGCGACTGGGGCAAAGTATGTTTACGGCCGTATCCATGATAACGTTCTTCAGGTGATTGTGAAGATCATTTGTTGATGCTTCATCTCCAGGTCCAGGTCCTCTGTTGACTGTGGTTATTGCGGCATCCATTTCCGTCTTATAGGTGTCGCGGCGGGTTGTGTTGTGGATAGCTTCAGTGTTCACTCTCAGCTGATTGTCAGAGGGGATTCTAGGTGGTATTTTTATTCGAGCTCGGAGCACCATGCCAACGAGGTAGTGATCCGAGTCTATATTGGCCCCCCTATATGTTATGTAGAGATGGCGGTGTTCGATCAACACGTGGTCAATTTGGTTGAAAGTGGTCCCGTCTGGAGAGGCCTACGTATGTTTGTGGACCGCTTTCCGCGCAAACCAGGTACTTCCAACAACCATTTCGTGTGACCCTGCTAATTGAATAACCTGCAGTCCGTTATCATTTGTTTTTTCGTGTAAGCTATGGGAGCCAACGTATCGCCTGAATACGGGCTCCTTCCCTACTTGGCTGTTAAAATCCCCAAGTATGATTTTGATATCATATCTGGGACAGGCTTCGAGGGTTCGTTCTACTGCCTCGTAGAAGGTATTCTTCTCCGACTCTGCAGTCTCCTCTGTAGGGGCGTGAACGTTTATGAGGCTTATATTTCTAAACTTGCCTTGCAAGCGCAGAGTGCATAGCCGTTCGCTTATCTTTTCAAAGCGGATAACAGCAGGTTTCATTTTTTGGCTGACTAAGAAACCTACTCCGAGCACATGGTTTACTGGATGACCGCTATAATATATGGTGTAGTGGCTCTTCTCCAGGAAACCGGTCCCTGTCCATCGCATCTCTTGCAACGCTGTTATATCAGCCCTATATTGGGACAGGGTATCGGCTGGCTGCTCATCAGCTTGATCTCTGTACAGGGAGTGCACGTTCCGTGAGAAAATGCGCAAATCGTTGTCCCTTTATCGTTGCCGGGTCCGTCGTTTTGAAATCCGTCCTGTCCGAGGCTCCTGTTGTGGCTTCGTAGCAAGTTGTTTTCCGTGTAGGGTTGTCAGCCCTACCCAACCCTCAACCTGGAGGACCAGTTGGTACAATTTGTCCCGTTTTTAGGCGCGGGAGACTCGCCTTCATCCTTCTCCGTCTGCAGCTTTTCGTTAAGAAAGAGCTCCCAGCGGTCACCACGTGGTGGTGGAGATAGGGGTTGGTAGTAGAGCTGTTGGTGTTGGTTCAGCAGGGATTTCCCAGGTTTTATGCTCCATCGTGGGTACCAATCCACGTTTCGCCCTGGGACCTATACTACCCTTTGACCACCATCTTTTCATCGATTTTAAAGCCGCCTATGACGGCATAGCCAGGGTAAAACTGTATACGGTCATGAGAGAATTCGGTATCCCGACGAAATTGATAGGACTAACTAGGCTGACCCTGACCAATATGCGAGCTCAGATAAAAGCAGCAGGATCACTCTCGAGACCATTCGACATCAACAACGGTCAACGACAAGGGAATGCCCTATCATGCGTCCTCTTTAACCTGGCCCTGGAGAATGTCATTCGCGATGCCGATGTAAATGTGAGAGGCACCTCTTCAAGTCCACCCAACTACTGGCCTAAGCTGACGATATTGACATCATGGAAAGAACAACCCGAGATGCACAAAGTGCCTTCATCCAGATCGAGCAGATGACGCGAGATCTTGGGCTGCGCATTAATGAACGCCAGCGCCAAAACCAAAATCAAAAGAGCGAATAACATCGAATCGCACTGGTCAAACGAAAACAATGAAGATAGGAGAATTCAACTTTGAGACCATTGATAATTAATTGAAAATAAATTTCTCCTATCTAGGGCCGGAAATCACAACCGATATGAGCTATGAAATCCGCGCACGGTTGTTGGCAGCCAATAGAGGCTATTTCAGCTTACCAAAAGTGTTTCGGTTGAAGCGTCTCACCATAGGGTCAAAGCTCTTACTGTACAAGAGTATGGTCTTGCCAGTCCTTGTGCATTCCTCGGAGACTTGGGTTCTTAGCAGAAAAAACGAACTCTTGGCCGCGTTCGAGAGAAGAATCCGCCGAAGAATTTTTGGCCCCCTACATGAGGATGGACGATTTCGTAGCCTACACAATGACGAAATCTATGGGTGATACTGTGACCGTCCAGTTGTGGATAAAATCCGGCTGAATAGGTTACGGTGGACGGGACACTTAATTCGTATGGATGAGGATGTTCCAGCCCGGAAAGTCTATAAGGGCAATAGCTATGGTAGAAAAGAAAGACGAGGCAGACCCTGCCTGGGATGGAGCGATGGCCTAGGTGAGGACGCCAGACAGCTTTTAGGGATATCGAATTGGTGGACCTCGTCGCAAAACCAGAGTGTCTGAAGTTCCTTATTAAGGCAAGCCTAGCCGGATTATGGTTTTTGGGCGTTGATGATGATGATAATGAAATTTGCAAAATATGGTAACTTCACACCCACTTTCAAGTTGCATGAACTGGTCTAGGGTCTAGGTCTGGGGGGTGCAGGTATAATTCGACGATCCTCTACAAACACGGATTGATTTGGAGGCTGGAATCTATTATATACTATATACTATTGCGTAAAGAGATAATAAGAATCTTTTTTCACAAGTTGGGAAATTGGGAACTTTCGAGGCGCTTGATTAAGGTTATATAAAAAGGTAATGAAATGTGTTGATCATTTTTAAGGTTTTATTTGTAAAACAAAACCTTATTAAAAAACCTTATTAAATCGGCTAGTAACAAAGTTACAGTAGCTCAAAGTTGTCTTTACCGTGTAGATTTACAACTCGAAGTACTAAATCTGACATGCTAAATGCATATTCTTAACGGGCTACGTACAAATGGGATAGTTCTACACTCAAATATACTCACACAAGAAGCAAACAAAACCTTTCATACCTGAAGCGCCCAGCTTCCGGTTTCCCGACTTGTTTTCTCTTCTTCATACCCCGGATCTTAATGGATATGAAATCACGGCGTCAAATGCTTGTTTTAATTTTTCAATTGTTGTGCCACTGTTATGGGATGAAGAAAAAATGGGTGCCCAGTCCGAAAAACGAGTCGGAATAATGAAAGGCTCTTTTCGAGTTATCATGGCGAAGAAACGCCGTAAAAATAATGGTAATCCGGCTCCAGACAAAAATGGGGTCGGACCACGAGGAGGTGTTAGTTTCGGAATTGTTCGTGCCTACGAACCCAGAGTCTAACGCAGGTCTCGACTCCAATGGAATGAGTCTGAATGTGAAAGGTTGTTTGTTTAGGGAAACAGAAGGATACTCTTCTCAGCAAGCTAGAAGAGGTTCTTAATGAGAACAAGGAAGACTTCATCCGCAGCTTCTAGGCGACGATTGCTTCGCTAAAGGTAACCATTGAGTCAACGTATAATCGAAATAGCGCTACGAAGATCAACTGCCCTACAATTTACTCATAAATTGGCTCGCTTGTACGACGAGATAAACACGCCTTCAGGCTAGAAAGAGGGGTTGTCAATTGAATCACATTTGTGGTGATAAGTGGCTTTAAAAGAAGCTATCACCCGGTTGCGGTTGCTGGGTGACCTGCTGAGGAGGTTGCGGATATTGTTCCGTTAAAAGCACATGGGAACGAGGTAGGATCTGGGACTTTTTCGGAATAAGCCCTAGGTTGGACAGAAGTCTGAGCAGCAGGCGGTGCTGCTGGCTGTGCAACAGCCGCGCGCGTAGCTACGAGAATCGTGTCAACCGTCTGAGCCAAAGCCAAACAGCAGCACCTCGCATTGGGAACGAACTGGCGACTCATTAATCAGTTCCCTGGGGTCGCTTCCTGTCAACGATATCTTTTAATTTCGTTATTGAGACATTCTTTCTGCTGCCTGGTTCGGAAAATATGGAGGAATTCACTGGACTATGAAGTATAACCTCAAACATCTTGATCACACAGATGACATTCTGTTTGCTTTCTCATCGGGTCATGGACCTTGGTCAAATGGCTCTGGGTTTGGAAAGAGAGACAAGTGAAGTTAAACTGTAGATAAATGCCAACAAACCATCATCTTAACAGCATCAATTGCCTCGAGAAAATAACCCGCACGATATGTACACTTTGGACATATCCAAAATCCAAAATTTGACTGCGAGCATGAGAGCTTTATTTATTATGACGACAGCTTACCTTTCAATTCAGAAGTCCTTGAAAGCTATCTCATTGGGATGATTTTCAACAAGAAAGGCAGACATGCAATTTGTGGAGAGGACCGGCCTTTGAGTCGTGCACAGCAATTATATTGGCGCCCCCTTACGGGTTTATATTCGCCTCCGAGCTCCGAGCTCCCTGAAATATCCTCATTCCCTTCCCCGTAGAGGCAGCTTCCAGCTTCCTTATATACGACCTTATTAGCCTCTGATCGATCCTTTCCTCTGCGATGGTATGTCGATGAAAGTGCAGCCAATTCCTGGTACTCTCCTGCGGAATGAGCATCTTCTTGACATGGATCAGCCAAACACTGGGGCGGTGCGTTGTGTTATATGGGAAACTCTCTGTATAAAAATCCTAGTCTTATTAGGCATAGTTGGCCAGACAATAATGTTTCCTCATCAGTGCTTTTGCAAACCGTCTTGACTACCTTGCCGGTTTTGACCCATATATTGGGTCTCCTGCCCTATGGCTCTCTCCATAGTTCAAAAGTTACTAATTTGGATCCACTATTATTGTACTCATTTCTAACATAGCAAAATATGTCGCGCGTAAGTGCAGTGCCTACAAGCGTGAAATTCACGAATGAATCAGATCCCTTCGCTATTTCTGACATACACTTATATTAACTTTAGTGTTTCCTGTTCACTCCTTGACAGGGCATCCACACAGTCAGATTGTGGTTCAGATTCACTATCATCACACATCCTATCGTTCAATACCACTGGAGCATATCTTCACTAAGTATCCAGACATGAGGAATTTGAACTCTGTTCCGTTAAAAGGCAGACTAATCATTTAATGTAAACTTTCGTCGCATCGACAACTCGTGCGTTGCTTGCAATGATAGTCCTTTAGCCTTGTTAGAAATGGCAACTGACCCTGATTTCAGACCTTGAATTTACATGCGGAGTTTATCCACCGTTTACTTTCTACTTGAGCTTCGCTTCAAAGATGACTATGTACTGATGAAGGATAAGCTGGAGAATGGACCGTATTGAAGACTTAGGAAATATCCTCTGCGAAAATTCCTAAGGTAGGTGGACAGAATTGTTAGCGAATACCAATCAAATTTGAACTCGACAAACTGAAAGTTTCAAACCCGATACTGCCTTGCCTCAAACGGCTACCCGAGATCCATAAACCAGGCAATGAGATGAGGTAAATCTTTTCCGCGGAAATGCCTTCCACGCATCAAATTGTTAAACGTTTAGTGGAGGAGTTCCAAAATTTGGAAAAGCAGTTTGAGGTTAGATCGATTAGGAATTCAAGCGTACCAAGGTCTCCCTGGAGATAGAGAAGGAAGGTCAGTTATCTTACTCCGATCAGTTCTTGAGATGAAAACAAAAAAAATCGGAACTGGTGATCTACAGGAAATCAACAGATGCCAAACGAGTTATCCCTTGGATTTCGAAACACGCTCATTAGCATGAAGTTACCTTTTCAACCACATTATCTACCAGATGTAAACCCCTTTTATTTCCTCGGAAGGCGAAGCACATTTTTGAATGGATACGCCAACTTGACCATCAGTAGCTTGATACACAAGCGAATGAGGACATTTCAAAAACAAGCGCCCACCCAACTGCCAAAAACTAGGGAAACATGGTTTTCAGCAGCAGGAACAGCTAGATCAAAGCCCTTTTGGGATCGACCAAGAACTCAGGAGAGCCAAGTATGGGATATACTAAATTTCCAGCGGAGATTGTAGAGAAGTATACATCAGATAAACAAGAATGAATGTGGAAACATATCTATAATAGAAGAGCACCTGAGGAAAGCAGGGTTGGTGGAAAAAAGGTAAAGACATTCTTTCAGATCGGAGGTAGCGGAACATATCGTCTTAAATAATCATATTGTTTCCAAGATGAATGTGATATTGATTTTAACTGGTAGTCTCGTTTTTCACAACTGTCAGTGTGTCTTTTTCTGATGTTGATTCCCTAGATGATCCCCTCATTTCGCCTGGATTCCATTATTTGGCTGCAGGCTGGTGAAACTGTGATGTCACTTTTTATACACTTGTTTTTTCTTTGGAGCTCTTTCTTCCTACTGGGATCCATTGTGAAACACCCTAATGGTTCTCATTGTAGTTTTGAAGGTCTTGTTGAAAGCAAAAACTTATTCAAATCGGTTCACTGCTTGTCGGCGCGTCTGTCTGTCTGTCAGTCACACGAACTTTTCTCACAAACGGTTACACCTACTGTCATGAAATTTGGTTGTAGATATGAGCCACCACACATGAGGTGAATTACATTGTTCTATGTTGCACTTAAAGGGAGGGTAACATTTTTATTTTGTATTAATGAAGTGAAAATTTTCTTGAGTCCATATTTTAATTATATTGCCTTCTGATGACGTGTACACAACTTTCTCTAATATTTAGGAAATCCGTCATACCATCCAGTTGTGTTCTAGCAACTAATTATCTTCGTGGTCATTGTCCAAACATTTCAGTCCTCTTAAAATTCTCTAGAATTCCAAGCCATTTCCCACCAACGGCATTATCTCAAATCAAACAGCTCACGAAAATAAGCTAAATTAATGTTTCGAAATTTTCCAAGGGTAAATTATATAAATCTGCTTCGAGTGCATTGTAAATCTTATCCTTCTTCCGCAATCATCTTATTTCCTGGGGGACATCAGGTGTGGTAAGCTCATTACAAATTTTAAGCTGGTTTATCCAGAAAAAGGATTCTGAGCGAAAAGTCCCCCATTTCCTCTCGCCTTACACAATCTGTTTGGCCACGTTACAGGGCTGAGCGTCAGAATTTCAGTCGGATATCCGTTGTGTATACAGTTCCAGAAGCAGATTTTGTTTTCATTATTGCCATTGCCGGCATTTCTGTGAAAATTAAGTTATAATAATTTGCACACTAATTTGCGCCAGAAGTGTCGTAAATGGGATGAAAAATGATCATTGTTTTCAGACAGCTTCCCTAAATTGAAGAACTTCAATAATAGACGAGGTTTGATGCGAGCCACATCTGATCTTTTATGATTTGAGAAAAGACTACAGATTTTGGTTGGGGTTTTTGAAAACATCTGTCATGCCTGCAGTAACGCGTGGGACGATTCTTCACCTTATCCTCCAAATATGGTGAACATAGGTAGGCAGTTTTGCTTTTGTGAAACTACAGCCAGCCCTGTCAAGTTTCCAACAAGTAATCCGTTTCACTGAATCAACATAAAAATGTATTGGAAGACGCAATATCCTCGCAACCATTCAGTTCCAAAACCAACTTACTATCATATGTTTGTGGGCTTGTGTGGCCCGTAAATTTCTCCGTATCGTCTTCCCGAACAACTGTCGTTTTTATGGCATATTTATACCCAGCTTTCCCGTCTTAACATATCATTTTCCCTGCAGAGGAAAACTGTCTTTTAACTGTATATCATATGGTTAAGTGTAAAGCGAGTGTTACAAAACGTTTTATTGAGTTCTAAATAAGTTTTCATAGCCCTTAGGACGATATTAAGTGAAAAGACTTATTCTGAGATAACACGCATCCGGGTAAGTTTATGTTACGTGCCTGGAGAAGGAACAGACACTTTGCCGAAGATAAACTCAAAGTTGTCAAGTTTAATTGACTTCCAGATGATTTACTTTAAGATTTCATGGGAGCTGAAGGTTGTCATCCCAAGAACATGTTCACTACGTTCATGTGTGAGTGAGTTCAAACAAAAAGATAATTAAAGTATTAATGGATGAAGTAATTCGTTCCACTTAAGAACAAAATTTCTCCGAATTCTCGTGGAATAATCCCCTAAGTACGGATCACATTTCGGTTTTTAGGTTTGCCATTCGAAATTGGGGAAGCATTTCATGTTGACATGATATAAGTAATTCTGCAGAATGTTGAAAATAAGTTATTTATATTGTTTGGAGCCATCTCGTAGAGTTTTGTGTTTATATAGTTCTGCACGTACGCAAAATGAATTGGCTGTAAAATTTAAGAGTCTGTCAATTTTCCGTCTCCAGAAAACCTTATCTTACCCTTACTGTTTAAAAGAAATGGGAAGGTGGGATGTCGGCTTATTTGGAATAATCCCACAAAGGCCTTACTTGTAATGTTGCAGTCATCTTCGAATACCACATTAATGGCAAAACAGGACATCCCTTAACTGCCTCTGTACACCTACCCTATCATCGCTTCTAGTAAGAGCTATTGGATCTGGTAGTGTATGCAGAATCATGTGGCCTTGACCTCTGAATGGCTTGTAAGGCTCAAGATTTTCAGGGGAAGTCAGAAAAGCGATCCTAAAGGAAGAAGTCTTTCGAAAATATCACTTCAGGGGTTCTGATTACATTTTAGCCTTTCTGTTTTTATTTAAATAAGTTTATGTTAATAGCAATATCATAGAAATACATTTAAAATCAGTCAACATTAAACTTCTTTGTTTATTAAATTAGTTCCTTGAAAATCAATCAGTCCGTTTTTTAAGTTCAATGTCTGTCTGTCTGCCTGTCACATGCACTTTTCTCAGACTATACCGATTGACACAAAATTTGCTGAGAAGATGGGAACCATGATCGTCCAGACATGCTGTGAGTGATATCCTTCTACATTGAGATTAAGGGGGGCATATCTGCCCCCAGCTGAAACCGTGCGAGTTCACCGGAGCAACCCGACACATGATCCTACCAATGCGATTACTGGACGAAACTGACGCTTCGCGGGCGCTTTTTATTAGAATCGATTTCATGTCTGCCTGTTCGTCTGACTGTCTGTCTGTCTGTCCCATGCGATTTATTGGGAAACGGCTGGGTCGATTATCACGAAAATTCGTGAGATCATATGGTCTGTTGTTCCCTTTACATGCAGCTAGTGGCGCGAATTTGTGTTAAGTTTGGGGGGGCTACCCATACATGTAAATGGAGGGTGCAAAATTCTTTTGTCACAATGTAGCCATGTGGGGTATCAAATAAAAAGGCTTGATTAGTACTTTTCGAAACGAGTCTCAGATTTGATGTCAGGTGAAAGGTAGGGAATGAGGACTCGAAATGTGACCCACAAAAAGTGTAACAGGTCTCGTTCTCAAGACCCATCCAACCGAAAAATGTGAAAAAAATCACAGTGGTGTATTTAAACGAATTCTAGGCCACAAAGTACATCCCGTTCCTATATCTGCATAAATAAAGTTAATTATAGTATATATCAATATTTTAGAAATTTAGCCGGAAACCCCCCTTAAGATCATGGTGGAATTACAAAATTGGTACTTGCATAAAGGATAACATAAAGCATAGCTTCGGAAGGTTTGAAGGAAATCGAACTACAGGCTGCGGCAGCATAACTTCCTTTCTTCAAAACTCAATAAAAATTATTGTATGCATCGGAAAATATTTATTTATTTTTTATAATCGAGGTACATGTCTAAAGTTTTTATTTACATTGTTTCGAAGATCTAATCTTTTAGGTGACGTCCCCCATTCTCCATACATTGCGTAAACCGATTTCTGGCGTTTGTCATGACTCTTGTTAGCATAGCAGGTGTTATGTTGGCAATTGTTTCTTGGATGTTGGTCTTCAAATCTTGTAGGCTTTTTGGATGGTTCACATAAACACGGGATTTCAAAAAACCCCATAGAAAAAAATCACAAGGGGACAGATCGGGAGAGCGTACCGGCCATTCCAAATCGCCTCTAATTGAGATAAGGCGTTCTGGAAAGTGTTCCCTCAAAACAGCCATCGATGCTCTTGAAGTGTGTGAAGTGTGCTGTTGCACCGTCTTGTTGTTGTCTTGAACCAAGTGTCCCCCAAATCCAAATTTTCTAGCCGAGGGAAAAAAAAATTCTGTAGCATATTTACATACCGGTCCGAATTCACTGTCACTGTAACCTCACTTTCCTCAAAAAACCAGGGACCAATAATTCCAGCTGAGGAAATCGCACAACACACTGTGACTTTGGGTGAATGCAAGGGCTTTTGATGCAATTCTCGAGGGTTGGTGTCAGCCCAGTAGCGCATGTTTTGTTTGTTAACCAACCCACATAAATGAAAATGGGCTTCATCGCTAAAAAAAACAATAGCACCCTCGGGAACGACTTCAAGAAAAAGCTCACACGCGCTCATCCGAGAACTGAAGTCACGTTCTGAAAGTTCCTGCACTATCGCCATCTTATAGGGATGAAAATGAAGATCATCATGAAGAATTCTTCTCACAGAACGATCGGATAGTCCAAGGGCAGATGCGTGTTTGCGTGCAGAATGCCGTGGCGATCTCAACATTGATGCTCTCACTGCTTCAATGTTCTCAGGTGATCTAACGGGCCGAGGGACTCCAGTTCTTCCTTTTGTCGCACTTGCAGTTTGTCTGCATGTAGTGACCCATATAAGAATTGATTTGCGGTCTGGGACGGGAGCCAACGGGGCTAAATTCAAGCGATTCCGAAATGCACGCTGTGTTGCAATAACCAAACATCCGCTTGAAAAGTAAACCTCAACGGCAAAGGCACGCTCCTCACTATTCCAACGCATGATGGCGACTAAACCGTGTCGGGATAAAACTTTATAGTATTCCCTCTTGAACGAGACCATTAGCGCTCCCCTATGACATCAGCTAACTGAGTGGCGCGCATTTTAAGAAAGGAAGTTATGCTGCCGCACCCTGTATTATTAACAAAGTTATAGAAGGTGAAACTTTTACCTTTCACCTTACCTTACTGAAATTCGTACATTCTAAAACGTGTATGACGTCATTATAACATATCAATTTGTCAATCATCATCAACGGCGCAACAACCGGTATCCGGTCTAGGCCTGCCTTAATATGGAACTCCAGACATCCCGGTTTTACGCCAAGGTCCACCAATTCGATATTCCTAAAAGCTGTCTGGCGTCCTGGTCTACGGCATCGCTCCATCTGAGGCAGGGTCTGCCTCGTCTTCTTTTTCTACCATAGATATTGCCCTTATAGACTTTCCGGGTGGGATCATCCTCATCCAAACGGATTAAGTGACCCGCCCACCGTAACCTATTGAGCCGGATTTTATCCACAACCGGACGGTCATGGTATCGCTCGTAGATTTCGTCATTGTGTAGGCTACGGAATCGTCCATCCCCATGTAAGGGGCCAAAAATTCTACGGAGGATGCTTCTCTCGAACGCGGCCAAGAGTTCGCAATTTTTCTTGCTAAGAACCCAAGTTTCCGAGGAATATATGAGGACTGGCAAGATCATAGTCTTGTACAGTAAGAGCTTTGACCCTATGGTGAGACTTTTCGAGCGGAACAGTTTTTGTAAGCTGAAATAGGCTCTATTGGCTGACAATAACCGTGCGCGAATTTCATCATCGTAGCTGTTATCGGTTGTGATTTTCGACCCTAGATACGAGAAATTATCAACGGTCTCAAAGTTCTCCTATCCTTATTCTTATTTGTCAATACCACTACAATGTGAGCTGTTACGAATGAGGGTTCGCAGGGAAACATTTCGTTTTAGATTTTTAATCATTTATATATCAATGTCAATTACTCCAAACAGACATATGTATTGTATTTATGTGCATATGGAAATGAAGCTTTGGGGTAGTGCCTAATTTGTATATTAAACAAGCGGTTTTCAATATACGTACTTTATATGTACATATGTATACTTTTATGGACAAGTAAATCGAAAATATATGATCACGATCGTAAGCGCTGCAGCTATATTGAGCGGCGTTGAGTTGCTTCGAAAAGAAATTCAACGGTTACTAGGTTTGATTCGCCTTGTGATGAAGAGCGGCATCGACGAATACAGCTAGGGATGCATTTGGTCCAGAAACTGCCAGCAGTGTTGCATCAACAACCTAGTGTTTGACCCAGGCCTGGACGACATCAATAGGCCACGCAACCTCGTGGGAGTCTTCGCTTTTGGGCACAGACAAGTAAGCCTGAAAGATGAGCGCCTAAGGCAAGAAACGAGTTCAACATGTCCAATAACCTCCGCAGATCCTTCACCGTGGTTGAAAGTGGAAAGTTCTTTATTGCTTCGATCTTGTCAGGGTCTGGTTGAATTCCGTCGGGGGTAATCATGTGGCCGAGAAATTTCACCCACTTCTGTAAAAGTCTGCATTTTTCAACGTTTAGGACATGTCCGGACTCAAAGAGAGGATGAAAAATGCACTCGAGATGGTCCAAGTGCTCAGATTCGGGCGAAGAAGCCACCAAAACATCATCAGCAGAAGCCGAAAGTCATCTTGGTGAATTCGGAGACTCCGAAAGGTTAGCAGATAGTCATTTTCGGAATGTCTTGGGAAACGAGAGGGATTTGATGATACGCCTTGGCTAGATCCAAGGTCGTAAAAATACAGCAGTCCGTAAGTGAAATCATGGATGAGGTATCGGCCGGGAATTGTCTGAGCATTCAGACGCCTGAAATCTCCGCCTCCATTCACCGTTTGGCTTAGGACCAAATGAAGTTAAGAGGACCAATAGCTATTGGAACATCTGTTAATACTCGGTTTCATTAAATCGTTGAACTCCTTCTTTGCGAAAATAATGGAAATAGTGTCTTTTGCGGAGGTAGAAATTTCGCCCTGATGTCTGTAAAGAGGTCGCGAGGTCTACCAATGCCTTGTTCTGCAGTGCAGGTCCATCAACACTCCATAGTAACACAGGAAGTCCACGCTTGAAATGGGGGTGCTAATATCTGCCAGAACGAATCCCCACGAAAACGTTCGGCACAGTCCGAGACTAACGTCCAACTGCCAAGAGCCATAAGTGCAGATGGGAGAGGAGTTAATGAGTTAATATTAAATTTCTTTATTCATCATTTAACTTATTCGAGACTGTGTGACATTGAAGTTACTTGAAAATCAATAAATCCGTTTCTTTTTGAAGAGACGTAAATACCTCTTGGCAAAAGGTTCATCCGAATGGTCGGAAAGAATACTATTGAAACCTGGAAAACTACAGGCGAATTAGGTTAACACCTGCCTCTGAAGTTACTGATTATGCGTCATATTCATGAGAAGGTGCTAAGTTCGTTTCATTAGGTGAAAAGTTTCAGGCTCTTTACTTACCGAAAGATGAGAAGTATATCCCTTTTTAAGGTTTTGTATGAAACAAAACCTTATTAACATCGATTCAACGTTTGTTTTTTTAAGGATATGGAAATCTTCAAAAGACTCTGGCGCGGAAAGGCCGGGGGGGCGGTGATTTTTACAAACTAAAAACACCCGACCAACGAGGTCCAATGACCCTTTTCTGCTTGGTTTCATTGCTGTTGCTATCTGCTTATGGATCTCTTCCTTTCTACTTTTTACACCTACAATAAAGGAGATGTGGTCCTGATATTATAAAAACTCACCACCTATGCTCGCTGTACCTAAAATGCTCGCTAACTTGCCAGGACATATTACGTGCCAGCGCAGCGCTGACCAATATCAAAAGAATTGAACGGGATCGCCCTTTCCGATGGACGTTTAGATCACCTTCGTTGGCCAGAACTACAGTGCCGTAGAAAAAACGTGCTCAAAATTGTTAAAGATGTTTTGCGTTTAAGAATGAATGTATTTTTAATCTTTATACGTTTTTTGTAGCATATAGAATATAGAATAAAATTGTAATGTGTGCATTCAAAAAGTTGTCATAAAATACCCGCTTTCATTTTTTCCTTTTTCGTCAGCTTTCTGGTAGAAAAAAAATGCTTCCAATTTATGGTTGATTTATCGAACAAAAAACGTGCTCAAATCAGTTTATTATTTATTTCGTTTATTAATGATTTGTTGTGAGAGAGAAGCTGAAGCCTTTTATAGTTTAAATCGATCTAAAAGGCCCTGGTTATTAAGAAATTCAACATCTCGACGTCTGATTCCGTAACGCGCACCCCGTTGCAAGAAAGAAGGGGAGCGAACTTCCGAGGAAATTAAATGAGGCTCAGAACCGTCTGTTTGTCCGTATTATGTGAAAAGATCGGTTCAAAATGACGTCCTCATGTCATAGATTACGCCGACAAGTCGTGGAAGTTGCCAGTCATGACAGGTATGGTCAGAAGTATTTTGGGTTGGCCAATGGAATTAGATTTTTTTTGTGTCTTATTTATGTTACCTACTTGAAAGCAATTAACATCGAAAAAACTATTACGCAAAAATATGATTCACGAAAGAGTATTTCAAAGGCTGGACCGCCGTATCTTCTGATTCGACTAATCAAAATTTGTGCGCTTTTCAACAGGAGGTATTCGAGGCTCAGTGGAATATATCGCTTATTTTAGCCCACAGAAAGCTACAAGCTGTCTTGTTGTATGGCTTGACGACTGCACGTCCATATCGCCGCTCCACCAGTCGAATGAGCGACACATACACCACCATCAAGGTTCCTGTACCGTTCACTAATGCTGGCAATCTGCATCGCGGATTCTTGTGCGACCCCGTCATGATTAAGGTCTATTTGCATTAACCTCATTTCTTTACTGCAGTTAATGCCTTCATAAATTCCGGGCTTCCGATAATATGTCGCTTACCCCCTCCGATTGCACCCCTTGACAATAAGCCATTTCTCCCCATACTTTCGACATCGATCGGACCAATCAATGCCGCTAATGCATGCCTTCGCAAAGTTTACAAACATCAGGAATTTGAAGCATCTCTTTTGAGAGACCTGTGTCCTTAGCTGGCAAACAACCCATCCAATCCGAACCTTTTCCACGGCCAAAAACTTCTGCTCTACCACCACTGGCAGTTACATTGTGGCCATTTGAGTACCGTTAAAAGTTTCTCTTAGGCTCACGATAGATTCTTCCCCGAATTCCTCCAACTTGAATTGTTGTTTTAAGGCAGCACAGATCTCTTCTCTGGATGTAACCTCATCGAGGTCCTTGCACTGTATATAGATCTCAAGTTTTTGGGAACGTACCACGATATTCTCCCCAAGTGAGTTTTTAACTTGGTTGCGAAAGCCATCAGTTTTTCCGCTTGATTTTGTCAGCTCAAACCATAGATCCCCTTTTTGGGTCCTCCAGATTTTGCTAATATTTCCGCCTAAGTCATTTAACTCGGGGTCAGATTTCACCTTTTTAAGAGTCCCCCCATTTCTTTTGCTGGAGATTACAATCGCCTCTAGGCGAATTCCCACCTTTGTTTTCTTGTTCTTTTAAAGTTTTTGTGTGAAACAAAACCTAATTAGAATGGCTTCAATGTCCGTTTGTCCACTTGTCTGCTTATCACACCCGATTTATTGGGCAACGGTTGAACCTATTATCACGAAATTTGGTGAGAACTTGTGGTCTGTAAATCCCTTCACATATAGTAAGTCGCGACATTTTCTGTTCAATTTAAAGGGGGGATTCCTATGCATGCGAAATGGGGTGTGGGTCTTGCGGAATATCAAATGAAGGGGCTTCACCAGTACTTTTCGAAACTGGTCTTATTTCCGATATTCAGTGGAACATTAGGGACAGAGAGCTCAAAATGTGTGCCCCGACAAGTGTAACAGGTTTCGTTCTCAGAACCTATCCAAAAGAAAAATCTAACAAGAATCACAATAGAACCCGTACAAAATCTAGGTCTCAAAATACATCCCATTCTCATAAAAGTGAAGCGATGGCGGCTTTACGGTTTCTTACCAGGGCAGAGGCAAATCGTCAGACGCTGCCTCACCATTCTCATCATTTTGGAAATTAACTCGAAAACTTTGCTGCTACCGAGTCATCTCTAACGGGGCTGAATTTACGGCTACGAATTTTAGCCATCGAAAACAACTTATGATTGGTTTCTAGAGTATGCAGACACTTCTTGACAACCCGAACGGGAGTCTGGAGAATACACTTCTCGTTTGCCTTGATTGTCAACGTGCTTCTGTACTCTCGAAAGCCAAGTGAAAGAAGACGCGAATTAGTTGTCGGATTATTATTACCAGCTGCAACAAGGCAGCATCGTCTTGACCCATGGGCCGGAATTTTGACTAGAAGATTTCAACTCAGGTAAGCGGGTATCACCAGTGGACCAGTACACCAATGGAAATTTTCGATATTGGGCAGAAGGATACTTTCAATGAGCAATTACACGCAGTTCAGGAGAGACTTCCTAGAGATGATATTGTGATCGTGATGGGTGATCTGAATGCGAAGGTGGGCTCTGATAACCCCTTCCTCGGACATGTGCGTAACGTTAATAGTGGGAGGTTTATGGATTTCTGCAATTTCCATTGTCTCATCATTGGTGGCACTTTGTTCGAGTACGGACCTTGTCATAACATTTTCAACTGACCAACACTCTACGAACAATCAGATCAACTACTTTGCGATCAGCGTCAGATTTAGCTATTGCCTCTTGGATGTACGTAACAAAAGAAGCGTTGACAACAGCTTGGAAATACTAATCTGGTAGTTGCTTGCTTGTGCTTGCGCTTTGCGTCCACCATTTATCGCAAAGTTGGAGAGCATCGACCCGCCAAGTTGAACATCGACCTCCACCTTAGTATTTGGAAAATTATCGTGTTGATCAGACGGCAGATATCCCGAGAAACCCGCTGAGAAAATCGATGGGCATTGGGGCGCCATGAAATATGCGAAATATGCTCTTTTCTCGAGTGCTACGCCGGCTGTCGGCCACGTACAGAAAGGACATTACAAGATCTCGCTGATGATATAATCGTGGAAACCGATTGATGACCGGAAGTGAATGAATGCTCTATTGATCGTCGCGAGTACTGGCGAGCATGACGCGCCCAAACTCTGATACCGCGCCAGATTCCATGAAATTCAAATTAGTGTGCGCCGTTAAAAAAGCGAATTTATTATTGCGCTGGTCAGGGAAGTGAAAGCTAACGTAGATCTTAATAATTTCAGAAGTGTATACCGTATCACCAAAGAATTTGCGTGTGGTCGCAACTCTTTCAATGGTCCAGTGAAGGACGCTAACGGTCCACTTCTCATTGACGATGACGAGCGGCTGAGGAGGTGGGAAGAACATTTAACAATGGTTCTTAATATCTTAACCGTATGACATCCCGTGAAGTCCCGCTTATTACACACGAAATGACTGGTTACCGCAACACACCGAAATCATCTCAGCCATCTATGCACTCAAACGGATGGGCTTCACGGTCATTCCACAAATATATTCATCGCTGTTCCTGCAGTTTCTGCAAATCAGCTGCTTCCGCTTATGACGAATTGCTCGAAATCCGGGTCCTTTGCTTAAAAGGGGAAGAATGGGATGATTGCTAAGGTTCCAATGAAGGCCACCCATTTTGTGTGTGACAATTGTGTGATATTTGGCTTTGGGATAGATCTCCGCTTCATCTGCTTTTCATTGATTTCGAGAAAGCTTTCGACAGCGTAATTAGGGAGTCCATCTCCAGTGTTCTACGCAAGAAGAGCAATCCGAGGATTAGTGATGCAAAATGTCATGTGAAACATTGAGGTAAAATCTGAGAGGAATTTGAGGTCCAAAGCGGAGTTTGTCTGCCTTGTATTTCGTTACCAATAGTATCCCCCTTTGTTATCGGTGATTTGCTACATGCTGCTGATACCTATATACTCTCTCACCGAGTAACGGACCTTGACCAAATGGCTTTGGATTTGGAACGAGAGGCAGGCAGAGTTGGACTAAAAATAAATAACAACTAAACCAAAGTTCTCAGACTAACGGGTCATCGAACCCTCTCTATCTGCATTAATGGGAAGAGCATTGAAGTCGTCGACCAATTTTTATATCGAGGGAACAATTACACGTAGGTGTAGTTGTAGTTGATCTTTTTTCATTTGACTATATTGATTTAGCTTTTGGTCTTTCTTGATTTAAAGCCTCGGTGAACAAACAAGTCTGTGAACACGAAAAGTGTAGGGTGCAACCGCAACAGGCGGGGAAGTTTTACCAACAATTCAGCAGGAAAGAAGGAAATCGGATTTCCACAGAATAAGCAAATTAGAGCGTTGGGTTGAGTACTTTGATGAACTGTTCAACACCCGAAATGTCGGCGAGGTGGAGGTCCGGCGAGCTGAAGACGACGGACAAACACTGCCACCACCAAGCATGAAACAAGTCGAGAAATCGGAAGCTGGACGCTTCAGGTAAGAAAGGTTTTGTGTATTTCCTTTATAAAGACATTTGAGGGTGAATTTGTCCCATTAGTACATAACACATAATATACGCATATATTATGTGGTAATATCCACTTTAGGATGATATTGACATTGACAATATTGGTAAGATTAAGCTCTATATTATAGTCTACATTGCTACGATGAACCTAAGGAGTTCCGCAGCTAATTACCAAAAATTACAGTAATCTACTATTATTAACTTTATTTGAAGGGACATTGGTATGAAAGGTATTTCGGAGCCTAGCCCCCATATAGTGGCAGCCTCTTGATTTTTTTCAGGTTTTTCGGCTGGGCAGTTTCTGAGAATGGTTCCCATAAATAAATGATCACTTTGGACCCCCGCACTCCCTGCATTTCCAGCAAATGTCAAAACTAAGACTAGCTTCGGAAAGTGTTAACCGAGACCTTTCATTTGATACCCCACATGACTATATTTGCTGAAAAAAAATGTTTACCCCCCTTTTGCATGTGTGGGGACTTCCCCTTAATTCGACGTAACACGATGTAACTTACTGTATGCGTGAGCGTTAACAGTTCCCACCTTTTCACCAAATTTGGTGTCAATCGCTGCTACAGTCTTCGAGAAAAACGCGTGTTACGGACAAACAGACAGACATACGGACAGACAGACAGACAGTAAACCGATTTTAATAAGGTTTTGTTTTACACAAAACCTTAAAAAGAGTCCGTGGAATCTATTGGCTTAAAAAAGGTAAATCGTGGGGAGCAGATAGAATTACAGCCGAATCAGTTAAATATGGGGCGACCAACCACACCATAGTCATCGTGGGACAACGAATCAATGCATCATCACTTTCAACGAGTCATTAGGTATTCCCTACATAGAAAGACAGATATCACGCAATGCAGCAGTTGAAGAGGCATCCCGTTGCTGAGTACTTTTTACTATCTTGCTAGGCTGAGTAGCCCCATACGATCAGAAAATCATTGGGCCTTATCAAAGATAATGCACTCCAGGCAAATCAGCAACAGTTGAAATTTTCTTTCTGCGCAAACGATAAAAAAAACTGCTGGAATATGGCCATCTGCTGCACCATCATTTCAGGGTAAAACTGAAAGAATTCGATATCCTAACGAAACTGATAAGGCCGATTAGGTTGACCCAGACCAATGTGCGAGGCCAGATAAAAGCAGAGAGACTATTCGATATCAATAACCGTCTAAAACAAAGAGATGCCCTGTCGTGTGTTACCTTTAATCAGGTCCTGGAAAAAGTGATCCGTGATGATTAGGTAAATGCGAGAGACACAATCATCTTTAAGTCCACTCAACTACTGGTGTATGATGACCATATCAAAGTGCCTTCATTTTAGATTAAGCAGGCGGCGCGAGATCTTGGGCTGCACATCAATGAAGGCAAGATGAAGCACATGGTGGCAACGTTGACACGAAATTGTAAAGAGGCGATAACATCAAATTTCACTGGTCAAACGAAAACAATAAGCTTAGGCGCTATAACTATGAGACCGTTGATAATTTCTCTTATCTAAGGTCATCACAAACGATAACAGCTACGATGATGCTACCACAGTTGATGGCAGCCAACAGAGCCTATTTCAGTTAACAAAAACTGTTTCGCTTGAAACGTCTCACGACAATGATCTTACTAGTATTCATGTATTCCTGGGAGACCTGCCTTCTTAGTAAAAAAAAACTCGAACTCTTAACCGCTTTTGAAAGGAGAATCCTTCGAAAAATGTTTGGCTCTATACATGAGAATGGACGATTCCGTAGCCTCTATAACGATGAAATTTATGAGCAATACCACGAGCGTTTGGTTATGGATAAAATCCGGCTCGACAGGTTGCGGTCGGTGGGTCACCTAATCCGTATTGGTGAGTATAATCCAGTTCAGATAGTCTATAAGAGTACTATCTATGGTAGAAAACGAAGTCGAGGCAGGCCCTGCCTGAGATGGAACGATCGTGTAAGCCGGGACTCCAGACAACTTTTAGGGATATCGAATTGGTGTACCTCGACGCAAAACCGGGATGTCTAGAGTTCCTTATGATGATGATTATCATACATAATTTTCACTGAATCCAAAAACCTTTCGTATCTTAAGGGACCACTTTCGGAAATGTTCGCCATGTCTATTAATCAATCCAGAATGTATTCGACTGAAACTCCAAATGTAGACATAGTTAATGTGGCTACGGTCCCTGTTTAAACCAAACTTTATTTCAATTATTATTTTGTTTCTGGTACGTACATAGTTAAAGAAAACATCTAATTGAAATTTAGTCCGAAACTATTTCAGCCTTGCGCTATCCAGTTCAAAGATAATTTATCCTGTCATCCTCTATTTCTTTCATGTGTTCCAAAACAATTGAAATGACAAAGAAAGTTATTTCAATCACTTCACAACTACTCGTCCAACAGAACCCTTGTCTCATGAGTAAGCAGATATCTTCAATCATTTTCTTGTTCCCAGTAGTTTCCTGGTTACTTCCCACTCGCAGGAGGCTGAATGAAACTAAAGACGCAAAGGAAACTTTTCAGTTACTCGTGCATGAATGAACCTCATTTAAATTCACAATGTCTATGTATTCTGTCTATTCCAGTTTGTCATCTCAGCGATGAGACTGGGTACGAAATTTGTGATTGCCTCACACGTCCCTGAAAGTTTTGATTAGATGCAGACTTTCCTCCACATGAATTTGTGTTTATCACGTGGTTAGAAACGACGGGGGTTGGACAGGGTGCTAGTCTAGTGCAACATAAGTAGCTTCTTTCAAACCAGAGGACAAATTAAATTAGGATGGAAACTTTCGATTTTATGGAAAGTAGGAAAATATCGAGAAAGCAAACCTCGATTTTTTAAGGTTTTGTGTGAAACAAAACCTTATTAGAATGGTGACGGTGTCTGTCTGTCCGTCTGTCCGTCTGTCTGTCTGTCTGTCTGTCTGTCTGTCTGTCTGTCTGTCTGTCTGTCACACCCGATTTATTCGGAAACGGCTAGACCGATTATCACGAAAATTGGTGAGAGTATGTAATCTGGTGATCCCTTTACATGCAGTAAGTGGCGCCATCTTGCGTTAAGTTTAAGGGGGGCTCCCCGTACATGTGAATGGAGGGTGCAAATTTTTTTTTCACAGAATGTAGCCAAGTAGGGTATCAAATGAAAGGTCTCAATTAGTACTTTTCGAATCTGGTTCAATATTTGATATTAGATGAAACATAGGGGAGTGAGGGTTGAAAATATGACCCACAAAAAGTGTAACAGGTCTCGTTCTCAGAACCTATCCAACCGAAAAATCTGAAAAAAATCACAGTGGTGCATCTCTACGAAATCTAGGCCTCAAAATATATCCGGTTCCGATATCTGGACAAATAAAGTTAATAATAGTATATTTCCACATTTTAGAAATTTACCCGGCACCCCCCCTTATGTTCATCCCAGAAATACAAAATTTGGCATGAGTGTAACGAAGAATATAATGCACAGTTTGGTCAAGTTTGAAGAAAATCCAACTATTATTAACAAAGTTATTGGGGGTGAAACTTTACAATTTTGTGTGAATTTCGTGCACTTTACAACCCGCATGACGTCATCATCACATATCAATTCGTCAATACCACAACGAAATGAATTCTTATGAATTGGGTCGCAGACAATTATTTTGTTTTAGTTTTTTAGTTATTTGTCAACCAGACATGTGTATATGTAGGTATATAATATATGCGTGCTAATGAACTTTGCGGCTAGTGCGTAATTCAGATAGATATAAGACGTAAATCGGAAATATGGGTACGATAAATTTAGATACGTGCATATATGTGTACAGCAGGCAATAGGGGTGAGCGTGATATCTATGGCTCTAATATGTACGTATGGCTCGTAGTTTGGAAAAATATGAAGGATTATGTTGGATTTGTAGCTATATACGGGCAGAGAAATGTGCGTCTCTTACATAAGATGAACACAAAACCTTTATACCCGAAGCGCGAGCTTCCGGTATTCCGACTTGTTTACCCTTGGTTGAATGATCTCACGAAAGTTGCACTACGGTGGCGTTATGTGAGTTGAATCATTAGCAAAGGAAACTGTACCCGTAGGGACTGTCGAGCGGTATCGTTGTCTGCTCCATCTTCAAAGGTGATAACGATAATCTTGTTTTGCTGGAAAGATACGATGGAGACGAATTTACATTGAGCTCGGATTCGCCTTTTGCTTTGTAAGTGCAGTACGTCCTTCGCCTTTTCCCCCTTTCTTACCCGAAACCGCATCTGAATTTGAAAACCTCGTCTTTGAATGAGTGATATAATTATTTGGTTAGTGGTTTGTGTTGCAGATATGCAATATTTGGATGTGATAATTCGTGGATAATTTGGAAGCTTCCATGGGAGAGTTTATGCGTGACAATAACCATCAAAGGAAGGATACGCCGAGGGTATAATTAAATGCAGCACCAAATGCATCAAACAGACGCTCAAATAACATTATATGTATTTCGAGTAAGCACGAATCGAAACATAGCGTATAATATTACATATCCACGTACAAAATGCATAGGAGGGTTCGCTGGGATCTATCCATACGTGTCAAACCCATTGGAGCATGATTAACAATTGGATAACATATACGTATACTTATATTTGTTGAATCTGAATATGTTATGAATATATATACTACGCAGAGGCTTCAAAACATATTTACGTTAGTCAATTACCTTTCCTTGGTAATGAAATTGAATTCCCAATTGCAGCAATACCTGGGGCTGTTCTGGTTAAATTGTTTGCTGTAGTTGAATAAATATTGACGGAATACCGTAATATTGGTGTTAGGGCATGAAATCCATCTAGATGTGGCAGCTTATGCGGGAATTATATGTAGGAAATTCCAATATACACAAAAGAGACCACTGAACTTGCATTTAAATGTTTGTCCTGAAGCCTCATAATTTAGCCTCAAACGACAGGTAAATACGCCTCAGGAAGTAGCCAAAACGAGAAAATTAACCTTTCAACTGGAAAATAATATATTTGTAGTTGACCGCTGGGTGGCGAAAAGTCCAATAAATGTGCCTACGTACCATTACCTGACATATGATAGACAAGGCGGATTGATGGTAGCTTGGCCCTTTCAATCGAAAGAGAAGTGTCAGTGCTTATTCCATTGTCCCGATAAAGTGACAATACGAATTGCAACCTATCGCATTTTGAAAATAACTCCGCCATGTTATGTGAATGCACAAGTAAAGGAGGAGGGTTTAAGACAACATACTCCGTATTATAATAAACTATACTATAATAATAACAATACTCGTTGATACTATAGTACAATCCATTTGGACCTGAGTCTTGTACTGTGTTGGAGCACTTCGTTCAAGGCCCTAACGGTACAGTGCAGGATGACGATACCCCTTTGGAGGCAATGTGGTCAGCATCGTGGTCACTAGTGGCAATTACCTTGTTTTGACTCAAGTACTCTTTCACAGCTGAGTCGACAGTCACGATACAAACCCTTCTTCCAGCAGTGAGATTTGATGAACAGAAGGTCCCGCTTCTGCTGTGACAGCTCAGCGCTCCAATTAGTAAGCCATTCGGACGGTACTATCCTCAATAAAAACCCGTGATTGGGAAAAATGAGAAGAAAAGTAGAAATGGAAGCCTAGGTCTGTTGCAATAACTCCATCACATTGCATACTACCTGACCACAACAGTTCGTTAAAGGGTCTAAAGTAACTGACCGGATCCTCCAGGCTGGGAGTTTAGAGCGATGGAATTACAAACCAAACATTATGTAATGTGACAGGATGAACAGCTTCGAACAGGATTAACACTATGGAAACGATATTCCTATGGGTTGGGGCTAAACAAACACCCAAAATCCTCTCTGTTTTTCGTACAGGTCGATGGAAATTTATGCACTAGCAATTTTGAAATTCTATTACTACCCAAATGTCAATAACACCTGGGGTAGGGACTGACCTCACGCCGCAGACTTCTAGCTACAGAAAACCGACTATGAATGCTTTCTGGAATGTGCTCCTGCTCCTCGACAGCGGTAGCGGAGGCCCCCAGAATGATCGCCTTCTCCAATTCGAGCGAGAATTTCAACGATATAAACTGGACATTCTGTGCCTAATCGAAGCTATTATAGATGGTCGGTTCCTGGAGAGTACTCCTTTCCCTCTTGCGGCAATGAACTTTTGTACTCTGGAAATCCGAAGGGTAGCGGAGGTGAATCCGGGGACTGGCTATTTTTGACGGCTACTGGAAGGCATGCTTTCAGTTCTTGACAGATTCTAACTGCAGGATTCCGGTCCAGGTTAAGAAGCATCTCAATTATACAGTGCTATATACAACGGAGACTATCGATATAGTGGAGAAAAACTCGTTCTACGAGCAATTACACATAATTAAGCGGAGGTTTCCAAAAGGTGAAATTGAGAAGGATGATTTGAATGCCAAAGTAGGTTCTGAAAACATCTTGTTCAGAGATGTGATGGGGAAATACGGTCTTGACGATCGTAGCGATAATGGTTGGAGGTTTGCGGATTTCCGCAGTTTGCACCGTCTCGTAATTGGTGGAAAATTATTCAAGCACAGAGCCTGTCTAAGTTGAACAACCAGTATGACCACTTTGCGATCAGCAGTAGGTTTACGAGTTTTTTGTTGCGTCCACCACTTCCCACAGAGTTGAAGGGCCGGGACCCCACAAGTTCAACATCGTCTGCTTGAAGTACTCATTTGTTGCACGACACTGAGAGAGATGTCTCCCTGGTCGAAACACTAAGTAACCCGCCTGAAAATATTGTTGAGCATAGGGCCGCCATCAAAAATGCTTTTTTCTCGGGTGCAACCAGGTTGGCGGTTACGTCGCGAAGAAGGGGTCGTAAGATCTGGCTGACGATGGAATTGTGGACGTAGATTGATCAGAGGAAGGAGTAGAAGGCTGTATTGATCGTTGCTAGTCATGGCGGGCATGATTTGCTCGAACTCCGATACCGGTGGAATTCCCGAAAAATCCAGAGTAGTATACGCCGTGATAACATAAATTGCTATGCGGAAGATGCCGCAGAGCACATTGGCCGTATATATTATGTGAGAATATCCACTTTCGGGTGATACTTCAAACATTGAAAGTCTTGACAAGGAACAACTTTGACCTATTAAAACTTTGTTAATAATAGCACAATTTCCACCAAACTTAGTAGGACCGGTTTTAATAAGGTCTCGTTTTACACAAAACCTTAAAAGGATGCCAACCAAACAAAATATTAACATAGAGAAGAATATAACTTGGAAAATGTAAACCGAGTATATAAACTCAAATGTACAACACGAAACATGGAATTCAAGTGGGCGAAATAAAACGTTGAATTAAGATTGTAAAAGATTGTAAAAGCTAGCTACATGTACAGGAAATAGACCTACGAATATATAAAAGACCTATGCAATACTGCGGATGTGAAACATTGACCCTAACACAGACTTTCGAAAAACTGGTCAATACTATCGAGAATAATAACAGCTAAACTAAAGGTATTGCTGTTTCCATGATTTTGGTTTTGAGGATGAAAGCCTTTTTTCCGTCCTGTGAGGATTCAAAAGTAACGTGCGCACCCTCTTAACCTCTCTTTTTTCTCTTTTTTTCGTCCTTGGGGCTATTGTACAGTATATGAATGGCTCAGACTGTGTTTTTGATGGTCTGGGGCACAATATGATTATTCTTTATGAATTTGGACATCTGTATTATTTTTCCTATGAGAAGCGTGAACTATGAATCGTTCGCATTCTGAGACTGCTCCTGAGCTTGGTTTTCCCACTGGGCACTTCCGTATTTATTAGCTTTCCGGGAACTTCGCTATTTTCCTCAATTCACTAAAGTTGACTTCGGAGGAGATCACAGAATCATCGAGCTTCTCCTAATTGGATCAAGCTTCAGGTCTTGTACCATCTACCGACCAGTAGTCACCCTACTGTGAGCTGATGAAAGATCAGTTTGTGAAGAATCTTTCCGTGTTTTTGGAACAGGTATTGTTGGGAGTGACACATCCCTTTTCAATTCCTCTTTCTCCTGGTTACTTGTAGTATACGATGCAACGGTGGCGTGGGAGTGTTGTGTCTATATTACATGTAGGTATGAAATACCCTTGATATCTGCTCAAATAAAGTTAATAATATTATGTTGACATATTTTTAAAATTTACTGGGAACCCGCCTTAAGTTCGTCCTAGACCTCGTTGCATTGACTTGCATAGACTTTAATATGAGGCAGCCAACTGAACAATTTTGTGGAAATCCTTCTCTTATTAGCAAAGTTTCAGTGGGTGATCGAATTGAATATCGGGTGCCTTCAACGTATATACACTACAAGCTATGTATAAATGAAACCATCGTGTCCCCGAATGTTATTATATGAAAGATCAACGAAACCTTCCATACTTGAAGCGCCGAACTTCCGATTTTCCGACTTGCTTACGAATTGTTTTACGTAGCTGCTGACCTTCGAGTAGAAATTTATACTGCCGAACACCGTTGTCCTTGATGAAACCGGAAGCTTGACACTTCAGTTATAAAAGGTTTTTGTTTCCCTTTGTGAGGAGCATACCGCAATTCTCCATTGGCTGACAGCATCGACTCGAGATATTTAAATTGCTCAGCGCTGTCAGCTGCAGTAACCTGTCCAGAACTGAGCGAATTAAATATCTCGGGTCGGCATTAATGCAACCTGGATGAAGTGACATTGTACAACTGGTGTTCGTTGTGATCGACGTATTAGCGAACGTCTCAAATATAAAATTTACCGCAATGTCGTCTGTCTTCCGCTCTCTATAGTTGTGAGTGTTCACCGATTATAAAAGACAATGAACGGCGTCTTGCGTTAATGGAGGCGAAGATGTTGCGTTGCAGTGGTGGCATGACACGTTTTGATTTCAACGGAAATGAGGATATCGGCGATTGATATGGGGTTGCGCCGATCGTGGAGAAACTTCGAGGAAGGCATCTTCGATGGTATGGTCATGTATTCGCGTTAGCGAGAGTTCACTTATCAAGATTGCTCTCAGCACCGAAGTCAATGTTAAGCGGGTAAAAGGCTGGTCGAAACAACGGTGGCTTGATATGCTGGATGAGCATTTAAAAGCCTCGAAATTGCATCCAGATCAGGCATTTGATAAAATAAAGGCGAAACCGATCACGACGAGCCGATCCCGCTTGCGAAAGAGACAGAGACTGAAGAAAAACAAGAAGATGTGAGGAGCGAAGAGCGGAATACAGCTCCGTATACCATGGTTAAAAATTTCATTGCCCTCTAGATTTAGAGAGTATCAGTTTCGGAAAGTACTAATCCAGACCTTTGATTTGATACCCTACCCGACTATGCGTGAAATCATAGCGGCGATAGATAACACGATGTGTATTGCAAATATTCAACGAACTAAGGGTATCAACGGGAAAATGAACTATAAGGAACAGGGAAGAACTCATTGAAAAACTTCGAAACACGGAAACACTTTCGGATGAGGAAGGTATGGTTTCATTTGATATTAAAGCTCTCTTCCCTAGTATACCAGTAAAGGAAGCACTGGAATACTTCGAAAAAAGAACTAGTTAATATCGACGAATCATCGTGCGAATAGAGAAGGAAAGTACGACAATACATGAAGTTAGCTACCCTTTGGATCAGTGAAAAGCTTCTTCATGTTCAGGAATCGATACTTCAAAACCATAGGGGGCGTAAACATGGGTAATCCGCTAACACCATGTATTAGCGACATCTTTGTGGAGCAAATAGAGGAACGTATAGAACAATTTGGTATTTTACCAAGATTCTGAGCCAGATATGTTGACGACATTTTTGCAATTGGGAAACGAAGCCAGCTTGAAACCATATTCAACAAATTGAATACGGTCTACAAGAGTATTACATTTACCTTGGAAGTCGAAAACACAACCACCAACTATCCTTTTTGGACTTATACATCATCAACAAGAGAGGAAAAATCAAACTCGCCATTTACCGACAACCAAAATTCACGCAGAGAGCCATTCCAGCAACATCACAATACTCCTTTTCACAAAAAATGGCACCGTACAACAAAATGCTCCATCGCATGCTAACCACGCCTTTATCAGAGGAACGAACAATAAGAAACGCCATATCACAGGAAGACCATAGAAGGAATAATCAGTAAAAAAATTACGAAAGTGGTATTCCTTTCCATTTCCCTGACGACACTTTTTTCACAAGCGGGACCATCTAAAAAACATCGAGTTCCTACAATCCATTCCCAAATCAGGTGAAAAATATCCTAAGAAAACGTGACATCGAGGTGATATCTACCAGCAGACTACATCAACTGAAAACAAGATTAGGAAGCGCTAAGGACCCCAAGGAAGATAGCGAGGAAAGTGGAATCTACCAGATGACCTGCACTGATTATGAGAAATCATATATAGGGCAAACTAGAAGATTAATAACAATGAGGTGCAACGAACATATAAAGAAAGCAAATCTGGCGAAAGCAAAAAGCAGACAAACACATGCCCTCAATTTATTGGTAACCAGACACATCATCCAGGAGAAACATGCAATAACGGAGGATAATTTAAAGAGGCTAATGACTTCCGCAAATTGGACGCTTTAGAGAGTTTCATCATCCACAAGATAAGGGAGGAAAAAAGAATTGACAGTTATTTAGGAAACATCAACAGTTGGCTTTTTGGATTAATTAGGTAAAAAATTAACTAGCAATTAAGGTCTGGATTTAGATATTTAAGGACAAGCTTGACCATAAGCAGTTCGGACAAAAACTCACTGAGCAAGGACAGCTGGTCCTCAAAATACCGGTATTTGAGGAATGAAAACTCACTATTCGGCATTAAACGATAAAATTTGTCAGCAAAAAATTGTTTTTCGAAGACAGAGAGAAGTGTACAAAGCAGCAAGTTTGCATAAGAAAAGGTGAGGAAAAAATGAAAGGAGAGGAAAAACATAATTATCAAAACAAAGTTCACTGTTCAATTTAACACAGGCTCGAGAAATGATTCTTTTGATGAATATTGGGGAGATTCAGTCATGAAAATTGTATCTTTGCACTTTTACAACTATTGACTATGGTGTTGAAGGCGTGTCATTAACTCAAGTGGCAACCTAACAAGAAGTTGGACTTACATCGAGTCAGCAGAACTATCACACTGTAATTCTGCGAGGAGTATAACAACATCTTCAATGAGCCAACTCAGTGGAATACGACAGATTGTTACACTAACAAGACGAGAAAGAACCCCCACTTTTCCTATTAATATCATCATCATCATCAACCGCGCAACAACCGGTATCCGGTCTAGGCCTGCCTTAATAAGGAACTTCAGACATCCCGGTTTTGCGCCGAGGTCCACCAATTAGATATCCCTAAAAGCTCTCTGCGTCCTCAGCTACGCCATCGCTCCATCTTAGGCAGGGTCTGCCTCGTCTTCTTTTTCTACCATAGATATTGCCCTTATAGACTTTCCGGGTGGGATCATCCTCATCCATACAGATTAAGTGACCCGCCCACCGTAACCTATTGAGCCGGATTTTATCCACAACTGGACGGTCATGATATCGCTCATAGATTTCGTGGTTATGTAGGCTACGGAATCGTCCATCCTCATTGATATGATAACCTTAAAAAGAAAGAGCTTCTTACTGTTTTCTACAGATATAATGTCTTAGGCTGGAAAAGGCTGTGCTCCTACAGCAGGATTGATGCTGCATGGTCACAAAAGCCGCCCCATATACCGTATATATTGAAGGTCAAGAAGGAACCTTTAATTCTGCTGCAGGACCGAAGTCTGTTCCAGCTTAAGAAATTATCTCTGTACAAAACCTTTATCTATCAATCTACCTTGAATAGATTTCTGCTTCCATTTAATTTAAACCCATCGCAATTGATCAATTGTCCCAGCTGTCAGGGCGATTCATGTCTAATGGTAGACCCAAAAGAGGACGCAAAAATACAATCAATTCCTTTATGTGGATTCTTGCCATTGGAGCCGATACAAGCCTGGACGATCCTTTCAAATCGTGCAAATTCTAAGAGGATGTTTCCGGTTGCGGTCAAAATCATGGCTTTCGGCTAACATCCTTCACATGGCCAACTGATACTGTTCACCTCCGTAAGCGAGTATGTACATACACACACATATAGCCGTAGGCATTTCAATTCTCTTGATTTGCGGTAGGTTCAAGAAAAGTAGTTGAAAATGATTTTCCAGATCATAGAGTTTCATAGAAATTTAAGTGGTTCTTGATTCGATGTACATCGGAGGGTGAAAGGAGCACATGATTCGGTGAATAGATATGTTGCCGTTGATGCTCGATGTATCATTCTGGGTAGGGTGGAAATGGGTCATTATTGAATCTATTGAAATCTGGTCTCAATGAGTTTGATATCTTTCCTACAAGGAAGCATGAACATTATCTAAAATGCAAGTAACAATTTTCCTACATTTCAGGTGCAAGGGTTTGTCGTCATTTCTCGAAACTTAATCTTGTCCTCTTATCCTACCTTTACACAGTTGAAAGATATCTTCAGCCGTTTTGATTGGTTATTTGCTAAATTTGATTAAAAAGTTATTAAAAGAAGTAATGAAAGGTGGGCAGAATTTGTCCGGAGAACTAATCAAAATAGAGTTTTCACTTTGTACAGTACGTGCTGATATTGACTGTCAATTTTTAAGCAGACGAAAATCGTCCACGCTGATAATAACTTTCCAGTTCATTTTTTCCTGAAGGAGGGAAAACTTTTCCGATTACTTGTCTGTGACATATATTAAGGAACATGATTTTTTTATCCGAGACAGTTTGATAAAAACTTGTTTTTAATTTTGGAAACTTTAACATATTTATGGAAGAAAGATTAAATATTTATCGGGCAAAATTAGAAAATTAGTTACGGACTGACAACTTTAGATACTTTATAAGGAAATAATTCACTATCTACCTTACAAGAAAGTTTTTCAAGTTTGGAGAGTGAGTTACCTTGTCAACTTCAGTTCCTTTTCACGGCTTGATTCATTTGAGTGGGTGACGAATTTCAAGTTGTTTTAATTTCTTTGCATTAAAAAATTATTGGTTTTGATGGCAGTTGTAAGGTTTAGAAATTTATTTCCTTTACGCCCACAATTTCAGCGACTGTTCCGAAAGCAGTGGAGCATGTTTTCCAGGGTTGAAATTGATATATTTGTTGCTTTGGGGAGGCAATTGGTTAAACCTATATATTTTCAATAGAAATATGAACTGTTTTCTTTTAGATCTATTTTAGTCTCGACGTCGTTCATACGATATGAATAAAAGATTGTTTTCATTGTGGAAACCTAATAATTGAGGGTAATTTTTCATTTGAGAAATTTATTTCCGAAGCTGCTTTCGATTTGATATCAAAATATTTTTATTAGCATTCTATACCTTGTTAGGCCAGGGTGATTCTTGGCACCATTGAAGGACAGACATGTAGGAAGCTTGAGTAACCAAAAAATATTCCGTCATCTCGTTAGGATGAATTTGTCGGGTAATAACCTGCACTTTTTGAAATGAGATTTTTTTGTGATTTTAGTTGTTCATATAAATGTAAAAATTTGTTTTGGAATTAGCTCCTCGATGTCATATAGAGAGGTACAGCCAACATTTTCCTACGTACTCTTTCTGGAATTGTCCTACTTCCGAATATTGCTATGGGTATGTATACCCGGCCGTTGCTCCTGTTGAATCAAATTGACCCTATGTCATCCTATATCGTTAATCCTAAGTTTTGCTGCGATTTTTGAAATTAATATGTGGATGCCATTCCCCGCTTGCTGGGGTATAGCGCGTCAACTACAGTTACCTCAAATGTCCTTAAACTCCTTTCAGGGCTTCCCGAGGCGCCCGCAACCTTTCTCCACCATTGTGCACACAGTACTTTTGGGGCAATCCACTCGCCGGCCACCTTGAGAGAGTGAGTTCCACTGTATGGCATAGCCAGCAATGCAATTGTTGCCTCTCCCTAATGTGAGAACTATCCACTGCTTCAATCGCCTTCCGATCACATTGCCTATAAATGACAGGCCTGCGCGGTGACCAATACAATACGTAGGTCAGTAGTCAAAAGGTAGAACACTGACGAGATTTTAACACCCAAGTAGGAACCGAGCTGGTTTCAGGCGATACGTTGGCTCCCATAGCTTATATAAGAGTACCAATGGTAACGGGTAGTCTAGGTCCCAGGGCGAAACGTGGATTGGCACCCATGATGGAGCATAAAACCTGGGAAATGCCTGCTGAACCAACACCAAAAACTGTATTACCAAACCCTATCTCCACCTCCACGTGGTGACCGCTGGGAGCTCTTTCTTAACGAAAAGCTGCAGATGGAGAACGATGAAGGCGAGTCTCCCCATATGCCTCATTAGCGTTCACGCCCCTACAGAGGAGACTGCAGAGTCAGAGAGGAATACCTTCTACGAGGGAGTAGAACGAACTCAAGAAGCCGGTGCCAGATATGATATCAAAATCATACTTGGGGATTTTAATAGCGAAGTAGGGAAGGAGCCCGTATTCAGGCGATACATTGGCTCCCATAGCTTACACCAAAATAGAAATGATAACGGACTGCGAATTATTCAATTAGCAGTGTCACACGAAATGGTTGTTGGAAGTACCTGGTTTGCGGGGAGAGCGGTCCACAAACAAACGTGAACCTCTACACATTGGGGAAATTGACCATATGTTGATTGAACGCTGTCATCTTTCAGCTTCATGAATGTCAGAACATATAGTGGGACCAACATAGACTCGGATTATTATCTCGTTTGCATGGTGCCCCGGGTTCAAATAGCAACACCGTCAAGAATTCCCTCTGACAATCAGCGTAGTTGTAGTTCCCGCTAACTGAAGACGACGGGCAGTTGCTTCTACCGGTACGTGTAGAAGATGCAATCCGTGCAATTTATCAGCTTAAAACTCATAAGTCGCTACGAGCAGATGGAATTACGGCCGAACTGGTCAAATATGGAGGCGACCAACTACACCAAGCGATTCACGAACATAGTGTGTGACGGCAAATCAATGCCTGACGACACGAAATGATACATCATCTGTCCGATACATAAAAAGGGACATATCAGCCAATTATGGAGGCATGACGTTGTTGAGCATCATCTATAAGATATTCTTCGTTATCTTGGTAAGACGGGTAGCCCTATAAGCTCAGGACATAATTAGCTCATACCAAAGTGGCTTCACTCTAGGCAAATAAGCAACAGATTAGATTCATACTCAGTGGCAAGCGATGGGAACACTGTTGGAATATGGCCATCAGTTGCACCATCTATTCACTGATGTCAGCGCCCCTTGTGATAGTATAACCAGGGTAAAATGTACATGGTCATAAGAGAATTTGGTATTCCAACGAAGTTGATAAGACTGACTAGGTTGACCCTGACCGATGTGCGAGGCAAGATAAAAGCAGCACAAAACCAGCACAACACACAACTATAAAATCTAAAACCTATAGTTAAGCTTCCAAACTTTTCCTTTTAATAGTTTTACTTAACAGGATCACTTTTGAGACCACTCAACATCAATGATGATGTCATGTGTAATGTCATGTGTCCTTTTTAACCTGGCCGTGCCGAAAGTGATGTGCAATGCAGATGTTAGTGGGAGAGGCACCGTCCGATGAGCGCTAGATCTTGGGATAGACAGTAATTAAGCTAAGGAGAAGTACATACAAAGATAGGATACTACATACTTGAGACCGTTAATCATTTCTCCTGCCTAGGGTCGAAAATCATAACTGATAACGTCTACGACGATGAAATCCGCTCAATGCCGTTGGCAGCCAGAAGAGTCTATTTCAGCTTACAAAGACTGTTCTGCTGGAAACATTTAACCATAGGGTCAAAGCTCTTACTATGCAGAACTATGGTCTTGCCAGTTTTCATAAGTTCCTCGGAGACTTGCTTTCTTAACCAGAAGAACTCTTAGCCACAATCTCGTAGCCTACATAACGACGAAATTTTGAGTGATTTCACGACGACTTACCTCTAATGAAGCGATGGCATAGAACAGGACGCCAGACAGCTTTTAGAGGTATCTTATTGATGGACCTAACGCTAAACCGGGATGCCTGCAGTCCCTTACTAAGGCAGGGCTAGATCGGATACCGGTTTTCGTGCCGTTCATGATGATGATAAATAGTAGTAGTACACGTAGGAGCCTTAAATACAATACCAGAAATATAGTGCAATGTTGTGCCTATATACGAGCGTTACCATTAACTCGATGATTGCATCGATCCAGGGTAAACTGCGGAAGGCACGGTTATAAACGCCACACATTCGCTGAAGTAAGCTAACTTCGCTGTGGCCTAATACCTAATGAGGAACCACATCACAATTCATCACCCCAATCCTTTCTGTGACGGTGTTGGATTCAACTTCAAGCCGCATTCACGACATGATTGCATCACAGAATCCAATTTGTAGTGTCCGCGTCTCCGTGTCTGTTGTGACATGGGCGGTATTTCCTTTGCTGTTTACAAGCTCAAACTGACAAGAGAATTCTTTCAATAATATGTAATATATCCTCTTTTTCTCCCATTTCATCAACCCTTAGCTTTTCAAATTACCCCTCTCCAACATCTAACATTTAAAATAATTAATTTGACTAAATCTAGCAAATCATTTTCATTTGACCAATTCCAATTTGTATTTAATTAGTACAAAAACTAGTGTACGCGAGGATTAATGGAGCAAAGTGTACGTTGACCTCGAAGCTGTAGATCGCTGTCATTAAGAATAGAAATGAACGGGACCGAGACCGGCTGGTGAGGTTGGCAGTTGCTCAGTTGGACGCAGGAATGGAGGATGAGTACTGGTCTTTGACAGTAAACGACATGAAGAAGATTTTTTCTTTCGGCTGAGGAAGATTTTGTGGAAGTTTTGGAGTTTTGTTTGGTCGGATTTGACCATTGTGACCATTTTTCCTTCATAAAGAAAAGAGAAGTACCGGGACGTAAATTAAGAACTAATAATTGCGAAACATTTAGGCTCAGACGTTCTTACCCACTTAAAAGATAAATGGATGCTGATGGTGGCCGTGTTCATGGTAACGTGATCAGCCCTTGCTTGTCTGGAAGGTTTTGAGGGATCACCTTACATGCAGCATTGTGCGTACCCGTACATTGCACCGGTGATATAACAGTGCAGCTATAAATGAGATGGTCCAACCCCTCTAAAGCTGAACCTTACATTCTACACTGGTCATTTTCCACTCGCCCTCTCATTATAAGCTTTTCATAAGTTAGTATTGCGATCACCTCATCCTGAATGCACACATAAATCCCTCCTTCCCATCAAAGAGTTCCCCAGCGAATAGCCATCTGCTCGACAGATGCAGATCGACAAATGGCTGTCAGAAGCAATTCACGTGTTTACCGTACATTGTCTTCGACTTTCATTCATTGATGCGTTCTTGGTCTAATTTCACTTTTGCGATTGCGAAAAGATCTTCAATTTGCCCTGCCCTTTGCTGCAAAATAAGCTAGTAGCGGGTTGACTTGGGGATGACGTTGCGCCTCAATGTCAACCACATCCCGACGTTACGAGGTCAGTTCATTCGCTTCACGACAGAATTTGGGTGATGCTCCCGGAATTTGGACATAATAGTCCATATTAGCTGCTAGTAATTTGCCAGGTCGGGCGGCCACGCTCACGGCAATATTCCGAATACATCAGCCAGTGAAGCGATAGCTAATATGTTCAATGGGCTTATTTCATTCTTCCCCGGGAGATGCGATTTCAGCACCAACTTCACACGAGGCAAGAATTCAGACAGCAGATGATCCTTCATATCGAGCATGGGTTCCTTGCAGAATTACTGAGTACTTGTAGAAGTCTGTCTCAGTAATAGCTTGGACGTGGAGGTCACGAATGCTATTTTCGGTATACGCCGTGATAGAGTTTGCGTATGGCTTGATTTTCACGCTAGCCTCATCCACATTCGATTTGAACATCGCGGTTACATGTCTACTATTGGTAACTGGTCATCAGTACCAGCATATAACTCGATGTCATCTAAGAACATCAAGTGTTAACTCGCACTTAGCGCGAAACGCCCGCACCCTTTCTCTACTTTTCTCCACCAAAGGCCCTCGCCGCGATCCACTGGTCAGCCAGGGAGAGTCACCTTCCATATGCTAGTCACAGACACAAACACAGAAAGAAGACTACCATGGAAAAGTGTTGAGATAAGTGCATTTCCAGATTTTAAACAATGCAGCGAAAGCAGATCTAGTGCTGTTAATGCATCGGACATCATCCATTTGGATACTACCGTCGGCACGAACCATGCTTCCTTAATATATAAATTGATCGACGCTTTCAATACTCTGCCCATTAATGCAGAAGGGAGATTCTGTTGACCCGTCAGAGTGGGAGCGTTGGTTTTGTTGGTATTTGTCATCAGTCCAATTCTATTTGCCTCTTTTTCCAAATCTTGAACCGTTTGGCCAAGATTTATGACCTGGTGAGAGAGCACACAAATGTCTTCAGCGTAGTCGAGGTGCATCAGTTAAGATGAATCGTCCTTTCAATTTCGGAGCGTCTTTCAGACAAGGCAGCATGAAGAACATCATCGATAACAAGAAAATATAATATTGGTAGTGTTGATATGGTGCTGTACCCCGTGCTTAAACGGTTGGGACAAACTTTCAGTAGTGATGTCACGATATTTTCGGAGGAGTGCGTGAACGCGATGGTCAGCAATGTCCACGAAAACAATGGAACGAATGCCGTTTGCGCAGGTGGAAAGTTTTCTTGGTGATTTTAAAGAAGCTGCGGGGTCTATTAAGGCTTAGTTCTGCAGGTCCACCAACAACCCATAGTGACGCAGAAAGTCTGCGCCTAATATGGGGGTGCTAATGCATGCCAAAACGAATCGCAACGAAAACGTTCGGTACAGTTCGAGACTCATGTCTACCTGCCTGTAACCGTAAGTGTGGATGGGAGAGGAGTTGGTGACAGCCGGTCGTAAGTTTTGCGATATCAATGTGTTCGTACGGGGTACGGGGAAAACTGACACCCGTGTCGACCAGAAAGCAACGCCTGCTCAGAGGGTCAAATATTGTAAGGTTATGTAGTACTGCACCTCGGGTAGCGGTCGTCGAGCACCCAGTGAGCCTTGTTTTTTATTGCATTGAAATTGCATCCGGTGACTCATTTAGTCGTTTGAGTTCCGAATTCACAGTGGTACCAGCAAATCGTCGGAACCGATGAGGGTCCTGCCGTGCAACTACCGGAACGCCCCGGTCCGGAAACGGACCTCAACATTGGCTGCGATCGAGATCTACCTCCCTGACGCAAAGTAGCCACAGTGAAGGAAGTTAGGTCACGGTGCCCGCAAGTATCAAAATTTCTTTCAGGTCTTCCACTTCCAGACGTGTGTCTCCAGAGACTTTCGCAAAGACGGGGCGTGCGTACACCTCGTGGACTTTGTTGGCCACGTCCAACACTTCCAGCTAACCGGGAACCATGGGATTTGAGTAGCTCTGAGCCGACCTTATCCCAACCCAACTGCCTCATTTCTCGAAGTAGTTCGCTGGAGGTACGGTCGCCCAGCGTCAGCTCGTTCAGCAAGCTTGGTTTGTATGTCACTCACTGACAACCGGCGTATGAGCTGTTCTTTCAATTGGACATAGGAGCAGTCCTCCAAAACGCCCGAGACAACTGTCTCTTCGTCGAGACCGATAAGGGCATGATTAAAAGGCGTCGCGTCTGTTATGATGCCTGTCAGTGCAAATTACGAAGCAGAGACGAAACACCGGAGCGGAACCCGACGACCGAAGTGAAAAAGGTACAGAATGAACCCACGTCCCATCTACGTAACAAAGCCACAGCAGCCAGAGTGTAAACGACTCAGCGGAGACTGGAGCGAAACTTTCCAAAAACATTATAAAAGACCGCCCGCCGACTTTTGCGGCGCCCTGATTTTATTGGTTACAAATATCCAAAATAAAATAAGACAAAATAGCAATATTAAAATTGCTTTCCAAAGCTGTTAACTTTTTCGACGAGCGTCGAGAGTTCTGGCCGGAAGTCCTTGACTTGATGCTGGATGAATTGTTGTAGTTGTAGATGACGTTGAATGGCTTGCTGCTCTGAATTACTGGATTCTGTGTTGGCACAACTCTGGGTTCATTGCGTGTGATGTGGAAAACTGCCCGTCGCCGGGAATCAAAAACGCATCCCCATTTGCAAAAACTCCGCTACTCTCGTAACTAGTTCGTATTCCCTTATGGAAAACACTTACACCCGGAACCACCTGCTTGAAATGGCATTTGTGTGACTGCGTTACATTTCGCGCTCTGGTCTCATGCCAGGCCGCCAATTGTGTCAGCAACAGTACAGTGCATCGGTGGACGCGACTTCACCACCGGGAATTCAGTCGTGGTTCATGCCTCCGATGTGCTGCCATAACAAGATGCGACCCAGGCGGGCTCCGCTTTGGACCTCAAAACCGTCCGAGATTTTACCTCGATGCAACAAGCTACTTTTTGGGTCATCAAATGTCGTTCTGATAATGGTGTGTAGCACCCGAGAAAAGAACATTTTGAATGGCAATGCACTTCGATCTTTTCAGGCAGGTTGCTCAGTATGTCTGCGTCCATCAATGAGTTACCTCTCCCACTATCGAGCGACAGGTGGTTCATACAAGAGGTCGATGCTAATCTTGTGGCTCGCAGCTTCCCAACCCTGTGAGAAGTGGTGAATGTAAGTGATCAGCAGATTTTGACCCGTACGCACTTCCAAGCGAGAACTCCTAAATCTAATGCTGATCGCGAAGTGGTCGATTTGATTACGCGTATGGTGTCAGTGAGTTGAAACCCAACTGACCTTATGGCTGACTCTGTGCTCAAACAACGTGCCTTCAATGAGGAGGTAGTAGAAACTGCAGAAATTTATCTATCTCTATCATCTCCCACCATTATCGGCACGGTCGCCAAAACCGTGCTCACAAGTCTGAATGAGGTATTGTCAGAACCCACCTTCGCATTCAGATCACCCATCAACTATCAGAATGTCAAGTCATGTGCGCGTCACTGCACATAGAAAGCATCCTTCTCCACTATATTGTGAAGTTTCTTTAGTCTACATTTGTGATGCTCCTTAACCTGAACCGGAATTTTTCGTCGGAATCCTGTCAAGGGTGTAGTGGTCATCAGAAACAACTGGACAACAGGTTCGTGTTTGTTACCTCTGGGCTTTCTAGAGCACAAAAGCACACTGCTGGAAGAGGGAGTTGAGTATTCTTCAGAGTTCCACCATTTTACTTCACTTTGACCCAGAATGCCCACCTTATATTGGCTGAATTTACACTCGAGTTTCAGACAACGAGCATTCTGAAGATCGTCAATACTATTGTTGTCGGGGAGCGTGTTCACAATCCAGAAACCAATCATAATCCGTTTTTGATAGCCAAAGGTCTTCGGCGTGCAGTTGGCCTCTATACGAATGATTATTGAACAGCAGTAAGGTTTCGCACTTTGTAGGTTGTTAGGACATACGTTTCTATTCTCTTTAGTCGCCTTTTATGACAACGAGAGAAGACTATGAGTTATACTTAAGTCAGAACTCACTGGGCTACATGAGTAGGTAATCATACATTGAAAATTCAAACCTGCCATTCAGTTTTCCCCTAATGTTGTACGGACTCCTTCAAACGAAAACGAGAAATTAACCACTGTGGCTACTGGGATTGTGGTGACGTAGAATACCATAAGGAAGACTTCCTTAAAGAGTCCCACATTTCATGCTTTCTGGGGGGATTCTGAGAGACGCTGGAGCCGTCAGACCCTTAAGTGGGTTAGCATGGCGCCGCACATTTGCAATCGCGGTTGATAAAAGGTGTTCCGGATATTCATTGCCTCCATCTGAAATCATAGGAATCGTAATAGAAGCAACGGATGAGAATACATGTTTCCCTCCTCCTAAATTGACCCTATTCCCCATTCTTTACATAATTACCTCATGCCCTACTTTTTCTTTGTTAAAATTCTATTGGCATTCTAAAAGTTGCTCAGAAGAATTTAAATTGCTTTAAGTGGAAACGGGGAAGGATTTTCAAATCTCCAGAAACTAATTTGCGTGTTTTCTAGTTTTTCAACTCCACTTGCTTGAAATGCATCTCCTTTACAGCATCACGCAATAACCATAAATCCAACCTAATCTGACCGATTTCGTCTTGGCCCGGAGTGATTTGCACGACATCCACTTTTCTAAGAGGTTAAAAACGGACGCAAAACCATTCGCAATTATCCTGGCCACATACGAACCGGATCTTCTACCTCGTGTTGGTGAGGTGGCTTGAAAATTTATTTTCGTTGAATAAATCATTCCCAGGATATGGGGTCCGCCATTGTGGTCGTGTAACTTATTGCACTTTGCCAATGTATCACTTGGGGCAACATTTTACCTGGAAATGTAGAATAATATCATCCACGTCGTTGTTTCCTTGTCCAATTAACATTATATCGTTTTTTAACGGAAATAAATTGTTGAAATTTATTGCAATTTAGTTACAACCCTTTGATAGCGGAGGTGATATTTCATGCTAATGGCGAAAGTGTTGGGCTACTTTGGCGGTGTGTAAAGATAATGTCCTTTTTGGGAAAAGTATAGCTAACGTTTCCTATTTACAAACACAAACTTCTAGCTGAGCTTTCACTTTAACAATTTACAAATTTCCAAGAGTATATTCAATTACAAAAGTTTTTATACCACTCAGAACGGTAGAACCAAAAGTAGAAAGTTGTGCTGCCGCAAATAGGAACCGTCCAAACAGCTCGCTCGTTCTAGAATATCAAACAATTCACCGGTTAAACATACACACGGCAAATAAACTCTCCCACCCCCCAGTTTACAATGCAAATCAGAAAATAAATTCTTATTTACTAAATAAGAAAATAGCTGGAAGGCTGTATTAAGGCCAAGCACTGCTCAGCCCGCTTTCGCACATTCCGTGCAAACAGGATTTTTTATTCTCTTCCGCTCTTAAGGACCGTTGGTAAATATTGCAAAAGGCACCCCCTCCCATATTTCATTCACTTTTTCTCGTCCCGTTCACGCGGGCGTTGAAAAGGATGAGTTCATTCCGGGCAGTTTATTATATGATTTACGTGTGGTTGCGCTTCAAAGAAGTGTAGCCTGACGAGGGTTAGGGTCTGGATTAAATTTCAAGTGCGACGCTCTAATGTCTGCCAGCGGCAAATGAAGGATGACTTCATGGGAAAATTTTTTCAAGATATTGTTGCTTTCTTTCCCATTTAGGTCAGAAGAAAGAAAAAAATCTTGAGGTGGGTGGAAGTCAGGATATGCTTGAATAAACGGTTTGTTCTGGTGAAACTGTGGAGAAGGAGTTAGCACATCAGTGGGAAAATTGTTAAAAAATAAACTTCAAAATTTGGTTTTTAAAAAGAAACTCACCAGACACAACATTTCCCATTTCTTACGAAATTAAAAATCTGAAACACGTCTCTGAGTTGATTGATGCCGTCTCCTGTTTTCGAACACAGGATAAAAAGGACTCTGGCTCGAGCACAAGCCACAGAATTCAATTAAGTCGTAATACCTAATTAGCCACAATGCTTTAGAGTTTTTTATATACCAGGGTGGAATGGGCGACGAATCATTATGTTTCAGTAGCACCTGTTAGATGCTTTCCCAGCGTTAAGACGTTGTTGTCGAGCATATAATGACTACGAATGTGAGGACCGTCGAGATGGGCATTTGAGTTTCTGTAATCAACTACCAGTGCAGGGTTATCAAATAAACCGAAAAAGTGCAGAATTTTTCCGTTGAACCCTTCCGGTACCTTAGGACAGCTATCGCCGATATACACTTTGCGCTAGAGTTTGAATTATATGTCTGAGACATGTAGAATTAAAACTAGGATGGACATAACCTTTTCTCAGTCAATGGCACGTCTATACAAAATATTGTTTTCTATGCTGGTGCAAAATTTCGTAGCCCTAGGATGAATTTAAGGGGGTTTTCAGTCAATTTCTAAATTTTTTTAATATGCTATTAATAAGTTTATTTGAGCAGATATCAGGATGGCACATATTTGGAGGCCTAAATTTCATCTAAGCGCACCTTCCTAATTTTTTTTCGGAATTTTGGATTGGGTAGTGTCCGAAAATGGGTCCTGCCTCACTTTATGTGTGTACATTTTGACTTCTTACTCACGTACTTTACAATTCACGTCAAAACTATTATCAGCTTTGGAAAGTACCCGAGACCTAGTAGCATAGTAGCCGAGACCTTTCATTTGATATACTACGCGACTACATCGGGTGAAAAAAATTTTAAATCCCCCTTTGAATGTATGGGGGTCCCCCCCCCCGCCCTACTTTAAACTCAACCTAAATTTATGTCACTCATTGTATGCGAGGGATTTCAGATCCGAACGAAATTTGGTGGACAGATGGGAAGTCCACCAAATTTCGTTCGGATCGGTTTAGCCGTTTTGGAGGAAAGTGCGTTTGACGGACAGACAAACAAACGGGCAATTATGTTACGATTCGAACGATGGACATATAGAACAACCTGCGGAGTTCCACAAGGATTAGCCCTCGCTCCTCTTTCGTGGATCATAATGTATGATGGAATTTTAAAGTTATAACTGCCCAAAGGAGTGACAATCATTGGCTTCATAGACGACATCGGAGTGACTATCGTGCACAAAATATTGAGGATTTTAGACTAGACTAATCTAATAAACCAGCTGCCTCTACAGAAAAATCTGCCCGTATGACACAATGCATTGCCACAGCTCGAGTCGCATCCATACCAAGGCGATGAACATTCCTCGGTAGTCAGTCACTGGTGGAAAAGTGGACTGCCCCGCCCCCCCCGGACTAGTCTGCCGCCAAACTTAACAAACTGCTCAGAGGGCGGTAGGTAGAACCGTAGAATCGATCAGAGGCGAAAAGAGCTGATCATCTAGCGGAGCAAGATAGAATGTTTTGACAAGCTCTGTTCAGAAGCGGCCGCAAATCCGTGGGCTACTGCCTATAGAATTCCTATGGAACGGTTCAGAAGCCTCTTGTTCAAAATGCCCCAGTAAGAGTCAGCGACCTCTAAATGTGACGCCAATTCCAGAAGTCACCAGAGATCTGGGGTTGAAGTACCGAATGAGATCCGTAAACTTGCCGCGAAATGTAGATCGGACATGTTCGCTGAGATTTTCGAAGCATGCATGCCCAAGGATATATTTCTTGTAGCATGGAAGCAGTAGAAGTGCGTACTGCTACAAAAGGCTAGTAAACCTGCAGATAAATTATCCACAAATGCTAGAGCGGTTTAAATATAATGAATTTCTATTAGTTGCAGAGGGCTAAGGCGGCATTTCAGATCGGCACTGTGGGTTCCGTAGAGTCAGATCAACCATTGATGCCATCAAATTACTTACTGGCTTAGCCGAACATGCAATTCATGGAAAGGGTAGTACCAGAAAATATTGCGTGATGGTGATCCTGGACACGAAAGATGTATTCAAATCGGCCAACTGGAATTCCCGCCTATCTCCTTGCTATTGTTGATAGATATTTTCAAAAACGGAGAGTATGACACCGATTTCGGTCCTCAGGGGTACGTTATTTTCGCAGGTGCTCCACAGGGCTCCGAACTTTACCCACTCCTGTGGAACATTATGTACAGCGATGTGCTTAATCTTTCGGTCCCGGAGGAAGCCACGGAGGTGGGCTACGCCGAAGACATAGCACTGGTTGGCTGGCGGTCAAGCACATGGGAGTAATGATATACGTGAAAATTACTTATAAGCAACACATTCAGTATGTTCTTTCCAAGGTATTCACTGGAAGTATAGCCCTCAAAAAGAAGATGCGGAACATGGGAGGGGCACCGCATCTTTCTAGGTTTCTTATAGCCACAGGGGTGAACTCAATCTTGCTATATGCAACCCCAATTTGGGGAAAGACATTGCAGATCCCAGCTGACCCTCATAAATTGAGTGCAATTTACAGAAGCACTGACCTAAGGTTGTGCTAAAATTACAGGACTATCACAGATATTGCAGTGTTCGTCATTTAGGCAATGACGCCAATTGACGTTCTGCATCTCTTTTATCGCAGACAAAGAACGCCGAAAGGCAGAGATTTCTGAATAGATGGCAAAAGCATTGAGAATACACGGAAGAGAATCGGTGGATACTCATCCCTGCCATCAAGGAATGGCTGGAGAGGTGGCACGGTGAAATTAATTATACTTTTACCCAGTTTATCGTTGGGCAAAGGAAATATCGCTAACATATGTACAAGTTTAAACTGGATACCTTAAAATATTGTCCAAACTGTGATTAAGTCCTAGAGGACCCAGAGCGTACAGTCTTCCATTGTCCAAGATCTGAGAAAGTACGGCAGAAGCTAGAGGAGATTTTAGGAGACCGGTGTCAGAAAGTCTTGCGGTCAGAATACTACCACGTGAGAGGGATTGGGATGCGAACAACTCCAGGATCTCATCTATCCAGACGCAGCTAGGTAATATGATACCTTATGGTGGCTTCACAGAGGATTGAGAGAGCCGAATTGGGTTCTTAGGAAGAAAACTTGCAAACTCTTTGCTAAATTCGAGAGAAGAATTCTACGATGAATTTTTGGCCCCTGAATGAGCATGGCCGATTCCGCAGTTCATCTACTAAGGAAATTTATGAACTATACCACCACAGCCAGGTTGTGGATAAAATCCGACTTAATAGGTTGCTGTAGATATCTTTATGGGCGAGGATGATCTAGCCCGGAAAATCTATAAGGGCAATACCTATGGTAGAAAAAGGAGACGTTGTAGACCCCGCCTCAGAAGGAGCGATGGCCAGGGCACGACGCCAGACAGCATTTAAGGAGATTGAACCGGTGAACCTTCGGGCAAAACTGGGACGCCTGGTGTTCCCTAATAAGGTAGGTCTAGACCAGCTACCAGTTGTTGCGTTATTAATGATGATGAAGAGTTATTTATAAGTGATCAGTACGTAACCTAAAGTTTAGTACCGTTTTCTATTTCCATTCATAAAGCTCATGCACTGTACGAATACGTGTTCAAGAACTTTTGGGGCTCTAATGCAGTTTGGTATTCGGAAAAAAATGATGCCATGCCCCATAGGAAACTAAATGAGATATTATACCTCATAATTTCGATATGCTTTCTGTAAAATATCGTCTTAATAGCGATAATCACATTTTAGGAGGGTCTAACAGTGTTTCCATCCATTTAAGGGGGTCATCCCCTCTGAACGTCGTTTATTTTCGCTTCCTTTAGAATTTTTTTGTGACGAACTGGATAAAGGTATAAATACAAATTTGTCACTATATATTTATTATTGTCTTGAGCATGCATAGTAATTTTTTCGATAGCGTCGTTTGTTATTGAAAAATGGAGCAACTTATACACCCATCTCCAAAAAAGTTGTTTTTTTGCTGCACACTAGAGGGCGATTTAACCAGTGTCCGCAAACTAGGGTTATCAAAAATATTGAAAGCTACATTTTTGGAGCGTTGCTAAACTTTTTTTTGTGAGTTTTGGTGTTTTTTCAAGATCTCTTTAATGAATAAAAAAAATATTGAATTAATCGCAATTATCCTAGTTTGCAGACCGTAGAAATATGTTCTGAATAAGTCCTGAAAATTTCAAAGAATTTCGTTGAACAGATTTTGGGCTATGGTGGCAGCCGGTTCTCAACATGCAGTTTCTAGAAAAGTAGAATGCAATTTTCAACCATAAAATCTTAACTGACCGTTAATCTGCTATACCTAGTCCATAAACCTTAGGTTTCTTGAAGAAACACATGCAACGCCTTGGCTTCAACGTCATTTGGACCGATAAATACGCGCATTTTTACGGTGGTCGACATATAGGATGCCCCCCTTAAGAATTTCTCTTTGGCTATTTGCCAGTTTATGTCAGATGTTTGAAGCCTATAGTGTTGTTGGAAAATATCATCTAAAATTGGATATAGATAGTGCACCAGGAGCAGAGCTCCCATAAAAGCAAGGAAACTTTGTTTGTGTTGGAAATTACAAAAACCTGCCAGAATAGGACTCGCTATCCACGTTCAGTGCGATCTGTCAGTTACGTCGGAAGAGCCCACAATGCACCCGATCGCCATTTCAACTGAAAGTAACATATTCGTGCCGGGAAGCGGCTACATCATTAGTTCAACTCTGAAGGTGAAAAGCCTTGAGGCGAGATACTTTGCGTGTGACCATCGATCAGAAATATTCACCAGCGATAAAGATGCCCATAAAATCCTCGATCACAGCTGGTTGGCCGAATCATTCTTCATTCGATCACCAGCCGCCTGAACAGTCAAACCTGGAAGACCAACTGCATCACATCTACGTTACGGCTCCCGGTCAACTGCAGATTATTCAGGCTGCCAGGCTGCACTGTACGTGAATGGTGGGCTTAAACAATGCGTTTTACTTTAGGTAATTATCGTGATCAGATTAAGGAGAATCCTAGAATATCTGATGCAAGACCGCATGCATTGTCTTTCGACAGCTTACGCAAAATTATATTTGGATCATTTCTAACTAACTGGGAAATTAGTCCTTGCTTCAGATTCATTGATTAAAATATTGCACGTGGGTTCAGTTATTTGCAACGAGCTTTACAACGTCTATATCAAAAGAAAGAATCCTTGGCAGAACAAATTAACCAGACCTGGAACACCATATGTAGATTAAATATCTCCAACCTGAATCCTGTTTTCAACCCGAAAAAAACTTATTTCCGAAGTTTTCCTAACTTTAAGTTTTTAATTTGCCTCGTATAAGCGAATCTGTAAATTTGTGCAAGTAGGTATGTTTGCTTAAATCACGGCACCTGCTTTTCGAACCCCTAATGTGACCCCTTACGTTTATTTCGCTTGTGTGCACTTGTCGCGCTAGGAAACTTTTCCATTTGCCTATATCATTTCACCTTTCGTCTACACGTACCACGATATTTACTCAAATTCCTGCAGCGCTCTTTTAAATTCTTCAATCTATTTCGTCTCGTTTGTAAGTTGTCAAAAGTAACTTGAACAGGATCAAAGCCACGAAACAAACATAAAGGCAAGGACGAAAACTCATGACTTCCCCTCAAACATTTCATTTCGAAAAGTCCAATAAAATAACGACATTTGACTGAAACCTGGGAATTCTGGGAAGGTGAAGGTGACAGTGGAAGGATGTCGGGGTCTTGTTTTGGCGTGGGGATCCCAAGCTGTGATAATCGGACCGTAAATTTAAAGGTAAATTGGCATGAGTTAAAAATTCGACGAAGTCAGGTCCCAAGGTAGAGCGTATCTGCAAATTGCCAGGCAAATGAATATTCGTTGCACTGAGCAGCTGGAGAGGACTTCGTCATGAAATAGACTTCGAAGGAAATATCAGGCTAACTGGTTAGGAAGTTTTGAGGTGGAACTAATCTGCATCGGAGATGGGTCTATCTTGAGACTATACATTTCACGGGACACAGGATAAATTCGAAGAAATCTTTTGCTTTAGCCAGTTATATCTGCTGTCAAAGCTGCCTCAAAATTCCTTTACCATTCTCAGACTGGTCATGCATAGAAGTGATGTTTGACGTTAATATTAAAATATGATTCGATCAAGGAAGAAAATCCGCTGAAGTGAAAGTTTGCATTGCGCGATGAAAAATGCTTCGAACGTTAGCAGAATACTGGAATTGTTGTACTGTTTGCAGAACAAGCATTCCATTTGCATAGATGCGATATGTTCCTCGCGAATGGGTTCTCCATTGCTCGTGATGAAATCGCTGATCTAGGAAAAGTCAATGATGCTGTTTTATTGTAGTACTTTGAGGGCTTCCAAAAAATCTAAAGCCTACGTCGATAAAAAATCAACTTGCGTGGTTCTATCGTTAGAAGTAAACCTCGCACTTCTTCTCTGATATGCCGCTGAAGATAGTCACTGCTGTAAGTTGGGTATGGTTGGGTCGCGGGTCCACTAAATTTTCATTATTTAACGTTGAGCATCGAATCTTTAAACCGTGATAAGGCTATCTCTTGGGGTTGTGTGCATGTTTCCTACCATCATAAAGGATATGTTTAGTGCTAAATATTGCTGCCTAACGGTCGAAGCCAGATGCCGATTTTTGAGAAGAGGAAATAGTGTTGGTAAAATAATCTTCCACCCTGGGCTCCTTCCTGTTTTGTCTACAACCAGAGTTAAAAAACAAAAACTAAACTCGTTCATAAAGCATTAACCGAATATTGACAGTTTTTTTGTAAGGCAGGGCGAAGTACAATCGAATCAATTAGTGACCTGATTTCCCAAGACACTGTGTCGTACTGAAGAATATAAATATGCAGAAATGGTGGTACCAGAGCCTACCTGTCTTTATCTTGCATTTCGGGCTCTATAACTTATATAAAGATGAATCACAAGTGTCGTCTCGTTATTTGTACGACCTTTGACAATAAACCCAAGTCAATAACGTGCAAGGCATTCCACCAGCCTTAACTGTTTGGAGGATGTCGACACGCCTCACCTTGCAGAGCAATTTATTTGTTCCAACTGCCAAGTACGTCGGCATTGCTGATATTCTTCAGTCACTTTTGTGTCTTGCCTCCACAAGTTTCGATCCTCCGATCGCGTCCTTCAGTTCTCGAATTCAAGTAGTGACGCCCATTTTCGTCCTTTGAATTGAATATATTTCTTACTATTCGTGTATTGGCCATATGTTGGACTTGCCCCACCCATCGTAACTTTTGTATCTTGATAATCGATAACGTTTGACTCACCAAATATTTCAAGCAGTTCATGGTTGTACCTGATTCCTTATCGGTCTCTATTACATTTCGTCCCAATAATGAGAGATCAGAAGTCTTCTTCCAAAAATGTTCAACATTTTTCGTTGCGTTCTTGTTTAGAATACTAGAGCGAAGCAGAGATATTGGAAATGATTTGAAGACACTCAGCTGCGTGCCCCTGTATATGCAGCCTGTCCTGTCAGAATTACTAAGACGAAATAAAACTCTAGACTCGCCAGAAATCCTCGTCAGTTGGGCCGAGTGGCCTGATTATGACTCAGGTTAATTCGAGAACTCCGCACATGACGCCAACTGTCTTGAGACGCGCCCAGAGTTTCTGGTGCCCGACTGGCACTGGGTTCATCTAACTACAAGGATCTTTTATCCTACTAACCATGTTCCATGGTGGCAGCGTCAACACCGAAAACCAACCAACCAACAATATCAACACCGCATTGGTCAAATGGGAAGAATAAAGACAGGAGAATACAACTTTGAGACCGTTGATAATTTCTCCTATCTAGTGCCGCAAATCACAACCGGTAATAGTTACGATGATGAAATCCGCGCACGGTTGTTGTCAGCCAACAGAGCCTATTTCAGCTTACAAAAACTGTTCCGCTCGAAATGTCTCTCCATAGGGTCAAAGCTCTTACTGTTCAAGAGAATGATCTTGCCAGTCCTCATGTATTCCCCGGAGACTTGGGTTCTTAGCAAGAAGAATTGCAAACTTTTGGCCGCGTTCGAGAGAAAAATCCTCCGAAGAATTTTTCGCCCCCTACATGAGGATGGACGATTCCGTAGCCTGCATAATGACGAAATCTATGAGCGATACCATGACCGTCCGGTTGTGGATAAAATCCCGCTCCGTGTGGATGAGGATGATCCCACCCGGAAAGTCTATAAGGGCAATATCTATGGTAGAAAAAGAAGACGAGGCAGACCCTGCCTAAGATGGAGTGATGGCGTAAGTCAGGATGCCAGACAGCTTTTAGGGATATCGAATTGGTGGACCCCGGCGCAAAACCGGGATGTTTGGAGTTCCTTATTAAGGCAGGCCTAAACCGGATACCGGTTGTTGCGCCGTTAATGATGATGATGATAAATTATGTTCTAGGAGCAAGCGGATCCGGGGGGAAGAAACGAACCAGTATAGCGGGAACCGACCTCCCTGGATTGGAAAAGTGCTAATAGGACCCCAAGCTAATGTAGAACAGCATATGCATGCTAAAGGGCGCTCGGCCTATAGTGTGCGAGCCCTGAATGCCTTAGGATTTCCTGTTTACTCGCCAGTAGAGTGGAATACAGCGCCTGTGTTCATTCTCAAGGAAAATCATTGCCCTAGTGGTCGGAGATTTTCGCGGATTACTCGTGCAACCAAGACGTGGATTTTAGTTGAAAAGCAAGCAGCAAGCAAACATTAGAAGAAGGCTGTGCAAGAAATCGTATACTAAAAACCTCCGTAACGGCCGGCCGATGAATCACACACTACGAAGTCCTTCTGCGACGTGGCCAGTAGTCACTTGAGGGTGTCGCTATCGGATGAACCCCAGACGGACAGCCAAACCTTTTTACCTCACACAAATGGAGACTGTTTGGAAGAACCGGAAAAGGCGGGTTACCTAACTCGGTTTGAAGTCAGGAGGGCAAAGGTGAAATTTTCGGGAAAACGGACCATGACCTGGAACCAGTCGACGCGACCAACCAACTCTTGCAGAATATGAAGATTGGCAGTGCGACGAAGGCTAATGATCTTCCTATGGAAGTAGACTATGCTGGGGTTAAGGCAGATAAATCTGCAACACTCGAAGTACACCTCAGTTAATCTGTGTACTCTTCCCCCAAGACAACGAAGTCGCATTAATACAGGAGGAAGTCGCACCATCAAAGGGTTCAAAATTAAATATTTCAATTTATTCTACAGCACAAGAAATATTGGTCGGAAGGGACTTTGAGCATATATCCTCGACAAAAAGAGCATCCATGCCTTTCTGTGTACGGACCTGAGTTTGTTGTGCTGATATCCTTGCAAATAAAGTTAATAATAGTATATTCTGTAATTTTTAGTAGTAACCACAATATAGGCCATAACATAGAGCATGATCCTACCAAGTTTAGTGGAAATCGCACTATTACTAACACTAAGTTTAGTAGCATCGACCGCTGACCGAGCCTTTCGGAAGCCAAACTGCCTATTTGATAAATAACCGCCACTGTCAACTAATGGATATAGGCAGTTATAGATTCCTCGCTCGAGGACCTTGTCGATTGTATTCAGAAGCCAGAAAGGTCTATAGGATGTTGGTTCATCTATCGGCTTACCTGTCTTCGGGATCAATATATTTTTTTGTATTTTCCACTCTGCGGAAACTGGTGCACAACTTCCTTATCCTAGTTTTTTCTGCAAATTACAAAAAGAGAAACTAAGTTGACGTATTCTGTACACACTCTAGCAAGGCTTCCGAATTATAGTATCTACTTGTACTGAGTAAATTTCGTAATTTTTGTATGTCAAACTCCTCGCTTAGTTGGCTTTTACCTAGTCAATTAGGTCCTCTGTAATTAACATTTTCGTTTCTGATCTATCTTGTGTATTGTCAGGAGTTCTCCTGGGCACTAATTTCAGGCGATTATATTATATTTAGGCTTTCTTCAATCCAAGCTGTAATTCTTTAGCACATGTGCATCAATAATAGTCGCTACCTTAATGCTTTCAAATGCAATGCTTTAAATGTCTCCTGCGACCACTCATTTCTATAATACAATGCGGACAATATGAAATTGAGTAGGGTTGATATAATCCCGGACCACATCAAAGAACACCCCGAAAGTTTGGTCAACATAGAGCAGACTAATTCTCGCTCTGGATTCGCCAACCCTGGGCACATCAACATCCGAAACATGTTGGGACAGTTTGCGAAGTTTAGATTTCCGTTTCACCTGCTTTTCATTAATCTTGAGGCGTAGGAAGGGCATTCCAGGGGAAGCCGCATATGATGGCACCAAATGTCACGTGCTGCATTGAGGTGAAATCTCAGAGGAGTGAGTTGAATCGCATTGTCCGGAACTTTCTGGTCGATAATTGGTTCAGGAAAGTTTCAAGATGTGTTTTCAAGTCCTCGTATCTGATGCATCTATTCCTTACCCATGAGCTGGGAATGGTTTTTCTAAATATATAAATCAAAAAGGGAAGAAATTGGTCCAGGTTTTATTTCACATCGTCCAAAATTACGGTGCGCACCCTTTCCTAACAAGTTAAAGAAGTCCTATAGAATTTTAATTCGGCCTTGACCTCTCACGGTTTAAGCCCTATTTGCCTTTTAATTGATTTTTTTGGTTGCCAGTCGAGTAAACCCCAAAATAAGCTCCATTTCAATAAAGTTCTGTTTTGAAGGCGAGGTATGGCTAGCAATATAAATTGCAGTATAAATAGCAACTTTATATTAATGGGAAATTCTTAGGAGCTCTGTACTTGTCTCTTGGAAAATGAATAATAAGAAGCTTCAGATACCATTGGAAGAATTTTGTGGGATGCGGAATTGGAAAACCGGATTCCTTTCATGTTTTCCACTTTTATTGTTTCTATGACATTCAGCTTTCAATTTAATTTGCTGCTGTATTTAAATAAGAGAAAATGAAACTGAGACGCTATAAAAAGCACATTACGATAAATACGGTCGTATAATGGGAAGGTCCTTGTCTTGACCAGAAAAATCTTTGACCCCTCCATATACGCAAATGTTCTACTTATTCTGGAGGACAATTGTGAGCTAGAAATGAAGTCATTTAGGGGAATTTAAACAACATTTAGATGTTGACTAGTTGCTAAAGAAAGAATCAGAAAATAAGATATTTTTTCAGTGAAACGGATATTCAGCTTGATGAAGGCTAAACTGTCAATACATAAGATACAACCCTACTCTTGAAATTATTGAATATTGTACGCGATGATGAGATGGAGCTGGTATTGAATCACAACCTGGAATCCTTTAAAGGTAAATTGGAAGTTTTATTTGAGAAAGGACTGAAAAAATCAGATTGAATGAAAAAAAGAGAGAAATATGCCAAATATAAGACACCAAGCTGGTAATGAAAAAGCAAAAATGCCGGAATAGCGGATGAAGGCAGTCATACTTCACTTATTGTAAATTGAGTTTATTGGCTGTTATAAATATGGCGAGGTTTTCCATAAACTACGTGTAGAAAGAGTATATCACAGCAGTGACATTTCCTCCACATCCTAAGACGATTTGCGGGAAGACTCTATAAGGATCATTTAATACACATTTAAGTATATACTCTTTAAAGCCGGGAAGATATACGCATGAAAATTAGAAAGTAAAGTGGGTTGCCTGGCACAGTTATAGTTTAATTTGTATGAATATTTGACAATTCACTATTATATGTAAATACAAATAAAACCTATGCTTCGCATTCAACCTTCTCCGTCTGCTCCTACTGATTTCTTGGGGGAAAGGTTACGCACAGAGTGTTTTGTAAGCAGAGAAGTTAACTTGACACCACGCACCTTATAAGGTCGTTGATTTTCAAGTCTAATATTCTTTGCAAAATAACATGATCACCATGAATGGCTACGAAATCAGCCCCTTGATGTTTATTTCCAGCCTAATCATCTTCCTTGTTCGAGATGAATCTATGCTTTTTAGATATTACTTTGAACTTAAAAGTAATGTTTTGATGATAGTTTTTCAAAGGCATTGGTTTCAGTTCAAGGAACTCTCTGCCATCCGGCTCTTCCTCCGCTCGAGCTCTATCTTCTTAGCGACGGGAAGAATCCGAACGTAATGGGTAACAGGCCTTCCCCTGTCAGACTCGTCAGCATCTCCTCGACAATGTTGTCTGGAGAGAGATCCCCTGTATTTAAATAGGGCTCCTGACGAACCCCATTCCACTTTCTACAAGAAAGAAAAGTGTGATGGGCATCGTCCACAACTCCATTGCAAAACACACAATCCAGAGATTGTTCCTTTCCAATCTTGCGCAGGTAAGACTAAAATCCTCCATATCCACTTAAGAACTGGGTAAGGAAATAGTCAGTCTCTCCATGTTTCCGATTCAGCCACGGACCTAAGTTGCCGATAAGCCGCGCAGTCCATCTGCTTCCAGTTTCATTTTGCCATGAGATTTGCCACTCGTCTAAAGTGCGTTGCCGTTCCTCACAAGCAAACACCTCCTTTAGCTCTTCTTCGTTTCGCTTGTATATGGCTTGACGCTCCTTAGCAAGAGGACAACGGAGATTACTCTTGCGATCACCATCACGGCCGATTCAGAGACAGTATGCAGACGTCACCCGCAAAGCTCCCCATCTCTGCACTTGCGTAAGATGCTTACGATATACCTCCTTGCCAAGAGCGTCAGCCCATACCTCTGTGCCGTAGAGCAGGACAGACTGCGTTGAACTCATCGGGAGACGTCGCCTGGTAGACGTAGGTCCCCGAATATTTGCCATTTGCATGGCGACCACGCCGTCCTGAATAGCACACATGAATCCCTCCGCCTCAGCAAGAGCTTCAGCACAGAGCCATCTGTTCGACAAATACAAATCGACAAATGGCTTTCAAAGGCAATTCACGTGTTTACCGTGCATTGCCTTCGACTTCCATTCATCGATCCGCTCTTGGTCCCACTTCACCCCACTTAGAGGATTGAAAGATCGATCCTTCAAGTTAAGTGGAGTCAGTCCACAGTCTGCCTTATAGGCAGCTACATGCAAGGAACTCGCCTGCTCTGTGCTGTAAAAATAAGCGCGCAGTAAGTCGACTTGACGATGATGTTGTACCGCCATGTCAACCACGCTCTTACCTCCGATGTCACGAGGCAGGTTCATCCGCTCCACGTCAGACCTCGGATGATCAGCATCATCCAGAAGCCATGAAAGTGGGGTTCAGTGCCATACAAAACCAAAGGGGACTCAACGAATCTCCCTGGAAGATGCTTCTCAGTATATGGACAGGCTCTATGGTATTGGCACCCCCAGATGAAAATACTGGTAAGGTGGTATACCACCGTTCCTTGACTGTCGCCAAAAACTTTATTAGTTTCGGATCAATGCGATACAGATGTAAGACATCGACCAGTCAGGTATGCGGAACGTTGTCGAAAGCCTTGGCATGATAGATATAGCAACTGAAGAGGTTTCTTAGGCATCTAGTTGCTTGTCCTATAGTTGCTTTTTGCAACACCTTCACCCAACTTCGCAGCCTTTCTGCTCCTCGGACAGAATGTTGTTGGTCTCGAGGTACGCGTAGTCCCTTCCACAATGGATGGAGTAATCGTTCTTGTGTCTGCGGGGTCCTGCACCGTGTTCTTCTTAGGAATAAGGTAAGTAATCCTCACAGCGAGGAAGGGTGGAAATTCCTCCGGCCGACTCATGGCCTGATTTGTGCTGTGTGCCAATTGACCATGCACACTGGTAATTTTTTTTGTACCAGAAGTCCTGCATCTGATCCAGACCTGGGTCCCTTCAGTTCTTCGAGCTGTTTACGGCCCGTCGAACTTCCCTTTTGGTAGCGTCTGCAGAATTCATGCCAGGCGTATTGGCATGGCGGGCGCCTTCGGCGGGTAACCTCCAAAGTCCACCCTAATGCTCTTTCACTTCCATCACCAAAAACTCCACTGTCTGGACGCTCTGTTGGGATTCGTTCAGTGATCAGAAAAAACTCCGCTGGTTCCTCGCGTACGTTGCATTCTTAACATGTCTGGAATGACTTTCGCCATATCGTCATTGCCGACTGCATACGACAGAGAGTTTCCGCTTTAGTGCGCCCAGAATTTCAACTACGGGTGTTTTACTGGGGATGGCATAGTTCCTCTGAACCTTTTGCACTTTATTCTTCACCCGTCTACTGGAATTGCCAGCAATGTCCTGCCTTAGTGAGTCTCGTCGTAATATCATCATTGATTTCAGATAGAATTCTCGGAGTTGCTAGAGCTGCATAGAGCCTGGCCTATGCAAAGGATCCATTTCCGAGAATTCTATACATGCTCTTTAGAACCTCAGCGGAAACCTCAGCTGGACGGTGGAGAAGAGTGTTTCGGCGAGTACTGAAACTGTTGCCTGCATCGACTCTCGGTCATCAGTTTCCGCGATGACCTCAAGTCAAACACGTTGATGATGGCCAGGATTGTGCCACTGCGAGTAATAAAGCTGCTTTGGTCTGCGACTCACAGCACAGTGGCGTACAGCCATTCAAATTGAAGCTATCCCTCCTTAACCGGGCTTAGGAATAGCTACGGCGGAGTTTCAAATTATTTAGTTTTTATTTTATTTATAACCTTGTTTGTTTTATTCATATTTTTTCCTTTTCCTAATTTCGGCATAGTTCTACTTTCATCATCGTCAACGGCGCAACAACCGGTCTAGGCCTGCCTTATAAGGAACTCCAGACATCCCGGTTTTGCGCCGAGGTCCACCAATTCGATATCCCTAAAAGTTGGCGTCCTGACCTACGCCATCGCTTCATCTTAGGCAGGGTCTGCCTCATCTTCTTTTTCCACCATAGATATTGCTCTTATAGACATTCCCGGCGGGATCATCCTCATCCATGCGGATTAAGTGACCCGCCCACCGTAACCTATTGAGCCGGATTTTATCCACAACCGGACGGTCATGGTATCGCTCATAGATTTCGTCATTGTGTAGGCTACGGAATCGTCCATCCTCATGTAGGGGGCCAAAAATTCTTCGGACGATTCTTCTCTCGAACGCGGCCAAGAGTTCAGAATTTTTCTTGGTAAGAACCCAAGTTTCCGAGGAATAGATGAGGACTGGCAAGATCATAGTCTTGTACAGTAAGAGCTTTGACCCTATGGTGAGACGTTTCGAGCGGAACAGTCTTTGTAAGCTGAAATAGGCTCTGTTGGCTGACAACAACCGTGCACGGATTTCCTCATCATAGCTGTTATCGGTTGTGATTTTCGACTCTCGATAGGAGAAATTATCAACGGTCTCAAAATTGTATTTTCCTATCCTTATTCTTCCTGTTTGACTAGCGCGCTTTGATGTTGTTGGTTGGTTGGTTTTCGATGCTAACGTTGCCAACATATACTTTGTCTTGCCTTCATTGATATCCAGCCCAAGATCTCGCTCCGCCTGCTCGATCTAGTTGAAGGCAGTTTGTACGCCTCGGGTGGTTCTTCCCATGATGTCGATATCGTCAGCATAGGCCAGTAGTTGGGTGGAGGTAAAGCGGGTCGTACCTCTTGCATTTACCTCAGAATCACGGATCACTTTCTCGAAGGCCAGGTTAAAGAGGACGCATGATAGGTCTACTTTAGGTTTTGGTTTATCTTCATTTGAATAAGAGACACATGAATTCCCTTCACGGATAGTGAGGCAGTGGTAGTGAGAGGATTCCAAGCCCCGCGCTTTAACCACATCTGAGGTAGGAGAGACATTGGGTAAGAATGTCAGCTATTGTGGATCTTCTCTCTTCGATCTCGGAACTCGGGTCATGGATTTTTTAGGTCAAGACATTATTTTTTCTTTGTTTTTTCCATCTAGCTTCACATATATTTTCGCCAAATTCTCGGGTCTTTCCCAGACTTAATGTCTTAGATTTCATCAACGCACCGGATTAAAAACAATTGGAATTGCGTCAATCATGTTGGAGGGATTCAAGTGCCAGAAAAGATCCCAACATTCACGTATCCCACTAAGCGCGTATCGATGAGACATTTCAGTTGAGTTGCATACTCAATTTTCACCAATTGTCTTTAAATTTTGGGGTAGCTTTACCCTCATAGCCAATCCGGATACACACTCTACCCCCTATTTCGTCGTTTATTAAAAAACACTAAAAGAAACAGTATAAAGTGAAGTTCATGACAACATTGTAACAATAATTAGGAAAAACTATGCTCACTTTCCAAACTAGTTTTTAGAATGATGAGAGAGTGTTCATCAGCGGCCACCTGCCATGAGTAGCTTTGAGGGGGTACCCATTAAAAAAAGTCGCTTTACATTTTAATCGCTCTACTAAGATAATAATAATATTATGCAACTGTTGATCTAATTTGAAATGATTTTCAATGCCATACTCTAGAGTTTGGGGTATCTTTAAGTATAACATTCAAACATTAAAGTTAATAGCATTTTGGGATATTTGGAATATTCATCGTAACATCAAAACCACTCAAGTACCACATATAAAAAGTATTTCCAATCCATATCTGGCTTGGATTTTGTTAGAAGCCATTCAACTCAAAGAAAAAGCCAAAAATAGCACAAGGGATATCGAATTTCTTGATTTTTCGAATGCTCGTTATCCTCTTTCAGACCTTTACTGGGAGAAAAGAATTCAAAAGCAAAATCCCTCTGAAGCTGGAGAATTCCTTTTCGCTAATTTCAATTAAAAGGGGCGCTAATAGACAGGGAATATTGGGTCCATTTCGTTGAAAAGTTGTTATCTCTCACCGTTTTTTAGCTTCACCGACGGCACCCCTTCTTCTTTTCGGAGTTCCATCATTGTCTTGAAGTTCGTCCTTACGTTTTTATTTCACTAGATTTCAATGAAAATGGCAACAGAAACTTTTCGGACAGATTGAAACCCCCTTGTTGTATCGGGTATATTAAGTTGCTCTAACGTAATTGTAAAAGCAATTTGCTACCCCAATTTCAAAGAAATCCTTATAAAGTCTCCTTTTTCCAGAAAATAATCTGCTTACAACTTGAAGTGCGGCTGGCAAATAGTAATTATAGCTTTGAATATCTTAAACAACGAAATACAGACAGATTGAAGTATCTGTTAAGGTTTTTATCAAATGGTACAGAATCTATCGTTGTTTGGAGCATCAACTTTATGAATTGGAAATTCTTTAAGATTGTGGTAAACAATGCAGCCAAACAACGTAACCAATCAATGATTATGCGTCTTTCGAGGTTTTCTGTAAAACGTTATTATTATCGCGTTATCTTCTTGTTTTTTTAGAAGTGGTTATGAGAGATTTTCATTCAAAAAAGTTATCTTTTTCTTCCTCGGGACTATCATATGGTACTATGTCATGAGGGAGGATTAGTAGGGAACTATTATTTGTGCTAATATTCTCTATTACTTCCTTCTTTCCTTTTTTATTTCGCACTAAATTTTATCTACCTCCTTCAACTAGTTTCCTCCATCTTATGTGATTGATGGCCTTGAAGCGGGAGGTAGCTCTAACATCTTTCAAGGCCTAGAAACAAATTTGATTGTTGTGCCATCGATTATGCACTTAAAAGCATTACTTGGTTGGAATGTTATTATGACGCAGGATTCATTTTTAGCGCAAGCAAAATAGCAGATGAAATAACAGTCATGTTTAATAATCGAGACGAACAGGGTATTCTTAATATATATCAGGATTCCCCGCTGCCAACTACTAGAGTAGGATTATAAAACAAGTGGCAGAATCTTGCCGTGCAGATCCGCTTGCATGTAAATGTTGCTTCCGAGAAGCTTGTATTCATGCTATCTGCTCCTTACCTTTTAATATACATTTGCAACTTATACCAATCCAAACAATCAGTCGCCCAATACGGTCGGCCGGTGAAGCAGTCAGCAATACAATCATAGAGGTCACACCTTAAGCAATTGACCAGCTAACGTCCACTGAGTACGCGAAATGGTTCAGCTACAACCTCAGGTCGCATCACCTGTTTGGGTTGCAATTATATGGATCCTGATTGCCACGCCAAGGACTATGTATACATTCATTGCTTGTAGAGTGGCCATATGACCCCTTTCTACAGCAATGAAGTGCTGCGCCGGAACTGCGGGTTCAGAGTTTTTCTAGTCGGGGATATGCTATGGTTGATGCAGCGCCCTACTTACGCATGAAGTGACTTTCTTCACTACAACATTTTGGTTCTACCAAGCAGAAGCAATCACGAATCTCGCACAACATTGGAGGATCCGCGTGGTGCTTTTACCGACAGCGGTAGTCAAGATAACAAAGCTTCATCGCAGTTTTGTCCAGCGTATAGATTGGGCACGTATCTTGCGGTTAGAGTAACCTGGCCCTGGTTACCTCGTTTCGAGGAAGGTTGACATGATTCTTGAGGCTATGTTCAGGGAAATTGTGTTATCAGAGACGCCAATTGGGAAACGAACAACGTTAGACTGGACTCTTTCTGCGCAGGTGCATCATAACGACATGCGCAAATGCATCCAGTGCTGTATTTCCGAAGTCAATATTGGGAAGAAACTGTGTAAACTTTAGAAAATTGAGGAGGCTAAGAAGGAAACATTGCTCACTTGAGAAGATATAGCATGTGAAAACATTTTCGGGAAATGGTGAGGCAGAGTAAAGATGGTATACTGTCAGAATTTCTTTTAAGTAAAACCCAAGAATTTCACCTCCCTCCTCCTGGCGAAGTCAAAGGATATTGCACTTTCAAGGTTATTGCAGCTGAAGAACCGATTCAAAAGAGATCGGAAATTCAAGATCCTGTACAGAAACTGGATTAATGAATACATTCAGAATAGGTTTCCAGCCCATCTTAATAAAAATACGGTCGAAAAATGTCGTTACGTACCGCACCATGACATAGTTAAAAATAACACAGTGACGAAGGTGCAGCCGATATTTGACGCGTCACCATAATATGCAAGCGCAGGTAACACAGATTTTGTTGCGATAGCGGAAGCTGGAGGGGGGGAGGGCTTTAATCGTAACATTAAGCAAAAGTATTTACCTATAATCATGAACGTTGACATCCACGACCAAAACTTTCCCGGATACTCTACAGAAATTCCTCTAATGAACGGATTAGTGAATTGAAAGGGACCACGGTCAATTTGGGAGGAGGAGTATCACCATTCTTGGCCACACAAGTTCTCCGACAGCTCTTAGTTGATGAGCGAGAACGTTTTCCTGTGGTATCAGAGGTGCTTGTTAGAAATATTACATGGATGATATTCTGTCTGGGCCTATTAATGTAGAATTGAGCCAGGCATTGAATCATCTTCTGTAAAAAAGGAGGATTTCTGCTACCGTTGTGGGAAAGCAGTGGGGCTGTGTTGACAAAGACATCTTGGGATCAAGAGGAGATATAACCGCGCCTGGATCATCATCATTAATGGCACAACAGCCGGTATCCGGGCTAATAAGACCTAATCAAGAATTCCAGACTGGGTTGCGCCAAAGTTCACCAATTTGATATCCCTAAAAACTGTCTGGGGTCCTTACCTACGTTACCTAGATATTGCCCTTATAGACTTTCCGGGCTGGGTTATCCTCGCCCATGCGGCACCACAACTATTTGAGCAAGATTTTATCCATAACCAGACAGACGTGGTATCGCTCATAGGTTTCGTAGTTATGTAGGCTACGAAACCGTTCACCCTCATGTATAGAGCCAAAATTCTTCGGAGGATTCTTTTTTCGAATGCGGCCAAGAGTTTTTTTTGCTAAGAACCCAACTCGCCTAGGAATACATGAGGACTAGCAAGGTAAGTGTCTTGTTCAGTAAGAGCCATGACCCTATGGTGGGATATTTCGAGCGGAATAGTTTTTGTAAGCTCAAATAGGCTCTGTTGGTGGCCAACAACCAAGGGCAGATTTCATCATCGTAGCAATTATTTTCCTTGTTTGGCCAGTACCATTTGATGTTATTGGCTGGTTGGTTTTTGGTGCTGAGGTTGTCCCCACATATTTCGTCTTCCTTTTACTGATGTGCGGCCTAAAATCTTGCGCCACCTGTTCGATCTGGATGAAGCAGTTTATGCGTTTCGGGTCGTTCTTCCCATGATATGGATCGATGATGGTACCTCTCGTATTTACCTCAGCATCGTGGACCTCTTTGTCCATGGTCAGGTTAAAAAGGGTACACGATATGGCATCGCCTTGTCTTAGACCGTTGTTGATGTCGAATGGTTTCGAGAGTGATCCTGGTGCTTTTATCTAGTATCACATATAGGTGATGGTCAGCCTAGTCAGTCTTATCAATTTGGTTGGAATACCGAATTCTTTCTTGGTCGTGTACAGTTTTATTCTGGCTATCCTATCATAGCTGGCCTTGAAGTCGATGAAAAGATGGTGCACCTGATGTCCATATTCCAACAGTTTTTCGATTTCTCGTCACAGAAATAGAATCTGATCTGATGCTGAGTTGCTTGGAGTGAGGACTCTTTGGTATCGCCCGATAATATTCTGGGCGTATGGGGCTATCTGATCTAGCAACTCAGATCACACTGTAGATAGTACTCAGCAACGTGATACCTCTTAATTGCTACACTGCGTGATGTCTCCCTTTTTATGTATGTCCCTCGCTTCAAGCATAAGTTAATGAACCTCATGATGTAATTGGTTGCCTCCATATTTAACCAATTCGGCTGTAATTCCATTGGCCCCTGGCGACTTGTGATTTTTAAGCTAATAAATTGCACGGATTGTTTGTCCTGTACTTGACGCGCAGTATTTGTCCATCGTTTTCAGTTGGCGTACATCAGACACGTTGTTCTGGTTGTTAAGCAATTCACCAAAATACTCAACCCATCGCGCCAATATGCCTATTCTGTCGGAAATCAGATTTCCGTCTTTGAGCATCAAGGTGTGTAAGGCTTCATGTTGCTGTCTTGTTGGTAAAACGCGCCTGGTGTGGTTGCTCCCTGTACTTTTTGAGTTCACAGAGTTGTTGGTTCTGCCAGGCTTCCTTTTCCCGTCTGCAGACTCGCTTTTCCACTCAACGGAGTTCCAGGTAAGTCTCCGCGCATGCCCGCGTTCTTTGTGATAGCAGCATTACTCGGTATGCATCATTGTTCCGTTCCGTTGCCAGCTTATATTCATCGTCGAAGCAGCCTTTCCGACTTTTTTTGCGACTGGAGCCAAGTATGTTCATGAAGATGATTTGTTGATGCTTCATCGCCAGGAGCTTTGGTTATTACGGCATTCATTTCTACCTTATAAGTGTTACGGAGGGCTATGTTGTGGATGGCTTCAGTGTTAACTCTCGCCTGATTTGAGCTCGGAGCACCATGCTAACGAAATAGTGATACGGGTCTATATTGACCCCACCCTATATGTTTTGACATTCATCAAGGCTGAGAAGTGGTGGCTTCGATCAACACGTGGTCAATTTAGTTGAAAGTGATTCCGTCTGGGGTGGCCCGCGAATGTTTTGGACCGCCTTCCGCGCAAACCAGGTACTTCCAACGACCATTTCCTGTGCACTGTTAATTGAATAATCCTCAGTCCGTTATCATTGGTATCCTTATGTAAGCTGTGAGAGCCAACTTCTCGCCAGTATTCGGGTTTGGTAATAGAACTATTGGTGTCGCTTCAGCAGACGATTCCCAGGTTTTATGCTCGATCGTCGGTACTAATCAACCCCCAGTGACCTATAGTACCCTTTAACCACTCGATTAGAGAATTGAAATATACCACGGTGATTTTTGGTGGAGTAGCATCACCGTTCTTGGCTACACGAGTTCTACGACAGCTCCCAGTCGATGAGTCAGAACGGTTCCCGGTGCTTGTTAAAGATGCCTACAGGGCATGATATTTTGTCTAGGGCTTTCAATGAAGAGGAGGCTGTAGAATTGAGTCAGGCATTGATTCATCTGAATGAATGATGTGCTGAGGAAACCTCCACGAAGGGCTTCACGTACTGTTGTCTTCTTAATATTAAAGCTGCCAAATTTAGTATCTTTTGAATTTTAGTAACTCAGAATTTTTCTCATTTTTCAGTAATTGGTTTAGTGATTATAAATAAGCATTTTTCAATAATTTTGAACGGAACTAGAAATAAAGTTAATATTTACCAATATCACGTTTTGCAGACAGATTAATAGAAAAGTTGAGCTGGTATCACCACGTCATGAAACGTATAAAATAACATACTAAGATGGACATAAAGTGCAACGACCTCCAACCCCGCTCGACCAGAGAACAAGAATACGTAAGAGTACCATTTAGTACCAGAACTTTTTGTCACATTTGGTCAGCATTACCTGGGATCAACCAAGGGCTATCGCGATAGGCAAGATTAAAAATAAGTCGCGACATAGTTGGCGTTAATAGTAGTATAGTGCCTTTCGACCCTTCGGTGTCACCTGCTGATCATGCTGAAGGGGAAAAAGCAGTTCCTCCTCTGCAGTGTTGTGAGGTTGAAGACAGAATAATATTTCCCGGCGAGAAGGGATGACTGGCGGCATACACAAGTCCTGCTTACGGGAGTGATGTATGCCATCGTTCTGAAGGACTATGATGGTTGTTTTTGCTTTTGAAGTCACCTGATAAGGATAGTGAAAAGACCCTACCCGACATTGGAAAGGCAGCACGGCTTCCGAACTAACAGGTCCACCGACGGCGACTTGATGACTATGGAAAACTTTGCTATCCGTTGTGCCCTTGAAATCTTTGCAGATTTCAAAAACTCCTTTGATTATCTAAGTCGATCGTCTGTGTTGTGGAAACTTCGTAAGTGTGCCTGCCAGGAATCAGTTCTGTAGAGAGCTTCTTCTATGCTTGGGCAGCATTCATCCAAGGCGCCAATGAGCGGGTGTGGGTGAATATGGAGCGTGGCTACCCACAAGCATCTTTCGCCAGCCCATTGAATGGAACCTGATGATAGATGAACTGTGAGTGGGCTTAATTCAACCATTGAATGCATTACCATGCATACAGCCGATTCAAACTCGAACCGAGGGATATTGAATCTATGCGGATTTTTAGTGCGTGGTTTCTTCAAGTCAGCATCGCAGTTTCAACTATTGCAATGTTGTTGAAAGGTAACTTACATTGTCGGCCATCGATTCAGTTGAATACAGTGTGTTTGATATATCGGATGAAAGTTACATGGTTGGAAATCACAGTTGCGGAACGTAAGTACTTGAACCGGCACCAGATTAAACTCGTATGCGTACGTGAAATGTGTGTCTTCCAAAGAGAAGCTGGGCTTTGGGCTCGAGGCGCGTCTTTGACAGGTCTTCCAATCTGAGTTGATTTCATCTGCACTGTCTTCCTATATCCGAGTTTCTTGAACTGGTTCTGTATCTCTGATTTAGTGATCGCTATGCGACGAGTTATGGTCCATCAATTTTGTTTTGATCTAGTTTCCAATTTTGTCTTGATCAATTGCACTTTCAATGGGACAATATGCACAGCTACCTCAGCAGGTCCGGAATCGGAATACAGCCGCCCGCACTTTTGATATCATTCTCATCGCCGATAAAGCTCCACTCCCCGCCGCTGTGGCAATGGCAACAGGTTAAAGGTGGCCTCCATACCTAAGCAGTTGTTCATTTTCGGGTTAGCGTTCGGCACTTCGACGGACGATGTACTGAAGCACATAAAGAGCAGAGTTGGTATACTTTCTCCTCTGTCCTGCGTCAAACTGACAAAAGACAGCGAATGGGATCGGAATCATCACGTAAGTCCTCCGGCGGTGGAGTCCTTATTGCAATAAAAGATACACTCCACGGCGAACTCATATACTCCTCCTCTGGCTGTCATTACAGCTGTGTTGCTCTTCGTGCCTCCCGACCCAACTCCTTCCCATTTATTGTATCTTGCACATATATCCTCTGTGTTTGCCCATCCCATCTTTACGAAAAATTATTTTACAGTTTGTCGGAACGCCTTACTGTCAAATACCACTCTTTCTTCCTTTGGGGAGATTTTAACCTCCCAAGCTCCACTGGTCTAATCATCCTAGACTTCCAATTCCTTCTAGCAATTTCTCCCATTCTTCCCTTCTACTTTCTTCCTTTATGAACACTTGATTCTGCTCTGACTTTCAATACCACCAAAAACTCCTTGGGACTCACTCTCGATCTCTTTCTTTCTAACTCTCTTTATTTTCTTACACGTGTCCGTATGTCAAAACTGGCGTTGATTACCCCTAATGATTTTGAAGCGGAGCTCCTCCGTTCAAACTCTGAAACTGTCCGTCAATCTACTAAGTTCTACTTCCGAAAAACCAACTTTGACGGTTTCAACTCAGCTTTAGCGCCTATCAACTGGAATCAGAAATTATGTGACTCAATGTGTGATCAAGCTGTACGCACCATTTACAATATTCTGTCCTATATCCCCTCCTGTTTGTCTGTGTTCAGTTCCTCATTGGTAATCTTGACTCCAATGTCGCACTTAGTGCCGATGGAGCCCAATCTCTTCCTTTAACTATAAAAAGCACATTTCCCTACCTTGTGTCGAATCTACAAAAGTCTAGAAGAATGCTACTTCTCCCATCTCTGAACTACGAGGGGCGTCTTCTCTCCTCTTGCTCCAAAATCCTCGAGAGATACATAAACGACTGGTTGGCCAGCGTTTTGGTCACCTTATTGTAAAAGAGCGGCATGGTTTCATGAAACATAGATCTACGGTTTCACACCTTCTGGTCTTTACCAATTTCGTTGCTAAATGCTTTAATTTACAACAGAAGGTACACGCTATTAACACTGATTTCCCCAAAGCCTTTGATAGCGTTGACCATAATATCTAATCCCCTAATTCTCTCTACTCAACTTTCCTCCCTCAATCATCTCCTAGCTTGCCTCGTATCTCTCATACCGCTCTTGCAGTTTGTTTTGATAGTTACGCAACTCTTTCCTTCTCTCCTTTTTCTGGATCTATAATTAGCCCGTTCTCTTCCTGCTTTTGATCAATGACAACTCAACCCTCCCCTGCCCCCCGTTTGCTTTACGCGGACCACATTAAATTATTTGCCTCTATTTCATCTTCGATGGACTGTGCTTTCTTGCAGTCCAACCAAGATACTTTGTTTCGTAGGTGTTCGGTTAACACGCCTACACTGAATGTCGGCAAATGCCGATGAATGTCCTGTTGACTTAAACCCTCCCTAACATCCTTTTCCTATTCTCTTAGTGGACACCCCTTTTTACTACTGGCATCCTCTCAAGACCTGGGTGTAATATTTGATGACAAACTTCGTTTCAATTTCCACTTCGTTAAGATCATCAATCGAGCTTCCGAAATGCCTGGCGTAGGATAACGTTCCTCCTTCGACTTCACCTCAAATCAGACCTCCTTAACATTCTTCAACTCCCTTGTCAGGACCGCAACGTTGCATTTACCTTGATATGTAGTCTGTAATCGGCTGATGGACTGGCCTACCAACTCTGATATTATTTTCCGCACCGTTTCTCAAAATACACGTAGTGTGGACATTTTTAAAGTGTCCTGCGCGGAGCTCCACATTTACTTTCACTCCTCGATTCCGAGGCTATGATACAATGCCCTACAGCTTGGGTCCTTTGGCTTTGTCTTCTTCCTTTGTTTTAAGCGTAAGGTAAACCATTTACTTGCTCCTCCCTCTGAGGACAATATGTAACAATAAATTTGGTTTTCTGTATATTGTCTTAATTAAATAAATAAATGCCTTCCGATGACTGAGGGAATTCCTCGAAGCGAAAGCGGTGGCGAATGGCCATTGCAACCATAGCGGTCAGTCACCAGTTCTATGTGTTTCCTGATTAAGTTGCCCAGTGACGCTTTATGCGTTTCGTCGTGGCTAAAGCAGCGTGTCCCTGGCAGAATAGTTGATTCTAGTCAAGCCGTTGGAGAATGAGGTCAGGCCTGAGCCTATTGGGACTCACCTGAAGTAACTTTTGAATGAATTCTCATCGGTGGTAGTTTGGTATGATAGGGACCGGGATGGCCCGCTGTGAACATACGCTCCAGGAGAATTGGCAGAAGATGTGCTTTGAACCGGGTTAGTTGGATTTCGCTGCCCTGTGGGAGTTCGATGGTGGTTGTAGTTATGCTCACATCGACGGCAGAGATCCATAATAGCAGTAAGGGTGTTAGGTAGGTGCCGCATTTACTGGTGTGAATGCTGAGTCTGCACTCAGTACAAATCAGCAAGGCTGTTTTTCTCGTAGCGGAGCTCTGACTGACGTCCCCAATTGAATCCGTGTTCGCAGAGTACTTATGGGGACATGACAAGCATCTGCATTAAAACATTAAAGGTCTTTTAACACAATCCCAAGGACGCAAGAATATCACAAAATGGCATCATGATGGACCCAAACCTGAAAAAGAAAAAACAGATAATCTGCTTGATGGTGCAAGGGGATCGAAATATTTCGTTACCTGGATATTTCGGTTGAGAGAGAGCAGCATCATGACAAATTGTTTCGTGCCCTGGTCCTTCTGTTTGCTACAGATGGAAATGAGTTGCAGCTCACCCACTTTGGCATTTCCTAGGCTCGGCTGTACGTATGGGACGAAAACTCCATATCACTCAGCTAAATATATATCAGAGGTCTGTGCAACAGAAACAGTAGTTTCTCCCCAATTGGGACTCCTCACATCCAAAAAAAATTAAATAGCCTCGGCCAGCTTAGTCCAGAATTTACTAGCAAGCTTTTACAGTAAATGTAACACATATCCATGTCAAACCCCCGATAACTACCTTCATTATGCTGATTAAGGTTGTAAGACAACTTCGAAGAATGAACATCGGGGAGATCGCCATAACCTGACCGGTCCATTATAAAAATGTTCTCTATAAACCGGGTATTCGTGGAGGTGAGATATCTGTATCGACTCGTTAAAAGCCGACACCAGTGGAAAACCGATATTGAATACTTCTGTTGCGTTAACGACAGTTAATTTTAACCGAAAAGTGAACAAGAACTGTCGAAATTTGGTGCAATTCCATCTGTCAGCATCATAGAAATCCAGGCAGCAATCGCAAGAATGAAAACGAGGAAAGCAACAGGACTTGACGACATCGGAGCTGAGCACTGGAAAACGAAGAGCAGAGACTAAACATTGTGGCTTAGTGAGTTCATCAATGGGGTTATTGAAGAGGGTCGAAAACCAAGAGACTGGCAAGAAAGCACCACTATTCCATGGAAAAAGAAAGGTAGTCCGGATCTAGAGTAGGAGTTTGGAATGCGTCACACTGCTTGGTGGCAATATCTAGAGGAACTCTTGCGCTGGATTTAATTGCTTTATCGCGATCCCAAGAGTGAAGCTTCTTGTGTGGTGGTTTCGTGTATATCCCTGCAATCCCTGATGATGCCAAGGCAACTCAGCGAAAGGTTAGAGTAATAAATGTTTTGCTAAAAAAGGAACTTTCTTTCTATCATTTATTTTTGCCTAAGTTTACGGTTGTGAAAATTAGTGTGATGCTTAGCGGATGATGATCTGACAAAATCTGTTAGCTGCTGCGTAGAGCACTGCAGATGCTGTCGACGTTCACACGTTGATAAAAGTCCTTTCGAGTTTATATTGGCCCCACCTATTTGTTCTAACATGCATCAAGGCTGGGAAGTGACGGCGTTCGATCAACACGTGGTTAATTTGGTTGAAAATGGTCCTGTCTGGAGAGGCCACTTCCGCGCAACCTAGGGTCTTTCAACAATCATTTCGTGCGACACTGCTAATTAAATAATTCGCAGTCCGTTATCATTTGTATTTTGATATAAGCTATGGGAGACAACGTATCACCTGAGTACGGGCTCCGTCCCTACCTGGCTGTTAAAATTACGAAGTATGTTTTTGATATCATATTAGGCCTCGAGGGTTTGTTCTACTGCCTCGTAGAAGGTATCATTCTCCGACTCTGCAATCTCCTCTGTAGGGACGTGAACTTTAATGAGGCTTATATTTCTAAACTTGCCTCGCAAGCGCAGAGTGCATAGCCGTTTGCTTATGTTTTCAAAGCCGATAACAGCAGGTTTAATTTTTTAGCTGACTAAGAAACCTACTCCGGTTTACTGGATGGCCACTATAATATATGGTGTAGCGGCTCCAGGAAACCGGTCCCTGTCCAACGCATCTCTTCTAACGCTATTACATCAGCCCTATATTGGGACAGGGTATCGGCTAGCTGCTCAGCAGCTTCATCTCTGTATAGGGAGCGCACGTTCCATGAGGAAATGCGTAAATCGTTATTCCGTTGTCGTTGCCGGGTTCGTCGTTGTATAATCCGTCCTGTCCGAGGCTCCTGTTGTGGCTTCGTAACAAGTTGTTTTCCGTGTAGGGTTGTCAGCCCTACCCAACCCCCAACCTGGAGGACCAGTTGATACAATTTGTCCCGTTTTTAGGCCCGGGAAACTCGCCTTCATCCTTCTTCGTTTGCAGCTTTTCGTTAAGAAAGAGCTCCCAGCGGTCACCACGTGGAGGTGGAGATAGGATTTGGTAGTAGAGTTGTTGGTGTTGATTCAGCAGGCATTTCCCAGGTTTTATGCTGCATTGTTCCGACCACGTTTCGCCCTGGGACCTATACTACCCTTTGACCACCACGGCCTTATGGCTAAGATCACAGCGTAGGCTAATCAGCAACTGATTAAATGTGCTCTGTGCGACAAGTAATAGACAAACTGTTATTAAATAACCATCAATTATATTACGGCCATGGGAGAATTCGTTATCTTGATCGAATTAATAAGACTGACTAGTGTGGCCCTGACCAATGTGTGAGGCCAGATAGAAGCAGTGATATCAGTCTCGCGGCCATACACCATCAACAACGGTCTAAGACACGATGATGTCCTATCATGCATTTTTTTAACCTTCCCTTGAAAAGGGTCTACCAAACCACTGGCGACGCTGACGATATTGGCATAATGCGAAGAAACGGATTATTCTTGTATTCTTGTTATGTACAATCTAGTCTCATCCAGGTTGAGCGAACGTCGCAAGATCTTGGATTGCATGTTATTGAAAAGAAGACGAAATACATATGGCATCGTCAGCACCAAAAACCAAAGAAACCACAGCAACAAATGGCACTGGCCGAGCAACAACAGTAAATATACGAGCCAACAACTTTAAGATCGTTAGTAATTTCTAAAGTCTAGGGTCGAAAATCACAACCGATAACAGCTACGATGATTACTCGGTTGTTGGCAGCGAACAGAGCCTGTTTCAGCTTACAAAAACTGTTTCGTTCGAAACGTCTCACCACAAGGTCAAATCTCTTATGTATTCCTCGGAGACTTGGGTTCAATTTCAAACTCTTAGGGGCGTACGAGAGAAGAATCCTCCGAAGAATTTTCGGCGCCCTACATGAGTATGGACGATTCTGTAATCTACATAACGACGAAATTTGTGAGCGATACCATGATCGGTTATTGTTAAAATCCGGCTCAATAGGTTGCGGTGGGTGGGCCACCTTATACATCAGGGTGAGGATGATCCAGACTGCAGAGTCACAGGACTTTCCACGTTGGTAAGCATGTTGGTTTTCATTTAATGGCTGCGATCTTGGCACCTTCTCGCGAATGTGGTGCTCAACCAGTCTCTCCAGACATTTCAGCGAAAATGATGTTAGACTGATTTGCCTGAAATTCTGTGGATTAGAATAGTCATCTTTCCCTGGGTTAGGTGTAAAGACTACCTTCAACTTCTGTCAAGAGGAAGGCACGTAGCCCACAGTAAGACATCCTCGAAAATTATTTCTTAGAAGCTGCTCTGAGTACTCTGTAGCCTCTTTTAGCATCGCTGGGTAGATGCCATCCATGTCAGGTGCTTTGAAGTGTTCAAATGATAGTATGGCATCTTTCGCCTTTTCATTGGTAACAATCGCTCTCGTAGTGTCCTAATTCCCCTTGCAACACCTTCGTGTTAAAGGGTTTGTAGAAACCGCCAATTCTCTTCTTTCTACTTCTGAGACTTGTTATCGCAGGTGGTGTACTTTCAAGAGCGTCTGTATAGACTCAATTTTGGAGTTCGTGAAAGTACCATCCGGTTTTCTAGGAGAATCCAACTCATCCTTACTAAAGACTCTGTATAGCCTGGAAGTCTCCTTTCACCCTCCAGTTCGTCACAGTAAGCTCTAAAAGCGTTTCGTTTCGAACGTTTTACGAGCCTCTTGTATTCACGCGCTATGTTCCGGAAGTTTAGCCAGTCTTCATCTTTATTGATTTTGCAAGCACGATTTAGAAGTCGTCTGGTTGATTTCCTGAGTTTCTACAGTTCTCGGTTCCACCATGGAACGTTTTACCATGTTGGCCTAGGCAAATAGGGCAAGCCTCTTCAAAACACTCGAAAAGTGTGTGATTCAGAGTCTTTAATTGATCTTCTATCGCCAAAGGAGTCCTTAGTGGCCTAGGGAGCTCAACTTCGTCGCCAAGAAGTTCCTTAAACTTTGTCCAATCTGTTTTCTTAGGATTCCATCTTTGTATTACAGGCTGTTCGCCTGAAATAGTCAGACTAAATTCTAAGTAACGGTAATCTGAGAGTGAAAGTTCATCTAGCACTCTCTAATCAACTCTAACAACTTTGAAGTGCAGATTGTTAGGTCAATTACTTCACTTCTTCTTGGCCCCCATGAGAGAGATCAAAACTTTGGATGATCTGTGATTTGTGGTCTACGATCTCAACGGTGTTAACATGGTTTAGGCTACCGTTGATGTACAATGCACGATATTACGGTTATAATATCACCTTTAGGAGACCTCCTCTGAAATTGGACTAATTGCGCATTGAAAGCATTTGTTTCATTATATATGTCGAAAATCTCCACTTGTGTCTAACGTTGCACAATTGTGATCCTCCTTAACCTGGATCAGAACTTTCCAGTCAAGATCCTATCAGATCATCAGTGACAGTTTGACCCCAACTTTGCATCTGCTCCCACTGACTTTCCAAACCACGAAAGTAAGTTGCTGGAAGAGGGGGAAAAGTACTCTCAAAGGTTCAACCATGTCAGTTCGTTTAGGCTTAGAATGTCCTACTTATTTCGCCGGAATTCTCGTCCCAGTTGGCGAAACCGAGCAGCAACTTCATTTTCGACAATGTAATCCTAACCCTACTTTATCCATCGATCCAAAGTAAACCTGTCACACGATGCAGAAATCGAAAAGTCTAAAGTACTTTGCTCCCTTATGGAAGTTTCCCCAATAATGAATCTATTTATCGGACCTATCCACCGCAAAGTTTTCCTCATCTCTTGTCAAGGCAATATGAAACTCTCTTTGGTCAATACCACACGGAAGAATTGAGGGATGAATTCGAAGCCAATACTTATCGAGACTGCCATTCCATTACTTTAATTGGAATACGTATTTTACACTGTTTTGTAATTCTCATAGAAACTCTTTACTATGGGTCAGGAAAACCGTTAAATATCTGATCACCCCAAAGCATTTTAAAACTTGAAATTCGTTACTCTTACTACTCAGTTGGCACTTATTTGGAGTCCTTATTGGCTTTTCCATCATAAATAAGTATCTGCAAATATGCAACAAGTTTGCACTCATTCCTGAATGACGGTAATTAAATTGAGGAGGAAAAGTATCTCATATTTTTCTGCATTCTTTTCCAACTGTGGAGAGTATGCCATATACTGAAGTATGCACTGGAAAAGTATTACTTGAAGTGTAAAATAAGTGGGAAAGTGATTGAAGTGAGTTTTCTTTTGTGGTTTTCATATATTTTTCACAGTGATGTGGTCGCATCGTCACTAACATCGCGTTGTTCGGGCAGAGCCTTTGACTTAATTTCTTCTGAGTTTATATGCACCGCCGAGACAAGCGCAACATTACATTGTGATTAGCAAGCAATTCAGGAGTTGCCTTCGGAAAACTTTGCAGAATTAGTAATCATTTCGGGATTAGCCAGTGGACTGCAAGATAGACTGACTGAGAATGCAGTTCGCTGGGAGCCAACCCATGCTATCTCCCTCTCTAGCATTCCTGCAGCTTGTCGTCTACCAAGATCGTTACTTTAATACTGAAAAGTAGGTGGCCACGCCCAAAGAAGCAGAAGTTGGGAAGTCAAGCAAACCTACTGTGGAAACCTCAACCAAAGTTCTTGCTCAAAAAACAGAGACAGCAAAAGTACATCTGACGTTAGTAGATCAGACGAGAGGAAGGAGACAGGCCATAGTGGCGCAGGTGGTAAATTGTATCTGCGCTATCTGAAAGAAAGCTTGGAACTCAAAGAGTCCCTGTTGAAAACTGAGGATAGACCTTAGCCTTCGATGATGAAAACAAGGAAGAGGGAAGCTGCAGGGTACAAGAGGGGATGCTCCCAAGAAACCCAAATCCGAACTTAAGGTGAAATACATCTCAGATAAGTCAGACGTGAAAGCAAAAACCGGGAGGCAGCCGTGGCTTCGGGCTATATCACACGGACTCTATTGGAGTTAGTCGTTAGGAGGATAAAGTTCTACAGGTGAAAGGTTTTTCCATTTTTCGGCTGCGATGCCAACGGCCATCACGAAGTGTAGTGTAGCAGTGGCACCAATTGAAGATGTGAACCTTCCTTAGCAATAAGCTAGAAGTGGTCAATATAGGGAACACGACAACATTCACGAGAACAGATTGGTACTCTTATATAAGGCACTTGAGCAATAAAGTGGCTCATCTGTATGAAGCCTGTGATTTCAGGAGCATACTGGAGCTGGTGGTGGTGGAATGCCTCAAGAAAGTCATCATTGACGTATATGATGCAACTGTCCGGCTAAGATAGTTACGTCATCAAGGATATACCCTAATGAAACCGGAACCTAGCCAGAATGAAAACAGAGGTCCAAACACTATTAAATCGGGCAAAACTAACTGACGGCTGACCGCGATACAAGAACGCACTGATTGCGTTTATCAACGTGATCAGGGAATCAAAATGTAACAACTTTAAGGAATTCTGTGGAGGGATTGACCCATACACAAGCAGGTTAGATAAAGCTATAGGTAAAAAAGTCTGGTTGAAGAAAAAAAGGGCATTTGCCAATAATGAGGAATACAGGGTACATCTGCTCCTCAGAACTCATTTCCCAAGGTCCTACAATACGGCGGAAGGCAACAATATTCTTCCTGACACCCTAATATCGAACAATTAGGAAAAAAGAAAATTTGAAATTGGCGAATGAGATATGCTTGGAAACATCTCTTTTTTACCCTAAATCTTGCGTTCGCACTAAAGATGGTGATTAATGCCCTAGGCTACTGTATTAGAATTACCGTTAGTGCGTGCTCCTTTATATCCAACAAGTTTACCGGGCAGGACGATCAATTAAAACTATCCTGCATCTGCTGGCGGATGTTTATGGGTTTTTGGATATCGGAAAAGCTTTCGCAAACACTTCGCATAAGAGATACAAGATACCCCGATGTGCAAAAAAATGACTTTATGGATGGGTAGGATGTTAGAGGATAGGCAATAACTACATTGTCAAGAACGTTACTCAAGGTTGTCCGCAGGGTGGGGTACTATCACCGCTAATGTGGAGTATGGTAGCTGACCAGCTTATATTGGTATTCATGGTATTCTTTAGTCTGCAAATATGAAGATAGGATGATGATTTAATAGAATCGATACTGGACCAAGAAATACTAGCAACTGGTGCCGGAGAGCGGGGTATAAATCCGGCCAAGGCTACAATTCGCTGGGAAGGGGAAACTTGATCACACGAAAGCCATTAAATAACATGGCATGGTGCTGGGACGAGAAGCAGAGCTCAAATATTTAAGAATTACACTGAAGCAAAAACTGCTCGAAGAAGACATTTTGGAAACATACAACTCAGCACAAACTGCAAACACTGGCTTCGGTGAGTATCATTGCGGTCAGGAAGATATGCCCAACGGCATCCCTGGGGGTCCTTCAGGGAATAACTCCTCTAAAACATCATATTCAGATGCAGAATATCCAGCAGAATCGGCGTATTGGATGCTGTGTAAATCGAAGGACAATTTATAATCTTTCAAAGCGGTAAACCAAATTATTGATACCGAGCGATAGCATGGCAAAGAGGTTTCAATTGAACAAAAAGCTTTAAACACGTTTGGAACAACAGAGTAAACTGGGAGACCAACCAACGGTTTAAACCAGTAACTGATTAGCTAGTACTCTGACAGATCCTTCACAGCAGGAGGAGATTATCGGTTCAAGGAAACGTGCTTTGAACCAATGGGTAACCTCACTATTATATTACAGTTGGCAATATGTGCCATAAGCAGATGTACTTCCTTCAGCTAGCAAAGAAACATAGCTCACCGGAGATTATTATCCTAATTGACAGCCAAACGGCCATCAAGACACTCAAGTCGATCCAGGAGAATTTCAAACTGAAATGAGAATGACTTAATAAACCGAACACGCTGGGCTTGCACAATAAAGTGTGGACACTCCTTCTTCCAGGTCATATTGAGCTAGAAGACAATGAAGCTAAGAACGAGCTGGCTAAGAAGAGAGCTGAGACGCCGCTACACGAACCCCCACGTACTCAAACCCTTCTGTAGGACCGCAAATGGAATCTTAAAAAATGAAGAGGAACGGCTAAGGGAACTGTGCTGGGCGAACCTAGGAGGAGAAGGATTGTTTAAACTTCACCAAGAAGTGCTTTCGAATCCTATTGGAATACTCACTGATCATTGCCGGCTAAACTATCACCTGGTGAGGCTAGAAATATCAACGGATACTGTCTGCAGATTCTGCGGGGAGGTTGTCGAAACCTCCATATATATTCTGGGACAGTGTCCGCCACTTGTGAGGAGTAGGTCGAGGCACCTGGGAGAATACTTCAAATCTGATGCCAAGTTGAAATATTTGAAAGTAGGGAACATGTTACAATTCTTGTTGGTTCTACGCTTAGTTGACTTGTTGGCGTAGGTATACCATTATAAATAGAGGAACAAACTAATTATTCCAGGATTTCTGCAACTTTCCTTAACAGAATTATTGTTACTAATCAATTTTAAAGTGACGATTTTAGCAAGGAGATACGAGAACGATATTGTGAGGAAAATTACTTTGCAAAAATGTATTTTACGTCAGTTAAAAATTCGGTTAGCAGAGACCCAAAATGATATAACAGTAGGGCAAATATTTAGTTAGAACACAAAAAAAGGATGACTCGACTATTGGTGAGAAACTCGGCATAATGTAGCAAGGTCTTATAGTTGGGTACCTTTTTGGAAAATGCAGCGAGATATAGGGCTTGAGGTATGCCCTCAAAGCAGTTCCGTTTCAGAAATGCGGCAAACGCATTGATCCTTAACACGCCCCGAAAATAATTAAATATTTTGTAATCAATTGCCAGCAAAACGCATTCGAAAGTTAAAGAAGGATTTTCTACTAGTACGCTCCGTAATCCAGTGATACAAATCCATGGAAACACAGTGTGAAATTCTTATAAGTATAAAGAATTGCATCTACAATTTTACAAGCCTCAGGATTTCATGCTTTAGAAGTGCTCCTAAAACTCGGAATAGAATAAAACTGGCCTCGAGAAGAAGGAGAAAAGAATCACTAAGTCTGGCCATGTAATGCCTAGGCATCTTAGAGAGTAAGCGGGGTGAATTATTAAGCTGTGAAGTTTCCACTTAGCTAGTGATGTACCGTCAGATGGGGTGGTGGAATTCATTCAGAGCGTTGTCTGTTTGTCACAAAAGGCATCTAAAAGGGATTGAAATTTTTGGGTTCAGTGAGATAGTAGACTCTGGAGAGGATAGCTGCTCCTCCTTTTGCGATATTGGACTACCAGGATGCTATGTTATTCAACTATCAACTAAACACCTCTAGAGAACTATTCTGGGAACGTTTAACGCATTACTCCGAAGCAGCACTTTCGCTCTACTTCATCCTTCAAGAAAGGAAGTCCCTTTCGCCCGCTGGAGCAGAATGGAGGGAGGGGATTGCTAGTTAAAAGTACTTCCTGCTATCCAGTCCCTCCATTTGTCCAACTCTATCACCTTTCCTGGATTAATGCAGCATGCCATCATTACTTGGCAGCCGGTTTCAGAATGTCAAACATTTAAATAGTATAGTGTTACGCATCAACGAGCCTTCCGATTCAGGATATGGAGGCTTTCTCTCAGCAATTGAATGCAGTCCGGTGTAGGTCTCCTAAAGGTGACATTGTGATCATGATGGATAGTTTGAATGTCAGCAAGGGCTCTGATGGCACCGCTCTAGGATATGTGATGGGAAAACACGGTCTTGAAGACCATAATGGGAATGGTGAGAATTTGGTGCATATCTGCAGCTTCCACCGCCTTGTCATTAGTAACACATTATTCGAACACAAAGCATGTCATAAGGTCAGTTGAATTTCATCTGAACGGCAACATACGAGCTATCGAAGTGCATTCAGTAGATTTATAGCAGCTTCGGTAAGAATCATCATCTAATGCTCGCTTGCTACCGATTGCGTCTTGCGCCCGCCGCTTCTTGGAGAGCTGTAACCCGAAGCTCAGGATTGATCTCTTATATGATTCATTTGAGGGCTTCTTTACACTAGCAGATGCCTTGAATAATCCGCCTGGCAATTTCGATGGGCATTGGGTTGCTATTAAAGGTGGTCTCTCGTCGGCGATACTCAAGTCGTCCGCCAAGTCTCGAAGGGATCTGGCTGATTGTAGAATCAAGAAACCGATGAACGGAAAGGGGAAAAGACCGTATTGATCGCTGCGAGTGGAGATAAACGCGATGTGTTCGAGCCGCGATAACGCCTCAAATACAAAGACATTCGGCATAGTGTGAACCCTGACAAAAGGAGGTATATTATTTCACTAGAAGGGGTGGTCAAAGGGTAGTATAGGTCCCGGGGCGAAACGTGGATTGGTACCCACGATGGAGCATAAAACCTGGGAAATGCCTGCTGAACCAACACCAACAGCTCTACTACCAAACCCTATCTCCACCTCCACGTGGTGACCGCTGGGAGCTTTTTCTTGACGAAAAGCTGCAGACGGAGAAGGATGAAGGCGAGTCTCCCGCGCCTAAAAACGGGACAAATTGTACCAACTGGTCCTCCAGGTTGGGGGTTGGGTAGGGCTGACAACCCTACACGGAAAACAACCTGTTACGAAGCCACAACAGGAGCCTCGGATAGGACGGATTTTAAAACGACGGACCCGGCAACGACAAAGGAACAACGATTTGCGCATTTTCTCATGGAACGTGCGCTCCCTTTACAGAGATGAAGCTGATAAGCAGCTAGCCGATACCCTGTCCCAATATAGGGCTGATGTAACAGCGTTGCAAGAGATGCGACGGACAGGAACCGGTTTCCTGGAGAAGAGCCACTACACCATATATTATAGCGGCCATCCAGTAAACCATGTGCTCGGAGTAGGTTTCTTAGTCAGCCAAAAAATGAAACCTGCTGTTATCGGCTTTGAAAGTATAAGCGAACGGCTATGCACTCTGCGCTTGCGAGGCAAGTTTAGAAATATAAGCCTCATAAACGTTCACGCCCCTACAGAGGAGACTGCAGAGTCGGAGAGGGATACCTTCTACGAGGCAGTAGAAAGAACCCTCGAAGCCTGTCCCAGATATGATATCAAAATCATACTTGGGGATTTTAACAGCCAAGTAGGGAAGGAGCCCGTATTCAGGCGATACGTTGGCTCCCATAGCTTACACGAAAAAACAAATGATAACGGACTGCGGACTATTCAATTAGCAGGGTCACACGAAATGGTTGTTGGAAGTACCTGGTTTGCGCGGAAAGCGGTCCACAAACATAAGTGGGCCTCTCCAGACGGGACCACTTTCAACCAAATTGACCACGTGTTGATCGAACGCCGCCACCTCTCAGCCTTGATGAATGTCAGAACATATAGGGGGGCCAATATAGACTCGGATCACTATCTCGTTGGCATGGTGCTCCGACCTCGAATAACAATACCACCTAGAATCCCCTCTGACAATCAGGTGAGAGTGAACACTGAAGCCATCCACAACACAACCCTCCGCGACACCTATAAGAGGGAAATGGATGCCGCAATAATCGCAGTCAATAGAGGACCTGGAGATGAAGCATCAACTAATGATCTTCACAACCACCTGAAGAACGTTATCATGGATACGGCCACAAATATACTTGGCCCCAGCCGCAAAGGGAGTCGGAACGGCTGGTTTGAAGATGAATGTAAGCTAGCAACGGAACGGAAGAATGCCGCATACCGAGTAATGTTGCATTCTCAAAGAACGCGGGCACGCGCAGAGACTTATCACGAACTCCGTCGAGTGGAAAAGCGACTTCACAGATGAAAAAAGGAAGCCTGGGAGAACCAACAAGTCTATGAACTAGAAAAGTACAGGGAGCAACCGCACCAGGCGCGGAAGTTTTACCAACAAATCAGCAGAATGAAGCCTTATACATCTCGATGCTCATCCTGCCGAAACAAAGAGGGAAATCTGATTTTCGACAGAATGGGCATATTAGAGCGATGGGTTGAGTACTACTGAACAACCAGAACATCGGCGAGTTGGAGGTCCCGCCAACTGAAGACGACGGACAAATACTGCCACTACCAAGTTTAGGAGAAACAGTCCGTGCAATTCACCGGCTAAAAAATCATAAGTCGCCAGGAGCCGATGGAATTACAGCCGAATTGATTAAATATGGAGGTGACCAGTTACACCAAGTGGTTCATCAACTTGTGCTCAAGGTATGGGACAGCGAATCAATGCCTGACGATTGGCAACGAGGCATTATCTGTCTCATACATAAAAAGGGAGATATCACACAGTGCAGCAATTATAGAGGTATCACGTTGCTGAGTACCATCTATAAGATATTCTCCACTATCTTGCTAGGCCGGATAGCCCCATACGCCCAGAACATCATTGGCCCATACCAAAGAGGCTTCACTCCAGGCAAATCAGCAACAGATCAGATTTTCTCTCTGCGGCAGGCGATGGAAAAACTGTTGGAATATGGACAACAGTTGCACCATCTGTTCATCGACTTTAAAACCGCCTATGATAGCATAGCCAGGGTAAAACTGTACACGGCCATGAGAGAATTCGGTATCCCGACGAAATTAATAAGACTGACTAGGCTGACCCTGACCAATGTGCGAGGCCAGATAAAAGCAGCAGGATCACTCTCAAGACCATTCGACATCAACGGTCTACGACTAGGGGATGCGCTATCATGCGTCCTCTTTAACCTGGCCCTCGAGAAAGTGATCCGTGATGCTGAGGTGAATGCAAGAGGTACGATCCTCTTCAAGTCCACCCAACTACTGGCCTATGCTGACGATATCGACATCATGGGAAGAACCACCCGAGACGTACAAACTGCCTTCATCCAGATCGAGCAGGCGGCGCGAGATCTTGGGCTGCACATCAATGAAGGCAAGACAAAATATGTGGTGGCAACGTCAGCACCCAAGACGAATCAACCAACAACATCAAACCGCACTGGTCAAACACAAGCACGAACAAGAATAAGGATAGGGGAATACAACGACCGTTGACAATTTCTCCTATCTAGGGTCGAAAATCACAACCGATAACAACTACGATGATGAAATCCGCGCACGGTTGTTGTCAGCCAACAGAGCCTATTTCAGCTTACAAAGACTGTTCCGCTCGAAACGTCTCACCATAGGGTCAAAGCTCTTACTGTACAAGACTATGATCTTGCCAGTCCTCATGTATTCCTCGGAAACTTGGGTTCTTAGCAAGAAAAATTGCGAACTCTTGGCCGCGTTCGAGAGAAGAATCCTCCGAAGAATTTTTGGCTCCCTACATGAGGATGGACGATTCCGTAGCCTACACAATGACGAAATCTATGAGCGATACCATGACCGTCCGGTTGTGGATAAAATGCGGCTCAATAGGTTACGGTGGGCGGGTCACTTAATCCGTATGGATGAAGATGATCCCACCCGGAAAGTCTATAAGGGCAATATCTATGGTAGGAAAAGAAGACGAGGCAGACCCTGCCTAAGATGGAGCGATGGCGTGGGCCAGGACGCCAGACAGCTTTTAGGGATATCGAATTGGTGGACCTCGGCGCAAAACCGGGATGTCTGGAGTTCCTTATTAAGGCAGGCCTAGACCGGATACCGTTGATGATGATGATGAGTAAGGGAAGCGAAGAGATCAATGATTTCAGATCAGTATAAGGCCTCATGGAAGAACATGCATGATGTCGCAAGCAAAATCATTTGGGCCGTCAATGCATCTAAACTGAGTAAATCCGCCTGGTTTGACGTCTTCACGTAGAACTATTCACTGCCGCCACTGCAGAACTGGTACTTCCGCATATACGGATATCCTGGGAATTCGAAATTTTTGTTTAGATATTGAGGGAGTCCTAATTCGGTATCCATTTGATGACGGCCCGTAATGAGGGAGCAGTTGAAAAATGGTCTCTGTACTGGAGGAATCCATCAGTCGTTCTTTTTTGCAGCGGGGTTTACAGGTTTGCATCTTATCAATGATATCTTTCCTTCTCGTTATTAGTAACGTCCTGCATCCTGCTTGAGTATTGATTGGGGCGATGCCATCTTTCCCTAAGCATCTCGATTAAGCTAATGACATCTGCTTGCTCTCCCAACGAACTATAGATCTTAACCAAATGGCTCTGTACTTCGAGAAGGAGGCAAGTATAGTCGGAGTAAAGGTAAAGACTAACAAAATCGACAGTCTGACTAGTCTTATCTTCTAATATACTCGTACATGAAGTTACAACATCCGTTTTCAATATTTTATTCAAAATGTTTAAATATAGTCTCCAATGTAAGACTGTTTCTCACAAATGTGCCCTATATGGTACTACACGCTAGCAGTAGAACGAAAGTAACCCCGACTATCACTCAAAAGGTGCAAACTTTAATCGACTCATGTCAACGCCATGTCACTGAAGAGTAGTAACAGTAACAAACGAAAAACTGGCGTATGCGCCACATATATTGATGAGAAAGCAGAAGTGGCAGTGGAAATGTCACATTTTAAGAACAGGTGACAACTCCATTACAGGTTATGATATTGTAGTGGACCCAACTACCCCAGAAGGCCGGTGAGTAGGTCACCCTGGAACTGCCTTCCTGGATGTGGATATACGGGGGTTGGTTTTCTGTGTTGATTGCGTTTTTGTAGGAAGGGTAGTTTTGGGAGTTTCGTTTGATACTTTATAATTCTCCCGCGATCTTTTGCTGGCTGATGCCCCTTAGCATTGACCGCTTTTTGCTTGTCTAAAATAAATATCGATTGATCTCAGACTTCTGTTCAGTATTCGTGTTCTGCGACAGATTAGTGTTCATTCCTCAATTTTCCATTCCCCAAATTTCCTGATATGTAGAGAACGCCTCGGGCTCTTATTCGCTGAGTTTCCTCTTGATGAATCGAGTTCTTAGCTCCTACTCTCGGAAGGGGCGCCTGTGACATCCATCTTTCTTTCCTTGCCGCATTGTACACCTTTAGGTGCCCACATGTGCCTGCTTGTATTTACCGAGGTTTCTTTTATGCGCACGAAATGAGACGCCTGATGGGCAATCTAGCAGCTATTCAGAGATTTTCCTGGTTATCTGTGGGTCACACTCACTTTGCCGGAAATGGTTATGACAAGATATTTGGTCGGAATTTGGGAGCAGTGAGTGCACTAAGTGATATCATCCACTTTAGTTTTAAGGGTTTACACATACAAATAGGGGGTTTTATTGTTTTTTAACTGACTGTGACCGTGTGGGGTATTGAATGAAATGTACCGATTAAAGTTTTCCGAAGAAGCTTTAAATTTTAAAATTGCTCGTCGAGGAAGGCGAATCGGGGTTTGGGGAAGGCACATTTATAGCACAGACTCATTCTCAGAAACTATCCAAGGGAAAAATCTAGACGAATTCAGGGCGATGCCTCTATATGATATCTTGGGAACCAAATATGCTCCGTGCCGTTTAGGTAAAACCCCCTTTAGCCTCCTCAAGAAACACAAAATTTGGCTGTAGTTAATCGTCGTTAAAGAAATGACACTTTCCTCCACAAAGAATTGTAAACAAATCATTACATAGCTGGGGATCGACAACATTCGAAAGAACGACAACCAGTTTCCATAACCAATTTCATGAAAAATTTTAATAAATCGATCAGCACATTCAAATATTGCCGAGAAACCTCTTTTTCAGTTTTATAGACATTTCAATAATAAGAAAAAGTTATTTTCAAATATTAGCTTTGTGCAGTGTAAATTGAATTAGATTTGTTTGAAATTTCATATCCGCAATTGAGTTTTCGGCCGACTTACTTCCATTTTCTTGTGAGTTTTTTCGCTCCATTCACCGAAATTTCCAGGAAGAAATTACTCCCTACAGAAATCGTTGTCAGTGGCACCTTATTACGCATATTTTTAAATAGGCTTACAGAAAAGGACGCCTCCCTCATCTCAAGCTGAAAATAAATACAATTCGATTTTCACCTGTTGGATCCGGAAAACTTGATACCCGGTGAAGGTTTTTTGAATTTCTGCAAAGGCGATGAAATATCGAAATATCTTGATATAATGGAAGTTCAAGTACAGCCGTGAAACCTTTCTGTATTGAATTCCATTTATATCCTTACAATACATACAATAATAAGAATTGGAGGCAGCTGTTGGCGTTCATAGACGAGTTCGTCGTCATTTTGAAAGAAAATAGGGGTCCCTAAAGCATGACGTTCCCAAAGAGATTTTTTTCCGACCTTTTCCCTTGAAAGCAACAATTTCATGAAGTTGTTTGAATTAGTTTCGCCCCCTTTTCAAATTTCATGAAATTACCATCCCACATATGCAAAATTTCCACTCCAAAAAACGTAATCCGTTATCTTCCCCAACCATTTCATATAATGATGGTGGAAGTGTGTTAATTGGGAGATTTCTGCGTAGTCATGTAATCATCGTTTTTGCCACAAAGGTAAATTAAGATAAATTATTTTCGCACTTTAAATTCTACTAAAGCTCATACAAAGCGTTTTCATGGGGAGGAGATAAAAAATTGTGAAATTTTTCGCCGAGGTGGCTTAATTAGCCACTGTAAGATAATACGCTGACATCAAGTGGTAATTAACGAGTAGATTATGTTACGGCTGTGATTCCAACTTAATTTTTCAAAGATGTCTCAAAAGTCAAAAGTAATTGGGGGAATTCAGCAGCTCATATTCATGGTACATTTGAGACAGTAGCAACGTGGTGAAGTGAGTTCAATAACTGTTTCTAGCTTTTATACATAAGTTCTAGTTTATCCATAATTGTAAGAGGACAAATTGTTGTTGTTCGATTGTTTCGAACGGAAAGAATGAAGTATGACAGGGGATTATATAATTTCGAGAAAGGGTGCTACTTTTGATTTTTCCTGTTGCGTCAGCTTCCTTCACAACTTTCCTCAGCTCTGTGATAGCCCAGTTATCCTGTCATAGTAGATTCAATAACATGGCATCGCCAATATTGGCATCTACTAGCTTTTTAATCTGTGACTCATCGATATGCAATGACCGCTGTGCCACGGTAGTGAGAACCTTGGCTACTGTGGCATTAACTGTCACAATCGCGATGAATGGAGTAGAACTGGTTCCATTGGCGGACTCGTTCAGAAGAAGTTCAGTTCTTCGTAGATCGCCACCCCTACAGGCGCAAGCCCCGGCTACTTCCAAGGGGAAGCGTAGCGAAGGGTCATACGCTAACATTCTCAAGATAGTGAAGGCAGATCCCGAACTTACCCACTTCGATAATATATGCCGCATTAGACGGTCTCAGAAAGGAGACCTTATGCTGGAGCTCAAGAAGTCCAAGGACATAACGGCGGATAAATTTTAGAACCAAATTGGGAAGTCCTTGGGACAGTAAGTCGAAATAAGGGCCAGCAGATCGAAGATCTCTATAGTCTGCAAGGGTATAGATTAGGTCACCACGAGGGAGGAGGTTCGTGAAGCTTTAGAAAAAGAGTTCGACCTCATTGGACTTGAAGAGTCAGCGTAGAAGACGCTACGAAAAGCCTGTGGTGGGAAACAAACTGTCATAATCAGTCTAAGAGTGGAGACAGCACCCAAACTGATGGCCGCAGGGAGAGTTAAAATAAGCCAGGTTATTTATCGCCTTAGAGAGCAGGTATTGCTGAAAAGGGTGCTTTAGATACCTTCGCTTTGGTCATATCGCGAAGGCATGTCCAAGTGCCGATGACAGGTCGAAGCTATGCTGGAGATGCGGAGCGGAGGGCCACATCAGCAAGGACTGTGGAGCAGACCCAAATTGCCTACTGTACAAAGACCATCGGCACATTGCAGGCAGCAGCAGATGCTCGAAACACAGGAGAACCCTTAACACAAGTGTCAGATGAGATTGATACAAATCAGCCTCAACCACTGCGAGGCGGCGCAGGATCTACTCTCGCAAACTATCCGCGAAAAAAAACTTGAAGTGGCCATAAATAGTGAGCCAAATCGAAACCACGGTGGTAGCATTTGGGTCAAAGACCAAACGAGCCAACCAGTGGTATGGGCTTATGGAGAACACGCCTTCAAGGAAATAATAGAGCACCCGGAGGAGGGCTTCATTAGAGCGAAGGTGAAAAGCGCCTACATTTACAGTTGTTATGCTCCACCCAGCGCTACCCTCGCCGAGTATGAGTAGATGTTTGTCGCTCTAGTTTTTGATGCAAGAGGCCGTTGGCCGATCATAATTGCAGGCGAGTTCAATGCATGGGCTCTTGAATGGGGCAGCCGGACAACAAATGTGAGGATATGTGTTCTCCTCGAAGCATTCGCGGAGCTAGACGTGGTACCAGCGAATGTTGGAGTTTCGTACACTTTCTGCGTGGTTGCCTGAAAGAAGCCATTCGGAGGAGCAAAAAGAATTGGTTCAAACAGTAGTGTGACCATGCCGACATAAACCCTTGGGGCGAGGCCTTCAGAGTGATAATGAAAAGGCTGCGGCGATCAGGCGTGCCAGAAAGAAAGAATATCTCCTATCAAAGTGGCAAAAGCACCTAGAAACCCAGCATCATACCATCCTATCCGCCTGCTGGATACAATAGGGAAGATGATGGAGAGAGTACCATAGAGTCCTGCCCATCGTCGAAGCCAGCAATAGTTTGCCGGAACGCCAGTTGGGATTCCGACGAGCCGACGGAATTAGCATGGTAGTAAACCAGGTGCGATAATCAGGTGCAAGGTCTTAATAACCAACCGCAGAAAAACTAACACTATGAAAATAGAAGTCAGTGAATATACGATCGTATAAAAGCCGGTTATCAAATACCTGGAGGTGTTAATTGACACCAAATTGAGCTTTAGGGAACACCTAGAATACGTATGCCGAAAGAATGCCGAATACTGGTTGGCCACTGTCGAAGGTTGTTTCTAGCCGGGGTGGCGCGTTCCATCTTGCTTTACTCGTCACCTGGGTGGGTAGAGGCGCTTGTAAACTCTCAGAGGCGGACGCAGGTGAATTCTGTTTACCGGCTGCTGATGGCTTTGAGGGTATGCAGTGCCTTTAGAACCACATTAGATGAGGCAGTATTGGTGGTGGCAGATATGATGCTTGTCAACATTCGGGCGGAAGAAATGAGTGCGCTGTACCATGCAAGACGTATGGTGGGGCATACAGAGCGGGCAAATGCGGCAAGGTCAGAGTCGCATGATCTCTGAAAACACAGATGGAACGAGTCAACGAAGGGTCGATGGCACAGGCACAGGCTTCTGTTCTTCATTCGACCGTAGCCTCTCTCGATTCTCATGTCGAGAAAGGTGGTGGTAACTGTGGCTGTAGTGTTCACTCACCCACCCGACCATCCTGCTCGCCAATGAGGCATTCAACATTGGCCAGTGTGATGTCCAAATCCGCGACGGTTTCACGCAGGATTTGGCCCCTTGTGTTGATCACTTGACTTCCCCAGTCTAAGGCCCATGCGTTGAAATCGCGGTAATGATTTTGGGGCTATGGTCTCTAGCGTACAACAGCAAGCCGTCTCGCATCTCCTCATATTGTCTTAATGCTGCACTTCGAGGACAGCTGTAGATATGGACGCTGTACACTTTTGTCCGTACAAATCCGGGAATGTTATTGTTTTTCGAATAGCTTGTCGTCCGTATACCCATATTGCCACGTTATTAGATAAGCCTTTCACCCACCTAGCACTAACGTATGTTCGGTAAGGTTCGCATTTTATCACCGCGTCCACATTCGACTCTCGAACGGAGAGGAAGTTTTGAGCTGGCTCGGAATGGTTGATTTGTATCAACCTCATTTAGCCCATCAGTTCAGTTCCTTCCTGTATGTCAGGTACCTGCAACGTGCCAGTCATCCTCCTTTTTTCCCTTTGCATAAAATGCAACGCGCATCTCCAATCGTTGATAAGATGGCCTTCGTCTCCACGCTTCCTGCACCTTCTCGACTTATCATGCTCACTAGTACATGCTGCTGCAAAGTGACCGAAATCGAGGCATCTGAAGCATCTCTTGAGAGATACTTGTTCCAACCTTTTTTTACTTATGGCGGTAATCAATTAGCAGTCTATATACCTCGATACGTCTTCTTCATTCTCTTCATCACGCTTTCTTCTCGCTAAGGTTGAATTGTTCCCTTAGTACAGCGCAGATATCCTCTGGCGATTTGACTTCGTCTAGGTTTCTGCATTCGATTACTATCTGTTGTTTTCGAGCTTCTGCTACAGGTTGCTCACCTAGCATCTTCTCCACCTATCCGCTGTCTTTTCGCAGAATATCTTTAACTCCCGCATCAGATTCCCTTTCTATGAACGGTTCTCATTGCCACCCAGGCCTGCCGATTCTGGACCGGTGTAAGACATATCTCCTTGCTTGGAAATATTGATTACCTCCGAAAGAATTTCTATTTTTCTCCTTTTGCCGCTTTTTCCCCTTAAACTGTGTCCATGTGGGTTTACTTCCCCTTTTGTTAAAGTTGGGGCCATAATCGAACAGCTACCTGGAAGTTTCGCCGTCGCAGATTTCTCAGCGAAGAGGCTTTATTCTTCTTGGTCGCTGGATAGGCACCAAGCGGTTTACTTTTTCCGTCCCTACTCCGTTGACCCGTTTTCTCACCTGCCTTTGGGTTTAAGTTGAAAAGACGTTACCTGCATCTCCCGTTTGATATTTTCCCATGACGCTTGGACGTTTTTCTCCTCTACGCCCTAATATAGGATCACTTAATGCTACGTATTAGAGCCTTGAAATTTTGGTGAATATTCTCCCTCTCCTTGATGAACTAACATAGTTCATTTATGCGTTCGCCCAGTGAAACAAACACTGTCCAAGTTTGCTCTCCTTCACGCTTGTTTTTACAACATCGGTGAATAGGCCAATTTGGGGACTACCCAAGTTCCTTTCCGAGTCCCGCCACGAATCTTGATAATGCTGCCCTCAGTTTTGAGCTCTTGGGAAAAAGATTCGCTGTAGATCTCATTCACACTCCACTAACATCTCTTGTAGCATTAGATGGCAAAGTAGCGAAGTTTCCCACTACTGAGGCAATGCGGTTGCTGGGTATCGACGTCCGCTTGCCAACTCCCAGAAACCAGCGGTACTGAGTTTCCGAACTCCTTCACCGTAAATAAACTTCCTTTCTCAATTTCCTCTCCATATTAATTTCTAGCTAATTTATATTCAGGGGTGGGCGTTTGTTCCCCGCCTATCCGGCCTGCGTATAATCATGCCCTTGCACGCACATCACCCGATGCGTGCATGTACATGCCCAAAAAGGCATCCACCGATCGTTCCTTTATCCGCCCGAGGTGATACGCACACAGATAATCATAAATCCATCCCTCTGATAGAACGTAGAGGTAATTGTTATTATTGACAATCAGAGAGTGTAAGGATGAATTTTTAGTGGACGAAATTTGCTCCAGTGATTGCAAAAAACTTTACTGGGCATACCGCTGAAATACTAAAGTGTCGGCACCGAATGCAACGAAAACTCAAACGAAAATGAAAGTGAATGCATTCATCAGTCCTCACATTGACTGCCAAGGAGTCGAAGTACCTATTTCTAAAACGATAAAAGAGCTACTTCTGCTCATCCCTAAGATAAACTACTGGGAAATTGTTAGCGAAGATGGTAGTGAACCAGCATAACTACCTTCTACCACATATAAGACGCCACTTGACATGTGTCAAGAAATTCAGAAGCTGATCAAATTACCCTGCACTATGTCAAAGGCTCTCTGTTTCTATTCGGAACAAAAACTGAAAAAGTCACTGGTACCATTTAATATAATTTGTTATATTGGATCAGTAAAGAGAGAATGAAAGGTCCACGAGACCCTGTGTCCTGACATCAGCTTTGTTATACAGTCATTTTGAGGCAATTCTGTGCCCACAAGCTAGCTGTACTGTATTGAACCTTTCTTATTGAATATCAAAATAGGGTACTCTCGAAGTTTTAAAAACGGTTGAAGTTGGATCATTTTTTCGTTTTTGGTTTCGTCTTCAATACTTTTCTCTAAAAAGGATCCGAATTTACTGGATAACTTGTTCTGCATCGTTCATTGCTGAAATAAAATTGAATATAAAGTTTATGGCTGTAAGGCACATTTGTACAGTTTATAGTAAGCATATTCCGCACATATTTCGCCTTACCAAACCAAGATATTTTCAGATTAACATTCAGTTCTACTACGTCAAAGCCATAAATAACTCACATCCCACAAAATTGTCTTTTCCACAGACCTTAAGAAATTGAGTCAAATTTATCGCTTGCGAATTACTCGTAAATCACGCTCTTAAATTCTCACTTTGTGAAATGCTCTCAGTTTCAAACACATCCCCCACCGAATCAGCAAAATGCAAAGAGAAGATGGAATTTGCCAGTTCTTTTTCTGAAATCCCATTCTTGATAGACAAATAACTCCACTTTATGCAAAGATGATTACCTCGGCGATATCCCGGCGCTCCTGGTGCTGACATAAAGGAAAGAACAAACACAGTTCGAGCTCCCAGTCATTTTCGCTGCGCTTTGAAAAGGCATTGTCATTTTGAGGTTCTGGAGGAGTCACGTAGGAACTATTTTAATGAGGTTGAATAGGGTATGCACTAATGAATAAAAGAATGGGCTCAGTTCTTTTGAAAGGAAGCTATCCGGCCTCAGGGTAAGAATCGTGGAACAATGTCGCACTCTCGGAAGCACATAAAGTTTGTAATGAAGGCACTTTTCAAATATTATGTCCGATGATTTTTCAACATTAAAGTGCTCAGCATTTCTTTGAGTTAGAAATGGTTGAAAATATCTGAAATTTGCCTCAAGTGGAAAAATTGTTTTACTTTTGTTTGTGACCAAAATGTTTCCAGATTATGGTCAAAAAACTGATGTGCGCTGTGTGGTATTAGATATCATCCTTTGAGTTTTGGAGATTACCAGGTGTGATTGATGGTTGATAGCGGAAACGGACCGAAAGCCGGGTTTATATAGTTTATTTAGATGCAACATCTGACCTGCTTCTCATTGCGGTGTTCAGAGCTGTGAATAGACTGGCCCTTCTACCGAGTGATTGCTCTCCTTAACCCTCTAGTAATTAGCTAACTGGATCACTTCGGTAGGAAGGAGGTAATTATGTGAAAGTTTTAATTCCAGCAAGATTCTGTAAGCAATTTGCACTGCTACAGAGTCTTCAATGGAAGTTGCTAGTTTAATGGTATTATCGTGTTTCATGCCATGAACAAGGTCAGGCAGGCATTCCTGTTCTTTGAGAAGGGAGTCCGTGGGTGTGATGTGATCATTGAATTTATCTTCACCGCATGCGTCAGAACCCTACGTGGTTGAGACACGTATCCTGGCCAGGAAGACCTTGCTGAGGGTGTGACTGATGAGAAGGCGGTTATCCAGTTTGGTGGTTTCAGATTTAACTCCTAGCGTGGTCAACCAAGGTTTGGTCGGAATTTGTGGGCAGATGTTGGCGAAGAACTTTTTTTTCCTAGAGGTATGTTGATACTAGTCATTCCAGGCGTCCACAATATTTTTGGTGATTATTGTCAGTCCGTCGTAAGAGGACGGTTGGAGGTTTGTGTGTGTGCTAGTTCATTAGTAGAAACCCCGTTCTGCGCTGGAGTTCAAATTATTTAGACTTACGCCAAGTCAGAATCCTCAAATAGGAATTTCTCCAGCTAAGTAGTGGGTGGGTGTTTGAGGTGCCGTGCGTTTACATTTGATGATTTGTTTTGGAGTGAGAATCAATATTCGGTGTTTGGGTGAAGGCTCGCCCGTCAAGGCGAAGATAGTATGCGTCGGGGTAGAATTGGCGAGTCCTGCACAACGTTGCAGCTGGGACTCTGTGAAACTTTTCAGCTTTTTGTTAATGTAAGTCGCGGTCTTGACGGTGGACGCTACAGCTTATTCAAGTCTGGGTCTCATTAGGCTCCTATAGAGCTTTAAGCTTTTAGTGGGGGGGAGTACACTTTTAATACGTGCCCTAAAAATCATATAGTGGAGCAGCACCTACAAGAGTTGAAAGTTTGCCCTAATACGAGAAGATAGACATATGCCTTACCTCGAAAAACCACTTCAAGCCACTTCACTTCAAGACATCACAGTCGACGGGCCTGAGGAGGAACTAAAAATTTCCTTAAAGAGGATATCAAACATCACAAAGAACGGAAAATTGAAGATGAAAAAAATGCAGCTTTTGACTATTGGTGTACAATTATTTAAAAAAAGTTGTGAAGATTTCATCAATATACTGTCCACCTTGATCCTTAAAAAAGGAAATTTCGCCCTACTTTTCCAGTTCATCGGAAGCTTCTTCATTTTAGAATGCAAATAAGTCGGGAAACTGGAAGCTGGGCGCTTCACGTATGGTTTTGTGTATTTCTTATATAAACACATTTGAGCCTGCACTTGGTTCATTAGTACGTAGCACGTAATATATGCATATATTACGTGAAAGTATCCACTTTTGGGTGATGATTCATAGTCTTGAATTTGCAAAGAAGCGAATACTTTGACCTAGTATCACATTGCTGGGAATAGTGTGATTTCAACCAAACTTGGTAGGATCATGATCTATGCTATAGCCTACATTAATGCGCGGTTGTAGGATGGACTTAAGGGGGGCTTTGCAGTCAGTTATTAAAAATTATGATAATATACTATTATTTACTTTATTTGAAAGGTTGTCGGTTTGAAAGGTATTTCGGATCATATAGTGTCAGCCTCATCATATAGTGTCATCATATAGTGTCAGCCTCTTGATTTTTTCAAATTTTTCGGTTGGATAGTTTCCAAAAATGGGCCAGTTAAATAAATGATCACTTCCGACCCCTCGCACTCCCCATGTTTCCAACAAATGCCAAAGCTAAGACAGGCTTTGGAAAGTACTAATCGATACCTTTTATTTGATACCCCAAATGACTATATTTGGTGAAACAAAAATTAACACCCCTCTTTTGCATGAATGGGGACCCCCCCCCCCCTCTTAAATTCGACGTAAGAGGATGTAACTCACTGTATGCGTGAGCGTTCACAGTTCCCACCTTTCCAGAAAATTTGATGTCAATCAGTACAACCATCTCCGAGAAAAATGCGTGTGACAGATAGACAGACAGTAATCTACAATAGACTGCTCCCTATCATTGAATATAAGGATAGATTATCGGAGCGACAGTTTAGATTTCGACAAACCCACCCAAAGATCGACACCGTAGACGTTGTTTTGAAGCTGGCTCGAGACGCGATGTTGTCTAATAAATGCTGTACCGTGGTGACGTTGGACGCCAAAAATGCGTTCAATTCCGCTAGCCGGGAGTGAATAAAAAGTTCACTGGCTAAAACGGGATAGGTTTTTCACTCAGCTCCTCGAAAGTTACCTCACGGGGAGGACACTTTGGTACAATACAAATGAGGGATCCAAGCAGTAAACCGTGACGCAGGAGTACCCCCGAGCTTGATGTTGGGTCCTCTCCTGCGGAACGTGATGTACTATGGGGCCCTTTTCCTTCCCCTGCCAAAGGAGGCCACGATGATCGGTGTCGTTGATGATGTAGCTGTAGTTGTCGTCGCGAAATAACCTGAAGGCGTTGAAGTGTACGTTATTGACACAATTAGCGCCATAAAAGCGTGGCTGGAGATGTTTTAGCTTGACTTTGTGGAACAAAAGACGGAGGCGGTCTTGATTACCAACTGTAGGAAGAGGAATACGGATAATATTCGTTTTGGTGGTCACATCATCATATCGAAACCTGTTATCAAATACCTGGTAATGATAATTGACGCTAAAATCAATTTCAAGGAACACCTGGACACCTGATGATGTCTAACATTCGAGGCCCAAGATACAGGCGCAAATTTCTTGTGGCTGGAGTGGTTCGCTCCACACTATTATACGCGGCGCTAGTTTGGGAGGAAGCACACGTGTGATAGTAATCCAAGCAGGGTAAATATGACTTACCCGTTAGTGGCGCTAAGGGTGTGCAGCGCCTTCAGAACAATATCAGGGGACGTAGCGCGTGTTATTACGGGAATGATCCCGAAAAGGAAAATGAACCCACCTGAAAAAGGTGTAGAATACCGAAAGGCGGCAAGGTGAACAAAACCTTAAAAATGGATTCTGGGAATGTAGATTGACAACATTCAGAGGCAGAACATAAGTGAAGCAAGACTAGTACAGTGTAATTTCCACTTTAGTGCTAAGCCTAGATACTAGCCGACTGATGCACCAGAAACATCCGATGTCATTGATTTCTTCGTAACTAAGGTGATCTCAGAAAAATACGTCCATACAATAATGAAAACATAATGTCCGATCGCTTGCTACGATGATGTCGGTCAGCGAAAAAGTGAGATGAAAAAACTATCCTTTCAGGCTGACTAATAAACAAGCAAAGTGGGTGGTATTCAAAAACAACATCCAAGAAAACGTTTGCATAAATCTGCCGCTTGGAAAAGCACTCCTGCTCATTATTGGGTTAAATATATAAAAAATATGCTGACTACCCTACAGAGGCTAGCGAACTAATTGCAGAGAAACGTAGAGCTCGCAAACTATGGCAAAGAAATCGCACAACGGAAAAGAAACAAACCCTAAACTTTCTGACAAATAAACTAAGGGCCTTAATTAACAAATATTGAAACCAGTCCTTCAGTAGATATATCTCAGATCCTACAGCACAAAAGGACACAGGCTGCGAAAGGCCGCGAACGATTTAAAAAAACGCAGACAACAAATTCCACCTATTAAACCGGAAAACAGGCGAATGAGTTCTTTCTGAACAGCGTAAGGCAGATCTCTTCATAAAGCAATTAGAAAATACCTTCCAGCTTCTAGATACACAAGTGTCTACGTGCTTATCCCCAATCATAAGGGTGGACTATTATCTAATAAGCCGTGTAAAACTAAATGACCTGAGGACAGAAATTAATAAAGCTCCTGGCTATGAACTTATTACAAGGACTATACCAAAAAAAATTCCAGAAAAGGGTCAGATCAAATTATTAATAATAATAATAGTCTGATTCAATCCATGCAGAAGCATACCATTCTGCATACGTGCTCGATGTTGCGGGGAGTTCTGGACTGATTCTCCCATTGACCGACCACCGGCCACCACCACCAGCGCCCCTTTAGTTTTTAAGTAGGTAAGATCGTCGAGCCTAAATGTTTGGCACTTAGTGATAGTATTAGGTAAAATGCGGCATCTGCCGAGATTGTGACAACTCTGAAATAATAATAATAATCGTTCGCGCCACAATCCATATTGGATCAGGGCCTCCAAATATTTTAGAGCGCTTCATTCGATACCGTAACGGTACACTACAGTAATACACTGTCACCCACTGCCACCAGTGAAATTTGAATCGCGACCTTCCGTAGGACAGCCTTGTGCTCTAACCACTTAGCTATCCGGACAAATTATTACAAATAATTATTGCAGCTTTCAGATTAAAATATGTCCCTCGGCAATAGATAGCGGCCAAAGTTATAATGGTCTGCAAACCAGGGGAAGAGAAAAGTAGAATCGAATCGTATCAACCAACATCGCTACTTTCTAATCCAGCCAAGCTGTTTATATATATTTATCCTTAAGAGACCGAAGCAAATCATTGTGGATCCAAATCTAATACAAGCTCACCAATTCGGTCTCCGCGAAAACCTTTCTACAATTCAACAGGATCACGAATCCGATCGAAAATGCAATGGAAAAAAGGAACTTCTAACATATCCTTACCACAGGTAAAACTGCCGAAGAAGCAAACAGCTATTTGCAACATTATAGAATAGGCCAGGAAATGGAGACTAAAATCGAACGGACGCAATCATCGTATATTAATTTCATAAACAAAGAAAGAGAATCAGGCTAAAGTGTACAATAAGAGCTTCCACCCAATGGTGAGACGTTTCGAGCGGAACAGTTTTGGTAAGCTGAAATAGGCTCTGTTGGCAGCCAACAACCATGCGCGGATTTCATCGCCATAGGTGTTATCGGTTGTGATTTTCGACCCTAGATAGGGGAAATTTTCAACGGTCTCAAAGTTGCAGTCTTCTATCCCCATTGTTTTCTTTCGACCAGTGCGATTCGATGTTGTTCGCTCTTTTGGTTTTGGCGCTGACGTTACCATCATGTACTTCGTCTTGCCTTCATTAATGTGCGGGTCGAGATCTCGCGCCGCCTGCTCGATCTAGATGAAGGTAGGCTATACATCTCGGGTTGTTCTTCCCATGATTTCGATATCGTCAGCGTAGGCCAGTAGTCGGGTGGACTTGAAGAGGATGGTGCCTTTCACATTTAGATCGGCATTACGAATCACTTTCTCCAGGGTCAGGTTAAAGAGGCATCTGGTAGACCAGAAGTATGCAACCAAGGAAGACGAGCCTACCTCGCTTGTGAAAGGGACATAGCCAAAAGAAAAAGAAGAAGGTAAGAAACAAATAAAAAGTCTCCACAAAAAATGATGTCTTGGAAAGCCAAACGGTATTTTAAAACCCCTCGTTTTGCAATCGAATTAAACTTTTCATTAAGAGAAGGGTAGAGCGGAACCCACTACCAAACGGGAGAAAGGCTAAATATAACCCTTCACTCGTTGGTGAGGTATAGCGTGTCAACGACACGTACACGCCATCGTTGGCGGTTACCTGGAATGCTCTTCAGTAACTGCCACTAGCAACCAGCTACTATTCTGCACCAGGTGCCCTTGGAGCGACCCACTCGTCGGCCATCTTGGCAGAGTGGATTCCACTGCGTGGTGTAGCCAGCAATGTGATTGTCGCCACTGTGCCAAGCCTTTGCGCCGAACAAGTTGTTCGTTTGAGACCCAAACAGGTATTGAAGAAAGCTTGGCGTTTTTGGGTAACAGTAGAGTTCATTTTCCATATGCTACCCCTACTCCCCCTACTCCCATATAGCAACACAAAAAGAACACTAGTACAGAACAGCCTCAACTTGATCTTGGTATTGATATAACTGCATTTACAGATTTTAGACTAGGCTGCGAAAGTTGATCTAGCGTTGTTAACGCGTCGGACCACATCCAGTTCGGTGTCACCGAGAATCTTCATTTGATTGGTGTTTATCTCCATCCTAATTATGTTTGGCTCTCTTTCCAAATCCAAAGCCATTTCGTGAAGGTCCATGACCAAGGAAGAGAGCAAGCAAATATCATCAGCGTATTCGTGATGTTTGAGGAAAGATGTCATCTTCCATTGGATTCCTCCACGTCCCTGGACAAGGCAGTGAGAACAAAGTCACCGATAATAAAAAGAAATGACAAGATGCAACCGCGTTGGAACTCACAATCCTCCCAGATTTTACCTCAGTACAGCACGTGCCATTTTGCACCATTATGTGTTACTCGGATAATAGCTATTAGTTTCTTGGGAATGCCCCACTTGCATACACTACCAAAAGCTTTCTAGAAATCGATGGAGAGGAGGTGCAGCGAAGATCTAAATTCCGTGCATTGTTTTAAAATCAATTCTTCCACTCTCAGGGAAGGATCTCAGATTCTCAAAATTTTCGAACGAGTGGATGCAGCAACAAGTAATTCTGCGGGGAGACCGTCGAGCACAGCGACTTTAATCCGTTTGAATGCATTGATGGCCGAAAACATTCCTCTTCTGCTTGGAAGAATAGTCCATATCTGCACGGCACGGTAACTAGCCATGTCATCCGCGAGAGGAAGAACCTTACGGGATGTAACACGGTTAAGAACCATGACGTTCTTTCCATCTCTTCAGGTGTTCAACATTAAGTATGAGAAGTCAATCGATGACGCCCTTCACAGGACCATCGAAAGATTTTCGACCACATGCAAACTCTTTTGATGCGATATACAGTTCTGAAATCATCACGATCTGTGGCATTTTCTGTTTCCTGACCAGAGTAAAAGCAAATTCTCTCTTGCAACGGCGTATAATTCGCTAAACTTCTCGGGATTTCAGTCGCTATCGAAATTCAAAGCGGTCGGTAGAGCCTCCAGTCCCTTTCGTTATTGATCCACTTCCACGATTCCACAGCCAGCCAGATCATATAAGGCCGCTTCAGGATGTGACCGACGACCTGTGTAGCACCCGAGAAAAGAACATTTTTGATGTCGGCCCAATGCTTATCGATATTTTTAGGCGGGTTACTCAGTATATCAGCCGTCCGATCAGGAAGATACCTCCCCTACTGTCGAGGGAGAGCTGGGTCATACAAGCGGTGTTTCCCGCGCATGTCTGTGTAATGTGTTGTCAAAGCCCACCTTGGTATTGATATTATCCATCACAATCACAATGTCACCTGTAGGAAGCCTTCCCTGAACTGCATTTAATTGTTCGTGAAAAGTATCCTTCACCAGTATATCACTGTGTTAAACTGTGGTGCTAGTGGACCAGAATCTTGCAGCGAGAACTCTGTCAAAAACCGGCTGCCAAATCAAGAGTGCGCGCCTTGCGGTAGCCATCAGAAACAACGCGACACCGAATTCGTGTCTGCTACCACTTTCCAAAAGCATATTGCCGTTAGTGTGATAAGAGAGAGAAGAGTTCTCTCCAGAGTCCCACCATCTTACTTTACTTTGGCCCGATCGATAGCCTAACGTTGTATCTATGAGATCAGTCCCTATCCGAGGCTCTGTTGCCGTTTCGGTAGCAATGAAGTTTCAAAATTTGCAGGTTGTTAGCTCCTAGATTTCTATCCGTTTCAGTCGCCTATTACGACAAACAGAGATGACTTTGAGAGTAATCTTAAGTCCCAATTCGCAGGGCAGGTGAGATTGAAAAGAACGTATATTCATTTGGCGAGAAAACTACAATCCTTCCATTCACTTTTATCTGTCTGTAGGGAGGTTAGGACTTCCAATATTGCGGACGTCTCTACTTCATCTATTTTTTAATTTCAAAACTGGTTATCTAATATCGAACAAAGGAGGCTGCAGATAAGCGATCCATAATCCAGTCGATATGGAAATGCTTCGATAATGGAAACTGCTACATTATCCAAAAATAGGTTATGTCTTCCGGATAAATGCGTTTTCTGCCCATAGTGCTGACAGGCTATGTTCATAAATTGTCGGCATTCTACTATGAACATCCTGAAAGTACTTCATATTGGAGATGTTTAGTCAGCATTTCAGGAAACTGTGTATATCGTTGTCCATAAATTCAAACTCAGAATAACTTTCCAGGCATTCGTTGCTGCTACGGCTAGTTTTTTCGTAGCCGGATTTTTTCATTTCAATCTTTGGACTGAATCCAAACTCTTCCCTATTCATCCGAAGGAAAGTTGTTGCTGAACATACTTCCTAGTGAATTTGTAGGACTACGAAACATTCCCGAGCGTTGAACTCGAACTCCATTCTTTTTTCGGCCACAGAGTAAAGTTGTTGCTGATTGGAAAACTACTCGTTCTAGACTCTATTCTGAGAATTTAGGGCTTTTGCTTTCAAGCTAAAGAAGAAGAGGAAAATGTGGAAAGCTATTTCAGTTTGTTGCCAAAAATGCTTTACCACTTGTACTTCTGTGAGCATGAAACATTCTTTTTCCCTTTGGCTCTAGTTGCTGCATGCAGGGAGAAGAAATGTCTTCGTGTACCTCACCAAAGGCTCTTTGGGTTAGTAGTTTCAACTGGAAGTATTTTGTATTGGAAAAGATATAAAGGCGGCTGCATTGGTCTATACCGAGCATGGAATCGATGATAGTTCGATTGGAAGGGTAAAGTACCCTTTAAACTCTGATAGCTTCACAAACCAGCGGAGATATAATTTACGATGTGGTTGGTGCCCTGTAGGCAAGGAGTGCTACCCAAAAGAATTACAGAGACCCTGGAGAATGTTCTCGATTATTCCCTTGTTGCTGGAAACATTCTACAGATACGTGTCTTATCTGAAGAGGAATAAAGTTTCTTTTCAATAGTTTCTACAATTTACGCAGTATCCACACCGTTAAGTTTGAACAACAGTTCTTGAATTGTAATATGGAATCGTTCTGTGGAGGGATTTCATTTGTAGCTCTTAAGATAATCAACACTAAAATTTTCCAGTGGTTTTCATACCCCACAATTTACGAGTGGCATTTAAAGTCTGCTCCAGAAAGTGGTCCTATTAAAAATTTCTTAAGTTACATTGAGGTCTCACTCAAACTTAATACCCAATTCCATAGCCCCGTTCAATCAAAAAACCCTTTCCAAGTATTTCGAAAAACATCCTGGATTATTCCCTACCTTTTCACAAGGTACGTTACTTCCTATTACATAAAATAACAATGTCAGAATATTTTTTCTCTTCCCCAGAGATTGAGATACAAACATTTCCATACGAAAATTTCGATTTCCGTCTTTCCGTCTTGCCTGAAATTAAGGGGTTGTTAAGAAAGTTTCCGACATTAGGCGTTATCCGTTCACACTTCAAGATAGACACCTTTTGCCAAAGTTGGGTGCTTGAAGGTCGGTAAACATTGTTAAAGAGGACTTGGGTCGGAATATAATCGGAATTGGTTATCCGACGGCCCTAAAACACTTTCACCAAGTCTGGACGGAATTAATTTCATTGTGTAAAATTCCGAAAGGTTTACAGAAAGCTAATTAAATTGGATGTGGAGGGCTTGGCTTTTTTCATATAATAAAGATGGAATTCACTTTAATTTGCCACTTTAAAAAGTTAAAGGAGAAAGTTGAATATTTTATTGGGAAATTCATAGATATGTTCATACTTAAAGGGGGCGCAACAGTTTTTCTGGGTTATAACCTTTTAACAAAACATTACGTCAAGGTAACTTTCACCTTATTTCATCCTCAAGGGTTTACAGATTACATTAATGTTTTATGTTTAACAAAGGAGATTGCCTTGGCACATTTCCTGATTTTAGAACGGATGAAAAATATTCATTTCTGTTTTAACTTCTAAAGTTTCATAAACGACTTTTCGGAAAATGGTTTTTCCTAACAAACAATTTGCTACATTTCACTGTGAATACCTGTAGAAAAGGTGTGAATTAATAACTGTACTTTAAAATTTGGACATTTTGTCTACGATTATCGGATTTTTTCCCAATTCACCTTCTTCAAGTTTAACCTGTGAACCCTCAATTTGGTGCACGTTGTACTTGTCATTGATCACCTGGGACCTGGGACGTCGGGGATCTTTTTAAGGTTTTGGGTAAGACAAAACCTTATTAAAATCGGTTTACTGTCTGACTGTCTGTCTGCCCGTCTGTCTGTATGTCCGTCATACATATTTTCCTTGGAGACGGTTATAGCGATTGACACCAAGTTTGGTGAAACGGTGGGCTCTATTAGTTTTGACATTTGTTTGAAATGTGCGAAGTGCGGTGGGTCGAAAGTGATCATTTCTTTAATGGACCCATTCTCAGAAACTACCCATCCGAGCTTCCGGTTTCCCGACTTGTTTTTATGAATTTTGGCCCGATTATACCTTTTAAGCACACCTTTAGCATTTAAGACGGTGTGAAGTCTGAGTTTCGCCTGAATGGGTCAATATCATGATGTTTGAGCATCTTCTGTGGTCGCCCTTCTTGGACAGATGCGGTGGGTGTCGAAACTGCCTTAGTCAGCCGGCGACTTCCTTCCAGTACATAATTTTTCTTTTTCCTTGCTTGGACACCTCCAAATCTAAATCACTTGTAGCACTAGGCACTGCGGTCGAAGGATATCAACCGTACTGGGATTCCGAGCCCCTGCATGTTGGTTCTCATTTTTGGGTACCCTTGCCATAACCATTTTGGTCCACACACCAGAGATGAGCAAACAGGTGCCCATACAAAGTCAGAACAAAAAGTACATTAACACATATTTACACATGTATGTCTTTCTTCTCCTCCTGGGGTCGTGCTTAATGGAAAATCTGACAATATTTGATTGGTCTACCTGTTTCTCTGACTGTTTGCCTGTCTGTCCCATTTACTTTTCTCAGAAACGGTCACTCCTATTGACACGAAATTCGGTAGAATGGCCTGAACTGTGAAAAGCCTCGATGAGTACTTTCCGAAGCAGATATTAGTTTTGCCATTGGTACCAGGGGACGGCCTGCGCGGGTCCGAAAGGGGTCAACCACTCATTCTCAGGAAAACTACGCAACCGATAATTTAAAAAAAAAAATAAGATGGAACATGTACATGATATCTAGTTCTCAAAATACCCTTCATTATGATAACCTACCTTAAATTCATCCTAGACACGTAAGTACAGTAGTATAGTAGTAGCATACTAGGTGAATGCGTTTACGCACAGTATTGGACTCCCATAACAGTACGCTTTCGGACTTCCAACTAGAAACCCCCTGTCATCAGAGAACTAGTCTGGAACCGTTTGAGACATTACTTCGGACTAGCCCTTCCACTCTCTGGGCTTTGGAAGCCTTCAGGGTCAGGGAATCTCTTTTACCAAAGGGAAGGGAGGGGAGGAAGGGAGTTAGTTCAGGGAATCCCTTGCCATCCGGTCCTTCTGCCGGTCGAGTTCAATCTTCTTTGCAATAAGAAGAGCCTGAACATAATGCGCAACATGATTCCAACTGCCAGCGCTCCTCAGCATCTCTCTGACAATGTTGGAGAGAGAGAGATCCCTAGTGTCTGTAAAAGGGAAAAAGGTGTGTTCGACCACTACATTGCAGAACAGATAACCAGGAGATTGCAGTTTCCCAATCCTGTGCAGGTAAGGCTGAAAACTTCCATGCTCCCTTAGAAGTTGGGTAAGTAAGTAATCAATCTTAACGTGCGTTCGGTTCAGTCATGGATTTTAATTGTTGATGGGCCGTGCAGTCCATCTGTCCTTGGCTCATTTTTGCCAAGAGGGTTGCCACTCAGTAAGAGTGCGTTGAGGTTCTGAACGGGCAACCACTCTTTTAAATTATCCATGGGTGTAAATAGCTTTACGCTCCTTTGAAATAGGGCGGCGGCGATCGCTCCCGCGGTAATCATCACGGCCCGTTGCAGTGCGATGGGTAGACGTCACTAACAAAGTTCACCGTCTCTGCCTTTAAACGAGGCGCCTACGATGCACCTCCTTGTCAAAGACATCAGCTCATACTTTCATGCCATGGAGCGGAACCGACTGCGTCGCTCCCATAAGAAGACGTCTTCTAGTAGATATAGGGCCTCCAACATTTGCGATTCACCGAATCAAGGCCCAGACTCCAGCTTGAGCCCTGTCGCACTGACATGGTGGTATGCCACTCTTCTATGACTGTCGCCATTAGTTTGGGATCAATCCAATACAAACGTAGGACACCGATCAGCCAAATATGAGGGACGCTGTCGAAAGCCTTGGAAAAATCGATATAGCAACTAAAGAGCTTTTTTGGGACTCTAGTCAGACGACTCCAGCGGATTATCCATACCGTTTTTCCTCCTTTTAAGGTTTGCATTTTATACCTAACAGACAGGTGTGGTGATAGCGTTCTCAGGGAGTAATCTGCAGGACTCTAAAGTTCCTGCACTTTCCTCACCTACCTTCTTAGATAGTGCGGTGGCGTGCAACCATTTAGACTGAAGCCATCTATCCCTCCTCCTTTTACAACAGGGCTTGGGTTTATGGCGGAGTTATTCATTTTATGTACTGTGTGTGTCACTATTTCTTTGGCTATTTGAAAATTTTTCTATTCTGGTACTTTCTTTATATTATTTATTTTATTTTGAATGATTGTATCTTTTGTAAAGTATTTCTCATGAATATACCCTAACTATGAATTAATTCTCTTATCAATTTGAGGACTTCCTTCTTTTCCCTTCTTTCTAAACCCCCAAAACTCTAACAACTTAGGGATATCCCCTAAATCTTGGCCTGAGGATGTCAAGGAAGGGAGGGAACCTCGGGGGCTGCGCCTCACTGAGCATCTGAGGTAGAAGGAATAAGGATTGAGACTGTGATCCGTTCCCTTGATCGCGGCACTCGGATGTGGAGATTTACGGCTCCACGCGCGGTCGAGCCGTTTTTTTTTATTTTCAGGTGTTAGTTCGTGTATTGTTTTATTTCGTTAGGCCTACGCGAATCTGCTTGTTTGTTTGGATATTTTCAGGATCCGGTGCAGATCCACATGTCGGTATAGACACGTGAAGTTCATATAATGACACGTGAGGGATTGAAGCGCTCAAAGGAGACCCCCACATTCTCTAGCCCGGCTAGCACAGAGGCGAGCAGGGCAGACCTTAACGGCCAACTTAGTCAATTTCTTTTATGTTTTTGGGATAACTCTTCCTTCTAGGTCATCTGCGGCTACTCAGGATTGAATTGCCTGATTTCATTACAGGTTTGAAGAAGTATATAATGCGCCGCTGATTTAATTGTCAGTTGTTGCCTGAGGCACGGGCTTTTAGAAAATGCGTAGTGTGGTTGGATAAGGTGAGGCAAAAGCAATTTCCCTGTAACACCTTCTAATTCTAGGATATTCATTCATCTGCTTGGTAGAAGATATAATCAAATGTACAGAAAATTGGGACAACGCAACTTCAATTCCATCCTTCTTAGGACCGAAAACAGCGACTGGACTGTGAGTAGCATTAGGCAATACAACTGTCAAATACTAGGAATAAGTGGCAGAGCCTGAATGACACACCAATTTTTTCCTGTTAGAACCAAATATATACATGGCGAAGTTTAATCTGTTGAAGAGCAGGAAGACTTTCAGAAGTATTGTTGCTATTTTGACTGTCCAATTCACTAGCTCGACATGTGTTCAGAATAGGAATTCTACAAAATAATGCGCATCCATACTGTAATGAGGAAGTGGAATCCAAGGATCTTCTTCTGTGGACGCTTCAGACATATAATTTTAGGTTTTGATATTGTTTAGTAGCACCCTAATTGAAATCCTGCGATACATAAACGATTCTGCGATATTTGTTTAGACGATTGCGTGACAATATTGGCGAAAGCGACCGGACGGGCTCTAATAACAAATTAAAATGCCCTAGTTGGGAATGTGGATCAGTCCTCTAACAAAATGGCAAACAGGAGAACCTGACGCTTTCTCCGGTGATCTACCAATAAATTTGTAAAATTTAAAATTGAAAAGTGCCAAGATAACACTGTAAAATTCAACTTAGCAGTGGGGATTTCTACTCACTCTTTACTTTTCTCAAAGTATAGCTCTATGTAATCAATTGACAACGGTCAACTCTAGGAGATCACTCTGACCTCTTGTCCACAAATTATAGCAAATACTCTTCTGAGCTTTTTAAATTGTGAGATACAAACAGAGTAGATGTTTTATCTAAACTCAATAAAGCTGTAAATATTTCTTAAATTATTTCTTGAATTAAATTTATAACTTGTTACTCTGTTTCCAATTGAATTAAAGGAGAAATTTCAAAGAATAGAACCCTCACAAAATGAACAAACCTCGCAGAGTTAACAAGTTTTACTTCGACATCTTGATATTTCTCCTAACTCGGTTTGTAATTTAATTTAAATTGAACTTCATATCTAAGCCAAGAAGATGATTCCATTGCCAGCAAGTTACTCAATACTTACATATTAATCTAGACTAGAAACTTGAAGATATCTCAAATTTCTGCCTCTGTAATCGCCTGAAGGATAATACTCCTTCGTAGATAATGCGGGATGGAATTCGCAAATAGTTATGAATTCACAGAAGGAGCGTTTCATCTTCAATGGAGAATTTATTCTGAGAGAGATTCAACTAGATAGTTCTAGGATGGAGGAGCGGGTTGAAATATTCAACATAGCTAGCCTGTACGTCTAGTTATTGGTTTTGGCCGACAGCAATTTAAAATAGAAGTGAATCAGCTACTTTCAGACTATTGTTGGAATCTGAAATGGAACTTTAGGTTGAAATATTGCATTCGACTATGATGGTCCTATCAAGTTGGAATGAATGGAAACGTTAGCATCTACAGTACCACCTATATGTGCAATTTGGGAAATAGAGATATTCATTGATGCCTCTTGGAATGAAGGGAGGAAAGAAACATATGACGAATCCGCAATCCACTTGATTCACTCCTGCCCGTGTTCATCATCCACGTTAGAGTTTCTCTTGGATTGTCGGAGTAATTTAATGGCCGATAACGATAGGTCATAAGAAGTTAGCAAGGAACATAGCCATTCATATGAAGAGCCAAATTCTTCTCATTTAAAAATAAAGAAAAATAACAAAAGGAAAACATAAAAGCAAAAGGGTTCGAGTGCTCGATTTATGTTTTCAAAAGTGAATAAAAGCTCGAAAAGCAGATTGTTTTGTTACCAGTTTATCTTAAACAAACGTAATTCTCATCAATAATATTGCAAATGAATCGCATGGTTCGTGCTGCACAATTAACACAGTTTAGCTTAATGTAGTGAATTTTATGGAACCCCGCCATGTTATTTATATTACATGCTGGTTCCAAGCCCAGAAAAAGAAGGAAGGTTTAGGGCAACGCACTTTGTACTATCCTCAGTAAAACTCAAATAAAATGATAACTCGGGGAAAGAAATGAATAAAATGTAGTTGGTCTGATATCTCTTGGTGACAGGTTCGAATAGCACTTGGTCTGGCAGATGTTGGAACTGTCAAAAATGTCTGGCTAGAGGGGGAACGTATTCTACCAATAAGAATAGTAAAATATATAAAATTCAACATTTATACTATGACATAAGTAAACTTACGTCACTATGGTAACTGTTGGGCAAGGTAAAACTTGATTTCTGACATTACCCAGAAGAAAATATGGCATGATTAAGTAGAAATTGTTACCTGTTATCTGCCGAATCCACTACGACTCAAACTCCATAGTACGCAACTGTTACTATACCCGTGGGGACTTTCCACAGAGAAACTTTTAAGTTTTATATTATTTATATATTTATATTATACTATGAGTAGATCTGAGGTCCGTTGGCTCTTACTCTAATACATTGAATATCATTAAAAGCAACAAGTTGGAAATCGTAAGCCCAGCGCTTCAGGTATGAAAGGTTTTGTGCATCTTTTATTAAGAATATTTGGGTACAGGATGGTTCCATTTATACATGGCTCATAGTGTTTATATGTTTAATGTAGCCGATATTCAGTTCTATGTGCTACGGACACTTTACCTCTTAGAGAATAGTAATTCGACGTGAAAAGGCAATTTTAACCTACCATAACTTTATTAATAATAGTAGGGTTTCCACCAAATTTTCCAGTATAATGCTCCATACTGAAGCCGATATTATTGTGAATTTTCAGAATATAATATTATACTGTTGCAATGGGGAGAATTTGGAGGCCTAAATATAGGGTTTGAGGAGTTATCTGCAGTTTAAGGCGAAAGGGGAAAAGGCACAACGAATCGCAATCTAACCTGTGGAGGATGGAGACGCTCGAGGGAGACCAAAGACCTCCCATGATTGGCCCAGGAAGCAGATAGAGTCTTTGAAACATGAGATTCGCGTATGGTCGAGCACCCCTAGCCACCTTCTCCGTTGGGAGTTTAGCCAGGCTGACGCGGCCGGGGTTCTCGCTCATCTTTAAACTGCAGTTGACCGACGCCCGAGAGGATCTGCTTTTGTCATGCGTGGTTCGGAACGTGTGCTCACAGATGGAGCTCACCGAGCAGATGGGTTGCGAAGCTAGATCGGGAAGCTAGTACTAAGCCGGCTTCATATTCACGACGAGTCGACGGGTGTCCTGCTCCTCATCGACAGCGGCGCCGATATTTCTATGATTCCCTGTGAAAATAATACCTGACAACTGAAGCCGTCGACATATGAGCTGTATGCAGCGAACAGTCCGAGAATTAGCACCTTTCGTTAACTGTTGCTATCGTTCAATGAAGCCTGCCCTGGAAATTTTGTGTGGCTGTTTTTATTGGCCATTGCCAGTGCCTAAAGAAGGTGGAGAATACCATGAATATGCTTTACAATTTCATCGGATCGAAGCATAATGTTCACCGCTATATTAAGATGATTGCTCGAAACCTTAAAGACATCTGTGAGAAGATCATGGGCATGTTAGATTCGACAACCCAATACCCGGCGAATACAGGACAATTATAAACTTCAACGGTGACTCTATTGCATAGGTATCTATCATTGCCAAAAGGATGAAAAGAACCACTCACACAAATCCAAAACGGAAACCAGTAGATGGTGCAAAGAGGAACACAAAAGAAGCCGAGGGTGCAAAGAACTAGTCGAGTCACCGGGTAGAAGACCATCATGATACAAAGCTGCGGGTGTGGATGGCATGCCGAATAGTGCCCTTAAGTTTGCCGTGAAATCCAAACCGCTGAGTTGTTCGAAGCGTCCATGTTCGAGGGTATATTCCCTGCAGCATGGAAACGACAGAAGTTAGTGCTAACTTCCTACAGACCTATTTGTCCTGTGAACACTGTGGGGAAATGCTAGAGCGAGTAATTTATAATAGATTACTCCCAGTTGTTGAGAGCTCTCAGATCGACAGTATGAATGCCGTAAAGCCAGACCAACCATTGATGCCATCAAAATGGTTACTGGCTTGGCCGAAGATGCAATCCACGGAAAGGGCAGTACTGGCAAATATTGCGTTGTAGTAACCCTGGATGTGAGAAATGCATTCAATTCGGCTAATTGGAACCTAATACGGGGAATTCCCGCTTATCTTGCAACTATTGTCAACAGCTATTTACCAGAACGGAGGCTTTGGTACGACAGTGATAACGAACCTCAGGAGTACGTTATTTTTCCCCACAGGGCTCCGTACTGGGCCCACTGCTGTGGAACATCATGTACAACGATGTTCTTAATCTTCCCTGGGCTGGTTGTGGTAGAAAAGCACCTCGAAGATGCTGAGTTATACTTATGGGAAGCAATCAGTGCTCTTAAGGGTTGGCTAGAGAATTCTGGTCTGAAACTTGCCAAAGAAAAAAGTGGAAGTCGTCCTCATCACCAAATGCCGTAAAAGAAATTTTGCCCGTATTCAAATTGGGAATCATATCACCACTGCTAAGCCTGCCGTCGAATACTTGGGAGTGACGATAGACGGGAAGCTTAGCTATAAGCAATACGTGCAGTATGCTTATGACAAAGCATCCACTGCCAGTGTGGGCCTGGCAAGGATGGTGCCGAACGTGGGAGGGCCACGGCATGCTTCCAGGTTGCTAATAGCTAGGGTAGTGAGTTCGATCCTGCTCTGTGCAGTTCCAGTTTGAGGAAAGCCATTGCAGATTACATTTACTGAGTTCAGTTTACAGAAGAAGAGCCTTAAGGGTGTGCTCGGCATTCAGGACTGTCTCAGGGGATGCAGAATTCGTCATTTCTGGAATGATGCCCATTGACATCTTAGTAGATCAAATGACGAATATATATAATGCGAAGTCTATCTCTCCTTTATCAATTTGTTCCTACTACTATCGGAAGTACCTATAATGAGAGGATAGGTTTGATGGTAAATATTACATAGACGCACTGCTGATGATTTCCTGATGACTCAGTGAACACTTCGCAAATAGCGACTATCAACTATCCTGCTTAGTGGAATGAAAAGCAGGAGAATGGGAACTCCGAAGGACATAAAGTCATGCCGGACGAAGCAGTGGAGTTCAAAGAAGGGAGAAATTTAAAGATAGTTCTACACCAACAAGTACAATCAGAGAAAAATTTGAGCAAATTGTCCCAAACGTGGTCGCAGTTGTGATATCTCTATATCAACGTGTTTAAATAACTTCCAAAAATGACCGACTTCTTGGTGGAATGACGAAATCAGCCAATTACATGCCGGATGCCTGCAAGAAAGGAGTAATGACCAATCGGCCAATGATGAGCTGAAAATTGCACAGAGAAAGGGGAGGTACAAAGCTAGCTGGCTAAATATACGGAAGGTAATCCGTGAAAGTAAACTTCTATAAGGAACTGTGCGAAGCGGCCGACATCAACCCGTAGGGAGGAGCTTTATTCCAAAGAATAGTGACTGGTGGTAAAGCTGATCAAGGATTGGCTGGTATAACAGGAATTAGAGTCGGCGGAATAAACAACTCAGGATTTCAGCAGTCGTAAACAGAAATTCTACGGTTTCCTGTGAAGCAGCATGTGAGTGAATCTAAGCCTTTTATGAAATTCATCGGTTTTATGTTGGATTATCGATTTACGGCTATCGAAAAAGCAGGGAAAGTTGTAGTTGCGTTAACTGGCATGATGCCCCATATATTTGACGATCCAAACCAGCGAGGAGGCTTTTGTTAGAGTGTATTCATCCATTTTGCTGTTTGGAGAAAAGTCCTTAATGTTCAGACGTAAAGGAAAAAATTATCTTCAATATATAATAACATTTGAACGCGTTAGGAGTCATTAGCACATTCGGAGAAACGCCAGACGAAGCAGTTGTCGTAGATTACACAATTGGAAAGCATGCAGTGGCCATAATGCCGCAGATCGATGACCGGGGGAGAGAACGAGCGCAGGGCATATTTCTCACAAGGGGGTGGACGCACACACTGATTCCAAATATCAAGCTTTGGATAATGCGCAGCCACGGAGATGTCCACTTTCAATTAACTCAGTTTCTGACTGGTCATGATGGTTACCGTAGGTATTTACATCATTTTGGACATGACGATTTCCCTTTCTGTCGTGATTGTTTGAACGACTATGAGGACCTGCAGTACATAACCTTCGTCTGTCGGTGATTTGTAAATGAGAGGAAGAGTAGTCGCGCGTCGATTATTATTATTATTAGAGAGGCCCACGGCGCGAGAGATTCGATCTGCTTCCCTGAAACTGGCGCGTCAGGAGTTGCTGAAGCTCAGTTTCAGCTGGGGGTGGGCTAGTGTGGAGGCGCTGCAGTGTTTGAACGACTTAGCGATGATTCACTGGACCTCCACACCAAAATACGCGCAGCACAACTCACTACGACTAAGTAACTCGAAGAACTCTCGTCTGAGGAACTCATCTACTTGTCGGTAACAGGATGAGAGCCGCGAAGACGGGGTAGGAACCAGGCCCGAGACCGTGTGCTGCCAGCCGTTGGATAGACAGAGTAATTTATAATTGAATTGACTTACAGAAACCATTAATTTGTATTAATATATATATTTATAACTTAACTAATTATTTTTACATATTTTAACCAAATTTATTAATTAATTAATACACCGTCATAAGGATTACGGTTACATTATTCTAAATTGATTTATTTGTGAACACTGAAAACATACATTCTTCTGATCAAAATGTCAGCTCTAAAAACATTGCAAAGTCAAATATGCAAATTTTTCTCATTTTCTATGGAACATCAAATGTTTTTATTTAACGAAGTCGATGGTATTTCGGTCAGGAAAAATTGAATAGTGAAAATAATCGGCTCAACTAACTTCCAGTCACATCGTAATTGGGACGAAGCAACTCAATATGCATTTTCTGTTTCCAGAATTTTGAGAAAATTGGAAGCAATAATTGGAAAAATGCATTTATTTAAAATGAAGTTCTTCAAAGCGTTATCATGATGCATGCATGCTGCAGACCTTGTTTCAAGCACTAGCAACGATCTCTGACATTTGCAACGGTCGTCCTCTCACTGGCCATTTATGAAATTCTCGTTTGAACACTTTCCCCTTGCGTCTCATGTTTTCACTCTATGAAAACGGTTCCAAATACTTTGTGGAAGTTAACTCAACCGCTACTAAAAGCTGGAAAATATGGTTAAATGCAAACTCGTCCATGTTTCAAATTTCATTTGGAGCAGCTCGTCCATCACTTTGTGCATATACCCAAGGAAAATTCTTCAAAACACTGCAGAAATTATTAATTTAGCTTTTTGGATTATGACTCCGTGCCAGCATCAATTCCCATAATTCATGCAGTTTTGAACGAACAGCCAAGCGTATATTAACTATGATTTTCAGAAAACACAAAATAAAGATGGAAGGAATGTGGTTCCATTCGCAAACTATTTCAGCTTTTCATTTAATTACAAAAGTCACTAACTGCATAGCAAGGACTAGATGGGGAGGCCACACGCCTGGATCAAAAGAAATATGCTTGTACGTAACGTGCACATACATATACACATTTTGCTAACTTCCTCTGGGAATTTGGAAGTATTTAGGTAATGAAATCCTTCATGAGAATGCTACTTACTTGTTTGTAGTTTCAACAAGCGCTGGAGTGAATGTGTAAATTTGGGTACTTAAAGTGAAGCGAGGAGGAAGTTTCGGTTTAATTACATTCGGAAGTTACTTTATTTCACAAGCTCCATAATAAATATATTGAAAAACATCAACCTTTTGCATAAAATATGTGTTACAAAGAACCAGCTATATTCTCTGAGAGCTAATAATCCTAGTATAACCATAATCCATTTACCAAATTAATTAAATGTTAACAATTTTTTGGCCACCCGTAACGAGATGTGCAATTAATATGCCAAGATTCGGATGTTATGTCGATCGATATGAAGGGCATTTTGAGGTGTGAACACGATATAGAGGCAGCTTCGTGATTTTTTTCAAATTTTGCGAGACAATGGGTCCGTGAAAGGTCCAGCTTCGAAAAGTACTAATCGAGACCATTCATTAGATACGCCACCACGACCGTCCCCAGTTTTTCGTTTTTTAAGAGGTGGAAATCTTCAAAAGATTAACCTCAGGGTTCACGATCCCTAAGAGTGTGAAATTTGTACCCACTAAAGCCACATCTCGCCAAGTGACGATTGAGAATTCTCCATCTTGGAGCTTTATCTGCGTATTGAAGTTTCGTTTTTGTTTGAAAAAGACCTTAGGATCTTAGGATCTGCTTATAAATTAACAACTTGTTGCCGATGGTATTTTGCTCGTCCTTCTTTCTTAAGATGTAACTTTTCCAGCTGAGCTTAGCATCAAGTGTCGTAGCTAAATATTTGACCTCGCCCGCCTGTGGCACATCTTTTCCGTTTATGATGACTTTATCTGGATTGTTTTACCTGCGGTAAGGATAACAGTATCGTCCACAAATGATGAACAGCAAGGTGTATCGTTGGTATACAGGAGAAACAGATACTGCCCTGTGGTACACCAGCTGCAATTTTTTTTTCAGTTCAGAGTAGGTTCCTCCGTATTTCACTCTGAAAAGGCGCTTTGAGGCACATGATTTCAAGATATGGAAAAATAATTGTTCTGGAAAATCCCTATGCAATTTATACAACAGACCTTAATGTCGGACCTTATCAAACGCCTTTGCGACATTGAGACATGGCTATGGACACCTGCTTCTTTTTCCAATGCATTTTCTATCGAATTCGTTGTCCTGAACACCTGTTGGACTGCGGAATGCTTTTCGTGGAAACCGAACTGGTGAGGAGGAATTAGATTTCGATTCGCAATGATTTGTTTCAGTCTCTTAAGAAGTCTTTCAAATAGCTTGGCTGTAGTAGCAAATAGCGATATTGGTCGATACGAATCAAATCTACTTGGAGCCTTCCCTGGTTTGGGGACTATTATAACTTCGGTCAATTTTCCTTTGTCGGGGGACCTTCCTAATCTGAAAGCTTGTTTAATTATTTGTAATAATTTGATTAGACCTTTTCCTGGAAATTCCTTTAGTATTCTCCCTGTAATAAGGAGCTTTATTAGGAGGCACATTTGCCTTAATTTCTATCCTCAGCTCATTTAATTTTACACGGCATATTGGATAATGGTCCATTTTTCTGACCGAGATTAAGCATGTATTATAGATGCTTGTGTATCTAAAAGCTAGAAGATATTTTCTAGATGCTTCACGAAGAGATCTGCCTTATCCGTGCAGAACGAACCCATTAGCCGTTTTCTTGTTTAATAGGCTGAAATTGTTGCCTGGGTCTTTTTAGATCTTTCGTGGCCTTCCACAGAGAGTAGCTGATGTCTCTTTGTGCTGTAAGATTTGAGATATATCTGCTGAAGGACTCGTTTCTATATTGGTTAGTTGAGCCCTTTAGCTTGTTTGCCAGAAAGTTTAGGGTTTTTTTTCCTTTTCGCCATAGTTTGCGAGCTCTACGTTTCTCTGCAGTTGGTTCTGACCTCTGCAGGACAGTCTCCATACATATTTCTCAACCCATAATGAACATGAGTACTTTTCCAAGCGGCCTTTCGTATCTTCATTCGTAACAACAGATTAACAGATTGATATCCTCTTCGTGTTGATAAGTAATGTTGATTTGATTACTTATTCAAACGTTCTCTAGGATGTGTTTTTTGAATACTGTCCATTTTGTTTGTCTATTAGTCAGCCTGGGAGGATAGTAATTTTTCCTCACTTTTTCGCTGACCAACATCATCTTAGGCTAGTGATCGGTTAAAATGTTTTCATTATTGAGAATATGGAGTTACGAAGAAATCAATGACACTTTTCTGCTGGTCCTGCTTCAAATAATGCTCTGCCTCTGGATGCTGTTAACCTAGATCCCTAGAATCTATTTTATTTGCGTTAAGGTCGATGAACTGGAAGAATCGGGCGAAACCCTCTTTGTGGGATCGGAGCGCTGTTAGCCGAGCGGCCCATGACAATCAACTTTACGATAAACTGGACACTCGGGATGGCGAGAGAGATCTGTATCAACTTGCCAAAACCCGAAACGAACGCAAACAAGATATTCAACCCTTCTGTTACGTTAATGACAAGAACGGTACTTTGCTTACCGACCGTCGAGCCACGACGGATAGATGGCGAGGATATTTCGAGCATCTGAGGGTAATTACATGATATTTCTAGCTATTAAATTATTTGAAATAATAAAAACTTGTTTTTCCTATTCATCGTCATCATCAACGGCGCAACAACCGGTATTCGGTCTAGGCCTGTCTTAATAAGGAACTCCAGATAATCCGGTTTTGGGCCGAGGTCCACTAATTTGATATCATTAAAAGCTGTCTGGCGTTCTGACCTACGCCATCACTCCATCTCAGGCAGAGTCCGCCTCGTCTACTTTTTCTACCATAGATATTTAGGGATATCGAATTGGAGGACCACGGCGCAAAACAGGGGGGTCCGGAGTTCCTTATTAAGGCAGGCCTAGACCGGATACGGGTTGTTGCGCCATTTATGATGATGAATAGGAAAAACAAGTTTTTATTATTACAAATTATTTCGAGCAGATGTCAACTGAAAAATTTGCACATCTCCACTTTGACAATCTTTGCCGATATTTTCGCTTTCTATGCTTCCCATTTGACCAATGGCGGGGTTTAAATCAGATTTTAATTTCCAGAAATCTATCTCTCTTATGACGAAATACTATAAAAGTTGAAAGCTGATCCCAACTTAAGAGACCCAGGTGGAAATGTCAGCAAAATCCCCTGAACGGGAATCTCATGTTTGAGCTGAAAAAATCCAGCATGGGAAAAACTGACGGCTTTCGTAATCAAGCTTTGAACTCGCTTGGGGAGAATATCGCGGTACGCTGCCAAAAACACGAAATCTCTGTACGGTGTAACGATCTCAATTGCGTATCATCCAGAACAGAAATTTGCACTGCCTTGAAACAATAGTTCAAATTCGAAGAATTCGAAGTAGCATCCGCCGTGAGCCTAAGAAAAGCAAATGGCCACGGTGCGACTAACAATGGAGGCAGCGCAGAAGTTGTTGGCTATGGGGAAGTTTGAACTGGATGGATTTTTTGCCATGTGAGAGAATAGATCTCTATAAAGAGGTGCTTCGAATGTCTAATGTTTGGAACCTCCGCGAAGGTATGTGCTAGTATCGTCGATCGGTCCGATCGATGCCGAAGGTGTGAGGGAAAAGGCTATATTGCCAGGGAAAACCGGCATATTGTCGAAACTGGTGAATGCCCTGAATTTAGGAAGTTATTAACTGAAAAAATCATTGGAGGGTCGCACAGGATGACCATCATAAGTGAACCGTGCAAAAACCTTGATGGTGGTGTATGGGCCACAGATTCGACTGGTGGAGTCACGGTATGGGCGTGCGGTCATCAAGCCATAGTCATACAATATAGCATGGGTCAATTAGCTAGTGGCTTTGGGTGACCGAAAATAAATGCTTTACAGCTGCTACGTATCACCAACTTCCGACGCTGTCTGAAATCGAGGAAATGCTCAACAATCTTTTTAGCAACGTAAGGGACGTATACCAAAGATTGGATTCAATGCTTATGTCATTGAGCGGGATAGCAAGGCAAGGAAACACACTCTTGGACGCTTTTGCGCAGTCGGATATTGCTCTGGCCAACGAAGGTGATGAAAACATCTTTCCGAAAGAGGAGTCTGCCTCAATCGTAGATCCAACATTTGTCAATTCTGCAATGGCGCGGGATGTCCTAGTGGGCCAGCAAGGCTACTTCAAGCTGGCCCGCGGAAGTTTTGGATGAGCAGACATTCACAGGGGTTTGGTTAGACTAACTTAATAAAGCAGGCATCTCTACGGAAAGAGCTGCTCATGAGGCATAATGAGTTGCCGAAGCTGCCACAAGCGTCCATGCCTAGCAAGTGCGTATTCCTCAATATTAGGCCAAACTATTGGTGAAATAGTGAACTGGGCAACATTCGATCAGCCTGTCGCCGAACCAGAAGAGCAGCTCAGAGGGCGGTAAGCAAAATCGGTCAGGGGCAAAAAGAGTGCGTCTAGTCCGCAAAACCCTCAAGGCAATCCTCCAACATAACAAAAAGTTCTGTTCGAAAATAGAGAAATAAATAAACAAAATAGTTTTAGTATTGTAGCTGGTTTCTATTAAAATTATTTAAAAGCCAACGATGTAGCGTCCAATAACATACATGAAATTGATATGTACGTGTATCAATCAAGTTTTCAAGTCTTGGATCGTTACCTAATTAATTAAATAATATTGATATTAACTAATATTACTCTCGAATGTTTAGATGAGTTTTTTGCATGCCTTTTAACAACTCAGACATGGCCCACAAAAGAATTTGTTTTTAGCGTCGCAGTCGGTGAACCAATCCATAACATTTGCTGGAAAAATAACGAACGCAAGACTATTTTCTTTCTTCCTTTCAGCTTCCGTTGGTTCAATAAAGACACCGCTTTCCATTTGAAAACTGCTAAAATCTCCTATACAACACTACTTTTAGCTTTAAATCACAGGTAGCCACTTGAAAATTATCAGCTTGTGAAAAACTTTACTATTTAATGGACTACACATGCATGATTGGAAACTTAAGCATTCATTTTTCATTCGATCTGCTCCGGATTCAAATCTGGGAACTCATCCACGAGAATGTAATTTATCGCATTGGCTCCATACGATTGATCAATTCGCGATGAATTAATTAATTTTCCAATGGACCGTCATACAGGCGGATTTTAAAATGCATAGCAAATAAAAAACGGGTTGCTTAAATAAAAGTACCACTTTCATAAACTAATTACAATAAAAATCGACAAAAATCGCATTGATTGTTATTAAGAAAATGTCATCAATAAGTTTTCAGTCCAACCTTGAGCTCCTTATGGCAGCGTCATAGAACCGACACTCTACATCGACCATAGTTCGGCTTTAACCAGCTGGTCATACTCTGTTAACGTCAAGGTTTTGCAGATGATCACCCTCAGATTGTATCAAAAATTCTCTAAATCCACTTAAGGCAAATTTAAACGTGGTCTACAAAGTAGTAAATTCGCATGAGTGAAACTGAAAGTGTTTTCATGTCACTTTCACCGTGAAGTGACAAATCAGCATTAAGGTTGCAGTAAATGGCGTAATGATCTCTCAGCGAAGTCAGGTCCAGTATTTTGGTGTGCCCTTGAGAGACTAACTTGAGGGGCACATATGTAGATTCTCTAAATAAAGCTAAGCACAAAAAACTGTACTGCATTCTTAACAAAAGCTCTAGGATTTGAATATAGACACCTGCTCTACAAAATCATCAAAAACCCAATCTGGACTTGCAAGATTCGACTCTGGGACCCTGCTATAGAGGGCTTAATCTAATATGTCATCACTGGTCACCTATTCACCTTGGTTAATGAAGTATGTAAAAATTTCCTGAGATCTCTGAGCTGCAGCTCTGAACACCCAAGCCATTATTAGGCCCATTGTACTATTCCCGGAAATCCGTTATTCAATGGCTTCCCGCCTACGATGTTCGCAGGCTTTAACGAATCTGAGAACATTCTCCAGAGGCAGTGCGTGTGCAGATTCTTCATTGAAGACAATCTTATTAAGATGTCTTCGTCTAAGATGTGAGGGAGCTGGGCAGCTGGATAGAAGGTGCAGGGCTCTCTCCTCCTCCCCTTCACATTGGCTGCACATAGCCGAAATCACCACCCCAATCTTTTCCATATGGTAGTTTAGGGAGCAATGTCCTACTAGGGTTTTGAGCTCTCACTTCTTAAGAGACAACAAAAGTGTCGCTCTGGCGACCCCAGGTTCTTTCACAAGGATTTTTGCCTGCCGGCAAGAGTTCAAATTTCTACACTTGGCTGCGTGAATCCTTGCCGTTTCTCCCTTCAAACTTGACAGTAGATGACCGATCTCAAAAGCTGGTTCTGCCCCCCCCCCATTGTGGATCCAGATCTTCGGTGAGCCAGTCTGCCAGTCTGCCAGTCTCCTCATTCACAGCGATGTTTAAGTGCCCCGGCACCTACATCAAAAATGTTTCGTTTAGTCAGCCAAGTTTCAGCAGCACCTGATTACAACTCCAGATCAACAGGCTTGATATGTCGTTGCTGTTTATTGTTGATAATGCTGTCCGACTGTCGGAATAGATTCGAATGGTGCGACGCCTTCCTTTTTTGCTCCAGACATTCTTCTGCTGCCAATGAAATGGCATATATCCGCCTGGAAAATGGTCGAAATTTTTCCCAGGGGCTGGGCCACCTCCAGTCTCCCCGAGAACACCCCTGCGCCCGATCCGCCTTCTACGATGGACCCGTCGGTGGAAACTATTAGGTATGTAATCTGAAAAGACTCATGGCCATTTATCGACCATTCTTCTCTTATGGTGACTACGACAGTGTATGTGCTTTCAAAGACGAATCTGGAAACCATGTGGTCGGCCGGTATCAGGGCTACCGGATGTTTGTGAAGGAATTTCCAGGTAGACGCATGACCGTACGATTGGCCGCCTTTCGAGACTCCAATGGTATCGAGTCTATATGCATCGTTCGCTGTTTTCCATTTCACCGTCAAGTGAACGGGGGTGTAGATTTAGGATAGCTTCAAGTGCCGCAGTCGGTGTGGTACTCATTGCACCAGTAATATTTAGACAACCGAGCCTCAGAATCTGGGTTACCGGCTTCATACTGTTAGCAAAGTTCAGTTTCGCCACCAGAAGATACATGCATAGATCAAAATGGGTTTTATTATAGATGTTTTGGTGAAAGTCCCCAGACCTTACCTATGGCAGTCCAACAGCACCAGAGCAATCTGCAGGATTTCTGATATTGTTTCTGGATGTGGTGTTTCCACGTTAACTTTGAGTCGAAATTGCACCTTTAAATTCTTGATTGTTTGTGGCAGCTGGATTCTCCTCAATAGACTTTGGATCGATCAATATGTGGATTTTTCTCTACTCTAGCATGTGAAAAATCCAATTAATTAACAGCGGTTCGAATCCATGCTGTCTTGCCGCATCACAAATTGCCGCGAATGAGGCATAATTGAAGGCGCCTTTAGTGCCCATGGATGGGCCTAAGACGTATTCTTTTTCGGACATATCCTACTCAATTTTTGCCGTGAGTTTACGGAGTGCTGTCTCTGTGGATTTGCCTTTCTGGTAGGCGTGTTGCCTATGGTGAAGTGGTCACTTATGAATGTGTATATCCCTTACGAACGGATCTACTAGTCTTTCTAGTTCATTTAGTAGAAAGGACGTTAGACTGATCTGTCGGAAGCTTTTGCATCTGTGTAGGTGGGTTTCCCTGGTTTGGGAATAAATACCATCTTCACATCACGCCACTTAATTGGAATATAAGCGTGTGCTAAGCATGCACGATATATATTCCGAATATGTAGGCTCTGGGCATCCATTCCCTCTATTACTAACGCAGGTATGATGTAATCCGGACCTCCAGACTTGTATCCAAGGAACGAGTTAAATGCCCATTTTACTCGCTCCAGTGATACCAGATTTCAGTCTCTCGGTTGAGGGCTGTATGTACCTGTCGTCTCCGAGATGAGATTTCGGATGCTGCCTGATAAGCGCACTTCAAGCGAATGGTTTGCCGTTTCTTCATCGCTTTCTGTGTATCTTTCGCTCTGTAAACGGAAATAACCTAGCTTCCGGCAACGTTCTTCAACAAAGATCCAGTTCAGCATTGAGGTTGCCTTAAGAGAGTTAGTCTCTTCACAAAAGTGTCTCCATGATGATCATTTAACCAACCTTATGCTCTTCTTTAGTGCCTCCTGTGCCTCTTTATAGTGATTCCAGCCAGCGGCTGAATCCTTGTCGTTCTATTTTGTCACATCCGAGTTCCATCATCGAGTTTTACCCTTCTTTGGGGTTTTGAGAGGACAGCTTTCTTCAAAAGTTTCTCTCATGCATCTGGGTTGCAAAGGATTTGATGCGCCCTCCAGTTATATTTTATATGTCTCCCAATCCGCGGATTCTGATATGGAGTGGGTAGAGGTGGATCTATGGCCATTAACAAATCAATGATCCGAGAGTGTGATATCGTGTGATAATTTCCACTCTCCGATCAGAGCCGCAATGTCTGGGGATGTCACTGTGGTGTCGATGACCTCTCGCTTGACCGCGTTGAGTAAAGTGGGTTACCCAATTTAAGGATCTGCAGATCGGTTCCTACCAGATACGCCAGTAGTCTTACCCTCTTGCATTGATGTTGGAACTTCCTCAGCATATGTGGTGAGCGTTGACATCGCATTCCGCAGTCACCCCCATGCCTTTACTTTTCGCATATTGTATAGCTCTGATGGATGTTCCACTGGGAACTTCTTCTGGGTCATAGGGGAAACATTCATAGCACCATAGTATCTCTTCATCTCCCTATTGGCTTTTTATGGTTAGTTTAGCCGATGTGGTGTCGCTATTACGTAGGTCGTTAACCAAATTAGCCTAGAAGTCTTTTGAGACTACCATACAGGAGCGGGGTCTATCACTTCCATTGGCAAACAACAGTTCAGCATGTTGGAAGTTTAGGCCCCTGACTACCCCGTCAACAACACATGGTTCTTGCATGAGGTATATAAATGTTTTGGAGTTATTGATCGTACGACTGATAAAAACAGTTGCCACTTTACACACTCTAGAACCTCAGCATCATTACGCTCTTCTTCTGGGAGCCAGAGGAAGTACTTTTTGAATGATGGCAGCTCACAGACCTTTTTCAGGGTTAGTTTTCATCCTCCCGCACGTTCTTGGGGGAGGAGAAGCATTGCCTGAGCAACTCGTTCGTGTTATCAGATGTAGGAACTACAAGGAATAGTTGCGCCAGAAGACCGTCAAGCTTGGCGGTCATGCGCTGCTTGATTGAATTTACAGGAGAGAGTGTTTTACTTTTATTTGGCGAAGCAGCTCGTATCCCCATATTCCAGTGACTAGCCATGGGAGATAGAACTACAACAGATGTAATATGATGAAAAAATGAGGTGGAATATTCCAGCATCGAAAGACGTACAATCTGCATTTTCGTGATGCGACATATGCTAGTGAAATCATTTACACTTTCTATCTCCCTGTCCAGTGCAGTGAAAAATACCCTTTTGGCATGGCACATGCTGAGCTTCATGAGATTTGCACATCACGTTGGCTCCCGCTTGCAGTGACGAAACGAGTCTTCATTTGACCAATATTCTTCCTCACGCTGTTCATTTTATCTGCCGTCCGGTCAGCAAGATATTTTTTCTACAGCGGAATGATAGGCGAATCTTGAAAATGACAGTCAAGAGTTTGCGGTGAAAGTTCTCCACCCTTGTAAGTGGATGGTCTTGCTTCTCAGAAAGAGAAGGCAACTTCGGAACCCGCTGCTGATTGCGATGTGGTCGAAGAATGTGCTACCCATGACGTGGAGTTGGATGAGGCTTCCAACTCCACGTCATTGGTTTCCCCTGATCATACCAGGTAGCTTTGTTTTCCTTGTCCTTTCAACAGAATGGCGTACGTCTTAACTATAGTTTGTAATATGAATTTTTATCCTATCCAACCTATCGCGATTCTCCCAGTTCCACTTTCAAAAAAAAAAATGTTAAAATAATAAATGAAATAGAATTCCCCATTGTTATGAGCTGGGACCAATTCATCCAAAACAAATATAGAAATGTTATTCATTAACAACGTTGAATTTCCAAATTTGGTTTCTGTTTAATTATCGCATATTTAATCTGTGTTTGGTTTTCATTAGTCCTATTTAGACAAATACACCTTCTATGCGTTTGTAACGAAAATCAACAACTAAATTTATGGGAACAAATGGCTTTGTGTTTACCAAAAATGACTCCTTCGACATATTTTTGGAGAATATTTAATGAACGACTCTACATATATGAACAAACAGCATATTAATTACCTTCCTTGATTGGAGAAACGCTGCTTGTTCACTCTTGCTTAAGTTCTCATATTTTCGCTTAATGCAAATATCAAATAATAGAAACATTAATGGCGAAAGGATAGTGGGAGTATTGCCCCCAGAATACATTAAGCCTTGTTTATCCGATTTATTTTATTATTCCATCTCTTTCCAAATTCGCATTTTCTTATGAGAAAATCTTTGTTTATTCGTACTCCACGTCCCATTTATGCAAATTTTATTTCTTCGGAGAGATTTGCCACCTTGGTAAGGCCGAACGTAGAAGAACGTAGATAGATGTATGTATATGGGGGATCCCTAAGTTATCCTAAAATGGGAGCATCTACCGACTAGAAATATGAACTATGCGGCTGTGTTGTGGAAGTGACCTTGCATAAATGAGAATGGTTATTTCGGAGCTTCAACCATGGGACTATTCTGCAAGTTCTCCTGGAAAGTTAGCTGCTCCAATCAGATGTACTGGTCGTGGTGGGTAGTAAATCTCTTTAATGAAAGTTGAGACGTTACCATGTGTCGTTAAAAATGTACCATTTGCAGTGGGAAGGCTTCCACAAAAAGCTACATTTCCGAAGAATCTTGAGATAAGAATAGTTGCCCAAGTAGCTTCCTGCAGTACATGTGCGCATATTAAAAGAAATATTTTCTCAACAGTTATAGTTACTCAAATTCAAATATAGTTCTTTGAGAACAGCAACTCCCTGCCTTGCATGAATGTCGCTAATTGCAAATCATTGAATCTCAACAAAATACAACCAGATAAATGGACACGGGTATACCACAAATTCCACAACAATTCTTTTCTAGAGAAATGAACTTAGAACGCGTTCAAATATTTACAATGTTTTCAGGATGTAAGACTATTCGAAAGCAATTTCAATCGAATAGTTGAACAAGCCGGGAAACCGGAAGCTTGAAGCTTCAGGTATGAAAGGTTTTGTGGTTTTCTTATATAAAAATATTTGAGTGGATATTTGTCCCATTTGTGCCTAGCGGGTAATGTACATGCATATATTATGTCAGAATATTCATTTTAGCGTGATATTGATATTTAAAGTGTTAAAATTTGCACTGTCAACGTTGTGACATACTACAACTTTGTTAGGGATAGTGTAATGTCCATCAAATTTGGTAGAATCATGCTTATTTAGTTAGTTTTGTTTACTGCGAAGAGCCGCCGCTGTAAGCACTCAGCCCTTTGTTAGGCCCATTGTACGTGCTCCCGAGATCGCCTATTCTTCGCTGAAGAAAACTTTACCACGGTCTAAGGTCTGCGGAGGCCGGGCAGCTGCATTCGAAGCGCAGGCCCATCTCTTCCTCTTCCTTACATTGGCTGAATATGGCCAAGACTAGCACTACTATTTTTTTCATGTGGTTGATTAAGGAGCAGTGCCCCGTTAAAAAACTCACTCTGTTCCACTTCCCAAGGGAACTCAAGCGGCCCCGAGTTCTTCACAAAAATTTCGCCTGCTGCATAAGTTAAACTTCTCCACTCGGCAGTGTGAATTCTAGCAATTTCTCCCTTCAGAGTGGATTTGACAGTGGATGATGATGATGATGATCATCATCATCATCAACGGCGCAACAACCGGTATACGGTCTAGGCCTGCCTTAATAAGGAACTCCAGACATCTCGGTTTTGCGCCGAGGTCCACCAATTCGATATCCCTAAAAGCTGTCTGGCGTCCTGACCTATGCCATCACTCCATCTTAGGCAGGGTCTGCCTCGTCTTCTTTTTCTACCATAGATGTTGCTCTTATAGACTTTCCGGGTAGGATCATCCTCATCCATATGGATTAAGAGACCCGCCTACCGTAACCTATAGAGCCGGATTTTATCCACAACCGAGCGGTCATGGTATCGCTCATAGATTTCGTCATTGTGAAGGCTACGGAATCTTCCATCCTCAAGTAGGGGGCCAAAAATTCTTCGGAGGATTCTTCTCTTGAACGCGGCCAAGAGTTCGAAATTCTTCTTCCTAAGAACCCAAGTCCCCGAGGAATACATGAGGACTGGCAAGATCATAGTCTTGTACAGTAAGAGTTTTGACCCTATGGTGAGACGTTTCGAGCGGAACAGTCTTCGTAAGCTGAAATAGGCTCTGTTGGCTGACAACAACCGTGCGCGGATTTCATCATCGTAGCTGTTATCGGTTGTGATTTTCGACCCTAAGTAGGAGAAATTGTCAACGGTCTCAAAGTTGTATTCTCTTATCCTTATTCTTCCTGTTTGACCAGTGCGGTTTGATGTTGTTGGTTGATTCGTCTTCGGTACTGACGTTGCCACCATATATTTTTTCTTGCCTTCATTGATGTGCAGCCCAAGATCTCGCGCCAATCGCCGCCTGCTCGATCTGGATGAAGGCAGTTTGTACGTCTCGGGGGGTTCTTCCCATGATGTCAATATCGTCAGCATAGACCAGTAGTTGGGTGGACTTGAAAAGGATCGTACCTCTTGCATTTACCTCAGCATCATGGATCACTTTCTCGAGGGCCAGGTTAAAGAGGACGCATGATAGCGCATCCCCTTGTCGTAGACCGTTGTTGATGTCGAATGGTCTTGAGAGTGATCCTGCTGCTTTTATCTGGCCTCGCACATCGGTCAGGGTGCCTAGAAAGTCTTATTAATTTCGTCGGGATACCGAATTCTCTCACGGCCGTGTACAGTTTTACCCTGGCTATGCTATCATAGGCGGCTTTAAAGTCGATGAACAGATGGTGCAACTGTTATCCATATTCCAACAGTTTTTCTTTTGTATGGGCCAATGATGTTCTGGGCGTATGGGGCTATCCCGCCAAGCAAGATAGTGGAGAATATCTTATAGATGGTATTCAGCAACGTGATACCTCCATAATTGCTGCACTGTGTGATATCTCACTTTTTATGTATGAGACAGATAATGCCTCGTTGCCAAGCGTCAGGCATTGATTCGCTGTCCCATACCTTGAGCACAAGTCGGTGTACCTGGTCGCCTCCATATTTAACCAATTCGGCTGTAATTCCATCGGCTCCTGGCGAATTACCGATGATTTTTTAACCGATGAATTGCACGGACTGTTTCTTTTAAACTTGGTGGTGGAAGTATTTGTCCGTCGTCTTCAGTTGGCGGGACCTCCAATTTGCCGATGTTTTGGTTCTTCAGTAGCTCATCAAAGTACTCAACTCATCGCTCTAATATGCCCATTCTGTCGGAAATCAGATTTCCCTCTTTGTCTCGGCAGGATGAGCATCGAGGTGTATAAGGCTTCATACTGCTGACTTGTTGGTAAAACTTGCGCGCCTGGTGCGGTTGCTCCCTGTACTTTTCTAGTACACCGACTTGTTGGTTCTCCCAGGCTTCCTTCTTCCGTCTGTGAAGTCGCTTCTCCGAACGACGAAGTTCGTGATAAGTCTATGCGCGTGCCCGCGTTTTTTGAGAATGCAACATTACTCGTGCGGCATTCCTCGGTTCCGTTGCTAGCTTACATTCATCGTCAAACCAGCCATTGCGACTCCTTTTGCGGCTGGGGCCAAGTATGCTTGTGGCCGTATCCATGATAACGTTCTTCAGGTGATTGTGAAGATCATTTGTTGATGCTTCATCTCCAGGTCCTCTGTTGACTGCGATTATTGCGGTATGCATTTCCCTCTTATACGTGTCGCGGAGGGTTGTGTTCTGGATGGCTTCAGTGTTAACTCTCACCTGATTGTCAGAGGGGATTCTAGGTGGTATTATTATTCGAGCTTGGAGCATCATGCCAACGAGATAGTGATCCGAGTCTATATTGGCCCCCTATGTGTTCTGACATTCATCAAGGCTGAGAGGTGGCGACGTTCGATGAACACGTGGTCAATTTGGTTGAAAGTGGTCCCGTCTGGAGAGGCTCACGTATGTTTGTGGACCGCTTTCCGCGCAAACCAGATACTTCCAACAAACATTTCGTGTGACTCTGCTAATTGAATAATCCGCAGTCCGTTATCATTTGTTTTTTCATGTAAGCTATGGGAGCCAACGTATCGCCTGAATACAGGCTCCTTCCCTACTTGGCTGTTAAAATCCCCAAGTATGATTTTAATATCATAGCTATAACAGGCTTCAAGGGTTCGTTCTACTGCCTCGTAGAAGATACTCTGCTCCGACTCTGCAGTCTCCTCTGTAGGGGCGTGAACGTTAATGAGGCTCATATTTCTAAAGTTGCCTCGTAAGCATAGCCGTTCGCTTATGTTTTCAAAGCCGATAACAGCATTTTTCATTTTTTGGCTGACTAAGAAACCTACTCTGAGCACTTGGTTTACTGGATGACCGCTATAATATATGGTGTAGCGGCTCTTCTCCAGGAAACCGGTCCCTGTCCATCGCATCTCTTGTAACGCTGTTATATCAGGTCTATATTGGGACAGAGTATCGGCTAGCTGCTCATCAGCTTTATCTCTGTACAGGGAGCGCACGTTCCATGAGAAAATGCGCAAATCGTTAATTCGTTGTCGTTGCCGGGTTCGTCGTTGTAAAGTCCATCCTGTCCGAGGCACCTTTCGTGGCTCCGTATCAAGTTGTTTTCCGTGTAACGTTGTCAGCCCTACCCAACCCGCGACCTGGAGGACCAGTTGGTACAGTTTGTCCCGTTTTTAGGTGCGGGAGACTCGCCTTCATCCTTCTCCGTCTGCAGCTTTTCGTTACGAAAGAGCTCCCAGCGGTCACCACGTGGAGGTGGAGATAGGGTTTGATAGTAGAGCTGTTGGTGTTGGTTCAGCAGGTATTTCCCAGGTTTTATGCTCCATCGTGGGTACCAATCCACGTTTCGCCCTGGGACTTATACTACCGTTTGACCAATGCTACAACCATCTCCGAGAAAAATGTGTGTAACAGACAGGTGGACAGGCGGACGGATGGATAGACAGTAAACCGATTTTAGTAAGGTTTTGTTTTATACATTAGAAAGTAAGGAAAGCAGAAAAAATGTAAATATTCACTTAAATATTAAACACCTCGTGTCATATGCTTTTTTAGTTTAATAAAAATAAAACCGCTGCAGCCGGTCCCGATTGTGAAAGGAGGAGCGATAGTTTCAGTCTAAATGGCTGTACGCCATTGCAGCGTCTCAGGGGTAGGTGAGGATAGTGCAGGAACTTTGAAGTCTTGCAGATTATGCACTGAGGAAGCTATCCCCACACCTGGCAGTTAGGTATGAAATGCAAATCCATCTAATGAGAAGAAGGAGAAATTTGAGGTCCGGTACGGATAACCGGCGGGAGTCCTCTGACTTGGTGACTGGATCCGGCTCTCGTAATGGACAGCACGGCGTCGAAACCGCTAGTCGTGGGGCGGTTCAACGTCTAGGCGCCACGACGACCAGGAGCATAGCTCCGCCTGCTGCAGCTGTTTCGCCACAATGTGTTGCGACCACTTCAACAGGTTCGCGCAGGGAGCGGATGAAATGGTCTGAAAAAATGAACCTCTTCATCATCCGCTCCTACTGGAATATAACAGGGGGGATGAGTACCACATCTTAACGTCTGTTGTTCAACAAGAGATTCGTCGAGCATTTCCTACAATTCGCGCACGTGACTGTGCATGGAGTCCTACTGGAATATAACAGGGGGGACGAGTACCACATCTTAACGTCTGTTGTTCCACTAGAGATTCGTCGAGCATTTCCCACAATTCGCGCACGTGACTGTGCAGGGAGTCGCAGACCGGTATCGCTTTATTACTCGCAGCGACACAATCCCGGCCACCATCAGGGAGCGTGTTCGACTTGAGGTCATCGCGGAAACTGTTGACTGAGAGCCGATGGGAGCAGAGGCAGCGCCATCAACAATACCACGCCGCACTGTAAGAAACAGTTTCAGTGCTCGCCAAAGCAGGCTTCTCTACCGTCCAGCTGAGGTTTCCGCTGAGGTTCGGCACGAACTCCAAATAGCGTGTATAGAATTCTCGGATATGAATCCTTTGCATAGACCAGGTATTCCCAGGCTCTATGCATCTCCAGCAACTCCGGGAATTCTATCTCAAATCAATGATGAGATTGCATCTCGACTTTGTACTGACATATCGCTGCTGTTACTACAGTCACTTGGGTATTGTGGTGCAGTTGCGGTTATCAGAGTGCATGGTCAGAAGATTCGGTTTTGTGTTATTGGTTTGAGTGAACAAAAAGATCCACCATGGAAAATTCGCCTGGAACTTCGGCGGGACTCACTAAGGTAGGACATTGCTAGACCAATTCAGATCAGCACTGGCAATGCCAGCAGACGGGTGAGAAATAAAGTGCAGAGGGTTTAAATTCTGGACACACTAAAGCAAAACCTTTGTGTCATATGCAATCGGTTGTGATGGTACGGCGAAAGTCTTTCCAGACGTGTCAAGAATGCAACATATCCAAGGAACCATCTTTTCCAGATCTCTCAACGAATCCTAACAGAGCGTCCAGACAGTGCAGTTCTCGGTGACGGAAGCGAAAGAGTACTCGGGTGGACTTGGAGGGTTATCCAGCCAGCATGCTGAGTGGATCACAGCCGAAGGCACCCGCCATGCCAGTACGCCTGGTATGAATTTTGTAGATGTTACCGAGGAGGAAGTTCGACGCCATAAACAGCTCGAAAAACTGGAGGGGCCCAGGTCTGGGTCGGGTTCAGAATTTCTGGTATAAGAAATTTTCCAGCCTACACATTCGATTGGCACGCAGTATTAATAAGATCATGAGCCGGCCGGAGGAATTTCCACCCTTCCTCACTGCGGGGATTACCTACCTTATCCCTAAGAAGGACACGATGCAGGACCCCGCAGACAACAAAACCGATTCCAACTCTCTACAAATTCATAACGTCCATTATTAGTGGAAGGATTAATGCGCACCTCGAGATGAAAAACATTACGCCAAGTCGGTTCGCTGCGCGCTTATTTTTACAGCAAATAGCAGGCGAGTCCCTTGCATGCAGCTGTCTGTAAGGCAGACTGTGGACTGACTCCATTTAACTTGAAGGATCGATCTTTCAATCCTCTGAGTGATGTGAAGTTGAATCAAGAACGGATCGATGAATGGAAGTTGAAAGCAATGCACGGTAAACATCTGAATTGCCTTTGGCAGCCATTTGTCGAACAGATGGCTGTGTGCTGGGGAGCTCTTTGTTGAGACGGAGGCGTTCATGTGTGCCATTAAGGATGGCGTGGTCGGCACCCGAGCTTATAAAAAGCTCATCATGAAATAATGGGTGTAGAACGACCAGTGGAGAATATATTGTTCGGCATTACAGACGTTGGACCATCTCATTTCTGGCCGTACTCTGATGGCACCGGTGCAGTACATCACCGGACAATATGCTGTATGTAAGGTTATCCATCAAAACCTTGCATACAAACATGGGTTGATCACGGGAACATGTCGGGTTTACCGATATGAACCGCAAGCAATATTGGATAGTTCTGCTTACAGCATATATTGGTCCCGGCAAGTTCTGACTGATCGCCATACTCTACTCTCTCTCTAGTTGACAAGACGGGTCGCTCCGCGTATATTATTGATGTTGCTATCCCCCTAATAGCAATATTGAACGGAAATATGTGAAGAAAAGGTGGAACTATGAACCATTGGTTCGGGAAATCGAAGAAATTTGGCATCTCGAGCGGGTGGTTGTAGTTCCCATAATTTTGTCAGCTATAGGTATTGTGCCTAAATCTCTGACGGCTTCCCTTGATGTCCTGGGACTATCACACAGTCTGGTTCAAACCATGCAGAAGTACACCATTCTACATACGTGCTCGATGTTGCGGGGAGTTCTCGACGGATTCGCCCATTAACCTACCACGGCCACCACCACCAGCGTCGCTTTAGTTTTTAAGTAGGTAAGATCGTCCGAGGTTAAATGCTTGGCACTTAGTGCTAGTATTAGGTAAAATCCGACATCTGCCGAGATTGTGATAACTCGGAAATAATAATCGTCGGCATGACGATCCAATTGAACCAAGGCCTTAAAGTATGTTAGAGCATTAACGCGATTATTAGCCTGATTTATCTTAGGTACTCATTCACACCGGAGTCGATTGGTATCTGACGTTCAGTCACGCTACGAAATCTCTGCCACCAATAAGACCAATTTCCTGTCATATTGCGAATGGAATGAGAATGACATCTTTGCCATATTTCCCTAGCTTTTAACATAAGAGTGATCTTTCATTTGGCATTTGGTTTCCCAATAACACGAGGCTGGAATTGGACGTCTACCATTAAAACGCTCACTTAATATCGTGCTAACTTCTTTCTCAGAAACAATTCTTGGTCTTCAACGTTCAATACAGCTTCATTTTTTCCTTATGCATGATTGGTAGTATAGCTTTCTTCCTCGAAATTATTCTACCTAATCCGCAAGACTCCATAATTCAAGGCAGATTTGTTGTCCTTCTGATCGAATGTTGTAAATCTTGCACCGATGGAGTCAAATGTTTCCACGGAAGTTGGAAATTTGTCAAAAGACTGATTTTTATTTGCAATCTTAATTTCCATACGTTCGACGCTACAAGAAAATGAGCAGACTGATGTTTGGCGCAATAACCTCCATGTGGCTAGAGTTAATGGATCCTTGCCTGGACAAATTCTGCAACCTCTTTTATATTTTCTTGCTCTTTGTGGTAGGACTATAATTGAAATCTTGTACTAAAAGGCGGCTAAAAGTGATTAAAATTTGCGGGCTAGCAGCCTGAAAATTTCTTAACATTACTGCTACTGAAACGTCAACAAAGCTTTGGAAAACATGGTTACGACCTATCGAAAAAGGATTATGATTGGTTTTCAGAACCCGAGGAGGAGCATATTAGCAACCGTATCGAGGTTTCCCAGAACGCTCACTTTCTCCAAGTGGAACGAGAATTTCAACGATGCAAGCTGAGTGTTTTGGGCCTGAGTCTGAAAAGAATTCCTTTCCCTCTAGCAACAATGTATTTTTATTTATTATTTATACCTGTGTCATGTCGGACTGTTTCTAACGGCTACCGCAAGGTGTACTCTCTCGACCTGGGATTCTAAGAGGTTAAACAGCATCACAATTGTACAGTGCTGTGCACCAACGGAAACTTCCGATATAACGGGAAGAGGCTTCCTAAAAGGTAACATTGGGATTGTGAAGGGTGATCTGAATGCTAAGGTGGTAGATCTCCTACTTCAACTCGTACGGAAATCTTGATAGTCTATGAGCTTCCCCAGAGAGTGGAAAATGGGGATGATCGTTAAGATTGCAAAGAAGGGCACCCGCTTTAAGTGTGATAATTGCAGCTGCTGTTTCGAATATAATAGTTAAAATAATCCTAGAACGCATCAAAGATCATCTCGAAAGCTTGATCGACTGAAATTAGACTGGTTCCCGCTCCAGATCCTCCTGCCTTGACCATATCTACACCCTACGAATCATTTTGGAATAGTGCGTGAAGTTCTTATCTTAGCTGCAACTGCTCTTCATGTATTTCGAGAACGCTTTCGACTGCGTGAACAGGGAGGGTATCTAGTGTGATTAACACGGGAGAAACTAATGGCTATTATCGGAACGAGATATATTGGCGTAAAATGTACCGTATTACATACATACATCCAAACACCCCGACTACGCTGACGGTATCCGATTCCTCTCTCATTGGGCTATGGACGTTGGTCAAATGGGTTGGTTATCTATCTAGGAGGTGTGGTTTCTGCCGAACTGAATGTATCCCAACGTATTAGCAGCGGTGCCATTTCTAGATTCAAGAAACACAGTTATCTCAACGCTACAATCAAGTTAAGACTGTTCTGTCAAAGCGTCCTTTCCGTGCTGATATTTGGGAGAGTATGCTGATACTGTTTCAAAAACAAGAACATAGTCAGCGCATAGGCCAGTCACCAGTAGGCGATTGGTTTGTGGCTTCTTTTTGTAGTGAAGTCTGTCACTGTCCTAATATGGCCTATGAGTAGGTTTCCCCAAGAGCACTTGGCGCAGAACATTAGAGGAGGGAGAGGGCCATCTCAGGCAATCCAGGGAGGAGGTGATACTCATTTCAGTGAGTCGCGAATTATGTCGTGCAGGTATGGTTGACGCGCTGAGCCTTACAAAAGGGTAAATGGCACCCATAATAACAACAATAATTCCTATACTTCGACCTCTAGGTATAGGAAGTGCACCCCTATGAGGACGTAACAGTTTTAGCGGCTACTCCAGCGACATAAGATGGTATAGCATCTTGAAAACATCTGGTGGTATAAGTTTATCCTTCGCTCTGAATTGAGACGGACAATAATAAAACTAAAGGACAGCTCATTGTAAATGAAAAAGGAAGAAAAACTAAAATATAAAGTAAAAAGAAGAATAAATTAAATGCTCTAGAGGTATACATATATTATCAGTAATAGTAACCTTAAAGCACTGATGTTCGTTCTTATTTTTGCGTGAATTGACCTAAATAGAACCTTCAGTTCGCTGATTTAGGATTAAAAAAATACTATTCAAAGTTAAACAACGGGAGGCATAGAAATAGCTGAAGTCCAATCACAACGTCCTCATCAACGCCCTAAATAACAATTAATATGTCCTGTGGAGCGGGCTGTATTTTAATAGACAGGACTTACACAGCTCGACAATTATGGAGCTTCTATTAAGAAGGTCATTAATAGCTGGAAAAACACAAAGATAAAATGAAATATTAAAAAGTACACAACAGAATAAATATAACATTCTGCCAAGTACGCAGCAGTTCAAGGAACTCTTAAAATACTAGCTCACCAGAAAGCAACCCATCGAACCCTATCAAACACTCATCAAACAGCAAGGGGTTTATACGATACTCAGCGGGATTGAAAGGACACGATTCTCTACCTATCACCAGGAACAAAGGAAAAAGAAGTTACGCTTACTGAACGGAGCTCCACACTTCAAATACATATTTGCAGATGTTCCGCTTTATTAGATTTTTATATTGAAATGTAATTTTGGCGAATATAATTCTTATAATGACTTTCACAATTGAGATAAGGGTCAACACTACAACATCAGCCTAATTCAGGCACAGTGGTGGATATTAGCTTTATCCATAAATAGATGGAGTGGATTGAATTAAAAGAGTTGCAATTTGGGTTTATAATTAGGCATTCTTGGAGTTTTAATCAGCACCATTTGTGATTTTTATGAATGTAAAATAAATAAGCAATCTACTCTGTTATTTGTAATTAAGATTCTTTGTTGACGGTCTACCACAAAACACATTTTCAAGGGCACTCTAATGGCGAAAAAAGGAGGTTTTTTGAGAATTTTTTTTGAAGTAGAAGAAAAGGTCATAGAAGAATACAAGTGGGGGTGGCTATAATACATACGTTTTTAAGTACGTTGCAGACAATTTTTGTAAAGATATATGTGAAAATGACGACATTGCAGCAATTCTCCTGAAGCTTGTTCAAATGAGGTGCTCTGCCATACGCAGTATACCTAGTCCCAATTTAAAGTTAGACAACAGAAAAATAGTGCACAATGAAATACAAAAATTTTCATCTTCCAATTTTCTTCGTTTTACTTTAGGATCTAGTTTACGTGTATGCCCGTGTACGGCCATTTTCCAAAAAAAGAGTTGTTGCGCCTCATGACTGAGGCGCCAAACAGCCAAAGGAGTGCCTTGAAACAACTGAAAGGAAAAACTTTATCTTTCCAATTTTTCTTTTTTTTCCACGGCCCAAAAATCGGTAGGCCTGCCTTAGTAAGGAACTCCAGACACCCCGGTTTTGCGAAGATGTCCACCAATTCCATATTCCTAAAAGCTGTCCGGCGTCCTGACCTACGCTGTCACTTCATCTCAGGAAGGGTCTTCCTCGGCTTCTTTTTCTACCGTAGATATTGAGCTTATAGACTTTTCGGGTTGGATTATCCTCACCCAGATGAATTAGGTGACTCGCCCACGGCAAAATATTGAGCCGGATTTTATCCACAACCAGACGGTGGTGGTATCGTTCGTAGATTTCGTCGTTATGTAGGCTACGGAATCGTCCATCCTCATGTAGGACGCCGAAAATTCTTCGGAGGATTTTTCTCTCGAACGTGGACAAGAGTTCGCAGTTTTTTTGCTTAGAACCCAACCCTCTGAGGAATACTGGCAAGATCATAGTTTTGTATAGTAAGAGCTTTGGCCCAATGGTGATCGGCCGAAATCAGAGCTACTGGATTTTTGTCAAGCAATTTCCAGTTAGACGGATGACCGTATGATTGGCCACCTTTCTCCGCTCCAATGGCATCGAGTCTATATGCGTAGTTGCTTTTCGTTTCACCTTCAAGTGATTGGATTAGATTTAGGATGGCTTCAAGTACCGTAGTCGGCGTAGTACTCATCAATTTAGTAACACTTAGGCAACCGAGCCTCTGAATCTGCGATAGCAGCTTCCAGCTGTTAGCAAAGTTTAGTCTCTGCCACCTGACGATGTAGCGTATATCAAAATGAGTTCTATTACAGATGTATACATCCAATATATTCATTTTCGTGAAAGTGCCCAGGTCTTACCTATCGTAGTCCTAAGCATCAAAGCAATCTGCAGGATACTTGACTGTTTGTGGCAGCTAAGCTCCTGCTAAGGTGGGTAGCGTATAGCTGCTCCATATTACGTTCAAGGTTCATCGTGAGTCCATTGCGGAGCACCAACTGTTGATTTTATGAAGCGTTGCATTTAATCGGTCACATTCTGTGTCCGCAAACCTGCTAGACAGCCCGGAAATACTTACGCGAAGACTTTTTTGTCCTCCATAGCCATAACAGAGGAGAGAAAATCCCTCCCTGTGGGCAGCCTTTAAGACATCCTGCCTCCATAGACTACTGGCCGACCAATATGTGGGGTTTTCTCCATTCTAGCATGTAAGGAATCCAACTGATTAACAGCCGCGAATTAGGCGTAATTGAAGGCACCTTCGATGTCTATGAATGCACCTTTTTCGGAAATCGCCTTTTCAATTTTTTCCGTGAGTTCATGAAGTGCTGTCTCCGTGGATTTGCTTTTCGTGTAGTCATGTTGCCTATGGTGGAGTGGCCACTTAGGAATGTATCTATCCCTTATGAAACGATCTACTAGTTTTTCGATCGTTCGGAAACTTTTTGCGTCCGTGTAGGTGGGTTTCCTTGGTTTGGGAATAAATATCACCTTCACATCACGCCACTTAATTGGAATAAAAGCGTGTGCTAAGCATGCACGATATATATTCTGAATCCATTCCCTCTATCACTAACGCAGGAATGATGCAATCCGGACCTGCAGACATGTGTCTATGGAACGAGTTAAATGTCCATTTCATTCGCTCCAGTGATACTACCTTGCATGCTAGATTCCAATCTCTCGGTTGAGGGCTACATGCACCTGTCGGTCCCGAGAAGAGATTTTGGATGGTGCCTGGGCAGTGCACTTTAAGCAAATGGTTTGCTGTTTCATCATCGCTTTCTATGTAGCTCCCGCTTTGTAAACGTACGTAACGCTCCTAGCTACGTTCTTTAACAAAGATCCACTTCAGCTTTGAGGTTGCCTTAAGAGAATTAGTCTTTTGACAAAAGCATCCCCATTATGGTCGTTTAGCCGATCTTATGCTGTTATTTAGAGCTTCCTGTGCTTCTTCATAGCAATTCCAACCAACGGCTGAACAACACTTCAGAACACGATTGAAGAGCATCCTTGTCGTTCACCTCGACTGAACCACACTTCAGATCACGATTGAAGAGCATCCTTGCCGTTCACCTCTGTTTTGCCAAATCTAAGTTCCAGTATGGTGTTTTACTCATGTTTGCGTCTCGAATGGACAAATTTCATCGTTCTCACATGCGAGTTGTGATCATCTGGGTTGCCCACTCAATTCCAGGAATCGCAACTCGGGCGCTCAGTTCTATTTTATACGTCCTCAAATTTGTCTTCCGCGGGTTCTGAAATGGAATGGGTGGAAGTGGATCTATGCCCATTACGAAATCAATGCGTCTGTGATCTGAGAGTGTGATATCGTTTGATACTCTGCACTCTTCGACATCAGGGGATGCCAGTGTGATGTCGATAACCTCTCGCCGGACCACGTTGGAGAAAGTGGGTTCATTACCCAAAGTACAGATCTACAGGTCGGTTCCTTTCAGTTACCTCAATAGTCTTGATCCTCTTGAATTGATGTTGGAACGTCCCCAGCATATCTCTTTACCTCTTTACCTCCCTGTTGACTTTTTATGGTTAGTTTAGCCGATATGATGTTACCATTACATAGGCTGTTAGCCAAATTAGCCTGCAAGTCTTTTGAGACTGCCATTCAGGAGCGGGGTCGATCGCTTCCATTGGCCTACAACAGGTCAGCATGTTGGGAGTTTAGGCCCCTGATTACCCCGCCAACAACCCATGGTTATTGTATGAGGTATATAAATGTTTGTAGCTTTTGATCGAACGACTGATAAGTGCAGTCGCCGTTTTACAATGCTGCAAGTTTATTTGCGAAATATGGCATCTCATTTACGCTTCAGATGAAGTTGCCAAAGGCTGCGCGGCTCCTTCAGTGGTTTTAGGAGCCAACACTTGTAACGTGACGGTCGCTAGCCCGTAGTAGAGCCTGCAGCCCGTTTGTTCCTGAACCTTCTTAACATCATGTTCGGGAACGCTGATAGTAAGGAAAGTTCCCGACCTATCGGCTCTCTCTCCTGTTTTGGTGCCTAGCAGCATCCAGGTAATGTTGAGATTATTCTAGACACCAAGGTGTTCCACAAACTCAGTACCATATGTCATTTACACTTTACTTTTTGTGTCTAACCTAATGCGACTTATCAATTCACAGGTCACAGCCCCGCTGATTTCCATTCGAAAATGCAATTTTACTCGCCTCAATCAGACCAACCGTTAGGCCTCCATTTCGAAATGAATGAACCGGTCAAGTTTAAATGCAAAGTCAATGATCTCTTTTCAGCAATAATCGCATTTGAACATACAAATTTTATATAAATATACAAATGAGTTTTAGGATTTTAGGGAGAGCTAACAGGTTTTGATAAATAAAATAAAATTACTGGAAAGGAAAAGGGAAATTAGGAGAAGTATACTAAGAAAGGTAAGGGTTGTTAAAAAATGGGAGAAAAGAGGGCAATATTATGTATTAAAATTTAATAACTTAATAGCTTCGATTCGTTTAATAACTTCGATAAATAGTTGTGAGATCATCCAACCGGTAGGGGTGACTAAGCCAAGTGCGCCTGGAAATGCTCCTTGAGTCATATGCTCCTTACAATGGACACGTGGGAAAATCATGACTGGAAGAATAGTGCTGCCAGATGCAGAAATTAAAGATACTACGGTGACGTTAGTGCCTTTTTCTTCACTTGTGGCTTAGCACACTTGTTTGACGCCTTTTTCAGCCTCTATTCGTGGAGGTTTTTGTACAGCTGATGTGGCCGTCACTAAATCTATTGTTCTGCTGTTTGTACAAGGTTCTATTTGAACAATATTTCCAAATTATTGAAGAATAAATCTACATTTTCTTTCGTGTAAAAAGTAGCGTGTGATAAGTTGCAAGCCTCAGGGGTCCTTCGGAAGATGCCGGTATGGTATGCCTTTTCAAAAAATTATAAAACCAGTCAATGCCTGTTATTTTTTCTTTTCCCAATTATGAAGGACATGTTATGTTGTTATGTTGCTATACTGGTAGGCATAGTATATTTTAGAGGACATGATTATGAAGTTTTTTAGTTTTTCCATTTGCTCTGCTTTCGAAACCAACCTGAGTAATTAAGCGCATATCTTACATTCTCCTCACTACGTTCTCTCGTGTCCATTCCTACTCCTCCATTCCTTAAGAAAGCAGAAATTTTATTTTGAAGATATGATTAAATTTGTAAGTAAAAATATTGAAAATAATTCGAATGATGCTTCGTGCCATTTTAAAAAAATATGTTGAGAGAAATGTGCCATAGTGATCAAAAAACACCTTGGAGCCTTATAGGAAGAACTAGAAATTCCATTGAAAAATTGCTCTTCTCGAAATTTCACTTCAGAGTTCAAAGTATTTATGTAACCAATAAAAAACAAGCCGAAACCTGGATATATTTAGCATGTTATCACACTAAAGTGTGATATAAATATTTAGTATTTTGGGTTGCAGTAGATTTGCATGGAAAAGGCAATTTTTAGCTACTACAGCTTTGTCAGTAATAGTACGAATTTGATCAAACCTGGGTATATCATGCTTCATTCTATAGTCTATCATATCGCATTTTTAAAACTCAAGGATAAACTTAAGGGGGGTTTAGTCTATTTCTCTAAAGTATAGTAATATACTTATATTATATTTATATAACCGAATTTGATGCATGATTTTTGTTCAGATTTTTCGAATTTTTTGAGAATGGGTCCCTTGAAGAAATAATCACTTTCCAGTTCCCGAACTCCCCGCCTTTCTAACAAATGTCAAAATTAAGACTGGCTTCGGAAAGTATTACTCGAGGCCTTTCATTGGATACCCAACGTGACTATATTTGGAGAAAAACAATTTGCACCCCCCGTTTTGCATTAAGCACCCCCCGTAACTATATATACGGGCGATCACGCTTTTCATCTTTCCACCAAATTTCGTGTCAATCGCTATAACTGTTTCTGCGAAAAGTGCGTGTGGCAGACAGGCAGACAGACATACATACAGAAAGACAAAAATTGGACCAATTTTAATAACGTTGTCTTACAGCGAAAACTCATCATCATTTACAGCCCATTTACATACGTAGAGACATTATCAGGCCATGACCCTATATCCTATCGGACGATTGAGCGTTACCTTTTCTAATAAATAGATAAGCCAGAATTTGCGTTTCATGGTGAATCTACTCACTTTTTAGTTCTAATTGTCATTACTTAATAAACTTACAAGGAATCCCTGGGACAATAGATATTTAGCTGTTTAGACATATTCGAACCCATTATATTCGCTTCACTACTACAACACCTTGTTGCCAATATACAACGTGGCCTAATCTTCACAGATGGCTATTAATTATGTACAAGAATATGAATATTATTGCGAAGGTTACAAAACTTAATAAAACTTGTGACGCTGAATTTAATTCCGTTTTCCATAGAAATTCATTCGTGAGTGGAAAATTCATCTTTTAAGATCCAAGAAGAAAATCATATTTATTTACGGCTGCTGAATTCATGAAAAGGGCGATTTAAAAAATGGCAATCTTCCTGATATAAACAGCCAAATGTCGAGCTTTAATTCACAAACCTCGGAATTCGCTCAGTTGCTCTGGATGTTCTGTATGTGGTTGTAAAATGAATTCCAGCATGAACACGATACATCATCTTTATGGGATAAGAAGTATTTATGGCATTCCCCCTGGTGATATTAAATCGCTTTTTTCCGTGATGTTGACTTGAATATATACTACGTCATTATCACGAAGCCGCCTATTGTTTGCTAGGGAAATATTTGACTTTAGAAATTAACTTTAAACGTCGTCCCAATTCAAGGTTATCCAAAAGTGGAAGGGAGCTTATAATTTAATAGCTATGAGGTGTCAAAGTCAGTGGGGGGGTTAATACACAGATGGCGCTACTAGTATCAAATCCATTTGATTTTTAGTTAACACTATCCTCCAAAAGACTCGTTTACAAATTTGACATCTGTTAAACTATCATATTAGTTTGTGGGATAGAGCATTTTGAGTGAAGCAACTTTTGTTAGTTTGAATATAATGGATAAAAAGGAATTTCTTACGTTAATACAAAATAATGTTCAAGCCAAGGTTTGGCTTGAGAAACATTATTCGGACTTTACACCCGAAAAATACCCCGTTGGGAAGTGATTTGTTTAGTTTAAACCAGGCGAAATGAGCACCGAGAACGATACACGCAGTGGATGTCCCAAAGAGACTGTTTCCGAAGAAAACATCAGAGAAGTCCACAACAAAATTTGGATGACCACAAAGTGAAGTTGATTGAGACCGCTGAAGCTTTAGAGTGATATTAAAGAAACATGCTGGACATAACACGACGACCAAAAATAACAACCAGTTGACGATTGCGGACAGTGTTTGAAGTTTTTTATCCATAAAAACCCGAATTTATGCATCGATATGTTTTATTGGGCGAAACATGCCTCCATTATTTCACACCAGAATCAAAACGATCGTCATCAGAGTGGTAAACCGACTCTAACGCGTGTAAAGACGAAACACTCGGCCGACAAGAATACGACATCAGTAGCTTGGGATGCACATGGTATCATATTCATCGACTAGCTTGAGAGGGGAACAAGTCGGGAAAACGGAAGCTGGACGCTTTAAGTATGAAAGGTTTTGTGTATTTCCTTTATAAAAACATTTGAGAGGACATTTGTCCAATTAGAACCTAGCGCGTAATATATTCTTATATTATGTGAGAATATCCACTTTCACGTGATACTGACATTCACAGTCTTGATTTTACAGAGAAACGACAGCAGGACTCCCACATCCCCTTGGCTAGCACAGAGGCGTGCAAGGCCATGTCGATAGAGCGTTTTGATGGAGGTTCAGTATTTGTGGGCGAAACTTGACGGTACATTTTGCCACCTTTTTAGGTTTTTGAGATAGCTCTTCCCTTTAGGTCATTCCCGGCTAATAATGATGGTTGTCTGATCACGTCAAGCTAAATTAATCATTACTACCCTTCCTTTGCATGTTTGGGATCCCCCTTAAATTTGACATAGAATGATGTAACTTATTGTATTCACAGTTCCCAAATTTCCACCAAATTTGCCGTCAATCGCTACAATCATTTCGAAGAAAAATGCTTGTCACAGAAAAGATGAAAGATGAAAAGACTTGTCACGTACCTGCTGACGACTGTATCATCATGTGGTTGAAAAGGCAGACGGCATGGGAGAAAGGGGTTCGGAGTGCGCAATTAGGGTGGCGAGCGTATAATCGATTTTGCGGACACCTATGACTTTGTACTTATGAAAACATGGTTCATCAAGCGATTGTTTTTTCTTCCTACATTTTATAGTGGAAACAGTAAAACGCAAATCGACTATATTCTCATAAGACGTCCATTGATTGCAAAGCCGTTCCGTATGAGACTATTGCACCCTGCGAAGTAAGCCACCGATAAAACAGCATGAGCAACGCACTGGCCCGCCGGCCATTAAATCCTGCCGATTTCGTGAGAAGAATGAATAAATGATCTCACTTACGTGATTACCAACCATTATGAGTCTGGAAGAATCGTGGAACCAAATGAAAGACAGGATCTACAAAGTGGCCTCTGCCTTGCAATGGAAACATCAACCGAGATACTTGGCTTTTGAATGACATTGTTGAAATGAAGGTCCGTGAAAAGAAACGCCACTACTACAAATTTCTCGACGATAAAACACTGGCCAATTGGCAAATTTATAAGAATGCCAACCGGGAAACAAAGAAGGCGATCGCTGTTTCCCGAGCGGACCATTACTTTACAATAAACTGGACACTTGGGATGGCGAGAGAGATATGTATCGACTTGCCGAAAGTCGAAACGAACGCACACCGGATATCGAACACTTCCGCCGAGTCAATGACAAGAACGGTACTTTGCTTACCAACCGTCAAGCCGCAACGGATAGATGGTGAGAACACTTCGAGCAGATTTCAATTGAAGAATTTGTTCATTTGTTCCACGTGTCAGCGCAACTTAAGTCGAGCCACAGGACCTGATGACATCGCATCTGAGCTTTGGAAAGCGAACAGCTGGGACCCAACACTGTAGCTCAATGAACTCTTTAATCGGGTTGTTTAGGAAGGAAGAACATCATCTGACGGGCAAGAAAATATCACTGTTCCAATATGGAAAAAGAAAAGTAGTCCAGTAGTCCGATCCGGCTACTTTCCCATACCATTGTGGCGCGGCAGGATTCGCGGCATTCGAAATTTATTTCGAATGTCGCCACACCATGAAGATTTTAAAAATCCTCACAACCGTATTCGCGAAATCGTTGACATAACTGTGAATCAAGCCGGATTTGTCAAAAACTGCGGAACACTGCACGCTGCGCGGTTACTCATGGAGAAACAGCGTGAGAAGCATTATCCTTTTTACCTTATATTTCTGGATCTAGAGAAAGCGTTTGACCGTGTGCTACACGAACTCATCTGGTATGTTTTACGACAACACTTTGCCAGCAGATCTCGTGCGCTCGGTTCAATTGCTCTATCACGATTTGAAAAGTAAAGTTCGAAGTATGGCGGATGTATCAAAACTACTTCGTGTCTCTGTTGGTGTTCATCAAGGAAGCGCCCTTTCACCATTCCTCTTTGTTCTTGTTATGGACACCGTCACATGGGACATCCAACGTCCAGCGCCATCCCTTACACTGCTTTATGCAGATGATGCTTTCCTAGCATCTAATAGCAAACATGATCTCGAGCAACTTGTCCAAAAATGGAAATAGAAAATTAAGAAGAAATGTTAATGAAAATTAACATCCTCGCCTGCATTGAATTAAATATTCAAGAAGACAAATTGCGATAAGCGATGGTCAGAAGACCATCCTAGATAGCCGGAGATCACCAAGAGGGGAGAGCTATCCCAGAAACCAGAAAAGATGGTGAAATTAACCGTGAAGGTCCATCCGGAAATATTGAGTCTCCATCGAAGTGTTTCACAGAAACGTACTTGCATGCCTCTAGCTAGCCAGGCACGCGAATTTGGAGGGATGGTCCACTGAGCATTTCGATACCTTTAACCGATGCGTGGGTCCGCATCGGATCCTGAAAATTCCACAAACAAACAAAAGAAAATAACAGCTCAACCGCGCATTTTGTGGACGAGTTCTACGTCGTTGAAAAAACGATTTTACAACATTTATTTATTATTTATTTATTAAAATGCTCTTAGAAGAAGGAAAAAGCAAAGGTCGTAGTTTACACTTAGCTAGAGCTAAGCTAGAGTGCGAAAAAGAGTCCACGGATCGTGGAATGGAAATATAATTCGAGCTTCGTGAAGGGCACACCGGAAATGTCAGCGTTACGCGTGTTGTATGACGCGTTACGAAGAACGATATCAGCAGAGGCAGTTCATTAGACCGGTTGAGATTTCGAAGAGGGTGCAAAGGTCCACGTTGTTAGAGGTAAGGAAAACGAAAGGTGTGGAGGCGGGCGGGATAGTTAACATGGGGGAGGTTCATCTTGAAGAGGGGCAAAACAATCACAGTTACAGAAGGGGGACCAGGTCACGGAAAAATACTCAAGGGTACTTTTCACGATCGAGTTAAAAAGCATTATGGAGGGCTGGACCGATTTAAAATCAGCACAATAACGCAGTATGAAACTTGACATTTTGGAAGCACGATGGGTGATATCGAAGTAGTGGCTGTCAAAACGGAGCTTATCGTCGAAGGTTACGCCCAGATCGAGGATGGAATTCAGATAGGACAGAGAGTAAGCACCAAGAGAGTAGGACATTAAGAGCCAACTAATTAACTGTGTACCAGTGGACCAAAGTATCAGATTTGCCTGTAGGGAAGCACAATCCATTGGGGAGATCATGGGTACATATCAAGCAAGGACAAGTGAGAAGAGGAGGTCGTTATTAAAGAATAAAAATGAAAGAGGTCCTAGAGTAGATCCTTGTTGCACACTAGAGGAGGGAGAAAAAGTACTAGAAGTGCAACCATCAAAGGAAAGCACTGCAGGATCGGAGGGAGAGGTAGGTGGTATGCCTGTAATAAGTGATGGAGGACTGTTAAGATGGGGGAGTTTGGACAATAGCATCACATGGTTAACAAAATCGCTGGATCTCCTGCCGAGAGTTGAGGCATTTGGCCACAAATTTGGTGAAATCCGGAAGATTGATAGAAGTGGATCGCCGCCTTAAGAAGCTACGCTGCTCCTTAGCTATACGGTGGTCGAAGTGAGTGGTCAACCAGTCATTGACGTACTTCTCGAGGATCTTGGAGGAGGATGTGAGGAGCGAAATAGGGTGCTAATTCTCAGCAAGAGTAAGGTCACAGACTTTGTGCGTGGGAAAAATAAGGGCTTCTTTCTACAGGCTGGAAAAATGACACGGTTGTCATTGAGGTACATCACCAAAGAGGGAATATGGAAAGGGATGGCAGAAGATTCGGAGGAAACTGCATTCAGGAAGAGGAGGGAGAGGAGTTATACACCGAGGAAAAGTAACTGCAAAGTAAATCACAGTATAGCTGAGGAGTGGTTGCAGTGGAGCCAGAGAATTCGATGAAAGTGGGAGGGGACTGGGAGGCAGTGGGGGCGTTACGGATGTGAGACCAGAAAGGCTTCAAGTTACCACGCGGCAATTCAACCTCAACACTGTCCAGATAATCATTCCAAGACTTAACTATCAGCGACTTAACTGAAGATCGCAGGGTGCTAAAATGGTCAAAGTCTGAACCGAGTTCATTGACGTCAGAGTTAAGTTCAAACCCTCAAAGTTGCTCTTACGAAAGTTGAGCTTAGAGGGCTTGCACATAGTATGGGAGTTGGGGCGTCCCAGTTGCACCTCGAACCCAAGAGCAGAATGATGGGCATCAGGAGCAGCACAGGAGAGAGCAAGAGAACATTGAGAAAGGAGCCGTCCCGGCATGTTGAAGAGAACTAGATTGTTAGTGAGATTTAGATGATTTGTGGTGCGGTTGAACTGAAGAGCAGCACAGGTGTTCATGAAAGTAAATAAATGGAGATGAAATGATGATGAGAGAAAGAGGGGAAAGTTACTATAAGGACTTCTGAAAGGCTGTCGAAGAATCAATCGTTCAGATAGGAGGGACTGAGGCAAGGTAAGTGTATACAACATATATTGAAAGAATTGGTGTTGGTAGGGAAAACACGGAAGGTGATACAATCTTAAGGGGTAGAAGATGAAGAAAAGATGGAATCGACTCACAGGGGTGACTTAACCGCCGACTTACCCCAAGCCGCGACCAGCCGACTTACCCCAAGCTACGCGATCTCTGTCGTAGCGAAAGACAGAGAATCCCTTGAGGAGCTCAGAGCTTAAAATCCTATCATCCAACGACATTTCAGCGGTACAGATGAGAAATTGTTGGAAAGTCAGGGCAAGAAGATTGAAAGACGACAGCTTGGTACGTAGGCCTCTCACATTTCGATAATGAAGACTTAAGCTACTTGGCAAGTTCTTTATGCTGGGGCAGTCGGGTGACACGGAAATTCGTTCGTAATTTATCAAAAGGGGGGTTGGGGACGGCATCGAAGCCATGTGGATACGTCACTTTGAAAGATGCAATAACGCAGTCGGAGAAGCCATCCTTCATCAGTTTCACACAAGAAAGAGGCGACATAGACAAACCGGCTTTACTTACCTCTGATGAAATTAAGAACTTCATCAGAAGAAGTAGAATAGGCAAGTCTGTTAACCAAAAGTTGCTTAGGTGGTGAAGCGACTTGCAGGAGAGGGCCACCCGAGTGCGTAGGGGAGGAGCTCCGAATGAAGGCGGCTAGTGTCTGGTGCATTGTGACCAAAGGCATTGATAATCGAGTTGAGAAATAGCGCACTAAAGGCGGGTTAGCTGCTACTGGAAGAGCTATGGAGCTCTCAAGTTCTCCCAATTTTTGCGAGCATGCTAGCCGAACTACTTGCTAGATCATCACAACTGTTTGCTGGATCGCTGCTAAGGCCACTGGGTGCTGATGCAGAAGCTGGATCGCATCAGAAAGTGGGTGGATACATTCGAAGCAGCTGCTTGTTCTCTTAAGGGTGAAACCAAATAAGAAGATTATTTCTTGTCCTGTATATTTTATCCGGGTAGAAGCAAACAATTATCGGGTGCAGGCACAGGGTCTACTACCCCGGAAGTGGTCGCTTTATGTCCTTACAAAACCTGGTATCTTTATGTAAATAATATATTTATAAATACTTGGCGCTAGTCCTTTGAACGTGTGCATTTGTATTTGTTGTAACTGAATTTTGTTCTTAATCAAGAGTGACAAATGTATTGGTATCCCAAAGGAGACTCTTCAAACAGTTTTTTTTTTCAAGTGTGTTTTTCTTGGAATGACGTTTTTCACGTTTGCAGGAACTCTAGCTGAAAAGTAATATATCCATCACTTTGAAACTTTGAGGTATGATTCTGTACAAAATTTTCAAGAATATAAACCAACATCTGGGATGGAATCCTATTCTTAAGAGTGCCTGTTTTGCATAATTAGTGAAAAAAAAACTGGTGGAAATCGAAATACGTTTTTGAACACCTGCAAAATGGTTTTGATTATTTTCAGTTGTATTCAAGTTCATATTCTCAGAAAATAAGTTTGTGATGTAAAATTAAGTAAATTAAAAGGTTTTTATTTTCAGATAGAAGTTGGAGCCGCTATACGCCTACAGTTCGAGAATTCCAATTACGACCTTCAGCGGAATATTGTTGCGTAACTCTTTTATTTTTAGCTTAATCATCACCATCATCAACGGCGCAACAACCGGTATCCGGTCTAGGCCTGCCTTAATAAGGATATCCCGGTTTTGCGCTGAGGTCCTCCATTTCGATATCCCTAAAAGTTGTCTGACGTCCTGGCCTACACCATCGCTCATGTAGGGGGCCAAAAATTCTTCGGAGGATTCTTCTCTCGAACGCGGCCAAGAGTTCGCAATTTTTCTTGCTAAGAACCCAAGTTTCCGAGGAATACATGAGGACTGGCAAGATTATTGTCTTGTACAGTAAGAGATTTGACCCTATCGTGAGACGTTTCGAGTGGAACAGTTTTTGTAAGCTGAAATAGGCTCTGTTGGCTGACAACAATCGTGCGCGGATTTCATCATCGCAGCTGTTATCGGTTGTGATTTTCGACCCTAGATAGGAGAAATTATCAAAGGTCTCGAAGTTGTATTCTCCTATCCTTATTCTTGTTCGTGTTTGTGTTTGACCAGTGCGGTTTGATGTTGTTGGTTGATTCGTCTTCGGTGCTGACGTTGCCACCATATATTTTGTCTTGTCTTCATTAGGTGCAGCCCAAGATCTCGTGCCAATTACCGCCTGCCCGATCTGGATGAAGGCAGTTTGTACGTCTCGGGTGGTTCTCCCCATGATGTCGATATCGTCAGCATAGGCCAGTAGTTGGGTGGACTTAAAGAGGATCGTACCTCTTGCATTTACATCAACATCACGGATCACTTTCTCGAGAGCCCAGTTAAAGAGGACGCATGATAGCGCATCCCCTTGTCATAGACCGTTGTTGATGTCGAATGGTCTTGAGAGTGATCCTGCTGCTTTTATCTGGCCTCGCACACTGCTCAGGGTCAACCTAGTCAGTCTTATTAGTTTCGACGGGATACTGAATTCTCTCTTGGATGTGTACAGTTTTACCCTGGCTATGCTATCATAGGCGGCTTTAAAGTCCATATTCAGTAATATGACAGTTTTTCAATCGCTTGCCGCAGAGAGAAAATCTGATCTGTTGCTGATTTGCCTGGAGTGAAGCCTCTTTGGTATGGGCCAATGATGTTCTGGGCGTATGGGGCTATCCGGCCTAGCAAGATAGAGGAGAATATCTTATAGATGGTACTCAGTAACGTGATACCTCTATAATTGCTGCACTGTGTGATATCTCCCTTTTTATATATGAGACAGATAATGCCTCGTTGCCAATCGTCAGGCATTGATACGCTGTCCCATACCTTGAGCACAAGTTGATGAACCACTTGGTGTAACTGGTCGCCACCATATTTAGCCAATTCGGCTGTAATTCCATCGGCTCCTGGCGACTTATGATTTTTAAGCCGATGAATTGCACGGACTGTTTCTCCTAAACTTGGTGGTGGTAGTATTTGTCCGTCGTCTTCAGTTGGCGGGACCTCCAACTCGCCGATATTCTGGTTGTTCAGTAGCTCATCGAAGTACTCAACCCATCATTCCAATATGCCCATTCTGTCGGAAATCAGATTTGCTCTTTGTCTCGGCAGGATGAGCCTCGAGGTGTATAAGGCTTCATCCTGCTGACTTGTCAGTAAAACTTGCGTGCATGGTGCGGTTGCTTCCTGTACTTTTCTAGTTCACAGACTTGTTGGTTCTCCCAGGCTTCCATTTTCCGTCTGTCAAGTCGCTTCTCCGCTCGAGGGAGTTTGTGATAAGTCTCTACACGTGCCCGCGTTCTTTGAGAATGCAACATTACTCGGTATGCGGTATTCTTCCCTTCTGTTGCTAGCTTACATTCATCGTCAAACCGGCCGTTCCGACTCGTTTTGCGGCTGGGGCCAAGTCTGTTTGTGGCCGTATCCACGATAGAGTTCTTCAGGTGGTTATAAAGATCATTTGTAGATGCTTCATCTCCAGGTCCTCTGTTGACTGCGATTATTAGGGCATCCATTTCTCTCTTATGGGTGCCGCGGAGGGCTGTGTTGTGGATGGCTTCAGTGTTAACTCTCACCTGATTGTCAGAGGGGATTCTAGGTGGTATTGTTATTCGAGCTCAGAGCACCATGCCAACGAGATAGTGACCCGAGTCTATATTGGCCCCCCTATATGTTCTGACATTCATCAAGGCTGAGAAGTGGCGGCGTTCGATCAACACGTGGTCAATTTGGTTGAAAGTGGTCCCGTCTGGAGAGGCCCACGTATGTTTGTGGACCGCTTTCCGCGCAAACCAGGTACTTCCAACAACCATTTCGTGTGATCCTGCTAATTGAATAATCCGCAGTCCGCTGTCATTTGCATTTTCATGTAAGCTATGGCAGCCAACGTATCGCCTGAATACGGACTCCTTCCCTACTTGGCTGTTAAAATCCCCAAGTATGATTTTGATATCATATCTGGGACAGGCTTTGAGGGTTCATTCTACTGCCTCGTAGAAGGTATCCTTCTTCGACTCTGCAGTCTCCTCTGTAGGGGCGTGAATGTTATATTTCTAAACTTGCCTCGCCGCGCAGAGTGCATAGCCGTTCGCTTATGTTTTCAAAGCCGATAACAGCAGGTTTCATTTTTTGGCTGACTAAGAAACCTACTTCGAGCACATGGTTTACTGGATGGCCACTATAATATATGCTGTCCAACGCATCTGCTGTAATGCTGTTACATCAGCCCTACATTGGGACAGGGTATCGGCTAGCTGCTTATCAGCTTCATCTCTGTACAGGGAGCGCACGTTCCATGAGAAAATGCGCAAATCGTTATTCCGTTGTCGTTGCCGGGTTCGTCGTTGTAAAATCCGTCCAGTCCGAGGTTCCTGTTGTGGCTTCGTAACAAGTTGTTTTCCGTGTAGGGTTGTCAGCCCTACCCAACCCGCGACCTGGAGGAGCAGTTGGTATAATTTGTCCCGTTTTTAGGCGCGGGAGACTCGCTTTCATCCTTCTCCGTCTGCAACTTTTCGTTGAGAAAGAGCTGCCAGCGGTCGCCCCGTGGAGGTGGAGATAGGGTTTGGTAGTAGAGCTGTTGGTGTTGGTTCGGCAGGGATTTCCCAGGTTTTATGCTCCATCGTGGGTACCAATCCACGTTTCGCCCTGGGACCTATACTATCCTTTGACCACCAGCTTAAACTTGTCAGAAAAATTCTCAGAGGTGTTTCGGAATGTGACTAACATAATGTCCAAATTGTCCAAATGTGGAGCAGCCAAAATTCAAGACACCCAGCGTATTGTAAGGGTTTGGCAGCCTTAACATCTTATCACGCGACGCTTACAATATGAAGAAAACCTGGACGCAAAAACATGTGGTCTTTCGTCAATTCGATCAAATTTACGTGCAGTTATTCGATGTAGATATGCACCTGTAACAATTATACTTTTCTTTAATCCTGAATGACATCTAATCGACAAATGTAAGTATCCAGAGACATATTTTTGCCGCATTTGCATATCTTAAACATTGAGTAAGTCACATTCACATTCATCAAACAAAAAACATCCCCATAAAAGGGTTTTTTTCCCGGCATGACTTTTAAATTTATGGCCACTTTCATAGTACACATATTCGCATATAGTTCCAGGTGTTGTCTTTTCTAATATCCCCGTGAACTAAAAAACCACATCCTAAAAAGGGTGACACCTAAATTTATGTTTCGCACATATTTGTTTGCTTATTTCAGACCAAGTTTACAAACAAACAACCCGGCAAACACGGCTAGTGGGAGTAGCTGGGTACCAAATGTTACATTGCACGTACGGTTCGGTAGTCAGTTGGATAAATCGTGGTCAGATTTGGGGAAGTATTTACACCACATATGAGAACGAAATGTGCTTTAATCTTAATGAAATGGGTTTGTGGCTTCCATGAGCACATACAAATATGCATAGATGTGTGAAATTTGTATCGCTCCTTCCTTGGTTTGGAAAGAGTGTTAAGTGGCGGAATGGTGAATGACGACAGGCATGCTATGAACGTGTAATAATTTCTTTATTAATTTAATTTCAGTAAGAGATAATGAGCCTTTCAGCGAACATATTGTTTTAACAATGTGAATTTGAGAGGAGAGGAATAGCTTGAAGGGATATAGGAATCATTTGGTACCCCACATGACTATATTTGGTGCATGTATGGGGACCCTTCCCTTAAATTCGACGTAAAAGGATGTAACTCACTGCGTGCGTGAGCGTTCACAGTTCCCATCTTTCCATCAAATTTGGTGTGAGTCGCATCAAACGTCTCCGAGAAAAATGCATGGGACGGACGGACAGACAGACAGATGGACAGACAAACAGATGGACAGGTAGACAGACAGACAGCCAACTATTATTATTATTATCACCGATATTAGCAGCTAAGAGTTACAGTAGCCCTACAGAGAAGCGCTGCCCGGTCCTGATTGCAGCTCATTGCTACTGCGTCCGCTTGCGAACGGTCGCAACTCGGATCAAGGCTGAGTAAAGAGGGTAAATTTATTTAACTTTTTGAAGTGGAGTTTATGTAGCGCAATCCAAATAAAGTGTTCGAAGACTATAAATCTCAGAACAGAAGAGGATGAAGTAAACTAAGCATGGCAGAACGCGAAACACAACTCCAACATCGTAGGTAAATATGACCTCTGATGGGTGTTTCTCTATTGACAACTTCACTAAAAATCTGCCAATGGCTAATAACGAAGATCCATTCAAAAGAAGCACGAGGATAATCAGATTACCAAGAACCGGTAGAGGATCAAACCAGAAAAACAGCTCCACTTCCAGCGTAGCAAATGCCACAAAAGAACCAACAGAAGAAACTGACATCACGAAAAAATAAATAACCCGGCCAATGTGCAAAAACATAACCAACACCAGCGTGAACTCCACCAAAATGGATGAGTTCACTAGGCTGGGTTTACTAATCATAGAGCTGATGATCAGGTGCGGGTCATATAGACAAAGCCAGTGAGGAGCTCGGTAATGGTTGCCTACCACTGCCAAAGGAGACGACGGCAGATAGAGCGACGCAAATATCCCCAGCGTCGCTGTTCCCCAGAAAAGATCTGGCCAAAACCCGGCTTCGAAACATTGTTTCAAAGGCAAGACACGAAATACGAAAACGTGTCAGGGAAGCCGTTGACGATTCAACCATACACCAACAGGTACAAAAGAGAAAACAGGAAGGATGCTTCGGTAAAATATCGGACAATGCTGGAGTAAGAGGAGCCATTAGCCAAAGGGATTCGAGCCCAAGTTGGACTTTGATTAAATCAAAGAAAGAACGGGGTGAAGGAGGGAAAATGATTACTAAACGAACGATATTTTACGAAGGGTTAAGGCAGATCCTACTCTGAAGGAGCTTAGCGACAATGTAACACGAATTAGGCGAACACAAAAAGGAGGATAGCTGTTCGGACTATTGCAGGAAAAGAAGGATCACGTTGTCCTGCAAAGGAATATGGAAGCTCCACCCGGCGAGCAAGCGAACGTCCGGCTACGATAGAGTGTAAAAGCTTGACGGGGTTACTACCAAAGAAGAAATTTGCGCAGTGCTCAAACAACAAATGAAGCTGGAGGACGTATAGAAAACGGACATCAAAAGCTTAATGAGGGCGTACGGTGGAACGCAGATACCGACCCTAGCTATGTCTATGACCTCAACTATAAAAGAACCGTCTGCGGGTAAAATCCACATCGGTTGGGTCGTGTGCAGGTTACGCGAGCGAATTCCACTATAAAAGTGTTTTAAATGCTTTGGATTTGAACATGTGGCAAAGAATTGCGCTAGCACCACTGACAGAACTAAACTGTGAAGATATGGAGAGCAAAATCAGTTGGCGAAGGACTGCAAGAAAAACCCACACTGTCTTCTATGCAGGGAAGCCAAAGATCGCGATTGCTATTACATAACGAGTAGTATCAGGTATCCAGCCTACAGGATCGCTTTAAGTACCCTACGTAAATGAGAATCATCCAGCTGTCAAACCGCGCAGGACCTGCTAGCACAGAAAGTATATGAAGAGCGAATGGACGTTGCTATTGTCTGTGAGCAACACAAAAGCTTCCATCGCGGCATTTGGAAAACAAACGTAAGTGGAAAGGCTACGGTGTGGGCTTGTGGCAATCGAGCCTTACAGCAAGCAATGAAGCATCGCGAATACGATTTTGTAAGGGTTAAAATCGATGACCTCTACATATACAACTGTTATGCCGCCGCAAGTATGACAATACCAGAGTATTGCAACATGCTAGATAGACTGGCGAGAGACGGCAAAGATCGCAACCCCAAAATTATTGCTGGCGACATTAACGCTTGGGCAATGGAGTGGGGAAGCCAGAAAACAAATGAAAAGGAAAGAATCCTAACCGCGGTTTTCTTCTGCCTAAACGTCACCCTGGCTAACATCGAAAGCGTAAACACTTTTAGGCATGGAGAGCTAGGCTCCGTTGCAGATCTTACTTTCGTAAGTGATTCGCTGGTCAAGCATCTACACTGGCATGTTAGCGAAGAATATAAGCATAGCGACCACCAGGCGATATATATTACCATTGATAAGGAACCCAAAATAATAAATCCTCACCTAAAGAAACCAGAAACAGGTTGATCATCAAGAGCACTTGATGAGGATATATTTATGGAGGTATTGCAGTGGAACACCGAGTTTACTGGAATGGCCATAGAAAAAGCATCGCAGCTATCCCAACAGATATAACGAGCATGTAACGCTTCCATGCTAAAATGTGCACTCTCTCGGAACGCTAACTACTCATGGAATGCTGCAATAGCGAAGTGCCATACGGAATGCTTGAAGGCCAGAAGTCGACGCCCAAGAAACACGCCAGAGCATGAACAAAGGTACCTCGAATATAAACAGGCACGCAAAAAGTCAATTGTTTCCGAGTAAATCCGGTGTGACAGAGTGATACATAGACAGACAGAGACGGACAAACAGATATTTAATCGATTTCAATAAACACAAAACTTTAAAAAGAAGCTGAAGAGAACCAACAGGTCAGTGAACTTGAAAATGGCGTAGTCAGCCAGAAAGGAAAGTACGGCAGTTCCCACTTCAGATAAACTGAAAATCCGACTACGGTCGAATGTAATACAGCCCAAATCTAGGGTGATGTTGAAGTACTTTGGGAATGAGGATATGGACGTGGCAGCAGCAGCAGGTATGGTAACGTCTAGAGAAATCAAGTATAAGAAAGCGGAATCTTCGGCGGAAGATGGGGCCTGAAAAGAAGCTCAGATCTAACAATCAAGGCTTTCACGATGGACTCTTCAATTTCAGGTGCCTTGATGAGGCTGCGTTAAAGTAGCTCCAGCAGGTAATCCCGGTTTTGAGTTCTGGCAAGTTCAGTATTGTGAAAACTGAACTGGGTAAGACAAAACATTTCGGTGCAAGAGCTATGGGTTCGATTAAATAGAATCTGTAGCAATAGATCAGTTAAAGGGGCTATGATTTTTTACGGTGAAAGATCCATGTCAAGACGGCTTAGTTCTATTTCCAGGATCCAGTTACGGTCATCTTACAATAAAAGATTAATATGGAGAGGAAAGGCATCATAGTTGCCTGTGCTTGTTTACCTTATACCACCACCTTCTTTGTGAATTCTAAGGACGCAAGAACTAAGGGATCTGGTCGCGTATGAATCATAGAATCAAGTGGTCTGGAACTCCTAATAGGTTGTGATGGAACGCTATATATATTTGCCGTAGAAATAACAAATGTGATCTCAGAGGAAAGAAGCTATTTGATATTTTAAAGGAAAGTAATTCACCTTACAATCTGTACATCAAAGGTATTAGAGTTGATTGCAGGCTGGCGGGTGCTTTACAGAGTCTCACTGGCAAATCACCGATACCTAGAATTCAGTCTGACTGTTATAGTTGAACAATCTGTAATGCAAAACGGGAACTTCAGGGGGAGGGTTGGCTTGGACAAAGTGTAATGAACTTCTTGGCAATAAAGTGAAGCATCCTAGGCGACTGAGGACTCCTTTAGCGCTAGAAGATGAATTTGAAAATCTGAATCATACAGTTTGAGAGCGCTATGAAAAGGCTTGTCCCATTTTCCGGGGCAGAAGCGGCAAAACGGTTCCTTGGTGGAACCGCGAATTGGAAAAACTCAGGAAATCAAGCCGCCGACTTCTGAAAGTGCCTGTGAAAGCAATGAAAGTGAGTTGGAAGAATATAGCTTTCGAAACCGTTAACAACTTCTTCTATCTAGGGTCAAAAATCTCAACCCCAATTCCCAAAAAATCCCAGCAGCTAGGATGACGAAATCTGTGCACGGTTATTACGATCCAACAAAGCCTATTTCAGACCAGACCAATGCCTATTGGACACATCGAAGAAACAGAAACAAATGTGGCACAACCCGGAAAAATGCCGACGGAGAAAATCATCCATCAAACCTCAAAATAGTCGACTGCAACACCAACAATTGCAAACCCATTAAATGATCCTTAATTAGAGTCATACTCATGATAATTTAAGAACTATTAGTAAGTATTCATGTAGGGAGTATATAGCTCCCCGAATATATGTATATGTACATAATAAAAAAAGACTTGTAGGGAAAGAAGAAGCTACTTGTTATCTTACAATGGTCAAAAATGAAATAGGTAAGGTTCAAACAAATCGTTTCCTCGCGTGTCTGTATGTATGGGATCACTATATTTAAAAATTCGTCGGAGATTGTTCCCAGAGTTCGCAGGTTTTTTGGCAAGAACCCAAGTCTCCGAGGAATGTATAAGGACTGGCAAGATCATAGTCTTGTACAGTAAGAGCTTTGACACTATGGTGAGACGTTTCGAGCGAAACAGCTGGATAAGCCTAAATAGGCTCTGTTGGCAGACAACAGCCGTGCCCGGATTTCATCATCATAGCTGTTATCGGTTGCGATTTTTGACCCTAGTTAGGAGAAATTTTCAACGGTCCCAAAGTAATATTCTCCTATCTTCTTCATTTTCATTTGACCAGTGCGATTTGATATTCGATGTTCGTTTTTTTTGGTTTTGGTTTTGGCGCCGACGTTGTCACCATGTACTTCGTCTTGCCTTCATTAATGTGCAGCCGATCTGGATGAAGGTAGACGGTACATCTCGGGTTGTACTTCCCATGATGTCAATATCATCAGCGTAGGCTAGTAGTTCGGTGGACTTGAAGAGGATGGTGCCTCTCGCATTTACATCGGCATCGAGAATCAATTTCTTTAGGGTCAGATTAAAGGGACGTATGATAGGGCACTCCTTTGTCTTAGACCGTTGTTGATTTCGAATGGTCTTGAGAGTGATCCTGCTACTTATATCTGCCCTCGCATATTGCTCAGGGTCAGCCGAATTCTCTCATGGCCGTGTACAGTTTTACATTCGCTTTGCTGTCTTAGGCGGCTTTAGAATCGATGAAAAGATGGTGAAACTTATTTTTACATTCCAGCAGTTTTTCCATTGGTTGCCGCACAGAGAAAATCTAATCTGTTGCTGATTTGTCTCGAGTGAAGCTTCTTGGGTATGGACCACTGATGTTCTGGGTGTATGGAACTATCCGGCTTAGCAAGATAACGGAGAATATCTTATAGATAGTACTCAGCAACGTGATACCTCTATAATTGCTGCACCCCATGATATCTCCTTTTTTATGTCTGAGACAGATAATGCTCCGTTGCCAATCGTCAGGCATTGGCTCTTGGTGACTTATGGTTTTTAAGCCGATTAATTGCACGGACGGTTTCTTCCATGCTTGGTGGTGGCAGCATTTGTCCGTCGTCTCAGTCGGAGGGACTTCGAGCTCTCCGATATTTCGGTTGTTGAGCGGTTCATCAAAATACTCAACCCATTGCTCCAATATGCCCATTCTGTCGCAAATCAGATTTCCCTCTTTGTCTCGGCAGGATGAGCATCGAGGTGTGTAAGACTTCATCCTGCTGACCTGTTGGTAAAACTTTCGCGCCTGGAGGGGTTGCTCCCTGTACTTTTCGATTTCACAGACTTGTTGGTTTTGCCAGGCTTCCTTTTTCCGTCTGTGAAATCGCTTCTCCGCTCGACCGAGTTCTTGGTCGGTCTTTCCGCGTGCTCGTGTTCTTTGAGAATGCAACATTACTTGGTACGTGGCATTCTTTCGCTCCGTTGCTAGCTTACATTCATTGTCAAACCAGCCCTTCCGACTTTCCTTGTGACTAGGGCCAAGTATATTTGTGGCCGTATCAGGCGTTTGTGAAGATCATTTGTTGATGTTTCATCTCCAGGACATCTGTTAGCTGCGATCATTGCGGCATCCATTTCCCCCTTATAGGTGTTTCGTAGGGCTGCATTGTGAATTGCTTCAGTATTCACTCTCACCTGATTGTCTGAGGCGATTGTAGGTGGTGTTGTAAGTCGAGCTCGGAGCACTATGCAAACGAGATAGTGGTCCGAGTCTATATTATATTATATATGCTCTTACATTCATCATGGCTGAGAGTTGGCGGCGTTCAACCAGCACGTGGTCAATTTGGTTGAAAGTGGTCCCGTCTAGGAAAGTCCACGTATGTTTGTGGACCGCATTCCGCGGAAACCAGATACTTCCAGCAACCATTTTGTGCGATACTGCTAACTGAATAATCCGCAGTCCTTTAGCATTGGTATCCCTATGTAAGCTATGGGAGCCGAAGTATCCTCTGTCTCTTCTGAACGTTTATGAGGCCTACATTTTCAAACGGTTCACTTTATTGTGGCATTTACGTATATCTCTACCTTTATATCGTACAACACATCCTATGTATTATGTCTTCCGGGCAATAAATTATTACTATCCCTTACGACTGTGCAAAACTCGGTATATCTAGAATCATTTTACCACGTCGTTTTCATAAATTTTCTTGCATATAATAATATACCATTATCAATTATTTGAGCAGGTAATTGATATGAAAAGGTCGCCTAATTCTATAAAGTACTAACACCAGACCTAGATACTATGTGCATGGATATATTTTTTTCAAATTTTTCGGTCGCGAAAGCGAATTAATTGACTTCTTTCGGACCGCCAGACCCCTCCACTTTGCACACAATGTCAAAACCGCTGCTTCGAAAAACACAAATGGAGATCTATGTTGAGTGGAAGAACACTTGCATCCTCTTTTGTATATATGGGGATTAAGTACAATGTGGAATAATGTAGTTCACCGTATGTGTAGGGGTTCGCAGTTGCAACTTTTATGCCGAATTTGGTGTTCCTAGGTGTAACCATTTCCGGGGAAAGTGCGTGTGGCAGACAGACGGACAGATAATCGATTTTAATAAGGTTTTGTTTCCATCGAAGCCTTATTATTAAAAAGCCTTAAGAACATTCGTTCCACGTCAACATTACTACGAAGTAACATATCGTTTGAATTTTTCCGTAGTTTATAGTAATCTCTCTCTTCTGAAGGTGATAGCGGCTCATAATTCCAGCACAGAATATGGACTGCCCAATCCAGACACCATTAAAATATAAAAGGATATTTCTTCTTCAGCACGAATTAACCACAATATTGAAAATATTTCCGTATTAAAACCGAATACAACATAATACTATATCACAATGTTTTTAACTGGATGGTTTTAATCTGGATTGGAGATGTCTACTATTTGCAAAACGACTCAGAGATGTCCAGTAAAATAGTAATCGCTTTATACATTTTGCATATTTGTAAGTAGATTTCACGGAATGCCAGCTCGGTAGTATCGCAGATTCTAAACTAATGCAATAACAACGACTGGGGCTTTGGCAAATACTATTACATTTCTCCGCATGAATTTCGTTTTCAAATGAGAGTGTTAAATTCGCATAGACGAATTTGCATACTGGACTAAACCGATTAAAACAAATTTGATTTAATAATAATTTATTTGTTCATGCTAAGTACTGTAAGCTTCGTGGAATCATAGCAAGTACGAAGCGTTGCTGTAGTTGCTAAACTGACTGTCCATCTATTTTTTTTCTATCCTAAAGAAAGTGTTCCAAAGTATATGGAGCTTATAAGAGATGCAAAACTCAAACGCTTCATGGAAAACAAATCTAAGAACCACCAGCGCCCTGAAAGACTAAATGCCTGACCCCACTCAATATTGACTGCTTCTAACCAGGAAAACGCCAGCGCAAATTGAACGAAATTTAAAACAGACGAAGGCGTAAGATGTAATCAACAACTAAAGACACCAGAATAATTCTCCGAATTTATCCAAATAATTATGATACATTACAGTTTTCTTAACAGTTTTCTTAACAGTATAACAAAACGAACCGCCGAACAGTGAAAGTTCGCTAATACACCATGCTCAGCATCAGCACCAGTAGCCACATCACCGCGACGTGAACCATTGCGCCATTTCCCTTGAACACAGACCTAACTTTCCAACAGTCGAGAGGTTTTCAAAATCATCATCCAACATACACCGTTTCAAAGCACTCTACGACCAGGTTAGGTTCATTTTATCGAAAATCTTCAGAAGATTCCCCCACCCTCCTCATTTCCCGGCATCCAGCCTATATACCATTTGGAAGGTCTAATTCTCCTCTATACAGGTGACCGCGAATTAAGCTTTCTCGAAATTTTCAACATTAACGAAGATACGAACGTTGAAAGTCTCTCAAAAAATCGCTCTACTTTCTGGCCATTTCTCCAGCACCTAGACACCTCAGCCTAAACATCATTTCAAAGGTCTAATTCTCCAGTATACAAGTGATCACGAATTAAACTCTTTTTCTGGAAATTCTCAATCTTAACGGACTAACTACAGTCCGCAAACAAGGATTATTAAAATATTAAAAGCTAAATTTTTGGTGCCGAGTTAAACTTTTTCTTGTGAATTTTGGTGTCTTCTCACCGCTCCTTCAATGAATAAAAAAAAAACTACTGAATGAATCGCAATTATCCTAGTTTGCGGACCGTAGAAATATGTTCTGAATAAGGCCTGACAATTTCAAAGAATTTCGTTGGATAGATTTTGGGCTATGGTGGTAGCCGATTTTCAACATGCGGTTTCGAGAAAAACTCATTTAAAAAGTAAAATGTGATTTTTAGTCATAAAACCTTAACTGGCTATTAATCTGCTATACCTAATCCATAAACCTTAGGTTCCTTGAAGAAATACATGTACAGCCTTGGCTTCAATTCTTGTCCTTTTAGTGAAGTCATTCGAATGTCATTCGGACCGATAAATACGCGCTTTATTACGGCGATCGACATAAATCGGCATGTGACTTATCACGCGTTCAACACTATAATTTCCAAATGACTTCGAATATCAAAAAGTCACTTTACCCATATATTCTACACTATATCTAGATACAATCGATGCCAAAAAAAATTCGATTCCGCGGATCCGACGCACGAGATGACCCGCTTCATCTACTTTTTGCCCGGCACTAGGGACCCAGCCCCTCCCCCCCGTTCCTGGCAAGGAGGTGCATCGTAAGCGCCTTACTAAAGTGCACAGGCGGGGAGCTTTGCGAGTGGCGTCTGCTTATCGCACCTCCGAACGTCTCCGAACCGGCCGTCATGACGATGGACGGAGTAATCTGGGCTGTTCTCCTTCCCAAGGAGCGCAAAGCTATCTACCGCCGTAGGGGCGAAAGCTTAAGAGAGGTGGTTGCCTTTGAAGAACGTCACTGCACCCTTAGCAAGTGGCAACCCTCTTGGCAAAATAAGCCAAGGGGCAGATGACCCGAACCCACGGTAATATTGATAACTTCCCCATTCAACTTCTAAGCATGGAGGTTTTGAGTTTTACCTATACAAGATTGGGAAGACGCGATCTCCTAATTGCGTGTTCTGCAAAGCAGGGACGGACGACGCTGAGCATATTTTTTATCTAGCGAAAGGTGGAACGCCTTTCGTCAGCAACTTTATTCAAACACACAGCAGCCCTCTCTAGACAATATTGTAACAAAGATGATGAAGAGCGCTGGCAGCTGGAGTCATGTTCCGCAATATATTTAGCCTCTCGTTACTGCGAACAGTTTTAACCGACCGGGGGTGGGAATGGACGGCAAGGGATACCCTCACCTAACAACTATACTCCTACCATATACCATTGCAGGTCTGAATCTCCTCTATGCAAGCGATCACGAGTTAAGCCCGTTTTCTCGAAGTTCTCAATATTAACGAAGATATAAGCATTTAAAGTTTTTCACAAGATTCCTTCCCTATAAGGCCGTTTTCCGAGCACCCACACCCCCCAGCCTGTACACTATTTGAGTCTAAATCTCCTGACAAGTGATCACGAAAGTCCTGGGGGTTTAACGTGAGTACCTGCCGTGAAGGCTTAATCCCACGGTCCTCTTCGGACGCGGATTGATTTTGTGACCACAATCAGAGCCCCGCCATGCAAGCACAGCGGTCCTGGTTTATACTGAGTGCAGGCTCAGCATTCATACCAGTGGATGCAAGGCCTATCTAACACCTCTGCCGCAACTAACGGGTACGGCGCCTGAGTTGTACAGCGCAACTCCATGCTTGAGCTCCGAAGAGCTCTGCCCGCGATGTAGGCATAACCGCAACCACCATGAAACTCCCACTAGGGGGCCAACCACAAATAACCGGGCCAAGACCACATCCTCTAGGAATTCTCCTGGAGCATATGCTCTCAGAGGGCCATCCCGGTTGCCATGGTACCAGATAACCTCCGGTGAGGCTTCGTGGCAGAGCCACTTCAGATGAGTTCCTTGCAGACTCGGGTCTGATCACCCTCCTCGAGTACGTGGGGACGAAACTCCCCATGACAAGTGATCACGAATTAAGCTCCTTTTCTCGAAATTCTCAATATTAGCGGAGATATAAGCATTTAAAGTTTTTCCCAAGATTCCTCCAAAAATCAGCAATTTTCCTGGCACTAGACCCCCCAACCTATATACCATTTTGAAGCTCAGACCCTCCCCCAATAGTAGTGATCATGAATTAAGCTCCTTTTTGCGAAATTCTCAATATTAACGGACATACGAGCGTTTAAAATTTTCACAAGATTCCTTCATTTTAAGCCCATTTTCTGAGCACCCACACCCTCCAACCTATACACTACTTTGCTGGTCTAAATTTGCTCTATACAGGTGAGCGCGAGTTTAGCTCCTTTTCTCGAAATTCTCAGTATTCACAGAGATACGACCGTCTAAAGTTTTTCACAAGATTCCTCCACTTTTCGGGCATTTTCTCGGCATTTAGACTCTAACCTATATGACATTTCGCATTTCTAATTCTCCTCTATAGTATCGGTCACGACATAAGTTTATAAGAAATGGCCTGTAATAGAAAGAGACAATGTACCTGACAGGCAGGTTAGCAAATGCGGCCAATATTAACAATCATCCCGTCATTCCGAATGTGTTGGAATTTTTCTGTGGGGGTGACCCTACCGGGTGAATACTGGACTTTGAAGGCAAAGCAAATGGCAAAGGGAAGCCCCAACGAAGATCTAATTGATAAGAAAAGAGCCATCCTTTAAAATTGTTCTAAACCAACCAATTTGGGCATCAGGCTCAATTTTGCTGGTCCAATAAGGATCAAATGTTGAGACGGTCGTAGAGTGAAGACTTTCAAACCACTTCCTTCATTTCCTCCTTGGCAGAGGTTTGACACCTGAAGCTAGTCAGCAGCAGTAAGCAGCATACGTAGCAGCAATAAAGCGATCCTTATCCAAAAGAGGAATATGTATAATATATTCCGTTTCATCCGTTTCTTGACTAATCTATTCCTTAGAAGCAGGAAGGGACAGTTTGAACTTTTTTACGAAAGAAACCATCATTCTGTTCAGTTAGTGTATTTGTGGTTTACTCAAAATATTAGTATCATCATTGGCTGCGTTGCCAGTTTAGCGAAACTAAAGCCTATTCTTTTCATTCTGTACATCAAAGAAAAATCTCCGCTCCATCTGGAAGAAAGAGATTTAATTATGCTCTGTATTGTCACGAACTGCCTGATTAAGTCTTACAAAATCCAGCTGAAAATTCTAGAAACCAGACGAATTGCTTGTTTAATTAGAAGCCAGTGTTTTCCAAATCTTTGATACTTTTTCCATTTAATTACTTAGTGAAGCCAACGTCATCCACTAATTTACTGCAAATGTCCTTAATTAGATATGCCTTCGCTTAGAGTGATGGGGCGACTTTTCCTCCCTTCCTCCTTCATAAAAGCGAGTAATCGGAACGAAAGCTGTAATAAACGATCCCATTGCGTGCAATATTTCTCGCTTCAAACCTAAGTCTTCGACGAATACATGGGGCTGGCAAAATTATTGTTTTGTTCAGTAAGAGCATTGATTCTATAATGAGATGTTTCGAGCGAAATAATTTTTGTAATTTGAAGTAAGCTCTGTCTCTCTCTCTCTCTGGTAGCGGTAGCTGTTATCTCTGGACTGGTAATCTGCAAATTTCGGAAGTTATCATGCAAACGGCTACCATACTTTAAAGGAGGAGGACCTTTTATTTTCGGCAATGGTTTTTGCTTAGATTTTTTCCAGTTCCAGTAAGAATTCCAGACTTCACATGACTTGACTCAGGGGAGCACTCTTCGCCGTCTTGCAGCGCTATGCTATTGCACTGAGGTAAACCTACTACAAATAAGGCTGAATCGTCAACCAAATATCGGCTTAACAATGACCGTATCTGGCAGGCGCACCTTATGTCTTAAGAACCGGCTTTGAACACTCGAAGACTACTGATGGACAAAAAGAAAGCATTTCAATGCAGTCCGCTACCATTGTAATGACAATGCGACTTTCAAATCCTCATCATTGGTACATTGAATCTGCGCGAAGGTCAGCCTCATTTCCGGCGAGGGGCATTTAATCAAATCAGTGGTAGACTCAGGACCGCGCTTCCCCAAATAAATGGAAGCCATCGCCGTAAAGCGGAACTGAGACGATGGACTTGACGGTCTAGTAGAAGTTCGTTTCGATGTGGAGACATTTTGACGCTTCCGCGGAAATATACTTCGCAATTATTTGTTTTGCAAGCAATCAACATTCGTGGTTTGTGTTCTACCATCGTTAAAGCTCGGTCTAAGAATTTTCTAGAGAACTGTTACTTGCAACCAAGTAGGGTGGTTTCCATTGTCGTTCCTTCTACACTGATCACAATTTTTTGAAAAGGGTTTCGGCATCGTGAACAGAGAGTGTATTTTGTTTAGGTAATGAAGGGAGTCTCGAGTAGTACTTGATGGTGAGCCGGACCAGTTGGGAAGCTACTTACTTGCATGCCTGTGGCCCACACACCACTCAGTCTTTGACAAGTAGTCAAGTTGCCAAATTATCTCACTTGTTGCCTCGTTCAAGACAAAGGCAACTTATCAGCCGACATCATGGGTAGTGAGTGTATGCCAAGTGCTCTACGCAGGAAAGGAATCCCTGAAAAACCCATAGCTGCTATATCGGCAGCATATGATCGCGCAAAGTGTCATTTGCTGCATTGAGATGAAATGTTGGAAAAAATTTCTAGTTCCGATTGATTTTATGCTGCATGTCTTATTTCTAGCCTGAATTTTTTTAACCATGTTAGAGCTTCGCTATCTTGAAAACAAGTATCTACTGCGGAGTTTATCTTTTCACTTTATTTACTTAAAAACTTTCTTCGAGAATAATCGAACGATGCTTATCAATTCAAGGGCACTAAATATTTGATTTTCTCCATGCCTTCACCCCAGTTAAATAATTTTGAATCAAATTACTAAATTAATTGTAACAACTTTCTTACGAATCTTCAGAAATGCTTCTCCATCTTCCCGTGAAAGTATGCAAAATAAGAAAACGTTTGGGTAACTTTCAGAATAAATATCTATGTTGTATTTTTTCCTTCATTAAATGCTTGATGGGTTCAAGATATACTGTAAACGTGACTGAAATCGATAGTCCGGAGGCGATTTTAATCGACAAATAAAATAATGCTTTTTAAAATATGGTTTGAATTAAGAAAAAATAATATATTTTCTGATCATTAATCAAAAGCGTATACTTAGCCAGAAGCAAAACTTGTCAAAACGTGCTTTCAGTTGAACTGATGCCTCAATTAGTTTGACTTCGACCTCCTCAGCGATTACTTACCTAGCCGTGGTGAGGGAGGAGTCCTCCAGGAAACCCGAAGTGACACCTAGAGTTTAGCGGTAATAAAACCCCCCAGTCAAGGTATGACTACCATACCGAGGGCTGAATGGGTAGGGATTAAGATGTGGCCGTGAACGTAAAATCTGTGTACCAGGCAACCCGCAGTTTCGGCGGAAAGGCGGTCTTCCGAGATCGACTTACTTTCCCGGTAAAACTAAGGTCATGGCTATGAAAAAATTAAAAACCCAAAACACAAAACAAAATCACAAATAAACTTCAATTATAATTACCCAACCCTGAGCGAAGGGGCAACCATGAGCTCATCGAAGGAAAACCTGAGTTTCGACTAAGATTCGTCACTAATTCAAGTGGGAACCAATCCAATTACGATGCAGTCTTTGAAAGAAGAGCAGAAGCAGTCCCCTTCTTTCAGCACTCCTGACGCCGGGCACCAATTAGCGCCACCTGCTGAGGTTAAAGTGTTGCCAACGGGTAAGCATTTGCCTTCGGACAGCAAGCAGGGTCCGAGCAAATTACCTTCGGGCAAACCGCCTCCGGGAAAAGCACGATTCCACAGAAGGGTTCTGGCTCGTGGAAAAGCGTCCCTGCTTCCTTCTTGGCTAGTTCGTCCGCTGCCTCGTTGCCTCTCCACCCAGCATGGCCTGGAACCCAGAGTATCCAGACCTTCCTGGTCGAACCGAGTGAATTCAGTCTCTCAAGGCATTCCCATACCAGTTTAGAGTTCACCTGGTTGGACCTAAGTGCTTTGATCGCTGCTTGGCTATCGGTGAGAATAGCAATTTTCTGCCCCCTGCAATTCTTTTGGAAATTAAAGAAGGCACATCTGTCTATGGCGTATATTTCCGCCTAGAATATGCTAGTGTAACTGCGCATTAGCTCGAAATACATTTTTCTTGGACCAATGACACCAGCACCCGCTCCTTCTGTTGTGAGGAATCCGTCAGTGTACTAAGTAATCAGTTGCTGGTTTAAGCCGTGTGTCGCAGCCACGCTCTGCCAGTTTGCCTTGTTACTCCAAGATGTTCCAAACTTCTTATCAAAGTTGTAATCGTTGTCATGTTACCCCTTGGTATCAGTAATTCGGGATACCGCCTAGAAAGAATATCAATCTTCCTTCGGTTTAGGCAACTCCCCGCCTCACTGATACTCCCGGCCATCCTGAATATTGGCCTCCTTGCCTGCAACTGTATGTGCAGATTGAGAGGGGTTAATACCAGGAGGACCTGCAGGGATGCCGTTAGGCATGTCCTCATTGCCTCACTGATATACATGCAAGCCAATCTTTGCAGCGTGTGTAATTTCCTGGCTTGTGTGCTGAGTTCGTTTCTTTCTCCCCAGATTACCGTTCCATAGGTAATCATTGGCCTTTCTAACATATTGCAGTATATATCCAAAGTAGTATTTGCGGACTGCAACCCCATTGTTTTCCTGCTATGGATGTACAAGTCATCATGGCCCGCGTGGCTTTCCGACAAGTGTTTCCGACATGTGTCTTCCAGAGTAATTTTTGGTCTAGCGCAATTCTCAAATATTTATCGTTTCAACTCCGTGTCATGTTACCTCTCAGGTGATCAAGCTTACGTCCGCTAGTGAATGGTACTATGGTGGCTTTGGCTGGATTAAACCACAGTCCGACCTTCCTGTACCAGGCACTATTAACACTTAGTCCAGTTCGGATTCTATCACATGGGGTATCTTCATATTTGTCCCTACAGATTGAAACAATGTCATCCGCGTAACCCTGGACTTGTCCAGGAGTTCGTCCACCGCCATACTCCACATAAGTGCCGATAGTACCCCGCCCTGTGGACAACCTTGAGTAGTGTTCATGACAATAGAATTTGTACTGTCGGTACTTCAATTTGACTGGTTTCTAGCATTTTGCCCATCCAGAATACCAGGGTGTTTCCCATTCCCTTGCCGTTCAGGGCATCCTGTATCTCTGTGTGCGATGTGTTGTCGAATGCTCCTTCGATATCCGAAAAGGCACACAGTGCTATTTATTTTGTCTCTATGGCATCCCGTAATACATCTGTCAGCTGATACAGATCAGTTTCAGTTGACCGTCCTGCCCGGTAAGCGTGTTGACAGCGATGTAGCCGATTACGCGTTAGAACATTAGTTCTATATAGTTGCCTATGACCTTCTCTACCATTTTCAGTACGAACGATGTTAGGCAAACTGATCTGAAAGATTTAGGGTAAAAAGTACCCTCTTTACCCTTGGTATGAATCCCAGTGCTGTGCTCCCTCTTAAAAACCTCAGAAGAGACTCTAAGATTATTCCTAGGCCTCTCTGGGTTAGCGTTGGGAAAATGCCATCTACTCCGGGTAACTTCAGTGGTTTGAAACTTCCCACTGCCCACTTTAGCTTAGCTTCTGAGCATACCTCTTTTGCTAGTTTCCAGTTCTCCTCTCTTCTCTTTTTATTCATTGTTGAGGTGTCAGGCAGAATATTGTCGCCTGCCACGGTGGAATAGGACCCCGGGAAATGAGTTCTGAGAAGCAGGTGTACCCTTTCCTCCTCATTCTCGGTAAATGTCCCACCTGCCTTCTTCAAACAGACAGAGGATATTGCCCCGTCTTTGACTGAAGCTTTGTAAAGCCTGGTTGCTTCTGTGATCTATTCGATTCCTTCGCAGAATTCCCAGAAGCTGTTCCGCCGAGGAGAAGTGGTAACCCCCTTTTCTCACAATACTTCACCAGTTTTGCGACTTGTTCCGATGAAACCCGGATTTCGTGTCCTGGGAAGTATCCCGATGCCACGATTGCCTCTCCAGCGCTCCTCCCGGCTTCCAATGAGACTAGGATAGCCACAAGGTCCCCGGTCGGGAACTCTGAAAGACATATGTATTTTAAATTATGCTTAAGAATTATGCACCCTCTTGGTTTTTCTCAAGAGGAATCCCAAATTGCATGCTTGCTTCCTCTTTGCAGACCGCGAATCGACCCTCGGCACACCCAGGGCTCCTGAAGCAGCACTATTCCAATGTTCTCCTTGGAACTTGCCCTTGAAATTACCGCAGATGCAGCTTTCGCATGGTGCAGGTTTATCTCAGCTATCTTAGTGCTGGCCATTGGCTCCGTTATTGTTTGGAGCTCTTCTCCACTGTCAGAGTATCGCCCTCCTCCTCCGAGATGGCACGTTCCTGCTCGTCGCTGTCCACCCTGAGCAATAGGAGTCCCAGGTCTAGATTGCCCAGTTTCTGCTCTTCACTAGGCAGCAGATCTACTTCCCTGGTTGCTCTAGTCCTTTCCGCCTCTATGGCCTCTTCGGCCATATGCTTTTCACCCGGTGTCTTCTCTGAGGTGTCTTTCCTGGGCACATGCACCGTTATGTTGCCTAATCGTTGATAGTTGATATGGCAACTCCGTGGTTTGATTGCCTCCAGGGATCGGCCATTTAATCCGATCGTGAGGAGTTTGCCCTTTCCCTCCACCTTGTTTCTGAAGACTCTCCATGGTCCCGTATGGAGATCCTCATTCTGAGCGATTTGGAGCCCCATAAGATCTTCCGTTGCGGCTTTTATGAGAAAAACTGTCACCATGTGTACGAAAAATAGATAATCTTCGCCAGTCTTTCGTGGTGGTTTTGTTTGCTTCTTCTGTGAGTATATTTGAGTGCAGACCTATCCCATTTTTACGTAGCCCATTATGTATATGCATTTAGCATGTCAGACTACTCACTTTAGTGTGATATTAAAATTTAGTTTTAGTAAATTTACACGATAAAGTCAATTTTAAGCTACTGTAACTTTGTTAATAATAGTATGATTTTGATCAAACTTGGAGATAACCTGCTTTAAGTATTTCGCGGTTCGATTAGATATGATCATATAGTCGGAAGATGCCAGCGACTCCACAATAAATCCCAACGTGAAAAGCTCACCTGAATTTTACTTCCGGTAGCGTGCCGCTATCTCCACCAGTCCGTCCACCGGAGACGGCACTCCTAATGTCTGTTTCACGCCCCATGTCCCGCGCTGACGAAAGGCCGGTAGCGAACCAATAGCACCTTTTCCATATTCGAAACTGCAATACTCACGTAACTATTGTTCTGTTTTCGGCGGACCAGTTACTACTTTTTCTTTGCCTTTTAAAGACACTTCCTCCAAAACTCCAAACTTTCACGTCTTATCCAAAAATCAGCTGGAACCTCTCACCGCTGGCTCGCCTAACGCCGTTACATGCGGGCACTTTTCCACTCCTCTTCTTTTTACTTGTTTATACCTTCACGACATATCCGGACAATTACCAGCTCCATGAAGACCAAGAATGACGCCTAATCAGCCGAAGACCACAGCTCTCCAATAACCAACGGCAGGACCTCGTTCAAAGACAACTATCACTTTACAAATTTACTGGTAACTGAAAAGAAGGAGTGGTGGCCGAGGATAGGCCAAAAGGTACGACAATGATTAAAGAAGCGCATGCTACATCTACTTAGGGAAAACACGTCGAACCAGGAAGACAAACAGGATAGCGAGCGGGACCATCGCTAGTTAAAGCAGAGGAAGAACGTCGGACAGGCCGAGGAGCTAATATTTTGAGACGTTTGAAACCAACTGGTACCGAGGGCACAGAGGGGCCTCTGGATCCCGAGGCCCTCCAGGAAATATTTGGCAATCAGAGCTATGTTGAAATAGAAATAAAGAACACAAAAAATATATCGGAGTAAAACCCAGCTGAGACTGACGGTGATCTGTACAAATATATAACATAAAATATATAAACTAGCGAAATTGCTGCACTTTAGAAAAGAGGTCCCAAGGTACACCAAACCAAATACGACAAAGGCGGAGTACTTTGTACATTGAAGTATAATAGTTTCTATAAAATACCAAGAATTCAAAATGAGTTTCATCTCAGTTCGCAGTTGCAATATAATTTCATTGCTATCCTCCGCCACTGCGCTCTGTTAAAAGGCACCTTTTAGGATGCAAACATTGACGCTGCTTTTGATCTGCGGATTATTTGTCGTCTCCTCAATTATCCATCCAAGCATATAATGAAATACATACATAGCAAGATATGAAGATACAAACATCTGTGATACACACGAGTAAGCATTCCGCACTTAATAGAGAAAGTTTACAGAACCTTCCACATATCCTCTACACAAGTCGACCAATGCACCCGCTACCGCAGTTATCTGAGTTTATCAGCCACTTCATTAGTTTCACAATTGAATGTGTTTTCCACATAGGATGGGGCTGTGAATCCATCATCCTGCAAGTGAGTAGATAATCCCTCGTACAATAACATAATTATGCAAAATAAAGGCGACTTCGCACTGTATCGAGTTGGAAACGAATGAAGGATATCAAAGTATTACCTTTGACTACGTGTTTGTACATATCGAACCCAACAGTTTCCGCCAGTCTACCATCGTCGTGACGAATATTTGGCACATAAAATCGATAGCGAATATTGAGCAGGCATAAGACACAGTAATTTCTCTAAGGGTGCACTTCGAGATACGGAGACATTGATGAAAAGTATTCTCCAAGTGTACTGTGATCTTGGTTTTCTTAGAATAAGTTCCTTTCAAAGTTGTCATTTTCCTCGGCGGTTGCCTTGGTGACAATGTACACTTATCAGCCTAAATCGTTAAGTTCATAAATTCTCTAGCTTTCCATCTGGACACGCATCGAGGCAGAAAACATTAACGTTACACTGAAATACTTTCCATATATTCTCCTCTTTGTTCACACCTAAATATCCACATATTGAGAGAATTTTGTTAACAACCCACCCTTACAATTGTAACAGATTCACGGGAATGTCCTTGCTCGAAGCTTCGCTGAATTAATACTGCGACGTTGAGGCTGATATATTCAGGCATTCCATAATCGTCAACATAACGTCGAAGCAGTTTCCTTCGGGGGTTACTCCCATCAAAGGACGCTTTCATTTTTTTTTTGCTTGAGTGAGTCGAAAATCAGCTCGGTGATGTCTAATGCCATAAAGTGTAATAATTCACGAAATGAACTTGATCTTTCGAACGTGCATGCTTCGCTTTTCATAATTTGGTCCCATGAAAGAGGTTATTTTGATATTATGAATTTAAGGGAAAAATACTTTCACATTAGGCTCATTTGGGAGGGAGCATACTCCTAAACTGTTTGCTGCCCTCATTCGTAGTAGCTAAGCTATTGAGCAGAAAATCTGAAATTTCGCATTTGAGAAATAACTTTTAGTATTTATGAATAGATGTTCTCCACGTACGTATTTCCTTTTCTGCTCTCATGTTAAAAGGTTAAAGGTAAACTGTTTTCAATAATAGACACATTTTAAACAAATTCCTTGACATTTCACCGCAATCGAATTTTACTAAGCAATTTTCAGCTCGGAATTGTAATTTTAAAATTAGAAAAACTGGAAAAACTGGAAAAACTACCAAAGGCTTGGTCATGCAAGATCAAATTGTAACATGCTATACCAACTCATCAAATGCAATAACCCCCATGGAATTACTGCGGTTCCACATCCCCCATCAAGCTGTCATTGCCGCCCTACCTTCATTGAGGCCAGAGCCGGTGAACAACAAGCAACTCAATCATCCATCATAACCCCGAGAAACTACGGACCAGTTAGCATTCCAATCCAAGCACCTCAAAGAAGCAGCATACCTATGCTTCAATAGCCAACGTACAGAGACCCAATACCGCTTTCGACCTCAATTCAGAAACCAAAGCTCTATTCCACATGGGGTTTTCCGCACTAGTGCAAAAGTCATCTACCTAACTATCAATCTTTGAACTACGACATGGAGAAGAGACCAGCGCTCCTTCTGTTTACTGCGTGGAATGTGCCGATCAGTTAGAACTTGCCGGTCCCAAGAACTATCAAGTATTGCTTGCGGCTCATATCGGTAAACCGGACATGTTCCCGTGATTAGCCCATGCTTGTATGCAAGGTTTTGATGAATCACCTTACATACAGCATTGTGCCTGGTGGTGTATTGCACCGGTGCCATAACAGTTCAGTCAGAAATGAGATGGTCCAACGTCTATAACGCCGAACCACATATTTTGCACCGGTCGTTCTCCACCCGTTCTTTCATGATGAGCTTTTTATGAACTCAAGTGGCGACCACGTCGTCCTGAATGGCACACATGAATCCCTGCGTCTCAGCAAAGAGCTCCCTCTGTTCGACAAATGCAAATCCAGAAATGGCTGCCGAAGACAATTCACGTGTTTACCGTGCATTGCCTTCGAATTCCATTCATCGATTTGCTCTTGGTCCGACTTTACCCCACTCAGAGGATTGAAAGATCGATCCTTCACGATGAGTGGAGTCAGCTCACAGCCTACCTTACAGACAACCGCATGCAAGGGACTCGCGTACTCTTTCCTGTAAAAATAAGCCCGCAACGAGTCGACTTGGTGATGATGTTGTGCCACCAACCACGCCCTTACCTCCAATGTCACGTAGCAGGTTCATCCGCTCCACGGTAGAGTTTGGATGATGTTTTCGGAATTTGGACATAGTTGACCGTATCCGACGTTTTGCAAATCGGCCTTCGTCCACGGCAACATTCCTAATGCATATGCTAGTCAAGGGTAGCATATACAGGGTGCGTCAGCATAACTTCCTTTTTTAAAATGCGCGCCACTCAGTTAGTTGATGTCATAGCGGAGCGCTAGTGGTCTCGTTCAAGAGGGGATACTGTAAAGTTTTGTCCCGACATGGTTCAGTCGCCATCATGCGTTGGAATAGTGAGGAGCGTGCCTTTGCCGTTGAGGTTTACTTTTCAAGCGGATGTTCAGTTATTGCAACACAGCGTGCATTTCGGAATCGCTTTAATTTAGCCCCGTTGGCTTCCGTCCCAGACCGCAAATCAATTGTTACATGGGTCACTACATTCAGACAAACTGCGAGTGCGACAAAAGGAAGAACTGGAGTCCCTCGTCCCGTTAGGTCACCTGATAACATTGAAGCAGTGAGAGCGTCAATGTTGCGATCGCCACGGCGTTCTGCGCGCAAATATGCATCTGCCCTTGGACTATCCGATCGTTTTGTGAGAAGAATTCTTCGTGATGATCTTCATTTTCATCCCTATAAGATGGCAATAGTGCAGGAACTTTCAGAAAGTGACTTCAATTCTCGGATGAACGCGTGTGAGCTTCTTCTTGATGTCGTTCCCGAGGGTGCTATTGTTTTTTTTTAGCGATGAAGCCGATTTTCATTTGTGTGAGTCGGTTTACAAACAAAACATGCACTACTGGGCTGACACCAACCCTCGAGAATTGCATCAAAAGCTTTGCATTCACCCAAAGTCACAGTGTGGTGTGCAATTTCCTCAGCTGGAATTATTGGTGCCTGGTTTTTTGAGGAAAATGAGGTTACAGTGACAATGAATTCGGACCGGTATGTAAACATGCTACAGAATTTTTTTTTCCCACGGCTAGAAAATTTGGATTTGGGGGACACTTTGTTCCAACAAGACGGCGCAACAGCACACTTCACACACTTCAAGAGCATCGATGGCTGTTTTGAGGGAACACTTTCCAGAGCGCCTTATCTCAATTAGAGGCGATTTGGAATGGCCGGCACGCTCTTCCGATCTGTCTCCTTGTGATTTTTTTCTATGGGGTTTTTTGAAATCCCGTGTTTATGTGAACCGTCCAAGAACCCTACAAGATTTGAAGACCAACATCCAAGAAGAAATTGCCAACATAACACTTGCTATGCTAACAAGAGTCATGACAAACGCCAGAAATCGGTTTACGCAATGTATGGAGAATGGGGGACGTCACCTAACAGATTTGATCTTCAAAACAATGTAAATGAAAACTTTAGACATGTACCTACATTATAAAAAATAAATAAATATTTTGCGATGCATACAATAGTTTTTATTGAGTTTTGAAAAAAGAAAGTTATGCTGCCGCACCCTGTACATTCAATGCGTATATCTTATTTCTCCCCGAGAGATACGATTTCACCACCAGCTTTATAAGTCGTTAGAATTCGAACAGGAGAGCGTCCTTCAGATCACCCACTCACACTCGAGCATGGGTTCCTTGCAGAATTCCAAGGTAATTGTTGAAATCTGCCTCGATCATAGCTTCGATGTGGAGGTCACCAATGCTATGTCCGGCATGCGTCTCGTGATGACTTTTGAGGATGGCTTGGATTCGACATTTATCTAATTCAAATTCCATCCAAATATCACGGCTGAACATGCTAACTATTCGTAACAGACTTCTAAGATCGTCGTCAGCATCAGCATACAACTTGATGTCCTCAAACTGCATCAACTGTGTCAATTCGTGCTTAGCACGTAGGCCATACTTTGTTGCAAAACCATGCCTTCCAACATCATTCAGTACCCATCAAAGGGGTCCAGTGCCATGCAAAACCAAAGTGGGCTCAAAGAATCCCCCTGGCCATCGATTAGTCAGGTATGTGGAACGCTATCGAAAGCCTTGGCATGATCGATGTAGCAACTAAAGAGGTTTCTTTGGTCTCTAATTGCTTGTCCTACAACTACCGAGTCGGCAATGAGTTGCTCTTTACAACCTCTTGACCCAACTCGGCAGCCCTTGTGCTCCTCAGACAGAATGTTGTTGGTCTCGAGCTACGCACTCCACTAATGATGGACGTTGTGAATTTGTTGGTAAACAAGTAATCGTTTTTGGTAAGCAAGTAATCGTTCTTGTGTCTGCGGGGTCCTGCACCGTGTTCTTCTTAGGGATAGGGTAGATAATTTCCTCAGTGAGAAAGCGGGAGAATTCCTCCGGCCGACCTGTTTTATGCTGTGTGCCAACCGACCATGTATACTGGTGAACCTTTTGTACCAGAAGTTCTGCACCCGATCTAGACCTGCACCCTTCCTGTTCTTCGAGTTGTTTATGGTTCGTGGAACTTTCTTTTCGGTAAGATCCGAAAAAATCATGCCAGGCGCATTGGCTTTCGGCGATGATCCATTCAGCTTTTGCTTCCGTCACTGAAAACTGCACTGTCTGGACGCTCTGTTGGCATTCGTTGAGTGATCTGAAAAAACTGTACTGATTCTTCGCGTACGCTGCATTCTGGACACGTCTGGAATGACTTTCGCCGTATCGTCGTAACCGACTGCAGACGACAGAAAGTTTCTGCCTCAGTGTGTCCAGAATTTCAGCTAATTTACCGCAATGTCGTCCGTCCTGTTGCTCTCTATGTTTCTGAGTGTTGGCCAATTATAAAAGACACTGAACGGGGTCTTACGATAATGGAGATGAACATGTCTGAAATGAGGATATCCGCGATCGACAGTGCGCGACAATAAGATAGCACACCTAAAACTTTGATGATGTCCTGGCGATTTACCCCCTTCATCAGTATAAAGCCACCCTACTCACTTTGTACAACATCTTACTGCTCTATATCCAGAAGTTTAGGAAATAATCAGAAATTTTCAGATGTGCTATCTTATTGTCGCGCACTGGATATGGGGTTGTACCGATTGTGGAAAAATTACGAGATAGGCGTTGTCGATGGTCACGTAATTAGCGCTAAGAAGACTTCATTCAAGATTGGTCTGAACATCGAAGTCGATGGTAAGCGATCAAAAGACCGAAACAACATCGGCTTGATATGCTGGTTGGTTGCGATTCCATCCAGATGAGGCATTTGATAGAACCAAATGCTAAACCGATCGACGACGACGAAACGAGCCGACCTCGCTTACAAATGAGACAAATGCTGAAGAAAAAGAAGCTTAGCACAATTTAATCTAGATGACTGTAATGTAAGGATAGCCAATCTTGAAAGAAGAAATGGCGAGCTGGCGAAGGCACTCGAAGATTTGAAATCAAATGACAATATTGACCGAGAAAAATGGAAAGCTTACGGAGCAGCTAATGGCTGGGGAGGCGGGCCCGCCGTCTCCAAAGGTAGCCAGAAAAAAGTGAAGCTTTCTTCGACTACTTCTGCAGCCATGGAGGAACCGGGCTGCCTTGAGGGCGAACAAGTTTTCCGTAACGAATCTGTCCATATGGAGGACATAGAAAACAATAAAGCTGACGATACGAGAGACAGCGACAACGGTGGCAATGGAAATGTCCCAGAAGAGGGTGCTAACCAGGCAAGTTGTAGTAGTGAAGAGGAAAAACTGGGTGAGTTTTTGCTCTCTTTCTAAAAAATTAAAGAAGAAAAACAAAATTGAAGAAAAAATGTTAACTAATGTAAAAAATAATGCAAGTACGAGTGAAAATTTAAAAAATGGTCCGACTGGGAATGCAATTAGCATCTGAAATAAAGAAAAGGGGGAAGGGGGGCCCCCCATTAATGTTTATGAATTAGGTGGTAGAGATTTAGCCACTCTACTTAATGGGAGCGCAGGGCTCTCAAATTTTGTTATTAAAAAGACGGGGGCCGAGAGAGTCCAAGTCAAATGTATCAAAATTACTGATTACAAAAAAGCACGGGAGGTCCTCGAGCGAGTGAAGGCTCCTCACTTCACCTACACTCCAAAGGAAGAGAAGGTGAAAACCTTCCTTCTGAAAGGCTTGGATGCGGAGGAAGGGCCCGAAGAGGTGCTCAAAATGCTCCGGGAGACGGGAACTGAGGTCAAGTTCCTCTCAGTGTCACACTTTAGTACGAGGAGATCCGTTTTGGAAAAACGAATCCTGCCGCCCTTCCTCGTGCAGGTCGCTTAATTACCAGGCCATTCCTTTTGGACGCCTGCTAAGGGGCGAGATAGTCCAGTGTCGAACATTCCAGCGCTATGGTCACTCGGCAGTGAACTGTCAAATGACCTTACGATGTGTAAAGCGCGGGAAAGACCATACCGCAGCCGAATGTTCGCTGACTGAAGTAGATGGCAAAGAAAAAACTTTCTGTGTCAACTGCGGAAGCGGAGGGCATCCGACTTCGTACCGTGGATGACCAGCATTCCGCAATGTTAAGGTCACAAGGCAACAGGCACCGAGGTCGGCCCATAGAACAAAGGTGTCAGCGGCGTTGGACGGTACCGCCCCTACGGCACCAATCGTCTCGGGGATCCCATTTGCAGAAGTAGTTCGACAAGGGGAGCTAAAAAGCCCTAACAAGATGCAAGTCGCGGGATGAACACCATCCTCAATAAAATACTAACCATGTGTGAAAACATGCAGCATACACTACACGTGCACAATACAAAAATAAACAGCACTGCTTGGTCTGCAGTCACAGCGGTACCACTGGATGGTCTCCGGACCATCAATGTGAATTCCATTGTAGGAATCCATCGAAGAGCGAAGCTCCTTGATTTCGCTGCCAGACAACAGCCTGACATAGTCTTGATTTCAGGGAGGTGGTACCGGAATACTTGTGGGACGCCATTATCGTCTCAGGCATATTAATAGGCCTGAATTTGAAACCTTTGAGTGTATCGAAGTCTCATGTATTCTTTTTTCACTGCCTAGAGGAGGAAATTTATACATTCTGTCAGTCTATGCAGTGGGAAACAACCGAGCCAAGTTCAAGGAGGAATTCCATTCTCTGTTTACGATACTCGAACTGAATAGGCTGCATAATTACTATATTATAGCTGGCGACTTGAATGCTAAGCATACCTCGTGGCTAAACGCCACAAACAATCCCAGAGGGGTATTCCTCAAATCTTGGATAGAGCAATACCAGATAGAGTATAAATGCGAATTATATGGGTCAGACAGTCCAACCTGGCCCAGGGCAAATTCCTATCTGGATTTGTGCATTGCTGACGCGCGCTTGAACTTTAATTTTAGGAATCCTCAACGGAAACTACAGACTCTTCCTTACGATAGCGACCATAACGCTATTCTTATTGAAGTTCTGTTTGATGGACGAAGAGTTCGCCTTCTGCCGATGGACAGTGGCGTCCACAGGCTGAAGTTTAAACAAACAAATTGGAAGAAATTCCAAGAGAGGTTTATACGGGGATATCGAGGGGAATGCCCACCTCTTGATAGGCAAAACGAGAGTACAATTGCACCAAATGACAGGAACTTAAGCAACGAGGAAATACTTCAGTGTCTTCTCAAGCTGGAGAACTTGACGCTGGATACAATTGAACAAGTCGTCTCTAAGATTAAACCTCGGAATAATATGGAAGGATATGAAACTGCAGCCATAAAACGGTTGAAAAAAGTGAAAAACCTTCTGCTCACTCGCGTCAATAAAATCTATCGGAGATATGGGGACTATCATCATCCCATATTGGTTGAGTTCAAATCACTTCTAAAGATCCCGCGGGATGTTATCCGTCAACATTACGTTAACGAAGTGAACTCCCAATGGCGGGAGAAGTTAAAGAGTATTTCACCAAGCGATTCAGATTCCATGTTTACTAAGATAAATACGTTATTCCGGAAGAAGTCACGAGTATCTGTGGCGAGAATTAAAATCGGTGGCAGCGAGATGCAACACCTTATTGACTCAAGTATAGACACGAATAGTGTAACTGCTGATGCGCAAGGCAATTACATCGTGATTGATGATGCTCTGAAACTCGAACTTATAGGGGAGCACTTTGAATCGGTGTATCGGCCCAGAACGGACTAAGAGCCAACACGACTTTCGGAAATTGTAGAACGAGATGTCCACAATTTCAAATATAGCCTGAACGGCACCACAGTTCTCCAATTTAGCTCTGCGTTGCAGGCTGATCTCATACCGAGTGATAATCTGCTTGATTAATCTGCTCATGTGTAGAGTTAACTTCCATATTCAGAAGAGTAAGCAATAAGAGATCATCCGGTATGGATGACATTCCCAACGTGGTCCTCAGGCATTTACCAGACATTGCCATTCGTAATTATTGAATTTTGTTCAATACTTTATTGAACAATTCCTTTTTTCCGGGACAATGGAAGAAAGCCCGAGTATTCCCCATTTTAAAGAGAGGGAAGGATTTATCCAGCCCTCAAAGCTACCGCCCAATCAGTTTGCTGCCTAACATCAGCAAGGTGTTTGAGGTTTTGGTATTGAAAGCCTTGAATGGGCATATAAAGAAGAAGGAATTATTGCCGAACGCGCAATTCGGATTTCGATCTGGACATTCGACAATACATGCAATAACGAAGGTAACGTCTGATATTTGCTGGCGGATTAACAATGGTGGGTGCGTAGGCGCTTGCCTTATTGACATGGAGAAAGCCTTTGATACCGTCTGGTTGGATGGACTGATTTTCAGGCTCCTGAAGAATGAGTTTCCCAGTCACCTCGTAGTGATGATGTGTAGTATGCTGTATGGCAAGTGCTTTGTCATTACGGACGGAAATCTGACTACTAGCAGAGAATTTCATGTTCTGAATGGATTACAGCAAGAGACCGTGACTGCGCCTACACTTTTTGCGGTATTTGCCGGCGAATTACTCAATTCTTTCGACTTTAATAAATCTCCTAAAGGGTCGTTGGTTGCTTTTGCTGACGATCTGATAGCGTACACGGCACACAAGAAGGTAACTGAGGTGCAAGTTGAACTTCAGAAGATGTTCAATGATATTAAGTTCTTCACGAACAGTTGGCGGATGAAAATCAATGCGCAAAAGTGTGAAACGATTCTGTTTCGAAATTCCTTGGCGTATGCCAGTAGGAACTTGAACAGGAATTGGAGAGATTTCCACATTGTCGCGAACGAGGATAGTTCTGAGCGCATTCCTCATAAGAAGTGCGTTAGATACCTGGGTGTACGTCTTGACGAGCGTCTCCAATTTAACGAGCACGTTAAAGTCGCGCTAGAAAGCGCTCGCAGGGCATTCATGTCTCTTCGAAAACTCTTTCATACTCCACATCTTAGCCGGAAGGTTAAGATTATTTGCTATCTCACTTTGGTTGGACCGGTACTCACCTACGGGTGTGCTATATGGTTTAATTTGAGTGCTAGCCAAATGGAGAAAATAAGGATCTTTGAAAGGAAATGTCTGCGTGCTTGTATGCTTAATAGGACTGCTTCGTCAAACTATGAGCACTATGTGACTAATGAAGTAATGTATGCAGCTGCTGCTGTGCCAAGAATCGATACAGTTATCGTCAGATTGATTCGGAATCATATAGTACGATCTGCTTCGCATGGTGAGAACCCTTGGGTTTCGCAGCCGTTCTACCCAAATGATGGGTATTTTGAGAAAACTCTCACGACAGGCTTCATTCCTCCCGAAGCGTTCGTGTATCTTGACAGGAATGGTCTAATTCTTGATTCTGCCGGTGATCCGGTTATGTATCATATGCATGGACGGGCCACGGGCAAAAGGATAGAATACCCCCCGAATTTGACAGTGGGGGCTCCGGGATTCGACTGGAGATACTCCAGAGCGAGAGCAATGGATATTAAGCGGGATGAAAAAGAGAAATCCTGGTACTGGTGGCTGCGGGATGCCGGTTAGCGGTGGCCGTGCTCAGTTTTGCCATTTGTTTCTTGACGAGGCTTTGTAAATATGTACATATTGAACGGGTGCTGATTTTGCCTCCAGTTGTAACTTGTACATACATACGTTATTATTCTTTGTTTCTTTGTAAATATTACAACTGTTATTATTACCTTTTCTAACTATGGACGTTATTGTAAAAAAAAAAATAAAAGAAAAAATAGTTTTAGTTTTAAGAACAATAATTTAAGTTAAAAGTATCTTTTGAAGGGATCAAACATTTATTATTACTTCCTTCTTCTTTTTCTTCAGCCTTTGTCCTGTTCACAAGCGTGGTCGGCTCGTCGTGATCGGCTTCGCCATTTGGCTCTATCGTGACTCAATCCGATCATCATGTTTGTAACGACATTCTATGCATTTTCTTGGTCGACCTGTCGCGGGGCCTGTCACTAAGAGAGATCAGGTAGGATTTATTACTACTTCCATATTTCTTTATTTGCCACTAAGGCCAAGTGAATTCTGTCGGGTTTTGGACCATTTCCCGACAACTTATTGTAAAATTAGATTTTTATTTCTCACTGTTTCTCTTCTCTGTCTGTAAATCGTTATTCAAAAATTTTGAGAGCCCACGGTGGCCATTAGATTTGAGTTATTTTTGATATTTTAAAAGATTGTTTTTTTGCTGTTCATTTTTCCAATCTATATATTATTGTTACCTATTTCTTAAAAATAAAAATGATTCTAAAAAACTAAAAAAAAAAACTAACACTGTAATGGGTATAAAAAAGTGGCGGAAACCTTATACAGAGTTTAATATTCGGGCCTCTATCAAGCATGATGGAGAGTCAGTGATGGTATGGCGGGCGTTTTTCCAGCACAAGAATATGGAGTATTTATTTTATAAACGGCAAAATGGATAAATTTCAATATTTATATATTTTAAAGCAAAATGTGGGGCAAAATGCTGAGGATAAATTGGCCTCCTATCAGAACGATGATCCCAGGCACATTTCCTTGCTCCTGAAGTGTGACTCATCTTTAATTGCCTGAAATTTCTGAAGACGGCTTCACTAGATCTGGGAAGAATTGAGACGAAAATGAAAGAAATGAAGATTTAAAAATATAGAGAAGTTTAAAGAGACTATTAAGCAAGAGTGAAATAATATTTCTTCACAATATGGTGCAAATCCTGTGCGCTCCATACCCCGATGCTTAGGAGTAGTGATAAAAGCAAAAGGAAATCCGTCAAAATATTGAGATCCCTCTTTTGAGACATTTGCCCGGTTATTTGTTTGACTTAAATTGTTACTTATGCACGCGCCGCAGATCGTCGTTTCTAATTCTCATTTGCAGGATTACTTCACATGAAAGAAAAATAATTATTTCACATGCAGGGAAAAAGATAATAGATTTAAGGAATGGATACACATTTAATGAACATAAGAATCAATGTTCAATACTCAAATGTGCTATGAGTCTCATTTACAAACGGGACGTTAAGATTAAACTCTACAATAAAAACCCATAATTCATTTAAACAGGCGAAGCGGATACGAAGCAAACCAAATTCACCATCGGGCAATATCTTAATTTATTATGCATCAAGAATATTCAACCCAGCCATGCTATTAACATAGTATGCTGGTCCCAAGCCCAGGTAAAGGAGGAGGGTCTGAGGCAACGTACTCTGTACTATCCTGAGTAAAACAAAAATAAAATGCTGAGATCAGGGAAAGAGATAAATAGAGTATAGTTGGAGTTATTCTACTATGCTGAATCCTACCTGATCTCTCTTGGTGACAGGCTCCGCGACAGGTCGACCAAGAAAATGCATACAATGTCGTTACAAACAAGCCAGTCCACAAGCCTCGGAGAAATGCTAGGGCATCCACCTCAGTCGACGCGACAGGATGGGCCCCGGTCCTGTCGACAAAAGGGAAAGGGTTCTTGACGCATGGACGGAGTCAGGACGTAAGCAAGTTAGTGCGCACACAGCGAACAAAACAAATACGTGTCTGCATGCTAAATGTTGGTACCCTAACTGGAAAGACCGAGGAACTAGCAAGAGCCCTTCTGAAAAGGCGCCTTGATATCTGCGCTCTGCAAGAAACCCGATGGTCTGTTGAACGCGAACGCGGTAAAAATGGCTACAAACTGCTCTATTTTGGTAACCCACAGACTCAATATGGTGTTGACATTGCCATCTCAGAGGGTTTCCGTGATGCCATTAAAGAAGTCGAACGATTTGATGATCGGCTGATGAAGCCATTACATCAGCTGATCGCACTATTCACTTCTTCACCGCGTACGCACCACAGACAGGTCGACCTGTTGCCGAGAAAGATGCTTCTGGCAACATCTCGATGAAAAGACTTGTCACGTGCCTGCTGACGATTATATCATCATTGCCGCCGAACCCAATGGTCATGTGGGTGAAAAGTCAGACGGTAGCAGGTGCCTTGGGTGAAAGGGGTTCGGAGCGCACAATGAAGGTGGCGAGCGTATAATCGATTTTGCGGACACCCATGACCCTGTACTCATGAATACATGGTCCAACAAACGATTGTCTCATCTTCCCACATTTTATAGTAGGAACAGTAAAACCCAACTCGACTATATTCTCATAAGACGCCAACATTTCACCACTGTCACTGACTGCAAAGTCGTTCCCTATGGGACCATCGCACCTCAACATCGGCCGTTGATTGCCGTCCTGCGAATTAAGCCACCGATAAAACAGCGTGAGGAACGCACTGGCCTACCGCGCATTAAATGGTGGCGATTTGGCGAGAAGAAAGAAGAAACGACCTCACTCATACGATTGCCAACCATTATGAATGTGGAAGAATTGTTGAACCAAATGAAAGATACGATCCGCAAAGTGGCCTCTGCAACCCTCGGGGTCACCAAGCCGGGTAAGCGGTACATCAACCGAGATACTTGGCTTTGGAATGATGATGATTTTAGCTCCTTTGGGAGTGAAACCTTCGCTGCTATCAATCCGCCTCGAGATTTCACATCTCTATTAGAGTAGTTTACTCCGGGAGGGTTTAGTTTTATTGACACCTGAGTCACGGCAATTGATTAAAAATCGATGTGTCCTGACAGGGAGATAATATTTGAAAACCAAGAACCTCGGCCCTCATCTCGGCGAACTGGTAACATTTGGGTTAACTCCAGCAATTTGCCTCCGGTTCTCATAGTATCTTGCCCAGCCGGTGTTCACGACTGGCAAACCTGTTAGGGTAGTTGGGTTGGTTGACAGCCTTGGTGACCAAGAAGCGAATACCCTATTCCTGATAGAACTCAGAAATTGAACAATACCACAAAATCGTGGAAGTGCCCAAAGTAGAAGGCACCGACCAGAATTTGAAAAATTGCATAACCAATATAGAAAGGTGAGGAAAGGATTACAAACGTCTGCTATCTCTAATAAACTTTAACTCTTCCGAAGCATATGTAAAGGTTCTGAACATCAAACCATGGTGAGATAGGATTCCCAAAAGTAAATACAACCAGTACAGTTGGAATATAGTCAGATAAAGGGCTTAGCTATTTCTTCTAACGTATTTACAAATCAAGATGTTACATAAGTACTGAAGAACATCATCATCATCATCAACGGCGCAACAACCGGTATTCGGTCTAGGCCTGCCTTAATTAGGAACTCCGGACATCCCGGTTTTGTCCTGAGGTTCACCAATTCGATATCCCTAAAAATTGCCTGGCGTTCTGACCTACGCTATCGCTCCATCTCATGCAGGGTCTGCCTCGTCTCCTTTTTCTATTGCCCTTATAGACTTTCCAGGCTAAATCATCCTCATCCATACGAATTAAGTGACCCGCCCACCGTAACCTATTCAGCCGCATTTTATCCACAACCGGACGGTCATGGTATCGCTCATAGATTTCGTCATTGTGTAGGCTACGGAATCGTCCATCCTCATGTAGGGGGCCAAAAATTCTTCGGAGGATTCTTCTCTCGAACGCGGCTAAGAGTTCGCAATTCTTCTTGCTAAGAACCCAAGTTTCCGAGGAATACATGAGGACTGGCAAGATCATAGTCTTGTACAGTAAGAACTTTGACCCTATGGTGAGACGTTGCGAGCGGAACAGTCTTTGTAAGTTGAAATAGGCTCTGTTGGCTGACAACAACCGTACGCGGATTTCATCATCGTAGTTGTTATCGGTTGTGATTTTCGACCCTAGATAGGAGAAATTGTCAACGGTCTCAAAGTTGTATTCTCCTATCCTTATTCTTCTTCGTGTTTGACCAATGCGGTTTGATGTTGTTGGTTGATTCGTCTTCGGTGCTGACATTGCCACCATATATTTTGTCTTGCCTTCATTGATGTTCAGCCCAAGATCTCGCGCCGATTACCGCCTGCTCGATCAGGATGAAGGCAGTTTGTACGTCTCGGGTGGTGCTTCCCATGATGTCGATATCGTCAGCATAGGCCAGTAGTTGGGTGGACTTAAAGAGGATCGTACCTCTTGCATTTACCTCAGAATCACGGATCACTTTCTCGAGGGCCAGGTTAAAGAGGACGCATGATAGCGCATCCCCTTCTCGTTAATGTCGAATGGTCTTGAGAGTGATCCTGCAGCTTTCATCTGGCTTCGCATATTGGTCAGGGTCAGCCTAGTCAGTCTTATTAATTTCGTCGGGATACCGAATTCTCTCATGGCCGTGTACAGTTTTACCCTGGCTACGCTATCATAGGCGGCTTTAACGTCGATGAAAGGATGGTGCAACTGATGTTCATATTCCAACAGTTTTTCTATCGCTTGCCGCACAGAGAAACTCTGATCTGTTGCTGATTTGCCTGGAGTGAAGCCTCTTTGGTATGGGCCAATGATGTTGTGGGCATATGAGGCTATCCGGCCTAGCGAGTTGGTGGAGAATATCTTATAGGTAGTACTCAACAACGTGATACCTCTATAATTGCTGCACTGTGTGATATCTCCCTTTTTATGTATGAGACAGATAATGCTTCGTTGTCAATCGTCAGGCATTGATTCGCTGTCCCATAGCTTGAGCACAAGTTGATGAACCACTTGGTGAAACTGGTCGCCTCCATATTTAACCAATTCGGCTGTAATTCCATCGGCTCCTGGCGACTTATCATCAAGAACATGCTAACTAATATTATAGACTTGTTATCACTGATGAAGGGAAGAAGTGGTTCCCGAAATATCGGTATTTGCAAAAATAAATATCAACACCAACGAAAAAGAAACAACAAATTTTTTTTTATTATTTCAAATAATTAATCGTTGGAAACATCGCATAATTACATTCGGATAATATTGTAATTCGTTTGAAGAAGCAACCGCTTTGAAATTTTGAAACATTGTTTTCTATCACGAAATGTCACGAAATTCTACTGACATAATCCACCCACTAATACATGTATCCCAAGTACAACTTATTTCAAATTACAGAAGTTCGAATCCATGCAAGTTATTGCATCTCCATAAAGAGATTGGTTACTAAACTCCTTACAAAGCGTTGCTGCACTTTCATTAAATTCAAATTGATAAAATTTTCCTAACTACACAAATTTGCATTCTCTCCGAACACTCACAATAACTTACAAGCTGAAGTTTTGCGGAAGTAAGCAGCCTCCGTCACTCCATCCAACTAAGGGTGACACCGCCTTGGGTATGTGGAAGAACAGGATCCTACTGCCTCTCGGACGGATTGCCTCGAACAATGTTGTGAATCCAAGAATAGATCTTGTGCGGAGGGAAATTCTATCTGACGAAAAGTTGCCATCAAAGTGTTAAGTACATCGGAAGCTTTTTAATGAGAAAACGCTGTAAGGAGCCGAAAAACTTTCCGGAACTATTCTTAAATGTTGCAAGCGCTACTATTTTAATTAGAGATAACGTCCTTCTACGTATGCTAACGCTCGGCATTCAAATTTTACCAACTAATTTTGTCATTTTAACTTAATTATGTCTGGTTGAATGAATTTCGTGTGAAAGTTTTGCGGCGAATTTGTCGAAAGTTTCCCGTGGAAATTACAGATGGGGATGAAATGTGCCGAAGTTAGCTCGGATAATGCGTTGCTAAGTAGATGTTGATGATATGCCGTCTTTTAGTGCGCCTTACGCAAAACAGGATAATAGTTTCCACTAACAAATGAAACTACCGAAGAAGTACTCGGTGCAGCTGAAGTAACAGCAAACATTATACTGAAACTATCAAACTTTCCGAGGAGGAGTAAACTAATTCGGGTAATTTATGTACATTATCTGTAATTTTTATTTCAGTTGAAATGATATCAACAGATTTTGCATTATTTCGTCAATTTAAACTTATTGTCCCTCAAATGGAGATTACGTGTATACCAGTATACATATTTAAGTGAATATCCCTTAATTGGTAATAGTGGGTCACATAGTTGAACAATTTCCGGCTGTGGTGTCGTTAAGGGGATCATCCCGTGTGTCGGGTTGGAGAAATCGATTTTTTTTTTTGCATGAATTGTATCTATATATAGTGGGAATATGTGGGCAAAGGGATTTTCCGATATTCCGAGTCCTTCAGAAATTACAGGGTTGAACAGGTAAGGAGTTTGCAGCCGCGGCTAGAGTACTCGATGAGAAAGAGCATCGAATCTCTTTTTACCTGTTAGTTTTTTACCTGAGCCTGTTCAGTGATTTTTTTAAATGGATCGTACGAAGGGAGATGGCTTTAATGTTCAACGTCATGCTCGCACTAAAAAACGAGTATTTCATGGGAATCGATAGTTATCAGAAAAGACAAGGGACTTCGCATGCAGAATAACAGTGAGTCGTTAAATGCATTGATCTGAACTTTCGCACCTAAACACCTTCATTCTGGGCCAAGGTCCACTTTGCTGGCTGTAATTATTTTCAATGAAGGATTCAATGGCATTCTCAAAATCCTAGTGACAATGGGATGTCAAGTTCGTCACATATATCAGGTTTATGTCGACCGCCGTAATGAAGCGCGAATTTGACGGTCCGAACGACGATCGACTGACCTCGCTAAAAGAGCCACAATTGACACCAGAGAGCAACAATCGGCCTTGCAACACTTTTTTGAAAAAACGGAGGGTGCTCTCTATGGACTAGGTATAGCAGATTAATGGGGAGCTAAAATTTTACTGTTGATAATCATATTTAAATTTTCAAATGCGTTTTTCTCGAAACTGCATCTTGAAAATCGGCTGCCACCATAGCTCAAAATCTATCCAACCAAATTCTTTGAAATTTTCACAGCTTCTTTAGTACATATTTCTACGGTCCACAAACTAGGATAATTGCAATCGGATGGGCAGTTTTTTTTTTATTCATAAGAAAAGCCGTCAACATACACCAAAATCCAAAAGATTAAGTTTAAAAGCCCACAAAAAATTTAGCTTTTAACATTTTCTAATTAGCGTAATTTGCAGACCGTGGAATATTGTCCACATTAAAATCCCGTTTAGTTTTTTTCCCTCAGATGAATACAGCGCCCTCCAGCGTGGCAGCAGAAAAACACCTTTTTTTGGAGATGGGTGCATAAATTAACTCCCATTCCGAAAATTAGCTATGAAATCAAGCAGAAAAATTTACCACATATACTAAAGGTATCAGTGAACGGTTGTGGATAAAATCCGGCTCAATAGGTTACGGTGGGCGGGTCACTTAATCCGTATGGATGAAGATGATCCCACCCGGAAAGTCTATAAGGGCAATATCTATGGTAGGAAAAGAAGACGAGGCAGACCCTGCCTAAGATGGAGCGATGGCGTGGGCCAGGACGCCAGACAGCTTTTAGGGATATCGAATTGGTGGACCTCGGCGCAAAACCGGGATGTCTGGAGTTCCTTATCAAGGCAGGCCTAGACCGGATACCGGTTGTTGCGCCGTTGATGATGATGATCAGTGAACATATGCTGAAAAAATCACGTTTCTATCTTTATCCAGTCCTTCAAAATAATTTTTCAAAAAAGGCAAAAAAAAACGGCCTTCACACGGGATGACCCCCTTAAGGTTACGTATTTATTTACATGTAGATCATGTCAAATATAGGATCTGTCAATAAGGACTTTGCTTTTAAGTTTTAAAGAGAATATATACCAAATATGAAAATCCTATTCTAAATTGTATTGACTAGGATTAGCCGACGGCTCAAGACCACCCTAAGTGACTGGAGACGACCAAGAGGAGAGTGCTATCCTAAAACTTAAAAACAATGTTGAAAAGCCTAGTACTAGTCTAGTTTATAGGCTTTATGTATTTTTTGTATAATATCCACGTTGTCCCAGGGAAAGATATACTATATACTATGTGTTTTGCGACTGCAGACTTCACATGCCCTAATGGTTTTTTTGCCGCTAGTTCCGCTTCTTTGGTGTGTTCTTCCAATCGTATTTTTATGAACGGCTTAGTCCGGCCTATACATTTCCGGGTATATGATCTTATCATCCTCATCAACGGCGCAACAACCGATATCTGGTCTAGGCCTGCTTTAATAAGGAACTCCAGGCATCCCGGTTTTGCGCCGAGGTCCACCAATTCGATATCCCTAAAAGTTGCCTGGCGTTCTCACCTACGCCATCGCCGCATCTCAGGCACGGTCTGCTTCGTCTCATTTTTCTATTGCCCTTATAGACCTTCCAGGCAGGATCATTATCATCTACACGGATAAAGTGACCCGCCCATCGTAACCTATTGAGGGGGATTTTATCCACAACCTGACAGTCGTGGTATCGCTCATAGATTTCGTTGTTATGTAGGCTACGGAATCGTACATCCTCATGTAGAAGGCCAAAAATTCTTTGGAGAATTCTTCTTTCAAACGCCGCCAAAAGTTCGCAATTTTTCTTGCTAAGAACTCAAGCCTCCGAGGAATACAAGAGGACTGGCAAGATCATAGTCCTGCACAGTAAGAGCTTTGACCTAGCTGCCAACAACCATGCGCGGATTTCATCGTCGTAGCTGTTATCGGTTGTAATTATCAACGGTCTCAAGGTTTGATGTTGTTGATTGGTTGGTTTTCGGTGCTGAATTTGCCACCATATTTTTTGTCTTGCCTTCATTGGTGTGCTGCCCAAGATCTCGCGCCGCCTACTCGATCTGGATGAAGGCAGTTTGTACGTCTCGGGTGGTTCTTCCCATGATATCGATATCGTCAGCATAGGCCAGTAGTTGAGTGGACTTAAAAAGGATCTGGCCTCGCACATTTGTCTGGTCGCACATTAGACCGTTTTTGATGTTGAATGGTCTTGAGAGTGATCCTGTTGCTTTTATCTGGTCTCGCACATTGGTCAGGGTCAGCATAGTCAGTCTTATCAATTTCATCGGGATACCGAATTCTCTCATGGCCGTGTACAGTTTTACACTAGCTAGGCTGTCATAGGCAGCCTTAAATTCGATGAAAAGATGATGCAATTGATATCCATGTTCCAACAGTTTTTCCATCGCTAGCCGGAGAGAGAAAATCTAATCTGTTGCTGATTTGCCTGGAGTGAAGCCTCTTTGGTATAGGCCAATGATGTTCTGGGCGTATGGGGCTATCCGGCCTAGCAAGATAGTGGAGAATATCTTATAGGTGGTACTCAGCAACGTGATACGTCTATAATTGCTGCACTGTGTGATATCTCCCTTTTTGTGTATGAGAGAGATAATGCCTCTTTGCCAGTCGTCAGGCGTTGATTCGCTGTCCCATACCTTGAACAAAAGTTGATGAACCACTTGGTCTATCTAGTCGCCTCCATATTCAACTAATTTGGCTGTAATTCCATCGGATCCTGGCGACTTATGATTTTTTAGCCGATGAATTGCACGGACTCTTTCTCCTATACGTGGTGGTGGCATAATGATGATCTTATGGATCCCCCAATAGACTCTACACTTTTCAAACTTTATCTATATAGCATACGAATGCGAGCGGTATCGAAAGAAGAAACTAATGCCCCTTTGAAACGCGAACGGAGCATATAGGCTTTTAGTTAACAGATCGTCGGAAGTTTTCACAGACGATGAATTGATTTCGTCTACCTACCTTTAGACCATATATGTCGAGAGTGGATTCGGCGTTTTGGTGTTCCCGCCTTCATGGTCACAGACAAGGGAATGCAATTAAAATTCACTCTTTTCTCAGAGCTCGGAGAGCTTCTTGGATTCAAGCGCCAGGGAACAACCGCATACCATTTGCAGTCTGATGGGATGCCAGAACGTTTGCAGACAGATGCTGAAGGCAGCCATTATGACGGACGACGAGCGGACGGATTTGGAGAGACCCAATTGTTGCGTCTGCTATGGGAGGCCTTTCTTAGATCGAAGACGTCTCTGCCATCCTGTCACGTGCGTTCGTTTTCCATACCTCTCGAATGCTCTTTGTGGTAAAAATAAGCGTGTAGGGAGTCAATTTGGCGGTGATGTTCTGCCGCAATGTTAACCACGCCCCCGCCATCGATGTCAAGAGGGAGCTTCTTCCAGCAGGATTTGGGAGACGCATTTGGAATTTAGTCATAGCAGTCCGTACCCGCCGCCGCGCGTTTTCCAGATGTCCAGTCCAGTCCAGTGTCCAGTCTGGTGTCCTCCTTGGGAATAAGGTGGGTAATCCCCATAGTGAAGAATGGTGGACATTCCTCAGACCGACTAATGACCTGATTTATGCCATATACCAACCGTTTGTGTATACTGGCAAACTTTTCATACCAGAAATTCTGCACCCGATCGAGGCCAGGACCATTTCAACTGTTTGAGCTGTATATGGCCCGACGACCCTCCTCCTCGGTAACACCCGCATAATTAATACCCGGCTTCACAAGTAATCAATTCAGCATGCTCTTTTGTTTCTCTTATCAGTTACGATAAACCCACAGTCCTTTATTTTTCTCCCGTCTGTCGACATTGCCAGTGCCGATTTGAATCAGTGTAGCAATGTCCTACCGGAAAGAGTCACGTTGACATTCTAGATGAATTTCCCATGGTGACCTCAGTACACAAGTGATTGTGTGACATATCAGCACACAGTCGAAGTGCAATCTCATCATAGATTCTTGGAGTTGCTGGAGATGCATAGAGCCTGGAAATAGCTGAGATTCTTTTGGCGGTCTTTGGAGTTTGTCCCGAACCTCAGCGGAGACTTCAGCTGGACAGTGAAAGAGTGTGCTTCGGCGAATACTGAAACCGTTGCCTGCAATGCGGTGGCGTGCTTTTGTTGATACCACCGTTTCTGCCCGCATCAAGTCTTGGTCACCAGTTTCCACGACCTCAAGTCGAACACGCTCTCTGATGACGTGCGCGTATTGCGGGGAAAAGCCAGCTGATTTCTGGAACAACAAGGGGTGGCAAAATGTACCTGCCCCCGACGACTTCATTCGCTGCATACGCGAACGTTCTGAAGTGCTCACCACAGATTGCGGCAAAAAAACTTGAGTAGCTGGGGCTATGCTTATAGTCATCGCGACGCTTAGACGTCAAACCTATGCATTTTTCCTCCATTTACAACCGAACACAATTATGTTATCCTTGGCAACTAAAAAGTTGAGCGTTAGCGGCAAAGGTCTCTGTCTTAACTGTTTTCTAAATAATTATTCTCTGTTTTCATGTTACAGAAGTAGTATGGAAAGCAAATTCAGGGATTTAAAAATTTTGTTAATGTTGTCTGTTGAGGCTGACTGTTGAGGAGGTTGATTTTACTTTTGGCTGATCTGGCTGAAAAGTCATTAATTAAGTGGGGAATCATTTTTATACAGGGTGCGGCAGCATAACTTCCTTTTTTCAAAACTCAATAAAAACTATTGTATGCATCGAAAAATATTAATTTTTTTTTATAATGTAGGTACATGTCTAAAGTTCTTATTTACATTGTTTTGAAGATCAAATCTTGTAGGGTTCTTGATCGGTTCACATAAACACGGGATTTAAAAAAAGCCCATAGAGAAAAATCACAAGAGGACAGATCGGGAGAGCGTGCCGGCCATTCCAAATCGCCTCTAATTGAGATAAGGCACTCTGGAAAGTGTTCCCTCAAAACAGCCATCGATGCTCTTGAAGTGTGTGCTGTTGCACCGTCTTGTTGGAACCGAGTGTCCCCCAAATCCATATTTTCTAGCCGTGGGGAAAAAAAATCTGTAGCATGTTTACATACCGGTCCGAATTCACTGTCACTGTAACCTCATTTTCCTCAAAAAACCAGGGACCAATAATTCCAGCTGAGGAAATTGCACACCACACTGTGACTTTGGGTGAATGCAAAGGCTTTTGACGCAATTCTCGAGGGTTGGTGTCAGCCCAGTAGCGCATGTTTTGTTTGTTCACCGACCCACACAAATGAAAATAGGCTTCTTCGCTAAAAAAAACAATAGCACCCTCGGGAACGACATCAAGAAGAAGCTCACACGCGTTCATCCGAGAATTGAAGTCACGTTCTGAAAGTTCCTGCACTATCGCCATCTTATAGGGATGAAAATGAAGATCATCACGAAGAATTCTTCTCACAGAGCGATCGGATATTCCAAGGGCAGTTGCGTGATTGCGCGCAGAACGCCGTGGCGATCGCAACATTGACGCTCTCACTGCTTCAATGTTCTCAGGTGATCTAACGAGCCGAGGGACTCCAGTTCTTCCTTTTGTCGCACTTGCAGTTTGTCTGAATGTAGTGACCCATGTAACAATTGATTTGCGGTCTGGGACGGGAGCCAACGGGGCTAAATTAAAGCGATTCCGAAATGCACGCTGTGTTGCAATAACCGACCATCCGCTTGAAAAGTAAACCTCAACGGCAAATGCGCGCTCCTCACTATTCCAACGCATGATGGCGACTGAACCGTGTCGGGACAAAACTTTACAGTATCCCCTCTTGAACGAAACCACTAGCGCTCCGCTATGACATCAACCAACTCAGTGGCGCGCATTTTAAAAAAGGAAGTTATGCTGCCGCACCCTGTAGCTTTGGACCTTTTTTCATGGAATGCCCATAGGTTGCTTTAGTGTGTACGAAACGGAATAGGTACTTCCTTCGTTTAGATTTCAGTATATATGTAATTGTTTCGCTGGTTGGATTCGGGGCTTCGTTGTGGTGTGTTCATGTTGCCTATTTTAATGAAGCTGTTTACATTATGTGGTACTTGACCATAGTTTCCATGTCCTGTCTGTTTGTTGTGTTTCGCATTTTGGCCACTGGGTTGACTAGGGAGTTCTCGGGAATATTGGCATGATCTGGTGCCCACATAATGTATTTTCCTTTGTTTTGATTCTACATCTGACGTTTGTTACTGTCGAGTCGTTGTTGTTTAGTAGCAATTGCAGTCAAGGGATCAGTTAAGTTTTGGAATAACTGCGAATAGATTGATGTCTTTGTTGTAGTGTGAGCATAGATACCAAAACGAAAAAAACCTTCAGCCTCTGTCGCGTTTAGAAGTCGAGTTGGTCCATAATGATCGGTTGTGCTATTTTGCTTTGTCAAACCCCTGTTCTGAATTCTTCGGCCGGCCTTTTGATATTCGCCTAGCGACTTCGATGTTCACATCAATCTTGGCAAATGAATTTTCGTTAACATGGATTACATGATCAGAACATCGAAGTTGCCTCTCTCGCAATTTTTCGGATCGGTGCAACCCCATATCAATTGCAGATATCCTTATTTCGGACGTGATGAAGGCGTATTACGCCACTCGTCCATTCTTCCAAGGTATTAAATCGCTCAGTTTTGGGCAAGTCACTACCACTGATAGGAACAGTACCTGTTTCATTAGGAACGATCAACTAAAGTTCAGCTTTATTCGGATTCAATCTGCCAATTAACCGGCGTTTTATCGTTGAGAAACTTTTCGCAGAGACGTCTCTTTTCACGAACCTTCACTTGAAATTCGTCACTCCAAAGCCTTGGCGGTACTAAGGGTTCCATAGGCCATTTTGTGGATCGTGACAATAACTTGGTTTCACAATTCTTCTACATTCTTAGTGGTTGGTTTACCCGATTGCCAACCATTACGGTAACCTTCTGAGATGGCAATGCCAACACCCTATTGAGTGTGTGGGCGACCAAAATAGAGAAGTTTAGAACCATTTTTGCCGCGGCCGCAGCTGTTAGCACCTGATCATTGGGTTTCTTGTAGAACGCAGATGTCAATGCCCCTTTTCCGACAGGACCGCTGAGTTGAACGCCCTCGCATTTCGCCAAAGTTTTGAATATCTCAACACGATCATTTGGTTTTTAACAACATTGATTGTATTTTCTTAGTCGCCTATCAGCATTTTGTATAAATAACATGGCGGAGTTAATTATCAATTGAAAGTTAACCAATACCAATATTTAAACATTTTCTTCGATTTTACAATCCTATAAAAGGCTAGGAATAAGGAAAATTGAATTGACTTTCCCTCATTATTATCACTGCCCAATGACTTTACCATAAAACCTAATTTGATTTTAATAAACTTTATCACTCTCGCAAAGCTGTCTTTCTCATAAAACATGATATCTGTGAACAGACAACTGAAAATCTTTATGACGTTTTCTCTAAGGTACAGACCTTTGTGTGTGCTTGGCTTTATAAATACTGAAATATCCTCAGCCAGAATTTCTATTTTCACAGCATCATTGTGTTGTACCACATTTCCCTCTGCCTATAAGAAAATTTATAGCTAAAAACCAAATCATATTGGCTAACAAATTTACTCTGTGTGGTTGAACATGGGTTTCAACGCTCTTTGTTGCGTCGTAAACAATAAAATCACTGAAGCATATCTTTCATGTTCACTTTCTCGTCTCCACAAATACATATAATAATGGACTTGCACGAATAATTTTATTACATCATTTTGAGTGGAATTGGAGTGAGAAAGTTTTTCAATTTTATCCTTTTTCGGGGCAAGACTTAGATGGTGAGCAAGCATATAAACTATAAGTGTGTCTATAGAAAGTTTTAAAATATTTATTCAATTTATCTATCGGAACAAATGAGGTAACTTCTGATGGAGTCCTAGTAGCTACAACTCCGAGCATATTAAGATTTTTACTAACGTAAGACGATTATAAAGAAACAACATTTTCACACGCTTCTCTGTATATATTCCAACTCCCAACTCCAATATCCCTGACGATAAAACCGTTTCCGCATAAATTGATTGATGGACGGACAAATAAATCCTAAACTAACTATTCAGCGAAACAAAGACGAATACCTTAAGATACTCTGTTGAGAGGCGGGCGTAAACTCATGGAAGGGTCCCTATGGGTCGGTGCAACGTCCAAAACCTACCAATGTTCCGTGATCACGTGTTCTGCTTTCCCAAAGTAAGCAGTGATGAACTCCTCGGTAGCATACTGCATGCGACAAAACTCAAACCCACAGTGGGGCCTACAAGACAGTGAGATATTTTGCACATTATGAAAACGAGAGAAACAGCAACCTCCAGGCGAACAATGCTTCTATAGACCTACATGTCCTCTAGATTCTATAGGAAAGCAGATAATTTACTCAATACTACCTCAGGTTTCTGAAGGCTTAGAAGACTTATTGGATTGGCGGTATAGTTTCAGTAAAGCTAGATCAACCATCCATATCATAACATCGGTTAGTTTCTTGACCAAAAATGAAATTCACGGGTACGGTAGAATTAACAAAGAAAGAAGAGTTGGAGCCCAACGAATAAGTCCCCAGCGACGATTGGTACTTTTAACTAATTCACCTTTGTTTTCGACAGCTATTCAGTAGGATGAATACTCGATAACTGTTTCGAAAAGAGCGAAACTTCATTAACGCACTGATTACGTGCCCAAAGGTATATTGTAAAAGAAATTCTTACATTAGAATTAAGAACAATGTAATGATCTCGAGCCAGCTATCACACACTTGGAATTAATGATATACGCAAAATTTAATTTTAATCAACATCAGCTGTGCGTACACGAACGAATATGCAGCACCAGTACGGCTCTGATAACGATATTTAAAGACCTAGGAAATCTGAGGTGTACTTACAGGTGCTTTGAGATCAGGCGTAGCCTAGTAATATATATGCATTTAGTATGTCAGACTACTCACTAACCCTCCCCCCCCCCTTAATTTTAACGTGAAAGGATATCACTCACCGCAGGTCTTTAGGAGCTTCTATTCTTTTCCAAGTTGAACCGATGTTTATCCCTTCATTTCAATGAAAACTTAATAATATCTAGACAATTCGTCCGGGATTCCAGGTAAAATTAACAAACCAGGTACGTTTGAAATAGTTTTCTGGCATGTTTTTTGTATTTTACAAAGTTCTCGTATTTAACAAAGTTCAATACACAATTTCAAAAAATCCGGGATATTAGAAATTATACTGATTTCCGTCCGTAACTATTTTCTTTCTGCACAAAACTCGTTCTTTTCACAGTGACTGCCAACTGTCTTTTTTTTACTTATTATTTTTTTTCATCTGACGTTTCTCGTCACCTACTCTGTTCTTTACTCTTGTAGCGAGGTCTGCACTGAGTGGAGCGCCGGTGACGTCATTTGTCCGTTGGTATTCGCGACATTCGAAATAAATTTCGAATGCCGCGAATCCTGCCGCGCCACAGGTCTGCACGTTTACAGTTCCCACCAAATTTGGTGTAAATCGGTATAGCGGTTTCTGAGAAAAGTATGTGTGATAGACAGACAGACATAGAACCGATTTTAATACGGTTTTGTGTTGCAAACAAAACCTTAAAAACCAACTTTTTACGACCATCGACAAAGTACATCGACAGGGGGAATTTTATAAGATTCCGATGCGTTCCAGGTACGAGATAATACCTTATGTGCACAGTTTTGACCTAAATTATATCTTGCCTAAAGTCCGATGCTTCTTTTGCTTTAAGCGTAGGTCAGGCCTTGTCTCTGAGGTTTTCATCTTATCTGCCCCTAGCGATGAAATATGTGGATGATCCTTTTATAACAGTGAACACAAAGTAGGAGAAAAAGATACACAATTTAAGAAAAAAATTTTTCCATTTTTATATACGAAATAAAGAAAAACTCATACTTGGAAGTAAGGTTGAAGAACAATAAGTCGGGAAACCGGAAGCTCGGCCTTCAGGTATGAAAGGTTTTGGTTGCTTCTTCTCTAAGTGTATTTGAGTGCAGAACTATCAAATTTGTACGTAGCCCGTTATGTATATACATTTAGCAGGTCGACTACTCACTTTAGTGTAATATTGATATTTAGTTACAGTAAATTTAAATGGTAAAGTCAATTTCAAACTACTGTAACTTTGTTAGTAATGGTATGATTTTGATCAAACTTAGGGACAACATGCTTCATATTACATTCTATACTATTACAAACTTTTATAACTCTAGGATAAACTTAAACGTTTTTCTTTACTCAATTTCCCCAAAAATATGGTAACATACTATTATTAACTTAATTTGAGCAGATATCGATATGGAGAGTATTTTGAGGTCTGCAACGTCATAATTTTTTCCAGATTTTTTTAGGTAGTTTCTGAGAATGGGTTCGTTAAAGAAATCATCACTTTCCATCCCTCCCACTCCCCGCTTTTCTAACAAATCCTAAAACTAAGGCCTGCGTCGAAAAGTACGAATCGAGACCTTTAATTTTATATCCCACATGACTATATTCCGTGAAAGAAAGGGGGGCTTTTGCATGAATTGGGACCCCCTCAATCTCAACGTAGAAGGATATCACACAGCTATAGAGGATGTGAAAAACCATCCAGAGGACGGATTTACACGTGCCAAGATAGAAAATATATATATCTATATCTGTTACGCAGCCCCGAGCCTCACGCTGGAGGAATTCACTTTATTGCTTGAGAAATTATCCTTTGATGCCAGATGCTATAATCCCAAACGATTATAGCATCATGGGCAGAAGAATGAGGAAGCAGAAAAACAAATTCAAGGGGACAAATACTGATAGAGACATTCTCTCGACAATGTCGTACTTGCGAACCCTGAGAGAGCCAACTCATACCGGAGGGGAGAATTACAATCGGTAATAGACCTCACTTTCGTCGGTGACACCCTTATCAAAGTTGCAGTGGCATGTAAACGAAGAGTGCACACACAGTGATCATCAGGCTATTGTCTTCTAAACCTCGCGTAGGAATTATATGAAGCCACCAAAAAGAATAACGATAAGCTGGGTAACTAACAAATTCGATGCAGAAATGTTCAAGGATGTACCTCTTGATGACATATTATTATCGGAAAGCGCACAAGAAAAAGCTTTACAGGTCGCGGAAAACTTTCAGCGGGCATGCGATGCCTCTATGTCACGGCGTAATGCTTTCCGAAGACGAAATCTCAATTTCTGTTGGAATTTAGAAATTGAGCAATGTTGGAAAAACTGCCTCAGAGCTTGGAGATACTCCCAGCGCAAAAGAAATCAACGTGAATCCATTGAGCTACACATGCAATACAAGAACGAGAGGAAAAAATTGCAAGTAGCTATCACGAAGAGCAAATCCGAACATTTCAAGCGGATGTGTATTGAAGCGGACTCTGATCCATGAGGTGGCGCCTACAGATCTGTAATGTCATCAGTGAAAGGCAAGCATTCTCGACTGATTACATGTCCTAAATTACTACAAAACATAGTGGTCACTCTCTTCCCTGAAATTCCTGTAGTAGTAGAAGAGGAAATTCGTGATGCAGCAAGGAAATTTGCTGAAAATAAGACCCCATGACCTGATGGAATCCCAAATATCGCCCTGAAAGTGGCAGCCAGGACAGCACCAGGTATGTTTACCAAAGTTAGTTTTTACGGCATGCCTTAAAGAGGGAGAATTCCCCGAGCCATGGAAGCTGCAAAAGTTGATACTTATTATATAAACATTGGGTGACCTGTCCTCATATCCACCGATATGTTTAGTCAATACCATTGGTAAACTATTTGAACGAGTATTATACAACAGGCTGCTCGCTGTTGCGGAAAAGGAAGGAGGCCTATCCGATAAGCGATTCGGGTTTCGTAAAGGGAGATCAACCATCGATGCAATGAACATGCTGACTGGCCTGGCACGCGCTGCAATACAAGATGACAAATACTGCGCAGTGGTGACACTCGATGTAAAAATGCTTTCAACACTGCAAAATGGATGAAAATCGTAGAGACTCTTACCAAACTACAGGCTCCGAAGTACATTGTACGCATCGTTGTTGCATTTTTTTTAGGAAGAATATTATATTGGGATTCCGACGATAGACTGAAATTATTCCCAATGAGGTGCGGCGTACCACAGGGGTCTGTCTTAGGTCCCTTACTGTGATTAATTATGTACCATGAAGTGCTGACGTTACTATTATACTTCCTAACGGCATGACAACCATTGGCTTTGTGGGCAATGTCGGAGTAACAGTAGTTGTAAAACGCTCAGACGAGATGGAACTCTACGCAAATGAAGCGATATGGGAGATCAATTCCTAGTTGAAAAAGTCCGGTCTATCACTTGCTGACCATAAAACGGAATTTGTGCTAATTAGCAAAAAGAAGGAAGGACACAACCGTGAAAATTAAAGTTGGTGAACAAACAATTTACTCCCAAGAGTCCCTTAAATATTTAGGAGTAATGACTGACAAAAGCCTCAACTTTAAAAAACACATTGCACTAAGCGTCTTCCATCGCTGTAACGATCTCGAGGATACTACCGAACATTAGTGGACCAAGACAAAGTCGACGTCGTCTTATTTCAAGGGTAGTTAGTTCCGTGCTACTCTACGCAGCTCAAATTTGGGCATCCGTTGTGGAAAACGAATCAAACTGCGGAAAACTAGGAATGGCGTATCGACTAAGTGCACTCTGGGCATGCAGTGTTTATCGAACAACATCAGGAGAAGCAGCATATGTACTGGCAGGGACAATCCCCATAGACATCTTGGCGAATGAAATTCGGCGTCTTCACGACAAAATGTATGCGATTGGGGAGTCTATTGTATTTCAACGGCAACTAGCACGCCGGGAATCCATCGCAGAATGACAAAAGAGATGGAACGAGGTACACACACACATTCCGCACATTCGAAGATGCATGGAAAGGAGCCACGGGGAACTAAGTTACGAGCTAACACAGTTTTTAAGTGGACATAGTTTATAGGTTAAATCTCAATGATAAAAGGCCACAGCAGTGCCTGGGGACATAGGTGAGGAAAGTGCAAAGTGCGAGAACTTTGTGGCCTTGCAATCAGGTATCAAATGTGTCATCAAGAGAAACTTCGCTGCGGGTGTTGGCTGATTTGGTGACGTTGTGTAGCTTTTTTTAATGGGTGGGTAATGATTTCCCCCATATGTCCTCAAATGAAAGGTACACGACAGCTGCTATTCCTATTGAAAGACAGAAAGGACAAATTTTGGGGTAAACGTTTTCCGATGATATCGCCGTTGCAGCATCACCTGCAACCAATGTAAGATAATCATCCGGCATAAAAAGGTCACTGAGGAACATCCATTTCACAACAGTCTAAACTCTGCCAAGAACTATTGCATTCAAGACATATTAATCCTACAAAAAAAAACAAATAAAATTCCCAAAAAGTGGAAGTGGCAACCGACTGGTAAAACCATGTGATTTCCGAATGCAATTGTTAAGCATTATTTTGCGTCCCTCGAGGTTTATTGTTTACTGAGGTCCCAATTTCGTGTTTTGTATAATATACACAATGGTTCTTCAAGGACGCGGTGCGACTTTCCTTTAACAGAATAATATACTGATCGGCAACCATGCAATCGGCAACTTATCAAATGAAGCAAAATGATTGGTGTTAAATTTCCCAATTTCCAGGGAGCATTACCTAGTAAAGTAGCAGTATTGACTGACGCGGAATATAGCTCCCTGGGGCGAACCTATCTCTCGCTGAAAGGGGGTTGAGTACACATATATATTTCGGAAATCTCCAAAGGAACTATAAGAGTCATGGAAGACGAATTTTATCCTTTTATTATATTCAATAATTATTCTTCGTCCTTAGTTATTTTACTAAGATTAATTAACCATGAAGTTCGGAAGTACTTTCAGTCTTTTAGGTGTAATCTTTTCGCCCGGCGAGTTTCGAGCTAGTTTAGCTACTTCTACAAGGTCAACCTTTTCCTTGTCTTTTCGCGAAAGGACTTTTGAATTTTGCCTATAGTGTTAATCAAAGAAAAGAAAGTACGAGTAAGTTGAGTGCGGTAGATAGTCAGCTATTGAATCGATTTTAATCATCATGATCAACGGCACAACAACCGGTATCCGGTCTAGGGCTGCCTTAACGAAGAATTCCAGACATTCCGGTTTTGCGCCGAGGTCCACCAATTCGATATCCCTAAAAGCTGTCTGGCGTCCTGATCTACGCCATCGCTCCATCTTAGGCAGGGTCCCAAGTCTCCGAGGAATACATGAGGGCTGGCGAGATCATAGTCTTGTACAGTAAGAGCTTTGACTCTATGGTGAGACGTTTCGAGCGGAACAGTTTTTGTAAGCTGTAATAGGCTCTGTTGGCTGCCAACAACCGTGTGCGGATTTTAATAGGTTTCTATTTTACATAAAGCTTTAAACTGATTGGTTTCATTGTGACAACTTTTCAAATAAGGCACAGTTAAGGCCTGAAAAAGAATCTAACTTACGCTTAAACATCACCATTGAATAAACTTCGAACTTCTTCTTAAACGTAAGCAATATACAGTGAATTGAAGCTACGGAATATTTACAGGAACATGTGAGATATTCACTCTAATATACTCGTACGTATTATATGCACGATTTGCTCCTTATTCCAGTAATATGAACCTGCTTGACTCTATTGATAGCTTATTTACACTGTCCCTTGCAGAAGACAAAGGATAAGTTTCTCGAAAAGAGAAACATCTCAATTTCGGATAATGATGCGAATGTTGGAACTTGCTACGCACATATATCAGGAAAATAAATATAATCTTGGTGTGTCCGTCCGTACATACATATAACAGCTGACATTCGTATTATAACTCATCGAGGCAATTATTATGTGTATATTATCTGATTAGACAAAAAATCAACTTAAGTTCTTTATCTGAGCTCTCCTGTATATTAGAGATATTAGTTGAAGGATGTTGATTAAGAAGAGTGTTGACAAATTAATGAGAAAGTTTTGTGGGTTGATTTATGCATTCGTTAAGTATATGTACATATGGATATTAATACAAACGGTAATTAGGTGCATTCGATAGTCCCAGGGCCTATAGGATAAAATTATAGTTCATTACATTTTCACTGAAAAAAAGATTCCAACCTTTTTTGAAAATCAGGATCACCAAAAAATCCAGGCTAAGCCTTTCTTACGGCAAAACATACATAACAGATCCAGAACTAATGTGACAGAAAACAGCATGTCCTAGAGAATGCGCAGTCGAATGGAGTCTAGTTGCTGGTATGCAGATTTCGAATAACTCGGATGACGTATAGGGGCATCTGACATTTTGTAAACTTTTGACATGCGTGAAAAAAACAAGGGAATGATATTGCTTTGAAACCACTAAAGGGTAGAGAATCCTTCAAGTGCAAGAATGCAAATCCTTGCTTGTGAATTTGACTCCATACAACGCTAGTTATAGATACATCAAGCTCTGCTCAAAAAGTACTGACAGGAGCAGGCTACTCTTTCCACTGGAGTTTTCTCGAACATGAACTTCGCGAAAACATTCCAACTCAAAAAGGTGCTGGACAATAGAGGACCGAATGAAAACCGATTTAGAAATTGAGAACTGCGTGGTACATGAAACCGATTTAATGATGAACTACAATAATGCTGTCAAGGCCATCGAAATCGGATTAATTAACTCCGACTAATCCACTATAATTTGGACAGAACCAAAAGGAGAAGTAACAGACCAAATTTGTAACTTTCGCAGAGTTGCCGAACGAAAGCGCTTTTCGCTGCCTCCAATGTCCTATGGAGGCCTTGCTTTTTTGAGATTTTAAAACCCAGTGGCCTCTGAATAAAATACAATTTTGTCGGTTCTTAACTATGTACAGCGGTTCCCAGCTTATTTGATATGATGATTTTTGATAAATTGCTATTGCAACACATAGTTCAACAAGTCGGGAAACCGAAAGCTCGGAGCTTCAGGTATGAAAGGTTTTGTTTGCTTCTAGTGTGAGTATATTTGAGTGTAGAACTATCCCATTTGTACGTACCCCGTTAAGAATATGCGTTTAGCATATCAGATTTAGTACTTCGGGTTGTAAATTTAACTTTGAGCTACTGTAACTTTGTTACTAATTGTATGATTTTGATCAAACTTCGTGATAATATGCTTCATATTATATTTTATACTATTACCAACTTTTATAACTCTGAGATAAACTTAAGGAGGGTTTTGCTAAATTTTCCCAAAAATATCTCAATATACTATTATTAACTTAATTTGGACAGGTATCGATATGCAGAGTATTTTGAGGCCTGGGCACCGTATAGAGGCAGCTTCATGATTTTTTCCAGATTTTTCGATTGAGTAGTTTCTGAGAATGGCTCCGTTGAAGAAATTATCACTTTGTACTCCTCCCACTCTCCGCCTTTTTAACAAATCTCAAAACTAAAATCGGCTTCGAGACCTTTTATTTGATACCCCACATGACTATATTTGGTGAAAACAAATTTTACACCCCAAATTTCAACTTAGAAGGATATCACTCACTGCATGTCTGGGCGTTCACATTTCCCACCTTCTCAGCAAATTTTGTGTCAATCGGTATAGCCGTTTCTGATAAAAGTGCGTGTGACAGACAGGCAGTCAGATAGAAGGATCCCCGGAATATAAAACCACCATGGAAGATGAGAGAAGGAGGACATTTATGGTCGTCGATATTCCTCGGCATATAATGTTACAAGCGATTTGGATCTGGAGAAGGAGGTGTTCAAGCGAAGTACGAGGTTACCGAAAACACCAGTAACTAGACCAAACAAAGATGAACAGACAGCAGATTGTTGGACGACAAAAACCGTGGCAACATCCACCGCATATGTTTAAGATGCGCGAAAGCAGCAGATGCTCCAGGAATAATGAAAGGATCCATTCAAAAGAAGCTCGTCAACTTTGAGATCTCCACCAATGTCAAAGACGATGGAGGATAAAGTACAGGCAAGGGCAATAAACGCCAAAAGTGAAGCAGTGTATAAAAGGAGTAACCCTGCCGAGGCTTATAGGGAGCAGAGTCCCGATCGGGAGGAATAACCCTTCACCCAGCTTGGGAAAAAAATAGTTGAGCTGTCCGAGTTTATCAAGGACAAACGCAACGTGCACCAAGCCATAAAGAATATAGTTAGGGTTATTAGAGTCCGCTGTGCCAACAGTGTCATAAGGGACCCAAGTGACGCCTAACCGCACTACCATCGAATCACGACGAAATAAACGAGTACGTGAAAAAAGGGGGATTCTCTAAATAATCAGCAGGCGCCTAAGAGAAAACAAGTCGGGAAACCGGAAGCTAGACGCTTCAGGTATGAAAGGTTTTGTGTATTTCTTTTATAAAGAGATTTGGGTGTGCATTTGTCCCATTAGCATGTAGCACGTAAAATATGTATATATTATGTGAAAGTAGCCACTTTCAAGTGATATTGACATTCATAGTCTTGAATTTGCAGAGGAGCGCAGATTTGACCTAGTATAACTTTGTTAGTAATAGTGCGATTTTCACCAAATTTGGCAGGACTGTATACTGTAGCCTACATTGCTGCAAAATTTTGTGATTCTAGGGTGAACTTAAAGGGGGTTTTCCTGTCAATTACTAAAAATTATTTTAATATACTATTATTAACTTTATTTGAACAGGTATCGGTATGGAGGGTATTTCGGAGCCTAGGCACCATATAGTGGCAGCCCTCGGATTTTTTTCAAATTTTTCGGTTGGACAGTTTCTGAGAATGGGTTCGTTAAAAAAATGGTCACTTTCAACCCACCGCACTCCCCACTTTTCCAACAAATGTCAAAACTAAGACCGGCTTCGAAAAGTACTAATCGAGACCTTTAATTTGATATCCCACATGACTATATTTGATGAAAAAAAAATGTACACCCCCCTTTTGCATGTATAGGGACCCCCCCTTAAATTCGTCGTAAAAGGATGTAACTCACTATATGGGTGAGCGTTCATAGTTCCCACCTTTCTATCAAATTTGGTGTCAATCGCTATAACCGTCTCCGAGGAAAATGCGTATGACGGACAGACAGACAGACAGACAGACAGACGAACAGACAGTAAACCGATTTTAATAAGGTTTTGTTTTACAAACAAAACCTTAAAAAGGGGCACAATAGTTCTTCAAGGACGCGGTGCGATTTGCCCTTAACAGAATAATAATAAGAGAAAAAAAGGCGGTCAGGACGTTCTGAAAACCAACACCAATAGCTTAGAAGAAGAAAAGTGTACAGCAAAGATAGGGAACTCGGCCAGCGTTGCGAAGCCCAAGACGAACGAAAACGATAGATGGACTAAAGTTACCAACAAAAAAACCAAACAAAAAGCAAAAGTGCGAACTCGTCCAGATGTGATTGTTATCTCCAGAAAGGGCGAAGATACTCAAAAATGTCAAAGCTGATCCCGACTTAAAAGATCTGAACGGAAATGTGACTGAATCCGAAGACCCCAGAAAGGAGATCTTATGTTCGAGCTGAAAAGATGCAACGTCGGCAAAACTGCTGACTTTCGCACTCAAGTCAAAAATTCACTTGGGGAGAATGCAGCAGTGCGTGCCCAAAAACATGAGATCTATATACAATGTAAGCATCTTGATGAAGTGACATCGAAAGCAGAAATTTATACTGCTCTGAAGGAGCAATTCAAATTAAAAGAACTTACCGAGGAGTCTGTTGTGGCCTTACGAAAATCGTATGGTGGTACTCAAACGGCCACAATACGAGTACCAGCGGAGGCAGCGCAGATGTTGTTAGCTACCGGAAGAGTTCGGATTGGATGAGTTGTCTGCCGTTTAAGAAAACAAACTTCACGAAAAAGGTGCTTTAAACGCCTCATGTTTGGGCACTTCACGAAGGCATGCACTAGCAACATTGATCGAACCGATCGATGCAGAAGGTGTGGGGAGAAAGGCCATATTGCCAGAGAGTACAATAGGGGCCCCAAATGCCTATTGTGCGAAGTAAAAGAGGGACAGGATAACCGGCATATTGCCGGGAGCGGTAAATGTCCGGAATTTAGGAAGGCGCTCACTGCAACGAGAAAATGAGGTCTATTCAAATAAACCTGAATCATTGCAGGGCCGCTCAGCATTTACTTGAGCGGACCACATTCGAATCTGAGATGGAAATTGCCATCATAAGTGAACCGTATAGAAACCTTCATGATGTGGGCTTGCGGTTGACAAGCCATACAATATACTGCGAGTCAGACAGCCAGTGGCTTTGTGTGGGCTACGCCCCACCAAGAATTTGGCCAAATCCTTGATAATCTTGTTCTCGATGCAAGGGGACGAAGTTCAAAAGTGATTGCTGGTAGTGTTAATAATTGGGCCCTAGAGTGGGATAGCAGAGAACAAATGCTAGGGGCACAGTTTATTAGAAGCTTTTGCGCAGGTGGACATAGTTTCGGTTAACGACGGTGGTGGTATGTCCTGATGCGAACGCTATACCCACAGCGATCATCAGACAATCTTCTTTGAGACATGTGTCGAGCCACAAGGCAAAGAGCTATCATGCCCGAAACAGAAAAATATTTCAGGCTGGTCTGCAAAATCTTTGGATGACTAGATCTTCATAGAGGTGTGATTAGATCAACCTGATAAAGCAGGCGCCTCTACGGAAAAAGCCGTCCATCTGACTCAATGCGTCGCCAAAACATGTGGCACATCCATGCTCTTTCCCTAGTGGAAGATCAAACTATTGGTGGAATGAAGAACTGACCGGCCTTCGATCAGCCTGTCGCTGAGCCTGAAGAGCGGCTTAGAGGGCGGTTGGTAGAGTCGATCAGGGGCAGAAAGAGCTCGCCATCCAGCGAAGCAAGAGGAAATGCTTTCAAGAGTTCTGCTCCGAAACAGATATAAACCCGTGGAGGAGGGTTTATAGAATCGTGATGGAACAATTCCGAGGATATTCATCTCCGCAGATTACGTATCCCGCCCTCTTTCTGAAAATCAGCACCGCCACATTCCAACCTCCTCTGAATGTAACGGAAGTTCCGGAAGTCACCAGAGAGAGATCTGCGGTAGAATAGGAGACAATAAAAGGCGGTCCTGGACGGAGCCCCGAATAAGGCCCTTAAGCTTGCGTGAAATCCAGTTGGCGTAAGTTGTTGGAAATGTGCATGTCCAGGAGAATATTTGCCGAAGCCCGGAAAACCTTCGGGTGAATGATCCCATCAAATTGGTTACTAGCTTGGCGAAGATGCAATCCACGGAAAGGGTAGTACCTGAAAATATTGCGTGGTGGTAACCCTGGACGTGAAAAATGCATTCAATTCGGCCAATTGGAATATAATAAGGAAATCCCTAGCGAAGGTTCGTATTTCCGCCTATCTCACTGCTATAGTCGATAGTTAATTAACTGAAAGGTCTCTGGTATGACACTGATGACGGACCCCAAGAGTACGTTGTTTCCGTGGGTGTCCCGCATGGCTCCGTATTGGGCCCACTGCTGTGGAACATCATGTACAACGATGTACTTAATCTTCCCCTTTCGGAGGAAACCACAGTGGTGGGTTACGTTGACGGCATACCGCTGGTTGCTGTCGTAAAACATTTTGAAGATGCTAACTTATACTCATGCGAGGCAATCAGGGCTGTTAAAAGTTGGCTAAAGAGCTCTGGTCTGACATTAGCGAAAGAAAAAACAGAAGCGGTCCGTATCACTAAGCGCCGGAAGAGAAATTACGCCTGTATTATAATCGGGAACCATATCATCACTTCCAAGCTGACCATCAAATACTTGGGGGTGGTGATAGACAGTTAGCAGTGTATAAGCAACACGTACAGTATGTTTGCGATAAATCATCCACTGCTAGCATGGCCCTGGCAAGTATGATGCCGAACGTGGGAGGGCCACGGCATACCTCTAGGTTGCTTATAGCCGGGGTGGTGACCTCAATCATGCTCTATGCATGAGTTGTTTGGAGGGAGGCGTTGTGGATGTCAGTTAACACTAACAGACTGAGTGCAGTCTACAGGAGGGCAGCCCTGAGCGTATGCTTTGCCTTCAGGATTGCCTAAGATGATGCGCGTTCGTCATCTCAGGAATGATGCCCATTGACATCTTGGCAGATGAGATGGCGAATATATACAATGCGAAGCCAATCTCTCCCTTATCGCAGACGTCGAACGCTGAGCCCTCTCAGATCCATATATAGATGGCAAGAGCGGTGGGAATGCTCGGGAAAGAGTCGGTGGAGTCGGTTGGAGAGACGACACGGTGAGATTAATTAAAATCTCATCCAGTTTCTCACGGGGCATAGAGGATATCGCCAATACCTACACAGGTTTAAATTGGAGACCTCACCCGACTGCCGAAATTGCGATGGAGTCCCAGAGGACCCAGAGGATCTATTCTTCCACTGTCTGAGACTTGTGGAAGAAAGGAGGAATTTAGAGGAGACTCTAGGAGAGGTGTTGATACCAGAAAATCTGGTGCCGAAAATGTTAGCACATCAAGAAAATTTTAATGCGGTCAACTCCATCTATCCAAAATAAATTGAAGGCAGAGGAGAGGAGCAAATCGCGGTCACTTGCGCCGCATATAGAAGAAAGGTGACGAAGCTAGAATGGGCTGACTCCGCCCCGTGATGTAATACCTTATGGTGGTTCCGCGGAGCAGGGAGGTAAAAATCCCACACGCTGGATGTATCCAGAAAAGCGTCTTTTGAAGATTTCCACCTTCTGAAAAAAACAGACCGACGGACGGACAGACTGACAGACATTGAACCGATTTTAATAAGGTTTTGTTTTGCAAACCAATTCCAATATCAAAAGGGTCCTTATGCCATTTTAAAGAAGGGAGTTTGTTGTTTAATTAGGTAATTTATATTTTTCAAAACAGAACTGTGTAAGAGCTAGAAAACGTGAGAACCAAAAAAAGGTGCAATATTGCCACTTACAGCTTATTTGATACAGTTTCAAACTATTGTTAAATAAAACATGAGTACCGGTAATTATTCTTCTTTTTCTTCTTTAGCCTTTGTCTCGTTCACAAGCGTCGTCGGCAGGTCGTGATCGGTTTCGCCATTTAGCTCTATCGAATGCCTGATCTGGGTGCTCTCGAGGCTTTTAAATCCCCATCCAGTGTATCAAGCCACCGTTGTTTTGGTCGTTTACCATCATCTTCGATGTTCAGACCAATCTTGGCAAGTGAATTCGATCACAAAGAATACCAGTTGTGGAACGCCACTTCATCCAGGTTGCGTTAATGCGTCAAGCAATTTCATAACGCCGTTCTCTATTGGCTAATAGCATTGACCCGAGGTATTTAAATCGCTCAGTTCTTGGCAGATCATTGCCGCTGACAGTGATTGTGCCTGTTTCATGGGGACCGGCGTCAAAAATTCAGTTTTGTTTAGATTCAGTCTGAGACCATGTTTCATGAGGTGATCATTCCATTTTTGGATAAGTTGCTCGAGATCATTTTTGGTATCAGATGCTAGGAAAACATCATCTGCATAAAGCAGTGTGCAGGGCGCTGGACGTTGGAGATCCCGTGTGACGGTGTCCATAACAAGAACAAAGAGGAGTGGTGAGAGGGCGCTTCCTTGATGAACACCAACGGAGACACGAAGCGGTTTTGATACACCCGCCATACTTCCAACTCTACTTTTCGGATCGTGGTAGAGCAATTGAACTCAGCACACGAGGCATTCGTAGGCATGTCGTATTCTACGAATTATATAAAGGAGCATTCAACATCTGCGAGCCGCTACGGTCACGCTGCTCCCAGGGCAGAGGTGAGGCAGCGTCTGACGATTTGCCTCTGCCCTGGTAAGAAACCGTAAAGCCGTCATCGCTTGACTTTTTTTAATCAGCGCACGAGTTTTTGTCGTAGAGCATACCATACGAGTGTTGTCGTAGAGCATACCAGATCAGTTAGTGTGCACACGGTCAAACGCTTTCTCTAGATCCAGAAAGGCAATCTAAAGAGGGAGATGCTTCTCACGGTGTTTCTACATGAGTAACCACGCAGCATGTATTGTATCAGTAATTCCGCAGTTTTTGACAAATCCGGCTTGATTCACGGTTATTTCAACGATTTCGCAAATGCGGCTGTCAAGAATGCGTTAAAAAATCTTCATGGTATGGGAAAGTAACCGGATCGGACTGCAATTTGAACATTCTGCTGGACTACCTTTCTTTTTCGATATTTGAACAGTGGTACTTTCTTGCCAGTCAGATGGTGTTCTTCCTTCCTGAATAACCCGATTAAAGAATTCACTGAGCCACAGTGTTGGGTCCCAGCTCTTCGCTTTCCAGAGCTCAGATGCGATGTCATCAGGTCCTGTTGCGTTCCCCGATTTCATTTGTTTTATTGCCTCCTCGACTTCAGTTGCGCTGACTGGTGGAACTGGTCCAAATGTCGGCAATGATTGTGGAAGTGGAGGATGAGCAAATTCTTCAGTTGAAATCTGCTCGAAGTATTCTCGCCATCTATCCATTGCGGCTCGGCGGTTGGTAAGCTAAGTACCGTTCTTGTCATTACCGCAACAGAAGTGTTCGATATCCTATGTGTGTTCATTACGGTTTTTAGCAAGTCGATACAGATCTCTCTCGCCATTGCGAGTGTCCAGTTTATCGTAAAGATTTTTGTAATGGTTCGCTCGGGTGATAGCGACCGCTTTCTTTGCTTCCCGGTTGGCATTCTTATAAATTTGCCAATTAGCAGGCGTTTTATCGACGAGAAATTTATGGTAGAGGCGTTTCTTTTCACGGACCTTCATTTCAACATCATTCCAAAGCCAAGTATCTCGGTTGATGTACCGCTTACTCGGCTTGGTGACCCCGAGGCTTGCAGAGGCCTCTTTGTGGATCGTGTCTTTCATTTGGTTCCACGATTTTTCCACATTCGTAATGGTCGGCAATCACAGGAGTGAGATCGTTTCTTCGTTTATAGCCATTTTTACCGCGTTCGCGTTCAATGTCGCAGCTTTTGGCACCAAACCATCGGGTTTCTTGCAGAGCGCAGATATCAATGCGCCTTTTCCGAGGGCTCTTGCGAGTTCCTCCGTCTATCCAGTTAGGGTACCAACATTTAGCATACAGACACATATTTGTTTTGTTTGTTTTGTTCGGACTAACTTGCTTACGTCCTGGCGCCGTCCATGCGTCAAGAACCCTTGCTAATTTCTTGACAGGACCGGGGTTCGTCCTGGCGCGTCGACTGAGGTGGACGCCCTAGCATTTCTCCGAGGCTTGTGACTCAATCCGATCATCATGTTTGTAACGACATTGTATGCATTTTCTTGGTCGGCCTGTCGCGGGGCCTGTCACCAAGAGCGATCAGGTAGGATTTAGCATAGTAGAATAACTCCAACTATACTCTATTTATCTCTTTCCCTGATCTCAGCATTTTGTTTTTGTTTTACTGAGGTTAGTACAGAGTACGTTGCCTCAAACTCTCCTCCTTTACCTGGGCTTGAGACCAACATACTATGTTAGCTTGGAGCTTGGAGCCCATTTGGTCATGAGTTAAGCAGCTTTTGTGTAAAATCAGGAATAACTTTCTGCTAGTTAGGTTTTCTTGAGATCTTTCCTATTAGACGCCCTACACTTCTTTATGTTGTTGTTCATAATTTCCTATAAATTCACGATGATGCTTATATTAGGAGACTGTGCTGGTGGTAGCATGACGTGCGAGCAGTTCCAAATTAGCCGGACTTGTGATTCGGAATAAATGATAAAATGTTACAATACCCAAACACAACAAACTTTTTGAGCCTGAAAGAGTCTGCGTCAAATAAGCGGGGAACCACTGCATATATGATATTATATATCAAAAACTAAATAGGGAGATATCATTCTATACTGTATGCCAGGACAGCATTTCACCGCCCTTCCTACATTCAAATTCAAAAATTATCATTTAACGGATCACGGATTTCATTTTCGCCAGACTGTAAAGTGTGCATGCATGTAGCCACGTCCATTTCGCAGAACCCTTTGATTCAACGCTAATACATTTGGAACAATCTATTCGAATCCCTATAAGTTCTAAAGTTCGGGGATCAACATTTCACATTTTATACTACGAGGATATAAAGAGTCCCGATAAATCTATCTAGCCTACATTCACACATAACATATGTCAACTATCAACCTTCTGTCGGTGTCGTATTTGCCCATGTTCCAGGTACGAATATAGATGATTACTATCAAAATCCAATTTCGTAGAAAGCGAGACATTCCATGGCCGCCTTTGTCACTGAGCAATAGTAGGATACCCTTTAATTGCATTTGAATCCAGTTATAAACGAAACAAACATTCATGTCGAATCTACCTTCAAAGATACGGGCGGCTCTAGGGAAGGGTCTGATCAACCGGTGAATGGGAGCAACCTCGTCTTTCGGTTGAAAGGACTTACTATTTGAATATTCTGTCCAGATTACGACATGCGTTTGAATTTTAGGGCGAAACATTCTGATTGTAAATATTAAAGGCTGTCGGAATTGCATGAAGGATTAAAGGTTCGATTGGGGGAAAAGATCCTTACGGGGAACATATCTATCAAGAATTCGCGGGTGAAATTCTTTCCTTCAGATGAACGTTTTGGCAACCCAAAGAGTCAACGAACCTCCGTAAATACAGCTTTATTTTGGACATATTACTATGTGGCCGTGAAGGTATTTTATACAATCTGTATATGCACAATAAAAGCGAGTCCATCCTCAAATTCAATAGAAATACAGAAACCATTCCTTCCAATCGTGCTCGTTCTAAAATTTTACTGAATCATTCTTGAAAACTTTAATCCTTGAAACCTTTTTTCAAATATATAAAATCTTTGGAATGTAGATATGTTTGAATATTTCGGGGACACAGCATTGCGGATGTAAACCCTCATCAAAGTTCCTTTCCTGTTATACACATTGAAAGGGATTTTGTCCCCTATGAAAAATGGTTAGCGTTGATAATGTGAAAATGGTCCTCTGCAGGAGCAGGTCTTTATCTAGTTATGACTTTGGAAATGTGGGAAAATGCCATTCTAGGAGAAAATGTTTAAATTTACAGTTGGCAGAAGCTAATCTACAATAAGTGGATTTCATTTCGATTTTTACCTTAATAAAGCCACTGTTCGAAGTAATAGAGTGTGTGGACGTACAAACTCCTGGACATAAGCAACAATTTATGTGGACTAAGGGCGGGAGTATGTTATAAAACAAATTAAAGAGAGTGTGAAGAGTAAGTAACAAATCGAAATTGGTAGATATATTTGGGTCAAGGAAAATGTCTGCTTCTGTAGTCATCAAACTAAATGGAAAGCGAAATTCAAACAGTTTCCAAGAGAGTAGACATTTTCAAAGAAATTTGCCTCCACGAAAGATTTTAAAACGAATCTATGCTTAAGTCAGCCTCTGTTCTTATTGATCTTTCCAACGGAATTCTCCCCAGCAGTAGCTTTTGAATGCAAATATAAGTACTTTGAGATAAAGTGTATTCTGATTACATGCAGTGTCTAGACTAGAATTTATTGCTCTGTTTGGAAACAATTTGCTATTTTTGGAACGAATATCTTAGATTGCTGCATCCATCAAAGACATCGTCGTAAATATCTTGAATATCGTATCTATGAAGCAACAACTTCATTTTAAGCAATAAAATTAAAGCGTTTGTTCTATTAAAATCGTAATGTGTATTCATAGATATCTACATGGAATTATCGTCAAATTATTTGAGGATTTGAGAAACAATTTGCGTAGATTTAAATTATTTGTATAATAACCTATATATTCCAAATAAGTGCTAAACCCAATTTGCTTCTTTACCAATAGTTTTTCACAGTAGAGTCGGTATAAGACTATTTTTTTCATCATCATCATCATCAACGACACATAGGCCTGACTTAATAAGGAACTCCAGACATCCCGGTTTTGCGCCGAGGTCCACCAATTCGATATCCCCAAAAGCTGTCTGGCGCTCTGACCTACGCCATCGCTCCATCTTAGGCAGGGTCTGCCTCGTCTTCTTTTTCTACCATAGATATTGCCTTATAGACTTTCCGGGTGGGATCATCCTCATCCATACGGAGTAAGTGACCCGCCCACCGTAACCTATTGAGCCGGATTTTATCCAAAACCGAACGGTCATGGTATCGCTCATAGATTTCGTCATTGTGCAGGCTACGGAATCGTCCATCCTCATGTAGGGGGCCAAAAATTCTTCGGAGGATTCTTCTCTCGAACGCGGCCAAGAGTTCGCAATTCTTCTTGCTAAGAACCCAAGTCTCCGAGGAATGCATGTGGACTGGCAAGATCATAGTCCTGTGCAGTAAGAGCTTTGACCTTATGGTGAGACGTTTCGACCGGAACAGTTTTTGTAAGCTGAAATACGCTCTGTTGGCTGACAACAACCGTGCGGGGATTTTATCATCGTATCTGTTCTCGGTTGTGATTTTCGACCCTAGATAGGAGAAATTTTCAACGGTCTCAAAGTTGTATTCTCCTATCCTTATTCGTCCTGTTTGACCAGTGCAGTTTGATGTTGTTGGTTGGTTCGTCTTCGGTGCTGACGTTGCCACCATATATTTTGTCTTGCCTTCATTGACGTGCAGCCCAAGATCTCGCGCCGATCGCCGCCTGCTCGATCTGGATGAAGGCAGTTTGTAGATCTTGGGTGATTCTTCCCATGATGTCGATATCGTCAGCATAGGCCAGTAGTTGGATGGACTTAAAGAGGATCGTACCTCTTGCATTTACATCAGCATCACGGATCACTTTCTCGAGGGCCAGGTTAAAGAGGACACATGATAGGGCATCCACTTGTCGTAGACCGTTGTTGATGTCGAATGGTCTTGAGAGTGATCCCGCTGCTTTTATCTGGCCTCGCACATTGGTCAGGGTCAGCCTAGTCAGTCTTATTAACTTCGTCGGGATACCGAATTCTCTCATGTCCGTGTACAGTTTTACCCTGGCTATGCTATCATAGGCGGCTTTAAAGTCGATGAATAGATGATGCAATTGTTGTCCATATTCCAACAGTTTTTCCATCGCTTGCCGCAGAGGGGAAATTTGATCTGTTGCTGATTTGCCTAGAGTGAAGTCTCTTTGGTATGGGCCAATGATGTTCTGGGCGTATGGGGCTATCTGGCCTAGCAAGATAGCGGAGAATATCTTATAGATGGTACTAAGCAACGTAATACCTTTATAATTACTGCACTGTGTGATATCTCCCTTTTTATGTATGAGACAGATAATGCCTCGTTGCCAAAACGTCAGGCATTGATACGCTGTCCCATACCTTGAGCACAAGTTGATGAACCATTTGGTGTAACTGGTCGCCTCCATATTTAACCAATTCGGCTGTAATTCCATCGGCTCCTGGCGACTTATGATTTTTTAGCCGATGAATTGCACGGAGTGTTTCTCCTAAACTTGGTGATGGTAGTACTTGTCCGTCGTCTTCAGTGGGCGGGACCTCCAACTCGCCGATGTTCTGGTTGTTCAGTAGCTCATCAAAGTACTCAACCCATTGCTCCAAAATGCCCATTCTGTCGGAAATCAGATTTCTCTCTTTGTCACGGCAGGATGAGTATCGAGGTGTATAAGGCTTCATCCTGCTGACTTGTTGGTCAAACTTGCGCGCCTGGTGCGGTTGCTGTCTGTACTTTTCTAGTTCACAGACTTGTTGGTTCTCCCAGCCTTCCTTTTTCCATCTGCGCTTCTCCGGTTGGCGGAGTTCATGAAAGTGTCTCCGCTGGTGCCCGCGTTCTTTGAGAATGCAACATCACGTGGTATGCGGCATCCTTCCGTTCTGTTGCTAGCTTACATTCATCGTCAAACCAGCCGTTTCGACTCCTTTTGCGGCTGGGGCTAAGTGTGTTTGAGACCGTATCCATCATAACGTTCTTCAGGTGGTTGTGAAGATCATTTGTTGATGCTTCATCTCCAGGTCCTCTGTTGACTGCGGTTATTGCGGCATCTATTTCCCTCTTTTAGGTGTCGCGGAGGGCTGTGTTGTGGATGGCTTCAGTGTTAACTCTCACCTGATTGTCAGAGGGGATTCTAGGTGGTGTTGTTATCCGAGGTCGGAGTACCATGCCAACGAGATAGCGATCCGAGTCTATATTGGCCCCCTATATGTTCTGACATTCATCGAGGCTGAGAGGTGGTGGCGTTCGATCAACACGTGGTCAATTTTGTTGAAAGTGGTACTGTCTGGAGAGGCACACGTATGTTTGTGGACCGCTATCCGCACAAACCAGGTACTTCCAACAACCATTTCGTGTGACCCTGCTAATTTAATAATCCGCAGCCCGTTATCATTTGTATTTTCGTGTAAGCTATGGGAGCCAGCGTATCGCCTGAATACTGGCTCCTTCCCTACTTGGCTATTAAAATACCCCCCCAAGGTACGATTTTTATATCATATCTTGGACAGGCTTCGAGGGTTCGTTTTTAGTGCCTCGTAGAAGGTGAGGTAATGAGGCTTATATTTCTAAACTTGCCTCGCAAGCGCAGAATGCATAGCCGTTCGCTTATGTTTTCAAAGCCGATAACAGCAGGTTTCATTTTTTGGCTGACTGAGAAACCTACTCTGAGCACATGGTTTACTGGATGACCACTATAATATATGGTGTAGCTGCTCTTCTCCAGCAAACCGGTCCCTGTCCAACGCATCTCCTGTAACGCTGTTACGTCAACCCTATATTGGGACAGGGTATCGGCTAGCTGCTCATCAGCTTTATCTCTGTACAGGGATCGCACGTTCCATGAGAAAATGCGCAAATCGTTATTCCGTTGTCGTTGCGGGGTTTGTCGTTTTATAATCCGTCCAGTCCGAGGCTCCTGTTGTGGTTTCGTAACAGGTTGTTTTCCATGTAGGGTTACTAGCCCTACGTTGGGGGTAAGCCGGAGGACCAGTTGGTACCATTTCACAACGTGGAAGTGGAGATAGGGTTTGATAGTAGCGCTGTTGGTGTTGGTTCCGCAGGCATTTCCCAGGTTTTATGCTCCATCGTGGGTACCAATCCACATTTCGCCCTGGGACCTATACTACCCTTTGACCACCACTATTTTTTTGCTTCGATTAATAGTTAGAATCTGCGGAGACCTCGTTTATAAGGTTTGGAAAGGTTTTTCTTTTCTATCCTTCGTCCTGCTCAGGAGTCAATATAGCTCGACTAGATTGAATTCGGCTCCTTCCTTAGTCATCGGAAGTCTTTAATCACCTAGAACGGATTCACCTTTCTTTTCAAGTAGATCGTCTCTATTTAAGTTTCATTCATTTCAAAATCACGGCGCTATTCTAGCGACGTCGTCCGATATACCAAATTCATTCTTCTCCAGTTTAGAGTTTAACCCGATGCTCCCGTCCATATATAGTCACATATAGTAGCACGGATCCCATCACCCAGCAGGCTGTGACTCTATGTTATTTAACCAACCAATATTAGGCATCACCACTGCTATCGACGAATTGTTCTTTGTTGCCTTCTTTCGCTTAAAGTCCAAGTGTCCTTTGAAGCTCAGCCTGGCAATACCTCAGGAATTGACGAACGATTTTGAGATGACCTAGTGATTACCAAACCGGATGTTGACAGTGTTGCTTTCTTTGCGAATAATCCAGTTTAAGTATTTATATTCATGATTAGATGGCGTGAAAGGTATCGCTTCCGTAAAGTTCCAAGCCCACGAGATGTATCCCACTCTAGGTCGTCCGCAAAACCAATCAACTTTGCCCGACTAGGTATAAAAGCCAATCCCTCCATTACATATTATGTTTCACAACAGAGTTCCCAATAAGCAACTTTTAGCCGTCACTATGTATTCTTTCTTTTCATTGGTGATATCGTATAAGGCAAGCTTTTCTATTAACCAAGCTTAGTAGCTTGGATCACCCAGTTTAGCCGAAGTACCCTTAATCTAAACCCAGTGGTCTAATTAAAAGTAGTTCTGACATCCTGAGGCACCACTGATCAGCACTTAACCCCACCAAATATACTTCTGAACTGCTTGAACCAGGGTTTACCAACTAATTCGAGATTTCTAACAAATAAATAAATAGACCGTTTGAGTAATATGATGGCTGAAATAAGGTTTTAAGGTTTCTCGTGAAACAAAACGTTATTAAAATCGGTTCAATGCCTGTCTTTCCATTTCTTCATCTGTCTGTCAGTCTGTCACACTTGATTTACTCGGAAGCGACTTAACCGATTGTCACAAAATTTGATAAGAACATATGACATGCGGGTCCCTTCACATACAACGAGTGGCATAATTTTGCGTGGGGATTAAGAGGGGGACTCGGCATATATGCGAAAGGAGGGAGAAACATTTTTTCACAGAATATGGTCGTGTGGGGTATCAAACGAAAGGGCTCAGTTAGTACTTTTCGAAAATGATCTCATTTCAGATAATCGATGAATGTTCCCTAAGGAGGTCTCATTCTCAGAACTTATCCTGAAAAAAATTACAATAACGCGTCTATACAAAATTTAGGCGCCAGAATACATCCCATTCCGATATCTGCTCAAATAAAGTTAATATTATCGTCGTTAATAATAGCATGTTACTATCTTTTGGTAATTTACCTGAAAACTCCTCTTAACTCCATTCTAGAAGTACGAAATGGCATCAGTATAAGTGGTAACGGAAGCTATAATTTTGGAAAGTTTGAATGCAATCCAACTATTACTAATGAAATTATCATCATCATCATCATCAACGGCGCAACAACCGGAATCTGGTCTAGGCCTGCCTTAATAAGGAACTCCAGAGACCCCGGTTTTGCGCCGAGGTCCACCAATTCGATATCCCTAAAAGTTGTCTGGCGTGCTGACCTACGCCATCGCTCCATTTAGGCAGGGTCTGCCTCGTCTTCTTTTTCTAACATAGATGTCGCCCTTATAGACTTTCCGGGTGGGATCATCCTCATCCATACGGATTAAGTGACCCGCCCACCGTAAACTATTGAGCCGGATTTTATCCACAACCTGACGGTCTTCGTATCGCTCATAGATTTCGTCATTGTGTAGGCTACGGAATCGTCCATCTTCATGTAGGGGGCCAAAAATTCTTCGGAAGATTCTTCTCTCGAACGCGGCCAAAAGCTTTCTTGCTTAAAGCTCAAGTCTGCGAGGAATACATGAGAACTGGCAAGATCATAGTTTTGTACAGTAAGAGCTACAGTGAGACGTCTGGAGCGGAAAAGTTTTTGTAAGCTGAAATAGACTCTATTGGTTGCCAACAACCGTGTGCAGATTTCATCATCGTAGCTGTTATAGGTTGTGATTTTCGAACCTAGATAGGAGAAATTATCAACGGTCTCAAAATTGTAGTCCTCTATTTTTATTCTTCCCGTCTGACCAGAGCTGTTTGATGTTGTTGGTTGGTTGGTCTTCGGTGCTGACGTTGCCACCAAAATATATGGTGGTCTTGACTTCATTGATGTGCAGCCCACGATCTCGCGCCAATCGCCTGCTCGATCTGGATGAAGGCAGTTTGTACGTCCCGGGTGGTTCTTCCCATGATGTCGATATCGTTAGCATAGGCCAGTAGTTGGGTGGACTTAAAGAGGATCGTACCCCTTGCATTTACTTCAGCATCACGGATCACTTTCTCGAGGGCCAGGTTAAAGAGTATGCATGATAGGGCATTCTCTTGTCGTAGACCGTTGTTGATGTCGAATAGTCTTGAGAGTGATCCTGCTGCTTTTATCTGGCCTCGCACATTGGTCAGGGTCATGGTCAAATTCTCCCATGGCCATGTAAAGTTTCACCCTGACTATGCTATCATAGGCGGCTTTAAAGTCAAAATAGATGGTGCAACTGTTGTCCATATTCCAACAGTTTTTCCATCGCTTGCCGCAGAGACAAAATCTGATCTGTTGCTGATTTGCATGGAGTGAAGCCTCTTTGGTATGGCCAATGATATTCTGGGCGTATGGGGTTATCCGGCCTAGCAAGATAGCGGAGAATATCTTATAGATGGTACTCAACAACGTGATACCTCTATAACTGCTGCACTGTGTGATATCTCCCTTTTTATGTATGCGTCGTTGCCAATCGTCAGGCATTGATTCGCTGTCCCATACCTTGAGCACAAGTTGGTGAACCACTTGGTATAACTGGTCGCCTCCATATTTAACCAATTCGGCTGTAATTCCATCGGCTCCTGGCGACTTATGATTTTTTAGCCCATGAATTGCACGGACTGTTTCTCCTAAACTTGGTGGTGGCAGTATTTGTCCACTAATGAAATTATAAAAGGTTAAAGTTCATTGTGCTTCGATATGTGTGACGTCACGATCGTATAAACTGAACTCACATCACACGCCATCTACTGGATGGTTTCGGTCGCGGTGTTTCTCAGGATAAAGGCGCGAGGCAATGTCTGATGAGATCGGCTCCACCCTACAATGGAAACCGATTAGCCGCAAAATATTTTTGGGGGGTATTGTTCCATCTGGATGTATAGCTGCATTTATATCAGAAGTATTTTGAATTTGTAGCTATCTGCGAAAAGAAAAACTTGCATAGAAAGTTCCTCACATAAGATGAACACAGAACTTCTATCTGAAGCGTCCAGCTTTCAATATTCCGACTTGTTTTATTATTCCCAGATATACAGATAACGACTACCTAACGCTCTCCTCAGTGTTTAGAATTAAATGGGAACAGTTATCCAAACCTCTCGCAATTAACGCTCTTTTTCCAATAGCCCCGGTCAAAGGGCTGACTGCTCTAGTGGAGAATTGGCTACACCAACAACAAGAAGGCCCACAATAAGAACGTAAGGTAGAACAATATATAATTCCATAAGGAGGACACTTCACTTTTAAGGGCAATAATTATAAGCCTCGTTCGTTAACGAAAACTTCATTGTCAACCTGGAAAAAGAAGTTAACTTTGGCCAGTCTGATGTTAAGGTTTTGGAAGGGGTATGTGGTCGGGCAACATGAAGTGGAAGTATTTTCCGCTCGACTAATGAGTCATCAACCGCACTTTAGACTACAAAGTTTTCTATTTCTACCACATGATCTACAGAATACTAACCCCCCCTTTTCCTCGGAAGAAATTTCTAAGAGCTTGTTCTAAGTGCTTCATACACTCCTTTAGCATTGCTGAATAGATGCGATCCGTGCCAGGTGCTCTGAAATGTTCAAAGGACAGTATGGCATCTCTCACCTTTTTATAGGTAACAACCGCTTTCGCAGTGTTCCAGTTCCCATTGCAGCACTTGCATGTTGAAGGGGTTGCAAGAGCCGTCAACTCTCCCCCTGCCACGTCTCCCGCCCGTTCTCCCGGGTGGTGTACTTCCGGAAGGGTCTGTCCTGAATCCAGTTTGGAGCTCGTGAGCACCGTCGAGTTTTCTTAGAGAGTCCAACTTGGCCGACTCATCCTTTTTAAGGACTCTGCACAGCTTTGAAGTCTCTCTTTCACCTTCCAGTTCCTCACAGTATGCTCTGAAAAAGTGTCGTTTCGAACACCTAACGAGCCTCTTATATTCACGCTGTGAGTACCTGAAATTTCACCAGTTTCGGTCTTATTACTTTTGCAAGTACGGTTCAGAAGTCGCTTGGTTGATTTCCTGAGTTTTTGCAGTTCCCAGTTCCACCGTTCTACCGCCTTGGCCCCGGGAAATAGGACAAGCCTCTTCATAGCACTCTAAGAGTGTGCAGTTCAGAGTTTTCAATTGCTCTTCCTGCGCCTAAGGAGTCCTTAGTCCGAACCGTACTTTATCGCCAAAAAGTTTATTGAACTTTGTCCAATCCGTTTTCCTAGGGTTCCGTCTTTGTACTGCAAATTGTCAGATTAAATTCTAGGTACCGGTAATCTGACAGTGAGATCTCGTTTAGCACTCGCCAGAGTCTTATCGACTCTAACAAGTTTGAGGTACAATCTGTAGGTCTTATTTCGCTTCTTCTCGGTCCCACGAAGGCAGGGGCGCACCCTACGTTTGCCGTCATAAGACCAGCTGAATTGATGAAATCGAATAGCTTCTCTTCTCTTGGATTGCATTTGCTGCTGTCCCGACAAATACGTTGCGCATTCGCATCGAAACCTATTAAGAGTTCGAGATCACTTGATTCTGCATACTCCACCAGACCCCTAAGCTCTTGCGTCGGTGGAGGATACAAACAATCATAGAGTAAATAACCGGAGGCAACTATGATGTTTTTCCTCTCACCATGTATCTGATATTGTATGATGACTGTAACTTTGTCCTGGAAACAGAACTGTCACAGCATGGTTGCCTCTAACTGTCTTGACATCATGACACAAGCTCTCGGTCTTATGGATCTTTCATCGTAGAAGATCCTAGCTCCCTTTACTGATCGAATGCCACAGATTCTGCTAAAACGAACCCACGACTCTTGAACCAAGAAAATGTACCAGCGTGTGCACCAAGAACATGCACCAGCACCAGGAAGAGTCCTGCAGCTTTGTCAGTCTCGCTGCCAATAAATAAGAGGAGGCTTTGGCTTGTTGCAGGTTGATTTGACCAATCTTTATGTTTTTTGATATAAACTTAGTCGTATGTTTTATGGAAACAAGTGAGAAGCATATGCCGCAGTTTGCGTATGACGTGGTTTCCCCACGCCGTACCGCCAGAGACTCGATCCCCTCGTGTTTGATTTCTATGAGAAAAACCACACTTGGAGGCACCGCAGTTCCCATGTCTTTATTCATGAAAAACCTCATCTCATCCCACAGGACATTCGTTTGTTTTCCACTTAACGCGTTGACTGGTTTCCGGTGACCGGTTTGCATAGTTTCCATCATTCGAACTGGCATCAAGTCAGTTCCGTTCACGACTCTAGCTTCCCTTTATTTCACCTGTTCCTTGGAAGGTGTAGGAGAAGTTACTAGCAGATTGGATTCACTCTGTAGTCCCTTCACCAGTGAAAACCCCTATACGGGAAATCCGCTCCTGTATGTACTATCCTCTGCGCGCAGCTCCATTGTGGAAAAGCACACCGAAGATGCTGCAATTTGCTTTATATTATGTGAGTCAAACACATCATTGCTCTTCGCTCTCAAAATGGAGATGCTCTACAGTTTCCTGATATAACTGAATTTGAGTCTATCTAGGAAAAAGTGGAGCACCATATAGTGAGCATATTCAGCCTCTTTTGGTCCAGTTCGAGTACCAAGTTGAAACCCGTTTGTAGATTTGTCTTTCCTAGCATTCATGAACTTTACCCTCTAGTGTCCAAAGTTCATGCCTAGGTTCTGTTCACCCAGCATGGAGATGATGTCCTCTGCCTTCCTTCGAGGGCCTGGTAACCAACATCCGACATGTTCCGTCCTGCGCAGCTCAGTGTTCACAATAGTGCACTTCGACCGACCGCCGGAACTTGAAGCTGGGATTACCTGCTGGAGCCACTTTAAAGCAGCCTTGTTAGTGCATTCGAAATGGAGAAGCCCATCGCGAAAACCTTGATTATTAAATCGTGGCTTCGTTCCAGGTTCCAGCATTTTTATCCACAGGCATTCCCGGAGGATGGTAAATTGTACCTCTGACATTTTGCCATCCTTGGAGGAAACTCCCACGGCAGCAAGTAGAACTGAGGCTGCAGCTTGCGCATACGTCCTCTTCCTTCCCGCCGACGTGATCGCATTCCTTTGGAAGGGGCCAGCTTCACTGAGAAAAAGAAAAAGAAATCTTATTAGTGATAAAGTTACAGTAGCTCAAAATTGTCTTTTCAGTGTAAAATCACTGCAACCCAATATACTAAATATCAATATCACACTGAAGTGAGCAGTTTGGAACGGTATATACGGTATATGTACATAAGAAACAAGCATAACCTTTTACACCTGAAGCACCGAGCTTCCGGTTTCCGATTTCCGATGTGTTTATAAATGTTTATTTATTTAATGAGGACAATACACAGATAGCAAATTTCTTATTAAATATCGTCTTCAGAGGAAGGAGCAAGTGAATGGCTTATTTTACGCTTAAAGCTAGAAAGCTAGGGAAATAGAGTCAAAGGACCCAAGCTGTAGAGCATTGCAGGACCGGCAAAGCCTCAGGATCGGAGAGTGAAAGTAAATCTCGAGCTCCGTGAAGTGAAGTGTTATGAGACGAGGCGATACGGGAAGTAATATCCGAGTTGGCGGAACAGTCCATTATACAATTGCTTAGTTTGAAGAGAGTACACATATCAAGGAAGATACGGCGTTTCTGTAGGGAGGGGAGATTGACAGTGCGGAGTCGTGACGGATAATCAACCCGTGGAAGGTTCGTTTTGTAAAAGAGGGTCCGAGTGAATTTGCGTTGTACAGCTTCATAGCGCGGCAGTCACGGGTGCGGTAGGTAGACCAGACTACACAGCAATATTCAAGGATGTTTCTGACAGGGGAATTGAAGAATGTTAAGGAGGGCTGGATTGAGGTAAAGTCGGAAAAGGAACATAGGATAAAACCAGACATTTTGGAAGCTCTATTAATGATGTCAACAAAGTGGGAGTTGAAACGTAGTTTATCATCGAATATTGCACCCCGGTCTTAGAAGGAGATCAGTAGTGAAAGGGGTTGTCCACTGAGAGAATAGGAGAAAGACGTCGGGGAGGGATTAAGGAAGTAGCGCATCCAGTGGCACTTGTTGAAATTCAGTATTAGCTTGTTGATCGAACACCAACGGACTAAATTATCAAGGTTGGACTGTAAGAGAGCACAGTCCAACGGAGACGAAACAGAGGCAAACAATTTAAGGTCGTCTGCGTGAAGCGAATACAGGCAGGTGAAGATGGAGGCGAGGTCATTGATAAAAAACAGGAAGAGGGCTAAGTATAGAGCCTTGGGGAACACCAGAGGAAGGAGAGAAGGAACCAGATGAGTGACCATGAAAAGAAACTTTGCAGGAACGGTATGAGAGATAGGAGGAAAGCCAGGAGCTGACTGAGGGAGGGAAGTCTAGTAATGAAAGTTTAGAGAGGAGAATGTTATGGTCAACGGTATCAACGGCTTTGGAGAAATCGGTATAAATAGCATGTACCTCCTGTCGTGAATTCAAGCATTTAGCAACAAAGTTGGTAAAGACCAGAAGATTTGAAGCCGTTGATCTATGTTTCACGAAACCATGCTGCTCTTTGACAATGAGGTGACCGAAGTGCGCGGTCAATCAGTCGTTGACGTCTCTTTGCAGGATTTTAGAGCAAAAGGAGAGAAGAGAAATGGGGCGGTAGCCTACAGTAAGGGAAGGGTCTCCTCTTGAGGATAGGAATGATAAGGGCCTCTTTCCAGAGACGGGGAAAGTAGCATTCATCTAGACTTTTGTTGTAGATTATACTCAGGGGGAGGGAAACGTATTTTCTACAGTTAAGAAGGAAGAGATTAGGAGGCCCATCGGGGCCAGGTCTGACAATGGGGTCAAGATTACGAATGAGGAACTCAACCAAGGAAGGCGAAAGGAGAGGAATGGCTAGAGATTCGGAGGAATTTGTAGTTATGAAAGGTGTAGAGGGTGGAGGGCTCGGGGGAAAAAACACTGAAGAGAAGTAGGTGCAGAGAAGGTCGCAGGATTGTTGTGGGGAGTTGGCAGTGGTGTCAGCGAAGTTGATAGAAGAAAGGAGAGATTGAGTTGGATTACGAGAATTGCGAGCGTGAGACCAAAAGGGTTTTAAGTTACCGCGGGCAAGGGCGGCTTCGACGCTCAATAGCTACCTTTTACGCGCTTTTCTGACCATTGACTTCACAGTAGAGCGTATAATCTTAAAGTGAGCAATGTCGGCGTCATTCTTAGAATCCCGAAACTTCTTCCGCAGTGTAAGTTTCAAGCGAATGTTAATAAGAATTTCCATTGTGAACCAAGTTGGGTACGAACGTAGGTGGGGAGGGGAAGAAGGGACATCACAGGAGAGGAGATCAGAGAGGATATTGTAAAAGGTGTTAAGAACTTGATCGCACGATGAGTTGCTTAATATATGTACCCAGTTGAAAGATGCTAAAGCTGAGTTCGGACCGTCAAAATTGGCTTTGCGGAAGGTGAGCTTAGTGGGTTTAGGCTTGGGTTTGGGTTTTGAACGAGGGAGCTCCGCTTCAAATTCAACCGCGGGGTGGTGAGCGTCAGTTTTCACATACGGGCATGTGCAAGGAAATAAAGAGAGCTGGCGGTCGGGGAGGTTGGAAAGGAAGAGATCGAGAGTGCAGCCTAGGGAATTTTTGGTGGTATTGAAATTCAGGGCAGAGCAAGTGTACATAAAGGAAGAAAGTGTCAGGGAAGAATGGGAGAGATTGTTGGAAGGAATTGGACTGCTAGGATGATTAGGCCAGTTGTGCATAGGGAGGTTGAAATCTCCGGGAAGGAAGAAAGGGAGGGAAGAGAATCTGACGGTAAGGAGTTCAGACAAACTGTCAAACAATTCTTCATACAGGTGAGAAGGGCTAGCACAGGGGAAAAATACACAAGAAACAATGAACGGGAGGAAGTTGGGCGGGGAGACACGAAGAGCAACACAATCAAAAGGAAAGCCAGAGGAGGAGAAGATGAGTTCGGCGGGGAGTATATCTTTTATTGCAATTAGGACTCACCGCCAGTGGACTTACGAGAAGCATCCCGGTCCTTGTTACAGCGGAAAGTGGAGTACCCTTGGGGAAGCTCAGAGTAATATGGCATCATGCAGCCTACACACTGCGATATTGTTCGAGAAATAAAAAGTCCGGGGCAGATTTTCACAACTTCGAACCGACGGCTTCGCGATTGAAAGGCAGACGCTCTCGTACTGAGCTAAACTTCGTTAAACAGGAAGGCTTTGCTGCACTATAAAGACGTCTGTAGGCAAGATGAAAAATCCAAAACAGTAAGTTAAAGTCAGACCGTTTTAGCCATTATTCCGGCTGTAATTTTCAAATTGAATTCGCCAAAAGAATTATTAAAAAGAAAACACCTTCACTTTGTTAATTACAACCCGAAGTAATTAATACCACGAGGAGAGTAATGAATATGGAAAAATGTAAATGAAGCAATCAGTAAATAATTCGGAAAAATTATGGAAGAAAGCAAAATCACTAGCACTCAGTTCACAGTCGATCGAAAGCGTAAATGATATTATTATCATGTTTTCCTTGTGAAATGTTTTGATATCGTCTATCAGGTGGGGTGGGTCCACTCTGCATCGGTAATCGCTCCCTAACCGTTGCGTTCATTTCTGCCAATGCAGAATTAGAAGTATTATAATAGTTCCTGTGGCTGGAAAGGGGGCGGTGGCAGAGTATATTCATACATAACGTTTGGTGTCAGTGACAGAATAATATTGAGAAATTCTGATCGGTATCTACTATTATCAAAATGCACAACCATAGAAGAGGAACACAAAAATGTTGCTGTAGTGAATTAAACAAATAAGGCTTTGGACTTTAACCGCTTTATTTATCAAAGGCATTTGTCTGCATGAAGATCCTTTTCTGATCAATAGATACTGATTGTAACGTTTCCAGTTAAATTTCATTTCAGAAGTTATATTTTGTTATTCGGAAGTCAGAATGATTTTAACCAAAAGAAAAAAAAAGTAATCAAATAAACAAAGATGTTTCGGCAGCTTTCTAACTTGAGATTATTCACAGGTGAATAAACAAGTTTTCTCAGTAAATAGCCAAATTTCTACGTCAAGTACCATCTGCTGCCGATACTAATTAATGTGGCCTCATTAGTTATTCTTTCAGAATTTGCAGGCGCCAAGAGCTTCAGTGGCTTTATACACAACATTTCAGGAAGTTTTAACCTTCAATGAAAATTTTCTTGATTTAGGCAGGAAAAGGAACATTTTTCCCATCGCCCACAAGCATATACATATATTGGGCGGACTAAGCTCCTTGAAATTGGTATCTAGCTAACCGCTCTGTAAACTTTTCTCTGAACAAAATTTCCGGGAATTCAGATAAGATGAAAGCATTTTACTTTTCTTAAGTAGTAATAAAAATATTGCCTGGAAGGGAACAACTTGTCGAGTTCAAGGAAACAGGATCTCGGGAATCCGAAATGTTTTCAAGTGATTTTTCGATCACCCATTGACAAATCAAAAGTTATGTTCGAGAATGAACTTGTTAGTTGGAAAATTGTGCAGACAGTAGAGTGTAAGTCAGTGATTTTGATAATTTTCTTATAAGCTGTCTACCGCTGCTGACAATTCAAGTTCCTTTAAAACGTATGATGCATGTGTAATGCCTTCTATACGGTTTGCCATTTACGAGTAAAGTATTCGTGTTTCTACAAAAATTTAAGAATAAAAATGCTCAACATACACATTTGCTCCATACTTATAAATGATATAGGAAAAAAGTAATATAAGCAGTGGCTATCTAAATCATAAATCCACAGTATGTGCTTTCTTTGGCGTAAAAATAAATATAACTGTGATAAGGAAGCCACCTTTGAAAACGCGCCACTTGCATGCCGGTATCGAGGAGTGAAAATCATTAGTTGCAGATAATGCCTGTCATTTAGATTTCCTCCCTATTTCGTCATATTCTAGCAACTAATTACAAATACCCATGACATTTCTTTTTACCAGTTAAATGTTCCAACGTACACGAAGCAAAAAGGAGCTCATTACTCCTTTTTTCACACTACCGATTGCCTAATTCCATCAGGCTAATAGCCAGTCTCCACCATTGCTCACATGCGAATAGTGCAGCGCACATTCGGAGCTTCGCAATATCACATATTCAAATGTTTCTCCACTAACGGCCCGAACCTGAGGCGCGGACCTGAACGCTATCGCGAATTCGCCTCTGCCGCCGCATTGAACGGGCGTGGAAACTGCGGACGGGCTGATGGGAGACCGAGGCGAGAGATGTTAGAATGACATGAAGTGGAAAGACTCGTGGAGACGATCGTGCAGGAGGAAGAAAAATAAATAAACATAAAAATTAAAAAACGGATTTTAATTTGTATATAAGAGAAAACCGAATCCCAACAGTGATGACCCCAGCAGAGAAACTGTGTTAGCGATTATAAGGTAATACCAAAGAGTGGTCTTTATTTATATTCCTCATCCACGCAGAGTTGCCCCGAAAAGCCGTTAGTAAAGTGCAATGGGAAAGCAGTCTAGGAGCAATTATTCAAGCCTTTATCAGCGAATTGGTTGGACAAAGGAAACTCCAGCGGAGAAAGGAAATACTAACAGAACGAGCCAAGTCAGCCAATTGTTTTATTATTTGTTTTTATTTATCAATTTCATTTCCAATTTCATTTAATATTATTGTTAGCATTCGTATTTATTTTTCTCTATGGTCAGCGGGATTTTTTTTTCAGTTTTTTGACATTTTCTCCCTCCGGTCTCTGCCAGATCATTTTCTGCATGACTGCTTATTGCATTCGCGAACGCGAAGTGATTTTGGCCGAAGCCGTTTGTCCCCACCGGTGTTCCATTGCTTCCCTTTTTTCTTCTTTTGCTTCGCTCTCCCCTGACTCTGCGGAAATATATCACGCGAAGAGAAATCCGCGGCAGGTGCAATCCGGCTACGTGACCGCGTGGTCGCGGAAGATTCCCGAGACACAACTCGAGATGTCGACGATCTTAAGTCGATGGTGGCAATACTGGCCAACGCGATCACCAAGCACGCTACGACCGTATTTTGCGTTCAGGAGGTAGATCTCGAGCGCAATCACAGCCGAAGTCTGCTTCCCGAAATGGGCGTTTTGGTAATCGTACGCCGGGGCCCTCATTGGCCGGGACGATTTGCTTGTACTATCGTAAATACGGAGCTTCAGCGGCTAAATGTACTACCGGATGCTCGTTTAACGTAACAAAAAGTAGGTTGCCTTGGAAGATATTTTTCCTTTTCATTGGCTACAGGAACAACGATTTCACCATGGAGATCGAAAAGGATGGGGAGATACCGTTCCTAGACTTAAAAATAATCCGGAAAAGAGACGATTTTGAATTGGACATATACAGGAAACTGACCCAGACACAACGAACATTCACATACACCTCAAACCACAATTTCCACCATAAGATGGCGACATACAACTTTATGAATCATAGGATGATTACAGCACCGCTCAATGAATAGAGAAGGAATAAAACAAGTCGGGAAACCGGAAGCTGGACGCTTCAGGTACGAAAGGTTTTGTGTATTTCTTAGTACGTACCACGTAACATATCCATATATTATGTGAGAGTATCCACTTTCGGGTGATATTGACATTCATAGTCTTCAATTTTCGAAGAAGCAGCAAATTTGAGGTATTATAACTTTGTTAGTAATAGTGTGATTTCCACCAAACTTGGTAAGATCATGCTCTATATTATAGCCTATATTACTGCTAAATTTCATGGTACTAGGATGAACTTTCGGAGCCCAGGCACCATATAGTGGCAGCCTCCTGATTTTTTTCAGATTTTTCGGTTTGGTAGTTTCTGAGAATGGCCCCCTTAAAGAAGTGATTACTTTCAACACCCCGCGCTCCCCACCCTTCCAACGAATATCAAAACTAAGATCGGCTTTGAAAAGTACTAATCGAGACCTTTAATTTGATATCGCACATGACTATATTTGATGAAAAAAAATTTTACACCCCCCTTTTGCATGTATGGGGACCCCCCCTTAAATTCGACGTAAAAGGATGTAATTCACTGTATGCGTGAGCGTTCACAGTTCCCACCTTTCTACCAAATTTGGTGTTAATCGCTATAACCGTCTCCGAGAAAAATGCGTGTGACGGACAGACAGACAGACAGACAGACAGACAGACAGACGGACAGACAGACAGACAGACAGACGGTAAACCGATTTTAATAAGGTTTTGTGTTTAGACAAAACCTTAAAAATGAACTACATAATGGAAAATCGGATCAAAACGAAACTACGCCAGGCCTCAAGACAGCAACTTTCAACACTCTTCCAGGAAGTGAACAGAGGACCTAGGCAATGGATAACATTAACCTACTCGGGTCGGACGCAGAACTTCAAAAGGCGGCTATATAAACGTGGATTCACCTCCACCAGCAAACGATACCTACTTAGGATCCAGTTACAATCAGTCAAAGACAAAAAAGAGTGTACGGAAAAAAGCGGCATTTATAAGATTTCCCGCCCAAACTGCAACAAGATTTACGTAAGGCAAACAAAACAGAGTGTTAGATCACTTAAAGGAGGCTGAACCCCCCAAAAATAAGAATCACCCACATATAAGGTCCGCGGTTGCCAGATATATAATAGAGCAGGGACACTATTTGTTGCTGGACAATGCCAACATATTGAAGGAGATGAAGGCAAAAAGGTTAAACACGGATATGGGTAACAATTTTTCCGTGGAAATTTTAGGAAGGACTAGGAGAAGAATGGAAGCCCAGTTAAGATACTATACTCACAGAAAAAGCTATAAAACCCAAAAGTTGTAGGAAATTTTTCAGAAGATAGAACACTGAAAAAGGAGACAGTTGGTCCCTGAAATATGTATTAGTATAAATTAGATATTTTCAGCCAATAAAGAGGAAAAATATCTTCCTGTACCTGGTCGAAACGCCGTAATTCCGCTAAACCTACGACTAGCAGCCCGGAACTCTTCTCTGATCCGGACCTACAGCTATAGGCAGGTAGACGTGAGTCTCGGGCTGCGCTGAACGTTTTCTTGGAAAACCGATGGACATGAGGGCACAGGGCATTGAGAGAACTGAATCTAGTTTTTGCAATGCCATTCGATTCTCAAAACCCGGTCCATCTGTTTGGTAGAAGATATGATGTTATCTGGAAACGAAGAGAAAACTGGGTTGAACCAGAAAAATGCGTGTCAGGATATTCTGATGTCTTCTACACCGATGGATTAACAACAGAAAATGTTCGTTTTGAGAATGATGGGGTCCGAAGTCCACATCAACTTAATGCTGGACCGGACCTTGGCATTAAGTTGATGCGGACTTAGGACCCCATCATTTTCAAAACGAATATTTTCAGCTCTGATCAAGCTCTGGTCAATAAGGCGGATTTGCGCTCAATATAATTCGTGGGCATCTCGTGTTCTACGAATTATATAAAGGAGCACTCAACATCTGCGAGCCGCTACGATCACGCTGCTCCCTGGGCAGAGGCGAGGCAGCGTCTGACAATTTGCCTCTGCCATGGTAAGAAACCGTAAAGCCGTCATCGCTTGACTTTTTGGAACAGAAAATGGTTCTGGAGCAGGAGTCTACCTCTCGAATAAAAACTATAAGTTTCCTTTGGGACAATACACAACGGTTTTCCAGACTGATGTGTATGCAATCCTAAGGGCGGCAAACTGGATTATTGACGAAAGGTTGAATGACAGGCGCATCGCAATCTGTAGTGAGAATCAAGCTGCATTGAGGGCGCTGAGTAGTACTTTGAACACTTCAAAAATCGTTCAAGAATGTAGAAACCAATTGAAGTCTGCTTTTAGATTAATTACGGTGGATTTACTCTGGGTACCTGGTCATTGTGGTGTAAAGGGAAATGAAATCTCGGATGCCTTAGAAAAAGAGGCTTCAACTTTCCCCATGACCGGACCGGAGCCATCAATTCGGGTATCAGCAGCATTGGCTGATGTTGCTATCAACTTTTCATGTCAAAACCAAACAAACATACTGCATAGTTTATCCAGTCGAAAAGCAGGAAGATTTGCAAAAATATTGTGGATATTCTGACTGGTCATAATTCACTAGCAGGGCATACGTTCAGAATAGGAATTATCCAAGATGATACGTGTCCATCCTGTAATGAGGAAGCGCAATCCACGGAACATTTTCTATGTATTTCTATGCATCAGACATCAGATTTTTGGTGCTGATGTACTCCAACTGCTGCGGGTAGAATCACTAATCACACTAACGGAAATCTTGCGATACATAAACGAATCCGGAATACTCCGTTAGACGGGGGAATCGAGTACAATGGACCACTAAGGTCTGAGTGCTCAGAGGCTTTGCCTCTCCCCCACATTAAACACAGATACTCAACTATTTTGGGAAAACCTCTTCTCTTCCCTACCGTTGCCAAGTAGCGTGGGCACATTTCACTATATCATAGGATACGCCGACCACGCAGTGGGTAGGTCATGCATGAAGGAGGGCAACACCTGTATTGCCAGCTACACCATGCAGTGGAATCCACCCTCCCAAGGTGGCCGACGAATGGGCCCAGGGCGCTTGCCGCAGAACATTGAAAGAGGAATGCAAGCGTCTTGGGAAATCGTACGATGTGCTGAAGGGCATATCAGGTACCTACGAGCGATGGCACTTAGGTGTAGTTGACATATCGGTATGGAATGTATTTCCGAGCCTAGGAACTGTATAGTGGCAGCTTGTTGATTTTTTCAGATTTTTCGGGTTAGTTTTCTGAGAATGGGTCCGTGAGAGAAATTTCCCGTTTTCAACCCCCGTATCCTATCCTATTGCATCAGATGTCACAACTGCTTTTAAAAGTTTTAATCGAAACCTTTCATTTGATACTCTACATGACTATATTTAATGAAAAACCACCCCATCAGCCGGTCTAGCCATTTCTGCGAAAAATGCGTGCGCTGACGGACAAACAGATAGAGTTGACGAGCATTCTTGAATGGGTCCCTTTCTTGGTTCTGGAATACCTTCTACTGTCGCCCCTTTGAGCATACAAGGTGGAGGTTGTTACCCGTTTTGTAGTCCAATGATCTACTTTTAAGTCACCTTTTTTGGTTTTATTACGACTTTCCCAGTAATATGGTACTACGCTTCAATACTTCTTCCTCATTATCTAAAACACCTGTATCATTGAATACCACGGTAGTCAAGTTATCCACCACCAATGTACTGTGGTCGGCGACCGCGATTTCGCTTGCTCACCGTCAAAAGACTCCAGGACTGGAATTCCGAGCCCCTGTACCGTCAGTTTACTCTTTATGTTGTTTTCCATAGTGGTTTTATATTCTGGGTATCCTTCCCATAGGCATCTTGTCTTCTGTCCTCTCTACTCCGTACTTTGCACTCTGGCCTTTGTCCTCTATCCTCTGCCCTAAGTCCTCTGTCTTCTGTTTGCTGCCCATGTTCCTTATCCTCTACCGTCTTTACTTCATCCTCTAGCTTCTGTCATTTGTACTTTGACTAATGTCCTCTGTGATCTCTTTCCTGTTATCTGGCCTTTGTCCAATGTCCTCTGTGATCTGTTTGCTGTCCTCTGCCCTTGGGAAAAGTAACTCACAAAGTTACTTTAAATGAAAGTATGCATTTCCGAATTACGGGATAATTAGTAAAAAGCCGGACAGCAAAGTTTTTGGATTAAAATGGCTGCCATTTCCCGGTTTGTGAAGTTCAATCCCCATTAAACTTCGTATCAACTGCTAAAATTAACTTTTTAATTTAACTTTCGAATTTATTTTGTTTCAGTTGTAAATGTTCATCACTTTTTTCCATTATCTCCCATTAATCTTTCACAAATAGGATAAAGACACCAACTCTAATTGGTTTATCGTGTTTCAATACAATTTGAAAGCCTGACTTCCTTGATGCGCTAATCTCTTTGAAATTAAGTTGACTTCCTGGCAATAACATACTAATCGATTACCATGCGTGCGAGTCCCATGATATTTATTGCTCCATATATAGTAGCAATACAGGATAATACTCCACACAAATTGGAATGGTTTCCTTAAGTAAACTTATACAAATAGTTGTCTGGATGGAAATAGCATAAAAGGACACCTTAATTTATCGCCAGTAAGGAATCGTAGTGGTGTATTATAGCTTCATTCAGTAAGGACATGGCGGGCTTAGAAAAACTGTTAAGTCGTTTAGTTTTCTATGCCGTTATACCCTACGTCAAGTTAAGTAACGGAAAACCGGAAATAGGAAAAATTTCCCAATTAGTTATTCATTGACACATATCATTTTATTAATACATCGGCGAGTGTTTCATAAACATCTTCCTGCAATAAGGGCTTGCGTTCACGATAATAGCGTAAATGTTAGCAGCCATTTCGTAATGATAGTTTCCAATTGATTATTCTTATTAATAAATTTTGGTGAGGACAGGTATTGGCTTTGGTTGCTATTAGGCCGCTTGATATGACTTAATATTGATAGAAAGGTCTTTCGAAGGAGGCAGGAAGAAGAAGCAATATTAGTTGATTCAAACGAAATAGAAAACTGCTCGGGAGGTGAGCAAATTTTCTGTGTGTTCAAGTTGGAAGGATCAATAATTTTGTAAGGCAGTAACAAGAGAACGTAAAAGAGAAAAAAATGATAACTGGTACTTGTGAGCTTTTTTCTATTATCATCTTCAACGGCCCAACAACCGGTATCCGGTCTAGGCCTGACTTAATAAGGAACTTCAGACATCCCGGTTTTGCGCCGAGGTCCACCAATTCGATATCCCTAAAAGCTGTCTGGCGTCCTGACCTATGCCATCGCTCCATCTTAGGCAGAGTCTGCCTTGTCTTCTTTTTCTACCATAGATATTGCCCTTATAGACTTTCCGGGTGGGATCATCCTCATCCATACGGAGTAAGTGACCCGCGCACCGTAACCTATTGAGCCGGATTTTATCCAAAACCGAACGGTCATGGTATCGCTCATAGATTTCGTCATTGTGTAGGCTACGGAATCGTCCATCCTCATGTAGGGGGCCAAAAATTCTTCGGAGGATTCTTCTCTCGAACGCGGCCAAGAGTTCGCAATTCTTCTTGCTAAGAACCCAAGTCTCCGAGGAATATATGAGGACTGGCAAGATCATAGTCTTGTACAGTAAGAACTTTGACCCTATGGTGAGACGTTTCGAGCGGAACTGTCTTTGTAAGCTGAAATAGGCTCTGTTGGCTGACAACAACCGTACGCGGATTTCATCATCGTAGCTGTTATCGGTTGTTATTTTCGACCCTAGATAGGAGAAATTGTCAGCGGTCTCAAAGTTGTATTGTCCTATCCTTATTCTTCTTCGTGTTTGTGTTCGATCAGTGCGGTTTGATGTTGTTGGTTGATTCGTCTTCGGTGCTGACATTGCCACCATATATTTTGTCTTGCCTTCCTTGATGTGCAGCCCAAGATCTCGCGCCGATTTCCGGCTGCTCGATCTGGATGAAGGCAGTTTGTACGTCCCGGGTGGTTCTTCCCATGATGTCGATATCGTCAATATAGGCCAGTAGTTGGGTGGACTTAAAGAGGATCGTACCCCTTGCATTTACATCAGCATCACGGATCACTTTCTTGAGGGCCAGATTAAAGAGGATGCATGATAGGACATCCCCTTGTCGTAGACCATTGTTGATGTCGAATGGTCTTGAGAGTGATCCTGCTGCTTTTATCTGGCCTCGCACATTGGTCAGGGTCAGCCTAGTCAGTCTTATTAATTTCGTCGGGATACCGAATTCTCTCATGGCCATGTACAGTTTTACCCTAGCTATGCTATCATAGGCGGCTTTAAAGTCGATGAATAGATGGTGCAACTGTTGTCCATATTCCAACAGTTTTTCCATCGCTTGCCGCAGAGACAAAATCTGATCTGTTGCTGATTTGCCTGGAGTGAAGCCTCTTTGGTATGGCCAATAATATTCTGGGCGTATGGGGTTATCCGGCCTAGCAAGATAGAGGAGAATATCTTATAGATGGTACTTAGCAACGTGATACCACTATAATTGCTGCACTGTGTGATATCTCCCTTTTTATATATGAGACAGATAATGCCTCGTTGCCAATCGTCAGGCATTGATTCACTGTCCCATACCTTGAGCACAAGTTGATGAACCACTTGGTGTAACTGGTCGCCTCCATATTTAACCAGTTCATATACCTGCTACACGTAAATGCTATATTTGTTCGGCCAACGCGTACCCTAGATCCAGAAATGCAATGCAGATAGGTCCACGCCTTTCACGGTGTTTCGCAATGAATAACCGAGTAGCGCGTATAGGGTCTGTAATTCCTGTTAGGTCTCAGCTCTTTGATTTTTAAGTTCAGCTGCAGCAACAGCATTACAGCCTTTATCGTGTTTTTATCAAAAGTTCAAACGAGACAAAATGTTTTGTGGATATTTTGCTCCGATTGGAATAAATAATACGTCCTTGCAATGTGGCATGGTATTGGTTACCTACACTGCTTAACAAAAGAGAGTCGGTCGTGGGCTCGACTAGCGGGTTAGTTTCGAAATTACAGGCTTTAAGGGATTCTTGAAGACGACCTAATAAACTAACTTCGCTCATTATAGTAAACGCATCAGTTTCATTTTTACATAAAATCTATTATCTTGAATTTTATCTTTCCAGGAGACAGTCAAATGACTGCATATCATAGCTTCACAGAGTACTTTTCGAAAGGATGCAAGTCAATCTTTAGTAACTCAACCTGACATGAAGTTGAAAATCAGAAATTTTGTCAACATGTTTTGCCATTGCCTTTAAACCTTACAAAAAAGGACTCTTCATGCACCGGTCAGTTTCAAAATACGGAGGCAATACTATTGAGATAGCTTTCGGATTACCACAATGAACAGGATAATCCACAAGTGTCATAAACAAGCATATTCAGCATGAAGACAGCTGGAACACCTCAAAGCAATTGCTACATGACACTCAGTTATTAATGCTACACCTCATAACATTCATGGTTCAGTGCCTATTGCGAACAGGAGGAAGGAGTTGTCCTTGCGGTTAAGTCAATTTCCGCAGTCCGCCTTACGTTGATCAAGACAGCAGCAAAGAACATGAATAATGAGTCCTGTAATAACTTTGACAAATCATAAATTACTAATTGGATGGATACGTTGTCAAAGATGTAACCTTAGAAGACAGCTGTCAAGAAGCAGAAATAAATCCGCTTTCGACAGCTCTGCCAGTCTGCTAAAAATATTTCAGCTGCCAGGATCCCGAAGGATTATCCTGCTTGTGGCATCGAAAACAACATTACATATTAAAACTCTTATCAAACTTCAGCTGGGAATAACTGATTGATGAATAGGAAACAGATTGACTGAATGAGTGAAGGAGATTGTTGTCTTCCGAATGGGAAACTTTTCCCGATGAAGTCGAAATCGATGTGTTGCGTGAATTTTCCAAGATGAATGCAGTTATCAAAGATGGAGGTATTCTCCATTCAGCTAAATGCACATGTGAATGGAATCAGCTTCAATGCACTTCATTACCTTAATTCCTACAAAAGGTAATCGTCTAATGTGCTCTACCTATACTCAAAGGGATTTAAGTACTTCTCACAAAGCAGGTATCTAATCCAGTCATGACACAAATTCCAAATTGGAATTAGACTGGAGTTACACTGGAGTCAACTGTTTCCATCCAGTTTGACTATAGTAGGCATTTATAGACGAGGGAGCAGAAAGCCCACCATCCGAACACGTGATGATGGAGCCTCTAATCGTGAGTTTAATGGCAAGGGCTCCAGTCGTTGTCCAGGGTTTTCGCCCGCCAACCGAATGAGTTCGACCAAGGATTAGTGATTTAATGGGGTCGCCTCGCAAATAAGGTCACAATGCAGGACCATCAGCCAACCCATTAATTGAATACATAACCAAAAATTGTCATTGTCATGCATCAACTTGTTACAATTAAATCTGAGCCGCGTTAATTACTGAACACGTTGAAATGCGGACAAACACACGTTTGGCCGCATTGGCTGTACATATTTCAATTTAAGTTGAATTTATGGTCCTTTCTGTCAGCAAGGATTAGTCCAAATATTGATCGGGCTGAGTCTGGATTTAGCAGGCTCTGCACTTCCTTCGTACCAGCGAACTGTAGGGAAGCAAATCTCCCACTACCTCCCTTGGGTCAACCCGTATATATGGCATGTGGTGTCCAGGAGTGAACACCAATATAACAAGCACATGTAATAAACTATTGAACACGAACGTTGGGGTAGTAAATTAATGAATCGAGTGCTGGCAACGAGCAGAATTCAGTACACTCATACTTTATGAGGGCAAATTTAGTGGAAATAAAGAGGATTTTATGAGTATTGTTCGTTGTAAATTGAAACTGTTCTCCTTTCAACAATTAATTTCGATTATTATCTGGTTTTGATATGAATTTGGAGTAACGGGATGGGAGGTATTGGTTTCTGGGGTCATAGATTTCTAAAGCAGATGAGGCATAATATCCTATATATTGATTTCTATGTGGCTAAATGTGTATAAAACGAAATGACAGCTCTGCTTACTGTTTTCATATGAGAGCATGAATTCGTAAAGCCGCCTTCAGAATACTCAAATTACATGCCACTCCTTTCTCTTGGCTTGGTAGGTGAATGTATTTACGCACACAGTGTTACAGTGTTGGACTCCTGCTTCGGTACGTCCTCGGACTACCAACTAAACACCTCCCCATCGTCAGTGAATTAGCCTAGAACCGTTTGTCACATTACTTCGGGCTAGTCCCCAAACTATCCCGCCTTGCGGAGCCTTCAAATCAGCGAATTCCTTTCACCAACGGGAGGGGAGTGGAGGAAGAGAACTGTCAGTTCAAGGAACCCCTTGCCATCCGGCTCCTCCACCGGTCGAGCTCTATCTTCTTAGCAACGAGAAGGACCTGAACGTAATGGGCAGCACTCTTCAGCATCTCTTCGACACTGTTGTCTGGAGAGAGTTGCCCTGTGTTTAAATAAATCTGCTGATGAACCTCATCCTACCTTCCACAAAAAAAAGTGTGATGGGCATCCATTGCAAAACATACAATCCGAAAATTGTGCCTTTCCAATCGTGTGAACTTAAGACTGAAAACCTCCATGCTCACTTACGAACTGGGTAAGAAAATAGTCAGTCTCACGATGCTTCCGATTCAGCCACGCACCTAAGTTGTTAATGAGCCGCGCAGTTCATCTGCCTCTAGTTTCGTTTTGCCAAGAGAATTACCCCTCGTCTAGGGTGCGCCGTTGCGAGCAACCACCCCCCTTAGCTCTTCCCGCTTGCGCTTGTATATGGCTTCAGGCTTTTTAGTAAGAAGAGTAACGAGGATCGCTTCCGCGATCATCATTACCGCCGGTTCAGAGACGGTACGGTACGCAGACCTGCAAAGTTCCCCGTCTCTGTACTTGCGCGAGACATTTACGATATACCTCCTTGGCAAGAGTGACAGAGCCCATACCTCGAGGTGCTTTACCGCTGGTTTGGACTCGATTATCGACTCGCCGAATGATGTGGGACGCAGAGTCGGAATTCTCTTTTTAGTCAGGATGACAACTTCGGTGTTTCCAGTACAAGCTTGAAACCATGAATGGCCATCCATCCACTTACCCGTCGCATCACTATGCCGAGTCTGCTTTGAGCCTGCTCGACAGTGCATCCAGCAACAAGGACCGCGACTTCATCTGCATAGCCGACCAGGCGCGACTCTTCTGGCATGTTGAGTTTAAGTAGAATATCGTAGGTAGCGTTCCTAAGGTCCGGCCCTAGGATAGATCCCTGTGCTATCCCCGACGTGACCTCCATCCTCTTCTGACCCTCTGTTCCATAGATCAGGGAGCGGTTCCTCAGATAGTCCCTCAATATCCGTAAGAGATAGTTCGGCACGTGGAAAGAATTGTCTAGTGAGCCTAGAATGTCTTTCCATCTTACGGAATTAAAGGCGTTTCTGACGTTAAGCGTTACGAAGAGCACTACCCGTCGAGTTCGGCGGCTATGTGCCCCCGCTCGTCGAACGGTATCCACGACTTGCATGACAGCATGTGGATCTCCCTGCTCTAAAACCAAACAGCCGGGGAGATAAATCTCCGGCAGCGCGGATCGCTTCAGTGAGTCTACTTCTGATGAGCTTCTCCAGCACTTTTCCAGTAGTGTCAAGCATAGATAGTGGGCGGTATGAAGACGGCAACTCAGGGTCGCTTTTCTCTTTGTGGAATACCGCAAGCCTCGCCACCTTCCAACGAGCAAGGAAAGTGCTCTCTTTCAGACAAGCGTGGAATGCACCGAGCAGTAGGTCTGGCGGGTGTTGGAATACCAGTTTGTATACTTTTGCTGGAATACCATCGGGTCCTGGCGCCTTTTTGCGTTTCATAAAGAGGACTGCCTGTTCCAACTCTTTTATAGAGAAAAGTGGACAATCCTCTGCGCTCTCCGCGCCGACGTCATCATCCCATACAGGGTGCGCGCGGTACATCTGCTCGGCCTTAAGTGAACAGGGTTTCCGCAGAGCCCCTATTTTTCGGGTTATCGTCGTTATCAGGTTGATAACTGAATTTACGATAGTGTCGGTTGCAGAGCCACCGCCCACTAAGAGTACCCTCCAGCGCGGCCCCACCTGCCCCAAGGCAATCCTCCCGGTCACAATCCTCCCGGTGTTTACTTTCGCGACGTTCCATGCACAAAAAGAGTGTCGGGGTGGCGCACACCGAGAGTTTGTGTCCACCACTTCGAAGGCAATGGTGCCGAGAAGTCTTCCAGAACTCGCCACCCGTCCACCAGCGATTCCGATGCGAGGCTTACGTCTGGAATGCTCCCCTCACAGCCGGGCGTCGGAACGTTGGGATGGATCCGGTGGTTAGAACTACCAGTCCTGTTCTTACTGTCATTTCCAGAATTGAGTTGAATTCGGGCTTAAGAATACATTTAAAGTCTCCCCTGCTTGTTTGTGAGTTGGCAACCTACAAATTTTGAAATTTTATTAAAAACATCAACAACGCCTCGGATATGTATTCACCTCACGCCAAAGACATTTGACTAACGAACACGGACTATGAATGGTTTCTGGAATGTGCGCATGCTCCTCGATAACGGTATCGGATGTTTTCAGAATGCTTACTTGCTTAAATTTGCGCGAAAATCCCGGCGATGTAAACGTCCAGCTGATAGATATTCTGGGCCTAAGCGGAGTAAGATGGTGGAACTTTGGAGAGTACCTCTCTCCCTCTTCTCTCACTACAACTAAAGCTTAGCGTCCTACAGACTGCTCTATGTAGATAATATTTTCCTAATTTCTAATAACGAAGTTGATCTGGAACAACTCGCACAAAAGCGGGACGATCGGATAATACAATACGACTAAATCTGACCAAAGGAATACCCCTTTCGGGTCAATGCCACTTGGGAATTGGGCTATGAAATTGCTTCCCATATTAGCGCAATTTAGATGTAATTGCACTCCACAACTGACCTGCGACGTGTTATCCGCCCTCTCGCCCTCTATAGTTCTGAGTCCTGATCGAACATCAAAGACAATAAACGCCACTTCGCGGTAATAGAGGCGAAGCAAGAACACTGTATGGAGGAGCAGGAAATCCAGCGACCCATATTGTTTATGTATTGGTGTATCGACCACGCTTAAATAGTTTTCTTCTGTATGTTTCCCCATCTCATGGTAAGCCATAAACAGCTGTGCGATGGCACACGCCCGCAACCACATAGGCGCACATTGCATACACAGCACTAACACCAGACCTTATATGCGGTCGGAGATCCGCAGTGATATTTCCGTCTAAAAAATTTTGAAGAATGCGCTGAGAATTGAATATCCTGTATATAGCTGTCAAATATACTAACACGGGAAAAAGATTAAGTTTAGTGTTTAGGCAATTCAACTAGAACACTTTAATACAATGATGATTGGGAGCCTTTCAACTCGTTTATATCAAGCTCAGCATGGAGCGAAAAGGCAAAAAGGACTAAGACCCCGCTTCTGAGCAGTACAAAGGTTTAAGAAGAAGGAGATTTTAAATTCCAGAGTAAGACATTGGATTAAACTGGTGAAAGCTCTGTTCCCCCATGTGTGCCTGTAATTGAGGCTTTTCAGAAGCCTTTGTCACGTTCCGGTTTGCTTAGATGAGATTCGTTGCTTCCAAACCTGTAAACTCGGCCAGAGTGACGACGCGAGGCTTTGAAAGCATCACTTAGTAATAATTCTACAAGGGATGTTAATGGTGGGCTTCTTATCCACGATTGCCAATTATTCATTCTCTTGTGGATGATATGGCAACCCACCATAATATAAGAATACGGGCTGCTCCTTCACACAAAATCGAAATTATCTTTCAAGGCGTTCAAACAGGCTTAAACTGCAGGTCCCGATTATCTCCCTTTAGAACTGTTCCTCCTTACCTATGCAGCCGCTGCAAAGTTACTACTTCCACTCATTCCATTCATTTCTACCAGATACTCCAGTAGTCTCTCGCGTTGATTTTGGAATTTTCCCAGAAAATATGATGGGTGTTAACATCACAACCTGCTACTATTCCCATACCTTTACTTTTAGCATATTGGTTAGCTCATATTGATGTTGCACTGGGAACTTCGACTACGCCAAAGAGGAAATAGGCTGAGCACTATAGGTGCCCAAGGTATGGGACAGCGAATCAATGCCTGACGATTGACAACGAGGCATTATCTCTCTCAGATATAACACAATGCACCAATTATAAAGGTATCACGTTGCTGAGTATCATCTATAAGATATTCTCCGCTATCTTACTAGGCCAGATAGCCCCATACGCCCAGAACATCATTGGCCCATACCAAAGAGGCTTCACTCCAGGCAAATCAGCAAAAGATCAGATTGGAAAAACTGTTGGAATATGGACAACAGTTGCACCATCTGTTCATCGACTTTAAAGCTGCCTATAATAGCATAGGATAGGGTAAAACTGTACACGGCCATGGGAAAATTCGGTATCCTGACGAAATTAATAAGACTGACTAGGCTAGCCCTGACCAATGTGCGAGGCCAGATGAAAGCAGCAGGATCACTCTCAAGACCATTCGACATCAACAACGGTCTACCACAAGGGAATGCCCTATCATGCGTCCTCTTTAACCTGGCCCTGGAGAAAGTGATCCGTGATGCTCAGGTAAATGCAAGAAATACGATCCTCTTTAAGTCCATCCAGCTACTGGCCTATGCTGACGATATCAACGTCATGGGAAGAACCACCCGAGACGTGCAAACTGCCTTCATCCAGATCGAGCAGGCGGCGATTGGCGCGAGATCTTGGGCTGCACATCAATGAAGCCAAGACAAAATATATGGTGGCAACGTCAGCACCGAAGACGAATCAACCGACAACATCAAACCGCACTGGTCAAACACGAAGAAGAATAACAATAACAATTTCTCCTATCTAGGGTCGCAAATTACAACCGATAACAGCTACGATGATGAAATCGGCGCACGGTAGTTGTCAGCCAACAAAGCCTTAGAAAAACTGTTCCGCTCGAAACGTCTCACCATAGCGTCAAAGCTCTTACTGTACAAGACTATGATCTTGCCAGTCCTCATGTATTCCTCGGAAACTTGGGTTCTTAGCAAGAAAAATTGCGAACTCTTAGCCGCGTTCGAGAGAAGAATCCTCCGAAGAATTTTTGGCTGCCTACATGAGGATGGAAGATTCCGTAGCCTACATAATAACGAAATCTTTGGGCGATACCATGATCGTCAGGTTGTGGATAAAATCCGGCTCAATAGGTTACGGTGGGCGGGTCACTTAATCTGGATGGATCAGGATGATTCCACCTGGAAAGTCTATAAGGGCAATATATATGGTAGGAAAAGAAGACGAGGCAGACCCTGCCTGAGATGGAGCGATGGCGTAGGTCAGGACGCCAGACAACTTTTAGGGATATCGAATTGGTGGACCTCGGCGCAAAACCGGGATGTCTGGAGTTCCTTATTAAGGCAGGCCTAGACCGGATACCGGTTGTTGCGCCGTTGATGATGATGACTATAGGATCTCCTTATCTCCCTGTTGAGTTTTTACGGTCAATTTCATTAATTGTCGTTTTATAATGCTCCAGATTATTTCTCGCTTTGTTTCCTAACAGCACCCGGGTTATTCTGGACACCAAGCTGTTCCATTACCTCAGCACCATTACAGTTCTTTTCTGGAAGCCAGAGCGCACTTTTTAAACGATGTCAGCACCAAAACCCTCTTCAGGGTCAGTCGCGTGTCCTCCCGTACATTGTTGAAGGAGGAAGAGTACTGTCTGAACCGCTTGTTCGTGCTTTCGCCGGCAAAGTTTACCCATGACATTTTATGGTATGCACTTGCCGACTCAAAGCTTAGTTCAATCCGACGATGCGAGGATGCAGCCCTTACAACTAGGAAGAGTTTCCTCCTAAGCTGTTCTGAATCGTAATCGGGTGGATTGGTGTCGCCATACAAGATCCATCCATCGGCTCTGATAGCCTTGTCTGCAAATAAAAACTTGTCCGCTGCTAGCCGAGCCCTCTTTACAGCCATTTGAGTCGAAGATCGAGGATCGTTAGAAGATCGCTGCATCTATCTTAGCCGTATATGCCCCGGACGAACTTTTGTCATCCACATTGGGATAGCTCGGACCTGTGTTTCGCTCGGAAGTGGTTTACCCGGAGGCGGGAGGCCCGGAGACAGTTTGCTCGAAGGCCTTTTGCCCAAAGGCGTTTTGCCTGAAGACGGTTTGTCAAGAGACGGTTTGTTGCCTGAAGACAGAGGCTTACCAGTAGGCAAAATTTTAGTCTCAGCAGGTGACGCCAACTGAAGCCCGGGGTCAGGACTGCTGATAGAAGAGCACTGCTTCGGCTCGTCTGTTAAGGACCCCAACACACCTCCTTAAACTTAAAGTAGCATGATGTAACATAGCAATCCCATATAAATAACTTTTTCTTCAATATAAAACTTTCAAATTTACTCTCTTATCCTTTTCTTACATATAATTTACAAATCCTTAGAATTATCGGCCTCGGGCTATTGATACGTGTTTAAAAAGATATCCTTTCTCGTTGCCGAAAGCTGTCCAGTTTCAATGCAATATTATCCCTAAACACAATTTATTTCTTATTTTGTTATATTTATGGAACTCCATTACGCATTATTCGCTAGAATATACTCCGTGACGTCGATTACCAGTCGTCTCAGAAAACATTTGTCATCATTTACATATTTTATTACTCCTTTTTGCCTTCTTACTTGCAAACTATGGGAATATTCAACTCTACATGTCGCAAAAGCTCAACTTAAACTACTGTTTATTGCTGGAAGAAAATAATTTGTATCACGACTCACAGCACTTTGTGATGCACATATGAGTAAGAATGTCCTTGGTGATTAATGACCTTCAATATAGGAAAACTCATCCAGGGCTGTAGTGAAGACCTATTTTTGCTTGATGTGGTATTAGGCATATATATACATAAATATTTGTGAATACGAAAATTAGGCCTTGTCTAAGCACGGAAACTTTCAACGGACTCCAAGAAGAAAGAAAGAATTCATGGTCTCTATCTACGAATAAAGATCTTTCTAGCTTCATAGGAATGGTACATCCAGATCTGTAAGGGATGCTTTTGCAAACCTTTGCATTTATATAGTTTATACTTCGTTGTGTATGCATGTATATCGTACAATTCTGCAAGATAGCGATTTAGCGAAATCAGTTATTCACTCACCCCTGAGTAGTATGCTTAGTTACCAATTCAGTAGATATATGCATTGTCTGGTTGGGTGGAAGGGGAAAAATCAAAAATGCCTACAGAGTATATCCGTATTCCTCTCTCTGATGAGAAACCGAAAACCCATGTTCCCCTGGTGTATGGAGATGGTAAAAAATTATTACAATACTTTTTAAATGTTCTCCAAACGTTGTCTTCAAAGTGGTTCTATTTTTTTAACTAATTCTCTGGTAAAAGGAAGATGCAAAGGTAATGAGACGAGTTTTCCTCATCTTCCGGTTCAATGGCGCTATAGACAGATCCTTAGTCTCTTCAATGATTCACCCTATTCGTCAGAGTCGTATGACTATGTTCTCCAATTTGAAAAGTCTAGCAGCAGTTGACCCAATTGTTGATCGATTTTTACCAACTGTTCTGTAGCTTTCCAGGTGGTCTATACAATTTAACAAGTTGGGAAACCGGAAGCTGGACGCGTCAGGTATGAACGACTTTCTGTATTTCTTTTATAAAAAATTTCAGTGGGCATTTGTTCCACAATGTATAATGCATACATTACGTCAGAATATTCACTTTTCGGTGATACCGGCATTCAAAGTCTTATTATTTGCACAAAAGTGACAGCTTTACCCGCCATACTATTAACATAGTATGCTGCTCCCAAGCCCAGGTAAAGGAGGGGGGTTTGAGGCAACGTACTCTGTACTATCCTCAGTAAAACAAAAATAAAGTGCTGAGATCAGGGAAAGAGTTAAATAGAGTATAGTTGGAGTTATTCTACTATGCTAAATCCTACCGGATTGAGTCGCAAGCCTCGGAGAAATGCTAGGGCGTCCACCTCAGTCGACGCGGCAGGACGGGCCCCGGTCCTGTCGAGAAATGGGCAAGGGTTCTTGACGCATGGACGGCGTCAGGACGTAAGCAAGTTAGTCGCACACAACGAACAAAACAAACACGTGTCTGCAAGCTAAATGTTGGTACCCTAACTGAAAAGACCGAGGAACTCGCAAGAGCCCTTCGGAAAAGGCGCAGTGATATCTGCGCTCTGCAAGAAACCCGATGGTATGGTGCCAAAAGCTGCGACATTGACCGCGAACGCGGTAAAAATGGCTGTAAACTTCTCTATTTTGGTAACCCACACACTCAATATGGTGTTGGAATTGCCATCTCAGAGGGTTTCCGTGATGCCATTAAAGAAGTCGAACGATTGGATGATCGGCTGATGAAGCTCACCATTATATCAGCTGATCGCACTATTCACCTCTTCACCGCGTACGCACCACAGACAGGTCGACGTGATGCCGAGAAAGATGCCTTTTGGCAACTTCTCGATGAAAAGACTTGTCACGTGCCTGCTGACGATTACATAATCATTACCGGCGACCTTCATGGTCACGTGGGTGAAAAGGCGGACGGTAACAGATGCCATGGGGGAAAGGGGTTCTGAGCGCGCAATGAGGGTGGCGAGCGTATAATCGATTTTGCGGACACCCATGACCTTGTATTTATGAATACATGGTTCATCAAAAGATTGTCTCATATTCCCACATTTTATAGTGGGAACAGTGAAATGCAAATCGACTATATTCTCATAAGACGCCAACATTTTACCACTGTCACTGATTGCAAAGTCGTTCCCTATGAGACCATCGCACCTCAACATCGGCCGTTCATTGCCGTCCTGCGAATTAAGCCACCGATAAAACAGCGTGAGGAACGCACTGGCCTGCCGCGCATTAAATGGTGGCGATTTGGTGAGAAGAAAGAAGAAACTATCTCACTCATACAGTTGCCAACCATTACGAATGTGGAAAAATCGTGGAACCAAATGAAAGACACGATCCACAAAGCGGCCTCTGCAACCTTCGGAATTACCAAGCCGGGTAAGCGGCACATCAACCGAGATACTTGGCTTTGGAATGATGATGTTGAAATGAAGGTCCGTGAAAAGAAACGCGTCTACCACAAACTTCCCAACGATAAAACGCCTGCTAATTGGCAAATTAATAAGAGTGCCAACCGGGAAGCAAAGAAAGCGGTCGCTGTCACCCGAGCGAACCATTTCAAAAGTCTTTACGATAAACTGGACACGCGGGATGGCGAGAGAGATCTGTATCGACTTGCTAAAAGCCGTAATAAACGTACACAGGATATCGAACACTTCTGTTTCGTTAATGACAAGAACGGTACTTTGCTTACCAACCGTCGAGCCGCAACGGATAGGTGGTGAGAATACTTCGAGCAGGTTTCAATTGAAGAATTTGCTCATCCTCCACTTTCACAATCATTGCCGACATTTGGAGCAGTTCCACCAGTCAGCGCAGTCAGAGGTGACGATGAGGAAGATGGGGCGGCAACCCTATCGGCCAAACCAAAACCAAGTGGCCAAGGAGAACCTCCATAGTGGTAGCACCGGGAGACGCTGTACTCACTTTGGTTTGCCGGCCGTGATGCAGTAGGAGAATGCTCCAAAGGCCTAATCAGGGCGATCAGACCCGAGTCGTCACGGGGACTCATCTGAAGTGGCAAATTGGTCACGAAACCTTACCAGGAGTATACTGGTATCATGGGAACCGGGAAAGCCCCTGGACTCATATACTTCGGGTGAACTCCTGTTGTATGTGAGGACAGCTCGGTTGATTGCGGTTGGCCCCCCTAGTGGGAGTTTCATGGTGGTTGTGGTTGTGCTCAAGCGACAAGAGACCTTCGGGCCTCGACGTGGTGTTGCGTATCAACACGGGTGTCGTACTTCTTAGTTCGGTAGAGATTTAGGTAATTGCTGCATCCACCAGTATCAATGCTAAGCCATGCACTTGGTATAGACTGGTACCGTTGTTGCTTGTCTCAGCGGGGCTCTGATTGTGATCACAAAATCAATCTCACGACACGACACGGTTACTCATGGGGAAACACCGTGAGAAGCATCGCCCTCTTTACATTGCATTTCTGGATCTAGAGAAAGCGTTTGACCGTGCACCACACGAACTCATCTGGTATATTTTACGACAACACTTAATGCCAGCAGACCTCGTGCGCTGGGTTCAATTGCTCTATCACGATCCGAAAAGTAAAGTTCGAAGTATGGCGGGTGTATCAAAACCGCTTCGTATCTCTATTGGTGTTCATCAAGAAAGCGTTCTTGTTATGGACACCGTCACACGGGATATCCAACGTCCACCGCCCTACACACTGCTTTATGCAGATGATGTTTTCCTAGCATCTGGAATGGAAATGGAATGATCGCCTCATGCAACACGGTCTCAGATTGAATTTAAACAAAACTGAATTTTTGACGACCGATCCCCACGAAACAGTCACAATCACTATCAGGGGCAATGATCTGCCAACAACTGAGCGATTTAAATACCTCGGGTCAACGCTATCAGCCAATGGAGAACTGCGAAATTGCTTCACGCATTAACGCAACCTGGCGTTCCACAACTGGTGTTCTTTGTGATCGACGTATCAACGAACGTCTGAAATCGAAAATTTACCGCAATGTCGTCCGTCCAGTCGCTCTCTATGGTTCTGAGTGTTGGCCGACTATAAAAGACAATGAACGGCGTCTTGCGGTAATGGAGACGAAGATGCTACGTTGGACCAGTGGCGTCACACGTTTAGATCACATCCGAAATGGGGATATCCGCGATCGTTATGGGGGTTGCACCGATCGTGAAAAAGTTGCGAGAGAGGTGTCTTCGATGGTATGGTCACGCAATTCGTGCAAACGAGAATTCACTTGCGCAGATTGGTCTGAACATCGAAGTCGATGGTAAACGACCAAAAGGCGGACCTAAACAACGGTGGCTTGATACACTAGATGGGGATTTGAAAGCCTCAAGATTGCACCCAGATCAGGCATTCGATAGAGCCAAATGGCGAAGCCGATCACGACGAGCCGGCCTCGCTTGTGAACGAGACAAAGACTGAAAAAAAAGAAGTGACAGCTTTACCCTTTGTTAACAATAGTACGATTTCCGCCAAATTTGCTAAGATCATACTTTATACTGTAATCTATATTAATGCAAAATTTGATGATTCTAGGGTGAGCTTGAGGGGGTTTTGCAGTCAATTACTAAAAAGTATAGTAATATACTGTTATTCGGTATGGAGTTTATTTCAGAACCTCCGTACCGTAAAGTAGCAGCTTCGTGATTTTTTTGAGATTTTCCGACTGAGTAGGTTCTGAGAATGGGTCCGGGAAAAAATGACCACTTTCCAACCCCACCTTCTCCCCTTGTCCATTAAATATCAAAATTGAATGCCAGCATTGAAAGTACTAATCGGGACCTTTGATCGGACATCCGACTTGACTACATTTGGTGAAAAAAAAATTCACACTCCTCTTTCCAGGTATGGAGGCGCACCGTGAGTTCCACATAGAAAGATGTAACGCACTGGATGCGTGTGTGTTCACAGTTCCCACCTTCCCACCAAATTTCGTGTCAATCGATACAAGCGCACATGCAGGCTCTTGCTTTGAAGATTTTCTTTAGTTGTGTCGCCATGTCTCACTTCGACAACACAGGGCAGGCCGAATCAATATACGATTGTTAATCTTCTATTTAGTTTTCCTGTGTATTCACTTCCCTATACAAATTCCCTTCTACCACGCTGCACACTATATTGAACTTCTCGCGATTTCCAAAGCCGACCATTAATCGCAGTTGTCAACGGAGCTTTCAGTCCTTCATCGATTCGCTTCCACGATTCCGCAGTCAGCCCCTCCAGGATGTGGCCGGCGACCTATGTAGTACCAGAGAAGGATCATTTTTGATAACGGGCCAGTGACCATTAATATTCTCAGTCATGTTGCTCAATGTATCTGGCGTTCACTTGGGAGATTACCTCTCCATCGAGTAACACCTAGTACATAAAAATGGTCGATTGTAAACTTGTGTGTCCCAGGCCTTCTTGCTAGAATTCACGGACGCAAGCGCAGGTAAGTATTTAGAGGAGGATTAAGTATTTGATCTATTTTCCTTGTTTTCGATTAACCCATTTCTCGATACACAGAATCAGCGCATAGGTCCAGCAGTCTTTTCCGGAATTAGTCCATCGTCTTTTGTACAGCCAGTAGTGGCTTTTTGGTTGTGCTGCACACCATTTGCTAGATTGGTGTCTAGCTTACCCTACCCCGATTCATCATGTTTGAAGGCGTCCCCGACATTTAACGCCACCACTATGTAGCAATTAATAACGGCCGACGATTCCCGAATTAGACGACTCCGATCCATGAAGAGGGTGCGCCAGGTAGGTTTTGACGCTTCGGTACCAGAAACAATTTCTGCTTTTTCCATTGGGTGAAAAAACTCTTTCCACTATGCGCGATTTAAATGTGCTTTAATGTTGGCCTGATTTTAACAGTCAGGCTGAGAGCTTTATCCGGAATACTTGATATCTCAGAGCCTTATTATCCCCATTTCGTCGACAGATCTTTCGTAGTTTTTTCTTGGTAACCCCGGGGATCGAGAAGACGCCTTTTTGAACCGTAGGTTAAGATGCAGGTTCTTCATGTTGCACGAAAAGAATTGTGATTACTTTGAACAAGAGTCGCGGGCACGTTATTGGGAGTGATATTTGCCCACGAACTTTGTTCATTACAACCTTGTTGGCAGCGCCCCATGAGTTCAAACTTTAATTAAGGCACAGGTTCTTTAGTAATAACAGTTATTTTCAGTATGCCCCTTTCAAGTCAACTACGAATATCTTAGCATTCTTTCCCTGAGCTAACGACGTTCTGGCCGTACCGTTTGGCAAACTCCCCCGCTCGCAGACATGATGATTTCAACAGTGAGATTGTCTACCTCCGCCAGTAAGTTGGATTTCTACTCATGTGGAAACGCTGGAGCGGCATTGTAGAGTAGTATGGTTGCTGACATAATTGACTCATCTTTTCCAGCACCGTTCTTTGTCTTCCTTCTAGGGTCGCCAAGAATATCCCCTCTGCGGAACTCCCAGCGGGTCACCCAACTATCCTAGCTCTTTTTATTTCTGTTCGCCTTTCGACTGTCTTCTCTATATTCCGGATGTCCGAAAATATGTCGTGGTAGTAACTGTGGATGTACAGTTCACTTACCCGCCAGACCATCCCTCTCGTTATCAAGCGACTTAGGTAAATCAGATCAATGATCTTTGGCTAGCCCATTTCTGCAAAGGTTTCAAGTAGTATTTAGTGTTCGTCACTTGGCTACCTTACTCCAAAACAAGCGCGTTAAAATCGTCGGAAATTATTTTAGGCCTTTGGTCTCTAGCCTCTAATACCAAGTTGCCTAGCATCTTCTTATATTGCGCTATAGCAGCTGTGCACGTCATCGACCTTCGCCCTTACAATGCCATTGTTTCTTGTATGGCTTGGCCTGCTCATATCACCATATTTCCCGATGTAATTTGGAAAATATTTCATTCGGCTCACGAATGGTTTGTGAAGGCAGGTTTTGAGCTACCTCGCAAGAAAGAGAGATTGATTTGCATTAGCCTTATTTAGCCTTACAATTCAGCTTCCTCTTATATGGAAGACACCTACCAACACCTGCAACGTGGTGACTGGTCTTCCCGTTATATATGGTCCCGCCTCATATGCCGAGTTGTCAATGGGCAATATTGACAGCATGACGAACACAGCATGATTTGAGACAATCCTGGCCCTGGCAGAGCCCCTCCTCAGGGCTATTGTTCTGTGAAATGTACTCAGAACTGCAACGCCTTTCCTCAAACTGAAGGTAAGCAGAACAAGATCGAGCTCACCATCTTAGCTATAAGGAACCTAGAAGGATCTTGCAGTGGACACTTTTTTAAGGTTTTGTGTGTGTAAAACAAAACCTTATTAGAATCGGTTTACTGTCTGGCTGTCTGCCTTTTACACGCATTTTTCGAGGAGATGGTTATAGCGATTGACACCAAGTCTGGTGGAAAGGTGGGAACTGTCAACGATCGCGCATATAGCGAGTTATATCCTTTTTCATCGAATTTAAAGCGGGTCCCCATATATGCAAAAGGGGTGTGTACATTTTTTTTCACCAAATATAGCCACCAAGTATAATATATAATATTAGTACTTTCCGAAGCCAGTCTTAGTTTTGACATTTATTGGAAACGTGGGGTGTGTGGGGAGACGAAAGTGATCATCCCTTTAACGGACCCGTTCTCAGAAGCTGGCCAACCGAAAAATCTAGGCTCCGAAATACCCTCGATACCGATATCCTTTCAAATAAAGTTAATAATAGGATATTACTATAATTTTTAGTAATTGACTGCAAAGCCCCCCTTAATTCATCCTAGAACCACGAAATTTTGCAGCAATGTACGCTATAACATAGGGTATGACCCTACCAATCGTTGCTATTACTAAAAGGCTACAATATAGGTCAAACTTGTTGCTTCTTTGTAAATTCAACACTATGATATGAATATCACCCGAAGGTGAATCCTCTCATGTAATCCACACATATATTACGTGCTACGTACTAATGGGGCCAATGCTCCCTCAAATGCCTTTATATTGTATCATATAAGAAATACACAAAACCTTTCACACCAGAAGAGTCTAGCTTCCGGTTCTCCGACTTGTTTACAGTTGTACGGTCTTCTAGCATTTGTGAGTATTTAGATTGGAAACGAGATCATGTCGATCTCGTCCACACCCTGTACAGATTAAAAGACGACATTGGCAGGAACTTATTTGTGTCCAAATGAAAGTGTAAAATTACAAGATGAAACGTGAGAAAACAAGATTTCACAAGAAGAAAAGAAAAGTCAATTGTACGATGGAAACGGCGAAACCGGTCAGCGCGGTTGTTACGGAGACACTAGCACAGTGGTGGCCGTGGCCCGGGGTGCTGCTAAGGGTCGCTGATGGAAAGCAGTGCAGTGCCACGGGAATTTCGGCTGGCACAGCCACTCTCTCCCCAAGGACCTTGACGGTGAGTAAAGGGCATGCAAACGTGACCCTCTTGCATTCAACGTGCGACTTAGGGCGTAGCGGCAATAATGATGGCTTTGATGGAGTGGCTGGTGTCTCGTATCTTGAAAATGTGGGCAGCTCCAACTGTAAAACGCCGCGGTGATCACCTCTGAACTGAGGGCTGAAGAATTATAGTCGTTAACGGTGGGCTGACAAGGAGGCTGAAGCTGAAGTCGAGGTTGGCCAATAGGCGTTGTTGTTGACGGAGATTGATGATGATGGTGCCTCTGCGGGCCCAAAGTACGTCGGTTCCAAATGATTTGTCGAGAGCGTCTTAATAACGCCGTTAACGTCCGGGACGAAGGTGCCATTGTTGATACGGCGGACAACTCGATGAAGTTCAGAATAAGGAGGCCCCAGATAGTATCAACACGACAAAAGACAAATTCTCAAGTCTGAAGATCTTTGAAGACGAAGATCTTGGATGACGTAAAGCCGGAACAGTACGTAACGCTCCGATAAGTCGTCAAAGATCGGCTACGAAAACAATGGTCCACGCAGATTGCTCCGTGGAGAGACATACTCTCCCGGAATTCGCAGCGAAGTACCAAAGACCATCTCTGCTGGTGAGGCTTGAAGGTCCTCTTTCCAAGTCGTGCGCAGCCGATTTGGTTTATGGTCATATAGTTTCCTGGTGAGCATTTGAACGCGGCCTTGACCGTTTTTCTCTGAGAAAAAGTCAGCTTTGAACTGGGCGGACCCTGATCCGAGGTGATTGGCATTGGCGTTCCGAAAGTGGCGATGCAGCCGTCGAAGAGAGCTCAAGCATACATGTGGGATTTCGTGTCCAACAACAAGGCTTGAGGCCATCTAGCATAGCGGTCGATGATTGTAAAACAATGCTGGAAACCACATGGATGTGGTTAAAACGGGCGTCCGGAGTTGCGAATTTCCCCAGCTCTGTCCGATTGTGCCCATGTACTTTTGCTTACTGACAAGGAACACACTGCTTAGCCTAGCGGAGGACGTCTTCAGGGAGCCCTGGTCAGAAGAAACGTAACCCAACCCGTTTGGTCGTCGCTCCGCCGCTAGGGTGGAAAGATCGATGAGCGATGTTGAAAGCAGCCGTACTACGAAGACGGGCCGGCAAGTAAGGCCTGAGCTTATTGCCGACGACCGCGTAGTAAATCAGTTCTTCCTCTAAGGCGAGTTTCTGCAGCTTGACACTTGGGCTGTTTAATAAATGCGGAAGTTGGTCGTCTGCAACTTGCGCCTCGCTAATCAGACAGATAATTGGTGAACTGATTTTAATAAGGTTTTGATTTCCACAAAACCTTGAAAAGATAATAATCAATTAAAAAAAACCATTCAATTAAGCTGGAATTTAAATATCATAACAACGTATTTTAAAATGAAACAGATCCATTTCCCATTATTTACGTCCCCGAACATTTTCCATATTTACATATTGTTATTTTATGGAAACAATTGGCTTATAATTCCCAATGTCCAAATTAAAATATATTCACTTCCAAGCAATTAATCACATGGATAGAAACAATAAAGTTTTTATTAAATATCCGGAAATAAAGGGAATTATTGTCGACACTGGAACCGTGACTGCCATCTCGTTAAGCTATTAATCAACGCGATACAAGGGGGTGAAATTGATTCTGTTGTTCCGGCATTTCAGTGCAATGAGCAAATCTTTCCGCTTCGCTGACGCATGTTGAATATCAGCCGCAGCAATCGCAATGTGGCGAATTTTTGAATCAGTCAATTATTGACAATATGACAATGTCAAACAATGCCTGCCTGCGTTCCACTTTCACAGCTTTCAATCCTGGAATAACAGCCCTTGCGAAAGTGCCCCCATTTTCCGGAAATAATTCCCTCCATTTCGGCCTATCTCGTTTTCGATCATTTAAATTAGTTGCTGCATTTATTTATTTGTGTTTGGCATGAGATTTTGGGGGGTGACCTCACACACGGTTGCAGGCTACTATTTTCATTTATTCATTGCATTTTCTGTTAATTTATTCGGGATTGAACAAATGCTGAAATTGGGAATGCCTGTCCTTGATTCGAACAGAGCCAACTTAATTAGTGGCCCAGTTTTTGTTGAGCTGCACCCTCCCCTGCAAGCTGCAACCAATATGCGTCAGGACGGGATTATTGTTTGTGCATATAAAAGTGTGAACCCAATAAATGCATTCTGCTTCGCTTGGAGGGAGGACTTGGCAATGTATACCTTTCAAAGGATTAATGCAAATGAGTGTATTTTGGGCCAGGTTTGAGGGGTATAGCATTAATTAATATTTGCATACGTTCACTCTGACGGTAAGTGGATTTGCGGTGTATATTCGTTGATATCCCATTTCCGTACTCCGCTCAAGAGCCTCGATTCGGATTAAATGTTTACCCGAATATTGGTGGATCTTAAAAATTCACGGAACATTATTTGCTTATAATTTGATCCGTGTAAACATATATATATGTATGTCAATTTCACTGTAATATGTTATATATGCCTATTCATATAATTTTTTGGAGTTTGGGTATAACTCGTCATGAACGTTAAAATGCCGCTTTCAGTGCCTGAATGAATCGAGAAAGGTCAGTAAGTAAAATGTGATGGTCAAAGGGTCTTATATTCGTTCTAGGGCGAAAACGTGGCTTTGTACCCACGACAGAGCATAAAACTTGCGTAACGCCTGCTGAACCAAAACCAGTAGCTCGATCTCCAAAACCTATCTTTACTTCCACGTGGTGATGGCTGGGAGCTCGTCCTTAACGGAAAGCTGCAGACGGGAAGGGCTCATAAACCTGCACGGAAAACAATTATTATGAAAGGAGCCTCAAATGGATAGATATTACAAAGAGCTTACCAGAGAAATATCGAAATGTAAGCATAATTAACTTTCACGCCCCTACAGTAGAACCTCCAGAGTGGGAGAATGATGTCCTCTACGAGGCAGTAAAACGGACCCTCGAAGTTTCGGAAGTTTCGTTATCAAAGCCATACTTGGAAGTTTTAACAGTCATGTAGAGATGGGAAACTCATTCAGGGCATATCTCCACTCCAATACCTTACAAAAACCAGCGGAAAACCGAAAGCTCGGCGCATCAAAATTTTGTTGATTTTTTAATGAAAAAATATTTGGTTACACGAGGCTTCCACTCATATATAGCTCGTATACATTGAATATGCCCGATATTCAATTGGATGTGTAGAAGTAGTAATTTGACACGAAAGGGACAATTTTGACCCACTAGAACCTTTCTAATGATAGTAAGATTTCCACCAAACTTTCCAGAATGATGCTTCCTATTATGTTCTATTCTGCTTCAAAATGTTACGCATCTAGGATGAACTTACGGGGGGGTTCGCAGTAAACTTTCAAAATATTATAATCTAATCTATCCAATGTACTATTATTATCATTTGCGCATGACGCAGTGTTATTAGTTTCAAGTCTTTCGTGGCAATCAACTCTCGTTACGAAAAACATGCATAACATAGGAGACTGGCTAAAGAAGAAGAACCTCATTTTAAATTTAAATAAGTCGGAAATAATGGCCTTTTCATGCAGTGCAGCAGGACTACCAGATAAAAATAGCGTGTACTTACACGAAGGTTCTTGTAATCTTCAACCACAATGTAGCTGCCAATTGATCCAAATCGTCATTATTGTCAAATACCTGGGCCTAATACTAGATCAAAATTAAGAGACCTCGTATTTAGTACGTAATTTTCGATTTTTTTTTTAATTGTCAGTAGAAAACCTTAAGACTATTTATTTTCTGATGGTACAGTCAGTGATCGGTTACGGAATCATCGCATGGAGTGGGACATACAAGACACACCTGGAACGCCTGTATAATACACAAAAGGCAATAATGAAGTGTATGCTAGGTATAAATCGCCCTGCTGAACCAATACAAACAGTTCTACTACCAAACCCTATGTTCACCTCCACGTGGTGACCGCTAGGAGCTCTTTCTTAACGAAAAGCTGCAGACGGAAAAGGATGCAAGCGAGTCTCCCGCGCCTAAAAACGGGACAAATTGTACTACCTGGCACGCCAGGTTGGGGATTGGGTAGGGCTGAAAAACCTACATGGAAAACCAACGTTACGAAGCCACAGAAGGAGCCCCGGACAGGACAGACTTTACAACCACGAACCCCGCAACTACAACGGAATAACGATTTGTGCATTTTCTCTCGGAACGTGCTCTCCCTGTACATAGATGGAGCTGCAAAGCAGTTAGCCGACACCCTGTCGAAATATATGACTGATGTAACTGGACCGGTACAGGTTTCCTGGAGAAGAGTCGCTACGCCATATATTATAGCGGCCATGCAGTAAACCATCTGCTCAGGGTAGGTTTCTTAGTCAGCCAAAAAATGAAACCTGTTGTTGTCGGCTTTGGAAACGTAAGCGAATTGCTATGCACTCTGGGTTTGAGAGGCAAATTTAGAAATATAAGCTTTACAGACGTTCACGCCTCAACACAGGAGACTGCAGAGTCGGAGAAGGATACCTTCTACGTGGCAGTTTAGCGGACCCTCGAAGCCTGTTCAGATTATGATATCAAAATCATACTTGAAGTTTCAATACCAAGAACCAAGAAGTGACCTCACAGACTTAGAAAGGAAGCCTGAGAACTGGTCTGTGAACTAGAAAAGTACAGGGAGCAACCGCACCAGGTGCGGAAATTTTACCAACAAGTCAGCAGGATGACGCCCTATACACCACGATGCTCATCCTGCCGAGACAAAGAGGTAAATCTGATTTCCGACAGAATGGGCATATTGGAGCGATGGGTTGAGTACTTTGATAAACTGCTAAACAACCAAAATATCGGCGAGTTAGAGGCCCCACCAACTGAGGACGACGACCAAATACTGCCACCACCAAGTATAGAAGAAACAGTCCGTACAATCCACCGGCTTAAAAATAATAAGACGCCAGGAGTCGATGGAATTACAACCGAATTAGTTAAATATGGAGGCAACCAACTACATCAAGTGGTTCATCAACTGATGCTCAAGGTGTGGGGCAGCGAATCAATGCCTGACGACTGGCAACGAGGCATTGTCTGTCCCACATATAAAAAGGGAGATATCACGCAGCGCAGCAATTACAGAGGTATCACTCTGCCGAATACCATCTATAAAATATTCTCCGCTATTTTGCTAGGCAAAATTGCCCGATATGCCTAGAACATCATTGACCCATACCAAAGAGGCTTCACTCCTGGCAAATCAGCAACAGATCAGATGTTGGAATATCGACATCAGTTGCACTATCTGTTCATCGACTTGAAAGCCGCCTATGATAGCATAGCCAGGGTAAAACTATACACGGCCATGAGAGCATTCGGTATCCCGACGAAATTGATAAGACTGACTAGCCCTGACCAATGTGCGAGGCCAGATAAAAGTAGCGGGATCACTCTTGAGACCATTCAACATCAACAACTGTCTTAGAGAAGGCGATGCCCTATAATGCGTCCTCCTTAACTTAACCCTAGAGAAAGTGAATCGCAATGCAGATGTGAATGCGGGAGGCGCGATCCTCTTTAAGTCCACTCAACTACTGGTCCACGCTGACGATACTGACATTATAGAAACAACAGCCCGGAATATACTGTTAGATCTAGCAGGCGGTGCAAGATCTTGGGCTATATATTAATGAACACGAGACAAAGTACATGGTGGCAACGTCAGCACCAAAAACAAAAGAACGAACAACATCGAATCACACTGGTCAAACGAAAACAATAAAGAAAGGAGACTGCAAATTTGAGACCATTGAACATTTCTCGTATCTAGGGTCGAAATTCTAATCCGATAATAGCTATGACAATGAAATCTACAGAAGGTTGTTGGCTGTCAACATAGCCTATTTCAGGTTACAAAAACGGTTTCGCTGGAAACGTTTCATCATACAATCAACGCTCTTACTATACAAGACTATGATCTCGCCAGTCCTTATGTATTCCTCGGAAGCCTGGTTCCTAGCAAGAAAAATTGTGAACTCTTGGCGGGGTTTGAGAGAAGAGTTCTCCGAAGAATTTTTGGCCCCCTACATTAGGATGAACGATTCCGTAGCCTACATAACGACGAAATCTTTGAGAGGTACAACGGCCGTCTGGTTGTAGAACAAACCATTGAACGATACCACGATCGTCTGGTTGTGAATAAAATCCGGCTCAATATATGGCAGTGGGCAGGTCACTTAACTCGTATGGGTGAGGATAATCCAACCGGGAAAGTCTTTAAAAGCATCATATATGGTAGAAAAAGAAAAGGACGACGTGGCAAACCCTACCTCAAATGGAGCGACGGCGTAGTCAAGTGCGTGAGGTGACTTTCTGTGATACCGAATTGGTAAACCTCGGTCCGAAACCGGAATACCTGCAGTTCCTTACTAAGCTATGCCTAGACCGGTTACCGGTTGTTGCGTAGTTGATAACAATGATAGTAAGTAAGTATTTGCTGTCAGATGGCCGGAGGGGAATAATGTACAGCTAGAAAAACTAGGATACTCCACACAACTCTGCTTGGGTACCGATAGATAACGCTACATAGATTTAGTTGCTAGCACAGTGAATGAGCAAATTTAGCTCCAGCTAGAACTGTTTGTAATACATACGCCAAAAGAAATTTAAAAAAGTCGTTTTTAAGATTGCGTTTATGAAGATGCATACATTTAGTAGTTTACGAGAAGTGTATCTTTGCAAGACATTCCAGTTAGAAAGTCTGCGATCATTTCCAACCAGTCGTAAGCCTCCTTCAAATGTATGACTATAGTTCTAAGCGACTGCAGATAAAAATATAATAACCAAGTAGGACAGCTAACTGTCAAAAATAATATCTAGGGTCCAATTAGCTTAATGAATTATATATTGTATATATTGTAGCAAAATAATTTGGTTAATAACTGGATATTAGATATCAGTGGACACATGAGCACTTGAGTCAAACCACCACAACGTCTCCTAGTGTATAGTCACGATATTGACGTGTTCTAAAATCCTTAAAGGCCTAAGTCAAAATTTTATCATTGTGCAATTGATTATTATTTTTTCGAGTTGTCACAATCTCGGTAGACGCCGGATTTGTCCTAATACTAGGACTAAATGCCAAGCAGTTAGACTCGGTGAATCCTATCTTCTCAAAAGACAAAGGGACGGTGGTGGTCGGCGGTAGGTTAGTGAAACAATCCGTCGAGAACTCCCCGCAACATAGAATAGTCCAATTCTGCATGCTTTGAACGAGACTGTGTGAGAGTCCCAGGACATCAAGGAGGCTATGAGAGATTTGGGTACAATACCTTTAGCTGACAATATTATGAGGAGTTCAACTACCCTCTCGAGACGCCAATTCCTTTGATTGCTCAAGCCAGTGACTCTTAGTTCCCCATCTTCTCCACCTATTTTCGTTCAATGTTGGGGGATATGATATGATCAGCCGATGCTCTCTCATTATGAGCTTTCTGCTCGGGTGGCGAACACGCCATCCTGAATGGCACACATAAACCCTTTCGTCACAGCAAAGAGCGCAAGACCATTTGTTCGACGAATGCAAATTGACAAGGGGCTGCCAAAGGCAATTCACGTGTTTGCCGTGTATCACTCAATCCAATAAAGCGAATGCGAATCTTCTGATCCTGCAAGGTGACAGTCGCGAGTGCACCACATTACACAAGTAATTGTAGCTGCAGCAGTGTCATATAAGCACAGCCGAGATGCAATCTCATCATTAATTTGAGATAGACTTCTCGGAGTTGCTGGAGATGCATAGAGCCTGGGAATACTTGGTCTAGAAGCAAAAATTTAATATGAAAAACAAAAAAAAAAAAAATATTCCTAAAATCGACCTGCCTTTTGAATAAAGTCGTAAGGGAATAATAACTCCAAATTCCCTCTATACCTGGCGATTGATAAAATCTACTTACTCCTTTTGAACTTCTTGCAAGTTGAAAGTAGAACTCTTGAAACTCTGCAAAGTGTATCCAATTATATAAATCCCTTTGTGAGCACGAGGTGTTGTTCCTTCGGTTAAGGAAGAAATCCAATTAAGTTGTTGCTGAAACATGGCACGAAAATAGGAGAATAGTTTTCACAACTTCAGTTGTAAATTAAAAGTACTCGTACGTTTCCTGAAAGAGCACTTGCTTGCTGAGATTGTTTTGTTTGGGGACAATGGGGCATGCATGTGTGTGTGCACAAAACTAATAACTGCAAATTGGAGATTGTAAACTTTCAAACTAAACAGAATTGTGAAACTTTGAAAGAGGACTCTCGTCGGTTGGATTTTGATCTATTCCGAAGAAAGGGTCGCTAGTGGCCCAACATTTCCACCAGTAGACAACGATTCCGTATTTAATAAAAGAAGTTGTTCAAACTTTGGTGAGTCTAAACTGTTGATATGTTGGAACGTGTTCTAAATTGATGAAATCCAATTGGGGCTAAGTGGCGATAAACAAAAGAGTATGATCATCACATGCTAGTTTCGAACTATTCGTCGAACTTCTCAAGAAAGTAAACGAAACTATACACTGAACACTCCCATATTTTAGAAAGCAGGGAAGAAGAACACCTCGGTTCTCTGGCTTTACTCTGCTTGAACCAAAAGTTGCTGAGCTTCATGAATTTATCAAAGAAAAATATAATGTTTACTTGGCAATTAGGAACACGATGGTAGTCGTCAGGGCGCTATGCAACAAATCGACTCAGATGGAAAACCACAGGAAGAGCTTAAAAATACTAGCTCCACAGTAACGCAGTTAATACAAATCACATAAATCTTTCCATGCACAAACAAAGGAAATTTTACAGCAACCGTATGGTGAGCATCCAAACAGTTGCAAGTATCTGAAAAATAAAACGGATTAACGACCTAAATCTCAGTATTAACCAAAATATAAGCGCTTGCAAGGAACCCGACGTCAAAGCGAAAAGTGTATTACAATTAGACTAAGGTTCACTTCAAAAAGCTAAGAATAAAACAAGTCGAGAAACCGGGGTGCTAGCTTCATGATTTTTTTCAGATTTTTCAGTTGGGTAGTTTCTGGAAATGGCCCCGTTAAAGAAATCATCACTTTTGACCCTCCGCATTTCCCTACAAAATTAAGCCTCGCAACGAAAAGTATTAATCGACTATTCCTTGATATACAACATGACTATATTCGGTGAACAAAAATGTTGAGCCCCCCTTTTCCATGTATGAGGACCCCCCCCCCTTAATCTCAACGTGGAAGGATTTCACTCGGTGCATGTCTGACCATTCACACTTTCTACCTTTTCACGAAATTTCGTGTCAATCGGTATAGCCGTTTCTAAGAAAAGTGCGTGTGACAGACAGACAGACAGGCACGCGACACACAGCCAGACATTGAACTGATTTTAATAAGGTTTGACGCTTCTAGGACGGTGCAGCATAGGGGCCACCCAAAACAAAAACAGCTAGCAAATAGGTTCTTGTTTAGCCAAACTCCATTGCTCTACGCCTCCAAGTAACGCATTGGCAGAAGTTAGAGGATATTCTGTACAATCCGATACTGGACGCAAAAATACGGAGGGACTTCAATTCTTTAGCCACTGAGGAGCAGAGTTCGATTGTAAGAAGGTATTCCCTTCTGAAAGCTTTCTGGCAAGAAAACGTTACATTGGCGAACGGAGTGAAGGTAAAGTTAATATTTATCGGAAAGGAAGGATCAATTCTGTCGTCGACCCAAATTCCAGTACTTCTAAACTAGGTTGGCATAAACATATGTCACATATGTAACAGTACGCACAATGTTCATTATTGCTGCTTGTCCATCTGGAAAGAGGAACAGTTAACGACGTGCAGCGAGATGGGTAGGTAGGTGGATGTCGCTCCGACGAACCTCATTAGCGCTGTGGTTCGCCCATTTCGAAGGTACAAACTCCTAAGACCATGACTGGTATTATGAAAGCAAGGAGGCAGAGTGTAGCAACTTCCTCAGAGGCAGCCCGTTTCATTCACGACTCTAGCTAGAGCTGGTCAATCGCAAAGGAAGTGCCTGAGGATTCTATCCTCTTCCCGTAGCTTCGGCAATGCGAACTGCAGAGTATGCCGAGCCTGGCGGCATGGTCCCCTATACGTCAGAGCCCCGTGCAGACTGCCATAATCTTTTATGCATTCCCACGCGTCTGGCGCAAATGCTCTCACAATTGGGTTTTGTTATAAATGGGCGAAATCCCCCAGGGCTTAGCACCGATGGTGAGCCTTCGCTATCTGAAATCCACGGCTGCTAAGTAGCCATCGAAGGAATTCCAAGAGCAGAGTCTCGGCTGGTCAATCCATCAGCCCGTTCATTTCCCTTTATGCTCCTTTGACTGGGAGCCCAGAGGGCACTCCCCCGCCAGCCTGGGAGATGTCATCGCTGTCGGTCAGAAAGGCTTTATTACGCTGGGGCTCAGATCAAATCCCACCCATTGACAGGCTTCTAGTATCGCTAGTATTTCCGCTTGAAATACACTGGCAAAACCTGGAAGAACGTGCAACTCGGATGCGTACTCGAGAAAACGCATGTACCGACTCCACAGGTAATCTTTGATCCGTCGGAGAATCATATTGTACATATCATATCCTAGCAACACCCCGCCAATCTTCCACTCTGCCCTGGTTGGAAAGTCCACAGCAAAGTTTCTCCTAAACTTCAGCTTGCGTGCGGCGTAGTATTGGGGTATGCCCAGATTTCTCGAAGTACTTGGTCTAGGATGTCATAATGGCCATAGGGCTTCGCTGTCCAGAATTCGGACTCACGTAGTCTGACAGCACTGCATGCTAGCTACTTTTTGCTCTAAGTCTTTCGCCGTACAATGAAGCCACATGTAAGAATGGGACGCACTACAGCATTCGTAGAAGCCTACATAGGCCTGCGGGTTAAGGTCTACATTCAATTTCCAATTTGGCTTCGGATCCAGTATTGCACCCAAATACTTTATATTGGCGGAAAAAATCAGTCTTTGTTCATTCAGCCGCGAGAGGTGGAATTGAGATACCCTTATCGGGAGGTGAATTGCATTAGTTCCGTTTTGGTTGGATTTCGCATCCCCTTGAATGACATCATTCATAATGGAGGGAAGCATCCCCAATACACCGCCTCCCATTCCCTAATATCGCGAAGTCGTCGGCATACGCAACCACCTCCACCGCGCTCCTGTCCATCATCCGTACATTTCGTCCATTACTATTAGATGCCGCCATCCTGGGGCGTGCCTCTGTTCACAGCTCTAGTCAAGTGGCTGCCTCCCAGATACGACTGGATTATTCCGGTTCTTAGCATTGATATTGTCCAATGTGCAAGATACCCCTCCAATCAATTACTGGTCAAGGCTTCCTTGATGGCGCATGAAGGCTGCTGTAGTATACTGTTTGCACTCCAGCGACCGTTCAACCGTGCCAATTACCCCGTGGAGAGCGGTTTCTGTGGGTTTGCCTTTGAGGTAGACCTACTGGAACTTAGCGTTCTCTCCATAATCGTCCTTAAGTGGACGGGCTCCATTGTCTTCAATACGAAAGAGATGAAGCTGACAGGTGGAAAGTCCCTTGCGGGCTCTTATATGAGAACAACCCTTTCTTGCTCTTTCAGTGGCACAGCTGGCATTATTCCATCTGGGCCCGATGATTTATATGCGGAGAAGTAGTTTATAGCCCAGCCAATCTTATCCCCTGTAATTACCTATTTGATACTCTCGCACGGGTGTATACTCTTCCAGCAAGGTTCTGACTCATAGTGCTCCTCACTGGCTGGAAAAGGCGTCTGAACCGGCAGCTCCAAGGTTTCACCTGAAGATTCCGGGCAGGAGCTTTCGACTTTTTAAAGAAGGATGGGATCCTAGAAATCTATGACAGTATCTGATTGAGCCTCGCAGATTCGCTGAGGCTTTCTATGTTCTGACAATAGGCAAACCAGCACCGTCCTTTGGGAGTTTTGATGGCCGATTATACTTCTTCAAGCAGCCTTTGTATGGTTGTCAGTATTTGCGCCTGTACCAAATGTTGAAAATCTAACTGGTCAACTTCCTGAGGCTGGACAGGCCTTCTTACTGTATTGATCAGAGTACGAGAATTTATAGGCGGTTTCGAATGTCTTTTTCAGAGCCTCGACCTTTGACTCTAGTTCATGTGTCGTGCCAATTTTGCCAATTTGCCTGCTGGAGAGTTTGCTCTTGATAACTTGTCCTAACTTTTTCCAGTCGATCCTCCTGAGGTCGCAGAGCATTGGCGTTGCAGCCCATAAACAGGTTGGCCTTCTTTGCTTCTATGGTGGACGCCAAATGTTGCAGTTTTTTTTGACGAGCTGGTTGATCTTGGGCCATGCAAGCCGAGGAAATATTCACATTCTTTGTTCCCACTTACCACCGTTGAAACTCAGGTTCGGACATGAAGAAGCGTGCAGACTCTTCCTTGCGGGGATGCATATTCTAAGTCTGTCGTGATCAGCGCCTCTTGTGCTATGGAATAAATTGATGGTTCGTTTGTTTCCTCCAGGAGGAAAACAAGCGGATTGACCGAGGCGCACTCTGAGTTCTGCAGATTTTTTTACGCTGCTCTCAGTATGATCTGCTTGGGTAGCTCTATTCGGACTCTCGCTCCTTATCTCCTCCCACAACTCGTTGGCGGCGTCGAAAGGATCCAGGCCGTCGTCCGGTTTTACCAAGCAAAACACTTTCGCCTTTGCGTTCCTTCCATGCTAACTCTAGTCCGCTTGTGTTGCTGTTCGATCTCGTCTAGAGATCGATTGCTTTTCCAAGCGGTTCTGCCTTTTGCTCGTGTGTCTAGCGTTTACTGTTATATTGTTGAAGAATGGTATTCTTATTCTTCGCAATTCTACTTAGAATATGTATGTAGAATATGTATGTACAGTCTGTGAACGCTACAGGCGAGAACCCATTGAATACGATATTTTAGGGAATAATACAATAAGTCCAATAAGGGACAAGGTATCTGATGAATTAAAAGCACAACAAGGTTCTACCTCTGAAAAGAAAACGCAAAACTGGCTATTTCTTTGGTATAATATACAACAGTCTTTCAGGCCAGAGTATGTGAGAAGAGTGGCAGGCTTAGTGATTTACAAGGAATTGGAAGACCTACGGTTCTTGGAGTGTTAGTGGATTTTCCCAGTGCGGCTATCAAACTGTCATGACAGGCCTTCCGTAAGGACATGTCAAGACAAGTCAAGCCTAAATATTGGTCTGCAAAGTTAAAGAGTAAGTGCATCGCTCTGACAGAAGTCCATTGCGTACCTAGTTTAAGTAAAATTATTTAATTACACTCAACTAACTGACTCTGAGTCCCATTTTATGCCCAGATGAATATTCTACAAAGATAGGCGAACTTTACTAGAAATTACTTTGATTTTGAGACGTCAAACCATCTAGTGATTCTTCTTTTATACAATTTACATGTACATATAAATGTCCGTACTAATAAGATTTCCGACCAGCTTCCCTGATAATTTTCGAAGTTATTTATGCCAAGGCAGAATGTAGAGAGGCCATGAAGTAAATGTTCCACCGGAACCCCATCAAAAGATAATGGCGAAAATATGTAAATCTCTCATTGACGGTGAGGGCTGACAAAGCAACATTTGATCGTGCTTCAACTGTTATTTAATGGTTGAATTTGTGTTTCAATAATTGAACCAAATTTATTGTCCTCGAGATGGTATTCAACAAACGATAACACCCGTATCATCGGAGCAGCTTAGGATAGAATTCAAAGCTCCAGGATACCAAAAATTTAATCGGAAATGTTAGCCCTCAGCATCGTGTTGGACTGAGTATATAACACCATCTAACGGCATTGCCGAAAGTTCTTCTTAATATTATTCCATTATACAAAAAAAAAAAACGTTTTTCCACAGTCATATTCTGGCCTTTTGGTCATCGGTTACATTCGCCCAAATTACCCCAACTTCCATAATGTTTATCAGTTCTCAAATGTATTTGGGATGAACATATAAATTTTTATGTTCAAATTTAACTGCACTGAAAACGTAAAAGTGTCCCTCTAAACGATAAACGCATTCAGAGATAGGATAAGGAGATTATCTGACCCTTTTGGCCGTACGGGAGTTTCATATGAGACCGACTGACAAATTTTTCTGGAGCTGTATCGGTTGCAAAGTCTCATCTGTAAAGCTCAGAATAGATAAATTCACTTTTTTTTAATCTTGGGTTGCGAAAAAAGGACATTTGTCGTAAAAAATTAGAAAAATGTATCAGAAATAAATAAAAAATAAAATATAAACTTTTCGTGATAATAACTCTGACATATATGCATATCTTGATCGAAGTCAATTTTAAATAAAGCAACTAAAGCACTTATAGATCTCAATTGCTGTATTTCTACAGAATTGTGAAGTAAGTTAGGGAAAATCATTTCTTAACACTAACTTTTCAAAAAGTATCTGTATCTAAAAAGAAAAGAAATAATGCTATAATATTATATTGCATAGTTCAGCTTTTCGGAGCAGAGACGTCTTTTGTAAGCACAATAAAACGACACCAAAGGACGAAGCTGATGACGAATATATCCCGCGCCAATCGATATCGGCTTACTAAAACAAAGCGAGCGGTAAGGAAAACTATTATAGAATAAGAGACGTTATTTTCAACGATACAGATTAAGTGACTTCCGCTGAAATGATTCGTTTACCAAAGAAGAAAACCATATCGCAGCAGCATATTTCAAAATATTGCGGCGAGAAGAGTAACAAAGTAAACTGAAAATGATAGCACTGAAAGGAAAGCAGCGAAAAGCAAAGCTTGACTGATGTCGCTAGTTTAATGTAGATAAAATAAAAACCTAATAGTGAAGCAATGCAAGGAAATTTTTAAATGAAAGATTTGGAGTTAATAGTTTTTAGGCACTTCGGTTCTTCTTCTATCATTAACAAAATTCCGCACCAAAACCCGCCCACCGCAACCTGTTGACCCGGATTTCGTCCACTACCATACGGTCATGGTATCACTTATAGATTTCGTCATTAGGTAGGCTACGGAATCATCCATTCTAATGTAGGGGGCCGAAAATTCTTCGGAAGATTCTTCTCTCGAACGCGGCCAAGAGTTGGTTTTGTGTCTGTCTGTCCGTCTGTCTGTCTGTCCATCTGTCCGTCTGCCCGTCTATCCGTCTGTCCGTCTTTTTTTGTTGAGGAGACGGAAATCTTCAAAAGACACTGGTCTGGACACACCAACGTGTGGGATTTTTATCCACTAAAACCACCCCCGGCTCCCTCCCTGCCCCGCGGAACCACCAAAAAGTATTACAGGGATGAGCCTGTGTGTTCACCGACCCTTTCCCCAGCGTTCCCAATGCTCTTGCCATCTATTTAGAGATCTCTTCCTTTCGGCGTTCTTCGTCGGCGATAAAGGAGAGATAGACTTTGCACTATATATATTCGTCATCTCATCTGCCAGGATGTCAGTGGGCATCATTCCAGAGACGACGAATGCTGCATCATCGGAGACAGTCCTGAATGCCGAGCACACCCTTTGGGCTGTTCTTCTGTAGACTGAACTCAATTTGTTAGCGTTAGATGTAACCTGCAATGCCTTTCCCCAAATTGGAACTGCATAGAGCAGGATCGAACTCACTACCCTAGCTATAAGCAACCTGGAAGCATACCGTGCTATTTATATTTACCGTCCTATGATTACTCTCACACGCTAGTGCTTCCTCCCACTGCTCTTGTTATGCGTCCCATCATTTGCTCTTTTCCGTAGCCGCACCACCGGGACTTTGGCCTTTCAATAGCATCTCTATGAATGCATCCTCCTTCACGGACCAGCCCCGGTTTCCAGCCTCACGGGAACATGCATCGACGCATGGCCCATATTCGATCTGGAGGAAAATCGCCTGGTGGTCGCTGTGAGTATAATGCTCACTGACAAACCATTTCATTCTCCTCGCCAATGTGGTACTCATATATGTCAGATCGACTATTGAGCTCGACCCTGTCCCATGAAAAGTGGAAACGTTTCCCGTGTTGGCAAGCACCAAATCTAGCTCCGCGAAAGCCTCGAGCAGGATACGGCCCCTGGTGTTCGTTGTGCGACTGCCCCAATCCACGGCCCACGCGTTGAAATCACCAGCTATGATCTTGGGGTTTCGACTTCTTGCATCCGAGACTAGCATACCTAGCATTCTTTCGAATTCTGTTATCGTCGCGCTTGGTGGAGCATAGCAACTATATATATAGATACCAGCTATTTTTGCCCTGATGAATCCAACTTCTGGAAACTCCATCACTTCTGAATGGCCTGATTTCCACACGCCCATTTTGCCGCCTTGCCAGTTTCATCTGCAGTCCAGGCACCGCTCTTATTGTTGCGATAAGGCTCGCTGATTATGGCAGCTTCGATTCCCTTCTCATAGATGGTCTGCGAGAGAAGGTCTTGCGCTGCCTCGCAGTGGTTGAGGTTGATTTGTATCAAGCTCATTTTTTGCATTCAAGGCTCGCCTAAACACTGGGCATCTGCTGCCTGCAACGTGCGACAGTCGACGCCTTATGTCTGTCTGTCTGTCCGTCTGTCTGTCTGTCACAGCCGATTTATTCGGAAACGGCTGGACCGATTGTCACGAAAATTGGTAAGAGTGATCTGCCGTTCCCTTTACATGCAGCAATTGGCGCCGTTTTGTATTAAGTTTAAGGGGGGGCTCCCCATACATGTCAAAGGAGGCTGCAAAATTTTTTTCACAGAATTTTGCCATGCGGTGTATCAAATGGAAGGTCTCAATTAGTACTTTTCGAAACTGGTTCAATATTTGATATTGGGTGAAATATAGGGGAGTGAGGGCTCAAAATATGACCCCCAAAAAGTGTAACAGATCTCGTTCTCAGAACCTATCAAACCGAAAAATCCGAAAAAAATCGCAGTGATGCATCTCTATGAAATCTAGGCCTCAAAATATATCCGGTTCCGATATCTGCACAAATAAAGTTAATAATAGTATATTTCCACATTTTAGAAATTTACCCGGCACCCCCCTCATGTTCATCGCAGACGTACAAAATTTAGCACAGGTGTAATGAAGAACATGGTGCACAATTCGGTCAAGTTTGAAGAAAATCCAACTATTATTAACAAAGCTATAGGGGGTGAAATTTTACAATTTTGTGTAAATGTCGTGCACCCTACAACCTGCATAACGTCATCATCACATATCAATTCGTCAATACCACAACGAAGTAAGTTCGTATGAATTGGGTGGAAAAGGATTACTCCAATTACGCCAACGAGACATGTGTGTATGTAGGTATATAGCGTGTGCGTTGAAATTTCTTAGATAAGATGAACACAAAACCTTTATACCCGAAGCGCGAGCTTCCGGTTTCCCGACTTGTTGTAAGCTGAAATGGGCTCCGTTGGCTGGCAACAACTGTGTGCGAATTTCATCGCCGTTGCTATTATCGGTTGTAATTTTCGATTCTAGATAAGAGAAATTTTCAACGGTCTCAAAGTTGTAGTCTCCTAGTCTCCTAGAAGAAAAAAACGGGCCATCCAAATTTTCCCCGCAGAAACACATGTCCTTTATAACTAGTTGAGCCTGCACTCAAAAAGAAATGCTCTCCGCTCTCTAGTCCGAGTGCACCCACGTATAACTCATATCATATAAGAAAAAAACAATATGTAGAAACGCTGCCTCGGTCCTTTTGCAATCCTTTCATAATTCTTGACATAATAGAAATTTAGCTTTCAGGTGCTCATTCATTCAAGCCTATAGTAGCGTCAAGTGGATGCAAAACTGGCACAATTAGAAAGGATAATGTACACATTTGGACGAAAGCCAGGCAGTATTGCACTCCGCACCTCAAAGCTCCGTCGCCGCCATTCAACAGCAGTGTATTTGCTTAAGTAATTATCCAAGCGCGCTCAGAAACAAAAGGTATTATTGCACATTCTCTCTGAAGGATGAAGTTTTTGAGGCTGCACGTAGGTGAGCTGAAAGAAAATAATATAATAGGGCACAATGTACACATGTCCGCGTGTTCATATACCGCTTTATTATCAAAGCCAATTATAAATGGAATATTCTACTAGATAGTCACATTGTTAAGAATTGTGGTGAGTTTTTCATGCATAACAATGGAAAATGACTTGAAGAGGTATCAGCGAAGAATAGCGGATGGTAAATTAGTTTCAAAACCACATGACGGTCTCTGTGGTCGCCATTTAAAATGATTTCTTAAATCTGTAGACCTGTCATTGTTTCAAAAGTCCAAAGGCTCTTCTTTATATTCTCCACTCATTGAGAGAAGACTCTGGCATAACTCTTTTTTACAAAAAAGTAGTGGAGATTAATACGTTAGTACACGGAAAGAGAATTTCTGATTACCAAAGTTGAAACGTGTCCCTTGTGTTAAAAGGACGCTTTGAAATGTTGCCTTGCACCTGGAAAAGCAGTAGCATTGGCTTCCAGCAATCTGTTCTGACACTATTGCAAAGTGAAGTGTTCCATTTGTAGTTGGAGAGGTATTTTCCGGGCGTAGAATTATGTCAACATTTTAGCTCAAGAAGGGGCATCTCAATTATTGCAGGTCGCGGGTGTTCAAAGTGGGGAGGGAACCTAACAGGCTGGGCTTAGAAACAGCTAAGACAAAACTATATTAGATGAGGACGCAAGATGTCCTGCATTTCCGTTCCTTCAATCGTAGTATCGGGGTTAGCGAATTATTTGTGCCAAAATCAAAAATATCTTCAATTTTGGTGTCTAGCATTCAATTTTGTTACAAGAGTACACATAGATCCGCATTATGTAGTCCAGGTATTGCTTTCAGTGAAAGCGGAACGGCTAATATTGATGCCTCCATAGCTTCCATATGAACCATTTTCGTTCCGTACATCTATTAGCCTGCACGTTCACGGTGGATTACCCTTTTACTGCGTGGTGTAGCAGTTTGGTTTCACTATCAACGTACGTGTAAGCCCATTATATATTTATTTGATACTATAAAATAGCATTATAGTAACATTATTAATCATTTTCTAACTGCTTCATTCATTCCAGAATATTCAGGAATTGAAGGATTTGTAACCATGATTTGATAGCAGAAATACTTTCACTTACGCTTTGCAGCTTAACCTACTAGGATCTCTGCAAAACCAGTGAGGACTGCCTCAATTTCCAAAAAAAAAAAAATTTTACTTCGGCCGTTTCAAGCCTGAATTTATTAAGCGAATTTTCGATCTGTATAATTCGCACCCACAAAGTGTTTGCGAGTTCTTATAAATGAGCGAATAAAACCCGGTAGCAGTTCGGTCCATTGCTCCCAGGGCAGAGGTAAGGCAGCGTCTCATGAGTTGCCTCCGCCCTGGATGAAATTGGAAGTCGTCTTTTCTTAAAGATTGGGCACAAGCCCGAAGTAGATGGGTCCATGGACCAGAAACAGTGGGGTTGAGTTGCGTCCAAATTGGTCTCAGGGGACTCAGAACTTCCTTTATTCCCAAACGAAAATCAATCAGCGATGGTTTCCGCGAAGGCAAAACACTCGGTAATACATAATGCTCCACTAAGCTCAGAATCGAAACACAGAATATCACAATTTATTCTACCAGTCCATTATCCATTAGATATCTGAAATATTTCTCATACGAAATTTTCAATTAGTCATGCTGTTAGCCATGTTAAAGTGGACTTAACCCAATCCCCGCTTACCGAATTAAACACATTGCTTGTGTTTTGCGTCACTTGTGCGCAGCACATACCCAAATGTCACGCACTACCAAAAAGGTGCACAACTATTGCAGTCGAATCAACTTTGAATGGGTTCGTCGAAACCCGTACTGATGCTCTGACGACCACCTGCTAGTTTAATGAATGAGTGCGGCTGGTCAATATTTTCCCGTTATATCCTAAAAGTCAGATAGGGCAAAATAGAGACGGCACCTCCAATGGGTGAGAAACACTATTTCTCCATGGAGGATTCAATGTTTATGAACCACTCGGATCTGCTTTCAGAAGCCAGCTGTCAAGATCAGTTCGAAATTTTGTCTAGCTTTTTTTGCCTACGTCTGCCGATCTCACTTAGTTTTCCTTCGGCAAGACGTTGAAACGATGAAAATTGTTATAATTACTTCCAACCGGGGCGTGATTTGTGCCTATTTTTTTCATTATAGTTTTTTGAGTAGTCCCTAATGGGTTCGTACTAACCTTAAGATACAGCTACCAGTAGCAATTTCTTTTACTACTCCATATATCTTTTGTAAGGCTACTTCGAAGAGTCCAGATTTTTTCCTGTGGGGCAAAAGGTATCACATAATTGTGGCGTTAAATGCTCTAGTTAGACGCTGACACTCCTGGTGCACTTTGTCCGCTATGGTTCTCTACACATTGTGACCTTCTTCCTCGCCGAGAATACTTCATCTAACAAGCCTGTGGACCAGTATTCCACTTCCAAAATGCAACGATTGTCACTTTTCCATTCGTACTGTTGGGAATACTGGCTTCATGGATGTAACAGTCACTTACCTGCCAAACTCCCTTTCTTACCAACTAGGTATTGAATTATGTCCAGAATGCATCCAACGCAAAACTTTGCGTTTGTTCAAATTGCTCGTTTTACCCACGCGTTGAAATATTGCTGCACTGCGAAGAGCATAACAGAGAAATTTGATTAGTGGCAACCTATACCTTTAACCGCTGGTTTTATCGTCTGCCCACTTTTCAATATTGCTGAAATCGAATTGGCCCTTTAGCACAACACAGACATTCAGATCATCAACCCGAGCATGATGGGTTCCTTACAAAATTCCTAGGTATTTGCAGAAATCTTTCTCGGTTATAGCTTTGATGTGGAGGTAACCAATCCTATGTCAGGCATGCGGCTCGAGATGACCTTTACGGATGGCATCTGTCTAATTCGAATTCCAACAGACTTCGGAGGTGTCGTCAGTACCAGCATACAGCTAAGTCAGCTTGTCAGACCTCCAGTTCTTCGAGCTGTTTATGGCTCGTCGGTAACATCCGCAAAATTCATGCCAAATTCATGCCTCTTCGGTAACATCCGCTAAATTCATGCCAGGCATATTGGCATGGCAGATGCCTTCGGCGGTGATCCACTTAGCATGCTGGGTGGATAACCCGCAAAGCCCACCTGAATATTCTCTGGCTTCCGTCATCGAAAACTGTACTGTCTGGACGCTCTGTTGGGGTAAGTTGATTGGTCTGGAAAAACTCTGCTGATTCCTGGCGTAAGTTGCATTCTGAACACGTCTGGAGTGACTTTGGCCATACCGGCGTAACCGACTGCATATGACAGAAAGTTTCTGCTAAAGTGTGTCAAGAATTTCAACTATGGGTGTTTATTGGGATAGCGTAGTTTCTGTAAACCCTCTGCGCTTTATTTGATTTATTTTATTGACCTGAATCAGTCTAGGAATGTCCTGCCTTAGAGAGTTCCGCCGACGTTCCAGACGAATTTTCCGTGCAGATCTCTTCGGTCCCTCAAACCAATAACGCGAAAGCGAATTTTCTGACAGTGCAATCTGACAGCCGTAATTGCACCACAATACATTGTAGTTGCAGCAGCGACATATGAGCTTACAGGCGAGATGCGATCTCATCATTGATTTCAGATAAAATTCCCGGAGTTGCTGGAGATGCACAGAGCCTGGGAATACCTGGTCTATTCAGAGGATCCATTTCCGAGAATTCTATGCACAATCTTTGGAATTCGTCCCGATCCTCAGCAGTTGCCTCAGCTGACCGCTACCGGTGGAGAAGAGTGCTTCGACGAGTACTGAAACTGTTGCCTGCAGTACGGCGTGGTGTTGATCCTGCTGCCTCTGTCCCCATCTACTCTCGGTCACTAGTTTCCGCGATGACCTTAAATCGACCACGCGCCCCGATGATGGCCGGGATTGTGTCACTGCAAGTAATATAGCGATACTGGTCTGCGAGCCGCTACCCAGTCGAGTGCCCTAATTGCGGGAATCACTCGACAAATCTATGATCACAGATTAAGGCGAAACAGCTGCAGGAGGCGGAGCAATGATCCTGGTCGGCCTGGCGCTTGGCGGCACGGCTAGCCGTTTCGACGCCGTGCTGTTCATTACCGGAGCCCGACCCAGTTACCAAGTCATACGACTTCCGCCGGTTATCCGCACCGGACCTTAAAATTCTCCTTCTCCTCTTTTTGGTGGTGTATTTTTTCCCTAACTGGCAGGTGTGGTGATAGCTTTCTCAGTGAGTAATCTGTAATACTGCAAAGTTTCTGCACTTTCCTCACCTGCCCCCCCCCTGAAGCCATCATCCCTCCTCCTTTCACAACCGGGCCTAGAACCGGCTACGGAGGAGTTACATTATTATTATAATGATATTGAGCTTAAATCCGTCAATATTTTGGGCACAACTTTGGTCAGAACTGAAACTAATATTTGAGGGATCCTAGGTCTCCACTCCACTTGATGTCGGATCGGACCAAATGGGTAGCAACTTACTCCTTCTTTTTTTTTGGTCCACGGAGCCCTCGTTTGGGCTTAGCACCGAAGCTTCAAAAATAAACAGCGAAGGCGGCTTCACAGTTTCGTACCGGTACCACCGGCTTATTACGGACGGAAATATACGCCATAGACAAATGCCCCTCCTTCAACTAGCTAAGAAACTATAGGGGGCAGCCAAACGGCTATTAAGGCGTTCTGGTATAATAAGGTGAATTCCAGACTGTTATGAAAATATTTGAACAGGCGGTACACTCTCGGCTCAATAAGGTCTGGATACTCTGGTCCCCGGGCGATATTGGGTTAGAAGGCGACAAGGCAGCGGACGGGTTGGCCAGGAAAGGAGCGACGACGCTGATATACGGGCCAGAGCCATTCCGTAGAGTCGGAAATGGGTAGGCTATCATGCTAGAAAACTAGTGTCCGGATAGCTGAGTGGTTGTGGTTGTGGTTGACAATTGTGGTAGTGGTATTTGTATCGAAATTGATTGACAAGTAGCTTCCTTCAAACTACAATTTTTATTTTTGAATGTAGATATATATTTCGGGGCAACTTATCGCCTTACCCGCTGATGAAGAGGGTAAGTTGCTCCCCCCTATATATGTAGATTGAAAAATAAAAATTGTAGTTTGGAGGAAGCTACTGGTCCATCAATTTTAGGGTAGACTACAAATAGCAGACAATATCTAATCTCTTAGGTATTTGTATCGTGAGTTGACGTCGGTTACCAGCCGACTCAGCTGTGAATGAGTACCTGAGTAAAATCAGGGTAATAATCTCTGGCGAGCGTAATGCTGACCACATTGCCTCTTACAGGGTACTGTAATCCTGTAGCGTACCATTACGGTCTTCAATGAAGTGCTCTAATGCATTTCCACACGCCCTGATCTAACTGGATTGTTGCGGCAACGATTATTATTTTTATGCTAGAAAACCAAGAAGAGCGAATGAGGGAACGGATAATGTGTAGGTTTTGTGAGGACAATGATTGAACCTCAACACTGGGACACTGATCAGGTAGTTGGCAGAATACATAATACCAGATGCCAAATTGAAAACCTTCAAGTAGGGAGCATTATAAAGTTCCTATTGATTATAGGCTTAGACGATATGCTATAGTTTGTTGATATACTGTAACATTTTTATGCCGCAGTGCGACGTCCCTTAATAATAATACTACCTGCTAAACGCTTGTAGTACAGTGCAGGGATTCTCTGAACAATCGGAGTGATATGCTTAAAATCACTTTCTTCAGGATTCCAGGTCATATGAATACAAAAAGTAATAAGTAGATCGACCGGCTAATCAGGGGGCAGTTTCTTGATGAGCGCAGTCGACGCCGACAGTTGTGACGGGTGGAATTTACTCACCTGACTTGATAGCCGTGGATTTCAAGTGGGGAAGACTCACCGATCGCAGTTTTTGACTCAAATCCGCCCCAATGCATATAGGATTATGGTGGTTTGCACTGGGCAGTAGCCTATAGGAAACTCTCCCGCAGACTCGGTATGCACTTACAAAGTCTCAGCACTTATCTTGCAATCACCCAGCTAAGGACAGGCTGTAGACCCCGGAAAACCAATTCATTTTGGTTCTCAAAGTGATCTATGGCTGTGGAGGAGGGGTTATTCTTTATAATGGCTGGAGATCTGAACCGGCTAGATTCTGTTCACCTCATTGTCCCTAAGCAGTCCTTAGCGTTTGTAACATCGAAATGGCGCACTGTAGCATTAATTGAACTCCTAAAAGCGGCTGTTGATACCTACTTATTCCTTCATATGGCAGCGTCGTCAAAACCAAGAAAAGAGGCAGCAGTTGCAGTCATTAGTACTGATCAACAGGAAACAATGGAGATAGCGCACTGTAACTGCAAAAAAATTGAAAATTTCTTCCATTTAGTGTCGAAAATCAGACCCGATAATAACCACGACGACGAAATCGGTTCCTGGCAGCCAACAGAGCCTATATCTGCTTAAAATATCATAGGGTAAACTCTCCAACTATACAACACACTGATTTTACTAGTTCTCATACCTTTTTCCGAAACTTGAGTTCTTACCAAGCAATTCTTGATGTTTCTGCCCTTGGAACCACTACAGGAGGGTGGTTTATGTCGTAGCCTATATAATAAAGGAACTTATAAGCAATATCTAGACCGTTTTGTTGTTGGTAAGATTCGGCTTAATACACAACGGTGGGATGGTCATCTACTCCGGATGGGCCAAAAAGACGTCGTACTCCCTATTTCAGATAGAGCGATAGCGTAGGACAGGACCTCAAACAGTTGCTAGATATATCGAATTGGTGAACGTCGGCACAAAACTGGGTTGTTTGGAGCCCTTTATTAAAACAAACCCAGATCGGACAGCTGGAGAAATGTGGAAACTCCACCAGTGTTGGATTCTATCACTAATACCCTTCCTTGCCATGGCTGGTGAGATTCCTCAAGCCACGCCGATCGGGAGACGTGGAGAGGTTCAGTGGGTCATGATATCGCTTTGCAGTTACTTTAGCTATGCTGATAACATTTCGTTGTTCTTCGATTGGACTAAGATCGGGAGTTAAGTCAGGAGTCAAGAGGCGTCTGACTGCAGGTGTTATACAACAAATAACAACAGAAATAACAACCCGATCCAGATGGGCTCTATGCTTCCTATCATAAGGTTAAGATTGTTCTTCTTTCTCAATGCTGCCATGTGACATTTTAGAATATACTAAAGATGACAATGTTTGTCTCCCCAAATATTTAGTTGTGCAGAATAAAAATCCTATTAAAAAGGAGTAATCCATTATTTCCAAAATCAGGCAAGCAATAAATTCAGCAAGTTCTCTCCAGTGAGCTAATTTTGATCCTACGTTGGATGTGGCTTCAGTCTAAAGAGGGCCGATGAAAAGGATAATGAGGGCAAATCTATTCATGCAGAATTTATCGAGCGTTTTTATTTTTGCGGTCGAACATTGGCACCAAAGATCTCTACGAAATGAGACTTTCGTTACAATACCCGCTGTCAGGTGTTTGCATAATTCACAGAATCAATTCCTTTTATTTTCAAGCTGTCATTTCTAAATAGAACAAGTATCCTGATACTGCCGTTTCCCGAAACCTAGCCCACCCGGATTTTTTATGAACAACGGATAAAACTAAAGGACATGAGGGTGATTCCTTCATCCCAAAGAAAATTTGGGCTGAATAGTGGGGTCTTAAATTTGGAAAACTGACCTTGCTCATTCTCACCCCCACCTAATTTCAATGAAACATTTACATCTGCTTAGAAATTGATTTCCGAAAATACTCAAAACGTACGTAGGTAACATATGAGATGCATATTAATTGCGTAACTTGAATACTTGATCAAAAACAGGAGGAAGGAATGAGTATTTGATTAGCGGAAATGTTCACTGAACTGTCTTCTTAAAAGCATTAAAAACCCCAAATATGCTCAACAAATCGATCCATGAAGCATTATCAGTTGCCAAATATTTTCCAATTTGTTATTTTAAAAATTTACCAATACCATTCCGGTCTTACGCGGAAGTCAAGCAGAAAATAAACTCGATGACAGCGTGTCAAGCTCCATAACATTGGAGATTTATAGGATTTACCTGGTTTTCATGGGGATATGAGCTTCTGATTCCTTTGAGAAATTCCACCATCAAAGGATGCCATCCATTTCAACTGACGTGGCTGCTTGCGAGGATGCCGAAGTCGGGCAAAAAATTACTTCCGCCATCAATTTCAGAATATATTTATCGAATATATTCCATAGATGAAAGGAAGGGTGCGGCGAAGTGAACGGTTCTCGTCATCGTTTAACCTGTTATTGAAATTTTGATTTTGTGCTTGTGAAACAACCCCCGTTCCATGGTTGCTCTTTGCACTCTTTGACTTAAGTGGAGCTGGAAGTTAAGTTGCTTTTAATTCAATTTCTCATCTCAAAGCCGATGCTTCACTTGCTTCAGATTAAATGCGAACGCTGTAGTTGCTGGTTCTTAATTGAGTCTTATTTCGAGGGGATGAGTTTGAGATTATGGACATGAAGGATTGTATATTTTCCATGCTGGGTAAAGGTTGTACCATATTTAAAGTTAATGAGTTTAGAGCATAACAACAAATATTATATAAATGAAGCTCTCAAGTCAGTTTAGCGCTTGCGAAAGGATGTTTCAGAGTTATCCGCCAAGGACGGAAGATTAAGTATCCGCAAACGGTGTGTCCTTCTTGTCGTAGAGGTAAGTAGGAATTGGTGGGCAGCAGTCTATAAAACAGAAAATCTACTGACCGCAGAGATGTTGTCGTGTATGAACGAAATATGGCTATGAACAAATAATAAGATTATTTTCTGATTCTTGATAATAACTCTTCAATGAAGTCTTAGGAAGGATAAGCAGAATCGTCGAAAAATACCTCTTTCTCATTCCTAAAGTATGTGTTATCTTTAATTCTACTTGAAAACCGGAGCAAAATACTCGGCAGAAGCTAACTATAGTCGCAAAGGAGAGGGGACAACAGGTCAGCCCCTTCTCTTCTGCCTCTACCGGGAAAAGTGAAACTGGTCATGTGGACGCAACTGGTCTACTACTGGTGTGTGAAAACGCATCTATACAGTCCGAATGCCCTGACCCTGGAAAAGCCCCTAGCGAAGACAGCGAAAGGTACGGCGAAAGAAGCCCAAGCTCCTTGGGAAGAGGGCATGAGCGTTTTTTAGACCACCAAGTATAGCAACGTGGAACTTTGCGTGGAATGTGGTGACAAGCTAGTAACCCGCCGGGAAACTTATAATACCAGGTTAATGGCAGGAGAAGAATCGTCATAGGAGCCTTCGCTTACTTATCCTATGAGTCTTTGTGTCTCATAATAGGTTGCAATTCGAACGCCCAGCATATTTGTTATGACAATAACATAAGAGGAAAATTGTTTGATTTTGTCACTCCAGCTGCTCTGAAGGTCGTGAATATAGTGTGCGTCTCTTGGTTCAGTTGTTAAGGTTTATTAGAGACTGGTGAGTATTGGACGAAATCTTACTGTTAGATAACCGTTACTCGAAGTCTATTCTAGGCAAACAGATTGTAACACAAATGTTGGCTGCAAATTGTAGTTCTCTAGGCGACTAAGGACTCCTTTCGTGGCGGAAGATCAATAGAAATCTCTGAATCGTCCACTTTTAAGTTTCTGTGAAGTGATTCTAGTAACAACCCGATGTTAGAAAGAGAGAGACCATTCTGTGAGGAAGTGGAAGGCAAAAGATGGACTTCAGAAAACTTTAGAAAACCAGATGAAACTTTTACAAACTCAAGAGCTGAATCTGTACAGACTCTGTTGGAATTACACCGTCCTGGAGAACAGGTGGCAGAAGTGTGTGTGAAAAAGAATTGGTGGTGTCAGGAAGCCTTTCAACATGAACTTGCCCCAAGGAGTATTGGGACACCGCTGGAGCTGTGGATACCAATGATAAAGCGTAAGCTGCCTTGCTGTCCTTTGAACAGTTTAAAGCACTTGGCATGGAGGCATCTACCCAGTGAGGATGAAATATCAGTTAAGACTGTTTGAGCGTCACATTCGCTAAAGTGGCATCCACTAAATGAAACCCAAGTTGCTTACCAGCGTGAAAAGCCCTGTGAGTCTGCTCTTCACGTTTTGGTTTCAAAGATAGAATATGCCAGTCAGGAAGACGAGTACGCGATCGTGGTGTTAGTAACATTGAAGCAGCATTTAACTATCCCCAGTTTCAAAAGTTTTGTAATGCCGCCTGGGAGCATAGTGTCAATGAAACTTTAATTAAGTGAATGTATGCAATGCTTACGCGGAGATTGCCATATGCCGAAGTGGGCGCTGACTGCTACCAAACAACAGAGGCAACGGAAGTGTGCTATTTTCGTTCCTATGGAGTATGTTGATTGACCCACCACTGTGTGAACTGCAGTTCATGCCCGAGCCTATGTAGATGACAGGGCTGTGCTAGTTGTTGTTCGGTATCTCGGAACGTTGTGCAGAAATATACAACGCACCGTTGACTTGAATGATAGTTATTACTTACAAAAACGAGGATACTAAATAGACTCTGCCTTCCTGGGATGAGTGTTAGCACACTTCAATTCTCCGAAGAAGTGAAATATCTGGGTGTTATTCTAGACAGGCGGCCTTTTTGGAGCAAATATGTAGAGGTAAAGATGAAAGAAACTTCCACCGATTATGGGCAGTCCAGGCAGACCTTCGCCTCAACATGAACCCGGGCGGTAATAATGGTATATGTTGCTGTCATCAAACCGATAATCGCTTATGTATCCGTAGTGTGTTGGTTTAGGGTGAGACAAAACCATTTCGCTCTAAATTAGCCGCTCTGCAGAGAACGGCGCAGCACTAAATGTATTACTCTATTTGCAGCCCTTGGATATATTTATTTAACGCACAGCAATGAGAGCAGCTCATAGATTAATACGTTTAAACCTATGGGGAAACAACAGCAGTGAACATTGTGGTGCAGAGGGAACTGAAGTTTTGGATGTCTTAACGAAAGGAGGTTCATTTTCCCCTTGCTCTGGCCGGAAATAACAATTGCAGTGTCAGTGTCTTTGGTCAATATTGTCATCAAAACTTGGAAACAAACTTCAACAATGGTAGGTGGTGGAGCCTTAATACTGCTAGACAGGACTGGTGCGGTGATTTCGGACAGTTCGTAAGAGTTGCGTCTATATTTTTGAGATCAGATTTTCTCTCTGCGTCAAGCGATCTGTTGGAATATGGACATCAATTGCACTATTTTTCGTCGAATTTAAAGCCGCCTATGATAGCATAGTCAGGGTAAAACTCTACATGGCTATGAGAGAATCTGCTATCCCGACGAAATTGACAAGACTGACTAGGCTGACCATGACCAATGTGCGAGGCCAGATAAAAGCAGCAGGATCACTCTCAAGATCGTTCGATCAACAACGTTCTAAGAGAAGGGGATCCCCATTCATGTGTCCCCTTCAACCTGGCCCTGGAGAAAGTGATCCGTGATACTGAGGTAAATGCGAGAGGTACGATCCTCTTTAATTCCACCCAACTACTGGCCTATGCTGACGATATCGACATCATGGGAAGAATGACCCGAGACTTATAAACTGTCTTCATTCAGATCGGGCAGGCGGCCACCAGCGCGACATCTTCGACTGCACACCAATGAAAGCAAGGCAAAATATATAGTGGCAACGTCAACCCCGAAAACCAACCAACCAACAACATCATCATTACGGGAAGAATAAACATAGGAGACTACAACTTTGAGACCGTTGATAATTTCGCCTATCTAGGGTCGAAAATCACAACCGGCAACATCCACGCACGATTGTTGGCTGCCAACAGAGCCTATTTCAGCTTACAAAAACTGTTCCGCTCGAAACGTCTCACCATAGCTCTTACTGTAAAAGACAATTAGCTTGCCAGCCCTTATATATTCCTCTGAGACTTGGGTTCTTAGCAAGAAAAACTGCAAACTTTTGGTCGCGTTCGAGAGAAGAATCCTACTAAAAATTGTTGGCTCCCTGCACGAGGATGGACAACTTCGTAGCCTACATAACCACGAAATCTATAAGCGATACCAGGATCGTCTGTTTTCTGATAAAATCCGGCTCAATAGATTGCAGTGGGCGGGTCATTTAATCTGTATGGGTGAGGATAATTCGGTCCGGAAAGACTATCAAGACAATATCTCTGGCTTTTTTTTTGGTTATGCTGTTCTTTGTGTCTCCCCGCCCAACTTCCTCCCGTTCATTTTATCCCCCGTGCTTACCCTTTTCACCCGTATATAGAGAATTGTTTCGTAGTTTGTCTGAACTCTTCACTGTCAGATTCCCTTCCCTCCCTTTCTTCCTTGGCGGTGCTTTTAGCCTCACCATGCTCCATCGGCCTAATCATCCTAGCCTTCCACTTCCTTTCAATAACCTCTCTCATTTTTCCCTTCTACTTTCTTCCTTTATGAACCATTGCTCTGCCCTGAATTTCAATACCACCGCCGTGGAAGACAATTTACGTGTTTACCGTCCATTGCCTTCGATTTCCATTCATCGATCCGCTCTTGGTCCGACTTCGCCCTACTCACAGGATTGAAAGATTGATGCTTCAAGTTAAGAGGAGTCAGTTCACAGTCTGCCTTACGGACAGCTGCATACAAGGGACTCGCCTGCTCTGTGCTGTAAAAATAAGCGAGTCAATTTGGCGATAATATTGTGCCGCCACGTCAACCACGCCTCCGATGTCACGAGGAATTTGGACATAGTTGCCCGTATCCGCCGCTGGACGTTTACCAGATCAGTCTTCATCCACGGCAATATTCCAAATGCATAAGCCAGTGAAGGGATAGCGAATACATACAACGCGCCTATTTTATTCTTTCCCGAGAGATGCGATTTCAGCACCAGCTTCACACGTCGCAGAAATTCGGACAGTAGAGCATCCTTCAAACCAACAATTCTAACATGGGTTCCTTACAGAATTAATAGGTGCTTGTAGAAGTCTGTCTCGGTCATAGCTTCGATGTGGAGGTCACCAATGCTATGTCCGGCAAGCGGCTCGTGATGACCTTTGCAGATGGCTTGGATTCGACACTTGTCTAATCCGAACTCCATCCGAATATAACGGCAGAACATTTTTACTATTTGCAACAGAATTCTAAGATGGTTGTCAGTACCAGCATACAGCTTGATGTCATCTAAGTATATCAAGTGTGTCAGTTCGTACTTAGCACGTGGACCATACTTAATTGCAAAACCATGCCCTCCAACTTCAATAGCCATGAAAGGGGGTTCAGTACCGTACGAAACCAAAGGGGACTCAACGAATCCCCCTGGAAGATTCCCCTCCGTATGTGGATGGGCTCTGAGGTATTAGCACCCTCAGATGTACGCGCTGATAAGGGGTGGCATGCCACCCTTCCATGACTGTCGCCAAAAACTTTATTAGTTTTGGATCAATGCGATACAGATGTAGGATATCGATTGGCCAAGTTTGCGGAACGCTATCAAAAGCTGTTGCATAATCGATATAGCAACTAAAGAGGTTTCTTTGGCTCTAGTTGCTCGTCCTACAACTATCCAGCCGATAATGAGTTGCTCTTTGCAACCCCTTGACCCAACTCGGCAGCGCTTCTGCTCCTCGGACAGAATGTTGTCGGTCTCGAGGTGCGCATTGATCCTTCCACTAATAATGGACGTGATGAATTTGTAGAGGGTTGGTAAGCAAGTGATCGGTCTTGTGTCTGCGGAGTCCTGCACCGTGCCCTTCTTAGAGATAAGATAGGTAATCCCCGCAATTTCTTATACCAGAAATTCTGCACCCGATTCAGACCTGGGCCCCTCCAGTTCTTCGAGCTATTTATGGCTCGTCGAACTTCCTCTTCGGTAACATCCACGAAATTCATGCCAGGCGTGTTGACATGGCGGGTCCCTTCGGCGGTGATCCACTCAGCATGCTCAGCATGCTGGGCGAGTAACCCCCAAAGTCTACTCCAATATTCTTTCGATTCCGTTACCGAAAACTGCACTGTCTGGACGCTCTGTTGGGTTTCGTTGACAGATCTGAAAAAGCTCCGCTGGCTGGATGTTGCATTCTGGACACGTCTGGAATGACTTTCGCTATACCGTCGCAACCGACTGCATATTATTCCACTCCGCGATTCCAGATGACGGTTTGGTATAGTTTTCTTAATTTATATTTAATAAGTATACCATAAGCTTTTGTAAACTATTTAATACCTAAATCATAATCAGTTCAATTGAATTAAGAAATTATTTTAAATAGAATGCGAATACGACGAATAGCAACAGAATATTAATTATTTTTCACTGTTGACAGCCGACTATTTTTCCCGGGTGCTATGCCGGCCCCGCAGTTCTCAACCTACTACCAATAGGTAGGCGATCCATTCTAGCGGGTGAGTTTCAATTCGTGATGAGTTGCGTTACTTTGCTGTGGAGCTCGGACGAATCTCCGCTAAGCGACTCCACGCTATAATGGCCACTTGCAATTCCACAGAAACCACTCTTCATGAGATAATTAGTACGATTGCGCGATCACTATAAGGAACATACCTCAGATGGATTCCTTGATATAAAGATAGCATCAAATAATGCCACCGTACCAAAACCTTGATGAGTTTGTCAATGTCTAGGTTCTAATCAGAAAAGGATTGAGGGGATCAACCGATAGTATCCATGTTAAGAACCAGGATAATCCAGTCCGATCTGGGAGGTAGCCACAGAGCTGTGAGCAGAAAGCGGCCTTCGGAGTGGCGCTATCTTTCCAATACTCTGGCTGATAGTGATGGATCAAATTCTACAGACACTTGGAGCAGCCGGGTGAAGGTACCACCTTTCGCGATTCATTCAAGTATCAGGGTGGGATCCTTGATCCTAAATTAAATTAGAGAGTCAACATAGAACTGATAGTGCAATGATGTGCTGAACCCTCAAAGGCACTTTCCTCTCGATTGTCGAGCATTTGGCATAGAGAAGAATGAGCAAAGCGACGAACTGGCCAAGCGAGGCTCTGCTTTTTACTGTACCGAGGCACATAAAACCATTAAATTTTTAATTTTACCGAGTTTATTTTTTCCCAAATTTGGGTATTCCCCTACTCACAAAATAAAACTCTGTCCACTTCCAAATTTATGTCACAAAACTAGATGCATTTTAAGCATCAGAGATTCCATATTTGTCGGGAGCCAACCCGAGCGAACGTTTCACAGTCGTATGAAAATTTTGTGTTTCCCAGCAAGAAAGTTTTTCCTTTGTTTATGACTCTATACTCGCTTCACGCGATGCCGACTCCAACTCATAATTCCGTTTACAAACTTATCCAACCGATGTTACTTGAAACGGTTACGAAACACTTTTCTAATGCTCCACAAAGTGTTCACATTTTTGCATCAAGAATTCCTTCTGCTCCGGCAATGAAACACAGAATGCAACTCTCCTTTGCGATTCGCAAGTGTAAATAATTCCAAAGCTGGCGTTCAATTCAATGCAAATGGGAAGTTTCCTCTCGAGGGTAATATAAGAATTTTCCCGTGACTTTCTGGATCACGTCCTTTTCGAATTGTATTAAGGAGCAAAAAAACGAGTTTTCTTTTTTTCTATGCAAGCTGCATTCATTTGATTCGCTTCCTATCCACTCACTTGAGGAGTCCGGAAAATGCATGAGAAAATTTCATCTTGCGGGTGAGCTAATGGTTAAGTTGAAGGAATTCAGACAGGAGCAGGGTGAATTATGGCTTGCGAGATTATTCCCTCTGCAGACAGCTCTTGCTTATTCAGGAAATTCAATTTTAATTTCAACAAACCGCGTATCAAATGACCTTCCAGCTTAATGAATATCTGTCTTTCAAATGCAATGCAATTCCTTGCCTCCAGACTTCTATGCAATTACAGATGACGATTGGAATATCCTTGCTAACTACCTTCCATTGAATAAATTGAAAAGCAAGTTGAAAATAGAATGCGTGCATTACATGGCTGAGTTAAGAAGCTGCTGGCTTCGGAACTGTATAACGTGGCACTTGACGTTTAAAACATACGTCATCGTTAGAGGGAGTGAGTTGGGGTTTAAGAATTCATTTAAAGTATAAAAAGAAAAGAAATTCGTGCATTAACAAACTGTTTTGAAATTGCCCTTACCACTAACAAAATGTCGAATAGGGACTGACACCACACCGAAGCTCATTGCAATGGAATGTGCACACGCTCCTCAAAAACTGAATGCAGGTTCCCAAAAACTCGAGCGAGAATTCCAGCGGTACAACCTGCAGTTTCTGGGCCTAAGAGAAGTAAAATGGTGGAACTCCGGAGAGAATACCTCTCCCTCGGCAATATGCTTTTATACTTTCGAAAGCCAAGTGGTAGCAAATGCGAATGACAGGATTCTGACTGCAAGATTCCGGCCCAGGCTAAGTAGCATCGCAATTGTAACATATAGTACTATATGCACTCACCGAGACTGCTGATGAAACGGAAGAGGATGTTTCTTACGAGCAAATACACGCAGTTTAGCAAAGGTTCCTTTACACGACATTGTAGCTGCCATGGGTTAGTTGGTTTTCAACTAACAAACACCGCATGAACAGTCAAATTGACCACATTGGAATCAGCACTATAGCTAGGAGTTTTCTAGGTATGGGTAACGGGAGAGGCGATGACATCGGCCTCCGAAAAATCAAAATCTGATGGTCATTTACGTTCGCCTGAGTTTAGCATTTAGGCTCTGCCACCTGTCATTGTGAGAAGCTTGTTCTCAATTTTTAAAGACAGACTTAGTCAATGCTACTGATACTCCAATTGCTGATTCTGGTCCGGGCATAGGGGAGATTGACCCCTTTTTCACTAAAGCATCCGAGATTTCATTTCCCTCTACGCTACAGTGACCAAGTAGTTCCAGATTGAATCTACATATAGTTTCAGCATTTCTAAACGATTTTCGAGGTGATCAGAGGACTACCCGACGCCCTCCATGTAGCTTGCTTATCACTGCAGATTGCGATGCGCCTGCCCTTCAACCGCTCGTCAATTACCCAGTTTGCCGCCCTTAGGATCGCATAAACTTCGGCCTGAAAACCGTTGCATATTGTCCCAAAGGAAAAGTTCACTTCTCGTCTTTATTCGAGAGCTAGACTTCAGTTCAAGAACCCTCTTCTGTTTTTGAGCCATCGGTGTAGAAGACTTCCGTATATCCCGTCTGGGACTTCCCAGTTCTCTCTACGCTTCAGGGTAACTTCACATCTTCTACCGAACAGGTATATGGGGACACGCGAATCGGAAGGCATTGTAAGAACTGGATTCAGTACCCCCAGTAACTCTTGTAATGCTCTGTGCTCCCACATCCGTTGTTTCCCCATAGGTCTAAACGAATTAGTCTATGAGCTGCTCTCATTGCAGTGCTTTGAATAAATATATCTAGGAGCTGGAAATTGGGTAGTGCATTTAGAGCTGCGCGGGATGTCGTGCTCATGGCACCTGTGATACCCAGACGCACAGTTCTTTGCAGTGCGGCTAGTTTACGGGGAAAACCTTTTTGTCTCACCTTAACCTACCACACTACGGATGCATAAACGGACATCGGCCTAATGATAGCGATCAACACCCACCTCAGCGCACAGCAATTTCTGCGTTAGCATAGCATGGATCCACTTAATTAAAGCATCATCAACACCATGGGCTCTGGCGACATCACAAAGTTTTTCAAGAAGCGGAGAGTCAAAAGCTCCTTCAATGTCCACGAACACCCCCATCGCGTACTTACCATTCAAATTTGCGTCCTGTATCTTTGTAACCAAAGAATAACAAGTCGGGAAACCGGAAGCTGGACGCTCCAGGTACGATAGGTTTTGTGTATTTCTTAGTACGTAGCACGTAATATATGCATATGTCCACTTTCGGGTGATATTGACATTGATAGTCTTCAATTTTCAAAGAAGCAACAACTTCGACGTATTATAAATTTGTTAATAATAGTGCGATTTCCATCGAACTTGGTATGATCATGCTCTACATTATAGCCTATATCACTGCAGAATTTCGGGCCGCTAGGATGAATTTAAGGGGGGTTTCCAGCCAATTAGAAAAAATTATAGCAATATACTATTATTAACTTTCTTTGAACAGATATCGGTATGAAAGGTATTTCGGAGCCAAGGCACCATATAGTGGCAGCCTTCTGATTTTTTTCAGATTTTTCGGTTTGGTAGTTTCTGAGAATGGCCCCCTTAAAGAAATGATCACTTTCAACCCCCCGCACTCCCCACGTTTCCAAGAAATGTCAAAACTAAGACCGGCTTCGAAAAGTGCTAATCGGGACCTTTAATTTGATACCCCACATGACTATATTTGATGAAAAAAAATTTTACACCCCCCTTTTGCATGTATGGGGACCCCCCCTTAAGTTCTACGTAAAAGGATGTAACTCACTGTATGTGTGAGCGTTCACAGTTCCCACCTTTCTACCAAATTTGGTGTCAATAGCTATAACCGTCTCCGAGAAAAATGCGTGTGACGGACAGACAGACAGACAGACAGACAGACAGACAGACAGACAGACGGACAGACAGACAGACAGACAGACAGACAGACAGACAGACGGTAAACCGATTTTAATAAGGTTTTGTGTTTACACAAAACCTTAAAAAGCAGACTTATAAGTGGGTGTGACCTAAGTGCGTTTCCACGAATGTCACGAATGTGTCTCAAAACCTTTCAGTAAGAATGAAGTCAAGTTGATCTATCCGAAGTGCTTTGGATTAGAATTGTCATCTTTCCCAGGTTTCGGTATGAAGACTACTTTAACCTTTTGCCAAGAGAAAAGCACGCACCCCAAAACAAGACAACCTCGAAAAATATTTCTTAGATGTTGCTCTAAGTGCTCCATACCCTCCTTTAGTATTACCGGATAGATGCCATCCATGCGAGGTGCTTTGAAATGTTCAAAGGACAGTATATCAGCTCTCACTTTTTCATGGGTGACAATCGCTTTCGAAGTGTTCCAGTTCCTATTGCAGCGCTTGCGCGTTGAAGGGGTTGCAAGAACCGTCAACTCTCCCCTGCCACTTATCTCACGCATTCTCCCAGGTGGTGTACTTCCAGGAGGGTCTGTGCTGAATCCAGTCTGTGAGTCCAATTTGGCCGGCTCATCCCTTTTAAGGACTCTGCACAGCCTTGAAGTCTCTCTTCCGCCCTCCACTTCGTCACAGCAAGCTCTAAAAGAGTCTCATTTCGAACACCTAACGAGCCTCTTATATTCACGTCGCCTGGTTAATTTCCTGAGTTTTTGCAGTTCTCGGTTCCACCAAGGAACCTTTTTATCGCTTTGGCCCCGGGAAATAGGACAAGTCTCTTCATAGCACTCTAAAAGTGTGCAGTTTAGAGTTTTCAATTCCTCTTCCTGCGCCAAAGGAGTCCTTAGTCGCCTAGGGAACCGCACTTCATTGCCAAGAAATTCATTGAACTTTGTCCAATCCATTTTCCTAGGGTTCCGTCTTTGTACTGTAGACTGTTCACCCGGAATAGTCAGATTAACTTCTCGGTATCGGTGATCTGACAGTGAGACCTCGTCTAGCACTCGCCAGTGTGTAATCAACTCTAATACTTTTGAGGTACAGATTGTTAGGTCACTTACTTCGCTTCTTCTCGTTCCCACGAAGGGGCGCACCCTACGTTTGCAGTCATAAGACCAGCTGATGTGATGAAATCAACTAGCATCTCGGCGAAGTCGTGAACCACCGACTGAACTACCCCCGATACATCTGGCGACCTCGCACGAAGCTAGTGTGTTACGGTTTTTCCACCTTTCCACCAAATTTTATATTAATAGATGCAACCGTTTCTGACGAAATGCGTGTGACACACAAATAGGCAAATTGACGGACAGGTAAACAGTAAACCGATTTTAATATGGTTGTATGTCGTTAAAAATTAAAGTTCTTATCCGAACAACACATTTATCACAGAATAATACAACACATACTTCTTAATTATTCATCCGGAAAAGCGTGAAGTATTAATTAAAACTGGCGTATATACAGATTCAATCAAATTTTTAATTCTAGTGAAAAACGGCCACTTGACTATAAAGGATAGCCTCGTTAAAGTGCACAGATAATATGCGGTAACGAGCACGAAACTCAGGGAAGCTATTCACGTTGCACACATAAATCTTCTGCGAAACAAAGAGTCCTTTTCTGCAAACCCATGATTTCATGTGGATCCTTGCAATAATACTTTTTACAATAAAAAGCGCATATGTCGCGTGCCATGCAGGGGCTTTAAACCACTCTAGAATTTACGGTCGTCGCATGATATTTCAACCCTGGTTTCGCTGTCCTCGAGCTCCTCCCAATCGGTTGTGTGTCATGTCCGTTTCCCTGATAATTGCACCGACGCCATCCCTTGTATGTTTTAAATTTTGAGCAGAGATGTAAACTGCAGGCGAACGTGTGCATAAGTGATTCGTATGCATTTGCCAAATAAATTTTAGATGAGCGTCGGAGTACGGAAGTGTGAGTCCTTCTCTATTTCGTTAAATATTCATGATGCAGAAAAGTGCGCACTGGTGTTTGTTAAGAAGGATTGCCAAGTCACGAGTGTGTTACAACCGTTTTTGCGGATGTCGAAGACGAAATAGCACGTTTCGTCTTGCTGGATATATTGTCGTATCCAGAACTGGGTATCTGGATACAGTTCCTGAAAATGCATCCTTTACAGACATGACAATTTCCGCTACAGCACGTTGCCATGAGTCGTACCATTTGGCGTAAATACTTACCTAGTTGAATGTTATTGAATTGCGTTTCTACGGTTGAGTCCTTTTCTGTCTTGTTAGGATGCACCGCCATTTTTCAATGGAATCATGTAAGTGCTTTTTGGATGCCAAATCGCTGCCATTTTGCCAGCTTGTTTGTTTAGTTACAATGTAGACGTTTTTAAGGAAAACAACTGAATTGAACGGTTTAGGTGTTGGATTTGTCGTATCCTTCACAATATTATTTGCCAAAAATGACGGGGGAACAGGAAGATTGTAAAATTTCATATATTACTTTCTGTTTTGTGGTCTCTGTATATATATAGCTGTATATTTTTTGAGTCACGAAAATTGTGCGTTGTGTGCATTATAAGATGTCATTAAAAGCAAAGTATCATCAGACCTGAGGAAAGTTGTGGAAAGGGGGTTCAGGAAGCGGAGACGAGAGGAGTCGTCCATACGAGAGAAGTTTTTTAGGGAGAGGGCGGGTGAATTTACATTGCAAAGTCATACATTTACGGGAGGGGAACCAGATGACAAAGATACTTTTCACAAGGGAGTTGAAAAGAGTGAAGGAATGTTGGATGGAGCTAAAATCAGAAGGCACTGAATGTCGGAACTTATTGTCGAATATAACTCCGAGGTATTAAGTGGAGTTCTATTTGGTTAAGGAATATCAGTCAAGAGAGTAGGAAACTGGAGGATTTGAGGGAGTAGCACATAGAATGACACTTTCTGATGTTTAGCGATAAACCATTAGCAGAGCACTAGCGGAGCAGAGTGTCTATCCTAAGGTAGTCGACATAGAGCAAACAGGGAGAAGTAAGATGGGGGAGGGGAGATCATTGTTAAAGAATAAAAATAACAGAATCCCAGAATAGAGCCGAGCAACACGCCAAAAGAAAGGAGAAAAGAAATGTGCAGGATCAGCTGGAAAGGTAGGAGGCATGCCACGATGCAAGTGATATAGGAACGCCGAGAGAGGTGATTTTTGACAAAAATACCTTGTGATTTATAACGCCGAAGGCTTTGGAAAAGTTAGTCTAGATAGTATGCACTTCGAACTGCTTGGAGGCAGTGGACGTACGCTTAATAAAGCCGTGTTGCTGTTTCATTATGAAGTGGCCAAAGTAGGCAAATAACCAGTCCCTGACATACCTTTTCAAGATTTTGAAACAGGAAAAGAGAAGCGAAATGGGAAGGTAATTCTCAATAAGATTGTGATCGCCACTTTTGTGAAGAAAGATGATGGGAGCCTCTTTCCGCAAGCCTTACAATGATAGTTCCTTTGTTTTCTACAGTTGAATTAATTAAAACTATTCAAGGAAAGTGCGCGGTTGTACTGTACGTTTATAATTGAAAGTTTCGTAGACACATTTTTTGGACACACAAACAACGCTGAAGAAGGGCACAGGTTGTGTCCCAAACGCGTGTATGTGAAAATTTCAAGAATAAATCTTCTTCTTCTTCGGAAACTTTTTTTTAATAGTTTAAAGTATAACCGGAAACTTTTCGTTAGTAGTTTCAACTCTTTCCACCGGCTTGCGAAATGAAAATAATGGAGAGGAGGTGGGAAATGAACAGACCAGTTTTAAGCAAAAGGAGCTTAGAAAACTTTTGTGACCAGGGCCAACATTGGCGTGAAGCATTTCAATCCGATACTTGACAAGAAGAGACCCCACTCGTTAATGGAAAAAAATGTGGCTCAGTTAATTGTCGTCAGAGCTGAGTTGGAGCGGAGTCGGGTGATCTCACCATCAATCTCGAGAGCAGGATGATGGGCGCCAGAAGCAACGTAAGAGGGACATAAGGGTATTGGGAAAAGCATCGCACAGGAAGAGAGGGAGTAGGCCACAACAACACAACACAAGAGTGCGATTTAAGTGATAAAAGGCACAGGTGAACATTAAATTGGATGAAGGAACGGAAATCTGGTAGGAGTTTTGACCAGGGAAGGGAATCTTAGGCACTAGTCCAGGAGCATAGGAAATCGAGTTCATTATAGGATAGCTGAGGCGACATGAACACAGGATGCCGTACGTGTTGGGTGTGTTTCAGTGATTCAGTGATCTTTGAGGTGCAGGTGGAGCGAGCGAAGACCCCAGTTCACTAGCAGCAGACATTGTCGGAACTGCGTAGGGGCCTGTGTTAAGGATAGTGTAATTTCGAGCCACCATCGGGATGGTAAGATCTTTTATAATTGCACTGGAATAGAACATGGCAGGCAAAGGCGGGGATTTGTTGACCAGTGCAGTATTGTTAGCCACAGTCCCTGGCAGGCTATATACAAAACCAGGCACGGGCACCTCAGAAGCCGAGGCTACGTTGATGCTTGATTAAGCAGCAACTTGGGATACTAGATTGGATGGTAACGCAATAGCCGCATGTTGAATCAATGGTAAAGTAGCCATATGTTAATGCAACAGTCGAATCGTATTAGAGAGCGTGATACCACGTAAGCATTACACCGAAGGGTAACATGTCACAAGCGACCCAAGCGACGCTTGACCGTACCTCTATCGAATTACGGCCTGATAAACGAGTACGCGAAAAAGAGAGGGATTCTCTAAGAAATCAATAGGCACCGAAGAGAAAAAAAGGCAGACAAGCAATTGCGAAAACCAGCACTAAAAGCTAGGAGGGGAAAGCAGACTGCCAATGTATGACTGTCGGCCACCGCTGCGATGCCCAAGGCGAATGAAAACAATAAACGGACTAAAGTTACCAACAAAACGCGAAAAGAAAAGGTACATATTCGTTCAGAGGCGACTGATATCACCAGTAAGGGAAATCTGTTCTACGCGGATATACTCAAAAAGGTCAAAACTGATTCCGACCTAAAGATCGGAAATGTGAACAGAATCCAAAAAACCCAGAAAAGGGATCTTATGTTCGAGCTGAAAAGAACCAAGTTGGGCCAAACTGATGACTTTCCCAATCAAGTTAAAAATTCACTTGGGGAGAATGCCGCAGTGCGTGCCCAAAAACATGTGATCTATGTACAATATAAGGATCAAGATTAAGTAACAGCGAAAGAAGAAATTGGTACCGCCTTAAAGGAGTCATTTAAGTTGCGGTTTACGAAAAGACTATTGCGGAACCGAAACGGGTACCAGCGGAGGCAGCTCGGAAGTTGATGGCACCAGAAAAGTTCGGAATGGATGGGTAGTCTGCCGTTTAAGTCAACAGACTTTGCTAACGAGGTGCTTTAAATGTCTCAAGTTTGGGTACTTCGTGAAAGTATGCAGGGAGTGCCATAGAGACCCCCAATGCCCATTATGGGAAGTAAAGGAGAGACAGATTATATATTTCCAAAAGTCGTAAATGCCCGAAAATTCGGATGGTGCTGAATGCATTGAGAAAATAAGGTTTACTCAAATAAACCTCAATCATAACAGCATCGCTCAAGATTTACTTGAATAGACCACATACTAATCTAAGATGGTGTGGTTAGACTAATCTGATACAGCAGCCGCCTCTACGGAATCATCCAGAGGTTGTTCCCTCGGCAAGAGAAGGGCACCTACACATTCTAGCGATCTTTACATGTGACCGCAACTCCGCCAGTTACCAGAGATGAGCTGGTGCAGATCCGCGGTAGAATAGGAGACAAGAAAACCCTAGATGTGCACGGAGTACCTAATAACACCCTCGCTGTGACATCCAGACCGGACATGTTTGTTGAGTTGTTCGAAGGGTGTTTCCGTGGATGTATTTTCAGCGCATGGAAGTGGAAGTTGAAATTGCTGCCTAAGTCTGATAAATCCCCAAATGAGCCATCTTCATACAGACCCAAATGTCTTCTGGACACTGTGAGGAAAATGTTAGAGCGGGTAAACTATTGGAGATTACCCCTGGTTGTTGATAGACAAAGAGGCCCCTCTGATCGGCAGTATAGTTCCCATGCTATCAAACCCCTCCGAAAAATGACGACAATATTCCAGGCGAAGATATATGCCATTTCATTGACAACAGAAGAATGCCTGCGATAAAAATTGAGAGATCCCACCGTTCGAATCTGTTCCGACAGTCGGGCAGCATTATTAGCACTAAATAGCAACGACATATCAAACCAGTTGGTGTAGAGTTGTCATCAGATGCTGCTGAAACTTGGCCGACTGAAAGAAACATTGTTGATGTGGGTGCCGGGGCAATAAAACTTCGCTGGTAACGAGGAGGCTGACAGCTTAGCTCGCCGAGGGTCTGGATCCACAATGGTTTGGCCAGAACCAGCTTTTGGCATCCGGCCATCCACTGTCAAGTATACTTTGAAGGGTGAAATTGCAAGGATTCTGGCAGCCGAGTGGAGAAATCTGAACTCTTACCGGCAGCTTAAAATCCTTGCGCGGCATTTTTGTTGTCCCTTAAGTGGGGTGTCCGGATAGCTGACTGGTTTGAGCACAAAGCTGTCGTACGGAAGATCACGGTACAAATCTCACTGGTGTCGAATTTGTATCGTGGCTCCCATAGTGTACTGTAGTGTACCGTTACGGTCTTGAATGAAGTGCTTTAATACATTTCAAGGCATTGATCCAATTGGGCTGTTGCGCCAATGATTATTATATTAAGAAGAGGGGCATAAAAACCCTAGTAGGGCTTTTAACGGGACACTGCTCTAATCATATGAAAAAAATAGGGGGGTGATTTCGGCGGTAGAAAAAGAAGACGAGGCAAACCCAGCCTGAGATGGTGCGATGGCGTAGGCCAGGACGCCAGACAGCTTTTAGGGATATCGAACTGGTGGACCTCAGCGCAAAAAAAGAATGCAAGTAGTTCGTTATTAAGGCAGGCTTAGACCGGATATCGGTTGTTGCGCCGTTGATGATGATGACTGCTTAACCCTCTAGCCATTAGGTAACTGAGGCAGTTTTCATCTTCTTGATTCAGCTAGGCGTCGCCGAAAGGTAATTAGCACGACCACAGATTCATCACCATCACATTTAATGTTGTGCAAGTCATAATCCTGCAGCAAATAATAAAGTTATCTTTTATGCAGAAACTTCAGATAAATATAATCGCAAAAATTACCATGTATATAAACAATTCTTTTCACTGATCTTGAATATTGATTTTAGTGAATATGAATCAAAGCTATTTATAGACCCCTAATATTTTGAAACTCTGCTCGACGAAGCATCCATTGTCTATGGATCCTTAGCTTTCCCGTTTTAAATGAATAAATTGATACCTTTATTTAAATTACTCCATTCTATTTACCGTTGCTTTGTTCCTATTTCCTGGCTGTATATGGAATTTGCATAATCAATTAAGCTTATAAAACCAACGTAATTAGATTTGGTTAAATCCTATTATGTCAATATGCTTTATATACGTACATATATAGTATGCATACATTATTGAATATTTGGCATATTCAAAAATACTTTCCGTTCCGTAATTGCGACAATTTGGGAGAGCAGCATTTTAAAGGGTTTGATTTGTAGTGGAAAATGCAGGTTACATTTTGTAAATTAAATTATTTGATGGGAGATTACATTGTTTGCTCACTGAGAGTGATTGGGCAATGCAGTCAAATCCTGCTATTGAATTGGATTCGGTTAACGTTGTTGGCAATTAAAGCTTTTATGAGTGTACTCAATTTGATTGAAGAGTCTCTAATAGATTGAGTGGTTAACAAAATAGTGTTTGTACTACGGCAATAACCATCTAAAACCTTGGCAAAATGCAATAAGGTTTCTGATACTTTTCTAAAAAAATAGCAAGTCGAAAATGCATATATAAGGTATTTTCAAAAAGTAAGGTGAATTTTCAAATTGCGCCGCAACGTATATTCAATATTGATTTTTTTTGTTCACAGTTTCAAGTATATAGCGTACTTAGTTTGTTTTTGGCAGACATAAAAGTTAGACGTGTTTTACTGTGCTCGGTGATTTTTCATTATTACAAAGATATAGAAGCAGCTTCATGATTTTTTTAGATTTTTCGTTTGGGTTGTTTCTGAGAATTGGTCCATTGAAGATATCATCACTTTCGACCCTCGTACTCCGCGCTTTTCCAAGGAATGTCAAAACTAAGACTGACATCGAAAAGTACCAATCGAGACCTTTCATTTGACACCAAAGTTCGTGTCAATCGCCGTTTCTGAGAAAAGTGCATGTGACAGACTAACAGACAGGCAGGCAGACAGAGTATAAAGGTAAAGATTGGTGAATACATCACACAGTCGCAGCCAACGCTTAAATACCTAGGAGTAATGGTCGACGTCGTTGTAAGAATGTTACTAAATATAGGTGGACCTAGGCAAAGTCGTTGGCTCCTTATCTCGAGAGTTGTCAGCTCCATCTTGCTTTATGTAGCTCCAGTCTAGCCACCGTCTTTGAAGTTGGAAGCAAATAGAAGGAAAATCGCAGCTCCATACCGATTGAGTGCATTGCGAACGTTGCGCTTACCGTACAACATCAGACGAAGCAGTCTGTGTGATAGCAAGCATGGTCCCCATCGACATCTTGGCAAACAAGGGTCGACGCCTTTAGGACCCATCCTTTGCAATTGGTGAGTCCTATACCAATCATCGGCAATTCACACGAATTGAATCTATTTTGGAATGGCAAAAAAGATGGGATGATTCACATAAAGGACGCTGGACACACAGGGTTATTCCATATGTCCATATGTAAATCAAGCAAAGGCACGGTAAGGTTAATTACCACCTAGCTCAATTCCTAAGCAGACACGGAAGGAACCGTGCATACCTTTATCGCTTCGGGCGTGACGACTTCTCGTATTGCCCGATATGCGTGATGATTCCGAATGATACGTAGCATGTTGTTCTTAACTGGCCGCGCCGGGGCACGGTTAACACCCGAGAATATCGTGGACCACATGCTAGCCTCTAAAGCATCTTTGAGGGCGGTGGAAAAATTAATAAAAAAGCGATCCACAACTTGCTGAGGAAGGAGGAGCTTCGGAGGAAAGTTGCAAAAAACGGCACTACGCGCAGTTCGTAACTGATCCTGCTCCGCGGTGTGATACCGAAATGGCAGTTGCGGGGAGCAAGCGAAGGAGAAGAAGGTGGCTTTTCTGAGTAAAAGTCTCTCAATTTTTTGAACTTTTCAGCCCTTCAGCGTAAAAAAAAGACAGGCAGACATACATTGAACCAGGGGTTTTTTCCCTAGCAAGAGGAGCCACGCTTGAGTGTGACGTCGATTCCACCAGGTACCAAGGACGAGCTGCTGGAGATAAGCAGTCGATTAGGCGACAGCGAAGCCCCGGGTCTGGGCGGCATACCAAATAAGGCCCTCAAACTTGTGTCAAATGTAGACCGGATAAGTTCCCGGAGCTGTTCGAAACGTGCATGTCCGAAAGTATCTTTCCTGGAAAATGGAAGCGGCAGAAGCTGGTGATTCTGCCCAAGGCTGGCAAACCACCAGGGGAACAGTCCTCCTATAGACCCATATGTCTTCTAGACACTACAGGGAAAATGTTGGAACTGATCATTTATAATAGATTACTCCCAGTCGTCAAGAGCCAAGGGGGCCTTTCAGATAGTCAGTATGAGTTCCGTAAAGCCAGATCAACCATTGATGCCATCAAAATGATTACTGGCTTCGCCGAAAATGCAATTCACGGAATGCGTTTTACCAGCAAATATTGTATGGTGGTGACCCGGCATGTGAGGAATACATTCAGCTCGATTAGTTGGAACCTTATACGGAAGCGGTGTGTTCCCACCTCCCTCGCCACTATTATCGGTAGCAATTTGCAAGAGCGGAGAATCTGGTATAATACCGATGATGGACCCAAGGAGTACATTGTCTCCGCGGGTGTCCCACAGAACTCTGTACTGAACTCACTACTGTGGACCAGCATGTATAATGATGTGTGAGGAGGCCACGGTGGTGGGTTACGCCGATGATATAGCACTGGTTGTAGTCGCAAAGCATCTCGAGATGCTGAGTTGTACTCAAGCGAAGCAATAAGCCGTTTTAGGACTTGGTTGGAGAGTGCTGGACTGGCACTCGTGGAGAAAAAGACAGAAGCGGTCTTCATCACTAAGTGCGGCAAGAGAAATTCCGCCTGCATTAGAATCGAGAATCGTATCATCACTTCCAAACCGCCCATCGAATACTTGGGGCTGATGATAGACGGAAAACTCACTCGACGCAGCACATAGAGCATACTTGCGAAAAAGCATCCACTACGAGTATGACTCTCGCAAGGATAATGCCGAACGTAGGAGGACCGCGGCACACTTGCAGGCTGCCCACAGCCAGGATGGTCAGTTCTATCTTGTTGTATGCAGTTCCAGTTTGGGAAAAAGCACTACATGTTTCAGGGAATGGACATAAACTGAGTACGGTCTACAGAAGAACAGCCTTAAATGTCTGTTTTGCCTTCAGGACCGTATCAGATGTTGCAGCGTTCGTTATCTCGAGAATGATGCTGATTCACATCCTGGTAACCGAAATTATTAACATTTATAATAGCAGGTCCATCTCTCCCTTATCGGAGGTGAAAAACTGAAAGGGGGCGATCCATAAGCAGATAGCAACAGCGGTGGGACCAGTCGAAAAAGGGTCGTTGTGGTTTTAGTAAGTAAAAGTCCCACACTTAAGCGTGCCCAAGCCAGAGTGTTTTGAAGATTTCGACCTCCTTTAAAACAAAGCAGACATTGAAACGATTTTAATAAGGCTCTATTTGCAAAACTTGAACTGCTTAAGATGTGAATCCTAGCATAAGGTGAGTCTGCTCTAAGTGCAAAAAGTGTTTACAAATGGTACAAGCTCTTCCAAGATGGCCAAGCAGATGTCAATGACGAACCTCGCTCTGGACGCCCGAGCACATCAACAACAAATGATAATGTCAAAGCTATGCAAAAATTTGTTTTGGAAAATCGTCGAATTACAATAAGAGAAGTTGCTGAGGATGTGGGCATATCCGTCAGCTCGGGTCATATATTTTTTTCGGATATTTTGGGCATGAGACGTGTGACAGCGAAGGTTGTTCCAAAACGGCTAAACTTTGACCAAAAGAACCGTCGCATAAGCATTGCTCAGTAGCTGCTGAATGACGTCAACGACGGTTCCAAAAGTGAAGATTCCTGTGAAAGGACGGACGATTGATGAGATAGTGACTGCATGCGCTGGAAGAGCTCAAGGCTATACCAAAAAGTGCTTATCAGGAATGCTTCAAGGACTGGAAAAAACGCTTGCACAAGTGTATTATATCTGAGAGGATAACTTTGAAGGGGACAATATAATACTGATGAATAAATAAATATTTTTTTTTATAAATAAAAATTTACCTTTCTTTTTGAATTCATAATTGCATAATTATGCACACAAACTTTAAGCCTCGATTTAGCTGCTTGCATTGCATCTGTAACGTTTATGATGAACTGACCAGCAATATGAATATGTTTCAATTTAACCTTTCTTTAGCTGTCAATTATTTAAAACTGTTTCTAAAACTTTTCCATTTCCGGTAAAATGCAATGGAATCTGGCAGCAATTTAAAATTGAATGAGTGTATTTAGTTATTGATAAATATTTAATAATAATTAGCATTTTTGTAATAAATGGAGTAGTAAATTCGTAGAATATAAATACGTTGAATTGTCCTCGTAACATTGCGCTTCGCTGTAACTTTGCATTTTGATATAACAGTAGATTGGAATGTTATATGCATAATAATGCACAATTTTAAGATACGACCCCATTTACGCTACGCGACGCGGCCAATAACCGCACTAAATGTCAAAATATCATCATCAGCATCAAAAGCTGTCTAGCGTCCTGACCTACCCCATTGCTCCGTTTCAGGCAGGGTCTGCCTCGTCTCATTTTTTTACCATAGATATTGCCCTTATAGACTTTTCCGGGTTGGATTATCCTCATCTATGCGGATTATGTTACCCGCCCACCGCAACCTCTTGAGCTGGATTTTATCCTAAACCTGACGGTCGTGGTATCGCTCATAGATTTCGTCATTATGTAGGCTACGAAATCTTCCATCCCATGTAGGGGACCGAAAATTCTTCGGAGGATTCTTCTCTTGAACGCCGCCAAGAGTTCGCAATTTTTTTTGCTAAGAACCCAGGTTTCCGAGGAATACATAAGGACTGGCAACGTTTCGAGCGAAACAGCTGGATAAGCTTAAATAGGCTCTGTTGGCTACCAATAACCGTGCGCGGATTTCATCATCATAGCTGTTATCGCTTGTGAGGATGGTTCCTCTCGCATTTACATACGTCTGCATCGGGAATCACTTTCTCCAGGGCCAGGTTGAGGAGGACGCACGATAGAGCATCCCCTTGTCATAGACCGTTGTTAATGTTGAATGGTATTGAGAGTGATCCTACTGCTTTCATCTGGCCTCGCACATTGGTCAGGGTCAACCTAGTCAATCTTATTAATTTCGTCGAGATACCGAATTCTTTCATAGTCGTGTATAGTTTTTCCATCGCTTGCCGCACAGAGAAAATTTGATCTGTTGCTGATTTGCCTGGAGTGAAGCCTCTTTGGAATGGTCCAATAAGGATCTGGGCATATGGGGCTATCCGGCCTAGCAATACAGCGGAGAAATCTGATAGATGGTACTCAACAGCGTGATACATCTATAATTGCTGCACTGCGTGATCATCCCCTTTTCATGTATAGGACAAATAATGCCTCGTTGCCAGTCAGATTAAATATGTAGCTGGTCGCCTCCATAATTTTACCAATTCGGCTTTAATTCTATCGGCTTCCGGCGACTTATGGTTTTTAAGCTGGTGGATTTCACGGACTGTTTCTTCTACGCTTGATGTCCGTCTTCTTCAGTTGGGGGGACCTCCAACTCGTCTATATTTTGGTTGTTGAGGAGTTCATCATCCGCTAAGCTAAGAAAATGCAGTCTTCGATAAAGCCACTGTCCAAAAAAAAGAAGCTCATCTGAAAAGCCTAGAATTTTTCGCAGGAAAACAACAGGTTGCTGACGCAAAATGGAGGCGGCTGAGGTATTCCAGGACTATTTGAAGAAAAGGATGGAAGAGAGAGAAAAACGAAATCCAATTTTTTAAGGCAATGTCCGAAAGTATGCAGCGGTTATCACTTCGCACCAATTGAGGGTCAAAAATGAAGTTTATAATACGGTATCCAGAGAAGAAAAGGAAAGTTTAAGAGGGTGTGCCAACTCCCGGACTTTTCAAGACACAATTAGAAGAAAAAGAAGCCACCATGTCTTCGAGCGATATAAACTGTTATAAAAGAAATTTTAGGTCACCGTGATATGACTGTTGATTTTATTTAATTGTACTTTGTAATATTTTTAAAATTTGATTAAAATTTTAATTTCCTAATTAACAATTTAAATTTGAATAAAATTGCACTATAATATAATATATATAATAATATAATAGAATAAACTTCGCCTCAAAGTGGGAACAAGTCTTTCCTCAGCCGATGTTACCTTCAGGAACTTCGTATTTTACCTACTTTACTTACTTTTCATTGCTCATTCGAAGGTAAGTCTTGAAACGCAAAGGGTCACATTTTAAATGTGGGATTAAGGTATAAAATTTACTCTCTTTCCCGTGGGATAGATTCATATCATGTACCCTATGTATCATCATGGAACGCAGAGTTTCATCTTTATGTTTTGTGTAAAACAAAACCTTCAGGGTGTTTTTTTTTTCATCAAATATAGTCATGTGGGGTATCAAATGAGAGGTTTCAGCTAGTACTTTCCGAGGCCGGTGTTTGTTTTGACATTTATTGGAAAGATGGAGAGTGCGGAGGGTCAAAAATAATCATTCCTTTAACGCACCCTATCTGAAAAAAATCACGAGGCTGCTACCATATGGTGCCTAAACTCCGTAATACCCTCCATACCGATATCTGTCCAAATAAAGTTAATAGTAGTATAATAGTAATAACGGTATATTACTATAATTTTTAGTAATTGGCTGCAAAACCCCCCTTAAGTTCATTAGAGCACCACGAAATTGCAACAATGTAGGGTATAATATGGAACATGATTCTACCAAGTTTGGTATAAATCGCACTAACAAAGTTATAATAGATCAAAGTTGTCGCTTCTGTGCAAATTCAGGACTTTGAATGTCATTATCACCTGAATGGGGATAGTCTCACATAATATGTGCATATATTACGTGCTAGGTACTAATGGGACAAACGTTTCATACCTGAAGCGTCCAGCTTCCGGTTTCCCGACCTGTATAACTATGCACGGAACCTCAGTACCAATGGTTTTTAAGAGTGAGCAAGCGGGCTCCCGATCGTTGATATCCCGGCCTTAGTAAGGAACTGTGGATATCTCGTTTCTGGGCCGGGGTCCACTAGTTGCATGTCTTTAAAGGCTGTCTGGCCCCCTGTCATGCCACATCTTCTTTTTCTACCACAGATATTGCCTTCATAGACTTCCGGATAATCCTCGCTTATACGAAATAAGTGACCTACTCATTGCAACCTATTGAGCCGTTGTACAGTGAGAGCTGACCCTGCGGTAAGACGTTTCGAACGGAAGAATTTTTGCAAGTTGAAGTAGGCGCTAACTGCTACCGCTTATAATTTGGGGAACGTCACCGACGGAAAAAAGGACCAGCAACGACGACAGAAGGCAACTATGCCGAACTTAGCTTTGAATTTTATATTCCTCAGAGATTTTATCTGAATGAGACGGATGACGTTCCGCGCCATTCTATGAAGCTCTGATAAAAGCTGTCATTTTCTCCGCAATTCGCCAGCTTGCCGTGGAGTAGTAGCATGTAATAGTTCACTAGCATTACACTATTACACTAAGAGTGTCTAAGATATGTGAATACAGAAGCTATAAATTTTAATCTTTAAAGAATTGACAGACTCCGGACTTTTAACAAGCAAGTTTCAGTCAAGAGATGGACTCTCGACGTCACTCGAGATTTTTGTATCTGCATGGAGATATCTGTGGAAAATATATTCTCCACTTCAGTGGAAAGCCTCCACTTAATATATATACGTGCGCGGTCAGATAGAAAGGAGAGCTGAGTAGCTTTTATCATTTGAGAAACTTTAAGCCCGAATATTACCGGTCTATCGGTAGTCCTTTTGCCTAATCCTTCCAAAAAATGAGAAAGGATGCCTCGGCAGAACAGTCATAAAGAAAACTAGAAGCCACAGTTTGCTTGTCAGAAGTTTCCCTTCCGCCTCTATTGGGGAAACCGGAAGGAAGAAAATCAGCTGATGTGGACGCAGTTTTTCTAGCACCTTCATGCTGAAACGAATTCATGCAAAGCGGACACCTTGAACCAAGGGAGGCTTCCACATCCTCAAAACCAAGAGCTTGAATTCTCGAAATACTCGGCCTCCGTTTTCTGTTACCACCTTTAGAAATTAGCATTTCGTAATTTTTAGGACATTTTGAAGTAGTGCTGCGAAAATTCCATCCATTCCGTTGTTTCCAATTTACCTTCTTCCTACATTTGTCTGTTATTGGGATGCCAGACAGAATGATTTGGTTGCCATTGTCCGTAGTAAATGTTCTATCCTCCTTTTGCAAGGAGGCATTCACGCAAATTCCTCAGGTTTTTTTCTTTTGCTTTCCTGATCGCGCTACTATACGTCATCAGGGCTTTTTTGTAAATCGGTCAGTCTCCGATTTGTTTCACCTAGTTGAAGAATTTTCGTGCCCCGGCTTAATTTTGGTTAGTTACTTGTTTTACCAAGGATGCAACTCTGCAGGTAATAATAATAATAATCGTTGACGCAACAACCCATATTGGATCAGGGTTTGGAAATGTGTTAGAGCACTTCATTCCATACGCAGCGGTACACTACGGTACACAGTAGGAGGTAATATTGTCTGCATTGCGCTAGTCCGAGATTACTACCCTGAGTTGACTTTAGTACTTATTCAGTGCTAAATCAACTGGTATCCAACATTTTGTCGCAATGAGGGAAAAGCTGCCTTAAAAAAGCAAAAGAGACCACTATAGTTTAGGACAGATGCAACTCATTAGATGCTGCTTCACCTCTGCCTGGGAGTAACGTGACTGAAAACTCAATCGCAAACACTACAAGAGTGCGCATTATAGCCCACGGCCCAAATGGTAGTACTTTACGCCCATATCTCAACCAAGCAATTTTGCTTTGACCTGGCTTGGGCTTAAAGTTTTGATAGTTTCGAGTAAGATATAGCTCGCGCCCAATTCACCCCGTCAGCCCCTTCCTCACCTTCACCTTCCTTCTTGGCCTCAGCCTTCTTCTTCTTGGTTGGTTGCTCGACGTCCTTCAATTCGCCTTCTTCGGTGGACCAGTCACGCTACTCCCAGGGTAGAGGTGAGGCAGCATCTGATGACTTGCCTTTTCCCCGAGAGAAACCCTTTTGCTTTCTTGCGAATCAGTCAATTCAGGACAATAGGCAAGAGGTTAAGCAGCGTCTGATGAGTTGCCTCTGCTCTGGACGAAACCGTTAGCTGCAGTTTTTGCTTTTATGAACACTTCCATGCTATGTCCAAAACAAGGAATCCGTGGACCAAAAAGGTGAGAGTAAGTTTCTCTCCATCTAGTCTAGTGGTTCAACGTCAAGCAGATTTCGACTTTGCATCCCCATATCCCAAACAAAAAAATTGGGTGTCTTATCCGTTCGGTTGGTGTCACATTCGTCAATAATGGCTCTGTTGTGGTCTTTCACCACTCTTTCCAGTTCCAGTTCGCTTTTGATATCATTGGCCTCCTCTAGATGAGCCGTGTGTATTCTATATATAAGTGTTTTGTATACAAGCTCCAATCTGTTCTCCTCGAATTCCATAAATTTTTTCTACTGCAGAGTTTTCTTCAATGTCGAATCTCATTATTCTGTGATCCGGCATGGAGGTTCCATACGATACTCTTCGAGCCTTGAGCAGAGAGCAGAGCATTCCCTACCAAACTATCCGGTGGGTGTTATTTCCCCAGAGCTTCAGCAGTCTAACAACTACCCCAATGGCACAACTGTCTACGGCGTTTTTTCAGTAAAACTTGGATAACAACATGTATATATATTTTAAACTGCATTTAAGAATGACGCGTGGTCTTGGTTTTTTGTCGTCGACGGTTTTTTACCCAGCACTACCCCACTGCTGTCCTTTGAAATTGCCCTTACAATCATTACAGATGCAGCTTTTGCATGGTGCACATTTATGTGGACTATCTTAATGTTGGCCGTAGGCTCCTATAAATACTTCTTCAGTGCCGGAGTATCATCTTCTTCCTCGGACATGTTACTTTCCTGTGTCTTACAGTCATCCTTGGGCCGGAGAAGATACCAAGTCTAGGTCTTCCAGGTTCTTTTCCTCAGTGGGAAGTAGGTCCACTTCACTGCTACATTCTTGCCGAACCCACATTGGGCGCCAAAAACTAACTATTTATATTTTGTAATTTATTTACATTCTCGGGCATTGAACTGTCAAGCTTCCTCTTTTCGACTTGTTCGTTACTATACCGCGTTATTACGCACTTAACTCTTCCTCGGAATTTCTTCGATGGTTATCTAGAATAAAAGAGATTTCAACACTAGTTGATAATAACGATACCTCTCATTCAAGGCATGTCTTGAACAGAGCCAGAATCTTATCTCTTCATGGTTAAAATTATAGATGAGAAAATCTGCATATGGTAGATTCTTAGTGAGCTCGCTAAAGTGGTACAACTTACTATCTAAACTTGTTTTAAAGTTTTACGTCATTTTTAAGCTTTAAATTCCTGCCTGTGTTAAATATTCAGAAATTCGTAGGCGGTCCAATTTTCCAATTCTATTCCAAATTAAAGCATTTCGCGTTTATCCAAAACCCATTTTAACTTGTAATTGCCTGAAGCTTGTATATTGTGCGCGTACAATTGACATAAATACGAACGTATCCCTTCATCTGAATATCCTGACATAATATCGCCCCAGGGTACCTATTACTGGAAATTGTCTTTCGAAATCACCTTGTCACATTGGTAAGGTCCTGGCGGCCTGTTTGTGGGAACATCAATGAAAGTCAAGCACACTTCAGAGCGAATGGATGACGGAGGACACAAAGCACAACCATTGTGTGTCAGTCTGACACTTCAAATTACAATTAAATTTAGATTGGGCGTAAAGCACAAAGCAAAGGATCGAGTAGATTGCGGCATCAAAAGGCCATCGCAGTGGAGCCGAGGACATGTTTTCGCATTCTCGTTTACGAAGTGTCATGTCCCAGGGCTGGGTCAGGCAGGTACCTGTGCGAATGTTTATTACTGGTTTTTTTCTTGCTTCCCACACACTTAACAATCGCCAACTACAGTGGATACCGACAAATCGTTTTCATGAATAAATTGTGAACGAGTAAGCTTAGGGACAGAAAAGAGTAATCAACGGACCATTACGTGAACAAGGAACGTGACCACGCGATGTTGTATGTGACCTGGTCGGACTTGCCATGAATCAGGACAATCCCGCAGTAATGTTTGCGGAGAGCTTGGAATTCTGACCGCATTTGGTTTATTAGCCCGAGAAAATAAAAAATAATTGTCTAAATGAATTGCAATTTCATCTTAATTGATTAGGGAACGTATTCGCAAGGACGACAAATCTTGGGATGCTGCTAATTTTCTTCTTTATCCCCGTGATTGTAAATGGATCTAATTTGATTAGGCGTGGGCTTCGATGATATTCATGGCTTTCGCATTCAGTACCTGCATGTTTGCTTAATAGTCAGTGAGCTTAAATGTATAATAAACTCGAAACAAAATCTAATAAACATCCAGATATTTTATTCAGATTTTTTTATTAGTTCCTTTTCTCGAATATACGGAGTCAATGTGTTCATCATTGAAAATTGTCCCGAGAAATGAGCACTTTCTCGATGAATATTTTATGGCGAACTCACACAGAGTACAACATTTTAAGTGATTTCAAGAGTCCCAATAAAAACTTCAGTGGAACACACTGTCGTTACATGTCAACATAAGACCGGTTGATTCTATGCCAAAGATGTAAATATCCCTTGTCAATATTTTGTGTGAAAGAAAATCTCATTAAAATCGATTCAATATAGGCTTCATAATCCATCGTTTGGCTCCTGTCAGACAGTTACGTGGGTACCCACTAAAACCACCTCCTCCTCCTTCCACTCTCTCTGCCGGGCTCCCATATGGTATTACGTCGCGGGACTGGATTAGAATTTGTCCAGCACTCATCCTCACATTCATGCTTCTCCCTCCTTCCTTCTTCCGACTAACTTCTCCCGACTTGAGCATCTTATGGATGCCAGTTCTCACCTTTATAACTGCACTGCCCATATCGCTTTCGACATATACTGCATGATGTAAGCTGCAACTTCCACTACAAACCTTTAGCTGCGAATCTCGAAGATTGAAATGAAATGTATTCTGCGTCGTGTGGGTTGAAGCCGAATATGCTGATGAATATGAAGCTGAATATTCCATATGACTCCAAGAATATAGCAGCCTTTTTTGGACACGTCAAGTGCGGCTTTACCTATGTTAGCCACCAGGTGAATTGCATCGGTCGTAGACCTCTTGTTTCGGAATCCGAACTCATTCTCAAAGAGGTCGCGTTTCTTTTCGCAATCGGAAGTAATCAGGGAGGTCAGGGAGACGGATGCGGACTATTCCTTCAAGCAGAAGGGAGCTTGACGGTCTCCCCGCATAGTTATTTGTTGTTGGATCTGCAGTTACTGCAGATCTGTTAGTGCCATTCGTACGCAAATCATGGGAATCCGATAACTTTCCCAGAGAAGGAAGGAGTGATCGTTAAGATTCCAAAGAATGGGACCCGTTCTGAATGTGACAGTTGGAGGGGTATCTGCGTACTCTCTGCCGTTGCAAAGATAGTAGCTAAAATAATCATGGAACGCATGAAAGAACATTTGGAAAACTTGATTGACAAAGAGCAAAACTGGTTTCCACTCCGGATCCTGCTTCATTGATCACATCAACACCTATGGATCATTTGGGAACAGTGCGCAGAGTTCGCTGCACCTGCGCTTCATCGATTTCCAAAAAACTTTCGATAGCGTGAAAAGGGAGTGAACCTGTAGTGCTCTACGTAGGAGGGCCATTCCGGAGAAGCTTATAGCTATTATCAGAGCAACATATGATGGCGGAAAATGTCATGCACTGCAGCGAGGTAGAATCTCGAAGGATCAAAATCCCCAACGCGGAGTCCGCCGAGGTTTCATGTTGTCACCGAATTTATTCCTTCATGTAATCGGATACGGTTTTCATGCTGCCCTGTCCGGAAGACGTGGAGGAATTCAATGAACGACAACATCTTTCCACACCCACCTTGACCAAGAAGATAACATATGTTTGCTCCCTCATCGAATCTCCTTCTGGAAAGGCAAGTAGAATTGGATAAACACCAATAAAACCAAGGTTCTCAGTCTGACGGATCATCGCACTCTCTGTATCTGCATTAATAGGCAGCGCATCGAACGCGTCGATAAATTTGATTACCCATGAAGCGTGGTTTTTGCCGACAGTTTCACCGAACTAGATGTCGCCCGATGCATCAAAAGCGCCAAATCAGCTTTTGCTGCCCTGTTGAAATCTACAAATACAGTTATTTGAACACCAACATTAAGTTGAGACCGTTTTTTGCTAGTGTTCTTTCTGTATTGCTAGACGAGAGTATAATAGTACATAGAAAGTGACCTTCACCGTTACCCGAAAGCTCCAAACTTCCGCCAATACCTGTTTGCGTCATATCGTTGGAGCACGCTGGCCTGATACTATCTCAAACGAAGATTGGTACCCAGGACTGGCACTCGTACGCATTGTGATCATAAAACTGAAGTGGCAGTGGATAGGCCACACACTAAGGAGGGGAGATATTAGCATTGCTCGCTTCGCCATGGAGTACAATCCACTCTCCCAAGATAGCCAATGAGTAGTTGACGCCAAGGGTATTTGGCGCAGAACCGTAGACGTTTGGTTGGCGAGCTTTACCCCACCAAGGGATGAATGGTAACCATATATATCATAGACCCTCCTCATCACTTGACTCTACAGCTTCGGCAGGGTCTATTTTCACTGTGGAAAGGTGCACACATTTCGCGGAAAAAGTTTCGTTACTATTTGATGTAGCAATTTTAGGCAAGTAAACGGTGACTTTCAACATTATTATTTGATAGGCACCGCCTGCAGGGATCCGTATCAGCTGAATGCTTCATTTTGGCTTTAAGGTAGGCCTTCTGATATTCCCGGATGTTAGAGTTCCACCAAAAGTTCGGTACCCGGTTCTGGGTCACCATGCAGCTTAGCATGTATGCATCACATTCCCGTCGATCGGTAAACCCTTATCAGCTGTATTTGAAGGTCTCCACGTCAAACTTATCCCATTTTATAGTTGTTTTTCGGGGTCAATTTATTTGAGTGTAGTGCATAATGTTAAAAATGATGGCTTGATGGTCACTGTGTATAGTCTTTGCTGATATGTCACAAGCGGTTTTTGACTAAAATATGGCATATACCACCGGCATCCAGTGTTTGCGAGTCCAAGATTCAAAAGATCAATATCGTCGCTTTTCCACTCTTATCCATTACTAATGCTCCACTATGGAAATCTTTGTACTGTTTGCAGGGAATGACGACGTCGATTTTGTTTTTCAATACCTTCTAAGAGAGCATTTCCTGATCCGTTTGACAATCGTTTAGATTTAGCTCTTATAACCTAATTTACGCGTAGTCTTAATCGTCAATCAACAAATTGGGTGATTTTTCGTAATTGTTAGTAATGCGGCCTTTCTTTCTGAATTTCCGGCACAGCTCAGACCTACCATGTAAATGTGGCGGAGTAATAGTGACGCACGGAGAGATAACGAACATTGACAAGCCAACCGAAGGGCTTGAATATGTGGCCGTGATAAAACATGGATTACCATTTACCCGTATGTGGTATATACCGGCTGAACCACAACTAAGCGCCACCATCGTTCGTGCTTCGTGCTGTTCTACTCCCCCCATGACTTCCCGAGACGCTCGCATCCTTCCTCTACTATTCTGCGCAAGTGTCCAAGGGGCGATCCACTCCTCGGCCATCTTGAGAAGGTGGATCATACTGTATGGTGTAGCCACCAATACAAGGGTTACCCCTCGTTAATGTGTAATCTATCCAATGCCACTTCCGTCTTCCGATCGCAGTACGTACCAGTGGCAGACCAAGACCTTGGTTTGAGATAGTATCTCGCCAGCATACTCCGGTGATACAACACAGACAGGTGTTGACGAAGGTTTGAAGCCTTTGCGTGACAGCGGGGGTAACTTGCTTGCATGTGCTACTCGCATATTAGAACACAGAAAGGACACTAACACAGAACAGTCTCAACTTACGCTTGGTCTTGAGATAACGGCATTTCAATATTTTTGAGAGGGCAGCAAAAGCAGATCTTGCGCTGTTAATGTGTCAGTCAACATGTAGTTCTGTGCCACCGTCGGCAGAAACTACTCCCCGTGTATACACAAATTGATTGACGTCTTGAATACCCTCCACATTAACGTAGAGAGAGAAAATGCGATGCCTCGTTACACTGAGAACCTTGGTTTTGTTGGTGTTTATCTCCAATTCAACTCTACTTGCCTCTCTTTCTAAATTCAGAGAATTTTTTAGATTTTAGAGGACACTTTCTGTTCATGCTATCGAAAGCTTATTCGAAATCGATGAAGCAGATTCAGTGAAGATTTAAACTAGGCCCACTGTAGCGTCCACGCCACAAAAGTATACAACAAATAAAATGTATCAAAACTACATTAAACATAAAATACGAACACTGTACACACCAAAAAATAAATCTAATTATCGCCATATTTATTCATAGACTGGTTTCTCAAAAGCAATCATTTTATTTTTATCGAGCTTCCTCATACCACATATGCATACACTTTCTAATCTATTGTGTAACTTGCTCGAGACATATTTAAACAATATTATACACCGGGTTCTTATTTTACATTTTTCTCCAAACACATGCATCAGCATCCATGAATAACAGACACTTACAATACACATGAAATTAAACTGTATAAAGGGACTTAGAAATGTTAATATGAGTTGAGAGTTCGCTCCGAGCTATCGAAGCGAGCAGATGTGTGGTAGAGAAGGAAACAAAGTGAGTGGTGAAATTAGTAGTGGTGAAATTAGTAGTGCAGTGGGAACAGAGAAAGACGAACAGCGAATCATTGAAATTGGAGTGAGAAGCAGATACTCAAGGAAGTATCGTTCCGTTATCATTAATACAGTGCATCTCAATATTATTGAGATACTGTATTCTCAGTCAACAAAATTACCAGTGTCATTTTATCATTTCAGTAAAATACCAGAGGAAGTGCAACAACCACGCAGGACGGACTTGGGGACAGAATGTCCGCCAAGAGAACGAAATTGATTCTGCCGGACGAAATTTCGTCCGAGGAAGAGGGAACAACGGGCCCTACAACGATGGAGGGGAACTCGAGCCTCCTTATGAGAATAGCAGAGCTAGAGCACGAAAAGGCCGACATGGCCCAACAGTTGGAGTGCCAGTTGGCATTTATCAAGGAGCTGCAGCAGCAGATGGCCGAGTTAAAAGCAGCCAACATGGCCGCGAAGCAGCCGGTCCAACATCAGCAGGAGCAACAGCAGCAGTTAATCGTACAGCAGCGGCAACAACAGCAGGAGCAGAGGAAGCAGCAGCGACAACAGCAGCAGCAGCAGCAACGACAGGAACAGCAAAATGAAGAAGATGACGGCATGTGCCCGGAGGTCATCATAGAGGAGGAGGAAGGAGACCCCTTCAACTTCGTCGTCCGAAAAAAGAAGTCAGCAAATAGGACTAAGGTTAGTGCCACCGTTGTTAGTGCCCCACCAACCACCCCAAAATCCTCTCCCCAAGCAGCCACCCCTAAGAAACCCAAAATTCCCCCGATAACTGGGTACAGGCTAAATGTACCGCAGTTCCTACGACTTATTAAAGAGAAAGGGTTGAAAGCAACCCTGAAGAACACGAGGGCTGACAAGACCCTCATCTTCGCCGAGACGGTAGAAGACCATGCTGCAATTTTCGCTCTCATAAGAGAGAAAGGGCTTCACGCCACCACCAGCACCCCACCGACCCTTAGAACAAAGTCGCTGGTTATTCGCGGTCTCCACAGGGAGACAGACCCAGCAGACATATTGCGGGAAATCAATGAAGATTACCCGCAATTAAAAGTGAAAACTGTGGCCAATCTAATTACGCGTGCAGATAAGCTTCTGCACAGCCAGAACCCGGCACTCCCGATGAGGTCTCAATCGGGACTTTTCATAGCCACCTTCGAGCCCTCCCAAGAGCTCAGTGAAGTATTAAAAATTAAGTATATATTTCACCAGAAGATTTCGCTTGAGAAAGTCAAGCCAATTGAAGAAGTGCAGTGCTACAACTGCCAGAACTTCGGGCACATTGCCCCTAACTGCTCCATTGTGCACAGGTGCGTGAAGTGCGCAAAAAAACACGTTCGCGGGGAATGCCCCACACCATCGGCGGAGGTGCCGCATTGCTGCAATTGCGGCCAGACCGGACATCCTGCCAACTACCGCGGATGCCCGGCATACAAAGATATGGTTGCCAGAAGGGAAGCTGGCAGGGCGCGAAAAAATGCAGAAACGGCGAGGACCAAGCAAACAGTGACACAGATGTCACAAAGCTTGTCCCGGCCAGGTGTATCATACGCCCAAGCAGCTAGGAATACTCTTCCTAGAGCTGCACCTCAAGCTCCACAAGGCAACAAACTGGCCTTCAAGAACTTGGTCGAAAGCCTCGCTTCCGCCCAAACAAATGAGCAGCGGCAGATTGCCGCAATCCAACTACTCATGAACTTATGGAGTTAAATATAGTCACATTTAACTCCGCGTCCCTGGTCTCACACGCCCAACGTGCCACTGCCCAAGCGTTGGTTGATACTCTGAAAGCAGACATATTCTGCGTTTCGGAGACCCACCTAAACCACAGACATAATGTCAATTTCACCGGATATACCACTATTCGGCATAACAGCAACACGGGCGCTGCCCTTCTAGTCAAAAAAGACTACCATTTTGAAGAAGTCGTCATCGAGGGCTTACTAGTCTGTTCCGCTGCAGCGGCAATAGTTAAAACTACCGATAATAAACGGATTTTGGTAGTTTCCGTTTATTTCAAATACAATTCCCCAAGTGAGCAACTGGGCCATGACTTAAAAGTCTTGGGCGATCTCCAGTTAAAATCAAAATATCTTATCTTCGGTGGCGACTTTAACTCACGGCACAAATCCTGGGGCGATAAGGCAGAAAATTTAAATGGGAAAACCCTGTATAACTGGATCCACGACCCTTTCACGCCAGCCAACCTTGAGGTGGTCTCGCCGGATTCGCCGACAAGACCCGCTAGTCAATCCATCATTGACTTTTTCCTGCTGTCTGATGAAACCAAGCAAAGTTCTCAGGTAACTTCCTGTAAAACCTTGCCAGGTATGTCCGACCATTTTGCAGTTGAACTCAAAATGGCCTCAACTTCACAACTGCAGAAGCGAGTTAAGATAACCATCAGGTCATTCGCCCACACTGATTGGGACAAATTCAAGTCAGATTTAGCACCAAGGCTGAACTTGAAGAAACTCGCTACAGACCGCAATCTGTCGGACAAAGAAATCGACGAAGCAATCATTTTGGCCACGGACGCCATCAATACTGCTACACGCAGAAATACCAGGCTTATCAAAGTCGATGAGTTTGTATACAACAAACTCCCGCATGATATCATGCTACATATGAAGGTCAGACAGATTTGGCGCAGGAACCTCAAGCGCAACTTCCATAAAAATGGAAATAAAGTTAATGCTGAATACAAAGCATTGCTCTCTCGGATTAATTGCCTGAGTACAATTATCCGGGAAATGGTGGCGCAATTTCGCAATAAAGAATTAACCCGTAATCTCGCAGATATTAAACCCGGGCCAGATATGTTTCAACATATAAATAGGCTAGCGGGGAAAAATAAGTCCCGTAATTTCGTTCTTACCAGGAACAAGGAACCAATCTGCGGAGACGCCAGAAAGGCGCAAGTCCTTGCGGAATCATTTGAGTCTCAGCTCAATACCCCTCCGCCTCAAAGTAACCCGGCAATAGTGTCGATGGTTGAAACAACTATCGCCGACTTTGTCTCTAGGCATTCAAATAGATTAGTAACATTCTCCCAAACAAACTCCTCGGTAAAACCAACGGATTCGCAACAATTTCTGAGTTTATCACAACTCACCGCCTTGACCTCAAACCTAAACGGTAAAAAATCAGCCTGACCTGACGAAATTCCTAATTACGTAATTAGGCAACTTCCCCGAGTCTCCATCAAATTTTTGCTGGCAGTATTTAATAACTGCATAAATAATGGCTATTTTCCCACCACCTGGAAAGTAGCTAAAATAATTGCGATCCGGAAAAAAGGCTTCTCTACTGAGCCTAACAACTTTAGACCCGTTTCATTATTATCCAATTTAGGCAAACTCTTTGAGAGAGCATGGACAATCGGGCTAGTCCAATATTGCAACCTCAAAGAGATTATACCGAACCATCAGTTCGGGTTCCGCAGCAAGCACGGAACTCAACATGCACTTAGCTACCTTCACGACACCGTCGTAGCAAGACTTAACGTCAATAATAAACCGACCGTAGCATGTGCATTAGACTTAGAAAAGGCCTTTGACTCCGTATGGGTAAACGGACTAATCTACAAACTGATAGATCTTGAGTTCCCAATTCCGATCATTAGAATTGCACTAAGCTTCTTCGAAGATAGGTATTTCTACGTCAGTGTGGGGAATGAATTCTCCGATCTCTTGTCGGTAACATCGGGAGTACCGCAAGGATCCATTTCTGGACCCACCTTTTATAATATCTTCACGGCTGACGTCCCAACTCCTGAGACCGGCACCGAACTCATTCAATATGCCGATGATACACTCATCTTCGCTTCAAGCCTCCACCTCAACAGGGCAGCCAAAGCGGTCGAGAGGTATTTGAAAGACCTTGGCAAATATTACCTGGCATGGGGCATTAAGATTAATGAGGCCAAAACGCAATTCTGCACCTTCCGGAGGAAAGCTAGATACCTAGGTTCTAGAGGAATCCATAGAAAAGCTACACGCTTGAAAATGAAGATCGGAAACACTATAGTGAGCAATTCCCAGACCATCAAGTACTTAGGAGTTAAACTTCACGAACTCCTTAAGTTCAAGCCACATCTTGAGCTCGCTATCGGTAAGGCACGCGGTGCATTCAGTAGGATCTACTTTCTTCTTCGAAAGAAGGTAGGACTCAGCACCAAGGCCAAACTGACTCTCTACAAGACCCTGATCAGACCCATTATCTGCTATGGAGCGCCCACGTGGATCACTTGCTCCACCCGAACCATGTCCAAATGTGAGGCATTCGAACGCCGGATATTAAGATACTGCACTGGTCTTTCCTATAATTGGAAAACCAAGAAGGTTGGAAAAAACGCCGAGGTATATCGGCGCGCCAAGGTACAACCTCTTCGAGAATTCGTTCTCAACTTGGTGGAACGGTTCTTCGAAAGAACGGAGAACCATCCAAATCCACTAATCCGGCAACTCTACCAACAGGGTAGCACCTTCCCATTGGCCAACTATCTAAGGCCCTGCCAAATAGTGAGCGAAGCTCTTAAACCCGCCATCCTTTCCCTATATGATTCTCCCTGCCTGGTAGGGGTACATCGAGGCTAAGCACAAGATATGTAATGTGCTATTGTATATAGTAGGTTAAGTATTTATTGTTAGATTAAGTTAGATTAAGTTTAGACTTAGTTAGTTTTAAGTATTTTAAGTAAGTAAGCGATGCCTTCTGGCGTTTTTAGTGCAAGCGCAGTCTTTAAATAGTTCAGTTTAGTACAAAAGAAATGTTAAGATTTATGTATTAAAATTAATGCAATTAAAGTAATAAATTACACAGAAGGTCGGGTAGGCCAAACAATTGTAATAGCCACCCATTGAAATAAAGTTAAGTTAGTTAAGCTTAATAGTAAGCTAGAATTAATCTATCATGTATTAGAGTAAGACACTATCATCAATAAAAAACTTAAACTTAAACTTAATATGAGTTCAGTTTTACTACTACACCGAGATCGAGCACATCAGTTCGTCGAGCGCGCCAAGTTACTAATTTGATATCTCGCTATTATTCTCACACTCTGTAAAATCCCGATCCTGTTATCATTTTTATAATAAAGTTAAACTCGTGTGCTTATAGTCTTAATATAAGTTCCATTGAGTAGTTCTTATAGCATAAAAGTGTAGAATTTTACTTATTTACCGTACCATACCTCCCAAACCACTGTTTCAAATCGGCATGGTTTTGATGAGGTCAATGTAGAACAATCCGGAGCGCGTGCTTTCTGTGGATAAAGCTTTTGGCATGTTCTTTGATGCGTTTCAAGATTATTTTAGGTATTATTTTTGGGCACGGAGCGCGCATATACCCGTTGAATTGTCACGTCTAAAACAGGTGCCTTTTTTGGAATCTTAACGATCGCCCCCGCCAGCAGCTTTACTCCGTTTGAGTGTATTGTTAGCCTAAATGATTTTCTTCTGCTTTGAAGAACTGTGGCTATCCGTATATTATGATGACTGGCTATTTCATCCTCAAGAGGCAGAACTTCACCGGATGTAATAAGATTAGCAACCGCCGAGAAATCATCTTTGCACCCCTTCAGCTTCTTGTCATCGTAGATGAGCAGTTCGACGTTAACATCCTTCACAGGACCTTCGAAGGATTGATGACCACATGCAATTTCTTTCGTGATGGGGTATACAATTGATCATTGCGTTCTCCAACATTTCCCGCTTTCATGACCAGCCCTTTTTTTCACACTACCCTGAATTTCTCGAGATTTCGCTCGATGTGGCAGTTCGATCGTGTCACACCACGCCATTGCTCGCAATGGTTGAATAGAGCTTTACCGATCTGCTTCCACGATTTCGAAGTCAGTTAGACCTCATGACGAACCTCTAGGAAGTGGCCGTCGACCTGCGTAGCATCCGAAAAACAACGTGTTTGGTGGTAGTCAAATGAACACCGATATTCTCCGGTGGGTTATTCAGTGAATCTGCCGTCTGATCAGCCACAGTCGACTAACAGCTCAATCAGTCAAGTTGAAAATGTTGAAAACGTGGGTGGTCGCAGCTCTCCGACCCTGCGAGAAGTGGCGGACGCACCACACAAGCGAACGTAGCGGTGATCCCTTTCGAGTGAGATATCTGTGCCTGTCTCGTTACACAGAGCGGTCAATCTGATTGCTACGGTATAGGTTAGTTGAAACGCGACTGACCTTATAGCAGGCTCTTTGCTGGAACAATGTGCCATCAATGACGAGTCGGTGGAAATTATAAACCTATCACCATTATTATTACGGTCGCCAAGACCGTGTTTCCCTATTTCATGCCCGAGCAAAGTATTGTCAAAGCCCATCTTGGGATTCAGGTCACCCATCACAATCACAATATCACCTTTGGGAAGCCTCCCCTAGACTTCGTGTAGTTACTCGTAGAAAGCATTCTACACAATATTATCCGTTGGTGTCTAGCATGTTACAATTATGATGCTCCTTAACTTGGACCGGAATCTTACAGTTAGAAGTCTGTCAGAAACCGACTTTCCAGAGTATAAAGGAGAGAGGAGTGCTCTTCAAAGTCCCAATATCTTACCTCGCGCATATCGTTCGTGCTCAAGTTGGAGAAAGTGAGCACTGTAAGGACCTTCGCTGCCGTTGTCGAGGAGCATCGATCATAGTCCGTTTTTGATAGCCAAAGGTAGTAGCCGTGAGGTCAGTTCCTATCTGAGGGGTTGTTAACATTTCGGGTACAATAAGGTTCTAAAATGTGTAGATTGCTAGCCCACAAATTTCTCTCGTTTCTAGTCGCCGCTTGCGACAGGTAGGAAAAACTTTGAGTGTATTAAGTTAAGTTTAACAAACTGAATTCTGCCTTGGCTGCGGCCGGCCACCTAATTGTCTACATTGATCGTAATACATAGCATTGTAATAATGAAAAGCACACAAATATTTTTATTCATGTGAATTAATCGATTTAAAGGAAGTAAAATTGAGCAAATGTGTGCGGTATTAATTATGAAGGCAATGTGACCAACTATGCGGAGGATTAGTATTCGGTGCATTGAAATTAAAAGTAACTCTTAAGGGACTGGAACCGGATTCTCCTCCGTTTCGTCCTCCAAAGCCCTTGATGTTTCTTTCAGCACCATTTCTCCTCTCACGATCCCATTTTGCAAGTGGGGCTTGCAAGCACCACCCGATTTCAGCCATCAATTCCTTTCAAGAAACGACAACACATATCATTTAGTTTAAAAATCTATCAAAACTTTCGCAACTTCTAACTTTTTCTCTTTATAATTTATTTTTTATTGTGGCTTCCATTTCATTTTAAGAAAACTTTCCGTAATTAATTACAAAACCAAAAGATGGGAAAAAGTTTGTTCTCCTTCTCTTCCTGGACATCAAGTCTAGTTTAAAGAAAAACTTTTTTCTGTTTCATGTTTCTTTTACTTTTCCGTCAGCAAAAGACCGGACTAATAGGGAAGATATAATTTTCTCCATTTCTTTTACTTTCTTCTTGCTGGTTTACTTTTGCTGGTAGTGGCCTTTGGTTACTCGTATTTCCAGGCATTGTCCGCTCCTTATTAAGATAAAATGAATTTACTCTTATAACTTTTATTTTTAAATGAAGTGGTTTTTTGTAAAAGGACTTTGCGATGAATGCTATCGCAGAGATAGCCAAAAGGCATTCTCGAGGATGCGAAGATGGATAGTTTGTCTGTTTCGCCTTGTGGATCCTTAATTCTTAAATCAAGCTATACTTGCATAATATGCCGGAATAACCTAAGTATGCTCAGCTCATATAGAATGCGAAAGAGAGTCTTAAAGTGTCGCTATAATTTGAATAATTTCTTTAGGTGAGTTACTGATTGCCCTTTTTGCTAATGTTAAAAGGGCAGAAGTAACTGATCAGGCGCTGTTTTGCTAATGCTTCGGGGACAAGTGGCGTCTGATCCTTTAAATACCCCAGTCATTCAAAATGATATTTTCTTCAGCGAATTTTACATACGCTTAACCTCGGCGGTTTTCTTTTAACAGATTTTGCTCCTTTGCCTTTGTGTATTTGAGTGAACATTTGTTTCACTAGTTCGTAGCACGTAATATATATGCATATAATATGTGAGAGTATTCACTTTCGTGTGATACTGACATTCAAAGTCTTGAAATTGCTGTGAAGTGAAGTGACCTATTATAACTCTGTTAAGACTAGGTTTCCAACAAACCTGGTAGAATGTTGCTTTATGTTATAGCCTGTATTACTGCAAAATTTCATGATTCTAGGATGAACTTAAGGTGGGGTTTTGCAGTCAATTGCTAAAAATTATAGTAATATATTATTAACTTTATTAGAACAGATTTCGGTATGAATGGTATTTTGGAAGCTAGGCACCATATAGTGGCAACCTCTTGTTTTTTTCAGATTTTTCGGTAAGGTAGTTTCTGGGAATGGGTCCTTTAAAGAAATGATCACTTTCGACCCCCGCATTCCCCACCTTTCCAACAAATGTCAAAACTAAGACAGGCTAAGTACTAATTGAGACCTTACAATTAATTGATCGGTGAAGAAAAATGTACAGCTCGCATTTGCATTTATGGAGAATCACCCTTAAATTCCACGTGGAAAGATGTAACTCATTGTATGCGTGAGCGTTCACAGTTCCCACATTTCTACCAAATTTGGTGTCGATCGCTATAACCGCTTCCGAGAAAAATGCGTGTAATGGACAGAGGCAGACAGTAAATCGCTTATGCAGAGCTGCCAGATCTCTTATCAGACGCGTCCCTTCGTGCGGATAAGGGAAATCCCGATGGTGTTCGAACATGCACTAGTACGCATTTAGAGGTTTTGCGTACATGAGTATGTTCATGCATAGGTCGGGTAGGTGGGGGGAATACGCCCACCTGTCGACAAAAATGGTTAAGGGAAGGATACCCAGCACAAAAAACCAAGGTCGTTGATGTATGACGACTAATTTGAGGTCGATTGAGGTGAACGTTTTCTGCGGGTTTCGGAATTCAACACGCCACTTTGTCACAATCCTGAGACAGATGAACCGCGATCTGATGGAGGGAGCACGCCTAAACTGACTAAACGATAAACTGATGGGAGTTAGGTGCTAGAGGCATAAGTTAGCTACGACAACAAACTGCCAAGTATCATTTTTTCCCAACATATCTTGAAACTCAACAGGATAACGATGGATGGCATCCCCAGGGAGACGAAAGAGGACTAGACCGCCAGCTCTGCTTATTAAGCCGACGGAAGACAAGACTTTTGTGGAAGTCCTTAGTGAAATCCGTTACAAGATTAAACCCAAAGATAACGTCTTCCATTTGTGAAACTAAGGGTGGTGGAGTCCTAGTCGAACTAGGCCCGAAGAAAATAAATACTTTCTGTGAAGCAGTCAAGGGCTTCTGGGAGAAAAAGCTTTGGTTTCCAGCCTGGAACCCACGTGTTCTCTGGAGATCCGAGATCTTGACTGTCTCACAGAAAAGAGCGAGGTAGAAGAGGCCATCAAACGCGAATGTCCGGAGGTTACCAATGCCGGATTGGCACTACTCCTGCGAACTCCCGAGGCCAAAAACTCGCTGCTCGTTGCCGTGCAATCCACAAGGAAGCTTCTAAGCAGCGGAAAAATAAGAATTGGTTGGGTAGTGTTTTGGATACGAATCCGAGCCGCCCCAACCAAATGTCACAGATGTTTGGATTATGGGCACACATCTGCAACCTGTCGGGGACCTGACAGAAGGACAACGTTCCGTAAATGCGTTCAGGCAGGCCATACAGCGATCACCTACAATGAAAAGCTGCTGCTATGCAGGGACCATGGCGTAACTGCTGAGAACATTGCGCACACTGCGGGCTCGGGGCAGGTGTCCAGTTTTCAGAGCACAATTGGAAAGAACTAGAACGCGGTCAACATGATTCGCATCCTACAAATCAATATGCACCGGAGTTGCAAAGACCAAAGCTGATTTGCTACTCATACTACCATCTAGGTTCGTGACGCCCGGGTTGCGAGGGAAGCATTCCAGACATAACCTTCGCGTCAGAGTCACTGGTGTCTTTGGTGGACAGATGGCGACTTCTGGAAAACCTCTCGGCAAGCGACCACCAATACATTGCCTTTGAAGTGGTGGATACAAACTCTCGGTGTGCGCCACCCCGGAACCCCCCATGGAACGTCGCGAAAGTGAACACCGGGAGGTTTGTCGTAACACTTTGAACAGGTGGGGCCGCGCTGGAGGGTACTCCTGGGGCGGTGGCGCCGCAGCTGACACTGTCGTAAATTGAGTTATGAACCTGATGACGACCGCTGCGAAGCCTTCATGCCCAGGAGGCCATCGAGACGTGGCAACCCTTCCATTTATTCGTGGAGAGTGGAAATCTCAGAGCTCCAGAAGGAGTGTCCCAGACTCCGCCGCTTAACACAACATGAGGACCCGTGGGGAGTCGGTTACAAGCTGGTAACCCGAAAAATGGGGGCTCTGTGGAAACCCTGTTCACTTAAGGCCGAGCAGGTGGACCCCATTGTAAGGGCACTCTTCCCGGCTCACCCCGTATGGGATGATGACGTCTTCGTGGAGAGCGGAGAGGACTGTCCACTTTTCTCTATAAAAGAGGTGGAACAGGCAGTCCTCTATGAAAAGCAAGAATTCGCCAGGATCCGATGGTATTCCAGCAGAGGTATACAAACTGGTATTCCAACACCGGCCACCTCTGCACGGCGCATTCAACACTTGCCTGAAAGGGGCCACTTTCCCTGCTCGTTGGCGATCCCGAATTGCCGTCTTCATACCGCCCACTATGTATGCTTGGCACTGTTGGGAAAGTGCTCGAAAAGCTCATCAAAAGTAGACTCGCTGGAACGATACGCGCTGCCGAAGATTTATCTCCCCGGCAGTTCGGTTTTAGAGCAGGGAGATCCACAGTTGATGCTATCATGCAAGTTGTGGATGCTGTTCGACGAGCGGAGGCACATAACCGCCGAACTCGAAGGGTGGTGCTCCTGGTAACGCTTAACGTCAGAAACGCCTTTAATTCCGTAAGATGGAAAGACATTCTAGGCACACTAGACAATACTTTCCAAGTTCCGAACGGATATTGAGGAACTATCTGAGGAACCGCTCCCTGCTCTATGAAACACTAGAGCGTCAAAGGAGGATGGAGGTCACGTCGGGGGTAGCATAGGGATTCATCCTAGGGCCGGACCTTTAGAACGCTACCTATGATAGTCTACTTAAACTCGACATGCCAGAACAGTCGCGCCTGGTCGGCTATGCAGATGATGTCGCGGCGCTTGTTGCTGGACGCACTATCGAACAGACTCCGCATATTGATGCGATGGGTATGCGGATGGTTGACTACCCATGGTTTCAACCTTGCACTGGAAAAACTGAAGTTGTCATCCTGACTAAAAAGAGAATTCCGACCCAGGGTCCATTTGGTTCGACGACTCGATAATAAAACCAGCGGTAAAGTACCTCGGGTTGACTCTTGACTCAAAGATGAGGTTTTTCGAGCAAATCAAAGCAGCAGCGAACAAGGCTGCAGCTCTAGTTTTGATGTCAAGTAGGTTAATGGCAAAACTTTGGGGGTCCTTCGTCTAGTAGGCGACGTCTCCAGATGAGTTCAATGCAGTCTGCCCTGCTCTACGGCGCAGAGGTATGGGCTGACACTCTTGACAAGAAGGTATATCTTAAATGTCTCGCGCAATTACAGAGACGGTGAGCTTTGCGGGTGGCGTCTGCGTACCGCACTGTCTCTGAGCCGGCCAGGTTGGTGATCGTGGGAGTCACCCCCGTTGCCTTTCTTGCTAAGGAGCGTCAAGCCATATACAAGCGCAAGGGACATGAGCCAAGGGAGACAAGTGGCAGCTCTCTTAGCATAACGAAACTAGAAGCAGATGGACTGCGCAGCTCATCGGCAACTTAGGTGCGTGGCTGAATCGGAAGCATCGTGAGACTGACTATTTCCTTACCCAATTTTTAAGGAAAGGCGCGATCTCCGGATTATATGTTTTGCAATAGAGTTGTGGACGACGCCTACCACACTTTTTTTTTCTTGTGGAAGGCGGGATGGGATTCGCCAGCAGCTCTATTTAAACACAGGGGATCTCTCTCCAGACAACATTGTCGATGATGAGGAGATGCTGAGGAGTGCTGACAGATGGAGCCGTGTTGCCCATTACATTCGGGTCCTTCTTGCTGCTAAGAAGATAGAGCTCCACCGGTGGAGGAACCGGATGGCTGGTGGTTCTTTGAACTGATAGCTCGCTTCCTCCACTTCGCTCCCGTAGGTGAAAAGAATTCCCTGATTTGAAGGCTCCACAAGTCGGGAGAGCTCGGGGACTAGCTCGAAGTAATGTGACGAACGGTTCCAGGATAGCTCTCTGACGATAAGGAGGATTTGAGTTGGTAGTCCGACGACCTACCGGACCGGGAGTTCAACATCGTGTGCGTAAATGCATTCACCTACCCTACCCAGAAAAAAATCCCCAGATTTTAAAAAAGCCTTTTTTTCCAAATAAAACAAGTAGGTGGTTTGACTAGGTAAAAACAATGCTTTTCTCTTATTTGTTTTTTTTCTGAGCTTTGAAATCCCTACACAGGTGGATTGAAACCTGTACCATACAGGCTACAATCAGAAATTTCAGAAAGTCTACGAATGCGTTATTCTCAGTACGCTGCACACTTAATGGGGAAAGTGTCTTTATAGCTCTACTAAACATGAAAATGAACTCCACCACAGGGTATAAAAGGTTATTTTATTTATTATATAAAATTATTTGAGCGGACATTCATCCCATTTGTACTTAGCTCTAATCTATACGCGCATATTGTGTCTGCCTATTCAGTTTAATATAATACTGACACTCAAAGTCCCAAATTTCAGCAAGTGCGATTTCCGCAAAACTCAGTAAGATTATGGTATATTTATGCAAAATTTCATGATTTTAAAATGAACTTAAGGCGGTTTAAAATTAATTACCGAAAATCGTAGTTACATACTACTGTTAACTTCATTTGAGCAGATATCGGTATGCCACATAATGAGTAGCTTCTAAGAATAGCTTCGTGAAAGAAATGTCGAATTTCAAGCCCCCACACTCCTCCCCCGTTCGCAACAAATGTCAGGACTGCGGCTAGCTTTGGAAAGCAGTAATGGAGACCGTTCATTTGACAATATTCGATGGAGAAAAAACGTCCATTGCGCATGGATTGGGACCTTATAGTTGACGAACTATTTTCAATCTTAATGCATTGTCCACCTAAGGGTTTAAAATTTTTCCCAGAATCAATGTTCCATAATATCATTTTCTTAAGTAATTTAATTAACTAATAATTCTGTTCAACTAAATTCGCTTCTGGAATTTGCAAATCGTTGATTTAATTAAGTAACCTCCAGCAATTTGAAAGACTTTCATTTTCCTCAGTTGCCCGTATCCTCTCCAATTTAATTTGTCGGTAAATCACAAGAAAGTCATCTTCTTATTAAAGATATTTTTATCTATGATGTATTTCGATAATGGGTGCAGATTCTTTTCGAACAAGGAGCTTAACGGGAAGGATTGCAATTAGCATAATTTAATTTATTTCTGCCAACTTACGCCCTCTGCTGAGCTACCCTATTTGCATTTCAAGTTCACCATTATGATCGTTGGCCGTGAAATCATTTGCCGGGCGCTATTGGCAATCGGGGCAGAATTTTAATGACACCTATTTTAACTTCATAATTGTAGCATTCGCCCTTGTTTAAAATTTCAGCGGTTTCCTCCATCGATTAGGGATGCTGTTAGGAACTTTTGCACAAAATTATGAACATCTTTTACTCTGAACAGTGAAGACTTAATCAGGGTTGAAGTCTGGAAATTATTCCGACAGAGGAAGAGATTTAATACAACGTTCTTTTGCAATGAAGTTGTAGGCCGCTCCGTTAATAGGAAATGCCAGGGTTTTAGAGACTGTGAGAGAAAGTTGATAACTCTCTGAAAATATGAATTAAAGTGATTTCATCCTAAGTGCACTATTCCGAATTAAAGAATCATTGTCAGAATGGCTTCTTAAGTTAGTGCCACTGTTGTTTACAAGGAAGAGTAAACATTACTTGAAAATGTAAATGCTATCATGTGGATGCATAGTACAAGCCAATAATGCAGACTTATCACAAAGCTAAAGAAATGCATATATTCCCAAATAATAAATCATACCAGACAAGCCTTGGCTTATCCTAATTCAGACAAGCCAATACCCAATTTTGCCGAAGGACAGACATGAGGACTTCACTTCACCTAAGCCAAATAGCATCCCATGCAGCTCATCCAAGCTAATTGCGTATCTTGAATAAGAAATCCTCTCGTTTGCATTTCTCAGCGGCATAACTAGTTGTTCGCCATTTATCTTGATTAGACTGGCTTTAACAGTTTTACCTTAATTGATTCGGTTTTAAGACCAGAAAATTTCTAATTCGCTGCCACACAGTCTCTGGTGCAAAGTACCAAAAGCCCATAAATTGAATTTGTCAGCCAATTTGTGATATTCGAAAAAAGGATACAGTCTGCTGGCAGGATATTTGGAGCGATTTAATGTGAAAATGCTCCAGGCGTAACTTATTAATGGAGACGACATCTTGGCGTATCATTGAGCCTCTGAACGCAATTGTATAGGATCTGATTTTCCGCAGCTCACACAGCTTCGGCTCGGTATTGTGTTTCAAGTGGAAGGATCCTAAGCAAATACTATGAGAGGCAGTTTTCTGCTTGATTTTTGCTCTCGCTTTTATCGAACCGTCCTGAATGTTGCTTCTGATATTGTAGAAAATCGTTCACGTATGTTCTTTTTTCCCAAGAGAGTCCTTTGCACTTATAGGGATTTTAGTTCTTTTTGACGAGATTTGTAGGAATATTGGGAAATTTCATATTCGAAGTGGTTAGTTGTTATAAGCAGGTGCATACATTGAAGAAAATGGAAATATGTAAGTGAACGCAGAAAGGCTCGGATTACATACAAAACATGAGTGAGAACAAGTCATTTTTATGGTCCATATGTATACGGATTGGGGTCTTAACTCCGAATTCACTTAATGCGACATTGTTCACCTCTTCTCGGCTTAGAACTAAAGTATTTTGAAAGAATCAAAGAAAGCTGACGGTAGAGGCATCTATAATAATTAGATGCTGCCTTACATCTGTCTTGGGATCAGCGCGATTGAACCTAATTGGCAAGTGTTTGTGGCTGACTTGACGGCACGTTCAGACGTCCTGCTTTCACTTCAACAAGGAATTTATGGAGAACAAGATACGGAGGACGTTTCTTTTAAATTGATCCAGTCCATGATCAAATGGATGCAGATCCAGGGTTCCATCATTATCATCAACGGCACAATAACTATCAGACGTCCTGGCCTACGCCATTGCTCCATCAAAAGCAAGGTCTGCACCGTCTTTTTTTCTATCATAAATGTTGCCTTATAGACTTTCCGGGTTGCATCATCCTCACCCATATGGATTAAGTGGCCCGCCCACTGAAAACTTTTGAGCTGGATTTTATCCACAACCAGACGGTCATGGTATCGCTCATAGATTTCGTCGGGATGCAGGCTACGGAATCGTCCATCCACATGTAGGAGGTCAAAAATTCTTCAGAGAATTCTTCTCTTTAACGCGACCAAGTGCTCGAAATTTTTCTTGCCAATAACCCAGGTCTCTGGCAAGATCATTTTCCTGTACAGTAAGAGCTTTGACCCTATGGTGAAAAGTTTCGAGCGAAACAGTTTTTGAAAGCCGAAATAGGCTCAGTTGGGTGCTAACGACCATGCGGGCATTTCGTCGTCGTAGTTGTTATCGGTTGCGATTTCCAACCCTAGATAGGAAAAATTATCGATAGTCTCAAAATTGTAATTTCCTACCCTCATGGTTCTTACTTGACAGTCGAAGATCAATTGCAGTCTCTTTCCACATCTCGTCTTGTTCTTCCCATAATGTCAATACCGTCAGCATCAGCCATTAGTTGGGTGGAATTGAAGAGGCTGGTACCTCTTGCATTAAAATCTGCATCGCGGATCAACTTTTGCCAAGACTACGTTAAAAAGAACGCATGACAGTGCATCCCCTTGTCTTAGACCGTCGTTGATGATGAATAGTCCCGAGAGTGATCCAGCTACTTTTATCTGGTCTCGCACATTGGTTAGGGTCAGCCCAGTCAGTCTTATCAGTTTCGTTAGGATGCTAAATTCTCTCATAACCTGTATGGTTTTACCCTGACTACGCTTATCATAAGCGGCCTTAATGTAGACGAAACGATGGTGTAACTGATTCTCACATTCCAACAGTTTTTCCATCGCTTGCCATAGAGAGAAAATAAGATTTGTGCTGATTTACTTGTAGAGAAGCCTCCTTGGACCGGAAGGGCGTATGGGGGTATCAGGCCTAGTAGGCCTATAAGATATTCTCCACTATCTTATAGATTGTACTCAGAAACATGATACCTCTATAATTGCTGCACTGCGTGATATCTCCTTTTTAATGTATGAGACCGATAATACCTCGTTGCCAATGTCCAGATCTTGATCCGCTGCTCCACAAATATAAGTTGATGAAAAGCTTGGTGTAGTCGGTTGCCTCCATACTTAACCAATTCCGCTCTAATTCCATTAGATGCTCCTTGGGATTTATGGGTTTTTTAGCCGATGGATTGCTCGGATTGTTTTTTCTATGATTGGTGGTGGCAGCATTTGTCCGTCGTCTTTAGTTGGTAGTACCTCCAACTTGCTGATATTTTGGTTGTGGAGCAATTCATCAAAATACTCAATACCCATTCGAGAATCGGATTTCCCTCTTTGCCTCGGCTGGATAAGTATCGAGGTGTATAAAGCTTCATCCTGCTGACTGTTTGGCAAAACTTCCACACCCTGTGCGTTGCTCCATGTACTTTTCGAGTTTGCAGATCTCTTGGTTCTCGCAGACTACCTTTTTCTGCCTGTGAAGTCACTTCTCCACTGGATTGGTTGATGAGGCACTGCATTTGCCCACTCTGTTTGAGAGTATTGTCCGGTACGCAGCATTTTTCCGTTCCATTACTAAGTTGTATTCATCGTCCAACCAGTTGTTCTGATTTTTTCGCGACTGGGGCCAAGTATCTTTGTGGCCGTACCAATCCAGGCCCTCTGTTAGCGCAGATTCTGCTACATCGATTTAGACCTAATTGATGTTACGGGGGGCTGTGCTGTGGATGGCTTCAGTATTAACTCTCACCTGATTGTCAGGGAGGATTCTAGGTGGTTCTGAGTGAAATTATGCGGTATTTCCAACTATTAATTATCTGAAATAATAAAAAACTTGTTGCTTCTTTTTCGTTGGTGTGGATATTTATTCTTGCAAATACCGACATTTCGGGAACCACTTGTTCTCTTCATCAGTGTTAACAAGTTTTAAGGTTGTTAGCACTGATGAAGGGAACAACTGGTTCCCGAAATATCGGTATTTGCAAGAATAAATATCCACACCAACGAAAAAGAAACAACAAGCTTTTTTGTTATTTCAGATTCTAGGTAGTGTTGTTATTCAGGGCCGGAGCACCATACCAACGAGATAGTGATCCGAGTCTATATTGGCCCCCTATATGTTCTGACATTCATTAAGGTTGAGAAGTGGTGGCGTTCGATCACCACGTGGTCAATTTGGCTGAAAGTGGTCCCGTCTGAAGAGATTTACGTTTATTTATGGACTATTTGCCGCGCAGACCACCAACAACCATTTTGTGCACACTGCTAGTTGGATAGTCCGCAGTCCACTTTCATTTTCAGTTTTGTGTAAGTTATGGGAGTTAGTGCATCGCCTGTATACGGGCTCTGTCCCCACTTGTCTGTTAAAATCTCTAAGTATAGTTGTGATATCATACCTGGGACAGGCTTCGAGGGTTCTTTTTACTGCCTCGTAGAAGATATCTTTCCCCGACTTTGCAGGCTTCTATATAGGGGCATGAATGTTAATCAGGCTTATATTTCTAAATTTGCCTTGCAAGTGCGCTTATGTTTTCAAAGCCAATAACAGCTTTTAGCTGACTAAGAAACCTACCCCGAGCACATGGTTGCCAGATGGCCATTATGATCCATGGTGAAGTGGTTCTTTTCCAGGAAACTGGCCCCTGCCCAGCGCATCTTTTGCAACGCTGTTACATATGTCCTATATTGGAACAGGGTATTGGCTGACTGCGTGACAGCTCCTTTTCTATATTGGAAGCGTACGTTCCCTGAAAAGTGCACAAATCGTTGTTCCGTTGTCTTTGCAGCTTTCGTCGTAGTGTTGTTAATCCAGACCGAGGGTTCGTAACTTTGTTTTACCGTGTAGGGTTGTCAGCCCAATACAACTTTTAACCTAGAGGATCAGATGTTATAATTTGTCCCGTTTTTAGGCGCGGAAGACTCGCCATCACCCTCCTCCGTCTGCAGTTTTTCATAACAAAGAACTCCAATGATTACCACATGAAGATATGGTTTCTTAATAGAGCTGCTGGTGTTTGTTCAGCAGATGTATCCTAGGTTTTATACTCCATCGTGGGTACCAATCCACGTTTCGTCATGGGACCACCGACAGAGTCCATCAGTCCTTGGAGAAATGTTACTTTTCAAGGATTTTATTGGCCTCTTGCGGCTCTTGTTTGCGTAATAAATACTGGTATTCTTACTCTCTGCGAGAAATTCAGTGGTATAGTGCCTCAACCAAAAGTAAACTGGCATGGCTAACATGAAAATACTTCACGTATCAGCGCACTCAAGATGGCGTTGTTTGTGATCGACATATCACGAATCGCTTGAATGAAAAGTTTTCCGCAGTTGCATAAGCCTTGTCATGCTCTATCAACCGTACAGAGAATTGGTTGCATGTCAAAGGTAATGGACGTCGCTTTAAGTTAAAAGACCGGAAATTTGCGGGTTCCGAGAAAGAATTGGTAAGCTTTTTGAGATTTAGTCAGAAACCTTCCATTTTAGTTGACTAAGGGAAAGTACTTAACTGCAACACCCAGAATTAGAGGTACTGATATCACATGGCCTCTTCCATACAAGGCGCTAGTCCGTGATATGGGCTATGTATCTCTCCCATGACGTGTTTTTTTGAGTTCGCGAAAATTTCTTTCATTTGAGAAGCTAACGAAGGAAGGCCTTCTAAAGTTAATATGCACTTATGATCTTAATGCTGTCGCTCATCCTTCTTTTTGTCATTGAAAACTTTCATCAAATTTTATAAAAGGAACAAACTACGAGGAAATGAAGAAAAGCAAGAAATGCTACACGCCTACCAAGCTAGTTCACTAGACTTCACTAAGTGCTTCACCAAACGTCTAAATTGTCGCCAGAATTGAAGGTTATCAACACTGACTTCGCTATATTATTCGACTCTGTAAATCAGATGTTACTTTTGTCTGACGGAGTAACTCTTTGCCTGTTACTTATTTTATTATACCGCTACCTTCCTCACCGATTCTGCGGCATTCTGTTTCGTGGATATCCCGTCCCTTTGCCCATTACTCTGGTGCACAACACATTCACTTTCTAAACCCCATATTCTCTGATAACATTTGGCTCTTTTCCTCTGTAGGGCGTATATCTCTATAACAGAAATTAGACGCTGGCAGCAAATGAATTTCAATGCGGTTAAATCATCACCGACCTCCTTTTTCTACTCTTTTGACGGACACTTTGTAAGATATCTAAATTTCATCCTAGATTGTAGCATAACGTTCAACGAAGAGCTCCACTTCGACAGCCATTATTCTATCACCTTGTCGCCAATTGTGCTTTCAAAACGTGAGCTTCATGCTACATTATACTTCTCCTTTTGACTCCATTCAAGCCCCCTTAAGAGTCTTCAACTCACGGTCAGAACAGGATCTGTATTCCCCTCCCCAATTGTGATTACCATGCCCTTGAAACAGTTAACCGCAATGTAAATCAGAGACTCCTTTCAGCTAAATAACTATCGGCGGTAGCAGCGGTGCGAATACCAACCTTCGCCATGGATTTCCGCATTAAATTCTCATTGGTCGAACTGAATACAATTTCCACGGTCAGGGTAGCAGCCCACACAATATTTGTTAGTACTATCCTTTCCGTGAGTTGCCTTTCGAGAGCAGCCAAGCCAGAACCAATACTGTCGATCTGGAAGGTCTCCTTGTCTCTCAATAACTGTGAGTAATCTGTTATGGGTTACCCGGTCTAATATTTTCTCCAAAGGGTCTAGAAAACATGTAGGTCGTGGAGGTTTACACATTTTAGGCAGCAGTACTTGCACCTACCACTGGCAATATTCTCTCAGCCAAGTACGCTTTGAACAACAAGTCCGGCTCCAGGTTGACTATCGCCTATTCTTCCGCAGGGCTCCAGCAACTCGTCTGTGATGACTGGTGGAATTACCATTACATTCATAGGTCGCTGGAAGCCCGCTTTTTCCCGGGGATAAGCCCTAGATTATTTTCAGCAAAAGGGTAGAACACATGATCTGCGGAGATGAACGGCCTTTCAATTGTCTCATCTCGATTCCATAGTCCCCCCCCCCCCCCCCACGGGCTTACGTCTGCTTCTGAGCAGAGCTCCTTAAAGCAGGGTTCCGCGGCTTTCTTATAGGCACACTCTTTTTAGCCCTGATCGATTCTACCTTCCGCGCTCTGAGCCTCTTCTAGTTCTTTGGCAGGCTGATTGAAAGTTAACCAGTACACCATTCCATCAGTAGTTTGGTCTTCTGCTTGAAATGAGCACCTACTAGGCATGAACGCATCGCATGCTTTGCCATTGCATTCTGAAGTAGAGACGCCTATTTTATTAAGTTAGTCTAACCACACCTCAATGAAGTTCAGCTCATCTAGAACTTTTGCAGAGTAGCTTGACGTCTTTCTCGGTTGTGTGCCCACATAGAACTTAAAGAGGATTGGCCGGTGATCACTGTGGGTGTAGCATTTGCTGACGCACCAGGACATACCACCCGCCAGTGCAAGGGTGATAAAGGTCAGGTCTACAACCGAGGCAGACCCCCTTCCGAAAAGTTCACTTATTATGACGATTTCCATATCAGAATCATAGATGGTCTGCTCAAGTAAATCTTGAGCGACCCTACAAAGATGGCTGTTTAATTGAATAAACCTCATTTTCTCATTGCACTTAGAACCTTTCTGAATTCCGGCCGTTTACCACTTCCAGCAATATGCCGGTTATCCCGTTCCCCTTTCCTTCGCACAGTAGCCATTGGACAGCTTTGGCTATGTTAGCTCTTTTTAGTTCGCACAAGAAATCCTCTTCCTGATTTCTTCAGATTCTGTTCACATTTCAGCTCGAATCTTTTAGGTTGGGAACAACTATCTGTACGAATTCGCATTTTTGCTTTTCTTTTCGCTTTCTTATTATTACCTTAGTCCATCCAGTTGCTCTACCACCAGCCGAAAGGTAAAGTTCGAGACCGCTTCGTGTCTCAGTCAATATTTATCAAGGAAGCGCCCTCTCACCAACCCTCTACTCTCTACACGAGACACTCAACGTACAGCGTCCAGCGCCCTATACACTGCTTTAGGCAAATAATGCTTTCTTGGCGTTTAATAGCAAAAAAGATCTCGAGTAACTTACCTGACAATGAAATGATCGTACCATGCAATAAAATCTCAGATTGTATCTGAATAAAACAAATTTTTTACGATGGATCCCCATTAAAAAACAAGCACATTTAGGGGCAGTGACTTGCTCAGAACTGAGCGATTTATAATAGATATCTTGGGTCAATGTTACCAGCCAATGGAAAACACCGTTATTAAATTGCTTCACGCATTAGCGCAATCTGGATGAAATGGCGTTCCACAATTGATGTTATTTGCGATTGACGTATTACGGAACAAATCTAAAATTTACTACAATGTTATCTGCCTAGTGACCCTTTATGATTCTGAGTGTTGGCCGACTATGAAAATAATGAACGCCGTTTTGCGGTAATACAGCAAAGAGGTTACGTTGGACTAGTGGTGTAATATACTTTGATCATATCTGAAATGAGAATGGGGTTGTACCAATCGTGGAAAATTGCGAGAAGGGCTTTTCGATGATGTGGTCATGTAATTCTCGCTTACGTGGATTAACTTGCTCTGCCCATAAAAAACGACGGTAAACGACGAGAAGGTCGGCAAAGGGGGTGGGGGCATTTGAAAACCGCGCGACTACATCCAGATCAGGCCTTTGATAGAACAAGGTGGCACAACCGGTCACGACGAGCCGATTCCGCTTGTGAAGGTACAAAGGCTAGGGAAAAAGGAGAAAATCGAAATGGGATATATTTTGTGACCTAGAGTTTGCGTAGATCCATTACTCTGATCTTTTACAGAATTTTCGGTTAATTAAGTTCTGAAAACGAGACCTGTTTCTCTTTCGGGACTCAAATATTAAACTCTCACTCCTGTATGTTTTACTCAGTAGCAGAAATAAGATTAGTTCCGAAAAGTACTAAGCGAACCCGCTCATTCAATACGCCACATAGCGATATTATAGGGTTAACAAGTTCTCCGGTTCCTCTGACATTCCATCATTTTTAGTTCTCTCGTTGCCGCTTTAATTTTGCTTTCTACCTAGTTAGGAATTCCACAGGGGTCTATGTTGAGTCCTTCATTGTGAAACATATATATTAGAGACTGGAACTCGTCGACATAAGATTTAATTGGTGCTTATAATAAAGCGACGGAAATAGGAAACTGTTCAAATCTGCAACGGTGAACATGTTATTTGCTATCAGCCGTCAGTGGAATACTTGGCAGTAACGTTCGACTTGAGGCTAAGCTTTAAACCACGTTTCAAGCTAATTAGGCAGAAAGCAACTGCCAAGATGCTACTAAATATAGGCGCCTCAAAATATAGTCGACGAATACTTCATCAAGATTTTTCAGTACAACACCTTCGTTTGGTAAACTTGTGAGAACATCAGCAGCCAGCACAGTAGGAAACTTCAAGCTACATATCAACTAAGCGTACTTAAAGCATGCTGTGGACCAGAACTTGAGAGGCAATATATGCACGTAGTTGCAGGGATGATTACGTTGGATTTCTTATGAAAAGGAAAAAATACACATAAATAAACTAACTGAGCTAACGAGGTCACAGACAAGTAGGTGGGCTATCTTGAGGCAACCCTTAAACGGACATGGTGGTTACAGGAAGTAGTCTGACAGATCTAGTTCGGATGAATCCTAAGTGCAAAGCCGCACCGGAAGATGCCGGACACGTTTCTTGACTTGCCCAAGATATGAAAACTCAAGAAAAGACCTCGAAACTGAGCTAGAGTCTCGTTTAACGGTGGAAAATGTATTAAACTACCTAGTGGAGTCGAATACAACGTGGGCTGAGATAGTTGCAACAGTAAAACGGATGCACAAGCGACTAAAAGAAGCGGAAGGTAGAGTGGTGTTAACAACACCGAACAGAACAGTGATCGCGCGGTTAGAGTGTGGAGAAAATATCGAAGATTTAGCCTGTAGGAGTCCGACATTCATGTCCTCGTTTCCTTTATCTATTTCAATAAGGTTTTGTTTTACTCGTAAATTTAATAATATTCTCCAAATATTTTATTCCGTGAATTTGACTTCCAACTATAATTTTGTCATGTCTGGGTCCGTTTAGTTACCCCCGAAGTATCTATTGTGAAAGGGATACACTTTTCATCGCAAAATCCCTAAATAGAGCATGGTTAAGGTAGAACCTGGAGACGGAAACTAAATTGCAAATTTGAAGCATACTTGTGGACGCTAGGAAAGTTTGAGAATAGAATTCCGATTTATCACTTTGAAACACACCAAGTTCTTGAAAGAAGGGATTTAAACTTCGTGGGCGATGGGACGGAAATAGGAAAAGATCCCTTGCTGTCAACGGAAATTCTCTCATCTGACCAGGGTGTCAAAAACTCGCAAGAAACGGATTGTGATATTATTTCAATTTGAAGAGCTAAATATTCACATTCATATAAGCTCAAATATGATATATTCAGACGAAACTAAGGAGGGTGATAAGCCATGAGCAATAATTTCGACCGAAAATTGTGAGAAAACCCATTATTCAAGCAGTTTTTTTGCTATGTATTGTAAAAATATGCGAACCATGTTGACATGAGTAAAAATCTGAGGCTTTTGTTTGTAACTATGTTTATTTTGATTGATTTTTCACGTTTCAACAATTCAGCTTGCGGCTAACAAAATACATACAATTCTATGCGAATGGAATTTCAATGAAGGAAATCAAAGCCAGCACCAAATTATTTCTTGTCAATTTCAAAAGACCCGGCAGGAACAAAAAGTAATTTATTGCATGAATAAGATATTCTGCAACTTAGCTTTTTTAGGTGGAAATAAAATGGAGAATCAGGTTAACCAGGAAGCGAGGGTGCTACACATTGATGGCCACAAAGTAGAACGTATTTATCAGAACACGATCTGCTTTGCAGGAAACAAAACCAAATGAAAATTAAAAAAATGTAATCGCGTGTTAAGCAGACAATCAGCTAAATCGATCTCCTCATATATACGTACGTAATTCGGAAGAAAGATATTTCGATATTATCATATAGCAAACGAGATGACCGTTCGAGATTGGTAATATTGCCTTGCAGGGAATAAATGGAATGAGGCATCACCGACCCAGAACCTTTTCTGTAAGTTTCAAAGTGAATATTCTGGTAGCTGTAAATGCTTTGAAAGCCTGTTTTGGGTTGAATTTCCTCCATATTCCCTTACATACAGGAATCTCGACGTCTCAGGTATGAACGGATTTTAAGTTTTTCTGTGTTAAAAATAGTTAGGTATACTGGCTGGATTATATTTCAAATACAGTTCGATAACATATTGACATTTTATCTCTTAGGGACCAGGGATTTGACGTGAAAGGCACAACTTTGACCACAATAAGTTTGTTAATAATGTGTGAAGTTGCCAAATCTTCCATCCCTTCGTGCGAATAGGGGAGTGCTCGACAGATGCGTCGGAGACTTGCACATTTAGGCATCAGGAAATGTAGCCGCATGCGTATACTGTGAGATAAAAATTGGCTATGGAAATGATACTCAGAAATCAACCAAATATGGAGGAAGACAAAGACGGTTTGTTTACGGTGCAGCGATTCGGAAACTCTGCACCGGGGGAGTGATTTCTAACGCGACTGTCCGCCTGGGAGACCATACGACTCGAATACCCTGTGTGTATTCGAGAAAACCACCCCACCAATTGCAGAGACCCTAGTTGGAAAGTCAACAACAAAGATTCTCGTGAAGTTCACCTTGCGTGTGGCATAGTGCGTGCAGAATGCAGAGATTCCCGAAGTACTTCATCTAGGATGTTACTGTGGCCGTAAGTCTTAACTGTCCAGCATCCGAACTCACGTAGTCTGACGGCACTGCGCGAATAATGTATTTAACATACGAAATTAAAAAGAAAAGAACACGGTGTCGGTTAATTTTCTAAACGTCGCAATTTATTGAGTTTTTGTACAGAACTGACTCTTACATGTCATTACATACTATATTTATTTGCTATTTCTGCTAAGTTAGCGAAAACTGTTGATTTCGTATTATTTGCAGTTATTGGGGTCAACGGAATTTGTTGACTTTTACCTGGTATATCCGGTATATTTACCTGCTCAGCAATATTGTTGATTGGTCGATGTAGGTGAGTATCGGGCTCGTTGGGATTGTACGTTACTCGCGCTACAACGTGTTTAATGTATAATGCAGATACATGAATACATTGACAGCATCTGGCCTGAAGAATTTCCTTGCATCCTATTAGCTTCGTTATATTGTACTTTTTGTTGAAAGCCTGTCAACATACAATAGATTCGTACGTTAGGATTGAACGCACCACATTTCTTTGGAAAGTTTCCCTGGCATGCATGGAAGACTATACAGTTTGTTAGTTAGAAAGAACTAATCTTTTTTCATTTAGCCGTCGTACCCTAGTCTTGGTGGTCAATAGCATCAATTTCGTTTTGGGAGGGTTTATGCCTAGTCCGCAACTTGTGGTCCACAGGCATACTTTCTTACATGGCTGCCAATATTTCTGCCTGTAGCAGATGTTGAAGATTTCCCCGATCAGCTTCCTGAGTCTGGAGAGATCATCATTCCACCACGGTGGCAGTGTCTCCTTGCTGTATTTAGTAAGGCACGAGACTTTAAAGGTAGTACCGAATGCCTTTTCCAGATCCCCGACCTTTGACTTCAGCTCGTCTGTCGTAATTACTTCACCAAACTTTCTCCAGTTGATCCTCCTGGGCTCTCTAAAGGGTTTGGAGACCTCCGCGGTGAGGTCAAGTCCGAAAAATATCCAACTGTGATCTGAGAAGAATCTCTTATCAGACATCCTCCAGTTCTCTACCCTAAGAATCCCATTGTAGGTTAGTAGGATCTCAAGGACCTCCTCCCAACCATTACAGCTCCGGGCTGGGGAAATGGTAGGTTGGTGTACTATCCCTGTTACACACCGATAGGTTTGCAGTAATAATAAAGTAATAATAAGCTGATTTCCGAGATTCAGGAAAGCGTATGCTTTGCATTATCGTGGCTTGCTATGGTGCTCGTCAAATGTACTTCTTCGGGTGGTGCTGATCGGTCGTGAGCCATATAAGCTCAGGAAATGTATACATATATATATACGTATGGCAGCCATCTCCGATAACCTGGCTTCAACACTGGTCCACATCTTCGGCGCTAGTTTGGTGAATTGCCACCCGCTAATGCCGTAAGTAAGTGGCTCCTGGCCCATGTCGCTGAAGGGTTTCGCAGTTCGAGGCCCGTCTGCTGGCTGTTGCTGCTTACTTTTTTCCAGAGGTTACTTAGCGTCCACGCTCCTGCCTACTTTGTTCCGCTTGTGTTTTTATTTGACCTCGTCTTGAGATCGATTGCGTTTCAGAGCGGTGATCTTCGCCTCCTGCTCGTCTGCAAGGTATTTGCCGTTATATTCCTCAACAATCGCGTGGTAATTAGTGAGGTCCTTTTCATCCCGTTCATACACAGTACCGGCCTTCTTATTCTTGGTAATCTTGCTGATAATATGCATGGCTTTCTGGTACTGGCTCTCCAGTAAGACACCGGAGGGCCTTTGCTTCTTAGCCGGTTTCTGATCACCAACCTTCTTGTCGGTTTGTTCTTTTGAGGGATCCTCCGAGGTTGAGGCTTTCGGGTTAGAAGTACTATGTCTGGTACTCACTACACCTAGCTCGATGGCAGTGGATTCCAGGCTGGAAATTCTATTGTCTCTTGGCTGGATGCCAGCAGCTTGTCCTCCGATGATGCACCTGGCATTACGACCTCTTTTTCCACAGTTTGTTTGTTCTTTAATAATTGAGTCCATGTGTTGGTCCCACGAGTAGTCTGGGAAGAATGTCTTCCTGGCTAGCTTGAAAGTTTTCAAGGAATTCAGTGTTTGCATACCAAAGAGCAAGCTCCCTGTTGGCCACGCAACCCTCGGCGCATGCTATTTCACCTTGACTTGGGCTCCTATTAGCACCTTCTCCAGTGCAGGCAGGACACTTTGCGGGCTGTTGCTTCGGCTCACCTCCCCTCCCTCTCCCCCAACACATGACCATCAGACAAGCAGATCCTCGTGAGTTAGTTTCGTAACCCCCAGCAATGGACAAAGGTGAGCAAGCGTTGTGTTCTACTGCACTTTAGCCATTGAGAGTACCTAAGCCTCGCGGCCGAACCCCCCTCCCTTACACACGGATTGATTTTGTGACCACAATCAGAGCCCGCTGCGACAAGCAAACAACGGTACCAGTCTATACCAAGTGCATGGCTTAGCATTCATACTGGTGGATGCAAGAATTACCTAAATCTCTACCGAACTATGGAGTACGGCACCCGTGTTGATACGTAACACCACGTCGAGGCCCGAAGGTCTCTTGTCGCTTAACCACAACGACAGCCACCATGAAACTCCCACAAGGGGGCCAACCGCAAGCAACCGAGCTGTACTCAGATACGACCGGATTTCTCCTAAAGTATAAGAGTCCAGGGGCTACCTCGGTTCCTATGGTACCAGTATACCCCTGGTAAGGTTTCGTGACCGAAGCCACTTCAGATGAGTCCCCGTGCAGACTCGGGTCTGATCGCCCTTGCTAGGCCTTGGAGCATTCGCCTACTGTATCACGGCCGGCAAGCCAATGTGATACAGTGTTTCCCGGTGCCACCACTTAGAGGTTCTCCTCGGCCACTTGGTTTTAGTTCAGCCGACTGGGTTGCCGCCCCGTCTTCCTCCCCTCTACCTCGGAGGACCGGCAAAGGTGAGCAGCAAAAAGCGGCAAGATGAGAAAAGGAAGATTCCTCCAAAGATAATAATTAATAAATAAGCTAGTTAGCTAAGGAGAAGTGAACGGTGAATGCAAGTTATAGTAATCGAGTGCAAAGAATTGGATGAGGTGACATCGTTGGGGGATATCTCGGTTACGCTAAGGGAAAAATTCGACCTTAGCTAAAAAATGAAAGTGCGGTAAAGAGGACGAAGAAGGTGTTCAGAAGTACACAGACAACTTTTATTAGCTTGCCGGTGGAATTAGTGGTTAAATTGATTGCCGCGGGCAAGGTAGGTGTCAACTTAGGGAGCAGGTATCTCTCAAGAGATGCTTTAGGTGCTTCGATTTCAATTACATTGCAGCAGCAAAGCACGATAGAACGAAAAAATATAGGAAATGTGGAAAAGAAGGTCATTGAATCAAAGATCGCGTTGATTCATATGCAGAGGCAGAGGTTCGGCATATGGCAAAGAGCTGAATCGCAGCGCTAAATGAGGTTGATACAAATCAACCTCAACCATTGCGAGGAATCTCAAGACTTGCTCTAGCAAACCATTTGAGAGTCGATTGTGGACATGGCGGTGATCTGCGAACATTAATGGTGGTGCTTCGTGGGTAAATGACCCATCTGCAAACGCGGTGATATAGGGATGCGAAAGGAAAACCATGCTAGAAACAGTTTCATTTCCGGGAGCCAGCTTTATAAGAGCAAAAGTCAACGGGGCCCATATCTACAGCTGTTACGCTCCTCCTAACATTAGCGCCATATGCTAAACAGCTCGGCGTTGGATGCTAGAAACTACATTCTGGGGAAAACGTGTAATGAATTACCTCAGTACTTCGTTGTTGACAGGGATGGTTTGGCGAGTGATCACTACATTCACAGTGGTCACTAGGCCATCTTTCTCGACATTAGAAACGAAGTGGGCGACAGTCGGATGCGCAACAGAAATGTGTCTATTTTTTGGACAGTAATGTGTACTAGGCTGGTTCCGTTCATCGAACTAGCGGGTGGTTATCGGAGAGACCTTTCCACGGTCGATTTAATAGCAGTGGTCATGGATTTGGCTCGAGAGGCATCGGTCGCTAGTAAGTACTGCGCGATGTTGACACTGGATGTCAGGAATGCTCTTAACTCGTCCAACCTCGGTTGGATTACAGGCATCCTGGCTAAAGTGGAGGCCACTGGTTACTTAGTTAGGATAATTGAGGATTACCCACCGGCTGCTTATCGCAGGGTTGGAGAAATCCATTCTGCTGTTCGCAGATAGCGCTTGGACTCGGCATACTAGCCAATGGCCTCACCAAATCGTGGGAAGGATTCCCTCGAATATTCTAAAGAATACAGGCACACTGTCTGAATCAGCAGATCCATTCGTACAAGACCTTATATAGATAATAGAAGAAGATAATCGTTAATTTGTTTAGAGTGCGAAAATTGGAGGGATATCTGCGTATTCTTTGCCATCGCAAAGATAATAACTAAAATAATCCTGAAACGGAACGAAGAACGTTTCGAAAAATTGACTAATAGAGTGCAGACTGGTTTCCTTGCGGATCCTCGGACATTGTCTACTTGATTTCGCTCCAAAGTCAATAGAGAGTATATTTGGCATGTTGTACATAGGAGGAGCATTCTGCATGAGCTAATAGAGGACGACATATGATGGCACAAAATGTCGCTTGCCGCATCGAGGTAAATTCGCAAAGGAACTTCAGATGCATCGCGCAGTTCACGAGGGTTACATCTTGATACCGATATCATTTTTTCTTATTGTCGATGACATTCTTCACGCTGCCTTGCCCGGACGATGTGAAGGAGATCAGTGGCTCTGGATTTGGAAAGAGAGACAGCAGAATTTAATTGAACCAACCGGCGTGCCATTTCAATCTCTGTTAGAAATAGTATCAGGCCAGCTTAAGTGTTTCCTCCACTTCTCCAACCAGTCGTCATTGTGGATGAGGGGCCGACTGTCAACATCCTTTACAGGACCAGTGCGTGATGAAGTATACATTTCCCTAAGAAGTACAATAAAAAAATTGTTTTTGTTAAGGCACACGCTGAGATGAAGTTTCCAGGATTTCGTTGTCGCTCGCAGCGGTCAATAGAGCTACCAACTCCTTCCATTCATTGATCCACTTTCATGATACTGCTGTCAGCCAGACCATTTGGTGCAACTTCGAGGCGTGGCGAACGATCTACATAGCATCCGAGAAGAGTGCATTTTGTACGGCAGCGCAATGTGTGTCGTTATCCTCGGACGGGTTAATCCAGTGGATCCTTGGCCTGATCATCGAGATAGTTCTCCCACTGTCTAGCGATAGCTGGATTACCCAGGTGCTCGATGTTGAACTTAGGAGGTCGCAGCTCCCCCCCGGATGAGCCACCCAAGCGAACTTAAGCGATAATCATATGATGAATCGATGTTAGAGCTTCTCTTGTTACCCGCATCCCTGGCTTACTCAAACCATGTCAACTGACACTACGGCAGGCTCTGTGCTCGAACAATGTGCCACTAATGCCGAAGCGACGGGAGTGGGGAGAGTACAGAAGCGCATTGCCGTAAAAGGGAGAGCAATACTCTCCGGAATCCCATCATCTTATTTCACTAAGACTTAGGATGTCCAGCTTACATCGTTCAGCGGGAAGCTCAAGTTGGAGAAAGCCAGCATTTTAAGAGCCCTCGCTACCATTGTCAACCCTCATCGATTTTCTTGACGGATTTCCCAGTGTATCTGCTGCCTGATTAGCGGGATAGCACTCCCACCTCATATAAGCAAAGTTTTACTTGTGGGGTTGCAGTCCCTTAAACCCCGCGAAGTGGCAGGCGCAACACGCAAGCGAAGGCAAAAGGTCGATGTCAGCTCCTCTTTGCTTACGCATAGCTAGAAGGCAATCCCTGCATTTATTGCTGATTCCAAAATGGTCAACACGATTTTTCGTACAATGTCGGTCAGTTGATATACATATCTTGGCACGATCGTAGGAGAGCGGGGTCCTTAGTGAACGAAGAAAAGACCAAAATCATGACGCAAACCAAAAGAAAACCGCTAATCAGGCGAAACGCGACACTTTACAATTGAAACTTAAAGTCGATAATTTTCGCTGTTGTAATAAAACTACCATGCCCCCCCCCCCCTTGACCTTATTCACCCCATTTTCCTGTATCAGTTTTGTCTAAGGCTAAGCTCAAGTTATCACTCTTGTTGCTTTCTGTGCTAACTCAATTTCAATATTCCAAATATGCATTCAAACGGAACATAATTTGAAAAAACCTTTTGAAGATCCCTTTAAAGCAGGCACGCATCTCAAAAGGCTTGGGATTGACCTATTTCTGTCATAAGTTGTCACACCTTCATTTCCAATCCAATTATACCGGTACAACTGTACGTACGACGCCATTACGAAGAGAGAAGTATGTAAGAAAAACCGCAATTTTTTCCTCCTTCAAACAACCCCCAAGGAAATTACCATTTGCTTTCAAAAGTCTGCAATCCTCAATAATCTCTTAAAGCTATTGCCCCCAGTTTATTGAAAAGGAACTCGTTTGCGACTTACTTCCCATACACGAGGATGCTTTTCGCTCCGCTCTTCTTGTACATTGAAGGATATATTTACAAATCTGTTCCGCCATAAAAAATTATCGTAAAGAAAGGATTTTTTATTGGCGGAGCATCTTTATTATTCGTACCTTTCTTTTGTGGTTGAATCATAAATTTTAATGGATTATAAGAGACTTGAAATATTCTTCGATAAGGCACCTAAATCATAAAGTTCTTTATCCCGAGGCCTTAAATGCAAACGAGAATTTTTACAGCGGGTTTTGCAGGAAGGTAAATTTAGATACTTTTTTTAAAGATATTGGGGAGGAAAGAACATATGTCAAGGGACTTTTCCAGTGATTTTAGGCAGAATCATCCGCCTTTCCCGTTTTTTAGATACATAAGCTTGTTTGCATATCTGAACTCGGATATAGACAGCTTTCCATCATAAATTATCTGTTTCTTTGTATCAGAATACTTCACAAAATTCTGACAAATTATTGAAACATTTAAATACGATAAATTTCTGTGAAATTGAAAATGGCGTCAATTGAAATTTCAAGTTCGTTCGAATAAGAACCGTAGGTGTCAAGTTAGAAAACTTAATCATAGGTAGCTCGACATCGGGAATAACTCGCATTGTCAAAGTCCTAAAAGCAATGGGTCAAAGACGTACGAAAAGGAGAGCAAAAAGTCAATTATATTTTTATGCACTCAACGATGTATTTAGGGCAACAGGTTGCTGTTTCATCACCTGTGAGACTAAAACTCGAGTTTAATTATTCCGAATTGATCACCTTTATGTGACTTTCATTTTTAAGGTTTTGTTTGCAAAGCAAAACCTTATTAAAATCGGTTCAATGTGTGTCTGTCCGTCTGTCTGTCTTTTTTTTTAGGTGGTGCAAATCTTCCAAAGACACTGGTCCGAACACACCAGTAAGTGAGATTTTTACCCACTAAAACCACCCCCGATTCCCTCCCTGCTCCGCAGAACCTCCATAAGGTATTACGTCATGGGGCGGAGTCAGCCCATTCTAGCTTAGTCACCTTTTTTTCTATACGCCGCGCATGTGACCGCTTTTTTCTCCTCTTCTCTGCCTTTCGCAATTTGGTTTGGACGGATCCGATCATGGAGTTGACGGCATCCCAATTTTCTTAATGTGCTACCATTTTCGGCAGCATATTTTCTGGTACCATCACCTCCCCTAGAGTCTCCTCTAAATTCATCCTTTCTTCCACAAATCTTGGACAGTGAAGGAATACATCCTCTGGGTCCTCTGGTTCTCCATCGCAATTTGGACAGTCGGGTGAGGTCGCCAATTCGTCGGTCGGTCGCATAGAGCATGATTGAGGTTACCACCCTGGCTATAAGCAACCTAAAGGTATGCCGTGGCCCTCCCACGTTCGGCATCATTCTCGCCAGGGCCATACTAACAGTGGATGATTTATCACAAACATACTGTACCTGTTGCTTATAGCTGAGCTTCCTGTCTATCACCACCCCCAAGTATTTGATGGTCGGCTTGGAAGTGATGATATGATTCCCGATTCAAATACAGGCATAATTTTTCTTCCGGCGCTTAGTGATGAGGACCATTTCTGTTTTTTCCTCCGCAAGTGTCAGACCATAGTTCTCTACCCAACATTTAACACCACTGATTGCCTCGCTTGAGTATAACTCAGCATCTTCCAGATGCTTTGCGACAGCAACCAGTGCTATGTCGTCAGCGTAACCCACCACCGTGGCTTCCTCCAGAAAGACAATATTAAGAACATTGCTGCACATGATGTTCCACATAGTGGACCCAATACGGAGCCCTGTGGGACACCCGCGGAAACAACGTACTCCCGTGGTCCGTCATCAGTGTCATACCAGAGCCTCCTTTCAGTTAAATAACTATCGACGATAGCAGCGAGATAGGCGGGAATACCAACCTTCACTAGGGATTTGCGTATTAGATTCCAACTGGCTGAATAGAATGCATTTTTCACGTTCAGAGTTACTACCACGCAATATTTGCAGGTACTACCCTTTCCGTTGATTGCATCTTCGGCCAAGCCAGTAATCAATTTGATGGCATCAATGGTTGATCTGGCTTTATGGAACCCATACTGCTGATCTGGAAGGCCGCCTTGGTACTCAAAAACCGGGAGTAATTTATTATAGATTACCCGCTCTAACATTTTGTCCGCAGTATCCAAAAGACAAATGGGTCGGTATGAAAATGGTTCACGTGGAGGTTTACCAGGCTTAGACCTACAGAAGTACCAACTTCTGCCGCTTCCATGCCACTGGAAATATTTCCTCGGATATGCACGCTTCGAAAAACTCAGCGAACATGTCCGGCCTGCTTTCACGGCAAGCTTAAGGGCCTCATTCGGTACTCCGTCCAGGCCCGGCGCTTTATTGTCTTCTATTCTACCGCAGATCTCCAGCAGCTCGTCTCTGGTGACTGGCGGAATTGCCGTCACATTCAGAGGGGTTGGAATGTGTCGGTGCTCTCCTCTTGCTGGAACAACCCCTGCATGATTTTCAGCAAGAGGGTGGGACACGTGATCTGCGAAGAGGAACGGCCTCTGAATAGTCCCATCACGATTCTGTAAGCGCTCTCCCATGGGTTTACGTTCGCTTCTGAGCAGAGCTCCTTAAAACATTTCCTCTTGCTTCGCTGGATGGCGAGCTTGAGGGTTTTGCGGCCGGCCTTATAAGTGCAATCTTTCTGCTCCTCATCGACTCAACCTATCACCCTCTGAGCCGCTCTTCTGGCTCAGTGGCAGGCTGATCGAAGACCGGTTAGTTTATCACTCCACCAGTAGTTTGGTCTTCTACTGGGAAATGGGCACCTCCTAGGCATGGACGCGTCACATGTTTTGGTGCTGCATTGAGCCAGATGGACGGCTCTTTCCGTAGAGCCGCCTGCTTTATCAGGTTGATCTAACCACACCTCTATGAAGGTCTGCTCATCCAAAGATTTTGCATACCAGCCTGAAATCTTTTTCGCTTTCGGGCATGATAGCCCTTTGCCCAGAGGCTCGACAAATGTCTCAAAGAAGATTGCCTGGTAATCGCTGTGGGTGTAGCGTTCGCTGACGCACCAGGACATACCATGTGCCAGCGAAGGGCTGACAAAGGTCAGGTCTACAACTGAGCCTGACCCCCCTTTCTGGAAGGTGTTTACGGCACCTTCGTTACCCAAAAATATGTCCATCTGCGCGAAAGCTTCTATTAAACTGCGCCCCCTAGCATTTGATTCTCTGCTGCCCCACTCTAGGGCCCAAGCATTGAAATCACCAGCAATAACCTTTGGACTTCGTCCCCTTGCGTCGAGAAGAAGATTATCAAGCATTTGCTCGAATTCAGACAGTGTCAAACTTATTTTCGCCTACACAAAACCACTGGCTGCCTGACTTGCAGTACATTGTATGGCCTGTCGACCACAAGCCCATATCGCCGCTCCACCAGTCGAATCTGTTACCAATATACCACCGTGAAGGTTTCTACATGGTTCACTTATGATGGGAATTCCCATCCTAGATTCGAACATGGTCTGTTCAAGTAAATCCTGAGCGACCTTGCAATGATTCAGGTTTATTTGGAGAAACCTCATTTTCTCATTGCAGTGAGCCCCATCCTAAATTCGGGACATTTATCCATTTACCGGCAATATACCGGTTATCTTGTCCCGCTTTTACTTCGCACAATAGGCATTTGGGGTCCCTATTGCACTCTTTGGCAACAGGTTACTGTTCCTTAACCTGTGAGACTAAATCTCGAGTTTAATTATTCCGAACTGATTACCTTTATTTGACTGTCATTTTTAAGGTTTTGTTTGGGTTTAAAAATTTTTTTCATGTTAGGTATCAAATGAAAGGTCTCGATTTGGACTCACGTCAGAAACAAACAAAACCTTTCATACCTCAAGCGCCGAGCTTCCGGTTTCCCGACTTGTTCTAATTGTAAAGAACACCGAAGTTGATACTCGAAAGCACCAAAAGTATCTGCTAGTGAGTGAGAAACACATTTTTCCAGAGAAACACATTTTTATTTAACGAAAAAGACTTAAAGTAAAGTTACTTAAACTAGGAACGATTGAACCTTAACAGTCTAAAGCTGCATCTAAAGTTTAGCATAACGAAATATTTATAAAACTAAGCTTATCGTAAAAGGATTAAAAGGGGGAAATTTCAAAAAACCTCCTACACGTTGAGGATTCTGCTTTTAAGGAGGATGAGGAAAGGGAGACGAACGGGGACAGGTGGGAAGTGGAATAGAAAAGAGTTTAAGATGTGAAGGGTGAATGGCCTTGGGTGGTGGCACGAACTGGTCGTTGGAAAAGAACCCGAGTAAAGGTTTACCTTTCCAGCCTCGTCGAAGATATTGCATCGGATGGACGGGTCCACGAGGGCTTGAGAAAACTAGTGTCTGCGGAGATAATTCTCAATACAGTGGTCAATGGTCATTTGCTCTCTAATCAGCGGATTAGGGTGTGCTTCACACGTGTCGGGGAAACGAAGCGCTTTATTGATCAGGACGAAATAAATCCCGGCAACTTTGCAGGTGTGGTAGAGGATGTGGTTCGAAATGTATTTCGTACGATCCTAGTTTTTGAAAATTTTAGCGCAATGAAGCTCATATTTTTCTCACGCAGAGACGCAGTTTGTCGATTTGGGTTGGTGAGCAATCTGCCGAGAAGATCAACCCGAAGGTGAAAAAGGGCCGTATGAGTTGCTTGTAGTAGAAAAGTTTAACTTTCTGCGCAACAGGTCTATTGTACCGGATGATCGGTAGAAGTGCGGGGTTTATGTGGGGAATATTTGAGAGCGAAGTGTTCCTAGTGATCCTGAGGTATGTCACTTGCTCTACTTTTAGTATTGAGACGGAATTAATTTGTAGGAAGATGTTTCTGATGTTACGTTTGATGGCGTATGTCAGTTTAGTGTTGCCCAGGAACACTATTGTCTGACATTCGGTTGGGTTGAGGGACAATTTCCACCTAGAAAAGTAGTGGTGTAGGTCGTCTAAATATGAATTTAGACGAGCTTCTCCTTGCGGGATGTTTTCGACTGATACATAAAGTATCAGATCGTTAGCATACTGACGGACTTTGAATGGGTTGGGGTCGTCCGGAGGCATTGGGATGTCCGCAGTGAATAGTGAAAAGAGGGTGGCGGAGAGGACCGATCCCTGCGGAATGCCCGCGGGGCAAGTGTAAATTTTGGATAGATGGTTTTGAACGGCAACCCGCGCTTTTCTCTCATGGAGAAAGCTGAGGAGGATTTTGCAGAGTTGTGGGTGGAAATGGAACGACCTTGAAAGTTTAGTAATGAGTCCGTGTTGCCAGACAGAGTCAAAGGCTTTTTTTCAGGTCAAGAAGGAAGGCGAAACTTGGCGCTTTGCGGTTGAATCCGTATAAAATGTCAGTTTTGAGGAGTGCGTGCTCGACTGAATGTTGTGGACGGTTCGTAAACTTGAAGTTTAGGATTATATCACCGGCCTCGCAGTGTTCGTCAATCATCGTCTTGATGGCCCGCTCGAAGATTTTAGCGGTTGACGATAAGATTGAGTTAGGCCTGTAGCTATCTGGTATCAGAGGGTTTTCGTTTTTTCGGGATCGGGACTATTTTGGCATTCTTCCAGCTAGTGGGGAAATGTGCATTGAGAATACAGTGTTAAAAATTATGGAGAGAAAGGTACTGAGAAAGGCGGAGCATATCTTTACGACGATATTCGGGATATTGTCGAGACCGGTGAATTTTTTGTTCTTGGAGAGCTTAATAAGTTTTGCAACTTGATTAGGCTTCAAGAACTTGATGCTCGGGATGTTGCTGGCTACAAAGTAGCCACTAAATGAAGGCAGGTTGGTGGTTCTTTGACGAAATGCTGGTGAGTTGAGGAGAGAGGAGATAGAGGAGGTGACAGAAGGTCTCTTCACTGCGAAGGTGAAGTGTGGTCTGATAGGCCTTTAAGAAATGGTTGGCTAAAAGTTCGGTTTTTTTTCGGGTTTCAAAATGTTTTGGGGCAATATGGTGCTTGGGATATTACCCTTACCGAGTCTGGGACAGTTCACGGTAGGCGTGTGGGATGAGCTCAATGTTGGAAAGTCAACCGTGGAGGTGTCCAGTGTAGAGAGTTTGGATTCTCTGACGCTTCGAATTACCGAAATAATGGGTGAAGAGTCTTCTCGGAAGGGATCTCTTCAATTTGATCTCCCTTAGGAGATATTCAGGCAGCGAGAGTAAGTTTTTGTAGTTGAAGGAGCGTTGCGGTATTTGACTTTCGCACACCTCTTTAACGGTGTTCGTATATTGGCTGACTGCTGCGTCAATATTCTCATTGGAGATGGGTATAGTGCTACTAATTTGTATCTGAGAGAGAGAGGATTTTAGGGACTGGTTGACACTTCTCCAGTTTGCCTTTTGATAGTCAGGGACGCTTCGGTGAATGGGGCGGGAAGTGCGATCAGGAAGGTTGATCTCAAGTACAAATACATCATGATCGCTGATGCCTGAGAGGGTATTGAGGAAGAGAAATTTGTTAGGAAGTGGGATTGGAGTTAAGTCATTTGTCAAAAGGAAGTGGCCGAGGTGTGATTGGGAATAACGGCCAATGTAGCGAGGTAGAACCGGACTGAAATGCTGGAAATTCAGAGCTGTTGGCGCGGTAGTGAACCAGTTATCTAGTCGAAGGCCGTTTGGGTTATGGGCCGAATTAAGGCAGGACCTATGTTTCGCGTTAATATCGCCTCCGATGATCATGTGTCATGATTTGTTGGCGGGGCGGGGATGAGATGCGCAGAAGTTTAAGAGACTTGAAAAGTCATCAGTATCGAGGGACTGGTTTGGGCAGTAGACAGAGGCTAAATAGATGATGGAAGAGTGTGTTTCGGTAGCAAAAAGTGCTACTTCTAGGTTATTTGGCGTTTGTCGGAAGCGAGAATAGCAGTGCCTCCAGCCAAGTTGTTACTATCTCGGTTGCGGCTGTCGGTTCTGAGTAAGTTCAACTTGGAGAAAGAAGGTTTATAGCAAAAGTGGAGCCTGGTCTCACATAGTAGTACTATGTGAGACTTGTGTTTTTTGAGAAAAAGTTTGAACTCGTGGACACGACCTACAATCGAACTGATATTCAATTCGAAAATTTTATTGTGCATGACTGGACGAAAATGTTGCAATCATTGCATTAAACATGTTTAGAAATTGTTGAGATTTTTCAACAAATTATTGTCCGTTCACTGGCAAGCTTTGTTTTCTTTGAAGAGTTTGCTACGTGTTTGTGCCAACAGCGTCAGTGAAGGTGCTGGTTTGGTGAAATTGGGGTTTATGATTTTTCTCAGGGTTGAAGGCGTTTGTTTTTGTACGTTCCACTTGGAGACGACACGAATGGAGGCAGGACAATTCCGGCAGTTAGCCGGATGGTCGGGACTACCGCAGTTAACGCAGTATCGCTTCTCTTCTGCAGTTTTGCTGCACCCTCCAGGGCTATGGGTCTTATCGTATTTGACAAAGCGACATCCGAGATGGCAGTTGGGTGCTGCGTGGCCAACACACTGGCAGTTTTTGCATTGCTAAATCTTGCACTTCACGTTATTCCGGGGAAGTTGACCTGACCTTGCAAGATCAATATCGACCAATTGTATGATTCACTTGCAGCTTGACAGTGGGAGAACGAAATGATTGTTAAGATTCCAAAGAAAGGCACCTTCTTTGAGTATAACAAATGGAGGGATATATGCATGAATAGCTAAAATAATCCTGGCACGTATTAAAGAACTTCTCGAAGCTTAGTAGGCAGAGAGTAAGCTGGTTTCCGCTCTACATGCACCTGCATTGACCACATCAACACCATACGGATCATTCTGGAAGAGTGCAAGGAGTTTAGATATTCACTTCACGTGCTTTTCATTGATTTCTAGAAGCTTTCGGTAATGGGAACATAGCTTCTGCCCCTCTGGTCATCAAAGATGTGTGACGGCGAGCGTTATCCTGGTGGAACCCTATTCCTATTGACCAATTCTGGCCGCTTCTGGTCAATCGTCTGCTTCAAAAAGTCGAGTTGCTCATAGTAGAGGACCGAATTGAGGATCTGGCCATAGTTAAACAGCTCATAGTGGATGATTTCCTTCCAATCCCACCAAACACCCAGCAAAACCTTCCTGACCATCAATGCGGGCTTGGCGGTGGTTTGGGCCGGCTCGCCACGCTTCAACCACGATCTTTTTCGCTTGAGGTTGTCGTACGTGATCCACTTTTCATCACCAATTACCATCCGTTCGTTCCGTTTCAGCAGTGCATAGCAGGCGTTGATTCGGTTCAAGAGATTTTTTTGCGTCAACTTGTTTGGCACCCAAACATCCAGCTTTTTTTGGAATCCAATCTTCTGCAAATGGTTCCAAACGGTTTTGTGGTCCTTACCCAGTTCCTGGCCAATCTAGCAAATGTTCACTGCCGGTCTACTTGGATGATTTCGAAGATTTTATCGGTTTCTACGACGATTGGCCTACCAGTACGGGATGTATCTTCGACATCCACTACACCAGAACGAAATCGATCAAACCAACGCTGTGTTGTGCGAATCGTTACAGTATTGGGCCCATAAACTTCACAAATTTGTTTGGCCGCCTTCGTTGCATTTTTATCTCTCAGGTGGTAAACACGTAAAATATGATGAATTTCTTCCTTGGTGGAGTCCATTTTTGCGCGCTATAACTTAAGACTGAAACGTACGATCACAACACTGTCGAAGAGACACTTGCAGCACAGATTGTCATCTTCCGGTATATTATGAGCCGATGCGATAAGTACAACACAAGATATGTTTAAGTGTCGCCATCTATTTACAAAATACGACATTTCTTTTTCCCCAACCCAATATGTTGCAACTGCAACTACAACCATTTGTGTATTTTGGTGCAGTTATAGCTGTCAGGTTGCAAGATGAGAAAATTCGCTTTCGTGTTCCTGGTTTCACTGGCCGGACAAAAGGCACTTTTGAAAATTCATCTGGAGCGTCGACGGACTTATTGCGGCTGGAGATTGCTAGGATGGCTCAAATCTGCACTGACGATTCCAGCAAAGGGGTGAACAATAAAATCCAGAAGGTATAGTGTACCCGTGTTGAAATTCTAGACACACTAAAGTAGAAACCAACGTACGCAAGAAACATGCAGAGTTTTCTCAGATCACTTAATGAATTCCAACCGAGCGTTAAGGTAGTAAAATTTCCAGCAACGGAACCAGTTGCGTCCTGATGGTTTCATGTGAGTATCTACCGTATCGGCATTGCCCCACAGTCAACTTCGAATATGGATTGGTTTGAAAACCACAATCCGAGCCCTGGTAGCAGTTTATAAATAGTGCAGGTTCAGCATTCAAACCGATCGAAACAAGACCTACCTAAAGTCTCCACCGAAATAAGGATTATATGTAGAACCCGAATTGTACAGTGCAACTGCAAACTTAACCTTTAAGCAACTCTGCCTGCTATGTTGGCACAACCATAGCGCTCATTTGACTACTTCATCACGGCCAGGATTTTTTTTTCTTTTAGGGATCGGTGGAGTCCTAAGTCTCCGCATCGATTTGATGCCGGACCGGACCAAATGCACAGCAACTTGCTCCCACTCTTGATGGTCCACGGACTCCTCTTTTTAGGTTTAACACACAAGTTTCCAAAATTAAAAGAGGGACGAAGACGGCTACGGTTTCTTACCAGGGCAGAGGCAACTCTTCAGATGCTGCCTCACCTCTGCCCTGGGAGCAGCGTGACCGAAGCGGCTCGCAGATGTTCTGGGCTCTCAAGCAGCGGTGAAGCAGCGTCAGGTTTGTCTCTGCCCTGGTAAGAAACTGTAGCCGTCTTCGTACCTCTTTTAATTAAGGTAGAGTTTAGCGGCTATTCGTTCAGTATGCTGAGTGGATTACTGGTGAAAACATCCGCCATGCCGCTTATGAATTTTGCCGATGTTACCATGGAGTAGGTTCAATGAGCCATAAACAGTCCGAAGAACTGAAGGGACCCTGATCTGGATCAGGTGTAGCATTTCATACACTGAGCTATATAATATCCTGAAAGCCTAAAAGGTACTGAAATAATCGATGTTCTGAGAAGCTAGTTTCTAAGAAAACCTACCTCCAGCCTAGTTATTCACAATTAAATCTACTGCGGAAGTATAAGTTATGGGCCCGATATATTGATTTAGCTGTTTTTATAGGGAGAATTACTCTCTAATTGCCTTCACTGACTAGTGCGAATACTGATGTAATCAGATCCAATTTCGATGGTGGTCACAAAGTGAATCCACCTCTATGTGGCGATTTAATTGCAATCGTATTATAATATTTAAGTTGCAATTTCACTACACCCCTACACTCCCAATATGTTATTATTCTCATTAGCAACTCCTCATGTCCTTAGGCTGCGCATTTTGTAAACATTAATTTTAATCAGCTTACATTGTTTTAGTTGTTAATTTGCAATATATTGAAGGCAAATAATTTAATATGTCCTTAGGGCGAACAAGTCAGGGTCGGGAACCAACTAATTCATGAACAGGTTAAACAGAGCCTGTTCAATTTGGTGTGAAACTCCAACAGCTAATGACTCGCAATATGATTTCTGAAATGTATTCCCAGATTAAATCGGCTGCGGAATTGATTTGAATGTATTTGCTGAGCAAATTAAATGATAAATTGAAACTTTCAATATAATCAGATGCCTGATTTTCGAATACCATAGCCAGCCAACTGCTTCCACTGGAAGGATGTTCATTGACAAGGTAACCTCTGCCGTCAAAAACCGCAGAAAGCTATCACCAAGCTAAGGGATTTCCACAAATTAGTATTTGATTTCTAGCGATTTATGCTGAATAATTATTACTGATTTAGTTTTGTGAAAATTCGAGTTAGATTGGAGTTGCCATTAAATTCGTATTTCATTGATTCGAATAACAACCGCAGCTTTAGAGCGATTTTGGGAATGTTTGATTAAAGATTTAATATGAGTCCCGCAAAATAAAGCCTTATCAGTAATGGAAAACTCAAAACTCAATTAGTCTCAGGTTCATATAATCTGTAAATAAATGATTCTTCCTGCGAGTCCTTGGTCGCCCAGCAACTAGCAGCCCCTACAAGCCTTCAAGTTGCTGTCACAGACAAATTGAATTGCTGAAATTGTTATGTCATCCTCTTCTTTTACCAGGAATAGGTATAACTCGCAAGACACACTGAAGGACGAAATCAATATTGTTTAATTTTCTCCAGCAGTTCCAACTTTCCAGCGAATCTGCTCCTTATTGAAAAATATCGATTTTCGAGTTTTTGTGAACGTGACAGTGAAGCAAGGAATTAGGACTTGTGAACTTTCCCAATAGTACATATAAATCTCGCGAATATTCTTTTCAGAAAATATCCATCATCTTGCTCCAATTCCGAGCCCAAATTAAATTTATGACAAGATTGATTTCGAACCAGAGTCTGTAATATCAGGGGAGATACCTTAAAAAGGAACTGTGCGTCATTAGCCTCTCATTTTCAGTTCATATAAAGTTCCTGTCTACTTGAGGGAATATTCAAGTCTTTTTTCGAGCACTTCGATGAAGAGTAATAGATGTTTTACGTATCTACATATGACAACCCTTTCGAACGTCTTCAGATTTTGCATATGATGTATTCTTTGAATAGCAAATTCCATTCTATTCCATTATTGACGTGACGTATGGAGGAGACGTCTGTTGATGCCATATGCGTTTCTTTGAAGTTAAATATTTATTGGAACGTAAAGGTCGAAGTTATCAATTTTGGGCGAGGAAATACTCATATCGAATTTAACCATAGTTTTGTGGAATGAGCAATGTCGCATGTTTGAAAGTCGTAGTAGGACAAATTGTTAGATTCACATTAAAAATGCAATGGATAGCATCAGTCTGAATGGCTGTATGCCACGCAGCGTCTCAGGGGGTAGGTGAGGAAAGGGCAGGAACTTTGCAGCCTTTCAGATTACTTACTGAGGAAGCAATCTCCACAGCTGACAGTTAAGGATAAAATGCACCGCGGAAAATGAGGAAAAGGAGGACTTTAAGGTCCGTACGAATAACTGGCGGGAGTCGTCTGACTTGGTGACTGGGTCGGGCTCCCGTAATTGACAGCACTGCGCCACCCAAACCACTAATCGCGGGCGGGTTCGACGTCTAGGCGCCAGAATGGCCAAGAGCATTGCTCCGCCTGCTGCAGTTATTTCGCCACAATCTGTGGCGACCACTTCAGCAGGTCCGCGTAGGCAACGGATGAAGTAAACCCTTTAACGGGTTTAGAAAAAGAGAATCTTTCTCTTCTTTCTACATATCCATCACATAGCCTTGAAAATTCAATTTAGTCATGCTGACGAAAAAAAACCCACTTTGAAAAGCTATAATAGTTTAAGGGCGATGGAAACATTGACTTTCCTCCTCCATAAAGTTTCTACCTTTAAGAAAATTATATTTCAGCCATCAGCTGAAAAGTATTTTGCAACGAAACACAATATGTCCATACACAACACAACGGGTTGCGCAAACGACTCCGTTGCGCAAAACATTTCAAATATGTTTGAAATTCGTTAAACATTTGCGCAACGCGTCAAACGCGCCCATACATTAGAAAATTTGATAGTCTATGGGCCCTATTACCGCCCTTTGTGGCACTAGAGATTCATCGAGCTTTTCCCGCAATTTGCGTCTACTGTGCAGCAAGTCCCAGACCAGTACCACTTTATTACTCGCAGCGACACAATGCCGACCAACATCAGTTAGCGTATTCAACTAGAGGTCATTGCGGAAACTGGTGATCGAGAGGCGACAGGGGCGGCCGCATCAGCAACACCACGCCGCACTGCGGGGAAGAGTTTTATTACTCGCGGATGGGCTTTTCTCCACCCTCCAGCTGAAGTCACCACTGAGGTTCGGGACGATTTCCAAACAGCGAGTGTAGAATTCCCGGATGCGGATCCTTTGCATAGACCAGGTATTCCCAGGCTCCATGCATCTCCAGCAACTCCGGGAATTCTATCTAAAATCAATGATGAGATTGCATCTCGCCTGTGTGCTGATATGTCGCTGCTGCAACTACAATCACTTGTGTATTGTGGTGCAGTTACGGCTGTCAGATTGCACGGTCAGAAGCTTCTTTTTCGCGTTATTGGTTTGAGTAACCGAAAATATCCACCATTCATCTAGAACGTCGGCGGGGCTCACATAGGACATTGCTAGGCTGATTTATATCAGCCATGACAATGCTAGCAGACGAGCGAGAAATAAAGCGCAGAGGGTTTACAAGAGCTATGCTCTCCCCAGTGAGATGCCCACAGTTGAAATTCTGGGCACACTCAAGTAGAAACTTTGTGCCATATGCAGTCGGTTACGACGGTATGGGGAGAGTCACTCCAGACGTGTTCAGAATGCAATATATGCGAGGAACCAGCGGAGTTTTTTCAGATCTCTCAATGAATCCCAACAGAGCGCCAGACAGTATAATTTTCGGTTACTGGACCCAGAGAATATTGGAGTGGAGAATACTGAGTGGATCGTCGTCGAAGGAACCCACCATGCCATTACGTCTGGCATGGATTTTGCGGATGTTACCGAAGAGAAAGTTCGACGAGCCGGAAACAACTCGAACTCTGGTCTGGATCATGTGCGGAATTTCTGAAATTTACCAGTATACACAGTCGGTTGGCACATAGCATAAATCACGTCATTAGTTGGACGGAGGACACAAGACCGATTACTTGCTTACCAACCCTCCACAAATCCACAACGTCCAACATTAGTGGCAGGGTTAATGCACACCTTCTGATCAACAATATTCCGTTCGTGGAGCAGCAGGGCTGACGAGTTGGGCCACCGGGTTGCAAAGTGCAACTCATTATTGATTCGGTAATTATAGGACAAGCAACTAGAGGACAGAGCAACGTCCTAAGTTGTCATATCGATTATGCCAAGGCTTTCGAAAGCGTTCCGCATACCTGGCTAATTAATGTCCTACATTTTGTATCGCATTGATCCCAACTAATAAAGTTCTTGGCGACAGTCATCGAAGGGTGTCATACCACCCTATCAGTACGTTCATCTGAGGGTGCTAATACCTCAGAGCCTATCCATATGCGAAGGGGTATCTTCCAGGGGTATTCTTTGAATCCGCTTTGGTTTTACATGGCACTGAACCCCCTTTCATGGCTACTGAATGATGCTAATGGACATGGTTTCGCAAAGAAATATGGCCTACGTGCTAAATGTGAGCTGATAGACTTGATGTAGTTTGATGATATCAAGTTGTATGCTGGTACTGATGATCAAGTTAGAAGTCTGATCGTGTTGGTGATCTGAAGGGTGTTCTGCTATCCGAATCCCTGCGACGTGTAAAGGTAGTGCTGAAATCGTATCTCTCGGAGAAGAGTAAAATAAGCGCATTGAACATATTCGCTATCCCTTCACTGGCCTATGCATTTGGAATATTGCTGTGGACAAAAACCGATCTGGAAAACGTCCAACGGCGGATATGGACTACTCAGTACAAATTCCGAATGCATCATCCAAGCTCTGCCGTGGAGCTGATGAATCTGGCTCGTGATATTCCGAATTTATAAGCCAGTGAAGGATAACAAATATTTGTGCATTTATTTTATTCCTCCCAAGAGATGCGATTTAAGCATCAGCTTTACACGTTGCAGAAATTTGGACAGCAAAGCATCTTTCTGATCACCACCTGGAGCATGGGTTCCTTGCCGAAAACTATATTAATTTCGGATCAATCCGATGCAGATGTAGGGCATCGGTTAGCAAGGCATGCAAGACAACGTCAAAAGCCTTGGCAAAATCGATATTGCAACTAAGAAGGTTTCTTTGTCCTTTAGTTGCATGTCCTACAACTATCGAATCGATAATAAGTTGCTCTTTGCAAACCCTTGACTCAACTCGGCACTTCTTCTGCTCCTCGGATAGAATATTGTTGGTGGAGGTGCGCATTGATCCTTCGATAAATAATGGACGTTATGAATTTTTGGAGGGTTGGTAAACAAGTAATCGGTTTTGTGTCTGCATGATCCTGCGCCCCGTCCGTTTTAGAGACAACATAGGTAATTCCCGTAGTGAGGAAGGATGGAAATTTCCCAAACGTGTAATGACTCGATTTATATTATGCGCCTGTGTGTGTTTACTGATGATAATACCAGAAATGCAGCACACCATACATACCAAGACCTATCCGTTTCTTCGAGTTGTTTATGGCTCAACAAACCTCCCCTTCCGTAACATTCGTAAAATTCATACCAGACGTAGTGGCATGGCGGGTGCGTTCGGCGGTGATCTACTCTCTACCTCCAAAGGCCACCCGAATATGCTTTCGCGTCTGCTCCTGATAACTTTACGGGCTGAATGCTTAAGGGTGATCTGAAGAAACTCCGCTAGTTTCTCGGGTATGTTGCAATCTGAACCCACCTGGAGTGGCTTTCGCCATGCCGTCGCAACTGACTGCATACAACAGAAAGTTTCTGCTTTAATGTGTCCCTCTGCACTGGTGTGCCTTGGTGTGTCACGTCGACTTTCCAAACGAATTTTAAGTGGTGAATCTCTTAAGTCTTCTTTCGAGTTCAGCATAGAAGAGCATCGAACCCCAGCGTGATTTAAACTTTTTCCCCACAGCAACGTGCTTCTGGGGTGGTAGATGATGCACCTTCGAGAAGATTACGGAACCAGTATTATTGATATGGTGCTGGGCATCATACTTAATCGACCAAGAGCGACAACATTCTGTAGTAATGTTGCGATATTTGTGTGGTTTCCATAAACCGTCCAAGCCTTTGAAACCGCCAAGCAACAGCTGGTAGATGCTAGTGTTTTGGCACTCCTTCAATAAGATGCACCTCTAGTCATGTTCACTGATGCCTCAGACCCCGCAGTAGGTCCTGCTCCTCACCAAAGGGTGAATACAAGCTGATAATCGTTGGGTTTCTTCTCAAAGCAATTGAACCCCGCTGAACAGAATTGCAGGACATATTATGGTGAATTACTAGTCGCGTATCTGAGTACCAAGCACTTCTGGTACTCTCTTGAAAGCAGGCGGTTTACCTTGTTCACGGGCCGTAAGCCTCTACTTTCGTTTTGTGGCAAAAGCCCGAAAAAGCGTCCCCTGGCCAACTTCGGCACTTAGTCTACATCAGCCAGTTGAAATCGGACATTCAACATGTGTTCGACAAAGATAAGTTTGTTGCTGATGCTTTTTCCTGGATCTCCGGGGCAAACATCCCAGCCGCGATTAATTTTTCAGCAATCACTGTGGCCCAGAAGGATGACGGAGTTCTTCAGAGCCTGCGGTCAGACTTCAAATACAAATTCAAGGAATTCCCTATCTTCACATTCGCGAGATCTCCGGAAAGGAGCCTATGCTACATATTCCGGGTGCTTTTTTTAAAAAAGTGTTTCGCTCAGTACACAATATTGCGCACCCTGGTATTCGGACAACGAACCGGCTAATCTCCAGTAAATATTTCTGGCCGTCCATGAACATGGACGTGAATTATTGGACATGATCTTCCATCGCATGCCAAAAGTTTAAAGTTTCTAGAAATGCTAGGGATTAAGTAGGAGTATTCCCTACGTCAGCAAGGCGCACCCACACAAAACACCTCACCTTTATACGCCCTTTGCGAATTTCACAGGGGTGCAAGTATTGCCTCACAATTATTGATCGATTTACGCGGTAAACTGAGACAATACCTCTAAAAAACATAACGGCACAGTCATATGCTGAGGCCCTTGTCAAGAGTGCACTCCACGCTTTGGTGTTCGCACCATAATCACCACAGACCAGGCAACATAATTTAAATCTACCCTCTTCTTGGAGCTCGAAAACCTCTTGGGATTAAAACGTCAGCGGACAACTACATACAACCCACATTATAATAGGGTGCTAGAACGTTTGCATAGGATGCTGAAAGCAGTGACTATGCCACGCGGTGAGCCATCCTGATGGCAAGTCTAGCCTTTCGTTCTGTTTGATCTCCGTACAGCCGCCCGCAAAGAGTTTGCTGCCAACCCTGCTGATCTGGGGAACATGGAGAACGTTCGACTTCCTGGCAACCTGGTCCTCGAAAAGAAAGACGGTCTTGAAGAAACCGGATTGTTTTACCTACAATAGGAGGCCGTTCCCAGATTCCTCTTCCGCCAGCTCGTCACAGCCGCCGGTCCACACCCCTAGCGAACTCGAAATTTGCACTCACATATATAAAATAATTTACAAATTGAATAAAAATTATAATCATATTGTAGTGTAACAAAAAATATTACTACAATAGGAAAACTTGGAATCGATATCAACGAACGATTTCGCTCATCCACCACTAGCATAATTATTGCTATTATTCTGTCACCTTTGCAGAATTTGAAGTATAATCAAATGAATAAAATAAAAGGAAGCAACAAAACCGGACAATATTGCAATACAATGCAATTTGGAACTGAAATCACTGAAATAAAACCATTCTAGCATCCTCCAGGAAGTGGTGTACACTCATTTCAAAAAAAGAAACTAGACGCTTCAGGTATGAAAGGTTTTGTGTATTTCTTTTATAAAGAAATTTGAGTGTGCATTTGTCCCATTAGCATGTAGCACGTAAAATATCCATATATTATGTGAAAATAGCCACTTTCAAGTGATATTGATATTCATATTCTTGAATTTGCAGAGGAGCGACAGTTTTGACCTAGTATAACTTTGTTAGTAATAGTGCCATTTTCACCAAATTTAGCAGGATCATGCTCTATACTATAGCCTACATTGCTATATTGTGATTCTAAGGTGAACTTAAGGGGGGTTTTCCTGTCAATTACTAAAAATTATAGTAATGTACTATTATTAACTTTATTTGAACAGGTATCGATATGGAGGGTATTTCGGGGCCTGGGCACCATATAGTGGCAGCCTCCTGATTTTTTTCAGATTTTTCGGTTGAGTAGTTTCTGAGAATGGGTTCGTTAAAAAAATGACCACTTCCAACCCCCCGCACTCCCCACGTTTTCAATAAAAGTCAAAAATAAGACCGGCTTCAAAAAGTTCTCACCGAGAGCTTTAATTTGATATCCCACATGACTATATTTGATGAAAAAAAATTGTACACCCCCCTTTTGCATGTATGGGAGCCCCTTAAATTCGTCGTAAAAGGATGTAACTCACTATATGCGTGAGCGTTCACAGTTCCCCCCTTTGTACCAAATTTGGTGTCAATCGCTATAACCGTCTCCGAGAAAAATGCGTGTGACGGACAGACAGACAGACAGACCTGTGAGGAGTGGCCAGATCTCCCATCAGGCGCGACCCCAGCTGGCGGATTGGGGCATACCTATTGATGTATAAATATGTGTTCATGCACTTTTCTTTTCTGACTGTGCATGGGCTAGTGTTTGCTCATCTCTGGTGCGCGGACCAAAATGGCTATGGGAAGGATACCCAGAACATAAAACCACCATGGAAGACGAGAAAAGGAGGAAACTTACGGTGCAGGGGCTCGGAACCCCAGTACCGGCGGCTTTTAGGAGTGAGCAAGCGGGCTCCCGGTCGTCGATATCCCTCGACCGCAGTGCCTCGCTGGTGGACAACTTGGCCACCTTGGCATATAATGCTACAAGTGATTTGGATCTGGAGAAGGAGGTATTCAAGCGAAGTACGACCTTACCGAGAACACCAATAACAAAACCAAACAAAGATGAACTAAAAGCAGCCTTTTGGACAACAAAAACCGTGACAACACCCACCGCACATATTCAAGATGCTCGACAGCAGGAGGTGCTCCAGGAACAAGGAAGAGATCTATTCAAAAGAAGCTCATCAACTATGAGATCTCCACCAATGCCAAAGACGATGAAGGATAAAGTACCGGCCAAAAGTGAAGGACCATGTGAAAGGAGTAATCCTGCCGGGACTTATAAAGAGCAGAGTCCCGACCCGGAGGAATTACCCTTCACCCTGGTTGGGGTAAAAATAGTTGAGCTGTCCGAGTTTATCAAGGACGAGCACAACGTGCACCAAGCCATAAAGAATATGGTGAGGGCTATTAGAGTCCTCTATAATAGATCATAGATGGAGGAAAAGAATAACAAGGGCACGCCGAACCCCGCTGTGCCAACAGTATCACAAGCGACCCAAGCGACGCCTAACCGTACTACCATCGAATCCCAGCGAAATAAGCGAGTACGTGAAAAAGAGGGGGATCCTTTAAATAATCAGCAGGCGCCTAAGAGAAAAACAAGTTGGGAAACCGGAAGCTAAACGCTCCAGGTATGGAAGGTTTTGTATATTCCTTTTATAAAGAGGTTTGAGTGTGCATTTGTCCCATTAGCATGTAGCACGTAAAATATGCGTATATTACGTGAAAACAGCCACTTTCAAGTGATATTGACATTCATAGTCTTGAATTTGCAGAGGAGCGACAGTTTGACCTAGTATAACTTTGTTAGTAATGGTGCGATTTTCACCAAATTTGGCAGAGTCACGATCTATACTGTAGCCTACATTGCCGCAAAATTTTGTGATTCTAGGGTGAACTTAAGGGGGGTTTTTCTTTCGTTTACTAAAAATTATAGTAATGTACTATTATTAACTTTATTTGAACAGGTATCGGTATGGAGGGTATTTCGGAGCCTAGACACCATATAGTGGCATTCCTCTCATTTTTTTCAGATTTTTCGGTTGAGTAGTTTCTGAGAATGGGTTCGTTAAAGAAATGACCACTTACAACCCCCCGCACTCCCCACCTTTTCAGCAAAAGTCAAAACTAAGACTGGCTTCAAAAAGTACTAATCGGGACCGTTAATTTGATACCTCACATGACTATATTTGATGAAAAAAAATTTTACACCTCCCTTTTGCATGTATGGAGACCCCCCCCCCCCTTAAATTCGACGTAAAAGGATGTAACTCATTGTATGCGTGAGCGTTCGCAATTCCCACCTTTCTACCAAATTTGGTGTCAATCGCTATAACTGGCTCCGAGAAAAACGCGTGTGACGGACAGACAGACAGACAGTAAACCATTTTAATAAGGTTTTGTGTTTACACAAAACCTTAAAAAGCGATACGAAAAGCAAAAGTGCGAACTCGTCCAGATGCAATTGTTATCTCCAGTAAGGGCAATCTGTCCTACGCGGAGATACTCAAAAAGGTCAAAGCTGATCCCGACCTAAAAGATCTGAGCGGAAATGTGAATCGAATCAGAAGAACCCAGAAACGGGATCTCATGTTCGAGCTGAAAAGATCCAGCGGTGGCAAAACCGATGACTTTCGCACTCAAGTGAGAAACTCACTTGGGGAGAACGCCGCAGTGCGTGCCCAAAAACATGAGATCTATATACAATGTAAGGATCTCGATGAAGTCACATCGAAAGGCGAAATTTGTACTGCTCTCAAGGAGCAATTCAAGTTGAAAGAACTTACCGAGGAGTCTGTTGTGGGCTTACGAAAAGCCTATGGTGGTACTCAAACGGCCACAATACGAGTACCAGCGGAGGCAGCCCAGATGTTGATGGCTGCCGGAAGGGTTAGGATTGGATGGGTTTTCTGCCGTTTGAGAGAGCACATTTCAGTGAAGAGGTACTTTAAATGCCTTATGTTTGGGCATTTCGCGAAGGCATGCACCGGCAGCATTGATCGATCCGATCGATGCAGAAGGTGTGGGGAGAAAGGCCATATTGCCAGAGAGTGCAATAGGGACCCCAAATGCCTACTGTGCGAAGTAAAACTGGGACAGGATAACCGGGATATTGAAGGAAGTGGTAAATGTCGGGAATTTAGGAAAGCGCTCACTGCAATGAGAAAATGAGGTTTATTCAAATTAACCTGAATCATTGCAGGGTCGTTCAGGATTTACTTGAGCAAACCACGTTCGAATCTGAGATGAAAATTGCCACCATAAGTGAACCATCTCCTTCACGGTGGCATATGGGTCACAGATTCGACTGGTGGAGCGGCGATATGGGCTTGTGGTCGGCAGGCCATACAATGTACTGCAAGTCAGGCAGCCAGTGGCTTTGTGTGGGCGAAAATAAGTGGTGTATATGTATACAGCTGCTACGCCCCACCAAGTTTGACACTGTCTGAATTCGAGAAAATGCTTGATAATCTTCTTCTCGACGCAAGGGGACGAAGTCCAAAGGTTATTGCTGGTGATTTCAATGCTTGGGCCCTAGAGTGAGGCAGCAGAGAATCAAATGCTAGGGGGCGCAGTTTAATAGAAGCTTTCGCACAGATGGACATAGATTTGGGTAACGAAGATGCCGTAAACACCTTCCACGGGACGATTCAGAGGCCGTTCTTCTCCGCAGATCACGTGTCCCACCCTCTTGCTAAAAATCATCCAGGGGTTATTCCCCCAGCAAGAGGAGAACACCGACACATTCCAACCACCTCTGAATGTGACGGCAATTCCGCCAGTCACCAGAGACGAGCTGCTGGAGATCTGCGGTAGAATAGGAGATAATAAAGCCCCGGGCCTGGACGGAGTACCGAAAAAGGCCCTTAAGCTTGCCGTGAAATCCAGGCCGAACATGTTCGCTGAGTTGTTCGAAGGGTGCATGTCCGAGGGAATATTTCCAGCGGCATGGAAGCGACAGAAGTTGGTACTTCTGCCTAAGCCTGATAAACCTCCAGGTGAACCATCGTCATACCGACCCATATGTCTTTTGGTCACGGTGGGGAAAATGTTAGAACGGGTTATCTATAATAGATTACTCCCGGTTGTTGAGAGCCAAGGCGGCCTTTCAGATCGGCAGTATGGGTTCCGAAAAGCCAGATCAACCATTGATGCCATCAAATTGGTTACTGGCTTGGCCGAACATGCAATTCGCGGAAAGGATAGTGCCAGCAAATATTGCGTGGTAGTTACCCTGGACGTGAAAAATGCATTCAATTCGGCCAATTGGAATCTAATACGCAAATACCTAGCGAAGGTTGGTATTCCCGCCTATCTCGCTGCTATCGTCGATAGTTATTTAACTGAAAGGAGGCTCTGGTATGACACTCATGACGGACCCCAGGAATTCGTTGTTTCCGCGGGTGTCCCACAGGGCTCCGTATTGGGCCCACTATTGTGGAACATCATGTACAATGATGTACTTAACTTTCCCCTTCCGGAGGAAGCCACAGTGGTGTGTTACGCTGACGACATAGCACTGGTTGTTGTCGCAAAGCATCTCGAAGATACTGAGTTATACTCAAGCGAGGCAATCAGTGCTGTCAAATACCGGTAGGAGAGCTCTGGTCTGACGCTTTCCAAGGAAAAAACAGAAGCGGTTCTCATCACGAAGGGCCGGAAGAGAAATTACGCCTGTGTTAGAATCGGGAATCATATCATCACTTCCAAGCCGACCATCAAATACTTGGGGGTGGTGATAGACAGGAAGCTCAGCTATAACCTACACGTACAGTATGTTTGTGATAGATCACCCACTGCCAGTATGGCCCTGACGGGGATGATGCCGAACGTGGGAGGGCCACGGCATACCTCTAGGTTGCTTATAGCCAGGGTGGTGACCTCAATCATGCTCTATGCGACCCCAGTTTGGAGCGAGGCTTTGCGGATGTCAGTTAATACAAGCAAACTGAATGCAGTCTACAGGAGGACAGCTCTGAGGGTATGCTCTGCCTTCAGGACTGTCTCAGATGACGCAGCATTCGTCATCTCTGGAATGATGCCGATTGACATCTTGGCAGATGAGATGGCGAATATATACAATGCGAAGCCAATCTCTTCCTTATTGCAGACGAAGAACGCTGAGCGGGAGAGATCCATAAATAGATGGCAAGAGCGATGGGAACACTCGGGAAAGGGTCGGTGGACTCACAGGCTCATTGCTGCCATCAAGGAGTGGTTGGACAGACGACACGGTGAGATTAATTATAATCTCACCCAGTTTCTCACGGGACATGGAGGATATCTCCAATACCTTCACAGGTTTAAATCGGGGACCTCACCCGACTGTCCAAATTGCGAGGGAGTCCCAGAGGACCCAGAGCATGTATTCTTCCACTGTCTGCGATTTGTGGAAGAAAGGAGGAATCTAGAGGAGACTCTAGGAGAGGTGCTGGTACCAGAAAATCTGGTACCGAAAATGCTAGCACATCAAGAGAATTGGGATGCGGTCAACTCCATGATCGCATCTATTCAAGATAAATTGCGAAAGGCAGAGGAAAGGAGAAAAGCGCGGTCACGTGCGCCGCGTATAGAAGAAATGGGATTAAGCTAGAGTGAGCTGACTCCACCCCGTGATGTAATACCTTATGGTGGTTCCGCGGGGCAGGGAGGCAGTCGGGGGTGGCTTTTGTGTGTAAAAATCCCACACGCTGGTGTGTCCAGACCTGTGTCCTTTGAAGATTTCCACCTCCTCAAAAAAAAAAAACAGATATACAGACAGACGGACAGACAGACAGTAAACCGATTTTAATAAGGTCTTAAAAATGATGCTCTTTTGCGATAGCCAATCGTCTTTGTCGGAAAACCATTTTGAATTTAAAAATATCTCGATCCACCGTTTCTTTTATTGTGAAATTGCGACAGCAATTTTTCTCTGGACGTTCATTACTTTTTCTCCTTCAGCCAGAAAATTATCTCAATCTCACAAAACGCTTTAAATGTCGGCTTTCTCCAACACAAGAACGGCATTTGTCTCGAAATATAGTCAAACCAATTGCTTTTGTCATCAGGTTAACTGTTCGTTAATCTCCCAGCAAGATAAGCCCCGCCTCACCTCTGCTAGTCAGCTGTTACCTGCCGCCTGCTATTCACCTCCAGCTGATTATCCTGGTTCACAACCATCTAGCAATATCGCCACCACCCATCTAGTTGATGATAATGTCAGCAATATCGCAACGACAATAACAGAAGAAATGGAACTTGTAACGCAAATAGTGAATACCCTCCAACTTCTGTTATTATTATTTTTTATCTTATTATCCATAAAGATTGCATTTCAGATTCATTATCGTTTCTATTATTGCCTTGTAAATGATAAAATGTCAGTCCAATTCGATACCTTGATCTGAATTAACGGCCATGAACATGGTAACAACTTAAATGAGGTCAACACCGTATGAAATAGAAGTCACCCCATTACATTTTTAAGGTTTTGTGTGAAACAAAACCTTATTAGAATCGATTCGATGTCTGTCTGTCCGTCTGTCTGTCTGTCTGTCTGTCTGTCTGTCTGTCTGTCTGTCTGTCTGTCTGTCCGTCTGTCTGTCTGTCTGTCTGTCTGTCTGTCACAGCCGATTTATTCGGAAACGGCTGAACCGATTGTCACGAAAATTGGTGGGAGTATGTAATCTGCTGTTCCCTTTACATGCAGCAACTGCCGCCATTTTGTGTTAAGTTTAAGGGGGGCTCCCCATACATGTGAAAGGAGGGTGCAAAATTTTTTTTCATAAAATGTGACCATGTGGGGTATCAAATGAAAGGTCTCAATTAGTACTTTTCGGAACTGGTTCAATATTTGATACTGGGTGAAACGTAGAGGAGTGAGGGCTCAAAATATGACCCCCAAAAAGTGTAACAGGTCTCGTTCTCAGAACCTATCCAACCGAAAAATCTGAAAAAAATCTCAATAGTGCGTCTCTATGAAATCTAGACCTCAAAATATATCCGGTTCCGATATCTGCACAAATAAAGTTAATAATAGTATATTTCCATATTTTAGAAATTTACCCGGCACCCCCCTTATGTTCGTCCCAGAAGTACAAAATTTGGCATGGGTATAATGAAGAATATAATGCACAATTTGGTCAAGTTTGACGAAAATCCAACTATTATTAACAAAGTTATAGGAGGTCAAACTTTACAATTTTTTGTGAATTTCGTGCACTCTACAACCTGATGATGTCATCAGATATCAATTCGTCAATACCACAACGAAGTAAGTTCGTATGTATTGGGTGGAAAAGAATTATTTTGTTTTAGTTCTTTAATCATTTGTATATGAATATCAATTATTCCAACGAGACATGTGTATATGTAGGTATATAGTATATGCGTGCTAATGAACTTTGGGGGTAGAGCTTAATTCAGATAAATATAAGAAGTAAATCAGAAATATGGCTACGATCAATTTATATGTGTGTACAGTATTCGAAAATAGGCAGTTTGTTTGTTTAGGGTGAGCATAACATCTACGGCTGTAATATGTACGTATGTCTCGTAGCTGTATACGGGGAGAAAAATGTGCGTTGAAATTTCTTAGATAAGATGAACACAAAACCTTTATACCCGAAGCACGAGCTTCCGGTATTCCGACTTGTTATATCTCTAAATTAGCTTCGGCCCGATGATACCCAATCACTTTTCACACTTATTTCGTGTTCTACATTCTATGTCTTTGGAGTGCTTTTGAAGGTAGGGATCTTGCGGGAACTGAACTCAATTGAGAATGATGTCTATCGTATTCTATCGTATTTAGAATAGAATTGCTTATGCTTTACTTCAAGCACCTGAACTGGACGGTGATTTACTTGCACTTACAATAATGAATAATTCAAATTCATTTTATCTTAATTTTGGCTCTTCCCACCTACTTGATACACCTATATGAGAGGTGGTATTGGGTAGGGTAAATATTTCGTTATATGAAATATTGCCCGGCAACGAAAAAAAACAGAAATCATTGCCAATTTAAGAATGTTGTCCCACAATATTTATAACCCCTAGGAGCACTTTCCTCCCCAAAGAATTTAAATATAACTTGTAGACATGACATACACTCCATTGAATATCTTTCAATACCCTCATTAAGATTTAATTAAACTTAAATTCCAAGAATGAGAAACACAAAAATTCCAAGCTCCAACATTTGGGTCCTCTCAAAATGAATCCTTTATGTCAAGCATTCAAGTCCTGTTAAAGCTACTTTGTTTGGACGTCTAATCGATTGAACTCTAAATATGATGTTCGTTTTGATCCCCATCCTGCCAGGCGCCCCTACTTACTTCTCGGATAAATTCCACTTTCTCCCTTATTTCCTAGCTTTTACGAACATGACCGTTTCTTTTATTAGACAATAACCTTCTGAGGGTTCCAAAATCTTTTTTATTTTCTCCTTTTTTTGTTGTTGCCGGCCTCCTTGGAAATCGTCTTTTAGGTGTATTGTCCCTTCATTAAAACCTCATTATCCATCAAGTATTTTTTCTGGGCCTTTATTGACAGAATCTTGTTGCCTTCTGGCTCGACTCAGTATTGACGAAAATTAGGAGTAGGAGTTCCTCAGGGATGAGATTCTATTATTTTGTTTCGCCAAATTGTGTTTGCAAAGATTTTATTGGGCAGTCGTCTTATGATGATTCTCATAAATTGGATACATTTTATGTGATATTTCTGCTACACTTTTTACGATGGGTCGAACTTGTAGGAAAAAACAGTTGTTGTACGTGCGACTTTATAATTATTTTCCTTGATAAGTTATCATGTTGTTAAAAAAGAAAAAGAAAACAAAAGAAGTATATTACCAAAATTTGATAGGTTGCTTTTTCTTGAATGCTCCTTATTTAAAATAGATTTTCAACACAGACTTATCCGGGATTGTTAACATATCTGCGAACATAGTTCCATGTTAGCTCAAAACATTTCCAAAACCGGCTTTGTTGGAAATTTAAACCGTATTTGGGTTTCACTTTAGCTCACTGTTTCCACAATGCAAGAAGGAATGTTGTAAACCCTATTGCGTAGGACTACTCGAAAGAAAGGAAGTACGTCGTGAGGGTTGTATTGATTAAGCATCAGCATCTAATAATATTTAAAATCATTCTTAAAATCATTGAAAAACATCCCTAAAACTTGATCGACAGGGATTAGGCTAGCAGCTCGATATCAAGAAGGCTTCTGACTGTGTCAACGCGGAGAGGCATATCAAAGAAACTTCATCGGAGAAGACGTCAGTAGCGTTCAAATTTTAAAGTAGCGCTCGCCGATTCAATGGACCGCACATACAGGGGAAAATACTTCAAAACAACGACAGATGTAGTGATGGGCAATCCTCTCGCCCCACTTCTAAATGAAATTTGTAAGACATCACCGGAGGGGAAAATGGAGCAGGATGGATTATTGCCAAATATATGGTTGAGGTACGTGGATGATATTTTGGCAGTGATCTTGGAAATAAGTATTAACAATATGTTGAATAACACGCTACACACAAAAATAACCTTCACGGATGAGATTGAAATTAATAGCTAATTGCCTTTTTTAGATATATTAACCAAACGTCAAAACGGACAACTTTCCTTTTCTATTTACAGACCCACCCACCAGCACCCAGCGGAGAATCCTGGTCACTTCATTTCATAGTTACCAGCATAAAATGTCAGCCTATGGCACGATGATCCAGCGCTTTCTGACAATGCCACTAAGAGAGGAAGACTACCAGAGTGAAAAACACAATATTGTGGACACTGCAAGGAAGAAAAGGTACATCAGCACCACCATAGATACGATGATCATGAGACACGCACGAAGGATAGAACGTAGTAACCTCACTACACTGTACAGCCAATAATCGACTTCTACTACTTTAAAAGAATCAAGTGACTTCTCAAATCTGTCCAAGCATATAAAACGAACAATAAAAAGGTTCGACATCAACTGGTAGGCCAAGCCGTATCTACCAGCTAAAATTTCAGCTTGTTAGAGAAGAGGACCGAAAAACGGTAGAGGAGATGAGCGGTATATGTAAAATGGCTTGCTCAGATTGTCCGAAGGTGTATATTGGACAAACGAAAAGACTGGTAACCACTAAATTTAGGAAGCATATAAAGCTATCAAGTACTCTTGAAAGCCGACAAAATCTATGTAGCTAAGCATATGGTGAGCACCGACGATCTGAAAGTATTGAAATAGGTAAGAAAAAGTCGGGAAACCGGAAGCTGGACGCCTCAGGTATGAAAGGTTTTGTGTATTTCTTATATCAAGACATTTGAGTATGCGTTTGCCCCATTAGTACGTAGCACGTAATATATGCATATATTATAAGAGAGTATCCACTTTCGTGTGATATTCACTTTTATAGTGTTTGATTTGTAAGGAAACGACAACATTGACATATTATAACTTTGTTAGTAATAGGGAGATTTGCACCAAACTTAGTAGAATCGTGCTCTATGTTATAGTCCACGTTACTGCACTGCTTTCGTGCTAATAGGATGAACTTAACTGGGATTTTGCAGCCAATTACAAAAATTATAGTAAAATACTATTATTAACTTTATTTGAAAGGATATCAGTACGGAAGGTATTTCGGAGCCTAGCCACCATATAGTAGCAGCCTCTTGATTTTTTTTCAGATTTCTCAGTTGGGTAGTTTCTGAGAATGGGCCCGTTCAAGAAATAATCACTTCCGAGCCCCGCACTCCCCACCTTTCCAACAAATGTCAAAACTAAGTACAGCTTCGGAATCTAATAACCAAGCCCTTTCATTTGATACCCCATATGACTATATTCGGTGAAAAACAATTTACACACCCTTTTTGTATGTATGGGGACTTGCCACCAAGACACATTTATATATGGAGCTTTCATGGAAAACCTCCTGGACCGTACTGTACTTTATACTGTGCGAAGATGATATTTGATATGTTACATATATCTACAGTGGTCAAATGATAGTATAGATCGCAGGGTTTTTCCCGGGGTCGGGGATGGATGAAGCACACAACTTGGGAAACATCTGATCACCCAATGCCAACAAGTTTGACACTAAACCCTATCTTCACCTTAATGTGCTTATCACTAGAAGTCCCTTCTTAACGAATGACTGCAAACTGAGATTGTGGAAGGCGAAAATGCACATTGAAATCGAACAAACTTTGCAAATTGGTTTTTCATGATCTAGTTGGAAACCCTACCAACCAACCCTACCCCTCCCTAACTAGGTTCTACAAAAGACTGACTGCAAAAAAATGAGAGGAGTTCGATTTACCAAATCGATTGGAATGCGACCAGGTCTGTGTGGCCACCAGGATCAGAAAATTTATAGGGGCAGCATGGATTGCATTGAAAAAAGGACGAGCAACGAGCGAAATAAAATCGTAAACAGCCAAGCGTATGGTACGCACCATAACAGATAGATTAGTAGGAGATGCTGCACACGGTACGAGGATATCCTAGAAAGTCTAAAAATCTCCAAACTACTGGGAAATACGATGGACATGGATCCCGAGAACGCTCCATTACGGCTCTTCAACTTTATAGAAATAATCAAGAACTAACCTTTAATTACTAATTCTACTAATTCAGGCTATTTAAATTGGGATGCTAATTACCTTGCAATTTAAGTGTGTGGGCTCATAAAACTAGCATAAACTTAAGGCGATTTCCCAGTTATTTTCTAAAATATATACTTATAATGAATATGATTATATACTTTCATTAACTTTATTTGATCCGGTATTGGTATGGTATTTTGAGGTCTAGATACCATGCGATTGGCCACCATATTTCCTTTCAGATAATTGTTTTAGGTAGTTTCTGAGAACAGGTCGTTGAAGTAACTGACCCATTTCGGGCCCCAGCACTCCTCCTCTTTGCAACTAATGTCAAAATTAAGATTGGCATCGTAAAGAATTCATCGAGACCTTTCATCTGACACCCCACACGGCTATACCTAGTTGCAAAAACTTGTACAACCACCCTTTCGCATGTATTGGATCCCCTTAAACTCAACGTGAAACTATGTTGCAATGGAATTTACAGGCTTCACCGTCCCATGAAATTTCGTATCAATAGGACTAACCGTTTTTGAGATATCAGGTATGGCAGACACAACAGTCCAGTGTGGAGTTCCCATATCTCCCACCAGGCGCGCCACTTCGTGCAGATAAGGGAATGTTCAGCTGATGCCTAGGAATGTATACTTGAGCGCATTTGCAGGTGTGCGTGCATGAGCATGTTTATGCGCAGGGTGGAAGAAAAACACCCACCCATTGACAAAAATGGCTATCGGAAGGACGCCCATAGCAAGAAACCCCAGTGTCGACGGCTTTGGGGAGTGGGCAAGCAGACTACTTGGCTACTGTTGCATCGTATACTAAAAGTAGCCTGGAGAAAGAGCCATTTAAAAAGAGTACATCACTCCTGAGAAAGCTTGTTCCAACAACACCGAGAGGTGCTTTTCAAACTGGTCATTAGTTAGCCCATATTGGGGTGGTTACACTTGGTCGGCAGATATCGAAAACCAAGTGCTTGATCCATTTAGGAAAAGTTCGATCTTCCCCGAAGTCAACTTTGGTGAAGGAAGGAAATCAGGGAAGCTCCCGAAAGGCTAACAAATACGAAAGTGTCCAGTGGGAAAACCAAGCAGAGGAGCAATGTTGGAACACGGACGAATCATCGTTTGCCCTACTTATTATTATTAGAATTACCCGAATTCACAAAGAACAAACAAAATGTGCACTAACCCATCAAAAACATGACCAGAGCCATTCGTGTACTGTACAAGGACGACAAAAATGCCTCGGAGAAAGCAAACGTCACTCAGGCAACACAAGTCACCCTCTCAAAATACAAAGGGCGGTAAGCTTGAAAAGAACAGTAGAGAGAATGCGATTCTTTTGAATCCTCGCAGGACGCGAAAAGGCAAAAAGGCCTCTCACTAGCAAAGGGGAAGACATACAAAGCGACTAAAATCGTGGAAATAGCGGCCCAAAAAAAGATTCAAGAAAGCATGGACCGAGGTTGGTGGAAAGAAAAGTGCGACATGTAAAAGAAGATTACAGCCTGAATTGATTATCATCTCTGAAAAAGGTAATATTACGTATGCCGATATCTCAAGAAGGTCAAATCCGACCCGGAGCTGAAAGACCTTATAGAAAGCGTCAGCCGAACCAGACGCTCCCAAAAAAGAGATTTAATGATATAGCCAAAGAAACAAAACGGTCGAAAATTACCTCAGGATGGTGAAGTCCTTAGGGGAGGAGGCACAAGTACGGGCCGAAAAGCAGGAGATTGGGACACAATGTAGATACATTGATGAAATCACGGAGGATACCCACGAAGCCTTAGAAAAGCAGTTCAGACCACTCGGTTTGCATGGTTCCGCAATCAGAGGACTGAGGACGGCACGCAAATGACAACTATAAGCTTACCAGCTGAAGCAGCATTCAAACTACTGACGGTTTGGAAAGCAAAAATAGGTTGGGTCGTTTGCCACTCAGGGAGCAGGTGTCTCTCCAACGCTGCTTCAGATGTTTTGAATTTGGTTACATAGTGACGAAATGTACCGGTGACTGTGACAGGTCAAAAAGATGCAGTAAATGTGGTGGAGAAGTTCATATGTTCAGGGAATGTGTGAATGTGTCAATGTGTGCTTTGCAAAGGAAAACTAGCGTCGAGAAGAGCCTTGGATGTAGCTGAGTAGTTAGAGCACAAAGCTGTCGTACAAAAGGTCACGGTTCAAATCTCATTGGTGACAGTGGGATTTATATAGTGAATTGACATCCGATACCAGTTGATTCAGCTGTGAATGAGTACCTGAGTCAAATCAGGGTACCAATCTCGGGCAGAGCAATGCTGATCACATTGCCTCCTATTGGTTACCGTAATACTGTAGTGTACCGTTACGGTCTTAAATGAAATGTAGTGCTCTAACACACTTCAAAGCTCTGATTCAATTGAATTGTTGTGTCAACGATTATTATTATTATTGGATATAGTAAAGAAATGAGGTTGATACAAATCAACCACAACCACTTGGAGGCAGCGCAAGACTTAATCTGGCAGACCATCCATGAGAAGTAAATCGACGCTGCCCTAATCAGCGAACTTTATCGCAACAACAAGAGTGGTGCCGAGTCCACAGATGTAACTGGCAAGCAGGTAATAAGAGCGTGTGGAAATCAAGCCATTCAAGAAGTGATGGAGTTGGGGATTCGTCAGGGCAAAAATAGCTGGCATCCACATATATAGTTGCTATGTTCCAACAAGCGCAATGATAACAGAATTCGGGGGAATTCTACGGATACTGATCTCGGATGTAAAAAGTCGAAACTCCAAGATTATAGCTGGTCATTTCAACACGTGGGCTGTGGATTAGGGCAGTCGAACTACGAACAACAGGGGCCGTGTCCTACTGCTTTCGTGGAGCTAGACTTGACGCTTGTAAATACGGGAAACGTGTCCACCTTTTGTGGGGCAGGATCGATCTGACATATGTGGGAACCACATTGGCGAGAAGAATGGCCTAGTTTGTCCGTGAACAGATCGAATATGGGCCATGCGGTAATGCGCGTTCCCGCCCAGCTGGAAATCAGGGCTGGTCCGTGAAAAAGTTTGAAGGGAAGGCATTCATAGTGATGCTATTGGAAGGCCACAATCGCTGTAATGCGACTTCAGAAAAGGTAGAGCAAATTGCGAGATGCTTAATGGGAGCATGCGACACTGTTTTGCCGGGGCTGTGAGTCCCCGCAATAAGGCGGTCAAACTATTGGTAGAATGAAAAAATCGCAGAGTTGCGGGCTGCATATCTTCGAGCTAGAACGATCTGCCAACGATCTAGATGAAGACCGGACTTCGGCGAGAAAGGGCAAGTATATGCGAACCTTCGAGGTGGGTTTAAGCAGGCTATACGGACCAGCAAGAGAGAATGGTTGAAGAACTTTGCACAGTGGGAGACCAAATTCCCTGGAGAACGGAGTACAGGGGAGCGCAAACAACTATGCAAGCATTGGAAGTCTAAACCATGCCTGTGGTAACTGAGAAGGAACTTTCTGAGTTTTACTACAAAATCGGTGATAACAAGGTTCCTGGTTTGGATGCTATCTCAATAGAACTCTTAAACTCGCAGTTAAAACCAAACCCGACTGGTTTATCAGGGTATTTGAAACATGCATGGTAGAGTTTTCCCCGCTCGGCGGAAGAGGAAAAAAATAGTTTTGCTGCCGAAGCCCAATAAGCAACCAGGATATCCGCCATAATGCCGCCCGATTTCTCTAATCAACATGGTGGGAACATTGCTCCAAAGGGCCATCTACAATAGACTTCTCCCTATAGAATATAAGGATCTACTATGGGAGCGACAAATTGGATCTCGACACTAAACGATCGACGTTATAGACGTTGTTTTGAAGTTGGCTCGAGATGAGATGTCGTCCAATAAATGAAGTGCCGTGGTGAGGTTGGACGTCAAAAATGCGTTCGATTCAGCCAGCTGGGTGTGTTTAAAAAGTTCACTGGCTAAATGGAGTGTCCTAGTAATTTGGTAAAGCTCCTCGAAAGTTACCTCTCAGAGAGGACACTTTGGTACGATACGGATGAAGGATCCAAGCAGTACACCGTTACAGCAGGAGTACCACCGCGCTCAGTGTTGGATCCTCAGGAACGTAATGCATTATGGGGTCTTTGCCATACCAAAGGAGGCTACGATAAACGGTTTCACCGATGATCTAGCGGAACGAACGGCGAACGCGGCCTTGATTACCAACCGTAAGAAATGGAATACGGTTAGCATTCGTGTTGGTGGGCATCATCACTTTAAATTTGACGATAAAATCATTTTCAAGGGACACCTGGACTATGCCTATGAGCGGCAAATGCCAGCGTATCATTTGTGTGGAGGATTGGGCGTCTAAGATACAATCGCAGATTACTTAAGACCGGAATGGTTCACTCCTCACTATTATATGCGGCATCTTGGATGAAGCACTAGCGTTTGAGGGTAATGGGTGTGTAAAGCCTTCATGATGATCACGATAGACATTCTGGCAAGTGAAGTGAAAAGGAAAATGAAAACACCTGAAAACGAAAAGTGGTAACAACGGTGGGATAACTCGCAGAGGAGTTACTGGTCCCATACTTTGATTCCCCGCATTGAGGAATGGATTTAGCGACGACACGGCAAGATTAGCTATCATCTGATGCAATTCCTGTCAGGGCATAGTGGTTACAGGAAGTGTCTGCAACAATTTAAGTTGGATGATTCTCCGTTTTGTCCGGAATGTGGTGGTGAAGGAATTGTTGGCAAAATGTGTAGAATAATATCAACCCATATAAAAAGTCACTTTTGGAAATATGAATATTTGGGATATCTAAAAACTGAATAGCGAAAGACTAGATGTTGGAAGCGGACAGATTTACCAGAATATCAAATAATAAAAATATAATAGCTACATTACTATTCAGTACCATACCCCATCCCTCATAAAATAATACAAACAGATCTGATACGAGCATTTATTTTCAAAGGACCAATCCATTTATGTAAGTAGACACATAGATCTGTTATCTCCATATCTAGTTGCATTTGTGGAAGCACAGGATCTGCTACAGTAATAATACGCGGAATTGTCCGTTCAGTTTCAGCACTATGGGAATCAAACATCTGGACAATATTGTCATGTCTGTCAACAAAGAAGAAATGGACGATACTGAAACTATGCACTCAATTTTGTTTTTTTTTTATTGTTCCCCATATTTGTATTACAAATTTTTCCTCTCCGCAATAAAGAAGAGGATATTCCATCCTGGCACTGTAAATTCGTCCCTTCTCAAGCCAAAATCTCGCGCGAATCGAAACAATAAATAGAATAAATCACATATGCGTGCACATGCCACAACTCACATGTCCCTTCTCTGTTGACATATTCTTTGATAAAATTCAACACATATTTGAAAGAAAAAACTTGAAGTACATATTTTCGTAAATGACAACTACAGCAGCCGCAAATTTTCGTCAGAACATGAAATGTGATATCTACATTTTTCGCACGGAACCTCCCAACTTCTAAATAAGCATTTATACCCTGAACATGTCCCAGGGTTGTTCCGATCAATAACACTTAAGCCTAGACGTTGTAGCACGGAGGCATGCATGCGGGCTCAATTTCGTCCTGACGCAAAAGGAATAAAGTTGCAATAGATTTTGTATCCCCAAAAGGAAAGTATTTTCTATTTGAAAGTCAATACTGCAAGTCTTACAAAAGGATAGGAAAGTTAGCGAAGTGCTCTTTTGTGCAATACGAGGAATATTCGCATAAATGTGAGCTGCATTTCGCGAAAAGTTTCACTGCAAGTATTCCACGGTAGCAATTTGGTGTTTGACAACGTGGCACTCAGTACTTGAGGGGAAAAATGAAAACACATGGGCATACATACTGCATCCTTCGTAAAAAAGAAATGCAACAAACGATGAATATTTTGGCGCATGGCGGTTCAATTTATACGCACACAGTCCGTTGTCCACAGTGTCTGACACGCTAATATATCATAGTACTGACATTCAACTAATGATGTTCTAAGTTGTAGCCAGCCAACCTTAACTGACAATAACTTCTTTAACAATTGTGGGACTTTCACCAAAATTTCCAGTGTTGTGCTCTATATTAGGGCCTATATTGATTATTATAATTAAGGTGGCCACAGCGCCACCCGTCAGTAAAATTAAATTCCGGGCCGCACACGATTACCGAACCTTCCCTATCACCACCATCGAGGTATCTTTCACATCGGGTGTCGCCCATGTATCCTTCTTCTTGCTCAAGAAATGAACCATGCAGATACGATGGGACCAGCAAAAACTGCTCCGGTATACACTAACATAAGTCTTTTAAATAAATGTATATGTATATATAAATAAGTGAAATACATTACAGATATAAAGAGAAAACAAGTCGGAATACCGGAAGCTCGCGCTTCGGGTATAAAGGTTTTGTGTTCATCTTATGTAAGAAATTTCAACGCACATTTTTCTATCCGTATATATGTAGCTACAAACCCAACATATTGCTTCATATTTTTCCAAACTACGAGTCATACGTACATATTACAGCCATAGATATTACGTTCACCCTAAACAAACAAACTGCCTATTTCCGAATACCGTACACATATATGCACGTATATAAATTGATCGTGCCCATATTTCCGATTTCATTAGCACGCATATACTATATACCTACATACACAGTTGATATTCATATACAAATGACTAAAAAACTAAAACAAAATAATTCTTTGGGACCCCATTCATAAGAACTCATTTGGTTGTGGTATTGACGAATTGATATGTGATGATGACGTCATGCAGTCATGCATGAAGAGTGCCCGAAATTCACAAAAAATGGTAAAGTTTTACCCCCTATAACTTTGTCAATAATAGTTGGATTTTCTTCAAACTTGACTAGCTTGTGCATTATGTTCTTTATTATACGCATGCCAAATTTTGTACTTCTGGGATGAATATAAGGGGGGTTGGCGGGTAAATTTCTAAAATGTGGAAATATAATATTATTAACTTTATTTGTGCAGATATCGGAACCGGATATATTTTGAGGCCTAGATTTCGTAGAGATGCACTATTGAGATTTTTTTCAGATTTTTCGGTTGGATAGGTTCTGAGAACGAGACCTGTTACACTTTTTGGGGGTCATATTTTGACCCCTCACTCCCCTATGTTTCACCCAATATCAAATATTGAACCAGATTCGAAAAGTACTAATTGAGACCTTTCATTTGATACCCCACATGGCCACATTTTATGAAAAAAAATTGTACACCCTCCTTTCACATGTATGGGGAGCCCCCCCTTAAACTTAACACAAAATGGCGTCAGTTGCTGCATGTAAAGGGAACGGCAGATTACATACTCCTACCAATTTTCGTGACAATCGGTTTAGCCGTTTCCGAATAAATCGGGTGTGACAGACAGACAGACAGACAGACAGACAGACAGACGGACAGACAGACATCGAATCGATTCTAATAAGGTTTTGTTTCACACAAAACCTTAAAAATGATTATTATTTGCTCTGCGTTTAATGTGAAAACCGTCGTTAAGTCCCATAATGGTAACCTTCGACAAGAGTGTTGAGTGCACCGCATGATTTTAACTTCTCAAAAGATTGTTAGTGCGATAACTTTGAGTTCTTTTTCGTTGCCTTTCTGCCGGGCGAATTCCCATCCCGGTAAGTGATTTGGCTCACGATTCGTTAAGCAGGACAATAACATTCAATGTGAGTTTTGTCAAAAGTTCAAGACAAGTTCAGAATGCCAAGTGTCCGTAGCGCTGCGGCAGTTTAAGACTAGATGATGATCACGGGGCAACACGCAGCGAGGACAGTGACCGCACACGCAAGTGAGCACTCTACATCTAGGAAAGATATCGAATCAATCTAATGACCAGCTGGCGCAAATCCAGCAACCAGCTATGCAAATCCGATTGCCTCCGTTCATCGCGGCAGAACGGTTATGTTTAGCCAGAGTTGAACATAACTTTGATATCGCAGGTGTCAAAGACGGGATGCTATGCTACAGCTACGTCAGCTACCCTGGAAACAAAGGACACACTTGTGGTGAAGAATATAACCTTAAACCTGCTCACTGAAAGCCAGTCCACGGTGTTCAAAGACGCGCTGGTGAAACCACTTGGTAGGCCCCAGTTGTAGCATATGCGATAGCTACTCGAACGGGAAAATCTCGGCGACCGTAAACTGACGCGCAGTCTCGCAATATCATTTAATAAAGAGGTTCTTCACACGCGCTGGATAAGCCGATTATCCTTGAGCGTCCAGGGCATTTTGGCAACTCAGAAGGATCAGCCTTTGGACAAAGTAGCTGACCTAGCGGATGCAATGTTAGAGTCGACCGGCAGCCAAGTGGCACAGGTCTCCGCAGGGCGCATCGAGCCTTCGGGCACCGAAGCCATCATCGCGTCGTTTATAGCCAAGCTCACGCTCAACCTCCGCGAAGAAATCTTGACGATTATCGCGACAATTGTGGTCAAGAATCCGTAGTCAGTCGTGATCCACCGCACGACCACGATCTCAAGCGAGTGACTATTGTTGGTGCCATGACATTTCTTTGCCGAAGCGAGAAAGATCAGGTCACCATGCTCCTTTCCGGGAAAGAAACACTAATGACTTCAAGCTACGCGACCATAATACCATGCTGCCTTCTTATTGCTGATGGCGACTCACGTTTCTCTTAGTCGACACAGGCACTGATTTCTATGTCCTCCCGCGCGGAAAGGTGAAAGACCGTGCATAATTGCTGAAATAAAAACTATCGGCGGCAAATGATTGTGTAATAACTATTTACGGAACGACCGCTCTCACACCCGATATCGGCTAGCGACTGGGTTCCTGTCTGGAACTTTGTAATTTTCGATGAAAATCGTCGTATTTTTGGTGCAGACTTTCTATTTCATTAGATAGATTGTTAGTCGACATCCAAGAAGTTAATCCTCGCCATCGCCAAGGAACAATTCGAAACCATGTTGTGCCCATCATCAAGCAGCTAGGCAGCACCGCTTCAGATGATTACCAAAAAAGACTGCAGTGATCTCAACGCACGCACCGTGCCCGACAGATATCCTGTACCGCATGTACATGACTTCGCGCAGTCGCTGCAGGAGACCTCGATATAGTCTAGGATCGACCCGGTTTGCACGAACAGCCAAGTGCCCGCCAATGAAAAGCATACTGCTCAGACGACCATAACAAGGCCTATGGGTTTCCTCGAGTTTCGGTTCATGAGCTTTTGGCTTTTGGCTAAGCGTTCCAGCGGTTTATCGACGGGCTCCTCCGTGGTCGTGTGGGACAGCGAATCAATGCCTGATGATTTGCAACGAGGCATTATCTATCCCAAACATAAAAAGGGAGCTATTAAATAATGCATCAGTTCTAGAGGCATCACTTTGCTGAGTACCATCTATAAGATATTCTCCGCTATCTTGCTAGGTCGGATAGTCCCATAACACCAAAACATCATTGGCCCATATTAAAGAGGCTTCATTCCTGGAAAGTCAGCAACAGATCAGATTTTCTCTGTGCGGCAAGCGATGGAAAAACTATTGGAATATGGCCATCAGTTGCACCATCTTTTCGTCGACTTTAAGGTCGCCTATGACAATTCGGTAGGTTGAACCTGACCAATGTGCGAGACCATTCGACGTTAACACGTTAACCCGTTGGCCCTGGAAAGAGTCATCCGTGATACTGAGGGAAATGCGAGAGGCACCATCCTCTTTAAGTCCACCCAACTACTGTCCTATGCTAACGATATCGACATCATGGGAAGAACGACCCGACATGTACAAACTGCCTTCATCTAGATCGCACAGGCGGCGCGAGATCTTGGCCTCGCAAACGGGAAGAACGAAGATGGAGATTACTACTTTGAGACTGTTGACAATTTCTCTTATCTAAAGTCGAAAATCACAACTGATAACAACTACGACGATGAAATTCACGCACGGTTGTTGTCAGCCAACAGAGCCTTTTTCAGCTTACAAAAGCTGTACCGTTGGAAACGTTTGACCATAGGGTCAAAGCTTTTACTATACAAGACAATGATCCTGCCAGTCCTCGTGCGTTCGTTAGTGACTTGGATGCTTAGCAAGAAAAAATGAGAACTCTTGGCGCCGTTCGAGAGAAGAATCCACTGAAGAATCTTTGGATGGTCTGGTTGTGGACAAAATCCGGCTCAATAGTTTGCGGTGGCGGGTCACTTAGTCCATATTGATGAGGATAATCCAGTCTGAAAAGTCTATGGCAAAAAAAGAAAACAACACGGACGCTGCCTAAGATGGCGATGGACGTCGCGTCGGCGCAAAACCGGGATGTTTCGAGTTCCTTATTAAGACAGGGCTAGACCGGGTACCGGTTGTTGCGCCGTTGTTGATAATGATGATAAGCACGTATCGACAACGTGCTCATCAGTTCATCGAGCGAAGAAGAGCACCGCACATCTTAACTGTTGTTCATGCGATTGCAACCATACGGAGTAGTCGAGAATGTCCAATTTCTCAGCTATTTAATTTCAAGCGACGGTATCGTGCCGTCATCGGATAAAGTCATTAACATCGTGAACTATCCCAAACCGAAAACCACGATGGAGCTACGACCGGATTTGCATGCCAAATGCCGCTGTGACTCAGGTTCCACTAAATAAGCTGCTGAATAGCCGTATCAAGACCAAAACAGCAATTGATTAGACACCACAAGCCAACCTAGCTTTTACTCAATCGAAAGACATCCACGCACCCCGCGCAGGAGCGCAACCAACCCTAGTGTGTGACGCGTCCAACTTTGCCATCGGTACGCTCTTTAGTAACGTAACGGAGACGCAAGAGAGTCACCATGCTTTTTCTCAAAAAAACTAACTCCAGCCGAACGCAGAAAACTTTTTGCCGTCAAGGAATTCAAGCATATATGAAGAGGAGGAAAGAGGACATCTTTCCTGACCACAAGCCACAAGCTTCTCCTGGCTAATCTAGGCACCTGGACTTCATCGTCCACATCCACATTGTTGCACTTTCGCATTCGGACGGAATGCGATATTGTCTAACATGAGGAACCTCCGTATACCGCATAATTCCACCTGGAATACACTAGTGTGCTTTCGCATAAGTACGTTTTATTTGGGCCAATGTCGCCGGCGCTCACTTCTTCTACTGTGGAATCGGTCAGTATACCAGGTTTAAACCGTAGGTCACTGCCACGACCCCAAATCGGCCTTGCTGCTCATTGTTATGCTAACCTTTTGTGCCAATTCTCCTTTAGTTTAAGCAGTTACCCACTCTCCGAAACCCTTGGACGTTCTGAAGATTTTCCTCCATGTCTGCATCTGTGAGTGAACCGGATAATAACTACACCCCGCAGGTAATCATTGATCTTACCATTGCAACGTATATCCATTGCCTCATAATTGTCCCTACTCAATATCATCATCGTAACTTTAGACCTACATTCCGGTGTTTGCTTGCTCTCCTAGGAGTTTATCAACTGCCATATCCATGCATCCATATTAGCGGTGAAAGTACCCTGGCCTATAGACAAATTTGAATAGTGGTTGAAAATAGCGTTTGTCGGCACTTCTTCACTCTCTAGCATTGTACCCATCCAGAAAGCCAGGATTGTCGACATTTACTTTCATCATTAAGCTAGCTGTGAATACATCATTAAAATATAATTATATTGAATTCATTCATTCCAATCTAACCTAATTAAATAGAATATGTGCTATCTATGAATGTACTGAGTCATATTGTTTTAACCTACTTATAACCTGTACTTACTCAGCTTGAGCAAGTGAACCAATATTGTAACCTAGATTGGAAGTTAGTTCTTAAGGTATAAATTATGAATCAATAAATATGATATGAGCCACACATGTACTTGCGTTTTTTTATGTAATTAATTCAGTAGTGACAAGGGTGTTTCCCACTCCCTTCCGAATCAATACGCTCTTTCGATGTCCAAAAACGCGAATAGTGCTATTTCTTTAGTTTCTATAGTATCCCGTAGTACATTCGTCAGGTAATACAGGGCACGGAGTTGACCGTCCTGCATGGGAGCGTATTAATATGGATGTCGGGGATTGCGAAGTAGAACATTAGCTCTAATATAGTTGTTTACGATAAACTATGTCAGCCAAATTGGTCTAAAGGATGTCAGGTGAGGAAGACCCCTTTTATCCCGCATCCTAAGGCTATGTTGCCCCTTACTACCCTTACGAGTGATCCTAAGATGGTTTCTAGGCGCCTCTGAAGTAGTGCTGGGAAAATTTGATTTACTCCGGGTGATTTGAGTAGTTAAAAGGTTCATCCTATTTATCGTAGTTTAGCTTTCAAGTTCGGGGACTAGCCAGAAGCAATGTGGTAAACTGTACGATGCTAGTTCTCTGACGATGGGGAGGTGTTTAGTTGGTACTCCGACGACACACCGTTGTGGGAGTCCAACATTCTGTGCGGAAATGCATTCCCCTACCCCGCCCAAAAAAAGTCTAACTCTCAAACATCCATTTTTTACTAGTTTGCAATCTCCTTTCTTGCCTGTTGTAGGGCTGCCAGGCAGAGTAGTCATCTCTTCCGCAGTAGGGTAGAATCCCCGGAAAAAAGTTCTTAGAAGCATTTTCAGTAAAAGTGCCACCTTCTTTCTGTTGACAGATAGAAGAGATTGCACTGTCTTTGACGATAACTTTATACAGCCATAATGCATCTGTGGTTTGTTCGAAACCTTCTTTGAATTCCCGGAAGCTGTTCCGTTTTGCTGTCTTGATTGCGTCATTATATGTTTTATTTATTTTTGTTTGGAGGGTTAAGGGTAGTATAGGTCCCTGGGTAAAACGTGGATTCGTTCCCACGATGGAGCATAAAGCCTGGGAAACACCTACTGAACCAACACCAACAGCTCTACTACCAAACCCTATCTCCACCTCCACCTGGTGACTGCTGGGAGCTCTTTCTTAATGAAAAGCTGCAGACGAGAAGGAAGGCGAGTCTTCATCACAAAATGTACTAAATGGTCCTCCAGATTGGGGATTGGGTAGGGCTGACAATCCTACACGGAAAAACAAAGTTACGAAGTCAGGGAAGGGGCCTTGGACAAGATGTATTTCAAACAAAGAACGAAACCGATTAGGATGAGTCGATTCTTCTTCTGAATGGGACAAAGGCTGAAGAAGAAGAAGAAGTGTATGCCGGGAATTATCGTTATAGTGATTTAGCGAAAAGAGTCCCGAAAATGAAGTCCGTATTTAAAATTTCTAAACACACCATGAAAACTAATGGAAATTTTCACGAACGGGGAAATTACTACACATTATCAAATTAATAAGTCAAATACATCGTGAATTGTTAAGCGTCTTCCTATTCGGGATATTTCATATCGAGACCCATACCTGACGACGAAATTAAACATACGATGTTGCGGCACAGAACTTAGTTAATCGCGACTGCGACGTACCATGTTAAGCAGTCGAGGGTCTCTTAAAAAAAGTAACATGTTGGTGTACGCTGACGGACCCCCCTAGATTTTTTAGAGTTCCCGCGTTACAGTTTCCGTCGGAGCCAAATCCTTTACCCTGGAGCATTCTTTTAAAGTCTGCGAACAGCCAGTGGTCATTCGGAGCAGGTTTGGTGGCTATGGTGGGTGCAGAAGCAACTCGAAGTTTAACTAATGCAATTTGGCCATCGTTTTCATTGACTATTGACAAGGCGCATTGCCTTGATGGAAAGCACTTTTTACTTCTCATATGTGGGCGTCCTTCCGCGATTTTTTCCTCCAAGCACTCCATTGACGCTATGTAATATTCACTATTGATGGTTTGACCTTTTTCAAGATAATCTATAAATATTATAATGCCGTGGGCATCCCAAATATAAAGGCGAAACCCTTAACAACAGCCTGCGTTTTTTATCTCTTTGGACAAATTTTACCGGCCTCTCCCCACTCAGATGATATTTGATTCAAATGTGTAATGGTTGACTCCGGTTTCGTCCATTGTTATATACCGATGCAAGCCATTTCTCGTTTCTCGTCTAACCTGGCTTTGCTCCATATAGATTGTCGAGGAAACCTTCTGACTCGAAGGCACGACACAGCCCAGATTCAAGAAATCCAAGAATTTTCACGCCACGATATCGCAAACGGGAGATATTGGGGAAAATCGGGCGCCGTCCGGCTTCTAAGAATGGTCAAGCAGTGTACTGCAGGATAGACTGATGCGGAACATAGCTCCCTGAGGCCAACCTATCTTTCTCTAAGGATGAGTTGTCTCTCCTCTGGGACGGTGTGTGCCTTTTCAGGGGCCAAGCCTCTCGTCTACCAAGACCGTTAGTGAGTAGGGATAGCCACACCCTGTACGAGGTGACCCTACTATTAACAAAACGCTACGGATCTAGACTGGGGAGTCGAAAAACACCTCCCCCAATCCAGGGTGTCATGCGAACCGTGCCCATTGGATAGTTTTCAGTCGGGGGTAACTGACTGTATTCGAACGGAGCCTCACTGATACCTGGTCGCCTCAGTGAGTAAGTTAGATCTTACCGTGCTACGGGGGGCTATGGCACGGCGGACCTCTTAACCCCCATACTCGTGGGAATCAAATGAGCACTAAATTGGAAAAAAAAACAAAAACCAAAAAAGCGGGGCCCCGTACCGCACCAAAACTGGTTAATCAGGTGGAGGCACGTCTCCGAATTACTGAAAGCCAGGTGACTACACCCAAGAAGGGAGAAGTTGGGACGTCAAGCAGTGGATCCAAGGTGAGCATTGGTATACTGCATGGACTACAGCCAACAAACACCACTGCTCAAAGAGCAGGGACCAGCAAAAGCACGTCTGAGATAAATATAACAGACGTCAGGAAGGAGACAGGTCTCAGTGGCGCCGGGGTTAAATGGTACCTGCGCTATCTGAAGGAAGGCCTGAAACCAGAAGAGGCCCTTAAGAAGGCTCAGGACAGACCTAAGCCATCTCTACCGGAGCCGAGAAAGCGGGGAGCAGCAGAGATCAGCCCGCATGAAGGGAATGCCCCCAAAAAACCCAGACCTGAACCCACGGGAGGAGAAAACCCGGGCAGGTCAGGAGTGAAGGCAGGACCCAGGAAGCCCGGCATTAGCTATGCTAGTGCGGTCAAGGGCATTCGACTGGCCATACTGCCACAAAGGTTTCCCGAGCAAATACTCACTCGGGAGGAACAGGAAACCATTGAAGAACTTGTCGTCAAGCAGATGATCAAGGGATGGACGTCGAAACTGGTGTTCACCGGGATACGCTTTCGACCAGGCCTTATACTGGTGGACTGCGCGACGGAAGGTACCGCAGAATGGGTCAGAACCATAATTCCTAGATTGCCAGGCTGGGAAGGGGTGGAACTGTCAACATGTGCTGGAGATGATATACCAGGAGCCCACATGGTGACAGTTTTTCTCCCAAAGGCCGCGGCAATAGTAACAGAAGACCTCATGAGACTCCTAATTGCTCAGAATGAAGATCTCCATACTCGACTATGGAGAGTCTTCAGAAGCAAGGTGGAGGGAAAGGGTAAACTCCTCACGATCGGGGTAGATGACCGATCCCTAGAGGCAATTAAACGTCGGAGTTGTCATATCAACTACCGATTTGGCAACATACCCGTGCATGTGCACAAGGAAAAGCCAAGGAAAGAGACCTCGGAGGAGGCATCGGGTGGAAAACTTACCGAGGTCCCTGAAGAAGTCGCGGAAGCCATAGAGGCGGAAAGAACGGGATCAACCAGGGAAATAGACCTGCTGCCCAGTGAAGAGCAGAAGCTGGACGACCTAGACCTAGGACTGCTAGGGCTCGGGGTGGACAGCGACGCGCAGGAAAGCGCCATGTCGGAGGAGGAGGGTGACATTCCGACAGTGGAGAGCTCCAAACAATAACGGAGCCAATGGCCAGCACTAGGATAGCCCAGATAAACCTCCACCATGCGAGAGCTGCATCTGCAGTGATTGCAAGGGCAAATTCCAAGGAGAACATTGGAATAGTGCTGGCTCAGGAGCCCTGGGTGTACCGGGGGCAGATTCGCGGTCTACAAGGAGGAGACATGCAGGTAATTTGGGACTCGTCTTGTGAAAAACCAAGAGCTTGCATAATTCTCAAACGTAATCTAAAATACATATGTCTTTCAGAGTTCTTAACCGGGGACCTTGTGGCTATCCAAGTCTCATTGGAAGCCGGGAGGAGCACTCGAAAGGTAGTGGTAGCATCGGGATACTTCCCAGGAGACGAGAGCCGGGCTCCACCGGAACAAGTCGCAAAGCTGACGGAGTATTGCGAGGAGAGGGCGTTACCACTTCTTCTCGGCTGCGATGCCAACGCCCACCACGTAGTGTGGGGAAGCAGTGACACTAATCGTAGAGGTGAGTACCTTCTCGAATTTATTCTTAGTAATAAGTTAGAAATATACAACGTAGGGAACACTCCAACATTTGTGACCAGCACCAGACAAGAGGTACTAGATATAACTCTAGGAAATACCCTAATGAACGGGATGGTCAGGAATTGGAGGGTGTCGGATGAACCCTCAATGTCTGATCACAGGATAATCAGATTCGACATTGAGGGTAACTCCGAAATAAAAAGAATAATAAGGAATCCCAAGAGAACGGATTGGGAATCCTACACAATGCACCTGAGCAACAACATTGCCCACTTTGAAGGGAGCGGGGACATCAGGAGCGAATTAGAATTAGAAACAGTGGTGGAAGACCTCAACACAATCGTCATTGACGCATATGAGGCCAGCTGTCCGGCCAAGACAGTCAAGTCATCAAGGGATGTACCATGGTGGAACAGAAACTTAGCCAGAATGAGAACGGAGGTACGAAAACTCTTTAACCGGGCAAAACGAACCGGGGACTGGCGGAGGTATAAAAATGCACTGACTGCGTATAGCAACGCCATCAGGGAAGCGAAACGGAACAGCTTTAGGGAATTCTGTGAAGGGATTGAACAGATCACAGAAGCAACCAGGCTGTACAAGGCTGTAGCCAAAGACGGGAGAATATCCTCTGTCTGCTTGAAAAAGGAAGATGGGACATTCACCGAGAATGAGGAGGACAGGGTACACCTGCTTCTCAGAACTCATTTCCCGGGGTCCTACCCCTCGGCGGCAGGCGACAATAATCTGCCTGACACCCCCACAACGAATAAAAGGGGGAGGAAAGAGAGCTGGAAACTAGCAAAAGAGGTATGCTCAGAAGCTAGGCTAAGATGGGCAGTGGGAACCTTTCAACCAATGAAATCTCCCGGAGCAGATGGCATTTTCCCTGCACTTATCCAGAGAGGCCTAGGAATTATCCTAGAGTCTCTTCTGAGGGTGGTAAGGGGGAGCATAGCACTGGGTTACATACCAAGGGCATGGAGACGGGCAAAAGTGGTCTTTATTCCGAAGGCGGGTAAAAAGGATCCTTTTCACCCTAAATCTTTCAGACCAATCTGCCTAACATCGTTCGTACTCAAAACGGTGGAGAAGGTCATAGACAACTATATTAGAACTAACGTTCTAAAGCGTAATCCCTTACATCACTGTCAACACGCTTACCGGGCAGGAAGGTCAACTGAAACTGCTCTGTATCAGCTGACAGAGGTACTACGGGACGCCATTGAAACAAAAGAAATTGCACTGTGCGCGTTTTTGGATATCGAAGGAGCATTCGACAACACATCGCACACAGGGATACAGGATGCCCTGAGCCGCAAAGGAGTGGGAAACACCCTGGCACTCTGGATGGGCAAAATGCTAGAAAGCAGACAAATAGAGGTACAAACAGGTACAAATTCTATTATCATGAACACCACTCAAGGCTGTCCACAGGGCGGAGTACTATCGCCGCTGATGTGGAGTATGGTAGTGGATGAACTCCTGGACGTGTTAACTAATACTGGAATACAAGTCCAGGGCTACGCGGACGACATTGTTCTAATCTGTAGGGGCAAATATGAAGATACCCTATGCGATAGAATCCAAACTGGATTAAGGGTTACTAGTGCCTGGTGCAGGAAGGTGGGACTGCGGATCAACCCAACCAAAACCACCATAGTACCATTCACTAGGAAGCGTAAGCTGGATCACCTGAAAGCCATAACATTACATGATATGGAGGTGAAACGAGAAACAGAGGTCAAATACTTGGGAATCACGCTAGACCAAAAATTACTCTGGAAGACACATGTCGGAAACACTTGTCGGAAAGCCACGAGGGCTCTGATGACTTGCAGATCCATAGCAGGAAAAAAATGGGGGTGTAGCCCGAAGATACTACTTTGGATATATACTGCAATAGTAAGACCAATGATTACCTATGGAGCGGTAATCTGGGCAGAAAGAACCCAACTCAGCACACAAGCCAGGGAATTACATAAGCTCCAAAGGCTGGCTTGCGTGTGTATCAGTGGGGCAATGAGGACATCCCCAACGGCATCCCTGGAGGTCCTTCTGGGATTAACCCCTCTCCATCTGCACATACAGATGCAGGCAAGGAGATCAATATTCAGGATGGCCGGTAGCATGAGTGAGGCGGGGAGCTGCCTAAATCGAAGGAAGATTGATATCCTTTCTAGGCGGTATCCCGAATTACTGATACCGAGGGACAACATGACAACGAGGTTTCACTTCGATAAGAAGTTTGAAACACGTTGGAGTAACAAGACAAACTGGGAAAGCGTGGCTGCGACATACGGCTTAAACCAGCAACTGATTACTTGGTACACTGACGGATCCCTCACAGCAGAGGGAGCGGGTGCCGGTGTCATTGGTCCAAGGAAAATGTACTTTGAGCCAATGGGCAGGTACACTAGCATATTCCAGGCGGAAATTTACGCCATAGACAAATGTGCCTCCTTTAATCTGCAAAGGAACTACAGGGGGCAGAACATAGCTATTCTCACCGATAGCCAAGCAGCGATCAAGGCACTTAGGTCCAACCAGGTGAACTCTAAACTGGTATGGGAATGCCTTGAGAGACTGAATACACTCGGCTCGTCCAACAAGGTCTGGATACTTTGGGTTCCAGGCCATGCTGGGCTGGAAGGCAATGAGGCAGCGGATGAACTAGCCAAGAAGGGAGCAGGGATGCCTTTATACGGGCCAGAACTCTTCTGTGGAATCGGAAACGGTTTCATGGCTATGAATCTAAGAAACGAAGAAAAACGGTTGAGGGAACTATATTGGGCGGGCCTACCAGGGATGGAGCAGTCCAGGGTGCTTATTGGGGGATACGAACCCATGCGCACAAAGGATTGCTTAAACCTCACCAAAAAGAACCTCCGAATCATAGTGGGAATTCTCACTGGTCATTGTCGGCTGAACTACCACCTAGGGAAGCTAGGGATATCTACGGACACTGCCTGCAGTTTCTGTGAGGAGGAGGACGAAACCTCTATGCACGTCCTGGGACAGTGTCCAGCACTTGTGCAAAGTAGGTCGATACATCTGGGAGAACACTTAATACCAGATGCAAAGCTGAAACTTCTGGTAGTGGGGAACATACTAAAGTTCCTAACGGCTACTGGCCTGCTTGAGATACTATGATCAACAGGTACACTATAACCAGTAAATGGGGCACAATAGTTCTTCAAGGACGCGGTGCGACTTTCCCTTAACAAAATAATAATTCTAAGAATGCAAGAAGAAAATGGAAATTTCCACGAAATCCGGGTCTTAAAATGACGAAAAATTCAAATTCGTCGGAATCGCATGAGCGAACGAAATCCAAGAATCATTAAGCTACGACATCGCAGACGAGAGATATAGGAAAAAATCGGGCGCATTGCACTCGCCCGAGGTTATTACCCTGATTTGATTCAGGTACTCATTCACAGCTGAGTCGACTGGTATTAGACTTCAAATCACGATACAAATCTCACTGCCACCAGTGAGATTCGAACCGCGACCTTCCGTACAACAGCCTTGTGCTCTAACCACGCAGCTATCCGGACACAAAGAACAAATAGGGCACCCAATATAGACTCGGATCACTATTTCGTTGACATAGTGCTCCGGGCTCGAATAACAACACCACCTATTACCCCCTCTGACAATCAGGTGAGAGTCAATACTGAAGTCATTCACAACACAGCCCTCCATAACACCTACAAGAGGGAAATGGATTCCGCAATAACCTCAGCTAACAGATATCCTGGACATGAAGCATCAACAAATGATCTTCACAACCACCTGAGGAACGTTATCATTGATACGGCCACGAAGATTCTTGACCGCAGCTGCAAGAAAAATCGGAGCGACTGGTTCGATGATGAATGTAAGCTAGCAACGGAAAGGAAAAGTGAAGCATACCGAGTAATGTTGCATTCTCAAAGAACACGGTCACGCGCAGAGACTTATCATGAACGTCGAGCGGAGAAACTATTCATGGAAAAAGGAAGCCCGGGAGGACCCAAAAAGTCCGTAGACTCGAAAAATACAGGGAGCCACAATACCAGGCGCACAAGTTTTACCAACAAGTCAGCAGAAAAGCTGCTGAAATACGGGAACCAGTTACACCATATTTTCACCGAATTTAAAGCCGCCTATGATAGCATAACCAGAGTAAAACTGCACACGGCCATGGTCGACTCTGCTGATTCATCCACACCTGAGTCAAATGGGGGTAATAATGTGTACTGTGGTGTACCGTTACGGCCTTGAATGAAGTACTCTAATACAATTCAAGGTCCTGATCCAATATGGATTGTTCCTCCAATGATCATTTTTTCCCGAGTTATCACAATCTCGGCAGATGCCGGATTTTCCCTAATAATAGTACCACTAGTGCCAAGCATTTAGGCTTGGACGATCCTACCTAATTAAAAACTTAAAAGGGGCTAGTGGTAGTGGCCGGTGGTAGATTAATGGGAGAATCCGTCCAGAACTCCTCGCAACATCTAGCACGTATGCAGAATGGTATATTTCTGCATGGTTTGAACCAGACTGTGCGAAAGTCCAGGACATCAAGGGAAGCCGTGAGGGATTTAGGCACAATACCTCTAGGTGTACTTACGGGAACTACAAGCACCCGCTCGAGATGCCAAATTTCTTTGATTTCCCGAGCCAATAGTTTATCTTCTTCTTCACGTATTTCCGTTCAATGTTGATAATGTGGGGGATAGCAACATCAATTATATACGCGGAGTGACCCGTCTTGTCAACTACGTCAGGCTTGTTATGTAAAGTATGAGTATGCCGATCAATCAGAACTTGTCGGTCCCAATAGATGCTGAAAGCAGAACTACCAATTATTGCTTGCGACTCATGTCGGTAAACCGGACACGCTCCCATGATCAGCCCATGCTTGTATGCCAGGTTTCGATGGATAACTTTACATACAGCATTATGCCTGCTTATGTATTGCACCGGTTCCATAACAGTACAGCCAAAAATGAGATGGTCCAACATCTCTAACGCCGTAACACACATTCTGTATTGGTCGTTCTGTCATGATGAGCTTTTTATAAGCTCGGGTGGGGACCACGCCGTCCTGAATGGTACACATGAACTCCTTCGTCTCAGCAAAGAGCTCCCTGGCACACAGCCATCTTTTCGACAAATGCAAATCGACCAATGGCTACCAAAGACAATTCACGTGTTTACCGTGCATTGCCTTCGATTTCCATTCATCGATTCGCTCTTGGTCCGACTTCACCCCACTCAGAGGATTGAAAGATCGATCCTTCAAGTTAAGGGGACTCAGCCTACAGTCTGCCTTACAGACAGCCGCATGCAAAGGACTGCTCTTTGCTGTAAAAATAAGCGCACAGCAAGTCGGCTTGGCGATGATGTTGTGCCGCCACGTCAACCACGCCCCTACCTCCGATATCACGAGGCAGGTTCATCCGCTCCATGGCAGAGTTTGGATGATGCATTTAGAATTTGGACATAGTTATTATAATTATTATTATCAGTCTCGAGATCATTCAATATCAACAACGGTCTAAGATAAGTGGATGGCCTATCATGCGTCCTCTTTAACCTAGCCCTGGAGAAAGTGATTCGCGATGCGGGTGTAAGTGCGAGTGGCACTATCCGCTTCAAGTCCACCGAACTACTAACCCCGGCTGACGATATTGACATCATTGGAAGTACACCCAGAGATGTACAGTCTACCTTCATCCAGATCGAGCAGGCGGCGCGAAATATTGAACTGCACATTACTGGAGGCGAGACGAAGTACATGGTGGCAACGTCAGTGCCAAAACCGAAAGAACGAACAACATTGAATCGCACTGGTCAAACGAAAGCAATGAAGATAGGAGAATACAACTTTGAGACCGTTGAACATTTTTCCTATCTAGGGTCGAAAATCGCAACCGATAACAGCTATGACGATGAAATCCGCGCACGGTTATTGGTAGCCAATAAAGCCTATTTCAGCTTACAAAAACTGTTTTGCTCGAAACGTCTCACCACAGGGTCAGAGCTCTTACTGTACAAGACAATGATCTTGCCAGTCATCATGTATTTCTCGGAGACTTGGGTTCTTAGCAAGATGAATTGCGAACTATTGGCCGCGTTCGAGAGAAGAGTCATCCCAAGAATTTTTGGCCCCCTACATGGGGATGGACGATTCCGTAGACTACATAAGGACGCGTGGATGAAGATGATCCAGCCTGGAAAGTCTATAAGGGCAATATCTATGTAGAAGAAAACGACGAGGCAGACCTTGCCTGAGATGGAGGGATGGTTTGGGCCAGAACGCCAGACAGCTTTCAGGGAAATCAAATTGGTCGACTTCGGTGCAAAACCGGGGTGTCTGGAGCTCCTTATTAAGCCAGGTTTAAACCGGATACCGGTTGTGGCGCCGTTGATGATAATGATGATAATTTATTTTTGTTTTTTTGTTTTGCCCGGTTGAAGAGTTTTTCTATGTCCGTTCTCGTTCCGGCTAGGTTTCTGTCTCACCAGTATACATCCCTTGATGACATGGCTACCTTTGCTGGACAGTCGCCTCATATGTCTCAATGGCTACTCTGTTTAACTTCCAGTACTATTTCGCTCCTGATGTTCCCATCTACGAAAGAATCGTGTTGTTAGTTAGTTGTTGATTCATTTGTGATCAACTGTGAAGATTTTATCCTCCGTCAGTGTGATTCCTGGAATTATGTGTGGACTTCTGCTGGTCCTGACTATTGGTGCCTTATATTCCAGCTTATTGTTAAGGATAAATTCAAAGGATACTCACATCTTCGACTGTTGTCGCTGCTTCAGCAAATCTCTTCGTGGGCGTTGGCATCAAAGTCGTAGCCGTTCCATGTCCTTCGAATTATCTCCCAGGGATCGGCTATCTACACCGATCATGATGAGTTTAACTTTGCCTTCCATCTTGCTTCAGAATACTTTCAGACTCACAATTTAGGGACTATGATCCCAAGCCATTTCACCGGTGGACATAATCTCCTTACTCCATCCGTCGCACATCTACATAGTCCTCCAAGTAAGTATTTGGCCTGGAAATATGTAACTTGGACAGTATAGCCGGTGGAATGCGCTCTATTGCATTCGCATACCCAACGGCGGAGCTTCTGACTGCAAACTTCAACCGTGTGAATCCCCCTCTTGGGGGCTTATGTCCCCTTCCTTCTCCCTTCGCTCCTTCCTTGGATCCGTTGTTGAAGGCTTACGTCTATCCTGAGCCTTCTAAGGGCCTCTTCTGGTTTCATACCTTCCTTGGTACAGCGCAGATACCATTTAGAATCTGCACCACTGAGGCCTGTCTCCTTTCCAACGTCTGATATACTGACCTCAGACATACACCTACTGGCCCCTGGTTTCTGAGCAGGAGCCTTCGTTGATTATAATGATCGCAATAGGTTGATTTCGCTTTCCAGCTTCTCCCGGGTTGATGCCGTCTTTTTATATAGTCAGTAAACAGCGTTGTCACTGAAGCAAAAGACTTTTAATGGTAATCGACTTTTTAAGCCCCATAGTTCAAAATTTTAAACTCATCCAACCAAAAATGCTGCACTCCCTAGCTACTCCTTAATTGCTTGTTATACGCGTATTAAAGCCGTTGAATTAACTGCAGAGGATTCCGAAATACACTCACGTCATGATAACGACTTTGCAGCAAGTACCTTTATTTGTTCAGAGTTTTATTGTACGTGAGTAGGATAAGGATTCAGTGAGCCGCTCATGCCTTATTATGGGATATAATTATTGTGAATAGAACTAGCAAATCCATAGAGACCGTCTACACGTGCATGTGCACATGAGCTCATCTAAACCTCTTAAATTGAAGAAATTTAATGGAATTTTCAATACAAACAAAATCTATTTTTCCTCTGTTGGGAATTTTCATGAAAATAAGTTTTCTCATACCCAATTATCGACTTCGACATTCGAAAACGTATGATTGCATGCATACAATTGCGGGAGCGTAACGTTCCTATGACAGAATATCTGTAGGCGTAAAACGTAGAAAAGTTTTATGCCAAATATGCGAATAATTCGGCACAAATGGAATCCTTATCAATTCGTTGAAATGTCGAAATTGGAAAGGGTGGCGCCTCCGGTAATTTTGCGCACGGTGAATTCAGTTGTTACGTTTCTCTGTGCTATCGCAACAATCCCCAGGCAATATGCACGCCGTTGGAGCAAATAATCCATTGTTCAACGAGCCAATATTTTTATTCGAAAACAGACTTCATTTTTCGGAAACATAAAATTGGTTTTGGGTAGTTTTTGTAGGTTGGCTCATTCCGCAAATTATTACCATCCACCCTTCCATAGTAGATTCAGCCATTTCACCTGAATTTTCCGACGCGTTTAAAATTTGTTGGGATCCCTGTTTAAACGTTAATTAGGACTGTCAGTTCCTGCCTTGAAATTGGCATTTGTGAGGTTTTGTGGAAAACAAAACCTTAGTAAAATCGATTCAATGTCTGTCTGCCTGTCTGCCACATCCAATTTACGTGGAAACGTATCATCACGAAATGAGTGTTCTGTCTGTCTGCCTGCTTTCCATAAATCGAATGATTTTGATTTTGTTAAGAAATGAGGGACGGGTTAAAGGGGCCTTCCATACATGCAAACCGAAGGTGGAAAGCTGCCACATGAGGTATCAAATAAAGGCTTCAATGGCTCCTCTCTGAAAATACTCTAATTTTCAAGATCAGCTGATTAGGATGTTAGGACACATAATGTACATATTATGAAGCATTGAAAGTCTCATTCTTAATTTAGGTCTAAAAAAGATCCCTTTCAGATATCTCTACAATTTTATATTACTTTATTTTGCAAAGCCAGAAATATAAACTTTCGTACAAACAGTAATATAGGACGTAATACCGAAAAAGTTTGACGGAAATTCTACTATCACGGATAGAATATATTCTATATACATATATTCACACTGACATAATGCGCATTACAATAAAGCAAACAGTCTAACGTACTAAAAGCCCACACGTATGTACGATGGAATAACATGCATGACACCTTTTTCCCTTTCTAAATTTTCTCGGTAAAATGGTGGTATAGATTGGTATCCAACACGGAGCGCAAAACCTGAGTATCTTCTTCTGAACCAACACCAACTGCAGTGGTACGAAATTATATTTCCACCTCCACGTTATGATCACAAAGAGTTCTTTCTTAAAGAAGAACTGCGTGAGGGTCCTGGGCATTTAGCCTGAGTAACTGCCGTGTAGACAGAGTCCCACAGTCCTCTTCGAACACGGATTGACTTGGAGACCATAATCAGACCCCCGTCATGACTGGCAAAGTGGTTCTGGTTGATACTTAGTGCAGGATCAGCATATGAGGGTATGAACCAGCAGATACAAGGCATATATATAATACTCTCTTGCCTACGCTAACGGGTACGGTGCCCCAGGTGCACAACTCCACGCTTAAGCCCACGACGATCTCCTCCCAAAATATGGGCACATTTACAGCCACCCACAAAAGGCAACCGCAAATAACGGCGCTGAGAGCATAGCCCGTTGAACATATGCTCTCAGGTTCCTATGCTACCAGATAACCTTCAGTGAGGCTTCGATGCAAAAGCGATGCGATCCCCCTCCTGGAGTACGTGGCGACGGAACTCCCCAACGGGTTGACGAACGAAATCTTTCCACGAGTCCACTACCGCTCTTCCTGTGACCCAATAATTAGAATCAAGAAACAGCACTAACATAAAACGCACAAAGGCCATTCGCTCATCATACTGAAAATAATACAGCGTCAAGGAGCTCCCTCCTTTGCCGGAAGGCAGCACCCACGAATGCACTAGAAGTGAATGACTGTTAGCAATAGCCTGGTTAAAATCATAGATACCGTTCCCTTCGTGAATGCCCATGTCATCTAGATTCCGGATGTCACAGTACGCTGCACAGACACAAAGACATGGAATCAGTCCTGCGAGTCTGCCCCACACAAAATACAGCAGAGTTCCGCGAGAAGAGAAACTCATTCAACCTATCATGCGTAGTCAGGAGGAAGCGCGTCTCAAGTCCAAAGTCCACGGTAGAGCCTCCTCTGACAGACACACTTTTAACATACTCATATGTGACCGGATCTTTCCCACACTCTTAACGTCTAAGCTGCTATATAGATGTTATACTCTCATTGAACGAACAAATTCAGGAAGGCACTCTAACAACGCCACCCGCTGACAAGCCACCATATCATCATATAACATGCGCACTAATTTGGGTAAACGCACCCTGAGCGATTATGGCTACTCCGTTTGATTTTATTACGGGCGGACTACGTAGGCTACTTTTGCGCAACGGTTTTCTCCGTTGAGACCATGACACCGACTTTAGTATACCACGGAGCTCAAAATCAAGTCGGCTGCTCCCCCCAACAAGATCATCCGCGTAAGCAATGCATTCAAACACCGAATTAAATTCAGTTCATCTATCATTAGGTTTCACATAAATGGACTTGCGATAGATAGATTGCGGTAGATTCCTGGCAGTCGAACTCCACATTGACCACACAAACTCGCCATCATTCACCGCTCGTTTACACCCTGTATCAATGTCTTCCCGCATGCACTTTTGGACTCTACAAAGATTCCAAGGGTGTATTTGCTATCATAACGGGCAACAAAGATTTTCACATGACCTGCCAGTTCGCAAGCTATACTGCCTATCAGACACCAGAGGCGATGTTTTCACCTCCAATCGCTAGAGCATAATCCTCTCCAGGAACTTACCAAGGGCCAGGAGAACAGATACGAATTAGTCTTATTCTTCTCTGGGTACTTTAAGACCACAACGACACCTTATCTTCCAATAAAGCAGGTAAATAACTTTCCCATAGACAAAAGTCATAAGATGGAATGACAGGATGACTTCCACATCTCACCAGGCATCCCATCACAACCAGATGACTGCCGAGATCTGAGCCTTACCATGCTCTTCTCGATCTCACAAAACCTCAGGCATAGAATTTCCCTCATTCACTGAGAACAGCAGAAACTCACAAAGAGGAGAGCGGCCGGCTAACTCCTCCATCAGAGCAACATATTTTTAAGTCAGTTAAACCCACTCGTATTCCAACGAGTCGGCGTAAGTGTGGGATTAATACTCACATTCACACCGTTATTGACCAGCACGACCTAAATAGGACTGTGGCAGTGTGCAACATGAGTGACATTGCATCCATATGTTACAACTACCTTCAAGACTAGACAAACCCCTTTGCTGCAAAATTCACACACGTAAGGTCAATATCAGTTATGCCCCTCGAGCTCTCCAAAGGTATAAACATTTACGAGGACCAAATTAAATAAATAGAACAAATCGTGCTTCAACAACGTTTCAGACAATACTTCCCTCCTACTTACAGCGCGGTGGCAAGATGTGCGCTGGACAATCTTGCTTATTTGGGAGAGACCGCATTCAAATCCGCGGATGAACGGCGTTTCGTGAATAAACGGAACCACCTCATCCAGCTACACTATATACTGCTCCAAGTCATCTATAGGTGAACAATACATGCCCACAAAAAACCATCGTCTCAAAGGCCCTGTGATTGAGATCCATATGCATCACTCATTAATGAGACTCTCAATACAGCCCCTGACGCAGCCGTTGACCACCCAGCGTCTCTGCATCATGGCGGAACAAATACAGTGCTCGCGCATGCTGGCCGAGATCTTGCACCACGACGGTCGTTTTACCGCAATTCAACTGCAGGAGTGTGAGAGACATAGCGTACATCTTGTTACTACAAGGTGAAGCCATATGTCTGCTCTGCGAGCAGCGAGCACGCACGTGATCTTTTGCCTTGCAGTCAGCGACCCTATGGCGGAAACCAAGGCACCTGAAGCACACGGTGAGCATGTTATGTGATCCAGCTCGATAGCCAAACCACTTAGCATACACCCGCTCAACAGATGTCAACCTCTAAAACATCATTGCTCACCGCTTCAGGGCTAGACTTTGTTGGCCAACCTGCAATTTCTGCTTCCTGTGTGTCGAGATGATTCTCGTGTATCTGCAGCATTAGCTCATCAGCTTAGGGCTGATGAGCAGTAGTGAACATCATGTATGATAATCCATGACCTAAGCTTTTGGATCACAGTCACTACTAACCCTTGCTCGGAGAACTTCGGGTATTCCACAATCTTCCGCATTTTTTTCTCAGAGCGCGCCCGTAAAGCCAATCCCGGATTTCACCGGGCCCCCAGTGTGAACTCTAACTTCCAGCGCAGAAGCCACTTCGCGCATTACGACCTGCGCAACTTCTTTCAATAATGCTGCCTTGTTAAGCTCTTCACAATAACTGGCCAGGTTTTGGAATCACCGGCGGCTTACTGGCGACTAAATCCACTCCATTTAGACCGATGAAATCCGGCACCGCCACAGCAGGGACAGTATGGCCGACCTTTACAACCATGATTTTCTTCACTTTGCCATTAAGCTTGGTAACCTTTTTTGTCATCTAGGAGCCCGCTGTACTGCGGAAAAAGAACAACAAAGAGGAGGGACAAGCTGAGTCGATTAAGCCTCGCGACTCTTTTCTTCCTCCTCCGTTGATATTTGAACTAGTCTACTTTCTACTATCTTTGACAAGCTGGTAGGTACTACTCGCGCACTGCTTGACCAGGTAGAGCGCCTACCACCCTAGATACCTCCTGCCCTTCACCCACCTGTCAATAGACGGGAAACATTCCTGGGGTTTTGTAGCGAGTCCGGTACTCCTCAGGTTTGACAACCTTACACTTGGTGATCGATGGGACTGACTCCCTGGCTGGGGCCCCTTCTTCGGAAGGTCTTGAGTTGGTCAGGGTGAAGAAAATAGAACATCGTCTGTGCACCAGGATATCGGAAGGGTGTTGAGAGCTTCCTGAAGGGAAACAAAGCAAAAGATTACGACTTCTAATTGAGCTAAACATTTACCTCGAGCAATACTTTGGTACTTTGGGTAATACTTTGGTGCCCGGATAGCCGAGTGGTTAGAGCACAAGGCTGTCATACTGAAGGTCGCTGTTTAAATCTCACCGGTGGCAGTGCGATTATGATTGGCCTCGCTGGAAATTTCATTCGTGATTCTGAATGAAGTTATCCGAATCACCAATCGGAGAGTAAACGCTATCGAGCAGGTCATCATTCCGGACTCTCAAGTGCATCGTATCTGAACTCCGTGGCTTGAAGTGTGGGCGGTTCTCTCGTCTGAAGAAGATCCAAGGCAAAAAAAAAACGTATTGGCGAAAGGAAAAGGAACTACTAAGGCAACGACATTCGCGACCAACCGAACATTCTGGACGAAGGAGACGTATTGTTCTCAGAATTTTTGTTATGATGATAGTTCACATGTTTAGATGTTCTTTTTCCTATAACACAACCCGAAAAATTTTGAAAAAAATTGTGTAAAACAAAACCTTATTAAAATCGATTCACTATTTGTCTATCTGCTTGTCACACATACTTTTCTCCATTATGGCCAAGCCGATCCCAACGAAATTTAATGGAGAGATAGGAACTATGAAATCTCACGCATACAGTGTGTGACATAAATTTAGGTGGAGTTTAAAGGAGGGCCCCCCATACATGCAAATGGGGGATTTAAAAATGTTTTTCGCCGAATATAGTCGGGTAGGGTATCAAATGATGTGGCGTGAATTGCAAAGTGCATGAGCAAGGAGTCAAAATGTACGCACTAAAAGGAGAAAGGACTCATTTTCGGAATCTATTCACTCGCTCGAGAACCTCCCGCGCTTTCTTCTAATCCGTTACTTTTTTAAATTTGATTTGAACTCTCTCGGCGCCCACTCCCATTAAGTAGAATGGATAAATTCCTACCAGGTAATTCATATAAATTAATGGGGGCACCCTTTTCCCCTTTTCTTTATTTCGGGTGCTAGTTGTTGCCCCGGACGGATCATTTTTAAGGTTTTGTTTGTAAAACAAAACCTTATTAAAATCGGTTCAATGTCTGTCTGTTTGTCTTTTTTTTTTTTTTTGAGGAGGTGGAAATCTTCAAAAGACACTGGTCTAGACACACCAGCGTGTGGGATTTTTACCCACTAAAACCACCCCCGACTCTCTCCCTGCCCCGCGGAACCACCACAAGGTATTACATCATGTGGCGGAGTCAGCTTACTCTAGCTTAATCCCATTTCTTCTATACAAGGCGCACGTGACGGCACTTTTCTCCTTTCCTCTGCCTTTCGCAATTTATCTTGAATAGACGCGATCATGGAGTTGACCGCATCCCAATTCCCTTGATGTGCTAGCATTTTCGGCACCAGATTTTCTGGTACCAACACCTCTCCTAGAGTCTCCTCTAGATTCCTCCTTTTTTCCACAAATCTCGGACAGCGGGAGAATACATGCTCTGGGTCCTCTGGGACTCCATCACCATTTGGACAGTCGGGTGAGGTCTCCAATTTAAGCCTGTGAAGGTATTGGAGATATCCTCCATGTCCCGTGAGAAACTGGGTGAGATTATAATTAATCTCACCGTGTCGTCTCTCCAACCATTCCTTGATGGCAGGAATGAGCCTGTGAGTCCATCGACCCTTTCCCGAACGTTCCCATCGCTCTTGCCATCTATTTATGGATCTCTCTCTCAGCGTTCTTCGTCTGCAGTAAGGGAGAGATTGGCTTCGCATTGTATATATTCGCCATCTCATCTGCCAAGATGTCAATCGGCATCATTCCAGAGATGACGAATGCCCCATAATCTGAGGCAGTCCGCAAGGCAGAGCATACCCTCAGAGCTGTCCTCCTGTAGACTGCATTCAGTTTGCAAGTATTAACTGACATCCGCAACGCCTCGCTCCAAACTGGGGTCGTATAGAGCATGATTGAGGGTACCACCCTGGCTATAAGCAACCTAGAGGTATGCCGTGGCCCTCCCACGTTCGGCATCATTCTCGCCAGGGCCACACTAGCAGTGGATTATTTATCACAAACATACTGTACGCGTTGCTTACAGCTGAGCTTCGTGTCTACCACCACCCCCAAGTATTTGATGGTCGGCTTGGAAGTGATGATATGATTCCCGATTCCAACACAGCCGTAATTTCTCTTCCGGCGCTTCGTGATGAGGACCGCTTCTGTTTTTTCCTCCGCAAGCGTTAGACCAGAGCTCTATGATCAGCATTTGACAGCACTGATTGCCTCGCTTGAAAATAACTCAGCATCTTCGAGATGTTTTGCGACAACAACCAGTGCTATGTCGTCAGCGTAATCCACCACTGTGGTTTCCTCCGAAAGGGGAAGATTAAGTACATCGTTGTACATGATGTTCCACAGTAGTGGACCCAATACACAGCCCTGCGGGACACCCGCGGAAACAACGTACTCCTGGGGTTCGTCAATGGTGTCATAGCAGAGCCTCCTATCAATTAAATAACTATCGACAATAGCAGCGAGATAGGCGGGAATACCAACCTTCGCTAAAGATTTCCGTATTAGATTCCAACTGGCCGAATTGAATGTATTTTTCACATCTAGGGTTACTACCACGCAATATTGCGTGAATTGCATCTTCGGCCAAGCCAGCAACCAATTTGATGGCATCAATGGTTTATCTGGCTTCTCGGACCCATATTGCCGATTTAAAAGGCCGCCTTGGCTCTCAACAACCGGGAGTAATCTATTATAGATTACCCGCTCTAACATTTTCCCCACCGTGACCAAAAGACATATGGGTCGGTATGACGGTGGTTCACCTGGAGGTTTATCATGCTTAGGCAGAAGTGTCGCTTCCATGCCGCTGGAAATATTCCCTCGGACATGCACCCTTCGAACAACTAAGCGAACATGTCCGGCCTGGATTTCACGGCAAGCTTAAGGGCCTTTTTCGGTACTCCGTCTAGGCCCGGCGCTTTATTATCTCCGATTCTACCGCAGATCTCCAGCAGCTCGTCTCTGGTGACTGACGGAATTGCCGTCACATTCAGAGGTGGTTGGAATGTGTCGGTATTCTCCTCTTGCTAAGGGAATAACCCCTGGATGATTTTCAGCAAGAGGGTGGGACACGGCCTCTTAATCGTCCCATCACGATTCCATAAGCTCTCCCCCATGGATTTACGTCCGCTTCTGAGCAGAGCTCCTTAAATCATTTCCTCTTGATTCGCTGGATGGCAAGCTTGAAGGTTTTGCGGGCTGCCTTGTAGGCACACTCTTTCTGCCCTCAATCGACTCTACCTACCGCCCTCTGCGCCGCTCTTCTGGCTCGGTGGCAGGCTGGTCGAAGACCGGTCAGTTCATCATTCCACCAGTAGTTTGGTCTTCTACGGGGGAATGAACACCGTCTGGGCATGTACACGTCACATGCTTTGGCGATGCATTGAGCCAGATTGCCGGCTCTTCCGGTAGAGGCGCTTGCTTTATCAGGTTGATCTAACCACACCTCTATGAAGATCTGCTCATCGAAAGATTTTGCAGACCAGCCTGAAATCTTTTTCGCTTTCGGGCATGATAGCCCTTTGCCCAGAGGCTCGACAAATGTCTCAAAGAAGATTGCCTGGTAATTGCTGCGGGTGTAGCGTTTGCTGACGCACCAGGACATACCACGCGCCAACCGAGCCTGACCCCTCTTTCTGGAAGGTGTTTACAGCACCTTTGTTAGTCAAAACCATGTCCATCTGCACGAAAGCTTCTATTAAACTGCGCCCCCTAGCATTCGATTCGTTGGTACCCCACTCTAGGGCCCAAGCATTGAAATCACCAGCAATCACCTTTGGACTTCGCTTCCTTGCGCCGAGAACAAGATCTGTGTGTCTGTTTGTCACAGGCACTTTTCTCAGAAACGGCTATACCGATTGACACGAAATTTGGTGAGAAGGTGGGGCCTGTGGACCCCCAGACATGCAGTGAGTGATATCCTCCTACGTTGAGATCTCCATATCGATATCTGTTCAAATTAAGTTAATCATAGTATATTATGGTATTTTTGGAAAAATTGAGTAAAACCCCCCTTAAGTTTGTGTCAGAAAAATCCGTTCTCTACAAAAATCTCATTCCTCCTTATTACGACGTACGCTGCACACTAGTTATCCTCTGAAATAAACCTTCCCCGGCGATGTTCCACTTGTGTAGGCTGACTTTCAGAGGGGCTTCCAGGCTTCTTCTCTTTGAACATTGCGGGGTCTGAATACTCGGAACAAAAGGAAGAATCATTCAACCTTAAGTACAGGCACTATCTGTAACCTCCATGCTCTGGTAGAAATTGTGTCAAGTAGTAGATAACTTCGGTGTGTCGCTGAATCCACTCCTTATTATGGAAAATCAGTCTATGGGTCCAGTGACCCCTGCGGAAGTAATACCAACGTTGCTGCTACTTTTTCCGCTTCATTCTAATGTGAAAATATGAAACCATTTCTCGTGCTTACTCTCGGGAAAAACCGACTATTATTTCACCTTGGAGTCCTTCCGCATGGTTTACTTTCGCGAGAATTTATTCATTTTCTCGTATTCCCTTTTGTTTGGAGGTTATTCAGTCACCTGTGCTCAAATTGCTTTTGAAATGACTGCATATATTCCCTAGAAAACGAACGCTGAACGGAATGATGTTCAATAATGAATTTGCTTTTCAATACCTGTGGAAGCCCATGCATGTTTAATGTGTAGAGTGCATCCTTACCCGAAAGGTATAGATAAGTTTTATATGCTCTGATTGAAATAGTTGTGCAGAAATATGCTGCAACTCATTAGATTTTCACAAACTTTCCTCATCATCAGTTCTGTTGCTTGCGGCTCGAAATTTTGAATGCCTTTGTATGAAGCTGTGTACAAACACTGCAGAAAGTTTTTCAATTAAGCCCCAGGAATATTTTGCAGAAACGCAATTGTATTGCAAATAGTTTGGTTCATCACCGAGACTTCCACCTGCATGTTTAATGATAGACCAATAATCTACAAAGGTAAGTATTCATTCTGGATTATAATTGTAGCCTCCTTCGTTAATTGACAGTATCTCAACTGAATGGAAATTTGCACTATGTTCGAATATTGATTGAATGCAATTATGCAAACGTACGTGCTCATTCCTTAAGCCAATAATCCTTTGTAAATGAATCCAAACCTGAACAAGAATAAGAATATTAATTCCTCAAGGATGAAACTATTTATTTCGTCTAAGAGAAACTGCAACGATTACTTGAAATAATGGTTTATCTCCATTTAAATTTCAAAAAGATATTTCATACGTGACTCACAACAAAGCAGAATTTCATTACTTATTTGCCATCTCCAAAAGGAATAGTGATGCATTAGTCCAACGTCTGCATCTTCTGGATAATCACCTACAGGACGACACGATTCATTTTCTTCTGTCTTCCACAAAATAGGATGCATTCAATCTAATCCACTGCTTTGTTCTCTTCCTTTGAAAAGATTTATTGTTTTCTATGTTCTGGTTTCGTCTCCTTGATGCTCATTTCCTTCTAGATTCACTGTACTTCGTATACCTATAATGGTGGACTACCTTCTAGAGCTTTTCATTACAAAACACAATCTTTTACTGTTTTCTCTTGTTCCAGTGAAAGGTGCGACCCAGCCACATGTTACTAATCGTACGGAAATACTCCTCATTTTTCATCACTAATGCTGCACACAGTTCCGCGATACCACGTTACAATAATGTGTCTCTATAGAGATACCCACTTTTACTGCAAGTCACATTTTCTTGTGGGAAGTAGATATTTCACCACAAGTCCTTGGAGACTACAAGTTATACGATAACCGTTTGTAATTTTCCCTCATCGAGAAAAGTTGAAAACGCCCAGAAGAAAATCTTAAGACCGTGTCCAGAAGGGTATCTGATAAGAAGGGGTGCCCTCACAGGGGCAGATGCTCGACCGTAAAATCGATACATCCTGACCTCTGTACTACTGTAAAATAAAACCGCCATATTTATGTCCTTCCAAATCGCGAGAAGCAATCTCTGGCGTATTAATGCACCAGGCTGGCCCAGTGGCTAAGATTCTATTTCGTACTGGGGATGTTTTTCAGACGTTTTATCCAATGACTTTTGAAATGATAAGGAAAAACCGAAGGCAGAGTCCTAGGTAACTTCTGAGCTTGTGATAACTTTCTCGATGAAAGAATATGAATGGATTCCATTCTGCTGGCACGTAATCATCAGAATTCACGTGCTATAATGACATCTCTAATCTCTCAACTTTCCTCGTAACTCCCTTAACGGCAGAAGTTTTTCCGAGTTGAGTTATAGTTCTGACTGGTTTGGAATAATTCTCAAATTCACTTTATTAGGTCCGAGGCTACCATTGGATTTTATTGCGGCATAACAACTTTTATGAAGTGCATTAGTTGCTGCTGGATGACGGACCTTTGATCGAAGATCCGATTTGAATTATTCATATTCCATTTTATTTAAAAGTTTTTGTTGATTCAAATGGGAATAGCTCCGCAAAGGAAGGTAAGACATAATACCCGCTGAAGTAGTTCAACAAAAATAGAGTTGATCAATGCCGTAGCAAATCAATTGACTTTTAAGCAATTATTTCGTATGAAAGACTTCTATTCTGCATCATCATCATTAACGGCGCAACAACCGGTATCCGGTCTAGGCCTGCCTTAATAAGCAACTCCAGATATCCCGGTTTTGCGCCGAAATCCACCAATACGCTATCCCTAAAAGCTGTGTGGCCACCTGACCTACGCCATCGCTCCATCTTCGGCAGGGTCTGCCTCGTCTTCTTTTCCTGCCATAGATATTGCCCTTATAGACTTTCCGGGCTAGATGTTCTCATCCATACGGATTAAGTGACCCGCCCACCGTAACCTATTGAGCCGGATTTTATCCACAACCGGACGATCATGGTATCGCTCATGGATTTCGTCGTTACTACGGAATCGTCCATCTTCATGTAGGGGGCCAACAATTCTTCGGAGGATTCTCCTCTCGAACGCGGCCAAGAGTTCGTAATTCTTCTTGCTAAGAACCTAAGTCTCCGAGGAATACATGAGGACTGGCAAGATCATTGTCTTGTACAGTAAGAGCTTTGACCTTATGGTGAGACATTTTGAGCGGAACAGTTCTTGTAAGCTAAAATAGACTCTGTTGGCTGACAAACAACTGTTATCGGTTGTAATTTTCGACCCTAGATAGGAGAAATTGTCAACGGTCTCAAATTTGTATTCTCCTATCCTTATTCTTCCTCTTTGACCAGTGCGGTTTGATGTTGTTGGTTGGTCGGTTTTCGATGCTGACACCATATACTTTGTGTACTTTGTGTATCCCAAGATCTCGCGCCGATTACCGCCTGCTCGATCTGGATGAAGGCAGTTTGTTCGTCTCGGGTGGTTCTTCCCATTATGTCGATATCGTCTGCATAGGCCTGTAGTTGAGTGAACTTAAAGAGGATCGTACCTCTTGCATTTACCTCAGTATCACGGATCACTTCCTCCAGGGCCAGGTTAAAGAGGACGCATGATAGGGCATCCCATTATCGTAGACGTTGTTGATGTCGAATGGTCTTCAGAGTGATCCTGCTGCTTTTATCTGGTCTCGCACATTGGTCAGGGTCAGCCTAGTTAGTCTTATTAATTTCATCGGGATACCGAATTCTCTCATGGCCGTGTACAGTTTTACCCTGGCTATGCTATGATTTGCCTGGAGTGAAGCCTCTTTGGTATGGGCCAATGATGTTCTGGGCGTATGGGGCTATCCGGCCCAGTATTCAGCAACGTGATACATCTATAATTGCTGCACTGTGTGATATCTCCCTTTTTATGTATGAGACAGATAATGCCTCGTTGCCAATCGTCAGGCATTGATTCGCTGTCCCATACCTTGAGCACAAGTTGATGAACCACTTGGTGTGACTGGTCGCCTCCATATTTAACCAATTCGGCTGTAATTCCATCGGCTCCTGGCGACTTATGATTTTTTAGCCGATGAATTGCACGGACTGTTTCTCCTAAACTTGGTGGTGGCAGTATTTGTCCGTCGTCTTCGGTTGGCGGGACCTCCAACTGGCCGATGTTCTGGTTGTTCAGTAGCTCATCAAAGTACTCAACCCATCGCTCCAATATGCCCATTCTGTCGGAAATCAGATTTCCCTCTTTGTCTTGGCTGGATGAGCATCGAGGTGTATAAGGCTTCATCCTGCTGACATGTTGGTAAAACTTGCGCGCCTGGTGCGGTTGCTCCCTGCACTTTTCTAGTTCACAGACTTGTTGGTTCTCCCAGGCTTCCTTTTTCCGTCGCGGAGTTCGTGATAAGTCTCTACCCGTGCCCACGTTCTTTGAGAATGCAACATTACTCGGTATGCGGCATCTTTCCGTTCCGTTGCAAGCTTACATTCATCGTCAAACCAGCCGTTCCGACTCTTTTTGCGACAAGTATGTTTGTGGCCGTATCAATCCGTTCTTCAGGTAGTTGTGAATATCATTTGTAGATGCTTGATTTCCGGGTCCTCTGTTGACTGCTCTTATAGGTGTCGCGGAGGGCTGTATTGTGGATGGCTTCAGTGTTAACTCTCACCTGATTGTCATAGGGGATTCTAGGCGATATTATTAGGCTGAGAGCTGGCGGCGTTCGATCAACACGTGGTCAATTTGGTTGAAAGTGGTCCCGTCTGGAGAAGCCCACATATGTTTGTGGACCAATTTCCGCGCAAATCAGGTACTTCCAACAACCATTTCGTGTGACCCTGCTAATTGAATAATCCGCAGCCCGTTATCATTTGTATTTTCGTGTAAGCTATGGGAGCCAACGTATCGCCTGAATACGGGCTCCTTCCCTATTTGGCTGCATGTTCGTTCTACTGCCTCGTAAAAGGTATCCTTCTCCGACTATGCATACCCCTCTGTAGAGGCGTGAACGTTAATGAGGCTTGTATTTCTAAACTTGCCTCGCAAGCGCAGAGTGCATAGCCGTTCGCTTATATTTTCAAAGCCGATAACAACAGGTTTCATTTTTTGGCTGACTAAGAAACCTACTGCGAGTACATGGTTTACTGGATTGCCACTATAATATATGGTGTAGCGCTGTTACATCAAGCCTATATTGGGGCAGGGTATCGGCTAGCTGCTTATCAGCTTCATCTTTGAACAGGGAGCACACGTTCCATGAGAAAATGCTCAAATCGTTATTCCGTTGTCGATGCCGGGTTCGTCGTTGTATAATCCGTCCAGTCCGAGGCTGCTGTTGTGGCTTCGTAACAAGTTGTTTTCCATGTAGGGTTGTCAACCCTACCCAACCCCCAACCTGGAGGACCAGTTGGTACAATTTATCCCGTTTTTATGCGCGGAAGACTCGCCTTCATCCTTCTCCGTCTGCAGCTTTTCGTTAAGAAAGAGCTCCCAGCGGTCACCACGTGGAGGTGGAGATAGGGTTTGGTAGTAGAGCGGTTGGTGTTGGTTTAGCAGGCATTTCCCAGGTTTTACGCTCCATCGTGGGTACCAATCCACGTTTCGCCCTGGGACCTATACTACCCTTTGACCACCAACTTAGCAACGTGATATCTCTCGCGCTATTTTTAGTAAATAAAAATTTCTCTTCTTTTTCTTCAGCATTTGTGCCACTCGCAAGCGAGGTCGCCTCGTCGTGATCGGTTGCGCCATTTTGTTCTGCCAAAATCCTGATTTAGGTGCAGTCGCGAGGCTTTCAAATCTTCATCCAGAGCATCAAGCCACCGTTGCTTCAGCTCACCTTTTCATCGATTCCCATCGACCTCGATGAACAGACCGATCTTAGTGAGTGAATTCACGTTAGCGCAAATTACATGACCATACCGTGGAAGACACCTCACTCGTAATTTTTCCATGATCGGTACAACCCCACAGCGATGGCCGATATCCTTATTTCGGATCCGATCAATGCATGTAAAGCCACTAGTCTAAAGTCGCACATCTTCGTCTACATTATCGCGGGAAGCTGGTCATTGTCTTATAGTCAGTCAACACTCAGAACTATACAGAGCGACAGGAGGAATCTGACTTCTCCCCTATGAGTTGGGCTTAAGAATACACCCAGTCTTCCCCGGTTGTGGTAAAAAGCGACTAAAGGGGATAAAAATGTGTGTTCTAGCAACTTGCAAATTTTGAAACTTTATTGCTGACATCACAGCTACGATCTTTGGCTATCGAAAACGGACTATGATTATTTTTTGGTATCAAGGGCCCTCGGAATGATTGCGTTCTTCAACTCGAGTGGGAATTCCAACGATATAAGCTATACACTCTAGGACTAAGCGAAGTTGGAAGTAACACTCTGGAGAATACTCTTCTCCCTCTTGCGGCAATTCGCTTTGGTACTCTGGTAAGCCAAGTAGAAGCACACGGATTGTTACTTACAGCTATTGCAAGATTTCAATGCAGGTTAAGAGACTTCACAACTGTGCAGCTATACGCCAACGGAGATTTCCGATATTGTAGAGGAGGACGACTTTTCCGAGCAATTACACGCATTTGCGGGAAGACTTTCTGAACACTGTGATCGTGATGAGATTACCTTTCTTGGAAACGTGATGTGGAAGCATGGTCTTGGTAACCTTGACGATAATGGTGGGAGGTTTATGCATTTCTGTTGCTTTCCCCACCTTGTCATTGATGGTGTATTGTTCGAGCAAAAAACCTGCCATAAAACCAGTTGGGTTTCAACTCACCGATATTTTACGAGCAATCAGCTTGACTACTTTGCTACCAGCAGTAGACTTAGGAGTTGCCTCCTAAATGTGCATAATAACAAAGGTGCTGACATCGGCCTTAAAAGGGGTCATCAACTGATGGTAGCTCACTTTCATTTGCGTGTTGCGTCCGCCACTTCCAGCAGCGAGTGATGGCAGACGTGACGTGCTTCAGCTCCGATACAGAGCAAAATTCCGAGAACTCTTGCGTAGTCTACAGAATTTGCTTTTGTCATGGTTAAGGAAGCAGAAGATGCTGCAGAATGCAATAATTTCGGAAATGTAAACCGCATCACGAAAGAGCTTGCATGTGGCCGCAAATCTTTGAATGATCCTATTAATGGTCAACTGGTTAGCCACGATGACGAGCAACTGGACTGACGGAAAGAACAGTTCACCACAGTTCTTAATCGTATAACATCCGGTGAAGTTCGTTCTCTTTTGAATGAAAGTCACCGTAAGATGCGTATACGCTTATATGTAGATAACGATATCGGATAACGATAGCGCGTAGCTGTGTTGGACGCGCTATACCCCATCAAAGGGTCAATGGCAACCATCTATATATGTATCAAACTTGAAACTGATGAATATGAGAATACTTAAGAGAGGGTCATAAAACTCATTTCTCGTCGTCTTCTTTTCGCTTAACGTATTTTGTTCGTGCTTTACAGAATTATTATATGAATCAAGTATCTTCTTCCCAGGGTTGGCAGATCATTAACTCAGTTTGCATGAATCTATATGAAAAAGGAGAAAGCTCCAACTGCTCTGCATTCAAAGGGAAGTAGTGTCTTGCATTCAAGATTAACGGATACACATCACTTCGTAATTTTCTTATTCCAAACACATGTCCACCTAGTGAGCTATGACGGACACTGACACTGAGAGCCAGGTAATTACACCCAAAAGGGAAGAAGTTGGGGAGTAAAGCAGTGAAGCTGAGGTTAATATTGACCTACTACGAGGACCACAACAAACCGAGGTTACTACTAAAAAAGCAAAGACGAGAAAAAGCACATCTAAGATCAGTATATCAGATGTCACGAAGGAGGCTGCCCTCATTGACCCAGGTGCTAAATGGTACCTGTGATATCTGAAGGAAGGCGTGAAACGATAAAAGGCTCTTATGGAGACTCAGGACAGACCTCAGCTTTCATTATCGGAGGCAAGAAAGCGTGGAGCAGCGGAGATTAGCCCATTTCAAGGGAATGGAGGAATGGGGGCCCCCAAAAACGTAAACCCGAGGGGAAGGAAGTAATCAAAAGGCCCACCATTAAATACGCCAGTACATTCAACTCGCCATAATGGCAAAAACATTTCCTCGTCGTGAGGAGCAGGAATTTATCGAAGACTTTGTCGTCAGGCGTCAGGGATGGAGTGCGATGCTCGTGTTCACTGGCATACGCTTTAGCCCAAGTCATATATTGGTAGACTGCACATCGGAGGACACGGCAGAATGAGTTTAGACTACATGGCGACATGTGCTAAAGACGATATTTCACTCGAAGCGCTAGAAACGGGGGATCTTATAGGCCACCTAGTTGCACAAAATCATGATCTTCATATACGATTAAGAAAAGTCTTCAGAAACGAGGTGTAAGGTCTCTCCTCACAATCGCGGTAGATGACCGATCTCTAAAGACCATCAAAGCAAAAAAATTTCCATATCAACTTTAGATTTGGCAGTTTACCTGCCCACGTGCACAGGGAAAAGCCGAGGAAGGATACTTTGAAGAAGACAGCAAATGAAAACCTACCGTGGTCCCCCAAGGAATTTCGGCGGTCATAGAAAGAAAGAAGAGGATCAAACAACTAAGTAGATCTTCTGCCAAAGAGGATAGATAAGCTGACTCATGGGAGACTATAGCATGGTGAAAAGTGCTATGTTGGAAGAGGGGTGTGATACTCCGACAAGGAAGTGAAATAATAAGATAGCCCAGGCAAACATCCATCATTCAAAAGTGGTATCGGCGGTGACCACAAAGGCATTCTCCAAGGACAACATCAGAATAGTGCTCGTTCAAGAGCCTTGGATGTAGCGGGGCAGATTGGTGGTATCCAAGAAGGAAGTATACAGGTAATTTAGGACTCTTCTTGCGAAACACAATGAATTTGCATCATTTTAAAGGTAATTTCAAATATATTTGTCTTTCAAAGTTTCTGACGGGATACCGTGTGGTCCAAGTTTCACGGGAAGCCACTGAGAGAACTGTGGAGACAGTCGTTGCATTGGGCATCTCCCAGCGGAGATAGTCGCTGGATTGGTGAAGTTCTGTGAGAGAAACGCGCTACACCTAACGCATTTTGCGAAGTCTGAGAAAGCAACGACACTAATCAAAGAGGTAGTAGCTTAACACAGGGAACACTCCAATATTTGCGATCAGCGCTAAACAAAAGGTACTAGACATTACCGAAGGGAATACTCTAATGAACGGGAAGGCCAAGGATTGTAGGATGTGGGATAAGCCCTTCTGTGTCGAATTACAGAATAATCAGATTTTTCATTGAGGGTAACTCCGAAATAAAACGAATAATAAAGAATCCTAGGAGAATGGATAGAGAGTCCTATGCAAGGCGCCTGAGCATCGAAATGGTTTATCTCTAAAGAAGCGATGATATTAGGAGCGAACTGGAAATGGAAACATTGGTGGAAGACCTCACCAAAATCTGTTGAGCCAAGACAGTTAAGTTATTAAGGGATGAACAGTGGTGGGATCAGTACCTAGCGAAAATGAGAACGGAGATGCAAAAACTCTTCATCCGAACAAAACAAGCTAATTAAACAACTCTAGAGGTATCACGTTGCTGATACCATCTATAAGACATTCTCCGCCATCATACTAGGACGGCTAACCCCATACGCCCACAACATCATTGGCCCATGCCAAAGAGGCTTCACTCCAGGCAAATCAACAACAGATCAGATTATCTCTCTTCGGCAAGCGATGAAAAAACTGATGGAATACGGACATCAGTGTCACCATCTCATCATCGACTTTAAAGCCGCCTATGATAGCATTGCCAGGGTAAAATTGGCCATGAAAAAATTCGCTATCCTATAAATTGATAAGACTGACTAGGCTGACGCTGACCAGTGTGCGAGACCAGATAAAAGTAGCATGATCACTCTGAAGATCATTCGACATCAACAACGGTCTACGATATGCAGATGCCCTATCATGCGTGCTCTTCAACCAGGCCCTGGAGAAAGGGATTCGCGATGCTGACGTAAATGTGAGGGTCGCGATCCTCTTGAAGTCTGCCCTACTACTGGCCTGGCTGGTGCTGACGATATTGATATTATGGGAAGAACAACCCGAGATGTACAGTCTACCTTCAGCCAGATCGAGCAAGGGGCGCGAGATCTCGGGCTGCGCATTTATGAAAGCAAGACGAAGTACGTGGTGGCACCGTTAGCGCCAAAAAGCAAATCACACTGGTCAAACCAAAACAATAAAGATAGGGGACTAGAACTTTGAGACCGTTGAAAATTTCTCCTATCTAGGGTCGAAAATCACAACCGATAACAGCTACATCTACGAAATCCGCGCACGATTGTTGTCAGTGAACAGAGTCTATTTCAGCTTACAAGAAATGGTTCTCTCGAAATGTCTGACCATAGGGTCAAAGCTCTTACTGTACAAGACTTTATTTATTCTTCGCACCTTTGGTGGGCGGGTCAACTAATCCGTATGGATGAGGATGATCCAGCCTGGAAAGTCTATAATGACAATATCTATGGTAGAGAAAGAAAAAAAAGACGAGGCATACCCTGCTTGAGATGGAGCGATGGCTTAGGTAAAGACGCTAGACGGCTTTTGGGGATATCGAATTGGTGGACCTCGCCGCAAAACCGGGGTGTCTGGAGTTCCTTATTAAGGCAGGTCTAGACCGGATACCGATTGTTGCGCCATTGATGATGATCTTCACATACACATGGAGGAAAAGAGGGTGATCTCCAGAATGGCCGGGAGTATCAGTGTGGCGCGCAGCTGCCAATATCGAAGGCAAATTCATATTATTTGGACGGCACCCCGAATTACTCATACCAGGAGATATAAGCGGTAAAAAGTTTGAAACACGTTGAAGCAAGAGAGGAAATTTGGGGAGCGCATCATCGGCATGCGGCATAAACCAGCAACTGATTACTTCATTTACGGTTCCTTTATGGAAAAAGGAGCATAAGCGGGATTCATTGGTCTAAGATAAACGCATTTTGAAGTTGTTCCTCGAAAGGAACTATAATGGGGAGAACATTGCTACTCTAACAACAACTAAGCAGCTTTAAAGGTATTAACCTCGATCAATAAACTCGGAATGTGGGGCAGTTCCAGGCCACAGTGGGTTGGAAGGTAATGAGGCAGCGAATGAGCTCGCCAAGAAAACAGCAGCGACGCCGCTCTACGTACGAGAGCCGCTCTTTGGAGTCGGAAATGGGTTCATGACTATGACATTAAAAAATGCAGAAAAACGGCTGGGAGAACTTTACTACGCGAACTTACGGAGTACTCATCTGGGCCACAGCCAAGCGGCCATTAAGGCCTTGTACTCAGCGACTACATCTTACAGGTTGGTGGGCAGTGCAGGGTCTGGGAATTAGAGAAGCTCAGGGAGCAACCGAACGATGCCCAGAAGTTTTACCAACAAGACTGCAAGATGAGGCCATGTGAAAGTCAATGTTCATCCTGCGGAGATAATGGAGATAATGAAGAAAATCTCATTAACCACTATATGGGTATATAACAGCGATGGGTTGGGTATTTTGATCAACTGTTCAACTCCCAGGATATCAGTCAATTGGAGGTCTCGCCAAGTGAAGGCGACGTTGGCATTGCCAAGCTCTGAAGAAACAGTCCGTGAAATTCATCAACTTAAAAATTATAAGTTGCCAGGAGTTGATGGAATTACAGCCGAAGTGGGTAAATATGGAGCAATCAACTACCTCAAGTTGTTCATCATTTGATGTTGAAGGTATGGAACCGCGAACGTCGAGGGCTGGTAACAAAGCATAATACATGTATAAAAAGGCAGATATCATGCAGTGAAGAAATTATAGACATGTCACTTTGGTGAGTACCATTTATTACACATTCTTCTTCCTAGACCCGGTTTGCCGCATAGGCCCGCAACATGATCGGTACATACCAAAACGGCTTCACTCCAGTTAAATCAGACGAAGATCAGATTTTCTCTCTGCGGCAAGCGATAGAAAAGCCATTGGTATATGGTCATCAGTTGCAAGATCACTCCCGAGACCATTCACCGTCAAAAACCGTCTCAGACATCAGACATCATGCATGCTTTTCAGCCTAGCCTTGGAAAAAGTGATCCCTGATGCTGCCGTAGATATTAGAGACACCTAAATACTGGCGAGTCGAGTCCACCTTAGTACTGGCCTATGCTGATGATATTGACATTATTGGAAGAACAACCTGGGATGTACAGTCTACGTTCATCCAGGCAGAGCGCGAAATCTTGACTTGCACATAAATGAAGGCAAAACGAAGTGCATGGTGACAACGTCAGCATCAAAAAGCAAAGAAGTAACAGCATCAAATTGCACTCGTCAAATGAAAGCAATAGAAATAAGAGACTACAATTTTGAAATCGTTGATAATTTGCCCTATTTATCATCTATGTGTCTATGTGTCCGGATGGCTCAAGTGGTTAGAGCGCTGGGCTGTCGTAGCGGAAGGTCGCGGTTCAAATCTCGCTGGGGGCAGAGGAATTTGTTATCGTGATTGGATGTCGGACACCAGTCGACTCAGCTGTGAATGAGTACCTGAGTCAAATCAGGGTAATAATCTCGGGCGAGCGCAATGCTGACCACATTGCCTCCCACAGTGTACTGTGGTGTACCGTTACGGTCTTAAATGAAGTGCTCTAACACACTTCAAGGCCCTGATCCAATATGGATTGTTGCGCCAACGATTATTATTATTATTATTATTTATCATCTATCCTCGAAATTTATGAGCGATACCACGACCGTCTGGTTGTGGATGAAATTCATCTCAATAGGCGTTGGGTGGGTCATTTAATCCGTGGGGGTGAGATAATCCAGCGCGTAGACTCTATAAGGGCAATATTTATGACCCTGCCTCAAATGGAGCCATGGCGTGGCCCAGGACACCAGACAGGTTTCAAGAATATCGAATTGGTGGACCTCGAAACAGAACCGGGATGTATGGAGTTCCTTACTAAGAGAGACCTAGACTGGATACCCGTTGGTGCTCCGTTGGTGAGGATGAAGGCTATCAGACCCGTGGAAATCAAAGTTTTAGGCTTTTATCTGAAATACCTTTACAATTTGTTTAAGGTATGAAATGCAATATGATTTAGTGGACGTTTCAAAAAATTCACAAGCACAGAATTTAAAGCTGTTTATTTTGATTTGCATTTGTTTGTCAATGTAACTCGCCTTGCCGGGCAGAATTTGCGGAACTTCCACTTAAACTGTTTTGAAGTTATCCTCTTATAAATGAAATATTTTCCTTCTCCCCAGCGATACTAAAAACAAAGAAATTCCGACAGGCGTTCCCATGTATTTATCAAGGCTCACTTCCTTATGCTTATCCCAACGTTCCTTTTTTGACCAAGAAAAATTTCGGATGAAAAGAGAATCGCTTATCAGAGCATTGAATAATTGTTAAACTTCAAAGTAAGCCTATCAGCGACAAGTTATCTTTCTTTCCTAAGCGCCAACATCACTCTTGATATGGATTCGAGCCTTCTATGTCCCTTATTCAGCTTCGGAAGGTTAGTGACGGACCTTAAGTTAATAAATCACCCCCAACAAATAGGATACGATTCGACTTTTAGAAAAACATCTTGAAGGATGCTTACCCCACGAAACACTGCAGTTTTTCTCTGGCAATATTGTTTTCGTCCCTCGGTGGAAGTTGATTTTAGTGATTGGGAAAATTGGTGGAGGCTTTTGTCCCTAAATACATAAAAGATAAATTGTTTACTTGATATTCTGTAGTATAGTAGCAGCGAGCTGATTAGTATTCCTGTAAGGGTACATTAAATTGATTACGTATACTTCGAAGTAGGACTTAGTGATAATCAGAGTCATATGTTGTATTTCGATGCTGGTCCCTTTAAAACCGGCGGGATTGACGGCCGATCTTACTTTGTACTGTGACAAATAATGTTACAAGAGATTTAGCGAAAAATGAATTTTGATTCTGATTCGGTAATCGGCACTCGAAATTTGGCCCGGGGCTAGGGGATTAATGTTGAAAGCCTCCCTTTTCAGGGTGACATTGATGAAACACCCTCTAGTAGATGCTACAAGGAATACAGAAAAAAACAGGAACAACATTATCCAATTTAGTGAGACGATAAATCAACTTTAAGAGTACATAAGTAAACAGTGAAATATCAAGCGAAGAGTTCAAGCTTTGGGAAGGTGCTTGAAGATGTTTTATATTAGAGAATTGGGGAAGAAAAGTTTGCAGACGAGTCATGACAAGACTAAGCCTAAAAATTATCTAGGAAAGTTGACATTCTAGGATATTTGAACGAATTCAAAAATTAAAGAATCCAAAATTTAACATTTGATTAAAACTATTTTGAGGAGAAAGGCGAATTTGGAAAGTACATAAGAATAGCTACATTAAGCCAGCGCAGAAAATCTGCTGAGTTGGCGGAAACGGTGTGATTAAGATCTTGCAGTCAGAAGGTATCATCATTATTATTAGAAGATCAACTGTGTCCTAGAGGAACTTGTGCCCCTTTAATGGTTATAGTATACCGACAGAAATTTTAAGATTCTAAGACCCCATGTGCAGGTGTTTTAGGCTGTCGTCAGCTATTAAGTGGCCTTTCTGGTCTGTTAACCTACTTCACACAAGTGTCCGACACTGTTCCCGAACATGAATCGAAATTTCGTCGTTCTCCTTAAAGAATCTGCAGACATTGTTAGCAGACATGCCTAGCTTTCCCAGGTGATAATTTAGCCTAGAGTGATCAGTTAGTATTCCTACTATACTCCTAAGGCTAACAAACGTACACGCACTGATGTTCGTGTGATTAATAAAAATAATTTAAAATTGAAATTAAATTAACTTTTATCAAGAATATAAAAAGATATTTATATTACTTAATTAATAATATATAATTTAAAACTTAATTCAAACTAATTTACTTTTGAGTTATTATCTAAGTTACTTTTCCTTAAAAAGTTTTGAGAAAAAATTCGTTTTTTTGGCTTGGCGGGAATGAGCGGCGAGCCGCCGGCGGGTGGCGGACCAGACCGGCCCCCCACCATAAGGCCTAGGGGCACTCGGATCGGTCGTGGAGTCCGCAACGAGGAGGATCCAGACTTGAAAATAGCCAAAGTGAGGATAGCCAATCTTGAAAGGAGAAATGGCGAGCTGGCGAAGACACTCGAAGATTTCAAAAAGCAAATGACAACATTGATAAAAAAAAATGAAAAACTTACAGAGCAGCTAATGGCTGGGGAGGCGGGCCCGCCGTCTCCAAAGGTAGCCAGAAAAAAGGTTAAGCTATCTTCGACTACTTTTGCAATCATGGAGGAACCGGGCTACCTTGAGGGCGAACAAGTTCTCGACAGCGAATCTGTCCGTATGGAGGACATAGAGAGCAGTAAAGCAGACGATACGAGAGTCGGCGACAACGGTGGCGATGGAAATGTCCCAGAAGAGGATGCTAACCAGGCAAGTTGCAATAGTGAAGATGGAAAATTGGGTGAGTTTTTGGTCTATGTTTCCAAAAAATTAAAGAAAAAAAACAAAACTCAAGAAAAAATATTAAATAATGTTAAAAATAATGCAAGTACGAGTGAAAATTTAAAAAATAATGCAAGTACGAGTGAAAATTTAAAAAATGGTCCGACTGGGGATACAATTAGCACCCGAAATAAAGAAAAGGGGGAAAGGGTGCCCCCCATTAATGTTTATAAATTAGGTGGTAGAGATTTAGCCACTCTACTTAATAGGAGCGCGGGGCTCTCAAATTTTGTAATTAAAAAGACGGGGGCCGAGAGAGCCCAAGTCAAATGCAATAAAATTGCAGATTATAAAAAAGCACGCGAGGTCCTCGAGCGAGTGAAGGCTCCTCACTTCACCTACACTCCAAAGGAAGAGAAGGTGCAAACCTTCCTTCTGAAAGGCTTGGATGCGGAGGAAGAGCCCGATGAGGTGCTCAAAATGCTCCGGGAGACGGGAACTGAGGTTAAGTTCCTCTCAGTGTCACGGTTTAGTACGAGGAGGTCCGTTTTGGAAAAACAAATCCTGCCGCACTTCCTCGTGCAGATAAGCCCGGAGAGCCGGGGAAGCGATCTGATCGGCATCAGGTCGCTTAATTACCAGGCCATTCGTTTTGAGCGCCTGCTAAGGGGCGAAATAGTCCAGTGTCGAAGATGCCAGCGCTATGGTCACTCGGCAGTGAACTGTCAAATGACCTTACGATGTGTAAAGTGCGGGAAAGACCATACCGCAGCTGAATGTTCGCTGACTGAAGCAGATGGCAAGGAAAAAACTTTCTGTGTTAACTGCGGAAGCGGAGGGCATCCGGCTTCGTACCGTGGATGTCCTGCATACCGCAATGTTAAGGTCACAAGGCAGCAAGCACCGAGATCGGCCCAAAAAACGAAGGTGTCAGCGGCGTTGGATGGTACCGTCCCTTCGGCACCAATCGTCTCGGGGATCCCATTTGCAGAAGTAGTTCGACAAGGGGGAGCTAAGAAGCCCCAACAAGATGCAAGTGGCGGCATGAACACTATCCTCAATAAAATACTAACCATGTGTGAAAACATGCAGCATACGCTACACGTACACAATACAAAAATAAATAGCATAACAGAATATTTACACAAACAGCATGCCCGCTGCTAGGTCTGCAGTCACAGCGGTACCACTGGATGGTCTCCGGATCATCGCGATTAATGTGAATTCCATCGTAGGAATCCATCGAAGAGCGGAGCTCCTTGATTTCGCTGCCAGACAACAGCCTGACATAGTCTTGATTTCAGAAACCCACCTCAATCCGAGGCATTCGATAACATTCAAGGATTTTGAATTCGTGAGGAACGATAGACGAAATTGTGATGGGGGAGGTGGTACCGGAATACTTGTGGGTCGCCATTATCGTTTCAGGCATATTAATAGGCCTGAATTTGAAACCTTTGAGTGTATCGAAGTCTCATGTATTCTTTTTTCACTGCCTAGAGGAGGGAATTTATACATTCTGTCAGTCTATGCAGTGGGAAACAACCGAGCCAAGTTCAGGGAGGAATTCCATTCTCTGTTTACGATACTCGAACTGAATAGGCTGCATAATTACTATATTATAGCTGGCGACTTGAATGCTAAGCATACCTCGTGGCTAAACGCCACAAACAATCCCAGAGGGGTATTCCTCAAATCTTGGATAGAGCAATACCAGATAGAGTATAAATGCGAATTATATGGGTCAGAGAGTCCAACCTGGCCCAGGGCAAATTCCTATCTGGATTTGTGCATTGCTGACGCGCGCTTGAACTTTAATTTTAGGAATCCTCAACGGAAACTACAGACTCTTCCTTACGATAGCGATCATAACGCTATTCTTATTGAAGTTCTGTTTGATGGACGAAGAGTTCGCCTTCTGCCGATGGACAGTGGCGTCCACAGGCTGAACTTTAAACAAACAAATTGGAAGAAATTCCAAGAGAGGTTTATTCGGGGATATCGAGAGGAATGCCCACCTCTTGATGGGGAAAACGATAGTACAATTGCACCAGGTGACAGGAACTTGAGCAACGAGGAAATACTTCAGTATCTTCTCAAGCTGGAGAACTTGACGCTGGAAACAATTGAACAAGTCGTCCCTAAAATTAAACCTCGCAATAATATGGAAGGATATGAAACTGCAGCCATAAAACGGTTGAAAAAAGTGAAAAGCCTTCTGCTCACTCGCGTCAACAAAATCTATCGGAGATATGGGGACTATCATCATCCCATATTGGTTGAGTTCAAATCACTTCTAAAGATCGCGCGGGATCTTATCCGTCAACATTACGTAAATGAAGTGAACTCCCAGTGGCGGGAGAAGTTAAAGGGTATTTCACCAAGCGATCCAGATTCCATGTTTACTAAGATAAATACGTTATTCCGGAAGAAGTCACGAATAACTGTGCCGAGAATTAAAGTCGGTGGCAGCGAGATACAACACCTTATTGACTCAGGTATAGACACGAATAGTGTAACTGCTGATGCGCAAGGCAATTACATCGCGATGGATGATGCTCTGAAACTCGAACTTATAGGGGAGCACTTTGAATCAGTGCATCGGCCCAGAACGGACTTAAAGCCAACGCGACTTTCGGAAATTGTAGAACGAGATGTCCACAATTTCAAATATAGCCTGAACGGCACCACAGTTCTCCAATTTAGCTCTGCGTTGCAGGCTGATCTCATACCGAGTGATAATCTGCTGGATTACTTTGTCTCATGTGTTGAGTTAACTTCCATATTCAGAAGAGTAAACAATAAGAGATGATCCGGTATGGATGGCATTCCCAACGTGGTCCTCAGGCATTTACCAGACATTGCCATTCGTAATTATTGCATTTTGTTCAATAATTTATTGAACAATTCCTTCTTTCCAGGACAATGGAAGAAAGCCCGAGTATTCCCGATTTTAAAGAGAGGGAAGGATTCATCCAGCCCTCAAAGCTACCGCCCAATCAGTTTGCTGCCTAACATCAGCAAGGTGTTTGAGGTTTTGGTATTGAAAGCCTTGAACGGGCATATCAAGAAGAAGGAATTATTGCCGAACGCGCAATTCGGATTTCGATCTGGACATTCGACAATACATGCAATAACGAAGGTAACGTCTGATATTTGCTGGCGGATTAACAATGGTGAGTGCGTAGGCGCTTGCCTTATAGACATGGAGAAAGCCTTTGATACCGTCTGGTTGGATGGACTGATTTTCAGGCTCCTGAAGAATGAGTTTCCCAGTCACCTCGTAGCGATGATGTGTAGTATGCTGTATGGCAAGTGCTTTGTTATTACGGACGGAAATCTCACTACTAACAGAGAATTTCATGTTCTGAATGGATTACAGCAAGGGACAGTGACTGCGCCTACACTTTTTGCGGTATTTGCCGGCGAATTGCTCAATTCTTTCGATTTTAATAAATCTCCTAAAAGGTCGTTGGTTGCCTTTGCTGACGATCTGATAGCCTACACGGCGCACAAGAAGGTAACTGAGGTGCAAGTTGAACTTCAGAAGATGTTCAATGATATTAAGTTCTTCACGAACAGTTGGCGGATGAAAATCAATGCGCAAAAGTGTGAAACGATTCTGTTTCGAAATTCCTTGGCGTATGCCAGTAGGAACTTGAAGAGGAATTGGAGAGATTTCCACATTGTCGCGAACGAGGATAGTTCAGAGCGCATTCCTCATAAGAAGTGCGTTAGATACCTGGGTGTGCGTCTTGACGAGCGTCTCCAATTTAACGAGCACGTTAAAGTCGCGCTAGAAAGCGCTCGCAAGGCATTCATGTCTCTTCGAAGACTCTTTTATGCTCCACATCTTAGCCGGAAGGTTAAGATTATTTGCTATCTTACTTTGGTTAGACCGGTGCTCACCTACGGGTGTGCTATCTGGTTTAATTTGAATGCTAGCCAAATGGAGAAAATAAGGATCTTTGAAAGGAAATGTCTGCGTGCTTGCACGGGGCTTAATAGGACTGCTTCGTCAAACTATGAGCACTATGTAACTAATGAAGTGATGTATGCAGCTGCTGCTGTGCCAAGAATCGATACAGTTATCGTCAGATTGATTCGGAATCATATAGTGCGATCTGCTTCGCATGGTGAGAACCCTTGGGTTTCGCAGCCGTTCTACCCAAATGATGGGTATTTCGAGAAAACTCTCACGACAGGGTTCATTCCTCCCGAAGCGTTCGTGTATCTTGACAGGAATGGTCTAATTCTTGATTCTGCCGGTGATCCGGTTATGTATCATATACATAGACGGGCCACGGACAAAAGGATAGAATACCCCCCGAATTTGACAGTGGGGGCTCCGGGATTCGACTGGAGATACTCCAGAGCGAGAGCAGTTGACATTAAGCGGGATGAAAAAGAGAAATCTTGGTACTGGTGGCTGCGGGATGCCGGTTAGCGGTGGCCGTGCTCAGTCCAGCCATTTGTTTCTTGGTGGGGCTTTGTAAATATGTATACATTGAACGGGTGCTGATTTTGTCTCCAGTTGTAACTTATAAATACATACGTTATTATTCTTTGTTTTTTTTGTATGTATGTTATTGTAAAAAAAAAGAAAAAATGTGTAATATAAAATCTATAATTATGATAGTTTTAAGAACAATAATTTAAAAAGTATCTTTTGAAGCGATTAAATATTTATTATTACTTTTTATATTTCTTTATTTGCCACTAAGGCCAAGTGAATTCTGTCGGGTTTTTGACCATTTCCCGACAACTTATTGTAAAATTAGATTTTCATTTCTTACTGTTTCTCTTCTCTGTCTGTAAATCGTTATTCAAAAATTTTGAGAGCCCACAGTGGCCATTAGATTTAAGTTATTTTTGTTATTTTAAAAGATTGTTTTTTATTGTTCATTTTTTCAATCTATATACTATTGTTACCTATTTCTTAAAAATAAAAATGATTTAAAAAAAAAAAAATAAAAAAAAAATAAAAAAAAAAAAAGATGTTCGTGTGACCCCCCCTTTGAATACCCTGCACTCCTGGCAAATTCACCCAGGATAGCTTCCTTAGGTTTTCAGCTTAATTTTTCAGCGTCATAGATTTAAACCCCTTTCTGATTCTAAAATAGCTTTCCAGATGCTTCTCTCCGCAGCTTGTCCACTGCTTTGTTAGCTTCTAACCTAAACCCAGAGTAAACAGACCGTATTGTGGCAGCCGAGCGTATTCAGTCTATTTAACCATTCCCAAACCAGTCGGTCAGAATAGCAGCGTTCTGCTAATATATTTCTGCGGGGAATATACTAGTGTGTTTACTCATTCAAATTACGTTTTCCTTGGGCCATTGTCAATGTATCAGGTAATCAGTCGCTAGTCTATGTTGTGGATCACTGTCATGCCCTCGGTTTGCCTTGCTCAATAGTGTTTTGTTGTCACAATGAATCCTCATTTTCATGTTATCCCTTGGCATAAGCAGCTTGGGGTACCTTTTAGAAAGAATGTTAAGACGTTGCCATAATGTATTTCGTCTTACCTTCGTTAATGTGCAGCCCAAACTCTCGAACTCTCTGCTCGATCTAGATGAACGAAGATTGAAAATCTTCCCAAGATGTCAATATCCTCTGCATAGGCCAGTAGTTTGGTGAACTTGAAAAGAATGGCGTCTATTGCGCTTACATCTGCATCATGATCATTTTTCTCGAAATTTAAGTTAAAAGAGATGCATTAAATAGAATTCCCTTGTCGTCGACCTGTGTTGATGTCGAATATTCCCGAGAGCGATCCAGTCAGGGTCAGCCTAGGCAATCTTATCAATTTGGTCACAATACCGAATTCCCTCATGGATGTATACCATGGCTAATGTGCCATAGGCGGCCTTGAAGTTGATGAAAAATTGTGCCACTCATGGCTATCTTTCCACAGTTTTTCCATGGCTTACCGCAGAGATAAAATCCGATCTGTTGCTGATTTGCTTGGAAATCTTTTGTACGGGTCTATGATATTTTAGACCTATGCGGCTACTCAACCTGGCGGCATAGTAAAGAATATGTTACAGGTGGTACCCTTCAACGTGATACCTCTATTCTTGCTGCACTGAGTGGCTCATTTATATATACGGTTTGGCTAATACCTCTTTGCCAATTGTCAGCATTGATTCGCGATCCCACATCTTGAGTATAAGTTGATGAATCGGTCAGTGTTGGTCGCCTTAATATTTAACCAGTTCGCCTGTAATCATCCGACTGCTGGCGACTTATGATTTTTAAGCCGATAAAATGCGGGGACTGTTTCTTCTAGGCTTGTCCATCTTCTTCAGTTGGCAGGACTTCCAACTCGGCGATATCTCGTTCTCATCTGATGCGATTGCCCCCTGTACTTTCCGAGTTCACAGACTTATTGTTCCTGCCTAACAACTTTTTTCTGTCTGTGAAGTCTCTGCACCGCTCGATGAAGTTTTTGATAGATAGCTGTGTGCGCACGTCCTTTGAGAGCGCTGAATTACCCAGTATGTAGCATTCTTCCATTGTGTTGCTAGCTTATCAATGGAAACGTTCTTCAGGTGGTTGACCTTGTCCGTGCTTCATTTCCAGGACCTACATTAACAGCGTATAGTTGATGCGTATGAGATGGTGAAGAGACAAAGCATCTGAGTACTCCGAGTCCAGTGGCCCATTGTACAACATTCGGTGTTACGGAGGACGTTGTTGATGTTCAATCAACACGCGGCTAACAGCAGGTTTCATTTTTTAGCTGAGTAGGAAACATACTCCGAGAACATAATTTATTAGATGGCTATTATAAAATTTCCATGTCCTTCCAACTTCGACAAAAAGGGATGAGTTTATAGCCTGTATGGTCAAAGGTGCGCGGCAAAAAGCGGCAGAAGGAGAAAAAGAAGATTCGTACGGAAATAATCATTATTATTATCATTTGAAGAGGCCTTCAGAAAGATATACGGGAAAGTAAACTGAATTGTTGTAAGCAGTTGTGTTTGAGGCAAATATGGGGCGCTGCGTACAAATTTGTAACGAACAAAATCTATAAAGAAAAATCACGCCAAGTGACATGCCCAGGACCAGTTTTAGAGGCGACCTGGCAGTAGTAGCCGCCACAAAACCTCCCTAACATGGCTCAATATCGCGAAACTGGATGGAAGGATACGATGGAGACGGTCCTTATTACCAATCGCAGAAAAAACAATGCTGTCAAAATCCGGGTTGGTAATTACGAGGTTGTTTCAAAATAATTAGATACCTGGGGAGCTAGTTATCAATGCCAAGTTGAGCTTCAAGGAGTACCTGTACTATGCACGTGAAAAGGCAACAAAACCTAGAGGGTCAAAATCTAGTTACTGGATGCTTATCGTGGGGGTGCACACTGGACAGACAGGGAAGGGTAACTTTGACATACCGACCAATCGCACTGAGGATGTGCAGTACATTTAAAACAGTATCCGGCGGGGCAGTGTATGCCATCAGGGGGTTGATTCGCTTGGATTCTCTAGCGAGTGAGGCACACTGTCTCTACCGGAGAAGGAGGTCGAATCCGGCTGAAGTGGGTGCAGGCTTCCGAAAAGCCCCTAGGAAGAAGCTTTACAGGAGATTACAGCAACAGTGGGATAATTCCATATAGGACCGCTGGACCCATACACTGTTACCGTGTATTGAGAGGTGGTAGAACGGAAGCACGAAAAATTGAATTATCATCTAATACAGTTCCTTGCGGGACATGATGGATACATGAAGTACTTGCATCGCTACACCTAAAGATCCGGAGCAAGTTATATTCCATTGTCCGAGATTCTGACCCAATAATTTTGTGGAGTAAATTCTCAGGCCGGAAACAAGTTGTATTGCGATACACGTAACAGTAACTGAGAAAAGCTGTAGGAAGTGGATGGGACCCGCAAAATGCGACGGATCCGTCACTTAGTCGTACTGGTGTAAATCAGAGCCCTGCTCGTGAAGCAATACCTCGCGGTGGTCCCGCGAGAAAATGGGAGGAGAATTGAGGTGGTTTTATTGGGTAAGAATCCCACACACCTCTGCTACCTAGCGCAACAGCGCCGTTTTATAATTTCCCCCTCCATCTAAAAAAAGATGCCAGGCATTAGGATCCGGGTTATTATTATCTCGTTAAGGGGAAGCCACGCCGCGTTTCTAAAGAACTATTGTGCCCTTTTTACTGGTTATTGTGTACTTATTAATTATAGTAGTTCAAGTAAACCTTTAACCATTAGGAATTTTATTATATTCCCTACTTCTAAATCTATCAAGTTTGCATCTGATATTAAGTGTTCTCCCAAGCACCTCAACCTACTTTGTACAAGTGGCGATACTGTTCCAGAACTTGAATAGAAGCTTCCTCACACTCTGCACAGAATCTGCAAGGAGTGTGCGTAGATTACCTTACCTAGGTGATAGTTTCCTTACCTTTCCTAGGTGATAGTTTCGCCGGGAGTGAGCAGTGAGAATTCCCACTTTAGTTTTTCATGTCATAGCCCGTTTCCGGATGGGGAGGCATATCTGTAAATTGCTTATATTTCCGGCTGAAATATGCTAGTGTACTTACCAATTGGCTCCAAGTACATTTTCCTTGGAAAATGACCCCGACATCCGCCCTCTCTGAAAGGTCCATCAATGTACCAAGTAATCAGTTGCTGGTTCAAACCATGTCACAGAGACGCTCTCCGAGTTTACCCTATTACTCCAACGTATTTCAAACTTCTAATCGAAATGAAACCTCGTTGTCATGTTATCCCTTGTTATCAATAATTCGGGGTACCACCTAGAAAGAATTTCAATCTTCCTTTGATAGGTAATCATTGCAGTAGTATCTTCGGGGTTCAACCCCATTTTTGCTATGCTATGCTATCTACCTATGAGTCATCACAGAGTAATTTTTAGTTTTGCGTAATTTCCAAATATTTGACCTCTGTTTCTCGTTTCACCTCAATATAATGAAACTTTATGGCTCTCAGGTGATCAAGCTTACTTTTCCTAGTGAATGGCACTATGATGATTTTGGCTGGAATGATACGCAGTCCCGCCTTCCTGCACCAGATATTACTAACTCTTAATCCAGTTTGAATTCTATCACATGAGGTATCCTCTTATTTGCCCCTACAGATTGAAACAATGTCGCCCACTTAATATTGGGCCTGTATTCCAGTATTTTTTAGGCCGTCCAGGAGTTCATCCACTACCATAGGCGGTGATAGTACCTACTCTCTAGCATTTTGCCCATCCAGGGAGCCAAGGTGTTTCCCACTCCCTTTCGGATCCAAAAACGCGCACAGTTCTATATCTTTTGTTTTTATGGCATCCCGTAAAATATCCCCAGCCGATACAAAGCAATTTCGGTAGATCGTCCTGCCCGCACGATATGTTGTTGACACTAATGTAGGGGATTACGCTTTAGAGTGCTAGTTCTACTATAGTTGTCTAGGACCTTCTTCACCATTTTGAGTATGAAATATGTTAGGAAAATCGGTCTGAAAGATTTATGGTGAGAAGAATTCTTTTTACCCGCATCCGGATTAAAGACCAGTTTTGCCCGCACCTATGCCCTTGGTATATATCCCCAGGCTATGATGTCCCTTACCACCTTCAAAAAGGACTCTAAGATGATTTCTAGGCTTCTCTGGATTAGCGCTGGGAAAATGCCATCCACTCCGGGTGATTTCATCGGTTTAAAGGTTTCCACTGCCCGCCTTACCCTAACTTCCGAGCATACCTATTTCGCTAGTTTCTAGTTCTCCTTTCCTCCCTTTTATTCGTTGTTGAGGTATCAGGCAGAATGTTATGGCCTGCCGTCATGGGATAGGACCCCGGAAAATGAATTCTGAGAAGGTCTTAGGTACACTCTGTCCTCCTCATTCTCGGTGAATGCCCCATCCTGCTTCTTCGAACAGGCAAAAGATATTTCCCCGTCTTTGGCTACAGCTTTGTAAAGCCTCGTTGCTTCTGTGGTTTGTTCAATCACTTCACAAAATGCCTTGAAGTTGTTTCATTTTGCTTCCCCTATCACGTTGCTATACGCAGTCAGTTAATTTTTCCACCTCGGCCAGTCCCCACTTTGTTTTGCCCGCTTGAAGAGTTTTCGCACCTCTGTTTGCATCCTGGCTAGGTTCTTATTCCACCAGGGTACATCCCTTGATGACCTAACTGTCTTAGCCAGCTGGCCTTATATGCGCCAATGACGAATATGCTGTTGTTTTCCATCACTGTTTCTAATTCCAGTTCGCAACTGATCTCAGCACCCTTGAAGGTAAGCCATATCGTTGCTTGGGTGGCTTGCATAGGAATCCCAATCCGTTCTGTTGGGATTCCTTATTACTCTTTTTATTTCAGAGTTGCCCTCATCGTCGAATCTGATTATTCTATGATCAGACATACAGGGGTTATCTGACACCTTTCAATTCCTGACCAGCCCGTTCATTACAGTTTTTCCTAGAGTTATGTCTAGTACCTTTTGTCTAGTACTGGTCACGAATATTGGAGTATTCTTTATATTCAAAATTTCTAACTTATTGCTAAGAATAAATTCAAGACTTAGTGTCGCTGCTTCCCCAGACTTCATAATGGAGTTTGGCATGGCAGCCGAAGAGAAGTGGTAACGCCCTCTTCTCACAGTTCTTCACCAGTTTAGCGACTAGTTCCGGTGGAACCCGAATGTCGTCTCTTGGGAACTAGCCCGATGCCACGACTGCCTCTCGAATGCTCCCCCCGGCATTGAATGAGACTTGGATAGCCACAAGATCCCCGGTCAGGAACACTGAAAAACATAGATATTTTAAATTACATTGAAGAATTATGCAAGCTCTTGGTTTTTCACAAGAGAAGTCCCAAATTACTTGCATGGTTCGTCCTTGCAGACTGCGAATCTGCCCCCGGTGCACCCAGGGCTCCTGAGCACTGTTTGATGTTTTTCTTGGAACTTGCCGTTGCAATTACCACTGATGCAGCTTTCGCATGGTGAAGGTTTATCTGGGCTATCTTAAGGCTGGCCATTGCTTGGAGTTCTTCTTCACTGTTGGAGTATCACCCTTCTCCTCCGACATGGCGTTTTCTTGTGCACCGCTGTCCACCCTAAGCCCTAGAAGATCTAGGTATAGGTCGCCCAGCTTCTGCTCTTCACTAGGCAGCAGGTTTACTTACCTGACTAATCCAGTCCTTTACACCCCTATGGCTTCCGAGATTTCTTCGGGCAACTCGTTATGCTTTCCGCCGATGTCTCCTCCTAGGTGCCTTTCCTCGCCTTTTCCCTGTGCACGTGCACTGCTGTCAAATCGATAGTTGATATGACAACTCCGACGTTTTATTACCTGCAGGCGTCGGTCATCTACCACTTAAGGAGTCTACCCTGGCCCTTCAATTTGCTTTTGATGACTGTCCATAATCGCGTATGGAGATTCTCATTCTGAGCGATGAAGAGGTCCATTAGATCTTCTGTCTCTATTGCCTCGGCTTTCGGGAGAAACACTGTCACCATACGAGCTCAATGCTGGTATTTCATCCCCAGCACATGTTAATATTTCTGCTCTTTCCGAGCATGATAATTTAGGAACTATTGTCCTAAGCCAGTCTGCGTGACCTGGTCGAATGCGTATCTCGGTTAACACATCCTGCCTGACAACAGGGTCTTCGATAGTTTTCTGCTCCTCACTGAGTACTTGCTCGGGAAACATTTTTGGCAGTATGGCCGAATGCCTTTGACCGCAGTAGCATAGCAATGGCGGGCTTCCTGATTCCGGCCTTCAACCTTGACCTATTCGGTTTTTCTCGCCTCTTGGGTTGAGGTTTGGATTTTTTGAGAGCATTCCCCTCATCTCCACTGCTCCCCGCTTTCTTAGCTGCGATAAAGATGGCTTAAATCTGTCCTGAGCATTCTCAAGGGCGTCTTCTGATTTCAGGCTTTCCTTCAGATCACGCAGTTGCCATTTAACACCTTCGCTATTGAGACATGTCTCCTTCCTAGCGTCGGATGTATTGATTTTGTTTGTCCCTCCTTTTTGAACAGTGATCTTTGTTAGTTGTTGTCCTCGCAGTATACCAATGTTGACCTTGGATCTACTGCTTGAAGTCCCAACTTTTCCCTTCTTGGGGTGTAATCACCTGCCTCTCAGTATTTCGGAGATGTGCCTCCGCATCGTTAACCACTTTGTGTGCGGTACGGAGTCCCACTTGTTTTTTGTAGCTTTCATTATTTTTGAAATATTACTCATTTGATTCGCACGAATATGGGGGTTAGGATGTCCACCGTGCCATAGCCTCCCGTAGTACAGCAAGGTAAAACTTACTCGCTGAGGCGACCAGGTATCAGCGCGACTAGTAATAGGTCCTGATACAGAATTTCCTCAGAATGGCTCCCTTTCTTCTTAAGCCTTTTTCCCGTTCTTTAGCGACTGTAACTGATTCTCTGGGACTATAACTGGGAGCTTTCCTAGGTTCATATTGTCCATTACTCATGAATCTGTTTCCATATGCCGGTATTAGACCAATTCCGTCCACTTTACCAACTTTTCTTTCTTGCGCTTTCCCTGGTAAAGATGTAGTCGAGTTTATAGTTTTTCCCATTATGGGAGTTGCTTTCCATAAGAAATAACTATGTATTATATACTACTTGTAGACTTTTCGCGGAAGTGGAAAACATGTCTTTCATAATTTTTTCCGTGAAGTAACATGATACTAATGAGGCCTCCAAAGTTCTTGCCTCTGTGCGTTGGACAATACAATACAATATTCATGTGTTGGACATTCTCAGTATAGCCTCCTTGGGGAGATGGTTTGATATACTAAAGTGTCATTATATTGCAAGACATTTTGAACTACAAGTTGCTGAACAGTCAGTTAATGTAGGCGACACTCAACCCAATAAAGGAAATTAATTTTGAAGAAAACAACCAGCTAGGATCCCCGAAAGTTCCTTATTTCCCGACTTGTTTTTAATTATTTGCTACTTCGAACTTTGCCGAATCATCTCAATATCATTAGATTATTCGCAGGCAGTTCTTGGGGGTGATTCTCAACATTCTGTTCGGAACTGCGCTAATCGCAAGAGTATAGCATCAAAGCTATTGGTATGGTCCACCCACTATATCATCCGTGTTAAACGCGTTAATACCGGAAACGGGTTTCATACTTGCGGGCTAACACTTCTTACACGCCGCCTACGTGCCCTTGCTAACGTCACAATTCTGAAGCAAAATAATCAACATCATTCCCCAACCACACGGCCATTTGCCCAAGGATTTTCTGATTTCTTCCCGCTAGATCTCCTGACAATATATACATATGAGCAAATTCAAACTGCGGCTGATGTCCCCCGATATGCGGTTTATCTGCGGAGCAACACATGAAATTTTGCGGATTTCACACTGTACAAAAGCATTTTCATGGAAATTTCATGTGTGTTGAGTCGCAGAGTATTTTCCGGGGGAAATGTTTTCATTTGCCACCAGACCGTGCGCTTCGGGATACAATGCAAAGGAATGCCCTATTGGGATTTCATGCTCGTATATGCAAACTAAACAAGAAGTTTCATGCGAAAAATCAATTTGATGGAAAATATTTTATTTGCAAGGATATATCGACAGCAAATTTGCCATGCTCAGGAGGAAAACATGTTTTATGCATGAAATTAAGGATACAGTTGTTAGAGATGTGAATATTTATGACCTCACCATGTTGCGGAGGGAGTTGGGTGCTTTCGTTTTGATAGCCTTCGACACTTTTCATAACAATTTCAATACGTCTCGAATATATGTATTATTTCATTTGAATCTAGTTAGTGTATTGGACGATGAAAAGTATCTAGATTTAATCCTCTACAATAATGAACTCACCTTGGTTTATCTTCTGTAAGTTGACTCTATAAGACCTTCGCCGAGGACATTTCTGACAAAAAATGTCAGCTCACAACCGGAAACATGGAAATTTGATATCCAAAGGGCAATGGGTAGGAAAATTCCTCCAGTCAAAATGGCAGATCAACATTTAAATTTTTGTTTCCAGGACCAAGGAACTGATTCTTATTCTGCTGAAAAATTCAAGCATTAATGAAATAAAAATTGAGGACGAAAGCAGAACAAAAAGGGAAGGAGCTCACTTTAATTAACATAAATGATTTTTGGAGCAATTTCAAGGGTAGGTTTCAAGGGTAGACATATAAAAGGTGATACATATGTAAATGCGCTATGAGCGTCACCAGATGTTATTTTATAGATTTGAATTAAACATAGTTGAAGGAAGGATTCGCAGTCGTCGTTGAACAAAAAGTTGTCGATGAACATGAACATGATGTTGAACAAGATTAGAATATGAAAAACTGATATGACAGTAGATAAAAAATTACTGTGCGGTAGAGGGTCGAAGAGGTAAAAGACTCCAGAGGAACATCGATAAATGCGCGGATGAGGACTAGGAATTGAATTGAAGGCTTTCTGACATCCAGTGCAGCACGGCACAAGAATTTAGAGCATATTTTGCCAGGCTTATCGCCGTACTTATTGGATCCACCGTGGAACACAACCTGGCGCTCCATCGGGCCATTGTCGTTTTTTACGATGGGTAAAAGTTCGTTGAATCGTAGATAGCTCCCTCCATCATTTTTCCTATTGTATACAACAGGGAAATCGGGTGATATTATGCTGGAGCTCCAGATGGCTTATTGGATTTGGGAAACAACATAAACTTTTTGCTTTTTTCCGTCGGTCGGGAATCGTTCTTCCAGGCATGCCTTGAAGAATTTTGCGAAATGATCTGACCGACTCTTCACTGCCAGCTCCCGAGCTCTGTTTGAGAGGCCACCTGAACCTAGAGCCTTGTTGCCACCCATTCTACCATATATTTCCCGCAGCTCCTTCTCTGTAACTGCAGGTATCATATACTTGTTAACGTGGACCACCGTTAATCTTCCACTGCTTTGTTAATGAGGAAACAGAGTAGCACAAGTTTCTTTCAGGCGCCGTTGGCAGATCACTCGGAGCGATCTTCACTCACCCTTGATTCACTCTCTAGCGTCTATCCTAAGGGTTTATATCGGGATTTTCGCACAACTGTCTAAAACAGTTCCTTTTGATTTTGCGAATCGCTTTTGTTAGGTGACTCCACAGTTGTCTGTGTGCCTCTTCTGGATCGTTGTTACTCGACTTCCTCTTAAATTTATGGCAAAGTCTTCTTGTCTGGTAACATATTGTTCACAAAGTTGCGATTTCGTTGTTCCACTAGTAGTTGGGTTACCTACTGTGAAGCAGTCACCTTCTGATCATAATATCCTAGCATGCTGTCGTCACCTAGTGGGTGATCTGGACGTCTTTTTACATAGCCGTACCCTTGTGGGAGATATCAAGCTTAAGCCTGGCACAGAATGTGTACCCCACGCCGTCCACCCCGGTATAATGTGAAAACTTTTTTTGCAGCTCGATTCGCCCTTGATCTCCATAGAGATTGTGTTCACTATGAATGTAATCCCATCCTCACATATATCAGCTCCACTGTAAGCCCCAAGCCTTCATGTGAACTCCTGTCAAATTTTGCTCTGATGGAACCTCATCGGGACGCTTCATTATTTCTTGGGAGGCTTATTCTTATCAAGCTCAGAGCGCTATTTGGGCCATTTGATCCACGACAGAAATGCCACCACTGTAAGTTCGATGTGGCTTACTAATTATGGCAAAATCTTTCTCTCAGATGATTTATCAGAAAAGGTCCTGCGCCTCGTGTCAGCGTCATCTGCGATTTGCTTTGACAGCTGCTGCCTGCAATATATCGATGGCCCTAGCCGTAACTTCCCATTTTGCAGATCGTTGCTAAGATTCAAAAATTTGTCTTCTGTTATATCCTTGGATGTCTTCAGCTTCAATATAAGCTCCCCTTCTGGTACCGTAAAACACAGCTAACATTATCTCCCAAAGTGTTGAGTTCTGGGTCTGCATTCTCTTTCCTGAGGATGTCAGCGTATGCTTCGCTTCATTTGAAGAAGATAATTGCTTTCAGTCTATCTTTTCCTTTCCCTTTTTCCTTTCTCCTGAGTTCTACGTCTTCCTTATGGGGTCCGCGCTCTCCATCCGGAATGACGACAATGTGAGTTTCGCCGGTAGCTTCAGCTGCTTCCTGCCCTATTGGTTGTTCTGGTTAAGACGAATGGAAATGTATTTTTGCTGCAGAGACTAGCGGAACTGGAGATGGCTGATGGATTATAACTGATGAGCTCCATTCGTTAAGCAAGTCTCGAAAGGTGAGGTTGTTGAGATTGTGTAGTTTGTGGAAGAGAATTCGAAAGTCGAAATGCGGAGGGTTCATATTAAAGCGGTCCGTTCGGAAAGCGAATTAAAGTTAAAATTTTGGTGTTGCATGACATATTGATTGAATGTTTGCTGTGCGAGGGAGAACAGATTCTTGCGATTGTCTACAACGATTTCGGCTTATCCTAACATTGGGTGGTGGTAACGTTTAAAAAAAAGAAATATCAGCCAACGTGGTAGAACCATGCAATGACACGCTGTCTGTGCATCAAGTGGTCGAGAGTAGAGACAAGACATATCACATAAATAACGAGGCCCTCTACGACATCTGCTTTAGAAAACAGGATTTGAAGTGTCAGTGATTGGTAAATAACATACGTCACCCGAGGGAAGCATTCAAAGGAATTGCGTGCGCGACTAGTTTGGATACCAGCATTGACTTTTTTTTCAAACTATCTCTGGTGGTGGAAAGAGCTCCGCACATGAAATTTAGCGAGAGGTAAGAATGGAAGACTCACTTGACTTTCGCCACTCTAGAATGTCTCGCTTGGGTTATGGGTTCACCTGCTTGGGATTGCTGGGCTGCTCCGTACCCGAGACGGTCGCGCTCGGCTTCGTCCAGGACCAGAAAAGCCACGAGTAATCCTGGATATCTGCACATTGATCGCAGACGGAATCACTGGCACAGAAGGACTCGCGAAAAACAGTTTAGTCCCACAAACCCCATGAAGCGGTGTTGCTAACGGGGCTACATTGCATCTACCAATACTCCTGACAGACACTAAAAATTGAGTGTGAACGTGGTTCTTGCTAATTCACGGAGGAGATGGTCCATAAGGAAGCGCCGCCGATCCGGATTAAAATATCCTAGGTGGGAGAATTAACACATCTAAGTGTTCTCATGTGATGTTTATTGTCATTAACCGTAAAGGGCATTTATTGTCATTAACCCCCCGGAAAAAGCTGAGAGCATTGCGGACCCCAGTCTTCAACGGGTTCCGTGCTTAGATGTAAATCAAGCAACAAGAATCTCACCCAATTAACTTCATTTCATAAAGATATACAAGGGTGGATATGTATATACGTATGTCTTGCCAATATTGAAATTAAACTCAAAAATTTAAGATTATCGGTTTCTTGAGATTCTAATTCGCACTTTACTATAAACGTTACATCCACGCGCGGATGGCGGTCATGAGCGGGTTTGATCTATCGGCAATATATGCATAAAATTAATCCACACATAATATCTCAAGCATCGTGGGTACCAATCCTTGTTTCACCCTGGGACCTAGTCTACACTTTGACCGCCGTAGAATGAATGAATGGATGAAAGTTCAACTTTACCAAAACAACGCTTGTTTCACAACTGTCAGAACATTAACTTCAAAACAAAACAGAGCCATCGATAGACGTGAGTGAAGACTTCTATAGTCTTCATACTTAACGAAGCTGCCGGTCAAGTTTTGACCACAAAATTAACTATCTTAAGACAAATGAGCGAAAACTTTGCAGGTGTCTTAAGTCCAACATGGGGGCTAACGGTAGCAAGGGTCAGAATGCTTACTTTCTTCAACTCGGGCTGGTTTTCCGACGATATAGGCTGGACATTCTGGACCTAGGCGCAGTAAAGTCGTAGGACTCTGGAGAATAATCCTTTCCCTCTTGCTACACTGATGGCAATTTGCTTTTGTATTCCGGAGACCAAGTGGTAGTAGATACGAATCCGATGTCTAGTTCTTTTTTGATAATGATGGGGTCCTAAGTCCGCATCAACTTAATGCTGGACCGGACCAAATGGGGATCAACTTACACCCTCTTTTTTTGGTCCACGGACCCCTCGTTTAGGGCTTAGCACCCAAACTTCCAAAAAATGTCAGGCGATGGCGGCTTTACGGCTTTTTACCGTGGCAGGGGCAAATCGTCAGACGCGACCTCACCTCTGCCCTGGGAGCAGCGTGACCGAAACGGCTCCTTTATATAATTCGCAGAACACGATTTGCCTCTGCCCTGGTAAGAAACCGTAAAGCCGTCATCGCCTGACGATGTCTAGCTGTTCCTGAGTGCAAGACTCCGGTCGATGTTAAGGAGTATTACAATGTTATTCACCAACAGAAATTTCCGATATAGTGGAAAATGAATACCTTCTACAAGGAATTACACATACTTCGAAAAAGATTTCCTAAAGGTGTGTTTGTGGTGGATGCTGAATACCAAAGTGGGGTCTGACAAGACAAGGTTGGATATGTAATGGGGAAACACGATCACGATGACCGTAATGATAACGGCGAAAGGTTTGTGGATTTTTGCAATTAACACTTCCTTGTTATTGGGAGCAAATCATTCGGGCACAGAGCCTGCTGTATAATTAGTTGGGTTTCAACTGATCGACACCGTATGCGCAATCATATTAACCACTTTGCTATCAGCAGTAGATTTAGGAGTTGTTTTCTGAATGAGAGTAGCTACAAACGCGCTGACATCGGCCTCGAAAAAGATCATCATCTGATCGTTGCCGACCGTCATTTGCCTTCGATTACGCTACTTCGCTACTTCTCGAAGGATAGTTGTTGATTGTATGGCCTCTCCACCAAATTGTTATATTTTGTTATGTTTTGCCTTTATTTATAATTGCGATCCACCTTTCCCGGCCTAAGAATATCAAACCTTGCTTTGAATGGAAATATCTTTAATTTTTCTCATTGGTGGTCCTCCAATTGCTCGACCCTCTGCCGTTTATTTGGTTCCTTCAGTTTGATTTCCGCCTGCCGCTGGACCTCCTCACTACTGGCGTACTTCTGAATCAGGAAGAATGCCTACCATTCGAGCCGCCGCCGTAATCTTTCGTCCTTTTCTTGACCGTCGCGGGACCTTACTGGGGATTGTACTTGAATACGAACCCGGTACTCATTCGCAGCTGAGTCGACTGGTATCCGGCATCCAATCATGATAAAAAATTCCTCTGCCGACAGTGAGATTTGAACCGTCATCTCGGCTGCAACATCCCAGCATTCTAACCACTTAAATCATCCGGACATTCCAGGAAATGATTACCTTTGTAAGAAAATACCATGGTAAAGAGCAAAGAATGAAGTTGCAGCCTTCGAAATATGATAGGATAGCTTTATTTCCGAAAAGACAAAAACGTAATTAATGAATAACTATAATCAAAGAACCTTTACATTGGAGACTATACCATCGTCACTCAATATGTGCACGGAAGTATTTCCTGCAAGGGACCAGCAAAGTACGTCAACGACTAGATTTAAGGTTTATAATAAGTGCGAAATAGTCTCAAGCCAGCAAGAGGCCAGATCAACTGACTATGGACGTTAATTCTCACTTGAAGTAAGTAGTAACGAAGAAGTTAGCGCAAACAATTCCGTACGCCAATTAAATACATAATTTTAACCGACATCAACCTTCAATCTTTAGCCGCTGGACTTCACCGTCTCCACGCAATGGTATTCACCTCAACCTGCAATTACTGTAAATTTGCTACTTCCACTTGTAGGAAAATCTGGGAAATCTGAGACATTTTCCAGAGAACGGAAGGAAAAGATGATCGTTAAGATTCCAAAGAAGTAAACCCGTTTTGAGTGAGACAATTACAGGGGTATTTGTGCGCTTGCAGTCAATGAAAAGATGATAGCTAATTTTTCTAAAACGCATAGAAGAACATCTCGAAAGCTTGATCGACAGAGAGCAGGGTGGCTCCGGATCCTCCTGCGTTGACCACATCAACTCCCTACAGATCAGTTGGAAACAGTGCGCGGAGTTTAGTGCTTTATCGATTTTGAGAAAGCTCGCTGCAACGTGAACGGAGAATGTTTCTAGAGTGCTCTAAGCAGCGATTGGTACTATCAGACCGACATATGATGGTGGTGAATGTCATGTGCATGCATTAAGGTAAAATCGTAGAAAAATTTGAGGTCCAACGCAGCGGCCGCTAGGGCTGCATCTTGTCATCGATATTATTTCTTCTTCTTATCGGTAACGTTCTTCATGCCGCTTCGCCTGAAGGACGTAGAGGAGTGCAATCGACCGTGATATCTTCCCTCAAACACCTCGACTATGGTGATGACATCTGTTTGCTCTCTCATCGGATCATGGACTTTGAAGGCATCGATGAGTCTGTCTACCTAGGAAGCGTGGTTCCTGACAACAAGGGCATCGAACCCAATGTCACCCGAATCATTTACAGAGCTAGATAAGCTTTCGCAGCGATGACCCTGGATATCGCCACACTTGGTTGTCCAGCAATACCAATGGTATTAGACCAGTTGTGTTCATATAACCGGCTTCCACAGGTTTCTCCATAGGAAAAGACGAATCTGGTGAGTCCTCCAAAAGCCATGCTTAGGCCCTTATTTGATTGCCCAAAATCGCGGGTTGAGTCGAAGACCATGACTCCTTACGACTTATATATAGTTGCGTTAACTTTGACATTTGAGGAGTTAGAATCTGAAACTTCCATTTTCATTTGCTAGGGAGACAGTGCGTGTGCTAAGTCCTTATTAATTGCTTTTATTATTCTGTAGGTTTTCTGTGTCAGAATATATGTTCTTCAGTTCTAAAGAATGCTTAACGCAGGAAAAGCTACCGCTTGTTAGGCTGAGTTGCAACTTGACCGAAACACAACATCATATTTAACACTTTGCCAGTTCTAGGCAATCCCGACATCGCGCTATGCATATTATTCAGTTGACTCGGGGTTATCTCTAAGGATGACACCTTAAACGTGCCAAAAAGAGGCTAGCATTCGGTCAGCTTTAAAAAAAATGCAATAGATACCTTCTATAAATATAATGATTATTTACGACGAAGCTATGCAAGCTTTAAATCTACAGCAATAAAATAAGCATAGAAATCCATCGACTGAATGAAAACTCGTTGGGACCTTTGCTTTTATGTAAGCAAACAGAGTAGATTCCCAAAGAAAACCCTTTTTGATTGAATTTCTCCGAAGAACCTATAATGTAAAGCGGGAGGCTACAAAGTAAAGATTACAAGCTCCTGCTTTAGACATAATTTCCCCTTCAATTCAGGTATAACTTCCACAATTTTCACCTGAAAATAATACATATAACACATCTGGGAAAAAGGCATATACGTAGGTATTAAACAAATATTTTGTCACGGAAACAGCTTGATGTAATTCTAATACCTCGCTCCTTACTGAATGGCTAAACAATTCAAGAGTGTTCTTAATAATTGATAATAATCGATCCACGTGTTGACACATGAGCAACAATTCTGAAATTCAGCGTGAATATATGAATATCGCATTGACTTCCAAGATTTCCATTATACTCGGCCTGAACAAAAGACATGGAAATGAGCTATTAAATCAGAAGGCCGGAATGTCTTGATTGAAATCGTCCTTCACCGTGGCTTTTCTTTCTCCGAATCGTACCCTTCCGACACTGTTGCTGACCCTACGCATCCTGAAACTGTTGTCCTTGGCCATACATCAAGCTAGGCTGAATGGCAACTAATCGGAAATGGGGCAGAATCGACTTCTAGGTCAACGGGGTACCATAAAAATGCTCGAGCTTTTGAACCGGTTCTCTATCTCGCATCCCCAACTTATGGCAACCACCACGTGGCTTCGTATGTCCGCGCAGGACCCCACAAAAAACCAGTTGATTATGGACTGCTTGCATTATACAAATGTTCCCGGTCTGAAGGTGTAAGGAATCAGTCCAAGTTCGGCATGCCTTCCCGAAGGATATCGGAAAAATGCAGTGCAAAATTGTGGTCCAAAGTGAATTCAGCGGAGGCTGGAGTGTTCTTCACCGTTAATAACGACATCTCTGGTTTTGAAATATCTCGGTCCCAGTGCTCCCTGGTGCGTGATTGTCTATAGTGAGTGCTATTGAATTTCACGATTCCCGGCACCGGGGCTAGAGTGCGGTGAATCAAAATTACCAAAGTTTCGAGTGATTTTCTTCTTTTGTTGTGTGTTATCTCCGGGAAAGTGTGAAAGTTCCAAGGCACTGGAAGCAAGGCCAAGAATAATATTGTAGAGGCCCGTGTTGTTTAACTATTGTTTGATCATTATTAATAAAAGCTTCCCAGAAAAGTGTTTATATAAATGGCAGGCTTTATGTTGATGTGAATAACGTAGGGAGGGGGAGAGCCATCGTCGAATTATGAAGTTGTTTCCATTGTTAATGCTTCCAATACTCTGCGAGCAATATTGATTCTGGTAAGCTCTAAAAACTTTTTCAGTATTAATTAATTAGACTTTGACAACCGTAATGAAATCTGAATTAGATATGTACATATGATTATGATTGAAAGTGTCGTAAAAGAAATACTTGGTCTGTGAGAGATTATCACTTCCGTGGGGGCCTTGGGACCATGGCGGAGCTACTTTTCGAAAGGATGGGCACTGAATAATTTAGAATGCCTATGAGAGAAGGCAGACTCTTGTGAGCATTGAATGTAATGATGGAGGCTGCTTGTGTGCTATTAACAATTAAGGGTTTCATTAGCAGCATGTGCGTAGTCAGGGAGGGTTTATGTACGTGTAGTAAAATTTCCGCAAGCCACCCGAATTAATTATTCTTACCACTGTTATGCAGACAAGAGAAATGTCGGTAGCTAAATTCGTGTTTAGAATGTAGGCCATCCCTTTAATAGGCAATTTATTAAGCACTGTGTTTCACTGTTGGTTTTCTTCAAATGCGGATACTTCCTGAGTGAGAATTAGGAGTTGTCTATTAAAGAGCATTTCTACAGGAAAACTTAGTCATTTCGTTGGAAAAAAATGGAAAAGAATAAGATAGAAGGGTCTCATTATGGTTTTACCCTTGATTGATTATCTGTGCTGTGGAATTACTGATCAATGTTTATTCAGCGTTATGTACTTTATCGAGAGCTAAAGAGAACTGATTTTAAGTGTCCTTGTATTCGTGAATTGACGGAGTATACACGGGCGGAGAATAGAACACAGATAATAAATATCAACGACTTTTCGTGGAACTTATTCTTTTCAAACAAAACGAAAAAGGGCCATTAAGCGAGTATAAATGCCTCCCTCATGTGATAAGACATATAATAATTCTGGAGGCTGATGTACAAAAATGTGGAAGCCTGGGTCCCTGATTTATGATAGTTTGTTTGGTTAAATTTTTCAGACACCTTTAAACTACAAAGGTCGGACCTGAAAAGGTCCATAACTTCAAGAAAGAAGTATAATTTGGACAGAAGAATATTTTGAATAATAATTACCTCCTTTGCGGTTTGTTTAGGATATATAAGATCTCATTATTTATGGTGTGTAAAGTTAACAATATCAGCCGCTTGCTGCGGGAAAGTCACACTTTTCTCCAAGAATATTAAAATGTTCTTTTTTAAACGAATGCTTGAGGATCTCATTAATATGAGTTTCTTTAATCTCATGACGTAGTTCCTTAAGTAAAGCAATTGTAGGTGCAAATAGCTACGTCGTAATATTTTCACAGATAGCGCCCAACGTGAGATCCCAAACACCTTAAACCTTTTAAGATTACCGGAGAAAGAAAATATTGATATTTCTGAACACAGAACCATCCATCGATCTTGTTTCTTTATCCTTTGTATCCTTTTCCTGCTTAGTATACCCTAAAGTTTTTCGTTTTTGTATTGTCTGTAGGTTTTCTGCCTCATTAGTGATTGCTTTCCAGACATCTCCGAAAATGCGGGTATTTACGACTACGCTGAATGGTTTTCGAATCCGAAATTTCCGAAGGTGTCCTTCTTCACATTTGGGTCAATATCAATTGATTTCAAACTATTTTTAATGAGTTTCTAGCATGTTTTTTTTTTGTGGAGGGGGAGAAACTGATGCGTGAAGGGTATTGTTGAAATTGTGTGATGTTCTACCCTTTTTGATTAAGTTTGGACTTCAAAGAGAGAAGAAATAATCTTCGAAGTATGGCATTTTCAGCACGATGGGAGCTCATCTGATTGCCTCTTTTGGGGCATTCCTGACAGCGATTCAAAACTACAGAGGCATATACATATATTTTAAATGGAAAACAACCCGAATGAAGACTGAAGTCCACTAAGCCAGACGGTTACCGATTGACCGCTTTTTATGCATCCATGTATAGTCCGGCCCTAAGATCGAGAATTTTCAGCATTTTATGTAAAATTTGAGGAGCTAGTCCCGTCGCTGAAATTAAAACTGGGACTACTTCTTTCTCTTTCTTTTGTAATCTCCAATCGTTCAGCAAAGGGGCCGTAGTTCCGGATTTTTTTTTACTATTTTTCAACAGTGTTCCGGTCCAACGAGTGTAAAGCACGCTCGTCCTTCCTTGAGGAGCAGCATTAGATCGGGCCTGTTGTGATTAACACTGCGGTCGGTTGCAATTGTGTGATCCCAAAGTAGTTTGACCCGATCATTAGACAGGGTTTTGTCCGAAGTATACTTACAAAAAGGGTGATAATTCGCCATTAAGTTATATCATACTTCAATTCAAGGTTTTGATGCAGAATCTTGCAGACGGAGTTATGACGGTACTACTTAATATCCTGCACGCAGATGATATTTGGTGGATAGTTTCCTCTTCATAATTGAATAACCTAAAACTAACGAATGTTGAAAAATGTACTGTTAATATTTGTTTCTTTTGGGGGAGAAGTATACCGTTGGTCATCCATTTGTTGGAGAATACAATGTCAATTCCTGGCAACAACAAATTCTTTATGTTACCTCCGTGAATGGGTTTCTTTTTGCACATGTCGATCTTCTGTTGGACTGAAGTAACATTCGACATTTTTAAATCAAACAACCCGCTTCCTCCCTGATGACATGTGATAGTGATCCTCAATTTTTCAGCAGTTCTATTATACATGTTGTTGTTCTATTGACTGATTCTAAATCAGTATTACTCCACTCCACTGTATCTCACCGACCATATATATGTGTAGCTACTGTTCCACCACTTTGTGGAGATCACTATCTGTTTATAAAAATTCTAAACAAATGGTTCTCAAAAAATTTATTCAATTTTCACTAACAACGATTAAGGAATTAAAATTGTATAAAATTTAAACTTTTCGCACGCATCGCTTGTCACGAACAGGGCTGTCAAGCAGGTGTCTGGCATCATTCTGACACAGCATTCCGCCGTACCTGAAACCAAGGGGTTTCGGCGAGAGAACCCCTGCTGGAGCTACTTGGCCCCGGCCGATTGGCGGACGTTAAAACAACCGCGGTGTTCTTGCTTCCTTCCGGTGCCGTCTGCTTCCTGGAAGAAAGGCTTCAGCCTGTCTAAAAAGATTGTCTTTGGGCTTGCCACCGATGTCGATCTCCTCACGCTCGGGGATCTTATAGGGGCCCTCGTATGGTACCTACAATGGCTTCGCGATGAGATCGGTCTTCACCAGAAGGTGGGTACAAACTTCGACTTTCCTAGGGAAGTGGACCGCTTGCTGCGTGTGACTATATGATGGAGGTTGCTTTAATTTGAGAACGACCTCTCGTAGTACCCGAAGAGTCGAAAGTTCTCGCAGAACACCAACGGCTGTAAAGAGGCCAGGCAGAACGAAACATTAAATGGCTTTATGCACATTTCGCCAATATGCTATGTTTAACTTGGAAACCATATCTGCTTTCAGGCAAATGACGGGATAAAGGATTTAAATACAAACGGAACCACAACGGGCTTAAAGATTCGCTTTGTAAAATTCCACGCCTGATTGGTATTTCCTTTGATGTTTGTGAGGATACCGATAGCTTCGTGCTCCAATTCTTCACCACAGTTCTCAGGAGGAGAACTACATCCAAGTTGATTTTGTATTTGTAGTAATCACTAATGTGATGTGGACCCAATGGTTGATTTATCGATGCAGGCTGTCGAAGTATTTCATTGTTGGTGGACAGCCTGCTCTACAACTACCGTATCGATTGTAAGCTGTTGTTTACAGCCTTCTGTGCATCCTTTCTGCTCCTCAGCTATCAATTTATAAACATCAAGATATTTGGAGATTTTCTCGCAGAGAACTGAAGTGAAAACATTATAGGTAAGAACGGAAGTAATTCGTCTACATTTTGAAGAGCGCCGCTGTTCCTCAGAGATGAAGTAAAAATCTTGTAGATAATAGGAAGACAAGTAGTAGATCGCCATTTTGAAGGGCAAGAGCCCTGAGATGACATGAATTATCCCCTTATTGAAAAATTTTGGAACTAATTTTGGATCGGCAATCATCCTATTAAAGTAAGTGCCCATGCCATGTGCGTGCTCAAAAGTTCTGAACCTAGTCCTGGTGCCGTCCAATTAGTTGCTTTTCGAGGGCTGTTTCAATGTCAACTTCAGTTATATCAAATATAATCCTTCCGGGAAGGGCTTCGCATGAACGGTGTGGGAGCCACAATAATAATCATTGCGCAACAATCCATATTGCATCAGGCCTTTGAAGTGTATTAGAGCACTTGATTCAAGACCCACCGTTACGGTCTACATCACACTGTAGGAGGCAATGTGGTCAGCAAAGCGCTCCTACGAGATTATTACCCTGATTTGACACAGGTATTCATTCATTCACAGCGAAGTCGACTGGTATCCGACGTCAAATCATGATACAAGTCCCACTGCCACCAGTAAGATTTGAGCCGCGCCCTTCCGTACGACAGCCTTGTGTTTTAACCACTCAGCTTTCCGGACACAAGTGGGAGCCATGCTGCTTTTAAATTGCAACGGCTGAGTTGGTTCCTAACACTTCCCCAGAAATCTCTTGCCTGATCCAAATTGAGGTTACTTTCTCTACCTTATATTTATATTTTTTTTTATATTTGATCCTCGTTTGTTTTGGAAGAGCAAGCTATTGTCTGTCCTTCTATGAAAGCTTTTTTGATGTCTGAGGATACAACTGAAACATACCGCAAGTTTCTGCTTCAACACCTCGAGGAGTTCTTCGAATGGCAATGCACCTGCGATGGATTTCCAAGAAGTGCTTGCGTGAGGCGGCCAATCACCTTTCTCAACTTTTAGACTCTTTTGTTAAGTAGAAACACCCAGTACGATAAGTTCTCCCACGCAGACCTCTGTCATTCGTTCCAATATGTTGATTGTGAAGATAAATAACCATGTCAGCCGCAACGTAAACCAGGCTAAGAACCTCTACCGGAGTAAGCTCGCTAGTCAAATGGTCAGCCAAAATTTTGTCAACGGCAGCAATGATGTTGGTAGCTACCGAAGTAAACAGTTACTAAAATTCTGCCGATTACTGGCTTCATGAAATGTCTTCCTATTTGTGCTTGAGTTGTTCCTTTGACTAATCTGGTAAATTGATGACTCCACACCGAACGGAAGTGAAACCTTTTGGAGGATTTGTTGCCTACTTGGGAGGGCAGTTTGGTTGTTTTCCAGTATCACCCCGCACTGGTTGACGACTTTCTGTTCCGGAACAGGGTCGGATTATGAACGCGTCATATAGTCGGCGTCTATGTCCTGCTGGATTTCAGTACAAATCTGTCACACGGTAACAGTACGATAAATTCGTTCAGTTGACTCGTCCAAACCATACGACGCCCTAAGTCTTCCGTCCCTGCTAGTTGAAGGTATAACCGTCAAAACTTCCGATGATGATTTAATGTTCCTGAGCGACTCTCAACCATGTTTGGTACTGTCTTTGTGCCCCTGGGGTCTCACTAAAAGAGTTTAAAGTGTTGTCCTCCATCCATAGGCACGTCGACTTCTTTGCACGGAATCGCGTATTTTTTAAGGACGATTACTCCTTCTGAATGGGAAGATCAGGTTAGGGGAAACGAACACAAATGAAAAGGTTCTGCTTATCCGCTGCTACTTATGTACAGGGTTAACCTGAGATGCTCGTAGCTCACTCGGTGGATCATGCCATTATCGGCAACACATAACACCCATCCGGTCGCATACAGTTCTGCGTTTGCAACTCAGGTCGGGATTAACCTGGTACATATGTGATATATACTTTGAGTGGCAATAACAACATGGCCAGGTGGAATCTCACTTGCTGCGAGAACTTTACTTTAAAACAAAATAAGGGTGAAAGAACCCATTGCAGTAAAACTTGTTGCAAGTCGTTTTGCCTTCTAAAATAGATCGCAAAAATTAGTGTTGAGTTTAGGGGTTGAGGTGTTTTTTTTTTTCTTGGAGATTATAGGCATTCAATGTTTCAAATAGTTTAGAATGAAGTGTCCCTTAAGTACTCCCACTCCTAAGGTTATTCTTGGTCAGGTTCATACAACCCATACATACATACAACCCATTCTACTGGAATCTCCTTTTCTTCTCATTTTTGCTATAAACTTGGGTATATGACCTTTTCTATGCCTTACAATAGCTCCGCAGAAATATAATCGATTCCCGGCGCTTTGTTGATTTTCAGGCACTCTGTTGCAGTATTCGTTTTCACAACCGCTTCAGGTCATCCAATCTATTCCGGATGATTTCTTTGGGTTTCGCTTCAACAGACCAATGCCAGGAAGGATGGCTAATGCTGGTAACTGTATATATATATATATCATCTACCAACTAGTATTACTATCATTGGCGCGATTGTCCATTGACTACAGGGAATTGATAGTTCGATTTTGCTTCTTTTTCGATTACACCAGGTCTAGAGTTCGTTTCGGGATTGAAAAAGGCTCATCGGTTAATATGAAGTATCTGCGCAAACCCGGGATGCCTGCAGTTCCTTATTAAAGCAGGCCTGTACTGGATACCGGTTGTTGCGCCGTTGATGATGATGATGATGGTGCTTACCATGAAGCATGTTTGGTTTGAAGCATGTGTAAGCAACTTTCCACTCTGTTTGAGGGATTTGTCGGTATCGCAAATAATCACTGGTTGACCTAATCAGTGACGCGCTACTATACTCTCCCAGACTATCCTATTCCTCAGTCGTGTTTAAATCTTCTTGCCAAAAGAAACATTTGATTGTTATACTATCCTTTGATAATTCAAGGTACCACCCAGAAAGAATGTTAGTAAAAATGTTAATAAGTTTTCAGCTTAGGCAGCTCTCCACTTTGCTGATACCTCAGGACCGTGCGGCTGCATGTAAAGAAAAAAAAGAGTAAACCCTGGAACAAACTTCTGGGATGCCGTCGCGTATGTTTTAATAGATCAATTGACATATACATCAACTAATGTCTGAAGTTTGTGTACCACATCATAGATAGTCAGTTGCAGTTATATAAAGCATAGTAGCTCCGAGGTGCACCCCGTTTCTTTGATGTTATGGACTTGCAAATCACAACAGTTCCTGTAGGTACGTCTTCCAAAGTAGCTGTGGTCTATTATAGTTCATAAATACTTGCTCTGCTCCCTGTTAAAAACCTATCCCCATATTCTGATGGCGCTTAAATGAGTTGTCCTGCGCTTTTTAGTGAATGGTAATGTGGCGTTCTTGGTGATTGTAACTTAGCCCCTTACAGATGAATACTCCATTAACAGCATAGCCCTACAGCTTAATTCTAGTATTAATTACTCCTTCTAAAACTTTATCTACTACTATAGTCCACATTTACGGTGATAGTGCCATCCCCTTTTTCGATAAAACAAAAAGTTGGTATTTATTGCTACCTCTGCTAAACTGTTTTACAGCATTTTGTCCATTGAGACGGGCAGAATGTTCCTAACTTCTTTACTGGCAGGGGCATTCTTTATTTCCTCATATGATTTTTTGTCAAAACTCCTTTTGATATACAGAAATGCACACTGAACATTTTTCTTGATAATTTCTTCGTTTCGTAGTACATCCATCGGTTAATATCTAATAATGACCTCCCTGTTCGGCAAGAAATTCAGCATGGAAGTAAAGGATTATGTTTTAGGGTGCTAGTTCTAATGCAGTTCCCCCGGACCTTCTTCACTGTTTTCAGTATGAAGTCTTGTAGGCAAATCGGTCTAAAGAATGTAAGCTGAAAAGGACTTTGTCCGCCTCCATGACCTTAGTCAATATCCCAAAGCTAGACTGTCCTTACTATCCTTCGGAGCAAATCTGGAAAGGGTGTTTCAAAGAAATGCTAGAAAGATATTATCCCTTTGTTCTCCATATCAACCCCGGTTCCCGGCAGGTTATATTTCTCATTAGTCAAACCCTGCAAGGCGCTGCATGACTCCAATAATCCTAATATTATTAACAATGCTGTAATAAATTGTAAGAATGCCTTTCGTGCGAATTAACGGCAAAGCCATGGTGAATGAGGATCACCGACACCTCATTCACCATGGCGAGCAACTTCAAAGTTGAAAGGGGCTGAAATGCCCGATTCGCAATTAAGTCAAATTGGACTCTTCTCTTTATATGACTAAAATCTAGCAAAAGTCATAAATATTCTGGACCAAAACCAGGATTCAAACTTAGGGGCTGTAGTTACGAAATCGATACTCAGACGATATAACCAAGGACCAAAATATTTAAGGCTGCTATTTACCTCTTAATGGCGCGTAGTCGCGAATTCTTCCACGACGTCTGCCCAGGACAGCATGAAGAACGTCGCCGATAACTAGAAAAAATAATCTCAGTGATAAGACGCTCGGAGAGTTCATTTCGATGCAGCACATAACATGTCGATTAAGCTTTCGAGATGCTCCTTAATGCATTCAAGGATTATTTTATCTGCTACTCTCGGATTCCCAAAATCAGTAATGCATAGCAGTAATGAATAACTCTGCTGGGCAGTGCATCAAGCCCAGTGGCTTTATTCCATTTGAGTGTTTTGATGGCGAAACGACTTCTTTTCCGCTTGGAGGTACCGTCCATATTCGCATGTTACGGTGACTTTCCATTTCATCCACAGAACGGGGTACGTCACGTAATTGGATGTCATTGTTCTTGCCATTTCTTCAGTTGCTCAGTCATCGCGAATGAAAATTCGCTCATTGACGTCCTTCAGAAAACCATCGAAAAATTTCCGGCCACATGAAAATTCTTTCGTAATGCAATATATAATTCTGAAAACATTACCTTCTGCGGTACCTTCTACTTCCACGACCAGTGCAATAACAAGTTCCCTTTCGTCGCGGGGCAAGCTATTATATTTTCAACTCCTCGGTATTTCGAAACTCCAGCACATCTGTCAATAGGGCTTCCACGATGCCACAGTCAACGAGATCGTATGACAATGCGAGAAGCGGCGAATGCAACATGTAAGCGACCATCGGATGGGGATCCGTTTCAAGGTCGATGTCAGTGCCTTTCTTGTTATGCACATCCAAGAAACAACTTCTAAATCTACTGCTGATCACAAAGTGGTCACCCTGATTGTCTGTACAATATCGCTAAGTTCAAACCCAACTGACCGTGTAACAGGTTGTGTGTTCGAACAATGTACCTCCAGTGATGAGGCAGTTCAAGCTGTACAATTCCGGAAGCCTTCTAGCATCATTATGGCCCCTAAGACCGTATTATCCCACTTTGACACCTACCCATCAGGAAGACCCTCTTGAACTGCTTGGAGGAAGCATCCTTCCTTTCAGAATATAAAAACTCACCGCAAGAGGGAGAAGAGTACTCTCCAGAGTCTCGCCATCTTACTTTTCTAATGAATAGAATGCTCAGCTCGCTGGAATTCTCACTCAAGTTAGGGAAAGCTAAAACTTTGGGAAATTCTCGATATCGTTGTCGGGGATCCTCTTCGATCCATCAATCGCTCATCTCTTCCTTATTATGTTATTTCGTGAAGCAATTCGATGGTAAAAAAGACGAGGCAGACCCTGTCTAAGATGGAGCCATGGTGTAGGTCAGGACGCCAGACAACTTTTAGGGATATCGAATTGGTGGACCTCGGCGCAAAACCGGGATGTCTGGAGTTCCTTATTAAGGCAGGCCTAGACTGGATACCGGTTGTTGCGCCGATGATGATAATGATGAATTCGATGGTACAGTACAAGTTGCTTATTTCTAAATAGATTGTTTTTACCGACAGTTGTGACACCGGTTTCACTGGGTCGGTCGCTTTGGTCGTTAGTATTAAGTGGTAGACGGTGCAGCATGAGACGATCATTCCATTTAATATTCAATTATAATAGGAAAAGGTGCACTTTATTAGTTTAAATTTAAGCAAGTATTTTTAAGTTATCTAATATCATAAAATTTTTATTCGCCCCAAATTTTTGCAATTTTCTAATTGGTTTTTCCTAATTAGCTTTCACATGGTCTTGGTCTAAATACATTCTCTTCAGTTTCCTCTTGATTGTGTCCCACACGTCAGATTTTAGTTTCTTTGTTTTGGACTAATTACTGTTGGCAAAGGCCATAAATACAAAGGAAATCAAGACGATAGCAGGCGTCACGCGAGAAATATTAAGTCATTGTCGGCAAGGAATACCGGGCATAAAAACTAGTTCAAAATTCAATTCCGGGTGATAGATTGCTTCTTGCTGAGGTTTGAAAATATTACTCAGTAAACACAAACATCCAAGGCCACAAGGACTGAACAAGATAGATTATTACTAAATAAATACAGTGGGTGTTATTTTATGGAATGTAATTATTTTCCGACAAACATTTTGTCCTTGGGCACTCAGCCCATAAATAGACACAAATCAAGTTCTTGTTGCCGCAGCGCTATCATGACACCAGAAATTTCTTGGCATGCATAGATTGACTCTCAATGGTTTGCGTGCCACCAGAGGATCTTAAAAAGAATGAATTGAGGGCAGGTTTTAGTCTTCAGTGGATGATATTTCCGAACATTAGAAAGAACTTCAAAAGTTCAAGGTGCTTCAATCTCTTCCACTTTCCACTGGAGAATATCTGAGCTCCAATCAGCTATAGTAGACTAAGTAATGAGAATGATGATTGGTGCAGAGCTCCCTTTCCAGATCATCGAGCGTATAATTAACATCGTATGTATTAACAACTTAGTGTAGTAGTTAGATATTAGGATGCTTTGTTCCAGCTAAAATTTTTATGGTAGCCCATGAAAAGTCCTTGAAAAGTCGGCTATATATTTAGATTTTAAAAAGGTCTACCATCCCATATGTACAATTCCTATAAAAATACTATTTTATTAAGTTTGGTTTCATCGTTATGTATCATCAAGCTTTTAAGTAGTATACGAAGGTTGATCAGAAAATTCCAGGACTTTTCAAATTGCACGCCTTCACGTTACCATTAATAACTGGCTGTTCATTTATTAGTGAGAACCTTCGTGAGTAATCTCCATTTTGTGTTGTTGCTCTAGACTTCTCCAAACCGATTGTTCAGCTGTTAGTGAAATCCGATTTACCGCGTTTTTTGTCATAGACGTAAAGGACGAGAAATGTGTTTGCTCGAAATTGGGCAAATCGTTGACAGAAACCTTTCAAATGCTGCAGTAAGCCTTTGGCGATGATGTGATGAGTCGTTCACGGTGTCACGAGTAGTTTAAATGGTTCAAGGAAAGCAGAAGGTCAACGGAATATTAACCCCATTCAGGAGAACCTTCAACTTCAATAGACGAATTTCATGTGACCAAACTGAATGCCTTTACGCGCTGCAATCGTCGTTTGACGATTCTAGAAATGGCGGAAAAGTGCTACATCTCATTTGGGTCATGCCTGGAAATTTCGATCCAAAAATTCTAGATGAGAACTGCTGTAGCCAAGTTCATTCCACGACTGATGAAAGAGGATCACAAAGCGCATCCGTAGGAGGTTTGTCAAGAGCTCTTGGAAATAGCAAATGCTAATGAACACTTCTTGAAAACCGTTATTACTTGTCTCTTGAGTCTTGGGTTTATGGCTGCGGCATGGAAACCAAGGTACAGTGGAAGTCAAAATATTTACCAAGACCAAAAAAGCTCGCCAGGTGAGATCAACCGTTAAAGTATTTTCTCCGATTCGATGAAACCCTTTCATCCATGTTGAGTTCCTCCCACAAGGTGGGACAATTATGAACAAAAGACAAATTTTATTTTTCATTGCCAAATAGTGAGTCTTTTATTCCTCTTATACCGATATTTTGAGTTGAGTTTTTGTCTGATCTGCTTATGGTCCAGCGTGTCCCTAAATTCCTAAATCCAGACCTTAATTGCTAGTTAATTTTGCTACCTAATTAATCCAAAAAGCCAACTGTTGATGTTTCCTAAATCACAGTCAATAGTTTTTTCCTCCCGTATCTTGTGGATGACGGGAAAAAAAGAAGAATTTTTCCGCACTCCTGGTCAAATTCGCCTTTAATATATTTGAGTATAAGGTAGAACTCATAGTACTATCAATAAATATTCCCAGCTGCCGAAATACAACCCCAAACCATGGCAACCACCACCGTGCTTTACCGTCGATTTAACATTTCCTTGTTTCAACTCTTGATTCGGCTTTCCACATACCATCACCCTTCCGTCAGAGCTGAAAATGTCAAATTTTGATTCGTCATAAAAAATAAAATTTTTCCAGAAAATTTCATCCTTAAACCTATACTCTCTAGCAAATTCCAATCGTATTTTGCGGTTGCGTTCACTTATTTCAGTCTCGTCGCCATACTTGCCTGTCAATTTGAGAGCTCTAATTTTCTCACTCAATTTCACTAGCTATTTCATTTTTAAGGTTTTGTGTAAACACATACATGCAAAAGTGGGGCGTACATTTTTTTTTCATCAAATATAGTCATGTGGGGTGTCCAATTAAAGGTCTCGGCTAGTACTTTTCGAAGCCGGTCTTTGTTTTGACATTTGTTGAAAAGGTGGGGAGTGCGGGGAGTTGAAAGTGGTCATTTTTAAATGAACCCATTCTCAGAAACTACCCAACTGAAAAATCTGAAAAAAATCAGGGGGCTGCCACTATATGGTGCCTAGGCTCCGAAATACCCTCCATGCCGATACCTATTCAAATAAAGTTAATAATAGTACATTACTAGATTTTTTAGTAATTGACAGGAAAACCCCCCTTAAGTTCACTTTAGAATTGCAGCAATGTAGGCTACAGCATAGAGCATAATCTTGCCAAATTTGGTGAAAATCACACTATTACTAACAAAGTTATACTAGGTCAAAACTGTCGCTTCTCTGCAAATTCAAGACTATGAATGTAAATATTACTTGAAAGTGGAAATTTTCACATAATATATGCATATTTTACGTGCTACATGCTAATGACACAAATGCACACTCAAATCTCCTTATAAAGGAAATACACAAAACCTTTCATACCTGAAGCGCTGAGCTTCCCGTTTCCCGACTTGTTTATTTTCAAGACTTTTCTATTTTTTAAAACGCTGCACAACTTTCATGATTGTTTTTTATTTATCGAAAGTAATCTAGCGATGTTTGAATAGGACATATCTTTCGCAGCGTCGGAAACGATCAGTTGAGGCTTGCCTAAAGATATTTCCTTCTTCATTGTGTGCGTTCGCCGTGTTTTCACTCTTCGGACACATTTGCGGCTAATTCATTATTTTCCTTTCATTTTCACGTTTACAGAAGTGATTAAATGGGGATATTTTAGGTGTGTAAAGACTCTTGCGACCCACTGTGTCTATTATATTGTTTATTACCCGCAAGTTTTATTAGCAAATAGCTTAAAAAAAGTGTCCGATCTAGGTCTACCTTATGCAAGATTCTCGCCCAGGTTTTGGAACATTAATATTCAACAATATTATCAACCAAGGCAGACGAGAAGGATGCTTTCTACGAGCAATTGCACAAGGAAGACTTCTTAAGGAAGTTGCCTTAAAGTGACATTGTGATCCTGATGGGTAATTTGAATACCGAGGTAGGTTCTAATACCACTCTGCCCGGATATGTTATGAGGAAGCACGGTCTTCGCAACCATAACACAAAAGGTGGGCAGTTCGTGAATTTTTTAAACTTTCACTGTCTCGCCAATTGAATTTCAACTGGCCGATACAGTACGGGCGTACAGATCAACCACTTCACAATCAACAGTAAATTTAGCAGTTGTTTTTAAGGTTTTGTGTAAAACAAAACCTTATTAAAATCGATTCAATGTCTGTCTGTCTGTCTGTCTGTCTGTCTGTCTGTCTGTCTGTCTGTCACACGCATTTTTCTCCAAAACGGCTGAACCGATCCGAACGAAATTTGGTGGACAGATGGGAACTATGAAATCCCACGCATACAGCGAGTGGCATAAATTTAGGTGGAGTTCAAAGGGGGGCTCCCCATACATGCAAAGAGGGGATTCAAAAATTTTTTTCACCGGATATAGGTGTGTAGGGTATCAAATGAAAGGTCTCGATTTGTACTTTCCGAAACTGACATTAGTTCTGGCATAGATTGCAAAGTGCGTGAGTAAGGAGTCAAAATGTACGCATTTGAAGTGAGACAGGACTCATTTTCGGAAACTACCCAACCCAAAAATCCGAAAAAAATCAGGGTGGTGCGCCTAGATGAAATCTAGGCCTCAAAATATGTCCCATTCCGATATCTGCTCAAATAAACTTAGTAATAGTATATTACTACTTTTTAGAAATTTACTGAAAAACTCCCCTTAGATTCATCCTAGGACTTCCGAATTCTGTACCAGCATAGAGGACAATATTTCGTGTATATGCGCTAAATTTCATAGAAATCAGGCAATTAACGCCAAAGTTATAGCAGTTCAAACTTAGCAATTTCGCGCGAGTTTACTGGTTCCAAAGCCATGCAAGTCGGATCCTGACGTCATAATTACCCGGAATAATTGACATTCGCGTGGAATATTAAGGTCACATTTATGAAGAATCTATTTATCTGCAGCCCTTTTTAAGGTTTTGTGTAAAACACTTATGTGAAATCTAATCTTCGAGAGATGTCCCATCCCGGTATCTGCTCAAAAAATTTACTAATAGTATATTATCAACTTTTAGAAATAGACTAAAAAACTCCCCTTAAGTTCATCCTAAGTGTACTAAATTTTGTACCGACATAGAGGACAGCTACATGCATACACATGCCAAGTTTCATGGAAATCCAACTATTAATGGGAAAGTTATAGCAGTTCAAACTTATCAATTTCGTGCTAATTAACAGCATTCTAAGTCATACAAATAAGATGCTGACGTCATAATTAATGAGAATAATTGACATTCGAGTGAAATATTAAAATTCCTTTCAAGAAGAATCTAGTTCTCCCTAGCCCTTTTTAAGGTTTTGTGTGAAACAAAACCTTATTAGAATGGTGACGGTGTCTGTCTGTCCGTCTGTCCGTCTGTCTGTCTGTCTGTCTGTCTGTCTGTCTGTCTGTCTGTCTGTCTGTCTGTCACACCCGATTTATTCGGAAACGGCTAGACCGATTGTCACGAAAATTGGTGAGAGTATGTAATCTGGTGATCCCTTTACATGCAGTAAGTGGCGCCATCTTGCGTTAAGTTTAAGGGGGGGCTCTCCGTACATGTGAATGGAGGGTGCAAATTTTTTTTTCACAGAATGTAGCCAAGTAGGGTATCAAATGAAAGGTCTCAATTAGTACTTTTCGAATCTGGTTCAATATTTGATATTAGATGAAACATAGGGGAGTAAGGGTTGAAAATATGACCCACAAAAAGTGTAACAGGTCTCGTTCTCAGAACCTATCCAACCGAAAAATCTGGAAAAAATCACAGTGGTGCATCTCTACGAAATCTAGGCCTCAAAATATATCCGGTTCCGATATCTACACAAATAAAGTTAATAATAGTATATTTCCACATTTTAGAAATCTACCCGGCACCCCCCTTATGTTCATCCCAGAAATACAAAATTTGGCATGAGTATAACGAAGAATATAATGCACAGTTTGGTCAAGTTTGAAGAAAATCCAACTATTATTAACAAAGTTATTGGGGGTGAAACTTTACAATTTTTTGTGAATTTCGTGCACTCTACAACCCGCATGACGTCATCATGACATATCAATTCAATACCACAACGAAATGAGTTCTTATGAATTGGGTCGCAGACAATTATTTTGTTTTAGTTTTTTAGTTATTTGTCAACCAGACATGTGTATACTCGTATGTAGGTATATAATATATGCGTGCTAATGAACTTTGCGGCTAGTGCCTAATTCAGATAGATATAAGACGTAAATCGGAAATATGGGTACGATAAATTTAGATATGTGCATATATGTGTACAGCAGGTAATAGGCAGTTTGTTTGTTTAGGGTGAGCGTGATATCTATGGCTCTAATATGTACGTATGTCTCGTAGTTTGGAAAAATATGAAGGATTATGTTGGATTTGTAGCTATATATGGACAGAGAAATGTGCGTCTCTTACATAAGATGAACACAAAACCTTTATACCCGAAGCGCGAGCTTCCGGTATTCCGACTTGTTTATATTTGATGTTGGTTAAATTGTTGGCATTTGCTAATAATATTAAACTCATAATAATAATAAACAGGGGCGTATGAGGTTGACCATTATCAACACAGGGCTTTCCATCAAATGATTTATTTAAATCACTTTCTATTATAGAAAATAGAGAGCAATGGAATTTTTAGCTATATTACACGGAGCTGTCGTGCACTCGTCGCTCCTCACATCTTTTTCTTTTTGTTCAGCCATCAGTTCACAAGCGGGGTCGGCCTGTGGTGATCGGTTTCGTCATTTTGTTTTATCAAATGCCTGATCAGGATGTAATTGCGAGACCTTTAAATCCCCATCCAGCATATTAAACCACCATTGTTTTGGCCGGATTTTTGGTTGCTTACCATTGTTTTTGATGTTGTGGCCAATACTGGTCGTTGAATTCTCGTTAGTGTGAATTACATGACCACACCATCGAAAACGCCCCTCTTGCAGTTTTTCCACGATCGGTGCAAACCCGTTCGATCGCGGATATTCTCATTTCAGACGTAACCAAAACGTGTCACGCCACCAGTGCAATGCAACTTCTTCGTCCCCATTACCGCAAGACGCCATTCATTGACCTTTATAGTCGGCCAATACTCAGAACTATAGAGAGCGGCAGACGGACGACATTGCAGTAAATTTTAGATTTGGGACGTGCGCTGATACGTCGATCACAAAGAACACCAGTTGGGGAATGCCACTTCATCCAGGTTGCGTTAATGTGTGAAATAATTTCATGACGCAGTTCTCCATTGGCAGATAGCATTGACTCGAGAGATTTAAATCGTTGAGTTCTGGCAATGGCAGTAACCTGCCCCTCGAGATATTTAAATCGCTGAGTTTTGGCAATGTCGGCAACCTGCCCTTCGAGATATTTAAATCGCTCAGTTCTGGCAATGGCAGTAACCTGCCCAGAACTGAACGATTTCAATATCTCGGGTCAATGCTATAAGCCAATGGAGACCTACGTTATGCTCCTCACATAGGGAAACACAAAACCTTTTATACCTGAAGCGTCATGCTTCCGGTTTCCCGACTTGTTTGAATTTGCGCAACGAGTGAGGCGCTGACACCAGTCCCGAAAGGGATCACCGTCTGATGGTCGCTTACGTTCGCTTGCATGTTTCGTACGCGATTTCTCAAGGCTGCCACCAAAAATTCTCTTTTCTTGGGTGGCCCCCGGGTTGACGGCCACATCTTGAAAGGGCGTCATTAGATCTGGCTGACTGCGGAATCGTGGATGCGGGTCGATAAACGGAAGGGGATGAAGGCTCTATTGACCGCTATGGGTGATGGTGGGCATGTCGCGCTCAAACTCCGATACCGAGCAAAATCCTCAGAAGTTCAACCTACGTTGCGCCGTGGCAAAAGTGAATTCGCCATTGCGCTGCTCGGAGAAGGAAAAGCAGGAAAACCCGCAGAACGCAATGATTTTACGAGTGTATACTGCATCACGCAATACCTTGTATGTAGTCGGAAATCTTTCTATGATCCTGTGAAGGAGGTCAACGTTCGACTTCTCATTCACGATGATCAACAACTGAAGGGATGGAAAGAACTCTTCACCACGGTTCTTAACCGTATGGCTGGTCACCATAAGATGGGTACGGATTGTTCTAGAACAGAAGAGGAATAATTTTGCTGATTTACTACTTCCACTCATACCGAAATCTTGGGAAACCCACACTTTTCCACAGATTGGAAGAAGAGAATTACTGTGAAGATCCCAAAGAAAGGCACTGCTTTGATTGTGACGTGCTCCGTGCCCTCACAAAGATATGGTATTAGCTAAAATGATCCTTGAACAAGAACATCCCGAAAGCTTGCTCGACAGGGAGCAGGTTGGTTTCCGCTCCTGATCCTCCCACATCAAAATGCTGCGGATTATTTTGGAATAGTGTATAAAGTGTTTAAAGGCTTAAATTCTTCGACTAGTGATAAAACACTAAAATTCTTTATTTTTTGCTCGATTTGAAATACTAACAAAATTACTTACATGTTAAAAGTACATATCCCCTGGACGGACATTCCACAGAAACCAATAGCTATTATCAGAGCCACATATTAGTGGATTGGATTTTAAGGTCGTTACCGGAATGTACCAGGGTTGAATCTAGTCACTGATACTATTTTTTCTTGTTATCGGTAACGTTTTTCATGCTGTCTTTCTTTTCATGTGGAGAAGTTTAATGGGCGATGATATCCTTCCTCAAACACCTCAACTAAACTGATGACATCTGCTTGGTCTCTCATGTGGACATGAACCTTGATCAAATGGCTCTGCATTTGTAAAGAGAGTCAAATTGAGTTGGACTGAAAATGTACAACAACAAAAACAAGGTTCTTAGACTGACGGATTAACGCATTCTCATTATCTGCAATAATAAGCAGAATATCGAAAGCGTGGATCAATTTTTATTCCTAAGAACCGTGGTTTCTGCCGACCACGTCACCGAACTAGATGTTGCCCGACCTATTAACAGCACTAAATCCGCTTTCGCCACCCTATCTAAAATCTGGAAATGCATTTATCTCAACACCAAGATCAAGTTGAGACTGTGCTTTCCGTGTTGCTACATAGTAAGTGAACTTCACTCTTACCAAAAGGCTCCAGGCTCTCGTCAATACTTGTCTGCGTCGTGTCTGGGACTGCACTGGAATGACACTATCGCAAACGAAGAACTTAGTTGGCGCACCGCTACTCGTACGCACTGTGATCGGAAGACGGAAGTGACAATGGATATATCACACTTTAAAGAAGAGGGGACAGGCTACGCCATGCAGTGAAATCTATTCTCCTAAGATGTCCAACGAGTGGAGTGCCACGGTCGCACTTGGTGCAGAACAATAGAAGAGAAGTGCCTTGAGAAGCCGTTGGGGGAGCTGAAGGGTATTTCAGGTAACCGCGAGCGATGGTGCATAAGTATGGTTGACGCGCTACACCCCACCAGCGGCTGAATGGCAACCATATTTATACTAAGCAGTACAATACCTAATTCAACCACACTTTTGGTTTTCCATAATTTGCTTCTTCATTTTGTAATGTAATGTAATTGAAAATTGAGATGAGATGAGACGATTGAGTGGCGTAGCCGACCTTAAAGAGAAGAGCCAAAACCTCAAAGAAACTGATTAAGTTGACGGTTAAGGTCTGCCAACAAATACTGAAACTCCATCCAAGCACTCTATCGCTAGGTACTTCCATGGCTCTGTGCTTGCCAGGCGGGGAAATATGGGGAGTCCTTTTCCACACAAACATGGAGATTTGTGAGACCCCAACGAGCTAGAACCTAAAAATGAAAATAAAAACGATCCCGTCTTTGACATCCTCAGGCCATTGTTCTGTAGGATGTCCCTAGTGAGAGTTTTGGGGGCTGGGGGAGTAATGAAGGAAGGCCAAGGCTGTCGATAGCGTCCTGCATACCTCCCTAACCGACGCCCTAGATTTGTATCGCATTGATCCCAAATTAATACAGTTTTGGCGGTAAGCATGGAAGGGTGGCACACCACCTACCAGTGCGTAAATCTGAGGGTGCCAATACCTTAAAACCTATCCATATAAGGAAGGGCATCTTCCAGGGGGATTCGTTGAGGCCTCTTTTGTTTAGCATGGCACAGAACAGCCTTTCACGGCTACTGAATGATGGTAGAGGGCATGGTTTTGCCAACAAATATGGTCTACGTGTTAAGTCCGAGCTGACATATTTGATGCACTTAGATGACATCAAGTTGTATGCTGGTACTGACAACCATGTCTGTTGCGAATAGTAGACATGCTCAGCTGTGATATTCGGATGGAATTTGGATTAAACAGGCGCCGAATCCAAGCCATCCGCAAAGGTCATCACGGGCCACATGCCGAACATAGCATTGGTGACCTCCACGTGTGAAACTAGTGCTGAAATCGTATCTCTCGAGGAAAAATAAAATAATCGCATTGAATGTATTCTCTATCCCTTTACTGGCTTATGCATTCGGAATACCGATTTGGAAAACATCCACCGGTGGATACAGACTACTATATCCAAATTTCGGATGCATAATCATGCTCGGGAGCTCTTTGCCGCAAACAGTACTTGATAGTTCCGCTTACAGCAAGTTCTAACTAATCGCCACATACCACACAACAAGCCTGACGTGCTGTTGGTTGACAAGATGGGTCGCTCCGCGTATATTATTGATGTCGCTTTCCGCCATAATAGCAGCATTGAACGGAAATACGTGGAGAAGAAGGTGAACTATGAACAACTGGCTCCGGAAATTGAAGAAATTTGGCGTCTCGCGCGGGTGGTTGCAATTTCCATAATATTGTCAGCTACAGGTATAGTACGTAGGGATTTACCCTTACGGCTTCCCTTGATGACCCGAGACTCACACACAATCTGGTTCAAAACATGCAAAAATACCCCATTCTGTATACATGTTCGGTGTTATGGGGAGTTCTCGCAGTAACCTGCCACCGACCACCACCCCCAGCGCTCCTTTAATTTTGAAGTAGATAAGATCGTACGAGCCGAAATGCTTGGCACTTAGTGCTAGTAATGTAGGTAAAATCCAGCATCTGCCAAAATTGTAATAACTCGGAATTAAAAGGATGCAAATCATAAAATCAAAATAAATAAAATATATTTTAAAATGATAATAAACACGGTGTGTTGATATTCGTATTTACTCCAATATTCCTATAAATCAGTGATGTTTAAAATTCATTATTTTTTTAATCTTAAATACTATAATCCTCTGTTATCATCAGCATTTTTTATTTCTTTCGATAGAAATTAAGAATTGTTCAATTAAAAAATGCGGAGAATGGATCAAATTTTACTACCGTAGCTAAGCTTTGATTAGTAACTTGAGTTGTAGTATAATTCAATATCCAATCTAGTTGCCACTTTCAGCATACACGCTGGATCTACACGATTAATACAATAAATGATTCCGAAAGGAGTCGAGGCTCAATACCTTCAGCTCTCCTTCTTCCTTCTTTTGAAGTGTTAGCAATTTTCGTCCGGTGACTTCTGGTCCTCCGATTTGAGACCTAACAAAGACTACAAAAAACGAGCGGCCCATAAATCCGATTGGTTCTCCCTCTTTTGCCGGTAATGATGATAACGAACTCGAACACGAGGCATTTTAGAGCGCTACCGTTGTTAATACCACTTAACCCGAAATTTGTCTTCTCAGCTCACTTAATACCCCGAAATATTATTTATTATTTGCAAAAAAAAATAACGGTTGATATGCGCTGAAGAAATGATTGGGAGATTATTGATGGCAAACTTCCTTCTAACCACGATGAAACTACCGAAAGCACCCCAAACACCAAGAAAACAAAACTACACTATTTCGACTAGAAAATAAATCCGAAAAATATTTCAAACAAATTTCAATTGATATTATAACATTTTCTGTATTTTTATTAGAAGAGAACAGTCGTCGAGGGTTTTGTTTGGTTTTTAAAACGGTTCAAAATTGCCGTTTTTCTTTTAATGTTGCTTAAAAATTCAAAATTCAAACGAAGGGCACTGTAGATTGCGGCTATGATAGACACTTCTACTGCACTATCCCTGTCCGTCGCCATTCCTTCCTCCTCAACAGCCAAAAACGATCTTCCTGCTCATCAGCTGTCTCCCAGATCAGCCGGTCATGAACTTTGAAGTTCATGCCGGCTCAGCGACAAAATCAACATCTCACGCCCCGTCCAGAAGCTATGTAATATATTTACACAAATGAGCTGGGTATACATTCTCACGTTGTTCGTTGCATAGTGCAAATGTGAAAATTAAAATAAAATTTAAAATTGTGCAAATGTAAATAAATTGTGTAAATTGTGGTTAGGGGAAAAAAGGCATGCAGTTAGTTGTTTTATGAAATAAATAAAAGTATTTAATTTAAAATTTGCAAAAGTTATAGGTTTAAGTTGAAAATTGCGATCGGAATGGGAATGGGTAAATTGAAAATAGTGGATTGACAAAGGTTGAGGAGTGTTAGGAGGGGAGAAAATGAAAAAAAAATATTGCATATTATTAAATGCATTTCCCTGTCAGATTGTCCCTGGACAAGGCACAGAAAATGTTGTCAATTGTCATTTGGTTTTGAAGTAGGTTCTATTTCATTAGTAAATGTTAATTAATTATAGAAATCCAAATGTGTCCTCATGGCGCGAACCCCTCCCACCTTATTATTCATGTATCTTTCCTGCATGTCAAAAACCATGTTCACATTTATTGAAGAATCCTGAAAGAACGCACCACAACTTCGTACTAAAAAATATCATCAACACACAGGTTCACCAATTGTTCACAATCTACTGCCGCAAATATTTAGCATTAAGAGGAAAGGACGAGGCTGAAGTAGCGAATGTGGAGTTAAAATTTCGTCCTTGCTTTTTTGGCTGAAGTTTGGATGAAGCGAATATAAAAGACTGGATAACAATCTCTGATGAATATTACATTGTTCTGATCCCATGATCCCTTGCGATGGATATACTTCCAGGTAATTTCTACCTATATCCTGAAATCCCCCTTTATTTCTGCCACGGAGAGCTCCAACGAAAATACTGACGTGAACGTCCAGTGACAAAGCAATTAATCAGCCGTTTTGACGGAAATTACATTCGAAGAGGTTACTTCCACCGAAAATCCGTTCTTTCGCCCCAATAATAAAGCACCGAAGGAAAAATGATTCGTGTCCCGATAAAATTTCAGTCCTCATACCATGAAATCGAAAATTGTCGTAATTACACGGTTGAGCAGAGTTATTAGCTCTTGTCGGTAATTTCCGAACCGGTAACTCGGGGCATTTTCCCCATATATTGTCATAAATTCCTTGATTTTACGGAAGTTAATGCTTCAGGAAAGAAGTTCGCGTGGAATTGTTTACGCCTTCCACCGAAAATACTCACATATCTTCCTCCACTTCCTCCTGAGAAAACAAAGCCAGAGGGATTCATTCTACGGGGAATCTGGAACGTACACACATGTGTCTATCTGCAGATGTTTTCTAGAAAGTATGCCAAGGATGTATTGATCTCGAAAGTAGAGATCCTTGTTGTGTTGTTTGACGAGGAAGTTATGCGGAAAAAAGCCTGAAGGCTGGATAATTTCTTACGCTAGGTTGGCTTCATGAGTAACAATTAAATAAAATGTTGATTGAATTCTAACACACACACAGTAATTACTCTTGTTTATATTTATTCCAACTTTGCAGAGTCCGTGCACCCCCTTTGGTAAAATGGCACGTTGTACACATGAAGGGGTTGCTTAAGGGAGTGAATAACAAATTATTTTAATTAAAATTTCTCGGTTCTTCTACCTTGTTTGCTCTCATAACTATTTATGAGACCGACAGCCAAGAGTATGCGAATATTTTCCTTTAAAAATTCACCTGAAAGACATGGTCATCGCAAGCGGAGAAAGTAGTGAAATTCTACAGGTTTCCCTTACGACGGCAAGCTGGGGCGAATGCAAATGAAAAAAAATATTAACTCTACGTTCACTTGTATTTGCTTTGGTCCAGTGAAAATTATGCAGTCGAAAGTGAGCAAAAACTGCAAGTAATCAAATGAAATAAACGAAGCGGGAATTGTTTGGGAAAAACTAGGGAAATTGGAAGGGAGTGAGTTGGAAATTAGCATATCTTAAAGAGCTGAAATGCGAGTCGGGAGCCAAGACAAAAGAAGCAAAAACAATTATCGAAAATGTTATTCTCATTTCAGTGCGTTTATTTGCAGAAGGCAATTTGTCTGGCCTCTTTAATTAGACGAATTCGCAGTAACATTTTATGGAGACAATTGAAAGCAAGTACAAAAGCTCAGCGACAGAAGCAGGTTCTACAGGCTAATAATTTCTCTGTACAAGAACATTAAATGGTGTAGGGCCCATTGAGAGCCCAAAATATTTTTCCAAATGGGTAGTGCTTGGCTTCTCAGAATTATAGATTCAGCGGTCGTAATATCAACATTGATGCAATTACCGATTCGTGGAATTTTAAATTCATCAATTTTCTATTACAATGTCCAATTTATGTTTGTTTCTCTCGGAAACCTTATTACTGGCTAATTGTCAAAAGTATTTTGTTCTCGGGGTCATGTCCGACTCTTTCCAGAGCACAACTGATTGCGTTCGCTATGCAAATTTCTACAGAAAGGAGTGTCAGCGAGAAACCAAACGCATGACTCCCTTAGCTCGGCTGCCATAAATCAAAGCGGACACATCCCACGCCTTTCTTCTAGGCTGAGCCATATTCCCGGAACAATGGGTTCAGTCGGGCCAGACCCACTTAAGCGTGCCACGCTCCAGGACTTCAAAGGTACCCCCGTAAGTTGACGTTAGAGGTCTTCAGAAGACGTTCATCCTAATAATGACCTGCTTGCAGAGTCGTGGTCCTAGGCACGTCGCTCAAGTTTTTCGGGTGGTTGGCGGGTGGTGGCGGCCTCAGCTTCCACATTGCGTCCTTGATCAATCGCAATGGCAAAAGGGATGATAAGGCCCGACTTAATATCGACTAGAGAGTTGCCAGAAAAATTTTAGGTTCGCTCCGTATACCAGCTTCGCGGGACTTGCAGCAAACTTTTCGCCAAGGCCAAACAAAACAAACGAATGGCAGGACTTCGATCGGTCATTCGACGTCCTGTGCGATCTTTTAAGCATCCCATTAGCCTACTGCTGGTGCATGGTTTTCTGCGGCGTTTGAAGCCGAGGAGTCTGCCTAACTCAAACAAAAGGGATGACTCCATCTTCATTCCCTGATCAGTGATTAGGAATGCCGGCACCCCGAAGCACCAAATCCGCTCTCGACGGAGGGCCTGCAGAAAAATTCTTCAGAAGTATCGCCTAACCCCCCTCCCCGCCCCACGAAAACCCATCGGTGATTGTGAGGCAGTATCCAATTATGTCAAGATGCATTGCGTGGGAGCGTTTGGTGAACGTTTCATTTTTTTGCACTTCTGTTATCCAATGCACTATTTGGCCCAAGGATTAGTTTCCTTCTATATGGACGGCGGTGATTAACCGATTCATTTGAAGTCGTTCCGGTGGCTGTAAAGAACTGCGTCGTCCTTCTGTGCCTCCGCAATTGCTGGAAAATTGACGGTAGTGGGCAACATTAAACGGTTCACTTTTTGGTGAAGGGTGGCACTTATAGCAATGTCTACAGCATCGATAACTACGGCCAGGGGTGCATATTGCCAGAGAATGCGACAAAGATACCTTCTATCAGCTGCATATCGGTAGTTTAAAACGTCTGGACATTCACTGCGGAGCACCTAATCACACCGCAGTCTATGTTCTTCAGCCCAGACAGGAAAAAGGATAGAAGTTTAACACACCCCTTGTCTCCTTAGTTGATTTCAGTAACAGGAAGCTCGAAATAATTTGCACTTTTGCTGGGTTTGGCTGAGCGTCTTCGGGAGTTATCAGATAATCATGGAACATCACCTGCCGCTATTAAAATTTCTCAATGTTGAGTACTAAATCGGCCTGAAAGAGGCATTGGAGAATGAACTTGGTATGCTCTAAATACTCATATTCAGAGGAGGATGCATCCAGAATATCATACGAATAAACGGAACAATAATGGAGGTTTTGTGGCGCGACTGGATTCGCAGCATTCGAAATTTATTTCGAATGTTGCGAATGCGAACGAATAGATGGCGCGAATCTATCCACTTTGCGGAGCTCGCCACGGGAGTGGAGGATCGGCGAGAAAAGTGTGCCATGAGTTAGGGGCAGAAAAGAAACACATGAAGCGAGAGACTCTCTTCTGCCTCTAACGAGCAAACAGTCACAGTCACACAAATTATTTAATAAAGTCTAATGGTTAAATCTATCGAGTATTGATTGTAAAAACCCAGTCTATGTTCCGGTGTACCTAAAAGTGTGGTTTGCAAAGAAATTAATATTAAAGTTAAAGTTTCGTAGCAGAGAGCGGATGAATCTCCCAAAGGTCAATAGGTATCCTAGTGAAATCAAAGAGTCCAAAAAATGTCTATATTGCCGTTTTTCATCTTCAGTAGCTACAAGGATTTGATTATGTACTTTGACTAAGTCCAAGGCCGAGAAAAAACCCAATACATTGATAAGTGGAATGAAATATCGGTCTGGAATCATCTGGACATTAGAAGTTTGTTATCACCACAAAGTTTCCATTCGCCATTCGTGGGTTCCGCCGATCTTCTGAGAGATCGCCCATTGCGAGGATCGGATCAAGACTTTGATCTAGTTCTACTTCCCAAATGCAAAACACCAACTATATTCGTGGACTTCGCCACTCCCAAACTACTTCAAATCACGGAGCTGTTGGTTTGGCGTTATTCCAAAGCATTAGCTCTCTCAGTAAATGATTAACCTTGGCCGTTTCACTCACTGACAAGTATTCAACCTCTTGATCCTTCAGCCCTGTTAGGCAGCAGTTCTGTAGCACCATGGAGACAAGCTCAGCCGTTCTTTCGTCTAACCCGGCAGACGCGTTGTTAAAAGACCTGCAGTCTAAGCTAACGTAAAATGGGCCTTCAGCTGGCGGAACCATGTTGCCGAAACCCATTGTAGTCCGAAGGTCTTCGTCGTGTCCCTATCCGAGGCGTTGTTGACATTTTAGTAGCAGTAAAGTTTCGGAATTTATCGACTACTAGCCCATAACCTTGTATCCTTTTTAGTCGGATATATGGCAAACAGGGACGATTTGGGCGTATTCTTAAGCCCCAACCCGCAGGGTACTGAACAAGAAGAAAATATACAATAAATCTGGCCGCATAAGACATTGATTGAGCTAGACATATAGTAGATAATAAAAAATACAACTCAACATATGATAGTAAAGTGAACCATTAAGTGAATGAAAAAACTGTAGAATTTTTTATAAGCAATTCTGTAAAAATATCCTTTTCCAAAAAATGATAATGTGAGAATTTTCAATTAGTTTAAACTTTTAGTGATTTCTATAATATCACAATCACAAAGAAGAATTCTTTATCTTCTCTTGGGGACTTACCAACGATTATGGCTTTCATAATTCTAACAAGTCGGGAAACCGAAAGCTAGACGTTTCAGGTATGAAAGGGTTTTGTGTATTTCTTTTCTAAAGAGATTTGGGTGTGCATTTGTCCCATTAGTATGTGGCACGTAATATATGCATATACCCGCTTTCAAGTGATATTGAAATTCAAAGTCTTAAATTTGAACTGAAGCGGCAGCTTTGACCCTATTATAACTTTGTTAGTAATAGTTCGATTTTCACAAAATTTGGTAAGATCATGCTCTATGATGTAGCCTATATTACTGCATTACTGCAATTTCGTGATTCTAGGGTGAACTTAAGGGGGGTTTCCCTGCCAATTACTAAAAATTATAGTAATGTACTATTATTAACTTTATTTGAAAAGGTATCGGTATGGAGGGTATTTCGGAGCCTAGGCACCATATAGTGGCAGTTCCCTGATTCTTTTTCGATTTTTTGGTTGTGTAGTTTCTGAGAACGGGTTCTTTAAAAAAATCATCACTTTCAACCCCCCGCACTCCCCATATTTTAAACAAATGTCAAAACTAAGACCGGCTTCGAAAAGTATTAGCTGAGACCTTTTATTTGATACCCCACATGACTATATTTGATGAAAAAAAAATTTACACCCGCCTTTCGCATGTATGGGGACCTGCCTCCCCCCTTGAATTCGACATAAAAATATGTAACTCACTATATGCGTGGGCGATCACAGTTCCCACCTTTCTACCAAATTTGGTGCCAATCGCTATAACCGCCTCCAGACAGACGGACAGACAGACAGACAGAAAACCGATTTTAATAAGGTCAGACAGACAGACAGTAAACCGATTTTAATAAGGTCAGACAGACAGACAGTAAACCGATTTTAATAAGGTTTTGTGTAAACACACAAATGAGTCTTGATTACTTCCAAAAAAACAACTAGCACCCAAAAATATCTGTATATCCGGCATCGATAGGTTCCGCGTCGAAATAAGCAGAGTCGAACCGTTTGCGACTTCACTCTTAGATACCCCTGTCTGCAGACTACTTATGACACTAGGTTCCCAAGTACTCCACAACTGATGCAATCAAAGCATGCCGACAACTCCCCCCGCCCACTTCAGGAGAAAATAGCCAAGTTTTCTCCATAAAAACACTTAAAAAACTGTATACCATCGTACCTGAAGTGCCTAACTCCCATTTATTAGATAAGTTGCAGTAGCCATCGCGACAGTTAACTAAGTCTTCCGCCTTGAAATTTTGAAAAGGTCGCAGAACAGTTTTCAGCGGGAAAGAAAAACCTGGATTATGGAAGTTAGTGATTGACTCCCATACCAGGACAACGTCCTGACTTACGCAACCCTATTTGAATGCAAAATAGTCAGAAATTATATATTTCTAACAAAAACATTATGAAACTTTCGTTGAATTCATTTAAGTGTGTTAAATATTATAGTATGAACGAGTTTGACCCGTCAGACATAAGGCCGCTTCAATATCCCCTCTAAAAAGCTTGCTTAAACTCGGATGAATACGAATATTGTTAGAATAAGGATATTGAAAAAAGATGCAACCGATATCTCCTTACTTCGCAGCAAAAACGGAAGCTCTTATTATGTATAGTGAACTGAAGACGCTATCAAATGGAAATGCAAATATTTGAGCCATCAAATCCATTGAATCGATAACAGATACCCATCCAACTCAATCCGTAGCACAGAATTCTGAGCTACCCTGGAAGCGGTAGAGCTTGAATCCCATAGCTGAGTTCAGTGCCATATTATAAAGCAATATTTCAATTTTTCACCTAAAGTCACATCAGCAACCTATCGAAAGTTCATATCTTGTAAAATCCTTACCCTCTATAAATTTTTCTCGACAACTTTTATCGTTTTGAAGAAGTTTCCTCACAAAAAAAATTCAGATTATGTTTGTCGATTGTTCGAACACTGTTCACCGCTATTTGCTGCACCATCGACTCTCGTCCTTCGTCCTTTACGGCACCCAAGTATTTCAATTTTGTAACATTTCCCCGGAAAATTTTCGTGTATCCCGTTCATCTTTGTCGATGTTAGAAATGTGATGTATCACCTGCTTGAAATTCCTTTCGATCGATTAAATGTTTTTCTACTTCTTTTCAGGATCCGCTCATTGCAAGGACGTTTCTCTTGGTATGTACACAGTACGGGATTCCTTTTATTCTACACGCTACTTTAAGGATTCTCGTTGGAAAATGTATTTTGGTTGCTTTTCATTTCGTTTTCTCGATGGTACTCCTTTTCTCGTTATAAAAGGTAAACAGGAGTTTGTGAATCCGTTATTGATAGAATCAATATATCAGTAACCAAGTGCTGAACAAAAGAGTAATGGCGTTGTCGAACCTTTCTCCTTGCCACTTTCCGCCTTGTCACACGAAATGTAATGACATGTTTTTCCCTTTCGATTTATTTATTCACTTAGTCACAGCAAACAAATCGATATAGATATTTTCCATCTCTGGAACGGTTGCAGGGGCGAAAACGTTTTATGTTTAGTCAACTTCACATTCACGTTGTGCGTATATGAAGCACAACCTGTCGAAGAGAAAGGTGGAAAGGATGTAAGTTTTGTAAGCTGAGCTTTGTTCGTTTGAGCTTCCGCTGAAATTTCCTTTTTCCAGTAATTACACAATGGGGGCTGGTTTCATCGGTTGCCCAGATCCGATCCGCACAAGGATTCAAAGGGTTCAAAATGAAAAAGAATTTTGCCAACACACGATTCGGGAAACTACGTGCCTACGTACATACTTTTAGCTGAATTAGACAAGAGCAGACCTTTTCGGGTAAAAGACCATTCATCTTTTTAGATTCCATTTGTAAATATGTACACTATGGGTCTGACCGTTTGTACATATCTACACACATATGTAGGCATCCACTCAAATCGTACTTGTTGAGAATAGTCTATTTACCACTGAATACTATGCACCACAAAAACGTCACGTTAAAACATAACTATGTAAGATGGAGAATCGAAGTGGGCCGAAGATTTGTCGCCCAAATTAGATACATAGTCAATCACCCTAAAGGCAACAGAAGCATATGTAGGATTCAACGGAAATGGAATATGTACAAACATACACACACACTGTGAATAAAGAGAATAAACAAAAAATAACTAGATTTTTCTGGCTACACTGTAGGAAATTAACTCTAAGAAAAATGGGTATCATTATTCTCTGTAAACATCCGGATAATCTTAAGTAACGACTAGAAAAGAGTGAAGCCTAACAAAAACACAAAACACAATTCCTAAATCAAAACAACCCCAAGCAGACGGGAGTTTTTCGAAATTAATGGAGTTTTTCAAAAGACGTGACAATAGAGCGATATGTATATATATATGCAGGTTTCGCAATTCAAATCCAGGGATTTCCAAACCAATTCACAATTCTCCAAACCAATTCAGAATTTTCCAAACTGATTTCAGAAATTTCCAAACTAACTTCAGGCTTTTCCAAGCCAATTTCAGAATTTTCCATTTCAAATTCGGACTTTTCCATTTCCAATTTCGAATTTCTTCAATATTTTACCAGAAACTTTTATGTTTTTACAACTGCTCAGATTTTTTTTTTAAAGAACCCCAGCTCCATCCTTATCCTGTGGTATAAAAGTTGATATACAGCTGGATAGTGAAATGTTGAAAAAATGTTGAATTGGAAATGGAAAATCCTGAATTTGAAATGGAAAATTCTGAAATTGACTTGCAAAAGTCTGAAATTAATTTGAAAAATTGTGCATTGGTTGCGAAAATTCTGAATCAGACTGTCAAAACCTATATATGTAAATGGCTACAATAGTTGGAGAAGTGTATTCTTCACCGCCAATCTAACCAAATTTTATAGCCATAACCATGTAAGAGGGTGTTTATCCTTTAGTTTTCTTCACACAGTACACTGTTGCTTTGCGCTCTTTAATCTCAAATTTCTAAATCCTTTATTCCGTGCCTGAACTATTAACTAGCAAAGCTAATGTTTGCAATATTTACTTTGGAAACTGATCATAAGAAATTTCTCTTCCTCCAAATCCTCGTTTTCCTTTTTAAGGTTTTATCGAAAGCAAAACATTTTAAAAACCTTTTTCTGTTTGCCTGTCACATGGAATTCGGTCAAATGGTTTAAGGGGGTCATCCCGTGTGAAGGCCGTTTTTTTGTCTTTTTTTGAAAAATTATTTTGGAGGACTGGACGAAGACAGAAACGTGACTTATTCACCATATGTTTACTGATATCTCTAGTATATGTGATAAATTCTTCAGATTGATATCGTAGCTAGTTTTTGGAACACGTATCAATTTATGCACCCATCTTCAAGAAAAGGTGTTTTTCTGCTGCCACGCTGGAGGACGCTGTGTTCATCTGAGGGAAAAAACTAAACGGCATTTTAATGTGTGGACAATATTCCACGGTCCGCAAACTAGGATAATTAGAAAGTATTAAAAGGTGAATTTTTGGTGGGCTTGAAATTTTTTGAATTTTGGTGTTTTTTTACATAAAAAATCATCATCGCAACATCAGGCAAGTAGTGCAGAATGGTGTGCTTCCACATGGTTTCAACCAGACTGTGAGAGAGTCCCAGGACATCAAGGGAAGCCGTAAGGGATTTAGGTACAATATCTTCTTCTTTTTCTTCTGCCTTTGTCCCGTTCACAAGCGCGGTCGGTTCGTCGTGATCGACTTCGCCATTTGGCTCTATCGAATATGTGATCTGGGTGCAACCTCGAGGCTTTCAAATCCCCATCTAGCGTATCAAGCCACCGTTGTTTAGGTTTGCCTTTTGGTCGTTTACCATCGACTTCGATGTCCAGACCAATCTTGGCAAGTGAATTCTCGTTGGCACGAATTGCGTGACCATACCATCGAAGACGCCTCTCTCGCAACTTTTCCACGATCGGTACAACCCTATAACGATCGCGGATATCCTCATTTCGGATATGATCTAAACGTGTCACGCCACTAGTCGAACGTAGCATCTTCGTCTCCATTACCGCAAGACACCGTTCATTGTCTTTTATAGAAAAGAACACCAGTTGTGGAACGCCACTTCATCCAGGTTGCGTTAATACGTGAAGCAATTTCATAACGCAGTTCTCCATTGGTGGATAGCGTTGACCCGAGGTATTTAAATCGCTCAGTTCTGAGCATATCATGCCGCTGACAGTGATTGTGCCTGTTTTATGGGGATCGGTCGTCAAAAATTCAGTTTTATTTAAATTCAATCTGAGACTGTGTTGCATTAGGCGATCATTCCATTTTTGAACAAGCTGCTCGAGATTATTTTTGCTATCAGATGCTGGGAAAACATCATCTGATTTAGGTGCAATATCTATAACTAATTATGGAAACTAGAACGACTTTCCCGGCACGCTAAATTTCTTTGATTTCGCGAGCCAGTGGATCATAGTTCACTTTCCGCTCCATCTCTATTGAGATGTGGCTCTTACTGGTAAAGCAAGCCTTAACAACACTGATTGCTTCGTTTAAGTGCAACTTAGCATCCTCGAGATGCTTTGCAACCACTACTAGTGCTATATCGGTGGCGTAACACATCACCGTGGCCTGCTCCGGAACTGGAAGGTTAAGTACATCATTATACATGATGTTTCACAGTAGTGGGCCCAGTATAGAGCGAAGACAATGTACTCCTTTCGTCTATCTTTGGTATTATACCAGAGCGTCCGTTCTTGCAAGTAGCTATTGATAATAGCGGCAAGGTAGGCGGGAACACCAATCGTCACCAGAGACTTTCGTTTCTAATTGGCCAAGTTGAAGGCATTCCTCACATCCAGGGACACCACCACATAATATTTGCTGGTAAAACCCCTTCTGTGAATTGCACTTTCGGTCAACCTGGTAACCATTTTAATGGCATCAATGGTTGATCTGGCTTTACGGAACCGTGTCGCCTATTCGACTGCAGATCCCCAGCAGCTCGTCTCTGGTGACTGGTGGAATCATCGCCACATTCATTGGGCCTTGGAAGGTGTCAGTACCCCCTCTTGCTAAGGAAACAACCCCTGGTTTATTTTTAACAAGACCATAAGGCACGTGATCTACGGAGATGAACTGTCTCTGAATGGTCCTTGAAATTCTTGAGAGCTTCCGTATAGGCATGCTCCTTGATCGTCCTACTTACTGCTCCCTGAGCCATTCGTCTGGCTCTATGGCAAATTGACTGAAGCCTGGCCAGTTCGCTAATCCACAATAATTGGGTCTTCTAGTGAGAAATGAACATCTCCTAGACATCATCGTCATGTGCTTTGGAGACGCTTTGTGTCACATGAAGAGCTCTATCCGTGGAGGTGCCTGCTTTGCTAGGCCAATGATGGTCGCTGTAAGCTAAGTCCTCGGTAACTTGCCAGGACATGTCACGTGCCAGCGCAGGGCTAACAAAAGTCAGATCTACAATTGAACTAGTTCCCCGTTCCGACTCATCTAACTGGGCGAACGCATCTAATAAGCACCTTTGGACCTCGTCGCCTTGCATCGTGAAGAAGATCGTCTAACAGGTCTTCAAACTCGCGCAGCGTGTGGCGCGGTGGGGGGCAGCAGCTGTATACGAATATACCGCTTATTTTTGCCCGCACAAAGCCACTAACCGCCTGACCCACGCTGTATTGTATGTCTTCACATCGCGGACTCTTAAGTAGTCTGCGCAAGCAACTGATTGAGGTTTATTTGTATTAACCCCATTTTTTCACTGCACTAACGCCTTTATAAATTCCGGGCATTTACCACTTCCGGCAATATGACGGTGATCCCGTGCCTTCTTTCCTTCACACAAAATGCATTTGGGGTCTCTATTCCACTTCTTAGCAAAATGTCCTTTCTCCCACACCTTCGACATCGCTCGGACCGATCGATACCGCTAGTGCATCCCTTTGCGAAGTGTCAAAACATTAGGCATTTGAAGCACCTCTTTAAAGAGATCTGTTCGCTTGGTCAGTAAACAACCCATCCAATCGGAACTTTCTCCACGGCCAACAACTTCTGCGCTGACTCCACTGCCAGTGGCATTGTGGCTGTTTGAGTACCACCATAAGCTTTTCTTAGGCTCACGATGGATTCTTCGCTGAATTCGTCCTGCTTAGATTGTTGGTTCAAGGCTAGATGTTACCTCATCGAGATCCTTACACTGTATGTAGATCTCATGTTTTTGCGAACGAACTGCGACATTCTCCCCAAGTGAGTTTATAACTTGGTTACGAAAGCCGTCAGTTTTCCCCACGCTGCATTTTTTCCGCTCAAACATGATATCCTCTTTCTGGGTCCTCCGGATTTTGCTGACATTTCCGCCTAGGTCTTTTATTTCGGGGTCGGATTTCTTAATATCTCCGCATACGATAGATTTCCTTTCCTGGAGATTACAATTGCCTCCGGGCGAATACACACCTTTGGTTTCCTGCTCCTTTTTTTGTTCACGACCTTAATCCAACCACTGTTCTTATTGTCCTTCGGTTTCGCTGCGCTAGCCGATATTCCTACTTTTGGCACTTTGGGCCCTTCTGAACTTTTAGTTCCATTTGTTGCACTGGTCAGGAGACTTTTTTTCCTTTCTGGTGCCTGTTGATTCCCCAAAGCTTCCCCCTCTTTATCTCGTACTCTCTTACTTGATCGAAGGTTGATGACCTTGTGTTTTGGTGCCAGTTAGGTCGCCTGTGACACTGTCGGGGCTGTGATGTCCGACTTTTCCTTCCGTTCCGTGTTCTTAATGGCTTGGTGCTCATTGTGCTTGCCCTTCATGAATTCGGGCAGCTCAACTATATTAGTCCCAAGCTGCATAACAGGTAGTTCTTCAGGGCTCTGTTCTCGGTAAGTTTTGGCCGCATTACTCCTTTTACAGACTCCTTCACGTTTTCAAGTGCTAAGCTCCCATGAGCTCTCTCTTTTACCGGCTTTGGTATTGAAGGAGGTCGTAAAATGGATGAGCTTCTCTTGAATGGATCTATTTGCTGCTGCTGGAGTCCTTTTAGCCCATCATTCTTTGTCTTTGCAATTGTCTTCTTGGCAGAGTTATGCTTCGTTTCCACACCTCCTTCTCCAAATTTGAAACACTTGTAGCATTAGATGCCACGGTGGCCAAGTTGTTTACCACAGAGGCACCGCAGTCGAGGAATATCGATGGCCAGGAGCCTGCTTGCTCACTCCCAAAAGCCGCCGGTAGTGGAGTTGTGAGTCCCTGCACAGTAGCTTTACCTATTCTCAAATCATCCATGTCGATTTTATTTTCTTGGTGTCCTTACCGTAGTTATTTTGGTCAACGCACAGAGCTGAGCAAACACTAGCCCATGCACAACCAGAAAAGAAAAGTGTATGAGCACATATTTACACCGCACTGTCTGTCTATCTGTCATAGCACTTTTCTCAGAAACGGCTATATCGATTGGTACGAAATTTGGTTAGCAAGTGGGAACTGTGAACACCCAAATATGTAGTGAGTAACATCTTTCTACGCTGATATTAAGGGGAAGTCCCCATACATGCAAAAGGGAGTGGAAATTTTTCTTTCACCGAATTGTCATGTTGAGCAGCAAATGAAAGGTCTCAATTAGTACTCTTCGATGGCAGTCTTAGTTTTGCAATTCCTTGGAAAGGCGAGAAGTGCGGGGGTCGAAAGTGATGATTTCTTTAACTGACCCATTGCCAGAAACTAAAGAATCGAAAAATCTGAAAAAAATCACCAAGCTGCCTCTATACAGTGTCCAAGCCTCAAAATACTCTTCATATCGATATCTGCTCAAATTAAAGTAATAATTAACATATTTTTGGGGAAATTGACTGGAAACCCCCTGCAGCAATATAAATTATAATATGAAGCATGTTATTCTCAATTTTATCAAAATCGTATAATACTATTACTAACAAAATCACAATAGCTCAAAGTTGTCCTTACCGTGTAAATTTAATGCGATCCAAAGTACTAGATATCAATATCACCCTAAAGTGAGTAGTCTGATATGCCAAATGCATATACAGATGGGATAGTTCTGCACTCAAATATGCTTACATAAGAAACAAACAAAACCTTTCATACCTGGAGGGCCGAGCTTGACTTGTTACTTATGTGTTAACCTTTTAAGATTTCGTGTAAAACAAAACCTTATTAAAATCGATTCAATGTTTGTCTACTCGTCTGTCTGTCACACCCGATTTGCGAAGAAACGGCTAAACCAATTGTCACGAAATTTGGTGAGAAAGTGTGGTCTACGAACTCGTTTACATACTGCAAGTGGCACCATTTTCTGTTGAGTTTTTTTCACAGAATATAGTCGTGTAAGGTATCATATGAAAAGGTTGAGATAGTACTTTTCGAAGCTGATGATATTTAGGATACCGCGTGAAACATACGGGAGTGAAGGCTGAAAATGTGTGCCCCAAGTAACGGGTCTCGTTCGTAGAATTTATTCAACCGAAAAATTTGAAAATCATAATGATGCATCCATACGAAATCTAGGCCTCAAAATATATCCCATTCCGATATCTGCAAAAATAAAGTTAATAATAGTATATTACCATATTTTAGAAATTTCCCCGGCAACCCTCCTTAAGTTCATCCTAGAAGTATAATGTTATGGTGCGATCATAATTAATATTATATTTCATAATTTTGGAAAGTTTGACAGAAATTCAACTATTATTAACAAAGTTATTGAAGGTATAAATTATGTATTTCACATGAATTTATCGCAGTCTAGGACGTGTATGGCACGCCATTATCATTTAAAGTTAACTCATATGAACTATGACAGAGTAACAGTTTGAAGACTATCATGACCGGAGCACATCTCTAAAATCAAAGTTGCTTGCTCGGAATTTCTTAAACCAGTTTTGGCACTGACGTTTTGGAGCATTTCCGCCGAAACGTTCACACAATTTTTCATGGCCATCACTCACGTTCTTTCCTTTACGACATAAAACAGCCAAATACGTCCAAAACTATAACAACACTATCTGTTACTCAATCATTTTGTACTGAATCTAATATACTGTATATACAAGTACATTTCTAAGGTCGGGGCTGGGGATAACTGACGATGCCACCACTATATCAGTATCAATCGTAATTGCCAATCACCTTTCGTGATACATACGAATGGTGAAGCCAATTATCAAAGCTCACGCTTCAAAGGTCCATCTATAATACTAGATACTGTGTTATGGACGGATATACCTTTGAGGGGTGAACTTTAATAATTGTCTGCACCATTCATATTTAAACACTATAAATATGTACATATTAATTCAATACTTTTTTTCTGAAAAGCAAAAAATGATATTTAAGTTTGCGAAGGAAAAAATACAAAATAAGTGAAAATGATAAATAAATCGATTTTCTTAACAAGCACTACAATAAAATTATGGACCTGAATGGACCTAATGATCTGAATTTTGAAGCCTACATATCGGTCTATGTCAGGGCAATGCTTAATGGATATGGAGTGAATAAAATCCGTCACATTTTCTATTATAAAAAGAGAAAATCAAATAGTACGAGTATATTCTGGTTCATTAAATTCCAATAAACGGTACTTTAAAAAAGGAAGCTGGAAAAATTATTCTGCGGGAGTAACACACGCTCCATTAATTTCAGAAAATTCGTTGGGTGGGGTTCAGAGATAAAGTAAGGTTTTTTTGAACATCACACAAAGTATTAAGGCGAGCTTGGAAGGTCCTCATCAAATGTAAGCAGTAATAAGAATTTTAAGCGGATGGGAAGGAAGATGATAACTTAGATACTTTGAAATTAAATGAACAGTGAAGAAAGGTGACAGGCGACATTGCCTTTTTCAAATAAGTTGGGGGCTATAATTGATTTACACCATCCGTTGTCACAGCCGTTTACGGGGAAATAAATGCATGGAAGACCAAAATATTTATTATTTAAAGTTGTTGCTGTATCTTTAGAACGACCTCTTCGTTATGTTTAAAAATGCGCTATGTTGTCCTTTACTAATCAAGTTCAATAGTTTCCTTTCATGACAAGGCCCTCATCATACAAATGATCATCTGTCATCCTACAAAAACACATGCCCCTAAGAAGAAAAACCGAGAAATTTACCACAGAAGAGATAGAGCACGTTTAGAACGGTTGAACTCGTGATGACTAACCAAAAAAAAACATTCTATAAATAGTTAAATATTCACTTTCAAACTGACGTCTACAACCCCTCACATCCGCCCTAACAATAGTGAAAACTGGTGACAAGAGGATTCGGCAACTTCCTGGGGTAGAATTTCGCAACCAAAAAGCAAGGATATACCCTTCAAAGGCAAAAAATGATGTACGAACGGGAAATTCGTCTATTTGGGAAATAATCGAAGTAAAAGGGAGGGGATAAGAGAGCGGAATTTTAGTTTAAGAATAAATCAGAGACTAGAATGCCTTGTAGCCTTTCTAGAGATGCTTTATACTTATAAATATGTAATTTCAGGCATTTATGTTCATAATTCATAAGAAATTCCACTGAGTAGATTTCATTTCATTAAAATAAACCTAGATTTGCAGCCAAATTTCAATTTTATTCATGAAGGCCCCTATTTAGTGCCAGCATAGTGGTGCAGGCGGTTACCAAATTTCGCCCCACTTCAATTCTTCTCATATGGTGCTACGAAGAGTTTTTCGAACTAATAAAAGAAGGCAATGTTGATAAATAGAGCCACCCACAATCAATTGATTAAAATGAACTATTATTTAGAGAAGATATATGGCAAGCTGTTAGTAACAATAAGGGAAGGCTCATCTTACCTACGTAAATTGCTTGGTTTGCCATCGTGACCACAAGCTTTTCTAGGATATGATCAGTACCCATGATGTGAAAGATTATACGGCGTAACGTCCGCGGCTTCGTAGTAGACACATCATTTCGTTCGCTCTGACTGACACGAGCTGACGGGAGATTTATTTATTGGTATGCAGCATTGTTCCTTTTTCATAATTAGCTTGCTTCATTACTCTCCTATCATATCCCTACTACCCATCTCGACGGTAACTTAGTTTAAAGTATTAGTTATAATTGTTTTTATTTTCCTTTTGACAATTTTATCCACAAAGCCCTCTGACCTCTTTAACTCCTCGAAGCCCTAAAATCCAGTTAAATATTTGCCATAATAAAAAATAAAAATGAATATTTCAAAAATGATCAATAATCTTTTTTGTTGTTTTTTCATGTAAACTTGATCATGCTACTATTTTTAAATGCACTTCTAGCGTTCATTTCTGGATAGGACCATATGTTGCGCATGCAAATGCTGGCATAGTGCGGGATTTTTGTGTTGAGTAGATAACGGTTTGAACAAGGACGGCTCAGACAGAGCTTCAATCGAGTAATTAGAAGCGTGTAGTTTTCATGGTTGAAGAAGTTCTTCTGTTGCAGGTGGTTTGTCCCTGTTGCTAGGGTAGCACGGTCTTTTGTGATTTCTGAATTTAAAATTAGAAACTAAATTGGTGGAATTGGTTTCGGCTTTAAATTTCATCGCAACTGAAATTGAGGAAACCTTAAAAGATACTGGTTGTATTTCACATCATCATCATCATCATCAACGCGCAACAACCGGTATCCGGTCTAGGCCTGCCTTAATAAGGAATTCCAGACATCCCGGTTTTGCGTCGAGGTCCACTAATTCGATATCCCTAAAAGCTGTCTGGCGTCATGACCTACGCCATCGCTCCATCTTAGGCAGGCTCTGCCTCGTCTTCTTTTTCTACCATAGATATTGCCCTTATAGACTTTCCGGGATTCATACGGATTAAGTGACCCGCCCACCGCAACCTGCATCGCTCATAGATTTCGTCATTGTGTAGACTACGGAATCGTCCATCCTCATGTAGGGGACCAAAAATTCTTCGGAGGATTCTTCTCTCGAATGCGGCCAAGAGTTTTTTCTTCCTAAGAACCCAAGTTTCCGAGGAATACATGAGGACTGCCAAGATCGTCTTCGTTGCTGACGTTGCCACCATATATTTTGTCTTGCCTTCATTGATGTGCAGCCCAAGATCTCGCCCTGATAGCCGCCTGCTCGATCAGGATGAAGGCAGTTTGTACGTCTCGAGTGGTTCTCCCCATGATGTCGATATCGTCAGCATAGGCCAGTAGTTGGGTGGACTTGAAGAGGATCGTACCTCTTGCATTTACCTCAGCATCACGGATCACCTTCTCGATTGCCAGGTTAAAGAGGACACATGATAGCACAGCCCCTTGTCGTAGACCGTTGTTGATGTCGAATGGTCTTGAGAGTGATCCTGCTTGCAGGGTCAACCTAGTCAGTCTTACTTATTTCGTCGGGATACCGAATTCTCCCATGGCCGTGTACAGTTTTACCCTGGCTATGCTATCATAGGCGGTTTTAAAGTCGATGGACAGATGGTGCAACTGTTGTCTGCTAATTAAATAATCCGCAATTCGTTATCATTTGTTTTTTCGTGTAAGCTATGTGAACCAACGTATCGCATGAATACGGGCTCCTTCCCTACTCGGCTGTTAAAATCCCCAAGTATGATTTTAATATCATATCTGGGACAGGCTTCGAGAGTTCGTTCTACTACCTCGTAGAAGATATCCTTCTACGACTCTGCAGTCTCCTCTGTAGGGGCGTGAACGTTGATGAGCTTTATATTTCTAAACTTGGCTCGCAAGCGCAGAGTGCATAGCCGTTCGCTTACGTTTTCAAAGCGATAACAACAGGTCCCATTTTTTGGCTGACTAGGAAACCTACTCCGAGCACATGGTTTACTGGATGACCGCTATAATATATTGTGTAGCGGCTCTTCTCCAGGAAACCGTTCCCTGTCCATCGCATCTCTTGTAACGCTGTTATATCAGCCCTGCATTGAGACAGGGTATTGACTAGCTGTATTTCACAGGAACTCTAAAAAATACCGTTTTGTTGGTTGAAGGAGCGAAGCTTATGACGGATTCGATTTGGTTTTCACGTTTTTTTTTGTTCGAGAAGTTGGTTTGGCTCGGATGTCGATGTAGCACAGTCTGTATGATTTCTTAGTTTTTAAAATCTGCTTCAGGCGAAAGCAGGTTGATTTAACTAATCCTAATCGATTTGTAGTGAAGGTGAAATATTAGAAAGGTGACAACTCGACCAAAAGGCAGGCCGAAACAACGGTGGCTTGATACGCTGGATGGAAATTTAAAAGATTGCACCCAAATCAGGCATTCGAAAGAGCTAAATGGCAAAACCGATCACAAGGAGCCGACCTCGCTTGTGAACGGGACAAAGGCTGAAGAAAAAGAAGAAGTGACAAGTCGACGTGTTCGAAAATGAACTGAAACTCAGAGAGAAGATAAATCCAAGGAGCGATGCTGATGTCGGCGGCAATAGGAATATTGCTGGGGTAATGGGTGATCTGAATTCCAAGGTGACCTCTGATAAAGCCATGCTCAGACATGCGGTGATCAAACACGGTCTTAACGATGGTAACGATTATAATGGGACGTTTGTGAATTTTTGCAACTCCCATCGCCTTATCATTGGTGACACATTTTTCGAGCACAGAGCCTGCCATAAGGTCATTTGGGTTTCAACCTTATGAGCAATTAGGTCGACTATTTTGCGATCAGCAGTATATTAAGGATTTATCGTTGCAACGAACGCAGTGAAATCGTGCTCGAAGAAGATTACCATCTGATGGTCGCTTACGTTTGCTAACGTATTGCGTCCGCCATTTCTCGCCGGGTTGGAGAGCCTCGACCCACCAAGTTCAACATCGACAGCTGTCGGTCAACAGTGGGAGAGCTATCTTGCTTATTGGACAACAAATAAACCTAATAACCCGCCTGAAAATATCAGTGAGCCCTAGACAGCCATCAAAAATGTTCTGTTCCCAAGAGCTACGCTGACTGGAAAATTTGTGTGACTTATCCACGATGATGTGCAATTGAAGAAGAGAAAGGAGCACTTTACTACGGTTTTTAACCGTATCAAATCAAGTGAAGTTCCGTCTCATGTGGGTATAATGACTACCCACCATAGCATGCGGGTGCGAACTGTTCTTCCAAGCAAAGGAGAAATCATCTCGGCCATCAATGCACCCAAACGGTATAAAGTAGCACAGAGATATTCATCGATATGCTGCAGTTTCTGTAGGTCTGCTACTTCCACTCGTATGGAAATCCTGGGAATCCGACGAAACAAGGGGATGATCATTAAGAATGCGAGAAGGGCACCCGTTTTGATTATCACAATTGGAGGGGAGCCATCCTGGTACAATCCCTGGAAGGATTCAAAGATAATCTCGACAGCTTGATCGACTGTAGACCAAGCTGATGACATCATTTTGCTCTCACCGGTTCATGGATTCTGGTCAATATCTCTGAATTTTGAAAGAAAGGTAAATAGTTGAAGAGAAACACCAACTAAACCAAGGCTCTTGACAATTATCTCAACAACAATGTTAAGTGGAAACTGTTCTGTGCTGATGTTCATTCTATGTTACTACATGGGAGTAGCACATGGAAGGTGGCCCCCACCACCACTCGAAAACTCGAAGCGTTTCTCAACACCTGTCTTAAACGCATCATCGCAGTACCCTCGTCGACTCCGCAGGACGTGTTCGAAAGGCGAAAATGGCAGTGATCAGATCACATATTAAAAAGGGATGACAATTTCTGACAAGACGGACGGAGAGGTGCTCCTAGAAGGATTCTTTTACGTTTTAAATACTAAGGACGGTATCAAGAACTCTATGAAAGCTGTAATGATTTTATTTTCTGAATTATGCAATAATTCATGCGAATGGACAAAATAAGTACATAAAAATATTTCTATCATCAGTATCCAGTATCAAACTGGAGCCATAGTAAGTACGGTCAACAATGCAATGTTTGTAATGTTTACAAAAACAGATTTCCAGGAAGTACAGTTGATATTTTTGCATCCTTGTGTCTTATCAGTACGATTTGGTGATTGAGAATCATGTAGAGAAGATTTCACGAATTGATTCATACAGTTCAGGTAGTTGAATTAGTTCTCCGGTTCTCCGGTTTCTGCTGGAAAATTCTGCAACAAAGTGCATTCTTCAAACTCCTGCTAACGGTGTATACTTGGCACCCCTATGATCTGCAACTCTGATACCATGGATTCTAGACACTTTTTAGGAAAGCCGAAGTTGCTTCACTAGTCAGACGGGGAAACCTATCTACTTAACTAGCGCCTACATGTGTTATAGGAATAAGTTAATATTTTTAATAGCAAATTAATGGGGTGTGACAAATCAAATCTTAGTTGGGAGAGATAGAGAAAGGAGTAATTTTGCTGAACATTCACTTAGGAGGTTGGCTCAATGTTTTTTTTTCTTAAAGAGGTGGAAGTATTCAAAAAGCTAACCCTTGGGCTCACGATCCCTGAGAGTGTGGGATCTTTAAGCACTAAAACCGCCTCTCGCCAAGCTACGACTATGATTTCCCCATCGAGCAACTTTCTTTTTAGATATTTAAGTTTTGTTTTTATTGGGAGAAGATTCTGTGGTCAACTTCGATACGAAACTGACTGTTCCTTAGTAGCTTATATTATTCATCATCATCATTACCAACGGCGCAACAACCGGTATCCGGTCTAGGCCTGCCAGACATCCCGGTTTTGCGCCGAGGTCCACTTCGATATCCCACTCAGGCAGGGTCTGTCTCATCATCTTTTTCTGCCATAGATATTGTCCTTGACTTGACTTTTCGGACTGCATTATTCTCATCCGGATAGCTGAGTGGTTAGAGCGCAAAGCTGTCGTACGGAAGGTCGTGGTTCAAATCTCACTGGTGGCAGTGGAATTTGTATCGTGATTTGACGTCGGATACCAGTCGACTCAGCTGTGAATGAGTACCTGAGTCAAATCAGGGTAATAATCTCGGGCGAGCGCAATGCTGACCACATTGCCTCCTACAGTGTTCTGTAGTGTACCGTTACGGTCTTGAATGAAGTGCTCTAACACACTTCAAGGCCCTGATCCAACATGGATTGTTGCGCCAACGATTATTATTATTATTATTCTCATCCATACAGATTAAGGGGTTATATTTGATTTTCGTACATATATTTAAGTATACACGCAAAAAATTTCATGCTGATTCGAAGAATATTCTCAAAGTTAGAAGGACATTTGTAAAGATGGATCCAAGGCTTAAAGTATCCTGGATCCTGGAGCGGCAGCTGCTTACTTGGAACGTTGCTGTCAGTGATTATTGGAAATGGACTTTTGTAACTTATGCAAATACATAAAAAGACAGTGTAACAATGTTTTTTTATACTTGAAGCGCAAATTTAATTTTTTCTCTTCCCGAACTGATAAATATTGATAAATATTGAAGATGAGCTCGTCAAAACTTTCTCATCTAATTTTTTGTGAAAATGAAGTCTCAGCAGAAAATTGAGAAAATCCTCGAAAATTCAAAAATTGAGATCAAAGTAGTGTAAAAACGTTTTTAACCTAAAAAACAGCTGAAACGGATGAAAATGGTTTTAGTGCCTTGGCAAAGAAAATAAAAAATGCTAGCGAAAATTTTAGTTTATGAAGAACGCATGAGAAACCACGAGATGGAAGAATGGTTCGAAGGCAACACCAACTCGAATTATTAGAAGCTGCGGATTTGAAATACTGCTAAAAATATTCCAAATATATCCACATATTTTCACATTAGTAAATGAAATGATAATAACTGATAAGGTCTTTTCAGAAAAAAATCGTGAAAAATCGGTCTTTCTGGGTCCCCTGACTAGATATAACCCCTTAAGTGACCCGCCCACCGTAACCTATTGAGCCGGATTTTATCCGAACCCCCCGTTCATAGATTTCATCGTTGTATAGGCTACAGAATCGTCCATCCTCATTAGGGGGCTAAAGATTCTTCGGAGGAATCTTCTCGCGAACGCGGCCAAGAGTTCTTGCTAAGAACTCAAGCCTCCGAGGAACACATAAGGATTGGTATGATCATAGTCTTGTACAGTAAGAGCCTTGACCCTATGGTGAGTCGTTTCGAGCGGAACAGTTTTGTAAGCTGGCTCTGTTGGCTGCATGGTTGCGCAGATTTCTTAGTCGTAGCGGTTATCGGTTAAGATTTTCGACCCTAAATAGGAAAAATTATCAACGGTCTGAAAGTTGTAGTCTCCTCTCTTTATCCTTCCCGTTTGACTAGTGCGGTTTGACGTTGTTGGTTGACTGACTGGCTGCTCGATCGGGATGAAGGCAATTTGAACGTCTCAGGTCGTTCTTCCCATGATATCGATATCGTCAGTATAGGCCACTAGTTGGATGAACTTGAAGAGGATCGTATCTTTCGCATTCACCTCAGCATCACGAACTACTTTTTCCAGGTTAAAGAGGACGCATGATAGGCCATCTTCTTAGCTTAGACCGTTGTTGATGTCGAATCGTCTCGACAGTAATCCTGCTTTTATCTGGCCTCGAGCATTGGTCAGGGTCAACCTAGTCAGTCTTATCAATTTCGTCGGGATACCGAATTCGCTCATGGCCGTGTACAGTTTTACCCTGGCTATGCTATCACAGGCGGCTTTAAAGTCGATGAAAAATTGATGCAACTGATAGCCAGATTTCAACAGTTTTTCCATCGCTTGCCGCAGAGATAAAATCTGATCTGTGACTGATTTGCCTGGAATGAACCCTCTGATGGGCCAATGATGTTGTGGGCGTATAGGGCTATCCGACCCAACAAGATAGTGGAGAACATCTTATAAATGATTCTCAGCAACGTGATACCGCTATAATTGATACACTACATTGATATCTCCATCGTTATGTATGGGACAGATAATATCTCTTTGCCAGTTGTCAGGCATTGATTCGCTGTCCCATACCTTGAGCACAAATTGATGAACCGCTTGGTGTAATTGGTCGCCTCTATATTTAACCAGTTCAGTTCTTCTTGTTGACTTATTGACAAAAACTTGCGCGCATGGTGCATTTGCTCCCTGTTCTCTTCGAGTTCACAGGCTTTATTCTTTGAGACTGTAACATTACCCAGTAAGTAGCATTCTTTCGTTCCGTTGTTAGTAAGTACGTTTGTGGCTGTCTCAGTAATAACATTATTCAGGTGGCTGTAAAAATTATTTGTCGATCGACTCATCATCTCATTCATCTCATGAATCGCCTGTTGACTGCGGTTATTGCGGTATTCACTTCCCTTTTGTATGTGGTATGAAGGACTGGTTGTAGATTTCTTCATTATAATAATATTCTTTAATAACAAATTAGTGAAGTGCAATAAATAAAATCTTAATTGGAGTACAGAAAGCAGGAGAGATTTTTCCGGACATTCATTTAGGAGAATAGCCCCACCACCCAAAATGGCAGAAAATACAAAAAGTGACATATTTAGTAACATCTTACAGAGAGAAAATTCGGTATCCCGACGAAATTAATAAGACTGACTAGGCTGACCCTGATCAATGTGCGAGGCTAGATAAAAGCAGCAGGATCACTCTCAAGACCATTCAACATCAACAACGGTCTAGGAAACGGGGATGCCCTATCAATCGTCCTCTTTAACATGGCCCTCGAGAAAGTGATCCGTGATGCTGAGGTAAATGCAAGAGGTACGATACTCTTCAAGTCCATCCAACTACTGGCCTATGTTGACGATACCGACATCATGGGAAAAACGACCCGAGACTTACAAACTGCTTTCATCCAGATCGAGCAGGCAGCAATTGGGGCGAGATCTTGGGCTGCACATCAATGAAGGCAAGACAAAATATATGGTGGCAACGTCAGCAACGAAGACCAACCAACCAACAACATCAAACCGCACTGGTCAAACAGGAAGAATAAGGATAGGAGAATACAACTTTGAGACCGTTGACAATTTCTCCTATCTAGGGTCGAAAATCACAACCGACAACAGCTACGATGATGAAATCCGCGCATGGTTGTCTAAGATGAAGCGAGGGCGTAGGTCAGGACGCCAGACAGCTTTTAGGGATATCGAATTGGTGGACCTCGGCGCAAAACCGGGATGTCTGTAGTTCCTTATTAAGGCAGGCCTAGACCGGATACCGGTTGTTGCGCCGTTGATGATGATGATGATCTTACAATATATATTGAGAAAATATTCTAGACAGCATAACCAATGGAAAACTGTAGTGGTACAAAGAGGTTACGTGCTTATAGATACTACCACAGTCACTGCAGAAGTATGAGATAGGTGGGAATTGATTATTGGGCTTTCCAGCATTGAAACCTTCTCTTTTGTGGTGCTGCTGTCTAAAGCGAATTTCTTTTTTCAGGAAGTTTCCGTCACCATTTGTCATGGTGAAGCGGCTATGTCGATGGATTAGCGATACTAAAAGATCGTTTTATTAAGATTTTGTGTAAACACAAAACCTTATTAAAATCGGTTTACTGTCTGTCTGTCTGTCCGTCACACGCATTTTTCTTGGAGGTGGTTGTAGCAATTGGCACCAAATTCGGTAGAAAGGTGGGAACTGTGAACGCTCACGCATATAGCGAGTTACATCCTTTTACGTCGAATTCAAGGGGGGTCCCCATACATGTAAAAGGGGGGTGTAAATTTTTTTTTCATCAAATATAGTCATGTGGGATATCAACTCAAAGGTCTCGGTTAGTACTTTTCGAAGCCGGTCTTAGTTTTAACTTTTGCTGAAAAGGTGGGGAGTGCGGGGGGTTGAAAGTGAACATTTTTTTAACGAACCCATTCTCAGAAACTATTCAACCGAAAAATATAAAAAAAATCAGGGGGCTGCCACTATACAGTGCCTAGGCTCCGAAATACCCTCCATATCGATACCTTTTCAAATAAAGTTAATAATAGTACATTACTATAATTTTTAGTAATTGACAGGGAAACGCCCCTTAAGTTCATTCTAGAATCACGAAATGCAGCAATGTAGGCTACAGCAATTTGGTGAAAATCGCACTATTACTAACAAAGTTATAATAGGTCAAAGCTGTCGCTTCTCTGCAAATTCAAGACTATGAATGTCAATATCACTTGAAAGTTGGAAATTTTCACATAATGTATGCGTATTTTACGATGGGACAAATGCACATTCAAATCTCTTTATAAAAGAAATACACAAAACCTTTCATACCTGAAGCGTCTAGCTTCCGGTTTCCCGACTTGTTATATATCATTCTCCTCTTCATGTCTGTTATTATAGTATTATTTTTGGTTCAACTTTCCCTGACACATATTTTCATTCCTCGACCATTCAATATTATTATTCGTGGAGAGATATAAATATTATTTTAGCTATTTTTAACTAATCAACTTGGCTTTTCTAAATTTGGTATCCGAAAAAAACGTTTTATTTTCATTTGGGACGTTTTGATATACGTTTTACGTATGATTTTACGTACTCAATCACATAACACATGTAGATATGATTTTTATTTACGCTAATAAGGTAATTGCGAAAGTTCGGATTTTTCCACATTACCTGTAAATTTACCTTACTTTCACTTTGTTGTGTTATATTATATATACCTACATAGGTATATCCATAAAATAATAGGTAAAATGGCTTTTGGCAAATATTTTGAATCTTATGAACATTACTGCTATTATTAGACTTTTATTTCCATCCATTATCTGTAGGTGATTATCCCGTTTAGCTAAAAGCAGTAGACAATTCTCGTTTCTGCAATAACTTAGGAAATGGAGTTTATCACTTTCCAGATATCGTAGGCCTGCAATATTTATCGAAAAAGAAAAATCACTTATGTGTATATGAGACTACGTACATACATGCGGCATCAATGAAAATTATAAGGAAAGAAAACCATCTAGTCACGGACATACCCAAACCTGCAAATATAGAACAATCGAATACTTTCCATTTTACGAAGGATCAATACAATATGTACATATACGTACACGTGGATATGAAAACGCATACTATATGGTCTAGCCTGGGATACATTTATTTATTGATGCTTTAGTTTCGTCCTCAATTCAATTCAAAATTCAATTACTTGTGAATGTCTGAGTTGCTAAAAATAAAATATTGAATTCAATCCTTTTGAGAAATCACCGAAATATTAGATTGTAGATATAAGGAGTTCGAATGAGGTTTGTGGGAAGTCTAGTAGGTGGCGTACATTCATTGGAGATGATTTTGCAAACATATGTTCAAAAAAGCAATCGGATTTGGTACACGATAATTGAATCATACGCAAATAAGTATTTTTAGAATTGCTTTGATATTATTCAAAGGACTTCTGAAGAAAAAGCCTCATGTCATAAAATGAATAGGAAACAAGTCGGGAAACCAGAAGCTTGACGCTTCAGGTATAAAAAGTTTTGTGTTTCCCTATGTGAGGAGTATATCGTAGTTCTCCATTGGCTTATAGCATTGACCCGAGATATTGAAATCGCTCAGTTCTGGGCAGGTTACTGCCATTGCCAGAACTGAGCGATTTAAATATCTCGAGGTGCGGGTTACTGCCATTGCCAGAACTCAGCGATTTAAATATCTCGAGATATGAAATTGTTTCACTCATTAACGTAACCTGGATGAAGTGGCATTCCCCAACTGGTGTTCTTTGTGATCTACTTATCAGCGCACGTCCCAAATCTAAAATTTACTGCAATGTCTTCCGTCTGCCGCTCTGTATAGTTCTGAGTGTTGGACGACTATGAAGGACAATGAACGAAGGACGAAGATGTTGCATTGCACTGGTGGCATGACACGTTTTAACCACGTCTGAAATGAGAATATCCGCGATCGATATGGGTTTGCACCGATCGTGGAAAAAGTGCGAAAGAGACGTTTTCTATTGTGTGGTCACATAATTCACGCTAACGAGAATTCAACAACCAGTATTGGTCAGAACATTATAGTCAATGGTAAGCAACCAAAAAGCCGGGCAAAACAATGGTGGCTTAATACACTGGATGGGGATTTAAAGGTCTCGCGATTACATGCTGATCAAGCATTTGATAAAATAAAATGACGAAACCGATCACGACGAGCCAACCCCGCTTGTGAACTGAAGGCTAAAAAAAAAGGAAAAAGATATGAGGAGCGACGAGTGTACGACAGCTCCGTGTAATATAGCTAAAAATCCCATTGCCCTGTATTTTCTGGAAAGCGACTGGATGGAAAGCCCTGTATTGATAATGGGCAACCTCATACGCTGAGTTTAATATTATTAGAAAATGCCAAGTATTTAACCAACTTCAAATATAAACAAGTCGGAATACCTGAAGCGCGAGCTTCCGTTCGTTTCCGTTTTGTGTTCATCTTATGTCAGAAATTTCAACCCACATTTTTCTATCCATATATAGCTGCAAATCCAACATAATCCTTCATATTTTTCCAAACTACGAGACATACAAATTTCTAAAATGTGGAAATATACTATTATTAATTTGATTTGTGCAGATATCGGAACCGGATATATTTTGAGGCCCTAGATTTTTCGGTTGGATAGGTTCTGAGAACGAGACCTGTTACACTTTTTGGTGGTCATATTTTGAGCCCTCACCCCCCTATGTTTCACCCAATATCAAATATTGAACCAGTTTCGAAAAGTACTAACTAAGACCTTTCATTTGATACCCCACTTGGCTACATTCTGTGAAAAAAAAAATGTGCACCCTCCATTCGCATGTATGGGGAGCCCCCCCTTAACGTAACACAAGACAGCGCCACTTACTGCATGTAAAGGGAACACCAAATTACATACTCTCACCAATTTTCGTGACAATCGGGCTAGCCGTTTCCGAATAAATCGGGTGTGACAGACAGACGGACACCGTTTCGATTCTAATAAGGTTTTGTTTTACACAAAACCTTAAAAAGGACTAGGGAGAATTAGATTCTTCTTGAATAGAATTTTAATATTTCACTCGAATGTCAATTATTATCGTTAATTATGACGTCAGTATCTTATTTGTATGGCTTAGGATGTCGTTAATTAGAACAAAATTGATAAGTTTGAACTTCTATAACTTTGACACTAATAGTTGGATTTTCATGGAACTTGGCACGTGTATGTATGTCGGTGCAAAATTTAGTACACCTAGAATGAACTTAAGGGCAGTTTTCTAGTCAATTTCTGAAAGTTGATAATTTACTATAAATTTATTATTTGAGCAGATACCGGAATGGGACATCTCTCGAAGATTAGATTTCACATAAGTGTTTTACACAAAACCTTAAAAAGGGATACAGATAAATAGATTCTTCATAAATGCGACTTTAATATTTCACGCGAATGTCAACAACAGCGAATATATTAGCTTCAACCTTAAACCATAAAGGGGAATATCTTCAATACTGGCTGCAACTTTGCTGGAAAACTTGCACGAACCCGACATCATTACCTTCCTTAAGGGGGTCATCCGTTTTTTTTTTACTTACTTTTTAGAAATTTTTTATCAAGAATTGGGTAAAGATAGAAATACGAATTCTCCACCATAGATTTACTAATATCTTGAACGTACATAGTAATTTTTCAAGCAAGATCACATAGTTCCTTATTAAAATACAGAGCAATTTATGCACCCATCTCCAAAAAAAAGGTGTTTTTCTGCTGCCACGCTAGATGGCGCTGCGATCATCTTAGAGAAAAAAGTAAACGGCATTTTAACGTACAGACTTAACTACAGGCCGCAAACTAGGATTTTTCAAAAATATTAAGAACTAAATTTTTGGTGCTTTGTTAAACTTTTTTTTGTGAATTTTGGTGTTTTTTTATGGCTTCTTCAATGAATAAAAAAAACTACTGAATGAATCGCAATTATCCTAGTTTACGGACCGTAGAAATATGTTCTGAATAAGTTGTGAAAATTTCAAAGAATTTCGTTATATAGATTTTGGGCTATGGTGGCAGCCAATTTTCAACATGCGGTTTGAAGAAAAACGCATTAAAAATGTAGAATGTGATTTTTAACTATGAAGCCTTAACTGGCCATTAATCTGCTATAACTAGTCCTTAGGTTTCTTGAAGAAACACATGTACGGCCTTGGCTTCAATTCTTGTTCTTTTAGCGAAGTCATTCGAACGTCATTCGGACCGATAAATACGAGCTTTATTACGGCGATCGACATAAATCTGGCATGTGACTTGTCACGTGTTTAACACTATAATTTCCGAGCGACTCCGAATATCAAAAAATCACTTTGCCCATATATATATATATATTCTACACTATATCTAGATACAATTGATGCCAAAAAAAAGTTGGATTCCGCGAATCCGACACACGGAATGACCCCCTTAAGCGAAAAAATTGGAAGCATCAACATGCGATTTAAAATTAGAAATTTACCTGATCGGAGGCTTAAATTGAGTCTAAACTGTCTAAGAAAGCCCAAAAAAATAATAAGTTGGCGAAAGCCTCTAAACTAGGGGAGCTTACTCCTAAAGGCGAGCGCAAACTAATCCTTATTTTACAAGGAACTTCTCCTGTTTCTTGCCACCAACCTGGCCACTGTATAGCAAACAATTTAGATCTGATATTAGTAGGCTGAAGATTGAAGTACAAGAAAACTACAATTGCCAGTATTATAGTCACGTGTCCCTGAATTACACTGAACCACACTAATTCAACGACTTAATTACTTAATTTGGTCACCCGCCAACTAACCTAACAGAATTGGAACAGCTTGGCAAGTTTAGAACTTTTTAAACACAAGACACAATGCTTACGCTGCTCATGGTTCTTGTTCTTGTTTCCCAATGCGTAACACCGCCTGGCTCACCCCCGTTTACCCTCTCTAGTGCCAATAGGGAGTGAAACCACTGAACCTTGCATTGAGCAGCTTTCACAATGATCTCCCATTTTTACTGACTCTCTCCAGGACTCGTTGGTCTTTTTCGAAATTCCTTTCACCTCCCGTCTAGCCAGTATTACCTCTGCCTGGAGCGTTAAACTACATCATAAAATAAGGATCTTCATTATCTTCAGTCACCCGTGATCAATAGTTCTACATAGACTTTTAGAGGAAATTCACCCCACCTTCTTGCTTTTAAACTAAACTAGGCTTGAAGAGGAAACCATGTTAAAGTTTCATGATTTACTATGTTTCCCTAATGACTCTGGCCGAGGTGCTCCCATCCTGACAAAAGCTGCCAGATATCCACAAATTTCTGGGTGGGGGCAAATTTCAATGAGTTCTTACCAACTCATCATAGTTTTCAAGCCGACTGGGACATAATCCTAATAAATTACTATATAGAATATGGGAGATTACGTGGACTTGTGTATGACACCTTCATTTCCGGTGATTCATCATCTCAGCCGATTCACCAGCTAGAGTAACCGACTTTGAGAATATCTGCACCTTTTCAAACCATCGTGCCCTGATAAATTCTCAGCTTCTCCAAAAAATTTCCCCAATTATCCTCGAGCCTACTACATACTACATACTAGTAGGTAGTCAAAATAAGTGAAAGTCATTCCAACATTGTAGAGCCCTGGGCTCGCCATTAAGCAAATTTCATCGACGTTCCGGCGACAAGATTAACTCATATGTCCAGGGCGTTCTGTATCTATCTCAAACCCGTGAAAGTAGACGAACTGCCGATGTATTATCCTACTCAGGTCTTTTTAGTCATTTATTCAGGTGCAGACAACCTTCAGATTCGTCATGGAACAACGTCGTAATAACTTCGTTGAACGATAAACAGTAGCACCAGAAGGATCCTTCTTTACGCAGTTTTTATCAGGTTCACTAGTTTCGGTAAAGAGTGTCTTCTTCTGTTACCACCGAACATGCCCTTGAAGGGTAAATAATGAAAAGTCGTCCAGGGGAATGTTTGATAAGTGGAAGTTGGTTGGGATGACAAGCTAATCGAATTGCTTAACGGGGACAAACTTTTGACGTCAGGAAACATTTTCAAGTCAGCCACATTCACAACCTTTTCTGACTAACTGTGTAGAACTTGAGGAGCTGAAGTGCTGGGAAGAGTATTCCTAGTTGCTTGAGTGAGAGGTACGCTTGTCTGGGCCAATGTTTGCGAAAATTTGGGGCTGCGGCTCTAGGAAAAATATTCCTGGCTGCTTAAGATACGCCCGATTGGGCAAGCTTTGTGACATCTGAATCACCGCCTATTTAGCGCTCATGGCATCAACATTATTATTTGCTCTGCCAGCTTCCCTGCCGGGCATCCGCGGTAGTTGACGGGATGTCCGGTCTGACCACAATTGCAGCAAGTTGGTGTATCTGCTGCGGGTCTTGGACATTCCCCTCACACGTGGATTTTCGTGCATCTCACGCACCTGTGCACAATGGAGCAATTGAGGGCGATATGCCCGAAGTTTTGACAATTGTAGCACTGCACTTCCTGGATAGGCTTGACTTCCTCATGCGAAAGTTTTTGGCGGAGTATGTACTTCATCTTAAATGCGTCATTGAGTTCTTGAGAGGGCTCAAAGTTAGCCATGAATTGCTCCGATTGCGAGTTCAAAGAGAGCGTTGAGTTCTGGCTATGGAGAAGGTTTTCGGCTCGCGTAATAATCTTCCACACGTTTTTGACCTTCTAGTGCGGATACTCTTGACTGAGTTGTCGCATTATATCGGCCGGTTCTGTCTCTCTGTGAAAACTGTGGATTATTAAGAGTGAGTCCTTATTGCTGGTGGGTGCTAGTTGTGGCAAGTAGCCCCTTTTCTTTAATAAGGTTGAAGATCGCCGCATGATCTTCAGTACTCTCCACAAAGATGAAGGTCCTATTGGTCTTTGTATTATTAAGGGTTGCTTTCAACTCTTTTTCATTTAGAATTCGCAGGAACTGAGGTACATTAATTTTGTTGCTAGTGATGGACGGAATTTTATTTTCTTTTGGGCGGGTAGTCGAGGGTGACTAACATTGACTTTATCTTTTGTTCTTTTCTTTTTCTGCTGCAAGAAGTTGAATTCGTCTCTTCCTCTTCTTCGATGAGCACTTTAAGGCACATCTTTCCTCCATCTTGGGCTTGGTGTTGTTCTTGTTGCTGCTCCTGTTGTTCATCATCATCAACGGCGCAATAACCGGTATCCGGTCTAGGACTGCTTTAATAACGAACTCCAGACATCCCGGTTTTGCGCCAAGGTCCACCAATTCGATATCCCTAAAGGTTGTCTGGCGTCCTGATCTACGCCATCGCTCCATCTCAGTCAAGGTCTGCCTCGTCTTCTTTTTCTACAATAGATATTGCCCTTATAGACTTTGCGGGCTGGATCATCCTCATCCATACGGATTAAGTGATCCGCCCACCATAACCTATTGAGCAGGATTTTATCCACAACCTGATGGTCACGGTATCGCTCATAGATTTCGTCGTTATGTACGCTACGGAATCCTTATGTGGGGGGGCCAAAAATTCTTCGGAGGATTCTTCTCTCGAACGCGACCAAGAGTTCACAATTTTTCTTGCTAAGAACCCAAGTCTGCGAGGAATACATAAAGACTGGCAAGTTCATTGTCTTGCACATTAAGAGCTTTGACCCTATGGTGAGACGTTTCGAGCGGAACAGTTTTTGTAAGCTCCTGTTCTTTTTGCCGGTATTGCTGATGTTGTCATTTAACGTTGATGTTGCTGTTGTTGTTCGTCCGACGTTAGTACCGGCATTCTCCCTTCGAGAGATGCCAAGCGCTCCTCCAGCTGCTTGATGATGACCTGCTGCCAATGTAGTTGCTAGGCCATGGCCACCTTTTCTTGTTTAAGTTCCTCGATTTTTTCGAGAAAGGTTACATTTACGACCTCCATTTCGGAAGGGCTATCTTTTTCTTCTGATGACAACTCCTGCGGGAGTATCATTTTGCACCTTTTGGCGTACCTAGTGTTGCACAGAGATCTGAGATTGTAAAGAAATTGTTTTCTTGACTTGCTCCTTTTTAAGGTTTTGTGTAAAACAAAACCTTATTAAAATCAGTTCACTGTCTGTCTGTCTGGTTGTCTGTCTCACGCATTTTCCTCGGAGACGGGTGTAGCGATTGACAACAAATTTGATGGAAAAGTGGGAACTGTGAACGTTCACGCATACAATGAGTTACATCCTTTTATACCGAATTTAAGGGGGGGGGGGGGTCACCATACATGCATACGGAAGTGTACATCTTTTTCCACCGAATATAGTCATGTGGGATATCAAATGAATGGTCTCCGTTAGTACTTTCCCAAGAAGGTCTTAGTTTTGAAATCTGTTGAAAAGGTGGGGAGTTCGTGGTGTTGAAAGTGATCATTTCTTTAACGGACCCATTCTCAGAAACTACCCAACCAAAAGATCTGAAAAATCAAGAATCTGCCACTATATGGTGCCTAGGCTCCGAAATACCCTACATACCGATATCTGTTCAAATAAAGTCAATAATAGTACATTACTATAATTTTTAGTAATTGGCTGCAAAACCCCCCTTAAGTTCGCCTTAGCACTACGAAATTTTGCATTGATGTTGGCTACAATACAGAGCATGATCCGACCAAATGGTGCAAATCGCAATATTACAAAGTTATAATAGCTCAAAGTTGTCGCTTCTTTGCAAATTCAAGATTATGAATGTCAAATATATACCCGAAAGTGGATGCTCTCACTTAATATGTGCATATATACTAAGTGCTACGTACTAATGAGACAAATGCACACTGAAAGCTCTTTATAGAAGAAATACACAAAACTTTTCATACCTTGTTTTAAATGACCTTGTTGGACATATCCAACTACTATTGGCGCCACTGTCTAGAAGAGATATTTACTTGAAGAAACGCGTAACAGCTCTCGAGATGCTTCTCCTGCTGATGTGTGTCAGCTTCAAGAACTCGGAGCGAACTCTTCTTCGAGCGAACCTTAGGCCTTTTTGTACTACGGAACATTACAAAAAAGTTTCGCTTGCTGATATTCAAGTTAACTGTTATCAAGTATTCTAGTTAATTATTCGTCCTATTGTTATGTAATTTCCGTTTTCTAACTAATTGTCATTACAAGGATTTGAAGTTAGGTCACACATATTTTCCCAAAGTGATTTTCGTCGCAATATGTCAGACTTTTCATCTTAATGAAAAAAACAAATTTTAAAATTTAACAGCTTTGCTGATAATAGTATGATTTTCGCCAAATTTTCCGGTACTACAAATATTCTGTTAAGACGAACTCGAGGGAGCTTTTACAGTAAATTTGGAAAATATAATATATAATAAAATCAAAAAGTTTTATTAGCTTTTTTGTGCATGCGCCTATATAGGCAGAAAAAGACACCTACTCGCTTTTGTGGGAACCCTTAACCCATGTCATTCACAGAATGCGTGGAATTTATCAGTTTCATTCCTTCCCAACATACGTAAACATTTTCCAAAATGTGCGTGCTTCTGAAACGAAAGAAACTTTTTGGACGCAATGCTCTTTATTTAGAAAATATACATTTTACGAACCAGCTGCCCCTTCATGGCAGTGGGTTTGTTTTAAGAGGGAAGCAAATTCCCAGTAATAACACTTAGCTATTAAGTGAAACCATCTGTATTTATTTATATTCAACCCTGAAATATCAGCTCACAATACCGCCACACCAAACGTTATTGATAAGATACGTCCCTGCTGGGTTTTACAAATTATTGTTTCTAGTTGTTTACTTTTCCCAAGATCCTTTGTTGATTAAACCCCAAATTTAACAAATGTCCTTCAAATTTTATTTATCTGGTGTATACACCTAACAACGCATGCAACTCATGCCATCCACAGACTCCTACTACGCGCCACATTTCTATCAATCATGTTCCTACATAATGCACGTATTTTGGCAAAAGGACTAAATTTAGAAATGCTTTAGGCACTGAACAAATATCGACGATGTTCTGCAGGGTTTGGAAAAAAGGATTGCGAGATAACTTCACCGCCAGCGTGGGTGACAAAATGAAGACAAATGGCAAGAAATGTATTTGGAATTACAGTTTTTTGTATTTTTCCGGTCTTTACGTGGAGGCGTGCATAAAATCTACATATTTCCTAGATACGGTTTTATTGTACCTTTTTCCGGCTTCAATTTTGATTTAATCAAGTCAAATGTTGTTTATTACAGAACTTTGTTAATTTTAGAAATTGAAATTGTGATTTACAAGGTTGTATAAATCTTCTCAGAGTTGATCTTATCATATCAAATGTGCTTGGAATAATGGCTCCAAAGCAAGTAGACTTCAAATATACACTTAAATTTGTGCCACCACAAAACTTTTACCGACAAAGTCTGTTAGTACCATGCAATGCATTATTTAGCAGGCTACTCGTATAGTACTTGCTCTAGATTCAATTCGACATCTTTTTAATTAAGTATATATCAGGATATATATAGAAGAGATTAGAAACGGTAGGTGGAAGAAAGGATGCGGTCTTTATCGCCACTCGCATAAAACGAACGTCAATATCGAGGTTGGTGGGCACCAGGTGATGATCCAGGAGGAGCTGAATTTTAAAAGGCACTTATTTATGCCCATGAGGAGGCGAAATTGACAAGCTCACGTTTTGCAACGATGAGGACTAAGATGCGATTGCAGACTGCTCGTAACTAAATTAATGGAATCCATCCCGCTATATGAAGGTTTTAACTGGGTAGGAAGTATCGACCACTATCATCATCATCAGCGGTGCAACAACCGGTATCCAGACATCCCGGTTTTGCGCCGAGGTCCACCAAATCGATATCCCTAAAAGCTGTCTGACGTCCCTACGCCATCGCTCCATCTCAGGCAGGGTCTGCCTCGTCTTCTTTTTCTATCATAGATATTGCCCTTATAGATTTTCAGGGCTGGATCATCCTCATCCATACGGATTAAGTGACCCGCCCACCGTAACCTATTCAGCCGGATTTTATCCATAACCGGACGGTCATGGTATCGCTCATAGATTTCGTCGTTATGTGGTCTACGGAATCGTCCACCCTCATGTAAGGAGCCAAAAATTCTTCGTAGGATTCTTCTCTCGGCCAAGTGTTCGCAATTTTTCTTGCTAACAACTCAAGTCTCTGATGTATTCCCCAGAGACTTGAGGACTGGAAAAATCTTTGTCTTGCACAGTAAGAGCTTTGACCCTATGGTGAGATGTTTCGAGCGGAACGGTTTTTGTAAGCTGAAATAGGCTCTATTGGCTGACAAAAACCGTGCGCGGATTTCATCACCGTAGCTGTTATCGGTTGTGATTTTCGGCCCTAGATAGGAGAAATGATCAAGGGTCTCAAAGTTATATTCTCCTATCCTTATTCTTCCTGTTTGACCAGTGCGGTTTGATGTTGGTTGGTTATTTTGTCTTACTGGACGGATGAGATAATATGGATCATCGTAGCAATGATGTTCATAATTGTTCTAACAACTGAAAATGAATATATCTGTTTGATGAGGGAATTCTGCAGTAGACAGGGTAAATAGCAGTGCAACTTTGAGAAAATTCGCTAGATTTTTCTGGCTCTTGCTTAAAGAGAAACACCGAGCGAAAGCACGGGAAAAGCTTTTTATGGCCTCTAAACACTCAAACCATGGTGGCCCATTCTACTCCACTCCCCAGTCAAACGGAATATCCCGTGTTTGTATCGCAGGATTTCTGTAAATAGATGTGATGCTACCCGTTGCAACTGGACCACATCAGCACCAAAGATCTGATGTCTGATGCGTCCATTGGAAATGCACTCACACAGAAAATGTTCCATCGATTCTGCTTGCAGGATGAACACGTTTTATCTTGCAGACTCTCCAACTACTGAATTATAGCCAGTCAGAATGCCCACAATAGTTCTATAAGTCTTCCTGCTTTTCGACAGGATCAAGTTTGCAGGAAAAGTTTGTTTCTAACAGCAATAATGTTCTGCCACCTGCCATCATGGGAAACTTCTGGTTTCGGTCCGGGCATGGGGAAATTGAACACTATTTTGCTACAACCTCCGACGTTTCATTTGCCTCTACCCTACAATGCCAGAATTGTTCTGTCGTATTGAACCTAGAATGGAGTGATCAACGCCCTGGAAGCAGCTTGAATGTCGCTAGAGATTGTGATGCACCTGCACTTCAACCGTTCGTCAATCATTCAAGTTGCCGCCCTTGGGGTCGTATACACTTCAGCCTGTTTGTTCCAAAGAACTTTCTTGCTTAGAATAACTCCAGAATATTTCGATTTTTCAAAGAACAGAAGGGTTGTCCCCATCACCTCTGCACCTCCGTTTTGAAAAAAAATAACTGAACCCGATAGACCATGTTGTGCCTATGTATATTTGCAGAAACTGCAAATTTTCTTTAGTTACTAGACGAAGTGAACTAAACTGATGATACACTTATCTCCTCACTTCGAATGTGGGTGCAGCGTTACCATACTTTATAATATTCGTCGCTCCAAGCGATCCCATTTGGAAGCCTGGACTGAATTTCTGGATAAACCGTAAAAAGTATTTCGATTTTTAAGTAGCTCCAGTAATAAGAGGACCTGCCGTCAGCGTTCAGCTTCACCATATTATGTCTTGCTCTTCAGGAATTGCAGTTCTGAAAGTAGGCACTATTGTTCGAAGATTTGTGATTCGTACACCATGTTATTGAGTTGTTTCCACTCCTCTTGAATGAAAGACTAAACTCCCAAGCTCTTAAGGCAAGTACAGCAATTTTCTCATGTTTCGGTAGTTCTTGAAATTGAGGCTTTGATTATCTCTGTTCCCAGTCGCGAGTTTTGCTCCTCAGATGCTTCAGCAACTCTACTGGCTGCAAGTAGTCGTGCAGGTCTGGTTCATCATTTCTTGGGCGTCGTTTTTCAGCTACGCCCTGGAGGGAACGAAAACTGTTAGGGGGGGTGGGGGTTGAAGGGGGTCTTCTCTTCATACCCGATGAAAATTCTTGGGAATTGAAACATTCGTGGCCGTTACTCTCTTAACGTTCTAAGTGTAAGATGCCGCAAATAAGGAATATATTGATATCGTCAACTCTTTTGCACATTGCGACGATGATTGCCTTACCAATAAGCTCACTAATGTAACGGAAGGCACTCCTTTCCATGGCGGCATAACTTTATTATAAAAAGGAACTTTCTTCTTCTTACTGCGTACCCATTTTAACCCTTTTCTCTCCGAGTGGCCCGGATAAATTAAACTTTACCATGATGATATCAAAATACCCCCTCCCCTTTTGATGAATGGTGCAGAGCATAGTCGCTGCGCCATCTCGTGGTAAGCTACAACAACATGTTTTTAATGGAAAAATGCATATATGTATACTCCAACTTTCATTGCGATCGGAGGAACGGTATATAAATCGATCTTTTGCAGCACCATCTAGTGGCGAATCATCGTATGTAGCGTACAAACCTTCTCCATTTAAAAATACATATATGTACCAATTTAAATGGCGATTGGTCCAACGGTTTCGGAATCTATCGATCACAAATAGGTACCACAACTTCCATTTTTAAGTTTTTGTTGGAAACACAACACAAGCAGTGAGTTACATCGTACTAGGTGGAACTTGATGATGGATGCCCATATGTACAAAAGAGGGGTGTAAAATTTTCTCCCAACGAATATAGTCATGTGGAGTATCAAATGAAGGATCTCGATTAGTACTTTTCAAATCAGGCTTTAGGTTTGAAGCCGATTGCGAAACGAGAAAGTGAGAGGGCCATATAGAGGTCACTTAAATTAAGAGACTACCCAGCAGAAAAATCTGGAAAAAATAATGATGAATCCTCTATTTGAGATCTGCGCTCAGAAATACCTCCATGTGTGCAATCATTTTCAGGACCAAAGGGAGAATCATCCAACCTTAATTGGTTCAGACACTTCCAGTAACCACCATGCCCGGACAGGGATTGCCTCAGATGGTAGTTAATCTCGCCATGTCGTCGCTGAATCCATTCCTCAATACGGGGAATCAAAGTGTGTCTCCGGTGACCCCTCTGCAAATCACCCCACCGTCACTGCCACTTTTCCAGCGACTTTCGCTTTGCAGAATACCGAATCTGTATTCCCTTCAGGTGACTTCATTTTCCCTTTTCCTTACAGGCAGCGTGTTTCATTTGCCAAAATGTCTATAGAGATCATTCCCGTAATAATAAACGTTGCCTCGCCTGAGATTATTCTGAAGGCGCTACACACCCTTAGCATTTTTACTCTCCACCGATTACTCTCGCAGCCTTGCGTTTCCTCCCAAACTCCCAAACCACTTCGGCCACAAGTAATCTACGACTGCACCTTAGGCATCCAATGTTTGGCGCTTTCTCAGAAGCATAGTCGAGGCGTCCCTTGAAGTTGATTTTAGCATCAATCATCACCCCCAGGTATTTGATAACCGTATCGTACCAAAGTGTCCTCTCCGAGAAGTAAATTTCGAGGAGCTTAGTCGAATAACTAGGGGCACCTCCGTTTCAGCCAATGAGCTTTCTATCCCCTCCCAGCTGGCCCAGTGTCGACAAGGCAAATCGGCCAATATGATGATGAATGTCTTGATTGCTTATTGGACTTCGGGAGCAAAACTAGCGTTTTCAAATATGTAGAGCCTTACCTCGAAGGTTCGCATATACTTGCTGTATTTCATCGAAATCTCGTCTTCCCCTAGATCGTTGACAGATCCTTCTAGTTCTAAAACATGTACCCCGGAATACCGCAATAGTTTTACTGCCTCGGCATAGCAGCGTCGCATGCTCCCATTATATTATATGTCTCATTACTTGCTCCACCTTTCCTGAAGCCACACCAGAAGCATCTCTGTGAACTTCAATCGATCTAGAGGAAAATTGCCTGATGGTCTTTATGAGTATAATGCTCAGTGACAAACCAAGCCCAATCCACAGTTCATGCATTGAAATCACCCCCAACAGGTTTTCGACTTTTTGCATTTAACACCAGCATATTTATTGTCTGGAATTGCGCTATCGTTGCGCTTGGTGGTTGATTTGTATCAACCTCCTTTCTTTACTGCATTCAAGGCTCTCATAAACACTGGGCATCTGCTACTGCCTACAACGTGCCGTCAGTCGACGATCTTTTTCCTCTTGAAAAGCAAACATTCAGGCTCTACCTTGCACTTCCTGAGCATATGACCCTGTCCCCCACACTTTCTACATCTTTTTGACCTGCCACAATCACCAATGCATTTCGCCGCTATGTGGCGAAATTCAAGGCATCTAAGGCAGCACTTAAGGGACACCAACTCCCTGCCGCTAGCAGTTAGAACGCTGCTTCATGTGGTAACCTTATAGTTGATTCGGCTGACGCTTTCTCCAAAGTTCATCAGCTCCGGATCGAGAATATGGGCATATTTCATATTACGTTTTTGGAGATGATAAGCAATTCGGGCCTTAATCTTCTTTCACGTGTCGCACTTTTCTTTCCGCCAACATTAGTTCAATGTTTCCTTGATTCCTTTTTGTGACTTTACCTCTTTTGGGTCGGTTGGAGCCGACGCCGCTGTTTCCACCATTTTTGTCACTTTGTTTGCCTTCCCGTTTTTACCTTTGTCCATCCTGCGAGGTTCCAAAGGAATTGTTCGCATTCTCTCTACTCCTTAAGTTTACTGCCCTTTGTATTTTGAAGAGTTTCGAAATCTATAGGTTGTGAGGTCCCAAATTTATATTCCCATCAGCCGCCTTTCATGGCCAGCAAGGAGTACTGTGAGCATATTCTTAAGCCCCAGTTTCATGCTACCCAGCTGCTGCTTCGTACGAAGAATTTATCAGATATTGCCTATGAAGTTACAATTCCTCTACTCGGAAATGAACAAAACTAAATTGAAACCACTATCTGGAAAGCATCATCATCATCAACGGCGCAACAACCGGTATCCGGTCTAGGCCTGCCTTAATAAGGAACTCCAGACATCCCTGTTTTGCGCCGTCCAGCAAGGCCCACCAATTCGATATCCCTAAAAGCTGTCTGGCCTCGTCTTCTTTTTCTACCATAGATATTGCCCTTATAGACTTTCCGGGTGGGATCATCCTCATCCATACGGATTAAGTGACCCGTCCACCGTAACCTATTGAGCCGGATTTTATCCACAACCGGACGGTCATGGTATCGCTCATAGATTTCGTCGTTGTGTAGGCTACGGAATCGTCCATCCTCATGTAGGGGGCCAAAAATTCTTCGGAGGATTCTTCTCTCGAACGCGGCCAAGAGTTCGCAATTTTTCTTGCTAAGAACCCAAGTTTCCGAGGAATACATGAGGACTGGCAAGATCATAGTCTTGTACAGTAAGAACTTTGACCCTATGGTGAGACGTTTCGAGCGGAACAGTCTTTGTAAGCTGAAATAGGCTCTGTTGGCTGACAACAACCGTTCGCGGATTTCATCATCGTAGTTGTTATCGGTTGTGATTTTCGACCCTAGATAGGAGAAATTGTCAACGGTCTCAAAGTTGTCTTTTCCTATCCTTATTCTTCTTCGTGTTTGTGTTTGACCAGTGCTGTTTGATGTTGTTGGTTGATTCGTCTTTGGTGCTGACGTTGCCACCATATATTTTGTCTTGCCTTCATTGATGTGCAGCCCAAGATCTCGCCACAGTCGTCGCCTGCTCGATCTGGATGAAGGCAGTTTGTACGTCTCGGGTGGTTCTTCCCATGATGCCGATATCGTCAGCATAGGCCAGTAGTTGGGTGGACTTGAAAAGGATCGTACCTCTTGCATTTACTTCGGCATCACGGATCACTTTCTCCAGGCCCAGGTTAAAGAGGACGCATGATAGCGCATCCCTTTGTCGTAGACCGTTGTTGATGTCGAATGGTCTTGAGAGTGATCCTGCTGCTTTTATCTGGCCTTGCACATTGGTCACGGTCAGCCTAGTCGGTCTTATTAATTTCGCCGGGATACCCAATTCTCTCATGGCCGTAATCGCTGTCATGTATATCTGGCGTAAAACATCAGTTATCCAAATTTTGGATAGAATAACTCTATCTTTTCGGCATCTAACGGTTGTACTTGAAGTGAATGTACTTGACTCATATGGTACTTCTTCCGAAGGTATTTTGGTTATACATATATGATGCCTCCAAGGGAAGCTTGTGCATACATACTATAGAGCAACTGTTGAATGATAGAAATACTTCATATCCGTTGATAATATCAAATCGATATGCAACCTCCCGTCAGTGAGACTATCTGCATTCAATAATGCAACTGCAAATGGCGTGCCCTTTTATGCTCGGATTATCCCACACAGTTCAAAGTTTCAATTTCACAAACGTTTCATTCTACGTAAGTCACTTTTTTCTCGGAATCAAATGTCTCAATCAAACACAAATATCATATTATACAAGCCCAGACTAAGGGATCTCATTTCAATATCAATTTGTCTTGGTATCAAACGAACGCATTACGGGCGATTGCATTATGTCCTCGCTGATTGCTGCATTCCATTCAGCTGGAAGAATCCGATGCAAGATGAAATCTATTTCAGTTCATATATATCGACGATAATATCATACAAGCTACAATGGCGCAGATATGTGCACTGTCGGATGAACTTGAAAGGGCCCCCAAGCAGACACCATATATCCTTATTACAGATTTCCCGCGTAATGGTTCCTGTCAATTTAGATACTCTGCGGGTCATCAGTTTCCGATTTTATAGGAGTGAATAGAGGAGTCGATTGAAATTTATCGCGTAGATAATTCATTTGCTATTTTATTGTTTCGATTTAGGCTTGCCGCTAATTCTTTTCAAGGACTACAAACAATCTGGGCCAACCATATCTGAACTGGGAGCAACAAAATTCACTGTGGGGGTGATATAGATTCCGGCATTTTGTTATATTCATCGCAGAGCTGTGGATATCCTGCTGGGATCAAAGTGGATTTCCATTACTTCTCGTAGTCCTTTTCGAAAGGTCAATATTCCTATTTTCGAAAAGTGGATTATGGTGCTCACCAAATCTACCATAACACCGTAGATTGCCACCAGCTATTTACTGAAACATAAAATTCCGCTTGCAATGCTTTCTCTTATCGAAATCCTGCGTAGATATTATTAGCAAATGAAAGTCCCTGCATGATATACGCTTATTACGGGGCCCTGGTTCACAAGGTGATATTAGTTAACCATTTCTATGAAAATACCTCTCAGTAAATTGAATCCTGTTTGAATATGAAGGTGAATATGCACCGGTTCAGCGCAAATAATTTCAGCCCGTGTTAGGATCAATGAAATGGCAGGTCGGAATTTCAATAGCATCGCTCACTGCTCTCCCTTGAAGGATTCCACTTGCCATCCTGGCCAGCATTGTATTAGCGAATGTTTGCGTTTGATAGAATTTCTGGTGTGTTCATCGACATGTCAATAGGAATTTTATAGAAGCGTGGAATGCAATTAAATCTCCAGCTATGTACGTGCTTCTAATTTGCTCAGGCTGTTGTTGAATTCAATCATGATTTCGTCCATTACATGTCGAGAGTGGGCCATCATGATGCGTATTTTATCGGGTGTGCCCATGAACGTACGCAATATCATTAAGTCCATTATTTCGAGTGGGAAATCACACAATGAATGCAACGAATTTGATTTTGAGGATGTCATTGGAATGAAGTTTAATGCTGACCGAAAGCTCAATGAGTTACATAAGCGATTGCGATGTTTGAAAAGCTGTGAATGCAACAATGTTGCAAACAAAACCAGATTAACAGAAACCTTCAATATCAGCTTCGATTATAAAATAAATAGGTATTCCACTTGCACTTCTTTCCCTTATGAATTGGAGGTGCTCCGGGAACGGGAGTTAAAAAAGCAAGTCAAAGTATTCCCAGTTTTACGTAAGAGAAGACAGAAAAGTTTGTCAACTGCAAATTTTGAAACTCTATTGCTATTGAAACGTTTATTTGATTGTTTTGTGGGAGTATGCCCGCTCCTCGACAACAGTCCGCAAATTGAACCAGAATTCCTCCGATATAAGCTGGAAATTCTGAACCTAAGTAAGATGGTGGGACTCATGAGAGTACTCCTCCCTCTTTTACGGCAAACTGCCTTTGTATTATGTTACCTGTTGGTAGCAAACAAGCTTCCTGTTTGGGACTTGGGAGCCGTTTTTTGACAGAATTTTGACAACAACATCATAGTTGTACTACACATCAACGAATTCCGATGTAAAGGAAAGGGATGGTTTCAATGAGCAATTGCAAGCAGTTCAGGAGAGGCTCCCTAGCAGTAGATTGCTGGAAGTTATTTATTAAATCTTTGTCTCAAAAGATGTGCTGACATTGATCTCAAAAGAGACCACCAAGAGATCCAAGTGTTGCAACCTTGCATCTGGCATGGTGGTGTTTTCCGAGATGCATCAACCTACATTACCCAAGTGTCGAAGACTATTCCAGAACATCTGTAGAGGTTTCATCACTCTCCTCATAGAATCTCCATGTAGTGTCCGTAGATATCCCTACCCTCTCCAAGCAATACTTAACATGTAGTGAACCGTGAGTATCCCTACTATGATCCGAAAGCTTTTCTTCCTGAGGTTTAAACAATCTTTGGAGTTTTTGGGTTTGTACCGCCCCATGAACACACTGTTCCCTCAGCCTCTTTGTTCTTCAGCGTCATAGCCATGAACCCATTTTTGACTCCATAGAAAGGCTTTGGTCCATGTAGCGACTTCACTGGTCAGCTCGTGTCTTCGAACCCAAAATATCCAGACCTTATTGTACGAGCTGAGCATGTTCAGTCTTTTAAGGCATTACCATACTCATGCGCAATTTACCTGATAGCACCTTAAGTGTCTTACTAGTCGCTTGGCTTTAGAATAATAATGCTTTGTCTTCTATAGTTGCTTTTAAGGTTGAAGGAATATGCTAGTGTGCTTAGCCGTTGGTTCAAAGTGCCTTTTTATTAGACCAATGACCCCGGCACCTGCTCCCTCTGATGTCAGGAATCCGGCAGTGTACCACGTAATCAGTTGCTTTTTTAAGCCATATATCAATGCCACGCTCTCTCGGTTTGCTATGTTGCTCCAACGTGTTTCGAACTTTTATCGAAATGAAACCTCGTTGTCTTGTTATCCCTTGGTATTGGTAACTCGGAATCGCCTAAAAAGAATATAAATATTCCTTCGATTTAGGAGCTGCCTGGCTTGTCCTCCTGAAAAGGAGTCAATCCCAGAAGGACCTCTAGACATGTCGCTGCGTATGTGCTCATTCCATCACTAATACCAAGCAAGCGAGTTTTGAAGTTTTGGTTACTCCCTAGTACCGTTCTGTCTGCGCAAATTACCGTCTCATAAGTGATCATTGGCCTTTCAATTGTAATGTATATCCAGTGCAGCATTTTTTCCCTAAATTTCCCGTAAATTTCCGATCTATGATTTTAACTTATGTCTTCCACAGTAGTTTTTGGTTTAGTATCAAATATTTAACCTCTGTTACTGGGTTCACCTCCCTGCCATGCAATCCAATTGCTCTCAGGTGATTAAACCTGTGCGTCCTAGCAAGTGTAGTTCAGTTTGGATCTTGTCACACAGGGTGTCCTCATATTTGTCCCTACAAAGTAAAACAATATCATTAGTGTAACCCAGTGTTTATCAGCGATCCTAGCAGTTCATCCACTACCATGATCTAAATCTTGAGCAGTGACATCAGAATTTATACTTGCCGGTACTACTATTTGTCTACTCTCTTGCATTTTGCCTATCCAGAAAGCCAAGGTGTCTTCTACTCCCATCCAGATAAGGGATCTCGTATCTCTATCGAACGCTCCTTCCATATTCAAAATTTCCTTAGTGTCTATGGTACATCCAACAGTTAATAGAGGGCAGTGTCGGTTGACCGTCCTCTCTCTTAGGCGTGTTGACAAGGATGTAGAGGATTACATATTAGAACTTCAATTCTAATATAGTTGCCTATGACTCCCTCCACCATTTTGAGTATGAACGATGTCAGGTAATTCGGACAAAAAAATTTAGGTTAAAAGGATCCTTTTCGCACGCTTTAAGAATAAGGACTACTTATGTCGGTCTTCATGCCCTTTTGGTATATCCCTAGGCTACGTTGCCTCTTACTACCCTTAGGAGAAATCCTGACATAGTTTGTGAGCTCTCTAGAAGATGCTATCTACTCTCGGTAAATGTCGCATCTCTCTTCTTGAGGCGGACAGAAGATATTTTCCTGTCTACAACCGCATCTGCTTTGTTCTTTTTCATCGCAGAATTCTCCGTTTTTATAATTTCCTTTCCCTGATGGCGTTGTATTTTTATACCATTGCCAGTCCCTTGTTTCTTTTGCCTAGCTGAGGAGTTTATGAAGCTCCCGTTCTCATTCTGGCTAGGTTCCTGTTCCACTTGGGCACATCCCATAATAACGTAGCTGCTTTAACCGGACAGCTCGATTTCACTCTTCATGTTGTTACTTAGATGTCCTGTATAGGAGTCGATTTCCTACTTTTTTTTCTCCTTCCGAGTTGACCTTAATGTCGAGCCTAATTTTTCTATGATTCGACGTCGGATGAATCCTCGATCAACCTTCCTTCTTCTCGTATAACTTCGCCACATCGTCTAACAGCTAATTCCTGTGGGATCCGGGTATCGTCTGCTGAGAAGTATCGCGATGACACCACTGCAGAGCTCTTCTTCAATGTCGGAGAAACATCTCCTCCGACATGGCACTTGCTTACGTATCGCTGTCTGCTTTACCTCCTAGGAGATCTTGATCTAAGTCGTCAGGCTCTCTTGTTTCCCCGCTCAATCCTGCCCTTTCACTTTCTATGGCTTCCACAATTCCTGGTGTATCTTTCGAAATATATGTCCTTGTTTTTTTCTACCTATACTTGTACTGCTAAATCTTTAATTCATAAGGCAGTTAAGGCGTTTAATTGTCTCGATCATGAAAATTTACGTTTTTTACTAATCACGGATGAAAATCAATGTTTCGAGTGGTTAAGAGGCGCAGAAACTTCTCCGTCTGAATTACTGTAGCTTGAGAAGATTTATCACAATCACATATCGGCAGCTCTGTTCCCTTCCAGGTTGGCAATTTGAGGACTATGATCTGATGCCAGTCCGCCGTATCCACCGTATCGCAGTCTTCCAGTGGAAGATCTAGTCGCAGGTGTATGCCAGTGACCGCAAGGTCTGCCCATTTCCACCATGATGAGGTTCCTACCTTCAATTGATGAGAACGTGTGGTCTGTGAATTTCCTCACATGCGACTAGGGGCATCATTTTGCACTCACATTTGTTTTTCACGAAATATGGTCATGTGAGGTATCAAATGAAAGGGCTTGATTATTACTTTTTGAAGCTCGTTTCTAATAGTGGGTGAAACGTGGGGAGTGAGGGTGCAAAATATGTACCCTAGAAAGGGTAACAAGTCTCGCTCTTAAAACAAATCAAAATGAAAAATCCGAAAATATTCACGGTGGTGCAGTTGTACAAAATCTTGGCCTCAAAATACATCACATTCCAATATCTTGTTACATGAAGCTAATAATGGGATATTTCCATATTTTATAAATTTACCCGGGACGCCCCTTAAGTTAATCTTTAAAGTATCATACAAGCACCGTCATAAACAAAAATATTATACAGAACTTTGGTAAGTTTGAAAAAAATTTAGCCATTATTAACATAGTTGTAGAAGGTCAAAATTGTGTATTTCTTGTGAACCTATCGCACTTTATGATATTTGAGATGTGAGCGGTGAAGTTGGTGTCTGATAATATTATACATATATTAAGGAGGACGAGCCCACCCCGCTTGTGAACGGGACAAAGGCTGAAGAAGAAGAAAAATACATACATTAAGGACTATTTCGAACTTTTAACTGATGAACACAAAATTTTTATTCCCGAAGCGTCCAGCTTCCAGTATTCTGACTTGTTTAAACATTTCGTTCATTTGATTCCCACTAGGAGTTAGGATGGTTGGGAATCATAGCACAGTTCCCTAGCACGGCAAGGTCAAGTTTACTCACTGAGGTGACCAGGTATCTATGAGGCTCCTTACGAATATAGTCGGTTTCTCACGACGGCAAAATATCTTATGGGCACGGTTAACATGTAACGTTGCATTAGAGGAGGAGTTTTTCAAATCCTCGGTCTGGATCCGCAAAATTTACCGCAATATCATCCGTCCCGTCACTCTATATGGTTCTGAGTGTTAGGCGACTATAAAAGACAGTGAACGGGGTCTTGCGGTAATTGAGAGGAAGATGTTGCATTGGACTAGTGGCGTGACATGTTTTGATCACATCTGAAATGAGGACATCCGCGATCGATATGAGGTTGCCCCGATTGTGGAAAAATTGCAAGTGAGTTGTCTTCGATGGTATGGTCACGTAATTCGCACTAATGAGAATTCACCTGCCAAGATTGGTCTAAACATCGAAGTCGATGTTAAACGACCAAAAGACCGGCCGAAACAACAGTGGCTTGATACGCTGGATGGGGATTATTTTATTTTATATTATTTATTCAAAGCGCTGCAATACGATTAAATCTCTGGGGAAATAATAGAAGTGGATCCCTATTCAATTGTTTCGTAGAACATATGAAGTTATTTTGAAACGTAGAGAAAACTGGAGAAACTAGAAGAATACGTACCAAGATATATGACGTTCGGGAGCCGGAGTCTAACACTAGAACAAAAGTGAGAAGTGGGTGCAATGGTGTTTCAGTCTGAAATGTATAATTGTATTGTATTGTATAATTGTATGTATAATTGACGAGCGGTTGAAAGGTGGCGCATTGCAATCTGTAGTGATAGTCAAACTGCGTTTGAGGGCGTCGAGCAGTCACTTAATCATTTCAAAAATCGTTCAGGAATGACGAAACCGATTAAACTCTGCTTCTAGATTCAATACGTGGAACTGCTCTGAGTATCCGGTCATTGTGGTGTTGAAGGAAATTTAATCTCGGAGGCTTTGAGGCAATTTGAGTGTCAGTTAGTTTAGTTAAATGGGGGGAGCCGCAGCTCCGAGCACTCAGGCCATTATTAGGCCCATTGTACTATCTCCGTAAGTTGCCTATTCAATGGCTTCCCGCCTACGGTGTTCGCAGGCTTTAGCGAATCTGAGAACATTCTCAAGAGGCAGAGAGTGTGCAGATTCTTCATTGAAGAAAACCTTTCCAAGGTGTCTTCGTCTGAGATCTGAGGATGCCGGGCAGCTGGATAAAAAGTGCAGGGCTGTCTCCTCCTCCTCCTCACATTGGTTGCACACAGCCGAAACCACTACCCCAATCTTTTCCATATGGTAGTTTAAGGGGCAGTGTCCCGTCAAAAGCTCTTCTAGGGTTTTCATGTCCCACTTCTTAAGGGACAACAAAAATGCCGCTCTAGTGGCCCTAGGCTCCTTCACAAGGATTTTCGCTTGCCGGCAAGAGTCCAAATTTCTCCACTCAGTTCCGTGAATCCTTACAATTTCACATTTCAGAGTAGACTTGACAGTAGATGGTCGGATTCCAAGAGCTGGTTCTGGGCCCACCATTGTGGATCCAGACCCTCGGCGAGCCAGTCTATCAGCCCCCTCATTACCGGCGATATTAGAGTGCCCCGGCACCCACATCAGGAATGCTTCGTTCAGTCGGCCAAGTTTCAGCAGCACCTGATGACAACTCCACACCAACTGGCTTGATATGTTGTTGCCACTTAGTGCTGATAATGCCGCCCGACTGTCGGAACAGATTCGAATGGCGCAACCCCTCCATTTTTGTCTGCTGCCAATGAAATGGCGTATATCTCCGCCTGGAATATGGTCGTCATTTTTCCGAGGGGTCGGGCCAGTTCTATAATCGGATTCTCCGAGAACACGCCTGCACCCGATCCATCCTCCGTGACTGATCCGTCGGTCAGTCTGTAATCTGAAAAGACTCATGGCCACTTGTCGACCATTCTTCTCTTTCGGTGATTATGACAGTGTATGTCTTTTCAAAGACGAATCTGAAAACCATATAATCGGTCGGCATCAGGGCTACCGGATGTTTTTCAAGGAATTTCCATATAGATGCATGCCCGTTGGATTGGCCCCCTTTCCACGCCCCAATGGTATCGAGCCTATATGCGTCGTTGGCTGCTTTCCGTTTCACCTACAAAAAAATTTAGGATAGCTTCAAGTGCTGCAGTCGGCGTAGTACTCATTGCTCCAGTAATACTTAGACAACCAAGTCTCTGAATCTGCGTTAGCAGCTTCCTGCTGTAATCAAAGTTCAGTCTTGGCCACCAGACGATGCATGCATACATCAAAATGGGTTTTATTATGGATGTATACATCCAGTATACCCGTTTAGGTGAAAGTCCCCAGGTCTTACCTATCGCATTCCTACAGCACCAGAGCAATCTGCAGGATTTCTGGTATTGTTCCTGGATATGATGCTTCCACGTTAACTTGGAGCCGAAATGTACTCCTAAGTATTTGACTGTTTGTGCCAGTTGGATTTCCGCCCCTGCTAAGATGGGTAGCGTATAGCTGCCCCACCTGACGTTCCTAGTGAACATAACTAGTCCAGTCTTCCTAGCGTTCACTGTGAGTCCGTTGCGGAGGCACCAGCTGTGGATTACATGCAGAGTTGTATTCAAGCGGTCACATACTGTGTCCGCAAACTTGCCGGTAATTATTACGGCTAGGTCGTCCGCAAATGCTTGCGCGAAGACTTTTTTGTCCTCCAGGAGCCACAGCAGGGTATCCATCACCAAGAGCCATAACAGTAGAGAGAGAACCCCTCCCTGTGGGCAGCCCCTGAGACATCCTGCTTCAATAGACTTCTGGCCGACCGATATGTTGATTTTTCTGCACTCTAGCTTGTGAAGGATCCAACTGATTAGCGGTTCGATTCCATGCCGCATCACAAATTGCCGCAAAAGAGGCATAATTGAAGGCACCTTCGATGTCCATGAATGCGTATTCTTTATCGGACATCGCCTTTGGAGTACTGTCTCCGTGGATTTGCCTTTCTGGTAGGCGTGTTGCCTATGGTGAAGTGGCCATTTAGGAATCTGTGTATCCCTTATGAACCGATCTACTAATCTTCCTAGTCCTTTTAGCAGAAAGGACGTTAGGCTGATCGGTCGAAAGCTTTTTGCGTCTGTGTAGGTGGGTTTTCCTGGTTTGGGAATGAACAACACCTTCACATCCCGCCATTTAATTGGAATATAGGCGTGTGCTAGGCATGCACGATATATATTCCGAATGTGTAGACCCAGGGCATCCATTCCTTCTATTACTAGCGCAGGGATGATGCCATCCGGACCTGCAGACTTATATCTATGGAACGAGTTAAATGCCCATTTCACTCGCTCCAGTGATACTACTTTGCATGCCAAATTCCAATCTCTCGGTTGAGGGCTGTATGCACCTGTTGGCCCCGAGATTAGATTTTGGATGCTGCCTGGGAAGTGTACTTCAAGCAAATGATTTGCCGTTTCTTCATCGCTTTCTGTGTACTTCCCATTCCGTAAACGTAAGTAACCCAGTTTCTGGCTACGTTCTTTGACCAGAATCCGCTTCAGCTTTGAGGTTGCCTCAAGAGAGTTAGTCTCTTCGCAAAAGCGTCTCCAAGATGATCGTTTAGCCGATCTTATGCTCTTCTTTAGAGCCTTCTGTGCCTCTTTATAGCGATTCCAGCTAGTGCTTGATTCACCCTTCAGAGCACGATTAAGGAGCATCCTTGTCGTTCTCCTCTGTTTTGCCAAATCCGAGTTCCACCATGGTGTTTTACCCTTCTTTGGCATCTTGAGTGGACAGCTTTCTTCGAAAGCTTCTCTCATGTTAGTTGTGATCATCTGGGTTGTCTTCTCAATTCCAGAAATGGATTTGATGCGCCTCCCAGGGATCGTGACTCGGGCGTTCAATTCTGTTTGATACATTACCCAATCTGTCTTCCTCGGATTCCGAAATGGAGTGGGGTGAGGTAGATCCATGCCCATAACGAAATAAATGCGTCTGTGATCCGAGAGTGTGATATCGTTTGATACTCTCCACTCTCCGATCAGAGCCGCGATGTCAGAAGATGCCACCGTGATGTCGATGACCTCTCGCCTGACCACGTTGAAGGAAGTGGGTTTATTACCCACATTTAGGATCTGCAAATCGGTTCCTACTAGATACTCCAGTAGTCTCGATCCTCTTGCATTGATGTTCGAACTTCCCCAGCATATGTGGTGAGCGTTGACATCACATCCTGCCTCTACTTTTGGCATATTGGATAGCTCTGATGAATATTCCACTGGGAACGTCTTCTGCGTCGTAGGGGAAATATGCAGAGCACCATAGTATCTCTTTATCTCCCTGTTGACTTTTTATGGTTAGCTTAGCCGATGTGGTGTCGCCATCACATAGATCGTTAACCAGGTTAGCCTGGAAGTCTTTGGAGACTACCATGCAGGTGCGGTGTCGATCGCTTCCATTGGCATACAATAGGTCAGCATGTTGGAAGTTTAGGCCCCTGGGAGGAGGAGTTTCCTTCTAAGCTGTTCGCACTGCTCAGTATCGTAGCCGGATGGATTAGAGCCGTCATACAGGACCCATCCATCGGCTTCGATAGCCTTGACTGCAAATGAAGGCCAAGCCGTTGTCGGCCGAGCCCTCTTTGCCGCCTTTTGTGTCGAAGAGTTAGGATCGTCCGAGGACTGCTACCGCTTCGGTTTCCCCTTAGCTGCAGGTGCCCCGAACGCTTCTTTCCCCTCAACCTTGGCACAGCTCTTTGGTTGTGCGTTGCCCGGAGGCGGTTTGCCCGAAGACGGTTTGCCCGGAGGCGGTTTGCCCGAAGGCGGTTTGCACGGAGGCTTTTTGCCCGAAGGCGGTTTGCCCGAAGGCAGTTTGCTGTCCGTGGACAGGTGCTTACCCATGGGCAAGACTTTAGCCCCAGCAGGTGGCGCCGATTGGAGCCTGGGGTCAGGAGTACTGACAGAAGGGGCCTGCTTCGGCTCATCCGTTTAGGACTGGGTCCCAATTGAATTAGTTCCCACTTGAATAAGTGGGGAATCTGAGTCTAGACTCAGGTTCTCCATCGATGAGCTCAGAGTTGCCCCTTCACTCGGGGTTGGATCGTCACGATCGAAGTTTAATTGTGTTTGCTTAGTAGGTTTGTGTTTTTGTTTTTTTGTTTTTTCATAGTTGGCTGCCATGGCCTCAATTTTTCCGGGGAAAGTAAGTCGATCTCGGCAGAGCCCCTTTTTCCGAGACAAGGCTAGTTGAAACTGGGGGTCGCCTGGTACCCAGAGTTCACCGTTTACGGCCACATCTTAACCCCTGTGACCATTCAGCCCTCGGCACGGTAGTCACACCTTGGCTTAGGGTTTTGATTACCGGTTGGCTTCAGGTGTCACCTCCCGTTTCTTGGAGGATCTTCCTTACTGAGCTCCCTCACCACGTCAAGGTAGGTAATCGTCGAGGGAGCAATCAGCAGTGTCAGTAGCATTGATTAATGTTGCTATCAAAAATTGGGAACAAACTTACCATAATGCCAAGTGGCTGAGCCTTAATGCTGCTAAACACACCAAACTTTCCTATAAGAACCGAGAAAACATACGGCAACGTTTACCCAATGGACCACCAAGATCTGATTGCTCAGAAGCATGGCCTCTCCCCACCACAAACACACACGCACAACCATTTCCAGCAAACAAAGAAGTTTTAACCTCCGGGACAACTTCTCATCAAACTATTCATAAGAGGTTCACTTTTTCAGTTGGTATCCTCATTTGCTCAAATCTTATTGCCCACATTGGCATTACAGAAGAGGATGCGGTGGCGTTTCCTATCGCAGTATCTCGCCAGTATAACGATCTGTTTCATTAAAATTCGGGTATCGCCTCATGGAATGTCAAATTCCACGATTCCTTGGCAAGTTCTCCCGCCGGCTACGAAATCTTCAGCTAGCAACTCTGTTAATCACATGTACAGTACCAGGCAAAAAATTGGATCAGCAAGAAAATCTGATTTTTGGGAAAAAATATGGAGCCGATAAAAAAAGTAAATATGAGGGTTTTTGTGTATTGACATTTTGCACTAAAAATAGTTGACGTAGAAGAAAACCTATGTAAATTTTTTTCAGGAGCGACTTTTATTCAAAATTAGGCTACTTTATGAAAAATAGGTAAACTTGATTTATGTTTCATATCAATCACAAAACTCGTCGTATCACAATGATTTTTTTATTTTTTTTAATTAATAACTTAACAATAAACTCATAAATGTTTAATTAGTATTTCGTTGCACCTCCTTTTTCCTTAATTACGACTCTAATCCTCGCTGGTATTAATGAAATAAGATTCTGCAGAATATGCACTGACGGATCCCTCACAGCAGAGGGAGCGGATGCCGCTGCCATTGGTCCAAGGAAAATGTACTTTGACCCAATGGGCAGGTACATTAGCATATTCCAGGCGGAAGTATTGACCATAGACAAATGTACCCCCTTTAATCTGCAAAGGAAGTGAAGGGGCAGAACATGGCTTTTCTCACCGATAACCAAGCAGCGATCAAGGCACTTAGGTCCAACCAGGTGAACTCTAAATTGGTGTGGGAATGCCTTGAGAGACTGAATACACTCGGGCCGTCCAACAAGGTCTGGATACTTTGGGTTCCAGGCCATGCTGGGTTGGAAGGCAACGAGGCACCGGACGTACCAGCAAAGAAGGGAGCAGGAACGCCTTTCCATGGGCCAGAACCCTTCTGTGGAATCGGAAACGGCTTCATGGCTATGAATCTAACAAATGAAGAGGAACGGTTGAGGGACTATACTGAGCGGGCCTACCAGGGATGGAGCAGTCCAGGATGCTTAATGGAGGATACGAACCCATGCGCACAAAGGATAACCTCCGGATTATAGTGGGAATTCTTACTGGTCACTGTCGGCTGAATTATTACCTAGGGAAGCTAGGGATATCTACGGACATTGCCTGCAGGTTTTGTGAGGAGTATGACGAAACCTCTATACACGTCCTGGGACAGTGTCCGGCACTTGTGCAAAGTAGGTCGAGGCATCTGGGAGAACACTTAATACCAGATGCAAAGCTGAATGATCTGGAAGTAGGGAACATACTAAAGTTCCTAACGGTTATAGGCACAATAGTTCTCTAAGCACGCGGTACAAGTTTCCCTTACCCCCTAATGGTACAAATATTTTCTTCACATTTGTATTTATACAACAAAAAAACTGCTTGTCAATTCAAATAAAAATAACGGACTTACGCGAGATTAACTAGGGCGCACTTAACTGATCAAATTTTTTACCCAGTTCTGTATATGTATATTAGTTTCGATAGCCCTTTTGATAACCCCCTATTTTTTACAAGAGATATCTAAAAATGCCTGCAAACTTATCTTACAGACCACGGAAGTTCCCAGTTAAACCAGAGTTCTTGAATTAGCACTATTACAATATCATCCTTAAAAATTTGCCTGGTAATTGATGCAGATGGAAGCATTGCATTCGCTCTGTTAATGATCAGAGCTATCATCCAGTATCATAGTGTGGTTCTCCTTTTCTGACGTTGTATTCGCCTGTGACTCGCCGAGCCCTAGCAAAGCCAACTTGAGGTAGGCCTTCCTCAATAGCAAGCGGATTTACGTCCTTACTCTTGCATTGAAGTTTACCAGACTGTACTGAATAATGTAGATGTAATTATGGCTTTCCTGCAGTTTTTAGTTACAATACCTAACCAAATCTGTGGACTCTTCAGAATTGAAAGGAATTTTTATGTAGATCATTCATCACGCCTATGTCCACTAGCTGTTTTCTCTGATGATCTTACTTTTTATAAAGGAATGACATTTAAGGTTAGGGGAATTATACTAGGCTTATTAGACCGCTTTCACAACTTCCCCTTTGTTTCTCAGTCATGGTCGTTCTTCATTTATTGAATGATCCTGGGCCTACCCTAACCACAGAACTGTTTTTGTTGTTCCAGCTACACTTTAAGTAACCGTATTATCCGCTCTTAAGCTTCTATGTTATGGTATCATGATAAATTTGTAAGGGTTATATACATTCCAGTTATAATAAAGTGTCAGCTCCCATTGTGTCCTGACTTAATTACAGCAATTAATTCAGTGAATGAAAGAAGTAACCCAACGTTCTTCCAGGAAAATATTTTAATTATTACCAACCACGTTAATAAAGGGCTCAACAGAAAATTAATTATAAATCACTTTTTCTCTTCCAAGTGGCCAGACACGATGGTTTTGCTTCTACTTCCAAATCACGCAAAAGCTCCACAAGAATTAAATAAAATCCCAAGAATTGGCAGCTGTCGCCACAATGGCAAAAACTATTAGGTGAACTCTTTTTATATGGTGCGAATTTGCTCTCAGATTTAATCCACAGTCCTAGTTACCTCTAACTACTGGTGCTCCGATGAAGAGCTGAAAAACTTTTCTCATTAAGGAGTTATTTCCGTCCCTGCGAAATACCTAATTGTTCTTCTTCAAGCCTACATCTTCATCACTGTTTCCATTCTCTGCCCATTCGTCCTGGCTGCCACTCTAGTAAGGTTACGGCTGAATTAGCAATAAAGTAGCACGAGACCGAGGACCATACCAAAGGAGAACACAATGTCGAAATAAAACGCTAACTGAAGCCACTTTTCACCCCGTGCTCACATCATTGCTATTCATGAACAATGTCCATCAGGCGATCGTAAATCGTTCCATAGGGGAAATGATGAAAATACCAGGGAAGGAATGAATGAGCGAAATGTTGGGGCTGAAGGATAATTTCCTTAACCTTGCAGGAAGGTTGCCTGCGAAAATTAATGAAAACGTAACAAATGTACACGACATGAAATGGACAGTGTGTGGGAAATATATAGTCTACGTATGTGATATAGTTTTTCTTGCAGGAGGCAGGATGTACCGCAAATGAGTATAGAAACATGAGAATCTGCTTGAGGACGTCTAGCGAGAAAAACGTACTGCAGAACTGACCTATTTATCTGGCTCTGAGTTGTATCTAATGTGCAGCTAAGCGTTGTCTTTTTCGACTGACAATCCAAATGCTTTCACTAAAACAACTAAGTGCAGGATGCCATTCAGTTCGGTCTCGAAAAAAGGTGGTGAAAAGTAGAGAACAACGTTCTTTTGGTTAACGAGCTGTCTCAACTTGATTTCTAACGGCAGCTCCACACCCCCGATGATGTGGCTCTGAATCTGCAGGGAATTTAGGATCGCATTCTGTTCAACTAATGAAGATGGATTATTACAAAATGACTTGAATTGCTCAACGACATTTTGCCGACAGAGTTTTGTCAGGATAGTTAATTGCTTTCTTATACGCAGTCCTTACATTTACTCACCCTCTCGGGCCGTCTTAGGAGAAGATGAAAGCTGCGTTGGCACTTCAGAGGCTATTCAAAATTCAATGGAGGCATAATAGCTTCTGGAGTTTCGTCTCTTAGGGAAATTACAAAGGATGGAGAAGAAGAATTCCATTGGACTCCTATGGAATCTTGCAATGTGATTCTGCAGGAAATTCATTATGAACATGCACTTCAAATGAACGGTTCTTCGCTAGCATAGAATGGTGATAGGAAATTGTTGAGATACTTAACGTGTGAATAGCATGTTCTGCAAAAATTTCGGTTCATCTATGTGAACTATTCATGCTGGAAGTTAGAACTGCATCAATATATACGGTATATAACAAAGACTTATAAAGTACAAGGGATAAAATAGTTCTTCAATATTCCCATAGTTAGGTATCAAGCAGTTTGGAGGATCTTGAAGCGTTATCTCTTCGAAACTTGTTGGTGCAAGGACAGTTAATACCATGTGTTCACGGAACAATCCAGGTAAAGTGCACCTAGGAAACCCCCAACATAAAGCATGGGCACCCGGCGTTTTTTTCGAGAGCGCAACACCGCCTTTGTACAATGACCTTTCTGTGAATTCCACTCTGGTGGCGATGGTACGTTTCTTTAAGTTGTCCTGCGACTTCATAGGGCGCAAGAGAGGTAGGTCCAAATCGTCAATTTATGTTTATTGCTGATGAAGATTTCGAATGAGACCAAAGAGCCCCTACTAACGGGAAACGAAAAAAAGTCGAATCCGAGATAATAGATTAAACAATATTTGGAGATAATTTGAATGCTCCAACTAGTCCTGTGTGTGAATTAAAAAAAAAATCCGCTTATAGAATTCTCACTCATCAGTTAGAGACAGACTTTCCGTTTGTGTTGTTTTGGTCAAGCAATTGCTAGTCTTCAGACTGTTTCCTTCCTTGAATTCCTGAGACGTATATTCAGGTGGGTTAAACGATAAACGATATTCACGATCCGATTTTAGCTGACTGACAGAAAAATATTACAAAAGTTCACTGCATTATAGCAAGGGAAACTTCAAAAGTAGGGGGGATGAAGTTTCCTCTGAGCAGCGCAATTGAACTTAGGAGTTTATTGATCACAAATTATCGCTCTTCAGGACCTTCGCGGAAACGTCAACCATGCTTCTAATAGGGACTGACCTCACGCCCAGGAGTATTGGCTATCAAAAAAGCACACTGATTGGGTTCTAAAACATGCGCACGCTCTTCTACAATGGTTCCAAGGGTTTTCAGAATGCTTGCTTTCCCCAACGGAATTCCAACGCCGGAATACTAACGGTGTCAGTTGGCCATTTGGGGCCTTGGCGAAATATGGTGTGCATCTGGAGAGTACTAGTCTCCCTTTCCCCTCACTAATGGCAATGTGCTCTTATACTCTGGAAAGTGAAGTGTCAACTTGTTTTTGACCGCTGCCGCCAGGTGCGTTCTCTTCACCTGGCAGCCCATTTCTGAAAGACTCACAACTGCAAGATTTCGGTCGAGCTGAAGGACCTTCACAATTGTACAATGCTACGCACCAACGGAGTCTTACAACAAAGTGCAGGAGGCTGCTTTCAATTAAACGCAACTCAGGGGAGGCTTCTTGAAGCTGAAATTGTGATCGTGATGGGTGATCTGAATGCCAGGGACTGAGGGGAACCTGACAACACTTTGCTCGTGGATGGGAAACACGGTCTTGGGGACCGCAACGATAATGGTGGAATGTTCGTGGATTTCTGCAACAAGAATGGCACAGAGTTAGAAAGCTGCCACTCCTACCCCAATTCAACAAAAACAGCTGTCGCCTGGCTGTGGGAGGGCTGTCATGCTAACCGGACTGGACTACGTGACTGGCTGACTACGGAGTCGTGGAAGCGGATCGATCAACGGATGGGCTTTAAGGGGGTCATCCCGTGTGAAGGCCGTTTTTTTTGCCTTTTTTTGAAAAATTATTTTGGAGGACTGGATAAAGATAGAATCGTGATTTTTTCAACATATGTTTATTGATTTTTCAGCTTGATATCGTAGTTAGTTTTCGGAATACGTGTCAATTTATGCACCCATCTCCAAAAAAAAATGTGTTTTTCTGCTGCCACGCTGGAGGGCGCTGTGTTCATCTGAGGGAAAAAACTAAACGGCATTTTAATGTGGACAATATTTTACGGTCCGCAAACTAGGATAATTAGAAACTATTAAAAGGTAAATTTTTGGTGGGCTTTTAAACTTAATTTTTTGGATTTTGGTGTTTTTTACGTCTTTTTTTATCAATAAAAAAAACGACTAATCCGATTGCAATTATCCTAGTTTGTGGACCGTAGAAATATGCATTAAAGAATTCGTGAAAATTTCAAAGAATTTGGTTGGATAGATTTTGAGCTATGGTGGCAGCCGATTTTCAAGATGCAGTTTCGAGAAAAATGCATTTGAAAATTTAAATGTAATTATCAACAGTAAAATTTTAACCCACCATTAATCTGCTATACATGGTCCATAGAGAGCACCCTCCATTTTTTCAAAAAGTCTTGTAAGGCCGATTGTTGCTCTCTGGTTTCAATTCTGGCTCTTTTAGCGAGGTCAGTCGATCGTCGTTCAGACCGCCAAATTCGCGTTTCATTACGGCGGTCGGCATAAACCTGACATATGTGACCAACTTGACATCCCATTGTCACTAGGATTTTGAGAATGCCATTGAATCCTTCATTGAAAGTAATTACAGCCAGAAAAGTGGCTATTTCTACGATGTTGGCCCCAGAATGAAGGTATTTAGGAGCGAAAGTCCAGATCAATACATTTAACGACTCATTGTTATTCTGGGTCTCTGCTCCCAAACATCTGTTCAGGAGATCATCCCGTGACAAATCTTCGTAGATTGGTTTGATGACTGTTTGAACTTCTTTAGTCAAAGGTGCCTTCTCGTGATGGAAACTACCCAGTTCTCCTTTAGCTTCCGCTTTGCGCCATTTGCACCAACTGTCCTCGCCTGCTGGACAATTTTGATGCTGAGGATTTTCGTCTGCAGAACATTTATGGAAGAAGGTTGGCCAAATTTATTGCTTCATTCCTTCTAACGAATTTGCGTATCGACGAATAGCTAGCCCAAAAAATGTATGAGGTCATTAATAACCTTATCAGTAAGTTTTACAGCCCCTTTTCCACCAATGCCTTTGTGATTCTTCTTTGCATTTCTAAGCCGCGTTCCCATTCTTTTCTCGACATGTCCTACGCATTCCTCCTGTCCTGTTACTACTACTTATATTTTATTATTTGCAGAAATTTGCAGAAATACCGGAGAAAACTCCAGCAAAATCCAATATACAATATACAAAACTTGTCGCAATTGGAACATCCATGTTCATGCTTGCTAAAAGTTTCTTTCCTGATTTTGATGCGAAGTCCTTTTTCTTCTCTGATAAGTATCGATTCCCATGAAATATTCGTTTTTTAGTGCGAGCATGACGTTGAACGTTAAAGTGATCTCCCTTCGTACGATCCATTTAAAAAATCACTGAACACACAAACAGGACAATACTTACAACAAAATATAACTGAGTATAGCTTGGAAGCCTTTCAGTGCTCACTCTAGACTGGATTATCCTTTTTATTCCAAACAGCAAATAAGTTTAGACAATTGATTGGTTTTCCATCTTTTTATATTTATACCTGTGTTCGAATTTATAAGGCTCAAGTAAAAACCTAACAGGTAAAAAAATATTGGATGCTCTTTCTCATGGAGTACTCTAGCCGCGGCTGCAAACTCCTTACCTGTTTAACACTATAGTTTCTGAACGACTCGGAATATCGGAAAATCTCTCTCACTATATATAGATACAATTCATGTAAAAAAAAATCGATTTCTCCAACCCGACACACGGGATGACCCCCTTAAGGCTCTATTGACCGCAGCAAGTGATGGCGAAGGTAACCCGCTCAAACTTCGATACAGGGGAAGGTTCAGCGTAGTGTACGCAATGACAAGAGAGTATTTGCTATTCCGCTAGTCAAAGTAATGGAAGATATCGCAGAAAGCAATGATTTTAGAAATGTATTGCGCATCACGAAAGAACTTGCATGTGTTGGAAAATCCTTCGACGGTCCTCACAGTAACATATGGATACGAACTATACCTTCAACAGAGGAAAAATCATTTCGGCCACCAATGCACCCAAACGGTGTAAAGCCGCTGGGCTTGACGGTCTCCCCGCACAGTTATTTACCACTACACCTGCAATTACTGCAGATCTGCTGCTTCCACTTGTAGCGAAATCTTGATACTCCAAAAACTTTCCCAGAGAGTAAAAGAGGGATATGATCGTTAAAAAATCCAAAAAAAGGGTACTCATTTTGAATGTGATAGTTGGAGGGGTATTTGATGCTCCCCACCGTCCCAAAAATAATAGCTAAAAAAATCCTGAAACGCATGAAAAAACATTTCGAAAGTTTGATCGACAAAGAACAGGCTGGTTTCCGTTCCGGAACCTCCTGCATTGACCACATCAACACCTTACAGATCATTTTGGAATAGTGTGCCGAATTTAGATGTTCTTTTTATGTGCTCCAAAAGGTATCTGGCATCCTCTCCGCAGTAATGGCATTCCGGAGAAACTAGAGGCTGTTATCAGAGCGAAATATAATGGTGGAGCATGACATGTGCTGTACGGAGGTAAAATCTTAGAAGATTTTGAGGTCCAACTCGTCGTCCACCGTTGCATCTTGTCTCCAATATTATTGATCCTTGTAATCGAAGACGTTCTCCATGTTGTTCGTAAGACATGGAGGGGTTCAATGGACGATTAAATCTTTTCTCGAACACTTCCACTAATGGCGTCTATTTGATCTATCGCTGGTTAAATGGCTAAATGGCTCTGGATGTAGAGAAAGGCAAGTTGAGGTAAACGCCAACAAACCCAAGATTCTCAATCTGACGGGTCATCGCACTCTCCCTATCTGCATTAATGGGTGAAACAACGAAGGTATCGATCAAATTATATATCTAAGAAGCGGGGTTTCTGCCAACGGTGACACCGAAATGGATTTTGTCCAACGCATTAACAGGGCTACCTTCCCTAAAATGTGAAAATGGAGCTATGTCAACACCAAAATCAAGTTCAGACTGCTCCGTGATTGTGTTCTTTCCATGTTGCTATATGGAAGGTGACTCCACTGTCGCTCGAGGTTCCAAGCCATCGCCAAAACCTGCACGCGTCGTATCATCCATGGACATTGGCCTAATACTATTTCAAACCAAATACTCAATGGACACATAAGCCTACCATCCATAAGCGATGTGACTGGAAGGCGAAAGGAACAGTGGACAGTAGTCACACATTAAAGAGAGGCCCGGGACGCAAATGCAGTGGAATCCATTCTATCATGATTGCCGACGAGTCAGTCGCCCTAAAATCGCTTGGCGCAGAACAATAAGAGTGCAGCCGTGTCCTCAAGTCCTGGGAGAACTGAAGCGCATTTCAAGTAACCGCGCGTAGGTGTAGCTGACGCACTATATCACACCAAGGTGTAATTGGCAACCATATAACATACTATAATTCGCTTTATTTAAACAGATATTTAGATATGGGTGTGGAGAATATTTTGAGGTCTAAATGAGATATGCATAGACCAGCATATTTTGTCCGATTTTAGGGTGGGGTTGTTTCTGAGAATGAGTCTTTGATGTAATTGACCCCTTGGCACCCCTTCGCAAGCAATGTATTCGGAAAGTACTAATCTAGACCCTTCATTTGTTAACGCTAAGTGACTGAAAAAAATTCACCCTCTTTTGTAAGTATAAGGGCCCCCTTTAGATACAACGTAGGATAACGTTACTTACTTATGAGGGAATTCACAGTTTCCGCCTTTCCAAGGAATTTCTTAATAATGTAAGCAACACTTTCTGAGAAAATGGGTGTGAAAGATTGACAGTTTTTAATGAAACTTTATTTGACACGAAATCTTAAAAAAGACTTTTGTTAGTTCATTTGTATTTTGTGGTCACGCCCGTGCTAAATTTCAATATTGCTCCCGAAATTTTAGGTGCAGACAACTTTCCCGTGCAATGGGCGGTTGGCCTTCTGAAATTGTCCCGCTATGAACGTCGGTGATAGTTCCTACTACTTTTCTCGTTGGTATCACGGAGTCAGCCGCAGCCGCACCTTCAAGGTGCACGTCATAGAGCAAGATAAAAACACGAACGTGAGATCATACTACTTTGCCCGTCGATAGGGTCACATTTATCGTTGACTTTCACCCACTTCCGCTTTACCGATTTTCATTCTGATTGTCGGATTAATTCACGGAAGCTTTACAGTTTCGAATGCTATGCTTTTTATAATGATGGATTTAGATGACGTTTTCATATTCATCATCATCCAGGTCTTCGAGAAATACATAAGGACTGGCAAGGTCATAATCTTGTATAGTAAGAGCTTTGACCCTATGGTGAGACGTTTCGAGTGAAGCAGTTTTTGTAAGCTGGAATAGGCTCTGTTGCCAGCCAACAACCATGCGCGGATTTCATTCTTCTAGCTGGTATCGGTGGTTTTCGAACGTAGATTGGAGAAATTTTCAACGGTCTCAAAGTTGTAGTCTTCTATCTTTATTGTTTTCGCTTGACCAGTGCGATTCGATGTCGTTCGCTCTTTGGTTGTTGGCGCTGGTATTGTCACCATCTACTTCGTCTTGCTTTCATTAATGTGCAGCGCCAGGTCACTCGCCGCCTGCTCGATCTGGATGAAAATAGATTGTACATCTCGGGTTATTCTTCCCATAATGTCAATATCGTCAGCGTAGGCCGGCAGTTAGGTAGCCTTCAAAAGGATGGTGCCTCTGGCATTCACATCTGCTTTGCGAAACACACTTCAGTGCCAGGTTAAAGAGGACGCATGATAGGGCATTCCCTTGTCTTAGACAACTGCCGAACTGGAATGATCTCGCGAGTGATCCTTCTGCTTTTAACTGACCTCCCACATTGGTCAGGGTCAACCTAGTCATTAATTTCGTCGGGATACTGAATTTTCTCATGGCCGCGGACAGTTTTCCCCTCGCTATGCTGTCATAGGTGCCCTTAAAGACGATGAAAAGATGTTGCAACTGGCGGCCATGTTCCAACAATTTTTCCATCACTTGCCACAGAGAGAAAATCTGATCTGTAGCAGATTTGCCTGGAGTGAAGCCTCTTTAGTAGGGACCAATGGTGTTCTGAGCGTATTTGCCTATCCGACTTAGCAAGATAGCGGAGACTATCTTATAGCCGGTACTCAGCAACGTCGTCATTGATTCGATGTCCACACCTTGAGCATCAGTTGATGAACCGTTTGGTGTAGTTCGTCCCCTCCATATTTAACCAATTCAGTTGTAATTCCATCGGCTCCTGGCGTCCTCTGGTTTTCAAGCCAGTAGATTGCACGGACTGTTTTTTCTATGCTTGCTGGTGGTAGTATTTGTCCGTCGTCTTCAGTTGGTGGGACCTCCAAGTCGCCCATATTTTGGTTGTTGAGCAGTTCATCAAAATACTCAACCCATCGCTCCAAGATGCCCATTCAATCGGAAATCATATTTCTCTGTTTGATGCTTCATCCTGCATACTTGTTTGTGAAACCTCCGCGCCTGGTGCGGTTGCTCCCTATACTTTTCAAGTTCACAGACCTATTGGTTCTCTCAAGATTCCTTTATCCGTCTGTGAATTTGTCCGGAATTCGTGATAAGTGTCCGCGCACGCCCGCGTCTTTCGAGGATGCAATCTTACTCGGTATGCAGCAGTTTTCCGTTCCGTTACTAGCTTACATTCATCGTCGAACCAAACGTTCCGACTCTTTTCGCGGTTGGGGCTAAGTATGTTTATGGCCGCATCAATAATAACGCTGTTCAGGTAGTTGTAGAGATCATTTGTTGATACTCGTCTCCAGGACATCTGTTAGCTGCGGTTATTACGGCATCCACTTTCCCCTTATAGGTGTTAAGGAGGGCTTTGTTGAGGATGGCTTTAGCATTCCCTCTCACCTAATCGCTGAAGGGGATTGTAGGTAGTTATCGAGCCCGGAGCACTATCCCAACAAGATAGTGATCCCAGTCTATCTTAACCACCATAAGAGGTGGCGGCGTTCGATCAACACGTGGTCAATTTGGTTGAAAGTGACCCCATCTGGAGAGGCCCACGTATGTTTGTGGACCACTTTCCGCACAAATCAGGTACTTCCAACAACCATTTCGTGCGATACTGTTAACTGAATAATCCGCAGACCATTATCATTGGTATTTTGATGTGAGCCAAGGTATCGCCCAAATATTGGCTCCGTCGTTACTTACCCGTTAAAATCTCCAAGTATGTTTTTGATATCATACATAGGACAGGCTTCGAGGTTCCGCTCAAGTGCCTCGCAGAAGGTATCCTTCACCGGCTCTGTAGTCTCCTCTGTTTGGGGGTGAACGTTAATGAGGCTTATATTTTTAAATTTTGCCTCGCAGGCGCAGAGTGCATAGCCTTTCGCTTATATTTTCAAAGCCGATTACAGCAGATTTTCTTTTGTGGCTAATTAAGGAACCTACTCCAGGCACATGGTCTACTGAATGGCCACTATAATATATGGTGTAATGGCTCTTCTTCAGGAAACCGATACCTGTCCAGCGCATTTCTTGCAGCGCTGTTACATCAGCCTTATATTGGGACTGGGTATCGGCTTGCTGCTGAGCAACATTCGGTTTGTAGAGGAAGCACACGTGCAATGAGAAAATGCGCAAATCGTTATTCCATTGTTGTTGCCGGGTTCGTCATTTTAAAGTCCATCCTGTCCGAGGTCCCTTTCGTGGTTCCGTAGCATCGGTTTTCCATGTAGAGTTATCAGCCTTACCCAACCTACCCCATTCTTCTCCGTCTGCAGTTTTTCATTAAGAAAGACCTCCTACCGATCAACAGGTGGAGATAGTGTTTGGATGTGCTCATATTAATGGATGTGTACGAAAAGTTAACCCTTCTAGGATTGAAAATCACTTGAAGGGGGTTTTCTTTTGATAATTTCATTTCAGTTTGGTCTCGTTTTTTAAATTGTATTTCGACCCCGCCTTTTTTCGTATTGAATCTTTATCTTTGAGAAATCCTATTTTTAGTTTATGAATTCTTGCTAAAAGGTTATCTGTTCTTTTCCTCCCTTTCTTTGCTCAGAATCTTTCCTTTGCGTATATCTTGATGTGGGTACGGTAAAACTACGCTTGACAAAAAAAAAACAAATGGACTTTTCTGCTGGACATCTCCCGTCATTTCACGGTTTAAATTGAGCTCCTTGTCAGCTGTCCCTTTATTTTATTGATAGCTACTTCTCGCGCCTGTGTTCATAACTCAAATAGTTAAACCCAAGAAGATTAAACACAATAGATTCTTCCCCTGGCGCATTGGTAGAAAAAAATCATTGCACATCATCAACCGTCTTCGTTCCGTGCGTGAGAAAAAATCCGCACATAAGATCTGGTGTTAGTGCCTTGGGTGTGCGGCTACATTCTGCAGAGAGATCGTACGGACAAATTTATTTGGATAAATTGGGAAAAAGACCAGGTAACATTAACAACCCTAAATACTAACAACAGGTAAAAACTAACTTAAATCAACAAAATATTAATTGAACAGGGAAAGGGTGTGTCATGAACAAACTATAATTAACAGAGCATGAAAGTAACACATCAAAGACATCAAAGGAAAAACTTTATTATCCGGAAAAGCTTGAATTGTTGCCGATTAGAATATCAACAAATCATTGCGTCTCGTTAGAAAACAAACATTTACTGCTTTAATATAATCTAGTCATTTTTCGGAAAACTCCTCCTTTCATGTGTGACACGTTTTGTTTACGAGCTCATGTCATTGACGGTCTTGCTTCTGCTGAAGACATTCTGTTGCAGGATTTCGGCCCATTAATTTATATCGATTCGTATTGTTGGGAGGACATGTATTTATTGGGAAATATTCAAATTCAAAGGCATGAAAAAATGGTCTAGCCGGCGTAATTTGAAGGCAGGCCCCCTGATTGAATTTTGAATGATGTTTTAATGGAAATCATGTTGTGATTTTTCATTCATGACAAGCAATCTCTTGATTGATTTTAAATGGTTGTGAGTTACAAATTTAGAAGCCGAAGCCCTAGAAATTGAAGGCATTACATTATCGATTTCAAGCAAAGTAGTCATCCATTCATAGGCAACATTTTAATGAGTCAGCACACATAAAAGGAAAACAATTTTCTTAGCTGTGTACTCTGCGTCGTCTACCCCAGTCTAAATAAGGTGCAAAGGCTTTAACTTGCATTGGGTCTTTTCAATTTAGCATATGTCATATGCCATAATCAAGATAGTTGCCTTCATGCTTGTTAGATCCAACTATGAGTAGCGCACTACTAAATTGCTGTCATAATTTACAATAAAATCCTCTGCTTTGCTAACAAGAGCAGGCTCCCTTGTAAGCACAAATAAGGATTAAGTGAACTGAGAAGAGCGCTGAGTTCTTCTTCTCCTGACCTAGTTCCCTTTGAATGGAGGCACTGAAGGGATTCTGCTTCAGACATGGAATCACAAGTAGAAGACAACTGCACTGGGTTTTCCGTGAAATAATTTTAAGGAAATTGCATTCACCTAACAATCCGAAATTGTTTCGTAATGGAGCTAGGATCTGAGAGCAAGTGCGTTCCAGGGAAAAAGGATGCATAAATGCCGTATATGTAACAAAGAATTTTACCGTCCTCCCTTGTCGAGTTGAAAACGTAATGTAATCGTTTTTATGTGATTTCGAAAAAGCTTTCATTTGTTTTCAAGTAAAACATCAAATTACAAGTTTCCCTAGAAATGTTAGGTAGTTCAGCAGGGCAGTACCATAAAAACCCCATAAAACATTTGCTTGAGTTCGGACTAGGAAGGGCTGAAAGAAATAAAACGACCAACCCCCGGTGGAGAAATGAAGAGCTTAATTTAGAATTTAGGTAGCAACTTTACGATGTGGTTGGGTGGGAAAGATTAAAATTGAGGAAGATAAAATCCTTATCAGATAATGACCAGAGAGCAAAGTGCTTTTTATACAGTTGTGCTAGTTTTTGAGTTCTGTGAAGGAATAAGAGATTACGATTTTATGAATTGTGGTTCCCATCAAGGGTGTGCAAAAATGAAAATCATAAAAGGATATTTACCTCCAGGCAGGTGCGGTATTACACGAGTGGGCATGCCTCATATGCAAAATTGAAATAGCACGTGAACTACATCTACACGCCTTCGGAGTCGGCTCTTGGCGATGTGCTTGAGCCTTTTTTTCACTCTCACTGGCCGGCCATCCTAGGATAGTGGGTCCAATTGCACGGCATGATCCACAATAGAATTGTCGCTAGTTATAAATGTGTGACCTATCCACTGCCACTTCCCACTTTCTCACTCTCACACATCCACGGGTATCGGAGCTGTGTCGACAAAGGTCTCAATTTGTAATTATCTCATGTCACAGTACCCCGACAGCCCGACGGACATATAAATTGATCGTAGCTTGGAGATTTTCATGTGCTTTTCCCATATGGCAGCACAGAGAAAATATTGGAGGAAAGCTGTCTTGATGTTGGCGATAAGGAAGGAACATCGCCAGATTTTAAGCAAAGCAGTGAGTTTGCATCTAGCGATATTAATGCGTTAAGTAATATTGAGTTCGGTGCCACTGTCAGCGCAAGCAAGTGTTCATTACAGCCTTATAAAATGTATAGTTGCCTTTATTTTCCCCTCGACAGAACACATAAAAATTGGAACGATATAAGATAAGCGCGGCCTATTATCAATTACATTCTACGTTTCTGAAGTATCAGCCGAAGCCCAACGTATCTCGAATCAAATTCATTACTCTTGCTATCTTATAGACCATGAACTCACCAAAACCCAAATTGCCCCTCTGACAAACCATCGTCATCCTCGTTGAACATAAGTAGCTTTATATACATAAGCCACTTCGACGCCTTTGTTTTGAACACGAAACTGATAAGTCAATATGAAAAGAGTATGCAGGTTACTTCTCGAATTTCGTTGCTAAAAGAAACCTTTATTTCTGGGCTTAAAAGCCGGATCGAACAGGTGCGAGTGGCAAGTGCTAGTGAACTAGTTATTTCTGGCGATAATATGCAGTTTAAGAGTCTTTTGAGATGGCGTCCAATCCTGGAGCCTTTTCGTCCACAACGAGACTCCACATCTCCCGTAATTCCTTCACGCTAACTAAACGCACCAAAAACCTCCAGTTTAACCTATATCGAAGGTTACTATTGAAAGCTGTTGCTTTTTTGAAGCAGAGAACAGGTTAGGTCATACAAAATTTTCACTTTTTTTTTGGGAGTGGGGTAGGTGAATGCATTTACGCATAAAATGTTGAACTCCCGCAACAGTAAGTCGTCGGACTACCAAATAACAATCGTCCCGTCATAAGGAAACTAGCATGGAACCGTTTGGCCCATTACTTCGGGCTAGCCCTTTTACCCTCCCGGCTTCAGAGCCTTCTCGTCACGAAATTCCTTTTACCACCGAAAGAAGAGAGGAGGAAAGGAGTTATTAGTTCAGGGAACTCCTTGTCATACGGTCCCTCTACCGGTCAAACTCAATCTTCTCCGCATCAACAAGAACCCGAACATAATGTACAACACGGCAGCGCTCCTCAATGTCTCTCTGGCAATGCCGACTAGAGAGAGCTCCCCTATGTCTGCATAAAGCTGCTGTCGAAAGCTATCTCACCTTTGACGAAAGAAAAAGGTCTGTTCGGGATCGTCTGCCACTCCATTGCAGAACACGCAGTTAGATTGCAGAAATCGTGCCTTTCCAATTTTACGCAAGTAAAGCTGAAAACCTCCATTTCCACTTCAAGGTTCAGCTTGGAAGTAAAATCCTTGAGGGTTTCACGTGAGCACCTGTCTGGACAACTTAATCCCACGGTCCTCTTAAGACACGGATTGATTTTGTCACCACAATCAGAGCCCCTCTGAGACAAGCAACAACGGTACCAGTCTATACCAAGTGCATGGCTTAGTATTCATACTGGTGGATGCAACACCTACCTAAATCTCTACCGAACTAAGGAGTACGGTACCCGTGTTGAAAGGCAACACCACGCCGAGGCCCGAAGGTCTCTTCTCGCTTGAGCATCAGCAAGGGAATAATCAATCTCGCCACGCGTTCAGTTCAGCCACGGGTCTAAACTGTCTATGAGCCGCGCAGCTCATCTGCATCTTGGCTCATTTCGCCAAGAGAGTTGCCACTCGGTAAGTGCGCGTTGACGTTTTCACAGGCAACCGTGCTTCTTAAATCTTTACCCTTCCAGCTGTAGATAGCTTTATGTTCGTTATTAAAGAGGGATAACCCATACTCTGCCTTTATGCGCATGCCACCTCACGGTAAGTAAATGCTGTGCTAAACGATGGAGCTTATGATGATCCTTCCGTAGGTAGGCTTGTCTACAGTGTGCATAGACTCTAGACTAGAAACGGGAGCCTTCTCTCCTAGTAGCCCCTTGACCTCTTCGCAAAACGTACTCTTACTAGTCGTCCTCAGGCTAAGTTCGAAGACAACAGCAATTCAAAATTATTCTAGCTGCGGCATTATCTGCGGCATTCCAAATCTGTTGTTCGTGTGTATCATGTTGCCGAGGTATTTCTCCGCGGACATCGACCCCAAGCTGAATAGACCAAATGTCACAATGCACCCCATTCGCCGACAGTGGCGACTGAATTGCTTAATCAGTCTCATCGGTCAAACCAATCCATCTCTAATATGCAATTCTTTTCATTCATACAGATGTCAAGATCTCATTCTTTTGTACGAAGGTAACAGATTGCCCCAACTGTCAGCCCAAATACAAGCTGTTCCGAATTGTTTGTCAAATTATAGGATTCACACAAAACAAAGGTTGACAGAAATGTGGGCCACCGCCAGGCAACGAAAAAGGGGAGGTCTACTGGACTCGTCCTTAAAAGCCGGTGCCAGAAGATTCTAAGATAGATTCTGAAGAATAAGGCGGTCGGTATTGTCGACGAGCGAGATGAAAATAACCTCGCAAAATACTAGGCGATTATAAAAGAATAAAATAGCAAAAGCCTAGAAAATTGGCAGGAAGCGTAGCCTATCAGCTTCATGTGCAATCAATCTCAAAATAAGGTCGGACAGGAAAACAAGAGGGGTAGAGTCTGCAAGGGCGAGCAACCTAAGTAATCAGTGAAATAGCACATAGATTATTGACCAGAAACGGGAACCTTCTCTCCCATTCCCTTTTTAAGTGTTTTCAAATCGACGGCCCGACGTCGTACCCGTACAGGTAGATCATGCTGAGGTTACCGTAAATAAATCGTTCAGGCACAATTCTGGAGCATGTATTCTTGCCAAGACGACCTGAGTTCCAGCGAACTAATCGTGGTGAAACTGGAGTAGAGGGGAGCGGGTCCCAGTTGGATCGACTGATGGAAGTATGGTCAACTTGTTAAGGGCAAACTCTCCGGTTCGCGAATCAGACGCGTTGACACAACAGGACACTGATTGGGACAAATTTAGAGCATGTATTTTTGCCAGGACGAACTTGTATTCGGACTTGAGTTCCAGCGAACTAATCGTGGTCAAACTGGAGTAGAAGGGAGCAGGCTCCAGTTGAATCGACTGAAGGAACTATGGTCAACTTGTTAAGGACAAACTCTCCGGTGTGCTAATTAGACGCGTTGACACGACAAGCGGTGAACTGGAGCCAAAGGCCGCGAAAAAGGCATTCGGAACACCCTTTTAAAGTCTCGCGGTCTTCATATAGAATTTCGTCCTTCCATTAAACGTCGGAAGACTCTTCGAAAAAATCTTCTGGTGAGACCCTGGAGCTGCAATTTCTCTACTAGCGAGGGAGACTGTGGGTTGGAGCCTTGCTGGAATAGTATGCAGCACCAGTCAAATCACTAATTACTGAGAATAAAATCAATTGGCAATAAACAACTTCTCCCCATATAAATCTCCCGGTCCAGATGTCAGTACTGCAACAGAAGCAGTAGGAAAGGGTTGCGCCGGGAGCTGCATGTCTTTCGGATACGTATTATGCTCTAGGAGCCGCACGGTAATAGACTTCGTACAGAAAACGAGCAGCCGCGGCCATGTGTATGCATGAGTTTCGACCAGTCAACCTTGCCAGTTTTGCGCTAAAGATGGTTTTCTCCCTCGAATGTTTCCATCGGTTATGAATGAAATTATGGTGAGCACGTTGGAGAAGGTATATAAATTCCACCAAAACGGAGCTGACAGTATTTACCACCAAGCCAAGCGTAGCCGAATTACACCTTTCGCGGCTAAATAAGCAAAGATTGATACTTTTTCCCGATGTAAATTATTTGAGTATGATTCTGAGTCCTAATTTAAACTGGAGACTGAACATACAAGCTTAAAAGCATCCAAATCAGCAAATGTATATTTACAACTGGGGTTGTGCAGTCCTGCCCGGCAGATGACCTTAATGTACTCCTACACCTTCTCTCCTTGGTTCTCAACGCTGTAGCGAGCAGCGCTGTCAGACTACGTAAGTTCGTAATATCCTGGTCGAAGTACTTCCGGAATTTTAGGCATCGCTATGGAATTATACCAGGCTAAGCTAAGTTTTCAAATTTTTACCGCTGACTTCAGATAGCAAAGGCTCGCCACCTACACCAAGTTAGGGAGGACCTGGCGCTCCTATAACAAGACCCAATCAGACCGACGAGATGCGTGTTAATGAGTACAGGATTATAGCTGTTTTCACTGGGCATTTGCCTATAGGGAACCCCTCCGCCAGGCTTGGTATATCCTACGATTCTCATTGTCGACGCTTCAGAAACAAGGGAGGAAACTTTCTCTGCAACCTCTATTGTTTGAGGACCCCAAAGGTATTAGGTCACTTTTGTCCACGGACCAGTGTTCTCCTCCCAGTAGACCCCCCATATATAATTTCTTTATTCTTTTGAAGTAACTTTCCTGATGGGAAACGCGAAAGGAGCAACTGAAAAATTAAATGATCACACTCCGAATAGTAATTACAATTATTTAGATCTTTTGAATTTTCAATCATTCAACTGGAACTACAGGAAAACTCACAAACATGTGGAGATTCGGCGGACGAATTTACGCTGAGGCTTAATTTCTGTTTAAATTCATCCGAAGAAATTTCTTCCTCTTGAATTCCAAGTTTATGAAGTATTCCTAATCGTCTTGAGTTTAGTTTGCTGATTCCTCCCGGAAAGCAGTTAAGAGATACAAAAATGGTATCCGATCTTAGGAGGAGGTCTTATTTTCTCTCAGGTTGGCTTCCTACAAAATTTTGCCGTTCAAAACATAGTTTTTGGGAATGTCACGGTGAAAAACTTTTTTAATATTTGGTAATAATATCTATCTTCTGATTTTTAGGTTTGAAAGGAAGTTTTAATTGTGCGTTACGAAAACAAACTAAAGTTATAAACAAAAGATACGAAAATTTGCCGGTACGGTGTAGAGTTCTTGCAAATGCTCGCTAAGGAGGCCAAGAAAACTTTCTTTCAAAACTCACAAAAATAAGGAAACAACTGCCCAGACTTGTAAACTTTAAACATATTTCTCTTTGATTTTGTTTAAAAAATGGCCACTCACCATTGTAGTACAACCCTCTCAGGAAAAAAAACTTTGCCATTACAGAGAAAAGTTTTAAGCAAACTTTCAATCTCGTTCCACTTTTCTGTTGTCTATTTTCAGTTCATTGAGGACCATTTGTCATATTTTCCGCTCTTGTTTGAAATGAAAAATTCAACGTAATATCGGTTTCCTTCTTGATGAGACCTTATCAGTTTAATGGGAACTAAACTGAGATTAATGGAATGGAAACGTAATTTTTTTCCTTTTAGCTATTTATCATAAAATGCGTCATCCTGGAGCCCCTGCAGTAAACTTAGACTTATACTTCCGGGACTCGGTCAGTGTATGAAACAGGATTTCATGAAAAGTTGCCCTGACGTGAGTGATGAGACCAAATAGTTAACGGTGTAGCCTTGGAAATACAAAGTAAAGCGCACAAATATACGTGTGTGAAGGACGACCAGCCGCCCACATTTGTTGAACCCCCGTAGGGGTTTAACTTGCAGACAAATACGTCTAGATTCCAACAGAATGGCTGAGTTTCCAAATTATTAACTTCCGAAATGGTCGTTTAAAATTTATGGCAACAGGGGACGAAACAAAAATCTAAAGCTCACAGCCTTTCGCAAATAGGACTTGAGGATGGTTTGTTTGTCTAGCCCAGATACATAAACGTTCTGCCTCCCAGGCCAAATCTTTATTAATTTGCCAACTCCAAAGTGATTTTTTACCAGCACCACAGGGGCAACCACTAAGCTGCTGTCATCCTACCATTGGTTCAGAGACAATTTATCAGGACAACAATAATTCTTTTTTTTGTATTGTCTGGGACAAAGGCGAACAGAAGGTTATCTCTCTCCCCTCACCTCTGCCTAAAACACATTAAGCTAAATGACTCGAACAATGTCAACATTTATTTTCACGGTAATGAATGGCAGAATCACGCCAGTTGTGCCTTCTAATCCTGGAGCTTTATAAATGACCATAAGTCTTTCAACTTCACAAGGAAATTCCCAGAAGACCACGCCAAGTAGAAAAATTCATTAGAGATGAAGGGAACGATAGCGTTTTAGAAGTGGGTTAATCACAATTCGTTTATTCTTCCCTTTATCAATTGCTGGAGGCGGTCAAGATAACTGGAGCGGAACAAAAATTTGCCAAGAATGTAAGATTTTATTTTAAATGCTGGAATATGCCCAGGGGCTAATTAAAACAGGAATAAATTCCCGATTCGGGAAGCAATCTTGCGCTGGTTTACTTCAGTTATTGATGGACCATGCGGACCCTCCTCAACTTTGAATGGGATTTCTTGGAAATTTTATCTTTGACTTTCGCCTTATTTAGGGCTGGGGAGCAGTAATTTAGGGATTGAATCGTTAACTGCCTCAACTTAATGCCAGATAAAATAATGTGAAAATTACTGTAGGGACAAATATTTAGATGAATTTCGCACTTGAGGGCGTAACACAAACTTTGAAAGATGCTCTTGCGGACAACGTTTGAAAACAACAATTTTTTTCTCTGACAAAACTCTTAAAAAAAGTTAGAAAACATTGAAAGTTGCGATATGAGAAGCAAGTGGTGAAGTAACGAAAAACTTGGCGAGGGAGACTAGGAAGTTATGTCCTTAGCGACATAAAGCGACTTATCTACCCTAGAATAACGCATGCGGCAGTTGAACATTTGAGTATAGGAGTCGTTTCACTGTACTATAGTGAAAAGCCTTTCTAAGGTCGAACGAATAGGTAAGTGTTGATTGCAGTGTTACACTTTTTGTCCAGGAAGAAATTGCAGTATAGAGAGAGCTGGAGTTTAGGAAGTTTATATCAAATATTTTGCAATCATCCGGTATGGGGAAATATCAAGTTATCCCATTCTTAACTACTTCTGGAAGAAAAAAAAACGACTCTATATTGCCTAATGAGACCGAGAGATACTAGAAAAGTAATAGGGTTATTGGCCCCGAAACAAACATCGACTTCTCTAATTTTCACCAGGCAGTCTCCATTCAGAAGCGCTGGAGCATTTTCCTGGCCCGATTTTTAAGGTGCAATGCAAAGACCTTCTTGTAAAAAACCAATCGACGTTCTTCACCTATACATTACCTTCGGAGAAAACTACATCGCTTATTGTTCGCGGGCTAGATTATACATACGACCCACAGGAGATTGACGATAATAATACCCAGGGCATCTCCAGCGTGCTTTCCATCAAACACTTCTTCACAACGAAGGCCAAGCAAAAGGATCGTAAAATGAGCCTTTTTATATTTGACGCCTCTTTTGAGATCGACGATCTCACACCAATAAACGCGGTAGACCGCATCTTAGTCGGCTTTAACAAGATTATCAACAAGTAAATTTTACAGTGCAAAATATGCCAGCAGATTGGATAGGCAACACCGAAATGCCACCTCTGATACCGCTACGTTGTGACCCGCACACACGGGCCAGGTGACTGCTCCAAGACGGCGGGAAAATACCCAAGTATGTGAACTGCACAGCCAACTAACACAAAGTTATAACGAGGTGGGATGCCCTCAAACGAGTTCCTCCATCCCGGTCCAATCCGATTCAACCCCACAAACCTCGTGCAATATCAACGCCCTTTTTCACTTTGTCATCAACGCACTCTACAGCAGCGACCGAACCGTACTAACTTTTTAAATACCCCCTGACCCCTGATCTTAGACAATTTGCGGAACAATTTAAACAGTTTATTACAATGTTCAACACAATTATGAACCTCCTGGCATCTAATCATCGTTATTAGGATTATTGAATTGATCGTCATAGAACCGCATTTCCCAATTTCTCGTTGGTAGCACCGCAATATTAGCCTCCGGCAAGTTCCTCGCTACCTAACTTTCCCTTCTACCAAATGCTTTTAAATTCGTCGAGGCAACTACCACCACTATGGAGACCACATGTGACTTCATCTTCGTTTTTTGTCGTTATTGTCCAAATCAACTTTTTGGCACAATTGGTCTCTCTACCAACAGAGCTTTCCGCCAGAATCAACCCCTCCTAGCTGGCAAATTATAGTTACTAGCTTTTGGGGGTGTTTACATCCTGGCTTGATTCCTATGTAAACAATAATGGTCGCGACTTACACCGCCAGCTGGCATCAAACCCCACTGCACGAAATATTGCCCATTTTACCCCGGCAATACTTACTTACAATGGAAGGAATTGGCACTCTTACCTTGACCACTTCCTGATCAGCAGCAACAACAACGTAAATCCGAACCCGACCACGTTCCCCTTTCTCGGAACCATTTCTGGCATCAGTGACCACGTTGCCACTGTCCTTGATATCCAACTCCCTGATAGAGTCATGCATGAGCTGCACCTGACTACAGAAATGATAACCGGCGCTCATAAACCAATTCCTTAGATCCAAGCTATCTGAAATTCAAATCTCGGTCGACATCCTCCAAGATATGCAACATAAGAAAAACCTACCGTGGAGATTATTTAGAAATAGGTACTGTTTGCAGTATTCCATCCTTGACCTCGATAATTCAATCCGTGATAGAATCCTCACCCTACTAAGCACTTATGTAATCGCCTATCCGATATAGAACTTAACCCAAATATATACAGGGAACTCCATAAAGTCTCCCCGCGTCTAGGCGAAGCTGTCAGCTGCATCTTAAGCCCAAAAATATATCTCGTTCTTGTAAACCACTTTCTCAAAGCCCACTAGTCCACATTCTATATACTTAACCGAACCTTTGAAATTGAAGGTAATACTTCTATAACCCTCCTCAAATCCACAACATCATACACTCAAACAATTAGTCAAACTGGTCTGTTCCAGAATCCACTTCTCCCAACCAGACTCACTGGCGCTATTTCATCCATTAACTGCGTCAAGCCCAAATCGGTTGAAATGTGCATTAAGCAAAGTAAAAACAAAGAATCTTCCGGGCTTGACGAAATTCCAACCATTGTCCTAGAAATTTCTCTGTATCGATTAGCCCTTTTCTGCCCTTTCAAATTAATTACTGTCTGCTGAAAGCCCACTTTTCGCGAGCTGGAAATATGCTCAAATTTTTCCTATCCCTAAAAAGAATGAAAATCCTCTTCTTCCTGATATCTACAGGCTCTCCATCCTCTCAACTTCCGCCAAAATCTTCGAGCGGACCATCAAACTCATCATCGATGAGCACTGTGATTCGCCAGTCCCCTCAAAACCGATATCTTGCTCGGGGTATATCGCAAGACTCCTACAATAACCTGCCTCCTGGACATAAGGCAACCTTTTGACCCCGCATGGTAATACGGATTAGTGTATAAGCTCAATAAAATTTTAACTTTTCATCCCCACGCCTGCAAACTAATCTTTAGCTTTCCAGATGGTCAGCGATGCCAAGTGAAATTTCAGCTGCAACCTCCTTTCTCTATACTAGCCCTACTAGATTTCGACAAGGATTTGTCCTTTCTGCAACCCTTTTCTAGCTGTTCACAGCATACATTTCCAAACCCGCTCCTAACCATAATCCTATCAAGATCCTCCAATATGTCGATGACCTCATAGTTTACACCTCTAAGAAGGACACAGTGTACAGGTAAGCCCATTTGAATTGATATCTGGATGATGTTTACCGATACTTTACCGGGTTGAAACTAGCCTTCAATAATCAAAAGTGCCAAACGATTATCTTTCTTGGGGATAAATTGAGGGTGAGTCCGAGAATGACTTCCGAAACCAAAAACCTGTCACCCTTCATCAATTCAATTACCATTCCTAATGTTAAACAAGGCGACTATATGCGCGCCACCTCTAACTCAACATCCCTGATGTTAACAAGGTGTTAAACCGTACAAACGGTCCCTTCAAATCTTTTCTTATTCTTCAGTTCAATAAACCCATTCCACCAAAAGTCAGAATTTTCCGCTACAAACAGTTGATTAGACCTTTGATCACTTTCGAGTTCATCTTCTGGACGGATATCTCCCCTAGACAAATGGAGAGACTACGCCTCAAGGGAAGGCAAATTCTCCTCTACCGTACTGGTATTTTCAAAAGCGGGGATGGGATGATATGGCACTTTGCCTTCTATGAGTTTCAATGAGGAGTTCTTAATCATTATCAATATTGCAATATTTATTTTAGCTATTTTTTGCAGCAGAGGCTGAAAAGCTTTAAAAGCTACCGTTGTCTACCGCAAAACGGGTGTGGTGGACTCCTACCCACCAAAACCGCTTCCTCCTCATTCAACTCTCCCCGTGGAACTTCCCCCGAGCTAGATCAGAATTTATCCTGCTCTCGTCTTCACGTTCGTCGCTCGTTCCGCCTTCCGACTTTTTCTGCAGTTTGTTGATAACGGCTGCTGTCACATTTGCGACTTCAGTCCATGCCCCTTACGATTTCAGCATATGCTTGATGGGGTGTTAAGGGTTGCATGTACTCGATGTGACCACTTTTAAAATAAGGAGCCAACGACTCGACCTTGGGCTACCTGCATTTGGTAGCATCCTCGCCATCAGTGCTCCGGTATTATACACCTTGGCAGCAGCATACTTCAGTAATTGAAAATTTAGCTTCTGCTAGATCATTGCGAGCAAATAGTTGAGCACAGGCGGAAATTGTATTGTTTGTGTCCCAACTTTCATCTTCATGAACGTTGGTGCTTGGTGATAATTCCTACCTTCGCCTTATGATAGGCCAACGTTTTTCAACCAGAACTCAATGTCATAAACTGCTTCATTCGTATAAGACTTGACTTTTTCGAGGAGGGGTGCAAAAACTGTCACTCCAATGTCATCCCAATTGAAACCCCACCAGTAGACACCCTGTGGGGCCAGTAAAGTAAATCCTGTGGGACTCCAAATGTTGTTCGATATCATTTTTAGTCCTTCATCTAAATTGTAGCACAAAACCAATCGACTAAGAAGACCGTAACGACATACACTGGGTACTTCGCTCGCCTAATTTGATTAAGGACCCAAATCACTTACCCCATCTCGCAGAATTTATCCTCATCGGGTGCGGCTTTATCTATGTAAGCAACAAGACTAACTACGTCGGTCGTAGGCCGCATCTTCCGAAGTATGAGCTGATACTCAGAGGGGCCGCCTTCGGTAATCGGAAGTAATCTGTTACAGATTATACATGCGAATAAATTGCCATTATTATTTGGAAGGCACATCGGTCTGCAGGACGGAAGTACACCCAAAGGTTTGTTTGGCTTTAGAATAAGTATTATTTTCGGCTTCTTCCATTGTTTGAGAAGTGCTCCTTCTTTAAGACTAACGGTAAATGACTCGGCAAACCTATTTCAATTTTAACTGCCGCCTTAAGAGCTTTGTTGGGGATACTATGTAAGCCAGCGGCTTTATTTTCGACTATTTACTTCACAGCTTCCAATACATCCTCCTCGCATGTTTTTAGGCACCTCCCTCGAGGTCTGAGTCAACTTCCTTACACAATCCCTGTGATCCAGGGAGAGTAGAACCCCATCCTTTTGTACCTCTAGTGTAAACTTGATTTTATGATGAATCTTGTTTATAGAGGAGATGACCATGTCTATATCGTCTCTTTTAACAATCGCAAATACCTCGTCTACATACCTAAACCATACTTTAGATTCATCATAAAATCGAGTTTATACTAGAAAAGGATGGGGTTCTACCCTTCCTGGATCTAAATATCGTCAACACCAACGGTAAGCTTAAGTTCGAGATATACCGTAAGCCTACAGCAACGCAGAGAACGATACCAGTAACTTCACATCACACATTTTCCCAAAAAATGGCTGCCTATAATTGCATGGTTCGCCAACTGATCACACACCCTCTTTCAGAACACGGTTTGAATAAGGAACGACAGTTTATTATTGACACCGCTATTAAGAATGGGTATAATCCTCAGACTATTGAGAAATTGATCGGAAGGAAAATCAAGCAACACAATAGGCATACCTATACAACACTATTTTCGCAGCAAAAAGAGGAAACAACCAGACGAATAAGTATCCCATATTCCTACCTATTTGACAACATGAGGAATAGCAGCCCTGCTCCACGGTTATCGATAATCGCTAGGATCTACAATTCTCCAGTTTTTCCTATAGACTTTATCTATATGAAAACGTTAGCCATTGAATAACAATTCAAACTAAGCAACAATATTAGCTGGCACCGATTCTAGCCTGAAGTTATCAGCGCTGGCAGAGGGTATTTCAATCTGTATCTCGTTTGAAGGTTGGATACTGACACTATGGGTAGGCTTGGTTTCATGTTGACCGTATGCGGAATCTAAGTTTCCATCGATTAGCTCAAGCCTCCTCGTCAACATTAGCGTCTGGTTTTTAAACTTATTATTTAAAGTTATATAGTTCGTTAGGATACGGAATACAGACTTCTTCTGTCTCCGGGGTTGGCATCTGGCTCTCCAGGAGCCAAACCTCCCGTCTACCAAGACCATTAGTAGGTGGTGATATTGTTTAGGATATGGGGGATCCTAAGCTGATTATAGATACACCACCTACGAAGAGTCAAAAACACCTCTTCATTCTAGGGTGACATGCGAACCGTGCCCATTGGAGAGTTTGCAGTCTTGATAACTAACCCCACCAAGAAAAGCCTCCATAGTGGGAGAAGGGGAAAAGTGAATTGAAAATTAGCGAAAGAGGTTCGGAAGTTAAAGTAAGGTAAGCAGTGGGAACGTTAAAACCCCTAAAATCATCTGGAGTAAATGGTGTTTTCCTAGCACTATTCCTGCGGGGCCTGGAGATAATCTTATGATTTACCCTAAGAGTAGTAAGGGGCAGCACAGTCTTAGGATATATATCAAGGACATAAAGAGGGGCAAGTGTGGTCTTTATTCCGAAAGCAGGACAAAAAGATCCTCTTCACTCTAAATCATTCAGGCTAATTTTCCTAACATCGTTCATACTTAAAAGGGTGGAGAAGCAACTATAATAAAACCAACATTTTAGTGCGTAATCCCGTACATCTATGTCAGCGCGCTTACCGGACAGGACGCCCAACCGGAACTGCCCAGTATCAGTTGACGGATGTAGACCGGGTTACGATTGAAACTGTGCTCGTTTTTGGGTATGGAAAGAACATTGGAGAACACATCGCATAAAGAGATACGAGATGCCGTAGTTCGCAGGAACGTGGGAAACACCATGGCCTTCTGGACGAGCAGAATGTTAAAAAGTATGCAAATGGAAGTATCGACAGGTAGAAATTCTATTGTCTTGAACACTGCTCAATATTGTCTACAAAAGGTATTATCACAATTAGTGTGTTGGAGGGTAGTTGATGAGAGCTAACAAACACTGGAATCTAAGTCAGGAGTTACGCTGATGATTTTGTTTTGGCCTGAAAGGGCCAATATGAGGATACCCAATGTGACAGAATTCAAACCGGAGTAACTGGTGCAAGAAGGAGGAGCTACGTATAAATTCATTTGCTAGGAAGAGCAAGCTTGATCACCGGAGAGTCATTAGATTGCATAGAAATGAGTAGCAGAGGTTAAATATTTGGTAATCACATTAGACCAAAAACTGCTGGGTAAGGCATATGATGAAAACATATGTCGGAAAGCAACAATAACTCTGATGATTTGCAGGTCCACACAGGGGAGAAATGAGAATACACCTCGAAAATGCTGAACTGCATATGCAGTGCAATAATAAGGCTAATGATTAGCTGTGGGGCGGTAATCTGGCCAGACAGAACTGAACTTAGCTATAAAAGCCAAAGAGTTACACAAACTTCAAATAATGGCTTGCATGTGTGAGGCAATGGCCAATGAGAACTTGCCAAACGGAATCCCTATGGAATTGACTCCTATCCATCTGCACATAAAGATGCAGGCATAACTCTGAGAATACCAGTGAGGCGGGGAGCTGTGTAAATCGAAGGAAAATTGGTATTATCTCTAGGGGACGGCATCCCGAATTACTGATATTAAGGGATAACATGACAACAAAGTTTCACTTCGATAAGAATTTTAAAACACGTTGGAGCAACAGGGCAAACTAGAAGAGTGTTGTTGTAAGATACAGCTTAAACCAGCAACTAATTACCTGGTATACTGATGAATCCATCAGGGTACAGCACTTTGAACCAGTGTATAAGCTCACCAGCATATTTCAAGTGGAAAATATGCCATGAACAGATGTGCCTCCTTCAACCTCAAAAGGAATTACAAGGGGCAGAACGTTGCTATTCTAGCCGACAGTACAACTAGTATGGAGAGCCCTTAACAGACTGGACGTGCTCGGCTCGCTCAATAAAGTCTGGGTACGCCAAATTCAAGGCCACATTGGGTTAAAAGATAATAAAGTAGCGGACGAGCTGGCCAGGAATGGAGCAATGACGCCATTATACTGGCCAGAGCCATTCTGTGCAGCCGGAAATGGGTTCATGATTACGACAGTGCAAAATGAAGAGGAACGGCTGAGGGAACTTTAATAGGCAAACCTATCAGGAATGGAACAGTCCAGGGTGTTATTGTGGGGATACGAACCAAAGCGTTCGAAAGATTGTTTAAACCTCAGCAAGGGGGCCTCCGGATCATAGTCGGAATATTCATTGGTCATTGCAGGATAAACTATCACCTCGGGATCTAAGGAGATCCCCAGAGACTGTCTGCAGATTCTGTGGTGATGAGTCCTCCTCACCTATTCTGGGACAGTGTCTAGCACTCGTGCAAAGTAGGCTGAGGTACCTGGGAGAACAATTAATATCAGATGCCAGGTTGAACATTTGGAAGTAGGGAGCAAGTGATTAGTAAACTTTCCGTTAATTTACAAGTTGACGGTTTTATCTAAAAATATGTTTGATATGTCCCACTCCATAATGAAACGTCGATTTCCCAATTGTTCGCGCATAAACCCGTGGAGAGTACTTATTATTTAGTAGAAAATCTGGAAACTGATATTGTTTACAAGATGATTGCTATCCGGAAGTTATATAGTGTAGCAAACCCTTTTTCCTATACGCAGTCCGCTGCAGCCAATAGTACTCTTTCAAATTTTCAATCTACCAGGGGCTCTAAAACTAGATTTAGCAAAAATATCCCTTCGAAATTAATCACAGGAACCCCGCCAGTCTAATATAAAGTAAGTTATTAATTTCGTATGTCGGCAGAGATTCGCGTCTTATCTTTCACTCTCAAACAAATTTTTAACTTTCTACACCGTCGTGCGTCTTAAGTCAAGACATCCCACAGTACCTTCCCCCCCAACGGAATCGGCGGTTTTCACTCGATATAATTCATACCCATCTCGGGTTTTCGAATTATTATAACTAATGTACCTATTCGGCGCCAACAACATCCATAGCCGCTTTCGGTGACGTTGCTCTACAAGGAAGAGATGAAGTAGCATCTGAAGAGTTTGTCTCTGCCATAAAACCGAAACTGTCAAAGTAGAAATTTGATACTAAAATTTAGGAGCGGTATAAAATCCCAACCTGCTGAATCCTGGAGGTTTATAAAATCCTATAAATCACTGCATAAACTTGAACATCCTAAATGTGTGCTACTTAAAAGAATAAATGGCTCTGATAAAACATGACCATCCTTTTCCTGGTGGAAAACATTTACATCCAAAACATCTCTGCATTGAAATGCCGTATGAAATATTCCACAATTAATTGCTATACAAAAGCTTACAAGCCAATCATACCTCAAATGCCTTAGAATAATGAGACGCTCATAGTAGTCAAATCTTACTTATCTCATCTTAAAATAAATTTGTAATCCAATTTCATCGAATAATTAAGTCGAATTGAATGAACTGCCTAAGCTCATGGGTTCATAAAAGTAATTAATCTGCCTTGAGCTCCTCTTCCAAGAATTACGGATATTACAGCAGCAGAATAATTAAGTGGTATATTACAGGATCAGAGCTATATATCAGATTAATTGAACATACATCAAGGCAAGCAAAGGTTAATTGATAAAAGTAATATAGTAATAGGTCATAAGAGCCCAAGAAGGGTCTTAAAATTAATTAGGACATTAGTTTAATTACCGCAGTATTCAGAAAAGCTGATTGAATTGTCAAACTACTACAATGAAAAACAAAATATCGATCTATTTGCATATTCTGCCGAAGGAGGAATACATGTTTATTCATTAATGTGTCTCTGCTTTATCCTGTCCATTGGAAACATTAAATTTTAATTTCCATTCATTAAAATGCGCATAATTGAAAATGTCCTTCAGGGAACAGGTGGTGAAACTGGAGAAGTTATGACCAGTTGAGACAGTTGTACAATTTTATTAGAATAGACATTTTCGTAGGTAAGAGTCCAATGTGTAGGCATATGTAAACAAGGGAAATTTTGAAGGTTTAGTTTATGAGCAATTACTGCAATAAAATTGCGAAACTAGTGATGAAACCAAGTGGCTAACTTCGGGTATGCAATTTCCAACTTTTAATTCCAACAAATATAGTGCCAGGAATTATGGTTATCACTAAGCATAAATACATACATACATATGTATAGTCTCCGGCGTTGGCGGTGTGCCTGTAGAACTTCCTCTGTAACTCCTGCAGTTTCTACAGAATTGTTACTTACATCCATTCGTAAATGCTGATAGTTGCTACTTTTACTCATTTGCAAATTTCAAGAATCTGGTATCCAACCCAATGAGTGGAAGAGAGGGGATGATAAGCATTTCCAGGTACTTCCTGCTGTCACGAGATATTAGCTAAAATTAAAATTTGATCGGCAGAGAGAGGTTGGTTTCCGCTCTACATTATTCAGTCCCGACCATGTTAACACCCTTCTTAAGATTGTGGAGCAATGTGCATTTGCTCGCTGTCGACAGAGTTTAAAAAGGAGTGCATCAAAAATTGTCTATTCAGAAAGGTGATACCACAGAAACTAATAGCTATTAACAGATCAGCGCCGCAAAATTTTACGCGGAGTCAAATCCTGTCCCCTTTCCAACTAAAAGAGTATTTCTTCCCAAGTAACGTAGTAATTTCTTTCGGGTGTCAGTTGTCCCATTCATCAGTACGAAGATCCTGAGAAAGATGAAAACCCTCAAAACGATATATAATTGAAAACGGAAAGATAACTGGAGACTAGTGCAAGTGATTTTGAAAGATATTCATCAGCGCGTATTTTCCAGAAAAACTTTTGTAATGTCCGCACTTTCCTTTGACCAAATAATGCTTATGTAATGTGTAATAGTCCCTTTATCCTCACATTTTTATCTACCCCTTTAGTTTTTCCAATTATACTTCTATATTTCATAATTCCTATCTGTCGTACGGAAGGTCGGTGGTCAAATCTCACTGGTGGCAGTGGGGTTTGTATTGTGACTTGCCGTCGGACACCAGTCGAGTCAGCTGTGAATGAGTACCAGAGTCAAATTAGGGTAATAATCTCGGTCGAGCGCAATGCTGACCACATTGCCTCCTACAGTGTACTGTAGTGTACCGTTACGGTCTTGAATGAAGTGCTCTAACAAACTTCAAGGCCCTTCTCCAGTATGGATTGTTGGGCCAACGATTATTATTTCCGAGTTATCACAATCTCGGCAGATAATACTAGCACTAAGTGCCAAGCGTTTAGGCTCGGACGATCTTACCTAATTAAAAACTAAAGGGGCGCTGGTGGTAGTGGCCGGTACTAGGTTAATGCGAGACTCCGTCCAGAACTCCCCGCAACATCGAGTACGTATGCAGAATGGTGTGATTCTGCATGGTTTGAACCACACTGTGCGAAACTCCCAGGACATCAAGGGAAGCCGTCAGGGATTTAGGTACAATATCTGTAGCTGACAATATTATGGGAACTACTACGGGTTCCTTGGAGAATTCCTAGGTACTTGTAGAAGTCTGTCTCGGTCATAGCATGCGGCATGCGGCCCGTGGTGTCCTTTGCAGATGGCTTGAATTCGACACTTATCTAATCCAAACTCCATCCGAGTATCACGGCTGTACATGTCTATTATTCGCAACAGACTTCTAAGATGGTTGTCAGTCCCAGCATACAGCTTGATGTCATCTAAGTACATCAGGTGTGTCAGTTCGCACTTTGCACGTAGGCCATATTTTATTGCAAAACCATGCCCTCTAGCACCATTCAATAGCCATTAAAGGGGGTTCAGAGCCATACAAAACCAAAGGGGACTCAACGAATCCCCTTGGAAGCTGCCCCTTCGTATACGGATGGGCTCTGAGGTATAAGCACCTTCAGATGTACAGTCTAATAAGGTGGTACGCCACCCTTGGAAGATGCCCCTCCGTATACGGATGGGCTCTGAGGTATTAGCACCCTCAGATGTACGGACTGATAAGGTGGTATGCTACCCTTCCATGACTGTCGCCAACAACTTTATTAGTTTCGGATCAATGCCATACAGATGTAGGATATCGATTAACCAGGTATGCGAAACCCTATCAAAAGCCTTGGCATAATCGATATAGCAACTGAAGAGGTTTCTTTGGCCTCTAGTTGCTTATCCTACAACTACCGAGTCGATAATGAGTTGCTCTTTTCAACCCCTTGACCCAATTTGGCAGCCCTTCTGCTCCTCGGACAGAATGTTCTTGGTCTGAAGGTGCGCATTGATCCTTCCCCTAATAATGGACGTGATGAATTTGTGGAGGGTTGGTAAGCAAGTGATCGGTCTTGTGTCTGCGGGGTCCTGCACCGTGTCCTTCTTAGGGGTAGGGTAAGTAATCCCCGTAGTGAGGAAGGGTGGAAATTCCTTTCGCCGACTCAAGACCTCATTTATACTGCGTGCGTGTACGCTGGTAAATTCCTTATACCGGAAATTCTGCACCCGATCCAGACCTGAGACCCTCGAGTTCTTCGAGCTGTTTATGGCTCGTCGAACTTCCTCTTCAGTAACATCCGCAAAATTCATGCCAGGCGTATTGGCATGGCGAGTGCTTTCGGCGATGATCCACTCAGCATGCTAGGCGGGTAACCCCCAAAGTTTACCCCAATACTCTTTCGCTTCCGTCACCGAGAACTGTATTGTCTGAACGCTCTGTTGGGATTCGTTGAGAGATCTGAAAAAACTCCACTGGTTCCGCGCGTATGTTGCATTCTGGCCACATTTAGAATGACTTTCACCATACCGTCGTAACCGACTGCATCTGAAAGAAAGTTTCTGTTTTAGTGTGTCCAGAATTTCAACTACGGGGTTTTTCACTGGGGATGGCATAGTTCCAGTAAACCAGTGTTGATCTGAATCAGTCCAGCAATGTCCTGCCTTAGTGAGTCCCGCCGATATTCCAGACGAATTTTTCATCTCTTTGGCCACTCAAACCAATAACACGAAAGCGAATCTTCTGACCATGCAATCTGATAGCCGCAACTGCACCAAAATACACAAGTGATTGTAGTTGCAGCAGCGACATATCAGCACACGGTCGAGATGCAATCTCATCATTGACTTGAGATAGTTGCTGGAAATGCATAGAGCCTTGGAATACCTGGTCTATGCAAAGGATCCATATCCGAGAATTCTATACACGCTCTTTGGAATTCGTCCCGAACCTCGGCGGATACCTCGGCTGGACGGTGGAGAAGAGTGCTTCGGCGAGTTTTGAAAATGTTGCCTGCAGTGCGGCGTGGTGTTGTTGATGCCGCCGCCTCTGCCCCCATCTACTCTCGGTCACCAGTTACCCCGATGACCTCAAGTCGAACACGTTCCCTGATGGTGGCCGGGATTATGTCGCTGCGAGTAATGAAGCAGTACTGGTCTGCGACTCACTGCACAGTTACGTGCGCGAATTGCGGAAACGCTCGACGAATCTCTGGTGCAACATAGGGCGATAAGATGTTCTACCCGCCCCCGCCGTTATTTCGTAGTAGGAGCGGATGATGAAGGGGTTGGAATAGCTTCCTATGTGAGTAATCTGCAAGTTCCTTCACTTTCCTCACCTACCCCCTGAGACGCTGCGGTGGCGTACAGCCATTCAGACTGAAGCTATCCATCCCTCCTCCTTTGACAACCGGGCTTGGGACCGGCTTCGGCGGGGTTATTATTATATTATATTATTATTATTTAATATTTCAAATAATTAATTTCACTTATTTTTTTTTAAACAATCCACCAACTGGTCCCTTTCCCCTAAATTTCATAGTCCAATTTCAATTAAACAATTTCAAATTATATTTTTTATAATTTTCCAATTCCAGTAAGAATTGGCCGGACCAACCGTTCGTCGACCCTCATAAACTTGCCTATATTGCGCATTATTAAGTGCAGGCAGGGACTGAGTACGTACATTGCTGTTGACGCTGAGCCCCGCATGGGCTTTTAAGTTCAAGGTCATAGACTGGGCACGAAAATTAGCTGGACCAGAGATCGGTTGATCTATGGACAGCGGAATGGTACATCCGGAGAGTTGAGGTTGTAGAAATTTTGAATTTTGAACGGGAAGGTTAGGATCGCTACACCAGGAACACCAGACGTGACGAGAACTTCAGCGTTTGGAGTGCACCGGAGTCCAAAAGAAAGTGTTAAAAGGATAGCGCAGTGCAAGCAGTCGCAATCAGATTCCTCACAAATCGGTACTTTGGAGGATGACGAACAACTGTTGAAGAAGTCGATGAAGTCCTCCGCATCTTTCTTTCGCTGCATCACTAATTTCCAAAACAAGTCAACATCAACGACTGCTCCGAATACGTAAATCTCTTTGCCAATTATAAGGGATCTACGAGCCGCTTCGGTCACGCTGCTCCCAAGCCAGGGGTGAGGCAGCGTCTGATGAGTTGTCTCTGACCTGGTATGAAACCGTAGCCGTCTTCGGCCCTCTTTTACTCTTCCAGATTCTTTATTGCATTGTTTTTAGCTGTTTTACTGATTTATCTAACAACAATAGAAGTATCTCAGAAAGCGTTCAGTTTTGTGAATCCAATCGCAAATATAGATTAGTGAATTAGACCGTGTTGTCCTCGCTTTTGGGAATGGATTTATTAATGGAGAACCTTATTGGTTGATTAAGATCTCTTCGTTGAATTATTGAGGCAATGATCGATACATTTTGATGTCAGCATGTAATAATAATTGTGGTATAATGACAACTCTTACGTATATTTCTATGTAGATACGTAGGGCCGTAATAAGTCTTAGAAAACAACATTGAAAAATTTTATTTAAGAGAAATAATTAGAAGAGACTTTGTAAAGAAAGAGAAGAGAAATAAATAAGGAATGAAGAATGGGAACTTTCGAAGCATTTGTATAATATTACATTGCTGATAACTGGTCAGCACCAGATTCCACTGTTAGATTCCTTTGGTTATTCATCCTCGGTTATTGAATCATGTTATAATTGCAATATTATTTATTTCCCTTGCTTTGAATGCGCTCTTTTGTAAAAGAGCGGAGAGCTTCGGATTTTGGTAGAGTGAACTTCACCTTTGAAGCGCTAAAATTCTTGCCTGTTTCTTCTTTTTTGAATTTTTTTTTTTTATTTATTATTTTTGTTTTTTATTTTATTATCTTATATCTTTCTAGACTCTTGAATTTTAGTTTTGTTTCCTTTTATTTGTTTATTATTTTCTCCTTTTCTATTTTTTATTATTTTATATCTTGATTTGAGCCTTCCCTATAATTTATTATTTTTTATTTTTTTTGTTTTGTTCTCTACGATTTTGTTTTTTGTTTTCGTTGAATGGAGTAGCTTCAGCATGATTATTATAAAAACATACTTTATAATGAATTATATCACGTGTATTTAAACACTCCTGTAGTCCTCTCTAGCTCCGCAAAACTAGACATGGGACATTCTCCAATATAATGGCCTGAGGATGTCAAGGCAGGGCGAGAACCTCATACAATACAATACATTTGAAGCAGGGGAAACATTCATCATAGATGTGATCCGTCGTGGATCCTCCTTCTCGATCGCAGCACTCTAGTCCAGAATTTTACGTTTCCACACGCGCGGTCGAGTCGTCCTTTTTAGTCCTTTTTAAGGTTTCTGTGTGAAACAAAGCCTTATTAAAATCGAGTCGATGTCTGTCTGTCTACCTAGCGGCCTCCTGGAGCAAACGGACCATGTTCTGGGCAAGTGTGTGTTTTGAAATCGTGTCGGAAACTTCGGACAGTAAAAATGCTGCAATTCCCGAAGCAGTGTCATTTGATGAAGCTTTGTGTGTACAAAAGTGGTCCTTAAAACTCTGATGAGAATGTGTGGAGTAGGACAGTGTGCAGTCAAATACGTGACCTTCGGAACAGATTACTGATGTCGAGATATGGTATTACGAGTACGACGTGCAAACAATGGCACGTCGGCACTCTCAAAAGCCAAAATGGCTCACATTAGCAGGCCCACGTCAAAATCATGCTCATTGTTTTTTTTGCTGCGAAGATAGCTCTACTCGATAATGCTCCGTTGTTTTGAAGGATCGAGTTTGTCGACCTCGACCAGAGGCTGTCAACAATTGAATCGTCTATGATGACAACACACCGGATCAAACGCCCCTCGTCTGCCTGGTTTTGACCAAAACCGGGATTGTAACATTGACACACCTACCCTACAATCCTGAAATGACTCCCACCGACTCTCTGGGATGAAAAGCCAGGAGGGAAAGGCGGGCGTTTCAGCAGCATGGTGGAGATTCAGACCGCTTCGAAGCAAGTCCTGGAGATCATTCCAGTTGCCGAAATACTTTTACAAAGCTGTCAATAAATTTCTTATTGTGAAGTTTCGATACTTTTAGAATGTACTTTATACTTGAGAATAATGCGGGTGAAGAAACTGCAAACGATTATCTCGGTTGTATGGCTATGACCTGATGACAAGAACAAAAAAGGAATCGGATTTCTAAGAACTCAGCTAACAACGCTATCAAAGGTTAGTTAGGCTGTAAACTTTGAGAGTGGTTCAGGCAAAGTTAAGGTATCTTTTGATATAGATTGTGCTCCGACGGAACAATTCCTAAAAAGAAATCAACCGCATGCATATACTTTTTCGCATTTAATTTCCCTACTAGGACCCTTCTAGCAGAGTTCTCACCTGTGCTGAATCTTTACGAATCTGGAACGCCTGCTGCTGGATTGTATCACAACTCTTACAGTAAATGTATGGAAGAATTCTTCTGTGTCTGACACGTTAGTTACTGGATCGCATAAATACTTTCGTCAGTGGCCTGTGCGACGCTGGACACGGGACTCCTGCCCGTGGATCGTATAAGAATGCTCATAATAAATGTTTGGAATAAAATAAGCACAGTTCACCCAAGTCTCAATTATACAGATACTCTAGAAATTTGACATTAACTGCTGAGGCATTATGACAGTTTTAGCTATAATATAATAGATTGATAGCAAATAATATTAGGAAAGCCCCATATCCGGTTTTTGCATCGACATTCGACTATAGTGACCCGTCTCTCCTCTCTTCCGTGATGCTTGGGAGCATTTTTGCCAGGGTTAACTCAGTTGGGTCATTACAGATATCCCAATCTATCTACACGCTAAAGTGGCAACTTTCTATACCCACTATCACTTGTCAGATATTGAAAAATTTATTGTCCGGAAAATCACACTATTCCTAACAAAATTATCTCAAATTCGTCCCTTCAGGGCAAACTCTAAGACTTTTAATGTCAGAGGCGGCGCGAGTAGAGCATCAGCCTCTCAATGTCGCTGCTCTGGGTTCGAATCTCAGGCATTATAGGTGTTTGCCTTCGTCTTGGGTTTGTCTCCCTTCTGTGAACTTATCACTTACGTAGCGTTAAGTGTGATTATAGTGGAATTGAAGCACAATCTGACTATGTGGATGCCCTATATTCCACCAAGGAATGAACAGAAAACACTAAACTTGCCGCTTTAGTGTAAATTCTATCATTTTGAATTTCATTGGGGCGCGAAAGTGAATATTCTTGCATAATATATGCATATATATCACGTGCAAGGTACTTATAGTCTATTCAAATGTTTTTATTTAAGAAATACACAAAGCCTTTCGTTCCGGTTTCCCGGTTTATTTATTTTTTCCTTTGAGAGGGAAATATTTTGACAATACTATGAAGACTTATGAAATCTTTAATTATGGCTTCTTTTTTCTTCTTTTAGAATCAACATTTCTTCCAGACGCCAGTTTTGTTGAACTCATTGAATTAGCCGGTGTAAGTAGTGAATGTTCAATTTATCCGATGTTATACAGTGCCAATTTTAATGTTTTTGCAATTAACTGATAGTATCTGTATGTACATATTTTCAGCCATGACTAACCAAGCCTTTGATGCTGTACAAATTTTCAACCCCTCGATTTAGAAAAACATAACGTTAAGAATATAGGATAGACGGTTATGATAGATCCCTATGTATGAAATAGCGCAGCAATTACGCGCCAATACATTTCACAACCCTCCACGAATTTTCCAGCAGCTTACAACCACCGAATCATCGGCTATCCAGGGATAGTGGGTTCCATTGCATGGCATCACCCAAAATGAAGTTGTCGCTCCTCCTTAATGCTACTTTTTCACCAACCATGAACATGTCCACGGGTGTCACGTCCGCCATTATCAACACTTCCAGCGATCAATGGGGCCCTCAATCGCTGTGTTCATTAATCCACATTTCTGCAGTCAGTCAGATCTTGTGACGCTCCTCTGCGACATGGCCGCCGACCTGCTTAACACCAGGGAAAAGAGCATTTTGGATGACGGCCCAATTGTCGTCGATGTTGTCAGAGCTTCCACAGTCGAGCGGCAGCTGGATCAGACAAACAGTCGATGTTGAACTTGGGAGGTTGCAGCTCCCCAGCCTTGCGAGAAGTAACGGATGCACCACGCTAGCGAACGTAAGCGACCATTAGATGGTGACCCCTTTCGAGCTCAATGTCAACGCCTCTCTTATAACGCACATCCATGTGACAACCCCTAAATCTACTGCTGATCGCAACCTGATTGCTCATGCAGTGTCCTGCAACCTGATTGCTCACAAGTGCTCCTAAGGCATTGTCAGACTCCACTTCGGCATTTAAATCACCCATAACGATCTCAATGTCCCCGTTAGAAAGCCTCTCCTGAAGTGGCCGCTAATTGCTCGCAAAGAGATTCCTTCTCCACTATATAAAAATTCGTCGTTGGTCCATAGCACTTTACGATTATGATGTTCTTTAACTTGGACCGGAATTTTGCAGCCAGAATCCTGCCAGAAATCGGGTTCCAGGTCAGAGAGTGCATTACCTTCAGCTTTCATACATCGATCCGCTCTTAGTATAACTTCACTCAGAGAAGTGAAAGGTTGATTGTTAAGTGGAACAGCCTGCAATCTGCCTTACAAACAGGCGCGTTCAAGGCCTGTTTCTTGCTGTAAAACTAATCGCGCAACGAGTCGAGTTGGCGATGATTTTGATTGATTGATTACTCTAACTTCAATGTTAACTGATCATTAATTTAAGATAGAATTCTTGGAATTGCTAGAGAAGCATAAAGTCTAGCAATGACTGGTCTAAGCAAAAGATCCTTTTCCGACAATTCAATACACGCTCTTTTGAATTATCGGACGGCGAAGAAGAGTGCTTCCGCGATTAGTGAAAGTGTTCCCCGCATTGCGACGTGGTGTTATTGTTTGCCACGTCAATGTCCCCATTGATTCTTGGTCGCTAGTTTCCGCGACACTTAAATCGAACACGCTGCCTAATGACAAGCGAATGCTCGACGAATTTTTGGTATAACGGTAAGATGTACCTGACCTACCGAACCCCCCCCCCCCCCCCCCCCCCCCCCCCCCCCCCCCCCCCCCCCCCCCTCGCCCTCCATTATTATTTGGTACCAGAAGCGGAAAATAGAGAGGTTCATTTTCTCAGTTCACTTTGTCCACTGCCTCCGCTAATCTACTGAAGTGGTCGCCACATATTGTCATGGCACAACAACAACAGACGGAGCCTAACTGCTGGTCATGCTTTGGCCCATGATTACCAGTTTCGGAGCCGTGCTGTTCATTACGAGAACCCAATCCAGTCGTTAAATCCGACGACTGCCGTCGGTTATCCCTACAGAACCTTAAATTCTCCTTCTCCTAATTTTTAGTAATGCATTTTATATGCTTATATGTCTCCAAATTAAATATAGCCAATTATTTTATTCGATGCTGCGTTTGTCATGGCCTCGTTGCACGCGAATTATTACCAGAAACGTTTTCTTTCATTATTTGACACTCCATAGTTCACCACGAAATAGAATTAATATTTCTCCTTTGTTATCCACTTCCACATATAATTATAAACGTTTATTGTCCACTTTGTCCACACGATTAACAAGCAATTCAAATAAAGCGTTGTTCGTTGTCCGACAGTTGCAAATCGAGTTCATGAATTTCTGGTCAATTGGTTTGCCTGATTTATCTGTGTATTGATCAACCTCATACCCTAGGACAGGTCCGTTCGAATAATCAACGTGAAATCTCGCTTATTGGTTCCGTGACGCCACGAAAACTTCAAAATTATCTCGATAATCAGCTTGAAGAATGTATACGTGATAAAGGACAGAATTTATCAAGGGTAATTTTTCATAAATAGATGAAAATAAAACTTTTTCAAGGTTTTGTTTTCACCTTTGCCAAATATACCAGGTTTCCCTGTCCAATCGTGTTCTTCAAATCACTTTGGTTCGATCATAAGGAAACCCATATTACATATACATGAATATTGGATATGAACATATACGTATATACCGATATTATTGGTCTCTTTTCAGCAAGAATCAAGAATAAATTATAAATTAATTTACACAGTGGCTAAGGGGTTATACTTAAAGACTTGATGATGGCACATATTTGCTGATATATTTCAGTTCCCTGGGTTGAAATAGGATATTCTACTGTGTCCAAAATATAACATCAGCTTTTATTTATTCCTGCAAATCTATTTAGTCCACTTTAAAAGAGAGCGCGTAGCGATTCACATTGTATCTCTTCTATCGTCTCAAAACGATAGTGGGGTAGTGTGCCCGTCTCCTGCTACATGTGCAGTACTTCTTTCGTATTTTCCAGGCACAATCTTAAAAAGGAATGCATTTGATAATAATCAATATTCACCTGTTTTCTTCCAATTTAACACCACTTACCTTTCCCGATTTCCGTTTCCCCATTCCCGACATTCATAATCGGTCAAACATTAATTTTTCATTTAAACTTAACTTAAATGCAGGCCTAACGGTTGTCCTGGTTGAGGCGATTGAAAATGCGTTTGGAACGAAATGAATGATACAAGACCGGTTGATCAGCTGACAGCTGGACTGGAAATTTTTCAATTTGTCTCGCATAGAGAAATAGTATTTGGATGGATTTGGTGAAATTTAGTATGTGAATTAAAAGGAGGAAAATCGTGCATATTATTACAGAAATCAGATTGGAGTCAAGTTTTGGGAAATCTGATGAACCTGTCTATCAGCGATTATGGGACAGTGAGGTGCCGGGGGGAACTATCAGCGATTACCGGACAGTGAGGTGATCTTCAGAGAGTGTTCTAGGTATCAGAAAAACGGGTACTAGCGGTGGCAAGTTGCACTACGAAGCGATAAAAGTGTTACCTTTGAGAAACGGGCTTGCCGAAGCAACGGCTCGATGCTAGAAGTAAAATTCGTGTGACAGTGACAGTTTTGAGTTCAACTCTGCACAATGAGAGGCGAGTTGGCATTTTTGAAATTTGTCTACCGGCGCCGTTTCGTTTGAATTAGCGCGACGCAAGGACTCAGAAAAATTTGTCAACTGAGGTGATTATCGTGGCATGAGTCTTCGAAAAGAAAAAGAACATCGTTAATCCAAAGGTTAATGAATGGCGGTTTGTTCTTAATAAAGATGCGAATGGGTAATGTTTCCCTCTAAAACAAAAAGAAATAATCAAATTAAGAGGGAAATCGGTGAAACGTTTGGCTAGTATTGTGATCGGGCGAACAATATAGATGCATTTAACTGGAGATTCTTTGTTGTAACAATGCAAATTTTAGGCAAGAAAAACTATTTAAAGACATTTCCTTTATATTGAAATAATTTTTTTTAAAAATTTGTTTATTTTTCTTAAAACTTCTTAATTGTTTAAGTCTCAATCGTTCAGAAGATTTTCGCGGCCAAAACAAAAAGAATTCGACCAATAAAACTAACACCACGTTGTGCTTGGTCGTGGCTCGGATGTATTTTAAATGAAAGATTCCGAGAATAGATTCAAATCGTTGACAAGAATAACAAATGATAAATGCACAGTGATTTAAAGCAGAAAGGCGAAAAACTATTAACGAGACAGATGATTGAAATATCAAATAAATGAAGTTAACATTTACTAATGGAGTAAAGTGTCGGAATTCCGGAGCTATGTCTAAACCAACACATAAAACGTGGAGTGCGAAATTATAGAGAGAAAATGAATTACCGTTCGACTTTTTTTCTCAAAGGACTATAGGCTCGGACGATCCTACCTACTTAAATTATAAAGGGGTGCTGGTCGTAGGTTAATGGGAGAAACCATCGAGAACTCCCTGCAACATCGAGCACGTATGCAGAATGGTGGACTTCTGTAAAACATGTTGGAAGCAGAACTATCAAGTATTGCTTGCGGCTCATATCGGTAAACCGGACATGTTCCCGTGATCAGCCCATGCTTGTATGCAAGCATTTGATGGATCACCTTACATACAACATTATGCCTGGTGATATACTGCGCCTGTGCCATAACACAGCAGCCAGAAATGAGATGGTCCAACGTCTCTAACGCCGAACCATATATTCTGCACTGGTCGTTCTCTACCCATTCTTTCATGATGAGCATTTTATAAGCTCGGGGGCGACCACACCGTCCTGAATGGCACACATGAACTCAGCATCGATCCGCTCTTAGTCCGACTTCACCCCACTCAGAGGATCGAAAGATCGATCCTTCAAGTTAAGTGGAGTCAGTCCACAGTCTGCCCAACACACAGCCACATGCAAAGAACTCGCCATCTCTTCGCTGCAAAAATAAGCGCGCAGTGAGTCGACTTGGCGATGATGTTATGCCGCCACGTCAACCACGCCCCTACCTCCGATGTCACGGGGCAGGTCCATCTGCTCCACGATAGGTTTTCAATGATACATTCGGAATTTGGACATAGTAGTCCGTATCCGCCGTTGGACGCTTTCCAGATCAGTCCACACTCTCGACAATATTCCGAATGCATAAGCCACTGAAGAGATAGCGAATACAATCAATGTGCTTATTTCATTTTTCCCCGAGAGATGCGATTTCAGTACCAACTTTACACGTCGCAGGAATTCGAACAGCAGAGCATCCTTCAGAATACCAACAGCATAGGTTCTTTGCAAAATTTCGAGGTAGTCTGTTTCGGTCATAGCTTCGATGTGGAGGTCACGTATGCTGTGTCTGACATGCGGCTCGTGATGACTTTTGCGGATGGCTTGGATTCTACACTTGTCTTATACAAACTCCCTCCGAATATCACGGCTGTACATGTCCACTATTCGCAACAAACTTCTAAGGTGGCCGTCAGTACCTGCATACAACTTGATGTCATCTAAGTACATCAAGTGTGTCAGTTCGCACTTAGTACACAGGCCATACTTTATTGCAAAACCATGCCCTCTAGTATCATTCAGTAGTCATAAAAGGGGGTTCAGTGCCACACAAACCAAAGGGGGCTGAACCTGCCCCCTGGAGGATGTCCCTCCGTATATGGATGAGCTCTGAGGTGTTAGCACCCTCAGATGTCCGCACGTACGTGGTACGCCACCTTCCATGACTGTCGACGAAAACTTTATTAGTTTCGGATCAATGCGATACACATGTAAGACATCAAATAGCCAGGTATGCTGGACGCTATCGAAAGCCTTGGCATAATCGATATAGCAACTAAACAGATTGCTTCAACCTCTAGTTTGTCCTACAAGTACCGAGTCGATAATGAGTTGCTCTTTGCAACCCCTTGACCCAACTCGGCAGCCCTTCTGTTCCTCAGACAGAATGTTGTTGGTCTCGAGGTGTACATTGAACTTGCCACTAATAATGGACGTTATGAATTTGTAGAGGATTGGTAAGCAAGTAATTGGTCTTGTATCTGCGGGGTCCTGCACCGTGTCGTTCTTAGGGATAAGGTAGGTAATCTCCGGATTGAGGAAGGGTGAAAATTCCTCCGGCCGACTTATGCCCTGGTTTATGCTGTGTGCCAACCGACCATGTACAATTGGGAACTTTTTTCATCAAAAATTCTGCACCCGATCCAGACCTGGACCCCTCCAGTTCTTCAAGATGTTTATGACTCGTCGAACTTCCTCTTCGGTAACATCTGCAAAATTCATGCATGGCGGGTGCCTTCGGCGGTGATACATTGAGCATGCTGGGCGGGTAACCCCCAAAGTCGACCCCAGTATTCTTTTGCTTTCCTCTCAGAAAACTGTGCTGTCTGGACGCTCTGTTAGGATTCGTTGAGACATTTGAAAAAACTCCGCTGGTTCCTCGCGCATGTTGCATTCTGAACACCTTTGTAACCAACTGCATACGGCAGAAACTTTCTGCTTTAGTGTGTCCAGAATTTCAACTACGGATGTCTCACTGGGGATGGCATAGTTACTGTAAACCCTCCGCACTTTATTCTTCGCCGTCTGCTGGCATTGCCAGTGCTGGGTTTAGTTAGCCTAGCAATGTTCGGCCTTACTGAGTCCCGCCAACGTTCCAGACGAATTTTCCATGGCGGATGTCTTCGATCACCCAATCGCTCGATGAAGCCCTGGTGCAACAACGGGCGGTAAGGTGTTGTACCCGCCCCGCCGTTATTTCTTATTAGGAGCGGATGATGAAGAGGTTCATTTCCTCAGTGCACTTTATCGGTTACCTACATGAACCCGGTGAAGTGGCCGCCACTGATTGTAGCGAAACAGCTGCAGCAGGCGGAGCAATGCTTCTAGTTGTCGTGGTGCCTAGACGGCAAACCGTCCCACGACTAGCAGTTTCGACGCCTGGCTGTCGATTACGGGAGCCCGGCTCAGTCACCAAATCTGACGATTCCCATCGGTTATCCGTACTGGACCATAAAATTCTCCTTCTCCTCATTTTTCGTAGTGCATTTTATAACTAACTGCCAGGTCTGGTGATAGCTTCCTCAGCGAGTAATCTGCAAGATTGCAAAGTTTTTGAATTTTCCTCACCTGCCCCCTAGCTATTCATGCCTGAAGCTATCCATTCCTCTTCCTTTCACAACCGAGCTTAGGACGGAATATTATTATTAATAATAATAATAATTATTTGCGCAACAATCTAATTGGATCAGGGTCTTGAACTGTGTTAGAACACTTCATTCAAGATCGTAACGGCGCATTATCGGATTATATAGGAGGCGATGTGGTCAGCATGGCGCTCGCCTGAGATTATTACCTTGATTTGACTCAGGTATTCATTTACAGCTGAGTCGACGCCAACATCAAATCACAATATAAATTCCACCGCCACCAGAGAGATTTGAACGGCGACCTTCTATACGACAACCTTGTGCTCCAACCACTCAACTATCCGGAGACTAATATTAAGGTTATTGATTTGCAAAAAGGAAATAAACAACGTTTAGATGAGCAATGCCAATTTCCACTCCTAATTTATAATTGCAATCGAGAATATCCATGGGGAAAGGAGAATGCGACCACCAAAGTTCTGGGTGAGGTCTTTATTGTAATTTTTTTCTGCTTCATTTATTTGTCTTTATTTCCTCTAAATCATTATTCCATTTTTTTTAATTTTTTTTATTTACAGCTTTTATATTCCTTGAATTTTATTATACAGGATTCTCTGTCCTATGTAGTGAAATTGCATGAATATAATCAGTAATATGAACTTTAGATAAATTTGTTTAATTTGAGGACTCCCTTCTTCTCTCCTCCTAATTAGTTCCGCAGAACTCTTACAACTTAGAGACATCTTCCAAAATCATTACCTAAAGATACCGAAAAGGAGCGGCAACCTCATAGGCCGCGTCTCACAAAACATCTGAGGCAAGGGAAACATGGATCGAGGATGTGTTCCGTCGTGGATCATCCTTCTCGATCGTGGCACTCGGGTCAAGAGTTTTACGGCTCCATGCGCGGTCGAGCTTTTTCTAAGGTTCCCTGTAAAACAAAATGTTATTAGAATCAACTCGACGTCTGTCTGTCCGTCTATCCGTTTGTCTTTTTTTAGTGTAAAGAGGTGGAAATCTTCAAAAGACTCTGTCCACAGTGTGTGATTTTTACCCACTAAAACCACCCTCGACACGCCCCCCCCCCCCCCCCCCGCTTCCGCACGGAACTACCAAATAATTGCGGGCGCAGTCAGCTCCCTTTAGGTATTTCCCCTATCTTGTATGTCCGACGTTCGAACCTGCGCCTTTCTCACGATCATTGAGTTGATCGCATCCCAATCCTCCTGCTATGTTAGCGTTTTCCTCAACACATTTTCCGGTAGCAGTGCTTCACCTAAAGTTTCCTCTAGGTTTCTCCTGTCATCCATAAATTTCGGATAGTGGAAGAATATATGCTCTGAGTCCTCGGGGACTCCTTCGTTGTTTGGGCAATTCCGCGAATTGTCGAATTTGAACTTGAAGTACTGGCGGTATCCAGCTGTCCGTGTCCCTGTCTGTCAGTCACACCCGATTTACTCGGAAACGGCTAAACCAATTTGCCACGGAATTGGTTGAGAATATTTTCCACTGGGTTTAAAGGGGAATCCACACCTGTGAAAGGGGGTGTAAATTTTTTTTTCAAAGAATATCTTTGTGTGGGGTATGAAATCAGTACTTTTCGAAACTGATAACATTTTGGATACTGGGTGAAAGAGTGGGGGTTCCAATTTGTGCTCCAAAAAGTGAAAAATCTGACAAAAAATCACAATGGAGCATCCGTGCGAAATCTAGGCCTCAAAATGCATCGCATTATTTTAAATAAAGTTAATAATAGTATATTATCAAATTTTAGAAATTTACCCGAAAGCTCGCCTTAAATTCATTCTGAAAGTAAAATAGTAACATATTGCAGAACTTTGGAAAGTTTGAAAAAAATCCAATTACTATTAACAAAAGTTATAGAAAGTCAAAATTATGTATTTCACCTGAAATTATCACACTTTAAGACGTGTATGACGTCATCATCATATATAGCGAACTCATTGAACGGCAGTGTTGAAGTTTGTAGGTAAATGTATACCGAAGAATATTTTGATTTTTTCGATATAAACAAATGGGAAATTTCTCACAAAAGATGAAGAACAATGATCCAGGTTTCGGTATTCTGAGCTGTTTTCATTTATTTTCAGGTTTAGCTCGCGTGTGTTTATTTCGTTAGTTGCACGCGAATCCCCATGTTTGCTTATTTCTCATGATCCGGTGCGAACCCACGCACCGGCAAGGACCTGGGGGGTTTAATTTGAGTACCTGCCATGAAGACATAATCCCACGGTCCTCTTCGGACGCGGATTGATTTTGTGACCACAATCAGAGCTCCGCCATGCAAGCACAGCGGTCCTGGTTTATTCTGAGTGCAGGCTCAGGATTCGTACCAGTGGATGCGCGGCGTATCTAACACCTCTGCCGCAACTAAGGAGTACGGCACCCGAGTTCTACAACGGAACTCCACGCTTGAGCTCCGAGGAGCTCTGCCCGCGATGTGGGCATAACCACAACCACCATGAAACTCCTACTAGGGGGCCAACCGCAAATAAACGGGCCAAGAACACATCCTCCAGGAATTCTCCCGGAGCATATGTTCTCAGAGGGCCATCCCGGTTCCCATGGTACCAGATAACCTCCGGTGAGGCTTCGCGGCAGAGCCACTTCAGATGAGTTCCTTGCAGACTCGGGTCTGATTGCCCTCCTCGAGTACGTGGACCGGTAAGGACAAGTGAAATTTCGTATAATAACACGTGATAGATCGAAGCGCTCAAAGGACTCCCCCCACCAGATTTGAAATTTGCGGCCGGATCTCCCCGGTCAATTTAGTCTATTATTTTTTTGATAGTTCTTCTTTCTATTCTGTCTCCGGCCACTCAGGATGGTGGTTTAACCATTACAAATTTCTTTTTGTCATTACAAGTGATCTTTTGAGCTCCCGGAATAGCCAGCGCTGGAACAATATGCATCGAACGAAAAAATCACAAAGACCGATTGCTTTTTCTGGGAGGAAATTGACTTGCTTCAGTACTAGTCAGGATTCTACAGGTTTCTGCCCAAAATTGTACTTTCAATTACCAAAAGTAGCAGCAAGATCTATAAAAACCTTCCGCGATTGACAAGCACAATTTCTTCCATTTTCTTAACGTGGCCTTCATCGATAAAGGTTGATGGTCGTCCGGAACACTGTTCGTCTTCAACACTGAACAGGTTTTCTCACTTGTAAACATTTCTTTCTGATAAAGTATGACCCTCGAAGCGTTTCTGTATCATCCTGGCCGTTTTTGCACCCGAAATTTCATTCGGCAGACAAAATTTAATGTAACCGCTTTGCTCAATATAATTAGACAAAAATCGCCAAATGAACTTTTAGCGTTGTACAAAACGAAATGTAATGAATGCTTTGACATAAAATTTGTCACAGATGTCTGCCATGACACTGCCAACTTAGAACCAAAAATACGATAATATGCTATTATTAACTTAATTTGAGCAGACATCGATATGGAGAGTATTTTAAGGCCTGGGCACCAAGTAGAGGTAACTTCATAATTTTTTTCAGATTTTTTGGTTGAGTAGTTTGTGAGAATGGGTCCGTTAAAGAAATCATCACTTTCCACCCCTCCCATTCCCCGCTGCTAACAAATGTCAAAACTAAGACCGGCTTCGAAAATTACTAATCGAGACCTTTCATTTGATACCTAACATGACTATATTTTGCACATTTTTGGACCCCTTTGCAAACAAAGCCTTAAAAATTTGATATGGGATTTTTTTGGACATGGTGCTATGTTTTTCGGAGAAGCCTTGATGAGAATGATTGTTGTATTCAGCAACCAGTTACTATACCTTCATTCAATCGACCGTTGTAATTAGGATAAGCTAGACCCTTTGGGCCTTACCAAACTTGGTTGGTGGTGCTCGATAAAGAACCTTTTCTCTAATATTCCCCTGAGTTAGTTTTCCATACGTCATACACCTCCTCTTCCTTGTTATCTTCCGATAGAAGTATTTACCAGATACAAGGATAGGAATAGTAACCGAAATTTAATTTTTTACATAGGAGTTTGTACTTTGAAGCTATGTTTACCCAAGGAATTTAATGTTCAACTATTGCAGCCGCAGCCTTTAATTATGTCAACCAGGCAACAATCGAGCCCCGACGTGCACAATATCGTGTTGAATTCCTGTTCGTAGCTTGTATAATTGAATTGTTGACCGCATGTTAAACGGAGCTAATTAAAATCAGAAATTGCATGTTGTGAATATTAATATCAGCATTAGGTTTGGTTTATACCAAAAGATATGCTAACTAATGCCACATTTCACTCACACGCTTTTCCACACCTAACCCTGCAGCGGTGGCGCAACCCAAACGAAAGTTCTCATTTCGTATACGCAAATTTGCATAATATACCCAGGATATCGGAGGTGGAGGTAATTTTTCTGTACTTTAGAAGGTCGGATTCAAGATCTCCTTGTCCGTCTTATGAAATTTAAGTAAATTGCGTTGAACAGATGCGGGCATTGTAGGAAAACTTCATGTTCCTTGTGTTTGCGGGGATTAAGAAAAAGTTGTGGTGCTTGTTAAGGGCACGAAAAACTGATTTATTTGCAAAAGTGTGATTGGGATGTATCCAAGAGGGTTTAGTTATTATTAATGGCAGACCCGGAATATGAATTGGCCTAGAGTTCGGTCTTGGTCTTTTTTCGGTAGAGCACAAGCTGCTTCTCAGGCGCCACATATATTTATGATTGAGATTAAAGTGAGATTGAAATAAATAAGTATAACTTTCCAAAACAGATTTGTATGAATGTACACCATGAGATAGTCCTCTGGGAAGGATATATGCCTTATAATCTATTACAACAGTACGGGTAATGAATGATGTTGAGAGATTAAGAGAAAGTCTCGGAAAAATCATTTAAAAATTAGTCAGGCGGGTGTTGAAAAGATGAAGATAGGCTTGAACCTACCAAAGTGGCGGGGGATTTGATGACACTCCCAGCTTGGAAAAGAGCGTGCATTCAAGAAGTTATTAATTAGAGAGCATATCAAAGATGAAGAACATCACCACGCAGTAATAGAGCGTTTGACGGATTGCGTAACATGCCATGATCACATCCGAAATGAGAACGTCCGGGTTCAATATGAAGGAGCACCGATCGTGGGAAAGTTGCGATATTGGTGTTCACGATGGTATTGACATATTATTCGCGCTGCAGAAGAAATTTTTGGTATCGAGGTTGACTAAAAAACCCATCGAAACAACCACGGATGGTAATTTTTAAGCCTCTCGACTCCATCCGGATCAGGACCGTGCAAAGTAGAAGGACTTTGTCACCCCAGATTGACCTTAATCGGTACTGTTTGGGACTAATGAAGTTAATTGATGGAATATGGACAGTGAGTTTAATTGGGAGACATGGATACTGGAAATATCTTGTTAAACTAATTACTTGTGGATTTGAAGGAGATAATTGAGGCATTGGATACGACTTGAAAACTTTGGTCACACATGTGGAGCAGTTCGCAAAGGCATTTATGTTCTCACGAGTGGTAATATTACCAAGCTGCGAGTAAACCTCTCATTATTATTATTCTGTTAAGGGAAAGTACCATCGCGTCCTTGAAGAACCATTGTGCCCCTTTTACTGGTTATAGTGTACTTATTGATCATAGTATCTCAAGCAGGCCTGTAACCGTTAGGAACTTTAGTATGTTCCCCACTTCCAGATGTTTCAGCTTTGCATCTGGTATTAAGTGTTCTCCAGATGTCTCGACCTACTTTGTACAAGTGCCGGACACTGTCCCAGGACGAGTATAGAGGCTTCGTCCTCCTCCTCACAAAACCTTCAGGCAGTGTCCGTAGATATCCCTAGCTTCCCTAGGTGATAGTTCAGCCGACAATGACCAGTGAGAATTCCCACTATGATTCGGAGGTTATTTTTGGTGAGGTTTAAGCAATCCTTTGTGCGCATGGGTTCGTATCCCCCAATAAGCACCCTGGACTGCTCCATCCCTGGTAGGCCCGCCCAGTATCATCATCACCATCAACGGCGCAACAACCGGTATCCGGTCTAGGCCTGCCTTAATAAGGAACTCCAGACATCCCGGTTTTGCGCCGTCCAGCAAGGTCCACCAATTCGATATCCCTAAAAGCTGTCTGGCGTCCTGACCTACGCCATCGCTCCATCTAAGGCAGGGTCTGCCTCGTCTTCTTTTTCTACCATAGATATTGCCCTTATAGACTTTTCGGGTGGGATCATCCTCATCCATACGGATTAAGTGACCCGCCCACCGTAACCTATTGAGCCGGATTTTATCCACAACCGGACGGTCATGGTATTGCTCATAGATTTCGTCATTGTATAGGCTACGGAATCGTCCATCCTCATGTAGGGGGCCAAAAATTCTTCAGAGGATTCTTCTCTCGAACGCGGCTAAGAATTCGCAATTTTTCTTGCTAAGAACCGAAGTTTCCGAGGAATACATGAGGACTGGCAAGATCATAGTCTTGTACAGTAAGAGCTTTGACCCTATGGTGAGACGTTTCGAGCGGAACAGTCTTTCTAAGCTGAAATAGGCTCTGTTGGCTGACAATAACCGTGCGCGGATTTCATCATCGTAGCTGTTATCGGTTGTGATTTTCGACCCTAGATAGGAGAAATTGTCAACGGTCTCAAAGTTGTATTCTCCTATCCATATTCTTCCTTTTTGACCAGTGCGGTTTGATGTTGTTGGTTGGTTCGTCTTCGGTACTGACGTTGCCACCATATATTTTGTTTCGCCTTCATTGATGTGCAGCCCAGGATCTCGCGCCGATCGCCGCCTGCTCGATCTGGATGAAAGCAGGTTGTACGTCTCGGGTCGTTCTTCCCTTGATGTCGATATCGTCAGCATAGGCCAGTAGTTGGGTGGACTTAAAGAGGACCGTACCTCTTGCATTTACCTCAGCATCACGGATCACTTTCTCGAGGGCCAGGTTAAAGAGGAGGCGTGATAGCGCATCCCCTTGTCGTAGACCATTGTTGATGTCAAATGTTCTTCAGAGTGATCCTGATGCTTTTATCTGGCCTCGCACATTGGTCAGGGTCAGCCTAGTCAGTCTTATTAATTTCGTCGGAATACCGAATTCTCTCATGGCCGTGTACAGTTTTACCCTGGCTGTGCTATCATAGGCGGCTTTAAATTCGATGAACAGAGTCCATATTCCAACCGTTTTTCCATCGCTTGACGCAGAGAGAAAATCTGATCTGTTGCTGGTTTGCCTGCAGGAAAACCTCTTTGGTATGGACCAATGATGTTCTGGGCGTATGGGGCTATCCGGCCCTGCAATCTAGCGGAGAATATCTTATAGATGGTACTCAGAAACTTAATACCTCTATAATTGCTGCACTGTGTGATATCTCCCTTTTTATGTATGAGACAGATAATGCCTCACCGCCAATCGTCAGGCATTGATTCGCTGTCCCATACCTTGAGCACAAGTTGATGAACCACTTGGTGTAATTGGTCGCCTCCATATTTAACCAATTCGGCTGTAATTTCAACGGCTCCTCACGACTTATGATTTTTAAGCCGATGAATTGCACGGACTGTTTCTCCTAAACTTGGTGGTGGCAGTATTTGTTCGTCATCTTCAATTGGCGGGACCTTCAACTCGCCGATGTTCTGGTTGTTCAGTAGCTCATCAAAGTACTCAACCCATCGCTCTAATATGCCCATTCTGTCGGAAATCAGATTTCCCTCTTTGTCTCGGAAGGATGAGCATCGAGGTGTATAAGGCTTCATCCTGCTAACTTATTGGTAAGACTTCCGCGCCTGGTGCGGTTGCTCCCTGTACTTTTCTAGTTCACAGACTTGTTGGTTCTCCCAGGCTTCCTTTTTCCGTCTGTGAAGTCGCTTCTCCGCTCGACGGAGTTCGTGATAAGTCTCTGCGCGTGCCCGCGTTCTTTGAGAATGCAACATTACTCGGTATGCGGCATTCTTTCGTTCCGTTGCTAGCTTACATTCATCATCAAAACAGCCGTTCAGACTCCTTTTGCGGCTGGGGCCAAGTATGCTTGTGGTCATATCAATGATAACGTTCTTCAGGTGATTGTGAAGATCATTTGTTGATGCTTCATCTCCAGGTCCTCTGTTGACTGCGATTATTGCGGCACCCATTTCCCCCTTATAGGTGTCGCGGAGGGCTGTGTTGTGGATGGCTTCAGTGTTCACTCTCACCTAATTGTCTGAGTGGATTTTAGGTGGTATTGTTATCCGAGCTCGGAGCACCATGCCAACGAGATAGTGATCCGAGTCTATATTGGCCCCATTATATGTTCATTGAACATTCATCAAGGCTGAGAGGTGGCGGCGTTCGATCAACACGTGGTCAATTTGGTTGAAAGTGGCCCCGTCTGGAGAGACCCACGTATGTTTGTGGACCGCTTTCCGCGCAAACCAGGTACTTCCAACAACCATTTCGTGTGACACTACTAATTGAATAACCCGCAGTCCGTTATCATTTGTTTTTTGGTGTAAGCTATGGGAGCCTACGTATCGTCTGAATACGGGCTCCCTCCCTACTTGGCTGTTAAAATCCCCAAGTATGATTTTGATATCATGTCTGGGACAGGCTTCGAGGGTTCGTTCTATTGCCTCGTAGATGGTATCCTTCTCCGACTCTGCAGTCTCCTCTGTAGGGGCGTGAACGTTAACGAGGCTTATATTTCTAAACTGGCCTCGCAAGCGCAGTGTGCATAGCCGGTCGCTTATGTTTTCAAAGCCGATAACAGCAGGTTTCATTTTTTGGCTGACTAAGAGACAAGCGCAATGCTGACCACATTGCCTCCTAGTGTACCGTTACGGTCTTGAATGAAGTGCTCTAACACACTTCAAGGCCCTGATCCAACATGGATTGTTGCGCCAACGATTATTATTATCATTAAGAAACATACTCCGAGCACATGGTTTACTAGATGACCGCTATAATATATGGTGTAGCGGCTCTTCTCCAGGAAACCGGTCCCTGTCCATCGCATCTCTTGTAACGCTGTTATAACAGCCCTACATTGGGACAGGGTATCGGCTAGCTGGTCATCAGTTTCATCTCTGTACAGGGAGCGCACGTTCCGTGAGAAAATGCACAAATCGTCGATCCGTTGTCGTTGCCAGGTCCGTCGTTTTAAAGTCCATCCTGTCCGAGGCTCCTTTCGTGGCTCCGTAACTTAGGTTTTCCATGTAGGGTTGTCAGCCCTACCCAACCCCCAACCTGGAGGACCAGTTAGTACAGTTTGCTGTATTCCTTTGCAGATTAAAATACGTACATTTGTCTATGGCGTATATTTCCGCCTGGAATATGCTAGTGTACCTGCCCATTTTCTCAAAGTGCATTTTCCTTGGACCAATGGCACCGGCACCCGCTCCCTCTGCTGTAAGGGATCCGCCAGTCTACCAAGTAATCAATTGCTGGTTTAAGCCGTATGTCGCAGCCACGCTCTCCCAGTTTGCCTTGTTACTCCAACGTGTTTCAAACTTCTTATCCAAGTGAAACCTCGTTGTCATGTTGTCCCTCGTTATCAGTAATTCAGGATACCGCCTAGAAAGGATATCAATCTTCCTTCGATTTAGGCAGCTCCCCGCCTCACTCATACTACCGGCCATCCTGAATATTGATCTCCTTGCCTGCATCTGTATGTGCAGATGGAGAGGGGTTAATCCCAGAAGGACCTCCAGGGATGCCGTTGGGCATGTCCTCATTGCCCCACTGATACACACGCAAGCCAGCCTTTGGAGGTTATGTAATTCCTTGGCTTGTGTGCTGAGTTCGGTTCTTTCTGCCCAGATTACCGCTCCATAGGTAATCATTGGACTTACTATTGCAGTATAAATCCAAAGTAGTATCTTCGGGCTGCAACCCCATTTTTTCCTGCTATGGATCTGCAAGTCTTCAGAGCCCTCGTGGCTTTCCGACAAGTGTTTCCGACATGTGTCTTCCAGAGTAATTTTTGGTCTAGCGCAATTCCCAAATGTTTGACCTCTGTTTCTCGTTTCACCTCCATGTCATGTAACCTTATGGATTTTAAGTGATCAAGGTTTCGTTTCGTTGTGAATAGTACTATGGTGGTTTTGGTTGGGTTGATCCGCAACCCCACCTTCCTGCACGAGGCACTAGTAACCCTTAATCCAGCTTGGATTCTATCACATAGGGTATCTTCATATTTGCCCCTACAAATTAAAACAATGTCGTCCGCGTAGCCTTGGACTTGTATTCCAGTATTTGTTAACACGTCCAGGAGTTCATTCACTACCATACTCCACATCAGCGGCAATAGTATTCCACCCTGTGGACAGCCTTGAGGGGTGTTCATGATAATAGAATTTGTACCTGTCGGTACCTCTATTTGTCTGCTTTCTAGCATTTTGCCCATTCAGAGGGCCAGGGTATTTCTCACTCCTTTGCGGCTCAGGGCATCCTGTATCTCTGTGTACGATGTGTTGTCGAATGCTCCTTCGATATTCAAAAACACACACAGTGCAATTTCTTTTGTTTCTATGGCATCCCGTAGTACCTCTGTCAGCTGATACAGAGCAGTTTCAGTTGACCTCTCATAGTTCTTTGTAGCTATTTGAGTGGGGTTCTATATTGGCAATTCTAACACATTGACTGGTATAGAGGGCGAACTGATCTGAATTGGAATGTAGACGTCATGGATTTTTTTTTGTTCTGCAAGAAGAAATATTGCGGAGTATATCACGCGTGCCTCCGAGCACTCGGACCCTAGTGATCCATTGAACTCGATTCGCCATCAAACGAAAAATCCCGAATTCGTTTATATATCACACTGCCACAGCTGCCACACTTTAGCATAAAAAATCTGCTGTCACATAGAAAATGTTCTTTGAAATTCACTCACTTATTAAAAAACGGACAGGAGTGCCGACAATACTTACTTTCAACTTTCTGCAAGATAAAATCTGTTTGATTCTGACAGGAAAGTGTTGTATATCAAGCGGCAATAAGGCTCAGCCATCCGCCATTATGGGAAGCTAGCCTCATTTTTGACAGCAGCTTTAACCAATACCGCTGACACTACAATTGCTCGTTCCGGTCCTGGCATAAAGGAAATTGAACTCTCTTTTGCTAAAGGATCCGACTGTTTTTTTCTTTACACCACAGTCACCAAGTACGCAGAGTAGTTGCATCGAATTGACCCCAGAAATAGAGTCCAATCGGTTTGTACATTCTTTAACGAATTTTGCCGTAATAGGAGAACTGCCCATTTGTTCCTCTGTCTGTCTGTCACACTCGATTTACTCAGCAATGGCTGAATCGAATGTTACGAAATTTAGTGAGAACATGTGGTCGGTGTGTCCCTTTACATGCATCGTGTGGCGCTACTTTGTATTGAATTTTAAGGGGGGCTCACTTCTCCGAAAGGAGGGTGTAATTTTTTTACAGAAAAGGGCTCAATTAGTACTTTTCGAAACCGATGTTTTTTCTGATATTGGTTGAAACCTAGGAGAGGTAGGACACAAAATGTTAGCCTCAAAAAGTGAAACAGCTCCCGTTCCTAGAGCCTACTCATCTGAAAAAAATCACAGTAATGCAACTATATGAAATCTAGACCTCAAAATACATCCTATTTCGATATCTCTACAAATAAAGTTAATAATAGTATATTTCCATGTTTTGAAAATTTATCTGAACGCCCCTCTTAAGTTCATCCCAGGAGAACAAAATTTGACATCAGCATAAACGATAATATACGTAGGGCATAATCCTGAAAAGTTTGAAGGCAATATAACTATTATTAACAAAGTTGCATTTCTGGTAAATTTATGGCACCCCAGACATGTATGACGTTACAGAATGACGGTGGGGTCGTGGGAACGTTTTAGTTTTCCTTTTTTGAATTTTTGAGTTATCTGAATATCAGTGTCAATTACTCCAGGTTGTCATGTGTATGTATATACTAATAAATCTTGCGGGTAGTAGCCAATATAATAGAATAGTAACCATATTACCAATGCATAGTCACATTCTCACATAAGATGAGGTCAAAACCCTTATACCCAAGGTGCCCGGTTTCCGGTATCCTGACCTTTTTGGAAATAATATCATTGTGGCTTTATTAAGATTTACTGAAAGTCCATGCCTGAGGCACCAATTGTCAATTAGGTTAACAGCGTGTTCTTTATTTCTACACACCGTTTATAGCTCTCGATCGACAGTCAACAAAAGCACTTCATGCACATAGACTCGGGTATGTGTTCACTTATTTTGCATAGTAGTAAGTCGATCAACACATCCCACAAAAGTGGCGACACTACACATCCTTGTAGGCAGCGTTTCATTGCTTCTGTTGACAGGTTGCGATCAAGACAGACCTCCGCATACAGCAATCTCTGCGTTAGCATAGCATAAATCTAATTACCTAAAATTTTATCCACACTATGCAATCCAGTGACACCATGAACTTGTTAGAAAGACGTACAGTCAAAGACACCTTCAATGTTCAAGAACATCCCCAGTGCGTATTCATCTTTCAGAGTTACGTCCTCTACTTTTGAAACCAAAGAATGAGGGTTAGACTCACGCTGGTGTAGTATATTAGTTTTCATTTAGTGGGTGCAGCCTTAGCACCTTCTCACGAATGTGACGCTTAACCAGTTTCTCCATTTTAGTAAGAATAATGTTAAGTTAGTCTATCTGCAGTTTCTTAGATTTAAATTGCGGTCTTTCCCAGACTTATGAATGAGGACTACTTTAACCTTCTGCGAGGATAGGTACGGAGCCCAAAGCAAGACTTGCTAGAAAAATATTTCCCAACAACCACAAGCGCACTTTACCCTCCTTTAGCATCGCTGGATAGATGCTATCCATGTTAGGTGTTTGCAAGTGTTCAAAGGAATGTTTCAATTCAAATAATGCCTGTCAAAAGAATTTTGAGTATACATGGTAGTAGATGTAAGGAGGTAAGTATCTAAGGAATTGGCTAATGACTTGCTAATTTGGATTGCTGAAATCAGGTGTTGTCAGGGCCAGGTTGGCATACATGTACAATGTATGCCAACCCTATGGAGGATTCGAAGGAATGGAAAGGTACTTGGATTTGCTAACTAAGAAATTGCCAAGCTTAGACTGGTGATTCCCCATGTTACAAGTAGGGATTACCGGGTGATGTTTGTCCAATCTAATAATGGCGGGGTCATTCAAATCAAAAAGAGAGAATGGATATTTGAACTCGTATGTGGTTTTTATTGAAGCGACGCTCTTCTTCTCCTACTGGAACCCAAAATACTAAACATCAATGTCACATTAAAGTGAGTAATGTGACATACTAAATATACATATACCTTACGGGGTACGTACAAAGGGGATAGTTCTGCACTTAAATATACTTCCGATTGCGTATGCAGAAAAGAGTGTTCTTGAATTAGAAAATACATGAACAATTAGACTATCCGGTTTAATCACTTGAGCTGGTCTCATTTCTGTGAACATAGAACCTATAAGAAGCGATTTAATTCGCCCAATATTCTGCACTTTAAAATCTCACGGTTAGATCACTGGTACCAACAATTATTCTGACTTTTATGGACGACTATAACACAAAGACTAAGTCCCAGGAAAACGGATTGGTCAAAGCTCAATAGACTTCTTTACAATAAAATGTAACTCTTATGCAGTTGAGGACTTCTATGACGATGGAATCCCAATTGCACATTTTTAAAATGCGTGAGAAAGACTTGTCCAATCACCCAAGGCAAACACCAAAAACGGATCTCTGGTGACATCAATCCAGCGACGCTGGGGAAGAAACCACCTAGAGCGACTTCTACGAAATATCTTTATAGCACATCTTCCTCGGTGATCAATGTCTAGTTCTTCACAGAAGGTTAGGATAGTCTTCATATCAGCGTAGCCTATTCATCTTTCAAACCCAATCAAGTAACATCATTCCCGCTAACATTTCTGGAGAGACTGGTTGAGTGTAACATTCGCCCCGGAGTACTAACGTCGTTTACGCTAAACGAAGCCTAACATGTTTACCAGCGTGGCATATCCTGTAAGTCTCCTCTTCGTTCCTGGATCTCAATAAAACAGGAGGCTACTCCAAAAACCGAATATGCGGTTGGTTCGCTCGTGGAAATTGAAGAGACTTTTGACTGTGAACCTTTCGAAAACTTTATGATACCCCAAGATAGTGGTTTCGTTAAGTTGGTTTAAGTTATGCTAACGCAAAGAATACTGTGCGCTGAAGTAGATGGTTATGGTGGTTACCACTTCCGTTGAGTATGTTGATCAGCACAATATACAACGGTCTTTCGGGCTAAATTGCATTCGATCCTAATGTGGGTGACCAAAAACGGACTATTAAAATGTTTGGTCCTGATATGCTCCAATTGCACCATAATATCCGCTAATGGGAATCCTGCGATAAAAAAACTTCTTCTTTTTCTTCAGCCTTTGTCCCGTTCACAAGCGGGGTGCCCCAGTAAATAGCAGAGCTATAATAGGCATATGAAATGTGCCGTCATCAGCTAGGAAGGTTGAGTAATTGTCACTTCCGGGGAATAAGCTATGAACGTTGTTTGCCACTAATATGCCAGTCTTCTAGAAACAGTCTTTCCTCCCAATCGAAATAGATTTTAACTAATGTAGTCTGCAGGGTTCCATTATCTTGATTGGTTGAACAAAGTTTTATATCGGCCGTGGTAAATCAATTCCACTAGTCCTGACGGCGGATTCGAAAGTTTATGGTATTTAAATAAAAGGCCGAATATGAAAGGACATATCTCATCGTTCTGTCCACTCCCCGATAGCGCTCACATCCATCAAACAGCCTTCAGGGTGATGCTTCTCCGTATCGGTTAGTTAATCCCGCGGGGTTTTACGTAGTCAGTTTCCTCAATTGCTGGATGATGTGGTAGGAGTTATACCATAATACCGTGGGGAACAACATTTGGTGCAATGTGAAAGGTTGATTCCCATGTTTTTGTGTAAATCTCCTTCAAATATATGTTACTATGTGGAGTATTGGAATAAATATGACAATATGACAAAGGAACAGCACAGGAACAGGTGTTTGTATGAAGACCTTGGAAGGGAACAGTACAATCTATCAATTATCGAAAGCAGTTACGTATGGTAGATGCTCCTACCTCTTTTGCGATATTCTCTACTCCCGCTTTTCATATATACTCAGATTTGCAAACTGTAAAAATAAGGTATTGACAATGCTAGGCAATTTCTCCTAATTGAAGTGCGGACTGCAGACTGACAAGTTCATTCACTCATATATTATATGACCTATATTTTCCTAAAATTTGAAAATAAACCTAACAGAAATTTAATAGGTTAGCTGCATTTGACACAGAATGGACTTCTATAAAATTTGCAACTCTGTATTCATTATCGTATGACATTATGAAATTCTCAGTGCATTTCGCCTGCATGTAAACCTCCACCTCCCCACTTCATGGAAATGTTACCGCTATACTCGTATTCCTAAAATCTGAATATGAATGAAAAACTTGTATCTCTCCCGCATCATTTCAATCTTTCTCTATTCTTAAGGCAAAACAACTTGAATGAAAACGAAATGAACATTCCAATTCCACCTGAATCTCTCTTCTTCATCAAGGACACCGCAGTTTCCCTGCATCTCCCCCATAGGATATAAAATTCCGAATGAAACGTTAGTAGCAAAAATGACCCCTTTCATTACGGAAATTATATAAAAACCTGAAATAAGTTGTATGCATTAGCATTTCCAAAGCGCACACACATCTCTATTCCTAGACCGTCCTGGCCTGAGATCTGGGCGCTCCAGACCCGCAGATATTTAAATATTCATGTTGAAGGGGATTTTTCTAGGATAATACTCCACGTTGGATAACTCCACTTCCACAAATAAATTTCAAACTTAATTAAAACAGAGCAAAACTGGAACTGGAACTGGAAAAATAGAAGTAGCCACTTATTCTGTCTAAACATTTAGTGGCTGCATCATGCATTCAAAGTGTGGAGAAATGACAAAAGGACTATGCAGCTGAAACGCAGCTCTTGAAGTCATTATATTTGCGGTGAGCACGTGCATATGAAGTACAATAATTTTGAAATTCTCAGAAAATTCCTCCATTAGGGTTGTATATTTGCGGGTGAGTGGGAAAGAGTGGGGCTTTTTCGAATGAATTGCATAAAAGTGCTGTTAATGCTATTGAAAACGTAACAGTTTTTAATTTAGTTTAAGAGCACATGTGCATACATTTTCAGGAGTTTTCATCAATTAGTAGAAAAGTTTTCCCCACTTGTGTTTATCCCGGACTGGAGAGTTTCTATTTTTCCCATTGGTTGGAGCGTGTTTGGGTTAGTTACAATTTTGTTTAGTTGGAATGGAAAACTTTTGAATTTGATTCACTATCTGAATACTTCCACATGTTACTAGGCTGCTGCTCTAATAGCTGGAGTTGCTCTACATTTCGGATGTAAACACTTCTAGATTGCGCAAAATTATTTGTAACAGCTCGCACTGCTCTCAGAACGGAAATTTAACCGGAAGAGTTCTTGAACCCCCAGATTGGAAGTTGAATGACATTGAAATAATGAAGCGGGCATATGGTGGCGTAAATTCCAAGGAGGAACAACTAGGCCGCGCAAGGGATATATATATCTGCAAATATGTGCCTCCTGTAATATAAGATGCCCCCGATTTCTTTATCTCTTTCGGATATTGTAATGAACTTTGAAGTTGTAGATGACCCGAATAACTATCCTGGTCAACTATGGCCAACCACGAGGCTAGATCTATCTAGAGAATAGAAAAAGTGGAGAAAGTGGACAACCGCTTGTATGTCGCTGTGTAAGTCAGGCTCGGGAATGTGGAGTGGGGGGAGGTTCTGTTGACACTGCAGTCCTTCAAGCGATTTACAAAATTTCAGATGCCCTTAATATGGTACATTAAGACTGAAACGTGAAATACTCATCATCATCATCAACGTCGCAACAAGCGGTATCCAGTCTCAGCCTGCCTTAATAAGGAACTCCAGACATCCCGGTTTTGTGCCCAGGTACACCAATTCGATATCCCTAAAAGCTGTCTGGGGTCCTGGCCTACGTCATCGCTCCATCTTAGGCAGGGTCTGCCTCGTCTTCTTCTTCTACCATAGATATTGTCCTTATAGACTTTCCAGGTGCGATCATCCTGATCCATACGAATTAAGTGACCTCAAAGTTGTATTCTCCTATCCTTATTCTTCCTGTTTGACCAGTGCGGTTTGATGTTGTTGGTTAGTTCATCTTCGGTGCTGACGTTGCCACCATATATTTTGTCTTGCCTTCATTGATGTGCAGCCCAAGATCTCGCGCCGCCTGCTCGATCTGGATGAAGGCAGTTTGTACGTCTCGGGTGGTTCTTCCCATGATGTCGATATCGTCAGCATAGGCCAGTAGTTGGGTGGACTTAAAGAGGATCGTACCTCTTGCATTTACCTTAATATCACGGATCACTTTCTCGAGGGCCAGGTTAAAAAGGACGGATAGGGCATCCCCTTGTCATAGACCGTTGTTGATGTCGAATGGTCTTGAGAGTAATCCTGCTGCTTTTATCTGGCCTCGCACATTGGTCAGGGTCAGCCTAGTCAGTCTTATTAGTTTCGTCGGGATACCGAATTCTCCCATGGCCGTGTACAGTTTTACCCTAGCTATGCTATCATAGGCGGCTTTAAAGTCGATGAATTGATGGTGCAACTGTTGTCCATATTCCAACAGTTTTTCCAGCGCTTGCCGCAGAGAGCAAAACTGACCTGTTGCTGATTTGCCTGGAGTGAAGCCTCTTTGGTATGGGCCAATGATGTTCTGGGCGTATGGGGCTATCCGGCCTAGGAAGATAGTGGAGAATATCTTATAGATGGTACTCAGCAACGTGATACCTCTATAATTGCTGCACTGTGTGATATCTCCCTTTTTATGTATGAGACAGATTATGCCTCGTTGCTAATCGTCAGGCATTGATTCGCTGTCCGACACCTTTGGCATTAATAGTTGAACTGCTTGGTGTAATTGGTCTCCTACATATTTAACCAATTCGACTGTAATTCCATCGGCTCCTGGCGACTTATGATTTTTTAGCCGATGAATTGCACGCATTGTTTCTACTAAACTTGGTGGTAGCAGTATTTGTCCGTCGTCTTCAGTTGGCGCAACTCGCCGATGTCCTGGTTGTTCAGTAGCTCATCAAAGTACTCAACCCATCGCTCTAATATGCCCATTCTGTCGGAAATCAGATTTCCCTCTTTGTCTCGGCAGGATGAGCGTCGAGATGTATAAGGCTTCATCCTGCTGACTAGTTGGTAAAACTTCCGCGCCTGGTGCGGTTGCTCCCTGTACTTTTCTAGTTCACAGACTTGTTGGTTCTCCCAGGCTTCCTTTTTCCGTCTGTGAAGTCGCTTCTCCGCCCGACGGAGTTCGTGATATGCGAATGCTCCCGTTCTTTGAGAATGCAACATTACTCGGTATGCGGCATTCTTCCGTTCCGTTGCTAGCTTACATTCATCGTCAAACCAGCCGTTCCGAACCCTTTTGCGGCTGGGATCAGGTATGTTTGTGGCCGTATCAATGATAACGTTCTTCAGGTGGTTGCGAAGATCATTCGTTGATGCTTCAAGTCCAGGTCCTCTGTTGTTGGTTATTGCGGCATCCATTTCCCTCTTCTAGGTGTCGCGGAGAGTCGTGTTTTGAATGCCTTCAGTGTTAACTCTCACTTGATTGTCAGAGGGGATTTAAGGTGGTGTTGTTATTCGGGTTCAGAACACCATGCCAAACTATATTGGCCCCCCTATATGTTCTGACATTCATCAAGGCTGGGAGGTGGCGGCGTTCGGTCAGCACGTGGTCAATTTGGTTGGAAGTGGTCCCGTCTGGAGAGATCCATGTATATTTGTGAACCGCTTTCCGCGCAAATCAGGTACTTCCAACAACCATTTCGTGTGACACTGCTAATTGAATAACCCGCAGTCCGTTATCATTTGTATTTTCGTGTAAGCTATGGTAGCCAGCGTATCGACTGAATACGGGCTCCTTCCCTACTTGGCTGTTAAAATCCCCAAGTATGATTTTTATATCATATCTAGGGCGGACTTCGAGGGTTCGTTCTACTGCCTCGTAGAAGGTATCCTTCCCCGATTCTGCAGTGTCCTCTGTAGGGGCGTGAACGTTAATGAGGCCTATATTTCTAAACTTGCCCGCAAGCGCAGAGTGCATAGCCGTTCGCTTATGTTTTCAAAGCCGATAACAACAGGTTTCATTTTTTGGCTGACTAAGAAACCTACTCCGAGCACATGATTTACTGGATGACCGCTATAATATATGGTGTAACGGCTCTTCTCCAGGAAACCGGTCCCTGTCCATCGCATTTCTTGTACCGCTGTTATATGAGCCCTATATTGGGACAGGGTATCGGTTAGCTGCTCCTCAGTTTCATCTCTGTACAGGGAGCGCACGTTTCATGAGAGAATGCTTAAATCGTTATTCCTTTGTCGTTATGAAGCAGCAATTTATGTATGTCCGCATATTACAATAGCTTGCTATATTATTCAGTTAGAGTGGAACTTAACTGGGTGTTGTAAGATTAAAAATCATGCTGAAGTTCTCATACCAGTTTTTAAACTGTTCCTTATCGTGGCTCGCCCAGTCAGTTAGGCATTAGAAATACCTTCAAAACCTTCCCTTGTTGTTGTTAAACGCGACTAAAAGTGATCGAAATTTCTGGAGTAGAAACCTAAAAATTTCGAATTTCGGAAAGAATTTGCATGTGCTCGTAACCCTTTCGATGGTCCTGTGAAGGACGTTTACGATCGACTCCTCATCTACGATGACGAGCAGCTGAAAACATGGAAAGAACACTTCAATATAATTCTTAGCCGCGTCACATGCTATGAAGTTTCGCCTCTTGTGGATGCATTTGTTAGTCACCGCAACATGCTGAAACGAACTGCTCCTCCAAGCTGAAGAGAAATCGTTGCAGCCATCGATAAACTCAAACAGTATAAAGCCGCTGGGCTTGACGGTCTCACTGCTTTTGGCGTTACTACATATTTGCTATCTCCACTCGTACGGAAATGCTGGGAATCCGAGGTCTTTCCCAAAGAATCAAAGAAGGGAATGATCATTAAAATTCGCAAGACGGGTACCAGTCTTGAGTGCGGCAATTGGAGAGATATCTGATCATGAACGGCGCAGCAACGTGTATTCAGTCTAGGCCTGCCTTAATAAGGAACTCCAGATTCCCCGGTTTTGCGCCGAGGTCCACCAATTCGATATTCCTCAAAAGTTGTCTGGCGTCCTGACCTACGCCATCGCTCCATCTTAGTCAGGGTCTGCTTCCGTCTTCTTTTTCTAAAGATATTGCCCTTAAAGACTTTCCGGGTTAGATGATACTCACCCATACGGATTAAGTGACCCGCCCACCGTAACCTATTGACCCGGATTTTATCCACAACCGGACGGTCATGGTATCGCTCATAGATTTCGTCGTTATGTAGGCTACGGAATCGTCCATCCTCATGTAGTGGGCCAAAGATTCTTCGGAGAATTCTTCTCTCGAACGCGGCCAAGAGTTCGCAGTTTGTTTTGCTAAGAACCCAAGTCTCCGAGGAATACATGAGGACTGGCAACATCATTGTCTTGTAGAGTAAGAGCTTTGACCCTATCGTGAGACGTTTAGAGCGGAACAGTTTTTGTAAGCTGAAAACAAAAGATATAATTAAAACAATTCTGGAACGCCTGAAATAACCTCTCGAACGTTTGATCAATAGAGAACAGGCTAGTTTCCAGTCTGAATCCTTCCGTATCCGGAGTGTCCAAATTTCTGCTTCATCTGGTATTCTTCGATTTCGGGAAGGCTTTTGAAGGCGTGAACGAGAAGTGTATCTGGCGTGTTCTACGGCGATGAAGCATTTCAAAGAAACTAAGAACTATCATATTATCAGAGCAACATATGATAAACCAAAATGTCACGTGCTGCATCCAGGTGAAAACTTAGAGGAATTAAAGGTCGAAAGTGAAGTCCCCCAGAGTTGCATTTTGCCGCCGATATTATTTCCCCTTGTTATCGGTGACGTTCTTCATGCTGCCTTGCCCGAAGAATATGGAGGCGTTTAATGGTCGATCACTTCTTTCGTCAAACCCCTCGACTACACTGATGTTATCTGGGTGTTTTCTCAGCAGATCATGGACCTTGGCCAAAAGCTCTGAATTTGCAAAGAGAGCAATTAGAGTTGGACTGAAGATAGACAGCAACAGAACCAAGATTCTCAGTCCATCGAATCATCGTACTCTCCCTTTCGACATTAATGGTCAAAGTATCGAAGGCGTTGATTAATTGTACATCTAGGAACGATGGCTCCGAATTAAATGTCATTTCCAGAATTAAGGGCGCTAGGTATGCATCCGCTACCTTGTTGAAAATCTGGAAATGCAGTTATCTTACCATCAAGATCAAACTGGGATTGTTCTTTGCTAGTGTTGTTTCTATATTACTAAATGGGACATTGCGTAGGCGTGACTAGTGCCAAGACAAGAGATGAATGATAACCATGTTAATTATAGTGATGGATTTCTTAAGAATACCCTTCAGCAGAGCTTCCACTTTCTATTAATGCTCTCGGAATTAAATTTCCGAGCTTTATTCCATTAAATCACTCTCTACTAGAAGCTTCTTCAGTACTATACTCATTAGAATTTGCCTATAATAGCCTACATAACGACGAAATCTATGAGCGATACCATGACCGTCAGGTTGTGGATAAAATTCGGCTCAATAGGTTACGGTGGGCGGGTCACTTGATCCGTATGGATGAGGATGATCCCACACAGAAAATCTATAAGCGCAATATCTATGGTAGATGGATAGGTTACGGTGGGCGGGTCACTTGATCCGTATGGATGAGGATGATCCCACACAGAAAGTCTATAAGCGCAATATTTATGGTAGAAAAAGAAGACGAAGCAGACCCTGCCTATGATGAAGCGATTGCGTAGGTCAGGTTGCCAGACAGCTTTTAGGGATATCGAATTGGGATGTCTGGAGTTCCTTATTAAGGCAGGCCTAGACCGGATACCGGTTGTTGCGCCGTTGATGATGATGAAAACTCAAAATATCAACGCTACACTGCTAGTGTTCCTGGTCAAATGAATGCAAGTGAACATCCTAGAAACCAACCCTGTTATTGCCAAAAAGCTTACTAACAATTACGCATCAATTTCCGTGCTGCTTTGGTAGTTCAAAACGATACCCGAAACATTTATCAATTTTGCAAAATTACCTTGGAAAATTTTCAAGTTACTGACAACAATATTCTTGGAAATGATTTTCATAGATAATAAGGTGTGCCATTCGTGGATAAAAACCAAGTATTCCATTGGATTAGATATTGGAATTTTGGTAACTTGACAGTTATGCCTACCAAGAAATCGAGGGAATAGGACAAGGTAGAAAAGTCATCTTTTGAAATAATCTTCGACGGAATAAAGCTTAAAATATTGTGATAACCTGTTCTGGATACTAACAAGAAAAACTGTTAAAAAAACTCTAACGTGCCTTAAGGCTGTCGTCAGCTTAACAAAGAAATGCGATTTCCTTTGACCTACTTTTATTTCGGTCAGATATATTTACAGAATAGGTGAGTCCTTTGTCCCTAGTTCCCATTCCACCATCGTCGTACATGCAGAACGAATCAATAAAAGTATTCTCATATTCAACATGAACTCTGATCCCTCTCCTACATCCGACAAGCTCACCCTACCCTACTTCAAACCACATCCCTGCTGAACGTGCCTCCTTTCTTCCCATTTTTAACCAGGGAAGAAAAAGGAATCTTCAGTTGATCAATATATCGTTAGTGTAATTTCCATGATTTCTGCTCTTTTCCTGCTTTTATTCCATTTGGTCCTTTCACAATCGCAAACGGATGGAGTCTATTTAGCTTCCTAATGGTTCTGAACACATTTCGTTACTATGATGGCAGTAAACAAAATGCCAGCATCAATTTGTCTGCTACCACCACGAGTTGTCCCTGCGTTTGTTTGTGTTTGTTTAACAAAATGTTACGACGAAGGCACTGGCAGGACCGTCAAGCTTTTTCGCGCACTCGAACATTTTCACACCCAACTCAGCTTCACCCTGCTAATGGGATAATCTCAACCTGACAGCTATAAATGGGTTTAGGGTTAACTGAATTCGCCTTTAAATTAATTTTAGCGTTCGTTAAAATGGATGAGATGCTCAAATAACTGGTGAGGGAGGGGGGAGGAATTGCACCACGAAGCAACCGCAGCAGATAGTTGCATTGCAAATTTTGGAAGTTTTCCTAATTGCAGATATCCGTGTTCCGTGAATTCATGTCAGAATGCGAACACAAAAGAACGCCTCATTAGGAAGTACTCCCAAGGCTGCGCTGGAAACAACCCCTCATTGAAATTGCACGTTCAACAGTTGTTGCTCTAATTAAGCATGTCGGCCGGTATAATCGCATTTTCATTGATCGGAGCGAAAACATGTATAATTATTTATATGGCTCCCAGAAACAGTACACTTTGTTTCTGGCTCGGGGCTGTATGGCTGCGTATTCACTACTCAGTTGATTACGCCAATTCATTATTAATTGAGATATACCACGAAATTTCTCTTAGGTGTTCTGCCATGATTGCTGCTTCTGCCAATTCCATTGTTACTTATTCACAATACCAACACTGCGGTAAGTGTGGGTGGTGTGTGGTGGGTTGATTTCGGTGGTGTCCCACTTATCTGTTAATTCCTTTTGATTGCATTGGGTTCTCATTAATATTACCTGGGATAATTAATGAAATTATGCGTGCTTTTCAAAGAAGGTCCTACTTCTGAACGATAATTTCAACAATGGAGGATGGAGCTACCGCGAAATCAGAAAATTAATTGTTCACCCTCATTTAATTTCTAGCTGTACTCGTATAACCGTTCATTTTTAAGGTTTTGTGGAAAACAGTACCTTATAGAAATCATTTAACTGTCACACGCACTTTCTGTTCGGCTTGCGACTGATTTTCTCGTGACCGCGGACTCATATGTGCATTGCAGTAGAGACAAAAGTTGAGACTCGTAAAAGCTAAACATACGGAAAAGTTAACTGGGCTTCGGCATTACAGAAAACTCTGAAAGGTTTTCGAAAAAGTTAACTAAACTATGTTCTTTTTCAATCAGAATTTGTGCCAATTGTTATTATTGGGCTGTTTGCAGGAGGTAATAGAATGTGCATTCAGCTTGTAAAAACCTTTATGATATTTAACCTCAGTGTAATTCGGCGGTGACAATGCGAATTGTACGGTATACCAAGTTTGGCGACATAGTCCCCTATGAGGCAGTGTCCCGTGCAGACCGCCACAGCCTTGTATGCATTTGCAGGCGTTATAAGCGAGCCAAATTCTCTCTCTCTCTCAAATTATCTTTGACTTGGCACAAGTGGCGAGCCATCGTCATCTGAGTTCCACGGCTGCCAATTAGTGGATGCTGCCCCAGACAGCCGCCAGTGGGTCACAGACTGTACCCGCCGAAAGACTACCAAGAGCAGAGCCCCGCCTGGTCAGTTCGTCAGCCCGCTCATTCCCCTCTATGTTTCTATGACCACAAACCCAAAGGAGGGTGCACTTGAGCGTGACGCCCAAACTTTTCAGCACGTTTCTCCATTGCCCCACTGCTTGACCGCTTGGCTGTCAGTCAGAATGGGTACGTTACGCTGAGGGCTCGGATCATGCCCCAGCAATCGACTAGCTTTCAGTCTTTAGTTCCGTTTGGAATACACTGGCGAAACCTGAGATACCATACGACTCGGATACACTAGCTTGGAAGCATCACACGTATGAATATCCAGGGATCCATCCTCGGCCGAATATCCCATTTTTTTATACAAGTTGTCTTGCAGACATAGAGAGCTAATACAAGCCTACTTAACTCTCAGTCCAATGCTCAATCCCCAATTTAGCTTTGATCGTTGTTCATTCAGTCACGTTTAGTGACATTGAGGTACCCTTGTCTTGGTGGTGAATATCATAGCATCTTGATGCCACTAATAATGGAGGAACACACTCCTGGCACATATATCACCAAGTCGTCGGCATACGCCACCACCTTCTTCCCGCTGCCGTCTAATATTCGAAAAATTTCGTCCTTTACTATTAACCAGAGAACCGGGGAAATGGCGCAACCTTAAGGCGTGCCTCTGTTCACAGGTCTGGTCAAATGGTTGCCTCCCAGATCCCACAGGATTATCCTGGTTCCTCGAATGGTCAAGGCTTCCTTGATGGCACTGGTACTAACGCTGTTGAATGCTCCATCTATATCGAAGGCGGCAGCTAAAGTATGTTGCTAGTACTGCGGCGACCGCTCATCAGTACCAATTACCTCGTGAAGAGCGTTTTTTGTGGGTTCACATTTGAGTTAAGCGTGCCTGGATTCAGAGAAAGGCGTTCTCTCCGAAATCGTCCCGTAGTGGATGTCCAGGACACACTCAAGGGTCTTCAACACGGAAGAGGTGAAGCTGATTAGTCGAAAGTTCTTCGAAACGAACTCATGGCTGCGCCTGGTCGCTTTTGGTATGAAAACCACTTATGCATGTCTCCAAGATTGTGATGCGTATCCCAGAAAGATACAGCTCCTTTAAACCTGAGCAAGCCACTGCGCAACACTTTCTTGTTGCGTCTGTAACATGACTGGCATGATGCTATCTGGACCTGCAGATTTGTATACGAAGAAGCGTCGGTAATTACCAATTTGATAGTCTCGCACAGCTTGGGCGGTTGCATACCTTCCAAGCAAGGCTTTGACTCAGAGTTCCACCAGAAGATTCCGTCCAGGAATGGGCTTCTGTGTTGCTTGCGCAGAATCTTACTGAGCCTTGCAGATTCGCTGGTGCTTTCGGTGTTCTGATAATAGTCCAAACAAGCCCATTTCTTGTATAATAATAATAATCGTTGTCGCGTATCACGACCTTGAAGTAGTTCATTCAAGACGTAACGCTACACTGCTATAACACTGTAGCAGGCAATGTGGTCAGCATTGCCCTCACCCGAGATTATTATCCTGATGATTCAATCACACACACTCATTCACAGCTGAATCGACTGGTATCCGACGTCAAATCATGAAACAAATTCCACTGCCACCAGTGGGATTTGAACCGCATCCTTGGGGACGACTGCCTTACGCTCTAACCACTTAGCTATCCGGACACTTGTATGGATGCCAATATTTATGCCTGGAGCTGATGTTGAAAATCTCCCTGGTCAGCTTCTTGAGGCTCGACAAACTTTCATTCCACCATAGTGGCAGTGTCTTCCTGCTGTATTTAGCCGGACACAAGACTTTAAAGACGGTATCGAATGCTTTTTCCAGAGCTAACTCCACTAACTTCCCCCAGTCGATCTTTCGCCCCCTTCGGCGGGATATAGACTGAAAAGCATGCAACTCTCAGCTAAGAAAAATCTCTGGTCGAACCATCTCCAGCTCTCCAGCTTAAGAATCCCATTGTCGGGTGATATCAACGACCCCTTCCCAACCACCACAGTTCTCCGAGCTGGAGAAATGGAAAATTGGGGGATTGCCCCTATTGCACACCGGCAGATTTGAATCAATAATGAAATCGAAGAATGACTCACCTCACTCCTCATTGCACCTTGCATTGACGTGTAAACTGAAGAAATATAGCCCCGCCTGCTGCAATTTGACCACGACTAGGAACTGAGGTCCGGACTATCCTGATCAGTGTCTCCTATGATGTGGACTAAATTATAATATTTGCTTTGGATCTCTTTTATGGTTCGGTCGCCTCCGGTCCAGGGCTCCTGTACTAGCGCGAGTGCTGGAGATTTATCTGCGTTAGTCTCAGCATGATCTGCTTGCATGAGGGATTCGACATTCCCCGTCAGACCGCCGATCACCATCTCCTCCAACAATTAGTTGACGGCATCGATTAGATCCAAGTCGTCATCCAGTTTTGCGGAGGGGAACACTTTCACCTTCGCGTTCTTGACTCCAAACCGCACTTTATAATTCACCTTTTCCAATGCCTCTAAGCATTTTCCGTGTATACGGAACATGAAAGTTTGGGTCTGGGGTTTTAAAGGCGCAGGGATTGGACGAGCTTGTCGTTACCCATGTGGACAAGTGACCGGCGTCCTAGGAATATCATCGTACTGGATAAATTTGAGCTTTACGGCCTCCCAAGCGATGCTGATCGAACCGAGAAACTCACTGGAGAATTAGTCCTCTCATGATATAATGTGGAACCCACAGACCACCAGAGAGGAGTCAAAGCAAAAGATAGATAGGTAGAATACGAAGATATGGAAAGTAGGCCGTATAAATGGTTCTTAGACCAACGCGAAAGAAACTGTCCTAACGCAGATCTATTTCAAAAGCAGACAAACCTACTCTAATAAGAGTGCGAATGATGTGATATATACAAGTCAAGGCTGGCCCGCTTATAACATAACCGCGTGCAAATGCAGTCAAGATTACAGCGGTCTGCACGGGGCACTGGCCCATAGAGGACCATGCCACCAGGCTCGGGATACCCTACAATTCGCATTGCCGAAGCTGCGGAAAAGGAAAGGAAACCTTCATGCACTTTCTCTGCCAGTGCCCAGCTCTAGCTAGAGTCAGGCTACCGACACGAGGTAATCCATTCTTTGGAGACCACGGAGAGATTTCTAGCTGTAGGCTGGGAGAACTGCTTTCCTTCGTGAATGCTATGGGCTGGCTCTGAAGATCCAAGCCGGCTAGACTCTGTTCCCTGTTCCCATAACAGCAGTCCGTCTTAGGAGTTTGTGGCATCAAGACGGCATACCGCAGCGCTAATTGGGCTCCTCGGAGTGGCCACTAATACCTAACTACCTACGTAAAATTCAGGCACTGGAAGCGAGACTTCAACAGTCACATCCTTTGCTCTGAAGTCTGAAGTATTAATAAAACGTATATATTATGCAAATTCACTGCTTATTTTTTATTTAATGTATGTTTACACACAAAAGTTAATAATTCGGCCTGCTCGAACTCCGCTACCCAGGGAAATCCCGAGAAGTTCAGCGTAGGGTATGCAGTAGCAAGAAAAAATTTGCTATTGCGCTGATCACGGAAACGGAAGATGCCGCAGGTTTTCAGAAGATGACACATGTTTTCAGAAACGTATAATGGATTACGAAAGAACTTGCATGTGATCACAAATCTTTCGATAGTCCACCATTATGAACAACTCAAGAGGTGGAAAGGACATTTCACTACTGTTTAGAACTGTATCACATCCGGTGAAATTTTTCCTCTATTGGATATAATGGCTAACTACCGTATCATACAGATACAGACTCTTTCTCTAAGAAGAAGAGAAATCATTTCGGCCATCAAAGCGCTCAAACGGAGTAAAGCTGCTGGGCTACAGTTACTGAAGATCTGCTACTTCCATTCGTATGGAAATCCTGGGAATTCGATACCTGCCAGAGAGTGGAAGAAGGGGATGATCGTCCAAATCCCAAAGAAAGGGTACCACTGTGATTGTGACAATCGAAGGGGGTATCTGCGTTCTACCTGCCATGACAAAGATAAAAACAAAGATAACCCTAGAACGCATCGAAGACGATCTTGTTTCATTTCCAGATTTTCCTGCATTGAGCACAGCAGCATTTTACGGATCATTTTAGAACAACGCCCGGAGTTTAGCTCTTGCCAGATTTTCATGATATCGAGACAGCTTTGGATAGCGTTCTTCATGCTGCTCTGTCCGGAGGATGTAGAGGAGTTCAATGGATGATGACACCCTCGAACACCTCGCCTAGGCCTATGTCTGACATGTCATCCCACTTTCCCTACCTGCATTAATGAGCAAAACAGTGAAGGCGTCTATGAATTTGTATATCTATGAAGCGTGGTTTCTTTAGACAGCGGCACTGAACTGGATATTTTCCGACGCATTAAAACCGCGGGGTCCGCCTTCGCTGCCTTGTCTAATACCTGGAAATGCAGTTATCTCAACACCAAGATCTAGCTGAGAATGTTTTGCGCGGGTGTTCTTTCAGTATTGTTATATGGAGGTAGCACAGAAAAAGTGACCGCTACTATCACTCAAAAATTGTGAGCCTTCGTAAACACCTCTGTCTCTGTCATATCATCCAAATACGCTGCTCTGATACTATTACAAACGAAGAGCTTAGCCGGCGCATGGGCCTGTGGCCCGCACGCATTATGAATGGAAGGCGAAAATAGCAGTGGATAGGTCACATATTAAGGAGGGGCGAAAAACTCATTTCTAGCTATACAATGTAGTGGATTCCACTCGCCCAAGATGACGGACGAGTGGGTCGCCACGAGATTTTAAATAGTGGGGGGAGCTAAAACGCACTTCAGGTAATCGCGAACGATCCCTCGTAGATTTAGTTGACACACTATACTCCAGCAAGTGGTAAATGGCAATCATACAAGTATATATATATAGAAAGTTTACGCATTACGTCGCTTGTGTGGCATAAAGCGCCGTTTTGTTGGAATCCCAACTCGGATATATCGATATTGTCGAGCTTTGGTCGCTGAGAATTTGTTAACATCGCTCTACACCGAGGACCATTGACGTTAACTTTTTCTCCTTTCTCAACTCAAAAGAAGTAAGATCCTATTATGCCGCCACACGTTGCACCAAAATGTTCCATCAACACTGAGCCAAAAGTGGGTCTGGTCCCAGAAGATGATTTTTCAACCAAAATCCGAATCTCCAGCCGACATCTCCAGTGCCCAAAATGCTATGTGGTGATAGAAGGAGAATGCTGCAAACAAACAAATGAACTTCTCCAGCAGCCCAAAGCAACGGTCCAATTTTAATTAAATATTTCGTGTTTATAAAATAACCTCCACTCCCTCGCTGGAAACAGTTAAAAAATCCCCAGTAAATTTATGTTTCGATTTTGTTTTCTTAAAACGCAGAATAAAAGCATTTACACAACAGAATATTGCGAGCATCTCAAATCCTGCTTCTTTTCTGAGACCCTTCAAATCTCCCTCAAGGGATTCAGTGCCAATCAATGGAACCAGACTAAAGCCAAAGCTTTGAAATATTTCAAAATAACATGAACATATGCCGCGCTCCAACAAGTAATAAATCTTTTCCCAGAAACACTTAGCGATTCAGTCCCCCATGCTTGCAATAAAAAGCGATAGCATTCATAGATATATGTACCAGCAGCTAGTGTCCTTGCTCCTTTCGACATGGCTCCTCTGAACTATCCCATCCAGCAATTTTTCTCCAGCAGAAAAATACAACAAAATGTACTCCACCGTGGAGAAATCCACTTAGTTGTTATTGACGTTCGCCCAGAATTCTTTTGATTTTTCCCTGGTGTATCCATCATGCCCCATTAGAAGCAGCTTCAGGTTCCTGTTTTTGAAAAGTCATCCAATGATCTTATCAATCGTGTTGGAAATGGCGAAATCGTAGCGGAAGATGGTCCTGGCACACACAAGTTATGATGTCGATTGAATTTAGTCTTCTCCAGCGATTGCTCATATATTTAGTGTGAGGAAATAAGAAAGTTGAAAATATTCCAGTTGATTGCCTCGAACTACGATAAAGGAATTGAGCAAGGAAAGGAATCAAGTGAAAATGTCGCACGGAGAAAGTGTGTACTTGAAGGAAATTGTATTTTATAGATTGAAAACGGTTGATATTTTCGCAGCCTTTGAAGGACGTAAATGATATTCCTAAATTTGAAAACCAATCTTGAATCGCGTTTACAGATTGTCCCAATTGATCCTGTATCGTTCTAATCCCAATGTAAAGAGCACACTTTATCAGTAAGGATTCCCTCTTTAGAGAAGTTCAACCCATTGCGAAAGGGCTTAGAACTAATAGTATCTTACAGATGAAACAAACCATGTCATAGTCATATATTGGCATCAGCATTCACAAAACAGAGTGGCGAAAAAAAGCAATATTAAACAAGGGAAAGAACTCTAACAAGGACGACCACTTAGCTCGTTTGTCAAAGATGACCATCCCCACGCACCGAATTCAATGCTGAGCCGCAATGATTCACCGATAGTGGTAGTACAGCAACTTGGACATCCTTCCGAAATTAACCTTGTTCGGAGATCCAATTTCGGCTGGTTTCTTTACGATTGGTCCTCTATTTAGGAGTGAAAGTCCGAATGTATCCTTGGATATAAATCTCAAAACGGGAAGTCCATCCTTAGCATCTTTGGCCCCTTTATGAAGAGTAGAGTCAAATCCCTAAGATGCAAATTTACCGAAATCCCTTACCTTCCTTCTGTAATGCAACTTGAATTGAATTGAATTGATATGAAGGCAGGAAAGAAGAGGACGTACGCGCAAGCTCAGCCTCATTTCTGACTGCTGTCATGGAAGTTCTTCCAAGGATGGCAAAATGTCATAAGGACATCCTCTGCGAATCATCATCATGAACGGCGCAACAACCGGTATCCGATCTAAGCCTGCCTTAACAAGGAACTCCAGACATCCCGGTTTTGCGCTGAGGTCCACCAATTCGATATCCCTAAAAGCTGTCTGGCGTCCTGACCTACGACATCGCTCTCTCTCTCTCGCTCTCTTAGGCCGGGTTTTGCCTCGTCTTCTTTTTCTACCATAAATATTGCCCTTAGAGACTTTCCGGGTCGGAGCATCCTCATCCATACGGATTAAGTGACCCGCCCACCGTAACCTATTGAGCCGGATTTTATCCACAACCGGACGGTCATGGTATCGCTCATAGATTTCGTCGTTATGTAGGCTACGGAATCGTCCATCCTCATGTAGGCGGCCAAAAATTCTTCGGTGGATTCTTCTCTCGAACGCGGCTAAGAGTTCGCAATTTTTCTTGCTAAGAACCTAAGTTTCCGAGGAATACATGAGGACTGGCAAGATCATAGTCTTGTACAGTAAGAGCTTTGACCCTATGGTGAGACGTTTCGAGCGGAACAGTCTCGAAGTTGTATTCTCCTATCTCGTATCTTCTTCGTGTTTGACCAGTGCGGTTTGATATTGTTGGTTGATTCGTCTTCGTTGCTGACATTCCCACCATATATTTTGTCTTGCCTTCATTGAAGTGCAGCCCAAGATCTCGCGCCGCCTGCTCAATCTGGATGAAGGCAGTTCGTACGTCTCGGGTGGTTCTTCGCATGATGTCAATATGATGTTGGGTGGACTTGAAGAGGATCGTACCTTTTGCATTTACCCCAGTATCACGGATCACTTTCTCGAGGGCCAGGTTAAAGAGGACGCATGATAGGGCATCCCCTTGTCGTAGACCGTTGTTGATGTCGAATGGTCTTGAGAGTGATCCTGCTGCTTTTATCTGGTCTCGCACATTGGTCAGTTTCAGCCTAGTCAGTCTTATTAATTTCGTCGGGATACCGAATTCTCTCATGACCGTGTACAGTTTTACCCTGGCTATGCTATCATAGGCGGCTTTAAAGTCGATGAACAGATGGTGAAACTGTTGTCCATATTCTAACAGTTTTTCCATCGCTTGCCGCACAGAGAAAATCTGATCTGTTGCTGATTTGCCTGGAGTGAAGCCTCTTTGGTATGGGCCAATGATGTTCTGAGCGTATGGGGCTATCCGGCCTAGCAAGATAGTGGAGAATATCTTATAGATGGTACTCAGCAACGTGATACCTCTATAATTGCTGCACTGTGTGATATCTCCCTTTTTATGTATGAGACAGATAATGCCTCGTTGCCAATCGTCAGGCGTTGATTCGCTGTCCCATACCTTGAGCACAAGTTGATGAACCACTTGGTGTAACTGGTCGCCAGCATATTTAACCAATTCAGCTGTAATTCCATCGGCTCCTGGCGACTTATGATTTTTTAGCCGATGAATTGCACGGACTGTTTCTCCTAAACTTGGTGGTGGTAGTATTTGTCCGTCGTCCTCAGTTGGCGGGACCTCCAACTCGCCGATGTTCTGGTTGATCAGTAGCTCATCAAAGTACTCAACCCGTCGCTCTAATGTGCCCATTCTGTCGGAAATCAGATTTCCCTCTTTGTCTCGGCTGGATGAGCATCGAGGTGTATAAGGCTTCATCCTGCTAACTTGTTGGTAAAACTTCTGCGCCTAGTGCGGTTGCTCCCTGTATTTTCTAGTTCACAGACTTGTTGGTTCTCCCAGGTTTCCTTTTTCCGTCTGTGAAGTCGCTTCTCCACTCGACGGAGTTCGTAATAAGTCTCTGCGCGTGCCCGCGTTCTTTGAGAATGCAATATTACTCGGTATGCGGCATTCTTCCGCTCCGTTGCTAGCTTACATTCATCGACAAACCAGCCGTTCAGACTCCTTTTGCGGCTGGGGTCAAGTAAGCTTGTGGCCGTATCCATGATAACGTTCTTCAGGTGATTGTGAATATCATTTTTTGATGCTTCAGGTCCTCTGTTGATTGCGGTTATTGCGGCATCCATTTCCCTCTTATAGGTGTCGCGGAAGGTTGTGTTGTGGGTGACTTCAGTGTTCACTCTCACCTGATAGTCAGAGGGGAGTCTAGGTGGTATTGTTATTCGAGCTCGAAGCACCATGCCAACGCGATAGTGATCCGAGTCTATATTGGCCCCCCCCTATATGTTCTGACATTCATCAAGGCTGAGAGGTGGTGGCGTTCGATCAACACGTGGTCAATTTGGTTGAAAGTGGTCCCGTCTGGAGAGGCCCACGTATGTTTGTGGACCGCTTTCCGCGCAAACCAGGTATTTCCAACAACCATTTCGTGTGACCCTATGGGAGCCAACGTATCGCCTGAATACAGGCTCCTTCTCTACTTGGCTGATAAAATCCCCAAGTATGATCCTCTGGGAATGCCTGTATAAAAAAATACTGAAGCTAGGAACGAAGTCAAAATTAAACAATCAAGGTTTTCCCGATAGACTCCTCCAACTCGGGTCCACTAATGAGGCTACTTTAAGGTCGCTCCAGCAGGTAATTTCAGCTTTGATTTCTGGCATTCAGGCCAAGTTTAATATTATGAACACTGAGCTCCGCAAAACAAAACATGTTGGATGTTAAATACCTAGTCCTTGAAGGAAGGCAGAGCACATCATCAGCATCTCCTCTCTGCTGGCAGCGAGGCTGACAAAGCTGCCTCTACATTTTTCTAGTGCAAGAGCCATGGATTCGATTTAATAGCATCTGTGGTATGGGATCAATAAAAGAGGCTCGGATATTTTACGATGAAAGATCCATAAGGCTGAGACCTTATGTCCTGATGTTAAAATGGTTAAAGACAACCATGCTGAAAGCAGTCTGTTCCTAGAATCTAGTTACATATTCATATTATATAATACCAGATTAATAGCAAATAATGAGGAAAACATCATAGTTGCCTCCGTTTAGTTACTTTATGATTCTTTCAGGGATGAGACAGCCAAGTTTGACTATCTTAAAAAACTAGATGGTAATTTCACGAACTCCAGACTGGAATCAGACCCTCTTGTAAGTATGTTACACTATCCGGGAGACCTCGTGGGAGAAGTGAAAGGGGAAGAGTTGGTGGCCCAACCCCTTTAACATGTAAGTGTTGCAAGGCGAATTGGAATACTGCGAAAGTGATTGCCATCAATGAAAAGGTCAGAGCTACGTTACCGTCCTATACGTACTATAGGAGGATATAGACCACTTAGACCTACCTCCTGGAAGAAGGTTAAGATAGTCTTGATATGAAGAAGTTTGGGAAAATTGACTATTCAAATCCAAAGAACTTCAGACAGATAAGCTTGACATCATTCTTGCTAAAAAGTTTAGAGAGACTGATTGAGAGCCACATTGGCTTAGTTGCACCCACTAAATGAAACCCAACATATTTGTGTGAGGCAGCTTGTTATTCTTTGGATTCAAAAATAGAGGACGCAGCGCAGAAGTATGAGCACATGATGAGAGTGTCCGAGGACAGTGAAGGACTTCAGACTGTGCGCCTTTCCAAAAACTTTGTAGTGGCGCCAGAAAGCATAATGCCAATGATACTTTAGTTAAATGGATCTATGATATGCTAATGCACAGATTACTGTGTGCTAAAGTGGATGTTCATCGCTACCTGCCAACCGAAGCAACTAAAGGCTGCCCCAAGGAGGTATGTTATCATCATTTCTTACTACTAGGCCAAGGGCAAAAGGCCAATACACACTCAAGCTTATCCTGATGATGTGGCTTTGCTTACTGTTGATTGCTTCAGATATGGACTTTCAGTTAATCCAAATAAAATCACGCTAGTATTATTTACAAAAAGAAGTAAATTGAATGGACTTTTCCTCCCAGAGATGAGGAGTACAACCCTTTAATTCTCCGGAGAAATGAAATATCAGGGACGCTGTGGTAAAAGGCTTCTTTGAAACTAATATGTAGAGGTAAAGTTGAAACGAGTTCTCGTAGCCTGTGGGCTGTGCAGACGGACCTTTGCTTCAACATGGCGACTCAGGCCCCATGTAGTAATGTTCATATTCGTTGCTGTACTTAGGCCGATGCCCGGCCATGCATTCGTAGTGTAGTGGGTTAAGGTAAGACAAATAAGTTTTGACCGTAAACTAGCCACACTGCAAAGAACTCCCGGACATCCGACGTGTTTGCACTACTTAATTTGTAGCTTCTGGATATAACACATCGTTCAATAAGTCCCGGGACTAGCGTAGAAATGGCGCTAATAATGCCATTTATATACCAAGGTTCAGAAGTACCAACCTTCAGATAAGATGTTTCAAAATTTGATGTAATTTGAAACATAACCAAGAAAGCTATAGTGGTTAAACTGACGCTACCTTTGCAATCGTGAAAAAATGGACCAAAACGAGTTTCGTGTGTTGATAAAACATTGGTTTCTAATGGGGGAAAAACACTGTTCATGCTCAGCAATGGCTTGAAAAACGTTATCCGGACTCTACTCCGTCGAAAACAACCATTTGTCGGTGGTATGCTAACTTGAAACACGGTCGTGATGATACAAATGATGCGGAACGTTCGGGTCGGCCAAATGAGGCAGTAACTCCCGAAAACACCAAGCAAGTATTGAAAATCGTGATGGGTGACCGCAAAATGAAGTGCGCGAGATAGCTAAGATGGTGAACATATCAACTGGTAGTGCATTTACTATTTTGCACCAAAAATTGGCTATGACAAAGGTTATTTTCCAAATGGCTGCCGCGTTTGCTCACAATGGAACAAAAGCAACAACGTATCAATGATTCGGAGAGCTGTTTGGCACGGTTTACTCGCAATAAATAGGATTTTTTGCGTCGATATGTGACAGTGGACGAAACATGGATTCACCATTTCACTCCGGAGTCAAGTCGGCAGTCAACTGAATGGCGTACAACCGGTAAAAGCCGCTCGAAGCGTCCGAAAACACAACAGTCGGCCGGCAAAGTGATGGCGTCCATATTCTGGGATGCGAATGGTATAATTTTCATTGACTACCTCGAAAAGGGAAAAACCATCAATAGCGACTACTACATGGTGTTATTAGATGGTTTGAAGGCCGAAATGGCGAAAAAACGCCCACACATGAAGAAGAAGAAAGTCATCTTTCATCAAGACAACGCACCGTGCCACAAGTCAATCAAAACGATGACCAAATTCAACGAATTAGGCTTCCAACTGCTTCCTCATCCTCTGTACTCGCCGGATCTGGCCCCCAGCGACTGCTGGCTCTTTGCGGATCTCAAAAAGATGCTCCAGGGAAAAAGATTTGGCTCAAATGAGGAGGTGATCGCTGCTACTGAGGCTCATTTTGAGTTAAAAGACAAATCGTTCTACAAACATGGCATTGAAAAGTTAGAGAAGCGTTGGAATGATTGTATAACCCTTGAAGGAGATTATGTTGATGAATAGTAAAGAATTTTGCCGATTAAATGTTGTTTTCAGAGTTAGTCCCGGGACTTATTGAACGATGTGTTAACATCTTTATTCAGAGCACTGCAATGAGAGCAGATCATAGACTAATCCGCTTAGATCTATTGGAAAACAGCGGACGTGGGGGCACAGAATATTAGGAGAATCCCCAGCGAGAATCCAGTCATCCAGTTCTTGCAGTGCCTTCTAATTCTCAAGTCCCTATACATCTGTTTAATGAAAGATATGAAGTTACCCTGAAAGGTAAAGAGAACTAGGAAGGCTCAGAGGAATGCATAGTGGTATACAATTCTTTGATCACCTCGAAAGTCACTCAGTAATGCAGAAATCCCTTTGCATACTATATTGCTATTCGCTACTCCAATACAATGGAGAGGGAGGCGTTGCTTAATATGAGCTATGACAAGATTCTTGGTGGTAAATGACAACATTGTGATCGTAATAAAAGATTTAAATGTGGAGGTGGATCCTGGTAACTTTTTTTTTCGAAGATCTAATAGAGAAACAATGTCTTGGAAATGGTAATGGTAATAGTAAGAGATTGGTGGCTTTCTGCAACTTTCATTGTGTCCCCCTTAGTTTAGCAGGGTTCCAAATTATAGGCTTCGGTGGATATTCACAAAAAGAGGCAGAGGTCCCGAAGGAAATGGCCACTTGCTGGTTATTTGTTTTTACCATGGCCATCTGCTTGCATACATAGACAGCATCGATTCCAAATTATTAACGTGAGTCGTTTGCGTGGTTCATCTATCATTCGGCATTGGGAGAACTACATTTTGACTTTACGACAGATATTTCGAACAGTTCGATAGGCCACAACAGTAAAAGTCAAGTTGCTGATCATGTGCCGATCGGCAACTTGATGACAGTGATGATCATGTCCTTAATTCGAATTTGAAATCTCCTCTTTGAAATTCAGAATGCTTTCGATAGCCCCAACAATGTATTTGGAATGCTAAACGCAGGGAGCGCATTACAGAAACACTAATAGAGAACTATATATGATTGCGCAAAATTTCACATGCTGCACCGAGGTAAAATTTGTCGGTGTTATCCATGCTGCCTAGCCCAAACGAGGTCCAACACTTCAACAGACAGAGATATCTTTCCCCTAGTATGTAGAAAACGCTGACGACATCTGTGTGGACCCATACCGGGTAATGGGCCTTTGCCAATTAACTAGGATTTAGAAAGAGGAGCAAGCAAATTCGGAGTGAAAATAAACATCCAACAAAACCAAGGTTTCTAGTTTGGCGGGTTGTCCCATTGCTCCTATCGACAACCCGAACATCAAAGGAATTAATACTCAAAGCCCCAAATATTCGTTGATACCTGAAAATGTATTTTTTTTTTAAAGATTGCGGCGTCCTAAGTCCGCATCCACTTAATGTCGGACCGCATGAAATGGGAAGCAGCTTGCTCCCTCTTTTTTTGGTTCACGGACCCCCCAATCAGGGCTAAGCACGCAAATTTTTAAAAATATTATGCGAAGACGGCTTTACGGTTTCTTACCAGAGCAGAAGCAAATCGTTAGATGCTGCCTCACCTCTGCGCTGGGAGCACAAGAAGAAGAAGTAAGTTGCTCCCCATTTGGTGGATGTAGACCATGTAATCCTTAAAAAAAAATAGAAAAAAGAAATGTTCAGCTCTGGCCAAGCTTTGGCCCAAATAGAGGTGGATTTACGCTGAATATAATTCGCAGTCATGTCTTGCTCTGCGATTTATATAAAGGAGCACTTATGATTTGCGAACCTCTTCGGTAATGCTGCTTCCAGGGCAGAGGTCCAGAAGTGTCTGACAATTTGCCTCACCCCTGGTAAGAAGCCGTAAAGCCGTCTTTGCCTAATATTTTTAACCATTATGTCATGGGCGCATGCTGGCCTACGAAAATCTCGAACGTTAAACTGCCTCGTCACGTGGACTAGATCTCGGTAGATGTGTTGTTTAAAAAGCGGAAGTGCTATTGAATACGTCATGCCTTATGAAAGGAAGACAGATCCATCCATCCAACGGCGCAACCATCGGTATCCAGTCTAGGCCTGCCTTAATAAGGAACTCAAGACACCCCGGTTTTTCGCCATCTAAGGCAGGGTCCGCCCCGTCTTCTTTTTCTACCATATAGACTTTGAGGGCTGGATCATCCTGGTGCCAACCCGAACCTTTAACCGAATTTTATCCACAACCAGACAGCTCATAGAATCCATCCTCATATAGGAGGCCAACAATTCTTCTGTGGACTCTTCTCTCGAACGCGCCTAAGAGTTTATCTTCCTAAAAACCTATCTCTCCGAGGAATACATGAGCACTGGCATGATCGTTATCTTGTATAATAAGGACTATAACTTTATGTTGAAACGTTTCCAGTGGAACAGTTTTTGAAATAAGCTCTGTTGGCAACCAACAACCGTTCTGGGATTTTATTGTCATGCTTATTATCGGTAGTAACTTTCGACCCTAGATAGGAGAAAGAATCATCGGTCTCAAAGTTGTATTCTCCTATCCTTATTGTTCTTATCTGACTAGTGCTGTTTATTGTTATTGACTGTTTGGTTTTTGGTGTCCTCAAATTGCCACCATAAATTTCATCCTGCCTTCATTGATGCGCGGCACAAGATCTCGCGTCACCTGCTCGATCTGAAGGAGGGTATGCATCGGGGAGGGTATACGCGCGCTATACATCGCCGGTACTTCTTCCTATGATGTCGATATCGGCAGCATAGGTCAGTAGTTGGGTGGACTTAAGGATGATGGTGCCTCTCGCATTAACCTTAGCATCCCGGATCACTTTTTCCAGGACTAGGATGGAAAGAGTGCACGGTAGTGCTACTCCGCATTTTAGTCGATTGTTTAAGTCGAATGCTACTGAATTTTCTCATGGCCGTGTACAGTTTTACCCTGATTATGCTGTTATAGGCGGCTTTAAAGGCGATGAAAATTTAGTGGATTTGATGATCACATTCCAACAGTTTTCACATTGAGAAAATCTGATCTGTTGCTGAATTGGGTGGAGTGAAACCTCTTGGGTATGAACCGATAATACTCTGGGTACATGGGACTATCTGACCTAGCTTCTTTATTCTAGCTGTTAAGTCTCTTCTCCGCTTGACGGAGTTCTGTGCTTTTTTTGAGAATGTAGTATTACTCGGTATGCTGCATTCTTCCGTTGCTAGCTAACATTCATCGTCGACATAACAGGAGTCAAATATAATAATGGCGATTCCAATGACAACCGTCTTCAGCTAGTTGTGAAGATCATTCGTCGATGCTTCATCTACAGGACCTCTGTTACTGCAGTTATGCCGGCGTCCACTTCTTCCTAATTACAGGTGTTGCGGAATATTGTGTTATGGATGACCTCAGTTTTCACTCTCATCTGATTTTCACGAGGGATTTCAGATGGCGTCATTATTCGAGCCCAGAGCACCATGATTGGAGTCTCCTCTGTAGGGGCGTGGACGTTAATGGCGCTTATATTTCCAAATTTCCCTCGCAGCCGCTGAGTGCCACAGATTTCATTTTTTTCCTAAATAAGAAACCTACTTCGACTACATGATTCACCGGATGGCCACCATAATTGACGGTGTGGTGGGTCTTTTCCAGCAAGCCAAACCCTATCCAGTGCATCTTCGTAATGCTGTTATATCAGCCTTTTATGGGGTCCAGATAGCTCAGTGATTAGCGCACAACGCTGTCGTACGGAAGGTCTCGGTTCAAGTCTCACTGGTGGCAGTGGGATTTGTGTAGTGATTTGACACTGGGTACCAGTCGACTCAGCTGTAAATGAGCGCAACGCTGACCACATTATCTCCTACAATGTACTGTAGTGTACCGCTACGGTCTTGAATGAAGTGCTCTAACACACTTCAAGGCCCTGATCCAATTGGATTGATTCGCCAACGATTATTATTATTATTATATTGGAACAGGGTGTCGGCCAGCTACTGGGTAGCATGCGATCTGTACAGGGAGCGCACATCCCATGAGAAAAAGTGCAAATCGTTCATCGGGTTTCATTGCTAAGTTCATCGTTGTGAAATCCATCCAGTCCGAGACTCCTTTCGTCGCTTCGTAACTTTGTTTTCCATCTAGGATTGTCAGCCCATCCCCAAACCTGGAGGACTAGTTGGCATAGTTTGGGTAGTAATTAAAATTATGAATTATGATAGTATTCTTTGATCCGACAAATGGGGAATTCGAGAAAAATTTCTGCACTATGAGCAGAAGATACACCGACAATGCAATGGTATCACTTCTTCTTATTATCGATAACATTTTCCATACATGGGTATGGAAAGCGTCACCGGACAATGATATCGTTAGTGAAGATAAACAGCAACGAAACCCTGGTCATTATTTACCTCATTGGTTAGAGCAATAAAGACGTTGATCATCTGTATATCTAGTAAGCGTCATTTCTAATGTCATTCAATTTCCGCCCTCGCTGTTTTGTCCAAAATCTGGGAATACTGCTACGTCAACTCCAACATCAAGTTAAGACTGCTCCGTGCTATTGTTCGTTCTAGGCTGCTACATCGGAGTAGCACATGGAAAGTGATCGCCTTCGTCAATACTTAGCTGGCTGTTCTTAAATTTTCAAACACTTATAGATGCCCTCTCACCACCAGAGACCGACACTTTGTTTTAGCCTTGGTCAGCTCATCATAATAGTACAGCAAAAGCTGTTTGCATACTGAGATTATCCTTCATCAAACGTTTCCAGCATCTTGTGGCAGCAAGTCACACGACTAGTCATCTGCTCTAATGGCAGTGTATATGGCACCCAGAAAGAGCGTCGGCCTCCACTATCTACTGGTATTGGCTTGATCAAGCAATTTTCTCACAGTAAAAATATTTTCATCGGTTACTGATATTCGCAGTATTTTTTTTTCTTTCCAGGCTTCGCCAGAGTGAATACACTCCTTTAAAATTCTCTGTAACATCTAGATAAAGTCATAAGAATTTTCGAATCATTATTCAATCCCTCATTTTATACATGCCATCTGACAATGCAATAACATTAAGTTTCTTCTTTTAACTCACATAGTAAAACCTAGTACTCTTTTTTTCTTCGAACTGACAACCCAAAGGATATTTTCCTACCAACTTTAGTTAACCTTAAAGGCATGATCTACATAGTTTCAGTCCTTGCTAGCTTATTCTCCAGCTTCACTGATAGGGTCATTCTATTATTCCTTCTCTCCTTCCTCTGGTGTTCCCCAAGGCTCTATACTTGGCCCGCTACTCTTCCTGTTTTTTATCAATGACCTCGCCTCCATCCTCACCTGTCCGTATTCGCTTTACCCAGACGACCTTAAATTGTTTGCCTCTGTTTCGTCTCCATTGGACTGTGCTCTCTTACAATCCAACCTTGATAATTTAGCCCGTTGGTGTTCGGTCAACAAGCTAACACTGAATGTCAACAAATGCCACTGGATGCGCTATTCCCTGAAACCCTCCCCATCATCCTTTTCCTATTCTCTCAGTGGTCAACCCCTTTCACTACTGACCTCCTTCAAAGACCTGGGGGTAATATTCGACGATAAACTTCGTTTCAATTCCCACTTCGTTGACATCATCAATAGAGTTTCCAAAATGTCTGGTTTTATCCTACGTTCCTCGTCCAACTTTACCTCAATCCAGCCCTCCTTAACACTCTTCAATTCCCTTGTCAAAAACATCGTTGAATACTGCTCTGTAGTCTGGTCCCCCTACCGCATCCGTGACGGCCGCGCCCTTGAAGCTGTACAACGCAAATTCACCCGGACCCTCTTTTACAAAAAGAACCTTCCACGGGTTGATTATCCATCACGACTCCGCATCCTCAATCTCCCCTCCCTACAGCAACGCCGTATTTTCCTTGATATGTGTACTCTTTTCAAACTCTGCAATGGTCTGATGGACTGCTCCGCCAACTCGGATATTACTCTCCGTATCGCCTCGTCTCATGACACACGTAATGCGGACATTTTTGATGTGCCCTTCGCCAAGCTTGAGATTTACTTTCACTCTCCGATCCCGAGGTTTTGCCGGTCCTACAATGCCCTACAGCTTGGTTCATTTGACTCTATGTCCCTCTCTAGCTTTAAGCGCAAAATATGCCATTTACTTGCTCCTCCCTCTGAGGACAATATGTAATAAGAAATTTGCTTTCTGTGTATTGTCCTCATTAAATAAATAAATAAATAAACACGTAAAAGATATGAGTGAACTCGATGCAACATCGCCGAACCTGGTGAAGCACATAGCAGCTCGGCGATTCGTATATCGGCATTGAGTGAAGGATGTCAAAGCTTTGGTGTTATGTGAGTAGGAGATAACTTAACGAAGAGGTTCCCTTAGAATTCCACTGCAATCTACATAAAAATTTTCATATTGAGTGCTAGTCCATATTTAAATAAACAAAGCCTACAGGTATCATTCCGTAATTGATCTGGGAGGTGCATGGAAACATTATGATTAAAGTAAGTGCATGGCACCCTTCTCATATTTCCAATTAAGGTAATAACGAACCCATCGCAGATAAATTGCATCTCTTGGTCCAAAGTCAAACACTGAACATTCGTAATTGCGCTGCAATGCTCATTATCCGACTTATGCCATTGAAAGCGAATATCTGCTGGGTTTATATTTTTAAAAGCCAAATAAGTGTTCTTTCATTTCCATCAACCTTTCACATTATACTCGTATTATAAACGGTAATAATATGAATCTCCAGAAAGCCGACATTCACGTTTACCAGTCAATAGGATTTCGAAGCTTTACCATCAGATTTTAAAATAAAAATTTTTCTGCAAAGGCAAACGTATCCATGCATGGGGCCCTCGAGAGCCAAACCGCATGAAAATTCCATCCGGCTAATGGGATGCATATGCTACAGATTTATTTGCCGTACTCTTTAATATCAGCCGATAATAATTTTCCCTGAAATAGAGTTTTGCGCATCTGGGGCGAAGGATGGAATTACTTTTTTCCCAATATTCATATCTGCCTATTCAGAACTCATCAAATATAAAGGATCCTTGCTTTTGAATAACCATTTCCATGCCTACTAAAGAAGAAAATTAAACATTCCATCCTGCGCTTCCCAGATTCACATTTGCCGAGTATGGCATGTATTGATACGTTCACTAGCAATTTTAAAAAGAAATTGCTCCCGCTGCCCTCCCCCAATCGGTTTTATTGTGCCATGGCATACTCATCGTATGTATCACGGCATGAAATCAATGTCAAATGGTGTCAGAAAACGATAATAATATTGCATTCCTAGCTCCCGAGAGGATATCATGTGCTACTACCCCTGCCAACATGATGCCGTGCTGGCTCATTGGCCCAATTGAGAGGATACACATATATACGAACACATAAGTACATATCTGGCAAATACTCTTCGTAAGCTCATAAGATTCAATAAAATGTTCATATTTGAGTGATATAATCTCGGCATCAAATCAGTGATATTCGTGGAAAATCTGTTTACTGCAACGCTCGAAATTTTTGATTAAAAAGGGATGAACATTGGCAAAAATGTTTACTGAGGGGATTATCTCGTCAGGAATAAAACGTTGACGTCATGATGATTATGAATATTCTAATGATAATAACGAAATGACGCACGTAGTGTCTAAAGGGATTATCTTCAGTAACAAGGACTTCATTAGAATAAACACGAATTTGAATACGTCAAATCTGCTGTCACCCCACTAGCCTGAAATGTTTGCCTTTGAATTTAGAGTGAATACATAAAGTCTTATTTCCGTAAGTACTCACCCATCATCTTTCGATTTCCGGAGGCAGCAATTTTTTGTTTGACTTTGGCGTTGGCATAACCTTTACATCAGCAGAGGGAGTGCTTGATTTCTTCAACTAAAGCGAGGTTTGCAAGGGTTAAGCGAAGTCAGAAAATAAGACTCTTGAGAGGATTCTCCTCCCACTTGCCCTGCGCTATTGTATTCCATAAAGCCCGATCGAAGCAAGTGTGAATCCAATATTAGACTTGCTTAAGGCAACCGCAATTACTGAATTACGAAATTCCAGCCACCATCACGCTTCAACGAAGACTTCCTACACTAAGAAGAAGGAGAAATTCGATCAATATCGTCCAGGAGAACTTTTCTAAAATAACGTTTGAATTGTCATGGGTGACCTGAATACCAAGGCAACCTCCAGATGTCTTAATTGTGCTGCAGAAAATTGCTCAAGGACCTGCCTTTTGTATGGGGAGGTCTCTCACAATGCTAGGGGTAGGAGATGCCCTAAATGGGTAGAACATATAAAAAATGTAGAAATTGCTTCGATTAGAAACATAACTGTTACAGAAGCTGCTCCGGAGTCAAACAATTACTATAGCCCACTGGTTCAGATAGCTGTGATAGGTTTTCCCCTTCTCTTCCCAATAAACGGAGCTCCAGTTCCATAAGCACCATTCTGGAGTCTAATAGGGTTGCCAGAGGCTCAGCCAAGTATAATATTATGGTAAAGAAGACTTGACCCAGCAGAAGGACCCAGCAACAACACTTCCTAATGTTTTCAAACCAACGCCCTCTGCTAATGAAAATCATTTCTTCCTTGTAGTAACGAAGTACAAAGAGAAATTCATAGATCAGATCAGATCAGATCGTGTCAATCTATCTCCCTCCCAGTATCCTTAACAGGGAGTTCAACAAGGCCTTTGGTAAGGGGCTCCTCACTTTTTGCGAGAATTATAACAATGTTTTCTTAATAATGGGATGCCTACCTCTGTCAACCCACTGCCTATGCTTAATCAATCGGACTCGGTTCAAGACATAACTCTTGCTAATTCTGCTAGTCAATGTTGGCATGCAGCTTGCTCTGATTATGGGAAAATGACGACATTTTTATTGAGCCTATTCATAAGGTGGATGAATCACCAACTATGATGACATTCCTTCTTTTGCCAATTTCCACTTGTGAGGGTCATGGATGAAATCAGGACTAATGTAAATATGCAAGTATTTAAAATTCTTTCTTCATTTCCAACAGGGCTAAGAACTTCTCAGTATGATTCTGCCTATCCCATCAGCCGATCGGTTTTGGTTGTAATAACACAATCTGGATTATTGAAAATCGGAATGGAAAATAAGGACAATACGAGGCAATACGAAAGACACTGTGGATGTCATATACTCCACAAACGAATGGCAAGGTCACATACAGTATGATCTTAGCCCTGGTTCCCCATATCAATTATTTTGCACGTTTATCAGTCGCTGCTTGGGGCGAATTCCAGATTCTCTCTCTGCTTTGAGAGATCCCGTATTCCTTACTAACAGCTTCATAGCATTTTCTGCCTTCTAACCCGACCTACGTCACTTCTCCGTTGGGACAAAAACTAATTTATAAAGGCTCTGATGATTCTGATCTGATCAAGACTGCAATTTCACTTTTCCGAAGTTGAATTGACATATTGTCGCAAAGATGTGCTTGATGATACTGAAATTTCTAACGACACCTATATCTTAGGCAGTATCTTATTGGCGAAAGCTACGTTGACACTGTTTGGATAATGTTTCCATCTTCTCATTTGCATGATCGATTTTGCTAAGAAACTTCTAGCAAATTACGAAGTGGAGGGACAGTTTGTTAACTTGTCTGTTTTTTTTTGGGGAGGTAGGGAGGTGAATGCATTTACGCACACAGTGTTGGACTCCCGATTCGGTACGTCGTCGGACTACCAACTAAACACCTCCCCATCGTCAGAGAACTAGCCTGAAACCGTTACATTACTTCGGGCTAGTCCCCGAACTCTCCCTCTTTACGGAACCTTCAAATCAGGGAATTCCTTTCACCAACGGGAGAGGAGAGGAGGAAGGGAACTGTCAGTTCAAGGAACCCCGGCTCCTCCACCGGTCGAGTTCTATCTTCTTAGCAACGAGAAGGGCTCGAACGTAATGGGCAACACGGTTCCACCTGTCAGCAGTCCTCAGCATCTCTTCAACAATGTTGTCTGGAGAAAGATCCCCTTAAATAGAGCTGCTGACGAACCCCATCCCACCTTCCACAAGAAAAAGAAGTGTGGTGGGCGTCATCCACAACTCCATTGCAAAACACACAATCCGGAGAACGCGCCTTTCCAATCTTGTCTGTTAATAATTTCGTAGATGACAGCGCTTAATTATATACTTGAACTTTCTCTAGGGAGCTTGACTGATACACTGGCTGATTTAAAACTTGTAAGAAGAAGAACGAATTTTCATTTTATTGAAAGGTTTATTAGTGACTGCGGGATAACCACCCCCAAGCCCATTTAAGTGAGTGAAGGGGAAAGGTCAATATATTTTGAATCACGGTGTAATATTTTGGTGTTTCAGAGAGCAGGTGGAGTCAACTCCAATCAGACTAATAGTATATACTACTATACCGGAAAGTCAGTGTACTGCTGAGGGAGTGAACTTGTAGATGTAAAATTTACTCAAAGTTCTTCGCTTGTCATAAAAGTAAATTCGACTACCATATTTCAGAGGCGCGTTGATTTTTCGACTAGAACATTTCGTCAAAGGCTCATGTTTTGATTCGAAAAGCATCTCAACAACGGCATCGAAGGTTCCAGAATGCTCACTTACTCCAAGTTGAGGGAGAATCTCAGGAATACAGGTTATTGTGTTAAACGGGGTGATATAGCAGGACCCTGAGGTTTACTCCTCTCCTTTTCATGGCTCTGTACTATTGTGCTCTGGAAAGCCTGCGGAAAGCACACGTGAATCTGGCGTCGGATTAATGTTTGCTCGAAAATTTGATGGAGAAACGCGGTCTTAGGGGCCATTATGAAAATAGTGAGAAGTCTACGGTTCTCTATGATTTCCATCGCCTCATCAGTCATTAGATCAATTAAGTTTTAATTGACTGGCTGGCATAGGAATCGAGCAAGATCAACATTGGATTGTCGTTTACCTTCGCTTGCGTAATGCGAATGCATTGTCTCGCAGGGATAGAGACGCTCGACGCTATACTCAACATGGTCCGCTTTCGCGATCCAGCTGTCGTTCGGCAATAGAAAAACTTTCTTCCCTACTGGACCACAAATTTTTGGAAAAGTTCTCCTGAAAATATTAATGAGTGTTGAGGGGTCTTCAAAGGTGTCACCGTATCATACGGATACAGACAAGTTTACATTTCGTCGCCGATACTATTAAGTTTTGTTATCGGTGGCTTTCTCCACCCTGCCTTTTCCGGAGGGCATTCAGTGCTTCAATGAACAATCCAGCTGTAAACACTTTGACTGCGCTGATGATATCTGTTTGCTTTCGTACCGATTCATGAACTTGGCCAAATAAATCTGATTTTTTAATAGGGGACCAACAATGCCGGACTGAATATCAACACCAATAAACCAAGGTCCTCAGTGTGGTGGGTCATCTTACTCTTCCTATCTCCACTAATGGGGAGAATTTACCAATCTTGAAGGCCATGTTTCTGCTAACGGAAACACCGAGTTTGATGTTCCCCTATGCTTTAGCAGCGCTATATCCGCCTTCACTATTGTGTAAAATCTGAAAATGCAGATAACTCAATGACAATATCAAGTTGAGGTTGTTTCACCCCAACCATCTCTCTGTGTTGTTATATGGGTGCAGCACATAGCATGTTAACGGTGTACTACGACACAATCTCGAATGAAGAACGACGTCAGTATATGCGCCATGTATCAGTAGCCATGATGATTAAAAGGAAAAGGTACAGAAGATAGGTCACACTTTAAGAAGTGCGACAACAATCCCTTAGTGGTCGATGAGTAGGTCGTCCACATGGCCCAGAGCACTAGATGAAAAATGTAAGTTTCTCAGGGAAAACCGGGAAGAATAAGAACACATTTCAGCGAACAGGTATATTGAATGCGTTATACCCCCTTTTGGGGGAAACACATAAGTAGGCCTATTTTTAAGTATGTTTTTGGAATGCATGTTGTTTTCTTAATGCAGGTGAAAATAATAAAAATCAAAAATGTTGTAGCTGTGGAAAAAAAGTTTTCATTTTTCACGGCTTTTTTCAAATAACACACAAAAAGGCACCCTTGAAACATTGAGATAATTCCAAATGTTGGCTGGGGAGATTGGTCACACTTCCTGGAAATCCATCACCACGAGTACACAGATGCGTTAGAAACTACTATTGGATCATTGGAAACTACCAAGCTACTGAAGCAGAAACTTGTGGTATGCTCCAATCGCATCCAAAAGTCTCAAAAGAGCTTTCCGCGAAGGACCGACAACACCTTGTTCTTCCAAAACCAACGGAGATTATATAAAAATCTCATAAACTCAGTCCGCGAAAGAAACGTCGATCTGGACCAGGCAGAAGACTTCTAGAGAAGTGGTTGGAGCGAACCCAGCCGTTGCAATTTAGAGGCACGTAGCTCCTACACCTTAAGCGTTCATGCGAGGCCCTCCCCGAAATGAACATACCTAACGCAACTGAAGCTAACGTAGAAGCAGCCCTCGAAAAGGCAGGTTATTGAAAGGCGCCATGAGTTGATAAAATTTACAACTTCTAGCTAAAACGGTTCAAGAGCACTCACAGGGTATTGGCAAATCATTTTAATCAGATGATTGTAGATCCTAAATTAGTTCCAAAATTTTACACCAAGGGGCTAACTTCTCTCATCCCCAAGAAACAAGGTATCTCTTGTCCTTCAAAATGTCGACCAATTACTTGTCTACCTACCATCTACAAGGTCTTCACTTCAGTTCTGTGCGCGAACATCTCAAAACATCTTGATATCATATATGAACATTGATAGCTGATGAGTAAAAAGGATGCGCAAACGGGTCTCGAGGCTTAAAGGACAGCTTATAATCGATACGGTAGCTGTAAAGCAGCCTGCTTTACAGTCCATTAAAAACGATATATCGCGACAGCCTACATCGATTAGAAATCAGCTTTTGACTCTATATCGCACTCCATATGGATTCCGACGACGTCTACAAATACCTTAGCATATTGCAAGCAACAACACCTGCTGTGGCAATAATGAAATCTAAGTTGCTGGGGGAATTTGCACGGCGTCTGGATCTCGTCCTGAAAACTGAGCTGTTCGGAAGAAGCAAAATCATGCAATCAACACCTTCACCATTCCCGTCCTTCTATATACTTTCGGTGTGATACAGTGGAGTAATACAGATTTCAAATCTGTCAATAGACGTCTAAGGGAAGTTCTTGCAACAACTTGCACAATGGAGCTGCCGAAAAATTGAAGATCACCATCCCACGTCACCAGGGAGGTACTTGATCTAAAAACATTGCAATATAATCAAGTGTATTCTCTTCATGAGTTTTCTCCGACAAATAATCCTCTAGCAGATTACATCTGGCTACCGACATTTTTTTTTTTTTGGGAGTAGAGTAGGTGAATGCATTTACGCACAGAGTGTTAAACTCCCACAACAGCACGCTGGCGGACTACCAACCAAATACCTCCCTGTCATCAGAGAACTAGTCTGAAACCGTTTGACACATTATTTCGGGCTAACCTTGCCGCTCTTCCGGCTTTGGAAGCCTTCAAATCAGGGAATTCCTTTCAATGGAATGGGAGAGGAGGGGAAGAAGCGAGTTGCTGTTAGTTCAGGGAACCTCTTACCGTCCGATCCCTTCACTGGTCGAGTTCAATCTTCTTTGCAATAAGAAGAGCTCGAACATAACGCGCAATACGATTCCAGCTGCCTGCGCACTTCAGCATCTCTCTGATAATGCTGTCTGGAGAGAGCTCCCCTGTGTCTGCATAAAGCTGCTAATGAAAGCCTTCCCACCTCTCGCAAACGAAAAAGGTGTGTTCAGCGTCGTCCGCTACTCCATTGCAGAACGCACAATCAGGAGATCGCGCCTTCCCAGTCCTGTGCATGTAAGGCTGAAAACCTCCATGCCCACTTAGAAATTGGGTAAGGAAGTAATCAATCTCACCGTGCGTTCTGTTCAACCACGGGGCTAATTTGTCGATAAGCCGCGCAATCCATCTGCCCCTTGGTTCATTTTGCCAAGAAGGTTGCCACTCGGTAAGGGTGCGTTGACGTTCTTCTCGGGCAACCGCCTCTCTTAAGTGTTCACCCTTACAGCAGTAGATAGCTTTGCGCTCCTTGGCAAGGAGGGCAACGGGGATCACTCCCGCGATCACCATCACAGCCGGTTCGGAGACGGTGCGATAAGCAGATGCCACTCGCAAAGCGTTTACGATGCACCTCCTTATCAAGGGCATCAGCCCATACCTCCGCACCATAGAAAAGAACCGACTGCGTTCCTCCCATAGGCAGGCGTCTCCTAGTGGATATAGGACCCCCGACATTCCCCATTAGCCGACTCAATGCTACGACTCCAGCTGCAGCCGTGTCCGATGCTCCTTTGATTTGCTCGAAGAAGCTCATCTTCGAATCCAGCATTAAACCAAGGTATTTAACCGCTGGTTTTGACTCTATAGTCAACTCGCCGATCGATATAGGACGCAGTCAGGATGACTACTTCGGCTCGACGAACCGCATCTACGACCTCCATAACAGTATCCACTGTAGATCTCCCTGTTCTGAACTCGAACTGCCTTGACGATAAGTCCCCGGCAGCACGGATAGCTTCAGCGAGTCTACCCCTGATGAGCTTCTCGAGCACTTTATTGGCCATGTCAAGCATACACAGCGATCGGTATGCAGACGGGAGCTCCGGGTCTCCTTTACCCTTACTGATCAACGCTAGTCTGACCACTTTCCAGTGACATGAAAAAATGCCCTCCTTCAAGCAGGCGTTGACACTTCAAGCAGCAATTCTGGAACACCTAGCGGGCCTAGCGATTTCCTGTTTTTCATAATGAGAACCGTTCCTTCGAGCTCTCTCATTGTGAAAAGGGAGCAATCCTCGATGCCTTCCTCGCCATTTACATCAACCCGTACAGGGTGTCTGGGGAACAATGCCCGCACAATTCGGTCCATCTCATCGGTGCTCAGTATGCAGGGCTTCCGCAGAACCCCGATTTTCCGGGTGAAAAGCTTTTAGCCAAGTCACCTCTTTAACAAGGTTCTGCCAGCCACGAGCTTTGATTTTATTTATAGCGCTGCGGAGTTTCCTTTCTGCTAATCCATATTGTGCCTTTATGGCACATGCCTCCTCGTTGGCGTTCAAATGTTGTACCAAACGGCGAAACTTATGACACTCCTTCCGTGGGTCGGCAATTTCTGCCGTCCACCAGTACATTGAAGGTTTGTCGCCTGGAGCCCCTCCGGGGCATGGAAGCCTCACACGCCGTCGTTATCAGGTTCATCACTGAATTTATAACGCTGTCAGCTGCGACACTACCACCCCCCGGAGTGCTCTTCAGCGCGGCCCTGCCTGCTCCAAGAGTTTCGACGAACTTCCCGATGTTCACCATCGCGACATTTCATACGTAGGGGGAGCGTCGCGTTGGTGCTCACCGACATGTAGCGTCAACCACTTCGAACGCGATGTACTGGTGATCACCTGCCGAGAAGTCTTCTAAGACTCGCCACCCGTCCACCGATGATGGCAGAGATTCTAACGCAAAACAGATGTCAGGAATGCTTCCTTCATAGCCTGGGCGCCGCAACGTTGGCGTGGATCCGGTGTTTAAAACTACAAGCTACAAGTTCTCGCTGCCATTTCCAGAATCCGTTTCCCTCTGGAGCCTGACTGTCGTCCATTCAAGAGCCTTAGCATTAAAATCACCGCCAACCAGGATTCGTCCTTCAAAGCTCGAAACGACGTCCGCCAGGGCATGCCGAATCGTCTCGTTCGGCGTCAGGTAAACGCTAAAAAACATTATCCCTAAACACCAGATCCAGACAAACCCATTCCCCCGGCATTCGGCTACGGACATGGCAGATAATAAATTGTCTCCTTCGACCTTGAGAAGCAGAGAATGGGATCCCATGTCGAACGTTACTTCAATCCAACAGAAGATCGACAAGTGGAAACAGAAACCCATTCACGGAGGTCATATAAAAAATTTATTGTTCCCAGGCATAGACATCGAACCCTCCAACAAATGGTTGACTAATGGTGTACTGTTCTATGAGACCGAAGCATTCCTAACTTCAATTCAGGATGCTTGGCTCCCAACAAAAAATTATAAACCGTACATTCTTCACGACTCCTCAATCACCAACTCCAGTTGTAGATTATGCAACTGTGAAGAGGAGACCATCCAGCACACAACATCTGCGTGCAGTATGTGGAGCAGTACCGAGTACACCAATCGTCGTAAATTCGTCGGTAAGTTCGCCATCATAACCTTGCGTTGAAGTATAACTTAGTGGCAACCTATCATGCTTATTATAAGTATACTCCGCAGAGAATCTTGGAAAATGATCGGATCAAACTACTGTGAGATCCAACTATTGCTACAGTGTTAATCACAATCGACCCGATCTAGTTCTGCTTCTCAAGGAAGATGTAACCGTACGACCGGACTGGACTATCCATGGAGATGCAAAAACGGTCATCCTTGCAATCTGTGCTATAATCCGAAGAGTCCTGTCCGGTAACATTTTGGTCTAGTGGGCTCCAATCTTGATCCGCGCTGTCTTCGATTTCAAATCGATATATCTTGTAGTTTAAAAGCACCGCGACATTGCTTGAAGTTGGTCGCCCTTAGGTCTGGTTGGGCGGGAAGAGGGTCCATGGGCTTTTCGAACTATAAAAAGTCATTTCTGAAAACTGCCTAATGTAGTTTCCCCCTTAAGGGTTATTGGCAACCATATTTATTGGTGGCATAACCTTTCGATAAGACGAAGGGCTTCTGTTGCAAAAATCGTTTATGGAATTAAAGTGAACTTTCTCGATTGGGAACTAAAAAAGCAACTTTCCTTTCGATCGGCTAAGCTATAAGCTTAGATCTCCATTATATTTATTGATTATTAATATCTACTCACTCAAGTTCATTCAAAAAACCTTTGCAAAACGTCCGATTCAATGAAAATTGCAATATAACCAGTCCTCAGTATCCCCACATAATTGTGAATAATTGTAATCACAGTCAAACTTGCATTGCCAAAGAAAAAAATTACAAAAGAGCATCAGCTTGTACTTGACACCTGAACCCAGGTTCCGGTCTCCTGCTGGAATTCCCAATTATCCTGATAATCATGTAAAGGAACATATTCTAAACTGCTTCGTGTCGGTACTTAGCATCTAATGGGGGTTTAATAACAAAAATTTTGGGTTGATTTGGATCTGAAATAAATAGTGCATGCCAGATATAAGACACTAAACAGTTTCCACGCCTTCATTGGGGCATTCTATTAAGAAATCAACAAAATGCTAAAATCAATACCGCAAGCTGGAACTTCAAACGAAAGCTAAAATTTCCTCGCATAACTGCCCTCGAATTTCCACCATTGTTATATAAAAACGCTACTTTATCGCCTTACCTTGTATAATATTATCGCAAAATAGGTAGTGAATGCCTCCATAGGGAGTCTATTATACAACGAAATTGTCTCCTTCTAGTAATCACCTTATCACACCTGTACAGAGTCTTACAGGATGCACAAAGTCATGAAGGACGAAAAGTACGCACTTACACCGAGCAATGGGGCTAGAGGCCATGAAGGGAAGGATACTGTCATCTCCTGGAGTGGTACTCAAATGAAATTACACTTGGACTAAGTGTGAAACATAACTGTAATAGACAACAATAATGAAAGGACCACCAAGAGTGAACTTTATTGTCGAAGAGGCCATAATGAGTCAATGATATTTCGTTACGAGCATAGCAGGCACAATGTACCTTATGTTCAGATGCTCATGGACGTTTTGTTAGATAATGATCGATTCCAGCTACACAGGATTAAACACTTTGGCTTATGTAGCAGGCAACAGGTGAAGATGGTATCAGAGTACTAGCGCTTCTGTTCGGTTCTGATATAAACCTGGAGTATCAGTCCTTGTGTTGCGTAGATCTTCGAGTACGCAAGCACATTGTATGGAAATTTGATGCATAAATCAATTATATCGATTTAAACCGAAGCCTGAACGTGCCGATGCCAGGCTCAGGCAATTCGCAACAATTTGCGTCTATTAATGAAGTTTTGTTCATGATAACAGGAAAGTGGTACTAAACTAACAGAAAATACCTGTGTTGCTATAAATTGGCAACCATTCTCAGTTTACTATGTATATTTTAGCAAATATCTTTTCATGCGGACGGGACCTGACCGGAAACTGACATGGTAGGCAAACAATTCTAAATGTTTCCTATGGGCCTCGCCTTTATTACATGGCAAGATGACTCCAACGTATATATGTTCATATCCCTCCATATGCTATGATTTTTGCAGACTCTTCCCAGCGAACTCCCATCAATTCTACGCCCGCAATTTTAATGGAACCGTCTATCAATATGGATGACACCGTAACATCCCCTAATCCCTACTCGCTTTTATTATTACCTTGGGAAAAAATACCTCATTAATCATGTCTTCTACGTCAGAATTATTAGCTAAAATTGTAAGTCTTCGTCCATTTGTCAACTTATTTACCCACGTTTATTAGCTTTTATATGAATCATTTCATTGCTTGTGGGATCGAACAAGTTTAAGAGACATTACCGATTACACCACACATCCTGCGTTACTCTGGAAAATTAACTTGCACCTAATTTTTATTTGAGTCTCCGTAAAGCTTTTTATTTCAAAATAATTACGAAGCAATGACAAAAGTTTTGTTTTATTACATTAGTTATTCCCAGATTATGTACTTATGAGTGATGTAATCTTATCTCTTATCTATCTCTGAAATAAACCAAAAAAGACGTTATGGCAACAAATAAAACCACAGAGGACTTCTTAAGAAATATGAGGCTGGCCCCCTCCCTTCCCTCCGACACATTAAAATTTACTGTTGTTGTTTATTGTTTCTGCTTCATATATAGTAGTGGTGTTTCTTGACACCCTTATTGTCTGGAGTCGAGCTGGAGATATGTATATATTCAATTGAAAGCAACATTGTATCCTTTCTCCCATTCATATAATAGAATCTTTCGTCAATCCTATGACCACATTCGCGATTTCTTACATATTGTCAGGACTCTACTTGACTCTACTCTCTCTCTAATTATTATTAACTAAAATGAATTAATTAATTTCAGAATATTCACTTTAAAAATTTACCCAAAACAAACCAATTTCAGAACCGTCTGCAACCCTAAATCCAATTTCGAAGGTGAACTTTTATATGATTGCAGTGATCACCAATTGACATTATAATGCAATTTACCTACCATGCCAACATGCAATTAAATATATTTCTCCTAAGCATTTCCATTTTAGTAACATAAAAACATTTGGGTGAGCGATGTTGCGAATTTACGGATGCGCATTGCACTTGCCTAATACATTAGCGCCAGCTAGTCGTTGCTCTAAGAATCAAATGCAATGATGGGCAACCGGTACTTCTGGAATGTTTCAAGTCAGTAAAAATTGGGAATAACCTTTTTGGAAGCTATAGGCTACAACCTAACTTGTAGGAAACTAATACAATCAAAGTAACTGAACTCATTACCATTCACCATGTGGTCCATTTCTTTTAATGATATTGTTGATTACCTTCTATAAGACTTAAAAGAAGAAGAATTTAATCGCTGGTCGGAAAACTGGCGGAAAACATAAAGCAAGTCGGAATTCCGGAAACTGAGCGGTTCAGGTATAAAAGTTTTGTGTCCATCTTATGTGAGGAATTTCCTATGCACCTTTTCAATTCAATTCAATTTGGCCCTGTGAGTTGGGGCTTAAGGATACATTCAAAGCCTTCCTTGCTTGTCGTAATAGGCGACTAAAAGTGAAAGAAATTTGTAAGCTGGAAGCCTGCAAATTTCAAAACTCTACTGCCACCGAAACGTCAGCAACGCCTCGGATAGGGACTCCAACTTGAGTGGGAATTCCAGCGGTATAAACTGGATATAAGTCAAGTCGGATGGTAGGACTCTAGAGAGTACCCCTCTCCCTCTTACGGCAATATGCTTTTTTACTGTGGAAAGCCAAATGGTGGTAGACGCGAATCCGATGTTGTGTTGGTTTTGACAGCTACCGCAAGGCACGCTTCCTTGGCCGGGGTTTCTAACAGACTTCTTACTGTTCAATTCACAAATGTACAATGTTACGCTCCAACGGAGACTTCCGATGGAGAAAGATGCTTTCTATGAGCAATTAAGCACAGTTCAGAGGAAGATTCCCAAAGGCGACGTTGTGGTCGTGATGGCTGATCTAAATGTCAACGTGCAATCAAACAACACTTTGCTGACATGTGATGAGGAAACGCGGTCTTGGCGACCATAACTGTAATGGTTGGAGATTCGTGAATTTCTGCAACTTCCACCGCCTCATCATTGGTAGCACATTATTCAGGTACAGAGCCTGCCCTAGGGTCAGTTCGGTTTCAACTGACCAACGCCGTAAGAGCAATCAGGTCGACCACTTCGTGATGTGCGTAACAAGAGAGGCGCTGACATCAGCCTCGAAATGGGGCGTTACGTCCGCACTTCTCTTCTGGGGCTGGGGAGCTCCGAATCCCTAAGCTGAACATCGACCGCTTGTATGACCCAACTGCCACACGACAGTAACACTCGTACTTGGACAACTTCCTCACACCCTCCGAATAATACCTTATCCCACACAAAAACAGTAGAAGAGCTATCTTGAACGGCAGATCTGATGAGTAACCTGGCTGAGAATATCGACGAGAACTGGGGCACCATCAAAAATGCTTATTTCTCGGGTGCTGCACAGGTCATCGGCCACGTCCCGAAAGGGCGCGATAAGATCTGACTGACTGCGGAATCGTGGAAGCGGATCCATGAACGGAGGGGGCTGGAGGCTCTACTAACCGCTGCGAGTAATCGCGAACGTGACGCGCTCGAACTCCGATACCGAGTGAAATCCCGGGAAGTTCGACGTAATGTACGCCGTGACAAAGGACAATTTACTATAGCATCAGTCAGGGAGGCGGGAGATATCATAGATGGCAAAGGTTTCACAACTGTATACCTTATCAAGACTGTACTTGAGATCATGATAGGCCCCTCCGCGTGCCCGCTTTCTTTAAGAATGCAACATTACCGATACGCAGCATTCTTCCGTTCCGTTGATAGCTTACATTCATTGTCGAATTAGTCGTTCCGATTTTTTTCGCGTCTGGCGGAAAGTATATTTGTAGCCATAACAATGATAACATTCTTCAGGTGGTTGTGAAGATGTTACTTGATGCTGCATCAGCAGGACGTCTGCCAGCCACGGTTATTGTGGCATCCATTGCCCCCTTATTGTTGTTATGGAGGGCTGTGTTGTGAATTTCTTCTGCATCCAGTTTCAGTGCAGTTCGTTATAATTGGTATTCCTAAGTAGGTTGTGGGAACGACCTATTGCGCCGAATACGGGCTCAGCCGCTACTTGCTGAAATCTCCAAATATGATTTTGATATCATACTTGGGACAGGCTTCGAGGGTCCGCTCAACTGTGGACAAGCCTATTGAACCAATACCAACAGCTCTACTATCAAACCCTATCCCCACCTCCACGTAGTGATCGCTAGGAGCTCTTTCTTAACGAAAAGTTTCAGACGGAGAAGGTGCCTTCGGCACCTTAAAACGGGAAAACCTGTACCAACTAGTCCTCCAAGTTAGGAGTGGTGTAGTGCTGAAAACCCTACACAGAAAACAACTTATGAAACCACATAAGGAGCCTCGGACTGGACTGATAACGCAACGACAAATCCGCCAACGAAAATGGAATAACAATTTTCGAATTTTCTCACGGAACGTGCCCCCTGGAAATGAAACATCAACAAATGATCTTCACAACCACTTGAAGAACGGTGATACGGCGGTGATGATGCAGAGCAGCGAGAAAAGTCAAAACGGCTGGTTTGACGATGAATGCTAACAACGAAACGAAAGAATAACGCATACCGAATAATCTTGCATTCTCGTAGGATCCGGGCCCGTGCGAAGACTTATCACGAACTCTGGCGAGCGGAGAAGCGACTTCAGAAAAAAAGGAAACCTCGGAGTACTAGCAGGTCTGTGGACTCGAAAAGTTCAGTGAGCAACCGCACCAGTCGCACAAGTTTTACCAACAAGTCGGTAGGATGAGGTCTTATATACCTCGATGCTGACCCTGCCGAGATTGAAAGGGAAATCTGATTTCCGACAAAATGGGCATATTGGAGTGACGGATTGGGTACTTTGATGAACTGCTGAACAAGAACATGGATAAGTTGAAAGTCCCGCCAACTGAAGACGACCGAGAAATGCTGGCACCACGAAGCAACGAAGAAACAGTCTGTCTAATTCATCGGCTTAAAAATCATAAGTCGCGAGTAGCCCTTGGAATTACAGCCCAATTGGTTAAATATGGAGAAGACCAATTACACCAAAAGCGGTTCATCAACTTATGTTCAAGGTGTGGGCAGCGAAGCAGCGGCATTATCATATCACGCAGTGCAACAATTATAGAGGTACCATGCTGCTGGGTATCATCTATAAAATATTCTCAGCTATCTTGCTAGGTCGGATATCCCAATCGCGCAGAACATCATTGGCCCATACCAAAGAGGCTTCACTCCAGGCAAATCAGCAACAGATCAGATTTTCTGTCTGAGACAACCGATTGGAAAACTGCGGGAATATAGACGCAGTTGCACCATATTTTCATGGACTTTAAAGCCGCCTATGACTGCATAGCCAGGGTAAAACTGTACACGGCTATGAGAGAATTCGGTATCCCGACGAAATTGATAAGACTGACTAGGCTGACCAACGTGCGAGGCCAGATAAAAGCAGTAGCATCACTCTCAACATCATTCGACGTCAGCAACAGCCTAAGACAAGGTGCCCTATCATGCGTCCTCTTTAACCTGGCCCTGGAAAAATGATCTGTGATGTTAATCCAACCACTGACCTATGCTGCCGATACCGACAGCCTGGGAAGAAGAACCCAAGATGTGCAAACTGTCTTCATCCAGATCGAGAAGGCAGCGCGAGATCGAGGGCTGCACGTCAATGGAAGAAATATGAGATATCTGGTATGCTCAGAACCAAACACCAACCGGCCTACAACATCAAATCGCACTGGTCAAACGAGAAGAATAAAAATAGAAGACTAAAACTTTGAGACCGTTGATCATTTCTTCTATCTAGGGTCGAAAATCACAACCGATTACCGCTATGACGATGAAATCCGCACACGGTTGTTTGCTGCCACAAAGCCTATTTCATCGTTTGTTCGTTCGGCAGCGGTTTGGAGACCTACCTGCGAATGGACGATTCCGTAGTTTAGTTATGCAAGCAAATCTATGGCATGCTTTGTGGTTGTGGATAAAACCCGGCTTAATAGTTTGCGGTGGGCTGGTTACCTAATCCGTATGGATGAGGATGATCCAGTCCGAAAAATCAATGAGGGCAACATCTACGGTAGAATAAGAAGACGAGGCAGACCCTGCCCGAGATGAACCGATTATGTAGGCCAGGATCAGATACCGGTTGTTGCGCAGTTGATGATGATGATATTTTCAAATTTGCCTTGCAAACATAGCCTTTTACTTATGTTTTCAAAACCCATAATAGCAGATTTTACTTTCTGTCTGACTAAGGAACCTACTGTAAGCACATTGTGTGCTGGTTTTCTCCAGGAAACCAGTCCCTGTCCAGCGCATCTCTCGCAACGCTGTTACATCACCTCCATATTGGGACCAGGTATCGGCTAGTTGCTGAGTAGAATTCGATCTATAGAGTGAGCGCACGTTCCATGAGAAAATGCGTAAATCGTTATTCTATTTTCGGGTTCGTAGTCATAAAATGCATCCTCTCCGAGGCTCCTTTCGTGGCTTCGTTACTTTGGTTTTCCGTGTAGAGTTGTTAGCTCTATCTAGCGCCCAACCTGGAGAACCAGTTGGTACAATTTGTCCCGTTGTCAGGCGCGGAAAGTTCGCCTTCATCCTTCTCCGTCTTCCGTTTTTTATTAAGAAAGAGCTCCAGCGATCACCACGTAGAAGTGGAGATAAGGTTTGGTAGTAGAGCTGTTGATGTTGGCTCAGCAGCCGTTTCCCGACCTATACTACCTTTTGACCGCCTTGCACTTCAATAACGAGCGATGATATCGGATTGGAAAAATTGCTTTGTATCCTCGCGTTTGTATCTTTATTCAGTTAAAAAAAAAACAAAAACAAGAAAGCGAAAAAGCTGTGTTCATACCGGATGAGCCCCTAAACAGGCGCTAATTGCCGAGGCGAAGTATAGCACTATTCTTATGGTTGACAAAAACCAACTCGTTTGGTAAACCCGAAGCACCTATTATCATGAGGAATGTCATTTCTTATTAACGCCGATATTATTAATCGAAACAGCTATCTGATAATTTTAAATTGAGTAAACCACAATATATTCTGAATCTATACGACCTAATAAATTCAATAAAATCACATAAGTGACAAAAGAGAAATCGATTAATAACACCCGCATATTCCCGGAATTCATTTATTACTTTCCACAGAGAAATAGATTGAAATATCTCTTACATCTCAAACAGTAAACCATAGTCCTCAAAAAATTCGTTGGTAATAATAAATTTTCCAGGAAAATCCCTGGTGACATAAAATATATTTAAGAGTTGGAAGGAAAATAAAAATTAAAGAGTTTTCAATTTTCTCGTGTTTATCTTTTGGCTCGCCTTTGACAATCTGTCAACATTGATCGTATGTGATTTTCAATAAAAGTGACGCGATATAAATCGTCCAGTGATAAATGGAATTTTTCACTGGCGATTCAGAGCATTTAGTTTGCTGTCAAAGGAGTACCAGCACCTTACTCCTTGTGAGCTGAATTAGTGAATAAGAAATGACAGGATAATAAATCAAAAGGGGTTTCGATATTTCAAGAATGTATTTTCTGATTTATTGCTGATATCTGATGGATTCAAAGAAGCGCCATTCAAGTCCCTGTCGGATAAAAGACTGTATCCATCATATGTGAAGACCCATTTGCATTCATATGGTACCAAAGAAGCCATCCGAACCTCATTGATTCGAAAAATTGAAAAGCAACGAAACGAATTCTAGAAATCCTAATGGATAGATTTTTATTTGAATATCCTTTCAAGAGAATGCCAAAATAAATCCCTAAACGACGAGAGGATCTGTTCATCTTTGGCTTGTTGAAAGGAGGAATTGTTCTTAGAGTGGAATAGGTCCACTGCTATACATGCGGGTCAATGAACAGAAAACTCATAACCGCACAAGCGAACCCGAAAATTATATTACATTATACGTCATTAGACCGCAATTCATCCTTGGTGAAGATGAGGCAATCGTGATAATAACAATAAAAATAAAGATGCTCTCCCAGAATGACGCCCATGTTCAGTAAAGCACTAGCCATTCAATATCATAATATCGATAGCAATCCTGGGACTTCTACTACAGCTTCCGATTTGGTCGTATCTTTTCATCACATCAATCATGCTTGGAATTCCCATATTGGCTCTCTTCCATGTGCTGCAATTTATTACCATAAAATTAATATCCAAGCTCAGTCTCAATGATTACATGGAAAGGAAGGAAGACTTTTGGTATACATACGGAACCCGGGCCATAGTCACACCAGCCTGTATATCATCAGAATATAATAATCTACCTCGAAAGATATGTGGGAAGAAAAGAGATATTTCCGTTTTGAAAACCAACGTAGTAAGTGGGATCTGGATAAATTAATGTTAATTATGCAGACGTCAAATAAGAAGATATCGCAATCGATATACTCGTATCTTGCCGCTAAAAGAGGATTGCGTGCTTTTCTGCGGTTCAACTTGATTTTGTCGTGTTTCCCGTCTTCGTTAATGATGGAGCTGGGAAGCTTATGATAATGATGACATGTCCCTGTAGGAGCAAAAACTACAGACAATAGATCACATTTGCATAGATTTGTAACAATGGAACACATGTGGAGTTAATGGAGAATAAAGATTACATGGTTACACTTAGGAGCTAACAAATATTGATTGCCAGCAAGTCAGTGTATTTCATTGCTAAATGGAACAGTGACTGGTAGCACCACAGGGAGTTCATCAAGCTGATTTATTGATTTAGTACTTCACGCCTCCAAGAATAAATGGGCATAAGTAATGGTATTAAGACCAAACGAGCTTGAAGGATACACCCATCTCCTCTCCCGGAAAGAATATTTTAAAAGAGCAAACCTGCCTTGGGTTGATGTTTCGACTTACATCTAACGGGGACCTTTTCGACCTATTTCAATAAAAATGTAGCAAGTCACAAAATTTCCATAATCGTAAGAGCCAGAAGGCGGAAATAATATGAACACAATGCTGGAAAGGTGGAAATATGTTAGAATTTAAAATTTGACTGCTTAGAAAGAGTTTTAACGGAAAAGCGTGCTTTCAACTCTTTAGAACGTTGGAATGGTTCCACGCATCCCCTGTATTACCTCGAAGAGAAGGTAATTCTACTATTCTAACGCACGTTTTCCGCACTTCCTGGATAAATAATTCTAGCATGCTTGAAAAGGTTTAAGTTCATGACGGTAGCGAAACCCGACAGCTTCATCGTTCATTACGAACCGCCCATAATCCCTACCAATTTCCACGTAAAGAAACGTATGATAAAATTCCGTTTATGAACTTTTAGAAACATGTGCTCCGTTATATGGAATCGATATTCAATTACGATTCAAGGGCGTGTGCACATTTTTACGAAATCTACATTTATGTTTGGTTGGACGAATGTTCGTAGATGTGTGTTATTCATCTCTAACGGGCCTACCTAACATAACAGATCACTCAGCTTAAGCACCGAAAGATACGTTTAGGAAGCAATCAAGATTGATATCCAGTGGAAAACATAATTAGGGCTATCTGGTAATGAAAACCATTGCCAAGATACTCACGAACCAAAGGCAAGGCAAGGATTTACATCGTCAATCGAGTAACTCAGTAAATTACTATGGCTAAGGAAAGGAAGCTTGAAAATAGTTAACTCTCAAAAAAATACTCTACTCTACGCAAGGGAAGCCTCATCGGCTGTTAAATTCGATCTGCAGAATGTAATCGAAGAAGTCGAGTATCTTATCCGGCTTAAAAAAACAAAATCGTCGACAGAGAGCCACTACCTATCAGCAAAGATAATCCAAACAAAGAAGTCGTGGAAAAATCTAAAAAACCAATACTGTAGTCGCTCAACAACTTTAAGTTAAAAATTATTATATAAGAGGATCGCTGAAACCACAACAGGCTTGCTCATACGGTACGGGTGGCCTCTTCATAATCTACTGCAACTTCACCTGAGAAACTTACAAGGGTTGTTAGAAAGTGCTTCACCAGACAGGATTCCCAGTCATTTGGTTTAAGAATGTCAGGACATCACGCAAGGTGAATGTAAATTTGTCTTCACCCAAATCAGTAGAACCACAGTCAAGATCCAACTTGATTTTATACTGGAGATTACAATTGTTTCGCATGATCACTGGGAAGAGACCTCTGACCATTGACCAGCGATATATATTGATACGTCGAGCACCACGTCAAGTTCAGCAGCCGAGCTTTCTGAAAATTTATTCACTCGACCGAACCTGTTGCGCATTAATTTCTTCCGGCCTATTGGACTGTCAGGCGGTCCGATTTTTCACTGGCCTACAGGAGAATTAACGTCAGCGGAGAGGACAGGTTATTTTTAGCAGAAGTCAAGGAAAAATTTCAACTATTCGCTGACGGACTTCGCCGGTGTACCACTTTCAAGCCAAGCTTAAATTCCGCAAAGATCAACTAATAGCATTTGTGACAACACTAGTTATCGTCATTGCCTCAAACTCCTCCAACATTTTGAGTATTATCAGCCCTTTCAATTTCTTCGCTCGGAAAAATAACGGCAAACCTATCATTTGCGAAGATTACTTGGCGGACCTCAACGACATCCTCGAACCCAACCACTATCACCTTCTAACCCCAAAATCGATATTTGTTCCACTTGCCAAAGTCTACCAACTAAACACTTCCCCGGTGTCAGTTAACTAGCCTGGAAGCCCACAAGTTTGGCAATCTCTCTCAAACAAAGGGAGAAAAGAATTGTTATATGAAGAAACTTCTTGCCTTCCACTTCGGTCGAACTCAATCTTCTGTGCAGTTAGAAAAACACCAATCTAATGCACAACATGACTCCGCTTTTTTTCCGTGCTACTGTTCCTCCCAATGACTCCTCTAGACTCTTCCTTTCTGCTGTGAACCTATGTAGGACAATGGAGGAAAACATGGTTTGAGTTCTCCGGAATACTGTAGCAGCTGGGACAGTTGGGTGGGCTGCCCAGTTTAAACCTATGGAGGTATTTGCGGTATCCGCCATGTCATGTCGGAAAATGTGTGAGATCAGAGTTTATCTCACAACGTGTTCCCTGTATCCACAGCATGATGCTAAAGATCAATCTGTGAGTCCGTGGACCCTTTTCCGCTCGTTCCCAACATTGATGCCACTTGCTTAACGATTCCTCCATTTTAGCGTTCTTTACGTGTCGATCAGGGGAAGAATCGAGTCCATCATAGATGCGCGTCATCTAGTCGGCTAAAATGTTGATCGCAATCATTCCGGCTACTGCGTAAGCTTTGTCTGAGATAGTTCTAGCACACTCTTAAGGCGGACTTTCTATCAAACGTGCTCGTCTTTTGAACAGTTGCCCAAATTGCCCCTGCGTATAGCAAAATACAAATCACCACTCCATAATCGGCCTAGGGATTCATCGGGGACCTTTAATATTTGCCACGGTATGCTAATATTGAACTGAATTGAATTTCAGCCTTACATTCATCATCACTCCAAAGTATTTGATTGCTGGTTTTGAAGTGATGATATGATATGATATCGACAATCACAGTTAAGTAACTGAGTACATCAATCGCCTTAAAAGGCCTCTTTATAATGTTCCAATGTTCCAATTGAGTGAGTTGAATGCATTTTGCACTTCAAGGGTAATCACTGCGCAATACTTGCTAGTGCCACCCTTTCCTTGCATCGCGTTGCCAGTTAAGTCAGTGACCAGTTTGATAGCATCGACGCCTGATCTGGCCATGCGGAAACCGCATTGTGGGTCTGATAAGCCTCTCAGACTCTCTACAACTGGAAGCAATCTATTATAGATTATTTGCTCCAACATTTTTCTCATAGTGTTCAATAGACAAATCAGCAGGGAAGCTGGTTTATCAGGATCCTGAGCAGGTTTAGGCAACAACACTGACTGACCTTTGCGCAGAGTTGTTTGAAGCAGTTCCTCTTCGTTCGCTGCACAGCTAGCTTCAGGTTTCTCCCGGCTTCCTTACAGACATGCTGCTTCACCTCCTGGCCAATCCCATCCATTGCTCTCTGGGCCGCTCGTCTGGCCCGATGATACGCCGACTGAAGATCAGACAATGCTCTATTTCAGAAGCACTCGGGCCTTCAACTGGGGAAAGTGTAACGTCTCGGCATCGATGAGTCGCATGCCGTCGCGATATACTACGTTATATGGAAGGCTCTCTCCGAGGGTGTGCCTGGTATAATGTCCTAGTCCAAAAACACAACAATGAATATCTGGTCATTTACTGGTTTTGCAGCCACAGATTTCCAGGACATATCGGGAGCTAACAAAAGGCAGATGCATACCGTTCCAGGTAAGTATAACCTGGTCATTGTTAGCCAATATGATGTCTGACAGTGCAAAAGCCTCCAAAAGACAATGTCCTCTTGAATTCCTCAGTGAACTTCCTCATTCTGTGTTCCATGCATTGAGGTCACCGGCAATTACTTTTGGTCTCCGCCCTTTAGAGTCCAAAACCAATCAATGCAGCGTGTCCTCGAATTCAGCTAACATGAGATCAGGAGGAGCATAGCAGCTATAGACGCATATGCCATCTATTTTGCCCATACGAACCCACTTATGGATTGTAAAGAAGGTTGTCACCCGTTTAGTATATGTACACTGCCGTTCCTCACGAAGGTCCGCCACTTGGGTGAGGCACTCACAATACACCTCCGTGTCAAGAGCACCAGCTCTCATATGCACGCCGTAAAACAAAACGGACTGTTTAGGAAGCGTTCCAAAGTACCGCGCCGATATGGATCCCTAGGGTACGTCGGACCTGATCTCCATCCTGGTCTGGCCCTCTAGCGTCTCATAGAGTAGGGAAAGGTCTCTCAGATCAATATCCGCAAGATATGGGCCGGTACGTAGATTGACATTTCCATAGTGCCTACTAGCATGCCTGTCCATCGTATGGAATTAAAGCTATTTCGGACGGCAGATGCTACGAATAGCGCAATCACGAAATCTAAAACAACGTCCACCGTAGATTTCCCTTCTGTAAATCGAAATGCCTTGGAAATAAATCCCTACAGTCTGCGACTGATAAGCTTGTCGAGCGTTTTCCGGGCCATATCAAAAGTACACGATGGGCACTATACACACGGCTGCTCAGGGTCTCCTTTTGCTTTCCTCCACTTGGCCACAATGTGAAGAAATCACTATCAATACGCATTTCTCGCCTCTTCACCGTCAATCCTTTGCAACTAGAAATGAAAACGGTCTGAAGCAACTTCAAACAATTATCTGATACTATGCTCTGCACTGGATGATACTTTCGCCTATATCTATGTACTTCGAAATTGGTAGCAGAGTCGATTTAAATTCCACCACAGGCAACTCTATGCATAACTTCGCGCACCACCACCAAGAAACGTGAGATTAAATTGCTCTCCATTTGGTCTGGTCCAACATCATGTACACGTGGACTTAGGATCCCCCATTTCCCAAACAATAACCTAGCTTTAGCCTAGGTTAGGCTCAAACTATTAGCGGTTTAACTTGAATATAATTCCCAACCTTGTTTCTGCGATTACATAAAGGAGCATTTTTCCACCTGTTGCCCCTTTCGGGCAGGCTGCTCCCAGGGCAGAGATGAGACAGCGTCTGAAGAGTTGCCTCTGCCTTCGACAAAACTGTTAGTCCTTGCTTTGTTACGAACTCTGCTCCGATAAGTGTTCTCGTTCTATTGATACTACAATGCAAAGGGAGTAAGCACGGATCCCGATAATACCAAGACAATCATGAATTTACTCCAAATAACCACTTTACATAGGTATTTCTTAGTATAATCGACTACTGCAGCAACTCCAATGGCTCAAGTCCAATGCAGCCACGATCCACTTGATGAACTTCTCAAGAAAGAAGTAAAATTCATTTGGCAGAAGGAGGATGAACAAGTGCTCTGGCAACTTCGAAAGACACCATCCGACTGGGTTTTCACAAGAAAATTGGGGGCGGAAAAGATTCTTCCAGCTACGGATTTGATGGCGTCTTGATGGGCGAATTCTGTTATGGTACTCTTCGCTGAGTGTTACATGCAGCATATGCAACCTCACTCAACAGTCCATAGCCACGATAGTTCAGATTCAGCGTGAAGCCATTATCTTCAATTTTGCTATCAAAAGTTTCATTAATACATTTATGGAATTCTTCTGACTGACCATAAACCCCTCTATCTTTAGATCCCCGTCCACATGACAAGCTGAAAGTTTCGGTTATTTGGATTTCATCTCCCATCGAAGGTAAATTAGGAGATAATCATTACTCTTATCCAGAACAACGAACCCTCGCTATTTGTTCCATGGACAGCTTTCATAACCAGTAAAATTCTCTGATTTCCAGCAAGTATCACGCAACCCCTTACGTACTCAATACACATCCAAAGGACCAAAGGGCAAACTAAACCTACTATGGCCCGATACGCTAAAAGTTTATTTGGGAGTTGGGAGACTTCGTTCAAATTTCGCTTATGATTAAGCAAAATGGCGCAATCGATAGAGACAAGAAGGCCTCGCTTCTAAACGGAACAAAGGCCAAAAACAAAGAAGAAGACCCAATACGCGTGCAATTACTGGCCCAAAGAAAGGAATCAAATTAGCAATGCTGGGTGGTTTTTTTTGACCGACGAGTTCATTCCTCAGCAATTTTGCACGAAAATTCTAAAGGACTTTACAGTGGTCCCCTAACTATATCGGGTATGCAACTTCTGACCCGCAATCGACCTTACCACTATGACGTCCCTCGTCACGTAGAAAAGTTCGCCAAGTTCTGCGTGAATTATGTAATTTGGTGTGAAGTCCAGAATTTCATCATTCGCTTGAAACTCCAGAAGAAGGTCAAGGGGATGTCACCGACGCCGATCATCGCTGATGTGAGCCCCTACAAAAATGACAAAGATTAGGACGAATATATCTTCAACCCGGGTCGCGTTATTCAACAAGATCGGATTCCAAGCTTCCACCCTTGCACTCTTCTCTCCAGCACATGTCACAAATAATTTATGTAAAAATTCAGTCCTAGGCACTAAGCTAAAAAAGAAATTACAAAAGTGAACATAATCGAGCCTCTCCTCAGGATTTGTTATTTTCCCGGTGATATACTTTCAGAATTTAGTTTCAGGGTTTGGGCCGTTTTAATCTGCTGTACATCCTGCAAATGTTACACCTATTGACACCAAATTTGGTGGGAAAGTGGGAGCGGTAAAGGTTACGCATAGATCTCCGGTAGTACTTTTCAAAATTGACCTCAGTATTGATGCTTAATTCACATGGGGGGATGGCGGGGGCTGGAAAAAGGGCATTTCTTTCTCGGAGCGATTCGCAGAACCTACCCAAGCAAAAAATCTGAAAATAATTAAAAAGCTACAACTCTATGGTGTCTAAACTCCGAAATAACCCCCACATTGCTATCATCAGAATCATGAGATCAGTAATATGATCTTACCAAGTTTGATGGAAATCGCACTATTACTAACAAAGTGTAAATTCCAAGACTTTGAAGTATAATCCAAAAATTGATATTCTGACATAATATATGCATTTGTGACCGGCTCGGAAGAAAGGAACCTCATGCCTTTTCGACAGAACCACGTTTACAGTTGGGTAAGACTATTACACGGTATACGTTGCAAGGATTTTCAAGTCATGAAATTGCCATCAGCGTAAGCACATGGGAGTGTGCCAAGAGGAGAATTTGGAAACCGCCATGCACAAGAAAACATTTTTAAAAACCCGGAACTAACTATATCCCTTTATCGCTTGCATGAAGCCAGATTTATGTGATGTGTGTCAGCAAAATATAGCTGCCGTATGCATGGCTCAAAATATGAAGGACGAGAGTAAAAAAGCCACACTAGGCAAGAATTTCCATCATTTGAATCGAGCCGAAGGGCAATAAAAACTCAACCAAGATGAGGTTAATAATAATGATCGTTGGCACAACAATCCATATTGGATCAAGGCTTCGAAGTGTGTTAGAGCACTTAATTCAAGACCAGGCAATGTGGTCAGCACTGCGCTCGCCCGAGATTATTACCCTGATTTGACTCAGGTACTCATTCACAGCTGAGTCGACTAGTATCCGACGTCAAATCACAATACAAATTCGACTGCCACCAGTGAGACTTGAACCGCGACCTTCCGTGCGACAGTCTTGTGCTCTAACCACTCAGCTACCCGGATACAGATGAGGTTGCACGTGCCACGTGCACTCAAAGGTTCACTGATGGTTTTATCCTTTGATTATGCTCCCCGCAGGCAGTTGGTTGAACCAACTGAACCACATATGTTTGTTAGCTAATCTTAAACCTTAGCCTACACCAAGGAATCTCAAAACCAAGATATTTTCCGCATTTGATTTCGCTCACTCAGGCCTTGCTTTTATTGAGTGTCCTTCAAAGATCTGAAATTTTAGACGTAATAACCACTGTCTGCCATTAAGCATTAAGGACTTAAAATAAATTGAAAGGGAGATTTGCTAAAACACCAACGAGAAACCATTTAGAAACACACCTCGCAGATTTTCAGAACTTTGAAACGCTATACTGGATGCTCCGAGAATTGAAAGTAAACAGTTGGCACTTATTTACAGCAACTACACTTTCGGCGCATCCTGGCACTTTTAAGGTTTTTTTGTGGAACAAAACCCTATTAAAATCGGTGCAATGTCTGTCAATCCGTCTGTCCGTTTGCCCGTCTGTCCGCATATCAGCCTGCCCGTCTGCCGGTTTACGAATCAAAACTGATCTTATTTATGATATTATTAGGTTGTTGCACATGAAATGGCCGATTTGGTACTAAAATTTGAAACGACTGTAAAGCTTACAAAAAAATTTTTAATTAATCAAAGTAGATGCCAGGCGATTCAAAACACTTCTCCCAGCGAGAAGCAAGAGCATGTATGCCAGTTTCGTAGAAGTCCAGTTTTCAGGGGTTGATAGACTCGTCGAAGGCAATTTTGATGACCTCTTCATTCCTCAATTGTTATTCCGCCAAAAAGGCAGGGTATCATACTGCAATTCGTTCAACTTTTGAACCGTTGTTCTGGATACATGAGGTCGTGCATTATCGTGAAGGAGTATCACACCATCTCTGTTAACTAATCTCGGCCCTTGAATACTCAATTTTTGGTGCATTTCCTCGAGTTGGGCACAGTATTTCTATGCATTTATCGTTTCTCCAGGTGCCAAGAAAGAATAGTGGATAACTCCAACGGTAGACCACCAAACAGTCACCATTACCTTCTTCGGATGGAGGCTCGGTTTCGGCATATGCTTCGGTGGCTCATCAGCATCTAGCCATTGTGCTCATCGATTGCCGTATAATATTCACTTTTCATCACATGCCACTTCTGTTGCGGGAGAGTAAAGTACTTCAAATTTCCATTCGAAGCGCCATGTTTTGCTCCGTAAGGGCATGCAGAACCCATTCCTGATCGCCTCCGCCGCTTTATAATCGAATTTAGACTCTTACAAAAAAAGTATTCGTTCTTGCCTCTTTTCCACCCTTTTTAAGGTTTTGTGTGAAACAAAACCTTATTAGAATCGAGACAGTGTCTGTATGTCCGTCTGACTGTCTGTCTGTTTGTCACACCCGATTTATTCGGAAACGGCTTGACCGATTGCCATGAAAATTGGTAAAAGTGTGTGATCCCTTTACATGCAGCAAGTGACGCCATTTTGTGTTAAGTTTAAGGGGGCGCTTCCCATACATGTGAATGGAGGGTGCAAAATTTTTTTTTCATAAAATGTGGTCATGTGGGACATCAAATGAAAGGTCTCAATTAGTACTTTTTGAAACTGGTTCCATTTTTGATATTGGGTGAAACATATGGGGGTGAGGGCTCAAAATATGACCCCCAAAAAGTGTAACAGGTCTCGTTCTCAGAACCTATCCAATCGAAAAATCTGAAAAAAATCACAGTCATGCATCTCTACGAAACCTAGGCCTCAAAATATACCCGTTTCCGATATCTGCACAAATAAAGTTAATAATAGTATATTTGCACATTTTAGAAGTTTACCTGGCAACCCCCCTTGTGTTCATCCCATAAGTACAAAATTTGGCATGGGTATAATGAAGAATTGCACAATTTGGCCAAGTTTGAAAAAAATCCAACCATTATTAACAAAGGTATAGGGGGTGAATTTCCTGCATTCTTAAACCTGTATGGCGTCATCATGACGTAGCAATACCGCATCGAACTGAGTTCTTCAGGCTTTATTCTTTGCTCCTTCTCTGATTTTGACTCCATCCAACCCTCCTTAGCTCTCTTCAATTCCCTCGTAAAGAATACCCTCAAGTATTACTCCGTGATCTGGTCACCCTCCCGTAACTGTGATTGTCTTGCCCTTGAAAATGTGCAACGTAACCCGTTCCCTCTTCTTTAAGAAAAGCTTCCCTCGTGTGGATTACCCCTCCCGCCTCCGCTTTCTAAACCTTCCCTTCCTATAACAGAACCTATCTGGATCTATGCACATTCTTTAAACTTTCCTCGGGCCTGATGGACTGCTCCGTCGCTGACAAGATCACCCGTCTATTTTATTATAATGCAAAACAGCTTGGTCCTTTTAAATTCCCTACTTTAAATAGTTTTAAACGTAGGATAAGTTTTTTGCTTTCTCCTCCTCCTCCTGAGGACAATAATTAATTGGAATTCTCTCTGTTTGTTGTCCATTAAATAAATAAATATGTATGCTTTGTGCACGAAATCGGAAATATGGGTACGATTTTATACATATACATGCATATAAATGTACAGTGTTCGGAAATATGCAGTTTGTTTGTTTAGGGTGAGTATAATATCGATGGCTGTAATATGTACGTATGTTTTGTAGTTTGAAAACATATAAAGGAATAGGTTGGATTTGTAGCTATATACGAATAGAAAAATGTGCGTTGAAGTTTCTTGCATAAGATGAACACAAAATCTATATACCCGAAGCGCGAGCTTCCGGTATTCCGACTTGTTTCCTTTTTATTCACTGTTATCACAACGATGGCCAAAACTGAAATGACTCCTTAATTAAATGTTGGAGTATTTATACTTCATTATCCAAGACCAACAGCACCAACTGGTAGTGGTTTGATACAGAAAAGTCGCAACTAACTTCACTTGATTGCCAAATCGGCCATTTCATATGCAACAACCTAATAGATAAAACATGGGGGAGTGGGGGCTCCAACACGTGTGCCTCAAAAAGTGAAACAGGTCTCGTTCTCAGAACCTATCCAACGGAAAAATCTGCAAAAAATCACTATGATGCATCTATGCAAAATCTAGGCCTACATCCCGTTCCGATATCATCACAAATGAGTTCATCCTAGAATTACAAAATTTGGCAGCAGCATAGCTGATAATATAGGAGATAGTTTGAAGGACGTGTATGATGTCATCATCATATGTATAAAGTGAGCGGGGCCTTTCGCTTTTCTTTTGTTAGCTTTTTTAGTTATTTGAATATCAATTACTGGAAACAGGCATGTGTGTGCATACGTATATGCTAATGAAATTTGCGGGTAATGTTCGATAAGATGGACGTGTGTGTACGCATATATGTTTTCGTGTAAAGTAGAAATGCGAGAAGATGCGTTAGATCAATTTTAATATATATGTACATATGCATTTTGTTTGGCAATATATGATGGAATACCTATGTGTGAATAGAAAAATGTTCATAGAGAGTTGCTCACATAAGATGAAAAGAAAATCTTTATATCTGAAGCACCGAGCTTCCGGTATTCCAACTTCTTCTTAATAAACGAACTACTGGTAATACAAAACTCAAGTCTAATTTTAATGAAAATTTCAAATCCATTGTCTATATGCAAGTATTCTTCGCCAATTTCAAAGAAGTACTCATCTCTCCAAGGATTTTATAATGAAAATTTTCCAAACAAAAGACTTCATTAGGGCAAACATTACATTTGCCCAGGAACTAGTGAAATCTATCCTGATAAGCATCGCTTAAAGTTCATTATGAAAACAATTCCAAAATATAACCACACTTCACCCTGAATATCCTGAGATAAAGGAAACTTTAGTTATTTACACTTTAATCTAGACACACTTTTATCGTTCCATCCGAACAACCACTCTATTCCCCATATGAGCAGGAGTACTTACACGTGCTCATGTAGCCATCCAAACTCTCAAATTGTTTTGTTGAGGTGAAAAGACATTATGGTCTGCCCGGCCAAAGTAGTTTCGTCTGCGATACCGTAATCATAGCAGAGGGTGTACCAATGGAACGGAACTTCCATCCATATCTCTGGCGATGTTTTGATGGTAACTTTTTACGGATAATGAGGTTAAAATGTTTTGGGAATAGTCTTCCTCGGAGAAAAGTTCTCTGTGGACTCTTATCGGTACCTACATAGTTTCAGTGTTGAACGAAAAACCAATCAAGAGACAATTGTACGTTCTTGTAATATGGCTAAGGGACGATAAAAAAGGTGAATGTAGGTTGGAAAGGTGATGATTTCGTATGGGATCCTTGTATTGAGGGTAAAGCACGTGGAAGTTTGGATAACCCAGAGACGAGTGGGATGCTTGTAATTAAAGCTAAGAAAGATGGTGAGACTTGGTAAAAAACATAATTGTGCTCTGATGTCAGCTTGAACATAGCGAAAATGTAGAGATAACGACTTCCATGCCCAAGCAGTACGCCCTTACATACTTCACATCAAGATAGGATTCGCTCCAGACTTTTTCAAATACTACTCATTCCAGTAATTGAATTCCCTATTCTCGACAGCAAATCATATTACAACCTATTTTCTCAATCCTTGAAGAGTTTTCGGCAATGCAAATCATTTCCATCTATCCTAACCTCATCTAGTGGTCATGTCCCCAAGGTTACCGTCCACTAGCCCCTCACCCTCATTATTAGCACCAGACTCATATTGAGTTGATGATACTTTCATGTTTTGATTAAACGAAAACATCCAGCAGCGTTCGTATTTGCTTTGATTCTTTTCTAATGTGTTCATACCATATGACAGTTCATGTGACATGAAATAAGGGCGATGTATGAACAACCCCTAATTGCATTATAAAGTTTCAAGGTCCAATTTCAGATTTATTTTTTTTATGATAGGAGGATCAAGGCATCTTAAGCGGTTTTAACGCAATTGCAGTGAGTGCACTCAACAGTCAAATAAACCTAATCTGATAGACAAATCATCCCAACGAAATCAGTATCATAGTTCAGTTGTTTTGTAATTCTTGGCTAAAAGATGAAGTTACCCAAACCTTGACAAACTATCTAAGATCGTAGTTTCACCTGAAAGTGGTGTGCATATCCCTAGACTCTACGCAGATTTGTTTGGTTTCCCGAAGCCAAAAAACTATTGCCTGACCAAAGTCACCATCCACCTATGGCTACGATCAATAACAAACCTAAGAGAAGTCGGGAAACCGGAAGCTGAACGCTTCGGTATGAAAGGTTTTGTGTGTTGCCTATATAAACATATTTGAATGGTCAGTAGTCCCCTTTGTATTTAGCCCATATTTTTTACATTTAGTTTATCAGACCATTCACTTTCGTGTGAGACTGACATTCAAAGTCTTTGAATGCAAGAAAATATACAAAAGTGATAACCCAGTTAGTAATAGTGCGATTTCCACCAAACTTGAACGTATCTATTACTACAAAATGATTATGATGCTAGGATTACCCTAAGGCGGGCTTCCAGTCAATTAAAAAAAAAATATTTATAATAAATAAATTAAAATACTTTATTTGCATGCAATGGGATTCATAAGCCCAACCATTCTACGAAATTTCGTATCAATAGGAGTCACGGTTTCTGAGATATAAGGTGTGACAGACAGACGGACGGACAAGCAGACAGTAAACCGATTTTAATAAGGTTTTGTTTTACACAAAACCCTACCTGAAGATCTGCTTTCACGGCCCACTAGCCAAGCTAGCAAATGCCTTGATATCCTTCGTCGTCTGCATAATTTCAAATATCCTTTTTGCGGTGCACCGGAAATGCACCAGAACCTGCAGTATTAAGAGAGAAACATCATGAGAAGTAAAGAAAACGAATGCGAAGCTGAAAATTAGAAAAATGAAAAAAATTCAGATTCAGCTGCACTCGTTAAGCCGACAAAAAGCATGGCCCGAGTGATCCGATCAATAAGAAAGGCGGACTACTCCTGAAAAGGTCTTGCACAATCTTCCCCACACTCATCAGCACCATTTGTTTGAATCGGCAAAGTGGTGCTCAGAGGTGGCGGTAAGGAAGACGGCCACCCTGTCGGCCACACCAAAACCAAGTGACCGAGGAGAACCTTCATAGTGGTGACACCGGAAGACGCTATACTCACTTTGGCTTGCCGGCCGTGATGCAGTAGGCGAATGCTCCAAAGGCCTAATTAGGTCGATCAGACCCGAGTCGGCACAGAGACTCATCTGAAGTGGCAATTTGGTTAAGAAACCCCTACCAGGGGTAAACTAGTGCCATGGAAACCGGGATAGCCCCTGGACTCTCATACTTCGGGTGAACTCCCGTTATATTCGAGTACAGCTCGGTTGTTTGCGGTTGGCCCCCTAGTGGGGGTTGTGGTTCTGCTCAAGCGAGAAAAGACCTTCGGGCCTCGGCGTGGTGTTGCGTTTCAACACGGGTGCCATACTCCTTAGTTCGGTAGAGATTTAGGTATGTCTTGCATCCACCAGTATGAATTCTAAGCCATGCACTTGGTATAGACTGGTACGGTTATTGCTTTTCTCAGCGGGGCTCTGATTGCGGTCACAAAATCAATCCGTGTCTTAAAAAGACCGTGGGATTAAGTCGTCCAGACAAGTGCTCACGTTAAATCCTCAAGGACTTAACTGCATCGTTTGCATTTGAATGAACTCGATTAATTAGAGCAGGAAATTTCAAGTTGAGATTCTCTGAAATTTCAATCACTTACATACATGGCTTCGTTTCTTCCAGAATCACATTTCGTTCAACACTTTTATCCACCGACAACAAAACTGTCAATTGGCAACAACGACCACGACAAACATTGGACGTCAAATGGATCGGTATTGGAGGGTAGTGAGCGCCAAATAGAACACCCCCGGTCTCGATACTAATCGCTATGCAAAAACATTAACCTGCTCTTACCGAAACAACGTTTATCAAAAACTTCATCTAAAATTACTCTTCATTTTTTTGACTTACGTATATTCCAAAGGGTCCCGTATTCAACTTGTCTTTCGCTCTTCCTCCCAAATTGCCCGACTTATCGACTATGCGTCGATTGGTTAAGTCATTGTTCGGTCATGCAAGAAACAGCGAAGCATGCATTTCATCAGGACATCACCTGGTCATGCGAAGCAAAGAATATTGCCAGCATCCGGTAGGCAAAATGCATTTAATTGCACGCTCGCATGGACAATGGCATAACTGGTTGGTTAGTCTTACATAAAAAAATCGAAGCAAAGTTAATTTGATCATTATTATGAAGTTGGAATAGGATATAGGAATTTGGAGACGGGATGATGAATATAATTAAAAATGCAACGCAAGAGAAATGTCAGAAGCTCACTTCCAGAAAATGGGGAAACACAAGAAAATACACGACGTAAAATTTTCAGCATTGTGTATTATAACATATATTATGGAAAAATTTCATGGTTATAAGTGTTCGTAGTAAATTTACTGATTATGGTTATTTGCTTATAACATCTAATCGATACTGGTTCGAAAAATACTAATCAAGACCTTTCATGTTATATCCCCATGGCTATATTTTGTGAATAACTGATACCTTCCTGTATGGAGACCCTTTCGATAGCACTCACTACGTGCCACTGTGAATCCAGGGCAATCTACACCTTCCTATCAAATTCCGTGCCAATGCGTTCAACCGTTTCTGTGAAAAGTGCGTGAAACAGACAAACACACAACAGATAAAACAAGTCGGAAAACCGGAAGCTGGACGCTTCAGGTACGAAAGGTTTTGTGGATTTCTTAGTACGTAGCACGTAATATATCCACATATTATGTGAGAGTATCCACTTTCGGGTGGTATTGACATTCATAGTCTTCAATTTTCAAAGAAGCAACAAATTTGAGGTATTATAACTTTGTTAGTAATAGTGCGATTTCCACCAAACTTGGTAAGATCATGCTCTATATTATAGCCTATATCACTGCAATTTCATGGTACTAGGATGAACTTAAGGGGGGTTTCTAACCAATTACAAAAATTGTAGTGATATACTATTATTAACTTTATTTAAGCAAATATCGGCATGGAAGGTATTTCGGAGCCCAGGCACCATATAGTGGCAGCCTCCTGATTTTTTCAGATTTTTCGGTTTGGTAGTTTCTGAGAATGGCCCCCTTAAAGAAGTGATCACTTTCAACCCCTCGCGCTCCCCACCCTTCCAACGAATGTCAAAACTAAGATCGGCTTTGAAAAGTACTAATCGAGACATTTAATTTGATACCCCACATGACTATATTTGATGAAAAAAAAATTTACACCCCCCTTTCGCGACGTAAAAGGATGTAATTCACTGTATACGTGAGCGTTCACAGTTCCCACCTTTCTACCAAATTTGGTGTCAATCGCTATAACCGTCTTCGAGAAAAATGCGTGGGACGGACACACAGACAGACAGACATACAGACAGACAGACAGACAGTAAACCGATTTTAATAAGGTTTTGTGTTTACACAAAACCTTAAAAACCGATTCTAATAAAGTTCCGTTGTGTAGAAAGCTGGAAATAGATGATATTTTCTGCCCTCCAATGGACTTAGCAAAGTCTTTGGGGTATTTTAGATTAGCATTGCTTTGTTCCTGATTAAACTGACGAAAAAACCTACGAGGTAGTTCGACTTCCTGACTCCAAAGGTGGTGTGGAGTCGTTCGAGGAGACAGCGATAACCTTGATAACGTAAGGCCTTTCGTATTAACAAGCCGTGGTTGATCCGTTTACGATAGTGGCCTCAGCTACCTTCAAAGTAGGAGAATCAAACCGAGACTTATGCTGCTCAGGAAGATCTTGGATGATGGTCCAAACGCCAGAAGTTTTTAGTGCTGTGTTAGATTTTTCGCACGGCAAAGACCCGGTTCTGCTGCCATGCAAACTGGTTGAACTAAGGCCAGAGCACCAGAAAATGTAATAGTGTTCTTATTCTGATCCTATCATTAACTACTAGATCGTTGCTAATGATAGATAGATAGAACAGAGATACTCCAGACCTTTAGTAAGATGTTAAAACCCCCGCGGTAAACAAAAACGGCAGTGAGTGGAGATTGACACGCCAATGGTAAAAATCAAATACCCATTACTTATCCAGCGATTTTCCACCACAATGTAGGCAATGGTCCGCAACTATAATATTTGCTTCATGAAAATTGATCCAACTGATCCTCGACCAGACATGGGGCATCTATCCACTGCCAAAAAATTGAGGAATATATTGAATTTTATATAATTTATAGAAAGATCATTAGAGAGCAGCATAATCCATACCCAGTCTGACAACACTTATGAAAACCTGAAACGCTCTTTTACAGTGAAGGTCAGGGGTACCACTCTTGATCATGATCATATCTGATCAACATATTCTCTGATGGAGATCGGACGCCCGAAATTGTATGTTTCCAAATTATACCTTTGTGGGAGATTCATCATCCATACAGCCTCTCTTTTGTACTATTGTTTTTGTTTACTTTATTTCAAATGAGACTATACTTCAGCCTCATTATCATCACAGCTAATGCTGCGCAAGTTATAAGCCCGTAATAGCGCGGCAACAGAAAAACAACTGCAAACATTTGTGACCTACCGAAATTCAAACCCAAAATAAAGTTGTCGAGAAGCAGAAGCTCAACCAACTCGGCCATCGCACTGTTAAATCAACACAGGGTTTACCTCAAATTCTTCTAAAGCACCTTCTTCCAAAAGTTACCAAAAAGTAACTGAAAGTTAATTTCCCCCGCTTTCCTCGAGTCCACAGTCCCATTTATAGGAAATTCGTCGCCAAGGAACTTTGTTGCAGTCCATTGTTTACAGTTATGAAATTCAATTCAATTCAATAATTGACTTCCTACGGGACATTAACCTGAGCAACTCCGAAATGCTATTAACATAGTAAGCTGGTTCCAAGCCCAGGTAAAGGAGGAGGGTTTGAGGCAACGTACCTTGTACTATCCTCAGTAAAACAAAAATAAAATACTGAGATCCGGGAAAGAGATAAATAGAGTATAGTAGGAGTTATTCTACTATGCTAAATTCTACCTGATCTCTCTTGGTGACAAGCCCCGGGACAAGTCGACCAAGAAAATGCAGACAATGTCGTTACAAACATGATGATCGGATTGAGTCACAAGCCTCGGAGAAATGCTTGGGCGTCCACCTCAGTCGACGCGGTAGGACGGACCCCGGTCCTGTCGAGAAATGAGCAAGGGTTCTTGACGCATGGACGGCGTCAGGACGTAAGCAATTTAGTCCGAACACAACGAACAAAACAAATATGTGTCTGGACGCTAAATGTTGGTACCCTAACTGGAAAGACGGAGGAACTCGCAAGAGCCCTTCGGAAAAGGCGCATTGATATCTGCGCTCTGCAAGAAACCCGATGGTCTGGTGCCTAAAGCTGCGACATTGAACGCGAACGCGGTAAAAATGGCTACAAACTTCTCTATTTGGTAACCCACACACTCAATATGGTGTTGGTATTGCCATCTCAGAGGGTTTCCGTGATGCCATTAAAGAAGTCGATGATCGGCTGATGAAGCTCACCATTATATCAGCTGATCGCACTATTCACTTCTTCACCGCGTACGCACTACAGACAGGTCGACCTGATGACGAGAAAGATGCCTTCTGGTAACTTCTCGATGAAAAGACTTGTCACGTGCCTGCTGACGATTATATAATCATTGCCAGCGACCTTAATAGTCATTTGGGTGAAAAGGCAGACGGTGACAGGTGTCATGGGGGAAAGAGGTTCGGAGCGCGCAATGAGGGTGGCGAACGTATAATCGATTTTGCGGACACCCATGACCTTGTACTTATGAATACATGGTTCATCAAACGATTGTTTCATCTTCCTACATTTTATAGTGAAAACATAAAAACGCAAATCGACTATATTCTCAACGCCAACATTTTACCACTGTCACTGATTGTAAAGTCGTTCCCTATGAGACCATTGCACCTCAACATCGGCCGTTGATTGCCGTCCTGCGAATTAAGCCACCGATAAAACAGCGTGAGGAACGCACAAATGGTGGCGATTTGATGAGAAGAAAGAAGAAACGATCTCACTCAGACAATTACCGACCATTATTAGCCAACCCCGCTTGTGAACGGGACAAAGGCTGAAGAAAAAGAAGATGGGACATTAACCTGAGCCTTAGATGCCCATCGGTATTTTCAAATTCGCCGTTGCTAATGTGAAAGCAAACTTCCATGGCATATTTTTTCATTTGTTAGTAAAAAATATGGGGAGCAGAATTTGATTACGGAACCAAGTGGTGGATTCGTTTCTCTTTTAGGCGAAACTATTTCGAGGAATTACCGAAAACCTCAATGAAGCTGTTGAATTTTACTTTCATCATTATTCGAGGAAAATATTATATTTCCCCGTAGTAACAACTCATAAGAAATTGAATCAGGGAATGCATAATGTATATCCGATTCAGAATGGAGGATGGTTGACCTTCTTGTAGAGTGCTACCGTCAGACGTAGTGCTTAAAAACGTAGGCACTGACCTATGTGCCCCGTTCTAAATGGCAAGGGGCCATTTTGAAATGTTGGTTATCGGAGGAAACGAAGTTCAGTACGCTTGCTCGAAGAGCCAGAATTCTTGAGGAAGCTCGGCAGCAGGTGCGTCCACAGCCGAAGAGTACCTGGCCTAGTAGTGAATGATTTACTATGATAGGTTGTTTGAAGTAACTGTTGAAAGTCTCAAACATCAAAGGGGAAGAATGCCATCCATGGTGAACTTAACCGATGAGAGCTTTCATACGCATTACTTTTTTGGGATGAAAGCCCCCTTAATAGTCCACATTGTATCCCTTATCCGATAATCAGAATGATGTTCAGGTGCTACCGCCAGCACACTTCTTAATTCGACGCGGTATTCTCGCCCATTCGATAAGAGGGGAGTTCAAGAAGGACCTTTCGGCAAGAAAATAGTGGCTTCAGATCCAGGAGTAGTAGAACCAGTTTTGGGCAAAATTCGAGAACAATTATTTAGCCCAACAGCAACTTTAAATGGAAGAATGCGCACCAATAAATCATTCAGAGACATTTAGTTCTGATCAATTTGAAGGACTACTATCCACTGAATTGGAGCGCGGGGCACAGGTTTTGAATCCTACAGGTGCAAGGCAAGTTAGACTCAAAACTACTAATAGAGACATCGCGCAAGGTGGAATCTATCAACTTATCCTTCTGCTGCTGATGAAATTCTCGGTCAAGCAGAGGAAGAGTTCGATGACCAGTTGGAAATTGTGAATTATTAAGCTTTCGCGAATAAAGAAAATCAGTTAAACATGAATACGACTCCCCAATTATATTCTTAATTCTCAATGTTCCAAACATGACCATTCATATCGATGCTCTTTAAATTTCGAACAATCAATCCAAAGTTCAGCAGAGAGTTCGTTCAGCTATTCCGAGCTCATAATCAATCGGGAAATTCGGCATCTCTACATAAAACTTATATATGGTAACTCAAAGTCAAAGTTTGCATAGCTATCTTGCACAACATACGTACTTAATCACCGCAGCAAGGATATGAACAATTACCCCGGATATATACCCAAACAATTATTAACCAACCAACCAACCAATTATTGTTAACCAGTATTCGTCACGTTCAATTACGGGACGTGATTCTGATTGCATATTCATCAAAGAACTCAACCCGTCGTCACTTCAATATGGATGGTGTTATCCTGCTGACTTATTGATAAACCTTCCACGCCTATATCTCAGAACTGTTGCTTCTATTGATACGAAATCTGGCAGAAAGATGGGACCTGTAAATCCCATTGCATGTAGGGAGCAACATAGTTCAACGTTGAGTTTAAGGAGGAGTCGCAATACATTTAAGATTTTTTCACGAGTATAGGCCTCAATTAGCTTTCAATGAAGCCGATATTAGTTTTAACATTGGTTGCAAAGGAGAGTAGTCGGAAAGGGTCAGTTACTTCAATGACCCGTACTCAGAAACTACCCACCCCAACTGTCTGAAAGCAAAATCATGGTCCATGCTCATGGTATCTAGCCCTCAAAATACTCTACATACCGATACCAGTTTAAATAAAGTTAATAATAGTATATTATCATATTCCCCATAGCTATATTTTCTAGAAATTGACTGGGAACTCCCTTAAGTTTATCGTGGAATTATGCGCAAGTTCTTCAATATACTATAGACCACGATACTACCACCAAATTTGGTGGAAATCGCACCATTACTAACAGAGCTATGATAGGTAAAGCTGTCACGTTTGTGCAGATTTATTGACTTTGAATGTCAGCATCATCCAAAAATGAATGGTCTGACAAACTAGAAACATAAACATCAGGAATTAGGTACAAGTGGAGCAAATGCCCACTCAAATATCCTTATATTATATGAGCAATAGACAACATCTTTCATACTTGTATCGTTGAGTTTCTGGTTTCCCGACTTGTTTTTTTTTTTGTGTTGTCGTTGGAAATTGAAAAATTTCAAAGCCTATCGTCGACTTTTACTCATTAAAACCACCTTTTTCTCCTTCGCATACCCCGCGGAACTGGAATTTCAGTATTACATCACGGAGCAGATTCAGTTAAGAATTGCAGCTCGTATTGATAGTTATCATCTCGCTTCAAAGTTCCTCGTCCCTTAGTATATTGCGCATCGCCTTCATTACTTTTTTCATCACCCCCATGATATTCTCATTTTGCCACATCTGGAAGTGCCTAATTTGGTTAAAGCCTAAATTATTTTACACTAGTTTGAAGAATTGAAAGCATTCTTCTAATTATCATAATAGTAATTACCGCGCTGGATTTATTGGCCTACAATGCTTCTTCCGCAAGTTTCGTCATGGTACTGATCGCATTGGTAATAAATCTTGCCTTTTGGAATCCGAGCTGCCTGTCCAAAAGGACACCCTCCCTTCCTGTAATCATTACAAGTCTGTTCTGCCTGCTTTTCTTTGAAACGGTTATACATGTTGACACGAAAGGTTGGAACTGTGAACCCCATACATGCAGTGAATTACATTGCTGCACGTCGAACTTAAGGAGGGGGAGAGGGTTCTCGAAAACTCAGAAGAGGGTTGCAAAATTTTTTCACTGAATATAGTCATGTAACATAGGATATCAAATGAAAATTCTCGATTGGTACTTTCTGGTTACTGGTTGCTAATGGGAGGACTGCGGGAGTTCGTAAGGAATCAACCACTTCAAGTTCTCAGAAACTACCCAAACGAAAAATTGTTGTGGTCCGTGCACATGGTATGGTGTCTAGTCTCCTTTACAATATCCGCTCAAATAAAGCTAATAACAATCTATTAGTACATTTTGAAAATTTACTGCGAACCACTCTTAAGTTCATCGTAGATCCGTAAATGCATTAATATAGGTCTTAATATGAAGCAGTACACTGGAAAGTTTAGCGGAAATCCCACCATTATTAACAAAGCTATAATAGGTCAAAGTTGTCTCTTACGAGTAAAATTATTACTCCCTAAAAGATAAAATGTTACGTCAAATTCAATATAAGGTATATTTAACGTGTATATACTACGGGTTATATATAAATGGAACCATCGTGTACCCAAATATTCTTACATAAAATCAAACCTTTCATACTTGGAGCGCTAAGCTTCCGGTTTCCAGGCTGTTTTTCTTTGTAACTGAGATTTGTGACCGTAAAATGACAACGTTCTTCGCGTGTTTATGAAGGTCAGTTACTGATGCTTCATCTCGAGAGCATATTGTTGTGTGTTCTTACCTGATGGTCACAGGCATTTGACATGGTGTCATTACTCCAGCCCGTAGAATTTTGGTTGAAAGTGAGTCTCATCTGAAGGGACTCTTGTTCGTTAATTGATTTTTTCTGCGCAAACCTACACTATTAGTTGGAAGTTCTGCAATCCGTTTTCATCAAACAACTGATGCCGACATATCAATACCGTGACTAAACTTGGTTGTTCTAATTTCCAAGTATTTCGGTGTCGTACGTGGGGAAGACTTTAAGAGTTCATTCCACTGCCTCCTAAAAAGTATCCTTGCCCCACTTGTGAATGTATGAACGATATTGTGATGTTGAAATGTTTCGAAATTTGCTTGGAAGTAAAGAGCGATGATGAAGATTGGCGACGAGGTACCGATCAGCTTTTGCCCTGTAAAGGAAGCGCACGTTGCATGAGGGAATGCGCAAATCGTTAGTCTTGTTTTGATATTTCCGATCCAGTCATATGCAAAACTATGGAAAGAAAATTCGGAACCGGAATGAAAATTGTGCTGGGTCCAGACTAAAATACATACGGGTTTATGCAGAAAATTATGCAGGCTCGCCTATTACTCCCTTTTTTCATCCAAAGCTCTCTTCCGAGCTTTTTAGAAAAACCCAGGTCCCCCGTTTCATCCTCTCTCGTCAGGCCAGGTAGTATGCTATTTCTGTAAAGCTAAATTTCTGGTAACATCACCTTTGTTTTGAAAAGTGGATTTAATTCTGCACAGTATTTCTGATCACTTCTTGGTGGAGTATAGGGCATCCACTCAGTCAGATTGTGCTTCAGTTTTACTATCATCACACTTAGCGCTGTGTAAGTGATAAGCTTACAGCAGCAAGACAATCACAAGCCCAACACGGGCACCCATAACGACTGAGATTCGAACCCAGACCAGCGAGATTCTGAAGCCGAAACTCTGTCCCCTCGATCATCGCGCCGTCAATTTGTTCCTTGAGCCCCTGTCCTTCACTTGAAAAGTTGAATTTCAAACTTATTACCGGAATCAAAAAAAAAATTCTCAACGGTGTTCGCGAATGAAAAGCCGTGATCCCAGAATTTATTTGGAAAATATTTTGGAGTAGGAATAGGAAAATTGAAATTTGAAAACTATTTGTTATAATAAACCTTGAGACGTTTTGAAAACCGTTGGAAAGTCTTAAATACAAGATCTGTACTCAGACATTATAATTATGTCACCCTGGCAATCACTTCAACCTGTGCATTAGGTTTTTAAATATTCAATTCGAATTATCCTGTTGCTTTGAATTTCATAGAAACGCCGTTAGAAATCAAAAACTAGTTAAATATTTCTCCGAATAACGTGAATGAATTGCGCTTCCGCTTCTAATGGAAAAGTTGACTCCTCTAAATCCTGAAGAGTTCGCGAACATATTCCACGTAATTCAAATTGGCTTTTAATCTATTCCATTAATTTCGAATCTGTTGAAACTCCAGTCATACGGTCATTGCCACCTGCTCCACGTATTCTAATCCCCCTTTCCAATCTAAATTCACGGATATTCCCAATATAAATATTAAATCCGAAAAATCAACAAAATTTTGCAGCAGAATTCGCTTGATTGAGTTCTTCAATTTTTTAGATTAAATTCACCTCAGGATTCTATCCATTTCTGTAGGGTTTGGAAGTCGACTTGTCGGTGGTGTTTTTCTTTCCTATTTACCCAGTCTTGGATATCAACATATCTAACAGTCTCTGCAATGGGAGGAAGTAAAAGTTTAGGACGAAAAAAATATCGGAGAAATTTCATTTTGATCCAAGGCAAGTTGTCATCATACGTAGTAACGAAAAACTCCTAGAATTTGGAGGTAAATCATCCGAAGGAAACTTCGACTGACTGTTCAATTTCCGCACATGCTGTTCGAAAAATATTTTTGCATATTCTCGCTACCTCCCTTATATTCGAGTCGTAGTCTCCTCTACGTAAAGTGAGCCGATAGGGAGAAGAGATTTGAAAGTGGGCCTCCTTGTGGTGCATTTTTATATAGTTCTTTTCCTACAGCTGTCCAGCAATTGGTTGACAAAAAGTTGTGAGCTTCGCGCTTCATTTGCGAAAAGATTTTTGTTCTTATGTAAGAAGCTTTGAATGTTGGACTGTTTCGGGAAATTTAATTTTATAGCATTATTCAGGACTCGTTTAAACGACGAGTTCGTTCTGAAGGCTACCGGCAAGTTGTGCATTATTTAGTGCCCATACAGAAATTCGTAATTCAAATAGAAGCAAATATAAATAAGCAAATAGCTAGTTTGTCTTCTTTGTTCGTCACTCAAATTGGTGCACCACTAAGCCAATCCCTCATCTGTCCTCCATGAAAATAGTAACCACTCCCAAATATTCTTAACTTCAGAACAGCGCACTGATTTTTTTCGGTTATTTCCGTATGCAGGATGATGTGCTTCTGCATGGATTGAATCTGAGTGTGCGAAAGTCCCAGCACATAAAGGGAAACCTTTAGGGATTTAACTACCATACCTGTAGCTGACAATATTATGGGAACTACAACCACCCGCCCGAGACGCCAAATTTCTTTTATTTCCCGAGTCAGTGGTCAGTCAACTAACAGTACGTCAGACTTGTTATGTGCTGTATGGCTATCAATCAGAACTTGCCAGTACTGCTTGCGGCTAATATCGGTAAACCGGACATGTTCCCGTGATCAGCCCATATTTGTATGGTTTTCATGGATAATCTTACATACAGCATTATGCCTGGTGATGAATTGCACCAGTGCTATAACAGTACACAGAACAGAAATACAGATCATTCATCGTCTCGGCGTGAGCACTGGTCATTCTCCACCCGTTGTTTCATGATGAGCTTTTTATAAGCTCGGGTGGCGACCACGCTATCCCGAATGGCACACATGAACCCCTCCGTCTCAGCAAAGAGCTCCCTAACACACAGCCTGTGTTCGACAAATGTAAATCTTCAAATGACTGCCAAAGACAATTCACGTGTTTACCGTGCATTGCTTTCGATTTCCATTCATCGATCCCCTCCTGGTCCCACTTCACCCCACTAAAAGGATTGAAAGATCGATCCTTCAAGTTAAGTGGAGTCAGTCCACACTCTGCCTTACAGACAGCCGCATGCAAAGGACTCACCTGCTCTTTGCTGTAAAAATAAACGCACAGCGAGTCGACTTGGCGATGATGTTGTGCCGCCACGTCGACCACGCCCCTACCTCCGATGTCACGAGACAGGTTCATCCGCTCCACTTTAGAGTTTGGATGATGCATTCGTAATTTGATCCGCATCCGCCGCTGTACGTTTTCCGAATCGGTCTTCGTCCACGACAATATTTCGAGTACGAAAGCCAGTGAAGGGATAGCGAATACATTCAACGCGCTTATTTTATTCTTCCCCGAGAAATGCGATTTCAGCACCAGCTTTACACATCGCAGGAATTCGGACAGCAGAGCATCCTTCAGATCCCCAACTCGAGCATGGGTGCCTTGCAGAATTCCTTGGTACTTGTAGAAGTTTGTCTCGGGAATAGCTTCGATGTGGAGGTCACCAATGCTATGCCCGGCATGCGACTCGTGATGACCTTTGCGTATGGCTTGGATTCGACACTTGTCTAATCCAAACTCCATCCCAATATTAAGGCTGAACATGTAAACTATTCGTAAAAGACTTTTAAGATGGTCGTCAGTACCAGCATACAACTTGATGTTATCTAAGTACATCAAGTGCGTCAGTTCGCACTTAGCACGTAGGCCATTCGAAGAATCCCCCTGGAAGATGCTCCTCCGTATATGAATGGACTCTGAGGTATTAGCACCCGCAGTTGTACGCACTGATAAGGCGGGATGCCACCCTTCCATGAATGTCGCCAAAAGCTTTAGTAGTTTCGAATCCATGCAATACAAATGAAGGACATCGATTAGCCAGGTATGCGGGAGGCTATCGAAAGCCTTGGCATAATCGATATAGCAACTCAAGAGGTTTCTTTGGCCTCTAGTTGTGGGAATTCCTCCGGTCGACAACACCCAAATATTCTTAACTCCAGTGACCAGACGAATACAGATTTTTTATTTTCAGCCGTGCTTAGAGCACAGCGCACTGAATTTTTTCTGTTATTATTAATTTGTCATATAATCTTATACATATCATATGTGTGCGTAAATGGTGATTTTAGGAAAGTTGATAAAATGAGCGTTACTTGGAAGGGGCTTTAAAGCCGAGAAAGACCTCTTCACTATATATATTCGTTTTTCACTCTCTGCATGCCTCCAATTTAGTATCAAGCAAGCGTAAGCATATCCGAATGAATGGCATATGACAGACAAACAAACAGGCAAACAGATGTAAGGACAGACAGATGGATGAAATAACACTCAAACAAATAGTAAAGATCTTATTTCGCACAACACTTTAGAAAATTCATATTTATGATAGTAGTATAGTACATGCCATTGTGGCTACACCATGTTATCATCAACTTCGTGGGAAAAAATCGTTTCTTTCCAATTCAAATTTGAACGAAATATATTCTTCTAGAAGACATTAAGACACCAATTCTGGTGTATCGTCCTTTCAAATACAAAAAGCGCCTATACCTACGTCAACTCTTTGTACGGGAATAGTTAGTCGCAAATATTGAGTCGCACTAGACTCGTTAAAAACCAAGCGGTGGATTGAGCTGGTAGCGTGGCAACGGAATTTTTCAAAAATGCAGCTCGAGATAGTTATAGTTGTCTTCTCAGGGTTTTAAGCTCATACTGAATTTCTATTTTTATTCGATCGAGCCAGAATGCCAAAAGATAAGAGAGGTAGTAGACGGACATCTACTGATATCAACCGTGAACTTGGTAGACACCAAAGCGTTTCACTTAAAACAGCATTAATGTCTTCGCAGTTATTTTCCTCCCCTTTTTTGAACGGCAGACCTGGACTCTTAGGCTGGATAGGTTCCAGCAAAAAACAAATTTCAGACTCGCGTATAGTACTCACATGGAGGGCATCTTAATCGGTATTGGGAAACCAAGCCAGTAAGTCGTTTGGCTAATCTATCAAAGCTATCCTGAGGGAGAACAACAGTTTTCGCAGCATCTTCAAAAATCTTTTATCTGCATGCTTCCGACTGAGCTGCTAATATCTCCAACTCTGTTTAATAATGGTGTTCAATAAAGATTTTTGACAAAATTCGCACTTTAAGCTTTTCAAAAGAAACCGCCACAGAGTGATCCGAATAGCATTTGTCGTAACGTAAATGTCAATTTTTTTATGTAATTTAAAATAAATATGTGGTTCATTGCAGGGCTGCTCTTTAAACTATTCTTAATGATCCAAACTGACAATTTCACCAAAGAAGAATTTCACCAAAGAATAGAAATTGAAAAATTTACATCAAAATACAATAAATATGGTTGCCATTTAGCGCCTGGTGGGGTATACCGCCTCAACTACATCTACACGCCATCACTCGCGGATACTCATAATGCGCTTTAGCTCATCTCAGAAGTTTCTGAGGCCCCCACACTCTTTCTCTACTGTTCTCCGGCAAATGTCCTCCACTGCATGGTATAGCGAGCAAGACAATTATCGTCTCCCCTTAATATGTGACCTATCTACTGATATCCATCTTCCGAGCACATCGCCCACGGGTGACAGGCCTGTACGCCGACGAAGTTCTTAAGAGTTCGGAAATAGTGCCCGGCCAGGGTACTCTGATTATACGGCTCAGACAGGTATTGACGAAGACTTGGAGCTTTCGAGTGGCACTGGTGGTTACTTTCCGCATGCTTCTCCCAATAACAACACTGAAAGACTGCTAGCACCTACCTGTCCTCCTAAATCGAGGGACATTTGGCTATAGTTCGATGTGATGACAAACGGACATCATCAGCGTAGCCGAGGTGTTTGAGGAAAGGTGTCATAGTCCTTCGAACTCCTCCGCGTCTTCTGAACAAGACAATATGAAGAGCTTCGCTGATGACAAGAAGAAATAGTGCAACCCTTGCACACTCCGCTTCCGATCGGATTTTCCTCTGAGATATTACCTCGGTGCAGCACGTGACCTTCTGCGCCATCATATGTTGCCCTGATAATAACTACTAGTGTCTGTGCAATGCCCCTCCAATGTAGAGCACAAATACACTCCCTGTTTACCCTGTCAAAAACTTTCTCGAAATCGATGAAGAACAGGTAAAACTTCACGCACTGTTTCAAAATCATCCGTGGGGTATCAATGTCGTCAATCCAGAAGGATCCGAAGTTGAAACCAGTCTGCTCTCTTTCAATTAATCTTTCTATATATTTCTTGATGCATTCCAGGATTACTTTAACTATTATCTTCGCGGCGGCAGGGAGCACGCAAATAATTATCCAATTGTCAAACTTAAAACGAGTGCCCTTCTTTGTAATCTTAACGATCATCCCTTTTTTCATTCTCTGGAAAGGTTTCGGATTCCCAGGATTTGCGTGCCAGTGGAAATAGCAGATCTTTTGTAACTACAGGTGAAGCGATAAATAATTCTGCGCGGTGACCGGCTTTACTACTTTGAGTATATTGATAACCGAAATTACCTTTTGTCACGGTGCACACTACGCTGAACTTCACTTGGTATCGGAGTTCGAACGAGTCACCTCCCCCAGCACTAACGGTGGTCACCAGAGCCCTCAATCCCTTCCGTTCATCGATCCACTTCCACGAATTCGCTAGCCGCCAGATCTTATGATGCTTCTTTGGGCCGCGGCCACCAACCTGCCCAGCGGCCAAGAAAAGAGCGTTTTTGATGACTATCCAATGCTCATCGATAGACAAGTTATTCCATGTATCTGCCATCCGACAAGCAATATAGCCCTCACGCTGTAGAACGAGAGCTTTATAATTTAAGCGGTCGATGTGAAATTTGGGGGATCACAGCTCTCCAACCCTGCGAAAAGTGGTGGACGCAGGCAAGCATCGTAATCTATTATTAGACGGTGATCCCTTTCATAGCCGACGTCTTCGTCTCTCTTATTGCGCACATCTTGGAGACAACTCGAATTCTAAATCAACTGCTGATCGCAAAGGGGTCGGTCTGATTGATCGTACGGTATCGGTCAGTTAGAATGCAACTATATTGGGTAATCTCCGTTGATACATAGCACCCCTTAACTTGAACCGGAATCTTGCAGAACCAACTCCACCAGAAACCGGATCCCAGGTGAAGTGCGGGCCTTGTCGTAGCTGTTGGCAATAGTCCGACACCAGATCGCTGCTATAACTTGGCATTCCTGAATAAAAAAGCATATTGTCGCAAGAGAGGGAGGGGTATAGGACTACAGAATGTCCAAATTATATCATTAAAATTCTCGCTTGAATTCAAGAGAGCAAGCATTCTGGAGATCATCGACACCCTTGTGGAGCAGCGTGTGCACACTCGTATTCTGTTTTCCATGGTGACAGGGCTTCGGCGTGAAATTGGTCCCTATCGGAGGCGCTATATTTCATTAGCAGTATAGTATTGAAATTTGTAGGTTTCTATTCCTCTTAGTCGCCTTTGACGACAAGCGGGGAATAGTTTAATACTCTTAAGCTCCAACCTTAAGGCCCTGTGTTTATCAATGAAGAACCTGAATCTAGAATCTGCCTTTCCAAGTCGAGAATCACTCCAATGAGAACCCCATTCTTGACGAAGCAGGTCCCTCATATCATTACTCCTCGTAATATCTTCCGATGGACAGACCTACTGATACCAAAACCTTACCCATTGTTAAACATTCGCTTCTGGCCAAAAAAAAACTATCGTCTGTCAAAAGAAGCTTCCGAGGAGACCGTCTTCTGGCAAAATACAAGCCTCGAGCTGTGCCCATCTATCTGTTTGAAATGCACAGTCTTCAAACAAAAGGCTGATCTTTGGTATTCAAAATAGTGTCACTTAGTCAAGTTATAGGGCCAGATAGCTAGTGCGGTTTTTTTTTGTCTCTTAAAAAGCAATAAAGCATGAGATAATGTTTCTTAGCTTACCATATAGAGTAAATGGGGCGGTATCTGCTATATACAGCCAATATAAGGAGGAAAAATGTTTTATATGTAGCTACCCGGCCTCCTCAGACCTTGCAAGAAAATGCTCTCGGATTTTTTCTTATGATTCTGAGTTGAGGAAAAAAGACAGTGACAATTTACCAGTTATCAACATGTTTGCCGTTTTAGTTAACAGGAGCCAGATTAGGGCTATATTTCGACCATCTCTACATTTCAACTTCCCATTGGTTATTGATTCCAGAGCCTGCCATTCTTTTTTTTTTGTTTGTGTACTAGGTTTTTTTTAGAAGCAACATACATATACCTGCGCACCTGCGAGCCGCTTCGGTCACACTGCTTCAAAGGGTGAGGTGAGGAAGCATTTGATGAGTTGCCTCTGCCCTGGTAGGAAACCGTAGCCGGCTTCGTCCCCTTTAATTTTTAAACGTTGGGTGTAATGACTAAGTTCTAAATCTAACTACCAAAACCAGTTGAGTTTCTTAAGGATCCCTCCTATTTCTTCCCCTCTGATAACTGTCAGTAAACCGTCCGAACCAGATTCTCGGGGGTGTGCCAACGAATTCATTCTGCTGATTTTTCATAAATACCTCATGTCGCAACGGTGAGAGGAGGTTGAAGATTGCTGCTGGATTTCTGAATGGGAAATAAGAGTCACTCGCCTTCTTCCTCCATTCAGTTGAGTTTTAATTTGCCGTGATCCATTCTTGTTCAAGTATAGGGGGTTCCTTCCTCGGCACGCTGGAGATCAGCGCTTTTTCATCGAATGATGCTAGTATTTCTTCATTTTAAGTCTGGTGATAACTTCGCTGCTGTTTCCCACTGTCCTCCTTTCCGATTCTTAGGCTTAGCCTGTTGACTTCTTTCAGGAGTCACTACGCAATACTTTGGGCCGGTGAATTCGTTGGTGCTGTTATTTCTCTGACCTCCTTCTCATTTTTATATATTTTGTTCATACTAAGTCGTTGGATGTTTCTTTGTACGTGATGCCTACTGTGTTTGCTTGGACTGCTGGTTAGTTAAAAACGGGTTTCTCTGATGGTTCGTCAATACTCTTCTCCTCGGGAGCATTCGTTTGGTTGGGGCTAATAGTCCCCGAATTCCCTCTCGAATGCCGCTTCGATGTCCATTACGATGTTTTCTTTGGGAAAGGTGGGGGTCTCTTACAGACATGATATTATGTCTAAATTCCCAAGGAAGTGCCCTCATTTTTACGGTTTTGTGTAAAAAAACCTTATTAAAATTAGTAAAATGTCTGTCTGTCTGTCCGTCTGTCTGCCTGTCCGTCACATGCATTTTCCCCGGAGATTGAAACAGCGATTAACACTAAATTTTGTGGAAAGGTGGGAACTATGAACGCTCACGCATACAGTGAGTTACATCCTTTTACGTCGAATTTAAGGCGAGTCCACACATATGCAAAAGAGGGTGTACATTGTTTTCCACCAAATATGGTCATGTGGGATATCAACTGAAAGGTCTCGATTAGTACTTTTCGAAGCAGGTGTTAGTTTTGGCATTTGTTGAAAAGACGGGAAGTTCGGGGGGTCGAAAGTGATTTATTTAACGGTGCCATTCTCAGAAACTGCCCAACAGAAAAATCTGAAAAAAACAGTTGGCTAGGCTCTGAAATACCTTCCATACCGATATCCCTTCAAATAACATAACATTGATATGGCAATTCGGGAAAGAATATAAAAATATGTTTATAACCAATCTCACCCAATGTCACTACAAAAACAAATCCTGAAAAATTATTTTAAATTCCCCCAGGACAGAGAGTTAAAGAAAGTCCTTAAATCAGATGCGTTTATTTGATGAAAACAACACCGATTTGCTACGAAAGTTTTTATTTTGAACGCAACGGAATCTCTACCAACTTTAAGCGACGTGATGTGCTATTTTTCTCATATCACCCTTAAAGTTTAAGAACTTTGTTTCTAAGAGGATTTCACACTTCGCTGGTCGCATTAAGTCAGCATATATACAAAATATTCACTTCCTTGGCAAAGTGTTGGAAAACTCATTATTTCAGAATTTTTCACAGAAAGATTTCTCTAAAACTTTTAATGATTCTTGGATTATTTCCAAAACTCATTCAGGACGACTAATGGGCAGAAACTGGATGATGTATACTATAAGTACATTTATAAATATACTTTTGTATACAATAATGCCGACACCACAATAGATGAAAATTTTATCTGGATATTCCTCTAATCTATGTTTCTTTCCAATAGGATGACACCTTATTCAATACAACAGATGGATACGAAATGCCAAAAGCTTTCTAAATATCCTCTGCAAATTTTCTAGCAAATCCTCACTTTATCTATTATATATCCGGTTTTTCCGGATCCAGATTTCTCATTTATCGTCGACTCAGCGTGTCTGCTGAAAGTATTATGAATAAACATAAATTCAAATTACAGGTGCCAAGATTATTCTGCTCTGGTAGTGTAAAAATGGAGGACTCATTTTTAAGGTTTTGAGTAAAATAAAGACTTATTAAATTCGGTCTGCCTGGGTTGTTTTGTTCTTCAGCGTCGAAAGGTGGAGAAGTTCAAAACCTACCACTGACTCCTGCAATGCCGTATGGTCAAACTCTTACTCTCTACCACCTTCTTCCCCTTCAACTCTCCCCTCGGAACTGCTCTAAGACATTGCATCGCGGAGTTGGGTCAATTTCTTACTGCAGCTCGTTGTGGTTCTTTCCCTTTCTTCTTTTCTTCGAAGACAAAGACAGGACTGTAAACCTGGGGCAATCAAACACAACATACTTCACATTTTCAGCCATATTAAGGTATCTTGGGCAATATGATGAATCGTCGTGCCCAAATCGGGTATGGGTATGCACGATAACGTCCATGTCCGACCAAAAATTGTGTCAGCTTGTGATTTAATTGCCTGTGGCTTAGTCTAATCCATCTGTTCGGAGTGATGCGGTATGCAGGTCCAACGACCAGTTTGGGACTTGTTTCATCTCTTTCGCCATTCTGCGATAAATTCCCTACGCGTCTGGTGCCGTCGGAATTCCGTCGTTATATCGTGGAGGCGCCGCCCTTCGTTCGCTATGATATCTATGGAGAGCATTCCTGCTAGCCTGCATGTTACTTCTCTTGCTAATTAGAACCGCTTCTGTTGTATTTTCAGCCAGTAGTAGGCCGCTTTGTTTATGTAAATCTCGATCTCATCTAGGCGTTTTGCTACTATTGCAATCCCGATATCATTCACAAAACGAATATCACGGTGTTGGGAAGGCGCCTTGTTAACACCCCATCGTTCATTATTAGCCATAGCAGTAGGTTGTCGGGAATATTTTCAATCCATTCTCGGAATCACAATACAGCTTTCTCCCTAGAAGAAATTCGACAAAAATATATACAATGTATGATATATCGGGGCCTCTAGTTTGACTAGTGGCGCGATGTTTTTTTTTTCATTTTGCACAGTTGGACACATCCTTCACATCTAGTGTTGCCACGACACAGCATTTACCTTTTCCTATTGCAGCCTATGCCAGGCCATTCACCATACTGATTGCATCGACGGTTGATCTCACCCAACGAAATCCAAGTTTCTCGTCAGAAAGGCCTCCTTCCATCTCTGCAATTTAGAGCAACCCATTGTATATCATTCGTTCGAATAGTTTGCCAAAGTTATTGACCGGACATATTGGTCTATATAAGGCGGAGTTACGTGAGTGTCAGGCAGAGGGTAAGGCATTCCGTAGAAACTTGGGTAAACATACTTGATGCTGCTGTGACTGCAACTTTCAAGGCAATATTCGGGATACTATCAAGCCCTGGAGTCTTATTATTTTCGGTGACTTTCTTTGCTGCCTCCAGAACCTCCTCACCCACCGCTACCGGAACTTCGTCGATGGTTTACATCCACTAGTGGAAACCTCATATAGTGTATACCGTCTGGGAAGAGTGTTCACTATATTCCGCAGTAATGTAGGACAAGTAACAAGACCAAGAGCACCTGCCGTTTAGAGATTATATCACCGATCTATATGCGCCATCCTATGGATCTGAATTAGCTTGGGCACACATTCGCTTGTTATGCTCGGTTTTGCTCTTCATGACCAGGTGCTGATTGAACACCGCCATATAAAGGGGCCAATAATGACTCGGATCACTATCTCGTTGGAATAGTGCTCTGAGCTCGAATTACAACACAATCCCCTCTGACAATCAGGAGGGAGCAACCGCACCAGACGCGGAAGTTTATATATACACCTTGATGATCATCCTGCCTGGACAAAGAGGGAAATTTGATTTCCGACAGAATCGGCATATTAGGACAATGGGTTGAGTATTTTGATGAATTGCGCAACAACCAAAATATCGACGAGTGGGAGATCTCACCTACTGAAGACGACGGATAAATACTGCCACCACCAAGTATAGAAGAAACAGTCCGTGCAATTCATCGGTTTAAAAATCATAAGTCGCCAGGAGCCGATGGAATTACAGCCGAATTGGTTAAATATAGAAGTCATCAATACACGCAGTGCAGCAATTATAACTGTATCACGTTACTGAGTATTACTCCGCTATCTAGCTAGGCCGGATAGTTCTATACGCCCAGGAAATCTTTGGCCCATACCAAAGAGACTCCACTTTAGACAAATCAGCAACAGATCAGATTTTCTCTCTGCAGCAAGTGATGAAAAATCTGCTAGAGTATGACCATCAGTTGCACCATCTTTTCATCGACTTCAAAGCCGCCTATGATAGCATTACTAGGGTAAAACTGTACTCGGCCATGAGAGAATTCGGTATCCCGAGGAAATTGATAAGACTGACTAGATTAACCCTGACCAATGTGCAAGACCATATGAAAGCTGCAGGGTTACTCTCAAGACGATTCGATATCAACAACAGTCTAAAACAAGGGAATGCCCTATTATGTTTCCACTTTAACCTGACCCTGGAGAAAAAGATTCGCGATGTAGATGTCAATTCAAGAGGCACCACCCTCTTCAAGTCCATCCAACTACTGGCCTACCCTGACGTAGATCGCAGATTGAACAGGCAGCGCGAGATCTTGGGTTGTACATTAATGAGGGCAAGGCGAGTACATGGTGGCAATGACAGCGCCAAATAACAAAGGCCCAGCAACATCGAATCACACTGGTCAAACGAAAGCAATGAAGATAGGAGACAGCAACTTTGAGGCCGTTGAAAATTCCTACTATGCAGAGTCGAAAACCACAACCGATAACAACTATGACGATAAAATCCGCGCACTGAACAAGTCTTGGATCTTGCCAGTCCTTATGTAGGTTAAATATCCGCTTGGGTCGCCAAGGGAGATATCCCATTTACAGTTAATTCCCAAACATCATAAACATTATTAAGTGCACCTGCATAACGGATGCACAAACCAATAGAATCATAAACATTATTAAGTGCACCTGCATAACGGATGCACAAACGAGCGAGCATCATAGGTATTTAAGGTAGCACTAAGGATTAGAAAGGGGGAGTCGAGTTGCAACTGTGGAAGGATGAAGATTAATAAAATATATTAAATAAATAACTACGAGTCTAGTTGGAACTGTACGAGGGGGAGTCTAGTTGGGAGTCTAGTTGAATCTGTACGAGGATTAAGATCAATAAAATATATTAAATTAATAATCATCAAGTGTTATTAATTTTAGTGGCGCAGTCGGTAGGATCCATGCATCGAGCAGGATCCAGTGATACGCGAAGTTACGTGCTTTAAATTCGTTCAAGAACCGGCGCAATTTTTTAGAAACAAAGTTGTTTTAACTAAAAAAATCAAGTGTCGCGATTCGTTTAATAATATAAAAAAAAAAAAAAAATATATATTAACTAAAATAAATACAAAGCTAGGAGGCGGAGTAACAAGCATAAATCCGTCTTAAAACACATTCTGAGGCTGGTTTGGAATCCTAGCAATAAAAAAAAAAAAAAAAAAATCTAATATAAAAGTGCAGTGAAATAGACTCACCTCAAGACTCAACGTAGAGACAGACTAGCTATTTACCATCGACGCATCCTTCAAGTCGAAATGGATAACGTATTAGCGCAACGATTGATAGCAGCTTTGGAGAATTTAGCTAATCTGCAACGGCCAAATCGAGCAGAAACAATAATAAAACAAATTGCCTACATAAAAGAGTTTTCGGGAGACAGGAAGCAGCTAACGCAGTTTCTAACAACCGTTGGTGGTCATCTTAGTGCTATTGATGAGGAATCACGGGAAGAAGCCTGGCAGGTAATTTATAACATAAAAATTACAGGAGCGGCAAAGGAACTTTTGTTAAATAATCGTCCGGAAAACTGGGAGTCGGCTAGAAATTTACTCAAACAACATTTTCGACCATCTACGAACTACAAGGACCTTTCGAAAAGAATAACGCAACTCAAAGTATGTTCTATCTCCGATCTTAACTCTAAAATTGAATATATTATAGAAGAAATCAATACATTCGCCACTTATGAATCGAATACAGCGGAAACTCGCCAAACTTTCTACACGTTATTAGTGAATAGAATTAAGCAAATAGTTAGTGGTAATTTGTCACGTGATATAAGGAATTTGTTTGATTTACATGAAGTAAAAGAAATTTTATACTCGTACGTGGGATACGATCAAGATAATTTAGACCGAGAAACACTATATCAGGAAAGAAAGAATTATAACAGTCAGGACTATAGAAAACACCATAACAAACAGGACAATAGACAGAAACAATCCGGTAATCATGGACAATACAATTCAAATTTTGGTAGACCAAATAGGGTAGAATCAAATCAATACAGACGTAGCTCGGGACATTTTTGGCAAGATCGACAAAATTCTCGACTAAATAACTTCCGAGATTCTGGGTTTAGAAATAATAATAATTCTACTCAACATAGACAACATTCCTGGAATCGTTCTGACCAGGTTAGGCGATCACCACCTAAACCTATGGAGATAGGTACCGTGACCCATAGAAGATCAAACCAAAATAGAAATGACCCATCACCCGGGTCTAATTCAGTAAACGAGGAGGTTCATAATATTGAACCAGAGTTTTTTTATGAATTAGGCCTCGGAAACAAAATCTTTGCTAATCTTATAATTGATAATAAACTGTACAAGTGCTTGATAGATACAGGTTCAACAATGAGCATTGTGAACTCTGCTAGAGTAGATTGTAGCAAGTTTAAAATCTTCGATAAGACTAACATCCGTTTGCAGAATATAAATCATACAACCACGGAAAGCGTTGAACGAGTAATTACAAATATTCCAACAGAATTTAACTTTGATCCAAAAGGTGGAATCAAATGGTATAAGAGGGATTTATTAGGGAAGTCGTATGACTTTTTAATCGGAATGGACATATTATCCAAAATTGTGAAAATCTTCAATTTTGAGAATAAATGTCTCATCCTAAATAATGGTAGTAAAATATCTTTAGATTCTTCAGAAAATAAAGAAAATCTCAAGTGCTTTGAACTTAATGCCGAACAGGGGAAAGTTGATTTAAGTCATTTAAATAAAGAAGAAAAAAGTGAAATGGAAAACTTATTGAAAGAATTTAGTCAACGTAATCAACGGTGGTTACTGAAACTACAAGAGTATCAGTTTGATATAGAGTATATCAAAGGTAAGGAAAACAAGGTTGCAGACTTCTTGAGTCGCATTCCAGAAGCCACTAATCAAAAAGAAAATTCCACTGATAACCAATCGATCAATTATTTGTCAGATAACGCTACAGTTCATTCACAAGATGAACAACAGTTGGATCACATTCCTATTAAAGAGACCATAGTAAATAAATATAAAACGCAGTTAATACTAGCATATGACGTAGATCAGGAAATAGAAATATTGCATAACCGTAGAATAATATATATGGATATGACTAGGGATAGGGACCATTGGGTTGACCTTTTAAGAAGGTATATTCGACCAGGTATAACAGGAATCTACACCGAACTTTCATACCATCAGTTTAATAAAATTCAGCAAGTATTAATTGAACTATTTGGAGACGATAGGAACATAAAGTTTATCAAAGCTACAATGAGGGCTAGAGAAATAAAAACAGCAGAGGAAATCCATAGACAGATATCCTTATATCACACAGTTGAGAGTATGCACAGTGGGATTATAGAAACCTTTAATAGTCTAAAAAATAAATTATATTACCCGAAGTTAGTCGAGGAGATAATCAAAGTTATTAATAATTGTAAAACGTGTTTGGAAACCAAATACGAACGTAAGCCTTTCAGAGTTAAATACAAAATTAGTGAAACTCCCACTAGTATAAACGAAATTTTGCATATGGATATATACTATTTCATGAAGCAGGCATTTCTAACGCTAATTGATAAGCTGACGAAAAAAGCTTATATTTATCATTTGCAAAATAGAAATTGGAATAGGAAGATCGAAGTGTTGGAAGAACACTTCTCTAAATTTGGTAAACCGCAGAAGATTATTACCGATAATGAGTTCGCCAGTATTAATATCAAGGACTTCTTTAGAGAGCAAGGTATAGCATTACATTTCACGAAACCTAATACCCATACAGGGAATAGTGATATCGAAAGGTTTCACTCAACATTACAGGAAAAACTAGTATCTATGAGGAAATTAGATCTAACTTTATTACAGAAAATACATAGGGCAGTAAGTAATTATAATGATAGATATCACTCTTCTATCAAAATGACTCCGAATCAAGCAGTACGGGCTGATCCTGCAATGCTTGAAAAGACTTTGAAGGAGTACAAAAATAAATATATAAATAAGCTTAATAAGAAAAGAGAAGATTATAGGGAGACTAGGAGAATTATTCCAGTTAAGAACTATAAACGTAATTACTATAAGAACGAACCGAGATATAGGATTAAAGAATTAGGTAGAGAACATCCCATTAATATAAAACGTCCTCGTAAATTTGCAGGTGATGACCTCAGTTTGGGTAGTTGCACTGCAACTTCTACTATTAGCAACACCACAGATAGACAGGAAATAGTAGAACATATCCAACAAATAGAAGAGAATTGTGAAAATGCAGTTCAAAACCTTAATAAATAAATTGAACTCAATTCTCATTTTAATAACTCGATTAAATACCTTCAAAATCTGATAGAGTCAGACCGAAACGCAATTAGTAAAACCTTTCAACAACTCACAGAAAACGAAAAATTATTAGTAAAAAAAAAAAACAACTGAAAAGAGACCAAATTTTAAAACTCCGAATTTTGGAAGAGAAGTTAAATCAGATTATTGACAACCTAGCAATGATGAAACATGGATTGATTCACTCTAGTATGCTAACAGCAACCGAAATTTTGACGACTAAACTGGACTTTTATAAACTCAAAAACGTACGAACCGGACTACTGAAGTATAAGGAAAACAATAATTTTGGCCCTTAAAATTCCAAATTCTTACAAAATTGAAGAGTACAAATTAATTACATCGTTACCCACTACGAATAATTTACAAGCAATGTTAGAAGATCAGTATTTTATAGAAATAAATGGAACAAAATATGTTTATGATGAAAAATTGAATTATGAAAGGGAGTTGAAACCCTTGAGTAAGAGTATTACAAGAAATAATTGCGTACTTGTAGAAAATAATGGAACAGAAATTGTGAAGGTTGATGATAACACTATAATCTGTAAGAATCTTAAACAACCTAATATTGTTAATTATTGTGACGACAGAAACATACACCTAAATGGTAACTATTTAATCAACATCAATAACTGTACAATCCAGATACTAAATCAAACCTTTGGTAACACAAATGTAAAATTTATTGACAGGTTCTTTTATAATGAAAATACGGATTATAATTTCACCAAAAACATTGATTTCAAAGAGATAGTTTTAGAAAATAAGAGAAACTTGGACCATATCAATATTTTAAAAGTTCATAAAAATATAAATTATCTATCTGGTTTAATTGTAAGCGCATTTCTGTTAATACTATTTATCATAATACTTACCCTATATCATGGACAAAAAAATTGAAAATTGTTGTAAAAAGCTCGCAATCCAGTAAAATTACGGAGAATTTCAAGTTAAATAGGGGAGAGGTTAAATATCCGCTTGGGTCGCCAAGGGAGATATCCCATTTACAGTTAATTCCCAAACATCATAAACATTATTAAGTGCACCTGCATAACGGATGCACAAACCAATAGAATCATAAACATTATTAAGTGCACCTGCATAACGGATGCACAAACGAGCGAGCATCATAGGTATTTAAGGTAGCACTAAGGATTAGAAAGGGGGAGTCGAGTTGCAACTGTGGAAGGATGAAGATTAATAAAATATATTAAATAAATAACTACGAGTCTAGTTGGAACTGTACGAGGGGGAGTCTAGTTGGGAGTCTAGTTGAATCTGTACGAGGATTAAGATCAATAAAATATATTAAATTAATAATCATCAAGTGTTATTAATTTTAGTTGTATGCCTCGGAGACCTAAGACCTGCTTAACATGAAAACTTGCGAACTCTTCGCCGCGTTCGAGAGCAATAGTTTTTATTCCCCTACATGAGGATGGACGATTCCCTTGCCTACATGACGACGAAAACTGTGAGCGATACCACGACCGTCTAGTTGTACATGAAATCCAGCTCAACAGGTTGCGGTGGGCGGGTCACTTAATTCGTGTGGATGAGGATGATCCAGCCCAGAAAGTCTATAAGGGCAATATCTATAAGAAGACGAGGCAGACCCTGCCTGAGATGGAGCTATAGCGGAGATGAGGATTCGAAACAGCTTTTAGGGATATCGATTTGGGGGACCTCGGCAGACCTCCTCTGGGTCCCCCGTCATAGGATCGTAGAGGGAATGAGCGGTCTGACGGAATGGCCACGCGAGGCTCTGCTCTTGGTAGTCCTTTGGTGGGTACAGTCAATCTCCCGCTGGTGACTATCAAGTGTACAATCTACTCGTACTACTTAGCAGCCGCGAACCAAAGATGGCGAAGGCTCACCCCCTGTGCCAAGTCAATAAGGATTTGGCCCACCTATAACAAAACTCTTTCACAAGAGGTCTTGAGCCAGACGCGTGAAAATTCATAAAATATTACGACGATTTATACAAGGCACTGGTCCCATATAGGCCATGTTACCAGAATCGGCGTAGCCGACAAGTCGCACTGTCGAAGCTGCGAAAATGAGGGATAAACACTCAGACACTTGCTTTGCGATTGCCCAGCTCAAGCTAAAGCCAAGCTGCGGACACTAGGTAAATCATTCTGAGAAAGCTGTTTTCCTTCGTAAATGATACAAACTCGCTCTGAAGGCTGAGCCACCCGGACTCTGCTCTCTTGCCCTCATAACAATAATCATGGTCTTAGGAGTTCTTGGCATAAAAACGGCGTACCACAGCGCTAATTGGGCTCCTCGAAGTGGCCACTGATACCTACCTCACCTTCAACCACGTCAATGAGTAAATTAGAAAAGAAAAAATACCATCAAGGCCAGAAATGCATTCAAACGGAGGAAAGGTGATAGCCTCGATGTTCTTCCCAGAGTTATTCATCGCTGCGCTTGTAGTTTCTGCAGATCGGTTACTTCCACTTATAAGGAAAAGCTGGGAATCTGAAACTTTTCGCAGGGAATGAAAAAAACGAGGTAATCGTTAAGATTCCAGAAAAGGCAACCAGAGTGCGCTCCCTGCCCTAGCAAAGATAGTAGATAAAATAATCCTGAAATGCATTAGAGAATGCTTCGAATCGGTAGTGAGCAGATCAGCTTCGCTTCGGATCCTCCCGCACGGAGTTCAGATCTTCGTTTCACCCCCTCTTCATCGTTTCCGAGAAAGCTTTCGATAGTATGAATACGGGGTGTATCTGGAGTGCACTACACACGCACTAATAGCTATTATCAAAGCGACAGTGGTACTGAACTGGATGCTACCCAATGCATTAACAGGGCTTGATCCGTTTTCGCCGCTCTGTCTAATATTTGGAAATGCACTTGTTTCAACAGCAAGCTGTGATTGTTCTGCGACCACTGCTCTTACTCAAAAGCTCCAAACCTTCATGAACACCTATTTGTGACATATCATTGAAGTGGCAATGAATAAGGACGTGCAATAATTTTATTGCTAGCTACGCCATGCAGTGGAACAGACTGTCCCAAGACGACAGACGAGTGAGTAGCCACAGAAGCACTTGACGCAGAATTGTAGAGTAGAAATATGAGCGTCACGTGAAGTCTTCAGGGAGTTGAAGCGCATTTCAGTGGGCCTGGTATGGTGGTGCGTCAGTGTAGTTAAGGCGCTATGCCCCACCAAGGGGTGAATGACAACAGTATATATAAACTAACTACTTGCGTACTAATAAAACTAGAATATATTGCATGTAACTAGAGAGTTGAAATGCCAGTGTGTGTGCTTTATGATCTAACCAAGAGTAAACACAAAATAAAGGCACCTCAACAACGCAGGGACCATCTAGACTAGAGTCACCCAACTCTGCTCAGTTCAAACGTGGAAAATTTTCACAAAAACCAGAATTCTATGCATATAGTATAATGCATTTTTTGCTACGATTACGTTTCCTTTTATTCGGTTCCACGTCTTTGTTAATTTATCAAAGGGGGGTGTCAAAAAAACTATCACCTGAGTTAAGCTGGTTCAATTTATTTTCTGAGAACGAATACCATAGCATATCGTACATAATACCATTTCACTAACAATCTAGATTACCCAAAAGTATTAGATACACGGACGATCCTGATTGGCCAGGTTTTCCGGATAAACTTTTTTTATTATGCAAGAACTAAATATGGAGCTCATATAACGTACGCAACTGAGGAACATCACTAATATCAAGTAACAGATTAGCAAGCATAAGGATGTGTACATCCATATGATTAAAGGAAAGCACGCCCCCTCCTTGAAAATATTGTAGCTTCATCTAAAGCCGTATCTGACTTTCCGCAAGCACGTCTACGAGTATGTATGTTTTTTTCTTCTTTTCCTGCAGAATCATGTGAACTTCTCGAATTAGTTTCGAAACTATACTGTAACCCGTGAGAACTTCCTCGAGTCTCAATCCATGACTAGAGTGTATAAAACATTCTACAGCTGAATACTTGATTAATTACAAATACCTGCTCATACGTAGGTTCTAGTAATAGTCGCCGAATCCTTCATAAATTCATGGAAAAGGGAAGTTGATAGATAATCCGAAACATACTTCAAACTGTGAACATCCTCATAAATTTTAAAGTTTTCATTGCTCCAAAACTCTGCAAACATCACGAGGAGTTAATGTTTAACGACGAGGACTATACACATACGCTATTGCGATCTAGAAATTTTTAGACAGAATACAAACCGCTCGGAAGAGCTCAAGTTGTCTGACATGTAACAGATTCGTCTTGTGTCCTTCACATTTGTTATGGAAATTCTGTTGATGCTTCCTTTCTTGCGAACTTCATTATAGACTGCCGTCCCCAAGGTTACCATTCAGCTTCGTGAATTTCCATCTGTATCTCGAACTCAGGCATCTTTAGATTGTCTTCAACTGTGAGCTCGTTACAAATTCACTCCAAATTCAAATACGCCAAGGCAAACCATGCAAATTTTTATTCGATATTCTGAGAAAAAAATATGCAAATTTTTCACAATCTTTGCGGAAAATAGGAAATAATGAAGGGATATTTCTGGTTGTTTATTTTTGAGGTATAGGAAAAAGAATATTATTTTTCCGATGATGATACTCTCAGGGAAATCAAAAAATTTTATTTGTGAGCCAAGGATTTTCGTAAAAGAGCAACTTGGTTGAATGTTGAATAATTTGAATATTTGTTGCCTTTGTGAGTTGTTTATCAAATCAGTATAAACAAGATAATCGTTTAACGAAGTAATATTCAGGAAGAGGCTGACCAGTTGCTCATTTAAATTGAAAATACTTTCTCCGAACTCATTACATTTTTGCATATTTTACCCTATCATTGAAAATGGTTACAAGCCTCCAAAAGACTGCAAAATCTATCGCAGGACATCAGCTTCTCCCACCATCCCTTAATTGTAAAGACCAAGCATTTTGGTTTGGTCATATTCAAAGATGGGAAGAATTCGATCGATTATCAATACTGTCAATTGTGATAAAGTTTGAAGGGTGGCATATCTACAAAGTTTCTCACTATGAAACAGAATATAGAATAGTAGTACGACTACTGGCATTTCATTTCATACAAAGCCAAATATTTATTAATTTATTTATCTATTCTAGCCCTGTGAGTTGGGGGTTAAGAATGCACTCAACGTCTTCCCCGCTTGCCGTAAGAGACAAATTGTCAAACTTTATTGCTATCGAAACGTTAATAACGCCCCGCATAGGAGCTGACCTTATGGCTACGACCTTCAGCAATCGAAAGCGGACTATGATTGCTTTCTGGAATGTGCGCACAGTCTTCGACACCGATGTCGAGGGTTTTCAGAATGCTCGCTTTTTCCAACTCCAGCGGGAATTCCAACAATATAACCTAGACATTTTGGGATAAATCAAAACAAGGTCGTCTGATTCTGAAGAGTACTCTTCTCTCTCTCCGAAAAGTCAAGCGGTAGCAGATGCGAATCCGATGTCAGGTTGTTTCTGACGGCCACCGCACCTGAAGGCCGACTTCTGACATACTTCTAACTGTCCAGGTTAAGAAGCATCACAATTGTACAGTGTTATACACAAACGGAGACTTCAGTTATAGTGGAAAAGGATGCTTTTTACGAGCAATTCAACGCAGTTCAAGGGAACCCTTCTGAAGATGACATTGTGATCATGGGGATCTGAATGCCAAGGTGGGCTCTGACAACACCCCTCTCGGACATGTAATAGGGAAACACGGTCTTGGCGACCGCAACAGTAATGGTAGAAGGCTCGTGGATTTCTTCAACTTCCACCGACTCGACATTGTTACCATATTATTCGAGCACCGGTTTCAACTGAAGGACACCGTACGGGCAATCAGATCAACCACTTCGCGATCAGCAGCAGATTTAGTAGTGTTCTGGATGTGCGTACCAAGAGAGGTGCTGATATCAGCCTCCAGTAACCACTCGAAAATATCGATGAGCATTGGGCCGCCATCAAAAGTGCTCTTTCCTCGGGTGCTACATAGTTCGTCAGCTACGACCCAAAGAGGCGGCATAAGATCCCGCTGACTGTGGAGTTGCAGTGTTGTTCGCAGCTTTCCGCTTTCCAGAGCTCAATGTCGTCAGGTTTCCCCGTTTGTTTTATTGCTTCCTTAAGTCCAGACGCGCTGACAAGTGAAATTAGCCCGAATGTCGGCAGTGCTTATGAAAGTCGAGGATAAAGAATTTCCTCTGTTGAAATCGCGAAATATTCTCGCCATCCGTCACGCCTCGTCGGTCGGTAAGCAGAGTCCCGTTTTTGTCATTAACCTTGCGTTGAAGTCCTCGATATCCTGTGTGAATTGGTGTTGGCTTTTGGCAAGTCGATACAGATCTCTGTCGCAGTCCAAAGTGTCCAGTTTATCGTAAGGATCTTTACAATGGACTACTCAGTAATGGCGATCGCTTTCTTTGCTTCCCGATTGGCATTCTTGTAAATTTGCGAATTGGCCAGGGTTTTATTGTCGAGAAACTTCTGGTAGAGGCGTTTCTTTTCACCGACCTTCATTTAAACATCATCATTCCAAAGCCAAGCATGTCAATTGATGAACCGCTTTCCAGGCTTGGTGACTCCGAAGGTAGTTGCACGATTCACGAATGTTGAAGAGCGACCCTCGGAGTCATCAAGCCAGGTAAGTGCTTGGTAGTTACGTAAGTAAGATCGTTTCTTCTTTTTTCTGACGAAATCACCACTATTTAATCCACAGCGGTTCAGCGCGTTCCTTACCCTGCTTTATCAGTGGCTCAATTCGCAACACGGCAATTACAGGCTGATATTGAGGTGCGATGGTCCCATGAGAAACGACTAACCTAGGACTGTAGGCTACCCAAATAAAAAAATGTATAGCCATTTTTACCGCATTCGCGCTTTTTGTTACAGCTTTTGGCACCACGACAACGAGTTTCTTGTACAGCACAAATATCAATGCAGGGGTACCGAAATTGAACGTGTAGTATTCATTTTACTCGGACTAATTTGGTTGCGTCCTGACGCCACCCATGCGTGAAGAACCCTTTCCACTTTCACAACAAGACCTGAACCCGTCTCTCGCACCGACTGCCTGATACCTCAACACGTTCATTTTTGTGTTTAACAGCATTGAATATATTTGTTTGGTCGGCCTGTCGCAGGACCTGTCCCTAAGAGAGATCAAGTAGGATTTAGCACAGTGGAATAACTTCAGCTCTCTTTATTTATCTCTTTTCATAATCCCAGCATTTTGTTTTTGTTTTACTGTGGATAGTGCGAAGTTCGTTGACCCATACCTTCCTGCTTTATCTGAGCTTAGAACCAGCTGAGCTTCTTTACACTGATTTTAACCTTCAGTTAAATTGATCGTTATAGGTCTTTCAAGAAGAACCTTTATCATCCCACTCGTTTTTGTGAAAACCAAGTTTCATCATGATGATTTCCCCTTCTTTGATGTTTCGGAGAAACCACTGTATATATACTTACATCTTCCTCATAGTCATGTTTGTTTATACTAGGAGTTGTGCGTGTATTGCCAACCAATCACGCACGTGATTGCATTGACAAAAATGGGTTCACTGACCAAGTTGAAGATCTTTAGTTTTGTTCCTACTAGATATTGTAGTAGTCTAAATCCTTGCGTATGGCGACTGTTAGTATCCCAGCCATGAGCTGTTAGTACCCCAGCCATGCCCTTGAACTGCAAATAGCCCTTACGAATTGAAATAACCGACACGAATATGAATAACCATTTTAAATGTAAACTATTCCCCACCCTGCAAAATAAAAATAAGCAAAATTCCAAAAAGTCTCCTTATCTCTCTCCTTGTTCTTTTTAACTAGTTTCAAGACTGTAGTATCGCCAGCACATTGCTCGTTAATGAAAAGGGGGCCCGAAATTTAGACTCTTAATTACCTACCAACAATCCATGTTCCTTCGTAGGATATGCAAATGTAGCACCGTGGATGAAAGTGCCAGGGAGTACTGATCCTCTCAATCCCTGGGAGCCGACATTATAACATAACCGCCCCGAAGCTAGCAACCCTCTGCCTCTGTAACCCCTTTCGAGATCAATGCCTCGGGAAGGACGAGCCATGCTGCCACAGCCATTCCTTCATGCTGCCATCGCTTGAATATCCCTGCCAATGAGAATCGACCGAAAAGACGACCCAAATAGAGATGGCCTAACACATTAGGTAGTAATTTTTAAGTTACTCGACTCCAGCAAGTCTAAGACCGAAAGAAGCGATCAATCAGATCCAGATAAGCTAAATCCATCAAAAAACTGAAGAAAAAGCAAGTGGAAGGCACATGGTTACCAGTAAGTAAAACTTTAGCCTCAATAGGAGGCTGCGATCAGAGCGTCAACTCGTCTCTTAAGGACTGGGCGCAATCGCCACTAAATGCTTAGAGAATTTCAATCCACACTAAGATTCTTCATCCCTAATCTTAGGGTTGCCCCGTCGTTTCTGGTCGAAGTTCGCTTCTTAAAGATTTTGTGTAAAACAAAATCTTATTAAAATCGGTTTACTGTCTGTCTGTCTGTTTGTCACACCCATTTTTCTCGGAGACGGTAGTAGCGATTGGCACCGAATTTGGAGGAAAAGTGGGAACTCATGCATACAGTGAATTACACCCTTTTAGGTCGAATTTAACGGGGTGTAAATTTTTTTTCACCAAATATAGTAATATAGGGTTCTAAAGTTCTCAATTATTACTTTTTAAAGCCGGTCTTAGTTTCGACTTTTTTTTGAAAGGTGGGGAGTGCAGGGGGTTGAAAGTGATCATCTCTTTAAAGGACACATTCTCAGAAACCGCCCAACCGAAAAAATCTGAAAAGAATCAAGAGAATGTTACTACAGGGTGCGGCAGCATAACTTTTTTTCAAAACTCAATAAATACTATTGTATGCATCGGAAAATTTTTATTTATTTTTTATAATGTAGGTACATGTCTAGAGTTTTTATTTACATTGTTTTGAAGATCAAATCTGTTAGGTGACGTCCCCCATTCTCCATACATTGCGTAAACCGATTTCTGGCGTTTGTCATGACTCTTGTTAGCATAGCAGGTGTTATGTTGGCAATTTCTTCTTGGACGGTTCACATAAACACGGGATTTCAAAAAATCCCATAGAAAAAAATCACAAGGGGACAGATCGGGAGAGCGTGCCGACCATTCCAAATCGCCTCTAATTGAGATAAGGCGCTCTGGAAAGTGTTCCTTCAAAACAGCCATCGATGCTCTTGAAGTGTGTGCTGTTGCACCGTCTTGTTGGAACCAAGTGTCCCCCAAACCCAAATTTTCTAGCCGTGGAAAAAAAAATTCTGTAGCATGTTTACATACCGGTCCGAATTCACTGTCACTGTAACCTCATTTTCCTCAAAAAACCAGGGACCAATAATTCCAGCTGAGGAAATTGCACACCACACTGTGACTTTGGGTGAATGCAAAGGCTTTTGATGCAATTCTCGAGGGTTGGTGTTAGCCCAGTGGCGCATGATTTGTTTGTTAACCGACCCACACAAATGAAAATGGGCTTCATCGCTTAAAAATTAATAGCACCCTCGGGAACGACATCAAGAAGAAGCTCACACGCGTTCATCCGAGAACGAAGTCACGTTCTGAAAGTTCCTGCACTATCGCCATCTTATAGGGATGAAAATGAAGATCATCACGAAGAATTCTTCTCACAGAACGATCGGATAGTCCAAGGGCAGATGCGTGTTTGCGCGCAGAACGCCGTGGCGATCGCAACATTGACGCTCTCATTGCTTTAATGTTCTCAGGTGATCTAACGGGCCGAGGGACTCCAGTTCTTCCTTTTGTCGCACTTGCAGTTTGTCTAAATGTAGTGACCCATGTAACAATTGATTTCGGTCTGGGACGGGAGCCAACGGACCTAAATTAAAGCGATTCCGAAATGCAGGCTGTGTTGCAATAACCGAACATCCGCTTGAAAAGTAAACCTCAACGGCAAAGGCACGCTCCTCACTATTCCAACGCATGATGGCGACTGAAGCATGTCGGGACAAAACTTTACAGTATCCCCTCTTGAACGAGACCACTAGCGCTCCGCTATGACATCAACTAACTGAGTGGCGCGCATTTTAAAAAAGGAAGTTATGCTGCCGCACCCTATATATGGTGCCTAGGCTCCGAATTACCAGAGTCTGGTGGAAATCGAACTATTGCTAGCAAAGTTATAATAACTAAAAGTTGTCCCTTCTCTCCTAATTCAAAACTATGAATGTCAATATCATCCGAGAGTAGGTGTATATATTATGTGAGAGTATAATCATCATCATCAACGGCGCAACAACCGGTATTCGGTCTAGGCCTGCCTTAATAAAGAACTCCAGACATCCCGGTTTTGCGCCAAGGTCCACCAATTCGATATCCCTAAAAGCTGTCTGGCGTCCTAACCTACGCCATCGCTCCATCTTAGGCAGGGTCTGCCCTTACAGACATTCTGGGTGGGATCATTCTCATCCATACGGATTAAGTGACCCGCCCACCGTAACCTATTCAGCCGGATTTTATACACAACCGGACGGTTATGGTATCGCTCATAGATTTCGCCGTTATCTCAAGACTCCGAGGAATACATGAGGACTGGCAAGATCATTATCTTGTACAGTAAGAGCTTTGACCCTTTGTAAGCTGAAATAGACTCTGTTGGCTGACAACAGCCGTGCGCGAATTTCATCATCGTAGCTGTTATCGGTTGTGATTTTCGACCCTAAATAGGAGAAATTATCAACGGTCTCAAAGTTTTATTCTCCTATCCTTATTCTTCTTTGTGTTTGACCAGTGCGGTTTGATGTTGTTGGTTGATTCGTCTTCGGTGCTGACGTTGTCACCATATTTTTTTTTTCTTGCCTTCATTGATGTGAAGCCCAAGATCTCGCCCTGATAGCCGCCTGCTCGATCTGGATGAAGGCAGTTTGTACGTCTTGGGTTGTTCTTCCCGTGATGTCGATATCGTCAGCATAGGCCAGTAGTTACCTCCTGCATTTACCTCACACGGATCACTTTCTCGAGGGCCAAGTTAGAGAGGACGCATGATAGGATATCCCCTTGTCGTAGACCGTTGTTGATGTCGAATGGTCTTGAGAGTGATCCTGCTGCTTTTACCTGGCCTCTCACATTGGCCAGTTTCAGCCTAGTCAGTCTTATTAATTTCGTGGAGACACCGAATTCTCTCATGGTCGTATACAGTTTTACCCTGGCTGTGCTATCATAGGCGGCCTTAAAGCCGATGAATAGATGGTGCAACTGGTGTCCATATTCCAACAGTTTTTCCATCGCTTGCCGCAGAGAGAAAATCTGATCTGTTGCTGATTTGCCTCGAGTGAAGTCTCTTTGGTATGGGCCAATGATGTTCTGGGCGTATGAGGCTATCCGGCCTAGCAAGATAGCGGAGAATACCTTATAGATGGTAATCAGCAACGTGATACCTCTATAATTGCTACATCGTGTGATATCTCCCTTTTTATGTATGAGACAGATAATGCCTCGTTGCCAATCGTCAGGCATTGATTCACTGTCCGATACCTTGAGCACAAGTTGATGAACCACTTGGTGTAACTGGTCGCCTCCATATTTAACCAATTCGACTGTAATTCCATCGGCTCCTGGCGACTTATGATTTTCAAGCCGATGAATTGCACGGACTGTTCCTTCTGCACTTGGTGGTGGGAGTATTTATCCGTCATCTTCAGCTGGCGGGACCTCCAACTCGGCGATGTTCTGGTTGTTCAGTAGCTCATCAAAATGCTCAACCCATCGCCACAATATGCCCTTTCTGTCGGAAATCAGATTTCCCTTTTTGTCTCGGCAGGATGAGCATCGCGGTATATAAGGCTTCATCCTGCTGACTTGTTGGTAAAACTTGCGCGCCTGGTGTGGTTGCTCCTTGTACTTCTCATATGTTCTTATACAAGAAATACACAAAACCTCTCATACCTGAAGCGGCCAGCTTCCAGTTTCCCGACTTGTTTAGTTTTCAGAGTTACAAAGTTAACTGTTATGGTTTTAATGGAGAAAGTAAATTGTATCATGTCAGACAGTGGTACTTACTTTTATTGCACGAAATATTCCACAACCATATCCTTTCAGACTAAGTTTCGTGAGAACAAGCTCACATAATCGGATAAAATAATTTCCCCAGCCTTCCAAGCACTCTGACAGATTGATAAAATAAAATTAACATTAAGCTAATTTAAAGTGTTAAGAAATTTATCAATTTACCTTCAATTAAACCGCAAGAATCTTATGGTTCATCCTGGTAAAGCCATAAAGTCCAAAACCAACATTAACGCACTCAACAGAATTGACCCACGTAGCCAGTACCTGTAACCGCAAAGATCAAAATCCTATCAAAATACTTTGCGCATAGATTACTCGCAACCACAAAATCACACCTTATCCTTCTTCATCCTTTCAGATAACAGAATGGCCTTTCCGCCTGCAAATGAAAATATCGTATCCACTGTGATGCCGAGATAAAGATTTTACTGCACTACAAAGTTTCCACAAAGCTATTTCCCTGTCCTATTCGGATTTAGAAAAGGATATTATTCCCGTGAATTCTCCCATAGCTCAAGTAATCCGAACCCAGCTAGATGAAGGAATCTCTCCAGCGTAGTCAGGAAAGTACAAGGACAAATTCAAGGAACGAGGGACTAGTGGGCGGTATGCAGCCATAAAGTAGAGTGTTAAACGCTATTCGTACAGGGATGAACTTCATTTAAATAGTTGGAGTCAGTCTCAAAAGAGGACGAATATATTGAAACCCTGCCGTGGACTGGTGCCCTCATTAAAGTTTAAACACATTCTGTTCAGTTTTTGTTACATATATGAGTTGGTACTATCTGCATTCGCGACGTAGCCCAAGTTAAGGGCGCGACCTAGAACTTTAGTTCGCAATTTAATAGTGGTGGAGATGTGCACATATATACATATGTATGTCCATTAACCTTCGATGAACAAGGACATTCTGCAAAAAACATATGGAAATTCGCAGTATACAAAAAAAGGAACGACTTTTGCAACAGTTTCCAGGAATCACGGTAATGGATAAACACAGCGCATTATAAGGGTGGGGATGCTAACGTAAGATAAATATTTTCAATGGACTAAACCAGATCTTTTCATTTTGAAACCAGAACCAAAGTCAACCTTTCAGATTTTTTAATTTATTAGATTTCTTCTGCCCAAATTGTTTGGCGAATACAATTAGCACCTCCACATTCTTTTCGCTTGGTCCTTGTCCATTAACGCTTGTCTGCGTCTTCTGTTACGTTAATAAATTGGGGGATATGGTTATACAGGGCCTTCGTAGCGACTGACGTTAATGTGAAAACCACCCCAGAGGCTTTATACTATGTCAACAATACTGTCATAAATTTCCGTGGGAAACTCTAGTTAAAGTGAAAAGCATAGGCAATTATTGTCAATTTTATAGTGCGGAACCAACTGCTTTGTGGTCTTGTTTATTCATGATAGCGGAAAATATTGTGGTTGGAGCGAATAATGATAATAATTTAATGTTATGATGTAATAAAGCTGATGGACTCATTTTTGTCCTCCCTTTTCATAAGCTAGGGCTGCAGATTAAATATCGATTTAAGTAGAAAAGTCATCTCCATTATTTGCGTTAATAACATAAAATACCAGAATTCACCAGGGCGAGATAAACTCTTCCATAATGAAAAATAAAACCTGCATTTTCCATCTTTTTTATCACATTCTAATATAGAATTAAAAATACATAATTAAGGATACGCCGGACTTAGTAAATACTGTAGTGTATGAGATTTTGTGTCCTAAAATCATCTAAACGTAATTTGAATTAAGATAAGCACATTCAGGAATAAAGAGGTGCCTCACAAAAATACTTACGCGATCTAGCCAAATTTTTAGGCGAGCCAAGCTTCTCTAGTAAACAGAATTCGAGTCGGAAATTCCCGTATAAAAAGCGAGAAGGTGGACAACTGCCGCAAACCAGGGGATCCTGGATAATGCGGAGGCTCCGTACTTCAAGTTTACATTTAAAGACGATACAATTCAAACCTTGCTCCGGGAGCGTCTAAACATGGAAGAAAAGGCTTTCGAGTTGTTTGAACTACTTTGGGCCAAATGTCTGGAGACTAAATTTGCCTCCGAAATTTGTGCTGCAGACAATAGTTTTTCTGCTATTCCTGGTGTGAATAAGCCCGGAAAGCCACGCCCGTAACTTGTTTAGCATCACGTCGCTGAACCAAAAGAATATAGGTTTCGACGAAAGGGCAAAAATATCTGATTGCTCGTTATATCAATGGTGTAACCACCCGCCAGTCAGCTGCCAAATAGCTTAACTCTACCTAAAGTGTGAATATGGCCACGTCGTGACTGAATGCTTCGGTGTCTCAAACCGAAGTCAAAGATAGGACTTTTTGCGTTATATATGGAAGCGATGGGCATCCATGGCTGAACGTTTCAAAAATAAATCCCAGAAGTCAGTCAAACACGCCTGCCCTTTTCTTTAAAATCGCGCCGGCAGTCTGAATCAGAGGAACGGCCGGCACGCAGGCCTCGTGTGAAGCCGCCAGCCGCGGAACATATCTCGAAGTCCCTGGGGGTGTCGACCTCCAGTGTGGTGCGTCGTGAAGGAGAAATCGACCATAATCTGTCGGAGTCACATAACCTTGCTCTGATTTCCAGCACAGGGTGGGCGGGCAGTCGCAGGATCTCCCCGTACACCAACTCACCGGCGCTGCTCATCAACTCCTCTCGGTAAGATGTGCGGAGGCGAGGAGGACGAAAGGCAAGGACTGTGACCACAACGGATCGTCGCGAGCCATTAAGGCGGCCTTTAGTGTCCGGTGCCAACGTCTCAGCATCTCATTGGACTAAGGAAAGTATGCAGTAGTCCTTTGACGTTTCACACCAAGGAGCTTGCCTAACTCTGAGAAAAGAGTAGAATGTATCCGTGCGAGTCTCACAAAAGGCCAATGATTTTGAGGTATACGGAAGCGTAAGGTCGACCTAACGAATACGCCTACTTCGTTTCTTACGTTCTTGTTGATTTTACACTTCTGGCACGCGATGTACTGTCTGGCCCAAGCGTTTATGACTTTGTTCGAGACAAAGCGTCTCCAACGAGGTTGTCTTTTCCAGGCACGTGTTAGATGCCGGAAGTAACCTTGCTGATGAAATACGTTTGCCGAAGTTGTTTTTCTTATAGAAAAAGCAATGACAGTTACGGAAGGATGACCAGATCATGAAACAGTACTGGAGGGTACATCTCACATGAGAGTTGAAAAGAACTAAGAAAGATTCAGTGGATTCAAAACTATAGGAGGAACTATAAGACAATTGATGACTTCGAGGCAGTGTATGCCGAAGCGAAGCTTCTTGTTAAATGAAATTCTGAGTCAAGTTCTGATATGATAAGGTATGTCCTCTGAAAGAGTAGGGGAAAGAAGTGGGTAAGGATTAAAGCGAGTAGTACTTTCTGACGTTTATCGGTAAATCAGCGAACCAGAGTGGCTAGGTTTCATTGAAAGGAGACACAGTCCATGGGCAACGATATAGCGGAAAAAGCTTAAGGTTGCTGGCGAGGAGCAAACAGGAAAGAGTAACGAAGGAAAAAGGTGTTTGATAAAAAATAAAAATAATAAAGAACCAAGAATAAATCCCTATAGGACGCCAGAGGAATGGAAGAAGTAGCAAGATGTACGGCCATGAAAAGAATCGCGGCAGAAAGGGCAGGAAACGTAAGAGGCAAACCAAAAAACGAGCAGTGTGGAAACGCTTAGAGACGAAAGTTTGAATAGAAGAATCTTGTGATTTACAGTGTCGAGGCTTTAGCAAAGTCAGTGTACATAGTATGCACTTCCTGCCATGAATTTAGACATTTGGTGGCAAAGTAAGTAAAGTCCAGCAGTCGAGGTGCAATCGCCACTTTTACTTTAATGATGAGAGGCTCTTCCCACAGTCCAGGGAAATAATTCTCTTCGAAGCTTTTGTTGAAAACAATAGATAGAGGAAGGGATATAAACTATCCAGTTTTAAGCAAAAAAAAATTTGGAAAACTATCGTAACCAGGGCCGATATTGGCGTCAAGTTTGCCAATGGAATACTCGACAGGGAGATGAGTAAGATAGGGAATGGTAGGCGATACAGGGCAGTCTAAATGCAATAGCGGGAGGAACGAGATGGGAAGAAAGGAAACATAAACAGAGGAAAAGTAGCGCAGAGTAAATCACTAGATTATTATTATTCTGTTAAGGGAAAGTCGCACCGCATCCTTGAAGAACTATTGTGCCCCTTTTACTGGTTATAGTGTACCTATTGATCATAGTACCTCAAGCAGGCCTATAACCGTTAGGAACTTTAGGATGTTCCCCACTTCCAGATGTTTCAGCTTTGCATCTGGTATTAAGTGTTCTCCAGATGTCTCGACCTACTTTGCACAAGTGCCGGACACTGTCCCAGGACGTGCATAGAGGTTTCGTCCTCCTCCTCACAAAACCTGCAGGCAGAGTCCGTAGATATCCCTAGCTTCCCTAGGTGATAGTTCAGCCGACAATGACCAGTGAGAATTCCCACTGTGATTCGGAGGTTCTTTTTGGTGAGGTTTAAGCAATCCTTTGTACGCATGGGTTCGTATCCCCCAATAAGCACCCTGGACTGCTCCATCCCTGGTAGGCCCGCCCAATATAGTTCCCTCAACCGTTTCTCTTCGTTTCTTAGATTCATAGCCATGAAACCGTTTCCGATTCCACAGAAGGGTTCTGACCTGTGTAAAGGCATCCCTCCTCCCTTCTTGGCTAGTTCATCCGCTGCCTCGTTGCCTTCCAACCCAGCATGGTCTGGAACCCAAAGTATCCAGACCTTGTTGGACGAGCCGAGTGTATTCAGTCTCTCAAGGCATTCCCATACCAGTTTAGAGTTCACCTGGTTGGACCTAAGTGCCTTGATCGCTGCTTGGCTATTGGTGAGAATAGCTATGTTCTGTCCCCTGTAGTTCCTTTGCAGATTAAAGGAGGCACATTTGTCTATGGCGTAAATTTCCGCCTGGAATATGCTAGTGTACCTGCCCATTGGCTCAAAGTACATTTTCCTTGGACCAATGACACCGGCACCCGCTCCCTCTACTGTGAGGGATCCGTCAGTGTACCAAGTAATCAATTGCTGGTTTAAGCCGTATGTCGCAGCCACGCTCTCCCAGTTTGCCTTGTTACTCCAACGTGTTTCAAACTACTTATCGAAGTGAAACCTCGTTGTCATGTTGTTCCTCGGTATCAGTAATTCGGGATACCGCCTAGATACTTGGAAAGTTAGAAAGGAGCCAGAATATTTAATGGATGGATAGCTGGACAGCACTGCGGGAGTTGCGAATGTGGGATCAGAAAGGTTTGGGGGTTCCGCGTTCCAGTGAGTCTTCAACACTAATCAGATATTCCTTGACCTTGACCGAAGAACGCAGAGTTTTGAAAAAAACAAATCAGCATAGGTTCTTGAAGAGAAGAAGCTCTTCCTTGTAGCATAGGGACTTCGGGAGGGGACATAACAGGAAAGTAAATCTGATATTTCAAACAAGGAGTTGAGTAATACAGATAGTAGTAGAACCCAGTTCATTATCGCCAGGATTAAGTTTAAACTATCGAGGTTTGCCTTACGAAAGTTATATTTAACACGCTTGCGCACGACAGGCATGTGACTTCACATGTTCGTGACTTCGTTATTTTCTAACGCAAAGCCGAAACCATGGGTAGTCAATCATCTGCTGACCAGTCACATCAATATGCCAAGTCTACTTTGCACCTGTGCAACAGTATGTCCGGCATGGAATGCCGCAGCATCATTTGCAAGCAAACGCGACTCTTCTGGTATGTCAAGTCTTAGCAGACTATCGAAGCAAGCGTTGCACATCGAGCAAGTGTCTCAGATAATCCCTCAATATCCGCAAGTGGCAGCGTGCCTGTCCATCATACGAAATTGAAGGCATTTCTGACATCAAGCGTTACGAGGGATACTAACCAGCGAGATAGAAAGCTGTATGTCTCAACTCAATGAACTGCTTCAGCGGCCTCCACAATATTCACCGGGGAGCTCCCTGCTCTCAAACTGAATTAACTTGGTAATGATTCCCCGCGCGACTATCCAACGACAATGAAAAATTCCCTCCTTCAGACAAGCGTTGAATACGCCGAGCAGTAGGTCTGATAGATAGTAAAAAAACAGTTTAAAGACTTTTGCTGGGATGCCTTTTCATTTTCATAGTAGGAACTGTCTGCTGTCAGTCCCCGATGCCTTTCACACTATTGAAATTAGCCCGCATTGCATATTTAGAGAATCATTCCCGTACAATATGTAAAATCCATCTGGTCGGTATTAAGTAGGCAGAATTTCCACAAAGCCGTGATTTTCCGTCTGACAAGTTTATAACTGAGTCGTCACGGTTTTCCATTTACCTCGAGGCATTAAAACATTATTCCAAACAATGGAGCTTGTGATACTCCTTCTGCAAGGAAGGAATTTCAACCGTCCACCAATCCATGGAAGATCTATCGCGGCTGGATACACTTCGAGGCATAGGACCTTCGCAGTCTGCTGTTATAAGGGCTCATTAATGAGTTAATGGCAGTGTCAGCTGCATCGCAGTGCCCCACCGAAGTTCCTCCCAGTGCGATTCCCCTATTCTTAGAACTTCGACGAATCTCCCGATTTTTACCTTCCCGAGCTTGCGAGCTGGTGCATGCTAAAAAATAGCACCAATCAATTCGAACCCCAGGTGTTGGTGATCACTTGCCGAAAGGTCTTCCGGAACTCGCCACCCATTCACCGAAGACACCAGTAATTCCAACGCAGGGGTTACGTCAGGAATGTTTCCTTCGCAATCTAGGTAGTATTCGCCGCCATTTCCAAGGCCCATTTTTCTCTAGAGTCTAGGCGAGGCACGCCCAATTCAAACAGCCTGACATTGAAGTCACTTCCTGCTAGAATCTGCTCTTCTGTGCCTGTATCTTTCCGAACATCAAACCTACGTCAAAGGTTCGGCATCTTCTCATTTAATGTTAGATAAACGCTAAGAAAAGTTATCTGTAAAAACGGAACCCAGATGGTCGCTTCACACTGACAAGTGATTTATCCTAAACCAAAGAGATGAAAGACCATTGAACCCCGCTATACTTAACTATGGTCATGACATGCTGTTTTCGATATCCGCACTTCCATATCATTAGGACAAGGCCAAGTACACTAAAATTGCAGCCATTTTGAAACCAAAATAACGCTTTTCCATTTTGTAGCTTCATCAACTCAGGAATAATGTTCCGACAGGTGCTAACCTAGACCTGAAGTGAACACAAGAGGCATACATCTTGTTCACTTCCTCGTGGATTATGGGCCATCGAAACTGTCTCTTTGTTATAGCTTTTTTGGTTTCTCTATTTTGTCAGTGAGGAGTTTTGTGTTTTGATTTTATTACAATGGCTATTAATACTATGCTGCTTGACAACACAGATATCCTTAACGACCAGGAATCGAACCCTGAAAATGATTGACGACAACGACCCAAATTATTCAGAAATGCTTGCGATATATCTTCCAAAATAAACTAAAAGGAAGAGTTAAACTGTTAGCCCAACGCGTTAGATTAACTGAATTATTTGTTAATAATATTAACATCGCAATGCTCGCTTGCTTTGAGCTCCCAAAATTAATGGTGATCCAGCCTCTGAAAACAACTCATATTCCTGAAATCAGAAAGTGTTCACATCAATAACTTATTTGGGTTCCCATTTTTCTATACAAGAATCCCTATAGGCCCATTCCTTTCGTTACCATTTGTCATAAAGCACGTACCTAACAAGGCAAAGACCAAAAGCTAACTTTCCTATGTTCATCCCTACCATACCTCAATAATTATTTCAATTAAATATTCAAGCACCTGGTGAGCCACAATTATGCACAGTGCAATGGTTGGTACCTTACCTAATGGTCGGCCAACACATATGGCACTCAGGGAGTTGGCCAGGACAAAAGTGGAACTTGTAAATGTAACAGATGGTCACTTTGTGCAAATCACATAAATCTCTCCCTTTGCGTAGCAAAGCAGTCACTTTCCAACTTACCACTTCGTTCCTCCCATGTCCTTGTTTCCATTTGAAAAGTGGCTTTCCACCACATCAGTTAGAATAATTTACAATTCACTCCATTAAGTTTTCCAGGAATCTGGAGAAAATGCTCAGACAACTTGTGAAAATTATTTCAGAACGATTGATGATCAATTCGTTTCGGTGAAGTTTCCGTAGAAGTAAAATTTCCATGGAATTTCAAGTGTTCACCCAAATATGTGCGGTTTGGCCGAGAAGTGGCTTTCATCCTTGTGACATACATACAACTCTACAAGAATATATGGAACTGTATGGGGATTTGCTTCCGGGATTTTAATTAAATCAAAAATTTTAGGGAATTTTCCGGGATTCAACTTCAAACGCGGAAGTTCCCTGCTTCGCAGTCAACTCCCTCCGAGAATTACAACAATAGCTCCCCAAAAAGTCCAGAATTCGTTGTAAACATTCCCTATTAATTAGCTTCCGACCCGAAATGCTACCCTAATTAACTTAACTCCGGCTACAAACGGTTTTGATCAATATCGCATATTTCAAAATTAGATCCATTCCTTTCCCATTAATTAATACTTCATTTAAGTCACCCTCTCAGGGATACCCTACTCGTATCGCGCGCATAATGAATGCTCTTTCATAACTTATTCTGGCTAATAACTGGAGCAAGAAAAGTTCTCTACCCTTGTCGAAAGGGTAATTTTCAATTTTCATGTAAATCAAGTACCCAATTCTCCTTCTATTGTAACAACATAATAGACTGCTCTACTTTCACTTCTCATAGTAAAGTTATGCAGGATACTTGCAAACTGTACTAGTTATGGTTTTGCCAGTCTAAAGCAGGGGAGGACGAGGGAAGGAACAATGGGGTAGTTGATTATCAGCAAAATTGACGGTGAATTAGCAAATTTAAAGTTTGTTGTGATTGCTTTCCTGACTTATTCCGGCCAATTGTTCTGAGTTTATTACTAATTTGTATATTATGTGTATCCTTGTGAAAGTTCAAGATCTAGAAACTTTATAATTGACCCTGACCATAAGTTAAGGACTCTTGTTGATTGTCAAAATATTGAAAGGTTCTTTGAAATATGCAAGTAGGTCTCCATTTTCGACAACATGAAAGCGAAAATGTCCAAAGGGATAAAGTAAAATTTCGAACTTTTCAAATTTTCATTTATTTGTCAACGAATCCCTATGGCATTCTCATACAGGACCATACAAAGAATTTGAGATATGTATATTAGCACTTGTATTCTTGATTCGCTTCTAAGACTTCATCTCTATCTGATTGGAAGCCGAAATTCACAAAACCATACCCCTAAGATCCCTTATCCGACAAATGTTTCAAAATCTTCAGATGCTCCTTTGGGATCATAATCTGAAAGACAGTTCAGAACACAGTTCCACAACTGCCACTTCTGCAAATCATCCGGATCTCAGGAAGAGGCGCTTCCCCTGTTACTTGCACGCATTATGGTCCATGAAACATTCATGACAAGACGACTATGCATCTGTAAAATATGTATCACATGTGGGTTAATTGGCCAGCATAAGCACATACTCTCCAAGATTCTGACCAAACAGATTGAAATGCCAAACTTGCTGTCTTTATTCCACGGAATCTGTACCGATAGAAACTTGCCCATACCATTTACTAGTTGGGCGTGGGACTAGTTAAGCACTGTAACAATGGCTGCATGTATTGCATGTATTGCCTGAACGTGTTTCCTGAAAATAAGCTTGCTCATTTCTGGGTTCAGAAGTACATCGTCCTTAGTCTTCAGCTAGTCTGGAAAACCCAGTTGCTTTTCCTTATTCTTGCGTCAGGCTATTTATTTAACTCATGCTTCGCTGTTGCTACGCTTTTGTGCTGGCAGATCTGTGAGTGAAAGCTCCTCACATCAACGAAAGGAGGCGTAGCCTCTCCGCACTCTTACGGAATATCACCGATTAATTTTTGTGTCTAAGGATTTCCATTAGTTAATTTAATGCTACTCGTTACAACTGGCATATATTGGCACCAAAAATCGGGCACCTGACTTGTCCATAGCCGGGACCTCTTCCTCTTTAGAGGATGGACATATCTTATTTATCTTATAGAATTCCTTTTCGGAATGAAAGCTAACTAGGGAATTATGGCCAGTCAATATAATAAGATAACATATGTGGTGGCCAGTTACCCCTTAATGGGGTATAGCGCCTCAACCAGACCTACGCGTCATCGTTCGCGGTTACCTGAAAAGCGTTTTAACTCCCCACATGACTTCCCGAGACGCTCGTACTGCTTCCCTTCTGCTCTGTGCCAAGTACTCTTGGGGCGACCCACCCATTGGCCATCTTTGGAAAGCGGATTCCACTGCATGAAGTAGCCAGTAATGCAATCGTCGCCCCTCCTTAATATGTTACCTGTATACTGCCACTTTCGCCTTCCGATCACAGTGCCCATGAGTGCCAGGCCTGCGCGCCCAACAAATTCTTCATTTGAGATAGTGTCAGGCCAGCGTACTCCGATAATAAGACGCAAAAAGCTTCTAACGAAGGCTTAGAATTTTCCCTGTGCTACTCCCATTCAGAAACACAGAAAGAACACTAGCACTGAGCAGCCTCAATTTGATCTTTGTTTTCTAGGTATACAAACTGATCGATACAATCGACGCTTTGCTCATTAATGTAAATGCAGAGAAAACAATGACTCGTTAGACTGATTGATGTGTATTTTCAGTCCAACCCTACTTGCTTCTCTTTGCAAATCCAGAGCCATTTGACTAGGTTTCATGACCCGATGAGTGAGCAAATAAATGTCGTCAGAATAATCGGACTGTTTGAGGAAAGATGAGACAGTATATTGAATTCCTACTCGTCCTCGGGACAAGGCAACATAAAAAAGTCACCGGTAACAACTAGAAATATATCGGTGACAGCATGCAGCTCTGGCAGACTCCGCTTTGCACCTCAACTTCCCCTGAGATTTTACCTCGGTGCAGCATGTGAAACTTTGCGCCATCATATATCTGATAATAGCTATTCGTTTCACCGCAATTGTACTCCTACCTAGAGCACTCCAGACACGCTTCCTGTTCACGCTACCGATGGCTTTCTTGAAATCGATGAAAATTTAGACTCCCAGCACTGTTCCAAAATGATTCGTAGAGTGTTGATGTTGAGGAGGATCCAGAGCGGAAACCAGCCTGCTCTCTGTCGACCAAACTTCCAAGATGTTCTTTGATGCGTTCCAAAATTATTTTAACTATTATCTTTGCAACGGCGGGGAGCACACAGATATCCCTCCAATTGTCATACTCAAAATAGGTGCCCTTGTTCGAAATCTTGACAATCATCCCTTTGCGACCATATTCAAACTTTTTCGTGATGTGTAAACTTGCATTCTACGGCATCTCCTGCTTTCCTGAACAGTACAATAGCAAACTCTCTCTGGCCGTGGCGTACAGTAAGCTGAACTTCTCGAAGTTTCACTCCGTATCAGAGTTCGAACACGACACGCCCACCACCGCTCGCGGCGTTCAATAGAGCCTTCAACCGCTTCCTTTTATCGGTCCGCTTCCACGATTCCACAGTCAGACAAGTCTTATGACGCCCCTTCGAGACAGTACAGTAGAAGCTTTGACCCTATGGTAAGGCGTTTCGAGCGGAACGGTTTTTGTAAGCTGAAATAGGCTCTGTTGGCTGCCAACAACCGTGCGCGCATTTCATCGTGGTAGCAGTTATCGTTTGTGCTTTTCGACCCTAGATAGGAGAAATTATCAACAGTCTCAAAGTTGTAGTCTCCCATCTTTATTCTTCCTGTTTGACCAGTGTGATTTGATGTTGTTTGTTGGTTGATTTTAGGTGCTGACGTTGCCACCATACATTTTGTCTTGCCTTCATTGATGTGCAGCCCAAAATCTCGCGCCGCCTGTTCGATCTGGATGAAAGCAGTTTGTACGTCTGGAGTCGTTCTTCCCATGATGTCGATATCGTCAGCATAGGCCAGTAGTTGGGTGGACTTAAAGAGGATCGTACCTCTTGCATTTACCTCAGCATCATGGATCACTTTCTCGAGGGCCAGGTTAAAGAGGACGCATGATAGGGCATACCCTTGTCGTAGACCGTTGTTGATGTCGAATGGTCTTGAAAGTGATCCTGCTGCTTTTATCTGGCCTCGCACATTGGTCAGTTTCAGCTTAGTCAGTCTTATCAATTTCGTCTGGATACAGAATTCTCTCATGGCTGTGTACTGTTTTACCCTGACTATGCTGTCATTGCCGGGTTTAGAGTCGATAAAAAGAAGGTGCAATTGATATCCATATCCCCATAGTTTTTCCATCGATTGCCACATCCAAATCTGATCTGTTGCTGATTTGGCTGCAGTGAAGAATACTATGGAAGCCAACGTATCGCTTGAATACGGGCTCCGTCCCTACTTGGCTGTTAAAATTCCCAGATATGATTTTGATATCATATCTGGGACAGGCTTCGACGGTTTGTTCTACTGCTTCTTAGGACTCTCACTCTGCAGTCTCCTTTATAGGGGCGTAAACGTTAATGAGACTTATGTTTCTAATTTGCCTCGGAAGCGCAGAGTGCATAGCCGTTCGCTTATGTTTTCAAAGCCGATAACAGTAGGTTTTTTTGCCTGACTAAGAAACCTACTCGGAGCATATGGTTTTCTGGATGACCGCTATTTATGTAGTATAGGGACTCTTCTCCATGAAACCGGTCCCTGTCCAACGCATCTCCTGCAATAGTGTAACATCAGACCTATATTCGGACAGAGTAACGGCTAGCTGCTTGGCAGCTCCATCTCTGCACAGAGAGCACACGTTCCATAAGAAAATCCGCAAATCGTTATTCCTTTTTCGTTGCCGGGTTCATCGTTATAAAATCCAGCCAGTACAAGGCTCCTGTTATGACTTCGTAACAAGTTGTTTTCCATGTAGGGTTATCAGCTCTACCTAACCCCAAACTTGGAGACCAGTTGGTACAATTTGTCCCGTTTTTAGGCGCGGGAGACTCGCCTTCATCCTTCTCTTCCTCCTTTTCGTTAAGAACAAGCTCCCAGCGGTCACCGGATAGAGGTGGAGATAGAATTTGGTAGTAGAGCTGTTGGAGTTAGTTCAGCAGGCGTTTGCCAGGTTTTATGCTCCACCGTGGGTACCAATCCACGTTTCGCCCTGGGAGCTATACTACCCTTGGACCACCACAGAGTTAATTTATACATCTAAAAACTTCAAATTAGTTTTTGAGTTAATGGCTTAACTTATTTTCATAGACTCTTGAAGGTATAAAGTAAGAAAACATGAAAAAAATAGAATTCAATGTCCGTGGTAACTACCTGTCTTACGTGTCAAAATGAGGCCAGTAGGAGGATAATCTGTCTAGTATTCCTTTTCTTCCACTCCTAGAGAATCATCATCGGCGTCTACTTCAAGTGCTGGAGCACCAACTAATCCTTAAATCAGGATGCTTGCGCAATAGTGCCAACAAATCTCCATTCAAACACCAACGAACAAAAAGTAATCGTTTCTGTTACATTATCTCTAAGCACCACCGCATTAGGAACGCGGATAGTTTATGGTAGTAAGTTAGTTAGTTTAGTTTACTGGAGGAGCTGCAGCTCCGAGCACTCAGGCTATTTTTAGGCCCATTGTACTATCCCCGTAAATCGCCTATTCAATGGCTTCCCGCCTACGGTTTTCGCAGGCTTTAACTAATCTGAGAACATTCTCCAGAGGAAGAGAGTGAACAGATTCTTCATTGAATAAAACCTTGCTAAGGTGTCTTCGTCTGAGATCTGAGGATGCCGGGCAGCTGCATAAAAAGTGCAGGGCCGTCTCCTCCTCACATTGGCTGCACATAACCGAAACCCAATCTTTTCAATACGGTAGTTTAAGGAGCAGTGTCCCTTTAAAAGCCCTACTAAAGTTTTCATGTCCCACTTCTTAAAGGCCAACAAAAATGCCACTCTAGTGGCGCTAGGCTCTTTCACAAGATTTTCGCTTGCCAGCAATAGTTCAAATTTCTCCACTCGACTGCGTAAATCCTTGCAATTTCACCCTTCGGAGTAGACTTAACAGTAGATGGTCGGATTCCAACAGGTGGTTCTGGCCCCACCATTGTGGATCCAGACCCTTGGAGAGCCAGTCTGTCAGCCTCCTCAATACCAGCGATGATAGAGTGCCCCGGCACCCACATCAGGAATGTTTCGTTCAGTCGGCCAAGTTTCAGCAGCATCTGATGACAGCTCCACACCAACTGGTTTGATATGTCGTTGCCATTTAGTACTGATAATGCCGCCCGTCTGTCGGAAAAATTCCAATGGTGCGACCTCTCCACTTTTGTCGCAAACATTCTTCTGCTGCCAATGAAATGTCATATGTCTCCGCCTGGAATATGATCTTCATTGTTCCGAGGAATCGGGCCAGTTATATAATCGGATTCTCCGAGAACACCCCTGCACCCGATCCACCCTCCATGATTGATCCATCGGTGAAGATTATTAAGTCTGTAATCTGAAAAGACTCATGGCCATTTGTCGACCATTCTTCTCTTCCGGTGATTACGACAGTGTATGTCTTTTCAAAGACGAATTTGGAAACCATATGATCGGTCGGCATCAGGGCTACCGGATGTTTTCCCAGGAATTTCCAGACAGACGCATGACGGTGTAATTGGCCGCCTTTCCACGCCCCAATCGTATCGAGCCTATATGCGTCATTGCCTGCTTTCCGTTTCATCTCCAAGTGAATGGGGGGTAAATTTAGGATAGCTTGCAGTACCGCAGTCCGCGTAGTACTCATTGCTCCAGTAATACTTAGGCAACCAAGTCTCTGAATCTGCGTTAGCAGCTTCCTGCTGTTAGCAAAGTTCAGTCTTGGCCACCAGACGATGCATGCGTACATCAAAATGGGTTTTATTATGGATGTATACATTCAGTATACCCGTTTTAATGAAAGTCCCCAGGTCTTACCAATAGCATTCCTCCAGGAATCTGCAGGATTTCTAATATTGTTCCTGGATATGGTGTTTCCACGTCAACTTGGAGCGAAATGTACTCCTAAGTACTTGACTTTTTGTGCAAGCTAGATTTCCGCCCCCTCCAAAGGTGCATAGCGTATAGCTGCCCCACCTGACGTTCCTAGTGAACATACCTAGTCCAGTCTTCCTAGCGTTCACTGTGAGTCCATTGCGGAGGCACCAGCTGTGGATTTCATGCAGAGTTGTATTTAAGCGGTCACATACTGTGTCCACAAACTTGCCGGTAATTATTATGGCTAGGTCGTCCGCAAATGCTTGCGCGAAGGCTTTTTTGTTCTCCAGGAGCCACAGCAGGGTATCCATCACCAAGAGCCATAACAGTGGGGAGAGAACCCCTCCCTGTGGGCAGCTCCTGAGACATCCTGCTTTAATAGACTTCTGGCCGACCAATATGTGGATTTTTCTCCACTCTAGCATGTGAAGGATCCAACTGATGAGTGGTTCGATTTCATGCTGTTTCGTCGCATCACAAATTGCCTCGAATGAGGCATAATTGAAGGCACCTTCGATGTCCATGAATGCGCCTAAGGCGTATTCTTTTTCGAACATCGCCTTTTAAATTTTTGCCGCAAGTTCATGGAGTGATGCCATTTAATTGGAATATAAGCGTGTGCTAACATGCATGATATTTATTCCGAATATGTAGATCCAGCTGTGAATGAGTACCTGAGTCAAATCAGGGTAATAATCTCTGGCGAGCGTAATGCTGACCACATTGCCTCCTACAATGTTCTGTAGTGTACCGTTACGGTCTTGAATGAAGTGCTCTAACACACTTCAAGGCCCTGATCCAATATGGATTGTTGTGCCAACGATTATTATTATTATTATGTAGACCCAGGGCATCCACTCACTCTATTACTAATGCATCCGGACCTGCAGAATTGTACCTATGGCGCGAGTTAAATGTCCATTTTACTCGCTCCAGTGATACTATTTTGTATGTCAGATTCCAGTCTCTCGATTGAGGGCTGTATGCACCTGTTGGCCCCGAGATTAGATTCTGGATGCTGCCTGGGAAGTGCAATTCAAGCAAATGGTTTGCCGATCCTTCATCGCTTTCTGTGTACCTCCCGTTCTGTAAACGTCACCCAGTTTCTGGCTACGTTCTTTGACCAAAATCCGCTTCAGCTTTAAGCTGGCCTCAAGAGAGTCTCTTCGCAAAAGCGTCTCCATGATGATTGTTTAGCCGATCTTATGCTTTTCTTTAGAGCCTTCTGTGCCTCTTTATAGCGATTCCAGCTAGCGCCTCAATCACACTTCAGAGCACGATTGAGGAGCATCCTTGTCGTTCTCCTCTGTGTTGCCAAATCCGAGTTCCACCATTATGTTATACCCTTCTTTGGCATCTTGAGTTGCGATCATCTGGGTTGTCTTCTCAATTCTAGCAATGGATTTGATGCATCACCCAATCTGTCTTCCGCGGATTCCGAAATGAAGTGGGTGGAAGTGGATCCATGCCCATTACGAAATCAATGCGTCTGTGATCCGAGAGTGTGATATCGTTTGATACTCTTCACTCTCCGACCAGAGCCGCGATGTCATGAGATGCCACCGTAATGTCGATGGCTTCTCGCCTGATCACTTTGAAGAAGGTGGGTTCATTACCCAAATTAAGGATCTGCAAATTGGTTCCTACTAGATACTCCAATAGTCTCGCTCCTCTTACATTGATATTGGAACTTCCCCAGCACATGTGGTGAGCGTTGACATCACATCCTGTTATTACCCCGATGCCTCTACTTTTGGCATATTGGATGGCTCTGATGAATGTTCCACTGGGAACCTCTTCTGCGTCATATGTCCCTGTTGACTTTTTATGGTTAGTTTAGCCGATGTGGTGTCGCCATCACGTAGGTCGTTATCCACATTAGCCTGGAAGTCTTTTGGACTACCATGCAGGAGCGCGGTCGATCACTTCCATTGGCATACAACAGGTCAGCATGTTGGAAGTTTAGGCTCCTGACTACCCCACCAACAAGCCACGGTTCTTGTATGAGGTATGTGGTATGTGGTTTATGGTAATACCACCGGGCTAATTTACCTCTAAATATATAGATATATGTATGTATGTTCTTTCCTATGAGGACGTCCACATTTTAGTGAGTTGGTATTAATGCTAGCAAAAATCGCAATAGAGGGAAATTCAGTTAGAAATCGAATTATTATAAAATCAAAAAAATAACAATGGGATGATATCCCTATCTGTTTCGAAGCCTGAATTATTTATCAGAAAAGAGCACCATTAACTGTCATTTGTAAACATTCATCCCGTTTATAGTATCTGAATTTTTATTTCAATGCACCTGTTATGGGAGGAATGCTAATCAGTTTCTCCCCATCCTTCACCATTCTCCTGTATTCACCGCCAACCTGCAAAAGGTGAAGACCCTGTTCGAAAATTTCATAAGCTATTCCACAAAATTGACCCCAATTCACTTCCAAACTCATTCCCACTCTATTATTCTCAGAAAGAATCCCCATAAAGTTCAACAGAATATCAGAACAGCAAATTCTAACGAAAAGTTTCCTTTAAGGGATGGGGAAACAGTTTGTCGTTTTGCCATGTTGTGCCTCCCTCCCGTCAGGAATTACATTATGATAATTTGCATGCTAATGGCCCTCAGATGTCTGATAAAGAAAAAATGTGGCAGATGCTTTCCATTCTAGTCTCGAATGTAGCTTCCGACCAAAGGTGGTAGTAACGTGCTAATTGTTAAAACAAACATTGTCATGGCAATAAAATGAAAGGAGAACGAACTTTAAATCGTAGGGGTGGAAGTGATGACGGCTTATTTTATTTGACGACGTTTTCGTATGGTAATTGCTGTAAACAGTTTTAATTATGCCCTGAGATAATTGAATTGTTTTATTAAATTGCTTACATATTGCAAAGATTGAACGAGAGGGAATTGCGAGAGGTGGTTGAGATAAAAGCCAACAACTTCAGCAAATTGGAGAATTCTATTTAAATCTCCCAGTTTTAGTTTCAATCTACATATGTACATACAAATGTCAACGAACACATGTGTAGGGACATATGTACATATTTATGTTTTCCGACCCATTTTCAGGCCTTATCGCTCTGCGGAAACTTCTTCTATAGGACCAGGCTTTGAAGATTACCCACTTTTCGGGTAGTAATAAATTATTCATGAAGGAAGCTCGGAAGAATAATGACTAGGAAATGCCTTCTGGCTGCAAGACAGCTTTATATATTTTCCTCCTCTCGTTTATTGTTAGCGTTTTTGGTAACCATTTTGGCAGAAAAAACCCTAACTACAAGGAGGTTGTAACTTAACCATCCTATGTGGCTCTTAGTCAACCTCTCATAATCGAAGATTTTAAACATAAAATTACCCATGGAATTCTCCAAACTACTAAATATATTTAAGGCTTTCTTATTTATTAAAGTTCTACAGTTAACCTTTCATTCATTCATCCATAAACTCGATAGATATTCTAGTGGGTGAAGTTTTTCAGTAAGTCCCTGAAGGATTTCTTTTAGCAACCGCACTAGATTGCTCATCAAATCTCAACTAAATCAGTCACGTACTTTCGTTTTCGTGGATATTTAGAGCTACAAATTTTAAGCTTTAAACCGAAAGCCTGATACCTCAAGGTATGAAAGTCCTGGGAGGGTTCAACGTGAGTAACATACCTGCCGTAAAGGCATAATCCCACGGCCCTCTTCGGACCCGGATTGATTTTGGGACCACAATAAGATCCCCGCCATACAAACACAGTGATCCTGGTTTATACTGAGTGCAGGCTCAGCATTCATACCAGTGGATGCGAGGCCTATCTAACACCTCTGCCGCAACTAAGGAGTACGGCACCCGAGTTGTACAGCGCAGTCCATGCTTGAGCTCCGAGGAGCTCTGCCCGCGATGTAGGCATAACCACAACTACCATGAAATTCCCACTAGGGGGCCAACCGCAAATAACCAGGCCTAGAACACATCCTCCAGGAATTCTCCTTGAGCATACGCTCTCAGAGGGCCATCCCGGTTCCCATGGTACCAGATAACCTTCACTTCACTTCAGATGAGTCCCGTGCAGACTCGGGTCTGATCGCCTTCCTCGAGTACTTGGGGACGGATACCTCAGGTTAGAAAAACATTGTGCTTTAATATAATAATGATAATTTATGAGATTATTATTATGCAGTAGAATCAACTGAAAGCATGACATTGACCGCCGATAACTTCGCTAATAATAATCGGACTTACACCAAAACTTTTCATATAATATGCGTGTAATTTTGCATTCCAACAAGTAATAATCATGACAAATAATAATGATGACTGTTCACATCATTTGGAATTCAATAGTGCTTTTGATTTTCTGCAATTAATTAATTAACATTCTAAGGACAGAAGGACCATCCCAGTTTACCCACATTAATTCCACAAATTGAAAATCTAAAGATCAAGGTGGAGAGAACGCGAACAGCACGACATACGACTCGTTCGAACGGTGAAATAAAAAAATCAAAATCGTTGTTTTTTATTACGCTTATTAAACAACACCTCGATATAGGTATAGTGATACAAATTTCGACTAAATCGGTTGAATAATTCTTTTGTGAATGCTTTGTCGAAACGAAAAGTGGCACATGAGGTAGATAATGAAGAAGCTGATCCACTGGCTGGTGTGAATTGTAAGCCAGCTTTTGGCATCCAAGTGAAGAGCGACATTGCAGGAATTCACAAAGCCGGGCGGAGGATTTTGAAAAATTTGAGCTCCTGCCAGCAAGCGAAAATCTCCATGAAAGAACTTGGAGCGAGAGAGTCCTCTTCGATGGCACGGTCATGTAATTAGCACTAAAGAGAGTTCACTCGCCAAAATTGATCTGGACATCGAAAATGGTAAAAAACCAAAAAGCCGGCCGAAATAACATATGTTTGATATGCTGGATGATAATTTGAAGGTCTAATGACTACATCTAGATCAAGCCAATGAAAAATAAAATGGCTGAAATGGGTCATAAAAAATCCGAGTAAGACACTGCTTCTTGAACTACCAAGTGAAAAAGAAAATGGTGGCGGTGATCTCGGCTATACGCAACCAATATGAGAAGGAGAGAGAGACGGCTCTACATTTTATATGCATCTGCCCGGCCTCCTCAGATCTCAGACACGGATATCTCGGTAAGGTTTTCTTCAACGAAGAATCTGCGCACTCTTTGGCCCTGAATAATATCTTTAGATTCCCAAAAGCCTGCAAACCCCGAAGACAAAAGGCCATTGATTAGGCGATTTTCGGGGAAAGAACAATGAAACTAATAAAAGGCATGAGTGATTGTAGCTGCGGCTTCCTCCATTAAATTAAACTAAATATTTTAGTCAGGAAACCGGAAGACGGATGCTTCAGGTACGGAAGATTTTGTGTATTTTTTTATAAAGACATTTGAGTGTGAATTTTTCCCATTAGCACGTAGCACGTAATTTATGCATATATAATATGAGAATATTCTCTTTCGCGTGACATTCAAAGCCTTTGATCTATTTTAACTTTGTTAGCGGTAGTGCGATTTCCATCAAATTTGGCAGGATCATGCTCTATATTATAGCCTACGTTGCAATTTAGTGGTTCTAGGAGGAACTTAAGGTGTTTTGCAACCAATTACCAAAAATTATAGTAATATATTATTATTAACTTTATTTGAAGGGATATGGGTATGGAAGGTATTGCCTTGTGCAAATTGCACCCCCCTTTCACATGTAGGAGGTAACTCACTGCGTCCGTGAGCATTCACAGTTCCCACCATTTCAACTAATTTGTTGTCAATCGCTATAACCGTCTCCGAGAAACATGCATGTGGCAGACAGACAGACGAACAGTAAACCGATTTTAATAAAGTTTTGATTTACACAAAACCTTGAAAAGTAAATATTTTCAACAATAAAGAAATTTTCAATTTCGATTTCGGTTTTCCCCTTTAATTGCACGTCTAAGCATTTTTAATAAATTGCCAGTGCCAATAATCGAAAGCAGAAAGTATGAAGTATGAGGAGGCCAACGAGCGGGATGAAGAGGATCTCGCTAAATACCAGGCGATTGCTGAAGAATATAACAATAAATGTCTGGGAAACGCCAGAAGGCGATGCCCATCGCCTTTAAACGCAATCGATTTCAAAACGAGCTCAAACAACGACACCAGCTGATGAAAGGACTTAAACACGACGCAAACTGGTAAGCAGCAACAGCCGGCCGACGAGTAGCGAGTTATGAAACCCTTCATCTACAAAGCCAGGAGCCACTTACGTTTGATGGCGAAGGCATTTACGGTTGACGACGAAGGCGAACAGGGAGATCCATTCCCTGCTTCGATTCTTCCCAGGTGGTCCATGGATTCCACGTTATAATATGCAAGGACCAATTCGCCAGGGAATCTCTCAGTTTGTGCGTTGCTAAGCTCAGCGACACCTAGAAGGGCGTGAAGCTGAAAGTCATCCCACACGACGAGATCCCCATAAGACCGCTCGCTCGCATCCGGTTGTCGATGCTTCGCATTGATAGGAACAATCTCGTCCAATCCCTCTTCCTTTAAAACCCCAGTATTCCCATAGATGAATTGATGGTTTTCAAGGAGAAACCCCAAGAAAATGGGCAAACTTTTTTGAAGACTGTCTGGAAGCATTGGAAAAGACGGATCGTAACATGCGTCTGGGAGTCAGGACGCAAAGATGAAAATGTTGTGCTTCGCGAAACCAGATAACCACCTGGATCCATTCTGACAGTTACATGGTGTATACTATCACTCGTCCAACGTCTCCATTATCGCGTCATTATCTTCAATAGTCGGCCACCGAACCATAAAAGGCGACAGCGTGGACAACATTACGGCAAAATTTAGATTGAAGCTTTCGTTGCTGCTTCGATCACAAAGAACGACAGTTGTGGAATCCCACTTCACTGAAGTTATGCCGATATGTGCAACAATTTCATAACACAGTTCGCCATTGGCTGATAACATTCATCGGAGATATTTAAATTGTTCATCACAACAAAGAGGGATGACAAGAGGTGACCTTGACGAACAAGAACAGAGACATAGAGTGATTTTTATGTACTTTACACACTCCGAACTATACTCTTCGGATCCCGCTGGAGCGACTTGCTCCAGCCCACGAGCTCTTCTGGTACCAGGTATTGGCAAAGCATTCCATATTAATTCCTACACCACAAGATCAAGCACCTTCTCCAGATCCAAGAGTGCAATGTAGAGAGAACGATGTTTCGCACGGTATGTTTCTCCATGAGTAGCCAGGCCGAGTGTAATCCCCCGACTTCTCTACTGGCGTCACGGAAACTCTCAGGGATGATAATGCCGACACCATATTGAATATGTTAGCTTCCAAAGTAAAGTTTATAGCCACTTTCACTGCGTTCGCGTTCTATGTCACAGCTCATAGCGCCACGACATCGAACTCTTTGCAAAGCGCAGATATCAATGCGCCTCTTGCAAATTCGTCTGTCTTACCAGTGCATTCAGCGGGCACACACGGGCTAATTTGCTCACGTGCTAATAGCGACGCCTCGAGTACCTTCGACGATTTCTCAAAAGGCCTGGTGCCTGTCCTGCCACGACGTCTGAGGTTGACGGAGACTTTAACATTTTTCCGAAGCTTTTTAATCAATTGTATGAGGATTTTTTTAACGACATTGAATTCATTTTCTTCACTCACCTATCGCAGAACCTGCCACCAAGAGAGATCAGGTAGGATTTAGCATAATAGAGTAAAAAAAAACTTTCCTTTCCTTATCTCCTCCCCCTAGACCTCCAATATGTTGTAGCGTGCAGTGCCGTCAGACTACGTGAGTCCGGATGCTGGACAACGAAGTCCTACGGCCACAGTAACATCCTAGATGAAATAACTCGAGAAATCTAGGCATCCCCCACGGATTATGTCACACGCAAGGTGAACTTCACGAGAGCGAAGTCCTACGGCCACAGCAACATCCTAGATGAAATACCTCGGGAAATCTGGGCATCCCCCACGGATTATGTCACACGCAAGCTGAACTTCACGAGAAACTTTGCTGCGCACCTTCCAACCAGGGCAAAGTGGAAGACCGGCGGCGTGTTGCAAGACTATGACACAGTATTCTTTACGGAGGGATCAAAGATGGCCTATGGAGTCGGTGCGGGCGTTTTCTCGAATACACACGGTGTATCCAAGTCGTATGGTCTCCCAGGTTTCGCCAGTGTATTCCAAGCGGAAGTACTGGCGATATTGGAAGTCTGTCGATGGCTGTAGCGTGATTCGAGCCCCAAGCGTAACATAGCCATTCTGACCGACAGCCAAGCGGCCATCGAGGCCTTGTACTCAGCGACGACATCTTCTCGGCTGGTGGGGCAGTGCAGAGACGCGCTCAACCGTCTGGGCGGCACGCTCAAGGTCACTCTCCTCTGGGATCCCGGGCATAGGAATATAGAGGGGAATAAGAGCGGGCTGACGGATTGGCCAGGCAAGGCTCTGCTCTTGGCAGTCCCTCGGCGAATACAGTCGGTGTTCCGCTGGCGGCTGTCGGGGGCCGAGTCTACTCGCACTACCTAGCAGGCGCGGGCCTGAGATGGCGAAGGCTTACAAGCTGTGCCAAGTCAAGGAGAATTTGGCCCGCTTATAACATAGCCCGATCCCGAGAGCTCCTGTGCCAGACACGTGCAAATGCATTCAAGATTACGGCAGTCTGCACGGGGCACTAGCCCATAGGGGACCATGCCGCTAGGCTCGGCATACCCTACAACTCGCATTGCCGAAGCTGCGGAAAAGGAATGGAAACCCTCAGGCACTTTCTGTGCGATTGCCCAGCTCTGGCTGAAGTCAGGCTGCAGACACTGGGTAAACCATTCTTTGGGGACCTCAGAGAGATTTCTAGCGCATCAAGGCGCTAATTGGGCTCCTCGGAGCGGCCACTGATACCTACCTACAAACATTTCCTTTGTTTATCCTTATCATTGTGTCCACCGTAGGCATAATTAACATTACTTAAGAAAGTCTAACAATTTTCCTTCCTATAACTGCAGCAGTAACATTTTTTTATTCACGGATGTGTATGGCAGAAGAAACGAGGGAGAAGTGCTCGGCGCTTCACGCATGATGTATGTTGATCTTTCATGTAATAATATTCAGATACACGATGGTTTCATTCGTATGTAGCTTCATTGAACGAACCCGATATTCGACTGGATGTGGTACTGACATTTCATCTAGCAAAATAGGCAACATCAACCTACTGTTATTTTGTTAATAATGATAGAATTTCCACCAAACTTCCCAGTAGGCTGCTCTATATGAATGCTTGTATTAAAGCACGTGGTGATCAACTTTGCGGGTCGAAGGTGAAGTTAAGGGATTCGCGGTAAATTTTAAAAATATATTAACTCACTATTATTAACTTTATTTGAGTAGATATTGGTAAGGTATTTCGGAGCCTATATGCCATATATAGAGGCATCATCATGGCCTTTTTCAAATTTTACTATGACCCCTTTATGACCGTCTCACTTCCCCGTTTCGCAATGGGTTTCGAAACTAAGACCTAACTTCGCAAGTACTAACTATATTCGGTGAAAAAAAATGTAAACCCCTCTTTTGCATGTATGGGGACCTCCTTTAAATTCCACATAGTAACTCACTGAATGGGTAATAGTTCATACTTCCCCCTTTCCCACCAAATTTGGTGTCAATCGGTACAACCATTTCTATGAAAAGAACGTGTGACAGACAAACATAAAAACAGACAGCAAACATATTTTAATCAGATTTTGATTTTTACACAAAACCTTAAAAAGCTTAAAAAGCGAGCTGTCTTTTCAACAAGTAAATTCTCACGGGTATTTGATGCATTCCCCGGTAAATCCGCGCTACTCACTTTTTATAAAGTGAACAATCACAAAAACGTCTGATTGTTTTGTATGAATTTCAAAACCTAGAATACATTTTCCGGAGTCACAAAAGGATATACAGCTCTGTAAGCACTTGTACACACTCACAATGCTGTAAAGCGCGCGAGACAACCGCCAGCTGTTCTGAAACTAAAAGGAGAAACTAAAGAGCTGTTGAAACTTATAAAACTTTTTTATTAAAAAGCAAACAAATTCCACAATAGATTTTCAAACATTAAAAAGAATTAAAGGATGTTTATAACATGATGCGCACAAAAAAAGGGAATATCTGGTTACTAAAAACGGCTCTTTTCGCGATGAGTTTTTACCATCAAGTCCTTTACCCATTGTTATATAATACGTAGTACACCAGACGAAGTTTCTGCAAAGTGAATTTAGGAATTTTGAGGGAAATCCTACAGATGTGGGTGCCTTTGGTACATATTCATGCTCTCCATTGCAAATTCAAGTCCTCTGCAAATTTACTGGCTTTTTTCAGTAACAATGCGTCCTGTCAATATTTTCCGCATCACATTGGCAAACAGTCAGAAAAGGCAAAAAGCAAACGCTCGACATGGCTGCATTGATTAGTGTGCCACAGAGAAAATCCTTTTATTCATTCACTTGCGCTTTTCGCAAACATTTTCAAACTCAATAGTTCAATTTTTCCATTCCCAACTGCCAATAAATCAAAGATGGGATTTCAAAACTGACTGACAATTTGCGATATTCCTGGAAAAATATGGACGGATTTGCAGGAGCGCTTTTATGGCCTTTCGCTGCATGGATTTTATGGGTGAATGTCGGCGTAAACACATAATGCATTGATTTCCAACAAAGTGCTTTGTTCACTTTCCAATGCCAAGATAAAGTTGGGTGAATTTAGAGGGAAATGTGGACCTGGTGTATTCAATTTGCTCCAACCCACTCGTGTGGCAATTTGATTTTATGGATGTTTGTGGTCTCAGGAATAACAAACAACCATAGAAAGGTCATGAAATTCAGGGACTTTTCGAGTGATGCTGTTAAGAGCTACATAACCGCATTGCGTGATTTTGAAGGCATTCTTTTCAAATGTTCCGGAAAACCACCCCTACAGAAAACATGAATAATGGTCCGAAATAATATTCTTTTATTGCTTTAGGAAATAAACTACAGTCTTCCAAGTCCGCTGCTCTGGAAAATGGTATATGAGTTTCTAACAATCCATTTGTCCTTGGAAATATGCGAAGAGCCTTAAGAGCGGCTGTGGTTATGTCATTACAATAAAGCATTGATCCGTATCACACAGTCCGTTACCACTAATGCCGGATATATCTTAAGACATTCAAAACCATTAAAATCAAGCGATTTTAGGTAGGTGATTCAAAGTTTTCAACTTGTACCAACTGGTCCTTCAGGTTGGGGGTTGGGTGGGCTGACAACCCTACACGGAAAACCAATGTTACGAAGAAACAGAAGCCACAGCAGCCTCGGACAAGATGGACTTTACAACGACGAACCCGGCAACGACAACGCAGTAACAATTTGCGCATTTTCTCATGGAACATGCGCTCCCTGTACAGAGGTGGAGCTGCCAAGTAGCTAGCCGATGCCCTGGGTTGATATAACAGCGTTGCTGGAAACGCGTTGGACAGGAACCGATATCCTGGAGAAGAGCCACTACACCCTATGGCCACTACAATCCATCCAGTAAACCATGTGTTGGGAGTAGGTTTCTTAGTCAACCAGAAAATGAAACTTGCTGTTATCGGCTTTGAAAATATATGCACTCAACGTTTGCGAGACCAAATTTAAAAATATAAGCCTCATTACCGTGCACGCCAGTACAGAGGAGACTTCACAGTCAGAAGGGGATACCTTCTACGAGGCAGTTGAGCGGACCCTCGAAGCCTGTATCAAAATCATATTTGGAAATTTAAACAGTCAAATAGCGACGGAGCACGTATTCAGGCGATACGTCAGCTCCCATAACCTACATAGGGATACCAATGATAGCGGACTGCGGATTATTCAGTTAGTAGTATCACACGAAATGGTTTGCGCGGAACGCGGTCCAGAAAGATACGTAAGGCTCTCTAGAGCACCTTCACCAAACCACTTTCAACCAAATTGACCACGTGCTGATTGAACGCCGTCACCTCTCAACCTTGATGAATGTGAATCGCTATCTGGTTGGCATAGTGCTCCACCACCTACAATCCCCTCGGACAATCAGGTGAGAGTGAATACTCAGACCATTCACAACACAGCCCTCCCTAATAGCTACAAGGGGGAAATGGATGCCACAAGAACAGCAGCTAACAGATGTCCTGGAGATGAAGCATCAAAAAATGATCTCCACAATCACCTGAAGAGCACTATCATTGATACGGTCACAAACATATTTGTCCCCAATCGTAATCAAAGTCGAAACAGCTGGTTTGACGTTGAATGTAAGCTAGCAACAGAACGGAAGAACGCTGCACACCGAATAATCTTGCATTCTCACGCGCAGACACCTACCAAGGACTTCTTCGAATGGAGAAGCGACTTCACAGATTGAAAAAGGAAGCTAGGAGAACCAGTCTGTGAACTCCAAAAGTGCAGGAAGCAGCACACCAGGCGCGGAAGTTTTACCAACAAGGCAGCAGAATGAAGACTTATACACCACAATGTTCATACTGCCGAGACAAAGAGGGAAATCAGATTTCCGATACAATGGGCATATTGGAGTGATGGGTTGAGTATTTTGATGAACTACAACCAAAATACCGGTGAGTTGGAGGTCCCGCCAACTGAGAACGCCGGGCAACTACTGCTTCCACGAAGCATTGAAGAGACAATCCGCGCAATCCACCGGCTTAAAAACCGTAAGTCGCCTGGAGCCTATGAAATTACAGCCAAATTGGTTAAACACTGAGGCGACCACCTACACCAGATGGTTCATCAACTGATGCTGAAGGCGTGGGACAGCAAATTAATGCCTGGCGACTGGCAACGCGGCATTATCTATCCCTTACATAAAAAGGGGGACATCACGCAGTGCAGCATTTATAGAGGCATCACATTGCTAATTACCATCTACAAGATATTCTCCTCTATCTTGCTAGGCCGGATAGCTCCATGCGTCCAGAAAATCATTGGCCCATACCAAAGGGGCTCCACACCAGGCAAATCAGCAACTGATCAGATTTTCTCTCTGCGGCAAGCAATGGAAAATCTTTTCGTCGCCTTTAAAGCCGCCTATGACAGCATAGCCAGGGTAAAACTGTACACGGCCATGAGAGAATTCGGTATCCCGACGATATCAATAAGACTGACTAGCAGCAGGATCACTCGCAAGACCATTCGACATCAACAACGGTCCAAGACAAGGGGTTGCCCTATCACGTGTCCTCTTTAACCTGGCCCTGGAGAAAGTGATTTGCGATGCAGACGTAAATACGAGAGGCACGATCCTCTTCAAGTCCACCCAGCTGCTGGCCTACGCTAACGATATTGACATTTTGGGAAGAACAACCCAAGATGTACAGTCTAATCTGAAGATAGGAGACTAAAACTTTGAGACCGTTGAAAATTTCTCCTATCTAGGGTCGAAAATCACAACCGATAACAGCTATGGCTATGAAATCCGCGCACCGTTATTGGCTACCAACAGAATCCATTTCAGCTTGCAAAAACTGTTTCGCTCGAAACGTCTCACTATAGTGTCAAAGCTCTTACTCTTCAAGACTATAATCTTGCCAGTCCTTATGTATTCCTCGGCAAGCTGGGTTCTTAGCAAAAAAATTGCGAACTCTTGGCCGCGTTCGAGAGAAGAATCCTCCGAAGAATTGTTGGCCCCTACATGAGGATGGACGATTCCGTAGCATATATAACGACAAAATCTATGAGCGATACAGGTTGCGGTGGGCGGGTCGCTTGATCCGCATGTATGAGGATGATCCACCCCGGAAAGTCTATAAGGGCAATATGTATGGTAGAAAAAGAAGACGAGGCAGACCCTGCCTAAGATGGAGGGATGGCATAGGTCAGGATGCCCGACAGCTTTTAGGGATATCGAATTAGTGAACCTCGGCGCAAAACCGGGATGTCTGGAGTTCCTTATTAAGGTAGGCCTAGGCCGAATACCGGTTGTTGGGCCGTTGATGAAGATGATGATGACTCCAAATTTGATAATACTTTGCTAAGAGAAATGATCCGACCCATAACTTCTTGAAGTCATACTTAAGGTTCTCCTTATGAGATAGATTCTGGAAAGTACTAAGAACTGGATTCGCTAGGATGCTCAAAAGGCTGCTCTGATTTAACTTTCGCCAACCACGAGGATAATAGTAAACGTCACACCTGAAAAGTGTACGTACACCAGCATCCAAGTACAATCAGGAGGAGTACCTATATGTAGCTGCAGTTCAAGCAGATTGAGTGAGGTGCATGTCTTCCCTTCAAGTCATAAAATCCCAAAAATATATGTAGAAATAACAAGCCGGAAAACGGAAACTCGAGCATCCAGTTAATAAAAGTAGAACTGGAATATTATTTTCGGGCATGTGTTAAGTAATAAGTCTATGGTTCTCTTCCGTATAAAGACCGACATTAATTAAAGGTTTTAAGACAATTTCTCAGATACAATATTCAGGGTAAAACTGTACACAATCATGAGAGAATTCGGTATCCCGACGAAATTGGTTAGACTGACTAGGCTGACCCTGACCAATGTGCGAGGCTAGATAAAAGCAGCAGGGTCACTTTCAAGACCATTCGACATCAACAACGGTCTACGACAAGGGGATGCCCAATCATGCGTCCTCTTTAACCTGACCCTCGAAAAAGTGATCCGTGATGCTGAGGTAAATGCGAGAGGTACGATCCTCTTTAAATCCACCCAACTACTGGCCTATCCTGACGATATCGACATCATGAGAAGAACGACCCGAGACGTACAAACTGCCTTCATCCAGATCGAGCAGGCGGCTATCAGGGCGAGATCTTGGGCTGCACATCAATGAAGGCAAGACAAAGTATATGGTGGCAACGTCAGCATCGAAAACAAACCAACCAACAACATCAAACCGCACTGGTCAAACAGGAAGAATAAGTATAGGAGAATACAAATTTGAGACCGTTGATAATTTCTCCTATCTAGGGTCGAAAATCACAACCGATAACAGCTACGATCACGAAATCGGCGCACGGTTGTTGTCAGCCAACAGAGCCTATTTCGGCTTACAAAAACTGTTCCGTTTGAAACGTCTCACCATAGGGTCAAAGCTCTTACTGTGCAAGACAATGAACTTTCCAGTCTTTATGTATTCTTGGCCGTGTTCGAGATAAGAATCCACCGAAGAATTTTTGGCCCCCTACATGAGGATGGACGATTCCGTAGCCACAATGACGAAATCTATGAGTGATACCATGACCCTCCGGTTGTAGATAAAATCCGGCTCAATAGGTTATGGTGGGCGGGTCATTTAATCCGTAGGCATGAGGATGATCCAGCCCGGAAAGTCTATAAGGGCAATGTCTATGGTAGAAAAAGAAGACGAGGCAGACTCTGCCTTAGATGGAGAGATGGCGTAGGTCAGGACGCCAGACAGCTTTTAGGGATATCGAATTGGTGGACCTCGCGCAAAACCGGGATCTCAGGAGTTCCTTATTAAGGCAGGCCTAAACCGGATACCGGTTGTTGCACTGTTGATGATGATGATAAAACGTAAATGTAAAAGAACGAAACTACCAACAGGTCAACTTAATGTAATAACATAAAGTCTAGCCTAACTTATCACTAGGAGTATATAACAAAAATATGCAAGTCATTGTGGATGAAAACTCGAAAAAAACCTCCACCAGTAGGATGGGTGGCATGCGGGATAGAGATGGAGATCAGCAGCTAGGAAAGGCTCTAATGATAGGAAGGTTTCAAAATTTGGGAGTCGGAGTAATTGCCGATGTAGAAGAATACTCTACCTTGGGAATCAAACAATCTGAGAAAACAGATGAGCCCGAGGACGATTATCGTCGACGATCTAGATCTGCATGGTCATGGAAACAAGAGGATTTGGATGATGTTGACATTTGACCAGGAAGTTAAGGGCATGCCGGGCAAGGAAGGCATCGATACGTGAGGTCTGGCAGGACTCGTAGAGGATCAGAAAATGAAGCCGAAAATGAGGAGTGGTCGAATAAACTGCAATTTTAGGATAGGCTTCAGGGACCTGAAGGCACCATTTGCACGGCTTAATGCCTTCGTCATATGGTGGACGTGGGAGAGACAAGAATTCATTGTCGCTCCGAGGTATGTGACTTCTTTCACAGTAGAGATAGTATCGTCGTGGATTTTGGGTGACACAGTTCTGATGTCACTCCACATTTTCGATGTCATTCCCATGTCTCGCATTTGTCGGGATTTAAGGAAAGTTTCCAACGTGTAAAATAATGGCAAACCTCGTCTAAATAAGAATTGAGATGAGCTTCAAAGTGGGAGATGCCCTTGGTGGAAGCCAAAAGGATGAGGTCATCTGCGGATACGGGATACGGGTATGGAGTTGGTTTGGAGATGTCTGCAGTGAACAGGGAGAAACTCGGAATGCCGACGAGGCACGTATAAAAGGAGGAAAGGTGCTGCTAGATATTAACTATGTCGCCCGTCTAGAAAGTTAAGTATTAGCTAATAGAGGTGTAGATGGAAATTGAGGATCTCAGAAACTTATAAGCTTTCCTTAGGTTAAGGAGACAGACTATGTTGGGTGTCCTCCAAATAATAATTAGAGGGATATCAATCTTGAGGACAAGAAGTGCGTGCTCAACCGTGTGTTTAGTTCGGTTGCGAATTGGCACTCGGGAAGAGTGCTGTTGGAATCACAGTGCTCGTCGATGAGGAATTTAATGATCCGTTCAAAAATTTTGGTGGAGGAAGATGGAAACAATGCGAGCACTTTCCCAATCGGTGGGGAAGGGGGCGTTAACGAGACAGTGGTTGATGGATGAGGTCAGTATGATAGAAATGTTGAAAGGGATTTTGTCAAAATCCACTGATTTTTTGTTTTTGGAGGCTGCAATCAGTGTTTCCACTGTACTTAGGCTGACAAAGTGAATGGGGGAACGTCATCATATTCTTCAGGATGGATAAGGGGTTAGGAGAAAAGATTTCGGCTTGGATTAGAGCGGTAAAATGTTGGTAAGAGTTGGAATTGGTCTATGGATTAGCTTACAACATTTTCGACGCTTTGATCACGAATGTGGAAAATGCAGTGGTGCGTTTAAAGGGAGTGATTGGGTAGAATGTTCCCCTTTTCGATTCGATCGATTTGTCTAGAAGAGGGAAAGTTTTGAGTCCTTGACAGTATGTATACAGGGGCACCTTTGTGGTTTTTTCAGATGTTTTGGTTGGGTAATTTCTGAGAATGCTCGAGGTCAAAAAGGTGATCGCTATTCGGAAAGTGCTAAACAAGACCTTTCTTTCGATGCCCCACACGCCAATAATCAATGGAAAAAAAATGTGCACCTCTCTTTCGCATGTATAAAAACCTCCTCCCGTCTTTAAACTCAACGTAGATACATACGTGGGCGTGCATAATTCCGGCCTTCCCACCAAATTTCGTGTTAATAACTGTAACCGTTTCTGAGAAAAGTGCATGTGACAGACAGACAAACAAACGATTTCAGTAAAACAAAACCTTAATAAGCTTCAAATTTGATGAATTTAAGTTGACTTGTTGCATAATTCACCAAAATCAAGTGCAGCCTATTAATCTAAAACTACCAAGTCGGGTAATGACGCCAAAAATACGTCAAAAGAAATGCGTAGGGTGTTTATATTTATAAAATAGGACGTGCTTAAGAAATATCATACGTTCTTATGTTATGCAATCACAAATATTCCTCCCACAAAGAGTAAATCCTCAAAGTTCGCGCCAAGAAGTTATCCCTTCTGAGTAAATAGAATCTTAAAAGTTTCCTCCATGTAGGCAAATTTTTGGTAAATTTTGAATAGACACATTAGGCGTGCGTAATCTAAACATGTTTGTATGGTCCCATTAACATTTGTAAATTTCTTGAAAAGTTTGATAAATTTCGTGACGATATATCAAAAGTTATAAAAATTTATTCATAAATCTTCTCTAAGCCACATTTATAGGCGTCTGGAAAAATAATCGTGGGCGTATTGTACATAATTACATCTCAAAGTTAAAGTTATCTGACAGAGGGAGGCGGAGCAGATAAAATTAACTTTCAGTGGCGTTAATAAAATAATTAACTAATTACAACCTTTTAAGCAGTATCTAAATACTCTCTATTTTTCTGATTTCAGATTCCCATATGCTGTACTGGAAAATTCGAATGGGTAAGATTATGTTACAATAACTACTTAAAACAAGTCGGAATACCGGAAGCTCGCGCTTCGGGTATAAAGGTTTTGTGTTCATCTTATGTAAGAGACGCACATTTCTCTGTCCGTATATAGCTACAAATCCAACATAATCCTTCATATTTTTCCAAACTACGAGACATACGTACATATTAGAGCCATAGATATCATGCTCACCCTAAACAAACAAACTGCCTATTACCTGCTGTACACATATATGCACATATCTAAATTTATCGTACCCATATTTCCAATTTACGTCTTATATCTATCTGAATTAGGCACTAGCCGCAAAGTTCATTAGCACGCATATATTATATACCTACATATACACATGTCTGGTTGACAAATAACTAAAAAACTAAAACAAAATAATTGTCTGCGACCCAATTCATAAAAATTCATTTCGTTGTGGTATTGACGAATTGATATGTGATGATGACGTCATGCGGGTTGTAGAGTACACGAAATTCACAAAAAATTGTAAAGTTTCACCCCCAATAACTTTGTTAATAATAGTTGGATTTTCTTCAAACTTGACCAAACTGTGCATTATATTCTTCGTTACACTCATGCCAAATTTTGTATTTCTGAGATGAACATAAGGGGGGGTGCCGGGTAAATTTCTAAAATGTGGAAATATACTATTATTAACTTTATTTGTGCAGATATCGAAACCGGATATATTTTGAGGCCTAGATTTCGTAGAGATGCACCACTGTGATTTTTTCCAGATTTTTCGGTTGGATAGGTTCTGAGAACGAGACCTGTTACACTTTTTGTGGGTCATATTTTCAACCCTTACTCCCCTATGTTTCATCTAATATCAAATATTGAACCAGATTCGAAAAGTACTAATTGAGACCTTTCATTTGATACCCTACTTGGCTACATTCTGTGAAAAAAAAGTTTGCACCCTCCATTCACATGTACGGAGAGCCTCCCTTAAACTTAACGCAAGATGGCGCCACTTACTGAATGTAAAGGGATCACCAGATTACATACTCTCACCAATTTTCGTGACAATCGGTCTAGCCGTTTCCGAATAAATCGGGTGTGACAGACAGACAGACAGACAGACAGACAGACAGACAGACAGACAGACAGACGGACAGACGGACAGACAGACACCGTCACCATTCTAATAAGGTTTTGTTTCACACAAAACCTTAAAAATACACAATTGCTTTGGAAAGAGATCTCATTCTAAGAAAAGAATGTCATGAAGGAGTTGAAAAAGATCAGAAATACATAACATGGGCATACATGGGCATAACGCGTCAACTGCACCTAAGCGGCATCGCTGTCGGTTGACTGAAATATGCTTTAGTTGCCTCCAGGCCTTCTCGATTGTACATGGGGGAAGACATCCCAAATCATCTGAACTCGGTAACTCCGACTCTACTTGGAAAAAAAACAATTTAAAGTATCTGAGCTCGCCAATCCTAAGGTAGTCTGCAAACCATAACCAGCAATGGAACTTTCAGTCTTTCTCAATATGTGACCTACCCACTTCAGCTTCCAACTTTTAGCATTTCGTTTGAATTTGTGTTAGACTGATATTCATGGAGGCTTACAGCTTATACGTAGCAATGTCAGCCCTTATATAGCCCTAGTCAAGTTTTAAGGAGATACAGTTGATGTAAAGCAGCCTCAGCTTGAGACTAGTATTGAGGTCCTTGCATAATTAAGCCAAAATTACTACCGTCGTCATAAATTACTTAAGTATCCAAATTGAGTAGCCCTCAATTTCGTATGATGGAAGAGAAACTCCCACAAACTTGATCTGGTTAATGAAAAGTGAATTCTGGAGGTCCCTGAAACAATTCTTCAGATAAATGTTAAAACGTACGCTATAATGGAAGATCCTTTTCTATGCGACGTGTGGACAGCACTTAGCTAGAATTGTTCAATTTGAAAATAAGTAGGTTACTAGCTCAAACCCCTCTACCAAATTTTAAGACAGTACGCAAGGAAGTCTGTTCATACCTCGGTGATATATTAACTGGATGTCTACCTTAATGTGCCACTGGCTAAGTTGGTAGTTGACGCTGTAAAAATCGACCAATAGTAGCAACTAGTCAACGACATCTGGGTCCTCACACTTACCTAGATGAGATCATTCAAGTTCCTTCTTTGCCTTTTCAATATTACGTGTTGGAGCCACACTTAGTGCAATTCCTTGGAAATTAATTTTTCGTTTCAATGCATCTCATGGTATTATATAGGTTTTGCAAGTCAAATTCAGAATTTTTCAAATGAATTCAGAATTTTCCGAACCAATTTCAGAAACTTACAAACTAACTTCAAACTTTTCCAAGTCAAATTCGGAATTTTCCATTTCAAATTCCGATTTTTCCATTTCCGATTCAGATTGTTTTCAATATTTTTTTAGTTCGGAATTTCTTAAAATAATTTGGAAAATTCTGAATCAGACTTGCTAAACCTTCATATGGAACACAAAAAGGATCTTCTACCACCTCCATAGCACGGCAATACTATTAATTGAATCAACACTTTGTAATGACATGTTGTGGATTGCTCGACAGTCAACAAACAATCCTATGTCGCCACAATCAACGAAGAGGGGAGAGCTATCCCAAGCCTCTCCTTAAACATGGAACATCGCGGGCACATATCGGAATATAAGATGGGAGCTAAAGCTGGAAATTACAAGAAAGGAAATGTAACGGCTTGACTCCGGACCCGAGTTCCGCTATCGAGAGCAAAGATCCAGGGGAGAGTGTTTGGAGAAGAGAACATTGTGGCCAACGGTATCAAAGCCTTTGGCCAAATCGGTGTAAATAGCGAGTATCTCCTGTAGTAAATTAAAACATGTAGCAACGAAATTGGTAAAGACCAAAAGGTCTGAGATAGTAAATCGGTGTTTCACGAAACCATGCTGTTTTTTCAGAATGAGGTGACCGAAATACGCGGTCAGCCAGTCGGAAACGTATCTCTCAAGGAGCAAGACGAAAGAAGAGACGTGAGCCGGTAGTTCATGGTTAGTGAATGATCTCCGCTCTTGAGATTAGAGATGATAAGGACCTCTTTCCATAGATGATAGAAATATTTATTGAAGTATTTATTTATTGAAGTTAATGCAGAGAGGTAAATGTGTTATTTACAGTTAACAAGAAAAAGGTTAGGAAGCCTATCGGGACCATGTTCGACATTGGTGTCAAGATTACCAATGAGAAACTCAACTAAGGAAGCTGTGAGGAGAGAACTGGCGATAGATTCGGAGCAGTCTGGATTATGAAGAGGCATAGAGGGTGCAGTAGTTGAGGAGATGAACATAGAAGAGAGTACAAAGATCGTAGAATTGCGGAGTGGAATCATAGCTTTCGGAAAGTTAAACTTAACAGAATTACGCGCAGTTTCGGAGGTTGGAAAGGAAGAAATCGAGAGTGTAACCCCAAAATGAGTCTCTTGTATGATAGAACGCAAATATCAATGCGCCTTTTCGGAAGTGCTTTTTCGAGTTCCGCAGTCTTCCCAGTGAGAGTGCAAATATTTATCGTCCAAACAAGTAAAATACCCTTCCCGAATTGTTTTTCTTTTAATATTGAATTCTGCCTCTGTAAGGCTGTCCAGGATTTACAGCTAACTATCCAAGTAATCTGTCAATTTCTTCCATGATAATAACTAGCAGGATTTATATTTATCGGAAGAACAAAATATTTTATTGAATTTGCTTAAGCATGAACTACACTAAAACTCCGGGTGGAACCGTCAAATTTCCGTATCTAATATAGGAAAATCTTCTTGCGAAAATATCTTTAATCACTGCGTTCGACGAACCCGAAATAATCCCAGGCATTCTCTGGGACTCATAAAAAAGGCCATTCCTAGCGACGACACGACGAAGACGATGGGGTGAGACGCCCCTCACGAACCTTTTTCTGCTATGGATTTGTTTGAAAGTCCGACTCGTAAAACCTTCCACACTTCACTCAACTATTTCACGGCTACAGTAAATCCGTCCGTTCTGCCGGAAGGAATTACAGGATAAAAACGGTGTGCACTCAAGCGAAAACCCGTAAAACGCACACACTCAGTCTCTTCAAATCGCCTGTTGAAAACGAGAAAACCACTCTAAAGAAGTTAGTTTTGCAGGGTCGTTATGTATTAGAGTTGTATTATACATGATTGGCAAGGGCCCCATATGATGTTGTTATGACAGGAGTGCCATAAAATAAATTTATCAAATGTTTACGCGACTTTTCTATTCCTTGCACTAGTAGTTTCTTGGAACGATCAAAAGCGTATGCCACCACCTTGTTGATTGCCAGTTTTTGGGCCACTACGAACAAAACCGCTTTACACACGATAATTATTACGGTTACCTATAGGGAGATTACCAATCCGAATAGCTAAACGATTTCCACAAAGCCACTGCTACCGCCACGGAGGAAATCCAATGGAGATGGGGTATTCTCAGTTCCCCGTAAATTATTCAGAAATTAGCTAAGTCTTCCTAGTTTCGCCGCCACCGCTAATATTACGAATATAGTCGTATTGAAATGAAATTTATAATATATAAGCTTTCATCACTTAGGTTTACACAGGAAGTATATTAACTTAATTTTCCTGAAAATGGAGTACAACTTGGTATTTGCCTACCACGGAAATTGCTCACGAAGCGAACTAGATGGCGTGCAACTAATTCACATTAACGATGCCACTCCCGCAAATCAACTGTTCGATCTTCCTCGAGCCAACATCCACCCAACAACGGTACAGCTAAACTCCAACATTTGCATGCACAATACTTCGCTTTACCGAAAAACCAACGTTAGTAATGCAACATGATTAAATCTATATGCAACCAACAACAAAAAAGGTTAATAATCCTTTTCGAAATATTGGCTTTCAAATATAGTATTGAAAGGAATTGTAGGATTTTACGGCAAGTTAAAAGGTGAGACAGTTTAAACAGTGTAAACAGAATAGAGAATAAAAATTACCAAATTATCATGAATTCAATAGGAAATTGAAAGGAGAGTAATGAAGGTGTTGGAGTGAGTTTAGTAGGAGGAAAGGATCCGCTCACCACTAAGCCGACAGAACGAAATTTAACGAACGCTAATAAGACATGGACACTACAATATTTCGACCCTTTTGCTGAAAAAGGAAAATTTAGGGGCCCATTAAAAAACACATTCGTTAAAGAGAAGTAAAAAACACTACATGTTACCTGCCTCCGTTCTCGGTTTTCTGAACAGAATTCAAGCTCCTTTCCAGCCTTACCAAGAACCGCTCCTCCCCTCTTCTCCGTCATACATTTCTAGGACAAACCACTCGTCGGTCATCCTGAGTAATAGATTCCATTGCATGTCAAAGTCAGCAGTGGTCAGGCTTTGTTAAAGTGTTCCAGTCAAAATATCTACCTGCATTTACCTCATACGTCGACGTAGCTTTTTATCTGAAATAATATCAGGTGAGAGTACTCCTATGATACGGCAACCTTCGAGCGACCTTTCAAGGAACACAAAGCGAGCATTAGCGCGGAGCTTGTAGTAGAGAGAATTATGCATACCTACAAAGAACAAGACTTTATTAAAGCAAAAGGAAAAGACCTCGAGCTTGGATTTTAACTAGGACTTTCGCCCACTCACGCCCACTGAAAATGTATAACTAGCAATATGATATATGACTTATCCATTCCTTACTAATCTATTCTAGACATCTCCATTTAATAATAATAATCGTTGGCCCAATGATCAAGCCGTTGAAGCATGTTAGAGCCCTTGATTCAAAACCGTAACAGTGCACTACAGTACACTGTACAAAGCATTGCAGTCAGCATTGCGCTCGCCCTTGATTATTACCCTGATTTGACTCAGCTGCTTATTCACAGCTGAGACGACTGGTATCCGATTTCCAGTTACAGTATAAATCCCACTGCCACCAGTGACATTTGAACCGCAACCTTCCACTTCAACAGCTTAGCGTTCTAGCCAATGAGCCGACCGAACACCTTATCATCTTGACCTTTACGCCTTCGGAACGAAGCGTGGTATTCCTTGGCAGGTTTTTCAACCACTTGGTAACATGGTAACTGCCTTGCTGCTACGCCTTCAGCTACTCCCTGATATTCAAATAAATTCTTTCTTCCAAACTTTAATAGCTACTTCTTCGTCCTTTTCAACCACGCCCGAGGCTCTCCCTGGATGCTTTGAAAACTAAAGGGAATGGAAAATTGTAATTTGCAAAACAGTAAGCAGATATTCTACCTATAAACGGCATCTCTTTAAAGGCTCTCCGTTAATTGAACCTGAGAAAATATTTTTAACTAACTTCCTTTATTCATGTAAGCATAAGGTAGACATCGTGTATCAGACATCCTTTAAACTGTCTTCCTTAAACAACTTACTACGTATCCTTGTTAAAGCCAACTCTTCCACTTCTTGTTTGTCGTTAACTAACACTGTCGGCTCTATATTCATCCACCCTATATATACGTATTGTATAATATTCACAGGAGCCAACTGTTGCTCAACTAAAAGATAATACCAAATATCGATTTTCTCCCTTCTAGATAATAAGTATGAAACATTCAAACCCCTTTTATGTTCTCCGTGATTTCCTGGTTGTCTCTCGGTTCTTATATTTTCAGATCCAGGTGAAATTTTACCTGAACTTTCAGTGCTTTTCATGTGTATACCCTAGGACGAGGATATCAATGTCCTTAAGCCATCTCATCGTCTACAACGATCGCTGTTGTCGTCACTGATAAGTGCTGTGTTACGATCTAATATTTGTGTTCCTTCTTGGTGATGTCAGGAAAGTTATCTTAATCCATATGGGTTGGAAGTGCTTTCCTAGCGGTAGATAATCAACCATTTACGATGCAATTTTAAAATTTCCATATTCTAAAGAGATAAAATTATGTAGAGAGGGTTAAATGAGCTGGATATATAGGAAGTGGAATTGTTGGAATCATTGTGAAGTTTTTATAGACATTTGCATATGGATACAACCCATCCTAGGATGATAACCCACTTTCGACACATTTTATGGGTCAGGAGTATTCCCAAAAGGCTAGTATTCTTATAGAAGTTTCCTTATCCAAATTTGCAAAGAACTCAGCCAAAAACCGGAAACGCTTTAGGTATGAACAGAGTTTTGGTTTTCTTATGTAAGATATCTAAATCCACGACTATTCCATTCACATAAACTTTGTCCAAAATCTTCGGCAACTGGAATCTTTCTCATTGAGTGGAAAAGGTATCACAGTTAAAATCAGGGCAAATGTCTTCCGGACTATCTTATGGCCTGCAAAAGAATCATTGGTAAAATTATTTATGTAAATTACTTATCACCTTCATGGAAATGGAAAATTATGTTGGTCTGCACGGGACATTGGCGTTTTTTACCGAAATCGATTACCTTTTTTTCTTTTTTTGGAAGTATGGTAGGTCAATGCGTTTACGCAACTAGCCTGGAACCGTTTAACACATTACTTCGGGCTAGCCCTCCCGTTCTCCCCGCTTTGTGATCCTTCAATTCAAGGAATTCCTTTCACCAACGTGAGGGGAGGGGAGGAAGGGAGTTGTTGTTAGTTCAGGGAACCCCTTACCGTCCGATCCCTCTGCAGGTCGAGTTCAATCTTCTTCGCAATAAGAAGAGCTCGAGCATAACGCGCAATACGATTCCAGCTGGCTGCGCTCTTCAGCATCTCTCTGACAATGTTGTCTGGAGAGAGCTCCCCTGTGTCTGCATAAAGCTGCTGACGAAAGCCGTCCCACCTCTCGCAAGAGAAAAAGGTGTGTTCAGCGTCGTCTGCCATTCCATTGCAGAACAAAAAATCAGGAGATCGCGCCTTCCCAATCCTGTGCAGGTAAGACTGAAAACCTCCATACCCACTTAGAAGTTGGGTAAGGAATTAATCAATCTCACCGTACTTTCTGTTCAACCATGGGTCTAATTTGTCGATGAGCCGCGCAGTCCACTTGCCCCTTGGCTCATTTTCCCAAGAAAGTTGCCACTCGGTAAGGGTGCGTTGACGTTCTTCATGGGCAACCACTTCTCGTAACTTTTCACCCTTACGGCGATAGATAGCTTTGCACTCCTTGGCAAGGAGGGCAACGGGGATCACTCCCGCAATCACCATCACAGCCGGCTCGGAGACGGTGCGATAAACATACGCCACTGGCAAAGCTCCCCGCCTCTGCACTTGAGCGAGGCGTTTACGATGCACCTTCTTGTCAAGGGCATCAGCTCCGCACCATAGAGAAGAACGGACTGCGTTGCTCCCATGAGGAAACGTCTCCTAGTTGATATAGGGCCCCCGACATTCGCCATTAGCCGACTCAAGGCCGCGACTCCAGCTGCAGCCCTGTCCGCTGCTGCTTTGATTTGCTCGAAGAAGCTCATCTTCGACTCGAGCATTAAACCAAGGTATTTAATTGCTGGTTTTGTCTCTATAGTCAACTCGCCGATCGATATGGGACGCAGGGTCGGGATTCTCCTTCGGGTCAGGATGACTACTTCGATTTTTTCCAGCGCAAGGTTGAAACCGTGGGCAGTCATCCATCCGCTTACCCGTCGCATCAATATGCCAAGTCTGCTTTGCACCTGTTCAACAGTGCGTCCGGCAACAAGTGCCGCAACGTCGTCTGCATAACCGACCAGGCGCAACTCTTCTGGCATATCGAGTCTCAGCAGACTATTGTAGGAAGCGTTCCAGAGTTCCAGCCCTAGAATGGATCTCTGTGCTACTCCCGACGTGATTTCCATCCTCCTCTGGCCCTCGAGCGGCTCATCCCTCAATATCCGCCAGAGATAGTTTGGCACGTGAAATGAGTTCTCTAGTGTGCCTAGCATATCTGTCCATCTTACGGAAGGCATTTCTGACATCAAGCGTTATGAGGAGCACTATCCGTCGAGATCGGCGGCTGTTGCTCGATTAAACGCATCTACGACCTCCATAACAGCATCCACTGTAGATTTCCCTGTTCTAAACCCGAACTGCCTTGCGGATAAGTCCCCGGCAGCACGGATCGCTTCAGCGAGTCTACCCCTGATGAGCTTCTCGAGCACTTTTCCGGCCGTGTCAAGCATACACAGCGGTCGGTATGCAGACGGGAGCTCCGGGTCTCCTTTACCCTTACTGATCAACGCAAGTCTGGCCACTTTCCAGTGACAAGGAAAAATTCCCTCCTTCAAGCACGCGTTGAACACTTCAAGCAGCAATTCTGGCCGTTGGCGGAACACCAGTTTGTAAACTTCCACCGGGATGCCATCAGGACCTGGAGCCTTCCTGTTTTTCATAGTGAGAACCGCTTCTTCGAGCTCTCTCATTGTGAAAAGGGGGCAATCCACGACACCTTCCGCGCTATTTACATCGACCCGTACAGGGTGTCTGGGGAACAATGCCCGCACAATGCGGTCCATCTGGTCGGTGCTCAGTATGCAGGGCTTCTGCAGAGCCCCGATTTTCCGAGTGACAAACTTATAGCCAAGTCCTCACGGGCCCTCATTCACCTCATTAACAAGATTCTGCCAGCCGCGAGCTTTGCTTTTATTTATAACGCCTCGGAGTTTCCTTTTTGCTGACCTATATTCTCGTTCGCGTGTAAACGTTGTGCCAAACGGCGGAGCTTATAACACTCCTTCCGTAGGTCGGCAATTTCTGCCGTCAACCAGTACATAGAAGGCTTGCCGCGCCTGGGGCCTCTCCGGGCATGGAAGCCTCACACGCCGTCGTTATCAGATTCATCACAGAATTTACGAAGGTGTCAGCTGCGACACTACCACCCCCCAGAGTGCCCCCCAGCGCGGCCCTACCTACTCCAAGAGCTTCGACGAACTTTCCGATGTTCACCCTCGCAACATTCCACACGCAGGGGGAACGTCGTGTTGGTGCTCGCCGGCAAGTAACGTCAAACACTTCGAACGCAATGTACTGATGATCACTTGCCGAGAAGTCTTCTAGGGCTCGCCACCCGTCCACCGAAGATGCCAGAGATTCCGACGCAAAAGTGATGTCAGGAATGCTTCCTTCACAACCTGGGCGCCGAAACGTTGGCGTGGATCCGGTGTTTAAAACTACGAGCCCGGTTCTCGCCGCCATTTCCAGAATCCGTTTGCCTCTGGAGTCTGAATGAGGCGTGCCCCATTCAAGAGCCCTGGCATTAAAATCACCAGGATTCGTCCCTCCGTGCTCGAAACGGCGTCCTCCAGAGCATCAAGCCGGCGCTGAAAGTCCGGCATCGTCTCATCCGATTTTGATTCTCCCGCTGTTAAGGAGTTTCCTGGCATATTGCTCGGGGACTTCCACCACGGCGACTTTTTGGCGTTGAGCATTTACAGACGTAATACCTACCCGGGCATTGGTTACATCTGGCCATTCACGCTTTAGCGCCTCCTCTAGTTCGACCTTTTCTGTGAGGCAGTCAAGATCCCATATTTCTAGGGAAAACATGGATTCTACCTTGTACCTTTCGCTAAAACCCATTTTCAAGTAAATATTTCGAATTTCAACACGCAATTTTCTAATATTGCGAAAAGATTTTTAACCTTTCGCTTTCCACATGGTCTTATGCATGCTGCATGTCATTGAGCACATTCTATAGCCATCGTTTCTTTCTGGCTATATTTTTTTGCTTTTGCAACGGCTGACTTTGAATTTGAGGTACAAAATACGAAATGTTGCTCATGCTTGGGCAAGATTCAACTGGAGCTCTATTCGGGGAACCTATTTAAGGGCAACAGCTGACGGGAATGCATGCGTATTTAAAATTTGACTGGAAGAGTGGGTTGGTCACTACTTAATGAGTAACCCATTGGGTTTCGATTTTGGAGACATTTGTGATTTTCCGGCTATTCCTCATAGACTCTAAATGACGTTCAGTGGAAATGGCTTTTTAAGTGTCCTTCAAGAATACTAAATGTACACTAGGAAATCACTTGTTCGGGATAGCTCTCCCCAAAACTCGGTATACCCTACAATTCGCATTGTTGAATCAACGGAGACCAGGGACCAACCCACTGGCACTTCGTTTGCAATTGCCCAGCTCTAGATAGGGCCAGGACACTGGGTAAACCACTTTTGAGGTCCTGTAGTTGCAGGGCAGAAGAGCTCATTGTGCGTCACGTTTGACAAGGTTGGACCCAAGACTGGACTCCTGCCGTGACAGCGCCTTATTTCCTCTTCTCCATCATACCAAACTGTCTTCTCAACACTTCTAGACTGAGCTTAAGGAAGGATTTTCAGTCAATTTCTAAAAGTTGTAAGTTTGTTTGAGCAGATATCGGATTGGGAGGTCTTGTGAGGCTTAGATTTCACATAAGTGTTTTACACAACACCTTAAAAAGGTCTGGGGAGTAGTAACTTCTTCATAAATGGGACTTTCCGAGGTTAATTTTGACGTCAGCATCTTATTTACATGACTTAAGATGATTTCCATAAAACTTAGCAGTATTATGGACGATACTGTTCTGTATGCTGCTTTTTGCAAATTTACTACCCCTAGAGTGAACTTAAAGGGGGTTTTGAAGGCAGCTTCAAAAAGTTAGTAATATACTATTAGTATGTTTATTTGAGCAGTTATCGGAATGGGACATATTTTGAGGCCAAGATTTCCTATAAGCGCATCACCCTGGTTTTTTTTTTCGGATTTTTGGGTAGGGTAGTTTTCGAAAATGAGCCCTGCCTCACTTTAAGTATGCATATTTTTGTTCAAAGCTAATATCAGTTGACGTGTGGGGCCATCAGGGCCTTTGATTTGGTACCCCATATGACTATATACGGTGAAAAAACGTACATCCCCCCTTTGCATGTATGGGGAGCCCCTTTTGAACGGCACGTAAATTTATGTCACTCACTGTATGCGGGGGGTTTCATAGTTCCCCAACCACGCTTTAGCCATTTTCGAGAAAAGTGCGTGGGAGAGACAGACAGAGAGATGACAGTGAATCGATTTTAATAAGGTTTTGGTTTCCACAAAACCTGAAAAATGAAGAAACAAAATCAAAAAAACTTTTTGTAAATCACCCTCGCATGCATCTTCCCTAAGGCTGATCAGAGGACCTTGCAACGTTAGACAGGTACATGGTCGAAACATTGCGGACGGGAAATGTCGACCATGGGTAACCTGTTTACCCGCTCACGAAATTCATGCGCATTAAGATTTCCAGCCATGATACTACAAGAGATCAGATTTTCATCTGCTACTTGTAGTTCAGCCTAAAATTAATCCAAAAAAAAGAGAAAGCTGCTCCTCGCCTGATACTTCCTTCTCCGTTTAAATTTCATCCCATAGCCATTTTGGTCCAAAGAACGAGGATACGCGGTTCCATATATTTACACATAAACAGGGATGCTCTTAATCGCCGCCCACGTATCCGTACATAAGCTGCACTGGCACACAATTTGGAGAGAAAATTAGAACTTTGAATTTGGAATTTGGATGGAAATGAAATATTCTTCCGTTGGATTCCAAAGGAATACATGCAAAGAGGGAGTACAAAATTTGCGTGCGCAATGTGCGGTATTCAATAAAAGTTAATGAATACTGTCTGAAATAGGCATTAATTTGATTAACAAAACCGAGGTTTAGTAAAATTCTGTAACTAAAAATGAAAAGTCCAAAACGGTCGGTTCCTTTACAACATATTTTATTGTCTTGTAACTATGCATATTTCAGCCACTACTTGTCGCCTTCATCAGTGCTTGGATTTGAATGGGGAAAGAAATCCAGAATTGTCCTATTTATATGCACTCTTCTAGGTATCGGGAGGATACTTAAACCAACATTCACTATTTCCACCCATTGGAACGAATGTTATAATCATGTCCACGAGCTTGTGTGTCTCATGATGAATTTGAAAAGCCAGCAGTAACCATTGCCTTGGTCCCTGATGAGTTCATCTTTTGGTTTTCTATAAATTTTCAGATTCTCGATCGCGTCTAACTTCCTTGAACCTATTAAGTGCTTCGCCAATCTTACGTTCTCCCTAGAAATCATGTAAATATTTAATACAATATGTTACGCTACATTCAATCTGAAGATCGCGGCGCCTTTTTTGTCGCCAACTCTGCTTCCTTCAGGTGCTCTCCAAAATGTGTTTCCACGTTCCTTTTGGTTTGCCGATATATACTTTTCTGCAATCTGGACATGAAAGTCCTGGGGGTTTAACGTGAGTAACTGCCGTGAAGGCATAATCCCATGATTTTGGGACCACAATCAGAGCCCCGCCATGCAAGCACAGCAGTCCCGGTTTATACTGAGTGCAGGCTCTGCATTCATACCAGTGGATGCGAGGCCTATCTAACACCTCTGCCGTAACTAAGGATTACGGCACTCGAGTTGTACAGCGCAACTCCACACTCAAGCTCCGAAGAGCTCTGCCCGCGATATAGGCATAACCACAACCACCATGAAACTCCCACTAGGGGGCCAACCGCAAATAACCGGGCCGAGAATACATCCTCCAGGAATTCTCCTGGAGCATATGCTCTCAGAGGGCCATCTCGGTTCCCATGGTACCAGATAACCTCCGGTGAGGCTTCGTGGCAGAGCCACTTCTGATGAGTCCCTTGCAGACTCGGGTCTGATCGCCCTCCTCGAGTACGTGGAGGCAATCTGGACAGGAATTTTTCGAATATTCTGATCCCCCGATCCCTGACAAGTTTTTTTGAGTTGGCAGTTCCTACTGCTGAAAACAATGTCTAAACCAGCCAATTTTCATTTCAACGAAACGGTAATTTCTTTTATTTCCAAAGCTAACCTCGATCTAAGCTTTTTCGTTTGCTGATCAAGCTGCTAATTATTCGGTCGCTGTCTCCATTCAATCTGTCAACCTCAAAAATGTGCTTCGTCTCTTTCATCTCTGACTTCGTACTGTTGAACGTGGTTCGACATGCTAGAAATAACTCGTCTGGTATCCTATAGATCTCCAGTTCTGCTTCCTACTCAACAGCAATTCCAAGAAAAGTAATTGATCTACCTTTCCCATCTCGAGGGAGGAAGTCCATTGAGGAAGTCAAGTGTTCCTTCGATATCGTTTTTCCTGATTATAACACAGATATCGTTTACGTACCCCTTCAAAAAATCTTAGGATAAGAAAGACGTAGTCAACTTCATTTCCGGGTTGGTCATGAAAATGGAAAGGGTGTTCCCTATCGGGGCTTCTCTTAACTGTTTATAATACTCACCCCTAAAAATAAAGTAGTTTCCCTACACACAGATTTTGACTAGCTTCAAACATTGTTTTACCTTACATATCCATTGTGGGCCCTCTTGTTCTTGATGTAACCATCTACTAGAGTGGTAACTTCTTTCACCGAGACACTCGGAAAAAGAGTCTTTATGTCGGAAGGCACTAAGTACTCGTCTCTTCATCAGGCTTTGTTAATAATTATGGCATCCTCTATGATCTCACTCATAATAGAGGGAAACCTCCCTGACGCCAACATCACCAAATCATCGGCATATCTTTGAACGATTCCATGACCTATTTTAAGTGTCTCCCCAATCGCTCGCACTTTTAGCGTCCAGTGGTGGACGGTGAATGAACGGGTCCATCCTCGTAAATCATATCTCTGCAACGAAATTTGGCAAACTATTTCTCGCTTACATTCCTTGAAATAATAGAGCCAAATATACCCAAATCCGACATGTTCACAGGCCTGATGCACTATCAAAACGAATGCCAATGAAGCCAACAGACAGATGAAAACACTTAATCGTTAGCCTTCCAAAAATTATGCATTTGAATTCTCTGATTAGGTAACCAGTAACCAGAACTGGAGAGATACGGAAATAGTTACAGTATTGACAAAAACCGAATGAATATATAGATCCACCACATATGTAAAATGTCAGTTAATATTCCCGATCCAGTATTCTCTAGAAGTAATCCGTTTTTACCTTAGGAAGTAAAGCCACGTATGCATGAAGCGTTCAACTGCCAGTTTCCGGCTTATTAGTTATTTGTAATCAACTACGGTAAATGTCTTCTTGTTATTATTGCAATGACTCAGGTCCTCAGGAGTTGGCGACTGTTAACGGGCCGCTCCCGATTCAAAGAATGCCGTGCTTAAGCAAATAGCTTATTGTTGGCATTATACCTGCGTCATCAGTAGTTGCCTTAGAAAGTTTTTCAATAAAAATTAAACACCGAACAGCCTATACAGGCCTAGGAATACAGGGAACTACCGGTGCCAGTTCTCTACTCATGTCGATTAGGTGATATGAGCCCTGGGTCTTTGTAGGTGGTGGTGGAAGCTAGCTCTTTCGGTAATCTGGTCAAGTTGTGTGCATTGAATCGATATTAGCAGACCGCATAGTCTCGAGCGGAGGCTGATAAAACCGTGATTACCGAGCTCAGTTAAGCATACGTTCGACCTTAGTGAACTAGGTTAGGAGCTATCTGCGTGACCATTGTGGCTCGCTTTCTTATATACAATGCGCTGGTATAAACTCCATGGAGGATAGAAGAACAAATACCGAAGAGATAGTAAGGAGATTGGAAAGCTGACTGCTTTATACTGCATTATGAAAATGCATCGCTTGCTAGAGCGTTCAACGAAGCAGATATTATTGGCAGAAAGAGCAAACGAGACTCCAGCGAAGTAAATATCCTGCCGAGCTCCTATTCCGGCAAAAGACAAGAGAAAGCTTTTGAAACTACGCACATAGGGTTGGACTTAAACCAAGGAGGAAAGAAGTCGCCTGACATTGAAGACAAAAGGCTTTTCGGAAATATGCGCACGTAATCGCCAACCTTCCTCTAGAAAAAAAAAATCATCAATGAAGGCGTGAAAAATGACCTCATAGAACTAAAGGAGCTACCATATTTCTTTCTGCAACTGGACATGGACAGCATTGGAAGTGGCACAAAAGAGAAGACGAAAACGGACAAGAAAAAACAATCCGCCGCGCCGATAGAAAACCGTCTGCTTGAAATCAAAACGAAAGGAAAGACCCAGAAATTTAAGCGGACTAGGCCACTAGCTCTTAAATCTACGTAAGACGAAAGATCTTCGAAAATATAGGATCTTTCATGTGGAAAATGAACGCTAGCGGGAACCTTGCTAAACTATGTCCGAAGACTACCAACAAGGATGAATGTTGAGAGATGGCCAATCTTTTGGCCATCTCTCAACAGAGGGAGAATTTCTAATCTAGAGCCTATGTGCCCCTTAAAAATTTGAGACCAAGACTGTCTTACAAAAGACTTCCAAAGTGAAAGATGATTGAGCAACGAATATTTATGGCTCCCGTAAAGTATTACGGATGTTTGGATCATGACGCACAATTACACCCAGTCAGGTCAGCTGACAAGGTCGTCTTAAATGCAGATGCATAGGCGACAAAGGGAAAATTTCCAGCAAAAAAAAGTGACCACGCAGTGATAACAGTAATGTGTATTAAACTAATTTGTGGTGATTTAGTTTTAAATATATTTTTCAAATAAATAGAAATGAATTTTAGTCTCGCATCATAGTTTATCATTGTTCTAGTAAACAACAACAAGCCGTCCATATTCTGGAAATATGAGCCAAACGATCATGAAAAGATCCTTCTGAAATTGAACTTCCTGAAACTCCACTGAAGAAAGGAAGATTTGGATCGTCAGAGCAACTTGAAAAACCTTACTTCACGAAATAAATAATTAGGGATGCAGACTTCATTTGGGAAAACAGTTTCTCCAAACTACCTTAAATTTAGTTATAAACCTGATTACAAAAACCTATGAGGTTTCCATCCCCGCAAAATACGCAGCCGTGAAAAATCTCCTATGTATAGGATAATAACTTCTTCTTTTTCTTTTTCTTCAGCCTTTGCCCCGTTCACAAGCGGGGTCGGCTCGGTATAGGATAATAACTATATATAACTATATATAACTTGGCAAACTGCGAAAGGATTGTCATAAGCCCAGCCGTTTGGCACAACCTGCAAACGACCGGAAGGAAGCATGTATCAGAATAACAACGATGAGATCAACTTTTAGTTGATTAAATTAGCAGAATCTAAACGAAGTGGGTGTGGATCAACGAGAACTTATTGACAAATTTGTTACCCGAAAGATCAAGGCTCAACGAAAAGCCTATTTACTTAACTCCGAATAAAGGGACCACATCGTACGTATATTATTCCCTGCTTATCGCGACCGGGTTGGTGGCAAAAGCGTTAAATTGGCTGAGGCTTTTCACCATGGAAAAGATGGGGAGGCGGGCTTGATAAATATAAGGATAGAAAGCGCCAAGACAATGCTGAAGTAAGCACAGTGGATGTTATCTTGGAGAAAGTGGATGCGAGGTGAGAGGAACATCGTACTCTTCGTAACTCTCGAAGTTATTAATCTTCAATTCTGTACAAGCGGCAGATATGCGAGACATAGAAGAAAATTCTGAACATGTGCCGGACTACCCCTTTCGGATATAAGGGAAGTATGTATATAGTAGACTGCTTCCTGTTCTTTGAAACCTCCCATAGGAGGGTGGAGATCAGGGGGGAGGTATCACAGCGGTCTATCCTTGGGTCGGATCTCCGTATCGCTTCCGAAGATAGTCTGATAAGGCTCGACATCATAGAACAGTCACTTCTGGATAGTTATGCAGGCGATGTATCGGTGATCCTTGCCGGATGCAGTATTGAAGCGGCGCAAAGCAAGTTTGATTTCTTCATTCGATGGGGTGCGCTGGAAGAAAACTGAAATTATCACGCTGCCTAAGAAAAGAATCTAAACCCTGTATCCCATGGCGATCGGCGAGACAAGTAAAAATCAAAATTAACAGAAAAGCACCTTCTTCACTCAAAGATGGACTTCTTCACCTACGTATGAGCAGACTCAGGATAGATTGTTGCTCGTGAGAGACGGTAATACACCCCAAATGACTAGTAACTCTCTTAAAAAAGTCGAGAGGCAGCTGGACTGCGAAGCTCATCGGAGGCTTAGATGCAGAAGATCGGTAAAGTACAATCTCCTTACTGCGTTTTTTGCACGGTGCTGACTACACCCTTTATTCTTGTGGAAGGTGGGATGGGGTTCGGCATCTTTGAATAATATTGTCAGAGACATGCTGAGGAGCGCGAGGAGGAACCAATAGCAGTTGGTTCTTCGAAAAAAAAATGCAATGACTGCTGTTATCTTAATTTGTCACAGTTTCACACATTCAAAGTAATAGCTAAAAACATATTCTTCATTATTAAACATTCTGTATTCCCCTCTCACAAAGCCTGATTTTGCAGCAATTGAATACTTTTTCTGGGGAAATGAGGAGAGTTCTTATATTCTTTCAACTTCATCCATTTTCAAATAAGTTCAGATATCAGAAAGGCAACCAAGCAAGTAAGCAAGTCATAGAAATTATCTTATCCAAGAAGCCTTTAGGGATGAAAACATAGAAATTGAAATTTGCACCTGTATTTCCTTTTATATGTATGCAGATGAGCTTTACAGAATATTTACTATCTATTATGGCAATCAACATTTCCAACCTGGTGAGAGTGCCACCACTATTTGGGTCCATTGATTAAACCACTTAGCAATAAATGCACCCAACTATGGAGAGCAAAATACTCAAATTCAGTTCAATTTAATACGATTCTGTATGACTGAATGGCTACGGGATTAGGTTCCCATTTAGATTCAACACCTCCTGGTAATATGATTAAGTGCCGGGCTCCCAACTGTAACTCAACCCACATATCAAATCCAAAAGTAAATCCAGGCAGGATTTAATCGAATGGCACGTTAACGCTAACGGAAATAGAGTTAGAGCTGAATCTACTGCATTCACTCTAACCAGAGTTCATTGCAAAATAGGTTGGGTGGGCTCAACGCTTAACTTAACAAATAACTCAATAGTTTGCGGTTTTCAACAAATCAATATACACGAGAATTGATCCAATATACTCTTCATGTGTGAATTTAATAAAATATAAACGTCTCGCTCCCTTGTCCATAGAAAATTCTTCAATTTGAATTAAATTTTCATTATCTCTTAATGAACCCACATTCAAATCTGCAGGAGGTAATGTTACAATTTCATTATAATTCGTAAGTAGCTCCCCTATTTTCTCTACGACTGAGCTCAGGCTAGTAGAGGGGCACAGTTGGTGAATAGTTAACATCGAGTAATTTTGTTAATAGTTACCTGCGAATATCGAATGTGCAACCCCCGGCCAAAAGTATCATATGTGGAGCGTCTCGTAAAGCACCGCTATTAGAAAGAGGGAGGAGTGATACACGTAAACCATAAAATAACATACAGTTTTCTACCAGGCAACAAAAATTGCGTGACTGAAACATTGATTGAACAAAATATCTTTGGGCTGGCAGACTTGGTCTTCTGTCACCTTAGTAGGCACGAATGACTTCAGCTTTTGTGTTGGTTCCATAAAAGCTTTCGTCCCGTTGGAACTCTGGTAGGCCTGTGGCGTGGTGTTAATTCGACTGACAGATGAAGCCACCGGTGTTCTCCATGGCATATTCAAACTCGCCACGAGACGTGTCGTTTTACAGTTGAATTATAACCAACCCTATCATTTTGAGAAAGCAGAAATATAATTGGAAATAAAAGAAAAAGATTTCATTTGTCATTCATTAGAGGCAAATTCGTGCAGATCTGAAAATCCTTAAAACCAAACTAATTTCGTGCATCAGTAGCGAGTATTAGTCAGAAGTAATTCAAAGTACACAAGACACCTAAAGGCGTACGTTCTCTATAATTCGCCGTTAAATTGATGATTCAGATTCCGCTGAGACAACTCTCAATTAAATCCTGAACTGCAACGCTCAAAGCTCTAAAGCAAACCCTCGCATGAATCACGCTGCTGGCATAGACACAATAAAAGATTTCAAATAACTAGACAATCATATATCAGATGGTGGATGGAAGTTGGTACCAATAAATAGGGTATGATGAATCTGAGTTATCGGCTCTTCAATGAAGTGCTCTAACACACTTCGAGGCCCAGGTCCAATACGATTATCGCGCCAACGATTATTACGATCTATATGTTATCACCTTATTGCTAAACTACGATAGTGGAAAATGTCATCAACGTGACCAAGAAAAAAGCTAATGTGATTGTCAATCGGTCCCAGCAGCCAAAAACTAGAAGAAACACGGTAAAAAATGCGAAAAGTGGCGTTTGGTGACACTGTAATGCCAAGCCACCCACAAGAAACACATAAGCGCCTAAAAGACCCCCACGATAATAGTGAACTATGAAAATGCTAGCTTAAAAAGAGAGGCTAAATATTGGTGAATCCTAAGTAAAATTTAGTCTGCAACAATGAAGTAGAGAAACATCAATATAAATGCTACTAACACCAGAAACCATTAAAAAACGAGAATCTGAAAAGTAAATTCAGTCAGATGAGGCTGTAAGTGTCCACGTTATCAGAAAAGCAAGATTGGTACCCTACTCCTACAGTTTAGAGTAGCAGAGAAAATTAAACCCGATTTCTTGTAATAACCGAAGGCGACATTGCAAACGTCTGCTTCCGTGAAAGAACTAACCCCAAAAACCACAATTTAGATACGAGATCTAGACACTTTACTGTTGAAAGGAAGCGGGGAAATGCTATAAAAGAGGCCCTGAACTATTCTCTTAATTTTAAGTAACAGTACCAAATGACGGAGGGAGAGCCAGTACAGGCACTACCCAGTCAGAAATCTGAAGTGCTACTCAAGCACAGGGTATAAAAACCACCAAAGACAAAATACGCCTCTGCGAAAAACCAAAAAAAAAACGCTATCAATGCCTAAATCTAAGTCATCTAGGGATGAATCGCCGAGACCTAGACAGAAATAAGCTATGCTACCGCTGCAGCGCACAAGGGCACAGGAGCGCGGTAAAACACCAGAACAGTGTTAATGTGGGTATGCTGAACGTGCATAAGTCTCTTACGTACGAGTGGAAACGAAGTAAATGAAGCCTGTCCAAGCTATTAAGCATAGAAGCAGAGGTGAACCCGCACTGTAAGAGCAACTCTTGCTGATAAGGAAGCAGATGTCGCCAACAAAAATGGAACAAAAGTTAGGGATTGTGGGAGCTGAGCTATACAACCTGTTCAGCAGTGAAGCAAACATCTACAATAAGCGCACAGTTTCAAAATGATCCGGATCGTGTCGACAAGGTTATTGCAGGAAGGTCTGGAGCGGAAACCAAATTGTTCTCTATCGATGAAGCTTCCAAGATGTTCTTTGATACCTTCCATGATTATTTTAGCTATTTGCACGGCAGAGAACATGCAGATACCCCTCCAGTTATCACACTCAAAGCTCTCTGGGGCGAAGGTCTTAGATATTTAGGATTTCCAAATGAATGGAAGTAGCAGATATGCAGGAACTGCACGTGCAGTGATTAATAATTCTACGGGAGACCGTCAATCCCAGTGGCTGTACTCCGTTTGGGCTAGCCATTTCATCCACAAGAGGAACTTCACCAAATGTGATACAGTTAAGAACCGTGATGACGTATTTCTTCCACCTATTCGTTTGTTCGTCATCGTGAATGAAGAGTCGACCGTTAAAATCCAAGTTTTTCACTTCTAAAATCACTGCGTTCTGCGGCATCTTGGACCAGCACAATAACAAATTAACTTTTGTCACGGAGCAGACTACATTGAACTTCTCCGGGTTTTGCTCGGTATCGGAAGTCTAGCGCATCACGCTCGCCGTCATACGCTGAGCACAACCGTTAATCCCGTCCATTCATCGATCCGCTTCTACGAATCCGTAGTCAACCAGATCTTATGAAACTTCTTCGGGATGCGGCTGATGACCTGCGAACCACCTGAAAAAGAGCGTTTCGATAGCCCATCGATATTCTCAGGCCGGTTACTCAGTGTATCTGCCGTCCGATCAGCACGATAACCCTCTCATTATCGAGCGGCAGCTGGACTGACAATGCGGTCGATGTCAGCTCCGCTCCTATTTCTCGCATTCAGAAAACAACTCCTAAATCTACTGCTGATTGCAAAGTTGATAATCTGATTGCTTATACGCTGTCGATCAGTTGAAACGCAACTAAGCTTGCGACAAGCTGTGTACTCAAACGCCACTAAGAGGTGGTGAAGGTTGCAAAAATCCACGAACATCCCACCATTTTCGTTACGATCGCCAAGACTGTGTTTCCCCATTACATGTTCAAACAAGGTGTTTTCAGAACTCACCTTAGCATTCAGATCACTGACCACAATGACAATGTCACCACAGGAAGTCTGCTCCGTAGCAGGCGTTTTTCCCCACTAGACCTCTCCGATGCTGCATAGCACTGTGCAATTGTGATGCTCTTTAACCTAGACCGGCTCCTGGGTCAAGACAGCGCACCTTGCGGTAGTTTTCCGAAACGACCCGACACCAAATTCTCGTCTGCAGAGTACAAAAGGAAGTTGAAGCCGAAAGAGGGAGAGGAGTACTGAATACCCAGCCTTCTTCGTTGAAATTTCCGTCTAATTGGCGAAAGTGGGCATTCTGAGGACTCTCGATACCGTTATCAAGGATTGTGCTCGAAAGTCATACCCGTGAGATGAGGCCCTATACGAGGGGATGTTGACGTTTTGGAAGCAGTGAAGCTTCAACATTTGCATCCCTTCTAGTCACCTTTTACATCCGGATAGCCGAGTGGTTAGAGCACAAGGCTATCATACGGAAGGTCGCGGTTCAAATCTCACTGGTGGCAGTGGAATTTGAATCGTAATTTGACGTCGGATACCAGTCGACTCAGCTATGAATGAGTACCTGAGTCAAATCAGGGTAATAATCTCGGGCGAGCGTAATGCTGACCACATTGCCTCCTACAGTGTACTGTAGTGTACCGTTAAAGTCTTGAATGAAGTGCTCTAACACACTTCAAGGCCCTGATCCAATTGGATTGTTGCGCCAACGATTATTATTATTATTATTTATAACAAGCAGGAAAGACTGGGAAAACCAACGGGTCTGTTACCTCAAAAAATACAATGAGCAACGACAGCAGGTCCGCAAATTTCAGCAAAAAGTCCGCAGAAAGAAGTCTTATACACCTCGATGCTCATCCTGCCGAGGCAAAGATGAGTCTGATTTCCGACAGAATGGGCATATTGAAGCAATGGATTGAGCATTTTGATAAACTGTTCAACAACCAGAACATCGACGAGTTGCAGGCCCCGCCAACTGAAGACGACGGACAAATGCTGCCACCACCAAGCATAGAGGAAACAGTCCGTGCAATCCACCGACTTAAAAACCTTAAGTCGCCAGGAGCCGATGAAATTACAGTCGAATTGGTTAAATATGTAGGAGACCAATTACACCAAGCAGTTCAACTATTAATGCCAAAGGTGTCGGACAGCGAATCAATGCCTGACAACTGGCAACGAGGCAGTATCTGTCCCATGCATAAAAAGAGAGATATCACACAGGGCAGTAATTGTAGAGGTATCACGATACCATGACTGTCAGGTTGTGGATAAAATCCGGCTCAATAGGTTGCGATGGGCGGGTCACTTAATCCGTATGGCAATATCCATGGTAGAAAAAGAAGACGAGGCAGACCCTGCCTGAGATGGAGCGATGGCGTAGGTCAGGACGCCAGACAACTTTTAGGGATATCGAATTGGTGGACCTCGCGCGAAACCGGGATGTCTGCCTAGATCTAGACCTAGGCCTAGACCGGATACTGGGTGTTGCGCCGTTGATGATGATGAGGGAAGTCTTTGTGTGTATTTTTGAGCGCCAAGTCACAGGAGATGAACCTTTTTGATGGCCAGGATGATGGAAACTACCACGAAGATCGCCCTCATGTGGGACAGTTCACATAAATTACTCAAAGAACGGCCCCTATTAGTAGATGTTTATCTGCAGTGGTCACCAGTTCATCACACACGATACCGACTTAGGCAATATTCACAGTCGATAAATAACAAAACAGGCGAGAAGAAAATGGAATACTTGAACATTTTTGAAACGTGGATATTTTCTTAAATGTCTTCATCGAATGAACAAGGCAAATTGTATTTTTGTTTATACAGATGTAGATGATGCTGAACTCTTCTTCTTTATCAAAAGTTAACAAAACAAGAGAATATCACTCCAGGCAAGAATTAGCACATGCAGTCTATAGTTTTACCTCAAATCCAAAACTTAACGCAGTGTCGATCATTACCGTCACTCCCTATGATTCTGAGCGCTGACCGAATCAAGACAAAAAACAACGGCTCGAGGTAATGGAGACAAACACGTTACGCTAGACCAGTCACATACTACGCTATAGTCACATACGAAATTATGACTTCCCCGATTGATATGGGATTGCATTGATCATGGAAAAATTGCGAGAGAAGCGTCGATGGTCATAAAATTCGCCCTAGTGAGAACTCATTTACTAAGGTTGGACTGAACATCGAAGTCGATAGAAAATTACCAAATGACCGACCATACGTTAGATGACTTAAGAACCTCTTGGCCTCACCCAGATCGGACCCATAAGCCAGAAAAATTACGCAATTGATCGAGATAAGCCGACTCCGCTCCCAGATCCCGTGAAGAATTTAGGTACAAAACCTGTAGCTGACAATATTATAAGAACTATCACCACTTTCTCGAGATGCCAAATTTCTTTGATTTCCCAAGCTAGTGGCTCATAGTTCACCTTTTTCTCCACGTATTTCCGTTCAATGTTGCTATTATGGGGGATAGCAATAGCACTAATATACGTGGAACGATCCATCTAATCAACTAAAAGCACGTCAGGCTTGTTGTGTGGCGTATGGCGATCAGTCAGAACTTGCCGGTCCCAATACCTGCTATAAGCGAAACTATCAAGCACAGCCTGCGACTCATACCGGTAAACCGGACGTGTTTCCGTGATCAGCCCATCCTTGTATGCAGGGTTTTGGTGAATCACCTTACATACAGCATTATGCCTGGTGGTGTATTGCGCCAGAGTCATTACAGTCCAGCCAGAAATAAAGTGATCCAATGTCTCTGACGCCGACCCACACATTCTGCACTGGTCTTTCTCTACCGCTTTATAAGCTCGGGTAACAGCCACGCCATCTTGAATAGCGCGCAAAAATCCCTCCGTCTCAGCAAATCCTCAGTGCACAGCCATCTGTTGGACAAAGACTGACTGAAAGATCGAATCTTCAAGTTAAGTGAAGTCAAGCAGCAACATGCAGGCAACTCACCTGCTCTTTGCAGTAAATATAAGCGGGTCGCGAGTCAACTTGGCGGTGATGTTGTGCTGCCACGTCAACCACGCCCCTACTTCCGACGTACGAGGCAGGTTCATCCTCTACACGGAAGAGTTTAGATGATGCATTCGAAATAGTAGTCCGTGTCCGCCGCTAGACGTTTTCCAAATCGATTTTCATCCACGCCAATATTCCGAATACATAAGTCAGTGAATGGATAGCGAATACATTCAACGCGCTTATTTTATTCTTCTCCGAGAGATGTGATTTCAGCACCAGCCTTACACGTCGCAGGAATTCGGACAGCAGCGCATCCTTCAAATCACCAACTCGAGCATGGGTTCCTTGCAGAATTCCTAGGAATAGGCATGACCGGTGTCTCCGGCGTAAATCCCCACAGCATGCTCAGGATCCTAGGCGGGTGACCTGCAAAGTCCACCCCAATACTCTGTCGCTTCCGTTACCGAAAATTGCACTCTCTGCAAGCTCTGTTAGGATTCGGTGAACGATCTGGAAAAGCTCCGCTAGTTCCTCGCGTACATTGCGTTCTGGACACGAAATTGTGGCTTTCGCTATACCGTCGCAACCGACTGCATGCGATAGAAAGTGTCTGCTTTAGTGAGTCCAGAACTACGTACTTTATTTTTCACCCGTCTACTGGAAACGCGAGAGCCAATTTGAATCAGTCTAGCAATGTCCGGCCTTAGTGAATCACACCAAGGATCCAGATGAAATTTCCATAGTGAATCTCTCCGGTCAGTCAAACCAGTAGCGCGAAAGCGAATAATCTGGCCGTGCAATCTAATAGCCGCAACTACACTGCGATACACATGTCTCATCTCCCTCAGGAGGCAGTAAGATGTTGTACCTTCCCCCGCGGTTGTTATCACATAGTAGGAGCGGATGATAAAGGGATTCATGTCCTCAGTCCATTTCATCCACGTCTACGCAAACCTGCTGAAGTGATCAAAAAGCTGCGGCAAGCGGAGCCACGCTCATGGTTATCGCGGCGCCTAGACGTCGCCCCGCCTTACTATTACCCGTTTCGACACCGTGCTGTCTATTAGACCCAGTGACAAAGTCAGATAACTCCTGCCAATTGTCCGTACCAAAACTTGTTGTTCTCCTCATTTTTGATAGTGCATTTTATACCTGTCAGGTGCGGTTATAGCTTCCTCAGTGAATAATTTGAAGACTACAAAGTTCCTGCACTTTCCTCGCCTGTTTTGGCATGCAGTCAATCAGAGTGAAACTATCCCCCCCTCCTCTTTCCACAACCGGGCTTGCAACCGGCCGCGGCGGAATTATTTTACATTATTTTGCTTTGTTTTTTTTTTATTTTATTCTTTCTTTTTTAGTTTATTTTTTAGTTCTTTTTATTACTTTAATTTATTATTTTATTTCATAATGTTGTGGGCTTTATCTTCGAAGAGAAAAACTGAACTTCAGATAAGTTTCTATCCCTGCCTTTATACCTCTTTCCCTTTAACTCACACTTCGAAGAGAATGACCTCAGAATGCCAAGGCAGGGTTGGAACCTCGAAGGCCGCACCTAATCATATATCTGAAGCGGGAGAAATATTGATGGAGGATGCGATCCATCGTGGATCATTACTTTCGATAGCGGCATTCGGGTGCGGAGTTTTTTCTTGTTTTTTAGTGGTAGGAAACCACACCTCAGTAGAGGACACGCGAATTTTGTATAATGAAATGTGAGGGATCGAAGTCTTCGAAAGTTTGTCATGTTTTTAGTTTTTTGGGATAGTTCTTCCCTCTTAGTTGTCTCCGACGTATTAAGATGGTCTTTTGGTTATCGCCCATCCTATGCCATTACAAATTACTTTACCCTCTAAATATTTTCACTTTGTGTTTCCAGCCGCTATTACTTTTACATCGTTTTGTACACATACATTTTATGTTTGATATTTCAGATTCTGGTGTGGAATAAACACCCCGGATTATAGACACCTGCGATTTTGTAAAAAGCGTGTAAGGGACTGAAATGTCTAAAGGACCTTCCCATTTTCCCACGTCTAGCTGCTATAAACACGTGCACGTTTCGGTGGAATACTTCAGTGAAGCTGCACGGTCAACTTCGCCCCTTTCCACTAGATTATTGGGTTAGCGCTGCCCTTGTGTTTGACTATGGTCAACTCCCATAGTCACTTTAACCACCCTTACTTCAGCAAGGTCTTAAAAATGTCGACAACATTGTTAAAAAGGTAACCTGAGCCGAAGAGTACAGGATCATCATATCAGGGTTTATTGAGGATGCTCTTCGTAAAGGAAACAATACCTCGATGAAACCTCAGGAAGATCAAATGAACCAGGATTTCAAGAAGAAAATTAAAATCGAATACCACCAAAGCCTTAGAAACCTTGGCTACAAGCATACCCACAGCAGACATAAAACCCGAAACCACCTCAAAATAATGTGAAAGCGATTTTGGGGGAAAGTTTAGTTGGAGAAGAAGCTATTTTTAGTCGGCAACCTTGTAAAAGGGGCACGATACCCCGGCCATCGGCAGATTTCGCCAATCTCAACGCAAAAAGAAAAAATCCCCTCAATTTCTGGTTTTATTTGTCGCAGCAGAAAAATTTATCAAACCAATTTTCATTCAAAACGGCTGCAATTTGTGTGGATGCCGAACTTCCATAGTCGCAATTTTCTCAAGCTGGAGTCAGTAAAGAAACTATATTTCGACTCTTTTCTGCCTAAAAGAGGGAAAGCAAGCCATTATGAAAATATGTTACTGATTCCGGGCAAGTGCTTTAGTTTTAACACCTATATTCTTTGCAGGGGTGAGACTTGAGAGTTTTCCCTTTTTCACTATTGTTGGCCATAAAATAAATTGAACTGGGGCATTGAGAAACCCTCTTCACCCAAAGTGTCAACCTGAGAAATGATTGATTCCGCCAAAAACGAATTGCATTTATTTCAATTCGTCTCTAGCCTCGCTATCTGCATAGGCATCAGCAAAACTTATAATAAATGAATATTCATTTACATCACCCCATAAAGCATTCACCCCCGTCCTAGCGCTTCCGTCAATGTAACAATTTATATTCTCGCACTTCACCTCGAATTTCGCCAATTCATTTAGTTCAAGCTCAGTTAACTTCTGATCCTGCCGCGGCCGTTACTGCTTAATCGTTTCCAAACTAAAATTTTAAAATTCTGACGATGATGTTGCGTCAATTTATTTTCTGTATCAAATTCGTACGGCACGTGATACGAATAAGACTCCCCAACGTGGAATAAATTGCTGGCAATATAATACATTTTCGACAAGATCCCGACTGACTGTTTCGGAAAACGGAGGAAAGTTGAGAAGATTCATGAGACTGACGAAACGGAAGACAGACGACACAGTCAGGGCTTTCGACTGCTTATTTCGCCAGGATATAAATTGAAATGGAAATCGAAAGAAGCCGACGTACTTAATTTGTTAACGACAAAATTTTAGAATGTTGTAACCGTCTCAGAATCGATTGAGCTCCTATCGGAGTCACTGACAGCAAGGATATGGGAAATACGCGTGTCGGCTTACTGACTCTACCCGAATGGGGATTTAGTCAATTATGAACTACAAATCTTGTTATTGTCAAGGACAGTTTAATAAGGAGCGATGTACACTCGAACGGATACTGCTCCTGCCGTTAAATTCAATTAACATCAATTAGCAAAACTTCTAAGAATTCTTCGCAATGGAAATTCAAGTAATTTGCCCAAGGAGTTGAACTTTCCGCCTTTATTCTCTGAAGTCAAGGCAACATAATATTTGAAGTATTTGGGCGTACATGCAAAAATAAGTCATCGTCTCTGTGACTATATTCTCACTCAAAACGAATGAATTAAATTAAGTTCAAAAGACAAACAACTCAAAATTAAATATTTATCTACTACCTACTGCTGTGTATGCAGATCCCATTTGTTTCCTTTCAAGTTTCTCACAGACTATCAATCGGCAAGCCTTCTACTTTCCCCATAATGGCATTAAGGCCGTAGAACTTTAAATGACTGTTGATCCTTTTGTATCCTGACGGCCAAGTGACACGCAATATACGAAAATGAACTGAAAACTTTTGTCTGGCGGCGGAAATTGGGTTTGAATTTGCTCGGTAATTATTCTGCATGTTACCGGTCCCAAAAGGAGCGAGCTGAATAGTTACGGCCTTCAGCGAACGGTTGATATCCTTTCGTGTAGACAAAACTGGCGAAACAAATCAGCTTGTAACAGATGGCGATGACGCAGATAGGCCTCCGACAAATATTTATGTTCTGTGTAAGATTATTTCAGCTTGGCATGAAAAGGATTAAAGGAGTGTATTTTTCTTCCTTTGGCTGGAGACTTTAATATTACCTGAAGGCAACAACTTCGAAGAATGTTGACAATGGACATGTAAAATTCCAATGGTTGTCACAAGACAAGTAGTAATAACAGAAATGTACTGCATTTAGAATCAAAAGAAACGTGAGAAAGTGAAGACGTTTTTTTCTCCATTTGGATTTTTATAGTAGCAATAAGCCACTATATGAAGCATAACGACTTAACTGTACCTACCAGCAATAGTTCCTGGCCCTGTACCACATCTTTACCAATGGTTACCGAAGCTCTCACTTGAACTCCCCTGCCATATGCTACAAAGTTCTAAGACATCCAACCATCGGCCACTTTGGGATATTCGCTTCTCTTGCCTATTAGCGTGCAACAGAAATGTTACCCTTCCTCAATGAGCACTCTATCCATTGATATCACCACTTTTTAATCAACCCCGTTACCGGCATCTGGTACGTATGCCCACTAAGTTGTTCGTTTGATATTTTCTTTGGCAAGAGTTATCAAAACCTGGAGCTAAGGAGGAACATTGGCGATAATTTTAGCCCATATGGCTACGGAAATCTTCAAGAAAATGGTGATGATATATCACCCGCTATCGCTTTCTCCCATATAACTAAAACCAGTGAGAGCAGATTTAACCTCGTTAATGCCTCCAATGGATTGGAGTATTCTCCAATTGTCGTAATAAAAACCGATTAACAGTGATACAAATTTGGGGCCTGAAAATTTCTAAAAATTTTTGTTGGTGGATTGACTTTACGGCTTCACGATTCCTGATTGTGTATGTGATGGGGAGACTTGGTCCAAGTGAAGTATTCCCGATTTTAAAGAGAGGGAAGGATTCATCCAGCCCTCAAAGCTACCGCCCAATCAGTTTACTGCCTAACATCAGCAAGGTGTTTGAGGTTTTGGTATTGAAAGCCTTGAACGGGCATATCAAGAAGAAGGAATTATTGCCGAACCCGCAATTCGGATTTCGATCTGGACATTCGACAATACATGCAATAACGAAGGTAACGTCTGATATTTTCTGGCGGATTAACAATGGTGAGTGCGTAGGCGCTTGCCTTATAGACATGGAGAAAGCCTTTGATACCGTCTGGTTGGATGGACTGATTTTCAGGCTCCTGAAGAATGAGTTTCCCAGTCACCTCGTAGCGATGATGTGTAGTATGCTGTATGGCAAGTGCTTTGTCACTACGGACGGAAATCTCACTACTAGCAGAGAATTTCATGTTCTGAATGGATTACAGCAAGGGACAGTGACTGCGCCTACACTTTTTGCGGTATTTGCCGGCGAATTGCTCAATTCTTCCGATTTTAATAAATCTCCTAAAAGGTCGTTGGTTCCCTTTGCTGACGATCTGATAGCCTACACGGCGCACAAGAAGGTAACTGAGGTGCAAGTTGAACTTCAGAAGATGTTCAATGATATTAAGTTCTTCACGAACAGTTGGCGGATGAAAATCAATGCGCAAAAGTGTGAAACGATTCTGTTTCGAAATTCCTTAGCGTATGCCAGTAGGAACTTGAAAAGGAATTGGAGAGATTTCCACATTGTCGCGAACGAGGATAGTTCAGAACGCATTCCTCATAAGAAGTGCGTTAGATACCTGGGTGTGCGTCTTGAGGAGCGTCTCCAATTTAACGAGCACGTTAAAGTCGCGCTAGAGACCGCTCGCAAGGCATTCATGTTTCTTCGAAGACTCTTTTATGCTCCACATCTTAGCCGGAAGGTTAAGATTATTTGCTATCTTACTTTGGTTAGACCGGTGCTTACCTACGGGTGTGCTATCTGGTTTAATTTGAGTGCTAGCCAAAAGGAGAACATAAGGATCTTTGAAAGGAAATGTCTGCGTGCTTGCACAGGGCTTAATAAGACTGCTTCGTCAAACTATGAGCACTATGTAACTAATGAAGTGATGTATGCAGCTGCTGCTGTGCCAAGAATCGACACAGTTATCTTCAGATTGATTCGGAATTATATAGTGCGATCTGCTTCGCATGGTGAGAACCCTTGGGTTTCGAGAAAACTTTCAGGACAGGCTTCATTCCTCCCGAAGCGTGTATCTTGACAGGAATGGTATAATTCTTGATTCTGCCGGTGATCCGGTTATGTATCATATACATAGACGGGCCACGAACAAGAGGATAGAATACCCCCCGAATTTGACAGTGGGGGCTCCGGGATTCGACTGGAGATACTCCAGAGCGAGAGCAATTGATAACAAGCGGGATGAAAAAGAGAAATCCTGGTACTGGTGGCTGCGGGCTGCCGATTAGCGGGGGCGGTACTCAGTTCTACCATTTGTTTCTTGGTGGGGCTTTGTAAATATGTACATATTGAACGGGTGCTGATTTTGCCTCCAGTTGTATAATAAATTATACATACATACGTTATTATTCTTTGTTTATTTGTAAATATTACAACTGTTATTATTACCTTTTCTAACTATAGATGGTATTGTAAAAAATAAAAAAAAAATATATAAAATATATAATTATGATAGTTTTAAGCACAATAATTTAAGTTAAAAGTATCTTTTGAAGCGATAAAACATTTATTACTATTATTACTTTTATATTTCTTTATTTGCCACGAAGGCCAAGTGAATTCTGTCGGGTTTTTGACCATTTCCCGACAACTTATTGTAAAATTAGATTTTTATTTCTTACTGTTTCTCTTCTCTGCCTGTAAATTGTTATTCGAAAACTTTGAGAGCCCATAGTGGCCATTAGATTTAAGTTATTTTTGTTATTTTAAAAGGATTGTTTTTTATTCTGAGTGAAATTATGCGGTGTTTCCAACGATTAATTAATTGAAATAATAAAAACTTGTTGTTTCTTTTTCGTTGGTGTGGGTATTTATTCTTGCAAATACCGATATTTCGGGTGCAAACAACTTGTTTGCACTGATGAAGGGAACAAGTGGTTCCCGAAATATCGGCATTTGCAAGAATAAATACCCACACCAACGAAAAAGAAACAACAAGTTGTTTTTTATTGTTAATTTTTCCAATCTATATACTATTGTTACCTATTTCTTAAAAATAAAAATGATTTTAAAAACTAAAACTAAGTGACCGTAACGATTAAATTTCCGCTTCTACCTGACGTTAGATCAATTGGGTTTCACCCCCCCTTTAATCAGATCGACCACTTCGCGATCACGGATAGATATAAGGGTTGTCTTCTAACTATGCGTTACACACAGGCGATCACAAGTTGCCCCAAAGGAGACCATGATGGCGGCTCCACAGGGAATCGAACAACTGCCCTGAATAAGACCCATTTCCACGATCCAATCCAGCGGTGGGAAAACTTTCTTGCTGAGCAAACGGCACAGCCCCTAACCAGTTCGTCTAAGAATATTGATGAACAAAAATGTTACTCGCCGATACTTTATTATTATTATGTTAAGGGAAAGTCGCACCGCGTCCTTGAAGAGCTATTGTGCTCCTTTTACTGGTTATAGTGTACCTATTGATCATAGTATCTCAAGCAGACCTGTAACCGTTAGGAACTTTAGTATGTTCCCTACTTCCAGATGTTTCAGCTTTGCATCTGGTATTAAGTGTTCTCCCAGATGTCTCGACCTACTTTGCACAAGTGCCGGACACTATTCCAGGACGTGTATAGAGGTTTCGTCCTCCTCCTCACAAAACCTGCAGGCGGTGTCCGTAGATATCGCCGATACTTGCTAATTTCCAAATTCTGCCCTCCTCCGTAGAGTCGCAACTCACATAATCCTACTCAATCTGCCTCCACTACCACCAATTTTGCTGGCTACCTCCGCAACAAGCCTGTGACTTACTTGTTTTTGCTTCTCTTCCATTTTCACCTCCTCTCTACAATGCTCCACACCTTTTCTGCTGTTCTGAGTCGCCTACCGTTCCACTTCTTTGTCCTTCCTTGGATAAATTGCTCATTAATAAACTTGATACCAACATCGAAGCTGACCTCAATGGGCTTCCAAAACTTTTCCTAGTAAATTGCAAACAGTCGATCACCCTCCCTCTAAACATAATTTTCAACAAAATTCTCGAGCAGGGCTGCTTTTTTCAACTCTGGAAAAAAGACTCATCATCGGACTTTTCAAAAACGATGATCTTTCTATGAAATGCGCTCCAATTCCAGTCATCCAAACATCAACGACACACTTCGGTCGTCTCAAATCCAAAAAGAAACATAGCTTTGTGAAATATCGATCCTATATCTCCACCCCACTCGTCCTTTCAAACTATATGTCCTAATTCACGACGCAAGTAACGGTCAATCATTCCTCAAAAACCTTTGATTCCGTCAATCACAACAACATCATCATACCTATAGGTATGGTATGATATAGAAGCTATCCTGCTTCCCCTAAGGGTGGCTTATCCCATCCCTTCTCTCCGCTTTGGACCGCAAAATACTTTGAGGTTTTACCTCGATGCAGCACGTGACATTTTGCGCCATCATAGTCATCAATTTCTTCCGAATGACTCTCCTGAATACAGCAAGCTAGACACACTGTTCACGCTGTCGAAAGCTTCTTCGAAATCAATAAAGAACAAGTGAAGCGATGTATCCCTCGAATTGTCGCGGTCAGTGCCTTTGTTTGGAATTCTGACGATCCCTTGGAAATGTATCGAATTCCACGAATTTCTATACAGGTAGTAATCGAAAATTTACAGAAACTGCAGCTACGGTGTCAAGCTGAGTAACTTAACTCCATTTAAATGCATTGATGGCCGAGATGATTTTTCTTCTGTTTTGAGGAACAGTCCATGTACGAATGTTACGGTTAGCAGGCATTTCATCTACAAGAAGAGGAACTTCACCCGATGTGAAATGGTTAAAAACCGGAGCGAAGTGTTCCTTCCACATATTCGGCCACTCGTCGTCATGGATGAGGAGCAATTCACAAGACCATCGAAAGACACATACGAGTTCTTCCGTGAGGCAATACACAATTCTGAAATCAGTCAGCCCCGTTTGGGGCGTGGCCGACGACCTGTATAGCACCCAGGAAAAGAGCGCTTTTGATGGCAGCCCAATGCTCATCGACATTCTCAGGCAGGTATCTGTTATCCGACAGCTGGATCATATAAGGGGTCGATGCTGAATTTGGGAGGGTCGCAGCTCTCCAACCCTGCGAGAAGTGGCGAACGCTATACGCAAGTAAACGTAAGCGATGCACTTTCAGGAGACTAAATCTACTGCCGATCACAAAGTATGATATCGATCAGTTAAAACCAAACGAGGTCGTGGCGTGTGTGCAAAACAAGGTGCCACCAATGTCGAGGTGAGGGAAGCTGCAAAACTTGACAAACTTCCCGCCATTATCGATACGCTCTCCAAGACAGTGTTTCCCCATTACAAGTTCAAGGAAGATGTTGTCAAACCCCATCTTAGATCACAATGTCACCCTTAGGAAGCCCTCTCCCACGTAGAGAGGATTTTTCTCCACTAGAATTCTCCGTTGGTGCATAGGACTGTATAATTCTGATGCTCCTTAATCTGGACTGGCTCCTAGGTCGAGGGAGCCCGATACCAGATTCACGTCTGTTGCCACTTGGCTGTCCAGAGTACACAAGTACATTTCTTTAGTGTGGCAAGAGGGAGAGGGGCACTCTCCATAATCCTACCATCTTATTTCCATTCGACCTAAAAGCTTGTATCATTGGAATTCTGGCTCAAGTTGGAGGACCCTCACTACCATTGCCGAGGAGAGTGCGCACATTTCATAAACCAATCATAGTCCGCTTTCGATAGCCAAGGAACGTCTCTTCAGGCGGGTCACGGAATCATTTGCGTGGCCATATTTATGTACAGGCCGGTTAGTTTGGGACAAGAGATATACAAGTGGATACCCAAATAATGAACCAAGTGTGGAGGAGAAAAAAGGAAGTTTTTTACTGTGCAGGGCATCAGAGACCCAGCGCCAGCATGAACAAGCGGTTTCCAAACCCACCAAATGTAATGCCTCACTAATATGAAAGTTGACTACCGTGACATCTAATGCTAGAAGAGATAATAGTGAAATGAGAATAAGATCCACACCAGACTCTTTCTGAAAGAGTTGGAAGCTTTGGGGTACTTCAGGTGGCAAAGTTGTCCCTATACAATAAATATTGTTAGTGCAAAAGGCGAGTACAGCGTTTCTTTTATATGGAGAGCGTTTAAAGGAGATACGGGCCCCCCAATATAACGGGACTTTGATAACAATATTAAGTTGCCTTATATTAGGGCACCAAATGAATGAAGTGGCAACAACATCCAACGGCCAACATAACAGGTCGAAAAAGCACAAAAAGTACGATGGGAAATCAAGGATTACACCGGAAATCCACAGTACATGTTCTGTAGAAGAACAGGGATGTGAATGGCCGTTGCAGATTATGGCAGGTGTTCAACAGATATGAGGGAGATAAATCACTCAGATGAATGACGTTGATGCAGAGCAATCTCAGCCACTGCGAGGCAGTTCAGGATCTGCTCTTACAAGCCATTCTAGAGGCATTTGCATGCGCAGGGGTAATCTACGAACCGTACCAAAATCACGGTAGCGCTCCTGAAGTGAAAAATACATCAGACAACGCCATAATAAAGACGTGTGGATAGCAGCCCATACAAGACGGCTGCCATATCTAGAATTGCTACGCTTATCCTAGCGCCAGCAAAGCACAATATAAGAAGATGCCAAATATTTCGGTGTAGGAAGCTAAAAATAAAAGCCCCAAATTAAACGATTTCAAGCCGTTGACTCTGAAATAGAGAATCTGAGTGACTCAAAACAAGGGCAAAATTCTACTTTAAGTTTTACAAAGCTCGAAATTGTACTGGCCAAACGTTGGATTCGTGCCTACCTCCCCGGAGACTAAGGATCGATTATCAATCTGATATACTACAGTACCTTATTAACAAGAGGGATGATTTGCCAAGCGTGTGAACCCACAATGACGCTGGAGATTTTGAGGAAACAGCATTCCTGGTTGCTCTAGAAAAAGATCATGACGATCGAAAGATCATTTGTATTAGCGTGTAAGATAGGTTTATAACACTCCAATGTCTGGACGACGTTTGAACCACAGCGAACAACTGTACTTCGGGTGGAACTAAAAAATCTCGATGTTAATACGTTGAGGTCATCATGTCTGAGCACAAGGGGGCTCTGCCAAACAGCAAGGAGAAGCTGCAATAATAGGACCCGGAAAAAAATACCTAGATCTCCGAAGTAACCTTAAGAGGGCCACAGGGAAAAGCGAACGAAATTTGTAAAGGCAACTGTGCCTTGAAGCAAGTATGAATTTGTGATGTGCGTAATGAGCGAAAATAACCTCACTCGTGGCTCTTGTTGCAATTAATTAAAAGTCTTTTTCGACAGCAGGAGAAGAGAAGATTACTGAAGGGGAACTACGACTAGCCTGTAGAGAAACAGATGAAAACTCAATTCTGGGATTGGACGCTATTTCAAACGAAGCCCTCTAAATGGTTACTAATTCCAGGTCCAAGTGAGAAATAAACACATTTGAATTGTGCATAGCGGAGGGTGTGTTTTCCGTTCATGGAATGAGCTAGTCTGCCTCCAAAAGCTATCCAACTTACACTCATCATAACGTGCTGGCTGTTTTTCGAACATTATAGGGTGATACAAAACTGGCTCTCATTCATTGAGCCGACAGATGGCCTATCAAAGCGACAATACAGATTTCGCTGAATGCGATCCTGCATTACCAGTAATCGTGGATCTAGCTCGGCAGGAAACGGTTATTGGTAAGTCCTGCGCTATGTTGAGACTAGATGACTTTTCTATTATGGGGCGGAAGAGAGATTGTAAAAAGAAATTGCAACAGCATTTGATTCTCAAGGATCCGTACTACGAAATACTATGTATAATGTCGCGTCCCAGATAAGACAAAGTTTGTGGGCTATACAGATAAACTAGCAATAGTTGAAGATGCAAAAGACCCTGTAAAAATGCAACCATTCATGCCATAGAATACTATGCTATGAACGGTCAATTGTACAGAACCCGTCTTCATTATGAATACTTAGTAATCACTAAGTCGTTTCAAAGTCAATAGACGACTATCTGGGGTAATGATCGATAGTTGTTTAGGATATGCGGGATCCTAAGTCCACATCCACATGATGGTGGACCAGACCAAATGGGGAGCAACTTACTTCCACGTTTTTTTGGTCCATGGATCCCTAGTTTGAGGTATAGCACCCAAGCATTCAAAAATCAAAAAACCAAAAATGACTAACAATTTCATCCAGGGCAGAGGCAACTCTTCAGATGCTGCCTCAGATCTGCCCTGGGAGCAACGTGGCGGAAAGTGGCAACAGGTAGAAAAACGCTCCTTTATAACATATGCCCAAACTAGGAATCCGTGGACCAAAAACCATGGTAGTAAGTTGCTCACCATTTGGTCCGGTCCACAACATGTGGATGTGGACGTAGGAGCTAGCTTAGACTAAAACAACTGGCGGTTTCTTCAATATAATTCGCAACCTTGTCATGTTTTTGCTATGATATAAAGGAGTTTTTTTCACCTGTTGCCACTTTTGGTCACGCTGCTCCCAGGGTAGATGTGAGGCAGCGTCTGAAGAGTTGCCTCTGCCCTGGACGAAACCGTTAGTCATTTTTGGTTTTTCAATGATCGATGCCAAGTTGAATTTCGAGAGATCTTTGGACTATGCATGAGAGAAGGCAGCAATGCAAAGACGATCCCTACTTATCGCAAAGGTGGAGATTCAGTTTACTATACACAACTTCTAAACCTGAAGACAGGGACGCGCTGAGAGCATGAGGTAAGACAGTGTCTGTCATTGCAACAATGATCTCGTTGGATTTTCTAACAACTAAGACTCTTTAGCTCTACCAGAGAGTGGGTGCTAAGTGCATCTAGTATTACTCAAGACATCCCTAGCGAAAACCTAAGGAAACGCCGAAACAACAACAACAATGTCCCAGGAAACCCAAGTGATCCCAACGCCCAAGACCATCGACTTCAGGTCAAGTAAAAGAGACAAAGAAAAGAAAGCTTTAGGAAAACAAAAGGCGTCAAAAAGGAAAAGAGGCGTGCGAACCTGTCCAACAAATTGAACTAAAAACTCAGAAGGGGGAAAACATGTGCCTAAAGTGGAGATGTCAGCTAATGAAGCGTGATTCAAGGAAAATAAAAATGGTGTGTGGACTAAGGTCATAAATAAAAAGAAGAACAGGAAACTATAAGTGCGAATTTACCCAGAGGCAATTGCAATCTCCAGCAAAAGAAATCTATCATGTGCGAAGATACTAAAAAACAAGTCGGGAATCCGGAAGCTTGACGCTTCAGGTATAAAAGGTTTTTTGTTTCCCTATGTGAGGAGAATAACGTAGAGATGTTGAAATCGCTCAGTTCTGGGCAGGTTACTGCGTTGGCCAAACCTCAGCGATTTAAATATCTCGATTTAATGCTATCAGCCAATGGAGAACTGCAAAATGAAATTGCTTCACGCATTAATGCAACCTGGATGAAATGGCTTTTCACAACTGGTGTTCTCTGTGATTGACGTATCAGAGCACGTCCCAAATCTAAAATTTACTGCAATGTCGTCCGTCTGCCGCTCTCTATAGCTCTGAGTGTTGGGCAACTATAAAAGATAATGACCGGCGTCTAGCGGTAATGGGGACGAAGATGTTGCATTGCGTAACACGTTTTGATCACGTCTAAAATGAGAATATCCCCGATCGTTATGGGTTTGCACCTATCGAGGAAAAACTGCGAGAGAGGCGTTTTCGATGGTGTGTTCACGTACACTAACGAGGATTCACTTACCAATATTGGTCTGAACATCGAAGTCAATGGTTAGCAACCAAAAAGCCGGCCAAAACAGCGGTGGCTTGATACGCTGGATGGGGATTTAAAGGCCTCGCGGTTACATCCTGATCAGGCATGTGATAAAATAAATTGACGAAACCGATCACGACGAGCCGACCCCGCTTGTGAACGGGACAAAGGCTGAAGAAAAAGATGTGAGGAGCGACGAGTGCACGACAGCTCCGTGCTACATGACTAAAAAATTCAATGCCCCCTATTTTTTAGAAAGCGATTTAAATAAATCATTTGAGGGAGCCCCTGTATTGATAATAGTCAACCTCATACGCTTCACACTCTGAGTTTATTATTTACAAATGCCAAGAATGTAACCTACATCAAATAAAACAAGTCGGGAAACCCGAAGCTGGGCGCTTCAGGCATGAAAGGTTTTGTTTGCTTCTTGTGTGAGTATATTTGAGTGTAGAATTATCCCATTTGTACGTAGCCCGTTAAGAATATGCAGTTAGCATATCAGATTTAGTACTTCGGGTTATAAATTTACACGGTAAAGACAACTTTGAGCTACTGTAACTTTGTTAATAATAGTATGATTGTGATCAATCTTGGAGATAATATGCTTCATATTATATTTTATACCGCTACCAACTTTTATAACTCTGAGATAAACTTAAGGGGGGTTTTACTCAATTTTCCCAAAAATATGGTAATATACTATTATTAACTTAATCTGAACAGGTATCGATATGGAGAGTATTTTGAGACCTGGGCACCATATAGAGGCAGCTTCATGATTTTTTTCAGTTGGGTAGTTTCTGAGAATGGCTCCGTTGAAGAAATCATCACTTTGCACCCCACTCCCACTCCCCGCCTTTTTAACCAATCTTAAAACTAAGACCGGCTTCGAAAAGTACTACCTAGACCTTTCATTTGATACCCCACATGCCTATATTTGGTGAAAAGAAAATTTACCCCCCCTCCCCCCTTTTACATGTATAAATCTCAACGTAGGAGGATATCACTCACTGCATGTCTGGGGATACACTGGTCCCACCTTCTCACGAAATTTCGTGTCAATCTGTACAGCCGTTTCTGAGAAAAGTGCCTGTGACAGACAGACAGACATTGAACCTTAAAAAAAGGCTAGAGAGAATTAGATTCTTCTTGAATGGAATTTTAATATTTCACTCTAATGTCAATTATTCTCGTTAATTATGACGTCAGCATCTTATTTGTATGGGTTAGGATGCTGTTAATTCGCACAAAATTGATAAGTTTGAACTGCTATAATTTTCACACTAATAGTTTGATTTGAAACGTAGCATGTGTATGCCCGAGATGGTCCTCTATGTCGGTGCAAAATTTAGTACACCTAGGATGAACCTAAGAGGAGTTTTTTAGTCAATTTTTAAAAGTTGATAATATACTATTAGTAAACTTATTTGAGCAGATACCGGAATGGGACATATCTCGAAGATTAGATTTCACATAAGTGTTTTACACAAAACCTTAAAAGGGACTGCAGATAAGTAGATTCTTCATACATGCGATTTTAATATTTCACGCGAATGTAAATTATTCCCGTTAATTATGACGTCAACATCTTATTTGCATGGCTTTGGAAGCAGTTAATTCGCTCGAAAGTGCTAAGTTTGAACTACTATAACTTTGGTGTTAATAGCCACATTTCCATGAAATTTAGCACGTATATAGGAAATATTATCCTCTATGCTGATGCAATTTGGAAGTCCTAGGATGACTTTAAAGGGGGTTTTTGAGTAAATTTCTAAAAGTTAGTAATATACTGTTAGTAAGTTTATTTGAGCAGATATCGGAATGGGACATATTTTGAGGCCTAGATTTCATCAAAGCGCACCATTCTGATTTTTTTTTCGGATTTTGAGGATGGGTAGTTTCCGAAGATGAGTCCTGTCTCACTTTATGTGCATACATTTTGACTCCTTACTCACGCACTTTGCAATTCACGCCAAAACTAATATCAGTTTACAATCAGTACAAATCGAGACCTTTCATTTGATACCCTACACGACTATATCCGGTTGAAAAATTGTTTAAATCCCCTCTTTGCATGTACGGGGAGCCCCCCTTTAAACTCCACCTAAATTTATGCCACTCGCTGTATGCGTGGGATTTCATAGTTCCCATCTATCCATCAAATCGTGTGGATTGGTTCAGCCGTTTTCGAGAAAAGTGCGTGTGACAGACAGACAGACAGACAGATATTGAATCGATTTTAATAAGGTTTTGTTTTACACAAAACCTTAAAAAGCTGACCCCGACCTAGGACACTTAGGCGGAAAGGTCAGGAAAATCTGGAGGATCCAGAAAAGAAACTCATGTTTGACCTGAAAAAAACCAGCGTGGGAAAAACTGGCGGCTTGGTAACCAAGTTATAAACTCGCTTGGGAAGAATGTCGCGGTACGTTCCTAAAATGTTTATATATACTGGTACAAGGATCTCGATGAGGTAACATCCAGAGAAGATATGTGCACAGAATACTGTAAACTCTGGCTTTTTTGCAAGAAAAATTCGAGTCCACACTCCAATATTAGAGTAACCTTCGCCTGTTCCGTAAAAAATCAAGTTCTAGGTCGCACAGCTTCTCCCCCTGAATGGCCATACAGCCCAATTTTTGCTCGATCCTGCTCTTTCGGCCTCTACGACTTCCGCGATTCCTTCTTTATTCTGTTGCGAAAAAAGTATCTCTAATTTCTTGTTTTAACTTTACGAATAATAGATCGTAGAAATCACCTAGTTTCGTTGTTCTATTTTGGGGCTCATTTTAACTTGTATGATATTTCCAAATGTAGCGTATCTTTTCACTTTATTTACAAAATATACTTCAACCAACTCAATTACAAGTTAAGTAAAATAATATCCAGGGAGTTTCCTTAATGCTGCGTAAAGTAATGCTTACTGTGTGCATATGTTCTTTCCGTCTTATCCTTTAGAGCATGCTATTTCGAATCTTTTCTGACTAACTCAATATCTACATTCCGATATCAGAAGATACTTCCACCTCCCAATCGAATAATCGAATTACAATCATAGCATCCGTTCGTCATTTTCATTACTTTCATTCTCCAGCCCAGGTTAAGTCTGTGTCATCACAGAATTTCATTCATATCTTTCTAATCTATATTTCAAAGGGTTTCATAATACTCGAATGCTATAAAACTGAACTACTACCTTGGAACATATTGTTACTGAACAGATAAAGGGAACTAGTTCGCTTGAGGCAGCTTCCCTTGTTGGTCCTTTCAACCATACAATCGCAAACACAATCAGGACATGTTGCATCCACGTACATACAGGTTATACAATCGAGGACAATTGAATATTAAACTTTTATGTGTTTGATGTCATCTGAGGATATCCAATCTACATAACGTTCTGGATAATGAAAAAACAGCAACGTACCGCCTTCATATAGAATTTCAATAGCTCTATCGGCATTGGCATCGGGGGAATAGCACTCCAACAATTAATATATGTCAGCACTTTGTTGGAACGGGGGTTGAAATTTCTCTATGGTTATTCGGGAGATTCATATCTTTTTATAGCGCTTGTTTTTTCCCAACTCCGTGATAACCAAGAAGTGAAAAGAACTTCGGAAGCTTCCCAGTTCGTCATTTTTCTACTCAAAAATAATCACAATAGTAAGTATTTTTCGTTTAATTGAACATTTATATCATCTTGCTTTGAAGTGAGCTGGAGAGATGTAGTCAAACATCCGAACTGAATAGTTTTTTTCTTCGAAAAGGAAACTTTGAGCTTCAATGATGAACACCTCCCTGAACTTACTTTCATGTGAATTATTCTAGATCACACATTCAGATGAAATCAGATCAAATCATTCCACCTGACTTACTACCCTAATTACTTATCTGTATGTATCTATGCCACCAAAAGTGTTTCCATGTACACAAGCGCATGTGTGTACTTATGTCACTGATTAATTAGCACTCCCAATAGTATGAATTCCATACACAAGTTACTCATGTATCACTTTAATAGGCTTATAATCCTTTTGATGTAATGACGATTTAAAAAAGCCTCACTAACGATGCGTAAAATAAAATGGAACGCAATAAGTAGGTCCTAGCAGATGAATAGGTACTGGGAGCTTATAAGCTTAAGCGCCCCAGGCTGATGCTCCAGTGCTGAATGATTGGATTTTGCCTGCACATTCACATGTACCAGTTCATATCTGTGTGATTCGTTCCACCCAAAATTCCAATTATTTCGAGCAGGAGGATATACGAATCTGAACGCGTTGAATGTTTTACGCAATTATCGGAAGAACGAACCCTACATTGTTTTTGTCAGTTAGATTGGAAAATTGGCTGTTTCTAACTTTTCCGTAACGAACCTTCGAGGCGGATTATTTTTGGATGGAAATGAGAAAAGGGGGAACTTGTCACATTGTAAGGCACGTGCAGGAGATGGTGGGAACTTCTATGAATTTTTCAAGAGGAAAATATTCATTACCAGATAGCAAAAGTGAAACCAAATGCTCATATCTTTTCATTAGTCACGATGAAGGGGAGATTCATAGACAAAATTGTTCGATGAGTAGAGATAATGCTCTACAGGCTTCACACTTCAAGGGAGATATATCGATGACGTTATCAAAAAACTTGTTGCCTAGTTCCTATTCTTCTTCCTATTGTCCACTCTTGTTACAGTTGAGCAGTTCCAAAATAATAGCATCCACGTTCGCTAGACGGTCTCGATTAACCACTAAATAATATAGGGTGGACTCGAACTGGACTTTAGATTCTCCCGCATGGGACAGGATGGAAAGTTCTTTTGTCTGCGTTTTACAGTTAAGTGGTGTTGCAGACTTACTCATTCAGCCCTTTGTGGGCCATACCACATCGCCGACCATTATGAGAAAGTGAGAGCTTTCTCAAAATCGATAAAAAGCAGGCGAAGAACAAAAATAAAAACAAGGAGCACGAAGATATCGAGATAACGATCATCCACTTCTTTCACTCTGGAAAAAGTCTCAAATTCTGCAGCAACAGCTGATGCGTCCAGCCAAACGGCTTTACTCGGTTTGAGTGCATTGATGGCCGCGATAATTGCACTGTCGAGCGAGGGCTGAATCATACAAGCGCTAGATGTTGCCACCAATGACAAAATGGTGGAAGCTGCAGAAATCCAGAAACCTCCGACCATTATCGTTACGGTCGCCAAGACCGTGTTTATCAGAGCCCACCTTGGCATTCAGATCACCCATCATGATGACAATGTCACCTTTAAAGAACCTTCCCTGAGCTGCGTTTAATTGGTCGTAGAAACCACCCTTCTCTAGTATGTCGGAATTCTCCGTTTGTGCATAACACTATGCACTATGATGCTCCGTAACCTGGACCGGAATCTCGCAGTCTGTCAGAAACTGGCTCCCAAGTCAAGATAGCGGGCTTTGCGATAGCCATGAGAAACAACCTGACACTGGATTCGCCTCTGCTACCACTCAGCTTTACAGAGTACAAAAACAATTTGCTATTAGCGAGGCTAGAGAGAAGAGTACAGAGTCTCTGTCCAACTTATATTGTTGCCGAGGAACGCACGTAAAACAACCAAAGTCCGTTTTCCATGAGGTGAGCTTTTGGTGTATTTTTAAGTTCAACTCACAACGAGTATGGGACAGAATGAAAAACTCTTTTGCCTCTTTTACAAGAGGAAACCTTAGTACATTAAAGTCTTACACTACCAAATACACGAAACGACCACAGAACAGGTCACCCAGAAAAGATTGCTCAATGGAACACAGATGTCCAGAAGAGGAATATTCCAGGACAATAACTAGCATAAAAAAGTTCTCTCATTGTTTACATATAATTTAATCACTAGAAACACCGCAGGCATATATATACTTGGTTCAATTCTACGTACCGTGTGCATCCTTAGGCGACTTTAAAAGAAACCCAGGGAAAAACCAACTACAAGTAACCTAAGCTATCTAGTTAAATCCTAAATATCAATCTCTCCCGGGCTTCTCAAAGAATCTGTTTCCTCACCAAGCGAAAGGTATATGGTTATCTAATGCAATGAGTGTGCGGTACCCCCAATTACTGAGGAGGAGCTACGGGAAATATGTAGCAAGACCAGCGAGAATAAGCGTTAAAAAAGGAGAATATTCCCGAGCTGATTAAAAAAAGAAAAAGTTGTTATTGCTTCCCGAATTCAATAAGCACGCTGGATATAAAGGGTCATATACCCCTCGATCTGTTTGTTATATACAATTAGGAAAATATATAGTGAGCCAATAAACAACAAACTGCTGTTTTTTAGGAGAAGAAAATTTTCAAAAGACTCTTGCCTCGACACGCCCAGTTCGGGATTTTTACTAGCCTCGCAGAACCACCATTATCTCTTACAACATTGAGTGAAGTTAGCTGAAGGTAGCTGGGTCTCCTTTTATATATGCTGGGCGTTCATAGTCGCGCCTTCCTGACCTCTTGCGATTTTCGCAATTTACTCTAGACTGCTTTTATGTAACTGTCGAGGAAAAGCGAAAAATAACCTTTTCCTTTTGGCCAACATGCAACGCCCTTTAAGGCTCAAATATATGGTATCCCAAGGCGCCAACCTAGGTGGTTGATGAAAGATTGAAAGGCAAGCGTATCGCAATGTGCAGCGATATCCAGGCTGAACTGAAGGCGTTGAGTAGTCCTTTGATTACCTCGAAAATCGTTCAGGAATGTAGAAACCGATTGAACTCAGTTTTTAGAACTGGAACCAGCAATTGGAGTATCAGTAGCATTGGCTAATGTTTTTAAAAACTGGGAACAAGCTTCCCATAATGACAGGTAGCAGAGTCTAAATACTGCCAGATGCGCCAACCTTTTGTTGCCAGAACCTAATATGCATTGTGCAAAGTTTATCCAGCCGAAAAGCAGGAAGACTTGTAGACGTATTATCAGCATTCTGGCTGACCTTAATTCACTAGCTGGACATATGTTCAGAATAGGAATTGCATTGCGTGTCCATCCTGTAATAGGGAAGCGGAATTCATGAAATATTTTCTATCACACATCACATCACATTCACTAACGGAAATCTTGCGATAGATAGACATATTTTGGATATTTTGTCAGATGGGGGAGTCGAGTATAAACTACTGCCACTACGGTCTGAGCGCTCAGAGGATATAGTTCTCGCCTACCTTACACACACACAAACACGTTGCAACCATGCAGTTGATCGCATGGCAATCCTCCTGGCATGATATCATTATTCAGAAAAACTTTACGGTGATGACATTTCACCAAGAGTTTCCTCTAGATTCCTTCTTCTTTCACGAATCTTGGTCTTTGAAAGTATAGTCTGCTGGATCCTCTGGAACCCCATCCCTGTGTTTGCAATCAGGCAATGTATCCAATTAAAACCTGTACAGGCGCTGACGGTATCCTTTAGGGCCGGGTAAAACTCGATGATATTATAATTGATCGCCCCATCCTTTCCCTCTAACCACTAGAGAGCAATCATGTGTCCAACACCCCTGTTCTGGGTGGTCCGTCGCTATTGCCATCTCATCTAATTACATAACTCTTCCTATCGACTTTTTTCAGTTGCAACAAAGTAGAGATGGATCTGACGTTATGTGTTTTCATTATCTGGTCCATCAAGATTTCGGCGTCATTCCCAAGCTGACAAGTGCCTCATCAACTGAGACGGTCCTAAAAAAAAACACCCTTATTGCTGTTCTTCTGTAGACCGCACTCAGTTTATGCGCGCCACATAAAATATCTAGTGCTGTTCCCCAAATAGGGACTGCATGCAACAAGATGTAACCCACCACCTAACTGCTAAAGGCAGCCTGCAGGTATGGCACGGACCTCCTACATTCGACTTCACTCTTGCTAGAGCCACACTCGTGGTCGACCCTTTTTCGGATACATGGTCGATCCTTTTTCGGAAATATACCCTACTTTCCTGTTTAAAATTTGGTTTTGCATTTTTTTAATCACCCCCAAATGTTTAATGGTGGACGTGGATTTGGATGGCTGATTATCTTGCTTTAGTATTACTCAGCAACTTTGACATATTTTACTACCACAGCTTGGGCAATGTCTTCGGTGTAAGCATCGTGGCCTCCTCCGGAACCGAAAGATTAACTATATAATTTTACATAACATTCCATAGTTGTGGGCCCAGTATGGAGAACTGTGCGACGCCAGCGGATCCTTCGTCTATCATCGATCTCATATCAGATCGTCCATTCCCCCAAGCTGTTATAAACAACGTTAGCAAGATAGATTGGAACACGAATCTTTCCCAAAGACTTTCATATAAAGTTCCAATTGGTAGACTTAAATGCATTTCTCACTTTTATGCATAATTCATATTTATATATGCAGGTATTACCTTTTGCAAGAATATGCACATTCGGCCCAACCGGTAAAGAATTTTATGGAATCAATGGTTGATCTGGCTTTACGGAACCCATACTACCGATCTGAAAGACTTCTTTGGCTCTTGGCAACCGTCATCATATACGGTTCACTTAGAGGTTTACCAGCCTTAGGCAACAGTACCAGCTTCTGCTGCTTCCATGATGCCACACGTCCATGAATGTTTGCTCATCCATCGCTTTTGCGTTCCTTTCAATTTTGACTTGGGGCGTGCAGGTGTTCTGTCCTATGGTTCTCTCCATAGTCTAAAAATGATTACCTGGGGATCGCTGTTCGAGAAGTCCGCGCCAGCACGAGGCTAAAAAAAGTTAGATCCAAAATTTAACCAGACCCTCTTTCCAAGAAACCAGTGGTATATCTAACTGAACCAACGCTTCTAATAAATTGCGCCCCCTTGCGTTAATCTCTTTGTTCTCCCACTCGAGAGCCCACGTATTAAGGTCACTAGCATCGAGTACAAGATTTTGTAATAAGTCTTCAAATCAGACAATATGCGGTTTGGCAGGGCGTAACAACAGAGACATCACTTATTTTTTACCATGGAAAGCCACTAGCCGCCAAACTCAAGGCACATTGTATGGCAACCACACACCCATATTGCAGCGTCAACACACACATACACCACTGTAAAGGTTTCTGTAGGGTTTACTTATGATGGCAGTCTCCATCTCGCATTCATAGGTAAGTAAATCCTATATGACCCTGCAATGATCGAAGTTTATTTGAATTAAACTTTGTCATTGGACCGATGAATGCCACTATTACATGCCCTCTCAAAGTGTTCAAAAATAATGCATGTGAAACACCCCCGAAACGAATTATATTTTATTAGACGACAATCCAATTCGAATTTCTACTATGGTCAACGAGTTCTGTGCTGCCTTCACTGGGAGATACGTTGTGGCGATTTAAATGCCATTGTCAGACTCAGAATAGATTCTTCTCCGAATTCCTCCGACTTAATTGTTTCAACGCAGTGCAGATTACTTACTTCTCCGGATGTCACCTCATAAGAACCCTTGCACTGTATATATGATAGATATCATGTTCTCCCCAAGCGAATTTATACCTTGATTACAAAAGCCGTCAGTTTTTACCCTGCAGCAAATTTTCAAGTCAAACATGAGCTCGCCTTTCTAGGCCCTTCGGGCTCTGAAATCCAAAACATTGTTTTGTTTCAAACTATGATGCGGGGCACTTCCTTTGAATCTTTAACAACAATTAAGAACAACGCAATTTATATCTTATCGCTTGAATCTATTGAATTTAATATTCGATAATCTCCCATCAAAATATTCAGCATCCCTGAAAATCCCTGAAAATATCAGATGGCAGCTTGTGATTATTTTATCATCTAACCACACTGTGTGGGAGGAATTATTAAAACAAAATCGTAAAAACGTTATTCCATCAAATAGATCATTTCACTTTCAAATTAAACACCTACATCTAATTTTTAACCCCAATTTATAATTCGTCCCAAAACAACAACTCATTTAATTAGTTTTTTGATATGGCAAGGACGAAATTTTCACTGATTCCATCGCCATCGAGGGGAACATACTCATTATTAATATACTGGCCGTAATATCAATTGGCGTTTCGATACCCCCTGGTCTCACAAGTCCATTGACTTCCAACAATCCGAACTCGGCTCCCTACTGCATTGCACGGGCTGAACTCACCAATTTAAAATTCTTCCTTTATTCCTTTAAATGACACTGGCCCAAACACTTTTTGTTAACAGCGCAGCTGAAGGTCGATTGAAAAAGCAGTTGTTGCTTCTCCAATCGGTCGTGACCAACCATCTACGGAGAGCAATCTTATATACAATTCCACTCTCCACCCCACTCAAAATTAGATGAATATCGCTAGCGAAACCTGCCCAATATTTGAACCGACCATTTAATTGAAGATAATAGTTGCAGTAGGATAGCAATAAAAGAAATGTAATGAAAACAGATTTTTAGATGACGAGGAATAATGTGTTTAGGGACGTAGTAAACTGGGAAAGTTTTTAGATTGACATTTTAAAATAAACGTTGATACATTCACAAGAAGAAAAAGATACAGGATGTTAGGATAAGGGTAATCGGAAAAATGATTTACTTTGGAAAGGAGAAATAGGGGGCAACTAGATTACGTTCGCAGCGAATCTAAGGCAGATCGAAGAAATATCCCCCGGACTCTCTAATATATTTCTATAACTACTGGTGTACTATATAATCGCTTTGGATCTGATTGAATATAACGGATAAAGGATCACTTAAAAAGTAAAAGTTGGGCTTTACAGAAATCTCTAAATAAGTTTTGAATCTTCTGCTTTTCCATCCGATTTTAATATGAATTTGAAACTTTTATTTTAGATGAAAACTATTTATCTTTAAACTATATTCCAGATTATCAAAACTTCTATACGTCAACATTAAAAATTGCCGCTAAATAAGTAAGTAAATTTATAATAGTGGTTACATATTGTAAACCATTTTTGATTCATTTCCGAAAAGTATCTTTATGAGAACTAGATGGCGGATACCAAGCCACTTAACTGAGAATGAGTACCTGATTCAAAGTAAAATAATAACCCCAGTGAGTCCGCTTCCGGCCTTTTAGTGAAAGATCTTGAAATGAGGTGCTATAATACTTTTCAAGTCCTTTTCCTAGTCATCATTGCTAAGCCATTCATAATTACTTTCTTCCGAGATGTCACAATCTCGGCTAATGCCGGATTTGACCTAACTGTAGGGCCAAATGCCAAGCAGGTTCCGAAGACCCTACCTACTAAAAAAGAAAAATAGAGGGGCTTTATCGATGGTGACCCGCGGAAGGTTATCGCGAAGATGAATAAATTGGACATGTTTCCGTGACAAGCCCATGATTGTATGAAAAAGTTCTTATGAATTATCCTACATACAATATTACACCCTTTCGTATACTGCACCGGTGCCGTCAGAGTATAGCTAAAACTGAGTTGATCCCAAGTCTCTAACACCGAATCATACATTCTGCACTGGTGGTTCTCCAACCGCTCTTTCATTATGAGAAGAAGAAGAAAGATATCCACGTTGTAATTGGTCGCACACATACGTAAATCCCTCCATTTCAGCAGAGAGCTCCCTCTGCATGAACCACTTCCAAGGACTATTAAGGTGTTCAGCATACATTGCCTTCGACTTTCATTCATTGATCCACTCCTGGTCGAATTTCATCCCACTCATAAGTTTGAAAGAACGCTCCTTCAAGCCTTAGATATGTAGCTGCATGCATACGACTCGGCTGCTCCTTCTGCTCCTTGCTGCCAAAATATGCGGGCAACGATTCGACTTGTTAGTAGTGTCATATTGTCTTACATATAGGGTCCGTGATACATTTAAAATTTGGTCATAGTAGTCAGTATCCACCAATGAAATTTTTCCAAACCGGGTTTCATCTACACCAGTGAAGGGATAAAGACTCGGCTTTTGTACCAGATTCTACTTTGTCCAATATTCGGCTCTTGACGAAATCAAATTGGAAGGTGGAAGCTCGACGTTTCGCTATGATTTCCGTTAGAGGAGCTGACGCTACTTACCACAGCTGGGTTAGAGCAGCACCGAAAATCTGATATGCGATCTGTATCCAACCGCGGCTCCGAACACTTCGGCTCGCTCATAAAAAAATAGGAGAAATAGGCAGTGTGAAATAGTAACAAAGTGTGGTGCATTGTTTTTGGATAAATGCTTTTGTAAATAAGAAGAAAACGGGTTATAATTTATTTTAAAGAAAAAGACTAAGTGGTTAAAAGGTAAAGTAAAAAATAGACGATCGATATTGGAAGAATACAACAGAATTTAAATTGTATTTAAAAACTGTAACACAAACAAAACAAAGACACGCAGAAGATCAACTAAAGTGGCACTCACACAGTCAGTGCACCATGGAACAAAACCTTATTCAAATTGATTCACTGCCTGTCTATCACACGCGCTTTTCGCCAAAATGGTTAAACCGATCCGAACGGCGTCCTGATCTACGCCATCGCTCCATCTCAGGCAGGGTCTGCCTCGTCTTCTTATTCTACCATAGATATTGCCCTTATAGACTTTTCGGGCTGGATCATCCTCATCCATACGGACTAAGTGACCCGCGCACCGTAACCTATTGAGCCGCATTTTATCCACAACCAGACGGTCATGGTATCGCTCATAGATTTCGTTGTTATGTAGGCTACGGAATCGTCCATTCTCAGGTGGGGGCCAAAAATTCTTCGGAGGATTCTTCTCTCAAACGCGAGTTTCCGAGGAATACATGAGTACTTGATTTTTGTGCAGTAAGAGCTTTGAGCCTATGGTGAAACGTTCCGAACGGAACAGTTTTTGTAAGCAGAAATAGTCTCTGTTGACTGCCAACAACCGTGCGTGGATTTCATCATCGTAACTGTTATCGGTTGTGATTTTCGACCTTAGATAGGAGAAATTATCAACGCTCTAAGTTGTATTCTCCATCCTTATTCTTCCTGTTTGACCTGTGCGGTTTGATGTTGTTGGCTGGTTCGTTTTCGGTGCTGACGTTGCCATCATATATTTTGTCTTGCCTTAATTCATGTGCAGCTCAAGATCTAGCGCGCCTGCTCAATCTGGATGAAGGCAGTTTGTACGTCTCCGGTCGTTTTTCCCATTATGTCGATATCGTCAACATAAGCCAGTAGTTGGGTGAACTTAAAGAGGATCGTACCCCTCGCATTTACCTCAGCATCACGGATCACTTTCTCGAGGGCCAGGTTAAAGAGGACGCATGATAGGGCATCGCCTTGTCGTAGACGGTTGTTGGTAGACAGATGGGAACTACGCATGTAGTGAGCGACATAAATTTCGGTGGAGTTTAAAGGGGAGGATTTAAATTTTTGTCATTGGATATAGTTGCGTAGGATATCAAATGAAAGGTCTCGGTTAGTATTTTCCAAAACTGATATTAGTTTTGACGTGAATTACAAGGTACGCGAGTAAGGAGTCAAAATGTATACACTTAAAGTGAGATAGGACTCATTTTCAAAAACTACCCATACCAAAAATCCGAAAAAAATAAGCAAAGTGTGACTAGATGTCATGTTGGCCTCAAATTCTGACAAATAAACTTACTAATAGTATATTACGAACTTTTTGAAATTGACTAAAACTTCCCCTTAGGTTCATTCTAGGAATACTATACTTGCACTAACATAGAGAACTTTAACCAGACAAAACAAACCGGGGACTGGCGGAGGTATAAAAATGCACTGACTGCGTATAGCAACGCCATCAGGGAAGCGAAACGGAGCAGCTTTAGGGAATTCTGTGAAGGAATTGAACAGATCACAGAAGCAACCAAGCTGTACAAGGCTGTAGCCAAAGACGGGGGAATATCCTCTGTCTGCTTGAAAAAGGAAGATGGGACATTCACCGAGAATGAGGAGGACAGGGTACACCTGCTTCTCAGAACTCATTTCCCGGGGTCCTACCCCTCGGCGGCAGGCGACAACAATCTGCCTGACACCCCAACAACGAATAAAAGGGGAAGGAAAGAGAGCTGGAAACTAGCAAAAGAGGTATGCTCAGAAGCTAGGCTAAGATGGGCAGTGGGAACTTTTCAACCAATGAAATCTCCCGGAGTAGATGGCATTTTCCCAGCACTTATCCAGAGAGGCCTAGGAATTATCTTCTGAGGGTGGTAAGGGGGAGCATAGCACTGGGTTACATACCAAGAGCATGGAGACGCAATAGTAAGGCCAATGATTACCTATGGAGCGGTAATCTGGGCAGAAAGAACCCAACTCAGCACACAAGCCAGGGTAGTATGAGTGAGGCGGGGAGCTGCCTAAATCGAAGGAAAATCGATATCCTTTCTAGGCGGTATCCCGAATTACTGATACCGAACATGACAACGACATGACAACGAGGTTTCACTTCGATAAGAAGTTTGAAACACGTTGGAGTAACAAGGCAAACTGGGAGAGCGTGGCTGCGACATACGGCTTAAACCAGCAACTGATTACTTGGTACACTGACGAATCCCTCACAGCAGAGGGAGCGGGTGCCGGTATCATTGGTCCAAGGAAAATGTACTTTGAGCCAATGGGCAGGTACACTAGCATATTCCAGGCGGAAATTTACGCCATAGACAAATGTGCCTCCTTTAATCTGCAAAGGAACTACAGGGGGCAGAACATAGCTATTATCACCGATAGCCAAGCAGCGATCAAGGCACCTAACCAGGTGAACTCTAAACTGGTATGGGAATGCCTTGAGAGACTGAATACACTTGGCTCGACCAACAAGGTCTGGATACTTTGGGTTCCAGGCCATGCTGGGTTGGAAGGCAATGAGGCAGCGGATTAACTAGCCAAGAAGGGAGCAGGGATGCCTCTACATGGGCCAGAACCCTTCTGTGGAATCGGAAACGGTTTCATGGCTATGAATCTAAGAATCGAAGAGAAACGGTTGAGGGAACTATATTGGGGGGGCCTACCAGGGATGGAGCAGTCCAGGGTGCTTATTGGGGGATACGAACCCATGCGTACAAAGGATTGCTTAAACCTCACCAACAAGAACCTCCGAATCATAGTGGGAATTCTGATGAGATACTATGATCAACAGGTACACTATAACCAGTAAAAGGGGCACAATAGTTCTTCAAGGACGCGGTGCGACTTTCCCTTAACAGAATAATAATAATAACATAGAGAACAATATCTGGCATATGCATACCAAATTCCGTTGAAGTCTGGCAATTAAGTATCTAAAACTTTCAATTCAATTTCGTACGAATTTACAGCATACGCCATACGAAAAATATGCTGACATCATAATTAACGAGAATAATTGAGTCACATCCTTTTACGTAAGATTTAAGGGGTCCCCATACATGCAAAAGGGGTGTGTAATTTTGTTCATTGTTCATTAGTTAGTACTTTCCTATACCGGTCTTAATTTTAACATTTATTGCCAATGCGAGAGGTCGAAACTGATCATCTCTTTGAGGGACCCATTCTCGGAAACTACTTAGCCGAAAAATCTGAAAAAAAAATCAAGAGGTTGCCAGTGCATATGGTGCGTAGGCTCCGCAGTAACCTCCATATCTATATCTGTTCAAATGAAGTTAATAATAGTACATTGCTATAATGTATAGTAATTGGCTGAAAAAACCCCCTTAAGTTCATTCTATCACCAGGAAATTTTGCGGCAATAACATAGAGCGTTATCTTACTTAGTTCGATGGAAATCGCACTATTACTAACAAAGTTATAATAATTCAAAGTTATCGCTTCTTAGCAAATTCAAGACTATGAATGTCAATATGACGCCACCCACCCTTCTTACATAATATATGCATATATTACGTGTTACGTACTAATGGGACAAATGCACACTCAAATGTCTTTATATAAGAAATACACAAATGCACTAGTAAACAACACCGAGTCGAGATAAAAGCACTTTATCCAAAATGTATTTACGTATTTGGAGGACTTGACGGGTGTATAACATTTCACTTGCTCTTTTTCCTAGTGAATGGCTATCTGATGCAATGCGGACATATGTTCCATCCAACAACAATTGAAAAGGTATACAGACAAAAGTCCATGCAAACCTCGACCGAGCCCAGCACTTGAAGGACCAGCAATTAATTCTATAGCAAACCGAGGAACCCACGATCAGCCTCACATAATTATTGCGGAAAGTCTCCAATCTACAATTCCATGTAGGACAAAATTCGCAATCTCAAACCCTCTTGCATGGAGTCCGTCGTGGACGAAACGCCAGCTCCCACTACTCCAATCAATCTAAGTACTTCATCTACTTGCACCACCACCATCTTCTTTCTCGCAGCTAGATGAGCTCATAAACCCTTCAACCACCGCCTGCCACGTCGGCCAGAATATTAGTGGCTTAAGAAACAAGTGGACGTCTTTAATTTCTCCGCATTAGCTCGACATTACCGTATCTTCTGTATTTCAAAAACAAAATTACAAAATCCTAAAATCCAAGTTCCCCGAATGCTACTGCACGAATCATGCCACATCATGTAGGTCTACTTGCGGTGGAATCCTAATTGCAGCTACAGCTCCACACCGAACCTAACCTATCTTCTGCTATGTCTCCCATTATCATTGTATTGTCTTTAGTGTTTCACCCTCTCCCCAACTCAGTTCTGTTCAATGTTTCTTGTTTGTAATTCCTCTGTGGTTCCCCTATCACCTCTGCGCAAAATTGTTCTTGCTCTACTACCCTAATCATCCTAGCTCTCCAAACTCTTTCCCTTCTTTCTTTTATGAAGACCTGTACTCCCTTGCACTTCAAGATCACCACACATTGCTTGGCACACACTCTTGATGATGTCTTCTTTTCCAACTTGCTTTGTACGTGGTATGTCAAAAACAATACACACTATGCAATCTTTGAATTTGACGATGAGCTCTATCTGACCACCTTCGAACCTGCGCGTAAATCAGCTTACTTCCATTTTCACGAAGTCAACTTCGATGCTCTCGATGTAACTTTTTCATCAACCAACTGGAATCTCAGATTCGCTAAATTTCAATCAAACTCTTATTAATTTTCACAACATGATTTTCAATCACCTCGCCAGTTACGCTCCTTCGACACCCATATGTCTGTACTCTTATCCAAATTGGTTGGTTTTTCGCCTAAAATACGCACTACAGAAGACGTTTCTGCCTTTCGAAAATTCCGCTGACCTTGCTCCTTCGAAGGTTGTGTTCCTCTTTGAAACCAATGATTTAAATAGTGCATATGCGATAATCGATGAGCATCGAAGTCGCCCTAGCTCAATCATATCCAGCCTCATTTGTCGTAAATATTGTTCTTACTTCTCTTCTGTATTTACCAACTCGACGCTTCCTCTACGTGCGGTTTGAGTCGTTTCCTGTTCCTTTTACTCCTTTCTTGTTTGAAATCAAATTCATCAAAGATCAACTTGACACCAATATCGAACCTGGTTCCGATGGACTCTACAACCTTTTTCTAGTTAACAGAAAACAATGCATATTCCTTCCTCAATGCATAATTTCCAATAGAAGTCCTGAAATATGTGGTCGCCGTTATGCCTATTCCCAAAAGCGGAGACCCGAACCTAGCTCCACTTTTTCTCAAATCCTCGTCAGTTATGTATTTATTCAAAATATTTTATAGCCGCAGATGGCACCCATTTTTCGGATCTTCCTAGGAGTCTATGGATACCACTCCAAAAAAAATGTTTCCTGCAGATCAAACCATCATCATCGTAGTTTTTTAAGAGCTGAATCGTAGTCGGAAGGAGCAGTCTGTTGAATGTGTCGAATGGGGTAACGCTTCCCAACCAACAGCTACCAACTGATCTTCGACGATCTTTCCCATACGTGGTGATGCATTATCACGCAAAGGAACTTCTTTTTCGTATCTTGTTACCCATTCTGACGTTTTCGATTAAGACTTTGCTCAAGTTGACCATTAGCGGCTGGTAACGACCAGCATTGACCGCTTCGTCAGGTTCTAGTAGCTTACCGATTTGGTTTCGCTAACGATGTTGCTGGTTACCCACTATCGACCTATGATTGACTTTGGAGTTTCAAACCGATTTGACTTCGCTAACGAAGTTGCTGGATACCCGCGATCGATCCATGATTGGCTTTGAAGTGAATCCATTTCTCGTCGCCCGTCACGATTCAATTGTGGGACCCCTTTCTATTGCAGTGGTGAAGCAAAACTTCTAATTTATTCTTCCTGGGTTTGGAGTTTCGAAGTAAATCCGTTTCTCGTTGCCGATTCGATAGCGAGAACTCTTTTCTTCCTGTTGTTCATTTGCCTCTCGGTCAGTTGATGAGGTTTCCCGATTTCTAAATTTTTGCAATGATTTACAAACTTTGTGTCCTACTAAAGTCTATTGAATAAACTATTTGATGTGAAAATCCTTGGCACATCTCAAAAAAATTTAAAAAAAAAAGATCGCAAAAACTTTTTTCAGCCATGCACAAGAAGTTACAGCCATCTATACATGGTCAGCGGTTTCATAAGCACTCACCTGGTAGTTTCCTTTCATGGTTACCTATTATGTTCCTCCTTCTTCTGTAGCTCCCCAAGGTTCTATACTAGGTCTCCTACTATACCTATTTTTTATTCATTACCTTCCCTCTTTAGTTGCCTCTGTTTCGTCTCTGCTGGACTGTGCTCCCTTGCAACCCAATTTAGATTGATGCTCGGTAAACACTCTCACTCTCAATGTTAGCAAATGCTACGCTTGAATGACAAACATGCTCTGTAGTTTGGTCTCCTCTCCTTGCGACTTCCCCGCTCATGAAGCTATATAATGCAAATTCGCCTAATCTCTCTTTTTCAAAAAGAAGTCTTCCTGTGTAGTTATCCTTCCCGGCTCTGCATTCTGAATCTTCTTCATTTACAATAAAGTCAAGTCAGCCAATTTCTAAAACTTGGTAATATACTATTAGCAGTAGTAGTAGGATTAGGTATTAGCACTGATGAAGGAGGCATAATTGTACGCTAAAGAAAATAAAAAAAATACAGAATAAAGAAATACCTAGTTCTTTCGGAATGGAACATATTTTGAGGCCTAGATTTCATATAAGCGCACCACCCTTAATTTTTTTTTTCACAAGACAATATCAGTTTTGAAAAGTACTAATCGAGACCTTTCATTTGATATCCCACGTAGCTACATTCAGTGAAAAAATTGTACATCCCCCTTCATGTATACGGAGCCCCATTTCAACTCCACACGAATTTATATCACTCATTAGACTAGGAACAAGAAATTAGACTTGGAACAAGGACTAGTCTAGGAACAAGAAAAAAAGTAATTTTTGATCACGAATTAATCGATTCAGGTCAGTTTTGTCCAGTACTCCAAGAACTATTTAAGTGTTATCTTACCGTGATATTCCGAATGAAACAACCACATATAATATCTTCAAGGAAACAAAATTCGTAGCTGTCAGTTTTCCTTTTCATCATACATCCATATATGAAACCTTTATCAAAACTTAAATGACCATTACTGTATCTAAACATAAACTCTTATGTAAGACCGATAAATAAGATAAATACATATATTGTCCAAAATAAAAATACTAGAGGAAATAAATCAATTGATGTATTTCTTTAAGACGTGACTGGTTGGCAGGAATTATTGTCCGTTTCATTTCAAAGAGATTAAGTATTAGTGAAGAACATAAAAAAGTATCTGTTTATAAACAAAAGCCTCATCTATTTATGCATGTATGAATCTGTGAATGAAAGGCTAATTTTCCACTATAAATAAATCGATTGTAAATTTTAGATAAATAGCTTTTGATTTTCTTACTCCGGAAGCTTTGTTCACTTTTCTCAAGTCTATGAATTTTCAAATCTTTAAAAACATAGATATAAATATATGTTTGTGTATGAAACATTTATATCTTTCATTCATATCTCAATAGTAATCATATTTAAAATTATATAGTACGAGATTAGCTTTTTAGAGGAAAGCTTTGATATTATTTGATATTCCTTGAATATGTTGCTGAAACATATTACTAGGCAGGTTCAAAATGTTCAGGTAACTGAAAGACGATTGAGATTCTTTTCAGGTGATATCTCGAATTGCCAATGCCGAGAAACAGATTGAGGGCAAAGTTTCATTTCGACTAGAAATTCAAAGTACAATATGGTCTGGATATTCAGGGTTCCGATATTCGGAAGAGAGGAGAGAAAGCTTCAGAATGGCCCTTTATAGATTCGGCTCCTCCTGTGGAATTGGGAAGCGTTTTACGGCTATGACACTTTGGAAAGTGAATGAACAGTTGAAGGAACTTTATCTAAACAAGCTTACTGGAAACGAAACAGTCCAGGGGGCCTATGACAACATATGAACCAAAGCAGCTATACGTTTGTTTCTACTTAACTAGAACAGCTTCAAATTCATGCACTTACAGCTAAACTACCACCAAAAGGTTAGACATATCTGAAAACATTATCTGCAGATTCTATAAGGATGGAAACAATGTCCAGTGGGACTCGTACGTGGTAAAAAACATCCTGGGAAAACATCTTATACAAGTGAAGGGTAGTGTAGAAGATCTTAATGTTTTCCTGGTTATAGAACTGATTGGTATCAATTTCGAAACAACTATGTCCCTCCCCGTAATAAATCAGCCCATTTGCTGTAAATCATTCATAATTCTGACGTAGCTATCATTTTTAAAACCGTGTGAGTTCGCAAAACTTTCTCTTAAAGATTCATATTAAACTAGATAAAACTCTCCTGGCCCTCGAGAAAGTGATCCGCGATGCTGAGGTAAATGCAAGAGGTACGATCCTCTTTAAGTCCACCCAACTACTGGCCTATGCTGACGATATCGACATCGTGAGAAGAACCACCCGAGACGTACAAACTGCCTTCATCCAGATCGAGCAGGCGGCGCGAGATCTTGGGCTGCACATCATGAAGGCAAGACAAAATATATGGTGGCAACCTCAGCACCAAAAACCAACCAACCAACAACATCAAACCGCACTGGTCAAACGGGAAGCATAAAGATATGAGAATACAACTTTGGGACCCTTGACAATTTCTCCTATCTAGGGCCAAAAATCACAACCGATAACAGCTACGATCACGAAATCCGCGCACGGTTGTTGTCAGCCAATAGAGCCTATTTCAGCTTACAAAAACTGTTCCGCTCGAAACGTCTCACCATAGGGTCAAGACTATGATGTTGCCAGTCCTCATGTATTCCTCGGAGACTCGGGTTCTTACCAAGAAGAATTGCGTAATCTTGGCCGTTTTCGAGAAAAGAATCCTACGAAGAATTTTTGGCCTCCTACATGAGGATGGACGATTCCGTAGCCTACACAATGACGAAATCTATGAGTGATACCATGACCGTCAGGTTGTAGATAAAATCCGGCTCAATTGGTTACGGTGGGCGGGTCACGTAATCCGTGTAGATGAGGATAATCCAGCCCGGAAAGTCTATAGGGGCAATATCTATGGTAGAAAAAGAAGACGAGGCAGACACTGCCTAAGATGGAGCGATGGCGTAGGCCAGGACGGCAGACAGCTTTTAGGGATATCGAATTGGTGGACCTCGACGCAAAACCGTGATGTCTGGAGTTCCTTATTAAGGCAGGCCTAGACCGGATACCGGTTGTTGCGCGGTGTAACTGGTCGCCTCGATATTTAACCAATTCGACTGTAATTCCATCGGCTCCTGGCGACTTATGATTTTTTAGCCGATGAATTGCACGGACTGTTTCTCCTAAACTTGGTGGTGGCGGTATTTGTCCGTCGTCTTCAGTTGGCGGAACCTCCAACTGGCCGATGTTCTGGTTGTTCAGTAGCTCATCAAAGTACTCAACCCATCGCTCCAATATGCCCATTCTGTCGGAAATCAGATTTCCCTCTTTGTCTCGGCAGGATGAGCATCGAGGTGTATAAGGCTTCATCCTGCTGACTTTTAGGTAAAACTTCCGCGTCTGATGCGGTTGCTTCCTGTACTTTTCGAGTTCACAGACTTATTGGTTCTCCCAGACTTCTCCGCTCGACGAAGTTCGTGAGAAGTCTCTGCGCGTGCCCGCGTTCTTTGAGAATGCAACATTACTCGGTATGCGGCATTCTTCCGTTCTGTCGCAAGCTTACATTCATCGTCAAACCAAGTATCTTTGTGGCCGTAACCATGATAACGTTCTTCAGGTGATTGTGAACATCATTTGTTGATGCTTCATCTCCAGGTCCCGCATCCATTTCCCTCTTATAGGTGTCGCGGAAGGTTGTGTTGTGGATGGCTTCAGTGTTCACTCTCACCTAATTGTCAGAGGGGATTCTAGGTGGTACTGTTATTCGAGCTCAAAGCACCGTGCCAACGAGATAGTGATCCGGGTCTATATTGGCCCCCTATATGTTCTGACATTCATCAAGGTTCAGAGGTGGCGGCGTTCGATCAACACGTGGTCACTTGGTTGGTTGGTTGAAAGTGGTCCCGTCTGGAGAGGCCCACGTATGTTTGGGGACCGCTTTCCAACAACCATTTCATGTGACCCTGCTAATTGAATAATCCGCAGTCCGTTATCATTTGTTTTTTCGTGCAAGCTATGGGAGCCAACGTATCGCCTGTTAAAATCCCCAAGTACGATTTTGATATCATATCTGGGACAGGCTTCGAGGGTTCGTTCTACTGCCTCGTAGAAGGTATCCTTTTCCGACTCTGCAGTCTCCTCTGTAGGGGCGTGAACGTTAATGAGGCTTATATTTCTAAACTTACCTCGCAAGCGCAGAGTGCATAACCGTTCGCTTATGTTTTCAAAGCCGATAACAGCAGGTTTTATTTTTTGGCTGACTAAGAAACCTACTCCGAGCACATGGTTTACTGGATGACCGCTATAATATATGGTCTAGTGGCTCTTCTCCAGGAAACCGGTCACTGTCCATCGCATCTCTTGTAGCGCTGTTATATCAGCCCTATATTGGGACAGGGTATCGGCTAGCTGCTCATCAGCTTTATCTCTGTACAAGGAGCGCACGTTCCATGAGAAAATGCGCAAATCGTTAAGCCGTTGTCGTTGCCGGGTTCGTCGTTGTAAGATCCATCCTGTCCGAGGCTCCTTTCATGGCTTCGTAACATCGGTTTACGTGGAGGGTTGTCAGCCCTACCTAACCCCCAACCTGGAGGACCAGTTGATACAATTTGTCCCGTTTTCAAGCGCGGGAGACTCGCCTTCATCCTTCTCCGTCTGCAGCTTTTCGTTATGAAAGAGCTCCCAGAGGTCACCACGTGGAGGTGGAGATAGGGTTTGGTAGTAGAGCTGTTGGTGTTGGTTCAGCAGGCATTTTCCAGGTTTTATGCTCCATCGTAGGCACCAATCCACGTTTCGCCCTGGGATCTACACTACCCTTTGACCACTCAAGTCATCAGATGCTACCTTATCTGCAGAATCGGGCGTGGCACCACCGAAGCGATATCTCCCTGAAATGGTTAAAAATCTGACATTGACAGTAGCCTCGGCATTTAAATTCAGAACACATATATAACAAGGCGGGAAACCGGAAGCTGGGCGCTTCAGGTATGAAACGTTTTATTTGCTTCTTCTGAGAGTATATTTAAGTGTAGAACTATCCCATTTGTACGTAGCCTGTTATGTATGTGCATGTAGCATGTTTAATTGTGTTCAGTTGCAGTAAATTTACACGGTAAAGTCAACTTTGAGCTACTGTAACTTTGTTAGAAATAGTATGATTTTGATCAAATATCCCCAAGTTTGATCAAAATCATACTATTTCTAACAAAGTTACAGTAGCTCAAAGTTGACTGCTTCATATTATATTTTATACTACTACCAACTTTTATAACTCTGGGATGCACTTAAGGGAGGTTTTACTCAATTTCCCAAAATATATGGTAATATACTATTATTAACTTAATTTGAACAGCTATCAATATGGGGAGTATTTTGAGGCCTGGGCACCATATAGCTTCATGATTTTTTTTAGATTTTTCAGTTGGGTAGTTTCTGAGAATGCGTCCGTTAAAGAAATCATCACTTTCGACCCCTTCCAACCCCCGCCTTTATATACAGTTACTCAAAAAAGTATCCGGACAATGGTTAATTTAGAATTGTAATGCGAAAAACATAGATTTGTAAAATAGTAACGTAATTTCGTTTTCCACGATAATAATATTTTATAGCAACACTTTCGAATGAGCGAAAAAAAATCATCATTTGGATTTAGTACAGTTGTTTTTCTGAGAATTTATGTATATATGCTTGTTATGAAAGTCAAAAAAGTATCCGGACAGCGATGAATTCTTGGAAAATGCACAATATTGCAACTGAGTTGTCTTTTGATTTAACATGGTGATTAAACATTGATTATTAGTGCATTTAATTCTTCTGTGTATACAGACGTTTAATAAAGATGGGTCGGAAAACGCGGGAGATTAGTAGTGATGTTAGAAAAGTTATTATTGATCTTTTCAAGGACAACAAACCGATACGAGCGATCGCGGAAATCGTGAAAGTGAATAAATCGACGGTTCATGAAATAATTACACGCTTTAAAAAAACGGGTTTCATCGATAAGAAAGGGCGATCAGGCCGTCCACGAAAGTTTAATGACCGAGAAGAAAGATGGATCGTGCGGAAAATGAAAATAAACCCCAAACTAAGTGCAGTTAAGTTGAGAGCTCAGGCGGAAAAGAGGTTTGGTAAAGTTACAAGTGTCGAAACAATTAGAAATATTCTTCGAAAGAATAATTTCCACGGTAGAGTTCCCAGAAAAAAGTCCTATATAAGTAAGCAAAATCGGCAAAAAAGGCTACGGTTTGCTATTGCACATATAAATAGGTCTTACGATTTTTGGAAAACCGTTATATTTGCCGACGAAAGCAAATATAACATATTTGGATCAGATGGAAGTAATTTTGTATGGCGGCAGCCAAATACGGAGCTGAATTTGAAAAATTTAAAGTGCACGGTGAAACATGGCGGTGGTTCTCAGTTGGTATGGGGCTGTATGTCAGCAGCGGGAGTTGGCAATTTAAAGTTTATAAATGGGAAATATGACAAATATCAGCATCTCACAGTCCTTAAGGAAAACTTACTTCAAAGCGCAAGGAAAATGCAAATGGAGCATTTTTGTTATTATGAGGACAATGATCCCAAACATAACTCCTACGTTTGTAGACTTTGGCGGCTGTACAATTGCCCAAAAGTGATAGATACTCCGGCGCAAAGTCCGGATCTAAATCCAATAGAGCATTTGTGGGAACATTTGAAAAGAAAAATTCAAAACTGTGAAATTTCAAGTCTAATTACACTTAGAAAAGCTTTGAAGGAAGAGTGGGCGATGATCAGTCCACAATTTTGTGAGAAACTTGTCAAATCGATGCCTAGTCGACTAAGGGAAGTAATAAAAAATCGAGGAGGTCCAACAAGATATTAAATTTTACATTAAAGGGGTAAGTTTCCTTCAAACGCTTTCTGTCCGGATACTTTTTTGACTTTATTTTTTGTAGCGTTCTTAACAGCGGAGCTATTTTTTTTAAAGCGGAAACTGAGAAATTTTTTTTTTTGGAAATTTATTATAAACCAATCAAAGATAAATATAACAATTAATCATTAAGCAAATGTGCCACAATTATTTATATTTCTTTGAAAATATCTATACAACGGTCATGTCCGGATACTTTTTTGAGTAACTGTATATATCTCAAAACTAAGACTGGCTTCCAAAAGTACTAATCGATACCTTTCATTTGATATCCCACTTGACTATATTTGGTGAAAAAAAAATGTACACCCCCTTTTTACATGTATGGGGAACCTTCCCCCTCCCCCTAAATCTCAATCTAGAAGAATATCACTCGCTGCATGTCTGGGCGTCCACAGTTCCCACCTTCTCATCAAATTTCATGCTAATCGGTATAGCCGTTTCTGAGAAAAGTACGTGTGACGGACAGACAGGCAGACATTGAACCGATTTTAATAAGGTTTCGTTTTGCAAATAAACTTCAACCACGTTCAGTGAACGGTACTGATGGAAATATGTAGAAAGTTTGAAAAGAAACGGACTTTTAAGGACTCCATCGCTTCATGTTCGTTGATTAGACTTGTTACCGGCTACAAGAAAAAAATATGTTTGCTTCAGTAGATTTACTTCGTTTCAAATCTTTTTTCCGGAATTAATATTGGATGCTGAATACCAGAAAGTGTTGAAGAGAATAACACCGAATTTATAGGAAACATAAACATCATAACAAAAGCAGACCGGAAAGAATATGGAATGTTGAAAATGAGAACAAATATGATAGCTAAGCAGTGTGAAAGAAATGCATGACGTATGAAACTGATTTTTTATTCGTCAGAATATCTTAACTTGTTGATCATTGATGGGCGTTCGTTTACATAAATCAGGGCACTCAACTTTATTTTTATTTTTTTTAATTTCTACACTATAACTATGTAGTTTAAAAGTAGTATGTAGTATTATGTACTTTCAAATTAATACCTACGCTTTACCTGATTTCTTTCAAGGGTCGTCAATTAGCTCATGAAAGTATTAATTAGATACATATATATGACTGTATAGGGAATTTAGCAACCAATATATAATATAAATTTCCATAGGTAATTAATCTAATCTGTTTCACCATCTCCCAACTTATGTTCATCTGCAAATAAATGCTCCATTTGCCCATTCTAAACAAATCAGCAGGCAACAGCAGCCCTTCTGTTTACCAATTCCACTAACATTTATCAATTGGCTCTGCACCCCAACATCCAAAAAGTAAAATGTCCTGACTTCATATGTACATCATAAACTTAAATAGCCTCCCAGCCGGACTCAGCACTACCCCAACATGTTCTAATTAAAATCATAACGAACTATTTTAGTAAATATTTGCAATTCAACTGTACTATCAAATTAAGGCACCAATAAAGAGCTGTGAGTAAATCCATGTCAGACAAGAAATCATCAAAACAAAATTCTGATTTTCTCTCCATGTTGCACGTGTTTTTCATTTCCTACACATCTGGATCCGTCTCACCAGATTATGGATAAATGAATTGGTATCTGTATCTACAAATCAAGTTTACGTTGATTGTTATCTTAAGTTTCCGCTCCTTTGGTGAAAACGCTTAAATTGGTCTTTCGACTTTTTAATAGGTTCTGAAACGTAAGTTTCTCAGGAATTTCAAAAAATACGTGCCTCTTTCTGTTTTGCACCTACAGATTGAAAATTTATGAGTCAATTTCCGAAAACTGTCTGTCTGTCTTTTCACAAAAAGAAATGGAATTGACCGGTCCGTAGAGTCCATTATGAAGTGTCTCAGTCGGATAAATATATCTACTGATTGCTGTGATAGATTTCCGCGAAATCTACTTAAGGGGGATGAACAGGATTTGTTGTGAATTTGAAATTCAAAGAATGTGCTCTTTATTTACGACTTTGTTTTTGATTAATATGAACGGCATTAGTTGGAGACGCACATTCCCAGTAGAACCAGTTCAAGATGGATGTATGTGGGAGAAACAAAATACTCAATGAATTTATATTGCGAAAAGCTTCCTGGAAATTCAAGCTGCATAGCAAGGTACGAAAACAGTTGGTTGTTTTCATAATTCCAACTCACCTAATAAAATTTGATATTCTAAATTATATTTAGCTGAACCGCTCGTGCTCGACTTTATGATTGTTATTTGTAAGCAAATATTTACAAAATGTATCGACTCCTCGAAAGGAAATGTTGCTGGGAGAAAGTTCAAATATACACAAAACATTTCAATTTACATATATGGAGACGACATTTAATTCATGGACTATAGTCAAACACACCTGAATCCAACCTAATGGGACCTCCGTACGACAACCTTCTGCCGAGCAAGCACTATTGACCAATGCTTACTGAATTCGTCTGACTCTTCCATTTAACCTGGAAAATTAAAATATCCTCCTTGCCTATCGTCAACATTTCTTCAATTTAACCTTATATTCCCAGGAATTACTCCAATAAGCACAAACAATGCATGTTTAAAGATAATCCTGACAATAGTACAAGCAATAATCCCTTTGCAATGACACGTCCATTTCCATAATCTCTGCCCAAATGACCGTTACCTGCCTACACGAGCGTAGGCTAACACAGTACAACTCCCCGCATTTTACCCATTTAGCATCCTTGAAACTCAATTCTCCACCTGTGTTTTTGGTGAGTCGTTGGAAATGTCCTTAGGATATTGTCTAAAGAAATTTTAAGATTTGCCCCTACATGTGTATGTTACTTTACTTAGTTTTCGATAAAAGAAATTTGTAGTAAATTCAATGGTTATAAGCTAGCGTTCGGTAACTAAAAAATTAACTGGTTTAAAATTCTGTATTATTTTATGAATTAAACAAGTTAAAAGGAACTGGCTATCTACTGATTCTCTTCTTTAAGCACGTCAGTGTGTGGGATTTTTACCCACAAAAAACCAACCCCGGATCCCCTCCTACTCCGTGGAATCACCTTTAAGTATTACATCACGGGGCGGAATTAGCTTAGTTTAGCTAGGTCTCTTTCCTTCTACCCCCGTGGTTCGTAACGACCCCTATTCCTGCTTTTCGCAGTTTATCCTGGATTGCTACGATCATGAAATTGATCGCATCTCAATCCTCCAGAGCACTTCACCAAGAGCTTTTTCTAGGCTCCTCCTTTCTTCCACGAACCTAGTACATTGAAAGAATATGTGCGCTGGGTCCTCTGGCACCCCGTGACAGTTTGGATAATCAGGTGTGGTGTCCAATTTAAACCTGTACAAATATTGACGGTATCCTCCATGGCCAGTGAGAAACTGGGTGAGATTATAATTGATCTCCCCATACTTTCTCTCCAACCATTCGCCGATGGAAGCGATCAAACTGTAAGTCCAGTCAAGTTTCTAACAGGTCCCATGGCTGTTGTTATCTGCTAATGGACCGCTTCGTTTCGGCCTTTTGCCCTGCGATAAAGGACAGATGGGACTGGTGTTATATATGTTTATCATCTCGGTTGCCAGAATGTCAATCATTATCATTCCCGAGATGACGAACGCTGCATCATCTGAAACGTTAGTGAAGGCAGAACACACCGTTAAGACTGTTCTTCTGTAGACCAGACTCAATTTATATGTATTGCCTAAAGCATGCAGCGCTTTTCCCGAAACTGGGACCGCATACAGCAAGATAGAACTCACCACCCTGGCTATGAGTAACCTGCAAGTATGCCGCGGCCCTCCTACGTTCGGCGTCATCCTTGCCAGAGGTAACTCGTAGTGAATGCTTTTTCGCAAGTATGCTCTATGTGCTGCTTAAAATTTAATTTTCCGTCTATCATCACTCCCAAATATTTGATGGCCAGCTTGGAAGTGATGATAAAATTCCCAATTCTAATACAGGCGTGATTTCTCTTCCGCCGCTTGGTGATGAACACCGCTTCCATTTTTCCCTCCACGACTATCAACCCAGCACTCTCTAACCAAGCCTTTACCGCATTGATTGCTTTGCTTGAGTGCAACTCAGCATCTTCGAGATGCTTGGCGACCACTACCAGTGGTATATCGTCTGTGTAACCCGCCACCGTGGCCTCCTCCGGAACCGGAAGGTTAATTAAATCATTATACATTATGTTCCACAGTAGTGGGCCAAGTATAGTGCCCTGTGGGACACCCGCGAAAACAATACACTTCTTGGGTCCATCATACTTATTATACCAGAATGACTGCTCTTGTAAGTAACTATCGACAATAGCAGCGAGGTAGGTGGGAACACCGATCGTCGTCAGAGACTTTTGTAGAAGGTTCCAATTGGCTAAGGTGAATGCATTCTTCACATTCATAATCCCCACGACGCAATATTTGCGGGAACAACTCCTTCCATGAATTGCATTTTCGGTCAAGTCAATAGCCATTTTGATAACATCAATGGGTGATCTGGCTTTACGGAACCCATACCGCCGATCTAAAATGCGTCCTTCGCTCCCGGCAACCAGGAGTAATCTATTATAAATTACCCGTTCCAACAAAGTGTCTAGAAGAGAATGTGGGTCTATAGGAGGACGATCCCCTGTAGGTTTACTAGTCTTAGGCAGCGGCTGCAGCTTCTGGGAACATATCCGGTCTACATTTGACGGCAAGCTTGCTGACCTTATTCGGTATGCCCTTCAGACCTGGAGCTTCGATGTCGCCTATTCGACTGCCGATCTCCAGCAGCTCGTCCCTGGTGGTTGGTGCAATCAGCGTCACATTCGGTGGGCGCTGGAAGGTGTGTCTACCCCTCCTTGCTGGGGAAATAACGCCGGGATTATTTTTAACAAGAGCATAAGGCGTGATATGCGGAGATGAACGGCCGCTGAATCGTCCTTGAGATTCTTGCAGGCTTCCCTATGGGCATGCTCCTTTTCCCTTGATCGATCTGAGCCATTCTGTAGCAAATCGACCCAAGGCTGGCAAGTTCACTATTCCACCAAGACTTGGGTCTTCTAGTGCCTGTTTTGCTAGGCAGGTTTAGCCACACCTCCATGAATATTTGTTCATCCATCGCTTTTGCAGACCATCCGGGTGTTTTTTTTTCATTTCGACTTCCGCGGTGCCAATCTAATGCCTTGTGGCTCCATTGTTAGTTCAGAGGGAATTGTTTGGTGGTCGCTGTACACAAAGTCCTCGCTAACTTACCAGGACATATCACAGGGATGACAAAAGTCAGATCTACAATTGAACTACATCCCCCTCTCCGATAAATGTTTACATCACCTTCGTTGGCCAGAACCGCATCCAACTAGGTGAATACTTCTAATAAACACCGCCCCCTTGCGTTAGTTTCTTTGCTGCCCACTCGATTGCCCACGCATTAAAGTCACCGGCTATCACCTTTGGACCTCATCGTCTTGCGTCGCGAACAGTTCGTCTAAACGGTCTTCGAATTCAGACAGTGTGAGGCTCGAAGGGGCGTAGCAGCTGTATATGAATACACCGCTTATTATTGTCAATCAAAGCCACTAGCCGCCTGACCCATGCTATATTGTATGGCTTGACGACCGCACGGTCATATCAACGCTCCACCAGTCGAATCTGTGGCCCATACACCAACGTCAGAGTTTCTGTACGGTTCACTAATGACAGCAATCTGCATCACGCATTCGTAAGTGGTCTGTGCAACCAAATCCTTTGCGAACCTGCAATGGTTAAGGTTTATTTGTATTAACCTAATTTTTTCACTGCACTTATGCCTTCATAAATTCCGGGCATTTACTCCTTCTAGCAATGTGCCGGTTATCCGGTCCCTCCTTTCCTTCGCACAAAATGCACTTGGGGTCCCTATTACACTGCTTGGTAATATGTTCTTTCTCCCTACACCTTCGACATCGATGGAACCGATTGATGCCGCTGGTGCATGCTTTCGCGAAGTGTCCAAACATGAGGCATTTGAAGCACATGTTTAGAGAGATCTGTTCCTTTAGTCGGCAAACAACCCACCCAATTCGAACCTTTTCCACGGTGAACCACTTCTGCGATGCCTACACTGGCAGTCGCATTGTGGCCGTTTGAATACCACCATCAGCTCATGATAGATTCCTCCTTGAAGTCCTCCAACTTGAGTTGTTATTTGCAGGCAGTGCAAATATCTTTCCTGGATGTTACCTCATTGAGATCCTTGCACTGTATATAGATCTCAAATTTTTGGAAACGTACTGCGACATTCTCCCCAAAGGAGCTTATAACTTTGATTACGAAAACCGTCAGTTTTTCCATGTTGTATTTTTTCAGATTAAAACATCAAATCCCCTTTCCGGGTCCTCAGGATCTTGCTGACGTTTCCACCTAGGTATTTTAGGTCTGGATCAGTTTTCACCTTTCCAATATCTCCGCATACGATAGATTTCCTTTACTAGAAATTACAATTGCGTCTGGGCGAATTCGCACCTTTGGTTTCTTGTTCCTTTTCTTTGTTTACGAACTTAGTCCAATCACCGTTTTGTTTTCCTTTGATTTCGCTTGGCTAGCCGGCTTTCCCACTTTGGGCACATGTTTTCCCCCTTCTGAACTTTTAGTTCCGTTTGTTCGACTGATCAGGGCGCCTTTTTTCCTTTTTGTTGCCTGTTGATTCCTTAAAGTTTCCCCCTCTTTGTATCAGACTCTCTTACTTGTGCGAAGGTCAATCACCTTGTGCTTTCATGCCACTTGGGTCGCATGTGGCACTGTTGGGGCTGGGCTAGTTGGCTTTTTCTTAGGTTTTCTTTCTTTCTTCCTGCGACCTATTGGAAAGCACCCTGATGGGTCTCACCATGATCTTAATGGCTTGGTTCACGTTGTGCTTTTCCTAGATGAATTCGAACAGCTCAACTATTTGAGCCCCAAGCTGCATAAAAGATAGTTCTTCTGAGTCAAGGCTATGTTTTCGGTGAGTCTTGTCCAGATTATTCCTTTCACAGACCCTTTCACTTTTTTAATTGCTAAGCTCCCATGAGTTTTCTCTGTGCCGTCTTTGGTATTGGAGGAAATCGTAAAATTGATGAGCCTTTCCGGAATGGATCTATTTCCTGCTGCTGGAATACCTCTTGATCAGGTGTGATGGGTGTCGAAATCGCCTTTTTGGCGTTCCGATCAGGCTATTATTTTTTGCCTTGGCAGGTTTGCGTTTCGTTTGAACACATTTTTCTCCGAATCTAAAACACGTGAAGCATTAGATTCCACTGGTAACTTTACTCCTTCTCAATTCGTCCATGCTTTTATTTTCTGGGTATCCTTCCCATAGCCAATTTGGTCCACGCACCAGAGATAAGCAAACACTAGCCCATTGACAGTCAGAAAAGTGCATGAACACATATTTACACATCAATAAATCTGCTATTATCCGCCACCTGGGGTCACGCCTGTTGGGAGATTTGATAACTTCTCACAGGCCGTCCGTCTGTCTGTCGGCCTGTCTGTCTGTCTGTCACACAGGGAAGGAATGCCAGGAAGGGGTTAGGTAAATAGGGCATCCAGTGGCATTTACTCACTTTCAATTTTATCTTGTTAACCAAGCACCAACGGGCCAAAATATCGAGGTTTTATCGCAAGAGAGCACAGTCCCCCGGAAACGACACTGAGGCGAAAAAGGTCGTCACGATCGGGCCGCCTTGTCAATTACGCCTGAACAGCCCGTAATTAACCCTTAGTCGGGACACAATTAACTGGGTTTTCTGTGATTTTGGACTGTACAAATGGCCGGTGATCAATTGAAAAACGATTCGGCCGTCTGGCTGTCTGAAACGGAGATGAAGCAAATCCGTACGTGTACAGGTTGAGGGACCAGGCTGACGGTCATTGAACAGACCATCTCGACAGTGCACCTTCTGCTATAAATGCTGATATACAAAAATATCTCGGCTTTACATCTCAACGTCTTTCACGGCCTGAGTTGAACTTATGGTGCCGTCAAGCTTGTCGGGACGTGTATGGACTGTGGAATGTTCAGCCGTAGCTGACAGGCCGCTTCGATCCCGTAGGGCAGGTTTAAAGCAGAAACTTTCGAAGTGCCTCTCACAGACCTCGAAGTGCCGTTTCGCGGAGCTCGAATTTTATTTCAGCCCAATTCCGATGCTATGTAGATACTGCTACTCCTTGCCACTTGGTCCGTTCGATTCTTCCTCCTGGTATAGTTTTAAGCATGGATTAAGCACCTCATTCTGGGCGCATTGTTTATCTATGATAGATTCCCTTCTTTATTGCTTACTGAAACTGGGACTATTTCCTGCTGCTGATAAAGTCCTACGAATAACCGCATCATTGGTGGAGTCGATACAGAAAAAGTGTATTAAAGGCACGAAGTGAGATAGCATTTCAAATTCAGTCTAGGTCCGTATCCAATACCATTGTTCAGTAAAGAAGAATTCATCCCCATAAAGCATCCCCTTGAAAGCCAATGCATTTATCATATTATCATGTTTAGTAGAGCAATGATCACCTCGTAGCAATTGATGCAATGTGAATGGGTCAGTGTTATTTGATGTATATCCAGAGAATAGAGCCCTTAAGAGTACAAAAACCACTGAAAACTTACAACGCACTTCCAACGACATAATCTTCAAAAAAGCGACCCTAGTAAAAGTACTCCAGGAAAGACATTATCCAACATTGTTTGCATCCCACTCGCCAAATGACATCACTTAAGAAGATGCCACATAAGTTACTGTATTTTCGACGTGCAAAATAGATGGACTAATGATATATTTACAAACAGGATATTTCTAGGAACTTTGACTGCATGCCTAATGACTGACGGCTCTATCGGCGTCTGTAGGCGTCATCGCTGTCATGAAGTTGAAGTACTTATTTCGGAAGTGTGAAAAGTGGGCGTTATACATACATATAAGCAGAATAGCAATTATTCCCTCAGCTTGAATTATTGTATTTGAGAGAGCGTTCCATTCATGTAAGCAGCTGGAGCTATCTTGTTTAGTCAAAACTCGTCGCACATAATTAAACCTCAAACTCTAACATCCTTGAATCTCTTCTTCATTAAGTGTGTATTATTTCTGCTTTCTATTGAATATAATTATGGAACTCTTGCAAACTTTCTCCGTTCTTCTGAAATAGGTCGAAGGACGGCATATTAAGATGTATTCTCAGTACTTATATTTTACTTTAGCTTTGCTAGGATTATTCTGCCACTGAAAACATTTTTACGAATAAATAGACTCCTTCGTCCTTCGCATCCTCTCAATTTGAGTCACATTACTTATGCCTATTTTCACCTTCTACGTATGACACTCTGAACACTAGGCTAAGCTGATGAACTTTACCCTGACAATAGTCGAAACTCCATTCCAAAGCGAGATACTTTGTGGCCTTTATAGTAAAGATCTATTAGCCCTAAGTGCATTTAGTACATCTTCATTAGGCCCACATTATCCTATTACTGTGCGTCTAAGCGAATATTTCCTATCGTCTATCGTCCTCTGGAGATCTCTTCTGCGACATGCCATCATTTCCATGACCTTCCCAGGTCGATTAACAATAAAGACTAAAAGCGTATCGAAATCGTAGGAAGGACACCGTGCTCCTTCAATGGGCAGATTATTGATTGTGTAGCCTTCGTACTTGATGGCAGTATAATTAACATTAATCTATCTGAATCTTACTTACTTGCTGACTTTCAAAACGAAAGTGTCCGTTTGATCCCTACATATCGTTTAGATAAAATTAATATAATGGGATGCAGGCAGATACTGTTATCTCATTTCGTACTCTCTATTTGTAAGGCACAGGCTTGCTAACCACATGATCATTGAAATGGGGATTAGATATTAATTCTATGAGAATAAATTGTGACGCTTGCAAAGGCTTCAATGGGACTTGCTAGTATGATTGATGTTTCTTGAATGGATATAAACAGTACTAGGGATGGGGGGAGCAGACTTGGATAGTACTAATATCAATAGATTGAATATCCCGTCTCTTATTGAATATAGACATGTCTGTAAAGGATCATCTCCATTTTTATAATGAATAGCATTATTGCTCCATACTTGCAGAAAATTTATGTTTTACGACATAAAACAAATTACAACGCCTTTTTGCATAATAATCCTTCTGGACTTTACCTTTTGAATTTAATTGTCAATCCCCTCAAATTGAGTATCGCAGCTTCCGAAGTGCATCTTATGGATATTAGTTTATGCTGATAAAACTTTCATGATAAATTCTTGATTCGTCAAACTAAGAATATTTCATTGCAGTGTTTTAAAGGATATCGCTCTCTTATCAAAAAAATAAAACGTCGATATCCATTTTTCATGAACACCCTAAATTCTTCTGATTTTTCCACGTGAAACCGATTTTTTCCCGGAAATTCCTTGAAATGAGCACAAAATGAATTAGAACAATTATTAGGTGTCGAAAGCTTAACACAGGCAAGTTATCATTTCAACACAAATGCCTTCTATTTTGCTTTCTATTTTCTCCTAAACTTTTAAATACTTTCTCTGTCACCAGCGATTTTTCGCAATAAATTATTCTTTCTAATGAATTCATTCATGATTGTAATCCACTGTATTAGATGAAATGATAAATGTTTAAACATTCCGCATTGTGGAAAATATTACATGAAGATGTGTGTAAACAGAGATGGCGGGAACATGTGGGTGTTATTAATTAACTTTTATGTTGCTTTTTGACTACTTTTTAGAATTTCTCAGTTCTTGATATTGAAGCAAAATTAGAACACAAATGCAAACCACATTTGCTGATTTGACACTTGATGAAATATAAATATGTTGTACGAATATATAGCAGCCGAAGGGCTGGGTGATCTTGGCAAACTTATTGGAGAATATCCATTTCATAAAGACTAATTTAACCCAGTTTTCTGCCAAAAAAATCTACTATTATATTACTTCTTTTCCCATTATCAATACCGGTAAGGACTGAATTTTCAAGAGGAAGGTGGAAGATCTCCCTTCTCCTACCCATTTTTCCAATCCCACCCTGGAGGGAGAAAGCGGAGGAAGAATATTCAGGAAGAAAAGAAAAGTCTTATCTCCTTTCTAATCCCATTGAAACCTCCATCTGCTCTCCCCACTCCAGCGCAGTCGAGATGGAGATTTAAACTTAATAATAAGGAGCACAAAATTGAATAATAGTGTTTGACTGCATCCCATTAGACTAAACTAATCCAAGTGATATGTAGGGATAAAATGTACATTTTCGTTTTCTATCTCTACGCCGTTTTACGGCTATTTCAATTTTAAAGAGCCGTCACCTGAGTATAATGAACATGACTGTGCAAAAGTGGTCGCAACACTGACCCAGTTTGACTTTCAAACAAGGGCAATGAAAAATATATTAAATTGACTTACAGTTGGGGGTTCACAATTAGAAGGTCAGTTGTCTTACTTAATAAAACAATGCAAACCACGAATCTGCACCCGTTGCATCCAGGGTTCTTGGGCCAGTATTATTTTAGCATTGTCTTTGAAAATCGCCTTGTTATTCCTGCGGATGCAGCTTTTCCTTAGTAGAGGTTTAACCGGGCTATCTTAATTCTAGTCGTTGGTTCCATTGCTGGAGCTTTTCAACAACATCGTATCGTCCTCCTCTCCTAGATGGCACTTTCCTGTGACTCGCGGTCCGCCTTAAGGCTTACAAGGTCCGGGTCTAGATCGTCCAACATCTCCTCCTCAATGGACAACAAGTCCGCTTCCTTGCTCAATCCTGTCCTTTCGGCTTCTATAACCTCCACAATACCTTCAAGGGTCACGGTAGACTTCGCATCCCATATATCCCCCGAAGTACCCGGTTTCGGTTTCTCCTTCTGCAACTGTGTCGAGGTAGTACCGAATCTGAAATTGATACAGAAATTACCGCTTTTAATTGCCTCCAAGGTTCGTTCATTTAACCAGATGGTGAGAACGTTAGCTTTGCCTTCCACTTTGGTTCTAAATGTTGTGAACATCCTCACTTTGAACGAGTTCAAAGTCTGGAAGCTTCTCGACCCCCATTCCTGGTATATCATTCCCAGTAATGTTGAGAGTTCTGTTCCCTTTCAGCCTAACATTTTACCGACTGTGATTCCGAACTATTCCAATTTGTCCTCCATTAAATAGTCTACCAGCATAAAACCTGGCTAAAATCCAGAATAATTTTGGAACGTCCTCCATTATATATCCGTCCGACAATGACATATTCAATGATTTCCTTTTCCTCAAGGGTATTTGTTCTAGAAATAATTGAGCACAGCAATAGCAAAGCTAAAGGCGAAATTTTCCCCTTCTTGGACTCGGATTGTGGTTTCTCAGGAGCATTACCCCCTTGTGGGCTGATCTCCGCTGCTCCCCTCTTTTCCAGTTCATCGCTTGATGACTTAGATCTATCCTAAGCTTTCTTCAAGGTCTCTTCCCATCCCAAGCCTTCTTTCAGAAAGCGTAGGTATTATTTAGTGCCTCCGCCACTGAGGCCTGTTTCATTCCTCAGACGCACTTTTCCACGACGCGACCAAATATCAGTGAGGCTCCATTCGGATACAGTCAGCTAACCTCTACCTAACCTTAACCTACAAACTACTTAATGAGTTCCCCAGTCTAGATCTAAAGCATTTTGTTAATAGTGGGATTACTTCAAACAGGGTGTATCTTGGTAGCCGAAAGGCTTGGCTCCTAGAGAAACACATGTCAACCCCCGGAGAGTGACAGGCTGGCTCTCAGAGAACTATATTTCCCATTAGCCACAATTGACATATTTTCAAAAGTTCTACCCAAGTCCTGCCAACATTCGAAACTCCCGAAATCCTAAGTCCTATTTACTAATCATGTCATTATGCGCTTTCCTACCCAGAAATTGCCATTGATCTTAATGTTTGGCATCACAATGCTTTGTACATACCCATGCCCACGTCCAATTAGATGCATTTTGCCTAACGGATCAATGCCGGCAATGGGGAACAACAGTTTTCTGCGACTATACGTGACAATATTTGAATTTTTCTTTTCTTCGTATGACAGCTGATAATCTGATGGCATGCCAGCGACGGGTAATGTAAAGCAAAGGAAAGTGAGTTTTATTTTTTTTGCCCGGAAGCAGGCCGACTTGATCGTGAAGGAGAGAATTGGACAATTTAGGTTAGGTAGATGATAACTGACTGTATCCGAATGGAGCCTCACTGATATTTAGTTGCCTTAGTGATTAAACTTCACTCACTCCTCGTGGAAATCACCAAGAATGGAGAACTTGGGAATTGGGCGATTGGAACGAGGACGGAGTTTTTCTGATCACTTGATCACAGAAGGTATTAGGAGGTCAAGGAAAATTGGTTTCTTTAGTAAGGAGAAACAATTTGGATTGTGGTAGGGGATTTTCCAATTTACTTTTTAAAAAAGTATGTGCTTGCGGACGAAAAATCGATGTATGGGCGTAGACCGACAGACGGAGAACCTAAGAAAAATGTTAATTTGCAAAGGAAAGCGGGAATTATGAACGGTAAAAAAAAGAATTTAGTTTATTTGATAGAAATTTGGTTTGCTCGTACTGCTATCAGTGGGTCACGCATATGTCACATATCGGCGCGTAAGAAGTCCTGTGTTAAGAAAGAAACCTTGAATAATTATTTGCCTTACGCCTGTCCATCACACGTATGTACCGCTTGCGAGCATTAGAAGTGAAAAAATCTTTTTTTGTTGGGATAAGAAAATATTTCTCCGCAACTTCTAAAATTCTAGTTCGATGACGCACGGGAGATTAATCAAAAGTCATTACGTAATCGAAATTCATGTTTGCCAGTGAAGTTGCGATATAGGTTATTTCTACGAGTATTTGCACGGACAAGACTAACAAGAAGAAGATTATTTATGCCGTAATTAAGAATTGTGAAACAATATTTTATGGAACAAAATGAGTACTCCCCATATTCCCCAGCCCGGTTAGAGCCCCAACTATGTGCTGGGGGACTTTCAGGTCAATTTCTCCATGTTTCGAAGTAGCTCTGCCCACGCGGTTGACGATAGTCACCCCGAATGAAGATTGTGACTATTTCCTATATCACCAAGTTATTACAATATCAAATTAGGTTCATTTTAACAGAACACAACATGTGAGATGAATGACAGCCGAAATTTTTAAGCGATGCTAAGGAGGAAAACCTACCTCCTTTTTACTCGACCACCCCTTCCGAAAGTAGAGTTGAAATTTTAACTTCACCATGATGACATCAAAACCCCAACTTTGAGACCCCAAATTTTTTTAAAAGGAGTACAAATGACCAGGGCCAGAGAAAAGGAGCATCCACTTCATACTCTTCTTATTCCTACCAGGTCATTTACCAAAATAAGGTAGTCAAGAAAGATGTTTGAATGTGAGCACCAAAAAGGCGCTGCGATCAGCCTGAAACCACACTACCGCCTATCACTTACCTTCTCTTACTTGCTATCCGCCTATTTGCGGACGCGGAAACCTTCGTACCACCAAGTTCAACACGATTCGTCTTCATGACCCAGCAATAATTTGATGGAGTGGTCGTGAACCTGTCATTTGCTTGATGGTGAACCGCACTAATTTTGAGGAACAACTTACTCCTTCTCCTAGTGTTATGGGAGACAAAAACAGATTTTTCAGAAAGATTTGCGATTTGCAAAGCAGCGTGACCAGAAGCGGATGCATATATTGTTGATTCCGAATGTATTATTTCAGAATCCTCGCATAGGTATGGATTATATCAACTGAAAGGCGTTGGCCTGGTGTGAGTCTCGGCAAAAACCATTTTTTTCATTAGTATCAGATGTCCATTTCGGGCATCCATTTTGTCCTTCTTTCGTACACCAACATTGCCTACCCTGGATCTATTCTGCTACGTGTGTCAGATTACTAAGCCATATTTTCATTACTAGGTGGTATTTTAATTGGGTTAACTAGAAAACTCAAAATATTGCTGGATACTGTATATTAGGAGGCTACAAGCTGATTATTACCAGGTGACTCATTTCCCACCTCTCTGAGCAGTTTCGATTGAATATTGCTCGTGCCGTAACTGAATCCTTTTCCCTCTGGTTCCAGTAGGGTTACCATTCTCTCTTCCGCATCTAGCCTTCCGTTGTTCTCACATTCCGTAACTATGAACATATTGTCCAACAAGGATACTATATCCTTCCTGCGCTCTGCCACTATCGATTTCAGAAATCCATCCTTGTATTTATTCTGACAGTTGTCGCTTCTCTCGCGTGCTATCCCCAGCGTACCAAGACTAGTCCTTTAGTTCGTCTTATATATCTGTTCCCGCATTCTGCATTCGTGTTTCAATTTTCGGTCTTTATGGGATCCTAGCCTTGTTTTAATTTGTTATCTAAAGTTAGCTCTCACGCATATCACCGTAAGTTTTATAAGCATACCAGTTTTCCGTTTCCACGTCAAGGATGTGGGAGTTTTTCTTAGAAAAGACTCCTATAGATAAGGAAGCGCCTCCTTCATCGAGATGCTTGACAACAAGGCTTCCACGTGGAAAGATACTAGCCGTTCACCCGATAACGTGAACTCCACATCCTTTAATTTCCTAATGAAGTCCACTCCATTCCAAATGAATTTTACGGGGGGTAGTTCAGCTAGTTCTTTGAACTTACCTAGCAGCCACTTTGTGATATTTTGTCTGAACGAGTTTATAGCAATAATTACATAATTTCCCCGAACTCGTTGCCAAATTTGTGGATCTTAGGTAAACCCTTTCTTCTTGGCAGTATTTAGTTGTACATTCTAACTTTGGGCGAATTCTCTTCTCTTCCTCTTAATCAAATCCGACAAAAGGTCGTTCCTTAATTCAAAATATAGTATCCCCCTGTCCGAAGTTTTCCAAAATTGCTAAGTCGTAATCTGTTTCCATCTATTTGACTACATTTCCTTTTTCTACTTACATTTTTTTTGTTCTTGCTTTGTCCCCAGGACATGACTCCGGATTCGGAGGAGGCAGCAAGCAGAGTCGGACTGAGGATAAATACCAATAAAACCAAGGTTCTTAATCTGACCCACTATCACACTATTCTTGTTTATATAAATAGTCAGAACATCGGGATCTTCAACCAGTTTGCGCATCTTAGAAGCGTCGTTTCTGCCTATGGCCTTCACTTTTGTCCAAAATCTGTGGCGGCAAGACATGTGATGAATAAGTTCCCTAAAAACACGTGACAGAACAGTTGAGGAGAAATGTGAACTTTCCGTGAAGTTCAGGAGGGAGCTGAAGCACATTTTCAGAAATCATGAACAGTGACGCGTAGGCGCGAATGACGCACTACGCTCCATTTAGAGGACAATAGCAACCAGATGCGATTTTGTCAATAATAGTAGCGTTTCCACCAATATTTCTAATATCGTTCTATATCATTAGAAGATTTTGCACTTTTACATTAATTGAGACCTTTGATTGGTTACTTTACATTACTAATTTAAAGAAAAAGCTGGTTATATCCTCTTGTGGCACATATGGGGGGCGCACTATGTATTATTCATGCAATTCACTGTCAATAAATGCTATAATTTTCAAAAAAATAACATGTAAAGTAGGGTCAGACAGACAAACAGATATTTTAATAAGATTGATGATACCCCGAGCCTCCAGATCCTCGGCGATCTCCAAAGTATACCTTAGCAACTTCTCCTTGTTCCTCACGAACGTCCCGCGGATTATTAAAAGTGAGTTGAATTATTACGTGCAAAATAATATTTTATGTCATTCTAAATTTTGCAGCGTGCTTCACAACAACAACTGGTTGGGAAGATTGGTTTTTAAGGTTTTGTTTGTAAAACAAAACCTTATTAAAATCGGTTTACTGTCTGTCTGTCTGTCCGTCTGTCTGTCCGTCACACGCATTTTTCTCGGAGACGGTTGTAGCGATTGACACCAAATTTGGTAGACAGGTGGGAACTATGAACGCTCACGCATATAGTGAGTTACATCCTCTTATGACGAATTTAAGGGGGGGTACCCATACATGCAAAAGGGGGGTGTAAATTTTTTTTTCATCAAATATAGTCATGTTGGGTATCAAATTAAAGGTCTCGGTTAGTAATTTTCGAAGCCGGTCTTAGTTTTGACTTTTGCTGAAAAGGTGGGGAGTGCGGGGGTTGAAAGTGGTCATTTTTTTAACGAACCCATTCTCAGGAACTACCCAACCGAAAAATTTGGAAAAAATCAGGGGGCTGCCACTATATGGTGCCTAGGCTTCGAAATACCCTCCATATCGATACCTGTTCAAATAAAGTTAATAATAGTATATTAAAATAATTTTTAGTAATTGACAGGAAAACCCCCTTAAGTTCACCCTAGAATCACAAAATTTTGCAGTAATGTAGGCTACAGTATAGATCCTGCCAAATTTGATGAAAATCGCACTATTACTAACAAAGTTATACTAGGTCAAATCTGCGCTCCTCTCTCTCTCTTTTACGTGCTACATGCTAATGGGACAAATGCACACCCAAATCTCTTTATAAAAGAAATACACAAAACCATTCATACCTGAAGCGTCTAGCTTCCGGTTTCCCGACTTGTTTAGACTTAACCTTCAATATTTTCATCCAAGAGCGTTTGTTGTGTCCACCAATAGTTTAGCCTCGTAAATTTTAGTTAAAATTAGGGGCGGAAAAGGTTCCGTAATATTTCAATTCAACTAGCACAGACCTAAACCATCTCAATTGCGTTCATTACGAAATTTTATTCTTTCCTCTTACTCATTGTAATAAAAACCACTCTTCAAATCATCAATTAACTACCTTTCCAAACACCTTTTGACTACCTTCTCAGATACACATTTCTTCACCCATGTGCTAACATTACACCTTTGAATTGTATCCAATGCTTTCAATGCCTATGGTGAAAGTTCCTTTATTAACTAAATCTATATTAATTAGTCACGATAAAGTTTGAGGAATATTGGAGCTTTATGTCATATTAGTGGCAAGATTTGCCAGCCTCTCATTTTCAAAATTTTGTTAAAAATAAAACGACATAAATTCGATAGAAAGGTTGGAATAAGAAACTCCCGTGAATGCGGTGAATTATATTGGTACACATAGAACTTAAAGGTGGTGGGGGGAATGCCAACACATCTAAAAGGAGGATGATTTTTTTTCACTGAACATAGCCATGCGGGGTATCAAATCAAAAGTCTCGATTAGTACTTTCCGAGCCAGGTATTGGTTTCAAAGTGGAGCAGTGCGGGACCCCCCTTCGTTCTATATCTGCAAAATTTTGCACTTATATAGGTTTTAATATGAAGCAGCGTACTTGGTGAGAATCAATCCTACTGTTACTAACAAAGTTACAGTAATACAAAGTTGCTTCTTTTGCGTCCAATTACTACTCCCTAGAAGATGAAGTATCATGAATTGAATTTAGGGTATATTCAACGTATATGCACTGCGTGCTATTTATAGATGGAACCATCATATATCCCAACACAACAAAACAAACTTCAAAGATCGGGGCGCTTGAAAAGGCATTCGTTACAGCCTCTAAAGTCTCCTGCCCTGCCAAATCCAGCTTGGAGGGTATGCAGCCGCCCAGCTGTGCCAGTCTATGAAATCGGTAATTGCCGAGGGTAAGGTCGACTAGGTTGTAAACAGTTTCCCCACCTATACATCTCTAGGCCCAGATGGCATAATGCCAATAATGCTACAGAAGCAGCAAGAGAGGGCTGTTTCGTGACTTATCGAGATTTACCGAAGCTGTATCCCTTTGGGATACGTAACACAGTATTAGAAATGCGCACAAGTGGTTTTCATACCGAAAGTGAAGAACTTTCGACCAATCAGCCTCACCTCTTTCATTTTGAAGGCCCTAGAACCCGTCCTGAACATCCCCTTAAGGACGATTATGGGGAGAATGCCTTTCTCTAAGCCCCAGAATGGCTACCCCGAGGCAAATTCACAGAAACCGCTCTCGATGAAGTAATTGGCAGGGTTGAGCGATCACTGCAATACAAGCAGCCTTCTTGGCCATGTTAGTACCAACGCCACCAAAGAAGTCTTGATTAGTATTGGATTGAAGAGGTATCTTACGCGATAATATCCATGCTAAGAACCAGGATAATCCAGCCGATGCGGGAGTTTTCTCCAATATACAATATATCCGAGTCGTACACTCTCTCAGATTTAGCCAGTGTATTCTAAACGGAAGCCTGGCGATACTGAAAACCTGACCTGACCTGACTGATAGCCAAGCGACCATTGAGGCCTTGTACTCAGGGGCTTTATTTTTCAGGCTGGTGATGTACTGGTGCTGAAACGCGCTGAATAGTCTGACCGATATATTCAAGATCATCCTCCCCAGGGTCCCCGGTCATAGAAACATGGAGGGGACTGGCCTCGATGGGTACAATCTGTGTCCCACTGTCAACGGTCGAATCTACTCGACCTACTTAGCAGCCGCGGACCTCAGATGGCGAAGGTTCACAACCTGTGCCAAATCAAAGAGAATTTGGCCCGCTTTTAACGAAACGCGATCGCCAGAGCCTCTGCGCCAGACGCCTGCAAATGAATATAACATTAGGGCGATCTGCACGGGGCACTGGCCCGGGTAGCATGTCACCATGCTCCCCATACCTTACAATTTACATTGCCGAAGCTTCGGATAAGAGGGGAAACCATCAGGCACTTTCTTTGCGATTGCCCGTCGAAAGTGATCATTTCTTTCACGGACCCATTCTCAGAAGCTACTCAACCGAAAAATCTGAAGATAACTCAATAGGCTGCCACTATATGGTGCCTAGACTCCGTAAAACCCTCCATACCAATATCTGTTTAAATAAAGTTAATAATAGTATATCACTATCATTTTTAGTAATTGACTGCAAAACCCCCCTAAGTCCATTAACTTTTACAGCAAAGTAGGCTATAGAAAAGAGCATGATCCTACCAAGATTGAAAATTACACTATTACTAAAAAATTACAACAGGTCAAAATGATCGATTCAGTGCAAATTCAAAACTTTGAATGTATCACGCGAAAGTGGATATGCATATATTACGTGATAGGTACTAATATGTAGGATAAATGTCCACTCAAATGTTTTTATAAAAAAAATATACAAAACCTTTTATACCTCAAACGTCCAGTTTCCGGTTTCCCGACTTGTTTAATATTAGGTGGCAGATTTTTTTGAGATTCTTTGCACATCAGGCGGCTGTTAACTTATTACCACGAACTTTCCAAAGATTTTTTTGATATTGATATTTTTAAAATTTGAATCTCAGAATTTCTGCATAAGTCTTGAAATTTAACTCCCGCCGTCATTTCAATATCCTTTACTTAAGAATTTTTCTCCCGTTTCCTATATTGAATTTCTAAAAGTGTTGCATTTTTCAATTCTAGCTAATATTATTTTCGGATGTTTTTCTCTTTTGTTTTCCCGTAAAGCCTATTTCCTATTTATAATAACTCCATGAGCGGTCCAATCCAACAAGAGTTTATCATTCATGTAAACATAGGACTATCTAAATTTAACAAACACAGTATTTTTATTTGCACAGAGAATTCGAGCAAAATCTTCGCTTAGCATTATTTACCTAAAAATTAACACTCAATTTATGGGCAAGAAAAAAATATTTTTTCCCTCACTGCATCCCCTTAAATTCACTAATTTTCCTGTAAACATGGTCCATGCGGCTTTTCCTCCAAACAGTACAGAAAACAAGCACCACCGTCATTACCATTCTGAACGGTGTCAACAGCACTTTTTTGAGTTAAATTCAAAAAATTTTCTTATTTTCAAAAATAATTCAAATCGGAGTGCGGTCGGTGTAAAAATAACCATCACACAGTGTCTTGACGCGTGAGACCAGGTCAATCCCAATCTGCACCCTAATAAGATTCACGAAGTCACAGTGAAAGTGTGTTTCAAACAAAGCTGAACGAAAGATTTTATTAGATACGATTATAATTTATTAAGTGTTTTAATCGAATTATGGTGTAATTATGCAGCTGGCGTTAATGGTGATATAATGGTGCGTAAAACAGTGGATATTTATTAACTTAGTGTTTGAAAACTTCATGAAATTCATTGAGATATTGAAAGAAGTGGGTAAAAAGGAAAGTGTAGTGCTGGGTGCTAATTGAGGGTGATAATTTAGAAAGTGGATTAATGTTTCCGTGTTATTTATAACCTTCTACTTACAATACAAGTTTAAGGTCATTTCTTCTGCAGACAACTTTGAATTACTTCTCTGGGCATCTTGTATCTATCGATAAATCAAATACTTATCAAATACTTTCGAATCACCGCTAATCCGCGAGCAGAAATTCTTGAACGAAGTTTTCCTTTTATCAGTCGTTGAACCGCAAAGTTAATCCCTAATTCCTGTCAGCATGGAACACTCAGCATCGTTGTCACGAATAATTGAAAGTAAAAGCATCCGCGGCTTTGAAGTTGGAAGTTCTTATCTTCTGTTGCGAATTCAAAAGTTATAAAGACAATCAATTTACATTTGAATTTGGTGGATACCTTTCAAAGATTACAAAGTACTTTCTTAGCATTCTGGAGAGAACGGAAAAGTTGATGAGAAACTTTTCGTTGTTAAGCCATTTGATTCTGATACTGATTGCCAGCCCAATGAGGTACTTGTGATTTTGCAAATGATAATGTTAGTTTAAGGATTTCATTGCTGATGTCTCAAAAGTTAAATATAAAATGAAATGGAATAAGTTTGTGTATAGCGTAAAGAGTTATCAGGATACACGTACAAAAGCACAAGGATAATGTGGTGATCCACAGAAAATATTGCGGATTGCTGTCTTGCTCCAAGTAAACTGAGTATGTTTGCTTCTCCTGTTACTGTATAGTTGAATAATACTGTGCAATTCTTAAGGTCATCATTTATCTGTGGCCAGTATAAACTATCAAGACAGATTGTAGAAGAGGGAATATCGTCGAGAAGACCTGAGGACCATCTGGCCGATGCAAGACAAGGACCAGAACTTCAAAATTTTGGAAAAGTTGAACAGGATAATACTAATATAATACCTAGCAGATAAACTAAAATAATACGTAGTAGACAAGTACGAAATACGCTAAACCATAGAATAAAACAATAGAGACGTTTGTGGTGAAGAAGGGATGGATGGCCAACGGCAATCGACTCACTTGTCAACCGAAACAAGCTGTCACTGTAAACAGTAAAGCTTCATCTCCTTGTGGTGGACTGAAAAGTTGTAACTTTCCATAATACGACTTTATCTTGTAGTCACTTCACGAAAAGCTGGCATAACATTTAATTGACCTTGCTACATCAGATTCATCAATCATTTACCACATGACTATAGTGGAATGCGGAATAATACCTCTTACGCCATCTGCACCATACAAGATATTATATGATATTAACAAAGAGTGTGTACGTCAGGAAGCCAATGTCGAAACTTATGGCTAAACTTCAAAGGGACAGGATGAATTCTTGCCATAAATGACTTCAACACCCCCCGAGAGATTCCTCTTCAACACCCACTGAAATTAAGCATGAGCTTCAAACAATGTATTTGGAATTCTTAAAAATAAATCATCTTTTTAAGCAAGGGATTCCCCCGCTCAGGGTCTTCCTGGTTGAATAAAAACTCTGAAACTTATTTTGGTTTCTTTATTCAACAGAATATACAGTAGAGGTAAAAAATTCGAATAATGACGATCAATTAACTTTAACAATGTTCGACTGAATAGTTCAAATTTTTTCTTTTTTAACTAACTTTGACTTCCACCAAATAACTTCCTCCCTAAATTGCAGTGACCTGGGTTACTTTAAATGCATTGATCAACTGCAGTTGACTGACCTGCACTTTTGGAAATCTCAAAAGCAAAAAGTCAAGCCCGATGAAATCATACGACCTTCCTCGCCATTTTACGTCACCTCTGGTCCCCTCAAATCGTTAATGAAGAATGCCAATCATGACATTCACTACAGCACGTTAGTGCGGCTGCAACCAAATGAGATACGTGATTATCGATTTTTAACCCTCGTCATTAACATCATGACGGGATGACGTCACCAATGTCATTTTCGGCGATAGCCATTGACACCTTCGTCACAAAAGCCCTAAAAACATCCAATTAGAGTATACGTACTGCGTACGTATTTACCTCACCATCATCATCAGCCCAACAACTCCAGACATCCCAGTTTTACGCCAAGGCCCACCAATTCGATATCCCTAAAAATGGTCTAGCGTTCTAGCCCACGCCATCGCTCCATCTCAGACAGGGTCAGCTTCGTCTTTTTTTTTACCATAGATATAGTCCTTATAGACTTTTCAGGCTGGATCATCCTCATTCAGACGGATTAACTGACCCGTCCACCGCTACGGAATCTTCCAGTGCCAAACATTCTTCGGAGGATTCTTCTTTCGAACGCGGCGAAGATTTTACTTACTCAAAACCCATGACTCCGGGTAATACATAAGATCGCAAGGTCATTGTCTTGTATACTAAGAGCTTTGACCCTATGGTGAGACGTTTCGAGCAGCAATTTTTGTAAGCTGAAATAGGGTCTGTTGGCTGCCAACAATCGTGCGCGGATTTCATCGTCATAACTGTTATCGGTTGTTATTTCCATCCTAGATAAGATAAATTCTCAACTCAAAGCTGTAGTCTCCTATTTTTATTTTTTTTACCAGTTTTTCCAGTGCTGTTTGATGTTGTTGGTTGGCTGGTTTGGTGCTGACGTTACCACCAGATATTTCGTCTTCTCTTCATTGATGTGCAGTCCAAGATCTCGGGCCGATTACCGCCTGCTCGATCTAGATAAAGACTGTTTGTACATCCCGGGTACTTCTTCCCATGATTTCGATATCGCCAGGATAGGCCACTAGTTGGACTTAAAGACGATAGTGCCTCTCGTATTTACCTCAGGATCACGAATCACTTTCTCCGAGGTCAGGTTAAAAAGGATTCACGACAGGGCATCCCCTTGTCTTTGACCATTGTTGATGTTGAATAGTTTCGAGAGTGATCCTGTTGCTATTATCTGGCCTCGCACATTGATCAGGGTATGCCTAGTCAGTCTTACCAATTTCGTCAGAAAATCGAATTGTCTCATGGCTTGTACAGTTTTACCCTAGCAATGCTATCATAGGCGAGCTTGAAGTCGATGAAAAGATGGTGCAACTGATATCCATATTCCATCAGTTTTTTCATCGCTTGCTGCACAGAGAAAATCTGATCTGTTGCTGCCTGGAGTGAAGCCTCTTTGGTATGGGCCAATGATGTTCTGGGCGTATAGGGCTATCCGACCTAATAAGAAAGCGAAGAATATCTTATAGATGGCACTCCGCAACGTAATACCTCCATAATTACTCCACTGCGTGAAATTGCCCTTATTATGTATGGAACAGATAATGCCTCGTTGCCAGTCGTCAGGCATTGATTCGCTGTCCCACAACGTGAGCATCAGTTGATGCACCGCTTGGTGCAGTTGGTCGCCTCCATATTTAGCCAATTTGACTGTTATTCCATCGGCTCCTAGCGACTTCTGGTTTTTAAGCCGATGAATTGTACGGACTGTTTCTTCCATGCTTGGTGGTGGCAACATTTGTCCGCCGTCTTCAGTTGGCGAAACCTCCAACTAGCCGATATTCTGGTGGTTGAGCAGTTTATCAAATCAGATCTCCCTCGTTATCTCGGCAAGATGAACATCGAGGTCTATGTTATGATATAAAAAGTCCACGCCAACAGTTTCAAATACGTACTATACTATCCAAAAACGAGGCAGCATAAAGAGCGAGTGAATCTCCCACGCTGCTTCGCTTTGAGTACTCGCACGCCCACCTAAACCACGCTCACCAGTTTTTTGATTTGCGTTTTTTATTGCTATCGAAGGTTGATGTCTGAACTTTACTCAATTGCAGTATCGGCAAACACAAAATTCAAATAAAAGCCCAGTCGAGGATAGGGAAAGTGGCCTATCTAAGTTCCTACACTGGACAGGTAAGTCGTTAGTTAGTTCCAAGCTGATTCTGATCTTAAAGGTAAAGTTCAGCTGGCTTCATGCCGGAGACTCTATTTTAGAAGAGGCATAGCAACTCCAGTTGGTCCTGCAAGAACGACAATACGAGGTAAAACCCAGATGAGATTAGGGGCTACCCGTACAAGTATATAAGGAAGTGAAGCTAGCTAAACTATAAATGTACTACTGCACTTTGGGAAAGAGGTCCCAACATGCATGGTGGCAGTACATAACTTAACAGGTTGACGCAGTCGGTAGGATTCATCCTGCTGACTTGCTATTAAAACTTCCGCGCCTAGTACGGATGCTCCTTGTACTTTTCCAGTTAACAGATCTGTTGTTTTTCCCAGGCTTCCTTTTTCCATCTGCGAAGTAGTTTCTCCGCTCGAAGCAGTTCGTGATAAGTCTCTACGCGTGGTCGCATTCTTTCAGAATACAACATTACTCGGTATGCAGCAACCAGTCGTTCCGACTTTTCTTGCGGCTGGGGCCAAGTATGTTTGTGGCCATATCAATGATAACTTTCTTTTGGTGGTTGTGAAGATTATTTATTGATGCTTCATCTCCAGGTTAGTTGCGATTATTGTGGAGGGCTTTTTTATGAATGGCTTCAGTATTCCCTCTGACCTGATCGTATTAAGCCCTTAAAATTAAAATAAATTTTTAATTTTGGCAATTTGGCAAGCTTAGGAACATCGCATTTTCGATTTGTATCTTATTTTTTATTGAAAAAGTGCTCCAAAATTTCCAGAATTTTATATATTTGTCTAATTTTAGATGTCTGTTATTCATTAGATTGTTTCCGTGTTCATTTTTTGTGCTCCAAAGAAAATGGTTAACACTAGAATAACCCTTTAAGTGGATGTCCAAGACGCGCTCTAGGGTCTTCAACACAAGCGAGATGAGGCAAGTTGGCCAAGAGTCCTTCACCGCATTCGGTGCAAAAACTCTCACCAGAAGATTCCATTCAAGGGCCGACTTTTTAAGAAAGGATAGGTTCCTGTGTTTCTTGGCCCAGATCTTACTGAGTCTCGCAGACTCACTGATACTTTCAATGTTCTGAGCATAGCCCAGCTCAGCATAGCTTGTTCTTGACTCGACTTGATAAACTTCCCCCAACCGATCCTCTTGGGGTCTCTGGAAGGGTAGGAGACCTCTACAACGAAATTTAGACTCCAGCTACGACCCGAAAAGGATCTCTGCATTAATTGTAATATTCACTTTGTAACCCTTTGGTGGTTCGGCCTCCTCCAATTCACGGCCCCTGTATTAATGCGATGTCAATGCCTTAGTCTAGTAAGAAAACCAGCGAATTAGCTGAGGCACACTTCGAGTGCTGTAGATTTATCCGCGCTACCTTCACCCTCATCTACTTGACTCCGAACTGCACTTTGTAGTCTGCCTTTTCCAGTGCCTGCAGGCACTCTCGATTTATGCAGGGCAAAAAAGATTGGCTAGGCTGGAGTTCCTTTTTCTTAATCACCGCCCAATTGTCTAGGGTTTTGGAGACGCAGAGATTGGAAGAGCTTGTCGTATGGGATAAACTTGAATTTTACGTCCGCCCAGGCGGTCATATCAGGCGAGGATCAACTTTACAGGGACTTTTTTCGGTTCTTGCGTCACTAACATGAGCGAATCATACAGGGTGCGGCAGCATAACTTCCTTTTTTAAAATGCGCGCCACTCAGTTAGTTGATGTCATAGCGGAGCGCTAGTGGTCTCGTTCAAGAGGGGATACTGTAAAGTTTTGTCCCGACATGGTTCAGTAGCCATCATGCGTTGGAATAGTGAGGAGCGTGCCTTTGCCGTTAAGGTTTACTTTTCAAGCGGATGTTCGGTTATTGCAACACAGCGTGCATTTCGGAATTGCTTCAATTTAGCCCCGTTGGCTCCCGTCCCAGACCGCAAATCAATTGTTACATGGGTCACTACATTCAGACTAACTGCAAGTGCGACAAAAGGAAGAACTGGAGTCCCTCGGCCCGTTAGATCACCTGAGAACATTGAAGCAGTGAGAGCGTGAATGTTGCGATCGCCACGGCGTGCTGCGCGCAAACACGCATCTGCCCTTGGACTATCCGATCGTTCTGTGAGAAAGAATTCTTCGTGATGATCTTCCTTTTCATCCCTATAAGATAGCGATAGTGCAGGAACTTTCAGAACGTGACTTCAATTCTCGGATGAACGCGTGTGAGCTTTTTCTTGATGTCGTTCCCGAGGGCGCTATTGTTTTTTTTAGCGATGAAGCCCATTTTCATTTCTGTGGGTCGGTTAACAAACAAAACATGCGCTACTGGGCTGACACCAACCCTCGAGAATTGCATCAAAAGCCTTTGCATTCACCCAAAGTCACAGTGTGGTGTGCAATTTCCTCAGCTGGAATTATTGGTCCCCGGTTTTTTGAGGAAAATGAGGTTACAGTGACAGTGAATTCGGACCGATATGTAAACATGTTACAGGATTTTTTTTCACACGGCTAGAAAATTTGGATTTGGGGGACACTTGGTTCCAACAAGACGGTGCAAAAGCACACACTTCAAGAGCATCGATGGCTGTTTTGAGGGAACACTTTCCAGAGCGCCTTATCTCAATTAGAGGCGATTTGGAATGGCCGGCACGCTCTCCCGATCTGTCCCCTTGTGACTTTTTTCTATGGGGTTTTTTAAAATCCCGTGTTTATGTGAACGGTCCAAGAACCCTAACATCCAAGAAGAAATTGCCAACATAACACCTGCTATGCTAACAAGAGTCATGACAAACGCCAGAAATCGGTTTACGCAATGTATGGAGAATGGGGGACGTCACCTAACAGATTTGATCTTCAAAACAATGTAAATAAAAACTTTAGACATGTACCTACATTATAAAAAATAAATAAATATTTTCCGATGCATACAATAGTTTTTATTGAGTTTCGAAAAAAGGAAGTTATGCTGCCACACCCTGTATATGATATGATCTGCTACTCACGAACTGCCTGGGACGAATCGAAGTAGAGGGATACATTCCCCTGTTACCTCTCGTCGTCCAGAAAATACTCGGTGACCATCTCTGACAGCCTGACCTCAACACAGGTTCACAGTTCCATCACCAGTTTACTGCTAAGGGAATTATCACCTGCCAACGCCAGCCCCTTCGTTTCGACGCGGCACCTTTGGATGCTGAAAGTTTCGAAGCCAGCACCTCCTTCGATGCGGGAATATTTCAACGTTCCAGTGCAAGAGTTTTTCGCCGCTATATGTTTACTATGCAGTCAATTATCCTTTCTGTGATTTGTAAGAAGCTCTTTCGCTTGGTTGCTGTGATATAATAAGAGTCAGTACAAGTTTTAACCCAATGAAAATTTTTCCATCATCGGCATGGGTTGAGTTAAATTTGTAATTGTCCATGATATGTTGGTCGATTACATTTTAATGTATTTCTTCACACCCATATATACACACGACTGAATAATTATTCACATATTTCAGAAGTATAACATATTGAAAATTTACTGCGGAAATCTCTGATTGAAATATTCCTAAAGTTACAGCTTAAAGAATGCTTAAAGAATGCAATGCACCACCGGTATAGAAAAGGCCAACTAGCCAATAGAAGCTGTTTCAATCGCTCCTTCTATATAATACCCTCAATCCTATATTGGTATAGTTAGCTGACTCAGGTCTATTTAAAAATATATACTTTGCAACATCGAAAAGTACTCGCTTCGAAACTTTCGACGGCGAAGGTCACTGCTGTCGATTCCAGCACAACGATGCTACTGCTAATACCGAAAGTATTGCCTTCAACCGCTATTGTGTCCTGGCTGAATACCATCAACTCACTCAATTCAATGATGCACCTGGCATCAACACCTTTTCTATTCCCATCCTCCCCCTCTTCTTTTTCTTCAGCTTTCGTTCCGTTCACATTTTTAGTTTCCATCCATGTCTTGGTACCTCTTTCCCCATCCGAGGAAAAATGTCCACCCTGGTTAGCCCGGCCACCAAAATGAGAGTATTACTTGAAACTGAAGGTGTTCAGAGCAGTGACGCAGTCCTTGACATATGCTGCCCTGCCTTGGATTGGGGTTCCAACTGCACTTTTCAAGTCCAAGAAGAATATTCTCCCGACTGTTGCCTCAATTCATCCCCTACCATATCAACTTACCCCTAAAACATGAGCAACTGGCAAACAGATCCTCATCGATTGGATGAACCTACTCCCAACCCAATCCTGCACACTCATGGGCCGTTCAAAGATCAGACCGCCTATAATCGCAGAGGTTTGGGAATTCTCAAGCGAGCATCCTTTATTACATATTACCAACCACCTTTTCGTTTCACCCGCACCTAGTAAGTATGTTTTCAGCGCGAGTGCACTTACACAAGGAAGGGCCTTAAAGCCCAAGCCTCAATAAAAACCGAAATATAAAACGTTTTCCAGCTAGATCACTAAATCCAAAAGGAAAAAAACAAACTGTCCATACTTTTTGGAGATAGAAATCATGCCCTGTATTGGAGAACAAGGATAATCATTTCAATGTTACTCGGCGATTCTATGAAGAGGAAGCAGATACATCAGCAGATATGAGTTTAGGGGGGATGGGGATGGGAAGACCTAGATGTCACACTGGGATATCATCATGATTTTTTTCAGATTTTTCAGTATCTTTCTTATAAACTGCCCATAAGAATGGCCCCTTAAGTAACCCCTTTCTTGGAGCACCCAATGTAAAAGCAAGCCGCTGTCATGGGATTCGCAGATAGTGTCTGGGTGGTCTCAACATCACCCCGCTCTTGCGAACCAAAATTTATGTGAGTTAAACTATAAAATATTGGCTTAAAATTAGATTAGATAAGAACTTGTCAAACATAAAACTGAAATAGTGCTTGTGACAAAGCAATGAAAATTGAAAACTCTTAGAGTTTGCATCGGTGAATATGTCATTCATTCCTGGCCTTTACTGAAATAACTGAGAGTTACTTTCGGCTCCACAACTGAGCTTTAAATTATGCATAAAGATTATCGAAGTGGTGCCGGTTTAGGTATCAGCACTCAGCATTGTAGAAAACCGCAGGCAACTTCAAACATGCTACCCGTAGCAGACTATGTTTGAACCCCAGAAAGTACCTCTACAGATTCAGTCTGGAGAATAACGTGGTCATCCCACGTGATAAGGTGCAGTTTTGCCCAAGATTTGAAAGCCTAAGGAGAAACAGTTCCGTTTAACGAACGCACTAGCGGTTGAAAGGAGAAAAAGCAGGACGGAGGCGTAGCAGGTTAATTACCGCTAATAGCACCACGCCAAGCAGATGCAAATAAAGCACCTACGAAGAACGAGTAATGATTTAACAATCCCATGAGGCAGATGGGTGTTCTTCCGAGAAAAGTGTTTACGCATGGTTCTTTTAGTTAAAGCCCATAGACAGACAGCAAACCATTTTCACTCATGTTAGCACCGAAAATAGGAAAAAATACCACAGGTTTTCTTCATTTATTTCTAGGTCATCGCTCGTTTCTCCAATGTACATCTAGTTGCCGACAATAGCAGCAATAGCATAGCGGATTGAATTTTGAATTTCAGCAAATTCAGAATCAATGGGCTTGAAGGAGTAATTCAACTTTTGGAATCATAAAAACATTCTGTAAATTTTACTAGTCAATGGGTATGGAATAGAAAAAGGCCAGATAGAGAGAGAGGAGTTCGTAAAAAGAATCAATAAAATAGGGAGAGAAGTTTATGTGAACAGCTAAAGCAGTTTCTCGGGCAACAAGGGAGCAGGTCTGAAAGCAGATCCTTTCTAAGCTATGAGACCAGTGGCGACTACATTTTTCCCATATTTCATAAATAGACACTGTTCGATGCTTTCAATATTATCTCTAAAACCGTTAGTAAAATAGCGACCAGACCAGAGATGAATCTGTTTAGGTAAACCACTTTACTTACCTACAATATTTCAGGAGGGTGTAATGCCAACTCCTATGTTGATAACACCAGTTGCGCTATCCGGTTGTTCAAACTATAATCTGTATCTTTGCAGTTTTCATTCTTCTTCTTTATCTCCCATCGGCATTACTAACGATTCTTTCTGTTGTTACACTACCGCTACCACATTTTAACATTTTACCTAGATAAAAAGTCCTGACCGTAAAGTAAAAGTGAATATAAAGCAGACAAATATTAAAGTTATTAATCATTAATTAATATATAGTTCCGCTATTGTACACATGGGAAAATTCAATATGTTATGTAAATTACAGCAGTCTTTAAAAGAAAAGTCCAAGTCCACCACCCGTAACAATAATTCCCAAATTTTATACCAATGTGAACTGATGCGAATATTAATTCCCATAACAATCCCAGAAAAAAAACACGAAAAATAACGTTTTGTTGAAAACATATATCAAATTCGATATATCCTGACGCATAGCATGAAAAGCTCATCCGCTGAACGCCTCTCGGGCGTTTGAAACCCTCATTCATATACAATATATTCAGAAACAATCATCCCTTTTCCAAACACATCGATAATCCTTTGTAAATCCCAATTTTTCGACCGAAGATAATTCATTTTATCCTGAAAAATATGCATCTTTTTCCCGAGAGAAAATTGATTTTTTCCTACGTTTCCAGCATTAAGTCACCTTACGCCCAGTTACCCTGAATAGGATAGTTTTTGCATATTCATATACGCTGGATGAATAAATTTGCGTATCCAAGTCATCTGTGTTGAATTTACCAAAAGCCATTCCGCTTCGTGCGTTACCTGTCGAATTGTTTACCATCCGAATCTGCATGCCAATAACAGTGAAAATGCACTTTGTGGGTTTTCCGAATCTCATAATTACTCGTTTTTATCAGACTTTGAAATGTGTATCGGAAGGAATTCAGGATGAAATGTGGTGCAATCGGGAATGTAGGTGAAAGGGATGTGATAGCAAATTTCTAGGGAAATGGTATTTGCATACTTCACAATCCACAATCCGATTTTACTAAAATAGAGAGGTTTTCATTTGTGTTTCTTTCAATTTGTTTTTATATTTCAAACTGAATAGCACTCGTAACTAGAATATTAACGCCAAGAGCGGTTTTTTCCAAACCAAAAATTATTGCCCAATTATTTTGCAAAACTACTTTTACTGAATTTATATTTGCATGTCCGTTCCTCCCTCGTATTGATCTCATATTTACCCTATATCCACAACTGACCCTAGAACAAATTAAAATTTTCCCATTTTCTGTGTAAACTTCAGAAATTGATTCCCTAATTTATTCCCTTTTTAAAGCTTTTATCCATCCACAAACAATCATTGCACTTCGTGTACTGTTTATAGATATTCCATTTTTTCTCTCATTTTTCACTCTTGTTTGTTTGCAATTGCTTTCAATTGCATATGATATATAATGTAATCTCTCGAAATAGGGGCATATGTAATGTATATATTATATAGCGAAAATTTCTATTAAACCACAAAATTCATTAGCTGAGGGAAATATCTGCAAGATTGCAATCAAAATTGGTAAAAGATCGAACTACGATTTGTTACCCATCGATCCAAAATACAATGGAAATTTCTCTAGAGAAAAAAGCCTTTCCCCAGTTCCCTCCAATATGATTATAATCATCAGAGCCACCCATTGAACATTTATTTTATCACGGAAAAATACAACAAACTATTCCTATAAATTTAAGACAAATCATCAAAAAGTAGGCCTTCCGAGCTTCAGTTTGTTAAGAGCTTTACGATCTACTAAATTCGAGTTCAGGTCACTAGAGGATTCACCTCTTCGCTTCAGCAACTTAAGGAGTTCATTTTGACAGAGGCTACAGACGCAGCTTGTGCTAGTCTCCAGATTCTTTCGTTAATCCAGAAATCTGGAACAATAGAAGCTAAGGCAATCTAGAACAGCTGAGGTAATCTCTCCAGTTTAATCTTATGCAGGTATCTCTGATATGCTTCATCATGGTCAGAAGAACTGAGTTTTCCATTATAAATGCACATAAATCCACTGTTAAGATTTCATTGTGCATCTTTCCAGACACCGGCACGTGACGTTTCATCGGAAACGCTCCTGAAGGTACAACAGGTCCTTTTGTAAACCACACAGAGATCCTTTTGTAAACCACACTCTTTTTTGGGCATTACATAACATACAATACGCATTGCAGCTCCTCCAGCTGGCGCTACATAGAGCGATACTGAGTGCACAACTCTCACTTTAAGTAACCTACGAATATATGGCGAATTGTGATATTTGATATCATCCTTGCCAGAACAATTGTCGCGCTGAATGCCTCTACCACTATGTTGTTGACGCAACACAAAAGTGTGGCTTCCTCATCAATCGGAACATTAAGAACCTGCATGTCAATGATATTCCGCAACAATACGACTAGCATAAAATCTTGCGGGACAGCTGCGGAGACAGCAAACTTCTTAGATCTATTATACGTACTGTATCAAAGCCTCCTTTCAATCAGCTGTCAATAAATACAGCCATACAAACAGGTCCAACGTTCGTCGCCTGGGAATGGATTCCGAAAAACCAGGGAAATCACTGCGTAATTTTTACTGATACAACTTTTTCCATATATTGTATATCCGGCCCAACTACCCATTTGGTAGCGTCGATAATCAACCTAGCGAAGCAAAGCAAAGCAAGCCTCCCCGATTCTCAACAACAACCGTAGCAACCTGTTATAGACTACTTGCTTCATTTCCTCATAATGTTCAAGTGGCGTACCGGTTTGTATAAAGATACCTAGGCTCAACAGCCAGCATAAGAGATTTACTTGGTGCATCAATGGGTGCTCTTTCTTCACCTTCCTTTTGCAAATTTCTAATACTTATTACTTCGTTACAACGGGTACTACTAATACCTCTAAACTCGCTAAGGGCAATCGTTTTTGGCTACTGCTCTCCTGAGGAAAAAACCCTCTGCCTTACAATGAAGCCGATTTCCTAGTCATCGCTATGGGTGTAATGTCCGCCGATGCTGACATGTTGCCAGTTAGCGAAAGAATCACTTTGTCTTCATTAACCCATCTAATATCTAGCGACACACAAGCATCCAAAAAGCAATAATGACAATTTCCTCATTATGTAGTTCAGGCATTTAGTTCGCAGATAATTTCTTTTTGTCTTTTCGACCTCAAAGTCCACAAATGTGACGCAGGTAGGACCGTAGTAACTATAGATATATACACCACTTATTTTCGCCGCTACACTCCAACAATGTCATTCCATCTATCAACTCGGTCACCAATTCATCATTTCCAAGGTTTCTATGGGGTTTACTTATTGAATATGTTCCGTATTTCAGGATGCTTACCGCTTATGGGGGGGTGCCTGATACCCACGCTCTCCTTTCCATTGTACAACATTCACACTCCCTGGTAGCGTGGTCATTTGCATCTAGTCTTTTTATGATGCCCACGCATGAAACGTTTGAAGCATCTCTTCAAAGACTCTTCAAAGCTCTCTGAGGCGGTACACAACCCATCCTATATGGACATTGGCCACGTCTAGAAATTTATGGCTAACCTTACACGATCAGTATTTCATCAGTCTTGTGTCAGTCTGAATCACAGAATCATGGCAACCTGATCGTCTGTGGCAATGACTGATAGACTGATGAAGCAGATTGATCTGTCAGTCTGGCTGGACTGATGACATGCTGAGAATTGTGCAGCTGTCATCTTGCATCTGCATAATTTCCAAATGGCTCGGATGTGCAAATGTGAGTCGTGGTATTTATTATTCTACATTGAGGTTCATTTTTGTTTTTTTTTTTCAAAAAAATTATCAGGTGCCCTTTGAAATATATTAATAATAAATATATCCTGATTTTTTATTTTTTAATTTTATTAATAGTATGGTAATAGTATGGTATTTCACTGAAGAGTCTGGAATAGATTTACACTTTTAAGTCGTGGTTCAAATCCCACTGATGATAGTGGAATTTGTATCGTGATTTGACGTCGACTCAGCTGTGAATGAGTACCTGAGTCAAATCAGGGTAACAATCTCGGGCAAGCGCAATGCTGACCACATTGCCTCCTATAGGGTACTGTAGTCCTGTAGTGTACCGTTACGGTCTTGAATGAAGTGCTCTAACACAAGACAATAAGACCTTGATCCAATTGGATTGTTGCGCCAACGATTATTATTATTATTTATAATTGAGATATTATCAATTAGACAAACATGGGGAGCAATGTCGCCCGGGCTTAAGGTAATTAGTCGGCCCAATTTTAGTAACTCATTGCAAAATCCTGATATTGATTTCGTATTTCCTCTAAAAGGTTCAGAAGAGTATGATCTCTTTTCAGAAACCATTCTTTCAAGTAGTGCTTCCTGTTTACATGCCTTTTCCAATTCCTGTCTGACGAAACTAAACAAAGTTTTCAGGTAAAATCCTGTAAAACCTCGCCGGACATGTCAGACTACTTTGCAGTTGAACTTCAGCTTTCCTCGTCTTCTCAACTGCAAAAGCGAGTCCTAACGACTATCAGATCCTTCGCCACACAGATTAGGACAAATTAAAGTCAGACTTAGCACCTAATCTGAACTTGAAAAAACTCGTTATAACCCAAAACTTGCGAGATAAAGATATCGTCGAAGCAATAATTGTCGCTTCCGACGCCATCAACACCGCTACACGCAGAAATACCAAGCTCTCTCTATCCCATGATATCATCTTACACATGAAAGTCAGACAAATATGGCGCAGAAACCTCAAGCGGACTTTTCACAAATATGGAAATAAAGTCAATGCAAAATACAACGTATTGCTTTCCAGGATTAATTGCCTGAGTACAATTATTCGGTAAATAATGGCGATTTCCTGCAATAAAGAATTAATCCGGAAGTTACCAGACATAAAACCCGGTCCTAACATGTTTCAGGATATAAGCAGGTTGACGGATGACACAAGTCCCGAAACTTCGTTCTCACTAAGAACAGAGAACCTGTCTGCAGTGACGTTAGAAAACGCAAGTTCTTGCGGACTCATTTGAGGCTCAGTTCAATACCTCTCCGCCTCGAAACAATCCGGTCGTAACTGCGATTTCCTTTTCCTTTTCAAACATTCCAATAAGTTAGTGACCTTTTCGGCTACGAACACCGCAGTCAAACCAGTGCATTTGCAACATTTTCTGAGTCTTCCACAACTCACCACCTTGACCCACAAGTCAAACGGTAAAAAATCAGCCGAACAATACGAAATTACCAATTTCATCATTAAAAAAATTCTTTTAGCAGTTTTTAATAACTACATAGCGGCTATTTTCCATCTACCTGTAAAGTAGCAGGAATTGTTGCATCTGAAAGAAGAAAATCTCCTCCGTGCCAAACAATTTGGGACCCATTTCTCTGCTTTCCAACCTAGGAAAACTTTTTGAGTGAGCCTGGAAAACTGAACTTGTCCAGCATTGTAATCTCAAAAATATCATTCCCAGTCGCCAGTTCGTTTTCGTCATAAACACGGAACGCAACATGCACTGAGTTACCTTCGCGACACTGCCGTTTCTAGACTTAATGTGCACAATAAACCAACCGTAGCTTGTGCATTGGATCTAGAAAAGGCCTTTGACTCCGTATTGGCAAACGGACTCATATACAAATTAATCGAAAACAACTTCCCAACTCCGATTATCAGAATTGCCATCAGCTTTTTCAAAGATATGCTGTTCTATGGTAAAGTGCCAGTAACATCATGAGTACCACAAGGATCCATTTCAGGGCCTGCCTTATATAACATTTTCATGGCTAACGTTCTCATTCCTGAGACCGGCACCGACATTACCCAATATCCCGATGACACCCTTATGTTCGCGTCAAACTTCCGCCCTAACAAGACCGCCAAAGCAATAGCAAAATAGTTGGTACTTCTCTGCAAATACTTCCCTTATTGGGGTATTAGAGTAAATGAGACAAAAACGCAATTGTGTACTTTTAGGAGACAATCTAGATACTCAGGTTCTAGAAGTATAAAAAATAGTAAAAAATTTAGCATAAAAATGCTAAACGCTTGAAAATTAAAACCATAAATACAACAGTGAGTAACTCACAGACGATCAAAACTTGGGAGTTAAGTTTAACGAATTTGTCAAATTTAATTCGCACCTGGAGCTCGCTATGAATAAGGCACGCAGCACAGTTAGTAAGATATACTATCTTCTTCGCATGAAAATAGGTCTTAGTGTCAAAGCCAAACTGATTCTCTACAAGACTCTGCTAAGACCCGTCATTTGCTACGGAGCACCTACGTGAATCACCTGCTCCAACCCTGCCATAAACAAATGCGAAGCATTTGAACACCGAATACTAAGATATTGCACCGGCCTATTTTATAACTGGAAGACTAGAGCGAACAAGACTAAAACCACTTTGGGAATATGTTCTCAATCTGATGGAAAGGTTTTTCGAGAAAACGGAAGACCACCTAAATTCATTAATTCGGCAACTCTACCAACACGGCAGCACATCCCCTTTGGCCATATTTGTCAGGCCCTGCAAATTGTGAGTACTAACCTAAAACTCTCCATCTTTTCCCTCTTTTGACACTCCTGGCCTGGTAGGGGTACATAGAGGATAAGCACACTGCGATGTGCGATTGTATATAGTAAGTTTTAAGTTTTAAGTAGTTGTATCTATCCTAAGTTAGGATTAAGCATGTAAATAGTAGTTTTTTAAGTAAGTTAATAAAAACCTTCTGGTGCTCTGGTACGAACGCGAGCGCTAAGAAAATGTCAAGATTTATATAAGTATTGTATATGAAATATACAGAAAAGTCAATTTACATACACATTTACAAACAAATGTAAAAACTACCCATTGAAATAGAATTATGAACTACGTTCAACTAAAGCTAGAAATAAGCAACCAATGTTGAGATGTAAGTCACTATTGAAAACAAAGAAAAACTAAAAGAAAAGCCTTTTCCAAGCTTTCCAAGTTTCCAAGTTTTGTTTTAAATTAGAGATTTAAAGTCAAATCACGCCTATAGTATAATTATTTATTTATGAACTTAGAAAATGGAATTTTTTTTCTAATGTTGTTGAAAAACAATATTTTATTACTACTTACTACTCAAATATGTAACCAATACACAAAATCGTTCATACTTGAAGCGTCCAGCTTCCAGATTTGTTTGTTTCTTATTTTAGTAAATTTGAGTGCAGAACTATTCCATTTGTACGTAGCCTGTAATGTATATTTAACATGTCAAACCACTCACTTTTATGATGTTGATATTTAGTATTTTGGGTTGCAGTAAATTTGCAATTGCAAGATAACTTTGAACTGCTGCGACTTTATCAGTAGTAATACGATATTGATGAAACTTGGGGATATTATGCTTCATACTATAGTCTATAGTACTGCATAATTCGAGGATGAACTTAAGAAGGTTTCTAGTCAGTGCGACAAATTTCAGAAACTAAGGCTGGCTTCAAAAAGTACTAACCGAAACCTTTCATTTGATACCCAATATTCGATGGAAAAAAAATTTACACTCTCTCCCCTTTTGCATGTATGGCGACCCTTCTTAACCTCAACGTAGGAAGATGTAACTGGGCTGGTGTTCACAGTGCCCATCTTCTCACAAATTTCGTGTCAATCAGTATAGTCGTTTCTGACAAAAGTGCGTGTGAAGGACAGGCAAACGAACAGACGTCGGGACGAGAGCAGGAAAGGATGCAAGGCTAATAGGTTGATACCGAACGTCGAAAGCTGGATAAGATGGAGTACTCTGCCCAAGGTCCGTATCATACAGAACGGAAACGGAAGAGGTAACCAATATCCGATTGTATTGTGGAAAGCGGTGGAAGAAACAATAAATAATATGCACGGAATACTACCCAAGAAGAGTTTAGAAGGTAGAAAGGTAGTCAGAAGATCACTATAACTAATAATACTTAAATACTGATCCAGAACCCCGACGTAAACCATATGGCAGTACCGCAAAGAAAATGGATGGAGAATGAGGTGGTTTTTGTCTTTTGAAGCTTCCCTCTTACTATAAAAAAAAAGACAAACTAACAGACAGACCTTGAACCGATTTTAATAAGATTTTGTTTTACAAAGAAAACCTGAAAAATGGTCTTTATCACGTTTATATCGTTCTATTTGACTCCGAAAATCTACAGCCTCATCGTGGTTTTTCTGCTTCTACATAAGGTCATCTAAGTGGCATCAATTGTATCTAGATATAGTGTAGAATATATGGGCAAAGTGATTTTTTGATATTCGGAGTCGTTCGGAACTTATAGTGTTAAACACGTAATAAGTCACATGCCAGATTTATATTGATCGCCTTAATAAAGCGCGTATTTATCGGTCGAAATGACGTTCGAATAACTTCACTAGACAAGAATTGAAGCCAAGGCTGTACATGTGTTTGTTGAAGAAACCTAAGGATTATGGACTAGGTATAGCAGATTAATGATGAGTTAAAATTTTATGGCCAAAAATCACATTCTACTTTTTAAATGTTTTTCTCGAAATTGCATTTTGAAAATCTGCTGCCACCACAGCTCAAAATTTATCCAACGAAATGCTTTGAAATTTTCAAGACTTATTCAAAACATATTTTTACGGTCCGCAAACTAGGATAATTGCCACTCATTCAGTAAGTTTTTTTTATTCATTAAAGAAGCCTTAAAAAAACCCCAAATTTCAAAAAAAAAAAGTTTATCACGCACCAAAAAGTTAGGTTTTAATATTTTCTAATAATTCTAGTTTGCGGATTGTCGTTAAGTTTGCACGTTAAAATACCGGTTACCTTTTTTTCTCTCTTTAAGATGATGGCAGCGCCCTCTAGCGTGGCAGCAAAAAACACCTTTTTTTGGAGATGGGTGTATAAATTGCTTTGTTTTTCAATAATGAACTATGCCATTGAGCTGGAAAAATTATTTCACATGCTGAAGATATTAATAAATATATGGTGAAAAATTTGTTTTTGTATCTTTATCCAGTTCTTCACAAAAAATGTTTAAGAAAAGCAAAAAACACGCCTTAACACGGGATGACCCCCTTAAGACCGTTCCGTATTTTGAATTCGCACCTGCGAAATGAACCCCCCGTCAATTTGTTTTTTTTTTTTTTTGTGAAAGGAACTGGTTTTACCTAGTGCCAAACTGGCACGTTATGACCAATGCTGTATGCTCGTTTGAAGCCGATAAATATTTTGTAGACGTCGACCTTGAACTCCCAGCGTTTATTTCCCGAAGAGTTGATCTATTATTGAGCGGAACCTCTGAAGCCGCCCTAGTAATTGCCGGTAACTGCATGCGATTTCAACCTGTTTTCCACAATTTTGATGAATATTTTCTAATCTGATGAAGCAGTGACATGCCCCTAAAATTATCGCATGCCATCTTGTCACCTTGTAGATTGCCAAATGATGCTTTACGTCATTCCGTCGGAACCTCGTCCCCCTTCCATATTTGTTGCCTTTCATGTTGTGAGCTAGTATCGATACTCAGCGCTTTATTTGTTTCCAGACTCTTTATGGCTGCATCAAACTCGTTGGCTTCTTAATCTGTGTCTTTCTTACGAATATTCTAGAGAGAAATGCACTTCATTTAAGTACCTCGCATTGTCTGTCCACCCGTCTCCCACAGATAGATGGTCATGCCTTTTGTTACGGAGATGTAGAGGGAAAAAGGCCGTTAGCGAAGAAGGTGTGTAATGTTTTCTACCTTTTGCCACAATTGAAAAGTCAATACCGTTGAGACGGGAGTACAACGTTGAAAAGAGAGAATATTGAATTTCAAACTTTTTTTAATTAATTATAGAAAAGATACAGTTACGTTCAGTCAAAATACGAACCCCTTTGCCACCAGTGAGATTTGAACCACAACCTTTTGTTCTATCATGCCGTCAAGATACCTTATTGATACTGTAATCGCATAAATTCAATGCATCGTGTGCCCCATTGAAATTGTGACCTCACTGTACGTTAGTGATTAAACCTTTACTTAAAATCTCCTCTGATTGTCAAAAAGCCACTTTTCTATCAATATATTATCCACTCCTTAGAAAAGAATGAACTATAATAGTTTTTGAAACATGAATATGCTCTTCGTCCACCACCAGACCCACCAGAATAGTCGTTTTCTTCAAACTGAGCTCGTTTCCTCTCCTCTTCCCAATACAGCTAGACATTTTGTAGTTGCGAAAGCTAATATGGTGGGACTGTAGAGTGCGCCCCTTTCACTCCTCCGGCACTGTAATCCGAGAAATTATGGCTGGGCTTGAGGCCAGTAACAAATACGGAAAATACGAGATATGCTCTGAAATACTCATCAAAAGAGAAAAACGCCTTCTATGAGAAACTGAATGTAATGTCAAGGTAGGCTCTGAAAACATGTTGCCCAGACACACGGTTGAGAAACACCAGTTTTGGGACCTTAACAGTATAGTCTGAGAGATTTGGGGAGCTCCCTAACCTTCGTTACCTCGTCCTTGGTAGGTAGCATTGGCTCCAAGCACGGAGCCTGCGACAAGGTCTACTGTGTTTCACTGGATCAGCACTATACGACCAATCAGATTGATCGCACACTGTTGATGGCACTTTGATCGTTGTCTTTCAAATATGCGCAATTTGAAGCGTGCTGTTACCACTTAACGGTAACTTACCTTTCCTTACATATTGCATACGCGGTTATCCGCTGCACCGGAAATCTTCCATCATCCAGGTTAAACATAGAAGCTTTCATGAGCCAATTGTCATTCGATAATGAGAGGACTATTTTATTGAACGGACGAAAGACATTTAGGATAAGTCACCATGCACCGCCAACAAAAATGCATTTGTCTCTAACGCTGACCCAGTTGTGGGGTATATCTCAAACGGATGCCATAATATATGGCTGACTAAAGAAGCGGGAAACAGATTGGCGAGTATGAGGAGCTGGGACATCTCATAATCACTGCCATATGAAAAGGACTTCGAAGGCCTTATGGACAAAGAGCAACTGGTTTCTACTTTGAATCCTTCTTCACGTCCCATATCAACACTTAACGGCACAGAATAATGGATGGAATTTAGATCCATGCTCCACGTATTGTTCCCCGACTTTGAGAAAATTTTCGGAATGTATCCAAAATACTCAAGCAGGGAAGACATTCCAGATAAATTAATAGTTACTATCAGAGCAATATATGACGGTACCAAATATTATGTGTTGCATCAAAGAAAAATTTCGGCGGGATCCAAGATGAAGTCTGTCAAGATTCTATCACAGATACCACTTCCTTCTGTTATCGATCAGACTATTCATGCCATCTTGATTATAAAATGTGGAGAGGGTTCAGTGGACCAGATCCTTGGTAGCATCCAGCACGAGTCTCATGGCAAATTAACAGAGCTGGAACCACTTTCGCTGTTTTGTTAAAAATATCATATAAAAATGAAGATACCTTAACATCAATATCTTGTTGAATTTATTCCGTACCAATGTTATCCCTGCGCTGCTATATAGTAGAAAAAGTTACCACCACTTTTATTCGAACGCTTCAGGCTTTCATCAGCAATCTCTCTGTCACGCCATCGAGGTGCTCTGGTTGGAAGAAAAACTCGAACGAAAGGGTGTGCCAACTTTCGAACCAGACACCTGTTGATGTTTTGATTAAAAGGCAGGACATAGGTCACACATTGAGTAAATACGATATGTGCATTTTTCGCTACTAGCTGCTTTCGGATTTGAATCGAGGCGCAGAACAATTGAAAGGCATAAGAGATTATAGAAGAAGCTGAAACGCAATACCAGGAACCGGCAACAACGTCGCGTAGGCGTGGAGGCATATAATCATAATAATCCACCCAAGAAAATTATATTAACTTCCATTGATTCATTTTCTCCGAGAATACATTCCATTAATTTCCCACTTATGAGTCCATTGGTTCGCTCTTTCAGGAATTCCCCAGTAACATGGTATCATATAACCAAAGCCCTTTAGCATTTTTTTATATAATTGTTTGTTAATCCTTTGAGTATTTAATAAAGCTCTTTTGTTTTTATTTTTCCACAACAATTCTTTTCATCCAAGTTTTTTTTCTTTCTCTTTTCAGATCATACAAAATGAAAATCTCATCATCTCCTCCATTGTGTTGCTGGTAGTGAGACACTCATCGCCTTCCTAAGGAAAATGCAAAATGTACGCTTTGATGTCAAATGCCAGTTTAGCCGCCACTTCTGCAGGCGGTGAAGAAAACATCTCCGTCGTTGTGGATGGTTGCGGGAATGCCGTGAACAAAGCAACACATCCCAGCCACTTCGGGGTGCCATTGGCTGTCCCAGAATGGGAAGCTATCGTCACAGCCCTTGTGCTGTCAATTATTATAATGCTCACGATAATTGGAAATGTCCTTGTTATCCTGAGTGTATTCACATATAAACCGTTACGGATCGTGCAAAACTTCTTCATTGTATCGCTCGCAGTAGCTGATCTGACCGTTGCCATCCTGGTATTGCCGTTCAATGTGGCCTACTCGATACTGGGACGCTGGGAGTTTGGAATACATTTGTGTAAAATGTGGCTGACTTGCGATGTCCTGTGCTGTACGTCGTCAATCCTGAATTTATGTGCAATTGCGCTGGACCGCTACTGGGCAATTACAGACCCAATTAATTACGCACAAAAACGAACTGTGGGACGTGTCCTGCTACTGATTGCAGGCGTTTGGGTATTGTCATTAGTTATAAGTTCGCCACCTTTGATCGGGTGGAATGACTGGCCTGAAGAATTCTCCAATGAGTATCCGTGCCAACTGACGTCAAATCAAGGATACGTGATTTATTCGTCGTTAGGATCCTTTTTTATACCATTAGCTATAATGACAATTGTTTACATCGAAATCTACGTGGCAACCAGGCGAAGATTGAGAGAGCGTGCCCGTGCGTCCCGCATTAACGCAATTACCTTGAAAAATGCCAGCGGTGCAGGCGGCGGTGGGGGCAAGGATATAATAAGCACACAACAAGACCAAGAATCTGTGAGTAGTGAAACAAATCACAACGAACCCCAAACAAATTCCAAAGAAATTGCGAAAATCCGGGAAAATCCTCCTACGCCAAAGAAAAAAAATCGGCGACCAAAAATCAAAGACTCACTGAAAGAGGAGCGGCAAAAGCATCAAAACTCTGAGCGTTTGCTTCAGGCTCCACCACGAGAAGATTCAATTACGGATAATCCAGAAAACTCGTCGGACGGTCAGAAACCGAATGGCGATGGATTATCCTTAAACGATGACAAGAATACGAAATTATTGCTGTCCAACTCCACGAACCGCCAGTCGATGAAAAAAGCAGCCGGGGTATATCAATTTATCGAGGAACGTCAAAAAATCTCTCTGTCGAAGGAGCGACGCGCTGCCCGCACCCTGGGCATCATAATGGGGGTGTTTGTTGTGTGCTGGCTTCCTTTCTTCCTAATGTACGTCATACTTCCATTCTGTTCGTCCTGTTGTCCTACAGATAAACTAATTAACTTCATTACGTGGCTTGGGTATATCAACTCCGGCCTTAATCCCGTCATCTATACCATATTCAATCTGGACTACAGACGGGCCTTTAAGAAACTTCTTGGCATAAAATGTTAGGAACTACATACCAAGGCATGCAATCCGCTTGATATTCACATGGTTGGAGGGTGGGTGATTCAATTACAAGTTGTATCTCGATTACCCAGCCGTAATAGACTTGCACAGGATGCGAGGATACAAAAGACAGTTGCTCCTCTAATTGAAAAGCACTTCCTTGAATTGACGTAGGACTAGAGGACATTATTATCATTAAGAGCGTTCTTAGACGAACAAACGTTATGGAGCCTATGTTTATTCTAATGTAAATAGTACTCATAAAGGACTGTTCTACCATACCATAAATACCAGTAATTATGTCTAGCCTAGCATTAACTAGACTTACGCTGTATACTTACATAAAATGTGTATTATTTATGGAATTCGTGTATTTAAAGAAAACCAAAAGCAAGAAAGTGATTGAATAGTGAAACGATAGTCATAAGAAAATTAAAAAGATGGAGGCAACCTAGGCCCCTCTACGTTACGTTGTGTTTTAAATAACGTTAAATTCACCGATGGTAGCAAAGATTTACGATAAGATTATTTATTTATTCTCGAATTGTAATAAGGGTTAAGAGAAATGTATTAAATGAATTATTTTAAATGAACTTTTATTGAATGAGCCCCGTAGGTAGATATTCTCTTATTTTCTATATTCAATAAAAATGTTGGTTTTTGCAGAAAAAAAATATATTTAATTCGTTTGAATTATCTGGATGTTTGAATTTATCTGAACTGGAATACCAAAGTTACTATCGCGACGCTAAGGTAAGTATTCGCAAACAAGGAGGAAATATTAGGGACAATTTTTTATCATATTGTATCCAGATCACACACGAAATCTTTTGTGTTGTAGGTATGTGGTATCCTATTGACAATCTGCCATTCTTAAGGATGCAATCAGATATCACAAAAGTAGCTTCCGCATCTGTCATTATAACCCCACTCCAACATTAGTTGATTTGCGCCAACGTTATATGGTTGGTAAAGGTTACATTTTCAACCGCATCACCTGCGCGGGGGAAGTTGGATAATGTTTGGTGGAGAGAGGGACGGTCTCTCTCTTCAGCCCCGATAAAAACTAGTTACCGTCGACGAAGCTCTACAGCCCATTTCTAGCCGTGGCTTTCACGGATCGCGTCCTCCGCTTTCGGAATTTTTCCTAACACTCTTCCTCCTTCTGCCCTCGCTTCGAATACCCTTTTAGGTATCCGAGTGTGGTCCATACGCTGGATGTGGTCAGTCCATTGCAACTTCCGAAGTTTTATAAATTTGGGGACTTCAGGGTCATCAAATATTTGGTGCAACTCATGGTTATATCTGATTCGCCGTTGCACCTATTATTCTCCTCACCTCTCGAAGGTATTTACCAGTTTCATGATTCACATCCGTAGCATAGCACAGGCCTTATTATCGTTTTGTATACTCGCAGCTCATCATTTTATTTCCTCAACTTTCTTTCCATTTTGCTGCATTTGTATACTTAAGTATTTGAAGTTATCTACAATTTATGAGTTGTGCTCGTCAATCGTTATATTTTGCAAGCTAATTCTACTAAAAAAATGTTTCAGATGCCTCGGATTCAGACAAATGGCGAAGGATTGCACTAGTACTAGTACTACTAGTACAATAATTTTGCGAAGGACTGTAGGAAGAACCCTTACTGTCCTCTATGCAGGGAAATCAAAGATCGCGATTGCAACCAAATAATTGGTAGCACCAGCTGTCCAGCCTACATGATTGTTTTAAGTACCCTACGTAAAGGAGAGTCATCTAGCTAAATCTAAATCACTGCCAAGCCACCCAGGAGCTGCTAACACAGAGAGTGTATGAAGCGGAAATCGATGCTGCTATGCTTATGCTGCGGTGTGGGTTTATGGTAACCGAGCTTTTCAGCAAGCAATGAGGCTTCACGAACACGATTTAGTGAGGGCTAAGATCGATGATCTCTACATTTACAGCTGTTATGCCACTCCCAATATGACAATACCGGAGTATTGCAACATGCTAGATAGACTAGCGAGAGATGACAAAGATCATTATCATAATCAACGGCGCAACGACCGGTATCCGGTCTAGGTCTGCCTTAATAAGGAATTCCAGACATCCCGGTTTTTTGCCGAGGTCCACCAATTCGATATCCCTAAAAGCTGTCTGGTGTCCTGATCTACGCCATCGCTCCATCTCAGGCAGGGTCTGCCTCGTCTTCTTTTTCTACCATAGATATGCCCTTATAGACTTTTCGGGTGGGATCATCCTCATCCATACGGATTAAGTGGCCCGCCCAACGTAACCTATTGAGCCGGATTTTATCCACAACCGGACGGTCATAATATCGCTCATAGATTTCGTCATTGTGTAGGCTACGGAATCGTCCATCCTCATGTAGGTGGCCAAAAATTCTTCAGAGGATTCTTCTCTTGAACGCGGCCAAGAGTTCGCAATTTTTTTTGCTAAGAACCCAAGTTTCCGAGGAATACATAAGGACTGATAAGATCATTGTCTTGTACCGTAAAAGCTGACCCTATGGTGAGACAGTTTTTGTAAGCTGAAATAGGCTCTGTTGGCTGAAAACAACAATGCTTAGATTTCAACAACGTAACTGTTATCGTTGTGATTTTCGGCCTTAAATAGGAGAAATGACCAACGGTCTCAAAGTTGTATTCTCCTATCTATTCTTCCCGTCTGACCAGTGCGGTTTGATGCTGTTGGTTGGTTGATCCTTGGTGCTGACGTTTTCACCATATATTTCATCCTGCTTTCATTGATGTGCAGCCCAAGATCTCGCGCCGCCTGCTCGATCTAGATGAAGGCAGTTTGTACGTCTCGGGTGGTTCTTCCCATGATGTCGATATAGTCAGCATAGGACAGTAGTTGGGTGGATTTCGAGAGGATCGTACCTCTTGCATTAACCTCAGCATCACGGATCACTTTCTCAAGGGCCAGGTTAAAGAGGACGCATGGTAGGGTATCCCCTTGTCGTAGACCGTTGTTGATGTCGAATGGTCTTGAGAATCATCCTGCTGCTTTTATCTGTCCTCGCATATTGGTCAGGATCGGCCCAGTCAGTCTTATTAATTTCGTCGGGATACCGAATTCTCCCATGGCGGTGAACAGTTTTACCCTGGCTGAAAAATAGTGCAACTGATGTCCTTATTCCAGCAGTTTTTCCATCACTTGCTGCAGAGAGAAAATCTGATCTGTTGCTGATTTGCCTGGAGTGGAGCCTCTTTGGTGTGGGCCAATGGTGTTCTGAGCATATAGGGCTATCCGGCTTAGCAATATAGCGGAGAATATATTATAGATGGTACTCAGCAATGTGATACCTCTATAATTGTTACACTGTGTGATATCTCCCTTTTTATGTATGAGACAGATAATGCCTCTTTGTCAGTCATCAGGCATTGATTTGCTGTCCCACACCTTGAGTACAAGTTGATGAACCACATGGTGTAATTGGTCGCCTCCATATTTAACCAATTGGGTTGTAATTCCAACGGCTCCTGGCGACTTATGATTTTTAAGCCGATGAATTGCACGAACTGTTTCTTCTATATTTGTTGGTGGCAGTATTTGTCCGTCGTCTTCAGTTGGCGGAACCTCCAACTCGCCGATGTTCTGGTTGTTCAGTAGTTCATCAAAGTACTCAACCCATCGCTCCAATATGCCCATTCTGTCGGAAATCAGATTTCCCTCTTTGTCTCGGCAGGATGAACATTGCGGTGTGTAAGGCTTCATCCTGCTGACTTGTTGGTAAAACTTGCGCGCCTGGTGCAATTGCTCCCTGTTCTTTTCGAGTTCAGAAACCTGTTGGTTCTCCCAGGCTTCCTTTTTTCCGTCTGTGAAGTCGCTTCTCCGCTCGATGGAGTTCGTGCCCGCATTCTTTGCGAATGTAACATTACTCGGTATGCAGTGTTCTTCCGTTCGGTTGCTAGCTTACATTCATCGTCAAACTAGCCGTTCCGACTCTTTGTGCGGCTGTGGCCAAGTATGTTTGTGGCCGTATTTATAATAACGTTCTTCAGGTGATTGTGAAGATCATTTCTTGATGCTTCATCTCCAGGATCTCTGTTGACTGCGGTTATTAGCGCATCCATTTCCCTTTTATAGGTGTTGCGGAGGGCTGTGTTGTGGATGACTTCAGTGTTAGCTCTCACCTGATTGTCAGAGGGGATTCCGGTGTTGTTATTCGATCTTCTAGCATCATGGCAACGAGATAGTGATCTATATTTTCTGACATTCATCGAGGCTGAGAGGTGACGGCGTTCAATCAAAACGTGGTCAATTTGGTTGAAAGCGGTCCCGTCTGTAGAGGTCCATGTATGTTTGTGGACCGCTTTCCGCGGAAATGAGGTACTTCCAACAACCATTACGGGCTCCTTCCCTACTTGGCTGTTAAAATCCCCAAGTATGATTTTGATATCATATCTGTGACAGGCATCGAGGGTTCGTTCTGCTGCCTCGTAGAAATGATCCTTCTCCGACTCTGCAGTCTCCTCTGTAGGGACGTGAACGTTAATGCGATTTATATTTCTAAATTTGCCTCGCAAGTAGTAAATAGCGTAACGACTCTTCTCCAGAAAACTGGTCTCTGTCCTACGCATTTCCTGTAACGCTATTACATCAGCCCTATATTGGGACAGGGTATCGACTAGCTGCTTGGCAGCTCCATCTTTGTACAGGAAGCGCACCTTCCATGAAAAAATGCGCAAATCGTTATTCCGTTGTCGTTGCCGGGTTCTTCATTGTGTTGTCAGTCTAATCCAAGGCTCCTGTTGTGGCTTCGTAACTTCGGTTTTCCGTATAGGGTTGTCAGCCGTTCCCTACCCCGAACCTGGAGGATCAGTTGGTACAATTTGTCCCGTTTTTAGGCGCGGGAGGCTCGCCATCATCCTTCTTCATCTGCAGCTTTTCGTTAAGAGGTTTTCTCCCGCCTAAACGTCACCCTGGCCAATATCGGAATCGTAAGCACTTTTATGCGTATAAAGCTAGGCTCCGTCGTGGATGTTACTTTCGTAAGTGGTTCGCTTTTCAAGCGTCGACAGTGGCATGTTAGCGAAGAGTTCACGCATAGCGACCACCAGCCGTCATATATATATATAAGGAACCCAGAACAATAAATCCGCACCTGAAGAAACCAAAAGCAGGTAGGCTATCAAGAGCACTTGATTTCTGGAGGCATTGCTGACGAACACCGAGTTTACTGGAACGGCCATAGGAAAAGCATCGCAGCTGACCCAACAGATATACCGAGCATATGACGCTTCCATGCCAAAACGTGCCCGCAAATCATTTCAGTGAGCCATCACGAAAAATAAAAATTTTTGCTTCAAGCGACTCTGTGATAAGGCAGACGCCGATCAATAGAGTGGAGCATACAAGTCGGTAATGTCGGCAATAAAAAGCAAAATGTCCCCTCCTGTCCTAACGGTAGGAGATAATTTCGACATTGTTCCCTCAAAATCTGGAAACAATCTTCCCAGTGATACTAACGAGCGCCGAAGACATCCCTCCAGTAACCAAAGATGAAGTCTTGGACACAGTGAAAAGGGTCCGAGATACCGCAGCCCCGGCATTGATCAAATCCATAACAAGGTACTGAAACTGAGAATGGCACCAAGCATTTGCTCGCACGGATATTTACAGACTGCTTAAAAGAAAGGTCCTTCCCCACAGAGTAGAAAATGCAAAACCTTGTATTGATCCCGAGGACATGTAAGCCGATTGGTGAACCAATGTCCTATAGATCTATCTGTCTTCTGAATACAATAAGCAAGGACCTTAGTGGGTAATCTATCACCGACTATATCCAATAATTGATAGTGGCGGTTATTTATTAAGTAGGCAGTTTGACTTCCGGAAGGCTCGGTCAGCTGTTGATGCTACTAAACTTACTACGACGAAGGGAAATCCTGTGCACTGGTGACTATCGATACCGAGAACGCTTTGAATTTTGCCAGATGGTACTATATCATCAAAGCGCTCATTGCAGCGGAAACGCCAAAATGCATATTAAATGTAATCCTCGACTACTTCCGACAGCGGAAGCTACTTTACGCAGAAGTTCCGCAGGGGTCTGTTCTGGATCTTCTACTATGGAACTTAATGTATGGTGGCGACTCCCAGTAGCTAACCAAGCCCTTGTCATCGATGACTTTCGAACGGTTATAACAACCAATCACCCCGGCGACGTAGAAATATGCGCACGAAACTTGGCGGACGATCAAGTCTTGACCTAAAGACCACGGGATGGAGCTAGCCGAATACAAGGCGGAGTTGGTGCTCTTTACAAAGCGGCGGGAACAGAAAACTGTTCAAACTTGAATCGAAACGCATTTTGTTAGCTCTCAACCATCACTGAAATACCTGCGAGTAACATTCGAACCCAAGCTGAGCTTTAAACCCCACTTAAAGCTTACTGAAAAAAAAAGTGGCCACTATCAGCTCCACACTGGCAAGAATGCTTCCAAATATAGGCGAGTTGTCAGCTCTGTCCTCGCAGCATGCCCGATTGCAGGAATGATTCCATTCGATATTCTAACCGATGAAGCAAGTCGTTTGTACGAGAATCAGGACACGAACCTTAACAAGCGTATGAGGTCATTGACTGCATGACAAACAGAATGGAACCACGCGGAGAAAGACCGGTGGACACACAGGCTTACCCCACACATAAATATGTGGACTATGCGGAACCACGACTCCGGTGAAACGAATTAGGATCTGACTCAGTTCTTAAGCGGACACGGTGGGTACAAGAAGTACCGCTATAGGTTCGGTCTCGATGAATCGCCCGATTGTCCTATATGTGAAGATGTAGCCAAAGATGCACCTGCCCAAGATTTAAAAGCTGAAGGAGAAAGCTTGAAACAGAGCTAAACACCCGTTTAACGAGGGGAAATCTGATAAGGTACATGGTGCAATCAAACACAGCATGGGTCGCGGTAGTTGCGCAGTGGAGGCTTAAAATCCATGATGGATTTCCCCCAGTCAAAAAACAAGATAGACAGACAGACGGACAGACAGTAAACCGATTTTAATAAGGTTTTGTTTTATATAAAACCTTAAAAAGTGCTCTATGACCACTATAATGCACCAATTTACACATTTGATAAAACAACGACTAAATTAAACGACCACAATTAGAAAAATCTTTCCCTACTACTATACTCCCTAAACATGGCACAATTTTTGTTCCCAAACTTGAAAAGGTAGCTACAGAGCAGGATATGATATTTCACTCGAAGGAAGAGGTCCAACAGAAAACAGAGATTAATTTTAAGGGGCTCGATTAGTCTGACATCACGAAAGATATAGAAACGGTGGAGGAATACTGCAAAAAGTGCGTTGCTCTTGAGGGGGCTAGTAAACATTTTTTCGGAAAAAATATTTTTTTTTCACTTGGAGAGAATTTTTCATTTTGTTATTTCTGTCCATGCCGATTTGACTAACTCAAGAACGTTCTTATTTGATTTTTTTAAGGACACGTTTCAATTATTTTCCCCATTTTTTCACCGGCATAATGGTACCCATTGTATTCTAACGCAATGAATCCAAAGAAAAAACGTGTAAATGGTATACATATATGGCTGCAAAAATGAAACAATATAATAAAAGACAATGAACCGGAAAAATAATAAAAGCAAATAGGGATCAACGAAACAAGCAATATAAGGGGCAGAAAAAATACTCAATAAGTCTGGTCATATAAGCTACTCTCAGCTAGGCACATCGCAGATAATTAAAAATATTGTTAATATGTAGTTCGACAAAGAAATTTTTTTACGAATTGCAAGAAAAATTGTATTTTTGCAAACTGACAGTTTACATTTTCATTAGTGTTTTTTTTCTCGGAGCCTTGAAGATGTCGAAATGGCTTTTCACAACCACCAGAATGAACATTAATTGGGTGAAAAGAAACATTGGGTGGTCAAAGGGTAGTATAGGTTCCAGGGTGAAACGTAGATTGGTATCCACGATGGAGCATAAAACCTGGGAAATGCCTGCTGAACCAACACCAACAGCTCTACTACCAAACCCTATCTCCACCCCCACGTGGTGACCGCTGGGAGCTCTTTCTTAACGAAAAGCTGCAGACGGAGAAGGATGAAGGCGAGTCTCCCGCGCCTAAAAACGGGACAAATTGTACCAACTGGTCCTCCAGGTTAGGGGTTGGGTAGGGCTGACAACCCTACATGGAAAACAACTTGTTACGAAGCCACAACAGTAGCCTCGGACTGCACGGATTACACAACGACGAACCCGGCAACGACAAAGGAATAACGATTTGCGCATTTTCTCATGGAACGTGCCCTCCCTGTACACAGATGAAGCTGCTGGGCAGCTAGCCAATACCCTGTCCCAATATAGAGCTGATGTAACAGCGTTACAGGAGATGCGTTGGACAGGGACCTGTTTCCTGGAGAAGAGCCGCTACACCATATATTATAGTGGCCATCCAGTAAACCATGTGCTCGGAGTAGGTTTCTTAGTTAGCCAAAAAATGAAACCTGCTGTTATCGGCTTTGAAAACATAAGCGAACGGCTATGCACTCTACGCTTGCGAGGCAAATTTAGAAATATAAGCCTCATTAACGTTCACGCCGCTACAGAGGAGACTGCAGAGTCGGAGAAGGGTGCCTTCTACGAGGCAGTAGAATGAACCCTCGAAGCCTGTCCCAGATATGATATCAAAATCATACTTTGGGATTTTAACAGCCAAGTAGGGAAGGAGCCCGTATTCAGGCGATACGTTGGCTCTCATAGCTTACACCAAAATACAAATGATAACGGACTGCGAATTATTCAATTAGCAGTGTCACACGAAATGGTTGTTGGAAGTACCTCATTTCCGCGGAAAGCGGTCCACAAACTTACATGGACCTCTACAGGCGGGACCGCTTTCAACCAAATTGACCATATGTTGATCGAACGCCGCCACCTCTCAGCCTTGATGAATGTCAGAACATATAGGGGGGTCAATATAGACTCGGATCACTATCTCGTTGGCGTGGTGCTCTAAGCTCGAATAACAACACCACCCAGAATCCCCTCTGACAATCAGGTGAGAGTTAACACTGAAGCCATCCACAACACAGCCCTCCGCGACACCTACAAGAGGGAAATGGATGCCGCAATAACTGCAGTCAACAGAGATCCTGGAGATAAAGCATCAAGAAATGATCTTCCCAATCACCTGAAGAACGTTATCATTGATACGGCCACAAACATACTTGACCCCAGCCGCAAAAGGAGTCGGAACGGCTGGTTTGACGATGAATGTAGGCTAGCTACGGAACGGAAGAATGCCGCATACCGAGTCATGTTCTATCCTCAAAGAAGGCGGCAGAGACTTATCACGAACTCCGTCGAGCGGAGAAGCGACTTCACAGATGAAAAAAGGAAGCCTGGAAGAACCAACAATTTTGTGAACTAGAAAAGAACAGGGAGCAACCGCACCAGACTCGGCAGTTTTACCAACAAGTCAGCAGGATGAAGCCTTATACACCTCGATGCTCATCCTGCCGAGACAAAGAGGAAAATCTGATTTCCGACAGAATGGGCATATTGGAGCGATGGGTTGAGTACTTTGATGAGCTACTGAACAACCAAAACATCGGCAAGTTGGAGGTTCCGCCAACTGAAGACGACGGACAAATACTGCCACCAACAAATATAAAAGAAACAGTTCGTGCAATTCATCGGCTTAAAAATCATAAGTCGCCAGGAGCCGTTGGAATTACAACCCAATTGGTTAAATATGGAGGCGACCAATTACACCAAGTGGTTCATCAACTTGTGCTCAAGGTATGGACAGCGAATCAATGCCTGACGATTGGCAACGAGGCATTATCTGTCTCATAGATAAAAAAGGAGATATCTCACAATGCAGCAATTATAGAGGTATCACGTTGCTGAGTACCATCTATAAGATATTCTCCGCTATCTTGCTAGGCCGGATAGCCCCATATGCCCAGAACATCATTGGCCCATACCAAAGAGGTTTCACTCCAGGCACGATGGAAAGACTACTGGAATATGGACAACAGTTGCACCATCTCTTTATCGACTTTAAAGCCGCCTATGATAGCATAGCCAGGGTAAAACCGTACACGGCCATGAGAGAATTCGGTATCCCGACGATATTAATAAGACTGACTAGGCTGACCCTGACCAATGTGCGAGGTCAGATAAAAGCAGCAAGATCACTCTCAAGACCATTCGACGTCAACAACGGTCTACGACAAAGGGATGCCCTATCATGCGTCCTCTTTAACCTGGCCCTCGAGAAAGTGATCCTCTTTAAGTCCACTCAACTACTGGCCTATGCTGACGATATCGACATCATGGGAAGAACCACCCGAGACGTACAAACTACCTTCATCCAAAATGAACAGACGGCGCAAGATCTTGGGCTGCACATCAATGAAGGCAAGACAAAGTATATGGTGGCAACGTCAACACCAAAAACCAACAATCCAACACCATCAAACCACACTGATCAAACGGGAAGAATAAAGATAGGAGACTGCAACTTTGAGAGCGTTGATAATTTCTCCTATCTAGGGTAGAAAATCACAACCAATAACAGCTACGATGATGAAATCCGCTATTTCAGCTTATAAAAACTGTTCCGCTCGAAACTTCTCACCATAGGGTCAAAGCTCTTACTGTACAAGACAATGATCTTGCCAGTCCTTATGTATTCCTCGGAGACTTGGGTTCTTAGCAAGAAGAATTGCGAACTCTTGGCCGCGTTTGAGAGAAGAATTTTCCGAAGAATTTTTGGTCCCCTACATGAGGATGGACGTTTCCGTAGGCTACATAACGACGAAATCTATGACCGATACCATGAGCATCCGGTTGTGGATAAAATCCGGCTCAATAGGTTACGGTAGACTGGACACTTAATCCGTATGGATGAGGATGATCCAGCCCGGAAAATCTATAAGGGCAATAACTATGGTAGAAAAATTAGACGAGGTAGACCCTGCCTAAGATGGAGCGATGGTGTAGGTCAGGACGCAAATAGCTTTTAGGGATATCGAATTGGTGGACCTCGGCGCAAAACCGGGATGTCTGGAGTTTCTTATTAAGACAAGCCTAGACCGGGTACCGATTGTTGCGCCGTTGATGATGATGATAAAAGGTATCCTTGCTGCGTTAACGACTGCCCCAAATCCAAAATCGAATGTCATTTGTCAAGTCGCCATCAATAGTTCTGGGTGTTGACCGACTACCAAAAACAATGAACGTCGTCTTGCGATAATGAATACGGCTGGGAAATCAGTAGTATCTCAGTTTACAAATATACCGCCCCAGATGGCATAATAACCGCTAGGCTACAGAAGTATCAGAACAAAATTGTTCGCTTATTGATGGAAATTTATCGGTAGTCGTAATAACCGGATTCTACTGTATTTGCAATTTCTCATTTCTTTTCAATGATTGCAGTCTAGTCTATTATATGTAAGTGAAAAAAAAATTAATATTTAACTTCCGTTTCCACAAATTGTAACGTTCAAAACCAGCTGATTGTTAACTCTCCACTTGTGGATATTTCTGCCAACCCATTTGGACATTTCTTCAAGTTTGCCAACCTGGTGGTGACTGTCCCCATAAACATTTGTCATCGCCAGATTTGACGTTTCGCATATCGTTAGGTGTGGTAAATAAGTCCAATTGGTTTTTTGTTTAAATCAGAGTGAAAATGTCGGCCACTTTGAAGCCCTACCTCACGGCCGTGCGCCACACACTTACGGCGGCCATGTGCCTCTCAAATTTCTCATCGCAAGTTGTTGAACGCCACAACAAACCCGAGGTGGAGGTGCGAAGTAGCAAGGAGCTCCTGCTCACGCCGGTTGTCATTTCCCGGAACGAAAGGGAGCGTGTATTAATCGAAACCAGCGTGAATTCAGTGCGGATCAGCATCGCCGTGAAGCAGGCCGACGAAATTGAAAAGATTCTTTGTCACAAGTTCACACGTTTCATGATGCGCCGCGCGGAGAACTTCATAATCCTGCGAAGGAAGCCCATCGAGGGATACGACATCAGTTTCCTGATTACCAATTTCCACACAGAGCAAATGTACAAGCACAAACTAGTCGACTTTGTAATTCACTTCATGGAGGAGATCGATAAGGAGATAAGCGAAATGAAGCTGGCAGTCAACGCCCGAGCACGTATCTGTTCCGAGGAGTTCCTGAAGCGATTCTAAGTAAGGAAGATAGTGTAGGCCCGTCTTCCAAAGATTTCTAGATGTGTTTTGAGGGGATCGGGGTGCGGGAGAGAGAAAGTATTGACGGTCTCGTTTTTTGTTGGGGCTTCAATGTTTACTTGCGATAACGTCCACAAGCCGGATGCAACCCATCCACTGATGACTAATGCTTGAATTTATCTACTGCCAACTACAATTGTTTAGTAAAAACCTCTTGAAGCTCATAGAATGGCAACCGCTCTTATGAACCGTCTTCAGAGCTCATAGAACGAGGTCACCACCGTCATGGATCAAAACTTTCATCACGCAACCAACGAGCAATCTTTACTTTCTCATTCCGCCCCCGAGTCCCCATAGTACCCCGCGTTCTTCGCGCATTGTTACGAGTCGTCTTAAGAATATTTTAAAGAGCAGTTGTAAGTCGAGTGTGCATGTCCTAATTCCGATTGGTTCTCTATCACACCCCGCAATAAATGTAGTGAAACTTAAAGTGTTATTCCGAAAACTATATAAGAATTTAAAGAAAGGACCTAGGAAGTAGCCGCGCCAGTTTTCTATTCATTCGTATTATATCATTAGCGTCTTGCAAACAGCAGAATTGTCCGTGTGATGATACTTTGTAAGGTCTATTGCTGCATTTAATGGTTTATCGACTCCCTAAGTTTAGAAATGAGTTTGGAAAGCAAAGCAAATTGTGTATTATTTAAAAATCATTTTATTGTAAATAAACATTCTTTTCAGTTTATAAAAGAACAACGACGACTTTCATTTAAACGGAGTATTCGCTGGTTATTACTAAACGCGGCTAAAACAGACAAAAATGTCATAAGGGGGCCTACATATTGCCAAAGCTTATTTGCGTCGAAAAAAAGGGATCACACTTCGGATATGTTCGCTTTTAAGATTTTGAGTGAAACAAAACCTTACTAAAATCGGCTCACTGTCTGTCTGTCTGTCTGTTACACAAGATTTACTCCGAAACGGCTGGAGCTATCGTCACGAAATTTGGTGAGAACATATGGTCTGTGAATCCCTACACTTGCAAGGAGTGGTATCATTTTGTATTGGTTTTGAGGGGGCCCTCCACATTGCGAAAGGCGAGAGCCACTTTTTTCACAGAAAATGGCCATGTGGGCATCAATTAGTACTTTTCGAAAATTGTCTTATTTCTGACATTGGGTGAAACGCAAGGAAGTGAAAGGTAGGATAGGTGAATGCTTTTACGCACAGAATTTTGGACTCCTGCAGCAATGCACTGTTGGACTACCAATTAAACACCTCCCTGTCATCAGAGATCTAGCCTGGAACCGTTTGACACATTACTTCGGGCTAGCCCTTCCGCTCCCCCGGGGTTTGGGAGCCTTCAAGTCAGGATGTTCTTTTCACCAACGGGAGAGGAGGAAAGGAGTTGTCAGCTCAGAGAACCCCTTACCATCCGATCGCGAACATAATGCGCAATACGATCCCAGCTGCCAGCGCTCTTCAACATCTCTCTGACATTGCTGCCTGGACAGAGCTCCCCTGTGTCTGCATAAAGCTGCTGGCGGAAGCCTTCTCACCTCCCGCAGGAGAAAAAGGTGTATTCAGCGTCGTCCACCACTCCATTGCAGAACACACAATCAAGAGATCGCGCTTTCCCCATCCTGTCCAGGTAAGACTGAAAACCTCCATGCCTCCGCTTAAAAGTTGGATAAGGAACTGCGTTCAGTTCAACCACGGGTCTAAATTGTCGATGAGCCGCGCAGTTCAGCTGTCCCTTAGCTCATTTTGCCAAGAAAGTTGCCACTCGGTAAGGGTGCGGTCACATTCTTCATACTCAACATCCTCTCTTAAGTTCTCACCCTCACGACGGTAGATAGCTTTGGGCTCCTTAGCAGGGGCGACAGGGATTACTCCTGCAATCACCGTCACGGCCGGTTCGGAAACGGTGTGATAAGCAAACGCAACTCCCACAGCTCCCCGCCTCTGCACTTGAGCAAGGCGCTTACGATGCACCTCCTTCTCAAGGGCATCAGCCCATATCGCCGCGCCATAGAGCAGAACCGACTGCGTTGCTCCCATAAGGAGACGTGTCCTAGTAGATATAAGGCCCCCAACATTCACCATTAGCCGACTCATGGCCGCGACAACAGCTGCAGCCCTGTCCGCTGCGGCTTATTTAACCGCTGGTTTTGACTCTATAGTCAACTCGTCGATCGATATGGGACGCAAGGTCGGGATTCTCCTTCTAGTCATCCATCCGCTTACCCGTCGCATCAATATTCCAAGTCTGCTTTACAGTACGTCCGGCAATAAGTGCCGCATCGTCGTCTGCGTAACTGACCAGGCATGATTCGTCGGACATATCGAGTCTCAGCAGACTATCATAAGAAACGTTCCAGAGGTCCGGCCCTAGGATGGATCCCTGTACTACTCCCGACGTGATTTCCGTCCTCCTTTGGCACTCTAGCGTCTCATAGAGCAGGGAACGGTCTTTCAGATAATCCCTCAATATCCGCAAGAGATAGCTTAGTACGTGAAATGAATTTTCTAATGTACCTAGGACATCGGTCCATCTTACGGAATTGAAGACATTTCTGACATCAAGCATTATAAGGAGAACTACCCGTCGAGATCGGCGGCTGTGTGCCTCGGCTCGATGAACCACATCTACCACCTCCATAATAGCATCCGCTGTGGATCTCTCTGTTCTGAACCCAAACTGCCTTGGGGATAAGTTCTCGGCAGCGATCCGCTTCAGCGAGTCTACTCCTGATGAGCTTCTCGAGCACTTTCCCGGCCGTGTTAGCGGTCGGTATGCAGACGGGAGCAACTTTCCAGCGACAAGGAAAAACGCCCTCGTTCAAGCAAGCGTTGAACACCTCAAGCAGCAATTCTGGCCGTTGGCGGAACACCAGTTTGTAAACTTCCGCCGGGATGCAATCAGGACCTGGCTCCTTCTTGATTTTCATAGTGAGAAACGCTTTTTCGAGCTCTCTCAATACCTCAATCCTCAACGCTTTCCGCGCTATTGACATCAACCCGTAGAGGATGTCTAGGGAGCAATGCCCGCACAATGCGGTCCATCTGGTCGGTACTCAGTATGCCGGGCCTCCGCAGAGCCCCGATATTCCTGGTGACGAGCTTATAGCCAAGTCCTCACGAGTCCTCATTCACCTCGGTGACAAGGTTCTGCCAGCCCCGAAATCAACGATTTCGCGAATACGGTTGTCAAGAATGGGTTCAAAAATCTTCATGGTATGGGAAAGTATCCGGATCTGACGGTAATTTGAACATTCTGCTGGACTACCTTTCTTTTTCCACATTGGAACTGTGGTGCTTTCTTGCCAGTCAGGTGTTCTACCTTCCTGAATAATCCGATTAAAGAAGTCACTGAACCACAGTGTTGAATCCCAGCTTTTCACTTTCCAGAGCTCAGATGCGATGTCGTCAGGTCCGGTGGCTTCCCCGATTTCATTCGTTTTCTTCCTTCCTCGACTTCGGTTGCGCTGACAGCTAAGTCCTTGAGGGTTTAACGTGAGCACCTGTCTTGCAACTTAATCCCACGCTGAGACAAGCAACAACGGTACCAGTCTATACCAAGTGTATTGCTTAGCATTCGTACTGGTGGATGCAAGACCTACCTAAATCGCTACCGAACTAAGGAGTACGGGACCCGTGTTGAAACGCAACACCACGCCGAGGCCCGAAGGTCTCTTCTCGCTTGAGCATAACCACAACCCCCATGAAACTCCCACTAGGGGGCCTACCGCAAATAACCGAGTTGTACTCACATCCAACGGCAGTTCACCCGAAGTATGAGAGTCCAGGAGCTATCCCGGTTTCCATGGTACCAGTATACCCCTGGTAAGGTTTCGTGACCAATTTGCCACTTCAGATGAGTCCCCGTGCAGGCTTGGGTGTGATCGCACTGATTAGGCCTTTGGAGCATTCGCCTACTGCATCACGGCCGGTAAGCCAAAGTGAGTACAGCGTCTCCCGGTGTCACCACTATGGAGGTTCTCCTCGGCCACTTGGTTTTGGTTTGGCCGACAGCGTTGCCGCCCCGTCTTTCTCACCCCCCTTCTGAGCACCGGTTGCGCTGACAGGTGGAACTACTTCAAATGTGGAAATGGAGGATGAACAAATTCTTCAGTTGAAATCTGCTCGAAATACTCTCGTCATCTATCCGTCGCGGCTCGACGGTCGGTTCTTGTCATTAACGGAACAGAAGTGTTCCAAACCTTATGTGCGCTCGGGTCAGCTTATGGCAACTCGATACAGATCTTTTTTGACATCCCGAGTATCCGCTAAAGGACCGCTTGCCTGGTTTCCCGGTTGGCATTCCTGTAAATTTGCGAGCGTTCTATCATTGAAAACTTATGGTAGAGGCATTTCTTTTCACGAACCTTCCACCCTCATTGCGCCTTTCAAAGCCTTTCCCCCAGGGCACCTGTTATCGTGCCTTTTCACCCACATGACCATTAAGGTCGCCTGCAATGATGATATAGGCAACAGCAGGTATGTTGCAGGTCTTTGCATCGAGAAGTTGCCAGAAGGCATCTTTTTCGACATCAGCTGATATAATGCTGAGCTTCACCAGCCGGTCATCAAATCGTTCGATTTCCTTAATGGAATCACGGAAACCCTCTGAGATGACACTATCAACAATATTGAGTGTGTGGGCTACCAAATCAGAGAAGTTGATTGCCATTTTTACCGCTTTCGCGTTCAATGTCGCAGCTCTTGCGAGTTCCTCCGTCTTTCCAGTGAGGGTGCCTATGTTTAACGTGCAGACACGTATTTGTTTTGTTCCGCCACGTCAACTGAAGTGACGAGAGAGTGTTCGAGACTTGGGATATCTCAACACGTATATTTTGTTTTAAACGACATTGAATGTATTTTCTTTGGTCGGCCTGTCGTGGGGGGTTGTTGTAAGAAAACTAGGACGATTAAGCCGGTTGGGCATAGGGAGAAAAAATCAGAGGAAGAAAGAGTGAGAAGAGAACCTACAGTAAGTTCAAAGCAGGATCACTTTCGAAACTATTCGATATCAACAACGGTCTAAGGCAAGGGTCCTATCATGCATCTTTTCAAAACGGCCTTGGAAAAAGTGATCCATAAAGCTGAGGTAAATGTGAGAGGCACCATCCTCTTCAAGACTGGCCTTTGCTTACGATATTGACAGTCTGGGTAGAACAACCAGAGATGTATAGTCTACCTTCATTCAGATCGAGCATGCGAGGGAAGAGGAGATATATGGTGGTAACGTCACCACCAGAAACCAACCAGCCAACATCAAATCGCACTGCTCAACCGAGAATAATAAGGATAGGAGACTACAACTTTGAGACCGTTGATAACTTCTTTTATCTAGGGTCGAATATCACAAGCGATAACAGCTATGACGATGAAACCCGCGCACGGTTGTTGGCATCCAACAGAGCCTATTTCAGCTTACAAAGACTGTTCCGCTCGAAACGTCTCACCATAAGGTCAAAGCTCTTAATGTACAAGACTATGATTTTGCCAGTCCTCATGTATTCCTCGGAGACTTGGGTTCGTAACAAGAAAAATTGCAAACTCTTCGCCGCGATCAAGAAGACAATCTTCCGAAGAATATTTGGCCCCTACAAGAGGATGGACGATTCCGTAGCCTATATAACCACAAAATCTATGAGCGATACCACAACAAAATCCGACTGAATAGGTTGCGGTGGGCGGGTCACTAAATGCATATGAATGAGGATGATCCTGCCCGGAAAGTTTAAAAGAGATAGATATGGCCCTTATGGGCTTTCTCTCTTTCAATACGTTCTTATAACGGGCGGAATTATTTCAATCTTTTCAGAAGACAATCGTAGACCATAAATTTCAATTTTTTAAATATCGTAAACAGCCAGTCAACACCTGAAACTCCTGTTGCCCAAAATGGTGTACCAGAAAATTTTCTTCCCTAATTTTTAAGTAAGGTTGGCTTGTCTGGATGGTAGTTACCACTTTTCTCGGTCGGAGTGAAGTCCGGTGATTTTTCAACCACCGCAGCTGCTCAAAGATCTAATAAGATTTATCACACATGTCGCCATTCAAATACAGTTTACCTCCGCAGCAGCACATATGAGACTAGGTCCAATCCCGATTGGAAACCATAAATTCTCTCTTCCCGTCCTCACGTTGGATATTCGTCGAGTAACCCCATTCATAGGTGAATGAAAGATCGATATACTTACGTTAATTTATTTCTCTGTTAGAAAAATCTTACAATTAAACATTTCATTTAAATTAAAGTAATCCGACTCCGATCGTGAAATTCGATCCCATCCTAACGCTATCAGATAATATAATACAACGAAGGTCTGATATTTACGTAAATGAAAGTCCGTTAACACTAGAAACATTTTAGAACCGCACGGGGGAGATTCGATACGACCGAATTAGCTGCCAGCAACGCAACTCAGTACACGACGCCCACGGCCAGGTCATCATCTGTTCAGCCCAGACAGGCCCAGCCCCTGCTTCTGGATGGCAAGCGAGACGGCAGCCTCGAGAATGTGAGTAGTGTCGTTATTCGAACTGCTCTCGTCTGAATATTCGGGTTGTGCGGTGGTGCCCCTATCGTCAGCGTAGGGCAGGGGTTCCACCGCAGCGCGTGATGGCCCACACATGTCGTAGTAGTGTGACTGCTGCCCTTCCCGCTCCGGTTCCGGCAGGAACAGCAAAGCATTGTTCTGATGCAGTCCGTGCTCACTGATGGCCATAAGAATCGCTGACTCCTCCAAGTTCTGGGAGCGCTCGTTATATGTCCGATTGTCGGCGGTCTGGTTGAGGATGCCGTACGTCTCGATTAGTTTGTTTATCGCATTCTCCACCAGACATCGATCGAATTGGTTCTTTTGCCATTCCTCCAGCTCGATATCTGTCATTTGATCTGTGGGTAGAGTCGGGGAAGTAGCATTTTCACTCAAGGTCGATATGTGGGGGCAGATTTGGATGTTTTCTTACTTGAACATGCCATTTGGGCCAATTGGCTATTGTCCTGAGTATTTGTGCAAGCGTCTTGGAATACTGGAATCAGACTCTAAGGTTTCAATGTGTTTCACAACACTTTAGATCACCATTTTAATTCCTCCCACTGCGAGTTTTCACTTTGCTTTTGTTGTTATTTTTTTCCTATATCTTGAATAGGTGAGTCTTCTTCTTTGTAATGTTGGATTGGGAACACTTTCAGTTGTGCAATGTTTTGGTTTTGTTTGTATGAATCTTATACACTGTAAAAACGTACGTTGACTTTGAATTTTCTCTGCGTAGCCGTGATTAGCAAAATAGATTATTCTTCTGCGACATAGTCCAGTCATTGAAGCCGAAGCTGCGTGCGATCACCAATTTCTTTCAGGCAAGACCGATTGACATGAAATTTGAAGTGAAAGTATAGGGTGGCATATGAAATAAAAAGTTATATGGCGCCGATGTGCCTTCCCAAAAAAAAAATGCCCAGTTTTTTTGTAAATGATAAAAACAAATCACTCTAAAAGTTAACCTACCTCAGGCTTAGATTCAATTTTTATATATGGAATTGACGAAACTAAGGCAGGCGAGAACTTTTTTGCAGACAACTACGAGGGAAGCCGCCTAGTATTTCTGGTCAAAGCCGACCAGATCACCTCTCACTTTTCTGATTCATGGGCCCCTCTTTTTGGGTCTGTAATGTACCACCTTCTGGTGCATGTGCATAATTTCTTCCGCCTCTCTCGTTACAACCTTAAAAAGATATGTATTTGATAATACATAATCTTCACCCCTTCTCCCCCATTTAGGCACTTATTCCCCCCCCCCCCCCCCACCCATGATTTTTTTTCGTGGAGATGCACTCTGATTTTTACTGGATAGAAGAACTCCTTGCGGTTAACGGTGTCCCGACGGATCAGAGACAAGACAGATCAAAGACCAGGAAAAACGGATTCACATCGAATGGGAGGAGCGCCTATAATTTTCCGCGATTTTCTTTTTTTTTTTCAATCAAGGAGGATTTATCTAAAACAAAAAAATTGCAGCTCGGAGGATTTTCCATATTTAATTGCTTCGTGTAGTTTTGTCTGAATTTTCGTGGATTGAATAGCCTAAAACGTGTAAAGTTAGCCACCGAGCGTGAGGAGCTGTTGAATTGCTTTCCTGCAACAGTTTTGCTTGAAATTATGTGACATTGAGTGGGGTACTTGGGAAATTACTCATAGTTTGGGAAGTTCAGCGTATCAATGGCCGGGTGTAGAAAATATATTAAGCAATTGAGCGACTCCGTGCGCACTCAATAACTTGGAAATTTCATCACTCGGTCTGATAATGGAGTCCTCCTTGACTAGTGCGTGCATGACCGGAATTTCAAAGGAATTAATGAGTTTCCCATGAACATTGTGACTGTAATGTACAGTGAACGGCAGCTCTCGCTAGACATCAGGACGGCCGCCACGTTATCCCTGCAGTATTTGTTATTTTTCACCGGAGTATCCACATTTTTTTTTTACGACATTATCATCATCAACGACGCAACAACCAGTACCCGGTCTAAGCCTGCCTTAATAAGAAACTCCAGACGTCCCGGTTTTGTGCCGAGGTCCACCAATTCGATATCCCTAGACGCCAGACAGTCCTGATCTACGCCATCGTTCCATCACAGGCAAGGTCTGCCTCATCTTCTTCTTCTACCGTAGATATTGCCCCTATAGACTTTCCGGGTGGGATCATCCTCATCCATACAGATTAAGTGACCCGCTCATCGTAACCTATTGAGCCGGATTTTATCCACAACCTAACGGTCATGGTATCGCTCATAGATTTCATAGTTATGTAGGCTACGGAATCGTCCATCCTCATGTACGGTGCCAAAAATTCTTCAGAGGATTCTTCTCTCGAACGCGGCCAAGAGTTCGCAATTTTTCTTGCTAAGAACCCAAGTTTCCAAGAAATACATGAGGACTGACAAGATCATTGTCTTGTACAGTAAGAGCTTTGACCCTATGGTGAGACGTTTTTGTAAGCTAAAATAGGCTCTGTTGGATGCCAACAACCGTGCGCAGATTTAATCGCCTTAGCTGTTATCGGTTGTAATTTTCGACCTTAGATAGGAGAAGTTATCAACGGTCTCAAAGTTGTAGTCTCCTCTGAGTGTAATTATGCAGTGTTTCCAACGATTAATTATCTGAAATGATAAAAAACTTTTTGTTTCTTTTTCGTTGGTGTGGATATTTATTCTTGCAAATACCAATATTTCGGGAACCACTTGTTCCCTTCATCAGTGCAAACAAGTTCTCTGTAGTCTCCTATCTTTATTCTTCTCATTTGACCAGTGCGGTTTGATGTTGTTGGTTGGTTGATTTTCTGGGCTGACGTTGCCACCATATATTTTGTCTTGCCTTCATTGATGTGCAGCCCAAGATTTCGCGCCGCTTGCTCGATCTGGATGAAGGCAGTTGGTACTTCTCGGGTCGTTCTTCCCATGATGTCGATATCGTCAGCATAGACCAGTAATTGGGTGGACCTCAAGAGGATTGTACCCCTCGCATTTACCTCAACATCACGGATCACTTTCTCCAGGGCTAGGTTAAAGAGGACGTATGATAGGGCATCGAATGTCGAATGGTCTTGAGAGTGATCCCGCTGATTTATATGGCCTCACACATTGGTCAGGGTCAGCCTAGTCAGTCTTATCAATTTCGTTGGGATACCGAATTCTCTCATGGCCGTGTACAATTTTACCCTGACTACGCTATCATAGGCGGCTTTAAAGTCGATAAAAAGATGGTGCAACTGATGTCCATATTCCAACAGTTTTTCCATCGCTTGCCGCAGAGAGAAAATCTGATCTGTGGCTGATTTGTCTGGAGTGAAGCCTCTTTGGTATGGGTCAATGATGTTCTGGGCATATGGGGTTATCCGGACTAGCAAGATAGCGGAGAATATCTTATAGATGGTACTCAGCAACGTGATACCTCTATAATTGCTGCACTGCGTGATACCTCCAACTCGCTGATGTTCTGGTTGTTCAGTTCATCAAAGTATTCAACCCATCGCTTCAATATGCCCATTCTTTCAGAAATCAGATTTCCCTCTTTGTGTCGGCAGGATGAGCATCGAGGTGTGTAAGGCTTCATCCTGCTGATTTGTTTGTAAAGCTTCCGCGCCTGGTGCGATTGCTATCTGTACTTTTCGAGTTCATACACCTGTTGGTTCTCCCAGGCTTCCTTTTTCCGTCTGTGTCTACGCGTGCCCGCGATCTTTGAGAATGCAACATTACTCGGCATGCAGCATTCTTCCGTTCCGTTGCTAGCTTACAATCCTTGTTAAACCAGCCGTTCCGACTCTTTTTGCGGCGGGGCCAAGTATGCTTGTGGCCGTATTTATGATAATGTTTTTCAGGTGATTGTGAAGATCATCTGTTGATGCTCTATCTCCAGGACTTCTGTTGACTGCGGTTATTGCGGCATCCATTTCCCTCTTAGAGGTGTTGCGGAGGGCTGTGTTGTGTATAGCTTCAGTGTTCACTCTCACCTCATTGTCAGAGGGGATTCTGGGTGGTGTTATTCGAACCCGGAGCACCATTTAGGTTGCCTCAGTCAGCTAGAACTTCTGATGTCGGGATATGGCCGATGGCATGCGTAACAGACCGGAAAAAAGCTGTGGCTGCCCAATGCTCATCGACATTGTTAGGTTGGTTACTCAGGGTATCTGTTGTCCGACTATCTAGATCGCTCTAGCACTGACGAGCAACAGTGGTCGATGTTGAGCTTGTAATTAAAGCAGTAAAGCAGTTTTAAATTATCAAATTTTAGAAAATGATTCGCGACTTATAAATAGCATTGTTGGTTTAATTTACAAATATGAAGCATATTTAAATCGATTACATATTTTTTCGTTCATAAAAATTGCCCTAATAAAATTATCTTAAATATATCCTACCACGTTCCAATGCTTACTTTTACTTGAGATGTTTTCAACTTCCCTAGAAGAAAACACGAGACGTCAAATGGTTTGACACACAATTAACCTTAAAGTTGCAAAATCTCCAACTCCTGCTGCCTCGAGATGTTTGCTCCGAGGCAGATTTTTCAGTGCTTATTTAATCAAAAAAACCTAGTCAGGTTGAGCGTGATTTCTGTACGAAATGCACGTTTATTGCCTGAGAAACCCAAACCAGGTTTAGGTGTTTCCTATCGCCGCATCGTCCACTACCCCGAGGAATACACAGTGGAACCTTTGAAAACAACTCATCTGGCCGGACGAGATCCTGTTACGGGCAAAGTGGTAGCTAAAGGTATCGGAGGTGGTGTCAAGCATAAATACCACTGGATAAAGTGGATCCGAGATGGGCCGACCGAGGGGCCGCCACAAGTGGAAAAGGTCATTGACGTGCTCTTCGATGGATGCAGAACTGCGAAAATCGCTTTGGTTGCGGTCGGCGATGAGCTCAAGTACATCCTTGCCACGGAGAACATGAAACCTGGCGATTTAATCAAAACTTCGAGGGTTATTCCACGAATACCTGGTGAGTTTTTGAAGTTGCAGTTCCATTAGAACATTGAAAACGTTTATTCCAGTCCGACCGAGCGAAGGAGACGCGTACCCGTTGGGTGCATTACCGAACGGAACTAGGATCCATTGTCTCGAGAAGAATCCTGGCTATCCATGCCACTTAATCCATGCGGCTGGAACCTTTGGAACGATTTTACGACGATTCGATGACAAAGTCGTTGTGCAGTTGCCTTCGAAGAAAGAATTTGCTTTCGACAAAACGTGTATGGCTACAGTGGGTAAGTCAGAAGCGTAAAGTATTCTAAGAATATTTTCGGGAATGCAAGTAATTTCTCCCCATTTTCCAGGTCGCGTTTCAAACATCGAGCACGCAAAAACTCCAGTTGGTAGCCCCCAGAAGATGAGAGAACTCGGCAATCGTCCGCGGTCTGGTCTGTGGCACCGAAAAGAAGGAAAGCACGGACGGAAGATTCGAAGGCTTCCGCCAATGACGGACATTGCTCCACCGCCAAAGCCGAAGCCGGAACCAATTAAATTCACTTTAAATTTGTAATTAGGATATGTTGAATATTGTAAAAAGTTGTCCGTAAAATAAAATATCGAAAATGGATAAATACTGACTTTAAATTCTGTTCTTTCTAACTAGTGATGAAATTTGGTCCAATATTGACGCTGGAAGGATATTTTTTAAATGAAGCGCAGCCTTGTGTGAATTGGTAGGAAATGTGAAACACAATATTTAAAAAATCATTTTCATTTTCAAAAACATTGCTAGGAACCAACTCAATCCCCTAATTTGCATCTGCCGCTTGTTCCCCCTATTTCCAATTTGACAACGGATCCCCACACCACTGGCAGCACATCCAATTGGACATCTGTCAGAAACCAATGACAGTCGAGTTGCCCGTATGTGATTTTCATAACGAAGTGAGGGGTTTGCGTGAGATTTTTTACGTAAATTTTGCGGTTTGTTTGTAAAATTCGCAAGTTTTGACAGATCATGTTAATAGTACGACAATTATCCCGGAATTACGTTCGATACGTATCGCATAATATACGAATACGCTCTAATTTCTCGTTCGATCAATCGCGAAAATTCTCCAGCAATGTTTTCCCACGGCAGACGGTGGTCGCGAATGGGCGCAGAGGTTATCTCGCTCAATTGTCTTCGCCGACTGCACTGTCAGTCCGGAATTCGAGAGCCGTCTTTCCTCTGACGACTCGAATGTTCTGTTCGAAACCGGAGAAGGATGAGATTGTGAGCCCGGCCGCGGAAGGCCCGGATGGGCAGGTGGACCCACAACTGCCAGCAACAGTTGCAGTCCCTGAAGTGTGGCCGCACTTACCTTTACTCGCCACTCGGCGTAATCCTGTTTTCCCGCGGTTCATGAAGATCCTTGAGGTAAGTGATGTAATCGCACAAGTGGATGAGGAAAAAGTGAGCGTCGGTTTGTTTGCAAGTCCGAAAGTCTCCTCCAGTTCGCTAATTGATTCAAAAACTGATTGTAAACCCGCTTCGAAGAAACCGCTCTGTCATTGGTGTAAATACATCTCAACTAGCGATAAAATCGCTTCCATGATTTATAATTGTTTTTGCTTTTGCATAAATTAAAATTATCAACAAATTAATTACTTAAAGAGTGTAAGCTCTTAAGGAGTTTACGTTGTGCCTTGTCTGCGAAAGTGATCACAGGTCTAATTAACAGCTTCCGGCAGAAAGTTTTCACTTTTGTGGGGTGGATTTATTTAATCGAATATGATGGATTGTAGCGATCTAAAAGCTTTATATCTTATGGAAGGGTGGGATATTGGATAGGTAGGAAGTATTATTCCTGCTAAGGGGGTCATCCCGTGTGAAGGTCGTTTTTTTTGCCTTTTTTTAAAAAAATTAGTTTGGAGGACTGGACAAAGATAGAAACGTGATTTTTTCACCATATGTTTATTCATATCTCTAGTATATGTGATAAATTTTTCAGCTTGATTTCGTAGCTAATTTTTGGAATAGGTGTTAATTTATGCACCCATCTCCAAAAAAAGGTGTTTTTCTTTTGCCACGCTGGAGGGCGCTGTGTTCATCTGAGGGAAAAAAATTAAACGGCATTTTAATGTGGACAATACTCCACGGTCCGCAAACTAGGATAATTAGAAAAAATTAAAAGGTAAATTTTTGGTGGGCTTCTAAACTTAATTTTTTGGATTTTGATGTTTTTTTACGGACCCGTCCGATTGCAATTATCCCAGTTTGCGGGCCGTAGAAATATGTATTAAAGAAGTCGTGAAAATTTAAAAAAATTTGGTTGGATAGATTTTGAGCTATGGTGGCCGATTTTCAAGACGCAGTTTCGAGAAAAACGCATTCGAAAATTTAAATGTGATTATCAACAGCGACATTTTAACTCACCATTAATCTGCTACACCTGGTCCATAGAGAGCACCCTCCGTTTCTTCAAAAAAGTCTTGTAAGGCCGATTGTTGCTCTCTGGTTTCAATTCTGGCTCTTTTAGCGAAGTCACTCGATCGTCGTTCGGACCGCCAAATTCGCGCTTCATTACGGCGGTCGACATAAACCTAACATATGTGACCAATTTGACATCCCGTTGTCACTAGGATTTTGAGAATGCCATTGAATCCTTCATTGAAAATAATTACAGCCAGAAAAGTGGCTATTTCTACGACCTTAGCCCCAAAATGAAGGTGTTTAGGAGCGAAAGTCCGGATCAATGCATTTAACGACTCATTGTTATTTGGGTCTCTGCCCCTAAACATCTGTTCAAGAGATCATCAAATCTTCGTAGATTAGTTTGATGACTGCTTGAACTTCTTCAGTCAAAAGTGCCTTCTCGTGGTGAAAACTGTCCAGTTCTCCGTTAGCTTCCGCTTTGCGCCATTTGCACCAACTGTCCTCGCCTGCTGGACAATTTTGATGCTGGGGATTTTCGTTTGTAGAACATTTATGGAAGAAAGTTGGCCAAATTTCTTGCTTCATTCCTTCTATAGAATTTGCGTGTCGACGAATAGCTAGCCCAAAACATGTAGTGAGGTCATTAATAACCTTATCAGTAAGTTTTCCGGCCCCATTTCCACCAATGCCTTTGTGATTCTTCTTTGCATTTCTTAGCCGCGTTCCCATTCTTTTCTCGACATGTCCTACGCATTCCTTTTTTACTACTACGTATATTTTATTATTTGCAGAAATTTGCTAAAATACCGGAGAAAACTCCAGCAAAATCCAATATACAATATACAAAACTTGTCGCAATTGGAACATCCATGTTTATGCTTGCTAAAAGTTTCTTTGCTGATGTTGATGCGAAGTCCTTTCTCTTTTCTGATAACTATCGATTCCCATGAAATACTCGTTTTTTAGTACGAGCATGACGTTGAACGTTAAAGCGATCTCCCTTCGTACGATCCATTCCAAAAAATCACTGAACACACAAACAGCACTATACTTACAACAAAATATAACTGAGTATAACTTGAATGCCTTTCAGTGCTCACTATAGACTGGATTATCCATTTTATTCCAAACAGCAAATAAGTTTAGACAATTGATTGGTTTTCCATCTTTTTATATTTATACCTGTGTTCGAATTTATAAGGCTCAGGTAAAAAACTAACAGGTAAAAAAAGATTCGATGTTCTTTCTCATCGAGTACTCTAGCCGCGGCTGCAAACTCCTGACCTGTTTAACACTGTAATTTCTGAACGACTCGGAATATCAGAAAATCCCTTGGCCCACATATTCTCCACTATATATAGATACAATTCATGCAAAAAAAATCGATTTCTCCAACCCGACACATGGGATGACCTCCTTAAGGGAAAGTTGATGAGGTTTAAGCGTATCCCTCAATTAGCACCCTGGACTGCTCCTAGTAAGCCCGCCAAGTGTAAGCCCTCAACCGTTCTTCTTAATTTTTTAATCTCATAGCCATGAACCCCGTTCCACAGAAGGGTTCTGGTCCATGTAAAGGCGTCCATGCTCCCTTTTTGGCTAGATCGTCTCTGCCTCATTGCCTTCCTACAAAATATGGCTTGGAACCCAGAGTATCCAGATCTTGTTGGACGAAGCGAGCGTATTCAGTCTCTCAAAGCATTCCCATACCAGTTTAGAGTTCACCTGGGTGGACTTGAGTGCCTTGATCGCTGCTTGACTGCCGGTGAAAATAGCACTGTTCTTCCTTCTGTAGTTCTTTTGTAGATTAAAGGAGGCACATTTGTCTATGGTGTATATTTCCGCCTGGAACATGCTAATGTGCTTGCCCATTGGCTCCCAAGTACTGTTTCCTTGCACCAATGACACCGACACCCGCTCCTTCTGCTGTGAGAGATCCATCAGTGTACCAAGTAATCAGTTGCTGGTTTAAGCCGTACGTCCCAGCCACGCTCTACCAGTTTGCCTTGTTACTCCAACGTATTTCAAATTTCTTATCAAAGGGAAACCTCCTCATGTTATCCCTCGGTATCAGTAATTCGGGATACCGCCTGAAAAGAATATCAAATTTTCTTCGGTTTAGGTAGCCCAACGCCTCCCTGATATTCCCGACCATCTTGAATATTGCCCTCCTTGTCTGCATCTGTATGTGCACATGGAGAGGCGTTAAACCCAGAAGAACCTCCAGGGATGCCTCCTCATTGTCCCACTGATAAACACGCAAGTCAGTACTTGGAGTTTGTGTAATTCCCTGGCTTGTGTGCTCAATTCGGCTCTTTCTGTCCAGATTACCATTGGCCTTACTATTGCTGTATATATCCAAAGTAGTATCTTCGGGCTGCAGCCCCATTTTTTTCCTGCTATAGATCTACAAGTTATCAAAGCCCTCGTGGCTTTCCGACATGTGTTTTCCAGAGTAATTTTTGGTCTAGCTTAATTCCCAAATATTTCACCTCTGTTTCTCATTTCACCTCCATGTCATGTAACCTTGTGGATTTTAAGTGATCAAGCTTACGTTTCATAGTGAATAGTACTATGATGATTTTGGCTGGATTGATCCGCACTCCCACCTTCCTGCACCAGGCACTAGTAACCCTTAGTGCAATTTGGACTCTATTACATAGGGTATCCTCACATTTGCCTTTACAGATTAAAACAATGTAGTCCGCTTAACCCTGGACCTGTATTCCAGTATTTGTTAGCACATCTAGAAGTTCGTCCACTACCATACTCCACATAAGCGGCGTTAGTACTTCGCCCTGTAAACAACCTTGCGTAGTATCCATGACATGTCGGTGCTTCTATTTGCCTACTCTCTAGCATTGTGCCCATCCAGAAAGCCAGGGTGTTTCCCACTTCCTTGCGGGTTAGGGCATCTTGTATCTCTGTATGCGATGTGTTGTCGAATGCTCCTTCGATATCCAAAAACGCGCACAGTGCGATTTCTTTTGTTTCTATGGCATCCCGTAGTACATCCGTAAGCTGACATAGGGCAGTTTCAGTTGATCGTGCTGCCTGGTAAGCGTGTTGACACTGATGCAGGGGATTACGCTTTAGAACCTTAGTTATAATATAGTTAGTGTCCGGATAGCTGAGTGGTTAGAGCACAAGGCTGTCGTACGGAAGGTCGCGGTTCAAATCTCGCTGGCGGCAGTGGGATTTGTATCGTGATTTGATGTCGGATACCAGTCGACTCAGCTGTGAATGAGTACCTGAGTCAAATCAGGGTAATAATCTCGGGCGAGCGCAATGCTGACCACATTGCCTCCTACAGTCTACTGTAGTGTACCGTTACGGTCTTGAATGAAGTGCTCTAACACACTTCAAGGCCCTGATCCAATATGGATTGTTGTGCCAACGATTATTATTATTATAATATAGTTGTCTATGACCTTCTCCACCGTTTTGTTTGTTAGGGAAATTGGTCTCCATGTCCTTGATATATATCCCAGGGATATGCTGCCCCTTACCACCCCCAGAAGAAACTCTAAGATGATTCCTAGGGCTCTCTGGATTAGTGCTGGTTCAGTGGTTTAAAGTTCCCACTGTCCACCTTACCCTAAACTTCCGAGCATACCTCTTTTGCTAGTTTCTAGTTCCCTTTTCATCCCCTTTTATTCGTTTTTGGGGTGTCAGGCAGAATGTTGTCCCGGGAAATGAGTTCTGAGAAGCAGGTGTACCCTGTGCACCTCATTCTCGATAAATGTCCCATCTTCCTTCTTCAAACAGACAGAGGATATTGCCCCGTCTCTGACTACAGCCTTGTAAAGCCTGGTTGCTTCTGTGAACTATTCGATCCCTTCGCAGAATTCCCTGAAGCTGTTCCGTTTTACTTCGCTGATCGCGTTGCCATACGCAGTCAGTGCATTTTTGTATCTCTGCCAGTTCCCGATTTGTTTTGCCCGATTGAAAAGTTTTCGTACATCTGTTCTCATTTTGGCCAGTTTCCTGTGCCAGCATGGTATATCCCTTGATGACTACACTGTCTTAGTCGGCCAGCTGGCCTCATATGCATCAATAACGACTGTGTTGAGGTTTTCCACCACTGTTTCTAGTTCCATTTCGCTCCTGATGTCACCGCCCCCTTGAAGGTGGGCCATGTTGTTGCTCAGGTGCATTGCGTAGGATTCCCAATCCCGTTCTCTATTATTCTTTTCATTTCGGAGTTACCCACAATGTCGAATCTGATTATTCTGTGATCAGACATAGAGGGCTCTTCCGACACCCTCGAATTCCCACCACACCCCCTTCATTAAAGTATTAGAGAGAGTATTAGAGTATTTCCTAGAGTTATGTCTAGAACCTCCTCTCTAGTGCTAGTCAGAAATATTGGAATGCTTCCTAAATTATATATTTCTAACTTATTGCTAAGAATACATTCAAGAAGGAACTTATCTCTCCGATTGGTTCCGCTGCTTCCCCAGGCTTCGTGATGGGCGTTGATATCGCAGCCGAGGAGAAGTCGTAACGCCCACCTGTTTAGCGACTTGATTCAGTGGAACCCAGATGTCGTCTCTTGGGAAGTATCCCGATGCCACGACTGCCTCTCAAGTGCTCCTCCCGGCTTCCAATGAGACTTGGGTAGCCACACAACATTCACAACATTCCGCGCATTGGTAGTCGCTGATTAGTCGTTCGGATTGGACAGATGATGCTTCTGCACTAGTCGTCTGGGTCTCCTCGTTCTCCCAGATTCGCAGCAGTGGGTGGTCTATCGCCTTCAGTATACCCGTTCCACCGGATTTTAACAGCTCGGCTGGAATCTTGTCCGCACCCGGCGCTTTGTTTGATTTCAGTGCTCATACGACAATATCAACTTCTGCTATCGATTAGGGCTAATTATGTATCGGATTCAGAAGCTCTTCAAAGTAGGACGCTCAGCGTTTTATTACGTACGAATCCAGAGTGGCATTACCATGGCACCAATACGGTCCCCAAGCCTGTCAACGAACCAAACTTCCCTAACAGATAATATGAGGAACCGGACGGCACATGCTGCAGATGACATGGTGGCCTTGCGGCGTAACTTAGGTAACTTAGGACTATGTATTCAAACTATTTACTTTAGGAAATGAAAAATTTCTCAAATGTGACTGCACATATATTTCGTGTTGTATTCTATACTTCACCAAGACTTTATTGCTATATTCCTTATAAAGCGGGTATAACAATATATTGGCAGTAAACTTCGGCTGTAGTAAAACAATTTATGTACAGTCGAATGTCATACGAAGATTCATTTTCAGTATTAACAGCGGTCTTTCCCTCTGTGATTTGTACTATGAATTTAAGGGGGGTTCCCATACATGAAAAAGGGGGGATTTTTTTTACCAAATATAGTAATGTGGGGTACAAATGAAAGATCTCGATTAGTACTTTCTGAAGCGCTTTTCGTTTTCGGCTGTTACTTTTCAATGTAATTAATTTGAATGAATTCGTTTTGAGAGCTGCGGAAGGCACTATTTAAGTTGCAAGTGCTTAGTATTAATGTCACTTGCATTAGCCCCGTCGTTTCTATTCATAAAAATTGAATTTAAGCCGGAGGTATAACAATTAGATTTCCTTCGTCCAGCATGTTAACTTGGCTGAACGGATTACCGCCGTAGAAATTCGCTTTGCTACCATCCCTGGCATGAATTTGCGGATGTTACAAGAAACGAGATTCTACGAGCCACAAACAGTTCGAATTTCTGGTGCAGAACGTCCACCAGTATGCACGATCGGAATACACATAGCATAAATTTAGTCAGAGAGGAATTTCGCGGAAAAGTCAATGCACACCTCTATATCAAAAACATTCTGTCTTAGGAGCAGAAAGGCAGCCGAGTTGGATCCAGGGGTTTCAAATAGCAACTTATTATCGAAGGAAATTGTTTATTTGCTACATCGATTACGTTAAGGATATACTAGGTCTGTATCGTATTGATCCACACTAGCAAACGTTTTAGCTAGTCATGGAAGGTTGTTAGTGGGCTCATTTGAGGGTGCCAACAGCTCAGATGCCATCCGCATACGGAGAGGCAAGGATACTCATTGAGTTCTATTTGGTATTATATGCAGTTTTATAACTACTGAATGATGCTAGATAGCATGTTTTTGCAATAAAATATGAGCTACGTACTAAGTGTGAGCTGACACACTTTATATACTTAGATGACATCGATGATGACATGACAAATTCACAGCGGAGCGGATGAAGCTATCTCATGACATCGGAGGCGGGAGCGTAGTCACGTTGCGGCATAACATCATCATCAAATTGATTCGCTATGCGCTTATTTTTACAGTAAAGGGCAGGCTAGTCCCTTGCTTATAGCTCTTTGTAAGGTCAATTGTGTGTTGACCTCACTTAAGTTGAAGTATCGATCTATCAATCCTCTGAATGGATTGAAGTCAGATCAAGAGTGGATCGATGAATGGCAGTCGAAAGCAATGCACGGTAAATACAAGCTCTTTGCTAAAACGTAGAGTTTTATGTGTGCCATTCAGGACGGTGTGGTCACCATCCGAGTTTATAAAAAGGTCTTAATGGAAAAGCGGATGGAGACTGCAGTGCAGAATGCATGGTTCTTCGTTAGAGACTTTGAACTATCTCTAGCTGCACTGTTATGGCACCGGTACAATGCACGGACAGGCGTACTGCTGTATGTAAGGTCTCCTATCAAAACCGTGCATACAAGCATGGAATGGTCACGGGATTATGTCCGGTTTACCAATATGAACCACATGGCGATAGTACCACTTACAGCTTGTGTTGGGACCGGAACTGGAACTAGCAGCCACATATCCCACAATAAACTGAACGTGCTGTTATTGGGCAAAATAGGTCACCACGTATACTATTGAAGTTTCTATCCTCCGAAATAGAATCGTTGAACGGAAATACGTGAAGAAGAATGTAACAAAAGAACCACTAGCTCGAGAGATCATAGAAATTTGGCCGCTCGTCTTTGCAATTCCCATAATATTGTCGGCTACCATACAGGTATTGTACATAACTCCATCATAGCTTTTGTTAGGTCGATATAATTTTCCTGGCCGCTTTCGAGGTTTGAATATTCCAATTCGAAAGTCAAATTTGAATCTTCATGCTTCAGCTATGGAAGGGAGATTGATCGCTGTAGCGGCTTTACTACATGACTGGGGAATCGGGTCCTGAACGGGAGTGAGAAGAGACAGAACGATAGTCGTGGAGAGTGTGTTGACGTGTTTTGTAGGCGCGAGGTTAAGATCCGAATCTTAATTTCGTTGCTGGGTTTGTTTTTTTTTCTACTTGCCTACCAGGGCTAAATCGTGCAAGAGTGAAGGAGGCTTTAAACAGTACCAGTTCTGTGATCGAACATTCCAGGATTTAAGAACATAATTAGTTGTTTTCTTGCGCGGTCGTTTCCGTAGTATCAATCTAGTCTGAGCCTTTTCGTTCTGCTGCTTTATATTATGGTGGTTTCATGTGGATGACCAGTGGTTGAGCCCATCGCTTCCAGCCGTTGAGAAGCTGGAAAAAAAACGTCCTTCGCGAGGGCTTCAAAGGGACATCATATAGAGGTTTAATATAGAGTTTGGTAGCGGAGCTATACATATATTTGCAGACAGCCTTTTTCGGAATTTCCATTGTTCCACCGGTAATCGGCTGCCGATTTCTCTCCAAAACGTGTACTACCCTTTCAAATTCGCGAACAAAACAAAAATTTTTAATGAATTTTTACACTGCAAATCCCCCCCTGGAAAATAACATTGTCGACTGTTTAATTTTGTATTACTAGTTGTCCATGTACACTTGATATGAGCACAAAATCTATGAGAGGCATATCTATCTTTCTTTTCCTTGGGTCCCCATTACTTTGAAAATTTTACGCGGAAAAAAATTATAAAAACTTCCATTTTTTCAATTTACAGATAACAAATCCAATGCTAAATGATCTAATTCGGCGCAAAGTCAAACTTAACCAGCCATACGTTGGTATCTTCTTGAAGAAGAACAGTGAAGATGAGTCAGAAGTGATCAACAATTTAGATGAAGTCTACCAAGTAGGAACATTCGCACAAATCCACGAAATGCAGGATTTAGGCGACAAAATTCGTTTAGTTGTTACTGCGCACAGGCGAATCAAAATCACAGGGCAGCTATTAGAGGAACTCGAGCCACCACCAAAGAAAGGTAAGTAGATGCGCATTGATCTGCTTTTGTCTTCAGTTCTAGCTTCAAGTTTAGTGTTTGCATTTGTTCGTTAGTAAGTGTAAGTCATAGTGAGTAAGATATCCTTTCTCCGATCAATGCAAATGTATAGAAAAAATGACAATCAGATATCCGATGCTAAATATGCGAATTGATGTCACAGTTGATGAAGCCGACTCCGATCGCCGTCGACGCAAGCATCGATCATTGCGAAATTCGAAGAACGCGACATCTACAATTACCGAGGAGAAAAAGGAAGAAGATAAAAATACAAAACCCGAAGAATCGGCAGCCAAACGTGTGCCTCCCGGAATGGAAGTACAGCCCGTACTCATGGTAGAAGTAGAGAATGTGAAGCACGAAAATTACACCCAAACCGAGGAAGTGAAGGCGTTGACCCAGGAGGTTATTAAGACAATACGTGATATAATCACAATGAATCCCCTCTACAGGTAAAATTAGATTGAAAGTAGCTTCCTTGTTAGCAGTCATGACATTTTTCTTCTTCAATAGGGAAAGCCTGCAGCAGATGCTTCATCAAAACCAAAGAGTTGTGGATAATCCATTGTACCTATGTGATCTAGGAGCATCGCTATCGGCAGCTGAACCAGAGGAGCTTCAAGGAATAATGGAAGAAATGAATGTAAATGAATGCATCTGCTAATAATCTTCTATGATGTTAACCAGTTAATTATTATTAAAGATTCCAAAGCGGCTTATGTTGGCCTTGTCATTACTCAAGAAAGAACTTGAGCTCTCAAAGCTGCAGCAGAAAATCGGACGAGAAGTGGAAGAAAAGGTGAAACAGCAGCACAGGAAATATATCTTGCAAGAGCAACTGAAAGTTATAAAGAAGGAACTGGGTATTGAGAAAGACGATAAAGATGCTATTGGGGAAAAGTACAAAGAACGTCTGAAAGATAAAACCGTGCCCCCAGCGGTAATGACTGTGATCGACGAAGAACTAAACAAATTAAATTTCTTGGAGAGCCATAGTTCGGAATTCAAGTGAGTACATTATATTGTAAAGTTTCAAGTGTGTACGTAAAAGCTTACCTGCCACGTTTCTTCAGTGTCACGAGAAATTACCTTGACTGGTTGACAACACTTCCATGGGGCGTCATGAGTAAGGAGAATCTCAGCATTGATGAAGCTACAAACATTCTAGATGCTGACCACTACGGCATGGAAGATATCAAGAAGCGTATTCTTGAATTTATAGCAGTAAGCCAGTTGAAAGGTTCCACCCAGGGTAAGATTTTGTGTTTCCATGGTCCGCCAGGTGTGGGTAAAACCAGTATCGCAAGATCGATTGCCCGTGCCTTGAACAGAGAATATTTCCGGTTCAGTGTCGGTGGAATGACGGACGTAGCTGAAATTAAAGGACATCGTAGAACGTATGTCGGGGCAATGCCTGGAAAACTCATTCAATGTCTAAAGAAAACGAAGACTGAAAATCCACTTGTTCTTATTGATGAAGTTGATAAGATTGGAAAGTATGAAAGACATCAATCCTTTTTGCAGGTACTCTGAAGCTTAATTGATTGATTTAATTTTTATAGGGGCTACCAGGGCGATCCTAGTTCTGCTTTACTGGAATTGCTTGATCCGGAACAAAATGTCAACTTCTTAGATCACTATTTGGACGTTGCAGTCGATCTATCTCATGTTTTGTTCATTTGTACTGCAAATGTGATAGACGGCATTCCGGAACCCTTAAGAGATCGTATGGAAATGATTGAAATGTCCGGTTATGTAGCAGAGGAGAAAATGGCAATTGCTAAGCAATATTTGATTCCGCAAGCAATGAAGGATTGCGGACTTGATGAAAATCAAATTACACTAAAAGATGAGGCTCTGACCACGCTTATAAAAAGCTACTGTAGAGAGTCCGGCGTGCGCAACTTGCAAAAGCATATCGAGAAGGTATTATTCTCTATTCTAGTTTGATTTCCTTCAGTTTTAAAGTCAATCGTGTTTTTTTTTTCAGATTATTAGGAAAGTAGCATTCAAAATTGTTAAGAAAGAAGCCGAACATCTAGATATTACAGACGAAAATATTAGCTCATTCCTCGGCAAGCCCATTTTCACACAGGACCGAATGTATCAGGAAACACCGCCAGGCGTTGTAATGGGCTTGGCCTGGACAGCAATGGGTGGTTCAACACTTTTCATTGAAACTGCCAAACGTAAACTGGCCAAACCAAAGAGCGATGTCGCTGAAGGAGCGCTGCACTTGACTGGCCATTTAGGAGATGTTATGAAGGAATCCGCACAAATAGCTTTAACTGTGGCACGCAACTTTATTAAAACCATCGGTACCGAAAATAACTTCTTAGAAACGAAGTGAGTGTGATCTATTTTGTGTATAGTGGATTTCTGCACTGTTGGTCTTTTAAATTCCATTTTGCAGCCACATCCATTTGCATGTACCCGAAGGTGCAACGCCCAAAGACGGACCAAGTGCCGGCGTAACAATAGTAACTGCCCTTTTATCCCTAGCTATTGATAAACCAATAAGACAGAATATTGCGATGACCGGTGAGGTGTCTTTAATGGGGAAAGTTCTGCCGGTCGGTGGCATAAAGGAGAAAATAATAGCGGTAAGTTTCCTCCATCTCAAAATCGGTTCCAATCAAACATTCTCATTCTTCATTTTCTAGGCAAAACGGTCTGGCGTGAATTGTATAATCCTACCCGAAGAGAACCGAAAGGATTACACCGAGCTACAAGACTACATCAAGGAGGGCATAGAAGTGCATTTCGTGTCGCAATACGAGGACGTTTATAAAATAGCATTTGACGCCGTTTAGAGTATTTCCTATGGAACGAAGAATATATTTTAGAGTTAATCCGTTAAACATTAGTTTGTAGCCCATATTGTATATTTTATTCTAAATGAAAGAACAATTGTTGGTTTTTGATACTGAATGGCTTTTTTTATCATTGACTGTTATTATTTGCCAGAAGATCAAATCATCATCTTCTTTTCCCCAAGAATTGTGTTTATGCAGAAATTATCTATTGATACCTGCTAGCGGAAGTGCGCCTTGTCTAATTGTGGAAACTTTAATGTTGCTACTATATGAAGGCTGTGAGGCTTTAAAATACAAAATAGATTCGTTTCAAAAGTTAATAATTAAATTGATGAATGAGTAAAAATCATAGTCTTTTCTTTATATCAACGGCGGTTTTAGACTTTCTGGCGCTAATGCTCGCCGTGGCCTTTGCGTTATAGAACTAGTGCTGGTCCAAGTTGTCGCCTAACGACTTTCTGTTAATTTTGCGGCATGTACGCCTTGTGAGATGAGGCTTAAGAACATGCTCAAAGTTTTTCTGCTAGTTTGTTGGCTAGCAACCTGCAAATTTCAAAATTTTAGTGTCACCGAAGGGACTGACCTCACAGCTACGATCTTTGATTGTCGAAAACAGCTCTTGATTGTTTTCTGGAATATGCGCACGCTCCTCGACAACACTATATATAGGGATATAAGTTGAATATTGTTATCCTAAGCGAAATAAGATGATGACTCTCCCTTGAGGCAATGTGTACTCTAGAAAGCCAAGTGGTAGCAGACGTGAATACGGTGTCGGATTTTTTTCTGACGGCTAACGCAAGGCGTGCTCTCTTGCCTTGGTTTTCTGTCAGGATTCTGACTGGAAGATTCCCTTCCAGGCTAAAGAGAATCACGATTGTACAGTGTTATTGCGCCATAAGTTCAATTGGGTTTCAACTGACCGATGCACATAGGGGAATTTGATCAATACAGCCGGCCAAAACTGTGATTTTAAGCTAATTTTATTTCTTTATTTGTATTTAAATTCTATTCAACTTAGCTTATACAGATTCTGACTTGCTTCACGTGGCTGAGGTATGGTTGTCGTTCATATGTGGGTTCAATCCCGGTCACATATTTACTTCTCAAAGCCTAAAAATCATCATCAGATAGGATGTTGTTTCGTATTTAATACTCTTTAATTAAATGTAAATTAAGTAGACAGGCAGGCAAGAAATAATTTAAATAAATTGCATTTTATGTGTTTAATAGGTCCATGTTGCAAGCTTCCCGAGTGTTGGGTATCGGAGTATAGCACAAATCCTTAGGATATCTGCTTAAGCTCTTAGGTCACAACAACGATTACCGATCCTTGGGACGGGTAATGGGACTAGTAAAAACCACGGATTGATTATGACTAGCCTGGTTTATTCATTTCTTTCTGATTTATATACAAAATTATGTCTTAGTTTAAATGCTTAACCAACAAATTATAATTCTTTGCAAAAAGCTAAACTGCATATTCAACAAAAATTCTTGATTGTAATTCGGTCGCCTTAACCGTGATGAACTTCCGTCAGTGTTTTGTTCCCTATATTATTGCAGGCACAGTTGATATGGGTCGATTACCTGTTCGTACCTGGTTAGCACTTTTTGTGGTGCAAGGTGAAGGTCGCTGACTTGAATATGGGGCATTGTGCGGGTGTTGTGTATCTTATGAACATTTTGCCGTGGAGCGTAAAATATTTGATGATCTATTTCTTGGGCAATTGTTGTTGGATTTTGCTGGAGCCCGGCGAGAATTATTGCAATAGACTTTGATTGTTTACACTTTGCATTTCATTCATTATCTCTGATGTGGATTAATTCTTTTGATTTATACAGCGAAAACTATGATCTGTTTCTCGAACACCGAGAGAATTTCTGCCAATAAATTTTGACGTTGGTTTCTCACTTCTGCTGCCTCTCCCGATATTTGACCGATTGACATTTTTTACAGGCTACTTATACGCTAAATGCAATACAGATTTAAAAGGACTAATCTGGGCATGTAAGATTGACAGACAAAAATCTAAAGCCTCCATGTTAATTGTTCCTTTTTTTCCAAGCAATTAAAATCTCTTGGAGTTAGACCACACATATAGTATCTCATTGTACATGTTTTGCAATTCCTTTATGGCGTTTTGTATACAAGTAGCTTCTAAACTCACATTCGAAGTCTCCTTGATAAATTTGATTGGTGCGGTAATGTCGGCATACTTAGTTATCAAAGAAGGTAAATCACGCCCATCTATGCCATGTGCATTTATAGGAGGCACTTTTTCCCCCTTATTGCTGTAGCCTCTATTTCCGTACCAGCCTTTTATTTCTGAGTTGTTACAATCTCGGCAGATACCGGATTTTACCTAATACTGACACTGTGTACCAAGCGTTTAGGCTTGGCGGTGGTGGTCGGATGGTAGGCTAATGGGAGAATCCGTCAAGAACTCCGCAACATTTAGCACGTTTGTAGAATACTGTATTTCTGCATGGTTTGAAGTAGACTGTGTGAGAGTCCCAGGACTTCAAGGGAAGCCGCGAGAGATTTAAGTACAATACCTGTAGATGAAAATATTATAGAAACTAAAACCACCATTGTCGAGGAGCAATTTTTTCTATTTTACTCTCTTGTTTTTTTCTAACATGGACAATAAAGTCCATTACCGTACCTATGTTGTCCTCGTTGCGGGTATCTTCGATTACGATGTCTTCGCTGCTTTCCTTCTTTGTTGTGGAACCCCTTTCCTTTGTTGCTTTGCGGCTTCTTCCAAAGCTGCTGCCGCCGGCATCGTTACCCCTGTCGCTGCCAACGTCGCCATTGCCGCTGCCGACGTGATCCTATAGTCGTATCGCTGTTGTTGCCGATAGTGACGACACGCTCGATTTGACTGCTCCCGGGCATTGGGATTGGTACTAAGTAGCCCGGCATTAATTTTTCTTGCTTGCTTCATTAGAGCTTTGTTTTGCTTCAGGACGGCGTCGAATTTCGATTCAAGTGAATCGAACGGCTCCTTCCAGCCTCAGGTCTTTTTTCGTTCCGTTTCTAGTTTCGGCTCTGAGTGAGCGATGGGAATTTGTTTCTTTCTGCGCTGCTCGAGTGCATTCCTCCAATTGCTTTTCATATCTTCACTTTCATTGCCAAGAGCCAATTTGGCCCTCTGTCATTGCTTTCCATATCAGTTTCGGAAAGCAGTCTCCCTTCTTTATTCACTACTTGCATATTTATCGCAGTAGAAAGAAAGGTTGTGCCTAGGTCCTTTAACTGGACTCTATTCCTTATGCACCGGTACTTTTACCAACACGTAAGTGATGCTTAACACCCAAGGCCGTAGAGAGAAAATTCAGGCCCGGGGTGAAAGTTGTCCGAAAAATTGGTCCCGGCATATCTTGAATGTTTGACAAATATTCAATTTTTCTGAGGTGACATACAAATTTTTTAAAAATATCGATGACATATTCCCATCCGTATTCTCCTCCACGAATACCACATTACCCACGCCGCCGTCCGCTCCGTAACATCTACCCCAACATAGCACTTCCCTGGTCATGCATTTCACGTATCACGTATTAAGTCAATCAAGTAAAGCGATTTGAATTTGCTCAGACCTATCTTAGGGGTGATGTCCTCTTTGTTTGGCGAGTCTAAATTTAATGCAATGTCAAACATTCAGTGATCCGAAACATTCACCGCAAAAAAACACGCATGTGATAATGTTCAATTGTCCGAAGCCACTCAAAACCTCTCCACAATCCTCGGACTGCAATATTATTGAGAACCTGCGGGATTATGTTGACGGTGGGCTTCGTGAAGGTTCCATTTCAAACAAAAAAAAACCTGATGCAACGTCTTCTCGAACAACGGAGAAAAACTCCAGTCGAATATGTCCAACGTTTATTAAAATGCCCAGTGAAGGATGTATATGATAATAAAAGCCTCAATACAACTAGTAATTTTTTGAATTTTTAATAATTATTGTTAGCTCTGTCCGGATTTCAATTTTGCATACGAAAATAACTTCTTTTGATATCATAAATCATAGCACAGAATTGGGATATCAGGAGATTAAGAGAGTCCTGAGATCACATCCAGTTGATGATGGACCAGACTATTTGAAGGGAAACTATATCCCACTTTTTCTTAATAACGGACCCCTCTTTTTAGGCTAAGCACCAAACTTTATTGAAAAAAGGACGAATAATGATTTTCTCCAAAAAAGAGGCAACACATCAGACATTGCAGCATAACTGAAAGCTTTCTTATATACTGGTTCGGGTTTTAAGTTGGTTGAGGTAAATTTTTCTTGAATGATTGTGGGGTCCTGAGTCTCTATCTATAATACTTGATGGCGGATATTCTTAATAAAGTTGAGTGCGGAGCCAGAAAACAGGGATTTGTGGACTTTTTTTCCAATTGGTACTGTTCTTCTTCATGTGAGGAAATCATGTCGAGCAGGTCGAAATGCACATTTCCTTTCACTGATTGGTTTGAAAGCGGTGTTGTTTCTGAGAAAAAGGCGACAAAAGCAATGCCATATTCCGCTACTTAGAAATTTCGTCTCCTGGATAGTCAGATATCATCCTCGTTCTTTTCGACCTGTTCAAAAAGTGCTTTGAGAGGGCTTTTTCTAAAAGTTGCGTATGTTCTAGATTCCAAATCGTATCTCATTTTTTATTGCAGTGATCTTTTATGTAAATTCGCTTAGTTCCGAAGCTTAACTTCGAGATTCATCATAACATGATTTATGTCAACATGTTTTCAGTCTGTTGCATAGCCCCAATCTGAAAACTTGTCGCGTAACTCTATTCTATGACACATACTTCCAGTCATTCATCTTCTGCTATTGTCAGGGTTTACTAACAAGCAGGTAAGTGTCGGATTTGGTAGTAGGAGGGTCGATGTTAAATCAGAAGACACCTTATTCAAGCTTGTATTGTGTAGTCCCATGTTGATTTCAGCAAGCCAGTATAAGAGACATAATTCTCTTCAACGTTCGCGCAACAAATACATCATCAACGGCGCAACAACCGGTATCCGGTCTAGGCCTGCCTTAATAAGAACTCCAGACATCCCGGTTTTGCGCCGAGGCCCACCAATTCGATATCCCTAAAAGCTGTCTGGTGTCCTGACCTACGCCATCGCTCCATCTCAGGTAGGGTCTGCCTCGTCATCTTTTCTTACCATAGATATAGACTTTCCGGGCTGGATTATCCCTATCTATACGGGTTAAGTGACCCGCCCACCGTAACCTATTGAGCCGGATTTTATTTACAACCCCACGGTCATGGTAACGCTCATAAATTTCGTCGTTATGTAGGCTACGGAATCGTCCATCCTCATGTAGGGGGCCAAAAATTCTTCTCTCAAACGCGGCCAAGAGTTCGCAATTTTTCTTGCTAAGAACCCAAGTCTTCGAGAAATACATGAGGACTGGCAAGATCATTGTTCTATACAGTAAGAGCTTTGACCCTATGGGGAGACGTTTCGAGCGGAACGGTCTTTGTAAGCTGAAATATGCTCTGTTGGCTGACAACAATTGTGCGCGAATTTCATCATCGTAGCTGTTATCGGTTGTGATTTTCGACCCTAGATAGGAGAAATTATCAAAGGTCTCAAAGTTGTAGTCCCCTATCTTTATTCTTCCCGTGTGACCAGTGCGGTTTGATATTGTTGATTGGTTGGTTTTTGGCGCTGACGTTGCCACCAATAAACGCATTCTAACTATAAATGCAATCTTATTCAATAACATAGTGGGGAGTTCCGCTAGAATACTCCCTCTGTAAATAGGCGTAAAGTTGAGCACGAAAGACTTAAAGTGTAAAAAGTTCCACTTAATCCACCGTCGGATTCCAATTATTAATATGGCTTTCCTTAAATTATCGGAATGTGAGAGGTTTTAGGAACAAGCTATCTGCAACGATTCGATTCTTGCTTAATACTGAATTTCCCTTTAGGAAAGCAGTCCTTTATTGCGGTCGAGATACCTTAGCGTCTGGTAAATTTACGGGAGGAACGGTATTAATTTGCTGTCCAATTTTCAGCTTTCCTCTGCAAAATGTACCATGCAATTAATTTGTGCTTACATTGAATGATGTGTTGGATGGCATCCTTCCCTGTTTTTATAATTCATTGCTTACCATACAGTTGAAGAAAAATTCACTGCTTATACTTCTTATTCCAGAAATTTTGGCTTCATCATTATTTCATTGTTTGCACTCTGGATTGATTTCTTCTCGAAATTAAGATTCCTTGATTGAATAAATTTAGAAAATTATATTTAAATGAATTTCTTCTAAGCCCCTATGTGCATGTCTTCTCTGTCCCCTTATATTTCCTTCAGAAACTCACAGCTATCCATCATATAAGGGCACCTCCGTAAGTTACGCTTGGAATGATAAGGAGTGAACGATATCCTAGGGGCTGCATAAGCATTCGAAGTATCGGAAGAGGGTGCAGTCCGTGATGGATCCTCTTCTATTCTATTTCCATTTTTATTTTCCGATCATTCTCGAATTTTTGCGATTCTCTCCATTTTTTTACGAATTTCAGCTAACATCTGAAGCTTTGTTCATGATACTTAAGGGTATTGCCATCATTTGCGGAAAGAAGCTACAATCACAGCAGCAGAGCGAAGCAGACTAATGTTGACTTTAAAGATATTTAACATCTGCAGTTGTTCCGGATCAATAACAACGCTCTTGGTTTCTACTTCAAACGCGTCTCCAATGAATATCACTTAGCTTAAGTAGAGCCATTTTATTATTTTATTTCAAAAATCTTTCTTCTAATCACAATGTTTGAAAGTAGACTTTAAACTTAAATTTTATGTACAAAATTTTGCGAATCATAATTAGCCGTCATACTTACGATAATATCAATTTTTGTCGTTCACTGAGATGAATCATGCATGATAAACTGCGACCCTAAACGCACGCAATACTTTCTCATCATTTGGTTACTATCCGCCAAGTCAAAGTGACTGGATAGTTGGTCCTTTGAAGCAGCTAGTTGATCATGCATGATAAATCCTCATCGAATTAAATTTGACACATTTCCTCAAAATATATTTTTGTTTATACATAATAAGAAAAAATAAATATGAATTTATATTTTTTTTTAATGATTTTTGTATTAATTTTCTTTTTTGAAAAATTAAATCTTCCCGAAATTTTATATTCCTATCATCATAATAAGGCTATGAGAAAAATTACAGTTACACTATTTACAATTACAATTGTCTCACTTTCAGCTTATCGTAAATTTCATCATTTTTTTCTGTTCCGAAAGAAGTAGTTGATCTTATACTAAAGAATTAAACCATTACTAAAATGAACGATAGGCAGAAAAACATACTTTTGCATAACATGATATAACTTAGAACAAGCATAATATATAATAATATTATAATATAAAATAATAATAAAAAGATTCGAGTAAAAGTGAAATAAATTAGAACAATAAATAATAACTTTTGTTTAGCACTTACTAACTCTGTGTGTGTGTGTTTGTTTGGATGATTATATAAACTACAATAAAAATTAAAACTATCCCTTATCGCTCCTCAGTTTGTTTTTCATTTAATAGGCACAACTGCAGCAGCCGCCGCCGCTCGTCTATGTCGTGCTCCTCTACCTGTTAGCAGATATGACAGGTCGACGGGGGGCGTGCATGAATTTGGTGTTGTCCGGGTTTTCAAATTGCCCAAAACGTCTTCCAGACGGGATCGTTTCTCATGCAGAGTCTTTAATGGTAAAAAAAAAACGGATCATAAGTTCAACGTTATGTAGGTCGAAAAAAAAATAATATTTAATAAAAGTTTTATTTAAGCAAATTGTCCTGCAAAATATAAAACTTTTTTGTGTTTAAAGGGGTTACTGTATTGCCCGCATTCACATCGTTCTAATTCAACGAGTATTCCTCTTCTATCATAGTTTATTTGTTCTTATGTTCCTAATCTCATACTTCTTGTATTGTTACCAAAAACTAAAAAAAAACTATTTTCTGACGACATTGTACTTATTTAAATTATCGCAACCAATCCCTAACTTAATAGCCCTTTTAATTCCTTCTCCGACATCTACCCCTTGCTTGTGTCGAAATATGATGTCCTCCTCTCGTTTGTTTTCAGTTATAAGAAAAAATGAGCATTTGTATTTATTTGGTTATCACGACTAATAATTCTCTTAAAATGAAAATATTATTGGCTTGTTGTTTACTTTTACATCATTTGTTAATTGTTTAGATTAATAAATAAATCAGTCGCGATTGAAGAGAAGGTTGCGATCGATTGCTATCCATTAAGGCTAGAGATGATCGTTTTATTATTTCTATTACACTACGGGACGGCTTGTGAAGTAGGGAGTCAAGATGAAATGGTTGGTAACGGGAAGGTGAACTGTAAAACTGCAGACGGTCCTAAAAAAATAACCTCGTGTCTAGATGTTTCACATTAAATTCTCCACAATTGGAGGGGCATCGAGTAGAAAGACCACTATTTGCAAATCAGCGTCGCACTTGGATATTTGAAGAGTAGAGAGCTGTCCGCTTCTAGTCGGTTTAGTTTGTGGCAATCGGAGACCATCTGTTGAGAAGCACTTTGCTAAATCTGCCATGCGCGTGTCGCCTTTAAAGAAACAAAGCTGGTATGGGACGGAACCAATGTCTATGTCCATACTGAACTGATTATCATACAGATGTTGACTATACTAAGGTACATTGAAGTTCTTCTGGAAGATGTCCATATGGTTCTACTTGGGGACAACCTCGCGTCAGTGCAAGATAATGCTCGACCGTACACAGTTCTAGGAATTACCCAATGCATGAAAGAAGTAGAAATTAGTACGCTCTCCTGACATGAATTCCAAATACAGGACAGGATAAAGAGATGCATTACTCGTCACCATCATCTCCAACAAACAACCCGGGGCCAAACTATAAGACAGCACAAATCCTAATCTGAGTGAAATTATGCGGTGTTTCCAACGATTAATTAATTGAAATAATAAAAACTTGTTGTTTCTTTTTCGTTGGTGTGGATATTTATTCTTGCAAATACCGATATTTCGGGAACCACTTGTTCCCTTCATCAGTACTAACAAGTTGAACTTGTTCCCGAAATATCGGTATTTGCAAGAATAAACATCCACACCAACGAAAAAGAAACAGCAAGTTTTCATTATTTCAACAAATCCTAATATTTAAAGAGGGTCATCTTGGATGTCAGCTCCAAGGAATCGCCTTTTAAAGGTTTTGTGTAAAACAAAACGATATTAAAATCGATTTAAGGGAATCTCGCGTGAGGGCCGGTTTTTAAAGTTTTGTGTAAACACAAAACCTTATTAAAATCGGTTTACTGTCTGTCTGTCCGTCACACGCATTTTTCTCGGAGACGGTTATAGCGATTAACACCAAATTTGGTAGAAAGGTGGGAACTGTGAACGCTCACGCATACAGTGAATTACATCTTTTTACGTCGAATTTAAGGGGGGGGGGGGTCCCCATACATGCAAAAGAGGGGTGTAAAATTTTTTTTCATCAAATATAGTCATGTGGGGTATCAAATTAAAGGTCTCGATTAGTACTTTTCAAAGCCGGTCTTAGTTTTGACATTCGTTGGAAGGGTGGGGAGCGCGGGGGGTTGAAAGTGATCACTTCTTTAAGGGGGCCATTCTGAGAAACTACCAAACCGAAAAATCTGAAAAAAATCAGGAGGCTGCCACTATACGGTGCCTGGGCTCCGAAATACCTTCCATGCCGATATCTGTTTAAATAAAGTTAATAATAGTATATTACTACAATTTTTTGTAATTGGTTAGAAACCCCCCTTATGTTCATCCTAGTACCATGAAATTTTGCAGTGGTATAGGCTATAATATAGAGCATGATCTTACCAAGTTTGGTGGAAATCGCACTATTACTAACAAAGTTATAATACCTCAAATTTGCTGCTTCTTTGAAAATTGAAGACTATGAATGTCAATATGACCCGAAAGTGGATACTCTCGCATAATATATGGATATATTACGTGCTACGTACTAAGAAATACACAAAGCCTTTCGTACCTGAAGCGTCCAGCTTCCGGTTTCCCGACTTGTTTCATTTTTTTCAGGTTTTGTGTAAAATAAAATCTTACTAAAATCGATTCACTGTCTGTCTGTCCCACGCACTTTTCTGCAAAACGACTAAACCGATCCGAACGAAATTTTGTGGAGAGATAGGAACTATGAAATCCCACGCATACAGTGGGTGACATAAATTTAGGTCGAATTTAAAGGGAGGTTCTCCATACATTCAAAGGGAAATTTTAAAAAAAATTTCATAGTGTGGGCGTGAATTGTAAATTGCACGAGTAAGGAGCCAAAATGTACGCACTTAAAGTGAGATAGGTCTCATTTTCGGGAACTACCTAACCCAAAAATTAAAAAAAAAATCAAGAAAGTGTGCTCAGATGAAATCTAGGCCTCAAAATATGACCCATTCCGATATTTGCTCAAATAAACTTACTAATAGTATATTAGCGACTTTTAGAAATTTACTGAAAACCCCCCTTAAATTCATCCTACCTATCCCGGCATAAAGGACAGTATCGTGCATACGCATGTCAAGTTTCATGAAAATCCGGCTATTAATATCAAAGTTATAGCAGTTCAAATTGATCAATTTTGTGCAAATTAACTGCATCCTAAGCCATGCAAATAAAATGCTGGCGTCATAATTAACGAGAATAATTGACATTCGAGTGAAATATTAAAATTCCATTTATGAAGAATCTACTTCTCCCCAGCCTTATTTTGTATCTGCTGTAGGTCAAGTTCTCCACGTTTGCTAATAATATTAAACTCTGAGTGTGAAGCGTATCAGGTTGATAATATCAATACAGGGGTTTCCATCAAATGATTTATTTAAATCGCTTTCTAAAAAATAGAGGGCAATGGAATTTTTAGCTATGTGACACGGGGCTATCATGCACTCGTCGCTCCTCACATCTTCTTCCTTTTCTTCATGTCCCGTTCACAAGCGCGGTTGGCTCGTCGTGATCAGTTTCGCCATTTTATTTTATCAACTGCCTGATTTGGATGTAATCGCGAGGCTATTAAATCCCCATGCAGCATATCAAGCCACTGTTGTTTCGGCCGCCTTTTGGTCGCTTCCCATTGACTTCGATGTTCAGACCAATATTGGAATTCTCGTTAGCGCAAATTACGTGACCATACCATCGAAAACGCCTCACTCGCAGTTTTTCCATTGGTTAATAACATTGATCCGAGATATTTAAATGGCTCAGTTCTGGGCAGGTTCACAGAAGAAGGAAAGTAAAGGGCATTTTAACATGCGAACTTAATTAACCACAGTCTGCAAACTAGAATTACTAGAAAATATAGAAAACTAAATTTTTGTATCCTTGTTAAACTTTTTTTGTGAATTTTTGTGTTTTTTCAGGGATTTTTAATGAATAAAAAAAACTACTGACTGAATCGCAATTATCCTAATTTGTGAACAGTAGAAATATGTTCTGAATAAGTCGTGAAAATTTCAAAGAATTTCGTTGGATAGATTTTAGTCTAAGGTGGCAGCAGATTTTCAACATGCAGTTTCGAGAAAACCCCATTTAAAAAGTAGAATACGATTTTTAACCATAAAATCGTAACTGACTATTAATCTGCTATACCTAGTCCATAAACCTTAGGGTTCTTGAAGAAACACACTTGGCTTCAATTCTTGTCCTTTTAGCGAAGTCATTCGAACGTCATTCGGACCAATAAATCACTGCCACTAGTGAGATTTGAACCGCGACCTTCCGTACGACAGCCTTGTGCTTTAACCACTCAGCTATCCGGACACTAGATAGGAGAAATTATTAACAGTCTCAAAGTTCTTCCTATCTTTATTGTTTTCAATTGACCAGTACTATTTTATGTTGTTATTGTTTCCGTTTTTGGTACACACGGTGTCATCACGTATCTCGTTATGCCTTCATTAATATGCAGCCAAAATCTTGCGCGGCTCGCCCGAACTAGATGAAGACAGTTTGTTGTAAAAATTGAGAGATCGCTGCTTTGATAAAAAGATTCCAAAATTATTACTCTGTGGCGCTCCTCACCCGATTTAAGTTCCACTTTTTGTTGTTGTGTGTAAAAACGCAGATATGTTGAGTATATATATTAATGCGCGAGCTTACGTGTTTGTGTCAAATTTTCGCAAAAGACATGATTTCCATAGCTGCATCTGATCCAATATTCATCAAACCAGGCATTATTGGTAATGATACGTGGGATTGTGAGTACCATATAGAATCCAAACATCAGGCAATGGAATAATGTGCTATGAATGAGCCAAGACATAAGTTTCAATCGAAAAAGCAAGCGATGCTAACGCTTCTCGTCGATTAAAACAATGTTTTGCACCGTGATCATTACCAGAAGGTCAAACAACGGAAAAGGCTTATCATTTTAGCTTTATAGAAAGCTTGCGTGAATTAATTTGTTAAAAACGAAAGGATTTGATTATGTACCGTCACACACATCGTTGTACGCGATTTTTTTACCAAATAAGCAGGGGAATACCATCCACACCACAGAATTCTCCTGATTTGGCTTCTTGTGAATTTTGTTCTGTTCACGGGAACGTATCCCAGGAAAGTGGCTATAAAGATAAATGAAAAAATATTTCGAGGATTGGATCGAGCGCTGGTATAGGTGGGTTGTAGTGGAGGTGGATTACTTTGAAGGAAACAATATCGAATTCGACTAATAATCTTGTATTTTAAATTTTCTGAATAAAATTCACAATTTTTTCGATTAAGATAGTATTGAAACCTATACCTATACTATACGTCTATTCAAAGGACATGCCCCACATGCTCATTCCTCTATGAATCTCGAACAAAAGAACATTCGAGATAGTCGCTCCACCAATTTTCCAATACTCGGGGACCCTCTACCAGAATTATCCCATCGTTGCTGCCATCTCCTCTACAGCGATTGGTCAGTAATCCGAAATCACTTTTCTCGGGTTCACAACGTCTATATTTTAACCCTCGGATAGTAGACATTATCCCTGCTGACTATCCTTTACAGCTCAGCATGGCACTGATCATTGCTTTCAGATATTTAATGTTCGATTTCGAATCGACCTCATGATCCTCATTTCGTATATTGCAAATATTGCTTTTCCTGCGATTGGTAGTAATGATTGCTTCAGGTTTCCGCTCGGCAGGTCGTCGGACCATTCGTAACTTTGATTTGATGACATGAATAGTTTCATTTCTATGTAGTTTCGTGTCAACAGGGTGTCCCGCACCTACAACCACCGCCAGGTTGTTTGCAAAACCCAATAACGTTACTTCCTTTGGCATCCGAAGCTAAACTCTTCATCGGACATTACATCCCGCAGCAAGGGCTTGAACATGGAACCTTAAGGAACATCTGTTTTCACAATGTATTCTTTCGGTCCTTTATTCGATTCGTGCTGGCGTAATCTCTCCAAGAGGTAACTCTCCATTAACCGAGTACTTAGGAGCAACCAGTTTAGCCAAACCGCACTTAATTCATACCCAGTGGCTGCAAGTAAAGGTTTTCATCAACCGTAGAACGGGTTCCACGAAATCCACATTGTCTGCAATTATCCATTGAAATGGGTTTCACATTAGTGAGTTTTAGCAATCGGAACCATCAATTTGTTTTTAGGTTAGATCAAAGTCGGGTGACGACTTCTAAATATTAGCTTCTGCGTAGTTGTTAGTGAACTTAACCATTTATAGCCGCTAAGAGAGCATTAGCGTTAATCACCCATCTTTTCGGACATACCTTATCCGTAAACTTCGAGATGGTTACAACGGCCAAATCTTCCCCAAAAATTTTGGCAGATTTCTCATCCTCCAGACGTAACAACAAGGAAGAGAGAACCTCTTTCTGCGGAGAAGCTCTAAGGTATCTTGTCTTCATCGATTTCTTTCCCATTGATTAATAGCGTATCAATTTCATGCTGGCTTGCTATGTCACAAATCGCTGTCATCGAGACCTATGCTTGCAATGCATCCAATGTGTATTTACTTTCAGATGTTGGCTTCTTGATGTTCTAGCCTTCAATTGAGTGCGACTGAGAAGGTTTTCTCTAAAAATGGTAACGGATTTGATATGACCTTAGAGATCTCTTCCGTACCAATTTGTACATGGGCCGGTCGATTTGCTTATTATGAAATCTATAAGCTTGTGGTCGAAGAGTGTGAGATATTTTGATATCCCCGACGAAAGCTGTTGTATCAGGAGATAACATCGTAGTATTGATGACTCCTCTCCTGATCGCATTGCCGAAAGTGGGTTCATTGCCATTCTGTTTTCTACGAACTTCTAAAATCCGAGTTGAACTGTTGGCACCACAAAGCTTAACAGAATAAATTGTCCGATGTTTTGAAGGAAAAAGACAATTCACGGTTCGCGATCAGTCAGTCAGTGCTTTAATACATTTTCTATCAGAAGATAGTAATGTCATAATGTAGGTCTTGAGCTGAGACGGGATCCTGCGCTTTCTGATTACAATTTTCTTCAGTAGAAGGTAGTAATATCTCGTTGGCTGTGGTCCGAAAATTAGAAACCTATTGTTAAAAATTACTACATTCATGATGAATTCTTAATGCTGCCTTGAGCCTTCAGGAAATCACTGAAAATTACGTAAAGAACCTGTAAAAGCTTTATGTCGCCTGTTCACTCCTCTGTGAAGTTTAGAACATTGAAATAGTCCCTCTGTTCTTATTGTTAGTTTTCTCTCTTTGATTCTAAATGAGACCATTTTTCAGTGTCACTATAATCACATGCTGTGTAAATGATACTGTAGTGAGGCAAGCACAAACAACCATAACGACCGGGATTTGAACCCAAGGCGAGATCGAGAGGCAGACGCTCTTCATTTGTAGAAGTTGAATTGAATAATTCTGCGGGATGACCGTTATATCCGGTGGCTTTACTTATCTTCTTGCAATGTTATGCATGAGGGTTGGGGATTTCGTCCGAGATCCCTGAAATTGTTAACGCAATTTTCTTTTCTTCAGTCTTTGTCCCGGTCACAAATACCTGATCTGGATGCAATGTCGAGGCTTTTAAATCCCCATCCAGCGTATCAGGCCACCGTTGTTTCGGTCGTTTACTATCGACTTCGATGTTCAGACCAATCTTGGCAAGTGAATTCTCGTTAGCGCGAATTACGTGACCATACCATCGAAGACGATTTGAAAATCTATATTTCTCTGTGGGTTATTTTAGCCCGAGCTCACTGAATAGCAGTGATCAGTTAGTGCTAACGGACGCCTAATACCATAAGCCACTATCATTTGACATTTTTTTGGCGACTAATGACATCGCGAACGCTAAAGTTGCTGCATTATAAATTCAAACAATCTGAGTAAAGCTGCCAGGTTTCGTTAATTTTTTTCACTTAATAATTGGGTCTGCTCCTGGCCGTGTTTTCCATTGGACAGTCTAGTCAACAATAGTACCTTCAAAAATGTTTTTGGTTGATCGCTTTCGATCGCAGGGCAGAGGCGATCTTATAGATGTTGCCGCTGGTGAATAAAATTCATACCTTGTCTGGGGGGGTTTGAATTTAATATGCGAGTGAAACTGATCAGCCAAAAATATTTTGGGCACACGCCCAAGAAAAAGAGTGGTCCGCGGACAAAGGAGTAATTTGCTCCTCAAATCAATGTCGCCCGTCTAGCAGTGGTGGTAGTTGACTGCGGGCTCAGGACCACTCTATCCCAAAACAAGAGTATCGTCGTCTTTTTTATTACTGCTATTTACGAAGAAATTAGATAGTCTAGAGTAGCCCAGAGGTCTCATAGGAAAAAAAAATACGAAAAAATTGGAACTGTCTCCTTATGTCGTTATTAGGGAGATCAATGTTGCAGATATTTATAAACATTTCACCGCCGCTATTCGACTAAACTTCCATGTAATCATAGTACTTAAAAAAAATCTGATGAAACACTATTGAAAAGATCCTTTTTTTGAGAGACAGGACAGACAGGAAAAAAGATGGACGGAATGAATCAGAGGGCACAAATGTAGCTTTTGTTTTATCGTAAATTTTTATAACATCAACCCATTCGTCTAGACAATAATTCGTATTATATTGGGAAAAATGAAAGAATTTTCCTAAGGACAAAAATTTCTGTGTTTCCTCCAACTGATATAAATGAAGTTTGATAAATTGATACAATAGTTAATGATCTTACCTTGGGTGGTGGCGGAACTAACTGAATGATCGGGCAAATCGGTTTTTTCTCCGGTTCTACTTCATTTTTACGTTTCTTGCTTTTCAGGAAATTCGGATCTACTTCATGTGGCTACAACGACAAAAAAAACGTATCATTCCATCGTCCTTACAAAAATAAAACTAATTGATAATTACCGCATAAGTTTTGAAAACTTTCAATTTCTCCTTGAATTTCCTGAACGCATAATTCTTTGTACACGTGGTGAATGATTGCTTGGCACGCGCGAAAAATCGCGCTGACTTATCAACCCTCAATTCACATATATAGACATGCTCCTCTGCATTACAATCTACCGGTCGACCTTTACAGAAAGTATTGCGATCGAATACCCAACATCTCGCCATCACCAATTCAATTGGGACTACTTCATAGTATGGGACTCGTATCACTTCATTCTCATAAAAGCGTCGACTCGGCTCATGGAAAGTTTCGTGCGGCCTCAAGTAATGATGCCCATAGATAAGCCGTTTGCCTTCTGAGTTCTTCCACAATTTTTCAACACGGAATATATCACATTCGGAGAAATCAATCTTACCGATTGTTTCGTAAGTGTGTTTTCTCGATGGCAGGATTTTTCCATTTTCATCTTTCATAGGGATGTCGCGAAGAACGTAAACCGTATCACCTTGACGAACTTGCAAATCTCCACGCATTAAAGAAAGATAATATTGATGTCCTTCATCTGAATAATCATTTAAAGGAATCTCGTAGTCTACGACCCGATTATCACACTTTTCGCAGAGATAACTTTCTGCCTTAGGATTAGCTTTTGTGCATTCCGTGTGCTGCCAGACAAAACACTTTGAACATTGTATCATTAGACCTTCGTCTTTGAACAGTCCGCAAATACAGCGAATAATATCTTCGGTAGTTTTAACTTCAGGCTGTTGTAAATTATCCTCCTTGCGGCGGAATTTCATGAGACTTCTTTCATCCACATGTTCGGCCAGTTGATCGTAAAACTTACTTTTGATGGACATGTAAGCGGTTCGGAGATTCTGAATAGCTGCCAATTCTTCGGATTGTGATTCAAAGAACGTTTCAGCTGAGTCGAATATTTTGTTCATGTCGGCATCGAACGCTTCAACATCTTTGTACAGTCCTTTTTCGATATTTGAACGAATCGTTGTTATATCCATGAAGCGCTCCTTATCCTGAGACGTTCGCTTTTTACGTTTTGGCCGAACCAGTTTTGACAGTTGAGAACGCCCGGATGAATCTTTAATTGAGTTGGAATTACAATATATGCTTTTGGCATTAAGATTTCATTTTACGCTCTCTTACCTTTTACACCCTCAATGTCAGCACAAATAGCTTGCAGTATTACTGCAATTTTCGCCATCTTCTCAACTTCGGGGTCGTGAGCAGCTTGTGTCAGTCCTCTTGTCTTAATATTACGTTGACTTCGCAGAGCTGAAATTTGCACAACCAAAGATGAAGGTGTGATTGGTCGACTTGGCGTCTCTTCCATTTTCGTTATGGCTTGGGTCATTTTTGTCTTCACTCTCCGAACCTAGAATTAAAGATATCAAGAGATTGCATCGTTTTAAATGCGATATGATATAACTTGTAAGTGATTATGTTCATAGGAATTGAGAATGGGCAAAGGTGAAAAGATGATGAACCCTCAGAATAAATACAATCAAACTACTTTGCATGTAAACAATTATTTAAGGTCGCGATTGATTATTTACTTTTATCTCCTTTCTCAGTGTGATTGTCGGATTTAAATGACCAGCTGCTCTTGGAAGCTGGAACTGGAGTTTTAAACAATGATTCAACATCGCAAGTCTATTAACGTCAACAATCTTAACATTGTGTAATTTTTAGAAGTTGGCTTTAGAATTCTCGGACTGCATTGACAACTCAACATTAACATAAAAACTCTTGTTTCGTAGAATGAAAAATTTAACGATGCTAGGAAGAGATAAAGGGTCAATGGAGCAAAGCTGCAGGGTCAATGGAGCAAAGCTCACAGCTACGATCTTTGACTATCGAAAAAGGACTATGATTGGTTTCTGGAATATACGCACGCTCCTCGGCAATGGTAGCGAGGGTTCCCAGAATATTCACTTTCTTCAACTCGAGCGGGAATTTCAACGTGAAACTCTGAAGAGTACACCTCTCCCTCTTGTGACAAAGTGCTTTTGTACTCTAGAAAGCCAAATTGTAGCACACGCGAATCCGATTTCTGACGGCTACTGTAAGGCGCGTTCCTTGACCTGGAAGCCGATTTCTAACAGATTTCTGACCGCAAGATTCTGGTCCAAGTTAAGGACCATCACAATTGTATATTGCTATGCCCCAATGGAGACTTTCTATATAATGGAGAAGGATGCTTTCTATGAGCAATTATATGCAGTTCAGCAGAGGCTTCCTTGAAGCCACTTTGGCACCAGCAGTAGAATTAGAAGTTATCTTCTAGGTGTACGTTACAAGAGAGGCGTGGACATCGGCCTCGAAAGGGATCACCATCTGGTGGTCGTTTGTCTTTGCTTGCGTGTTGCGGCCGTCATTTCTCGTAGAGCTGGAGAACTGCGACCCCTCCTTAACATCGACCGCTTCTATGATCCAACTTTCGCTCCCGAAAAGGTCAAGTTACAAAGGGATTTCAAAAGATCTGGCTGACTGCGGAATTGTAGAAGCAGCTCGATGAATAGAAAGGGTTGAGGGCTGTATTGACCGCAGCGAGTGATGGTGAGCGTGACGCGTTTGAACTATTATACCGAGCGAATTCTCGCCATTGCGCGTATCAAGGAACCGGAAAATGAACAGAACGCGGTGATTACAAAAGTGTAAACAGCATCAGGAAAGGGCTAGCATGTAGTCACAAATCCTTCGATGGTCCTGGAATTGAAGAGGTGGGAAGATCCTATTGCATTGACCATATCAACACTCTACGGATCATTTTGGAACCGTACGCGCAGCTTAGATCTTCGTTTCACCTGCTCTTCACGTCTACATTTTGCTCGATTTCGAGAAAGACTTCGATAGCGTGAACAGGAAGTCCTCTATGCAAGAAGGATATTCCGGAAAAACTAGTAGCTTATTATCAGAGTGGCATATAATGGCGGATAATGTCAGATTATTTTGAGGTCGAAAGCGGAGTTCGTTGTCGTGGCCAAATGATTTTGGATTTGGAAAGAGAGGGCGGTAGAGTTGGATGGAGATAAACACCAACAAAATCAAAGTTCTCAGCCTGACGGGTCATCACACTCTTCCTATCTGCATTAATGAGCAAAGCATCAAAGGCGTCGACCAATTTGTATTTGTAGGAAGTGTTGCTTCTGCCGACGGTGGCACCGAATTGTAAGCTGCCCGACGAATTAACAGCGCTAAATCTGCTTTCGCTGCCCTGTCTAAAATGTATCTTAATAAAAAAGATCAAAGTGAGACTGCTCTGTGCTACTGATCTTTCCGTGTTGCTATATGGGAGTAACACATAGAAAGTCACCCCCACTGAAGACGAGGCAGACTCTGCCTGAGATGGAGCGATGGCGTAGGTCAGGACGCCAGACAGCTTTTGGCGACATCGAATTGGTGGACCTCGGCGCAAAACCGGGATTTCTGGAGTCCCTTATTAAGGCAGGCCTAGGCTGGATACCGGCTGTTGCGCCGTTGATGATGATAGTTCTCAGCAAGAATAGAATATCAACATTTGTGAATAGAAATGGCAAGAGTATTTTAGCTATCTTTGTATTGGCAATGTAAGTTTAGCTATTTATTTTTACTCCGAAACTAGTTCTCACTGCAACAATTCCACTTTTTGTATCGAGCGCAGAATTGTTAAAACAATGAATAAAAAACGACCGTAAATGCTTGATCAGAATGATTTATAAATCAAAATCCACTAATTGGAACGAAAGAGTTTAAAGAAATTTATAAATGCTATACCGCAAGACAACCGTCTATCGCAAGGTTAGAGGCAGAAGAGAACGATCCGTCTCCATGTGGTTCTTTCTGCCCCCAACTCATGGCACACTTTCATCGCTAGACCTCCACTCCCGTGGCGAGCTCTAAAAAGTGGAGAGTTCCGCGCCATCTATTTGTTCGCATTCGCAACATTCGAAATAAATTTCGAATGCTCCGAATCCTACCGCGCCACAGTATCATTCCAAAGGATTTGAAGAGAGATGTGCCGCTTAGTGTTTAATTGGAAAAGATTAGGAACCAGCCCATTGGAACTAGGTCCGACATTGACGTGAAGTCTAAAGGGGTAAGAAGACACAGAATAGCTTTCAGTCAAATGGTGCAAAGAAGAGAAATCGAATTAGGAGTTATACATCGCTGATTGTCCAAATAAAGGGATTTTTTTTGCGAGAGCTGAACAAATGAGCAGAGTCGCAATAGGAAAACCTCCGCCCGCAGACTTACCATTGCAGCGAAAAAACCGTGCGCTAAGTGAATATGAGAAAGGTCATTTTGTTTTTTTTACTTCATTTCTGTACCTCTTAAAATATGCCTTTCCAACTGTGAAGCTGCTCACCATTTGAGCTGACGCCATCGTATTATCGTGCTATTTTTGGCTGATTTCCAAGCTTGCGGCCCCCGAGGATCTTCTGGTCATCCATAAGTCCGAAGTTATCATGAAAATTTTCAACGTCACGTCAAATGCAACAAAGGAGTGTTTCAGACTCCGTAGCGAATCTGTGCCTCACTTTGGATTCGTTACAATTTGGAAAACTCTAAAAGAATCACCGAACTTCGATCACAAGCGGAAGCTTAAAATACCGATGTTAGAGATGAGATGAAAGAAGGTTTGACTTCACGATCCGGATGGATTTGATTTAGGGTATAATTTGAGAAAAGAACCGCGTTATTTTGCGATGTCCAATTTCGGTGACCGATATGGTATAATTTCGGGAGCGTTTTTGGCACTTGGCAAGACGATAGCAACGGCGGTCATCGTGTCCACTGGTACCCGAATCAATTCAGAAAGCTACCAAGAAATTCTGCGCCCTTAACTTAGTGTCGTACTTGAGGCGATTTCGATCGGCTAATCTGATTTTCATCAGCGATAACGCGGCAGTTCATTTGTCGTCCTGGTAACAAGGATAAATGAGGCTTCAAGAGTGTGGCACTTTGAAGGGAGCTATCAGGAGATGTATGGATGGAGAGGATCAGCTTTTGTGTCGCCTTACTGGAATTCCTACGAGTGACCAATTCCGTCCTACTCCCTAAGCTCAGGAGATATTCGACCAGACACGGCTGAGCAACTTCCTTTCCTGGGTTTGTTATTCCTTAGATAGTGCCCTACACTGCGCAGGTGCAAGAAGCCATCTCCTCTTCTTCATTACAAACCATGCATGTTAGGTTTCAACATAGATATCCATAGTGTGCAGCTGTTTCAGGTGTAGGGTTTCGGCCGTTATTCTGTATTATCAATTTGCTGTGCCATCGCTATTGCCCTCATGATTTTCATAGGATTTCTTTCCTTATGTATCCAGTCTTCCATTGCCATCAATACCTTTATGTCTCCATTTTGAAGTCATGCAATATTTTTCAATGATATTTGGCAGCTAAATAGAATAACGAACGTTAGCACTTTATATGATCATTTCTCCAGGAGTTTTTACCCTCACTAATTATTGGAGGGAATCCCGTCAGAACTTTGGTAACAAAAAATCATAGCTCATCTCCAGAGTGTTTGTGACTTGGTGTATAATATTACTATATCAGGTGCTCACGTGCCACTAATTTGAAGTTTTTATTTAGCAAGCCTCACCTCTCCTTCTATGATATGGTCCACGGGCGCTAGTTTCAACAATGCCTTCAAAGCAAGGGTATTTGTATTCTTTGTGGCAGCTTTATTTCATTATTTGATCAGTTATAGAAACTTATAGAAATTTATTGAAAGACTTTATTTCTTTAAGCGGAATAAAAGGCCCTTTTTTCCCTGTATCAGCAGTTTGCAATCAATTATTCTTTTTGACTCCCCGCTTAATTGGTGATGTGATTATCTACTTTAGAACATCACTCAAAAAGTTAGCTAGTACGCTAGTCAGCAGACAAAAACTTGATCTGGCCGGGAGTCCACTTTCAAAAGGAGATCGCTAATTCAAACAGGAAAAACATCTGGAGTCGATGCTCTATTCATCGAACCTTTAACAGAAAAGGAATTGAAACTGTTTTTCCACCAATAAAATTCTACCATATAGGCGCTTACGGAAAACTATATCTATAGCACTCTAAAAAACTGCAAAGTAAACAAAGCCTATGTGCGGGGTGTGTCGTAGAAATGCCAAATCCTCCTCGATTGATCACAGATAATGAGTGAAATCAGCAACTGACCACTAGGCGATTAGATTCCGCTCTTCAGAACAGCTAGTGGGACGCAGATTGCGCCCACTAGCATTCGTTCTAAACTGGAACCCTTTCTTGGCAGAGCGATTCTCTCGATATTTCTATCAACACGTACAGGAACTACAAAATGGAGTTCAACCAAAATTCGTCTGTCTCCATGAGGAAAATCCCCAGTGAAACCAGTATCAATGAATCATCAGTGTGACGAATGGCCTAAAAGGGATCTAACCGAAAGCCATAATGTTCCAATATATTCTACTCCTTTCAGATGTAATAAAAGTGTACGACTTTAAAAATGTCGCTAACCCAAATGCCAACAATGAGAATTCATCTTACTTTACAGATAAACACTGATGAAATTGGCAGTCAGTCCTAATATCGGGTCCCGACTTCGGTTATGGATATGTTATTGCCTAAAGAAAAGGATAGTACAATAGGAGTGCTAAAGGTCTGAGTGCTAAAAATACGGTTCTGGTGTTGGTTTTAATATAATGGCGAGTATGACATTGCACAACTAAAACTGGGAAAGCGAGCCGTGTAGACTGTTCAAAACATTACTTCAAGAAGAGATTTATGTCAGGGCATTTACTGTCATTTAACTCGAGAATCAAATTTGAGGTTGCGATAGCAAAAACAACAATTAGGATAGGACCAATGCAGTTTATCACCTACACGGCACTAATAATAGAGCTAACGCGCGCAATGCCTTTTTTTCAACATTCAATTTCAACCCAGTGAAATTACGCGATATTTCTAGCGATTGAATTATTTGAAATAATAAAGATTTGCTTTTTCTATTTGCTAGTATTATTTATTGGTCTTTCAAAAACCGATATTTCGAAAACCACTTGTTCCCTTCCTCAATGTTAACAAGTTTGCTCATCAGTGGCTTTACTAACTATTTTAGTTAATAAATCCAGTGATGAGCAGACTTGTTAGCATTGAGGAAGAAAGAAGTGATTCTCGAAATATCAGTGTTTGCAAAACCAATAAATAATACTAGCGGATAGAAAAGGCAAGTTTTTATTATTTCAAATACAATTTCAAGCAATGTACCGGGAGACGAATCTCCTGTGTATGCAAATAATCGGGACAAAACCACCCTTTCGAGGAGGAAATTGGTTTGGCTCGAAATAACCTTTATAGCCTAATCTATTTATTATAATTGCTTTCAAGGATCAAAGATGATTGTCTTCATGGGAGTGGCATTCCTTAAGGGCAACGAAACAGAGATATGAGATTGAGAAATCTGGACTAAACCGAATTCATCATCACACTAACGATCGATCAAATAAAAAAGACCACGAAGATGTTGAGATAGAGGTATGTACATAAACATTTGGAGATGACAGCACAGCATAGCGTATACAATTGGCATTCGAACATCAGTATTTTCGATCCAATGGACGAAACTCCGAATTTTACAAAATTCCCTGTGTTCTTTCATCATTTCAAGGGAATATTCCGTGAACCAATACGAAAAAGGGGTAACCTCCAGGTCTAGCGTGAGGACGTCAAGGAAGGGTGGATATCGCAATGGAAGCACTTCCTGAAAATCTGAGGCAGAGGAAGTATCAATTGAGGATGTGATCCATTGTGGATTTTCCACAGATAGTGGCACGACCCGATATTTTTTTGTTTCAGTATTTTAGCTTCATGTTTTCCGGTTTGCGTGACCGGCCTTCCGACATTCCCGTGTCAACTTAATCAATTTAGTGGATTATTAGATTTGTAGGCAATCCTTAATTTCGTCATATTTTCTACATTTATAGAATATCTTTACAATCTTGGTCGACTCCAACCACCTCGAATGTTATTTTAGCTATCACCTGAAACGAATAATTCCTTCAAGTCCGGGGGGAGGTGAAGCGCATTTCAGCGAACCGCAATCGATTCAACGGAGGTGTGATTGAAGCGCCATACCCCAGCAAGGGATAAATGGTAACCATACCATATCAATTCAATATTCAATTCGCCGATTTACAGATCCAAAACGATCAATAGAGCTCAGTTTTGTTCAAGATCAAGATCTAATAACTCCAAGTGTGGTAAAAAATAATCAACCGGAGCTTCACTGCTGGAAACAAATGCACCTTGGGGAAATTAATAACCAGCGAACCAACTTATACTTTCGTTGTCTCAGTGTCCAAAATATAATCGCTTAATAATAGTGGATAGTACGTGAAATATAACATCACTTACCTTCTCTAAATTTCTCATCAAGAAGCAATGCGTCGATCGAATCAATTTCTTTTCCCGGTCAGACAAAATTTGGAATTGCGGTATCACTGCATCTTTTGATTGTATTCGACCAGAATTTTTCTTTGCTGTTCGCTTTCGCGGTCTTCCATGTCGATTTGGTGGTGCTGACTCAACAGGCTGGAATGGTATTGGGAAATTCAGCACTGCAACAGGATAAAGTTCTCGTTAGCACTTACCTTAACTTCGAGAGGTTTCACACGCTGCGATTTCCCACCAATAACTCCACGACATTGTGGCGTATCACATCGACATGGTTGTCCTTCGGCTGGATTGAACAGCGAGAAATTGTAGTCATAAGTCAGCTCCTCGCCCGGCGTAATGTCCCGCATTGCAAACAGTGCCATTCGGAATAATCCGTTCACAGACCATTTTTGCATTTCGCAATTTGGCGAACAGGAATGATTTACAAACCTCGCGTCGCTACCCATCCTATGGCCATCTATAACAAATCCGCCGTCCAAATGAAGGCAATAATGATGGGTGTCGTTTACATACAGCGTTGCCATTCGCTCCTTAAACTCCCGCTCAGGAACTACTTCGCCAACGTACTCCATTATATACATTCCCTTCTTAATTGGTAAATTCGTCCGAACTCCCCAGCCCTTATTCGCTGTCATGAAGCGTTCAGTTCCGGGAGCGACTTCATGCTTTTGAATCTTTTGATTCTGACATTCGTCCCCACAAGGACAGTTCGATGGCGAGCACTCGGTGTACACCATTCGATTCAGACAGTCATCACCACAAGCCGTTGTTGGTTTACAGTTGCATATTTGATTATCAATAGACGGATTATATCTTGTATCACCATAAATATTTGAACGAATCTTTTTATAGTTCCAACTGGGAACTGTATTTCGTGGAAGTAATTTAGAATTTGTGTGTGCCCACCAAAGGTCATAGGGAAGCAGGAAATCGTAAACAGTACGACGGAAGAACTTTTCACAATATGGCGGGGGAGGGAGGATACTTTTAGGACTATTTTCGCTATCATCACTACTTTCAGATTTCTCCACATTTCGATCAGATCCTTTCTTCGTTTTCTCGGTTTTAAAATAGTTGGAAAGTAAACCTGCTGGCAAGTAAGCTTTTCTCCATTTGGCGATTTTCCGAATTTTCGATGAGGTACTCGAGCTATCTGATGTCTCTTGTGTAGTTGTAGGCACAGCCTCGAGCAGTGGCAGAGGTTCTTGTTCTAAATCGTCCGTGATGGAGCAGTCAGTAACGTGCGGCTCCTTTTTTATGGATTTGATTCGTTGCGATATTCTTGTTATTTCGCTGTCAATTACTTTTCCTTGAAAAGTTTTTGTTCTGCGTAACCGCACGTTAAGGACTTTTGTTGTGGGAAGTAACGCTTGAGCGTTGCTTGGCAGAGTGCTAATCGATTTGCTTCTTGTACGGGGAATAGTCGTTATAACGGGAGGTTTGTTTTTCGCTGGTTTTGTTGGAGAAGACGATTGAACTGGTGTTTCTTTTTTGGGGCGGTCCTTCACTACCTTGATGGGTTTTACAGGTTTAACGTCTTTCTGTGGTTCGCAATTTTCCTTACTTTCTTTTGTGTCTTTAACCAGTTTTGTATCCTTTGCATCTTTGACATCTTTTTGCTGATCCTTTGCATCTCTGTTAGATTTCACTTCTTTCGAGCTTGCTCTAAGAACGACCGGTTCGACACTCTTTGAACTTGTGGGTGCAGTATTAGATAATTTTGTAAATCTAGGCACCGGGGGAGCAGCGGGCTTCACGTCCGTCTCCGAAGCCGAACTGACTTTTCGCCGCTTTTGTTTCGTCTTCGGGAAACCTGTTCGATTGAAGGCCTTTCTTCTCTTCCGCTTTAACAATAGACTATTTCCTCCAGTTCGATTGAGAAGCGTTTCCACCATTTTCTCCGTCTTTGGTTGACTTGGTAGGAATTTCTCAACTTCCGCAGGATCTAGGAGATTCTTCGGCGAATCGATTTCCGATTTCGTTACAATTGCCATTGCCTCTTTCGGCAAAGTGATCTGTATTTCAAGTTCGACACTTGGCTCAAATATGCCGGGAGGCGGGTAGACAGGTGCAGGGGTTTCTGTTGTATTTTTTGTTGCCTTTTCGCCAGGCGTGAGTAAATAGTGACGCTTTTTGAGTGGTAATTTATGTTCGTCTTGGCAATTATTTCCGGCTTTCTTATGTCGACGTTTGGGCATAAGCCCAATCTCATTTGGAAATCTTTCGGTTAAATGATGATCAGCACTCTCGCTAAGTTTTCGTTTCTTTTGATTTCGTTTCGACGCCAATTTCTGTCCCAATTGATTCGATTTATCTTTATCTAGTCGATCCTTATCTCTAAGCATGCTCAATTTATCTGTAGCTATTCGACATAGTGACGGAAATGTATTGATAAGAATTTCGATTTCTGTATTTAATTTTGAATCCACAAAACCACTTCGACTTTGTGATTTTAATCGGAATTTTCGACGTTTTCTCCTTCGCGAATCATATCTCGAGCACATCGACATTGAACTGCAACGACTCACAGCTGATGAGCGTCTCGATCGTATTTTAGATCGAAGTCCTTCGAAATCGTTTGGAAATTCTAAGATCTTGGATGTAGATTGCGATTTGTAGCCCTTACTTGAAAAACTGCTTGATTTGGCGAATAACCCATCACCAAGACCTGCGCACACGTCGGCGAAGTCTCTTGAGTGATGATTCTTCTTGTTCCTTCCGAAATATTCTCCGGTTCGGATGAATCGGTTAATTTCGCCATATTTTTTGGATTGTCCATATGATATGATGGGTTTGTTCAACGATTCCCGGCTGCTCTCCTCGTTGCTCTGTCCTAAACTGAGACCAGCCAATTGAAGGATATCCTGCTCATTGACATTCCCAAATTTCTGTCTCGATTTGTCCAGAAAGCGACGTTTCCTTCGTAATTTGCGCATACGACTGCCACCGCACCGAAAATCACAGCTCTTCGCACGACTTATGCAACTTCGCATGCTGTACCGGCTTTTTCCGCTTGCATCGCTTTTATAACCAGACAAATGACGATGTCCGACCGAACCGTAATCACTAACATATCCACTTTTCGCGGCTAAGATTTTACTGCAAACTGTATTTCCACCATCGCTTTTGTACCCTGTTAAACTTGGTCTTCGAAATTTCGTATTTACATCAATTTTTCGCCACAGTGGATCGATTACATCCTCTTTTGTCAGCTTCATGCGATAATTTGTTCTGGGCGTGGCCTTCTTTTTACTCCTTGGCGGATATAGTACCCTTTCCGTTGCGTACATTTGCTTTTCTAGACTAATAACATTAATTTTCGGAAGATGCGGTTGTAGCTCTTTTTGTTCCAAGTGCCCATTTGGTACCACCTCCTCGGCTTCCACCACTGGCTTTTTCTTAGGCCGACCCCTTTTCTTTTTCACTTGGACTTCCTTCTTCACACTTAGATCCGTTGGTTTAATGGTGTCCGCATTGCCTCTTCTCGCCTCATTTCCTGACTCTGTTTCTTTTGTTGTTTCGTTTTCTGTCTCTGGGCAGATTCCGCCAATCATTTGTGTTTTGAGCATGAAATCATGCAAAAGGGTCGATGTATATTGATGTGGAGGTGCCGCGGCAGCTGGCACCGGCACCGGCTCTGTTTCCGAACCACTCTCCACACATTTGATCGCGGCGCTAACCAGAGCCGGTAATTCATTATCACTAGATGATATGCTACTACCGGGGAGATTTTCCACATTTTGGCTTTGAGCGGGTAATTGCTTTATATCTTTTTGTGGTTTTGTTATCGTTGCCGTGCTTTGTAAGGCGTGTTCATTATCGCTACCTGAGTCTGTTGAGAGATTCGCTGAACTTGTATAGTTCTTTGAAAATATTAGAAAGGAAATAATTCTTTTTCAGTAAACAAACGAACTACTCAATTAGGAATAACGTAACGAACTACTCAAATGGGAAGCATATTTCGGCCAGAAATTAGTAACTTGTTTTTCACACACCTTTTTCCGTTTTAATCGGATTTTCTTCAATTTCTCCTTTTTCTGTCCTTCGGAGCTAGAATCGCTCTCATCGCTTCGAGTACAACAGCAAGAACTGCTTGATAATTTTCGCTTGATTGTTGACTGACTGGATGTTTGGCGTTTACTAGCGCCTTCCGTGTGATTATTATTGTTCGACTTTACCTCAGCAGTTGCAGGCTTCTCCTTCTTATTCCGGATTGCCGAGATTTTCATACGAAGTCCATCGGAATCGGACCTGTAAGCATTCCGAACGAATAAGTATTATTACAACGATCTCATATCGGAGTAAGAAGTTTCATGGACAACCTTAAAACGCTGAATTGTTTCTGCCGCCTGCGGCCATTGCGAACCGAATCAAAACTTCCATTGTCGGAGCATGAATCGTAATCCTAGAAAATCATATGCAAAAAGGAGGTTTAACAAAAACTCAAAATGCTTTTTTTTCTATTACAAACCTCATCTTCCGAAGATAACGCTTTCTTTTCCTTTTTCGTTTTGGTTTCGGACTTCATGGCTGTATGACTGAAAGTAAAAGAAATTTTTGGTTATTAGCATAAATCCAGTTTTGCATAGCTTCACACACATTTTCCGAAATGCTAATGAGATCCTGATTACTGCATGCTTTATTCAAATATCGACAAACAACCATGAGGGATTTGGTCGCAAGACAATGAGAATAACTCGTTATTTTGGGCAAACCACTTGTCCGCAAAACTTTCCTAACACATATTGCCAACTAGTTTAGAAGATTAGCTATTCGAAATTAAGAAACGTAACGTAGCGTGAGTCACGTAGCTCTATTGCAAGTCGCACCCCTTTAACAAATGCAGGCAGACCAAATTGCGAAATATTGACAACCATGAGCGTGTTGCGTACATGCAGTCTAGAAGATAAGTGAGTGCACCAAGGTCGCATACCTGCATTCCTGCTGACAGTTTCTCCTGATCGGTTTTGTGTACATGTGCTACTCCAAGGATGTCATAAAACAATTGAAAAAGACGTCAGTGAAGTTAATTTTGAGAAATTTCGTAACCGATGCGATATTTTAGAGGGTGTGGTGTGTGTTTGGATGAGGTAGGAAATGTGGTGTCATATATCACTTGAATAGAAACTGGTAGGCCAGAGGGTAGTAGTTAGATGTTGTGCGAAGTGCCACTGAGCATTCAATGTCAATTTCGAGAGGAACTGAAGAAGTGAATTGGTTAATTAGCAGTCCGAGTGAAATAAATGGAATCTGTCTTGATATAATTCAGGAATGATTGTAGTCATCGGAGGGATACTTCCGATGGGATCAATTGCATATGCATTCATTGGTTGATGGCGAAATACAATAGTATTTTTTTCACCCCGGCAGCATAAAATCTAGTTTAGGAGGAGAGGAGATAAAAAGTAGCCGTCAACTATTCAACTATTAGCCGTCAGTCTATTGAAGCTGAAAAGCATCTAACACTTTACCGATCGGCCGCTCAGTAGATTCTTCCTGGCGCCGACTCTGTTTCAATTTAGACAGTCGCACGAGAGTATCTCTGCGTTTCTTATGGTCAGACAAACTTGTCCGTGTCCTGTTATAAGATAATTTGATAATGTCAATACAGAACTCACTTCCTAATTATTATATTGCTGCCATCATTTCCATCACCATTATCACTTCCTGAATAACTGTCAGGACAATCTGATAAATAGTCTAAATAAAACTCTCCCATCCTATTTTATTCGTTCGTCGCGAAAGGTAAGTTTTTTAAGTCGTATAAAAATGTGGGAGCTTACAAAGCAACGGATCTAACGCAAATGAGCAATGGACCTCAATAGTAAAAAACAAATTACTGTTCATATAATAATAAATTGTTTATTGCAAAGCGTCAGTGAAAAAAGCCGACTAATAGCGTTAAAAGGACTGTCTGGCGCACCGGTACCTCACAAATTCGTTTAATGGAATTTATTAGAGAAGGCAATTTCTTCAACCCTGAAATTATTCAAATCATTGTCTTCCTTTTTATGGCTTTGGAGACCGTTGTAGCTCTGAAGTATGGGGCTGCTGAAAGAAGAATAGGGAGATTAGAATCTGTCTGGCCCAGATCTTCAGGGCTCGTCCGTGTGGTATTCACAAAGGGTGAAAGCTTTCCCACCTTATAACCAGAGGCTTCTTTGAAGGCGCCAAAGACTCGTCTGCTGAGTATTCGCAACCTGCTTCTAGTTAGCACTGGACAATCGCAAAGGAAGTGTGTGAAGGTCTCCTCTATACCTTACGAATTGGAGGGTGTGCTGTGGTCAGTTTGTCGGCTTGCCTAATCCTTTTAGGTTCCTATGACTGATAGACCAGACGAGAATGACTTTGAGCATACTACTCAGATTGTTCTTCGCGGCTCTGCATTTCTTTTTCGCTATTTACATATCATAATACACGCCTTGATGATGCCTTGACTATTAATCAGGAAGTAATATGTTATGTTTGGGATTCGGATAATGACCCAGATGTTGACAAGCTTTCAGTTTCGCCAGTACTTCCGCTTGTAATACCGTGAGACTACACTGTGCATATCACAGAATATTCTCGGATTCGACTTCGCAGACGATCATTGATCGATCGATGAAGAGTATTGAGTCATGACCCCCAGAACATCGCCCTGTTTGGAAGTCGTTGTTTTTAGTGTGAAGCGTGATTTTTGTGGATTTTTCCTTCTCCATGATCTAGGGACTTAAACCCGTTAGGGGTGAGGCTGATTGGTTAAAATCGCGGAATCATGCGCTTGCCCGCCCGCAACAATGATACATATCTGAGCGAAATACAGCTGCGATAAATACCATGAAACAAACGTTTCTTGAGCACGACTGGCATTTCATCGTCTGGCCAGCTGAATTTATCCTTTGTGATTATAAATTCGATATTCTCCGGGATTGCACAAACTCGAAGTGGGGTTCTAATTCACAGCCATCTTTTCTAGCTGGGAAGGAAATTATATTTACCGAACCAAACAATGTGGCAATAGGTTTTTGTACTCTGGACAGCCAAGCTGTAACACACACGAATTTTTTGTCGGATTGTTTCTGATGGTTACTGCAAAGCGCACTCTCTTGATCTTGGAGCTAGTTTTTGACACACTTCTGACTGCAAAATTCCGGTCCAGATTGAGGAGCACCACAAGTTTACAGTGCTATACACAAACGGAGGCTCCAGATATAGTGAAAAAGGACGCTGTCTATGAGCAATTACACACAATTCATGGGAGGCTTATTAATGTGTGTATGTCAAAGTGTATTCTGATAATACCTTGGTTCGGACATATGCTGGGGAAGCACGGTCTTTGCGACCGTAACGATAATGGTAGGTCGTTTGTAGATTTCGGAAACTTCCACTGCCTCGTCATTAGTAGCTAACTGTTCGATCACAGAGCCTGCCATAAGGTCAGTCGGGTTCTAACTAACCGATATCGTAGAACCAATCAATGTGACCACTTTGCGAGCGTAACAAAACAGGCGCTGATTGCGGCTTGGAAAGGGATCACCATCTGATGGTCGCTTACGTTCGCTTGCGCGTTGCATCCACCAGTCCTCGCGGGGTTGAGAAGCCGCCAACCTCTAAGTTCAATATTGGCTATTTGTATGATACAGCTTTTGCTCGACAGTGGGAGAGATATCTTGCTGATCGGACGGCAAATACACTAAATAACCCGCTTGAGAATATCAATGAGCGGTGGACCGGTATCTAAAATGCTCTTTTTTGTGTGCTGCGCAGTCGGCCATGTTCCGAAGGGGCGACATAAGGTCTGGCTAACTGCGAAATCATGGAAGCGGATTGATGAATGGAAGGGGGTTGAATGCTCTATGGACAGGTGCGAGTGATTGCAGGCGTGAAGCGCTCAAATTTCAATATCGTACGAATTCCCGTAATATGTGCCATGGCAAAAGTGAATCTTCTATTGCGGGAAAGGGAAGACGCCGAAGAATGCAATGATTTCAGAAGTGTATACCGCATCAGGAAATATCTTACGTTGGTCACCATCTTTCGATGGTTCTGTGTATAATCTGCGATGACGAACGGCTGAAGAGGTGAGGGTTGTTAATCGTATCACATCCGATGAAGTTCCGCCTCTTGTTTATAAAATGGCTAGTTACCGCAACTGTTCCTTCAAGCAGAAGAGAAATCATTTCGGATAACAATCTGCTCAAATGGAGTAAAGCCGCTGGGATTGACGATCTGCCCGCAAAGTTATTTATCGCTGCATCTGCAGTTACTGCAGATCTGCTGCTGCTATTCGCATGCAAATTTTGGAAATCCGAGACCTTTCCCAGAAAGGAAACAAGTCGGAATACCGGAAGCTCGCGCTTCGGGTATAAAGGTTTTGTGTTCATCTTATCTAAGAAATTTTAACATTTTTATATCCGTATATAGCTACAAATCCAACAACACAAATACTCCTTCATATTTTTCCAAACTACGAGACATACGTACATATTACAGCCGTAGATATTACGCTCACCCTAAACAATCAAATTGATTATTTCCGAATACTGTACACATATAGGCACGTATATAAATTGATCGTACCCATATTTCCAATTTACTTCTTATATCTATCTGACTATGACTAAAAACTAAAACAAAATAATCCTTTTCCACCCAATTCATACGAACTAACTTCGTTGTGGTATTGACGAATTGATATGTGATGATGACGTCATGCATGTTGTAGAGTCCGCGAAATTCACAAAAAATTGTAAAGTTTCACCCCTTATAACTTTGTTAATAATAGTTGGATTTTCTTCAAACTTGACCGAATTATGCACCATGTTCTTCATTACACCTATGCTAAATTTTGTACTTCTGCGATGAACATAAGGGGGGTGCCGGGTAAATTTCTAAAATGTGGAAATATACTATTATTAACTTTATTTGTGTAGATATCGGGGCCGGATATATTTTGAGGCCTAGATTTCATAGAGATGCACTACTGTGTTGTTTTTCGGATTTTTCGGTTGGATAGGTTCTGAGAACGAGACCTGTTACACTTTTCGATGGTCATATTTTGAGCCCTCACTCCCCTATGTTTCACCCAATATCAAATATTGAACCAGTTTCGAAAAGTACTAATTGAGACCCTTCATTTGATACCCCACATGGCTACATTCTGTGAAAAAAAAATTTTGCAGCCTCCTTTCACCTGTATGGGGAGCCCCATTAAACTTAACACAAAATGGCGCCAGTTGCTGCATGTAAAGGGAACGGTAGATCACATACTCTTACCAATTTCGTGACAATCGGTCCAGCCGTTTCCGAATAAATCGGGTGTGACAGACAGACAGACAGACATCGAATCGATTCTAATAAGGTTTTGTTTCACACAAACCCTTAAAAAGGAGATGATTAAGATTCCAAAGATGGGCAACCGGTTTGAATGTGCCAACTGGAGAGGTATCTACCTGCTCCCTGCTGTTGCAAAGATAATAGCTGAAATTATCCTGGAACGCATCATTTCGAAGGTTTGATCGACAGAGAGTAGACTGGCTTCCGCTCCGGATCCTCTTGCATTGATCACATCAACACTTTATCGTTCCTTTTGGAACAGTCTGTGGAGTTTAGATCTTTGCTTCACCTGCTCTTCACCTATTTCGAGAAAGCTTTCGACGGCATATACACGGACGATATTTGGCGTGCTCTACGCGGGGGAGCATTCCAGAGAAAGTAGCAGCTATTACAAGAGTGACACGTAGTGTATGGAAGAAAATCCCAGAGGAATTTGAAGTTCAAAGTATAGTCCGCCAGCGAAGTGACACTCACTGTCATTCGTAGATTACAATTATTCACCAACACCTGTCTGCGTCGTATCGTGAGATTACTTTGGCCTGATGTTATTACAAACGAAGAACTTGGTAGGAGCACAGGCCTGACACTCGTACACGACGTGATCGGAAAACGGAAGTGGCAGTGGATAGTTCATAACCTACTGGCTACACAATGCAGTCGAATCCACCCTCCCAAGATGGAAAATGAATGAATCGGCCCAAGGGCACTTGGTGCAGAACAGTAGCACACCTCTACTCGCGTCTCGGGTAGTTCTGGGGGAACTGAAGCTCATTTCGACTGAGGATACACGTATTAAGGAAAATGTGGCTTTGTGTTAAGGAAAGGAGATTTAAAATGCGGAGCCATGAAGGATAGTGCATACGGGAAAGGTCCTTTTTGAAAAAGAGGGACTGGGTGAATTCACGCTGTACAGCTGCAATGGCACGACAGTCACTATTGTGGACGGGAGGGCTGGATAAAGGTAAAGTTGATGCAGGAACTAGACATTTTGTAAGCGCGTTTGATGATGTCAATGAAGTGGGAATTAAAATCAAGTTTGTCATCCAAGATTATACTCAGAGCTTAAAAGGAGTGTCCGGATAGCTCAGTGGTTAGAGCACTGGGTTGTCATACGGAAGGCCGCGGTTCAAATCTCGCTGGTGGCAGTGGGATTTGTATCGTGACTTGACGTCGGATGCCAGTCGACTCAGCTGTGGATGAGTACCTGAGTCAAATCAGGGTAATAATCTCGGGCGAGCGCAATGCTGACCACATTGCCTCCTACAGTGTTCTGTAGTGTACCGTTACGGTCTTGAATGAAGTGCTCTAACACACTTCAAGGCCCTGATCCAATATGGATTGTTGCGCCAACGATTATTATTATTATATTAAAAGGAGTTGTCCATCAAGAGAGTAGGAAAGATTTAATCGAATAACACATTCAGTGGCATTTGCTTACATTCAATTTCAGCTTGTGAACAGAGCACCAATAGAACAGAGTATCAAGTTTGGATTGCAACAGAGCACAGTCCAGCAGAGACGAAACAGAGGCAAATGATTTAAGGCCATTTGTCTAAGATAGGTGAGGAGGACGGGAGGTCATTGAAAAAAAAAATTGGAATAATAAAGGGCCTAGGATGGAGCCTTGTAGAATACCAGAGGGATGAGAGAAAAAATGGGATGAGTAAGCATGAGAAGAAACTACAGGAACGGTATGATAGGTAAGAGGAACCATTCACCCAAACGAAGTAAAGCCCCTGGGCACTAGATCCGCCTTCACTGCCATTTTGAAAATCTAGAAATGCAACACCAAGATTAAACTGATACTAAGATGCTTTCTGTGTTGCTATATGAGAATAGCACATGAAGAATATGCTCCATTGTTAGCCAAAAACCCCAAAACCTCGTGAACATTTGTCTGCGACATGTCATCGGGGTACGTTGGCCTCATACTATTTCGAACGAGGAATTTGGCCGAAGCACAGTCTAGTTATCCATGGGCCATGTGATTAGAAGGAAATGGCAATGGATGGGTCACATATTAAGGAGGGGCGACAACAATTCCATTGTTGGCTATTCTATTCAGTGGAGATCACTCTCCCAAGATGAGTTGCTCAAAGAAAACCACAGCGCCACAAGAGCAAAACAGTGGAAGAGGCCTGGCTGAAGGATCAGATTGACGACTGAGCGGGTCCTACGCTTGGCTGAAGGATCAGCTTATCATATGCCTGTCAATAAATGAGGCAGCCAAGTTGAAGCACTTGCTGACGTTTGGCGATCACACTCCTAGCCAGCTATTTCGGGAAATAAAGCAGCAAATGGGTGAAGACGAGGATGGAACTGAGCTTCTTATTGCTTCAGTGACTGCCGGAGAGCACGCAGGCCATACTAGCGTGTGCCGACGGCAGTCGTGTTCGCTGCTACTGCTTACGAAGTACACGAGGAGCACGCACGCCCCATGGTGGTGGACTTAAGAAGACCAATGACCGCATGGTGATTAATAGTAGACGAGGCAACACGTCGCCTTACAGCAAACTCCATGTCCATTACAATTTACGGTTACCGGCAAGTACGCGTGAGTCTTGGTTGGCGTAAGACTTTTCCTTGGCGCTTCATTTTGGCCGACATCACTGTCCTCTTATTAGGCGCGGACTTTCTGTTTCACTATGAGCTATTGGCGGATATGCAGTATAGGTCCATGGTAGACTCAACGGCCTCTTAGGTCGTCAGGGAAAATTTCAAGCTACTCACCCAACACCCTTTCATTTTTGAAGACTTTGCCGATCTACTTATTCGTGCACTTCTTCAAAAAATGCCGCAACATTACTACCGAGCGTAGTCTTTCTGAGCAAGTTAAGCATAATGCTTAGCTCCACATCAACACTACTGGCTTCTCAACCTTCTCGAAGGTGCGTTCTTTAAGACCCCAACTAATTAAGCAGGGTATATACATATCTTCCTACAGCAGTTGGTTGTATTCATTCCATCTGGTCCCAAAGCCCAAAGGCCCAGCAATTTACATACCCTTCGGACTCTTTTTAGTTCATACAGATGACTTTTGGCCTGTGCAATATGGCGCAAACCTTCCAGAGATTCATCCACTCTGTAGTATGGAATTTCCACTCCTGTTTCGTCTACTTGGATGACATTCTGGTCGCATCTTCTATCGAGTCCGAGCATCTGACGCATCTCAAGTGCATCTTTCAACGTTTCTATGACAATGGCCTAATTATTAACGTTAAAAAGTGCATATATCTTCGACAGCAAGTGAAATTTCTACTCCATTCCATTACCCCTGACGACTTACAACTCGACCCAGACAAAGTGCAAGCTATTGCAAGCTTTTCCCTGCCAAATACGATCAAAGACCGTCGATTTCTGCTCAAAGCCGCTCAACACTTGGCTTTACTTAACGCCTTTCTGTCTGGTCCTAAGACGAAAGAATTGTGGGAGGTTGTATGGTGTCCAGAAGCCGTTCAAGCGTTGTTTCAAACCAAGTAACAGTTGGTAGATGCTACCCTTTTGGCATCCCCTCAACAAGATGCACCTCTAGCCATGTTCGTCGATGCCTCAGACACCGCAATAAGCACTGCTCTTTACTAGATGGGGAACCAAAGCTGGTAACGGGTTTCTTTTCAAAACAGTTGAATCCGGCTTAACGGAATTACAACAACTATGATCGTGAATTAGGCGAGTATATGAGCATCAAGTAGTTCAGTTTTTCCCTTGAAGGCAGGTCGTTCACCGTGTTTACGGCTTTTGCTTTAGGACAAATGTTTTTGGCTTATACATTTGCCTTAAGGCACAAGCTCGACAAAGCGTCTCTTCGCCAATTTTGACATTTAGCATGTGTTCTTTAAAGACAACTTAGTCGCGGATGGTTTTTCTCGGATTTTTGAGATCAACACCACAGCCGCTCTCGATTTTTCGGTAATCGCTGCGGCGGTTCCACCCCATACATCTCGACATTGCAGGCCCTTCGCGAGATTCACACGGCTACCAGTATTGCCTAAGGCAATACCTCTGAAGAGCATTACAGCACAGTCATGTGCTGAGGCCCTCTGTCTACAGTGTATTCTACGCTTTCGAATGCAATTCGAATCCACTCCTTTCTCAGAGCTCGGAGAGTTCCTTGGAATCAACAACACCTCCTAGTTATTTTTATGGATAGCAATCAATAAGCACTTGGGCATGTCACTGCGGCCACTTATCCGTAGACTTTAATCTCATGGTGTCCTAAAATCTACATAATTCATGCAGTTCTTTTAAAGAAAAATGCCAAATGCAAGCTGCAATCAAACATAAAATATAAGCAGGTCTCCAGAGAGCAATTAATATAGTTCAGATAGTTGAAATGAATTTCATGAGTTGAGCAATTTGCATGAGATGACGTAGGATAGTGGCTTAGCCTGTTGTCACTGGATCACACCGACATAAGCTAGGCATTCGAATCGACTGTGAATTGTGCAGAGTTTAATATGCTCAAGTTCATAATGTTTATAAAAATAGTTGCTGCAATCAATGTGAGGAGATGCTTGTTTGGTGGGGGTTTCCCTGGTTATAGGGCATTTATTACACATGACTAGTTTCTAGCTTAAAGGCTTTGTACCGTTATTGGCTTAGGGTTGTAGTTTTGGATGCTGCCTGGGAAATGTACTAAATGTTTCCAGTAGATGATTATTCGCCTTTTCATGGTTTTTAGTGATTTCTCGCAAAGGTAGCTCCATGATAACTGTTTAGCCGTACTCATGCTTTTCTTCAGAGCCTTTTAACTCTTTGTAGCGACCCCAGTCTTGTGTTGATTCAATATACAGAACTCAAATGAGAAGAGCTTCGCCGTTCTGATTTGTTTTGACAAATCTGAGTTCCACTGTGGCGTAGCATCCTTTTGGTCGAACATCTCTCTCATGCTGATAGTGTGATCATCTAGGATGCTTTTTCAATTCAGGAAATAGATTTGATAAACCTTCTAAGGATCGGGAGTAGGTCGCTCAGTGTCACTTTGTTCCTTGTTCAGTTGCACCCTTACTACGAATCCTATGTATTAATGATATCATTCATTCTTCAACTAGAGCCGGTATATTCAAGTATGTCACTATAGTATCGATAGCTCCTAGCCCAGACTATGACAACTTTAGCTATTATTTTTGTAATTGCAGGAAGCATATAACTCTCCAAATGTTGCATTCATTGCGCGACCACTTTACCAGAATGTTAACGATCATCTCTATGCTACACCCAGTAGAAAAGATCTCAAATCCCCAGGATTTATAAGCTGCTCAACTCATGAACAGTTGCGAAGGGAGGTAGTCAGGGTATACGACTTTATTCCGATTGAGCGCTTTGATGGCAATGATAATTTCGTTTCTATTTAAATGAGCAGAACGTAGCCGCATGTTGCAATGGATGCTAATCACGATGAAGTGCTGAATAGTTGAATGCAATGATGGAATTCCTTTTGTCATGGTATACGCTACGCTCCATTTCTCGTACTCGACCGCGCTAACGGAGCTCCAGTGCAAGGCGCTTATCCCTGTTCGTAATAATTAAGAAAGTTCTCGGATTTTTACTCTCATCGATCTGCAAAGGTGGTCAAAGGGTAGTATAGGTCCCACGGTGAAACGTGGATTGGTATCCACGATGGAGCATAAAAACTGGGAAACGCCTGCTGAACCAACACCAACATCTCTACTACCAAACCTTATCTCCACCTCTACGTGGTGACCGCTGGGAGCGGGGAGTCTCCCGCGCCTCAAAACGAGACAAATTGTACCAACTGGTCCTCCAGGTTGGGGGTTGGGTAGGGCTGACAACCCTACAGGGAAAACCGAAGCTATAACAGGAGCCTCGGACTGGACGGATAAACAACGACGAACTCGGCAAAGGAATAACGATTTGCGCATTTTCTCATGTAAAATGCGCACCCTGTGCAGAGATGAAGCTGCCAAGCAGCTAGCCGATACCCTGTTCCAATATAGGGCTGATGTAACAACGTTACAGGAGATGCGTCGAACAGGGACCGGTTCCCTGGAGAAGAGTCGCTACACCATATATTATAGCGGTCATCCAGTAAACCATGTGCTCGGAGTAGGTTTCTTAGTCAGCCAAAAAATGAAATCTGCTGTTATCGGCTTTGAAAATATAAGCGAACGGCTATGCGCTCTGCGCTTGCGAGGTAGTAGAACGAATTCTCGAAGCCTGCCCCAGATATGATATCAACATCATACTTGAGGATTTTTACAGCCAAGTAGGAAAGGTGCCTGCATTCTTACATCAAAATACAAATGATAACGGACTGCGGATTATTCAATTAGCAGTATCACACGAAATGGTTGTTGGAAGTAGCCGGTTTGCGCGGAAAGCGGTCCACAAAAATACGTGGGCCTCTCCAGACGGGACAACTTTCCACCAAATTAACCACGTGTTGATTGAACGCCGCCACCTCTCAGCCTTGATGAATGTCAGAACACAAGGGGGGGGGGGGGGCAAAATAGACTGGGATCACTATATCGTTGGCATGGTGCTTCGAGCTCGAATAACGACACCACCCATAATCCCCTCTGGCAATCAGGTGAGAGCTAGCACTGAAGCCATCCACAACACAGCCTTCCGAAACACATATAAAAGGGTAATGGATGCCGCAATAGCCGCAATCAAAGGAAATCCTGGAGATGAAGCATCAACAAATCATCTTCACAATTACCTGAAGATGTTAACATAAATACGGCCACAAACATACCTGGCCCCAGCCGCAAAAAGAGTCGGAACGGCTGGTTTGACGATGAATGCAGGCTAGCAGCGGAACGGAAGAATGCTACATACCGAGTTGCATTCTCAAAGGACGCGGGCACTTATTACGAACTCCGGGGAGCGGAGAAGCGATTCCACAGACGGAAAAAGGAAGCCTGGGAGAACCAGAAAAGTACAGGGAGCAATCGCACCAGGCACGGGAGTTTTACCAACAAGTCAGCAGAATGAAGCCTTACAAACCTTGATGTTCATCCTGCTGAGACAAAGAGGGAAATCTGATTTCCAACAATACTTTAATGAGCTACTGAACAACCAGAACATCGGCAAGTTGGAGGTCCCGCCAACTAAAGACGACAGACAAATACTGTCACCACCAAGTACAGAAGAAACAGTCCGTGCAATTTATCGGCTTAAAAATCAACAACTGGTTCATCAACTTGTGCTCAAGGTGTGGGACAGCGAATCAATGCCTGACGACCAGCAAAGAGGCATTATCTGTCTCATAGATAAAAAGGGAGATATCACACAGTGCAGCAATTATAGAGGTATCACGTTGCTGAGTACCATCTATAAGATATTCTCCGCTATTTTGCTATGCCAAAGAGGCTTCACTCCAGGCAAATCAACAACCGATCAGATTATCTCTGTGCGGCAAGCGATGGAAAAATTGTTGGAATATGGAAAACAGTTGCACCATGATAGCATAGTCAGCGTTAAACTGTGCACGGTCATGAGAGAATTCGGTATCCCGACGAAATCGATAAGACTAACTAGGCTGACCTTGACCAATGTGCGAGACCAGATAAAAGCAGTAGGATCAATCTCAAGAACATTCGACATCAACAACGGTCTAGAACAAGGGGATGCCCTATAATGCGTCCTCTTTAACCTGGCCCTGGAGAAAGTGATCCGTGATGCTGATCTTGCTGGGGTACGATCCTCTTTAAGTCTACCCAACTACTGGCCTATGCTGACGATGTCGACATCATGGGAAGAACGACACGAGACGTACAAATTGCCGTCATTCAGATCGAGCAGGCAGCGCGAGATCTTGGGCTGCACACCAATGAAGGCAAGACAAAATATATGGTGGCAACGTCAGCACCTAAAACCAACCAATCAACAACATTAAACCGCACTGATCAAACGGGAAGAATGAAGATGGGAGACTATAACTTTGAGACCGTTGATAATTTCTCCTATCTAGGGTCAAAAATCGACGATGAAATCCGGGCACGGTTGTTGTCAGCCAACAGAGCCTATTTAAGCTTACAGAGACTGTTCCGCTCCAAACGTCTCACCATAGGGTCAAAGCTCTTACTGTACGAGACAATGATCTTGCCAGTCCTCAGGTATTTTTCGGAGACTTGGGTTCTTAGCAAGAAAAATTGCGAACTCTTGGCCGCGTTCGAGAGAAGAATCCTCCGAAGAATTTTTGGCCCCCTACATGAGGATGGACGATTCCGTAGCCTACACAATGACGAAATCTATGGGCGATACCATGATCGTCCGATTGTGGATAAAATCCAGCTCAATAGGTTACGGTGGGCGGGCTACTTAATCCGTATGGATGAGGATGATTCAGCCCGGAAAGTCTATAAGGGCAATATCTATGGTAGAAAAAGAAAACGAGGCAGACCCTGCCTGAGATGGAGCGATGGCGTAGGTCAGGACGCCAGACAGCTTTTAGGGATATCGAATTGGTGGACCTCGGCGCAAAACCGGGATGTCTGGAGTTCCTTATTAAGGCAGGCCTAGACCGGATACCGGTTGTTGCGCCGTTGATGATGATGATCTGCAATCACGTTTTCTACTCAGCCAAGTCTTATGACGCGATAGAAATCAAGGAACATTTGCTGATCCTTGAGCAGGGTTTTCAGAATTTGTGTAACTTGCTCTGTAAGGTAGCTTTCCCACTGGACTTCAGCTGGAACACGGAAACGGTCCGTATTGAATACGCTACAATAGCGACACGCGAGCGCGGGTAAGCAGAATCCTTTTTGTTATGCAATTCAGAAGGCAATTCCAATATTTACAGCTGATCCGTGATACGGCCACATCGCCGGGTTGTAAAAGTGAACAGTCCCTCTTTAATGAGCGTGTGGACGTTCTAGAAACCGAACAAACCGTCTTCGACAGTCCAAGTTCGTACGTACTAGAACAATCCCCATCCCCCAAAGTGCTGTTGACGATTTTCATTATCGTTCCCTCTACTTGCACTAACTTACTTCCTCGAAAAGAAATTGTAGCCTAAAAAAACTACGTTGACACGACTTTCGTATCTTTTGACATTTTTGTGACGGAGGTTATGAATAACTAAACAAAATAATCAACCACCACATGCAAGGAAAAACCCAGCCTATCGTATCGAGCCATCAATGTTTGTGCCAATCTAGATCTTTAATAGTGGCCTGGCATGTCCATAATTTAATCTGTTCATCTCGTCCCATCAACAGGTAAGAGAGTTTTCAAACTCGCACCTCTCGTATTATGTGGAATAATAAACGAGAAAAGTAAAATTTAAATAGAAACATTCCGAACTCCCGAATGACGACTACCCAAGAACGATCTTCTCCCAATCAAAAACAAATAAACAAATTGTCCATGAATTCCAATTTGGTGAATTGTCAATGGACGACTGGATTTTGTTTATAGATTGGTTTGCCGGATTCGATTCACGTGGCTGCCTTTTCAGCGAAGTTCAATGGCACCAGCGGTGAAAACTAGCGATCGATGGGTTCCTTGTGGACAAACTGCAACATTCCACTGGGGTGAAGGGTACATAAGATATATTCAATAAAAATTTCGCAGAATAGATGAAAAACAGAATCTCTTGAGGCTGCTTTTCCAGCTGCAGCAGACTTCCGATTGCGTTATTCTGGCAAGTTAAACTGAATTGGAATTGGCCAAATACCAATGGAAAAAACCTGAAACAATCGACTCCAGCCCATAGATGCACGGAGCGTATACCCTCTGGCCGGGGTCCGAACACTAGCACTTTCGCTCCACACTCAGATTTCTCGAAATATTTCAAAACTTTTACGATGACTTGCCAAACATATTCACGGATACCCGACTCCAAACGCTGAGTTGGAGCGTCCGAATCTTAACTACATCCGTAGTGTTGGCATTTGTGGAAAAGTCGACGATATTACACGGGTTTGCTGTCGCCATGGAAAATTCATTTGACAAAATTGCACAATTGAGTTCCGCGTTCTCGCGTGGAATTGAGTAACCACAAGCGAAATATTTTCCTTCCAAAACGCTGATTCGATGAGTTCTCGATTACGTTTTGATTGTGACGCAATGGATGAGCGTGCGACCACTTTGGGCGCTTGCTGTCGATTGCGCTCGAGGCACTCACAAGATCACTCGGCGCCACTGGATTATGTTTTAGCTTTGACAATTGACTTTGAAGCTCCTTGGCTTGTCCTCCTGCTCAACCCGGAGCCGAGGAGTCGGCCATGCAACAAACTCCGTCACCACAAACAAACCCTCGCACTTTCAGCTGCCCCAGATTCGCGTTGGGAGCGCGGGTTGACAGCGGACAGCCTACTGCCCGCATTCACCCAGTCGGGGGAATTCACGAATTCACTCATAATTCTCGCACCATCCGGCGGCAAACTCACCTCCTGTTCTACACTCCAAACTAATTCACGTTCAATGCGACTGCAATCGCTTCGCCGCCCGTCCAACCTGATTTTGTACTATGCAAGAATTGGTCGCAGGCATTGCACTCGGTTCGCGCCATAAATTCCGACAAATAGGTCAGCTGCAAACATGACCAAGGGCTCGAGACGGATTTGGGAAAACGATGCACAGCTTACACCGCCCGCAACTTATGATTATTTAATCGAATTTAATTCTGGGATTAGCACAACACGATGTTTACAAAACAGCACAGAGAAAAAATGGAAAAATTTTTAAAATGGCGTGACAGCTTAGCGACGACGACACAGACTCTTATGGGACTTTACACTCACGGGATTAACACCAACGCACAACACATTAAAACAAAAGGGGATAAAACCAAATGTGGACTTGAAGCGAAAATAGATCAATAGAAAAGGATATGCACAATTTTTAGTGAATTTAGGGCGCACTTCTGAACAAGTAAAAAAGTGAAATTCTATCGCTTGACAATTTGTCAGCTCACCAAACACACTTCTTCTTCTTGTTGGGGAAATTTTCCAGGTGCATTCGGTTCTGGGGTATTTGTGGAGAAATTTCCTTTCGACATGAAGTTGGACAACGCAACCAGAAAGTGAAAATAGAAAGTGTTCTTGGAATGCAAGTGCAACGGAATTGTTCGCTGATATGAGAAGCAGGTCTGACGTGCGGATTGTTATGTAATTTCATGTTTTCCAGAATCTAAGTGTCAGTTCTGTCATCTGGACGTGAGATGACGTTAAGATAGTTGGGGGTTCCCCAATCAGGGGAAAATTGAACAGTTTATACGGGTGGAATTTCTTAACCCATGCGTAGGCGAGCACATATAAAACTGAGTTTTATGTCTATCAATTGATTCGAGGAATATATATAATGTCTTATGGAAATTGTTCTGAAATTTGTTTTTTTTTATCGTTTCACAACTTGGAAGATTATTCTAAAACGGTTTAGGTGCCCTGGAGAAAATTGTATGAAACTGTTTCATATAATAATTAGTGACGCTGTTTTTGTTGTTTGTTTAATTTTCAGTAACCTAAAAACTATCGCCGGCAGTGAGACTAGTAAACTGTGGTACCTATTTATTTTTGCTAAGTTGAAAATCGATGATTACGCGCAGTATTGAGTTAAGATCAGGAGAAAAAAGACCGCCTATTAGGCGTATCCCCAGGTACGGGGTAAGGCATGTGAGAAGCGGCTTGACCTTGTATTAGGCGTGTCCCCAGATGCCGGTAAGGTATGCGAGACGTGACCAGACCTAGTAGCTAGTACATTCTACGGTAGCAGATGATGTCTGCAAGGAATGGTTGAATCTCCTTTCAAGTAGGTCCCCAGGTGACGAATGATGAACATGTAGATATTTAGGTATGATTTATGCATTTTTTTTTTGCAAACTGCAAAGGCACGAGTTTGCATATCATTTGTGTACGACATATAATGATTATATGAAGGATGCCCAAAAGTCGCAAACGGTGGCTGACTGAAAAAAAATACATAGAAGGATAAGCTGATATGAGAGCGTTGAACGCCGCTAGATCGTATGATATCCATTATCATGGCTAAGGACAGAAAGAAAAAGGCGTGTCCCGATTGAGGAGAAACAAGCTGATTTTGATATTTCTTCGATATCAAAAGCAATGGACGAGAAGATCAGGAAAGCTCGTTTTCTTCTCCGTCTTATAGCATTTGCCCCGTTCAGTAGCGTGGATTGGATTCAGTCGAGATACTTTCGAATCGCTGTTTGTCAACTTGTAGGGATCTTTCCATCGACTTCAATGTTCAGGCCAATCTTAGGTAGGAAGTTCTTCTCAGCGCGAAAGCGCCTTTCTCCCAATTTTTCCACAATAGATGAAACCCCATATTGATCGCGACTATCCCATTTCGGATATGTTCATACCATGTTATGGCATTGATCCAACGTCACACCTTTCTCTCAATTACCGAGAAGAAGAGATCACTGTCTTTGGTAGTAGTGACGGTGGTGGGCCATCAAATGTTATGTTTTATTTAGATTCAATAGTAGATAGTGCTGCTTAAGACGATCATATAATTTTTTGGACAAGTTGCCCGAAATCAGCTTTATTGTGAGACGCTAGAAAAATACCATCTCATGAAACAGCGTATAGGGCGCTGTTGTCAAGCATATAGTGTCCTTGACAAGAACAAAGAATATGAAGATCGGTGATCAAGGGAATAAATAATTTTTTCTCAAGGGTTTTCACTTCCAGAATTGAACTAATGATTTTGCAGCTTGCCGATACGTGCTTTCAGTTCAACTGACGGCCGGATGTATTCCGGGCTTTTCTCAATCAATCAATGGGCGGACCGCATTCAACATAGATCATCATCATCAATGGCGCAACAACTATTATCCGGTATAAGCCTGCTTTAGAAAGGAACTCCAGACATCCTGGCTTTGTGCTGAGGTCTACCAATTCGATATCCCTAAAAGCTGTCTGGCATCCTGGCCTACGCCATTGTCCCATCTAGGGCAGGATCTGCCACATCTTTTTCTATATTTTTCTTTATAGCCTTTCCGTGCTAGATCACCCTCTCCCATACGGATTAAGTGACCCTGGCCAAATATTCTCCGAGGATTCTTCTTTCGAACGCGGCCAAGAGTTCGCAATGTTTCTTGCTAAGAAACCAGGTCGTTGAGGAATACATAAGAACTGGCAAGATGATTGTCTTGTACAGTAAGAGCTTTGACCCTATGGGGAGACGTTCTTATTTGACCCGTGCTATTTAATGCCGTTGGTTCTTTGTTTTCTGGTGTTGACGTTGCCACCATGTAGGCAGTTTGCATATCTCGTGTTGTTTTTCCCATAATGTCAAAATCGTCAGTATGGGCCAGTAATTTGGTGGACTTGCATTAGCATCTGCATCGCGGATCACCTTTTTTAGGGTCAGGTTAAAGAGGGCGCATGACAGGGAATACCCTTGTCTTAGACCGTTGTTGATGTTGAATGGTCTCGAGTGTGATCCCGTTGGTTTTATTTGGCCTCGCATATTGGTTAGAGTCATCCTAGTCAGCCTTATTAATTTCATCGGAATACCGAGTTTTCTCATGGCCGTGTACCATTACCTGAATAATAATAATAATCGGTGGCGCAAAAAACCAATTGGATCAGGGCCTTGAAGTGTGTTAGAGTACTTTATTCAAGATCGTAAGGGTACACTCCAGGATTATAGTACCCTATAGGAACCAGTGTGGTCAGCATTGCGCTCGCCCGAGGTTATTACCCTGATTTGACTCAGATCCTCATTCTCAGTTGAGTCGACTGGTATCCGACGTGCAATTATGATACAAATCCCACTGCCACCAGTGAGATTTGAACCGCTACCTTCCGTATGATAGCCTCGTGCTCTAACCACTCAACTATCTGGACATATACCCGACCCCATTGCCGGAAGCAAAGAGAAAATCTGATCCGTTGCTGATTTGCCTGGAGAGAAGCCTCTTTTTGGTATGCGCCGATGATGTTCTGAGCGCATTGGTCATCCGACCTAGCAAGATACCGGAGAATATTTTATAGATGCTACTCAGTAACGTGATACCTCTATAATTGATGCACTGCGTGATATTTCCCTTTTAATGTTGCCAATAATCAGGCATTAATTCACTGTCCCACCCCTTGGGTATTAGTTGATGAACCACTTCGTGTAGCTGGTCACCACCATATTTAACCAATTCGGCTGTAATTTCATCGGCTCCTGGCGACTTATCATTTTTAAGCCGAGGTGGCAGCATTTATCCATCGCCTTCAATTCCCGGCATCTTCAACTCGCCGATATTTGGGTTGTTGAGCAGTTCATCCAAGTACTCGACCCAACATTCCAATTGCCGGAAATCAGATTTCCCTTTTTGTCCCGGCAGGATGAGCATCGAGGTGTATAAGGATGTTAGTAAAACTTCCGCGCCTGGTGCGTTACTCCCTAAGCTTTTCGAGTTTATAAGTGAAGTCGTTTCTCCACACGACGAAGTTCGTGATAGGTCTCTGCGCGTTCCCGCGTTATTTGAGAGTATAGCATTGCCCGGCATGTGGCAATCTTCCGATCCGTTTTTTCGACTGTTTTATACTGAGGAAAAGTATGTTTGTGCCAAAGATAACGTTCTTCAGGTGATTGTGAAGATTAATTGTTGTTGATCATTTCATCTCCAGGACCTCTGCTAGCTGCGGTTATTGCGGCATTCATTTTTCCTTTATAGGTTTTACGGAGGGCTGTGTTGTGGATGGCTTTAGTGTTAACTCTTAGTTGGTTGTCAGGGGGGATTGTAGGCGGTGCTGTTATTTGAGCCTGGAGCACTATGCCAACGAGATAGTGGTCCGAGTCTATATTGGATCCCCTATTTATTCTGACATTCATCAAGGCTGATAGGCGGCGACGTTCAATCAACACGTGGTCAATTTGGTTGAAATTAGTCCAATTTGGAGAGACCCACGTATGTTTGTGGACCGCTTTCCGCGCACACCAGGTACTTTCAACAACCATCTCGTGCTAACTGAATAATCCGCAGTCCGTTATCATTTGTGTTTTTATGTAAGCTATGGGAGCCGATGTGTTGCCTGAATACGGTTTCCATACCTACTTGGTTGTTAAAATCACCAAGCATGATTATGATCCTATCTAACGCAGTTACATCAGTCTTGTATTGGGGCAGGGTATCGATTAGCTGCTGAGAAGCATTCTGTCTACATAGGGAGCGTTCCATGACAAAAAACGCAAATCGTTATTCCGTTTTTGTTGCCGGTTTCGTCGTTATGTTGTCAATCTAGCCCTCCTTTCTGACGTCGGTTTTCCGTGGAGGGTTGTCAGCCCTATCCAAACTTCAACCTGGAGGACCAGTTAGCACAATTTGTCCCGTTTTTAGGCGCGGGAGATTCAGTTTTCTATTAAGGAAGAATTTTCACCGATCACCACGTGGAGGTGGTAGTAAAGGTTGTTGGTTAAACAAGCGGTTCCCAGATTTTATGCTACAACGTGGGTAGCGATCCACATTTCGCCTTAGGACAAATATTACCCTTTGGCCACTTAAATTGGGTTTTAAAAATGATAGATTATAGTATGGAACGTGTTATTCTTAAGTTTGACCAAAAACGTGCTAAAACTAATAAAGTAACAGTAGCTCAAAGTTGTCTTTGCCGTGCAAATTTGCTGCAACCCAAAGTACTAAATATCAATATCACACTAAAATGAGTAGTGTGACATGCTAAATGCATAAATGGGCTACGTACAAATGGGATAGATCTGCACTCAAATATACTTACACAAGAAACAAACAAAACCTTTCATATCTGAAGCGCCGAGTTTCCGGTTTCCAGACTTATTTTCTTTGACTAAATGATAATTAGTTTATTTACGAATATTTGGAAACATTAAGCTTTGATAGAGCTTAACAAGTGTCCGAAATAATTGTTTTTTAAAATTTTGTGTGGAACAAAACCTTATTAAAATCAATTCAATGTCTGTCTGTCTGTCACACCACCGCTGAACCAATTGTTACCAAATTTGGTGAGAACATGTGATCTGTGCGTCTCTTTATATGCAGCGAGTGGCACCATTTTGTGTTCAGTTTGAAGGAGGGCTCCCCATAAATGCGAAAAGCGGGTATACATTTTTTTTTCACAGAATATGGATATGTGGAGTATCAAATGAAAGCGCTCGGTTAGTACTTTTTGAAACTGATCTTATTTCTGACATTAGGTGAAACAAAGGGGAGATTAGGCTCACAATGTGTGTCTCAAAAAGTGAAATAGGTCTCGTTTTTAGAACCTACTGAAGCGAAAAATCAGAAAAAATCACAGTAATGCATCTCTATAAAATCTAGGCCTCAAAATACGTCCCGTTCCGATATATTCACAAATAAAGTTAATAATGGTACAATATATTACCATATTTTGCAAATTTACACGAAAGTCCCCTTTAAGTTTATTCTAGAAGTACCAAATTGGGCATTAGTTTAGGCGATAATACAGGACATAACTCTGGAAAGTTTGATCGCAATCCAAATGACTAAAAAACTAACACAACATATTTCTTTGCGTGTGTTCACTTTGTTGTGGTATTGACGAATTTATATGGGATGATGACGTCATACACTTTGTAGAATGGACGAAATTTACAAAAATGGCAGTTTCACCGAATTGTGCTTATATTATCCCTTACATCAATGCTAGGATGAACTTAAGGGGGAGTTGCCGGGTAACTTTATAAAATATGGAGGTATACTATTACTAACTTTATTTGTGCAGATATCGGAACCGGATGAGGCCTAGATTTCGTAGAGATGTTTTCCTCTTTTTGAGGCCCACATTTTGAACCCTCACTCCTCTCCAATATCAAAAATAAGATTATTTTCGAAAAGTACTAATCGATGCCTTTCATGTGATACCCCATATGACCATGTTTGGTGAACACAAATTAACACCCCCTTTCACACGCATGAGGAGCTCCACTCAAGCTCAACACAAAATGGCGCCACTGGCTATATGTAAAGGGATTCAGAGACCACACTCTTGTACCAAATTTTCGTGACAATTGGCTAAGCCATTTTCGAGTAAATCCTGTGCGATAGATATATGGACGGGCATTGAATCGATTTTAATAAGGCTAGTTCTAGGCTCGTACGATTGGGACAATAGCTAAGTTCAGACTGACGTTAGGAGAGAGGGGTGGCGAGGCGCCCTTTTTATTGTTGCCTTTAAAAGTACGGATTATCATATTTATATAAAAAAATGTTAAAGATGAATTTATAAAAAGTTTTTGACTCAAATACTCATACGACCGACTCGAAATAGGTGAAGAAGAGCACACCATTGCGGACCACTGAAATGCAATCCTTCATCGTGGGATTAAGGCTAATGGTATTCACTTCACACATGCCCCGCGCGATCACGCTCGGCCACTCCTTGATCCAAGGAAAAAGAAGTTTAACGAGGCAGTATCGGTCGACCATATTTTGCAGTTGGTTTTCGAATAAATGAACTGTTTTGGTGCTTCTGTGCTTACTCATTTCAAAAACTTATTTAGGGATTTGGTACAACTGGGAGTTCTGTTGTCGCGAACCCTTTTTATTATTTTCAAAAATCTGATTTGGATCCCCGCTGCTGTGTCCATCATTACTATCGTTGGAAGCTATTTAGCACAAATCGACGGAGGAGTCCTTTTTTCTGAGTCAGGGTTTTGTTAATCCATCTGATTCATGTGGGCCCTTGGATAAATTCTTTGTTTTTACTCAATGACTTAATAAACAGTCCGTTGTAGTTTCTGCGAAAACACAATCTTGATAGTGTTTTCTGGAGTGGGTCTAATTTTGCAGTAGTACCTCAGGAAACTAATTAATTAATTAATTTTGAAAATTAATTTTCTAAAGTATTATTTGACTTATTCTATTGTGAGACGAACACTATCCCAAGTGAAGGTTTGATTTGCTCGACCTAGAAGTCGTGCGGTATTTGAAAATATTACTTTAACTGCCAGCAAAAGTCTGCAAAACAGTCAGTAATTAATCGAAATATTAGTTACTTTATGCACAGACGTTGCATCTGTATGATGGTGATTTCATAAATGACAATATTTTCTTAAAAGAGGCAACAAGACGTAATACAATTATCTTTCTTTAAAAAATTAAAAAGTCATTCTTTCACGTTTCTTAATTATATTTGGCCCATTTGGAAAAAAATTGTAAATATTTCGAAAAGATTTTTATATTAGTTTACATAACATACGTGAATGTTGAACAACTAAATAAATTCATTAAATATCATCATACTACATCAAAATAATGAAGCCAATTACAGCGCTTTTTAATCTTTAGGTTCGCATAGTTATTGTTGTAACTTAAGTTTTATTGTAATAGGGGTAACTAAGTGTTCATCATATTTCATGGTAAATGGAAATTATCCAAAAATCATTGACTGCAACTGCATATCGTATTAAAACCAGAAAATGTTATAGTGATGAAGTAAACTGGGCCATTGCAAATTGTTCCCTCCGTACATGAGAGTAAACCCGCAATGCATTATAAATGTGGACAGTAGTTTGTGTTAATATTCAAGACAGCTTTGCCAATCGCTAGTTTAACAATTTCAAGGGAATCCACAGAATAATACTTTTAGTGCTTTACTGTCCAGATAAGTTTTAAATGTTACCCGAGTTAGTCTCGATTGATACCTTCTAATTTTATGGTTTTTGTAAAAATCTGTGGTAGTTCTTAGTTTTTCTTTTGGCCTAGTGAGCTGGGATTGGCTATTACTAGTTTCAGAAAAATTATTAAGTATCCTAACCAAAGATTTAACAAATTTAATAACGAATACGATTGGGAATGAGTACCATGTAGTAAAACAGTTAACTATTAAAACTACGTACTACCGTAGAGAAGAAAGCAAGCAAACACAACGTTTTTCAAAGAAACAGATTCATCGGGTTAATATGCGTCTATTTCTGAAATGGACCGAATCACCGATAACAAGAAGAAATAATATCTGGTGGCCTCCACTTTGGACCCATATGGAATGCTCTCCTGCCTGGAGCACGGTATCGAGAGCTTTCTCCAAATCGATGAAGAACAGGTGAATCGAAGATCTAAACTCTGCTCACTATTCGAAAATGATCCGTAGAGTGCTGATGTGGTTAATGCAGGAGGTTCTGGAGCGGAAACCAGCCTGCTTCTGTCGAGCAAGCGTTCGAGATGTTTTGATGTGTTCTAGGGTCATTTTAGTTACTATCTTTGCGACGTAGATACCGAATGTTACGATTAGCCATTTCATCTACACGAGGTGGAAATTCACCGGATGTAATACGGTTAAGAACCTTGGTGAAGTGTTCTTTCTACCTCATCAGCTGTACATCATCCTGCATGAAAAGTCGACCGTTGACGTTCTTCACAGGACCATCGAAAGATTTGCGACCACATGCATGCTCTTTCAAGATGCAGTATACATATCTCAAATCATTGTGAACTGCAGCATTCTTCGCTTCGCTAACCAGCGCAATAGCTGATTCTCTCTTGTCACGGCGTACACTACGCTGAACTTTTCGGGATTTTGGTCGGTATCGGAGCCCGAACGCGTCAAGCCACCTGTGTAGCACCCGAGAACAAAACACTTTTGATGGCGGTCCAATGCTCATCGATATTCTCAAGCGAGGTTACTCAGTATATCTGTCGTGCGATCAGCAAGACAGCTCTCCCTCTGTCGAGCGACAGCTAGGTCATACAAGCGATCAATGTTGAAATTAAGCCAAATTTCATGTCAGTCGGTCCTGACTGAAAGAATTCGGAAGTTGGGAGCTTTAATGACTGCACTATATCCAGTATGTCTGCTGCTTATGTTTACTTTGATACTCACTTTTCTTTAAGGTATTATAGACGTATACAAAATGAAAATGTAGTAGACCTTGTTTCTGATGGACCGATTGCGTAGATCACGATGCCGAGTAGCTGCTAGGGGTATTGAATTCGCGAATTTCGGCGCAAAACTGGAATGTTTGCATTTCCTTATCACGGCAGGCTTAAATTGAACACCGACTGCTGTACCATTGATGGTAATGGCTATATGGTGGTTTAATGTTGGTTGTGCATTTCTTAGCAAAGCTTACAGTTTCCCCTAACTTGGTTGATTTCTCGCCGTTGATGATCTGGATAATAACCTTAAGTGAGGGAGAAAATGTTTGTTTTCCCGGAGTTTTCCGATTATATCGGATGTCAGCCTTATTCAATTTTACCTTTATAGATGCAAGGTCGTATTTATGTTGTTAATAACAACACGAGATGCATGCCAAACTAAATAGTCAAGTTCATCGTTACCTATCTACACTTTAATCATTTTTGATCACATTTGGATCTCTGAAGTATATAAATGAATAACTCAAAATGGTTGCGAAATACTTTATTTATCCTTCTCTTTGTAAATATTAACAATAGTATCAAACAAGCATAAACCAACATCTTGCACGTAGGCAAACAAATTCTATCGAATCCATTAAAATTTTGAAAAATATCAGATTGAGATTACAGATACAAACTGCATAAACAAATCTCTTTATTGTGGTTTCCAGCTCCGACTTCTATACATTTTAAACAGTAATATCCATTCTAAATTTGGTTTATGATAAATAGTTAAACCTTTTCGTCTGTTGTGTGGTATTTATTATGTGCCTGGCATACGAAACGAGCCATTAATGTCATTCCACAAGTCAGGTGGTAACAAATGCAAATATTATAAAATGAAAATCAGAATATTAGTAGAGTTAAAAACAATAACGTTCGAATTCAAGCGAATGTTGGCCGTGGTGGGGTTTAATAGAGAGATCGATAATTAACAGGACATTTGCTTTTATAAAAATAGTAACCACACTTATATTAGTTGAGTAAAATACTGTTATATCAGTGAAATGGATTGTAATCTGAAATGATTCGATTTAATATGAAAAGTTTAGAGGAGAGATAAATTTTAATAAGCACATTTGAACTGGCTTGTGCGTAGTCAGACGAATATTTGTAGCAGCGCATGTTGTAATATTTTATAAATATTTTGGCCACCTGCAGAGTGTATTCTTGTTGAAACCAATTCCTTTAAGGAACGAATTTATATATTCCCGATTAGGAGTAGATAAAAATTAATTTTTTAATAAACTTCGATCCTGCATGATCAGCAGGATCGTGAGCAAATTGAGCTTACAGTAAGTTATTTTTACTTACCGTACCTGCGTCTAAAACAGATATGGTAGAATTGCATCTCAACGAAAATATACTATATGTATAGCGGTCGTCTGTATTTAAATAAATTCATACGCATAAAAGCGATATTTTCATTAAAAGCGGGGTAATGAAGCATGGATTTCCCAGCTCGAAAATTCTTTAAGGCCACCAACCAGGTTCAGTTCGGCCTTTCAGTTACGCCGGAAGAACACGCAGTGCATCCGGCCGAGGTATCACGTAGAAAATATCAGCCGTCTTAATTTCCATCGCCTCCGTGTTCCTCAGATTAGGTTGAGAAACTGAAGAGAGCCACAACTCTATGTATTTTCTTATCCCCTAAAATCGCTTATTCATCTACTTCCTTCCTGGGGCGGTTGAATGCTTCTGCAAAACTGAGAAGGGCTCCCGGAGACAATGTGCCGATTCTTCATTAAAGAAACCCTTTTCAGGGTATCTTCATCTAAGCTATAAGGAAGTCATGATTGCCCCAAGGACGAAGATTATTTTATTTGTAATCCCAAAAAAATCTATTTTTTACAGACGACTAATTCTGGAGGAGAGAACTATATCTGATAACCTCTTCGATCACGCTGCTCCCAGGGCAGAGGCAGAAGCAGCATCCGATGACTTGTTTCTGCTATGGACAAAACTATAGCCGTCTGTAAAACTTCCTAAAAAAATGTAATTTTGGGAGTTAGCTCATAATGAGGAGTTCATGGACCAGAATAGTGGGAGACACTTTCTTTCCAATTGGTCTGTTCCGCCATCAAGCGGATGACTTAGGGTTCCTTCAATTTCCAACAATAACTAGTTCAGTTTTCCTCGCGTTTACCATGAGTCCGTTACAGAGACACAAACCAGTGCATTCAAGCGGCCACACATTCTGACTTGCCTATAATTGTTAAGGCTAGATTGTCCGCAAATGATGCGCAACGACCTTTGTGGTTTTCAAAAGGCACAGCAAAGGAGGAAGATCCGTGTGGGCGAACGAGGCATAGTTGAAGGTATCCTCGATGTCCACGAACATGCATAAGGCGTATTTCTCTTCTCTTCTATTATAAGAGCAGAGATGATTCCATCCGCCGATTCTGGTTGGAACGTTGTTGTTGCTTTCGCAACACTGTGTTCTAGCGTACCGAAATGATCATCATATTATGCGTGCTCTTATCGCCGTTTGTTTCTGGACGAGTCATTGTTAGTGTTTTTCAAAAAAGGACAAATTTTACGTAATTTTGCTTTTGCGCGCCGACTTGGAATTTGAAGTTCAAGGTCGGGGTCAGTAAAAGAGAAATCGGCGGAACTGGGACCGGTCTAGGATTAGATCAGCTGGATTCGGCGTAGGAGTTGATTTGTGTTTTCGACAGAGTGAGCAATTGAAGCAGTGAGTTGCCTTTTCATTTGCGGTGGAAAATCCGTTGGTGAGGTGGAATTGATTTGCATCTTTGAGAGTGTGAGGAATCGAGGCCGAATCGTCTTTTCTTTTTACGGCGGAAGCTTGGTCTTATAAGAAGCGTTCGTTCTCATCTTTGGATGGTGACGAACTGATACAAAACCACTGGATGAGTCAATGTCAATATTTGAGAGAGAAACTGAAATTGGCAAGTGAGTGAAAAGCTGCTTGGATAAAATTTGTGAGGGGACTATATGCCATCCGATAAAATTTAAAAATCGGGTGGAAAATGAACTGAAATATAAGTGAACTCTTTAAAGAAGTCATACTAATAGATTACAGAGAATGACACCAAATGACATAAGTTCATTTAGAAATTAATTAGTGAATTGATCCGTGAATTTACTCTAAATGGTGGTAAAATTACCGTAGTCTAACGAATGCTTTCGTTACTATCTTTCGTCAAGAAGGGTGTTTCGTTGTTGGAAATTCCCGGTCGATACGTAACTGGGAACAATTGAATGTTAAATTTTTGTATCCATTTCACAATTTGATAACTACTAGCGAAGTTTCTACCATGGAGTGAAATATCTAATGACTCAAGAAAGGCATTTGATTCAGACAATGTGTTATATCCATGTGAACCAACCCTAGAGGTCTGGGTGAGGGGTGTTCAATCTGCTTCTAATATCTTATGATTTTATTATATTACTTTGATTTATTTTACTTTATATTATATTTTTTTCTTTAATTTTATTTTCTTTTTAGAAGCCTTTTTAAAGATTAATGTGAAACAAAACCTTATTAAAATCGGTTCAATGTCTGTCTGTCCGGCCCGGTCCGGTCACACCCGATTTACTCGGAAACAGCTAAACTGATTGTTACTAGATTTGGTGAGAACGTGCGGTTTGCGTGTCCCTTCACATGCAGCGAGTGACGCCATTTCGTCTTGAGTTTGAAGGGGGCCCCCTTCAACCAGAATATGGTCATGCGGAATATCAAATGAAAGGACTCGATTAGTACTTTTCGAAACTGATCTTATTTCAGATATTGGGTATAGGGCTCAAAATGTGTGCCTGAGATCTCGTTCTCAGAATCAACCCAATGGAAAAATCTGAACAAAATCACAGTGATGCAAGCAACTATATGAAATCTAGGTTTCAAAATACATCCCATTTCGATATCTGCACAAGTAAAGTTAATTACAGTATATTACCATGTTTCAAAAATTTACCAAAAACCACCCTTAAGTTCATCCTAGAAGTACAAAATTTAACATCAGCATAGGCGATAATGTAAGACACAATTCTGAAGTTTGAAGGTAATCCAACTATTATTAACAAAGCTATAGAAGGTCAAAGCTTCGCATTTTTGGTAAATTTATGTCACCCTAACCCGTGAATGACGTCATCATCATATAAAGTGAACTTATAAGAACGGCGGGTTCCATGGGGACGTTCTAGTTTTTCTTTTTTTTGTTATTTACATATCGTTGTCAATTATTGGTAGAAATGAGTACCATATGTTTATGTATGGATTAGTAAAGGTCGCGGGTAGTAACCAATATAATAGACATGTGTGTGCCTGGTTACCAATTGTTTTTAATTTACGTGCATAACAGGTATATGTATGCTTTTGTGCAGGGAATAAAGTGGAAATACCGGAAGATGCGTTAGATTAATTTAGATGCGCACGTATGTATGTACGCATCGACATGTGGTAATAAACAATGTTTGTTTATTTAGGATGGACCCAGTATTTATGTCGTTGATATGTATGTACATATGTGTATCTTTGAGTTTGGCAAAATATGACGGAATATTTTGCATTCTTATCTACGTACGAATGGAAAATCTTGCATAGAGATTTTCTCACATAGGATGAACACAAAACCTTTATACCCAGAGCACCCAGCTTTCGGTATCCCGACTTGTTTTTTCATTCTTTTCATTTCTTTTTCTATATTTTCTTTCTTTCTTTTTCGTCCGTGTGAGAATTTATTTTGAATTATTGTTTATTTTTTTATATTTTATTATTCTTTTGGATTTTTATTCGCAATAAGAATATGAAGAGGATTTGAGAGCCCCTTCTCTCTCACCTCCTTCCTAGCCCTGGAAAACTCACATTAATAAAGGGACATCCTTCAATCTAATGGTCGGAGGATGTCAAGGCAGGGTGGGAACCTTAAAGGCGGCCCTCATAGCATATCTGAGGCAGGAGAGGCATCGATTCAGGATGCATTCCGACGTGTATCTTCACTCTCTATCGCGGTTTCGGGTCAGGAGTTTCACGGCTCCACGCACGCGGCCGAACGGTTATTTTTTTATTTTCATTTTTCAGGTTTACCTTGCTTGTTGATTTTTCGGTAGGTTCGCGCGGATTCTCATGTTTGTTGAATCTTTTTGTTCCGGTGGGTGCGATCCACGCATCCGTAGAAGATACTTGAAGTATTATATAATGGCACGCGAGGGATCGAAGTATTCTAAGGAGCCCCCCCCCCCCCTCTCATTCTCGAACCTGGTTAGGATAGAGGCAAGCAAGCACGTGGTGCGGAGCAAAACCTTATTAAAACCGATTCAATGTCTGTTCGTCTATCTGTCACACATGATTCACTCGGAAACAACTGAACGCATTGTTACGAAATTCGGTGAGAAAGCGTGGTTTGTGAATCCTTTTACATGTAGCAAAAGGCACCATTTTGTGTTGAATTTAACGGGAGCCCTCTATACATGTGAAAGGTGGGTGCAAAATTTTTTTCATTGAATACGGCATATCAAATGAAAGGGCTTAATTAGTACTTTTCCAAATTTGTTTTAGTTTTGTTATTGGGAGGAACTTAGGGTAGTGTGAGCTCAATATCTAGGTCCGAAAAAGTTAAACAGATCTCGCTCTCAGTATCTATCCAAACGAAAAATCTGAAAAAATCACAATGAGGCATCGATATGAATCTGGAGAACATATGACCTTAGGAGCTAGATCCCTCAATTGACATAAGAGTGAAATTCTAAAGTCTAATATACGAGAAACTTCTTTTACTACTTACTCGCCACTTTTTAAGATTTTGTGTAAAACAAAACCTTATTAAAATCGATTCACTGATTGTCTGTCTGTCACACACACTTTTCGCCAAAACGGTTAAACCGATTCGAACGAAATTTAGTGGGTATATAGGAACTATGACATCCTACGCATGTAGTGAGTGACATAAATTTGTGTGTAGTTTAAAGGGGTGCTCCCCACATTTTTATCGATTATAGTTAAGTGGGATATCAAATGAAAAGTTTCAATTAGTACTATACTTTCCGAATCTTATATTAGTTTGACGTAAATTTTAAAGTACGCGAGTGATGAGCCAACATGTGTACACTTAAAGTGAGACATTACCCATTTTAGTTTCCGAAAATGAGTAATGTCTAACAACACAAAAATCCGGAAAAATCAGGATAATGCGCTTATATGAAATCTTGGCTTCAAAATATATCCCATTGCGATATTTGCTCAAATAAACTTACTAATGGTATATTACTAGCTTTTAGAAATTGACTGAAAAACTCCCCTTAAGTTCAACCTAGGAGTACGAAATTCACCAACATATATGACGATGTCTCGAGAACGCATGCGGCGGAAATCGAAAATCCGGCTATTAGCGCCAAAGTTACAGTGAGTTCAAGGGGTCAAGCAGTGCATTGCAGGATAGACTGACGTGGAATATCGTTCCCTGAGGCCAACCTATCTCTCTTTGAGGGTGAGCTGTCTCTCCTTTAGGGCGATGTGTGGTTTTTCAGGGGCCAAGCCTTTCGTCTATCAAGACCGTTAATGAGTGGTGATAGCCACACCCTGAACGAGGTGACCATGCTATTAACAAACCCCACGGATTTTGACTGGGGAGTCGAAAAACAGCCCCCCCCCCCCCCCCGCACTCTAGGGTGTCATGCGAACCGTACCCAGTAGATTGTTTGCGGTCGGGAGTAACAGATTGTATTCGAACGGGTCTTATTGATACCTGTTCGCATCAGTGAGTAAGTTAGACCTTACCCTGCTACGGGCGGCTATGGCACGGCGGACCTCCTAACCCCCATACAGCCAATAAAGCGGGACCCCGTAATGCACACAAACTGGTTAACCAGGCGGAGCACATCTCCGAAATACTGAAAGCCAATTGATTACACCCAAAAAGGGGACCTCAAACAATGGATCCAAGATCAACATTGGTATACTGCGAGGACAACCAACAAACACTACTGCTCAAAAAGCAGGGACATGCAAAAGCACGTCTGAGATAAATATATCAGACGTCAGAAAGGAGACAGGTCTCCGTGGCGTATGTGTTAAATGGTACCTGTGCTACCTGAAGGAAAGTCTGAAATCAGAAGAGGCCCTTAAGAAGGCTCACGGTAGACTTAAGCCATCTTTATCGGAGCCAGGAAGCCCGAATGAAGGGAACGCTCCAAAAAATTCAAACCTGAACCCAAGGGGGGAGAAAACCCGGGCGGGTCAGGAGTGAAGGCAGGAATCAGGAAGTTCTTCATTAGCTATGCTAGTAGGGCCAAGGGCATTCTACTGCCCATACTGCCAAAATATTTTCCCGAACAAATACTCACTCGTGAGGTGGTGGTGGACTGCGCGACGGAAGACACTGCAGAGTCGCTTAGAACCATAGTTCCTAAATTGCCAGGCTGGGAAGGAGCACAGCTGTCAACATGTGCTGGAGATGATATACCAGGAGCGCACATGGTGACAGCCGTTCTCCCAAAAGCCGCGGCAATAGTGACGGAAGATCTCATGGATCTCCAAATCGCTCAGAATGAGGATCTCCATACGCGATTATAGAGAGTCTTCAGGAGCAAGGTGGAGGGCAAGGGTAAACTCCTCACAATCGGGATAGATGACCGATCTCTGGGGCAATCAAACAACGGAGTTGCCATATCTACTATCGATTTGGGAACAATCCGGGGGAAAGACACCTCAGAGGAGACACCGGGTGAAAAGCATACCGAGGTCCCCGAAGAAATCTCGAAAGCGGCAGGCGACAATTTGTGCATGACACCCCAGCAAAGAATAAAAGGGGAAGAAAGGAGAATTGGAAACTAGCAAAAGCGTATGATGCTGAATATTATCAATACAGTAATTTCTAGATTAACGGGGTAGAAAATGTAGCCAACGCTGACAATATATAACTATTAGTTGCAAGCAACTGGAAAGATGTGTTCATTGAACCGAAATAAGTAGTGTGATAGTGACATCCTATGTGAGTGTGAAGACAAGATCTCAAATGGGCTGTAGCACTGGAAAACAAGAAGGCCTTATTTTTAACTTGACCTTGGAATGCAGCATATTTACATGTTAGGATTGTAGGCTGTGAGATTCGAATATAAAGTTACATACATGCAAAGTGAAGTCGTGGTCAATGTCATCGGTGATGTATATAGGGTATTAGGGTTTTCCGGCTACCGAGGTTACAGCTGTAGACATTTTTTATGAATGCAGATCGTCCTCATATACCACGCCAGAGAATTGAGGTCGATTTGCGTACCTAATAGCACAGACAAACATCTGGGTGGGCTGGAGATTAGATGTTGCTGGATATACATATATAATAATCACACTCTTTTCCTAAAGTTGTCGTTTGAAATGAAGTACTTATAAAACTCGGACAATGCCATTGATATACCAAAGACTTGTCGATTAGCACTACGACCTAATAGAGTGTTTTTTCATTAACTAATAAATATAAAAAATGTCAATGAGCAACTTTCTCTACACTGAATATTCGAACTCAACGGAGATAAAAATCAACGATAAAACTGTAAAAATAGGAAAATAAATATGAAAACAATCTTTAATTTGTAGACCCATAGTTTTATGATTGATTACATAAAAATATAATTCACCAGCTTTTGACATTAAATATGGTTCGCAACTTCATTAGTTACTAAAGCCAATATTGTTTATGTATTCCGAGCTGGCTGCAGTGCTCAATTTTGCAATAATAACAAACCTTTCAGTTCAAGCAACCACATGGCAATTTGTCGAGCAGATTGGCATGCACTTAAATGCTATTTATGTTTATCATGTAATTAAAACCACATCATGATACACGTTTATTACATAATTTTTTATTATTCAAGAAATGCACTGAATATTGCGTAAAAAAGCATGCGAATGTTACGTACACAATAAGTACTAAAAATAATTAAGACACTACGAAATCGTATCAAAAAGATTAAATAAATAAAAAGATAGTTCACTTATTACTTAATTGATGAATCTATTCAACCTGTGTACGTTTGTAGGAGACGATTCCACTCTTTAGGGTAATTCTTTTGGACGTACAACAAAGTTTTCTGGATCTGTTTTTGCTCTTCAGGCGTGCACCTAGGGCATGTACCGCGCAGCACGAATGGGGCTAAGCCTAATTGAAATTAAACAATGTTGTCATAGATAATATCGTGTGCTGTTATGTTAGATCAGATCTCTTACTCTTCAAACGCTTTCCGACTGGGTCACACGGGGCTTCACCAATAGCGCACTTTAACTGCCGCATTAAGTATCTTTTATCTGAAAGGGCTTCTTCGAGCTGGGAATCTGAAACACCGGTACTGCTAGAGCCTTTGTTCTGGGCGTAGCAGATTGCAATGCAAATCACGAACACAAAAAGAACCTTGAAGTAGAATTTTGAAATTTATTAAGCTTTGCTGAGGAATTTCAATAACCAAGAAACGTGTCTAACTGTTGGTTCACTGAGGTGATTTTGCAGTAGTTTTATTTATTATGCTTAAAGATTTTTTACTTTAAATTATTTTATTATGATATTTACTTTATTCGACATTGTAGCTGAGTATTCTATCTTTCTTGTTCACAACCAACTTGAGCGCACAACTTGACTATTTCACGTCTGCAACTTCTATGCTTCTGCAACGTAACTTCGGTCAACACTAAACCCAGGCTCGCTGTGGTATTTGCATTTAAGTATTGTATAATAGTTTTATTTAATGTACCGCCACAGGTGAGGCAAAAGGTCTTGGCGGCGGTATCAGGAGGTCTTAAGAAACGGACAGGTAAAAAGTAGTGGGAAGCCTCAGATTTGACTCTTACTTTTGGGTTTTAGCAGAAGACGATAAGTGAAAGTTTTTCGTGGAAGTTGAGATAGGAGTTAACCCGTGGTCATTTGTAGATTTCAAAAGGCCTCTATTTGCAATTCTCATAGAAATCTCTGGACAATAGCAACAACAACAGGTTTTTGCCTCTTGTTATAATTTTGGCTGATTAGGAGGAAAGAATGCAGGTAATGTGTCGAGACGTCTATCAGATTCGTCTGGTTGAGGCGACTGAGTTTATTTTCGTAGTGTGCCTGAGGTGAGCCTGTTGAACTAGCGTTTGTTGGCTGGGTGTAGAAGAGAAAGCGGTCATTGTTGGGTTAATACGCCTAGTAAAAGAACATGTTATACATTGCAAGTCGATGTAACAAATCAACCTAGTTACACGGTTTTAGCTAACCGGCTTGCTTATATTACATCTCTTTTAGTTGAATCACACAGGAAAGCACTTGAAAATTGCTTCCACATCGTGAACGACAATATGGATATAGATATATTGTACATACAGATACATATGGCAAGTTTTCATGAAATATGATTTATACATATGTATGACGGTAGTATTACTTTTGGGTTTTCCAATGTTGTATGAATTCATTTCTTTATATTATAAACTGTTTATAGTTCAATAGTGCAGCGGGTTCTCAAGAAAAACAATTTCGTTGACGTAACATCACCTTTTAATCTTTCCGTTGAAAAAACTTATATCCTTCTGCATAAATAAGTTAACGTAACAAATTTAAGTTAACGATGTTATTTACATTTTTTGTTTTGGGTAAATTATCATAATGACTTACTTTGCTGAATGGACTCAACCAAACGGTTTATGAGTCATTGCAAAGCCATATTATCTACAATCTAGATATATGTACAGGGTGTTTTGCTCCCCTTTTCTGTGCCGTAAAGCAGTAAAACTGCAAGAAAATCAATATATACTTTACTTCAATTTGCTATGAAGTTATAATCCTTTCATTTTTTAAGGGTATATGGTCGTTATTGAGCGGGGGGAGAGGTATATCGAATGTGCACTCAGACCATAGTGGCCACTTTGTAGTAACTAATAAGGATTGGCGATGTGTAACGAACTACGGGGATTGCAATGATGAAATGATCATCCTGAGTGGCGAAGACGACCTAAAGGGAAGAGCTAACACAAAAACCTAAAAAGTTGGCGATATTGACCGTGAAGGTCCGCCCGCAAATGCTGAAGTCAGACTCGGGAATGTGGGGGTCCTTTCAGTGTTTCGGTCGTTTACAAGTCATTTTCAAAATTCACGTGTCTATACCGATGTGTGAGTCCGTACCGGATCTTGCAAATAATCGGACAAATAAGGGAATTCTCGCAACCCTAACGAGTTAAACCGAAACGTGAGCTTAAACCTGAAAAATGAAAATAAAAAAAAGGACGGCTCGACCGGGCGCGTGAAGTCGTAAATTCGGATGCGAGTGCCGCGATAGAAGAGGGGAGATCCATGACGGATCATAGTCTCGATCCCTGTTTCTTCGCTTTCGATGATTATTGAGGCGCGGCCCCCGAGGTTCTCTCCCTTCCTTGACATCCTTAGGCCATTATTCTGGGGTATGTTCCTAAAATATGGGAGTTTTGTGGGACTAAGGCGGAGGAGAGACGAACAGAGTCCTCAAATAAAAAAACCTTAATTATATCTCATGACGTAGAAGTATATTTCCTTGCAATAACGATAAATGAGTAAATAACAAAATAAAATAACTCAGTAAAGTATCCAAGGAGAATTTAAGAAGAGAAAAGCAAAACAAAAAAAAATACATAAATAAAAATAAATAAAATAAAAATGGAAATAAAGAATGAAAAAATGATAAATGAAATGAATAAATAAATACAAATAAAAATAGATAAGAACAAGTCGGGAAACCGGAAGCTTGACGCTTCAGGTATAAAAGGTTTTGTGTTTGCCTATATGAGGAGCATAACGTAGTTCTCCATTGGCTTATAGCATTGACCCGAGATATTGAAATCGTTCAGTTCTGGGCAGGTTACTGCCATTGCCAGAACTGAGCGATTTAAATATCTCGAAGGGCAGGTTACTGCCATTGCCAGAATTCAGCGATTTAAATATGTCGAGTCAATGCTATCTGCCAATGGAGAACTGCGTAATGAAATTATTTCACACATTAACGCAACCTGGATGAAGTGGCATTTCCCAACTGGTGTTCTTTGTGATCGACGTATCAAATCTAAAATTTACTGCAATGTCGTCCGTCTGCCGCTCTCTATAGTTCTGAGTATTGGCCGACTATAAAGGTCAATGAACGGCGTCTTGCGGTAATGGGGACGAAGATGTTGCATTGCATTGGTGGCGTGACACGTTTTGATTACGTCTGAAATGAGAATATCGGCGATCGAACGGGTTTGCACCGATCGTGGAAAAACTGCAAGAGAGGCATTTTCGATGGTGTGGTCACATAATTCACACTAACGAGAAATCAATAACCAGTATTGGTCAGAACATCGAAAACAATGGTAAGCAATCAAAAAGCCGGCCAAAACAATGGTGGCTTGATATGTTGGATGGAGATTTAAAGGTCTCAAGATTACATCCTGATCAGGCATTTGATAAAATAAAATGACGAAACCGATCACCACAGGCCGACCCCGCTTGTGAATTGATGGCTGAACAAAAAGAAAAAGATGTGAGGAGCGACGAGTGCACGACAGCTCCGTGTAATATAGCTAAAAATTCCATTGCCCTCTATTTTCTAGAAAGCGATTTAAATAAATCATTTGATGGAAAGCCCTGTGTTGATAATGGTCAACCTCATACGCCTCACACCCTGAGTTTAATATTATTAGCAAATGCCAACAATTTAACCAACATCAAATATAAACAAGTCGGGAAACCGGAAGCTGGACGCTTCAGGTACGAAAGGTTTTGTGTATTCCTTAGTACGTAGCACGTAATATATGCATATGTCCACTTCCGGGTGATATTGACATTGATAGTCTTCAATTTTCAAAGAAGCAACAAATTCGACGTATTATAAATTTGTTAGTAATAGTGCGATTTCCATCAAACTTGGTATGATCATGCTCTACATTATAGCCTACATCACTGTTTCGTGCGGCTAGGATGAATTTAAGGGGGGTTTCCACCCAATTAGAAAAAATTATAGTAATATACTATTGTTAACTTTCTTTGAACAGATATCGGTATGAAAGGTATTTCGGAGCCAAGGCACTATATAGTGGCAGCCTGCTGATTTTTTTTCAGATTTTTCGGTTTGATAGTTTCTGAGAATGGCCCCCTTAAAGAAATGATCACTTTCAACCCCCCGCACTCCCCACGTTTCCAAGAAATGTCAAAACTAAGACCGGCTTCGAAAAGTACTAATCGAGACCTTTAATTTGATACCCCACATGACTATATTTTATGAAAAAAAATTTGACACCCCCTTTTTGCATGTATGGGGACCCCCCTTTAAATTCAACGTAAAAGGATGTAACTCACTGTATGTGTGAGCGTTCACAGTTCCCACCTTTCTACCAAATTTGGTGTCAATCGCTATAACCGTCTCCGAGAAAAATGCGTGTGACGGACAGACAGACAGACAGACAGACGGTAAACCGATTTTAATAAGGTTTTGTGTTTACACAAAACCTTAAAAATAGTTGTACCAGAGATTCGTCGAGCGTTTCCCGCAATTCACGTGACTGTGCAGCGAGTCGCAGACCAGTACCGCTATATTACTCGCAGCGACACAATCTCGGCCATCATCAGGCAGCGTATTCGACTTGCAGTCAGGACGGAATCAACAATACCACGCCGCACTGCAGGCAACAGTTTCAGTACTGGCCGAAGTACTTTTCTCCATTGTTCAGCTGAGGTTTCCGCTGAGGTTCGGGACGAATTCCAAAGAGCGTATATAGAATTCTCGGAAATGGATACTATGCATAGACCAGGTATTCCCAGGCTCTATGCATCTCCAGCAACTCCGAGAATTCTATCTCAAATCAATGATGAGATTGCATCCCAACTGTGTGCTGATATGTCGCTGCTGTAACTACAATCACTTGTGTATGTGGTGCAGTTTCGGCTGTCAGATTGCACGGTCCGAAGATTCACTTTCGCGTTATTGGTTTGAGTGACCAAAGATATCTACCATGGAAATTTCGTATAGAACGTCGGTGGAACTCGCTAAGGCAGGACATTGCTAGATTGATTCAAGTCAGCACTTTCAATGCCAGCAAACGGGTGAGAAATAAAGTGCAGAGGTTTTACAGGAACTATGCTATCCCCAGTGAAACACCCGTAGCTGAAATTGTGGACACACTAAAGCAGAAGCTTTATGTCATATGCAGTCGGTTATGACGGTATGGCGAAAGTCGCTCCAGAAGTGTCCAGAATGCAGCTTATGGAAGGAACCAGCGGAGTTTTTTTCAGATCATTCAACGAATTCCAACAGAGCGTCCAGACAGTACAGTTTTCGGTGACGGAAGCAAAAGAATATTGGGGGGGGGGGGACTTTGGGGTTACCGGCCCAGCATACTGAATGGATCACCACTGAAAACACCCGCCATGGCACTACGCTTGGCATGAATTTTGCGAATGTTACCGAAAATAAAGTACGACGAGCCATAAACAGCTCGAAGAACTGGAATGGCTTGGTCTGGATTGGGTGCAGAATTTCTGGTATAAGAAATTTACCAGGGTACATAGTCGGTTGGCACATGGTATGTCATTAGTCGGTAGGACTACTTTGTCCCGAAAAAGGACACGGTGCAGGAATCCACGGACACAAACCCGATTACTTGCTTACTAACCCTCTACAAATTCATAACGTCCATTATTAGGTCAATGCACACCTAGAGACCAACAACATTATGTCCCAGGAGTAGCAGGACTGCCGAATCGGGTCAAGTGGTTGCAAAGAGCAGCTCATTATCGATTCGGTAGTACTAGGACAAGCAACGAGAGGCCAAAAAACCTCTTTAGTTGCTATATCCATTATGCCAAGGCTTTCGCCAGAGTCCCGCCTAGCTGGCTAACCGATGTCCAGCCCGGAAAGTCTATATCGTATTGATCCGAAACTAATAAAATTTTTGGCGACAGTCAAGGAAAGGTGGCACACCACCTTATCAGTGCTACATCTGAGGATGCTCATACCTCAGAGCCTATCCATATACGGAGAGGCATCTTCCAGGGAGATTCTTTGAGTTTGCATGGTATTGAACCCCCTTTCATGGCTACTAAATGATGTTAGAGGACATGGTTTTACAACAAAATATGGCCTACGTGCTAAGTGCGAACTGACACACTTGATGTACCTAAATGACGTCAAGTTGTATATTGGCACTGACGACCACCTTAGAAGTCTGTTGCGAATAGTAGACATGTACAGCTGTGATATTCCGATGAAATTTGGATTAGACAAGTGTCGAATCCAAGCCATCCGCAGAGGTCATTACAAGCCGAATGCCGAATGAATCCTGCAAGGAACCCATGCTCGAGTTGGTGATTTGAAGGATGCTTTGCTGTTCGGAAACAAAGCAAACGGAAATATTGTCCAAATTTAGCGGAAGAAAACCCGCGATTTATTAACTAATCTCACATTCGCTAGAATGCCAAAAGGTCGCACCTATTAAATTAAACCAAAACGCTCACCAGCGTGGATAGTCTGCTCTTCACTCTTTGGTTTAAAAGGTAGAGGACGCAACTGAAGGGCGAGTACGCGATGAGATGTTCGCGGTCATTGAAGGTGCGTTTGATTATACGCCCCTCGAAAAACTCTGTGATGCCACAAGAGAGCATGGTGTTAATGAAACTTTCATTAAGTGGATCTAAGCTATGCTAAAGCAGCGATTACTGTGTGTTGAAGTGATTGTTGATCGCTACCGAACAACGGAAGTGACGAAAGCCAGCCACCAAGGAGGTGTGCTATCGTCACTTTTGTGGAGTAATGCTAATTGACTCACTATTATGCGAACTGCAAAATCTGCTAATCCACATCCAAGATTATGCGGATGACGTGGCTGTGCTAGCTGTTAGTCGAGACCGCGGAATGATATATAGAAATATACCACAGCTGGTGCTTCAGGCATGAACTTTCAAGAAACCCAAATAAAATCACAATGGTATTATTTGCAAAAAGGAGGAAAATGATCTTCGCCTTCCAGTGATGAGGAGCACAACTCTTCAATTTTCCGGAAAAGTGAAATATCTGGGAGTTATTCCGGACAAGAAGCTTCTTTGGAGCAAACATGTAGAAGTAAGGATGAAACGAGCTATCGCAGCTTACGGACTGTGTAGGGGAACCTCTGTCTCGACATAGGAACTTAGGCCCCAGGTAGTAATGTGGATGATAGCAATATATATCATTAGGCAAATGTTCGTTTATGCATCTGTAGTGTAGGGCGTTAAAGTGAAACAAAAGAGTTTTCATTGTATACTAGCCATACTTCAAAAAACTGTGTGTCTGGGTATTATCGGTGTCACGAGGACGACATCCGGCACAGCTTTAAATGCAGTACTCAGTGTGCAACCTTTGGGTTTGTTTATTTAGAGTGCTGTAATGAGAGCAGCCCCCATTCGATTAGAACTATGGGGAAACAATGGACGTGGGGGGCACCAAGCATTGGAAGAGTTATTGGGAGAACTGAATCCAGTTTTCGGAATGCTCTCTAATTCTCGGATCCCCATACATCTGTTTGGTAGGAGATATGAAGTTATCAAAGGAAGAGAAAACTATAACGAATCAGAGAATGCATGTCAGAATATACTGACGTCTTCTACGCTGATGGCTCAAAAACAGAACAGGTTTCTGGAGCAGTAATCTATCTCTTGAATAAACATGAGAAATCAGTTTCTCTCTTGGCATAATATGCAACTTTACAACCATCTGAAGAGCGTTATCATTGATGCGGCCACAAACATACTTGGCCCCAGCAAGGAAAGTCGGAACGGCTGACTCGACGATGAATGTATGCTAGCAACGGAACAGAAGAATGCTGCATACCGAGTAATGTTGCATTCTCAAAGAACTTGGGCACGCGCAGAGACTTATCACGAACTCCGCCGAGCGGAGAAGTGACTTCACAGACGGAAGAAGCGATAGGTTGAGTACTTTGATGAACTGCTCAACAACCATAATATCGGCGAGTTGGAGGTCCCGCCAACTAAAGACGATGGGCAAATACTGCCACCACCAAGCATAGAAGAAACAGTCAGTGCAATCCACGGGCTTGAAAATCATAAGTCGCTAGGAGCCGATATAATTACTGCCGAATTGGTTAAATATGGAGGCGACCAACTGCACCAAGTGGTTCATTAATTAATGCTCAAGGTGTGGGACAGCGAATCAATGCCTGACGATTGGCAACGAGGCATTGTCTGTCTCATACATAAAAAGGGGGATATCACACAGTGCAGCAATTATAGAGGTATCACGTTGCTGGGTACCATCTCTTAGAGATTCTCCTCTATCTTGCTAGGCCGGATAGCCCAATACGCCCAGAACATCACTGGCCTATACCAAAGAGGCTTCACTCTAGGCAAATCAGTAACAGATCAGATTTTCTCTCTGCGGCAAGCGATGAAAAAACTGCTGGAATATGGACATCAGTTGCACCATCTACCCATCGATTTAAAGTCGCCTATGATAGTATAGCCAGGGTAAAACTGCACACGACCATGAGAGTATCCCAACGAAATTAATAAGATTGACTAGGCTGACCCTCATCCTCTTCAACTCCACCCAACTACTAGCCTACGCTGATTATATTGACATTATGGGATGAACAACCAGAGATGTAAAGTCTACTTTCATCCAGATCGAGCAGGCGGCGCGAGATCTCGGGCTGCACATAAATGAAGGCAAGACGCAGTAATGGTGGCAACGTCAGCACCAAAAAGCAAAGAACGAACAGCATCTAATCGCACTAGTCAAACGAAAACAATAAAGATAGGAGAATACAACTTGAAAATTTCTCCTATCTAGGGTCAAAAATCACAATCGATAACAGCTATGACGATGAAATCCGTGAACTGTTGTTGGCTGCCAACAGAGCCTATCTCAGCTTACAAAAACTGTTTCACTCGAAACGTTTCATCATAGGGTTAAAGCTCTTACTGTACAAGACAATGATCTTGCCAGCCCTTATGTATTCCCCGCAGACTTGGGTTCTTAGCAAGAAAAATGGCGAACTCTGGGCCGCTTGCAAGAAAAGAATCCACCCAAGAATTTTTGGCCCCTTACCTGAGGATGGACGATTCCGTGGCCTACATAACGACGAAATCTATGAGCGATACCATGACCGTCAGGTTGCGGATAAAATTTGGGTCAACAGGTTGCGGTGGGCGGCGTAAAACTGTGGTGTCTAGAGCTCTTATTGGGGCAGGCCTTGACCGGATACCGATTGTTGCGCCGTTGATGATGATTATATCATAATATGCAACGGTCTTTCTGGCTGAAGTATATGCGATCCCAAAGGCGGTAGCCTAGATAATTGACGAGGGTTTGAAGGTCAGGCGCATCGCAATCTGTAGCGATAGTCAAGCTGCGTTGAGCATTCCTTTGATAACTTCAAAAATCATTCAAGAATATATAAATCGATTGAATTCTGTTTCTAGATTCAATACGGTGAAACTACTCTGGATACCCGGTCATTGTGGTGTAGAGGGAATGGAAATCTCGGATGCTTTAGGATTCATTGATATCTCCAAGTCTGTGGTGGATACCAACGAAGGACCAGTGTTTTGTGTAAAACAAAACCTTATTAAAATTGGTTTATTGTCTGTCTTCCTGTCTGTCACAGCTATTATCTCCGAAACGGTTACTCATACTGATATAGAATCTGACAGAAAATTGGAACCTGTGAATCCCCTTACATCAAGTAAGTAACATAGTTCCATGCTGAGCTTTAATTTGGGAGGGGGGGGGAGTCTCTATACTTGCAAAGGGGAGGGGGTTCACCTAATATAGTAACGTGGGGTATCAAATTAAACTATCGACCAGTGCTTTCCGAAGCCATTATTAGTATTGAGGGAGAAGTATGGGCGTCCGAAAGGGGGCAGTTAATATCTGAAAAGAAATATGGTGGTTGATGCACTTGGTATCTAGGCCTCAAAATATTCTCCATACCGATACCTGTTTAAATAAAGTTAATAATAGTATATTAACATACTTATTATAAGTATATTTTCCAGAAATGACAGAAATGTCCTAGAATCATTTTGCAGAGTAAAAGAAGCTGTACCACTTTGGTGGAAATCGCTTTATAGCTAACAGAGTTATAATTGGTCAATGTTGTCCCTTCTGTGACTTTACGAGGTAGGTACAAATGCCGATTCAGATATGCTTATATACACAAAAGCTTTTATACTTAACCCGTCCAGTTTCTGATTTCCCGACTTGTTTTATAGAGAATATGCAGTACCTGAGAACCTACCTAATATGAGAGGTTGCCAAAGTAACGTAGCATCAGAGGCCAGCAACGATAATTACCAAACTGCGGAACGTTTCGAGGATAAGAGGACGATCGCTTGGAATCACTTATGAAAATTCTACACCTTGTCTACAGCAAAAGCGAAACAGGAGGCATCAATTAAGCTAAGTATGGATGAAACTCTCTGTACTGTGTGCTACGAATCTTGGACACTAGGATCATGGGACAATGGGAGACATCATTGGGGACGCCACTAGACATTACGAGCTGTCAACGTTTTTGGATTTTTTGGTTAGTTTTGGTTAGACTCAGGATCCTGGAAGCTTGTTGCTCTCCAAACGAACAACAAAAATAGAGCTTTTAATGGCCAATGTTGCAACCAGAGGTGACGTGTGCTATAAGAATTAACCAATGGACTATTATCAATGTCTAGTTTACGATAATTTTAAGTGCATTAAAATGTTCCTTACACTTCCTAAAAGAGGACTAAAAGAGGTAGAAGGGGCCCATCCTGCCGTGCTGACTAAAGTGACGCCTTAGAATTTTCCCGAGGATTGTTCAATGGAGTGATTGTGTTTCTGACGACATTGAATGAGTATTCTTGTTCGGCGTATTGCAGGCCCTGTCACCGAGAGAAATGAGGTAGGATTTGGGATTACTTATCTCTTTCCCACTTCATTCTGTTTTTGGACACCCTGTGCAAATGAACTATGATATTGGAAAATGTCCTAAAAGCTGATGACATTCAAGCCTGGCGATTGAAACTTAGGGACAAAATGAATCTATTGCTGATACCTTGAACATATTTTCTCAACTGCTGAAACGCGACTGATGCAAAATCACCCTGCTGCAATTACGACGATCAGCCATTCACCTAACTAGTGCGGATGTTCAAATTATGAAAAAAATCATTCTCAGAGAAGAAGCAAAGGAAAAGATACGTCAAAAGGTAACTAATTCCCAACCTGAATGTTGAAAAACAACGGAGTGGTTAATGGGGTTAAGCTTCCAAAAACACCAAATTAGTCAAAGTTTCATTATAAATCTACTTCCTTCAAGTTTAAGATCGTTGACTTTGACGAGGATCATTCTTCAGCAAGAACTGATTTCTCTAGATCTCTGAAGCAACGCCTGTGATTTTGGCCATGGTGAAACGAAAAAATATGAATCTCAATTATGTGCACTTGAACTTTCAGTTTTTGTTAAATCTAGCTATGGAATTACTCTGTTAAGGTAGTATTTTCCAGGCATATTAAATCTGCCCATGTATGATATTTATGGTCATGTTCATTTTAAATCTGTACGTGCTTTCTGACCAAAATGAATAAAGATATTACCATAAACAGGTGGCATTTGAATAAAACGGCCATAAACCTCACTCTGGCTTCATGTAATAGCTGCGAATGTTTAAAAATAAAGAATAGTTTTATTTTACTTGTTTAATCCCAAGAACTCCAGTGCACAGGTATGTACATCTCGAACATGTCTTTAGAGGAAATAAGATTCACCAGATAATTTGAGAGACGCAAGTAACAAGCATTTGAATAATTGTAACCAGAACAAAAACAAGCCATTTGTTTGGATTATGTGGGTTAAGGCTTTGCGATGTTTGCAATGCTAATGGCTCTTAGAAGCTAACTTTTAGATGATATACATATCTACAAACGTGCTTACTTTTTTGCATATATATGTACACGGACATATATCGAAGCGGTGATGAATAGGGAATTGTTTGAAGTGTTTTTGCAGGGCTGCTTTCTCAGAAAGAAAACTGTATGTTTCTTTGCAAAATGAGCTCAAAGATTATTTTTACACAACCCCAAAAGTATTTTCGTAGGAAAACTGAAAGGAAAATCAGTAGATGTGCTATTCAATATTTCTCATAGTGATTGGACTTGGTAGGGGAGGTGGAGTGTATTTACCCATAGCCCGTAAATGTTTTTTGGTACCTTCAACCCGTTAAGGTGTGTCGTTTTTAAAGTTTTGTGTAAACACAAAATCTTATTAAAATCGGTTTACTGTCTGTCGGTCTGTCCGCCATACGCATTTTTCTCGGAGACGGTTGTAGCGATTGACACCGAATTTGATTGAAAACTGGGAACTTTAAACGCTCACTCACATAGTGAGTTACACCCTTTTACGTCGAATTTAAGGGGCGCTCCCCATACATGCAAAAGGAGGGTATAATATGTTTTTTCACCGAATATAGTCATGTTGGGTATCAAATGAAAGGTCTTGATTAGTACTTTTCGATGCCGGTTAGTTTTGACGTTTGCTGGAAAGGTTGTAAAAATCTGTAGTATTATAGAATATAATATGAAACATATTATTCCCCAAGTTTGATCAAAATCATACTATTACTAACAAAGTTACAGTAGCTCCAAACTGATTTTACCGTGTAAATTTGCTGCAACTAAATATCAATACCACACTAAAGTGAGTAGTCTGGGATGCAAAATGCATATACATAACGGGCTACGTACAAATGTGGTAGTTCTGCACTCAAATATACTCACAGGAAAAACAAACAAACCCTTTCATACCTGAAGCGCCGAGCTGCCGGCTTTCCGACATGTTTTTTGTTTAAATTATAACTTGTAGACGAATAATGATATCAAATAATTGAAAAATGGCTTTTGAAGGGGAAGAGAGTTGCTTTCATTAGAAAAATGTAGCAGGAAATTATCAAGAAAAAAATGCTTCATTTTTCGACCTAAAAATTGCCAAAAAAATTTCCTGAAAATATCCACTCCAAGCTGTCAAAAATATATAACTGTCCAAAATGTGCTAATGTTATTAATTAAAAGTCAACTCTCACGTCTAAGAATAATTTTTTATTGAAAAAGAGTTACATATTTCGAAATTAAAATTTTGAAACTTGTACGAAAAATTACTAGAAGCGTAGTACGATGACCGCCGCATATTGGCTTTTTGTATTTCGGGCAGCAAATGTTTGTTTTACGATCTTTGTCTGTCGAGTAAAAAATATAGCTTTTTTTTCTTCAACTTATTCGATCCGACCTCCACATCAGGTTGATTTACATCGTTGGTACCAAACACCTCGCGGATATTCTGTAATAGCAATTTATGAATTCCAAGTTGCGTAGCGTGTTCTTCAAGACGCGGTTTGATAAGCGATAACGGAAGGGTTTTTCAAAAATTCATTTTCTTTCCGGAGATTGTATAATAACACGAATTTACGTCGGCCTGATCAATCATTCTCAAAAAAACGCATCGGCTATCGGTTGCTTCGTCGAACCAACGTGTGGTTCTAACACAGTTGCACAGACATCTGTCCACATTTTGTTTCATTGTAGAAAGCACTTACCTCTGGTTTATCGCTCAAAACAAAGTTGTTTTGATGTTGCTCTGGAAGCACATGACGGGGAAACAATTGTCATGTGCTTCCAGGGCAACATCAAAACAACTTTGTTTTTCTTTTGGACAAAAAGAAAGCAAAATATTATTTTTGTCATATCCATATCTGATTATACCAATCGAAGAATTATGATACATTTGAAAGATTTCGGAATTTCACGCTTGTCAATCCATGATTTTTCTTCATCTTGTTGAACAGTTCAATAGATGTGAACTAGGTGTCACATGTGATATTTTGAGGAGTGTCATGAATCGGCTCACTCAATTTACGCATGTAATACGTTGGTACATTTCCGCCACGGTCAACTGGTGCTTGCTTATATGTCACTTTACAGAGCATAGTTCCGAAATCATGTGCCCAAAACTCTTTTACATCCACCCGATTGCTTTTGTTTACTCCTAAATAATACAGAAGTCCAATAGACGCTTTCAATTCATTCATCGTCACAATTCAAAGTCGCGGACTCGTTAATATTCGGTTGGACAGCCAAGTACCTTCCAATTTCAGCGTTCGTATTTTTTAAAATTACCTCCAAGATCTCATGCGTAAACAACGCGCTTCCTCTTACTCCGGAACCTGGAGACACCACTTACGTTGTCTTTGCCATAGGCGTATATCCGTTTTCTTGTTGGTGCATTTTGTTGCTCGTTTACGTCTTCGTTCGTTTCGGCATCGTCCACCTCTTCAGCTTCTATATCGGACACCCTGGCTTCGGAATTGCAGCTGTCATCTTCTTCTACAGCATCAATTTCGTCTTCACTGTCCACGTCATCGGAATAATTTACTTTCTTCCGAGGAGGCAATATGCCACAAATTTCTTCGCTTGACCGGTGCTCCATTTTCTCCGAAGAGTCTGATAAAAAAAATTTCGTATTTTATTGTGTGCCGGGAGTTTTTCTGGTGCATTTCCGCTCACAATAAACGTTTTAAAACGAAATTAAAAAAAAAAAAAATTACTGACACTTTTGACACACGTTTCCCGTAAATGTGGGTCTTTTCCGTCTAAATGAAATTTGATTTGTATGCCACTGGTTGTTTGGTTACGTTGACGCTGCAGGGAATCGGTAGACGAATGCTTTTTGTCGATAACTTTTTTCACAAAGCGATAGTAGTGACCTCTCGACCCGATTCTAAAAATTACAGCTACATTTGGCTTTCAGCCGGACACAATCAACCCAGGTTTACGGGCTAACGGTTTATTTAGTAACTAAATTTTAGTTTTTACGATTGTTTGGAGGACAGCGTCAACAGGGAGTTTGCCCGAATGCTCTAGGAAGGAGGGGCATTCCGGAGAAATTAATAGCTATTATCAGAGTGACATATAATTGCGGAAAATGTCACATGCTGCATCGAGATGAAATCTGAGAGGAATTTGAGGTCTAACGTGGAATCTGCCAAGGTTGCATCTTGTCAACTTTTTGTTGTTATTATCAGTGACGTTCTTCATACAACCTTGTCCAAAGGAGGGGGCTTTAATGGGCGATGATATATTTTCGCAAATACCTCGACTTGTTTGCTCTTTCACCGATTCATGGATTTTGTATTTGGAAGGAGAGGCAGTCTATCTTATAATTTCTAATTTCCAAGTGTCTTTAATAATAAACAAAATAAGGTCCGTGAACACATTTCGAAAGAATTTCCTATGAGATTAATTAGGCCTACGTATCCATTCAAAGAATTTATAGTGGATACGATAATGAGAAACGTAGATCACATAGATTAGAACGTCAAGAAATCATACATTTTAGATTGCCTTTTTGCGTCTTTGAATTTAATATTTAGTTTCTCTTAGTCGAGCTAAGCAAACCATTTTCAAAATTAATTGCTTCTGCATGGAAAACCCGTATGTTCTGAACTTGCTAACGTAAGTTTGCAGGAACGCATTCTATGTATTGTTGTACGGCAGTAATTGCCGACCTGCGGAGGGAGTACAATAAGCTCTGCCATGTGGCACAACGTTTAAACAATCGTATTAGCTAAAAGCAGACTTCGCAGCTCGCTGGCAATCAAGGTATGCGGAAATTCGGGGAGGCTTGGCAATAAGCTGATCACTCGAAAAGTCGAGGTCTTGCCAGTATCCGATAGTATCTTAGTAGAAGAACATAAACTGGTGATTTATGCCGGAAGGTGACAAGACAGTAGAATTTGATAGAAGGGAGATCCACAGGGAAATGTTGTCATGGATGTTGAGGATGCTGCTCATCGAGGTAGGGCATCAGTTATTCATCTCGGCGAGTAGCACTCCTTGTAACGCTTGATGTCAGAAGTACTTTCAATTCCGTAAGGTTGCGGTTATGCTAGGTATACTCGAAAGCTAATTTCACATACCCGTTTACCTCTTGCGGGCATTGAAGGGTTACCTGAGGTATGCTTTCTGCCTCTGGACACTGGAGAGCCAGAGATACTAAGGCTCGAAATACAGAAGACCCGCGCCTGGTTGATTATGCAAATTATGTTGCAATACTTTTTGATGGACGTGTTGTTGAACAGGCCCAAAGCAGACTTGTCATATTGATGCGACGAGTAAGTGGATAGATGATTGCTTATGGTTTCCACCTTTCGCTGGAAAAAACCGTCCCGGGTTGATCGTCGATTATAGAGTCAAAATTTACGGTTAAATACCTTCCATCGTGGCTCGACTTGAAGATGAGCTTTTTTTAGCAAATCAAAGCAGTAGTGGACGAGGCCATAGCTGGTGTTTCGGACTTCAATGGCTTAATGGCAAACATTTGGGTTCTTTCTTCAAGTAGGAAAGGTTTTCTTATGAGTGAAGCACAGTGTATTCCGCGGAGTTTTGGGCTGATGCCTTTGACAACCAGGTGTATTGAAATGCGAGTGCCTTTGGATGCCGCGCTTTCTCAGAACCGAGAGTGATAGAGATCCCTGTGGGCCTTCTTGAACAACAAAACATCCACAAGCGGAGGACTCAAAGGAGGTGGTTGCTTATGAAAAGCAGCAACATACCCTGAATGAGAGGAAACTTGCTTAGGAGGAGTTTCAGTTACCAGGAAAACCAACATTCTCAGTTTGACCGGTCATCGGACCTTTCCTATCTGCATTAATGAGCAGAGCATCGAAGGCGTATAAAAATTTTTATATCCATTTAGGTAGTGTTATTTTTGTCGACGGTATAAGTAAACTCTACTGTATGTGTCCCGTCACATTAACATCGCTAAATCCACTTTTGCCGTTTTATCCAAAATCTATCGTCATATTGAGACTGTTCCACATTAATGTTTTCTCTATACCACTATATGGAAGTAGTATTTGTAAGGCGGCCACCACTCTTATTCAAAAACTCACGGCTTTTATCAATGTTGCCTGGTATCATCGGGATAGCCCGGCTTGAGAAAATAACAAATGAAGGCGAATAGACCGTGGACGAGAAGATAAAAGTGGCAATGGATAGATCACACTTTTAAAGGCATTTTGAAAGTAGATTTTGGGAGTATACTGTAAAGGGAAATTCAAAATAAATAAATAAAATTCAAAATAATAGTTATAACAAACAGAACAGTACACGCCATCCTGATGTGTGTATGAAACGAAAATTTCAAACGCGTTTCCTCGAAACCATATTTTTTCAACGGGACGGAAGCACAACTAAAATTCTGTTGAACTGATTGGCCTGAAATTTTTACATTTTTCTACACTTCAGTAGCTCTGCTTCGAACCACGATTACGCATTTTCGTCAATAATTTCTTATTTTCATTCTGAAATGTCAATGTAAAAATGACGCGATTTTTGAAGATTTGTTTTTACAACTTCGCTATATTAATATTTAGTAAGGTAAAACTATAATCGCGGTTTAGATGATAGTGGCAAGTATTTGTTGGCGTAACAATCCAATTGGATCAGTGCACTGAAGGAGGCAACGTGGTCAATATTGTGTTCGTCCGCGCTTATTACCTTGATTTGACTCAGATACTCATTCACAGCTGAGTCGTCTGGTATCAGCAGTATTTGAAATACCACGTCAACCGTTTCAAGAAAACATAATTTAACACACAAATTGCAGCTGAGACACTCGTAAAACCTGTATCATGTTCTACGGTATGAAGATTGCAAGGGTCATTTTTGAATATCAGAACGGGAAGTACTTTCTGGGTATCCTTCCCACTATCCATTTTGGACTACTAATTAAATTTTTTTTTTAAATTTATTTTAAATGTACATACGTCCAAGTAGTTTGCCGATTAAAACTAAACCAAAATGAAAAAAAAAAAACACTAAGCATGAGATTATTACAAAAGAAAAATGTTACAATGATTTTGTCGATATTCATATTTGGGTATGGTTTGAGAACAAAAGAATCAACGGTAGGAACGACTTAGTTGTAGCGTCGCGAAAACAGCTGTAACTCCGCAAAACTTATAATTTCGAAAAATCCTTTTAAAGGCATATTCTTTAAAGTCTAAACTATGAAAATATGGCAAATCAAAATTATCCTTTTTTTTGAATTTAGAATACCCCCTTAAAGCTTCACCATCATTCGGAATTATCATTTGGGGTAGATTCAAATTTTTGTAGAAAGTTTCCAGATGACTGTGTTCGCGAGATGAATGGTAGCAAATTGAGAAATCTCTTTGATGATTCAGAGTTGCTTTTTGCTATTGGACATTTTGGCGGTTATGTCGTCAACCACCAAGGATGGAAGGCCTAGGCTGGTATGGTTTGGACGAACTGAATCAATGAATTATTTATTTATAATTTATCTTCCGCGTTTATTACCGGATTTAGCCCGGAATACAACGCGTATTTATCGATCCGAATGACGTTCGAATGACTTCGCTAAAAGGACAAGAATTGAAGCCAAGGATGTACATGTTTCTTGAAGAAGCCTCAGGTTTATGGACTAGGTATAGCAGATTAATCGTCAGTTAAGGTTGTACATGTTGAACATCGGTTGCCACCATAGCCCAAAATGTATCCAAAGAAATCCTTTGAATTTTTCACGACTTATTCAGAACATATACGGTCCCCAAACTAGGATAATTACGATTCATTTAGTAGCTTTTTTTTATTCATTGAAGAAGCCGTGAAAAAACACCAAAATTCACAAAAAAAAGTTCAACAAGCCACCAAATTTAATATTTTTTAATAATCCTAGTTTGCGGACTGTAGTTAAGTCTGTACGTTATATTGCCATTTATTTTTTTTCTTTAAGATGATCACAGCGCCCTCTAGCGTGGCAGTAGAAAACACCTTTTTTTGGAGATGGCTGTATAAATTGCTCATTGCATGCTATTTCAATAACGAACTATGCGATCGAAGTGGAAAAATTACTATAAATACTCAAGATATTAATAAATCTATGGTGATAAATTCGTATGTGTACCTTTATGCAATTCTCCACAAACAATTTCTAAAAAAATCCAAAAAACGGCTTTCACAAGGGATGAACCGCTCAAGATCTGTAGGTTTCTGCAGATTAGAATCGCCGCGTTACTGCTTGAACTGTTTACGGTAATCGGGATGTAGCAATGCATTTTCTCAAGGATGCACACACTTTTCTTTGAAACTCGTCATCGCCGTGATGCAGGCCTTTGGATGTTACCTTCATCCCATTTATAGGTTGGTTGTCTCTCAGTCCGGATGGGCGGGAACAAGGTTCGTGGGCGTTTTTAACTGCATATATAATTCGACGGCATTATTTAGCAGTAGGCTGCGGCAGGCAGTAACAATTCCCACAAGATTTTTAAGTTTTTGTTAATTTGTCCACTAGTAAATAAACAATTAATTGCTTGAACAATTTGAAATGAGGAAAACACTTCCCTGTTTCCTTTTTGGTACATATGTATTATTAACAGCGAAAATACATCATCAACGGCGCAACAACCGGTATCCGGTCTAGGCCTGACTTAATAAGGAACCCCAGACATCCCGGTTATGCGCCGAGGTCCACCAATTCGATATCCCTAAAAGCTGTCTGGCGTCCTGATCTACGCCATCGCTCCATCTTAGGCCGGGTCTGCCTCGTCTTCATTTTCTACCATAGATATTGTCCTTATAGACTTTCCGGGCTGGATCATCCTCATCCATACGGATTAAGTGACCCTTCCACCGTAACCTATTGAGTCGGATTTTATCCACAACCAGACGGTCGTGGGATCACTCATAGATTTCGTTGTTATGTAGGCTACGGAATCGTTCATCCTCATGTAGGGGGCCAAAGATTCTACGGAGGATTCTTCTCTAGAAAGCGGCCAAGAGTTCACTATTTTTCTTGCTAAGAACTCAAGTTTCCGAGGAATAGGTGAGGACTGGCAAGATCATTGTCCTGTACAGTAAGAGCTTTGACCCTATGGTGAGACGTTTCGAGCGGAACAGTTTTCCTAAGCTGAAATAGGCTCTGTTGGCTGACAACCGTCCTAGGCTTCCTTTTTCAATCTGTGAAGTAGAAAAGGGGCAGCCTGGATGCGCTCGACACCACAAACCTGTGAAAAGGGGACAGTCCTCAACCGAAAACAGGGAAGTTCCAATCAAATGGACAATATGTTCTTTTCAATTATGCGTGAAAGGATAGGAATGAATTGTCAATTATTTTTTCAATGTAAACATATTATGTACGTATACGTATATGTTGACTATTTGATTAATAGAGCAAGTCGGGGAACCGCAAGCCAGACCCTTCAGATATGAAAGGTTTTGTTTGTTTCTCATGTAAGTATATTTGAGTGCAGAACTATCCCATTTGTATGTAGTCCGTAATGTATATGTATATGGGACTTAGCATGTCAAATTACTTACATTAATGTGATATCGATGTTTTGTATTTTGGGTTGCAGTAAATTTACATGGAAAAGACAATTTTGAGCTACTGTAACTTTATTAGTAACAGTACGATTTTGATTAAACTTGGGGATACCATTCCATTTATTTGTTACCCAACATGACTACATTCGGTGAAAAAAAATTTTACACTCCGCTCTTGCATGTAAGAGGACCTCCCTCCCCTTGAAGTCAACGTAGAAAGATGTAACTGACTGCATGTGTGGGCGTTTACAGTTCCCACTTTACTAAATTTCGTGTCAACCGGTATAGCCGTTTCTGACAAAATTGCATGCAACAGACAGACAGACAAACATTGAACTGATTTTAATAAGTTTTTGTTTTATAGACAAAACCTTCAAAAGGATACCAGGACCTATCATAAATTATATATTACTCAGAGCAAACAAATTCAAACCTTCTGTGTATATTTATGGAGCAGTTACTGCTAATATAACTACATCCATTTGAAATTTGAGCCAATTACCCCGCCCACTCTTCAAAAATCAAATAGCATCCACCCTCATCAAAGCGAATATCCCCGTCATTTATCTATTTTTCTCCCTTCAACACACTCAATTCCCTCTATAACGATATAATTTTCTATCTTTGCCCATCAATCTTCAGCCCTTCGAGGTGAAATAATATTGTATGGAGGTCATTCTTGAGGACCAGGAATATACACAATTGGCAAAAACAGCTTTCAATTCAACAAACCTCAATAACGCTCAACCTGAACACTCACTCATTCCCACCCATCCGAGCCTCTCACGTTGCCGATTGTTCCCAGCTCTGATATCTCGTTAAGTCCTGACTTCGCATTTAACATGGTAAAAAGCATCCAGACGCAAAGGACGATGTATTTGTTTTTGGATTCCATTTTCGCACAAAAAGAGAAATACACAATACATCCTGGTTCTTATTGAAAGATATAATATGGTCATTGGATTATAGTTGTTCCGTCTGCTTGTAAGCTTGGAAAGCTTACTGTTATAAATAGATTCAGAATTTATCTAGTGGGAGGTGCGGTAGGAATGGGAAAGAAAATGAGATCCTGGCAGGTTGCGACAGTGTTTCCTCATCTTTTCGCTCTATGCATATTTTTCAGTTAGTTACATTCATTAGAAAAAGGCGCAAAGCAGGAAGAGAAAATTATCAAGTAGCATGTTGTCCTCTACGGATTATATAAGTGAGGTCAAGACACCCTTCAACTCGGGTTGGGAGCGAGCCTCTGCTGAAGTGCTTCTCTATGATGATTTCCTTACTGAGCAAAGCATACGTGGTAGTCCTATTGGACACACGATAGGTAGTTTAAGAGTAACTCATTCATTGGCCATTCTGGAAAATGGAATCCACTATATGTCATACCCGGTCAAGCCAGTATATTGATACATAGACTGGAAGTTCAGAAGTTAGCCTTTACTTTCCACGTTCACTGATTCTGTTTTTTTGAAAAGATTCAATTTATTCAATAATGCCAAAAGCCAAAATGCCAAAAAGCAATTGGGCTCTCTGCCACTCGGCATCTACCTTGGGTAGATTCCTTCCAAAGTCTTAATAGGCGAATGGGTTTGTTCTATTATTTTGATCTTTGTTATTTCTTCCAGCTCAGTAGGTATGATTTCTTCGGGGACATCACCATCAACGGTGCAATAACCGGGTGAAATAGACTTCGAGTTGTTATCGGTTGTGTTTTCGACCCTAGATAGGAGAAATTATCAACGGTTTCAAAGTATCCTATCTTTATTGTTCTTCTTTGACCAGTGCCATTTGCCTATTTTGTAGGTGTCGAAGGTTTGATAAGGATAGTAAAAGGAATCAATGGTAACCAATAATGAACGGATTTCGAAAGCTATGGGGCTATTTTAGTGAATTTGAAGGCAAGTAGGCATCAAATTTCTATGAGTTCAACATCAATGAACACGGTTTGGAGAACACCTGACGTACGTTAGCCTGACACTATCTCAAACGAATAATTTGGGGTGAAATTATGCGGTGTTTCCAACGATTAATTCATTGAAATAATAAAACTTGTTGTTTCTTTTTCGTTGGTGTGGGTATTTATTCTTGCAAATACCGATATTTCGGGAACCACTTGTTCCCTAACCCTAACCCTAACCCCCAACCTAATTTGGTTGGCGTACAGGCCTGGCATTCATACGCACTGAGATCGGAGGGCACACGCATTACTAGCTACGCCATGCAGTGAAATCCATTCTCTCAAGATGGCTGATAGCTGGGTCGCCCCAAGGGCACTTGACGCAGAACAGTAGAGGAGGAGTGCGAGTGTCTCGGAGCTGAAGCGCATTTCAGGTAACCGCAAAGGATGGTGCGTAGATGTGGTTGATGCGCTATACCCTGCCAAGTGGTAAATGGCAACTATATAAGATTAATGCAAGTCGGCTTGAAATTCTTTTGCAAGGAAGTCGCCATATCTTTTCACATTACTCTGCATGAGCTGATAGTTATCATCAGTTGACTGTAGGATATAATATGCTGTTGCCGGTTAATCGAAACCTATCTGGTCTTATAGAAAAGCAGTCTTGCGTTCCAACAGTCAAAAATAAGCTTACAAAAGTTTGAGCTTGTCTACATAGCGGAAGTACGCACCCGTGGCAACAAAATTTCAAAATACAGTAAAATACTATTGTTACGTTTATTTGAACAGAAAGTAGGATTTGAAAGTGATTTGATTGATCGATAGTTTCTAAGAATGAATCCTATCTTACTTCTCTTTTGTCTGTTTGACAATTAACATCAAAATGTTATAAAGCGGCAACTTCGCGAGTGAATTTCCAGTCGTGGTGAGCTGCGCGGATTTCTGCTTAGCGATTTGACACTACAACATCTTCACAAATACATGTGCCCACTGAGTGGTTGAGTTAGGTAAGAATTAATTCATTTGTTTGACAGTATGACTCACTTGATCTCGCTTGTGGATCGCACCGCTTTACTGTTTCGACAAGGGATCTCCCACCGCAGGAGTTTCCACAATTAGTCCTTGCTTGATGATCTTCTCGTACAGTCCCTCTGTTGTGTCCAATATGCTGAGAGAACAGGGTCTTCTTTGTTTTTAGTTATTAACAGGAACTGCGCGAGTTTTCTGGCGAAGGGAGAAACACTTGCTGTAAAACATACTTTAACTTTTCGAGGAATAATTCCATATTATGCTCCAGAATTTCTCTTGATTCTTGATTATTGATGACATAACGGACTTTCTTCTTCGTGACTTTATACTGCGGATCAAAGGGTTATCTCGTCTTGGCCTTTGATTCGATGTGAAATCCGTCGAACTTAGAGGCAGTTCCTTCGTAGCTTGGTTTCCGGGGAGCTATAGTAAACTGCTATGATAGATCTCATTGTTGAGTGTGCAAGCGACTCATTTTTTCTTCTTTGAAAATCTGGTATCTTCTATCCACATACGCGGTCTGTACCTTCTGGATTTGGCAGCTGTGAGATTGGACACGTCTGGCTGATTTAATTTAATCGTTTTGTTCCCTTCTTTCTTTGTCTGGCAGACCACAAAATGTATCGGGCGCCGGTTCAAGTTTGCCAGTAAGATTGGATATCTGCCTCAGCGTCTTATTGCTTGGCGCTGATGCATTACCTTGCATCGTCCATGCCCGTCCATAGCCTAGTCATCCTAGCCTTTCTGTTGCTTCTAGTAACCTCTTCCACTCTTTCCTTTTACTCTCTTTCTTTATGAACACTTGCTTTGCTCTGAATTTTAGCACTTCTAAATACCGCTTGGGCCGTACTCTCGATATCTTCCTGTCCAACCTGCCCCAGCGCCACCTCTCTCTAGTTCCTCGCCCATCACCGTAGATCAAGCTTTACGCTCACCAACCGCCGCTTGAATTTGGAACAGAGCTCCTCCGCTCAGATGCCAAAACTGCGCGTAATTCTGTTATGTGCAACTCAGCCTTATCCCAATAAACTGAGATCACATATTATCAACCTCTACGTGCGATCAAGCTCTTGGCACTTTTTATAATATCCAGTCCGATGTCTTCTCCTGTTATCTATGTCCCTTCCTCTCCTACTTGTCTTCGTACCAACCCAACTTGGTACAACACGGAGGTCCCTAATACCATCCGCCTGAAGCATGCATTGCAGAAGAAGTTTCCGACATCAAGGAATGACGCCGGCTTTGCCCATTTGAAGGCTTGTTGAGGGTCGAAGCCGTCCTTGCCCACGGTAAGTTGAAAGTGTTTTGATCCCACATTCGTCACTCCCGTAACCCCACCTAATTTTTCCCTTCTTTCATCAACTTTGCTAATTCCACTGCCAATTACCCACAACATTCCTGCGACTTTCTTTGTGTTTACTTCCTCCTCAATCGCTGCGCCCTCCAAGTCGAGTTTCCCCCCTCGTTCATCTTTTGGCCTTTCGCCCACCCTCATTTCTGCAGAGTTCCTTTTCATAGACACTTATCCCGTTTCATCTCTCCTTCTTCTGGTGTTCTCCAAGGTTCCATACTTGCCCCTCTACTTTTTTGTATTAATGATCTCCTCTCCATCCTAGCCTGTCCGACTTTGTACGCCAACGACTTTAAATTTTTTGCCTCTATTTCATCTCCGCCGAGCTGCGTTCTCTTACAGCCCAACCCTGATATTTTGGTCCGTTGGTGCTCGGTTAACAAGTTGACACTGAATGTCAGCAAATGCCATTGAATGTGCTATTCACATAAACCCTCCCAAAATTCTCTCCTACTCTCTTGGGAGACAACCTCTTTCACTATTGACTCTTTTCAACACCTGGATGTAATCTTCAATGAGGAAATCCGTTTTAGTTTTCACTTCATTTAGCATACATCATCAATTGAGCTTTTACCTCAATTCAGCCCTCCTTGCCACTTTTCAATTCCTTTATCAGAAACATTCTTAAATTTTGTTGTGTTATGTTGAATATAATTCGCACCCTTGTTGTATTTTGTAAATTATAAAAGAGAGCAGAGGTGAGGCAGCGTCTGATGAGTTGCCACTGCCCTGGTACGGAACTGTAAACTGTTTTCGTCCCTGTTTTAATTTTTGAGCTTTGGTTGTTAAACCGAAAAAGAGGAGTCCGTGGACCATAAAGAGTGGGAGCAAGTTGCTTCCCATTTGATCCGGTCCAATATTAAGTCGATGCGGACTCAGGACTCCTCAATCCCTAAACAAAAGCTGTGTAGACTGCCATGACTGTCGCGCTATTGAAGCTTTAAAATATAAATTAACCCGAATCCTTTTTTCAAAAAGAACTTTTCCCGGTGAACTATCCGTTGCGGCTCCGCACCCTCAATCTCACTCCCCTGCAGCAATGCGTTGATATGTGTACCCTTTCAAACTCTGGAATTGTCTGATAGACTGCTCTGCCAGCTCAGATATTATTTTTGGCATCGCCTCCTAGTACACGTAGTACGCGTAGTGCGGATCACTCCCCGATCCTGGTAAACTTTTTGCCAATAATTTTGTAATTTTGTCTTGAGAAAAATGCGTGTGACTAACAGAGTCACACGCATTCTTCTCAGAAATGGTTATACCAATTGATACCAAATTTAGTGGGAAGGTGGTAACTGTGAATGCCCACACATATAGTGGGTTACATTATACTACATGCAGTTTACGAGGGGGTCTCAAACTGATGGCAGTATGAAGGGTATGTTGACGTCTAGACACTGCATAATGACAGCTTCGTGATGTTTTTTTACTTGAGTAATTTCTGAGAATGCATCTTCTTTTTCTTTAGTCTTTATCCTGTTTGTGTCCGGATAGCTGAGTTGTTAGAGCACAAGGCTGTCGTACGGAAGGTCGCGGTTCAAATCTCATCGGTGGCAGTGAAATTTGTATCGTGATTTGACGTCAGAGACCAGTCGACTCAGCAGTGAATGAGTACCTGAGTCAAATCAGGGTAATAATCTTGAGCAAGCGCAATGCTGACCACATTGCCTCCTACAGGCTATTTTGTAGCGTACCATTACGGTCTTGAATAAAGTGCTCTAACACATTTCAAGGTCCTGATCCAATATGGATTGTTGCGCCAACGATTGTTATTATTATTTGTCCCGTTTACAAGCGGGGTCGGCCCGTAGTGATCCTTTTCGCCATTTTGTTTTATTAAAGGTCTGACCAGAGTGTCCAAATGGCTCAAGTGGTTAGATATCGCGGTTCCAATCTCGCTGGTGGCAGAGGGGTTAGTTATTGTGTTGCTGTTCCCATTATAAAATGCAGGAATCGTTTGATGAGCCATGTATTTATAAGTACAAGGTCATAGGGGTCCGAAAATCGTCAATACGCTCGCTACTCTCTTTGCGTGCTCAAAACCCTCTTCTCCCTTCGGACCTGTTGTCGTCCGCCGTTTCACCCACATGACCATTAAGGTCGCTTGCAATTATAATGAGTCATCAACAGGCACGTTACAGGTCTTTGCTTCGAGAAGTTGCCAGAAGGCATCTTTCTCGACATCAGGTCATTGACCTGTCTGTGGTGTGTATGCGGTGAAGAAGTGAATAGAACTTTTTTAATGGCATCACGGAAACCATCTGAAATGGCAATGCCAAGACCGTTTTGAGAGTGTGGGCTACCAAAATAGAGTTTATAACCATTTTTACCGCGTTTTTTTTTTATGCCGCAGCTCTTGGTATCAGATTATCGGGTTTCTTGTAGAGCCCAGATATCAATGCATCTTCTCCGAAGGGATCTTGCGAGTTCCTCAGTCTTTCCATTGAGGGTGCCATATGTATCGTGTAGGCGCGTATTTGTTCTGCTCGGTCTAACTTGCTTACGTGTCCACGCTGTCCATTACGACTCAACGCGATCATTTTGTTTCTAACTATATTGGATGCATTTTCTTGATCGGCCTCTCACGGAACCTGTCAGTAAGAGAGAACTATATTTTATTTATCTCTTTCCCCCATCTAAACATTTTATTTATGTTTTACTAGGGATAGTACAAAGTACGTTGCCTTAAACCCTCCTCGTTTACCTGGGCTTGGGAACAGCCTGCTATGTAAATAACATGTCGGAGTTTTCAGAGAATAAGTCCGTGAAGCAAATTATCACAGTCCAGTCCCCGTCCCTCCTCTCTTTTGCATCAGATGTCGGAAATAAGGCCCCACTAGTAAAGTGCTAACCAAGACCTTTTATTTGATATCACACACGACTATATTCGGCGAAAAAAATGTATACCCTCCTTTTACAAGTAACGTAAAATAATGTGACTCACTGCATTCAAGGAGGTTCACAGTTCCCACCTTTTCACTGCTTTTAGTGTTAACAAGGGTCACCATTTCTGAGGACTAGAGTGTGGCAGATAGACTGATAAAGAGACAGTAAACCGATTTTAATAAGGTTTTTTTTACACAAACCCGTAAAAGACGTAGTAAACTCTGCCTCAGATGAGGTGATGGTGTGGGCCAGGATGCCGGTAGTTGTGTAATACCGGAATTCACGTTGAATTCGGCCTGTAAGTTACGCCGGAAGAGCCCACAATGCATCCGGCCGCAAGTTGAACAGAAAGTACAATCCATGTACCGGTAAACCAAACAGTATCATCAGTTCAACTCTGGACGTGGAAGGCCTTGACACGAAAATTTGAGGTATTTTCGTGTGTGAGCATTTATAAACAATGTTTACCAGCTATGAAGATGCCCATGAAATTTTCCCTCATAACCTGAACAAACATTGTGGGGTCCTAAGTCCGCATAAACTTAATGCCGGACCGGATCAAATGGGGAGCAACTTACTCCCTCTTTTTTTGGTCGCGGACCCCTCGTTTAGGGCTTAGCACCCACACTTTCAAAATATTAGGCGATGACGGCTTTACGGTTTCTTACAAGGGCAGAGGCAAATCGTCAGACGCTGCCTCACCCCTGCCCTGGGAGCAGCGCTACTCCGTAAAGCCGTAAAACCGTCATCGGCTAATATTTTGACAGTTTGGGTGCTAAACTCTAAACGAGGGGTCCGTGGACCGAAAAAAGAGGGAGTAAGTTGTTCCCCGTTTGGTCCGGTCCGGCATTAAGTTGATGCGGACTTAGGAGCTCACAATTTTCAAAAAAATATTTTCAGCTCTGGCCAAGATTTGGGCAATACGGGGGATTTGGCCTTAATATTCGTAGTCATGTTGTGTTCTGCGAATTATATAAAGGAGCACTTAACATCTGCGATCCGCTTCGGTCACGCTGCTCTCACGGAAGAGGTGAGGCACCGTCTGCCCTGGTAAGAAACCGTAAAGCCGTCATCGCCTAATATACTGAACAAACATGTCTGTCATTTCTCATTCGATCACTGGCAACCTGAAGAGTCTAAACTGACAGGTGAGCCGCATTCTATCCACGTTCCAGTCGCCGGTCAATTGTGAACGGTTCAGACGTAACTGACAGGCCGAACCGAACGTTGATGACGGCCGTTAAGGGAACCTGGGTGTAAACCGGCATGTTTAGAGTTCCTTACTGTTTTAGATCCAGACCGTTTACCGGCTGTTGCCTTGTTGATGACAATAAAAATCATACACAGATTTTTAATGTGATTTAATAGAACGGATGAGTAAATAAATTCCTCAACAATTGGGTAAATTTGAGCTGGAAACTATCCCACCAAAAGCCCAGTTCAAATGCATTTGCCTCAATTTATATATATTATATGTATCTAATCTCTAAGAGAAACCCTGTGAATCTATCTATTTGTTCAGGCCATCTGTGCAAATTGTGCTTCAATTTAGAACAAAAACGTATCTCTCAACACATTGAGTTCAAAAGCACTGGCTCGTGAAGTATCCTTGTAAGCTTACATTCCCAGGAGTACTTCCTATAGCCAGGTTGATATTCGGGAACGAGCACCGTCGCGACGGGAGCGTCGAGTCCGGGGGTTGGCTGCTGCCTGCCTTATCAGCTACCACTCGGAACAATTATTGATTTTTCGGTCTCCAGCGATGGCTACGTCAAACTTCTCTACATACATTAGTAAGTAACCGAACGATAAGGCGTAATCTAATATCTAGCGCCACAGAAACGACGGCGGCGCTTTCGCTCCAGTTTTAGTGTAGCTTTTTAGTGTTTAGGTTGCATGTCGAATTCGTCGCGATAACTTACTAAGAGTGAAGAAAATCGTGATATCGTTGAAATACCGCGCAATCATACGAGCGAATGCATTTTGTGCAATTGCAAATTTTATATTAAAGTGACTTTTAGTGCAGTTTTAAAGCAGAACATCAAAATGAAAACAGGATTCGCTGCGGAGCCGAGCTACGAGCCGGACTATGCGGAGAAGAGAATGGCCGAGTTCAAGGAAGATCCTGAAAATATGAAAATTGTCCAGGATTTTGTCGATGATGTCTTACGGATAGCTCAAATGGAAAGTGAGCAGAAACTTAAATCGCAACAGGTAGGTTGTATTAGCCAATTATTTTCTGCAGGTGGACGACAATTAAAGAACTCATCCTTGAACCTATTGTGAGAAAGACTCATTACAGGACCTAAAGGCGCTCGCCAAATTGAAAATAATGAGGCGTCTATGATTGCAAGTGAAGCAACTTCCTTGACGATCATTTTAGCTGAGAATTATGCATGCCCGCACACCAGCCCGCAATTCAAAAACAAACAGAATTGGGTGCTTTGCGAATATTGTTACTATATTTAGCATAACAGCTGGTAATCTGAAAGGGCCATTGTTGTGTCCCCTTTTATCAACTCATTATTCAAATAAGAACGTGTTCGAATGAGATATCATCATTGTATCTACTGTGTATCTTGTAGGTGGGTTGTGGAAAGATGGAATTATGAGATAAAACACTGAAGCGTGGATGCTTGTTGTTGTTTCAGAAATCAAGCGTAACTGGGGGATAAGTAGCCTGATCCGTTTCCGTAGTAGGCGAGCTCTCCAACTCCTGATTATACGATTATTATTTGAAGATAATCCTAAATATATGGTTTTATTTACCATACCAATTTTGTCTCCGAAGCGTATACTACAGATATCATATTCGTGTTGATAATCATCAAGATAAGGTATCAGGTTTTCCCATGATGGAATATGATAATGCGGCTGTAGTTTTTGCGAAGCGTTGCCCATGCATATTAGATGCTCCCATGTGTAAGTTATTGATCTCTACATCCTTAGAATACACACATAAACATATTGTAATCTCACTGAACAAATAGGTTGAAAAGGGACTTGTTTGTGACATTCGGGAAATACGAGAATGAAATGGTTATTGGGTTCGTCTAATATTCATATAAAAAGGATTTGGACTGGATTTTGTTGTACCCTCTGTGGGTTGGTGCTTTGTTGTCTTCAAACTGGATTAAGAAAACAGAGAGAGCTATCCTCAATAAAATTTCAAAAATCTTTCCTAATTTTATTGCGAAAAATGCTGATATTATCCTATCCAATAACTGAGAGGCTTTCTATACCCTTGCTTGCGGCATTGTCCCGTTCACCCAAAACAAGCGGGTTCAAGAGATGGCTGCAGGGTAATGAGATTCTCAGTATAGCTGAAGTGTCGCTTCAAGTTTTCTGAACTTTTCAAATTTTCAAGTTTCTGGGATCTCGAGTGGTTGCCCTTTAGGTTCGTTGAAAAAAAATCGATTCTACTTTATTAAAAACTTTCGAAATCCAGTTAAGTTTGATGGATAAGACGGAATTCAGGATATTTTCATTCACATTTTAGTAATGTCCTTGTCTCTTGTGTTGGTTCAATTATCGGAAAATCGGTTTTTAAGGAAGTAAGTAAGTAAATTGAGTGATATTTTTCTGATTATTAGGTAATGGCTAGCATCTCTATTGAGTGCCTGTCGTCATGGCATTTCGAATCTATCATTATAGGATAGTGTTTATTCAATAGGCTAAATATGGTTTTTTTGCCAAAAAATTTTCAATCTACTACCTAAATGTTATTCAAACGAAAAAGGCGAATATTTTTTGTTGTTCGTTGATAATATAGATCCTCCAATCATTAGTAACTGCTGGTCTGAGACTTTCCCTAATAAGTGAAGGTAGGAGATGATTGTAAAGATCCTGAAGAAGGTCATCCTTCTTGGGTGCGACAATTGGAGGGGTATTTGCGAGTTTCCTGTTGCCGCAAAGATATTGCCCAGACTCATTCTGGAGCGCTTCAATGAACACCTTGGAAGAGAAGAGTTTATATCGATTTCACTTGCACCCTCTTCACGTTATCGGTGATGCCGTTCATGCTGCCTTGGGAAACAGTGTAACTATGTTGATGACATCCACTTATGCTTTCATTCCTCTCTCTGAGTCATAGGTCTTGGTGTGGCATAGTATGTCAACCCGATTTACGCGCCATCATACACGGTACACTGAAATGCGCTTCAACTTTTCGGGAGACTTGCAGAAGGACCCGGACTTCTCCTCTACTGTTCTGGGACAAGTGCCCTTGAGACGACACACTCATTGGCCATCTTGGGAGAGTGAGTTCCACTGCATGGCATAGCCAGCAATGCAATTGTCGCCCCTCCTTTATGTGTAGCCTATCCAATCCCAGTTCTACCTTTTGATCGCACGTCCACGAGTAATTGGCCTGTGCGTCGAGCAAGCACGTTACTCGAAATAGTATCACACCACCGTATCTCAATGACACGCCCGTGGACAATTGCTGACCGAAGCTTGAAGCTTCTGAGTAACAGGGGGATCACTTTCAATGTGCTACTCACATATAGCAAAACAAAAAGAAACTTTAGAACAGAAGAGTTTCAACTTGATCTTGAGATAACTGCATTTCTAGATTTTACACAAGGTAGCGAAATCGGATCTAGCAATGTTATTGCGTGGTTTGACATCTAATGATCGGCGCCCTTATTGCTCTGTCCAGTAATGCAGGAGGACCATGACTCGTTCGGCTGAGAAATTTAGTTTTGTTGGTGTTTATCTTCAGTCCAAATCTACCTGTCTCATATTTCCAAATCAAAACACATTTGGCTAAGGTCCATGACCCGGTGAGAAAGCAAGCAGATGTCATCATCATAATCGAGATCTTTGAGGAAAGCCATCATGGTTCAATGAATTTCCCCACGTGCTCCGGACAAGCCAGCATGAAGAACGGCACGGATAACAAGAAGAAATAATATCGGTAAACAAATTTAACTCTGGCGGGCTCTGCTGTGGGCCTTAAAATCTTCCTAGATTTTCCCTCGGCGCAGAACGTGACATATTGCGCCATCATATGTCGTTCTGCTAATAATTATTATTAAAGGACCCTAGATATACTCTATGTTTACGCTGTCGAAAGCTTTGGAAGCTTGAAATTGATGAAGAGCAGGTAAAGCAAATTTCCAAGATGTTGGTGTGTTCCAGGATTATTTTAGCCGTTATCTTTGTGACGACAAGGAGCAGGCGGATGCTCTTCTAATTGTCACCCCAACCCCAACTGATTTTGTAGTAGGTTCTGTGGTCGAACAATGCGCCACCAATGGTGAGGCGGTGGAAGTTGCAAAAATCTACAATCCTTCCACGTTTTAATCAAAAAGACTGTGCCTCCCCAGCATATGTCCTAGCAAAGTGTTATCAGAGTCCCTTTAGCACTCAGATCACCCACCACGTTCGAAATGTTATCTTTAGGAAGCCTCTCCTGAACTGTGTGTTATTGCTCATAGAAAGCATACTTTCTTAATATAGTAAGGAAGGAGGTCTCCGTTGGTGCTTAGCACTGTATAATGGTGATGTTCCTTCATCTGGACCGGAATCTTGCAGTCAAAATCCAGCCATAAACTGGCTGCCAAGTGAAAAGGGTGTGTTTTTTTGGGAGTATGGTAAACATCTTCCTGACATTAGAGAACTAGCCTGGAACCGTTTGATACATTACTTCGGGCTAGCCCTCCCACTCTCCCGACTTTGGAAGCCTTCAAACCAGGGAATTCCTTTCACCAACGGGAGGAGAGGGGAGGAAGGTAGTTGTTAGTTCAGGAAACCCCTTATCGTCCGATCCCTCCTCCGGTCGAGTTCAATCTTCTTTTCAATAAGAAGAGCCCGAACATAATGCGCAATACGATTCCAGCTGCCAGCGCTCTACAGCATCTCTCTGACAATATTGTCTGGAGAGGCTCCCCTGTGTCTGCATAAAGCTGCTGACGAAAGCCGTCCCATCTCTCGCAAGAGAAAAAAGTGTGTTCAGCGTCGTCAGCCACTCCATTGCAGAATACACAATCAGGAGATCGCGCCTTCCCGATCCTGTGCAGGTAAGACTGAAAACCTCCATGTCCACCTAGAAGTTCGGTAAGGAAGTAATCAATCTCACCGTGCGTTCTGTTCAACCACGGGTTTAAATTGTCGATGAGCCGCGTAGTCCATCTGCCCCTTGGCTCATTTTGCCAAGAAAGTTGCCACTTGGTAAGGGTACGTTGACGCTCCTTACGGGGAACCACCTCTCTTAAGTTTTCGCCCTTACGGCGGTAGATAGCTTTGTGCTTCTTGACAAGGAGGGCAACGGGGATCAGGATGGTTTGTGGTAGCCGTCAGTAACAGTCCGACACCGGATTCGTGTCTACTACTATTTTGATTTTCAGAGTATAAATGCATAGTACCGTAGGGGGAGAGGAATCCAAATTCCCACCAGCTTAGGCCCAGAATATGCAACTTATAACGTTGAAATTCCCGATTAACATGAAGAAAGCGATCATTCTGAGGAGAGCATATGCACGTTGCAGAAACCAACCATAGTCCGTTTTCAAGAGCCAAGTCTTTGGAGTGAGTTCAGTCCATATCCGAGCCGTTGTTGACGTTTCGGTAGCAGTAAAGCTTTAAAATATACAAATTGCTAGTCCACAGTTTTCTATTATTTTTAGTCGCCTTTTACGACAAGCAGGGAAGATTTTGAGTGTATTTTTAAGCTGCAAATTACTAATGACAGGGGCATTTTTATTGAGCTGAGTCAACTGTGAATGAGTAGCTAAGTCAAAATCAAATCAAAATCAAAGTAATAATACCGGGTGAGCGCAATACCACATTCCCTCCTAGTGTAGGCTTTAAAATATAGTCTTTTTCTCTCACTTGCGCATTTATCAAACACTGTTACACCGATAGACATAAAACTTTGCAAGAATGTTGAAACTGAACCCCTAGGCTTGCGGCGAATGACTTTGCCCTACGTTCAGCCTAAGAGAATCTCCATATAGGCATCGAATATGGCCATCCGGGGTACTTTTCGGAGCTGATATTAATTTTGACGTTATTTGCAAAGTGGAATATTGGGGGAGTTAGATAGACACCAAATAACTTAACGGGCTATGCTTAGAAAGTTCCTGCTCGAAAAATCCGAATAATAATATGGTCAAGGGAAGTCACACTGTGTCCTAAAAGAAGTATTGTGCCCCTTTACTGGTTAAATATATCTACAAACTACAGTATGTCGTTTAAATCTATAACCGACAGAAACTTTATTTAGATGTTAAGTATTCTCCCAGGTGAGTGAACCTACTTTGCACAAGTGCCGGACACTGTCCTAGAACATGCATCCGGGTTTCACCACTCTACTTACAGAATCTACAGACAGTGTTTGTAGATATCTCTAGCTTTCCCAAGAGATAGTTTAGCCTGCAGTGATCACTGAGTATTCCCACTATGATTCGGAGGCTTTTCTTAGTAAGGTTTAAACAGTCTTCCGAGCGCTTGGGTTTGTATCTCCTTATGAGCATTCTGGACTGTTTCATTCCTAGTAAGTTCGCCCAGTAGAGTTCCCTCAGCCGTTTCTCTACTTTTTCAATGTCATAGCTATGAGCCCATTCCCCACTTCTCACAATTGCTCTGCCCCATAACATATAGGGGTGTCGCTGTGTCTTTCCTGGGCAGCTCGCCTTTTAACTCAATGTGACCTGGAAGCCAGAGTATCCAGACTTTATTGAACGAGCCGAATGTGTTCAGTTTCTTAAGGCATTCCCACCCTAGTTTGGAATTAACCTGCCGCTTGCCTGTCGGTTAGAATAGCAATGTTTTGTCCCTTATAGTTCCTTTGGTGGTTGAAGGTGGCACATCTGTTTATAGCGAATATTTCCGCCTAAAACATGCTGATGTGCTTACCCATTTGTTCAAAATGCATTTTCTTTAGACCAATGACCCCGGACCAGGTCCTTTAGCCTTCTCCCAGTTTTCTCTGTTGCTCCAACTAGTTTAAAACTTCTCGTTAAAGTGAAATCTTATAGTTATGTTATCCTTTGATTTTAGTAAGAATATCAATTTTTTTCGATTTGAGCAGCTCCCGTTGTATATCTGGAGTTCACGGACCTACTGGTTCCACCAAACTTCTTTTTTCAGTCTGTGAAGTCGCTTCAGTGCTCGCGCTTTTTGAAGTTGCTGCATAGTTTGGAATACTAGCTTCCAATCATCATCGAACGTTTCGACTGTTTTTCGTGACTGGCCTAAACATATTTGTTGCACCAATGATAATGTTCTTAGTCGATGTTTCGCCTCCAAGGCATGTGCAGTTATGGCCACATTTATTCGCTCCTTATATGGGGGGACTTTGCTATGGAAGACTTCAGTGTTCACCTGATAGTCAGGGGTAATTCAAGGTGGTGTTGGTTATGTTCTGATATTAATCAAGGATGAGTCATTCAATCAACACGTAGTCAATTTGGTTGAAAGTGGCCCCTCTGAAAAAACCTACGTTTTTTCGAGGAACTATTTCCGCGCAAATCAGATACTTTCAACAATCATCTCGTGTGGCACTATTTGTTTGGTGATTCGAAGTTCGTTGTCATTAGTAATTTTATGCAGGCTGTTAAAATCTCGAAATTTCGATTTTGATATCATATCTGGACCTTCAAGGGTTGGTTCACCTGCCTCGTAACTCGACTCTGCAGTTTCCTCTGTAGGAGCATCGTTATTGAGGCTTATATTTCGAAGGGCAACCGTAAAGCTCATACACGATCTTTTATGTTTCCAGAGTCAACAACTGCAAATTTCATTTTATGACTGACTAGCAAACCTACTCAGAGCACAAGGTTTACTGGATAGCCGCTATAATTTATGGTATAGTCGCTTTTCTCCCAAAAACCGGGTTCTACTCAGTGCGCTCTTCTAATGCTCGCTGACATCAGTGTTATATTGGGACACGATACTGGCTAGCTGCTGAGCAGCTTTTGATTTGTATAGGGGGCGTATGTTCCATTATAAAATGCACAAATCGTTCCTCCTTTGCCGGGTCCGTCGTTGTGCCAGCAGTCCAGTTCAAGGCACCTTCTCTGGCTTCCATATAGAGTTTTCAGCTCTACCCAACCCCGAGCTTCTAGGACTAGTTAGTATAGTTTGCTCTGTATAACTACCTGCATTGAGACTAAAAGGAGCTCTTCCCGCGATATGGATTGAATCATAACCACAATTCGGCCTGCAAACCGTCGGGCCGAAAGCACTTCATCCAGGAATTAGTCTCTCAGAGGGCAATCCGTGTTTCCATGGTATCAGGAAACCATCGGAGAGGTTTCGTTGCAAGAGCGACTTCAGATGAAACTGTTGTAGGTTAAGCTTTGATCGCAACGTCAAACCAATTTGCTATTTTTACAATTCCGGCTGCTCTTTGTAACTACATACATTTTAACATTTGTGGTCTGGAATACGTATTTTTGACAGTTATGAAGTTCACGCTTGTTTTAGTGAACCCGGCCATTTTTTGCTTTCAAAAAAGGAGGCTTGCTCAAAAAATGAAATGAAGTGCTGCACTGCATTCGAAGAGTTCATTTTGGCCTTGATTAAGGTAAGGGATTATATGTGCTACTAACGTTTCACAGAAAGACTGTCAAGGCCCTTAAAGTGACAATCCCGAAGGACGTCTAAGTACATCCACTATTCATGAAAACGTCCAAAGTAAATAAAATGTTGGAACTAATTTCAGAAAAATTCCTGATGATGTCAAAATACCATTTCCTCTATGCGAAACAATTTCTTGCTAAAAAATACATGATTCTATTATGTAGATACGTGAATGAAGTCAGAAGCGATTTAGAAATTCTTAACACGTTCGTAGCAGTTGACTAGGCATGAATATATGGATATGACATTGAAATCAAGGCTCGATCAAAAAAAAAAAACAACAAGGATTCTGATTATATGTAAAAGTTCTTCTCAATACTTTTCTCAATTTAAATAGTATAGTGCATCAGGAGTTACTGCTAGTTAGTGATGTGGATAATAAGGAAGGATGCATTCCTTGCAAGTGATGCCTTGTTTTCTAAAGCAATCCGACACAAATAAACAGAATTGTGGCAAAAAATGGGATTTGCACCATGAAGTAGCTCCTGTTCACAATTGTGTACTTGTGATTCCTTGGTAAACAACAAATAGTCATTAGGTTTCAAGCGTCGTATTGTTCGAACATGACTTCCTGTGGCTTATTTTTATTTCTGACGCTGGAGAGAATCATGGAAGGACGATGTTTTGTCCCCATTAAGGAAATCAACATAGCATCATTAAATTACATTGCTGAATGCCTTGTTGAAGTGAGTGAGGGAAGAGTATATCCGGGGGGTTCTTTTGCCCAGAAAGGGGCAAAAATGATATTGACTTATATAGAAAGGAATTCATAGTTACCAAAAATTTGGGGTGAATCAGATAATAAATCGTTCATGACTAAACAGATAAAATGCACAGGCAATTACACACTCCCTGAAAAGTTTGTTTGTTTCTTTGGAACTTTAACTAAGTGGGGAACTTTTAGTTTCTGGGTAATTTATTTTATTATTAATTCTTTATCGATCAATGTTGAATAATGTTGTTCTGATTTATTAATATAATGAAAACTTGATCATGAATACTTTCTCGTGAAGTACCAATGGCCGCTCTGAGAAGCCCAATTAGCCCTGTGGTGCGTCGTTTTGATGCCACGAACTCCTAAGATCATGACTGCTGTTATGAGAGGACGGAGGCGGAATCTAGCTGGCTCAGATCTTAAGAGCCAGCCCGTAGCGTTGACGAAGGAAATCAGCTTTCCCGCCCTACAACTAGAGATCTCTCTGAGGTCCTCAGAGAATAGTTTACCTAGTGTCCGCAGCCTGACGCTAGCTAGAGATTGCCAATCGCAAAGGAACTTCCTGACGGCTTTCTTCTCTTTTCTTCTACGCAGCTTCAGCGATGCGAATTGTAAATTACGTCGAGTCTGGCATGGTCTCCTATAGGACAGTGCCCCTGCTTGACCAGGCACATGTGGTGAGCCTCCGCCAGCTGAGGTCCGCGAGCGTGAGTAGATTTCAATCTGGAAAGTCTCCAGCAGGACATAGACTGCCGAGAGCAGAGCTCCACTTGGCTAGTCTATCAGTCCGTTCATTCCCCTCTATGTTCCTATGACTGGGAACTCAGAGGAGAGTCACCTTGAGCGTGCCGCCCAGACTGTTAAGTGTGTTTCTGCACTGCCTCACCGGCCTGGAGGAAGTCACCGCTGAGTACAAGGGGTTAATGATCACTTGGCTGTCGGTCAACCATTTATGTTACGCTTATTGCTAGGATCATGCCCCAGCCATCGACAGGCTTCCAGTATCCCCAATACCCAACCTGGGAGTTTCTCGTGAAGTTCAGTTTGTTTATGGGGTAGTCTGTGAGAAATGGCCAGATTTCCTAAGGTACTTCGCCTAGAGGACTTCGTTGTAAAGCATCCAACAGTTGTGTACATCCCGAAAACCATTCTCGGCCCCTTTGCAAAAATTCTCTTGCAGGCATAGAAGGCTACAGAGACTTTTTTAACCCTCTCTTAACCCTTCTTATGTTCGATTTCCAATTTATCTTCTGATCCAGGATTACACCCACATATTTTACATAGGGGAAAGAATCAACCTTTGTTCATTTAGCCGGTTCAGTGGTGGTGAATAGCATCAGTTCCGTTTTGGTTGGGTTTATGTCGAGTCCGCATCTTGCGGCCCACAGGCACCCCTTTCCCAACGCTCCTTCCATGATATAATTCATAATGGAAGGAGATATCCCTGACACTAATATAATCAAGCCGTCGGCATACTCCGTGGATGTCCAGGACGCACTCTAGTATACTCACTCTAGTGCGCGTTTCCAAGACTGTAGTACGTATCACAAAAAGATACAAAAAGATCCGGTAAATCTAGACAAGCCACGCATAATCCTTTCTCGCTGCTTCTGTAGCATGACTGGCATTACGCCATCTTTATGGCCCCGCTGATTCCATCCTCGGTAATAACCGATTTGTCGATAGCCTCCCACGGCTGGGGTGGCATACTCTTTAGATAAGACTCACGGCCTTCCTCGCTGGAGGGCAAGTGCGTCTGAACCAGCAGCTCCAAGTTTTCATCAGAAGATTTCATTTAGAAGACTTCCTATTTTTTAAGAAAGGATGGGCTCCTGTGTTCCTTGGAGATAATTTTATTGTGATTCCTAGTGCTTTCAATGTTTCGACAATAGTCGACCTAGGACCACCTATTGGCAGTTTTGATGGCTGACTTGTACTTCTTCAGACTGTCCTTGTATGGTTGCCAATAGTTGTGCCTGTAGCAAATATCGAAGATTTCCCTGGGCACCTTCATGAGGCTGGACACATTCCACCACGGTGGCAGTGTTTTCTTACGGTATTTGGCACGAGGCTATAAAGGTGATATCGAATGCTTTTTCCGGAGCATCAATTTTTGATTCCAATTCGTTCGTCGTGCCAATCTTACCAATTTGCGCACCGAAGAGTTTGTTCTTGACAACTTGGCCAAACTTTCTCCTCCTGGGGTCTCTGACAGGTTTGGAGACCTCTGCGGCGATATTTAGACTGAAAAGTATCCAACTGTGATCTGAGAAGGATCTTTGGTTAGATACTCTCCAGTTCACCAACCTAAGAATCCCATTATCGGTTATTAGGGTGATATCAAGGACTTCCTCTCAATCGTCACAGTTCTCGGAGCTGGGGAGATGGAAGGCTCGTGTACTGTCACTGATGCACACCGATGGGTTTATATTAATGATAAAATGAAAGAATGAGTTACCTCTTTCATTGATTTCCGAGCTGCCCTAAAGCGTATGCCTTGCATTGGCATCGCAGCCTATCAACAGATTGGCCTTCTTTGCTGCTATTATGGTCGCCAAATGTTGCAGTTCTTCGTTTGGAGCTTATCGGCCATGAGCCAAGTAATAATAATAATAATTGTTGGCGCAACAATTCATATTGGATCAGGACCTTGTGATAGAGCACTTCATTCAAGATCGTAACGGTACACTACAGTACACTATAGGAGGCACTGTGGTCAGCCTTGTGCTCGTCCGAGATTATTACCCTGATTTGACTCAGGTACTCATTCAGAGCTGATTCGACTGGTATCCGACGTCAAATCACGATTCAAATCCCACTGCCAAGAGTGAGATTTGAACCGCGACCTTCCGTACGACAGTCTTGTATTCCAAGCACTCAGCTATTCGGACACCCTTGTAAGCTGAGGAAATATGCACGTTCTCTGTTCCCGCTTGCTCCAGTTTGACTATGCCTAGGCCGCTGGAACTCAGGTTTGGACACACACACACATGCTCTAGGTCTGTCCCGATCAGCGTCTCTTGTGCTATCGAATAAAATATAATATTTGCTTTGGAGTCCTTTGATGGTTTGATCGCCTCCGATCCATGGCTCCTGTACTAGTGCGATGTCGATGTCGGTTGCTGCTTACTTGTCTTTAAAGGTTGCTTAGTACCTCAACCTCTGCACACTCTGCTCTGCTCGTGCTTTTTTTCAATCTCATCTTGCGGGTTTGCCGGCGTTTGCTGTTATATTCTTCAACAATCGCTTGGTATTTAGCGAGCTTGTTTTCATCCCGCTCGTCAGGAGTATCGGCCTCCTTACCCTTTGCAATCGTGCTCAGAATATGCGTGGCCTTCTGATACTGGCTCTTGAGAAGGACTCCAGTGGACCTTCGTTTCTTAGCCGATTTGCGGTGACTGAAATTCTTATCAGTCCTTGCTTTTCAGGGAGCCCCTAACGTCGACAGTTCCGGATTAGGAATACTATGGTTTTTACTCGCTACAGATAGGTCGACGGCAGTGGATTCCAAGTTGGAAACCACTAGTCTGTCTGCTACCTCGCTCAAGGAAGCCCCAGCGATTGGTTTCAGCACAGCGGTGCTATAGTTTCCTGGCTGAATTCCCGCAGCTCGACCTGCAATGCTGCGCTTGGCATCACTACCTCTTCTTCCATCGTCGGTTGGTTTATTTTTTTTTTAATTGAGTCCATGTCTTGGTCCAACGGGTGGTCGGAAAAGAATGTCTACCCTGGTTAGTTCAGAGTAAGAGTCTTATTTAAAGCTGAAGGTGGCTAAGGAATTCAGAGTTCGAAAGGTAAAGAATAAGCTCATTATTGGCCGCAGTTCTCAGCATATGTTGTTCCACCTTGGCTTGGGTTCCTGTTAGCATCTTCTCCAGCGCAGGCAGGATCCCCGGACTGTTGCTTCGGCTCATCCAAATTCACTTACTGCTAACACATGAACAGTAGGTAAACAGAACTTCGACAGATGGATGAGCCTACTTCCAGTCCGGCCCTAAAGACTCTTGGCCCGCCCGAAGACGGTTTTCACTGGGAAGGTCGTGTAAGAACTTGCCAAACTATGCAACCTTAACCTGAAGAATAATCAGGCCAGGTCGCTAAGAACTTCATCATAAAAAAAAGCGCAAATAAGTTGGAGATTTTAGTTGGTATTTTTGGGATTCCGTAGCCTACACAATGAAGAAATCTATGAGCGATACCATGACCGTCCGGTTGTGGATAAAATCCGGCTCAATAGGTTACGGTGGGCGGGTCACTTAATCCGTATGGATGAAGATGATCCCACCCGGAAAGTCTATAAGGGCAATATCTATGGTAGGAAAAGAAGACGAGGCAGACCCTGCCTAAGATGGAGCGATGGCGTGGGCCAGGACGCCAGACAGCTTTTAGGGATATCGAATTGGTGGACCTCGGCGCAAAACCGGGATGTCTGGAGTTCCTTATTAAGGCAGGCCTAGACCGGATACCGGTTGTTGCGCCGTTGATGATGATGATGATTTTTGGGATAAACATATGTTCATATATACTTGCGTGTATTCATATTTACTGATGAGCAAGACGAGTTAAAGATTGAGCTGGGCAATTTACTCCATTTGATAGTTGAAATCTACAGTGCTTCCTCGATATAATCGCCAAAGTTCAAAAATGAAGCGAGTTCCAACAGTACGTGTACATATATTTGTGCGAAGACGTAAGTACTGCTATGGTTTATGTATTAAATTGGCCGAACTAAAGAACAAAGTGCACCTTTGGGGTTATTTCATTGAAGTTTTTCTCATCCATTTCAGCTCGCATTTATCGCCCCGCTGGGGTATTAACAAATAGAAAATGTATTGTTTTCAATAATAGTAAATTACTTTTATGTGCAGGGTGGGAGAAATTAGTTCTAAGAATAAGGGGATGGTGAAAAGATGCATCGGATTTTTCATCTAAAATTACTGATGTTGAGGTTTAACGTTTACCACACAAAGGAGTTGATAAAGTTCTATGAAGCCTTTCCTTTTTATGAGCTTAAATAATTTACAGCCAGGATATCATTCAATTACTTCAACATGTTTCCCAGCTACGTTAGACGAACTTTGAAAACCGGTTGGGAAGTGTTGAGTCTCAGAACAGAGTGGACAGAGCGAAAACTACAAGGACTATAACGTAAAGTGAACATGAAAATAATTTCATCATGTAACGCACTAAAAGTCAATAAATTGTGCAGATAGTAGATAGTAGATATTTTGTGAAATGAAGAGCAGCTGGTATATAAGGAAAATTTCTATTCCAACTCAATTATAGGTTGAGGAAAATAAATAGGAGTTGGCACAAATAAAAAGTAAGGGCAGGAAACGTAGAACGTCAGTTGGTATTTTCTGTTACTGGTAAAACAAATAAAAATAAAAATTGTGAAAATCGATATCATTCGCTCCAGTAAAGTTAGATTTGTGGGAAATATTATTACAAAACGCCTGCACTGCATACTGTACTGAGTAATGGGAATAACAACACCGTATACTTGCAATTTGGTTTTCAATCAGTAGGCGGAGATCTTCAGGTACCAACTGACGATTTGGAAAGCCCCTTCTGAGATTCTATAAGTATTTTATAAGTATAATTAATTTATAGGTTTGTTAAATATGGAATACAGCAGACTTTTCAAGAGAATGTGCTTTAATTTCATTGTCATGATACTTAATGTTGTGCATGTGATAAGCTAGGGGAGGAAGTGAACTCGGGGGCATGAAATTAGGAGATTGGTGCTTAAGTATTTTGACCGCTCTTCTTCCAGGTTTAGCATAATTACCGCGATTTTAAAATTAAGTGGAAAATATATTGCTTGATTAAATGTAGTTTCCGATTAGTTTTGCCAAATAATTTCATCTCAGTAGTCGAATCTAAACCAATTTCTGAAATGTATTGGCTTTATAAAGTATCAAACCCTTTTACGGGTATTTATCAGCCTAAATGCATAGCAGCTTGTATTGATTAAAGGCTTCTTCGAAAATCCCGGCACTATTTTTCCAGCTCCTGGTGTTCGGGTTTCAGTATTGCCCGTTCGCATATAAGACAATTTTAATATCCCGGTTTCCTGGTTTCACTAGTAGGTTGGTTCATTGCAGTGATGTAAAAGCCCCCGAGGCATTGTAGCGCCATATGCGTCTGTAGCACGTTGACATAGCTAGTCCACCTTATCATCATTTTGAGCCGTCAGAAAGGGAAACCTCTAGTGGATCAATCATATATAATATTTTGGTATTGTCCGTTGTCGCTTTCGTAGTTTTCGATGTCGAGAAAATGGCGCTCACGGTGGGTGTAGTCTTGATTCGCACGGCAGACCATCCGTGCCCTCAAAGAGATGCCGAGATATGTCATGTAAATTAACGAGCCAATCCTCAATCATCCAGCGGTGAGGACACAAAAATTCTATAAGAGTCTTTTAATATTTAGTTAGAATACTTGATGTCATTACGAATTTTGCACATATGCCGAAATATTTTCAGCTTGCCCTATCCGGTTGGTTTAGTAATAATGTTTTAAATGGCTTTTTAGTTATCATTTTCCCCAACTCAGCACACAAGCCAGGGAATTACATAAGCTCCAAAGGCTGGCTTGCGTGTGTATCAGTGGGGCAATGAGGACATGCCCAACGGCATCCCTGGAGGTCCTTCTGGGATTAACCCCTCTCCATCTGCACATACAGATGCAGGCAAGGAGATCAATATTCAGGATGGCCGGTAGCATGAGTGAGGCGGGGAGCTGCCTAAATCGAAGGAAGATTGATATCCTTTCTAGGCGGTATCCCGAATTACTGATACCGAGGGACAACATGAAAACGAGGTTTCACTTCGATAAGAAGTTTGAAACACGTTGGAGTAACAAGACAAACTGGGAAAGCGTGGCTGCGACATACGGCTTAAACCAGCAACTGATTACTTGGTACACTGACGGATCCCTCACAGCAGAGGGAGCGGGTGCCGGTGTCATTGGTCCAAGGAAAATGTACTTTGAGCCAATGGGCAGGTACACTAGCATATTCCAGGCGGAAATTTACGCCATAGACAAATGTGCCTCCTTTAATCTGCAAAGGAACTACAGGGGGCACAACATAGCTATTCTCACCGATAGCCAAGCAGCGATCAAGGCACTTAGGTCCAACCAGGTGAACTCTAAACTGGTATGGGAATGCCTTGAGAAACTGAATACACTCGGCTCGTCCAACAAGGTCTGGACACTTTGGGTTCCAGGCCATGCTGGGCTGGAAGGCAATGAGGCAGCGGATGAACTAGCCAAGAAGGGAGCAGGGATGCCTTTATACGGGCCAGAACCCTTCTGTGGAATCGGAAACGGTTTCATGGCTATGAATCTAAGAAACGAAGAAAAACGGTTGAGGGAACTATATTGGGCGGGCCTACCAGGGATGGAGCAGTCCAGGGTGCTTATTGGGGGATACGAACCCATGCGCACAAAGGATTGCTTAAACCTCACCAAAAAGAACCTCCGAATCATAGTGGGAATTCTCACTGGTCATTGTCAGCTGAACTACCACCTAGGGAAGCTAGGGATATCTACGGACACTGCCTGCAGGTTCTGTGAGGAGGAGGACGAAACCTCTATGCACGTCCTGGGACAGTGTCCAGCACTTGTGCAAAGTAGGTCGATACATCTGGGAGAACACTTAATACCAGATGCAAAGCTGAAACTTCTGGAAGTGGGGAACATACTAAAGTTCCTAACGGTTACTGGCCTGCTTGAGATACTATGATCAACAGGTACACTATAACCAGTAAAAGGGGCACAATAGTTCTTCAAGGACGCGGTGCGACTTTCCCTTAACAAAATAATAATAATAATATCATTTTCCCCGCAAAACCGTGATTATCATAAATGGCGCCCAGTGTGGGGTGTATAGTGTAGTTTATTCCAACCGTAAATATGGAAGCTGCAATTTAATCTCTTGAGGATATCAATCATATATATCAATTAATCGAGGAGATAAACGAAGCTATTTACAGTAGAGGAGATTCTTTTTTGCTACAGATGGCATAAGATACATGGTAGGTTTTGCTTTTTTCCAAAGGACTTTCTTGCCCTTTGCTGGACCTAACCGGTTTTCATTTTTTTCTGGTGTTGTTAGAAACAAATTCCATTCCTACCGTACCAAAATCCTTTTCTAGTCCATGGGTTGCGGTTCACCAAGTAACAGCCATTCGCCTTATATTTTCTAAGTTTTGCTCTAATGGCACAGTATTTTTAGGCATCCGTTTCTCCTTTCGGTCGCTAGTCCAATCATCGAAGGTTTCAACCTTTGAATTCGTTTGGTGAAAATCGATTGACATCAAATTCGGAGTGTTGGTGACAGGTCCCGCGACAGGCCAACGAACAAAATGCATACAATGTAGTTACAAAGATGATGATTAGATTGAGTCACACGCCTCAGAGAAATGCTAGGGCATCAACCTCAGTCGACGCGGCAGGACGGGCCCCGATCCTCTCGAGAAATTGGCAAGGGTTCTTGACGCATAGACGGCGTCAGGACGTAAGCAAGTTATCCCGAACAAAACAAATACATGTCTGCACGCTAAATGTTGGTACCCTAACTGGAAAGAACGTGGAACTCGCAAAAGCCCTTCAGAAAAGGCGCATTGATATCTGCGCTCCGGAAGAAACCCGATCGTCTGGTGCGAAAAGCTACGACATTGATCACGGTCGCGATCGCAGTAAAAATGGCTATAAACTCTCTATTTTGGTAGCCCACACACTCGATATGGTGTTGGCATTGCCATCTTAGATGCCGCGATGCCATTAAAGAAGTCGAACGATTTGATGATCGGCTGATGAAGTTTACCAATATATCAGCTGATTGCACTATTCACTTCTTCACCGCGTATGCACCACAGACAGGTCGACCTGATGCCGTTGCCCTGCTGTTGCAAACATAATAATAATAATCGTTGGCACAAGAATCCTATTGGATCAGGGCCTTGAAGTGTGTTAGAGCCCTTCATTCAAAACCGGAACAGTACATTACAGGATTACAATACCCTGTAGGAAGCAAAGTGGTTAGCATTACGTTCACCCGAGATTATTACCCTGATTCGACTCAGGTACTCATTCACAGCTGAGCCGACTGGTATCCGACATCAAATCACGATATAAATCCCACTGAAAGACTTGAACCGCCTGGTGCTGTTCGGACACAGATAATAGTTAAAATAATTCTGGAACACATCAAAGAACATCTCGAAAGCTTGATCGACAGAGAGTAGGCTGGTTTCCGGCTCCGGTGCCTCCTTCATAGACCATGTCAACACCCTGCAGATAATTTTGGAACAGTACGTGGAGTTTAGCTATTTGCTGCCGTTGCGCCTCATTAATTTCGAGAAAGCTTTCATGGCGTGAACAGGGAGTGTATCTGTAGTGTTCTACGTAAGAGGGGTATTCCAGAGAAACTAATAGCTATTATCAGAGCGATATATGATGCGCAAAATGACACGTGGTGCACCGAGGTAAAATCTCAGAGGATTTTGTGGTGGAAGACAAAATTTGCTAGGCTTGCAACCTGTCACCGATATTATTTCTTCTTGTTATCGGTATCCGGAGGACGTGGAGGAGTTCAATGGACAATGACATCTTTCCTCAAGCACCTCGACTATGTAGCAAAGAGCAAACAGGTATAATATATGTTTGCCCCCTCGCCGGGTCGTGGGCCTTGGCTAAATGGCTCTGCTTTTGAGGAGAGAGTATTGAAAGTTTTGATCAATTTGTATATCTAAGAAGCGTGGTTAGCGCCGGCGGTGGCGTTGCTGTGGATGTCGTTCGACGCATTAACAGCGATAAGCATTCGCTGCCATATCTAAAATCTGAAAAAACAGTTGTCTCGAAAATAATGTTCTTCCTGAATTGTTATATGGGAGTAAGACGTGGAGGGTCACCTTCACTGTTACTCGGAAGCTTGCCCGCGACGTACCATCGAAGTACGCTGGCCTGATAACAATTTCATTGCCGGCTACGCCATGAAATCCAGTTTCTCAAGATGACGGATGAGTGGGCCGTTCCAAGAGAATTTAGCACAGAACAATAGAGGTTAAGTGCGGATGCCTCGTGCAATCTTGGAAGGAGTTGAAACGCATTTTAGTGGACCGTGTACGATAGCGCGTAGGTAGTGTTGACGCGCTATTCCCCACCAAAGGGTGAACAGCAAGCCTCTGCCCTGGACGAAACCGCAAATCATAAATTTTGTAGTCTGCCATTAAGTGGATGGCGGACTTAGGAATCCCTCGATTCTTAAATAAAATTTATATACTTTTGATTTGACGCCGACGATGAAAAACTACATAGAATACATAGCGTCGCTAAAACTGCCACAGACACTATCCTAGAGATGCTTTCTGTATGTAAGGTCGGGAATATTTTGAACCATGTCACGCAATAGGGTCTAAACCCAAACCGTATAATTCGTAAAAACATAGAATAAATGCCACTTGAAAAATACATATATCTAAATGCCTCCATTGCCAAATTCGTTTGCGGGCGAAAAAAATCCTTTCGTGATTAACAATGTCGTAGTAGTGATTAACATGCTTGCTGCAATTATTGGTTTTGAGTAAGGAATATGGGAACTTATCCGCTAATAAAAATTGAATGTGTTCTTCAAATAAGGTGGCGATAGGAGCACTGAATCATGTTTGACCTACCTGACGGTGTGTTGGTCAAAGAGCATTTAGTACCGCAGGGAGAAGTAGAGCCTTTAAATCCTCTTAGCCGACCAGCATCATTACTGGACTGGATCTTCAGGAAGTTGGTTGTGATTGGGGGTAGTGCGGAGGATGGAAAAGTGATCATTGCTTTTACGGACCCATTCTCAAAAACTACTCAATCCAAAAATTAGACGATGCTGCCATTATACGGTGCCCAGGCCTCCAAAATACCCCTTATACCGATATCTGTTTCAATAAAGGTGAAGTTATTAAATGTATTTTTTTTAGAAATTCACTGGGAGCTCCTTTTAAGTTTACTTTAGAAACATCCCATTGCAGTATTCGTAGTATAGGCTATACTATAGGGCATATACTACCAAGTTTGGTGAAAATCGTACTATTATTAAAAAAAATTATAATAGGTCAAAGTTGTCACTTTTGTGCAAAACTATTGCATTATTGCTGAAGTGATTTAACATCGGATACCAATCGATTCAGCTGTGAATGAGTACCTGAGTTAAATCAGAGTAATAATCTCCGGCGAGCGCAATGCTAACCATATTGCCTCCTACAGGGTACTGCAATCCTGTACTATACCATTACGGTCTTCAATGAAGTGCTCTACCACACTTCAAGGCCCTGATCCAATTGGATTGTTGCACCAACGATTATTATTATTACTAAGGCTGACTTTACATGATCAGTACTTCATCAGTCGGGCGTCAGTCAGAATGACAAAATTATGGCAAACTAAGCATTTAGGGTATATCAATGACAGATGGACTGATGAAAATTTAAATTTTTAAATGAAATCTGTCAGTCTGGCTGGTCTGATGATAAATTGAGTGTAGTGCAGTTGTCACTGTGTTGTTCATCAAAACATGACTTCTGCATTATTTGGATCTTTAAATGTATGCAGCGAATATCGTCGTCTTGTTTATAGTAAACACATCAGTGGAGAGGTCCATTTTTAAGGTTTTGTGTGAAATAAAACGTTATTAAAATCGGTTTACTGCCTGTCTTTTTTTGTCGATGGAAGGTGGAAAGCTTCAAAAGCTCCTGCCACGCGATTATGTGGGACTCTTACCCACTAAAATCAACTCTTTCCATTCCACTCTCCCCGCGGGACTCCCATTTGGTATTACATCGCGGGGGTGGATCAGAATTCATTCTGCGCTCGTATTAACATTCGTGTTTCTCTCGTGTTCAGTCTTTCGGATGACTTCTTCCTGCCTAAGCTTCTTTCCGATGGCTGCAATCAGCTTTTCGACTTCGGTCCATATCCCTTTTGCTTTCACCATAAGTTCCATTATATCTTCTTTCGCCAGAATCTCAATGGGGACCATTCTTGCTATCACGCTTCATTAGATATTGTTCTGTAAGGGCAACATGTTCGGAGTACACTTATGTGATACGCAGTTTCAATCTTTCTCTTACTTGCAATATTTTTCAGTGCATCTGCCCATACTAGGGCTGCATACAGTAGGATCGAACTGACCACCTTCGAAATAAAGGGTCGACGGCTCGGCCTTGGGCCACCTATATTTGGTAGCATTCTCGCAATAAGCGCTCCGATGTTATATGCCTTGGTTGCTGCACCCTCCAGATGCAATCTGAAGTTTAACCTATGGTCAATCGTGACGCCTAAGTACTTAAGCGCAGACTTAGAATGAATTGCTTGCATTCCAACTTTGATATTCATGGAAGTGCACTTTCTCCGCTTGGTAATAAGTACTACTTCCGTCTTATACTCTGCGAGCTGTAGACCAGCATTCTCTAACCAGGATTCAATCTCATAGACTGCTTCATTTGCATAAAGCTCGACTTCTTCGAGAAGGCGTGCAACAACCGTTATCGCGGACGATAACCAATGGAGGTCGCACCAGTAGGAAGGTCTAGGGTCAGTACTCCGTTATACATAATAATCCCCAAGAGTGGCCCTAGGACAGACCCTTGTGGAACTCCGCATGTCGTTTGGTGTAGTTTCATTCCTTCATCAATAGGCAACGATACACACCAGATACTTCGCCACGCCTAAGTTGATTAGGGACTCAAGTATCTTGCCCCATCTAGCGGAATTGAAGGCGTTCTTCACATCACTGCACAACATTTGTCCTCGTCAAGTGCGGTCTTAGCTGTGTTAGCTACTAGCACAACTGCACCCGTTGTAGACCTCCCCTTTCGAAAACCGAATTGATTCTCGGAGAGACCGCCATCCTTTTTGGCAATTGGAAGTAATCTGTTATAGGTTACTCGTTCGAATAGTTTGCCAGTATTATTTAGAAGGCATATCGGCCTATAGGACGAAGCTTCACCCAAAAGTTTGTTTGGCTTGGGGACTAGTATCAATTTCTGCTTCTGCCATTGTGCAAGAAATGCTCCTTCTTTAAGGCATGTGCTGAACGCCTCGGCAAACATATTTGGTGCTATTTTGACTACTGCTGAGGATTCTATCCAAGCCAGGTGCTTTATTTCCAACAATTTTTTTCGCAGCGTCGAGGACCTCGTTTTCACTAACCATGGGAACTTTGGCGGTGTCTTTCTCGACAGCGGGAAGGTTAGCGGTACTCATGTTCTGTAGGAAAAGATCCGTTACTATTCCATTAGGCAGAGTATGGCAAGAAATTGGTGACTTTCGATATTATTGTCTTATAGGCGCCACTCCAGGGGTTCGTGTCGGCTTCCTTACATAGTGTTCGCTTTTACTTTTTATTATGGCCACATGTAATTTCTTCAGAGCGTTTTTGTATTCTTCATGTAACTGCTGTCTTCCACCTCCTGGCCTTGAGGCAGGCCTTGCGGCATTCTCCGATTTTAGAGTTCCACCAAAAGTTCGAAACTCGCTTTTGGGATACAACACACCTCGGCATGGAGGAGTCAGATGCTCGTCGCAACTTTTCGCCGATCTGTAAAGCTTTATCTTCTGCGCTTGCTTCAAGCGCAGTATTTTGCTGAATAACTTCTTCGAAAATCTCCTCGTCAAACTTATTAGCTGCCCACTTTTGCAGATCCTTAGCTAAAACATCGCTAACAAAAGTGACATCTATCACGGACCCCATTTCTCACTTTCGGAAAGTGTTCACGCGTCCAGTGTTAGCAACTACAAGATTCAGACGAGAAAGAGGCTTGAGTAATATACGTCCTCTTGCGTTCGTTTCTCGGCTGCCCTATTCTTCAGCCCATGCGTTGAAATCGCCAGCCACTATCTTAGGGCTATGGTCGTTTGCATCCATGGCTAGCCTCTCCGCCAAAGAATGCAACTCCTCTCTCTTAAGGCTTGTAGCCGCATAACAGCTGTAAATAGATATCCCGCCTATTTTTGCTCTAGTGAAGCCACTCTCGAGAATCTTCGTGGTTCCTTCTATGACCCGATTTCCGCATGTTCATATCGCTGCTTTTCCACTCTTATCCGCAACCCAAACGCCACTATCTAGACTTTTGTCTGGCAGAGCAGGTCCTGAGCCGCTTGGCAATGGTTCAGGTTTAGCTGTTGGAATCTCATTTGCGCATAGTGTCGATCGCCTTCCTATACACCGAACATGTGCTGCTGCCTGTGATATGGGCGTTGGCAATAGGTACGTTGCGCGTTGCGTTGACAATTCGTAAACTTTTGCAATGTGGCCTTTATTGCCGCATCTACGACATAGGTCGGACCTATCGTGAACCCTAGTACATTTTTTCGCTACGTGTCCAAATTCCAAACACCTGAAGCATCTTTTCAGGGTTATCTGCTTGCGTAGCCGGCAGACAACCCAATCAATCCGAACTTTACTGGCAGTGATATCCCTTTTGGCCGCTTCAAATGTTAGACTCATCGACTCGGTTTGTGTGCCGCCATATGCCTTCCTTAGCCGTAGAATATCTCGCTCCTGGACCGACTGTATTCCCAGCTGGGATTGTAGGGGTCTGTCCGTCACACGCATTTTCCTCGGAGAAGGTTATAGCGATTGACACCAAATGTTGTGGAAAAGTAGGAACTGTGGACGCTCACGCATATAGTGAGCCGCCGAATTTAAGGGGGATCCCCATACATGCAAAAGGGGGGGGGGGGTAAATATTTTTTTCACCAAATATAGTCGTGTGGGGTATCAAATGAAAGGTCTTAATTAGTACTTTCCGAAGCCGGTATTAGTTTTGACATTTGTTGGAAAGATGGGGAGTGCGCGGGATTGAAAGTGATCGTTTCCATAGCCATATCCTTTCCAATAAAGTTAATGATAGTATATTACTTTATGCACAACACCTTTCATGCTGAAGCCTTCAGCTTCATGTTTGCCGACTTGTTTCTATTTCCTTTGAAAGAGAAATATTTGTATTAATCGATCATCGTTTTATACCTTTACCGATGGATGCAGTCTGCAAAGTGGTCGATTTTTAGCTTTCGTCTCCGATGTATAATCAGTAATCTTTTAAGGAGGTCATCCCGTGTGTCGGATCCGCGGAATCGATTTTTTTTTTTGGCATCAATTCTATCTAGATATAGTGTAGAATATATGGGCAAAGTGATTTTTTGATATTCGGAGTCGTTCGGAAATTATAGTGTTAAACACGTGATAAGTCACATGCCAGATTTATGTCGGTCGCCGTAATAAAGTTCGTATTAATCGGTCCGAATGACATTCGAATGACTTCGCTAAAAGGACAAGAATTGAAGCTAAGGCTGTACATGTGTTTCTTGAAGAAACCTGAGGTTTATGGACTAGGTATAGTAGATTAATGGCCAGTTAAGGTTTTATGGCTAAAACTCACATTCTACTTTTTAAATGCGTTTTTCTCGAAACCGCGTGATGAAAATTGGCTACCACCATGGGTTTATAAATTGCTCTGTATTTTAATAATGAACTATGCGATTGGATTGAAAAAATTACTATGCACGCCCAAGATATTAATAAATCTATGGTACAAAACAAATACAAATTTGTATCTTTATCCAGTTCTTCACAAAAAATTTCTAAAAAAAGCGAAAAAAAACGGCCTTTACACGGGATGACCCCCTTAAGGTTTTGTTTTACACATAATACATAATAATGTTTTGTTGTGTAAAACAAAACCTTATTATGTATTGATAAAGCGGATGGTAGAAATGGCGGCGGATACATCACACCCTTATTAAATGCTAAGATTCAGGGTCACAGCATATGTAATATAAAGTGGAATCCACTGTCCAGCATGGCCAACACACTTGTAAACATTTCAAATTCTCAGCGAGTTACGATTACGACATCAAAAGCTGACGACAAATTTAACTGACACACTAAGTTCTAATTGGGGCTTTACTAGGCTTCTAGGGATTTATTGATGTTGCCAATTTCAGTCAGTAAGTTTGCACGCATAATAGGAAAGTAAGCGCGTGCACAACATTCCTGTACTTCTGCTCCACACATTTTTCAATATAATCGTCATTACTAATTAATAGAATTAGTTCCAAATGATAAGAAACCCGTTGACACACCTTTGGGTGATAAACATCTATTGAGCAACTAATCTCAACCGTTGATTGACCATGAGAAGTAGACAAGGCTGAATGTGGGTAGGTACAATAGAAATGCTATCAATTTTTAGTTCTTCTTGAACTATTTTTAGGAACAATTCCATGTTAAATAATTTTCCGAGCTTGCATTTCTATCGAATCCGTTTATCGCTTAGAAGTTTTACAGTTCAATTAGCTTCATTGCGTCTTAATAAAATCAAAGGTCATTCCAATGGGCTAAGTCCTGTATCGCGTTGACAAGTTGTCAATACAATATGACTACCTATTAATGGTAACACACCCTCTTGGCCTTCCAGTGAAGCTCCTCATGTTTCGAACTGCTTTTAAATGGTTTAGTTTTTCACCCAAATTGAAGGGTGTCAACAACTTTTAGATACAGATGTCTATAGGCTTTGAAGAAATACATCATTTACCTTATTGAAGTACTGCGTGTAGTTATTACAGCACGTTCGACTAGTGGAACTTCACTGAGAATTGCTTTCACGTAGTATGAAATCCATTTCAGTTCTGGCCGCCATTCAACCACTCTCAATCACATATTACATTATCACATTCATTTAATTATGGTTCTAAATCGTATATGGGGGTCTTAGCGCGCCACAAGCTATTTAATAGGAAAGGATTTACGTAGTCTTATATGTGCACCATACATACATATACATTCGCCAAATGATATTTGGTTTCGGTAATTAGTGCTATCAGGAGGAAAGGATTATGTTGTGTAAGAGTAAAATGACCTTTCGTGTGGAACGGAAAGATTTGGTGTTTCCTAGAAAGTTTCTGTGCTTTCTAGACTAATTACGTTACATCCATGAATATTTGGGCCCGGGACTGGTCAATAAACATTGCTCGTTGTTCTAAGGATTTTCTTATGCGTGCGAGTTACCTTAGTTTACTGCTTTAGGAACAATTGAGAATTATATTTAGAAGCTAGAGTTCAAGGATAAAAAGGAATATTTCAAGCTCTCCATTCATAAAAGAAAATATCAAAAGTGAGTCTTCAGTGTTTGAACTTTGCCAAAGTGAGGGAGTTGAATATCATAGCGTGTAGAAAGCAAATCTATAGGTTTGTGAATTTAAGGGGGTCATCCCGTGTGAAGGCCGTTTTTTTGGCTTTTTTAAGAAATTTTTTGTGAAGAACTGGAGAAAGATACAAATACGAATTTTTCACTATAGATTTATTGATATCTTGAGCGTGCGTAGTCATTTTTCCAGCCCGATTGCATAGTTCGTTATAGGGCAATTCATATACCCATCTTCAAAAAAAGGTGATTTTCTGCTGCCACGCTAGAGGGCACTGCGATAATCTTGGAGAAAAAAAGTAAACAGCATTTTAACGTACAGGCTTAACTACAGTCCGCAAACTAGGATTATTAAAAAATATTAAAAACTAAATTTTTGGTGGCTTGTTTGAATTTTGGTGTTTTTTTACGGCTTCTTCAATGAATAAAAAAAACTACTGAGTGAATAAGTGGTGAAAATTTCAAAGAATTTGGTTGGATAGATTTTCGGCTATGAAGGCAGCCTATTTTCAACATGCGGTTTCGAGAAAAACGCATTTAAAAAGTAGAGTGCGATTTTTAGCCATAAAACCTTAACTGACCATTAATTTGCTATACTTAGTCCATAAACCTTAGGTTTCTTGAAGAAAAACAGGTAAAGCCTTGGCTTCAATTCATATGATTTAAGCGAAATCATTCGAACGTCATTCGGACCGATAAATATGAGCTTTATTACGGCGGTCGACATAAATCTGGCATGTGACTTATCACGTGTTTAACACTATAATTTCCGAACGGCTCTGTATATCAAAAAACAACTTTGCCCGTATATTCTACACTATATCTAGATACAATTGATCGCAAAAAAGAATTCGATTCCTCGGATCCGACACATGGGATGACCCCCTTAAGCTTCAGGAAGTAGTTGATTAGCTAGGCTGTTTAACTTGTTCCTAAAATTTAAGCACCTTAGAATAATATTTTCGGTATATTGGAATTTCGGTGAAGGTTGAATTTTTAACCTCATTCGCATCTTCAAAACCGCTGATAACTCGTGGAAACTGTCACCCTTTAAAAAGTTGTGGACCTTTAAAGTAGGTTTTGTTTTATATCATCACGGTAAAGTTTAAATTTTTCAACCTTACTCCATTTAAGAGTGAGGATAGAGAGGGTATGTAGTTGGAATGGGAAGGTTCTCTCTCTCTGTTAACAAATTATGGTGGCTATCCTCTCTGGAAAAGTTATGGCGTTCCAGAGTGGGGCCATCTTCATGTCAAAACGATAGAGCTTAACTTCGAACCCGATCACCGTAAGCGGAAAAAAGGGAATGAAGGGAGAAGTGTGAGATCTTCTCTCTCAATCCTCCTAAAAAAAGGGAGGGGGGGCACCTCCGTTGAAAAATTTCGGCACTTCAAATGGGGAGTATTTTGGTATAACGAGGATAACATTTGTTTTATCAGCGCCACCCTGGGAAAAGGTAAGGAGGGCATGTATGTGCTTTTCCATCCCCGCAGAAACCCATAAAGTTCACTATTTCTTAAAAAGTTGCGGCGTCTTGAAAGAGGCTATTTTCGTATCATTAATAAGCTTATTGGTAGGCCAATCATTTTTGCAATGTGCAGGATTGTCACAGAGGGTGTCCACGCACCAGCATTTTCGGGGTGCATATATACTATATTGGCCTTCACTGGATTTATGCGCAGCTCCGCCTTTCTGCATCAGTTACTACAGGTTCACAGTCTGGTTTGAATTCCGCCACATAGGGTATCCTTATATTTGCCCCTACGGATTAAAACAGTATTATCAGGGTAATCCTATACCTGTATTCTAGTGTTTGTTAGCTCTCCTAGAAGTTCATTAACTCACATGCCCCACATTAATAGTAATAATATCCCGCCTTGTGGACAACCTTGAGTACTCGGTACTTTCATTTTCCTACATTCTGCCCACTCAGAAAGCTAGGGTGTTTCCCACTTCCTTGAGTATTAGGACATCTCGTATCTCTGTGTGCGATGTGTTATCGAATGCATCCCGTAATATATCCGCTAGCTGATACAGAGCAGTTTCGGTAGACCGATTTGCTTGGTAAGTGTGCTGACATTGATGTAAGGATTGGGTGCTAGTACGTTAATTCTAAAATAGTTGTCCATGACGTTCTCCACTGATTTAAGTACGAACGATGTCAGGCAGATTGGTCTGAAACATTTAGGGGGAAAAAGATCCTTTTCACTCGCTTTCGAATAAAGACCACTCTTGCCCGTCTCCATAACCTCGGTATATATCCCGAGGCTATGCTGCCCCTTAGCACACTTAGGAGAGATCCTAAGATGATTTCTAGGCTTTTCTGGAGTAGTGCTGGGAAAATGCTGTTTACTCTTTCGCAAGTCTCCAATTTACCCTTTTCCTTATTAAAAGCTGTCTAGCGTTCTGGCCTACGCCATCGCTCCATCTCAGGCGGGCTGGATCATCCTCATTGATACCGATTGAATGACTCGCTCACCGCAACCTGTTGAGCCGGATTTTATCCACAACCAGACGCTCATAGTTATGTAGGCTACTGAATCGTCCATCCTCATGTAGGAGACCAAAAATTCGCATTTTTGTTTGCTAAGAACCCAGGTTTCCGAGGTATACATAAGGACTGGTAAGATCATAGTGTTGAGCTTGAGCGTTGTCGCTATGGTGAGAAGTTCGAACGAAACAGTTTTTGTAAGCTGAAAAAGGCTCTGCTGATTACCAATAACCATGCGTGGATTTCATCATCATAGTTGTTATCGGTTGCGATTTTATTTTTTTCTAGTTACGATGTTTAATTGCCTTTCGGTCGTCTACCTCGATCGTGAGAAGTTTGCCTTTTCCTTCTTCTTGCTTTTCAAAACTCTTTCATAACCGCGTGTGGAGATCCTTGTTTTGAGTAATTAGGAGGAGTAGAAGCTTCCCCGTCTCAGTCGCTACGAGTTTGGGAAGTTAGAGCGTCACCATATGCTTTGGTATATCATCCTCACGGCATGCCAATAGTTCCGTTCCCTTCCCTCCTGGTAGTCTAGGGATTATAGCCTTAAGCCCGTCCACCGTGTCCTCCGTCTGGCGAACATATGCTACTCACTCTATCCTCAAACATCTTCATCGCGATGAGGTCAATTATTTCCTGCTCCTCACGAGTGAGTAATTGCTACTTTCGGCAGTATGGCCAGTCGAATGTTCCTTACCGCATTAGCATTGCTAACAGCGCGTTTCCTGGTCACTGCCTTTCCCTCTGGCTACTTCGAGATTTGCGCCTCTCTTGGGCTCGGGTTCAGGTCTCTTGGGAGGATTTCCGTATTGCGGGCTGATTTTCAGTGCTTCTCGCTTTCTCGGGTTTGATGCAAAAGGCTTAGGTCTGCCCTGAGCCTCTTTAAGGGTCTCATCTAATTTCAGGCCTTCCTGTAGATACCATTTGCTACCGGCGCCACTGTGTGTGTGTGTGTGTGTGTGGTGGGGAGAAGCTACAGCTTCTGAGCACTCAGGCCGTGTTGGCCCATTGTACTCGCGTCCCCCGTCTAACGGAATATTCCGGATTCGTTAACGTATCGTAGGATTTCCGTTAGTGGATGTGATGCTACCCGTCGTAATTGGAGAACATCGGCACCAAAGATTTGATGCCTGATGCGTCCATAGGCGGGGCATTCACATAGGAAATGCTCCGTGGATTCCGCTTCCTCATTACAGGAGGGACACGTATCATCTTCGGTAATTCCTATTCTGAACATATGCCCAGCTAGTGAATTATGGCCTGTCAGAATGCCCACAATACACCTGCAAGTCCTCCTGCTTTTCGACAGGATAAACTTTGCGGTACGTATGTTGGGTTCTGGCAGGAAAAGTTTGGTGTGTCGAGCAGCATTAAGGCTCTGCCACCTGTCATTATGGGAAACTTGTTCCCAGTTTTTGAAAACAGATTTAGCCAATGCTACTGATACCCCAATTGCTGGCTCCGGTCCCGGCATAAGGGAGATTGACCCCTCTTTCGCTAAAGCGTCCGAGATTTCATTTCCTTCTATGCCACAGTGACCAGGTACCCAGAGTAGTTCCACCGTATTGAATCTAGACATAGAATTCAAACGGTTTCTGCATTCCTGAACGATTTTCGAGGTGATCAAAGGACTGCTCAATGTCCTCAGTGCAGCTTGACTGTCACTGCAGATTGCGATGCGCCTGCCCTTCAATCGCTCGTCAATCACCCAGTTTGCCACCCTTAGGATCGCATAAACTTCGGCTTGAAAAACCGTTGCATATTGTCCCAAAGGAAAAGCCCACTTCTCGTTTTTATTCGAGAGGTAGACTCCGGCTCCAGAACCCTCTTCTGTTTTTGAGCCATCCGTGTAGAAGACTTCCGTATATCCCTCCACGCATTCCTCTGGGTCTTCCCAGTCCTCTCTACGCTTCAGGGTAACTACATATCTTCTACCAAACAGATGTATGGGGACACGAGAATCGGAAGGCATTGTAAGAACTGGATTCAGTCCTCCCAGTAACTCTTCCAATGCTCTGTGCCCCCCACATCCGTTGTTTTCCCATAGATCTAATCGAATTAGCCTATGGGCTGCTCTCATTGCAGTGCTTTGAATAAATATATCCAGGGGCTGCAAATTGAGTAGTGCATTCAGAGCTGCGCCGGATGTCGTGCTCATGGCACCAGTGATACCCAGACAAACAGTTCTTTGCAGTGCAGCTAGTTTACGGTGAAAACCTTTTTGTCTCACTTTAACCCACCACACTACGGATGCATATACGAACATCGGCCTAATGATGGCAACGTATATCCACATTACCACATGAGGTCTGAGTCCCCATGTCGAGGCAAAGGTCCGTCTGCACAGCCCATAAGCTGTGAGAGCTCGTTTCATCTTTACCTCTACATGTTTGTTCCAAAGAAGTTTTTTATCTAGAGTAACCCCCAGGTATTTCACTTCTTCGGAGAGTTGAAGGGTAGTACCCCTCATCTCAGGGAGGCAAAGTCCATCCAGTTTTCTCCTTTTTGTGAATAAAACCATTGTGGTTTTATTTGGATTAACTGACAAACCATGTCTAAGGCACCAGCTGTCTATCAAATCAACGGCACGCTGTATATTCCTACACACCGTTCCAAGATCCCGATCAACAGCAAGTACAGCCACGTCATCAGCATAAGCTTGAGCGTGTATTGGCAAATTTTGCAGTTCACATAGCAGTGAGTCGATCAGCATACTCCACAGAAGCGGCGAAAGCACACCTCCTTGGGGGCAGCCCTTCGTTGCCTCCGTAGTCAGGTAGCGATCGACCCCTACCTCAGCGCACAGCAATCTTTGCGTTAGCATAGCATGGATCCACTTAATTAAAGCATCATCAACACCATGCGCTCTGGCGGCATCACAAAGTTTTTGAAAAGGCGCACAGTCAAAAGCCCCTTCAATGTCCACAAACACCCCCATCGCGTACTCACCATTCAAAGTTGCATCCTCTATCTTTGTGACCAAAGAATGAAGAGCAGACTCACAGGACTTTCCACGTTGGTAAGCATGTTGGTTTTCACTAAGTGGGGGTGACCTAAGTGCCTTTCCACGAATGTGACGCTCCACCAGTCTCTCCAAACCTTTCAGCAAGAATGAAGTCAAGCTGATCTGTCTGAAGTTCTTTGGATTAGAATAGTCATCTTTCCCAGGTTTCGGTATGAAAACTACCTTAACCTGTTGCCAAGAAGAAGGCACGTAGCCCAGAGCAAGACATCCTCGAAAAATATTTCTTAGAGGTCGCTCTAAATGCTCCATACCCTCCTTTAGCATTGCCGGATAGATGCCATCCATGCCAGGTGCTTTGAAATGTTCAAAGGACAGTATCGCAGCTCTCACCTTTTCAAGGGTAACAACCGCTTTCGCAGTGTTACAGTTCCTCTTGCAACACTTGCGTGTTGAAGGGGTTGCAAGAACCGTCAACTCTCCCCCTACCACTTCTCTCACCCGTTCCCCCGGGTGGTGTACTTCCAGGAGGGTCTGTACTGAGTCTAGTCTGGAGTTCGTGAAAGTACCGTCGGGTTTTCTAAGAGAATCCAACTTGGCCGACTCATCCCTTTTGAGGACTCTGCACAGCCTTGAAGTCTCCCTTTCGCCTTCCAGTTCCTCACAGTACGCTCTAAAGGAGTCTCGTTTCGAGCACCTCACGAGCCTCTTATATTCACGTTGTGAGTTCCTGAAATTTAACCAGTCTTCGTTCTTGTTACTTTTGCCAGCACGATTTAGAAGTCGCCTGGTTGATTTCCTGAGTTTTTGCAGTTCTCGGTTCCACCAAGGAACTGTTTTACCGCTCTGGCCTCGGGAAATAGGACAAGCCTCTTCATAACACTCTAAAAGTGTGTAGTTCAGAGTTTTCAATTCATCTTCCAGCACCAAAGGAGTCCTTAGTCGCCTAGGGAACTGTACTTTATTGCCAAGAAGTTCATTGAACTTTGCCCAATCCGTTTTCCTAGGGTTCCGTCTTTGTACTGCAGACTGTTCGCCCGCAATAGTCAGATTGAATTCTATATATCGGTGATCTGACAGTGAGACCTCGTCTAGCACTCGCCAGTGTGTAATCAACTCTAACAATTTTGGGGTACAGATTGTTAGGTCAATTACTTCGCTTCTTCTCGGTCCCACGAACGTAGGGGCGCACCCCACGTTTGCAGTCATAAGACCAGCTGAAGTGATGAAATCAAATAGCTTCTCTCCTCTTGGATTGCATTTGCTACTGCCCCAACAAATATGTTGAGCATTCGCATCGCAACCTATTAAGAGTTCGAGACCACTTGATTCTGCATACGCCACCAGATCCCTAAGTTCTTGCGTCGGTGGAGGATACAAAGAATCATAGGGTAAATAAGCGGAGGCAACTATGATGTTTTTCCTCTCGCCATTTATCTGGTATTGTATGATGACCGTAGCTAAGTCCTGGGAACAATATTGTCTCAGCATAGTTGCCTCTAACCGTCTTGACATCAGGACGCAAGCTCTCGGTCTTATGGATCTTTCGTCGTAGAAGATCCTAGCCCCCTTTCCTGATTCAATACCACAGATTCTGTTAAATCGAACCCACGGTTCTTGCACCAGAAAGATATAGGGGAAATCCTGTAGCTTTGTCATTCTCGCTGCCAACAGGTAGGAGGGAGCTTTGGCATGCTGCAGGTTGATTTGACCAATCTTTATGTTTTTCGACATAAACTTAGTCTATTGTCTTATAGAAAACAGTTAGAAGCGTATGCGGCAGTCCGCGTATGACGGGGTTTCCCCCACACCGTACCGCCAGAGACTCGATCCCCTCGTGATTGATTTCTCTGAGAAAAGCCGTACTTGGGAGTACCGCAATTCCCATGTTCTCATCCACGAAAGATCTCACCTCATCCCGCAGAGCATTCGTCTGTTTTCTACTTAGCACCTTACTTGGTTTGCGGTGTCCGGGTTGCATAGATTCGATCACTTGAACTGGCATCAAGTCAGTTTCGTTCACGTCTCTGGCTTCCCTTCCTTCCGCCTGTTCCTTGGAAGGTGTAGGAGAAGTTACTAGCAGGTAGGATTCACTCTGTAGTCCCTTCCCCAGTGCGAGCCCCCATACGGGGGTTCCACCCCTGTATGCACTATCCTCCGCGCACATCTCCATTGTGGGAGAGCGCACCGAAGATGCTGCAATTTGCTCTATGTTATGTAAGTCGAAGACCATCATTGTTCTTCGCTCTCAAAATGGAGATGATGCCCTACAGTCTCCTGATATGACTGAATTTCAGTCTATATAGGAAAAAGTGGAGCACCATATGGTGACTTCCCCTGAGCACATTTAGACTCTGTTGGTCCAGTTCGAATACCAAGTTGAAGCCCTCCACGTTTGTAGATTGGTCCTTCCTGGCATTCATGAATTTTACCCTCCAGTGTCCAAAGTCCATGCCCGGGTTCTGTTCACCCAGCAAGCGGATGATGTCCTCTGCCTTCCTTCGAGGGCCCGGTAGCCAACATCCGACATGTTCTGTCCTGCGTAGCTCAGTGTTCACAATAGTGAACTTGGGCCGACCGCCGGAACTCAAAGTTGGGATTACCTGCTGGAGCCACTTTAAGGCAGCCTCGTCAGCGCACTCCAAATGTAGAAGCCCATCACGAAAACCTTGATCGTTAAATCGTGGCTTCGTTCCAGGCTCCATCATTTTCTTCCACAGGCATTCCTGGAGGATGGTAAATTGTCCCTCTGACATTTTGCCATCCTTGGAGGAAACTCCCACGGCAGCAGTCAGAACAGAGGCCGCAGCTTGCGTATACGTCCTCTTCCTTCCCGTCTTCGTGTTCGTATTCCTGTGGGAGGGACCAGCTTCATTGAGATCTCTCTCGCTGATTTGATCACCTCCCGGCACACCGGTCCTAATCCCCGCGAGACGCGTGGATGTAAGCCCTGGTGCGGAGCACAATAAAGCGTCGGCCACAGCAGATGTGTTGGTCTTACGCTTCTTGCGCGCATTACCGCTGACTGAAGAGTCTGGTGCGTCCAGTGTGGATCTTACCGGGGTTTCCAGTTTATCCCCACCTTCCGCCGGAGATTCCGCTACCTTGCGTCCGATTTCTCTGGGCGTTACCGCGCCTAGTGGTACAGCCACGTCCATGTCCTCATTCCCAAGGTGCTTCATCTTCCTTCGCAGTGCTCTCTTCTGCCGTCGGCTTAGGGCCTTTCCAGGTTCACGGTGTTCGGACCGCTTGGATCCATTTCCACATACTGGCGTTGAACCAGTAGCGTCCACGTCACCAGCTTCCCGTTCTTCCGCTCTTCCCAGTAAGGATGGCGGAGAGGCAGGATTCAGCCTGTAGTTCCCCCTCCTTAGTGGCCGAAGTTCCCTTCTGCCAGGCCTTTCTCTTCCGCTTGCGGGTAGATTTGGGCTGTAGTACCGCGGACGGGCCGGCCGTAGTCGGATTTCCAGTTTCTCCCAATTTGAGAGCTTCCGTACTTTCCTTTCTGGCTAACTTCGCCGTAGGCACTAAATGCAAACTTTCCACTGAGTCGGAAAGCATGCCTTCTACAGATTGCTCTATAGGCAAATATGAACGTGGTGAGGCCTCCAAAATCCGCGCCTCGGCCGCGACATGATTGCTCATGGTCGCGGGTGGATTCGAAGTCTGTGACTTCTTACCACTTGGAGAGTTTATATCCATTGTTTCCATATTCATATTTTGGACACCCTTAGTGTAGCAGTAAACTACTACAGGCTCCCCCACCACGACAAGGTGGTGTCCGAGGGGGAGCCGGCGCCACTGAGTCCTGTCTCCTTCCTGTCTGATATGATTTTACTTTTGCTTGTCTCTGCTTCTTGAGCGAGGACCTTTGTTGGTTGTAGTTTTCGTAGGAGGTCAATATTCAACTTCTCATTTCTTGGCTGTGGTCACCTGGCTCTCAGTGTTACGAAGATGTGCCTCTATTTGAGGGGCCATTTTGTGTGGGGTTAGGGGGTCAGGTTGTTTGTTTTTAGACCAGGTACCAGTGAGGCACCGTTTGAATACAGTCAGTTACAGTCGCTCAAGGTTGACTGAATGTCAGCGTTAGTGAACTTCCTCAGTCTATCGCTGACCTACTGAACTCATCATCATGGACTTCGCGTCAAAGATTAAGTTTTCAAGTCTTGTGCGCTTGAGATTAGTTTCATACTTTCTACCAATGTAGCCCTTAACTCTAAGCCTTTTACATCCATCGGATCGACTAATTGCATGTGGGTATACCCTTGCAAAATAACGGCTCATGACACTCAAAGTATCTTTTCAAAGAGTTCAGCTTTTAAAGACAGCGGGCGACCCGTTTGCTATACAATTGTGTTCCAAATCTGTTGGTGGTGGTATAGTTTGCGTGTCACCATACCTCTTCTAGAGGCTGCAAATAGTCATGCAGTGCAGTGTTGGTTTCTGGCTTAGATGTGACCTCATTTACTCGTACGTGAATGCAGATGATCTTATTCTTTGAGCATGCATTATGGCATTCTCCCCAAGCAATTTTTTTTTTCTTTTCAAAATCCTACAGCTTTGTTTGGACCAGACTTTTTTAACTTCATCATTAAGCTCTTCTATTTGGTCCTTCTGATTCTTACTGACATTTCTTGGTAGATTTTTTTGGAGCGGGAATAGTTTTACTTATTTTACTATGACTGCGTAGGAAATATTGCTCCTGTTTAGGATAACAACTGTTTTGGGGCTCATCCTCCCGTTTTCTGGCCTCTTTGGCTCAAACTTAGTGCAACCACCGTGTACTTTTCTCTTGAGTCACGGCTTTCTTGCTTCGAATTGTACTGTAGACACTACTTTTCCAACTATCGAGATTACAACCCCTTCCTCAGAGTGAATTACCCTATTTTGGTTTTTAGGCATTTGCTGGTTGCGTTGTTTTCTCTTTTCTGACACCTTATTGAGGCCTACTTTCACTGATAGCGGAATAATTTAGATCGGTTAGTTCTCTCCCTCCCTGTTCTCTATTGTTAAGTATATGTTATGTCTATCATCACTGACTATGTTGATTCAATTCAACAGTTTAGCGTGAAGTAGAGGAAAAAGTAGCGCATCGGAGTTATGTTTCTTTTCCATTTTCTGTACCGCATGATCCTTCTTTTCACTACCCTTTTCTTCACTGCACTATCTCTCTTCGCACTACATAATTGAGAAAGTAAACAAGTTGCTAAATATCGCCACTGAAATACAAAACGACCATCAATAGAAACACTGTGGGAGGGGTGTTCCTCGCACGCAGTTGGAAATGGTTATGTATAGCGTCTCTTATAGAGATTTTGGGGCTATGAACACATCAGGAGGTATTCAGTGAAAGGCGCCATTTAATATTAAGTGTGAGGAGGGGGCTCCCCATTCTGGCAAACTGTGGTGAGCTCTATTAACACTTTGTGAAACAAGCTTCAGTTTTGGCTCTGGTTTTCTCTGAATAAGGTAGGTGAATGCGCCGTCTGACTTTTAATTAAATGCCTCCCTGTTATTTGAGAACTCTCGCTCTCCGCTTTAGAGAGGGTTCAAGTCAGGGAATTATGTTTATCATACTTTTCTGAGGAGCCGACCGTCAACCATAGATATTTAACCATTGGTTTTGACTGTATAATCATCTCGCTGGGTAACATGGGAGGCAGAGTTTCTTTTTAGTTAACATGATTATTTCTATTTTTTCCGGGCGGAAAATTGAAATCATAAGTAAGCATCCATCCGTTTGCCCGTTGCATCAACATACCCACGCTGCTTTCCGTCTGTTTAACAGTGCGACCGGCTATAGGTGCATAACACCCTCTGATTATTGTAAGATGCGTTTCAGAGGTTCGGCCCTAGGATGGATCTCTGTGCTATACTTGACGTGACATTCGCTTTCCTCTGGCCTCTCAGTGTTCCATAGAGTACCGAGCGGTCTCTTTAGTCATCCTTCAAAATCCGCAATAGGTACTCCGGTACATAGGTAGAATGAATTTTCAAGTATGCCTAGCATATTTTCCCATCTTAACCAAAGCCATTCTGACATCAAAATTTACGAGGAGCACCGTATTTAAAAATGGACGGTCGTGGGGCTCAGTTCGATGAGCCGCATCCACGATCTCCATGGCAACGTCCACTGTGGACTTTCCTGTTCCAAAACTGATTACTGTTCGCACACTGGGAGTCGCATCACTTTTCGAGACTTCCTCTGCATTTGGATGGGTTTCATCAAGTGATGCAGCCGGTCTTCACTGAGATACTTTTCCAAGGTTACTACCCAGGAGAAAAGCGAGCATAAGGCGAGCTGGAGGTTCATAAGTCCTTGCTTGGGCTCATCAGGGCCGTCACTCCCTGAGTCGTGAGCGACCCGTTCAGGATCGTAGACGACCTCTGAAGTCCTAGGTCCATTCAGATAAATAATGAGAGTATAGTATTAAAAAATCGTGGTCAGCAAAAGGAACCAAAGAACAGTATTGGTTCTGCCAGTCAATAAAAATTAGGAGTATATTTATCTGCAAAAATTACGAACACAAATCAAGAATTTGGCTCACGGGATTCTATTTTACCTTGAAATTTACACGAAGAGACGCCTGTTGGCAACTTTTGACAAGCTTTCTCAAATTTCGTGTCGCTGGACATCATTTTGGTTGTTCATTCATGTTGAGTGAAGCTCATCCAGTTGGTAAAAAAAAATTGTCAATGCGAGTAGTCAAGTCTTAGATCCGTCTTCATCTTTTCCAATTGACTGGCAGATGAAATCGGTTCTCACCGTCAGGGTCTTGATTCAGCATTCTAATTAACTTGAGTATATTTTCACTTATTCTCACTGGTCTCCTTACTGCTGGGGAGCTTTTCACATACTATAGTACAGAGATATGTAATAATTTTTCAACCATTTTTATTTCAGGGACGTGGAAAATCTTCCCGTGAAAGTAAGTATTCTTGTTTATTCTTCACTAATATTCTATTTAAGGCTTAAAAAGGTTTGTATTTGGAAATGAGATTTTAGTTGCACAGAATGGTTAACAAATAACAAGAGGCAAAACTTTGATGGATTATTTTCCTTTCCATTGCTCTCACTTTAAGATATTTTTAATTAAACTTCCTTTTTCAGTTACTTTTATTTATTTATTAAAAGAAGCTAGGGAAACTTAAAATGCTCTGGACTGTATGCTTGTACACACTTTGTTAAGTAAAACACTTTATCGCATGATTCCTTATAGTCTTTTGCTAAAAAATATATTTTAAAGTATTTTAAGATGATTTATGAAATTTAATTACTTACGAACATCTTGACAATGGAGGAATGCTTCTCGGGCCAAAGGTCGTAATTCATCTGGCACAATGATGTCAATTTGAGCCAACATACGTTGATTGATGATGTCTCCTTTCTTGCTTAGCTGTCGAACAAATTGATTTCATCATTGATTAAATCATATTTAAATATAATTAGAATTATAAATATTTAGATTAGAATAATTTGAACAGTCAACTAACCGTGCCAGTCATTTGGGCGATACACCTTGTGTAGCACTTGCGATGAACAGTATCAAAGAATAAACGAGCAATTATAAGAATGAGAAGAAAAGTTGCAATGTTGCGGTAAATTTCTCTTTAAATAACAAAAATACATACTTTCAACTCGCGATCTTCAACGAAAATTCCCTTCCTTAGATTGTCGAGCATCTCCACAGATACTTTATGTTTGGGTTGGCAAAGCGAACGCATTGTGTTTAAGGAAGCATCGAATTGTTTCATGGAAAGCTGTAAGGAAGATTTTTCAAAATCAGACTAAAAGTGTATGGAAATAGATTTTATACTTACACAATCATACAATTTGAGATATCCACTAAAACTAAATAAAAATAGAATCTTTATTGTCTTCATTCTGAAGAATTACTCTGACTGATTGCGGAAGTTGAACTCACTGCAAAAAAATACGCTGCAAGGTTTTATAGATTCGGAGGAAATGAACTGTTGTACTTTTATTAAAAAGATTGCGTGAATTTGTAGTATTTTTATAATTACTGGATGAGTTCGTGATAGCTGATTGCATATAGTGTCAAGAAAATAATAGTGAAGACCCTCAATTTAAATCAATTTAAGTTTTGGATTTAATACCGAAGTATATCGTGTTTTATGGCATTTTTTAATTAATAGATGATTTTCATAACAGTTTTCTTGCGATGTTACAAGTACTAAAAAGATGTTTGTTGCATAATTATCTTTTCGACATTACAAATAATCAAGCTATAATCGAGTCCACCGATTAGGTTTACAAAGCTCGGGATTATTTTGTGTGAAACCCATTGATTTGTCTGTCATCTCTATGATTAACCTGTCTCCAAGCAGTGGGAAAACTGTCTAATTGCGTAAACGACACAAACTTTAAACAACCTGCATGAAGTTGTCAGCCACGTCTCAAAAGAATGTTACAAGATTTGGTTGACTGCGGAAATGTTTGGATGGATCGATGAAAGTAAAGAACTGAGAGTTCTGTTGTTGACTGCGAGCGAAGGGGAGCGTGACGAACTGGATCTCCATTACGGTGAAAAAGGCGAAAAGTACAATTTGGTGTACCCAGATCCAAAAGTAACTCCACAATTGAGGTGGCGATTAAACCAGAAGTTGCCGCAGATATGAAAGATCAAAGCAAGTAAGTCTTGCGTTGTTCCTGTGACGAATGTTAACGATAGACTTCTCATCCACGATGATGAGCAGCTAAAGATCTTTAAGACCCCAGATCCTTAAGGCCACCAAGTTTCTTGTTTTGGGTACGACAACTGAACGGGCGTTCTTCCTGCTGTCAGGAAGATTCTAGCTAAAATCATCCTGGAATACGTGAAAGAACCACCCGACACCTTGATGGACAGAGAGCAGGCTAGTTTCCGCTTTCGATCCTCCTGTACCGATCACATCAACACCTTTTGGATCAGATCACCACTCCATCTGCTCTTCATCAATTTCAAGAAAGCTTTGTATAGGGTGAACAGGGATTGTATCTGGAATGCTCTACGCGGAATCAGCAGTTCAAAGAAGCGAATCAACATCATCATCAACGGCGCAACAACCGGTGTCCGATCTAGGCCTGCCTTAATAAGAAACTCCAGATATCCCGGTTTTGCGACGAGGTCCACCAATTCGATATCCCTAAAAGCTGTCTGACCTATGCCATCGTTCCATCTCAGGCAGGGTCTGCCTCGTCTTTTTTTTGTATCATAGATATTCCCCTTATAGACTTTCCAAGCTGGATCATCCTCATCCATACGGATTAAGTGACCCGTCCACCGTAACCTATTGATTCGAAATTTTATCCACAACCTAACGATCATGGTATCGCTCATAGATTTCGTCGTTATGTAGGCTACGGAATAGTCCATCCTCATGTAGGGGGCGAAAAAAGAAGCTAGTAGCTATTATCAAAGGGATACGTGATTGCGGAATATGTGCTACATCGAAGTAGAATCTCAGGGAAATTTGAAGTTCAAAATGGAGTTGCCCAGAATTGGATCTTATCACTGATTATTTTTTTTCCTGTTGTCGGTACTTCACGTTGCCTTGGCTGGAAGACGTGGAGGGGTTCAATGAATTTTGTCATCTTTCCTGGTTGAAGACATTTGTTTGCTCTCTCACCGAGTCATGGGCCTTTGCCAAATGGCTCTGGACTTTTAAGAGGAGGCAAGTAGGGTCGGACTGATAATAAACACCAACAAAACCAAGGTTCCTAGTATGATGAGTCGTCGCACTCTTCCTATCTACATTAAGAAAAAACATCGACGTTATTGATCAATTTGTATATTTAGGATGCAGTTGTTTCTGCAGACGGGGGCACGGTACTGGATATGGTTCGATGCATTAACAGCGTTAAGTCTGTCTCTGCTGTTTTGTTCAAAATTTAGAATTATTTCAATTATTGAAGTATTTCAATACTAAGTCGAGGCTGTTTCGCGCCATTGTTTTTTGCGGTGTTATTTTATGGGTGTAGTAAATGGAAAGCGACCACCATCAATTCATGTCTACGTTTTATCAGTGGCACAGTTTGGCCTAACACTTCCTTGGACAACATACGGATCACATATTAATGGAGGTGTTGATTAAAAGTGGCAGAAAGGGCGGTAACTCAATTGGTAGTTATGCCATGTAATCGAACCCACTACCTCAAAATATCTGACGGGTGGGTCGCCTTAGAACAATGTGGTGTAGAAGAGTGAAGGAGAAGTGCAAACTTTTCGAAAAATCGTGGAAAAACACTTCATTGTACATGGTTTTCGTGTATGTGTGTATGCAGGTGTGGCAAATTGCAATCGATTCGCCCGTCTAACGAAATGTGCCAGTGCTGTTCATGTTTTGATAGTGGATGTGATGCTACCCGCTGATGTCTGATGCGATTCCGCTTTCTCATTACATAGTGGACACGTATCATCGTGGAGAATCCCTATTCTGAACATATGTCCAGCTAGTGAATTATGGCCAATCAGAATGCCCACAATAGTTCTGCAAGTCTTCCTGCTTTTCCATAGGATAAATTTCAGAAAATGTTTGTTCGGTTTTGACAGGAAAAGCTTGGTGTGTCTGGCAGCTTTAAGAATGTGCCACCTGCTGTTATTCCAGTTTTAATAGCAGCATTAGCTAATGTGACTGGTACTCCAATTGTTGGTTCCAGTCCCGGGATGGGGGAGAATAAACCCTCATTTGTTAAGGCATCCGGGATTTCATTTCCCTCTACACCACAATGCCCAGATACCCAGAATAGTCCCACCGCATTGAATCTAGAAATAGATTTCAATCGGTTTCTATATTCCGGAGGTGATGGAAGGACTGCACAACGTCCACGATGGAACTTGACTATCGTTACAAATTGTGATGCGCCTACCATTCATTCATCATTCGCTCACCAATCTCTCAGGTTTCTGTTCTTAGGATCACATACACTTCAGGCTGGAAGACCGCATAATGAGGAAAAGCCCATTTTTAAGGATTTGTTTGCAAAACAAAACCATATTAAAATCGGTTCAATGTCTGTCTGTCCGTCTGTCTTTTTCATTTTTGTGAGGAGGTGGTAATCTTCAAAAGACACTGGTCTGGACACACCAGTGTGTGGGATTTTTACTCACTAAAACCACCTCCGACTCCCTCTCTGCCCCGCGGAAACACCATAAAGTATTACATCACGGGGCGGAGTCAGCTCACTTGCTTAGTCACCTTTCTTCTATATGCGGTACACGTGACTGCGTTTTTCTCCCCTCCTCTGCTTTTCGCAGTTTATTTTGGATAGATGCGATCATGCAGTTGCCCGCATCCCAATTTTCTTGATGTGATAGCCCTTTCGGCACCAGATTTTCTGGAACCGGCACCTCTCCTAAAGTCTCCCCTAGATTGCCCCTTTCTTCCACAAATCTCGGACAGTGGAAGAATACATGCTCTGGGTCCTCTGGGACTCCATCGCAATTTAGATAGTCGGGTGAGGTCTCCAATTTAAACCTGTGAAGGTATTGGAGATATCGTCCATGCCCCGTGAGAAACTGGGTGAGATTATAATTAATCTCACCTTATCGTCTCTCCAGCCACTCATTGATGGCAGGAATGAGCCTGTGAGGCCACCGCTCTTGCCATCTATTTATGGATCTCTCCCTCTCAGTCTTCTTCGTCCGCGATGAGGAAGAGGTTGGCTTCGCATTGTATATGCTCGCCATCTCATCGGCCAAGATGTCAATGGGCATCATTCCAGAGATGACGAATGCTGCATCATCTGCGACAGTCCTGAAGGCAGAGCATACCCTCAGGGCTGTCTTCCTGTAGACTGAACTCAGTTTGGTAGCGTTCCCTGACATCCGCAACGCCTCCCTCCAAACTGAGGTTGCATAGAGCATGATCGAGGTCACCATCCTGGTCATAAGCAATCTACAGGTATGCCGTGGCCCTCCCACGTTCGGCATCATCCTTGGCAGGGCCATACTTGCAGTTGATGATTTGTCGCAAACATACCGCACATGTTGCTTATAGCCAAGCTTCCTGTCTATCACCACCCCCAAGTATTTGATGGCCGGCTTGGAAGTGATGATATTTTTCCCGATTCTAATACAGGCGCAATTTCTCTTCCGGCGCTTAGTGATGAGGACCGCTTCCGTTTTTTTCTCCGCAAGTGTCAGAGCAGAGCTCTTTAGCCAACTTTTAACAGCACTGATTGACTTGCTTGAGTATAACTCAGTATCTTCGAGATGCTTTGCGACAACAACTAGTGCTATGTCGTCAGCGTAACCCACCATTGTGGCTTCCCTCGGAAGGGGAAGATTAAGTACATCGTTGTACATGGTGTTCCAAAGTAGTGGGTCCGTCTGTCTGTCTGTCATAGGCACTTTTCTCAGAAACGGCTATACCGATTGGCACGATATTTGGTGAGAAAGTGGGAACTGTGGACCCCCAGACATGCAGTGAGTGATACGTTGAGATTTAGGGGGGGTTCCCATACATGTAAAAGGGGGGTGAAAAAATTTTTTTCACCGAATATAGTCATGTGGGGCATCAAATGAAATGTCTCAATTAGTACTTTTCGAAGCCGGTCTTAGTTTTGAGATTTGTTAAACAGGCGGGGAGTCGGAGGGTTGGAAAGTGATGATTTCTTTAACGTTCCCATTCTCAGAAATTACCCAACCGAAAAATCTGAATTCATGAAGCTGCCTCTATATGGTGCCCAGGCCTCAAAATACTCTCCATATCGATATCTGTTCAAATTTAGTTAAAAATAGTATATTACCATATTTTTGGGGAAATTGAGTAGAACCCCCCTTAAGTTTATCCCAGATTTATAAAAGTTGGTAGTAGTATAAAATATAATATGAAGCATATTATCCCCAAGTTTGATCAAAATCATATTATTACTAACAAAGGTACAGTACCTCAAAGTTGACTTTACCCTGTAAAATTACTGCAATTAAATATCACACTAAAGTGGGTAGTCAGACATGCTAAATGCATATACATAACGGGCTACGTACAAATGGGATAGTTCTACACTCACAGAAGAATCAAACAAAACCTTTCATACCTGAAGCGCCCAGCTCCCGGTTTCCCGACTTGTTTGCTTTTTCAGGATGAGGTCCACAACTTCACTAACGCCAGCAAAAGGAGCACGCCAGCGAGATCACGAAAGTGTTCCTTATTAAACTTAGGCAGAGGTTCACACGTCTTTGTGCTATACATATGTATATATGCAAAACTTATTTCTATAAAGCCCTCTATACCCTTGGTTTTTAAATATTATTTTTATTTATTTTTGGAATCACCTGAAAAACCCCATATCATTCAAGAAGGTTGCGATAAATTCAAATATAAACTCTTTCATTTCAGATTCAGTTTTATCCAGCTTTAGAAATGGTCGCATTGTGCATCGGGCTCGAGGAGTCATGACCCGGCTATTCGACATAATCTGCAACTGCGCCAATTCAGCTACAGTTCCAGCCCAACGTCTATCAACCAAAAGATCTTCAAAAAATTAAAAGGAGCCTAGCTTTCTACAACCCATTATAATATGGAATAATGTCTCGTGAATTTTAAATCCATTTAGGTTATTTTTTTATTTAAATTAATATTAAGAGATAATCAATCAACGTTTCACGAAATTATCACATTCTTCCAGACAACCATTTAGTATTAATACCGGTTGGTATAAATGTTTGGCAATCCCACAAAAAAAACGTTTATAAATCAGTACGAAATTATAATAAAACGCAGGAAAAATGAGAAAAAAATCAATTAGATTATGTGATGTCTGTACCAAAACTATTTGTATATTTATTTTTACTCTACCCTTTTCTATGTACGATATATGTATTGGAAAAAGAATGGATTTGAATAAAACTAAACTACAATAAAGAGCTATTTTCCTTTATTAATAATTAAGGGTTTGCTTGTAGATGAGAATGAAGTGATGAACATTATGAGTCCGTGCAATGCATCTTCTTCTGCAGTGCGCGCTTACCAACAACTCAACTTTTTGGTTTTTTGCATGAGCAGTAGCAAAAGGAAGCTCTTTCAATAGTGCGTTCCCAACAAAAACTTAACTTCGTTATATTCGGCTTGATTCATCGCAGTAGAAAGCTCCTCCAACAGTGCGTCGCCAGCAAACTCTATTTTTTTTGTTGTGCTTGAGTGGTGGTAGAAGGAAGCTCCTTCGCCAGTGCGCCCTCAACAAACCCTCTATCTTCTGAGTTGTACTTTCGTGGTTGTAGGTAGTTCCTTCGATAGTGTTTCCTCGGCAAACTCTCTATTTTTTCAATTGAGGTTGAACGATCGCAGAAGGAAACTCCTTCAGCAGTGCGTCCTCAACAAGCTCTCTATTTTTCCTGTGGTGTTGAGTGGTCGTAGAAGAGAGCTCCTTCAGGTCACTTTAATGAAGTCTCCCACTTTCATCAAACACATCAAGGGAGAATCAAAAGATCCTAGATGCCCAGCAAGCGCGAGTTTTCAAAGTCGAGGAAATCCGAGAATCGCGGCGTAAAACTGTTGGCAGTGATAGCATTCATCGAATCGTTCATCAACTTTTGCCTCTTCTGTCAAACAAGCAACCCAGCGACAAGTCAAGGCTCGATCCAATGCTGGTGGAAATCTCGGTCCGATCACAGAGAAGACCTAAACGGAAGCAATGATTAATGGTACAAGCAGCGACTTGTTTGTGCCTATGCTTTTTGTCGGCCGGTGTAACCTCCTGGTCGATAGATCCAGTGCTGGGGTCCAGTGTAGTTAACTTGGGCTTAGTGCAGGCGAAAGTTTTCGACCTAAAGTATACCATCGTAAATTTATAAAAATTTGGAAAAATATGCGAGTCACAATCAGAGGGAGAAATCTGAGACTACTGTAACGAACTCAAAATAGCAAGCGAGTTGCAAGCTGATGACGTCAGTCGGGAGCTGAAAGGGATATACAACAACGCAGAAAGAGGGTTCAAGGTATTTGTTCGCTTGTGGGAAGCGGAATCCTGAAGTTAGGCGGTAAGTATATACCTGGTCTGGTGGCATCAGGGACAGTAGCTTATCTCAGCTACCGAGATGTACATATACGGCAAGAGGCTATGAAGAATCAGCAAGTCAAAATTGCGACCTTGACGCTCAATATCGTGAACCTAGAATACCATCAAGTCGAGGAACAAACCAATAAGCAAAAAAATCCATGCTTAGCCAAGAAATCTCGGAATTTTCTATGGAAATTAGGACCCCAGTAGCACACAAGCTCCGTAATATTCGGCGCGTAAAGGAGCTTATTGAGTATGTCTTCCGCATCAACAAAGAGGTCCCTGGGATAGTTCTGCCAGAACTAGCCAGACCAAAACACAGATCTTTGAGGCACATCCAGTATCAGCATGACTTCAAAATGAGCTGGTCTCCATAGAATACCTGATTCTTCTCGCCGATAAGGAAAGATTTAGGTAAGTAGCTGTTATCGTCACTCTCGACACAAAAAGCTATACCTGGGATCTTGGAGTAGCAGCGCCCTTTCGGGTATTGTTTACAGGGCCTGAGAATAAAAAGTTCTTCTTTGAGAAGGATGCTACGGAATCATCCCCCGCATTTATGAAGCTGGGCTAATTCGAACTGGACCCGAGTGCATAAAAGAAATTTTGCAGGGAAATAGCGAGTTACGCGACTGGTGTGAGTTGAAGCCTTGGGTCAATGGGGAGTATATCCGCTGTTTCGGCGATATCCTAGACGGCCTCTTCCATGGGCTACTCTGCTTGGGCGTTGGCCAAGCTCGCGCACTAGCTCCTGGATTTTAAATTTGATGACCGTGGTTGCTCTCGTTCCGAGTTGCCGAAACTTAACTGCGGAACGATGGGGTATTCTGACACAGAAAAAGCTAAAGAGTTAAAAATTATACTTACGTTGATGCTCACTTGGATTTATTAAGAACACTCGCGTTTCCACTTCTAAAAACTTTTATTACCAAAAAACAACATTATTCTACTTTTTGACAATTTTCTAATTAATCCTAATAAGCGAATTAAAGAGTGACCGCGCGTGATAAAGTGTTCTCGATTAGAACACTTTAGCTCTGTCCAGAGACTTCTTGAATACTAAAAATTAAAAGTAATGTCATTCTTTAATTCACCTATCTTTGACCCTTCCGTGTTTACATATTGATTCGAAAGTGTTCTTGTACACAAGACAATAACACTTGTTTATTATTATGTATTTTGTTGTTTGTGGCAAATCGACACCTGCTGTTGGGTTGCGAAGTGATGACACGGAAGAGAGTCATGTCGAGGCCTAATACACCATTTGACAAGTAACATGCTGATGCAATGACGGAAAAGAATATCGCTATGTCTAAACAGGCTATTTGCATAGCCTGTGATGTAACGACGGAAGAGGTTAAATGCGCAAGCAGACTTGTTTTCATTGGGCTGGCTCCAAACATGCGGCTGCTGGAGAAAATTTGGCCAAATTGCTTAAACATCCGCCATGTAAAACCCAAAATTGGAGTTATATTCAAGGGAGAAACCGATCGTATTCCGATCAATTGCAATGGTACTGATCTGGAAATAAAGTTTCCAGATACGCTGCTAGAATTAAATTACTGAACTCTGGATACGGTCTCATTTAAAGTTCGAGAGTTCCGTGGGCCATCACCGTTAAGTGGACAAAAGTCTATGACATTCCAACCTCACGTTTTGATTCATGACTGAACGGGATTAAACTCCTAATTTCAAAAACCCAAACCGAAATGTTTGAAGGAATCTCCTGGCTCAGGCCGTCCTTCAATCCTTTCATGGGTTTGGTTATCTAGTTCGCTTGTTTGGGGACAAGATGATTGCCTTCGGCTGTTCCTTCAAAGGCTGTTTACCTGGTAACGAGACATCGAAACAGTGAAATAAAAGAAGATACAACATTGTAAGAAAAATAAATGTAAATCAATCACTTTGTAATAAAAATCTTTTACAAACAGAATTAAAGGTTTCGTGGGAGTTTTTTCAGCATTTTATGGATCTCCGGATGGCTCTAGTTGTTAGAGCGCTGAGCTGTCGTAGCAGAAGGTCGCGGTTCAAGTCTAACTGGTGGCCGAGAGATTTGTTATTGTGACTGGATGTCGGACACCCAGTCGACTCAGCTGTGAATGGGTATCTGAGTCAAATCAAGGTAATAATCCCCGGCGAGCGCAATGCTAACCAATATTGCCTCCTACAGTGTTCTGTAGTGTACCGTTATGAATGTTATGTTCTAACATACTTCAAGGCCTTGTGGGGTTGTTGGGCTAACCATTATTATTATTATTCCGGAGGTAGACATCTCATCCCCGAACAAGCGAACTGGATATCCAAATCGGTGGGAGGGTCGAAGGACGGCATAAGCAGGAGATTTCCACAAACACCCTTCTCCGTGAAAGGTGGGGAGGTTTGCGTTGATCGGCAAAGATATCGCGACAATCAGTAACTGTCTTCATACCGAGCACTTTGTATGGTTGATACAGCCGGGAAAGTGCTAGCAAAGTTCATCAGAAATAGACACGCTGAAGAGATACATGCTACTTGAGACTTATCTCCAAGGAAGTTCGACTTTAGAGTAGGGAGATCCACATTTGATGCTGTCATTCAAGTCGAGGATGCCGTTGATTGAGCGGAGGCATATAACCGTCGAGCTCGACGGGTGGTACTCCTCGTAACGCTTGATCCGAAATGCCTTCAATTTCTAGGCACACCAGACTTACACCTGCCAAGCTATGTGTCTCTTACGGATATTCAGGGATTATCTGAAGAATTGCTAGAGGCTCAGAGCAGAATTGAAGTCACGTTGGAGGTAGCGCAGGGATCCATCCTAAGGCTGCACCTGTGGAAGACTTCCTACGATAGTCTGTTTGAACTTGACATGCCAGAAGACTAAAGAGATAATTCCGACAATGCATCCCATATCGATTGGCGGGTCGATAATCGAGCCAAAACCAATTGTACATAAGACTGACTATTAACTTTACGATGAGCAGCTGGAGTTTCGGCGTTTAGTGAGCTAATGGTAAATGTTGGGGGTCCTACGTCTAGCAGGCAATGTCTTCTGATAAATTAAACGCAGTCTGTTCTGTTCTACCGCACATAGGTATAGTCTGACGGCCTTGGCAAGGAAGTACATCGTAAGTGGCTTGCCTAGTACCTGCGTACCGTACCGTAATCCCATTGCTCTTCTTGCTATCGAGCGTAAAATTACATAAAATCGCAAAGGAGAAGAGCTAATGGAGGAGGTTGCTCGTGAAGAACGGAAATATGACTGACTATGCTAGACTAAGAATGCAACCGTTTTTATAATCCTTAAAAGCCATTCGACAGGGCAAACATAGAGAACATCAGAAGTACAACACATAAGTTCAAATGAACTGCTAGAAGGATATGACCTCGCGCCAAACTTTCTTGGATGAACTGAATTTAAAATTCAAAGTGCAGTTTTCTACAAATAGTCAATAAACAACAATTATGCTATGTTTTTTCTTGGTATCCGCTCGGTTCGTGATTTTCAGAAAAGACGTAACCTCTGATAATCATAGAGAGGAACTACAAAATCAAGGTTCTTAATCTGATGAATTACCATACTTCTTTATTCACGGTTGGGTATGAGTTAAAATATTAATTAACGCTATGGTACGTTGTTTCGATGTCACACACTCAGTCTAGCCGGCCCAGATCTTCAGTCTGTGGCCGCCACGGAGAATATTGGCTCCCCTATCCTATATCCAATAATGTCACTGAGGTCGTCAAAGAGTTATTGGTTTAGTGTCCTCACACTGTCTCTAGTTAGAGCTGGGTAATTGCAAAGAGAATGCCTCATACTCTCTTCCTTCTCACTGACTCTGAATAGTAGGATTTGCCGAGAATGCCCATACTCTCTTCCTTCTCACTGTCTCTGAATAGTAGGGTTTGCCGAGTCTGTAGGTGTGGTTCCCTATTGGTCAGAGTTCGTGCAAATCGTTGTAATCTTGTACAAGATGTTGCCTACATTGCTCAGCGTGTCTCTGCGAAGCTCCATCTACTTGCGAGATTTTGTCACTGAGTAATGGTAAAAATTACTATGTTGCGTTTGGGGCTCGTATCATGGCCCTATCATCGACATGCCTTCAGTATTGTCGCCGATACTCCAGTCTAGAACGCACTATCATATTCTGGAAGGCCGTACGATTTGATCACCCTGTGTATATCCGAGAATACTCTCCGTCCTGAATTCGAGATCATAATTGATCCGTCGATTCTATTCTATTGTGGTCAGTTCCATGGGGAAATTTCGCTTCAAAATCTAGGCTGTTAGTGTGGCTGTAGGACTTCGCAGCTTAGCATCCTCGCTCATTGAGTCCGTTCAATGGACTCAAGCGTATTTAATATGTAATTTCAAGGGGAGAAGGTGTAGGAGTACAATAAGAGCATCTAGCAAGCAAGACTGCTAAGCCTCAGTAACACCTGGGCTTGCCAGTCACAAGCCTGGAAGATACGTTGGGACGAACCATGGCTGTGTATGTTCAGAAAACAATCTTCGGTCGAGGACCCCAGAATGGACTTCTTGCTGACAGTAAGTACTCATGTCCGTCAACATGAATCATTTGTATATCGCTTAGCTTGTCAGTTACCGGCTGATTTTGTTTCTCCATAATGAAGGTAAAAACATGTGTGTCAATCAGCGAACTAATATACGAAAAGCAGTATCGTTCTTTTCCACCCATTGCTAGTTACCTGTAGTATCTCATTCATAATTAAATGGAAATCAAAAGAAAATTTTAACATGTGAAGAAAAGGTTTAACAAGTAAAGAAAAGGCTCCTGTATGACATGCAATGGATTTGTCACCCTATCTTAATGTGTAACCTATCAACCTGCAACTGACACTCCCGTCTTCCACAGTCCTATGCCGACAAAGTTCTTCGTTCAGAATTGTGTCCCCCCTCCTCTATAGCCTGCAATGCATCGCGACGGCAAGTGATTGATCAATGCCGAGGGATTATACTTTCCCCAAAAGAAGACCAAACTGCTGGTGGAATAGTTAACTGCCTGATCTTCGGTCAGAGTGTCATCGAGCCAGACTAGTGAACCAGAGATTGACTAGGTGGTGAAGTAGAACCTGAAGCTGCGAAGAAAGATAGACTGTTTCAAACAAATCTAGGCAGAGGCGAGAAGCGCCTATAGGGTTGTAATTGAGATAAAGCCATTAAACTGGCCGCTAAGTCGAGATCAGGCATATTTGTATTGTATGAAGCATACTTGGTGAATGGAATCTTTTCCGGGACATGGAAATACCAAATACTGTTGCCTAAACCTAGTAAGCCTCCTGGTGAATCATCTCCCTACAGATCTATATGTCTATTGGATACTACGAGGAAAATGCTAGAGCGAATAATCTATAACAGATTGCTTCCGGCTGTAGAGTGTCTGGGAGGTTTATCAGACCGACAGTTAAGCTTCCGCACAGCCAGATCGACATCATTAAACTGGCCACAAGCTTAGCTGAAAATGCGATGTACATAAAGGATGGCACTAGCAAGTATTGTGCAGTGATTACCCTTGATGTGCAAAATACATTCAACTCGACCAGTTGGAACCTTATAAGGACGTTTTTGGCCTACCCAGTTACTTCACTGAGCTTGTCGACAGCTATTTAATAGATAGAAAACTCTGGTACGACGCAGACACTGTACCCAGAGAATGCATTGCCTCCGCTGGTGTGCCACAGGGCTCTGTGCTCGGATCGTTATTGTGGAACATCGTTTATAAGGATATCCTCAAAATCCCAGTGGCTCAAGGCACAGTAGGTGGTTATGCCGATGAAATAGAAGTGACTTTGGTTGCAAAGTATTCCGTAGATGTTGAAATGTATTCATCTAAAGCAATCACTGCTATAAAGAAGTCGATAAAAGATGCACGTGTTGCACTCGCGGAGAAAGACAGAGGCGGTGCTTATCACGAAGAGGAAGGAAACCACTGCAGAATGATGTTAGGCGGAATTTCAAGCAGCATTTGCAATATGTTTTTACTAAGGTATCCAATGTTAGACCATCCTAACATGGAAAGCAAGGCAAGGCTGATGCCAAATGCTGATGGTTTGGGGCGCTTTACGCAGCGCCAGTTTGGGCAACTACACTGCATGTCACATGGATTGCTCACAAGATGAGTGCGGTTTACAGAAAGAGTATGCTTTAGTTTTAGAACCATCTCAGATGACGCCTAGGCAGTGTCGATCAATATTTTAGCTGATGAGATCATGCGCATCTATGATGGATCCGTTCCTTTCTCCGATTGGTACGTGAAAAACGCCAAAAGGGAGGCATCGTTAAGTTAAAAACAATGGGAATGAGCGGAATGGACTGATGAAGCATGAAGGTGTGGACGTAGAGAATCGTAAATATCTCTATAAATGTTCTCTTCTATTGTCGTTGAATCACAAAGAAATGGAAGAACCTAGAGAAGACATTGGGGGGAACAGCAACACCAGCTGCCTAATTGGGAAAATACTTGCGTGCTAGTGGAATGCAGTTATCGATATAGTGGGGCGGACTCAGTGCAGGTTGAGAGACGCAGAGAAGGCGAGGAACACGTGGTTGCATATGCAATTGATGGGCGAAGGGAAAGGTAAAAGCCATGTGCACCCCACGACGTAATTCTGTGTGATGATTTCGCGAGGAGGACGATAGCAGTTAGGTGATGGTTTTAATGAGTAAAAATCCAACAAGAAGATTTCCACCTTTGGAAAGAAGACGATGATGGCTAGCCAATCTTCCCTACCCAAACGGTCTTAGGACCACCTTCGATGGAGTTGGCCGCTAAGATTGCTTGCAGGTACTAATTTATTATAGTTCCATTAAAACACTCCAAGAAAGAACCACATCGTACAAACTTTGATTATTAACTCTTGGAATCGGTCCAGGCTACAATATTTGCTTCCACAAGCACTCCTGTAGAATCGTAGGTTGGGTCTTTGGCATTTTCGCTTCCTTAGATGAATATTCTGCAAGAGCTGACCCTAGTGCAGAATACTTCAAAGTTTTGCGTATTGCCGCTGACCGAGAAAACTGTTGTACTCAGTATGGCTTTCACCGGGGTTAGAAGCTTGTCCCCACCTTCCACGCAAGCCCAATATCTCTATACATTACCACGACTGTTGGTGGAACAATGCCTACGTTGTCCTTCTCAATAAGCTTCATTTTCTTTTGCATTGCCTTCTTATGGGTCGGATTAGAGCCATCCCAGGTTCACGGTCCTCGGTGTGATACAGACGCGCTGGCCGCAGTCGTGTTTCTAGTTTCTTCTATCATGAGAGTTGCTGTACTCTCGTTTCTCTTCTCTGTAAGTACTAATTGCAGGCTTTCCGTTGAAGGAGAGACAATGCTTCCAACAGATTTCTTCCTGGGGAAACATGCCTTCCATAGATTTTTCTTGGGGAATATGATTCTCAAATTCAAAGTCTTGACAAGTCAATTTTCCCTAGTTTCGATTTCATACTAGCCGAAGACGGCTTTGCAGTTTTTTACCACGGCAGAGGCAAATCGTCAGATGCTGCCTCACCTCTCCCTTGGATTTAGGACCCCGCAATCCTCAAAAAAAAAATCGATTGGTGTCCTAGGGGACGTGATATACAACAAAAGAAAGAAACAGTGGAGTTTTTTTGTTCTGTTAAATGCCACCTTTTGTTTTTAAAAAAGCAAATCTTCAACCGCTGAAGAAGCGTTCAACTTTTCAATTGTTTATAATGTTATCTTGAAAGTTACGTTGATTTCTCTAACTATTTAAATATACTGAATACTGAAAGCTTGACGGAAAATCTGCGAGGTATGTTTCTTTGGTTTATACCAATCACCCAGAAATGCTACCATCCACAAAACGTTTGCCTTCGATAAACACTTTTCAGTTGTTTGTGGCTGTTGAGAGCTTTATTTAACACTTGCGCAATGTTGTTACTACCTACCGTCTTCTTACCAGTTGCTACAAGCGGCAAGCTTCCTCCAAACCGGCTTCAGATAGTAAACTTCAACATCTCAGATACTCCTCCACGTATTGAACAGTTTCCATTCAGGAACGTGCCTTAGTGCTTGGTGTGGTTTTTCAAAGTTTGGTTGCATCTGAATCCGAAGAAAATATCTAACTTCAGTTAGGATTCTATCTTTGGAGTGTTGACACTCACTCACCTGAATTGGACGGTCTTCTTCGTGGGTACAGTGATTGGAGCTACTATCGCACATCTACAGTGATTGGTAGATGCTCTCATAGTGTGGATAGTGCATATTGACGGTTAAGTGTTTTGCGTTAAAGATAGATGTAACCTTTGTGGATGCTTTCTCTTGATGTGGTAAAGTCGACAATTACGTACTGTTCCATTTCGGTTTTTGGTCGTTTTGCATTTAGTGGAAAAAAGTGTGGAAAAGTGTTAAGAGTTTTTTAATAGTTCGCGTGTATCGTACATTTTCCGACAAGTCTAGAAAGCTGCGAATTCGGTTCAATTTTGCGTTAGTGGCAGTAGCAAAAAAGTTTAAATATATTCTGTTTGGTTTGCGGATATTTACACAAATCTACGCACTTAGTTCTGAATCCGAGTTAGTGTAAAAGTAAGAAAATTTGAAAGTGTTGAGGATATCTGGTGGATAAATGGTACCTTTATAACAATTATACTTGTATACGCTTATTGTAAGAGTTAAGATACAGAAATACACTTGCTGCGGGAGTGCACGTTTTTGTATCGGTCCAAATTGCATGCATTCGAATTCTATTCAAAACTAGTGAATATTAGCGCTGCAAGGCAATCTGAATATCATACGTTTAAGTGCAGCACGAGTTGAAGTCCCAATACTGACATATTTTGATACTCAGCATCTACAGAGTGGCTGCGGTACCTCCACATAAATAACGACATAAAGTCAACAGCTCTGTGGGATTAGTAATCGTAAGCAAAAAGTGGATAATTTTGCAATCTCCAAGATTTTCATCATTCTCTCGACAACAACGTAGCATAGTTACCTCGACGGTAAGTCTCTATGGCTTTCCAGTTGTGGTTTTTTATTATTTTTTCTTTTATTTTTATTCGATTATAACTTTATTGCTATGGTTATCTAAATTGGTCACAGGTTTAACTCGGGCGAATGGCATTCCAGATTGGGTTATTGGTTTGAAACGAGAAAGCATTTGACCGGAGAACTTTGCTGGAATGTTGCCTGTGTGGATTGAAAAAGTTGAAAATCCCAGAAATGAGATTTAATAATTCTGGGCTAGATGTGCATAACGGAAAATATTTTTTGATAAGGTGAAATCAATTTCGAGGAAGGCCAGATGTGTATCTCCTTTCCCTAGATTATATGTTTCAATCCATCAATCAATGTGCGATATATATTTGGGCTTATCATGAACGGTTTGACGGATAAATTGGACTATGGTATCCAGGATACATGACATCCAATTGCGTTCATTCGAGTGACACTGGCTTTGTTTTGTTAAAGAAAATTTTATTAGCAATCTGTTATCTGCTTTGATTCCCATTCCTCCTTGGCTCTCTTGATACTAGACGGCTTTGTGTTTTGCTTTCATAACGTGGCTAAGAATTTTTCTGCAGTCTAATCTTTTCCGCTTAGCTATTGGTTTATCATATGAGTCATTCCATAAATCGCTGTTAGAATTGATTGCTTCCCCCTTCTTTCACTGCCCTCCTTGTACCATTCGCACTACACTAGAATGCAATAATGTTTTTCGGAAAATGAAGTCAAAATCTATGCCTCCAGCCCGTATAGTAGTATGGGTTATAATGTTAGTTTAGATTCGAGATTTATTTTTCGGTTGTTGATTTCATCCTTTTCGTTGCAGCCCTTAGAAACCAATGCTTCAAGCAATGGAAAAGTCGCCACATATTCAAGATTAGGTTTTCTTGTAGTCATATTTCGTCTGATTCTTGCCAATTTCTGTAGTTTCATGCTCTTGTTTCCATTGACCTTAAATTCGAACAATTTTACGATTGACTTGAGTCTAGACGTAGAAGTTTTTTACGCATTTCATATGATAATGTGATCAACATCCGTTACAAGTTAGATAAATTTAAATTAGATGTATTCTCATAGTGTGAGCGTATACCAGTTCTCAATTTTAGCACCGAGTCCATTCAGAACTCACTGGTGAGCCCCCGTTGCATTCTGGCTTGGAGTACTGGGTGGTTTCTGGATACTTTCCTATTGCGTAAAGGATTCGAAATTTGACGGGTTATTCTAGTGTTGAACATTTTTTTTTGATTTTTTTTTATCTTCTTAAATATTTAGATAGACGATACATTCAAGAATAACTTTGTAAAATATTGGGTTGGGGAAAAAGAAATGCCGTATTTTGTCAATAGATGGCGACGCTTAAACATATCTTGTGTTGTACTTATCGCATCGGATCATACTATACGGCGATTTGCAGACGACAATCTGTCCTACAGTGTCTTTTTGACAGTGTTGTGATCATACGTTTCAGTCTCAAGTTATAGCGCGCCAAAGATGGAGTCTACCAAGCAAGAAATTCGTCATATTTTACGTTTTTACTACCTGAGAGGTAAAAATGCAACGAAGGCGGCCGGAAGAATTTGTGAAGTTTATGGGCCCGATACCGTAACGATTCGAACGGCACAGTGCTGGGTCGATCGATTTCGTTCTGGTGTAGTGGATGCCGAAGGTACACCCCGTACTGGTAGGCCAATCGTCGTAGAAACCGATAAAATCGGTGAAATCATCCAAGTAGTTCGGCATGTGAGCATTCGCTCGATTGGCCAGGAACTGGGTATAGACCATAGAACCGTTTGGAACCATTTGTAGAAGAATGGATTCCAAAGAAAGCTGGATGTTTGGGTGCCATACGAGTTGACGCAAAAAAATCTCTTGGACCGAATCAACGCCTGCGACACACTGCTGAAACGGAATGAATTCGACCCATTTTTGAAGCGGATGGTGACTTGTGATGAAAAGTGGATCACGGACGACAACCTCAAGCGAAAAACATCGTGGCCGAAGCGCGGCGAGCCGGCCCAAACCTTCGCCAAGCCTGGATTGACGGCCAGGGAGGTTTTGCTGTGCGTTTGGTGGGATTGGAAGGGAATCATTCACTATGAGCTGCTCACTATGGCCAGACCCTCAATTTGGTCCTCTACTGTGAGCAACTCGACCGTTTGAAGCTGGCGATTGACCAGAAGCGGCCAGAATTGGTCATTAGGAATGGCGTTGGGTTACACCAGGAAAACGCTAGACCCGCTAGAAGCTACGGGGGCTCAGATGGGATGTCCTATTGCACCCACCGTATAGTCCGGACCTGACACCAAGTGATTACCATTTCTTCCGGTCCATGTACAACGCTCTTGGTGCTACTAAGTTGGCCTCAAGAGAGGCTTGCGAAAACTGGCTGTCTGAGTTTTTTGCAAATAAAGAGGGGAGGGGGGGGGGGGTTTGTTTAAATCGGATAATTCTTAGTATGTTAAATAAAGCGTCAAATTTCGATCCACGGTGTAAGACAGAGCAAAATTTGATGACAAATGGGTTCATTCGATTTTTTTTTAAGTTATGGAACAATAAACAACTTTCACGCACTTAAAATTTGAAAACAAATTATTCAATTTTGGGAGAACTTCCGGGTACGCTACGTTTAAAAGATTGTAAAATTTCCAAAATTCGAAATTTTAGGTTAAATTTAGGTGCGCGCTGTAGATTTTCACCAAAACTAAAGAAATATTTTTGTTGAAGTGATTACCGGTCATTTGGAAAACCTACTACCCCGGAAGATTATTTCGTCCCATTTGCTTTTTTCTATTTTTTATGGACATGAAATTTTAATTTTAAGGACTTAATAAAGAAGCAGTAAATTTTAATTTGAAATAATAAATCTCGTTTTTCCTATTCGCTAGTGTTGACTTTTATTTTGCAAATACTGATATTTCAGGAACCATTTGCTCGCTTCATCATTGCTAACAAGTGATGATTTCACCTGTCAGCACTGGTGAAGATATACTGCTTAAACCAGCAACTGATTACTTCATACACTGACGGATCCCTCACAGCAGAGGGAGCGGGTGCCGGTATCATTGTTCCAAAGAAAATGTACTTCGAGCCAATGGGCAGGTACACTAGCATATTCCAGGTGGAAATATACACCATATACAGATGTGCTTCCTTTAATCTCCAAAGGAACTACAGAGGGCAGAACATTCTCACCGATAGCTAAGCAGCGATCAAAGCACTTAAGTCCGACCAGGTGAACTCTAAACTGGTATGGGAATGCCTTGAGAAACTGAATACGTTCGGCTCGTCCAATAAGGTCTGGATATTCTGAGTTCCAGGCCATGCTGGACGAACTAGCCAAGTAGGGGGCAGGGACCCCTTTACATGGGCCAGAACATTTCTGTGGAATCGGAAACGGTTTCATGGCTATGACTCTAAGAAACGAAGAGGAACGGTTGAAGGAACTATACAGGGGTTACCCATGCGCACAAAGGATTGCTTAAACCTCACCAAAAAGAACTTCCGGCAATTCTCACTGTCGGCTAAACTATCACCTAGGTAAGCTAAGGATATCTACGAGCACTGCCTGCAGGTTTTGTGAGGAGTGTGACGAAATTTCTATACACGTCCTGGGACAGTGTTCAGCACTTGCGCAAAGTAGGTCGAGGCATCTGGGGGAACACTTAATACCAGATGCAAAGTTGAGAGATCTAAAAGTAGGGAACATACTAAAGTTCCTGACCGTTATAGGCCGGCTTGAGATACCATGATCAATAGGTAAACTATAACCAGTAAAAGGGGCACAATAGTTCTTTAAGGATGCGGTGCGACTTCCCCTTAACCGAATAATAATAATACCACTGATGAAGGGAACAAGTGGTTCCCGAAATATCGGTATTTGCAAAATAAAACTCAGCACGTGCGAATAGGAAAAACGAGTTTTGTTATAACAAATAATTAATCGCTAGAAACACCGCGTAATTATATCCAGAACAAATTTTAAGTCGATAGCTTATATAGTTTCCCTTTTATAGCAGTTTTAAAGTGATACCCTGGTTTACCCATTTAGCACTAGAATAACCCAATAAGTCAACTGTTCTGGAGTATAAGGTATATACGTCCCAATGGCTTAGTGGTTGGAGCAAAAATTTGTCACAGTGGAAGGGCGCAGTTCAAACCTGCTGCTGGTGCAGGAATTGGTATTTTATTCTGGATGCCGAACATCAGTAGGATTATGCGTCAAAGAAGGTCAAAGTTAAATAAAGGTAATAATACAAGGCTAGCGCAATGTGGTATATCAGGCAATATTAATTCCTAGTGTATCGTTACGGTCTAGAAATGAAATGATTTAACACTCTTCCAGGTTATTTATTAACTTTACCTAATACTAGCACTAAGTGCGAAGCATTTAGGCTCGGATGATCCTACCTACTTAAAAGATGAAGGGATTGGTAATGGCGGCCGACGGTAGGCTAATGGGAGAACTCCCTACAATATCGATCACGTATGCAGAATAGTGTATTTCTGCATGGTTCGAACCAGACTTGAAAGCCCCAGGACATCAAGTGAAGCCATGAGGGATTTAGTTCAATACCTGTAGTTGATAATATTATGGGAACTACAACCACACGCTTTTATGGAGGATAGCAACCGTCTTGTCAATTAACACGCTGGTTGTGTGGTGTATGGCGATCAGTTAAAACTTACCGGTGCTAATACATGCTGTAAGCAGAACTATCAAATACTGCCTTCTGTTTACACCGGTAAACCGGACATGTTTCCATGATCAGCCCAGGCTTGTATGGAAGATTTTGATCGATCACCTTACCTACAGCATTATAGCCATAACAGTTGAATCCAAAATGAGATGGCCCAGCGTCTCTAACGCCAAACCACAATTTCTACACTGGTTTTTCTCCTCCTTTTTATAAGCTTGGGAGGCGATTATGCCGTCCTGAATGTTCACATGAATTACTCCATTTCAAGAAAGAACTCCTCAGTACACAGACATCTGTTCGTAAGATGCAGACCGAGAAATGGCTGACAGAGCCTACTTGGCGATGATGTTGTATCGCAACGTCAACCACACCCTGCTTCTAATGTCACGAGGGAGGTTCAAGTTCTCCACGGCAGAGTTCAGCACCAACTTCACATGTCTCAAAAATTCGAACAGTAGAGCATCCTTCAGATCTCTAGCATGGCTCCCTTGCACAATTCTGTCTTTCTTTTTAGAAGTTTCTCTCGGTTATAACCTAGATGTGGAGGTTAGCAATGCTATGCCCGCTACGCGGCTCGTGATGAACTTTGCGAATGATTTGGATTCAACATTTGTTTAACCCAAATTCCATCTGAATATAACCGCTAAACGTGTCTATTATTCGCAACGGACTCCTAAGGTGGTAATCAGTATCAGCGTAGAGCTTGATGTCGTCTAAGTACATCAAGTGTGTCAGCCCGCACTTGGAACCTAGGCCGTATTTCTGTTCAGTGCCATACAGAACTTGATGAACTTAATGAATCCCTTGGAAGATGCCTCTCCGTATGCGGATGGGCTCCAAGATGGTGATACTCTCAGATTAACGCACTGATAACATGATGTGTCATCCTTCCATGACTGTCGCCAAAAGCTTTACTAGTTCCAGGACAATGCGACAGTTGACCGACAGTTAAACCCAGCGGTGAAACAGCGTCATAATCTCGGGTGCTCTGGCGTCCAGGACCAGGATTACTGCATATAATCCAAGCAAACGGCACTAAAATAGGTTAACTTTTCAAACCAATACATACTAGCTACGGTTGCTATATTAGGTTTGCCATCTGAAATAATGTTAGAGCATTACAATGATCCAAAACACACAGCCAGGGTAGTTAAGGAATAATAATAATAATAATAATCGTTGGCACAATGGGTCTCCTTTAATGTCAAAAGGGTTCTTGCTCAGTCAGCTCGGAACCCGGATGTAAATCTGATAAAACTCTTGCGGGCATACGTCGAATAGGAGCTATGCAAAGGGAAGTAAAAGGCAAGGACCTCAGGAATTACATAAAGGATATCTGGAGGTTTATTTCTGTATAAGTTACCGAAAAACTTATAGGATTAAAGAAAAGTAAACCTCTCTGAAAACCTAATGGTCACCACACAAAATATAAATAAAATAATCGTTGACGCAATAATCCAATTGGATCCGTCCCTTGTAGTTTGTTAGAGCACTTTATTCAAGACCGTAACGGTACACTACAGGATTACGTTACCCTGTAGGAGGTAATGGGGTCAGCATTGCACTCGCCCGAGATTATAACCCTGATTTGACTCAGGTACTCATTCACAGCTGAGTCGACTGGTATCCGACGTCAAATCACGATACAAATTCCACTGCCACCAATGAGATTTGAACCGCGACCTTCGCTACGACAGCCTTATGCTCTAACCACTCAGCTATCCGGACCAATAGTTTATTAAAAGTAACTGCCCAACTTTTTAATTGGTTGACTATATATATGGTTGGCATTTGCCCCTTGGTGGGGTATAACGTGTCAACCACACTCACGTGCCATCGTTCATTGTTACCTGAAATGCCATTTATTCCCCCCCCCCCCCACGACTTCCCGAGATGCTCGCACTCTTTCTCTACGGTTCTGCGCCTAGTGCCCTCGAGGCGGTCCACCCGTCGGCCATCTTGGGGGTCATGGCTTCCACTGCATGGCATAGGTCGTAATGCAATTGTCGCTACTTCTTATTGAGTGCCAGGTCTGTGCACTGACCAAATTGTTCGTTTGCGATAGTGCCAGCTTCCGATGATACGACGCAGACAGGTATTTCCGAAACTTGCAACTTTTGGGTAGCAGTGGAGTTCACTTTGCATGTGCTACACCCATATAGCAGCACAGAAAGAACACTAGCGCAGTCTCAACTAGTCTCAACTTAATTTTGGTATTCCAAATTTTCAGATTTTAGACAGGCCGCGCAGATTTTAAACAGAAAGCGGATCTAGCTCTGTTAATGCGTCGGCAATATTCATTAACTGTCCGGAGAAACCACGCTTCCTAAGTATACAAGTTGTTCGACACCTTCGATTCTCTGCCCATTAATGCAGATAGGGAGAGTGCGTTGACCCGTCGGACTGAGAACTCTCCAACTCTACTCCAACTAGAACTCTATTTTCCTCACTTGCTAAATCCAGAGCCATTTGGCCAAGGTCCACGATCCGGTGGGAGTGCAAATAGATGTCATCGCTGTCGTTGACGAGGGGCTTAAGGAAAGATTTCATTGTCCATTAAATTCCTCCACGTCCCGCGGACAAGGAAGCGATAACAAGAAGAAATAATATCGGTGACAGAATGCAAGCCTGCTTTGCACTTTAAGATCCTGAGAGATTTTTGCGCCGTCTTATGTCGCTCTGCTAATAGCTATTAGTTTCTCTGGAATGCCCTTCTTGCGGAGAGCACTCCAGATGCACTTCCTGTTCACGCTATCGAAAGCTTTCTCAAAATCGATGAAGATAATCTATCATAGTCCGTTTTCGATAGCCGAAAGTCGTTGCCGTGAGGTCAGTCCCCTATCCGAAGCATTGTTGAAGTTTCGGTAGCAATAAAGTTTTAAAATTTGCAGGTTGCTAGCCTACCAATTCCAACAAGCAGGGGAGGCTTGTTGTGTACTCGCAGGGCAAATTGTATCATAAGCGGCATGCAAATTCTTCACAGGAAAGATCAATCGCCTGCCTGCATCCAATAACATGTAATATGGGCAAGTTTATGGGGGTCAAGGAACGATTTGGTCAAATTTCGCAGCAACATTCGAAAATTATTAATAGATCAAATTTGGAATTGGATCAATTGTTAGTAAGTAAAATTGATAAAAAGACTTGAAGGAATGGATCCGCCAATCTTCCTTCCTGACAACTTCAAGTATACTTCGCCGCAATTTTACAGAATTCATCAGTTTTTACGAAGGACATGAAGCAGTTTCTTCACGGTTAAAAATTTAATGTCCTGCAGTAATTTATTGTAGCAAAGTTTTTGTTCTCGCTGCAAGGACAATAGTGCACATATCATCAGTTAATCTTTTATGACTGACTTTATCGAACCATTTTGCGCTAATGTAAAGGATTGTTCCAGACTGCTTTTTCATATTTCATTCCATTGTAATAGAAGTCAATGACTTGCGGATTGTTTCTATGCCTTTAAGCCAAATGTTGCGGATAATCCTTTTCCAACTTATCCGGAGGACGATTATTTTTTCAATTGCAATTTTCTTCATGTAATCTCCTTTATTTATCTGCTAGATGTCGGGTTCTGTCACAAGCTGGTGCTACCTTAAATCTTATACTAATTGCTTGAGGCGAGTTTTATTTTCTTACATTTTACAGGTTTGCATTGACAATTAGCTGTAAGGATTGCATAATGCTTATGTGGATAGTCATGTACAAGTCGGTTGAATTAACTGAATTTATGCTGTGTTTTGGTCACATATATGTACGTATATATTGTACATATAATACATATAAATATGTAATAAGGACTTGTCTAGGATCTAAGGGGGTCATCCCGTGTGAAGGCCGTTTTTTTTGCCTTTTTTTGAAAAATTATTTTGAAGGACTGGATGAAGATAAAAACGTGATTTTTTCACCATATGTTTATTGATATCTCTAGCATATGTGATAATTTTTTTAGTTTGATATCGTTGCTAGTTTTCGGAATACGTGTCAATTTATGCACCCATCTTCAAAAAAAGGTGTTTTTCTGTTGCCACGCTGGAGGGCGCTGTGTTCATCTGAGAAAAAAAAAACTAAACGGCATTTTAAGGGGGGGGGTAAGGTCAAATCGTACAAAAAAAGCCATGTTTTTGTGATTTTTTTTCTAACGACACAGTTAAAATTTATTTACTCAACCAATGGTACATTAAAGTATGACATTCGAAGAATGTTTCATCAAATTTTTACAAAGAAATATTAAAAAATACGGCAATGGCAGCAATTGTTCGGACGTGTCTCGAAAAAAAGTTGAATTGCGGTGCCCCTCATAACTTGGTGCTGGATCATTTGAAATCAAAAAATCAAAGTTCATTCGTTAGATAATAGTTTTCCCCAGGTAACGCTGTCGAGTTTTTTTTTTTCCCAATTTTTTTTAATTTTTTCGAACACTTTAAAGTGAAAAACACAATTTTGTGGAAAAAAATCGGCTAATTTGTTATTGCAAAATCAAAATTATGAATAAAAAAAAAAAAAAAACTCGACAGCGTTACCTCGTAAATGATGTACAGAAATAGTGTTTAAAATTTCAAAAGGATCGGTGCAGTAGTTTTGGAGTTATCAGGGGCACCGACTTTGAAAACGTGAGTTGTGGGAAAAACGCTTTAAAGTTTTAATCACAAAAAAATCTAGTTAAAACGTTTATAAGCGAATTTTATCGACATACCTCACACTGAGTCATCAATGCCAGGTCCATAGAGGATGTTGCTATCATCGATGATGTCTAATGCATTTTTTGCTCCTGCCTACGAAGAATCCTGCCTTTTTTGGTTTGTCGTTCAGCTTCAGCTCGGAGCGTTGGGGTTGGTTCGGGTATAGGTACAAAAATCCGGCAGGTATAAAAATACTCATAACTTCGTCAATTTTGCTCCAATTGACTTGAAAATTTAACACAATATTCTTCAGATATTACGGATTGAATTTCGAAAATAAAAAAAAAATGGAAAAAAAAAAAATTAAATACCCTACCCCCCCCTTAATGTGGACAATATTTCACGGTCCGCAAACTAGGATTATTAGAAAATATTAAAAGGTAAATTTTTGGTGGGCTTTTAAAGTTAATATTTTGGATTTTGGTGTTTTTCTACGGATTTTGGAATGCCATGCCAATCCTCCATTGAAATTAATTACAGCCAGAAAAGTGGCTATTTCTACGACCTTGGCCCCAGAATGAAGGTGTAGAGGAGCGAAAGTTCAGATCAATGCATTTAACGACTCATTATTATTCCGGGTCTCTGCTTCTAAACATCTGTTCAACAGACCATCTCGTGACAAATCTTCGTAGATTGGTTTGATGACTGTTTGAACTTCTTCAGTCAAAGTATAGCTTGAAAGCCTTTCAGTGCTCACTCTAGACTGGATTATCCTTTTTATTCCAAACAGCAAATAAGTTTAGACAATTGATTGGTTTTCCATCTTTTTATATTTATACCTGTGTTCGAATTTATAAGGCTCAGGTAAAAAACTAACAGGTAAAAAAAGATTCGATGCTCTTTCTCATCGAGTACTCTAGCCGCGGCTGCAAACTCCTTAACTGTTTAACCCTGTACTTTCTGAACGACTCGGAATATCGGAAAATCCCTTTGCCCACATGTTCTCCACTATATACAGATCCAATTCATGCAAAAAAAAATCGATTTCTCTAACCCGACACACGGGATGACCCCCTTAATGTTTTCATTAAACAAAAATTGTGGTTAGCTTCACCATAAAGGATTCTCATTTAGTTGATTTTCTGCGAGGTATTTATGAGTTATCTTGCCAAAAATGCAACTTTTTATTATTTGCCAAATGTTTGCAATGAGCTGCAAGTCCTCTATTTAAATGGCACCGTAAGGTTTTTAAGAATCAAGGTTTTATTTTTCCAATGAGAAAAATTCCGATGAGTTGATATTTCTACCTACACAAATTCTTCAAGGCGTGAAAAAGTCATGTTTTTAATATTCAAAAGTTTCCATAGCAGTATATTGGTGGAAGCAAATATCCACAACCACATATGCTTCCTAGATCCAACTTCTATGTTAGCTGTTTTGTTGAAAATTCCAAGAAACCGTTTTTATTTAAATTGATGTTCGATTTATCTTTAAGTCATTCGGTTCTATCTAGTATAATCTGATGCATTACCATCTTAAATGTATTATTAAGTCTGCCTAGTCTGTAATTCGTAGATCACAATGTGAATAGTGATGAAGCACATTCAGTACATATGAGAATGATATCGCTTTGTATGTATCAGCATAACATTTGAATACTGATCACCTTCACTATATGCTGGAATTAAATATTTCCTGGAAGCTTTCTTATCCAATATTTTTGTTTTGAGAATGTAAGATAAAACTATACATATTAATAGAGATTATGTTTGCGGTCGGATTGGGGCATAAGCCGAACTATTCCGCCCAATTTCAAATAAATTGAATAGAAAAGAAGCTTCAAATGCGTGCAGTAATGCAGCCTGCACTGGTGATCTAGGGGTCCCCTGACTGTGGTATTTTTTAAATTGTTTAGCATAAGGCACTGACATTGAAGTAATCTCATATAAAATTAGAAATACAATTGAATTCTTAATCTGACATTGAACAATTGGTAATTCCGCATTTTTGGAGAACTTCCAAATTCAAAGTTTCGCGGAAGAATTCTGTTTTGGTGTCATCAAACCTGGTAAACGGTTCATCAATCGAGATACTTGGCGATGGAATGATGGTGTGTGAATGAAGCCCCAAGAGCAGACCCGTGGGGAGAAAATCTGAGCCCGGGGTGAAAAATATGTGAAGAAATCGGGGCCGTGGTGAACATTTTAGGGGTCTGAGGTGAAAATTATACCAGCCCCTTATTATCCATTTTTTCACTGAAATGTCAATCCCAGGGGGGTGGAGAATTCCCCCTTTCCACCCCCCCTCCCTCTAGTCAGGCTCGCACGTGAGAAGAAACCTCTCTATCATAGGTTTCGATAATATGTCCTTCAATTGGGATGTAAAGAAAATGGGGAAAATGGGAACGTTATTATGATTCGTGATAGTTAACTCATAAACTCTAAAGTCCTTTAAATCATTATAAATGAACGTACTAGCGTTAAGTTCACGAAAGTGGCCTTAGACGCAATAGCCTATTCCAGCTTCATTTTCATATAAGATGACTTATCTCTCAGCTTTGTTTTACGTACACGTGTTTTCATCCTCCAATTTTATTCAATATATGTCTCTTCCTTACGGAGAGGTGCTCCTTCGTTTCATTCTTACTCCCTGTGTGTTAGTGAAGGCCAGGAAATGGTTCCTTATTTGTCTACCTTAAGTCGTTTGGACAAGGGTTGAATTTCAACTCCATGGATGAAGAAGATATGAAAGAGGAACTTAATGACCCTATTAAAACTCGTGGCGATCACCTCCTTAAAAAATTATGACGCCCTAATTTGAAGCTTACATTTGGAAGTGTTGGAAGACTACGGAGGGAGACGGGAATCGCTTTTCTCCAAAGCCGTCAAAAAATTGCGGTGCTCGTTATGATACCTCAAATAGGGGTATTTCGGTATCACCATGTCAAATTTTGATTTGTCATGCACATAAGAGAAGGATCCAAACTTTTTTTCAACTGAATATGGCCAAATGGAAGGTTATTGGTTAGTACTTTTCAAAGCAAATTCTAGCTTTGACACTCGTTAAAATGGGGGGCATGCGGGGGTCCGAAAGAGGTCGATTATTTAAAGGAGCCGTTCTCTGAAACTACCAAACCGAAAAATTAGAAAAAATGTGGTGGTCTATGCTGCGATATATGCTCAAATAAAGTTTATAATAGTATATAATCGTATTTTGAAAGTTTACTGGCAACCCCCTTCACGGTTACGGTTGGAAGCCGTGAGGGAGAAATTGGATCTTTTCGTGGACACGGAGGTATCAGAAAAAAGGCTGTAGCTAGTCCGTTATTTGATTACCAAAGGAAGGAAGAATTTAAGGAAGTTCAATCTGCAGTTGTGATGAAGGGTTGAAGAAGTATTCAAAAATGCTGAAACAAGTAAAGAAAAGCGCATCTAGGACTTGAGAAAGTGCAATAAGAAATTACCTTGTAGAGTCGTGCTAAAGAAATATTAACAGACAAGCTTATTAGCTAGCAGAAAAGAACAGATGAATAGAGCGTCATGAAGGTATTTTAAAAGAAATTGAGAACATTTTTTTAATGATTTTGGAATGCGAAAGAGAACTGATGCCCACGGTGTGGTACAGCGAATCAATGCAATGGCAACGAAGCATTATCTGTCATACATAAAAAGGGGGATATCACGAAGTGCAGCAATTCTAGAGGTATCACGTTGCTGAGTACGATCTATAAAATATTCTCCACTATCTTGCTAGACCGGATAGTCCTATACGCCCAGAACATCATTGGCCCATACCAAAGAGGCTTCGCTCCAGACAAATCGCAGCAGATCAGATTTTCTCTCTGCGGCAAGCGATGGAAAAACTTCTATAAAATGGCCATCAGTTGCACTATCTTTTCATATACTTTTAAGCCACCTATAGCCAGGGCCAAACTGTACACGACCGTGAATGAATTCGGTATCCTGCCTATGATAACATAGCGAAGGTAAAACGGTACACGGCCAGGAGAGAATTCGATATCCTCTTCAAAACCGCCCAACTACTGGGCTACGCTGTCGATATTGATATTAAAGGAAGAACAACCCGAGATGTACAGTCTACCTTCATCGAGGTCAAGCAGGCGGCGCAAGATCTCGGGCTGCATATTCATGAAGACAAGACGAAGTACATATTGGCAACTTCAGCGCCAAAAACCAAAGAACGAATAACATCGAATCGCACTGTTCAACCGAAAACAATGAAAATACGAGACTACAACTTTGAGACCATTGAAAATTTCTCCTATCTAGTCTTGAAAATCACAACCGTTGGCATTCAACAGAGCCTATTTCAGCCTACAAATGCTACTGTTTGGGATATTTTTCTAACAAAAACTGGCTTGCCCGAAACGTCTCACCATAGGGTCAAAGCTCTTACTGTACAAAACAATGATCTTCCCAGTCCTTATATATTCCTCGGAGACATGAGTTTTTAGCAAAAAAAATTGCGAACTCTTGGCCGCTTTCCAAAGAAGAATCCTCCGAAGAATGTTTCGCCCCCAACATGAGGATGAACGTTTCTGTAACCTACATAACGACGAAATCTATTAGCGACACAATGACGAACAGGCTGTTAATAAAATTCGGCTCAGTAAGTTACGGTATGCGGGTCACTTAATTTGCACGGAGGAGGATGATCCAACTCGGAAAGTCTATAAGTCCATCTATGGTGGAAAAAGAAGACGAGGCAGACCCTGCCTGAGATGGAACGGTGGCGTATGCCAGGACGCCAGGCAGCTTTTAGGGATATCCAATTGGTGGACCTTGGCGCAAAACTGGAGTTCTTTACTAAGCCGGGCCTACTCCAGATACCGGTTGTTACGCCGTTGATGATGATGGGGACTGTGGAAGGCATTCGTCTCCCTCTTGCGGCACTGTGGTATTGTACTCTGGGCAACCAAACGGTGGTAAGCCTGAATTTGGTGCTGCAGGTGTGCCTTTGATTCTTGGAGGTCGGTTTCCGACAAGATACTGCCTACGAGATTGCGGCCCACAATATGGATCATTTCAATAGCACAGTATTATGCATGAACCGACTTTTCAATACAGAACAAGTCGGGAGACCGGAAGCTAGACTCTTCAGGTATGAAAGATTTTGTGTATTTCTTTTATAAAGAGAATTGAGTGTGCATTTGCCCCATTAGTATGTAGCACGTAATGCATGCATATATCACGTGAAAATATCCACTTACAAGTGATATTGACATTCATAGACCTGAATTTGCACAGAAGTGACAGCTTTGACCTATTATAACTTTGTTAGTAATAGTGCGATTTTCACCAAATTTGGCAGGATTATGCTCTATGCTGTAGCCTACATTGCTGCTGTGATCCTAGGATGAACTTAAGGGGGTTTTCCCGTCAATTAATAAAAATTATAGTAATATACTATTAACTTTATTTGAATAGGTGTCTCCGAGAGAAAAGCGTCCGATGGACAAACAAACAGACAGACAGTAAACCGATTTTAATAATAAAGGAGGCTTTCTATAAGCAGTTAAATGTTGTTGTTGTGTGATGCTTGATCTGAATGCGTAGTTGAGCTTTGAAAACGTCCTGCTCGGACATGTGATGGCAAGGGGAAAATACGGGTTTGGTGACTATGTGAATAGTTTCTGGATTGCTGGCAATTAGATTGATCACATTGCATTAGCGAAAGATTTTGTAGCAGTTATCTGGATGTGTGTAACCAGATGGGCACTAAAATCGGTCTCAAAAGGGGTCTTCGCTTAATGGTCGCCTATCCTCGCTTGCGTTTTCTGTTCGCCGCGGGGCTGGAGAGCTTCGACCTCTCAAGTTTAACTTCGATCGTTTATATAATATGACATGTGGGAAAACTATCTCGATAATCGGACGGTAGATGTCTTGAATATTCCGCTTGAGAATATTGCTGTGTATTGATTCGGCATTGAAAACGCTCGCTCGTTTCGAAGGAAACTTATAAAAATCTTGGGGAAGTGCTGCATGACAAAAGAAAATTGACCTTCACCATGCCGCTTTGCCCGGAGGATGTAGTGGGTTTCAATAGACTATGACATCTTTCCTCAAACACCGCGACTATGCCGATGGTAGCTGCTTGGACTTCCGGCGGGTTATGACCCTAGGCTAAGTGGCTGTGAAACGCAGTTTCTGTTAACTAGATGCCGCTCGCTAATTTGTCAAATATCAATCAATTGCAACTATTTAACCACCGAAATTGAGCTGAAGCAATATTCTCTATGTGCAGTTATTCGAAAGTTTCAAGCTCTCTTCGTTGCATGTGATTGGGGTACTCTGCCTGAGACAGTAGCAGACCAAGAGCCTCGTTGACTTACACATTAGATGCCGGTGGACGAGAAGGCGGAACTTCATTGCAAGTTATACCATGCAGTGGAATCTACTGCGCGAACATGGTTGATGAGTAGGTCCTCCGTGGCAGGGAGCAGTTGACGAAGAATGCCGGCTGCGAAAAGCCATGGAGGTAGTTGAAGCATATTGCCAAGAACTGATAACGATGGTGCAAAGGAGTTGTACCACTACAATTTGAGTGCTCTGGTGCTGACCTTCTCCCCACCCCACGCGTGCAAACGTACTGATACGAGGACATAGTTCGGCATATTTAAAAACTTTAGGTATTGTAACTTGACAATGTGAATGCGAAAGAGCTTTACGCGCAAGATTTCTCATATATATCGCAAAACGTTTGATTGGGGGGAATTAGTTTGTGCTATACCAATTGTCTTATTTAATGATAGATACTGATGGGGCTACTGCGGAAGGATAACTGACTGCGTTGGCAACTTTTATAGATGATATCACATCGTATGCTATAAAGTATAAATTAAATTGAGCCTATTACAAGGATCCTTGGCGGGAGTTATGATTGGATCTCCAATGTCTGTAATCACGCTCAGGGATCATCGCAAAAACAAAGCTGAATTCCGAACAGAGCGTACAAGAGGAGAAAATAAAAGTTGACTGATAAATAGGGGATAAAAGATACTGGTAGATCTGGTTATACGGGGTGCTGTTATTCCGTAAGGATTCGCTCTACAGTCGTAAGTAATATTGAGCTTGTTGTTGCTACTCATTTGATAGAAGCTGGTCTGCGAAGACTTTTTGCAGTAATTTCAATAAATTATGTTTATAAAAGAAGGCCACTGGCATTTCTTTACATTTATGCATAAATTTTCTAGTGCGAACAAAGTCGATACTATCGAAAGTATCAAAGCTTTAACTAAATGAAAGTTGATAGAATTCTTTTGATTGCGTTTTTCATCTTTTTGCTTCAGTATGTATGCATTGTATTTGAAGTTAAGCCTTCCGGCTGATAGCTCATGCATTATTGATATTGGACCCGTGAGAATATAAGTTAATTTCTAGCTTGAATCGAGTGATAAAATGACAATCGTGTTATTCTTCAAAGGCCAATATAATTCGCTAGAGAGTGAAAGTTGAATTTTGTTACAGACTTTCCATACATATATTAAACCGAAATTATTGGTCAACCAAATCGAATGAACTCTGCGTATGCCTCTTTCCAGAAAATGTTCAATTCCATCAAATTACATACACGTACATAGGTACATTGCTAAGAGTGCTAAATATAATTTTCTCCAGTGAAAACTGTCAAATCAAAGGGTTAACAAGAAATGGCATGGGATCGCAATAAATGCTCATGTAATATTATTTCGAGATGTCGTCGATCTCAACCACTTGAAGAATCTTGAAAAACAACATCCAGCACGAGTATGCTAGCTGTGCAGACGACGGATTGGGTATGTGGGACCCATTATCACTTTCTATTTTGCAAGTCAAGACACAAAACCTAGCCATATTCGCATATGAGCACACACGAGTATATTATGCGAGATTGAGAAAATTTTCATCTTGACGACACTCAATCGGAAATCTGTACATCTGGTTTAAGGATTCGCAATGTTTCAAGAAAACAGGTTAAGATTCTTCCACAAACTTTAGTGGCATATCAACTCAATGTCAGCGGAATTCGTTTGATATCATTTTGCTCGATGAGTTCAAATTAATTGGGAAATTATCGCAATTCCTTGGCCAGCGGAGTGGATAGATGTCCAGGCGGACAAAGACACATATTTAATTATCAAGACAAGAGTACGTATATTGCAAGAAAACACAAAGAAACAGATACTTATTCAAATGGATTTCGCTTTCCCCAATCAATATTAGATGTATCTATTCCTATGCGAGCAACAATCACTTTTCTAGTTGCGATATCCGCCGTTTTTCAACTTGCTAATGTTGATACTATAGTATTTGCAGATACAGGTCATCAGCTTTGTCGGAAGGTATCGTAATCAAATGGTATGCACAGTAATGTGAGAAAATAAAAAGTCTGATAAAAAGTGTATTTTCGTTGTGAAGATAAAATAACCATTGGTAGGGAAGCTGAGATTTACGAATATACATATATGATGTAGAAAGTTGATACTTACTCCACGGATATATGCGCAAATTATTTTATTACTTTATATTTTCGGAGACGCACTCACGTGTCATATTATTGCAGGGTGCTTTCGATAAACAAAAAATTTTACATCTTTTCTCTGAGGTCAATGGGTCCATTGGCATACTTATCTTTTCCAGTAAGTACGGTTAAACTTTTGGTTTTTAACTGAAAATTTCGCTTGTACGTAAATCCGTTTTTGATTGCATTCGATTTTTATCTTGCTACCTGAGGAGAGTTGATTCAGCAATAAAAGTAAGTCTTGCATTGCAATTCTGCATTTTATTAACATCTAACGCAAGAAAAATAATTTCAGAATATAGACTTTTTTTTATTGAATGGACAAGGTTCAAGAAATCGTAAAACTTTATACATAATAGACAAAAAATAAAAAAAAAAAAATCAATCAACTTGCATGATAAGGCGTTTGAGTGATTTTTTTTATTTATTGAATGGTACTGGGGTAGATGGTTTTTCCTAACTTTGGAAGATATAACAAGCCTTCTAATATGGTGTATGCCGCTTGTTTAACAACTGAAACCTCCTCCTTGCTCTTCTATATCACAATGGAACTGTTATTAGATACTATTTATAGCAGGTGACTCCTTTTGCATTTAATATTTTTTTCCGAATAATCTTTTGTTATTACTGGTCCTCAACTTAAATAAAATTTTTATTTATAAATAGTTCACATTACAAATTTTAAAAAATGCTTAACCTACGAAATCTTGCCATCTCAATCAATCTCTAACGACGCAAAAACCGGTATCCGGTCTGGGCCTGCCTTAGTAAGGAACTCCACATACCTCGGTTTTGCGACGAGGTCCACCAGTTCGATATCCGTAAAAGTTGTCTGTCGTCCTAACCAACGCCATCGCTCCATCTCAGGCAGGGTCTGCCTAGTTCTCTTTTTCTACCATAGATATTATCCTTATAGATTTCATCTTTAGCCGGATCTTGAGCCGGATTTTATCCACAACTAGACGATCGTGGTATCGTTCAGAGATTTCGTCGTTATGTAGGCTACGGAATCGTCCATCCTCATGTAGGTGATCGGCCAAGAATTCGCAATTTTTCTTGCTAAGAACCCAGGTATCTATGGTGAAACGCTTCGAGCGAAACAGTTTCTGTAAGTTGAAATGGTCTCTGTTGGAAGCCAACACAAATGTGTGGATTTCATCGTCATAACTGTTATCGGTTGTGATTTTCGACCCTTCATAGGAGAAACTTTCCACGGTCTCCAAGTTGAATTCTCCTACCTTTATTGTTTTCGTTTGACCAGTGCTGACGTTGCTGCCATATACTTCGTCTTGCCTCGCGCCGTCTGCTCGATCTGGATGAAGGTAGACTGTACATCTCGGGTTGTTCTTCCCATAATGCGAATATCGTCAGCTTAGGCCAGCAGTTGGGTGGACTTGAAGAGGACGGTGCCTCTCGCATTCACATCTGCATCGGGAATCACTTTTTCCAGGGCGAGGTTAAAGAGGACGAATGATAGCGCATCCCCTTGTCTTAGACCGTTGTTCGTAGTCCCACAGCTTGAGTATCAGTTGATGAACCGTTTGGTGTAGTTGGACGCCTCCATATTTAACAAATTCGACTGTAATTCCGTCGGTTCCTGACGACTTATGGCTTTTAAGCCGGTGGATTGCACGGACTGTTTCTTCCATGCTTGGTGGTGACATTTCTTGTCTATCGTCTTCAGTTGGCGGGACGTCCAACTCGCCGATGTTCTTGTTGTTGAGCAGTTCATCAACATACTCAACCCATCGTTGCCATATGCTCATTCTGTCGGAAATAAGATTTCCCTCTTTGTCTCGGCAGGATGAGCATAAGGCTTCATCCTGCTAAGTTGTTGGTAAAACTTCCGCGGCTGGCATGGTTGCTCCCTGTATATTTCAAGTTCACAGACCGGTTGGTTCGCCCAGGGTTGCTTTTTCCGTTTGTGAGGTCGCTTCTTCGCTCGAATGAGTGCGTGTCCCCGCGTTGTTTGAAAATGCAACATTATTCGGTATGCAGCATTCTTCCGTTCCGTTGTTAACTTACATTCTTCGTCAAACCAGCCATTCCGACTTTTCTTGCGGCTGGGGCCAAGTATGGTATCAATGAAAACGTTCTTCAGTTGTGAAAATCATTTGTTGATGATTCATCTCCAGGACATCTATTAGCTGCGGTTATTGTGGCATTCATTTCCCTCTTATAGGTGTTGTGAATAGCTTCAGTATTCACTCTCACCTGATTGTCAGTGGTGTGTGAGTATTGTGTTGTGTGTTGTAATTCGATTCCGGAGCACAATACCAACGAGAAAGTGATTCGAGCCTATGTTAGCCCCCCCCCCCCCCCCCCCCCCCGCCCCCTATATCAAGGCTGAAAGGTGGTGGCGTTCAATCAACACGTGGTCAATTTGGTTGAAAGTCTTCTCGTCTGGAGAGGCCCATGTATGTTTGTGGACTGCTCTCTGCGCAAACCAGATACTTCCAACAACTATTTCTTGCGATGCTGCTAACTCAATAATCCGCAGTCCGTTATCATTGGTATCCTTATGGGAGCCTGAATACAGGCTCGGTCCCTATTGACTATTAAAATCTCCAAGTATGATTTTGATATCATACTTAGGACAGGCTTCGAGGGTATTCTCCTCCGACTCTGCAGTTTTCTCTGTAGGGGAGTGAACGTTAATGAGGCGTATATTTCTAAATTTGCCTCGCAAACGCAGAGTGCATAACCTTTCGCTTATGTTTTCAAAGCCGATAACAGCAGGTTCCATTTTTGGCTGATTTGGCGCATCAGCAAATGGGACGGATGGCTGAGTGAAGGAGGACATTGAGTTCACGCGACATTTGTTCAGTTGGATCGGGATAGTTCGGAATCGAGAAGGTTTTTGGTCGCTGAGTAGTCCTCTTTGTTCTTCAGGAGGATTCGATGATTAGAACACCCTGATTTCTTAACCAGGAAGTCATTGGAGACCGAATTTGTAATAAGGCGGTTCAAAGACAACAATTGAAGGAATTTTGGTACTTGTTTGTTTCCTCCGAGGTGCCTACGCGGGTTGTTGTTGCAGTTTAGATGACGCTGGAGCCTACTCTTTATTGACCAGTTTGGTTGGAGGTTCTTTTATAAAGAACCTTTTCAAGCTTGCTAAGGAGGGTCTCCTCGTATTCCGACTGCATTTCTTTAGGAGCCGAATTACCGTTATTCTTTCGACGCGAAGAACGCCATCGCCACTTGAAACGTTCCCTCATTTGAAGGCGGTTAAACTACTTTTTTTAGTCTTCTTGCGAGTTTTTCTTCGGAGTTTTGGGACCTTTCTGTACAGCTCTGATATTTTCTTGTTCTTTTAGATTCCGTCCGACCATTACACTAGGAGGTAACCCTGTTTATGTCTGAATAATTCCGTGGACCTGTTTACCGTGTACAGAAAGTAGAAATAATGACTAACGGTTTCGTCCAGGGCAGAAGCAACTCATCTGACGCTGCCTCATCTCTCTTCTAGGAGCAGCGTGGCCGAATATGGCAACAGATGGGTATCCTTCCTTTTTATATAATCGCAAACACGACAAGGATGCGAATTATATCCAACTTAAAGCCGCCAGTACTTTAAGTCTAAGCTAAACTAAAGCTAATTTTTTTACCATTTATTCATGCGAAGGATATTCCATCACCACTGGCTAATGACTGTTACTGTGAGTCCTAAATACACCCTTTATCACATGATAATATATGTATCTTAAAACGAAGCTTCAGCTGGTAGTTGTATGTTTACGTGGCTTTGCAATTCCCTTCTCAATCGAACAAGCCGCCGCCATAGGAACAGAACATCTCTTGGGTCCTTTTCAACTTTGCAGGCCGAATAGTTCTGAGAATTATGGGAACCAAGTAGAGCTAAAAAAAGATATAAGATCTTATGCATATTACTTTGTTTTTGGCCCGATTAGGGCGCTTTGAACCAAAAGTTAGGGTTAGATTGATTACTTAGTCACCTAGTTTTTGATCTTATCTCTACAAGATTGGGAAGGCACGGTCCCCTGATTGTGCGCTAGGCAATGGGGCGGCGGGCGCCGCTTATCATACCTTGTTTTCTTGCGGAAGGTGGGATGGGATTCATGAGCCCTCTCCGAGGAGCTGGAATATTAGCTCCAGATAATGTGTCAAATGGTTCCAGAGCAGTTCTCTGATGACGGGGAGGTGTTTATTTGGTAGTCCAAAGGCTTACCGCTGTGGAAGTTTAACATTCAGTGCATAAAAAGAGTCTTTTGGGACCATTACAATCCTAAGAAATTAATGCACCTAACAAATTACCGCTAAATTAAAGACGTTTCTGATATCGAAGAGAGGAAAAGCTCAATATATTTAGGAAATTCTGGAAGTTTTCATTGTACACTTTGCCAGTTCAATATGCTTGTTTCTAGCTTACATTCCAATTTGTTTTTAGATTGCACGGGATGACCCCCTTAATATAAATAAATATGTTGTAAATAATTCCTCTCATAATTTTGTCAGCTCATCTAATCAACGAAAAAGGCGAATGAGTATAAATTTGTTTTTGGTAGCGGCAAAGTTTTATCTTTTCTAGCATCTTAAGTATGTAAATATTCAGGATATCGTGGAAGACTTCAGGTTTCGGTCTAGCTAGAATTTTCAGCACTAACAATCCTTAACGGCTGTTTATCTTTTTTGACCGTTTTGGAAAGCTGAATATGTATAAACCTTTTTATTGGAACTGGATCTGAGCAGCAGTGAATAGATGAATAGGCCAATTAGAATAATGGAGACTTTCTTTAAGGTTTTCTATCCACAGATTACTTTAAAAATATTCTTTGAGCCCCAAATGGTAGATAGCCTCGAGATTGTACCCAGATCAGGCATTCGATAGAGCCAAATGGCGAAGCGGATCACGACGAGCCGACCCCGCTTGTGAACGGGACAAAGGCTGAAGAAAAAGAAGAAACTAGAGCCTGCGCCTTAAAACGGAACAAGGAGTCCCCAAGGTTGGGAGTTGACATAGGAATGACAACCCCTCCCGGAAAAGCTATTATGAAACCATGGAACGAACTGACTGCAAACGGCGGATTCAGAAAAGTAAATAAACAAGTTGAGAAACCGAAAGCTAGACGCTTCAGGTATGAAAGGTTTTGTGTATTTCTTTTATAAAGAGATTTGTGTGCGTATTTGTCCCATTAGCATGTAGCACGTAAAATATGCATATATTCTGCGAAAATGTCCACTTTCAAGTGATATTGACGATCATAGTCTTGAATTTGCAGAGTAGCGAAAGTTTGGACCTAGTATAACTTTGTTAGTAATAGTGCGATTCACCAAATTTGGCAGGATCATGCTCTATACTGTAGCCTACAGTACTGCAAAATTTTGTGATTCCAGGGTGAACTTAAGGGGGGTTTTCCTGTCAATAACTCAAAAAAGTTTTAGTAATGTACTATTATTAACTTTATTTGGACAGATATCGGTATGGAGGGCATTTCGAAGCCTAGACACCATATAGTGGCAGCCCCCTGATTTTTTTCAGATTTTTTGGTTGGATAGTTTCTGAGAATGGGTTCGTTAAAAAAATGATCACTTTCAACCCCCCGCACTCCCCACCTTTTCAACAAATGTCAAAACTAAGACCGGCTTCGAAAAGTACTAATTGAGACCTTTAATTTGATATCCCACATGACTATATTTGATGAAAAAAAAAATTTACACCCCCCTTTTGCATGTATGGGGACCCCCCCTTAAATTCGACGTAAAAGTATGTAACTCACTACATGCGTGAGCGTTCACAGTTCCCACCTTTCTACCAAATTTGGTGCAATCCAATCGCTACAACCGTCTCCAAGAAAAATGCGTGTGACGGACAGACAGACAGACAGTAAACCGATTTTATCATAATAAGGTTGGTTTTGTGTAAACACAAAACCTTAACAAACGAATTACATATTTTCCCATGGAACATGCGCTTCCTGTACAGGAGCTGCTAAGCAATTACATGACACCCTCTCCGAATATAAGGCTCAATAAGCATTGCCAGAGATGCATTGTATAGGGATCGGTTTCTTGGAAAAGTGCGATTATGTCATATTTTATAGCTTCAATAAGATTGACGTTCACACCTCCGCAGAGAAGACTGCAAAGTCGGAGAAAGATATCTTCTATGAGGCAGTGGAACGAAGTCTCGAAACCTGCCGCAGATATGATATCATATTTGGAGATTCTGACTACCAGGTAGAGTCGAAATTCAGCCCATACAATGATGATTGATCGAGAATTATTCAATGAGCACTATTACACGAAATGATTGTTGAAAATCCCTGGTTTGTGTGGATAGATATCAACAAACGAACGTGGGTGAATCCAGACAGGAGTCCAATATAAAGTCGGATCACTATTTCGTTGGGATAATGATCCAGGGTTGAATGAGACCACCACCCGGAATTCGGTCTAACAATCAGGTGGGGGTGAACATCATCCATTACAAAGTCTTCGGTAACACATGTAAGGGGGAAATAGATGCCGCAAAATAGTCCCTCGTTGAGGCACAATGGCTTCTTAAGGTAGGTGGTGACTGCCACTATTTTTCAACAACATTAAAATGGGGGACTTTATCTTTCTTATATCCTCATCATCGTCCCTCCCTTCCGGAGTAGGGTTAAACATTTAAACTTTGCCATGATACTGTCAAGAAAAACCCACATTGTGGGTCCCTTCTGGGGATGAGGTCGAAAATTCAATCTTTATCTCAAAAGCGATTCTTCCGCATAAGTTTATAGTGATCGACTCATATAGATCTAAAATCTACCCTTCGTGATTTTCAAATAATAGGTCTTTTTTGGCTATGTAATTAGTTGTTTCAAATAATGTGAATCCTTGCCGTATACGAGTATGTGACGTTTTTGTTCGTTGCCATACCCAGAAAGGTAGAAATGGGAATCATCGTCAGAATATTTTCTGGTAAAATTCGAAATATACCCCTCGTTGGTGTAACATCTAATCTGAGAATATCCTTTGGTTTTATACGTATGTTAATACTAACCCCCAAAAGAAATGCTCAAATGGCGCGAAAGACGACAAGACGACATTTCCCAGTGTGTGAACCGCCACACATTGGCTAAGAAAAGCAATATTTATGGTGATTCGGGTGATTCAATAATGTACGAGTACAGCAAATGTTCTATCTACAGAACTTCTAGCATCTTCTTATTTATTCAAAAAATCACTCAGTAGGACAATTGAATAAACCATAGGTAGTTCATCTGTTCCCATTCGTCCGTACATCATTGGGTTTATGGACAGTCACTCATTCCTAAATATCACATTTTCATATGAAGGGGAAAAGTTCAAATCATTCAAACCATAAATAACTAACCAACATTTTTATAGTTCCCAAAAGAAAAGAAATTATTTCTTGCAACCTTTTCAGCACATATTTGTCGGACGGCAACGAGAGACTAGGAATAGTATATTAAGGACATCGACTACTCTCTTTCATATGATACAATTCACTCCACTGAATTGCGTTCTAATGCGAAAAAAAAGCTTAATGGAGGGCTACTGGATCTATACGAGGAAGGAAATCAGATAACCTCTAAATCGTCAATCAAACAGTAATCACCTCGTCTATATATAAAAAATCGCAGTGGGGAGCATACACATGTTTCTAAGTACGAGTATATCACAGATAAAAATGATCCCAATAATGCAAGGGAATATAACTAACTTAAGCTCTCATTGCCGGGGTGTAGACTCAAAGGATAGAAGGAAAAGATGTAATGCTTCCGTACAACATCAATAAAAACTTTTATTTCTCTAACGTAAAATAAATGCGTTTTCTGATAAAAAAGGTTCACGCAGTAAATATAACAATAGACTGGTCACGATACAATGAAGTTAGTTCTTCTAATAATATCCTCGGTGGGGAGGTAGGTTAGACAGGCAACATATTGAGTATAAGAATTATGTGTGATTCTAGGGGCAAGTAACAATTTGCAACCTGTGATAAGAGCTTCAACAATTGCTTACCCTTTTGTGTATAGACATGTAAACACGATATGCGTAATACGCTAAATCACATTTGATGCTCTTAAAAATTAACCGTAAAGGTACTTTGGTACTACGGTCATTCCTTACTATTTGAAAGACTGTAAAAAGTGGTAGAAAATATATTTTTATTTAATTTGGAAGCCCTTTACTCTGTAAAATGTATTATATACTTTTTTAAATTACGACTACAGTTTCTTCCAGGGTATAGGCAACTCAGATGCAGCCTCTGGGGGTGCTAGTTAAATCCAGGGGGAATCCGCCTCTTATATCTGGCCAAAACCCGGTCGAAGCTGAAATAATTCTTGTTTAGAATTGAACCCTCAAAGCAGCAACCGGTAAAATTCATCAGCTTCCTTTTCTGAGAGTTCGGAAGCGTCTCCGCCCAGGCGACGAATAGAACAGAATGATTCGCACTATTCCAACTAAAAGCAATCTTCTACAGTGTTTCGCCCTATCGACATTCGGCAACATTCTTGCAAGTCCCGAGGTGGCACTACCTGTTCCAGTCAGGTCTTTACCGTCTCCGCCGCGGAACCTTCCACATCTTCTGGGTGCTTTGGTGCAACAACTACAGCCAGGTTATCGCAAAACCTACAAGTACCTGACTTGAACGACAGTTTGCCTTTCGTTGCTTTGGTGGTGAGCAAACAGCCAATATTTTTTTTCAGAAGGCGCTGACATGTCACCAGGCTCCACCCCGAAAGTTTATATCGGCACTTTTGCAGATTAAGTTCCTTTTAGTTTTGTGAATCTCTTCCTTTAGGCGGCCCTGTAGTTGTTTATGTGTCTCCTCTTGATCGTCTCTCCCGAGTTTTCTCCTAAGTCTCTGGGGTAGTTCAAAAATTTTGCAATTTTCTTGCTCCACTAGTAGCTGCGTTGTCTACTGGGTAGCAGTCGCCTTTTGGTCATAGTAGTATCGCATGCTTCCGGCACCAATTGGGTGATCTGGGTGACATAAATTCATGCATCAGTAAGCAATAATGCCTGCCCTCCAACACCATTTTGTGGTGATGGGTACCCTACGATAGTTAATAATTCACTACTACACTAAGAATGTTCGAAATATGAATGTGGAAGCCACGGATTTTGAATGTCTAAATGGTAAGGAGTTATAGACCTCGAATACACCCGCTAGGTTGAGGCTGTCAGCTTTGGAATTTACAGAGAAATCCGATGTAAGGAAGTGAAATCCTCAGTGAAAGATCGGGGGAATCAGCTTCTCCATTGAATCACAAACTGAACAGCTCGATAAACATGCTGTATTTAGTATTTTTTACTAATGTGTATTCTATAAATCCGTACCATTATGAAACATTTGACTGTGGAAGGTACGCGCGCAGATAAACATTAACACTAGGTTTTCATTTGCATTCATAAAAACTGGGCTAAGCTGTTTCTTTGAAAAAAATAGTTATTGGAATATGACCCCCAGCTGATTTGATCCTTAGTAATTACCGATTTGATAATCTCACACGACTGGAGCTGGCGAGAAAGTGCATAAGGGCTACGAGCTCCACGGTCTCAGCAGAAAACTTCGTCTCGAAGTATTCCGACTTTTTAGGAATAATGTGCCCCTATATTCGTCGAGGAAGTAAATGGCCGTGTGCTTCTTCAGGCCGTACCTGTATGGTTTCCAATAATTGTGACTGTAGGATATGTTGCCCGCACGTTTGGTTCTAGTACATCTGTGCCAACTTTACCATTGCACGCGTTGATGGCTTGACCAACTTTCCTTCGGTCGATCCTTTCGGGGATTCTGAAAAGGCAGGAAGCCTCTACAGCGAGATTTAGATTGAAAACCACCTAACTGTAATCTCTGACCAGAGACTTCCGAATTCTGGTTCGGATGATCACAAGGACTTCCTCGCAACCATCATCAACCGAGTTAGGGAAAAGGAAGGATATTATCTCAGTAAGACACCGATAGATTTGTGTTGATTTCTGAGTGGCTTTAAAGTGTATGCCTCACAGCTTATCAACAGGTTGGTTTTTCCCTTTTGATGATGGATGTCATAAGCTGTAGTTCTTCTGGTGGAGCTGATCGGTTGAGATTCATGGAGATATTCACCACGAAGATATTCAACCTTGGCTTGGCCTGCAGTTGATTCCCCAGACATTTGGTTTTCTTTTCCAACAAATGCCTGATACAAGGTAGGGCAAAAGTAAACACCTGATGTTTTTTTGCTGCAATTGTTTTTTTTTAATAAAAAGGTTAAGTTCTGCTTGTGAATCGGCCAAGTTGCCGCCACCAGAGTTTATGACCATACGGGCCCGTTTTATGGCATTTTCCATCAATCTTGCCAGAATTTCGGGCGACAAGTTCTCGTATTTCTGGCAAATATTCTCCTTAAGTGCTTCAAGAGTCTGAGGGTTGTTGACGTAAACTCACGACCTCAAAAAGCTCATAAAAACAAATCTGGAACGGTTAAATCGGATGATCTGGCCGGCCACTGCGAATCACCAAAACGAGGGATTAAGCGACTCGGAAATGTTTCCTTCAGAATATCGGTTGTGACCCAAACAGTGTGCGTCGTTGCACTGTCCTGTTGAAGCCACATGTTCTCCAATCTCAATTTATCCAATTGAGGACGAAAGAATTCGCTTATCATGGCTCTATATCGCGCGCCATCCACAGTCGTCGCTTGGTCGGCGGCGTACTCAAAGAAAACTGGTCCGATGACTCCTCCAGCGTAAACAACACACCACGGCTCTTCGTGGGTGGCACACTGATTTTCGGTGCCCCAGAATCGATAATTTTGCTTATTTACGTAACCGCTAAGAATGGAAAGAGGCTCATTTCTATGATGGCTCATGATAATTTTCGATGAAAAATCGTCCTTCTCTTCGTTGAGATCCAGGATGGCTTGAGCGTAGGTTAGACGCGTTTGGCGGTCAACAGGTAACAGCTGAGGTACTGTCTGCACTTTGTAAGGGAACATCTTCAAATCTTCCACAAAAATTGTGCGTAGGGTCCGTCGTGTCGGCTAATGCCCAATTGCGTAGCACGGCGCCTGATCCATGTTCGGGGCTCCTCTTCGGCATTTTGGGCAACAGCGGCGATATTCTCTGCAGAGCGGCTGCTCCGGCCAGCCTTGGGAACATCTCGTGTTGTCCCAGTTGAAGGCGTGTGGCCAAACGCTGTAGTGCTTTTCCAGTTGGTGTCGGACGCCCAAGAAGTCTGCAACGAAATTCATGCTGCCCAACATAACCGACGAATTAATGCGCAAAAAATGGAAACAATTATTCCGCCTTCTTCCGGTGTAAACCGATTCATGGCTTGTCGATTTTTATTCTGCGTTTGTTTGCTTCACAAATGTCAAAACCGAATTGACAATTGGCGCCGTTTGCAAAAGTTATAGCGTTTTTCAATAGAGTGATTACTGTGGTCCCACCTTGTATTTTGCAAGGTCTTTTTCACCCCCCTTATGAACAGTAGCGACTTCCTTATTCTTCAATATTTGACTTAGAATCTGGATGGCTTCCTCGTAGTGGCTTTTGAGCGACACATCAGTGGCCCTTCGCTTCTTCGATGGCTTCTAACATCGGACATACTTGTTGTCTCTTGTTCCTTGGGTGACCCCGACATCGATGGTTTCGAGGTAGGAACAATTTGGATGGTACTAGTCCTGTTCGATGGTTGTGGTTTCTACGTTAGAAACCGCCAGCCCATATGCTGTTTCGTTACTGCTGGTATCGACTGCACTACCCTCGTCGACTAATGTTTCCTTGGTGGAAGCCAGTAGGTCGTCCTCCGGTGATGCGCTTCTATCTTCGTTCGTATTTGTTTACGTTTTATAAAGCTTGAGTCCATATTTTGGTTCCACGATAATCCGGGAAAAATGTCTGCTTTGGGTGGCTTGAAACGAAAGCTGCCCAAGGTGTTGAGAAGCGCATACAAGAGAGGAAGTTACCCATTGGCACCGCGTATGTCGCCTCATTTTGGCTTAGAGTTCTATTAGCACCTTTTCCAGCACAGGGAGGAAGGTCCTTGGGCTTTTGCTTCAGTTCATCGCCCATAAAAGCCATTTGCCTTAAAACATTATCAGTAGGCAAACGGATCCTCATCGGTTGGATGGACTTACTCACTGCCTGGTCCTGCACACTCTTTGCCCGTTTGAACACGGTTTCCAGCGGCTACTGCGGGGATGTCTTGTGAGGGGTTGCTGAATTATGCAACATTAATCTAAAGCATAACCAGACCATGCCGTATTTCAATATATATGTATATATGCATAACTTGGACTTGAAATACATGAAGGGAAATTTCAATTTTTTTACGAATGGGAAAACAAATTTAAAGTTCCTTACATAAGAAAAACACGAAACCTTTCATAGTTGGAGCTTTTGGTCTCCTGACTTCTCATTATTCTATTCCGCTGATGTTCTATTATTTTTCATTGTTAATAAATAACTATGACCATATGATGCCCGCCCCATAATTACTACTGTTAGATATATCCTTGAGAGAAATTACGAATTTGGATTCCTTTAGAACAATGACAATGATGCATCCTTAGGTGTTGTGCAAATAACTATTCAAGCCCTTTTTGTTGTTGCTGGGTATTTTTTTCGGGCCCAAGTAGTACTGATAGCAATGGCTAAATCCAATTTACGAAGATTCTTCTTAGTCTCCTAGTTAACTTCCGAATGCAATTGAATGATATTTTCGTTCTGAATAGTAATAAAAGAGTCCCATAAACTAGGGATGGAAAAGGGAGCCTTGCTGGCCATTTCAGGGATTTCGCCCATCCCAACCAGACGACGCACTTCAAATTTCATTTTGTCGTTTCGTGTACTTTTTTTCACCAGACACAGTTCACAATTATTTTTCTGAATTAAGGTAGTGACGAAATTTCCGAAGACGGTGTACTATATACCTCGGTTAACAGATAGATTCCTGATATTTTGCCGCAATACCAAGATTTTGAAAACGGAGTGTCAGCAGATATCGTGATAACCCATAGTGTCTTTGAACCATGCTCAACTCGAAAGTTCATTTGTACCCACACATTCGAATGTCACTGTAAATTTCTGCATACGTAATACAGATATCAGGTTGTATGAGATCGTGGCAATAAAGTTGATCGGATCTTATATGCTTGACTGATCATTCGATTTGTAGTGCTGGTCGCTAGCCTGTTTTCTGGAGCGTTTCGCTTGCCGCTTGCTTGGCTACTTCTCTCCTTCCTATCTACCACCTTCCGACCACCCATCCACTATGGCATTTGAAAGGTCATTCGCTTTAGCCGCATTTATGTCAACGAAAGTCCTATCTGAATTTTTGCACCACATTTCAGCGATTATACCTGAGACAGTGGATACCAAAGAAATTGTAATTAATATCTATTATCTGTGGCCATATATAAAAAGTTAAACAATACCGAAAGTTAACAATAATAAAGGAACGTTGATTGGAGATATTTGCATTAATTTTCGTAAATAAAAGCCCACATATAAAGATCTTTAAGATATTTAGCAGTGAATATACCGGTCCACGGGTCAGCTCAACCTGCATGGCCAGTCAGAAGAGCCGGCATGATTGGCAATTGTGAAATTATTGTTATTGATGAGATGGGCCTTATTCGAACATGTTTACTGTCGACGGTGACCCAGTTACTGCCTTTGGAATTTCGGGTGTTACTCTAAGTATACATTTTTTTTTCAATCTTTTTGATGCCTCACATGAATTATGAATGATTGATTAAAACTTTACTCGATGTTGTCAGGTTATTTTCCCCTTGGGCTGAATGACCATTACTCAGAAAAAGTTGGCAAAACGTTGCAACACTTTTTCCATAAAAGTTTATTTATGATTTCAGAAATTTTATTGAAAATGCAGATGCATTAGAGGTATTTATGTAGGTATCATATGTGAGAAGGTCTAGACATATGTATGTACATAGATGATGAACAATAAATTGTAGATTTAATGAAGTGAAATGGGAATTAGAAAGTACCAGTCATATGGAAGGGAAGCTGAGGTTAAAGACTCGTTGGTAATGTTTACCGGAATCATTGAAAGTCTTAACGTAAATATCTTGAAGATAACTTCATTCTTTTATATTGAATCCAAAAAGTGATTGGCAGCTTTGAGACTAAGGAATTTTATTTGACAGCTTCTTAGTAACTTTTAGGTTCGTTTGATAAATTTTTAATTCATTACATTTCACCAGGAATTTTGTAGGTTCATGACTACGCATTTGGAAATTCAAAAGCAAAAATAAATTTTGGGAATTTGTGGAATTTTCAATTTGATTAGCTAAACCAGTGAATAGAGAGCTCTAGGGGGTAGCTAACAACTCTCAAAACAATAATGTGAGCCAATGATAATTGTTAATCCCCTACTGAAGGTTTGTTGAAACTCTTTCAAAGCTCCTGGACACTATTTTTGAAAAAGTAATTCTTTTATCTACATGTGTACTTAATAATGGACTGCAGGAACAAAAACTGCCGTTAGATAAATTTAAGTCCATGCAAATATGTATTAATTGCAAATACATATATCTATGCGATTTTTTCATGATTCAGATGCTGTTCAAAAATGGTGTAACTTCAATGGTTGGCAGATAATTTGCCAGCGTGAAACACTAGGAATTGATTTAAAACCGCAAATTAAGCCCCAGGTGTTCCAGATACAAATGACCATGTAAATGTAATGACCATCTTAGATGATCCTAATTTAATATAATATTGCTTAATTTCAGTGGGGTGCCTTTTTCATTTGGAGGTCAAATATGTTACAACATTTTATCGTCTCGAGTTCACTATGTTTGCGTAAATAGTTAAATTTATCATGTGCTTTAGAAAAATGCGGAAAGCTGAGGTTATTGATTTACATAAGTGACAATTTTAAAACTCCCAAGCTGACAGCAACAAATGTTATATCATTTGTGCAATATTTACTGCTTATGGAGGCGTGTTTGGATATACATGTATGTAGTATGACTGGAAAATGTTTACTTTTTGAAATTTGTTATCTATTCAGTTCATAAAATGGTTAATCTTGATAATAGACTTCATCGAATGATATGAATTTACCTCAGGTAAATATTTGTATAGGAGACGTGGTAGACTTTATCTTAGATGAAGCGATAGCGTAGATCAGCAGGTCTGTCAGTTTTCAGGAATATCGAATTGGTGGACGTAAAACCGGGATGCCTGAACTTACTTATAAGGGCAAGCCTAGACAGGATACCGGTTGCGGTGCCTATGATGATGATGAAATATAGCCTAAAAAATATGGCTGCGTCGATTTATGTATGTCTAAAAGACAACCTTGGTTGTCCAAGAGTGTATGGATACACTTCCTCCTCATCCCTGCGGAAGTTGACCAATTCGGTATTTTCAGGATCCTGGCTTACAAAATTGCTTCATCTAAAGCAAGGTTTGCTACGTTTTTCTATCATAGACATTGCTCCGGTGGGAAAACTTTCCGAGGTGGGACATCTCCATCCATGCGGATTAGGTGACCGCATACCACAGCCTATTGAACCAGATTCTATCCACAATGAAAAGGTCACGACATTGTCTGTCCAGCCGGTAGTTTTATTTAAAAGAAAAATAGTTGAAGCTCACCGGGTCTGCTCAAAAAGAGACAGAATCATCCTGAACTATATAACTTGTTATTTGTGCAACAAAATGCAACAAGATTCCCATATTTTTAATACTCAGTTTTCAAATTCCATGTGAATACGTTGGTCACATACAATATTTTGTGGTTTTTACTTTATCCTATTACCCAATTGTGAAATTTATAATATTATGGATAACTCTTTAAATTTTGCATACAACCACTAGCACTATTAGTGGCGGTCGGAAACAGAAGCAGGAATCGTAACGTACCGGCCTCTTGCCTGGCCGGCAGATATGCTGGCGGTATTCCAGTGCATTGGCGTAGGCGTTCACTCTGCCGTCGATGTAATCGGCGGTTCACGTCGCCCTAGCTGAATCTGCGCGACTTCTGCCGAGGAACCCGGGACGTGATTCCGCCAATGGTGTTATCGCGCGAACCCCACGCTTTGCAGGCGCTTGATTGAAGTCTCCCCCGGTTCGCCGAAAGTTTTCAGTCTCGACAAGGAGACCCATTTGGGCCCACCCCGGACGTCGAGCTTGAAGGAGTGCTCTCGTCGCACCAGGACTCTAAACTGGCCCTTTATATGGTGGGTGAATTGGTTTCCGAGGAGGGTCCACCCTAATGAGGACCTACGATCATATCTGGAGGTCCCTGGGTGTGTCGATCTCCGGCGTAGTATGTCAGGAAAGTGGCTACTTCTGATATTCAGCACAGGGTCGTCGGGGCGCCACCGATTCTCTCCGTATATCATGTCCGGGGGGTGGCCGTGAACTCCTCTCGATGGGTTGTACGAAGGCTGAGAAGGACGAAAGGTAAGAACTGCGACCGCAATAGTTCGTGTGGCCATTAAGGTGCGGTGCCAACGTTCCAACAACCCAATGCGAATAGTATGGAGTAGTCCTGTGACTTTATAAGTTTTATAAAAATAGTTCCTTTGTTACAAAACCAGCACTGGAGAAGAACACATGTTGTGTATGAAACACGTGTCTGCAATACTTAAAAAAACACAATAAATATATAGTTAAACAGGAAACTTTCCTTTTAACACTTTTATTTTGTCCGGCCACGTTTAATACCCAGTAACCCCAGTAGTGCAGTAACGTCAGCCAGAGGTATTACTTCAGGCCACCGCGTAAACCTGTTGATGATTGTGAGGCAATAATTATAACCACGCGAGCGTTGCAAAGAAGGGCTAATGATGTCGAGGATAGTGGGGAAGCGCTTGGTCAACCTAAGAAATACGCCTACTTCCTTTTTTACGTGCTTGTTGATCGTACACCTTTGTCGCGCAATTTACTGTCTGGTCCAAGAATTTACAGCATTTTCCGGTGACTAGCCGATTCGTCGTTCTGACGCCTGGGTGTGCAAAATTGTGTACTGCTAGGAATACTTCCTTGCGAAATAAATGGCCGGGGTCTCTTGTCTGAGCCTTCACAGAGTAAGTAGGGGTTTGAGCCGAAGATAGGAAACTCCTTGAACTTGCAGTTGAAGTTTGCCTTCAGGCTCTGAAGCTCTGCGTCGTCTTTTTGTGCCTTCGCGATCGCCGTATAATCGACCGCGGCGGGGAATGTTACCACCGAGATTGGCGACAAAGCGTCTGCAACGACATTGTCTTTTCCAAACACGTGTTGGATGTCGGAAGTAAACTGGCTGACGAAGCTGAGTTGCCGAAGTTGACGAAGAGATGCTTTGTCGGACTTTTGTTTAAGCGTGAACATGATACAGCTTGTGGTCCGTGAATACGGTGAACGGCCTGCCCTCAAGGGAGATGCGAAAGTATTTAATGGAGAAGTACCCGGCGAGTAGCTCACGATTGTAGGCGCTGTAGTTATGCTGATCTGGGTTGAGTAGTTTCGAAAAGAAGCTCAACGGTTGCTCTGTCTGTGGAATCGATTAACACAGCTAGGGGCGCATCTGGCCGAGGAAATGCCAGTAGTGTAGCATCATCACGTTGTTGTTATACCGTTTCAGTAGACCATACAACCTCGCGGAAGTCTTTGGTTTTGGGCCCAGACAAGCAAGCGTTGAGGATCGCTTGGTGATGAACGGCCTTTAGCAGGAGACGATGGGAGAAGTTCAACATGTCCAAGAACCTTCGCAGATCCTTCACCGTGGTGGGCAAGGGAAAGTTTTTTAACCCTTCAACCTTGTCTGGGTCTGGTTGAATTCCGTCAGGGGTGATCATGTGGCTGAGAAATTTCACATGCTTCTGTAGGAATTTGCATTTTTCGACATATAGAAAAAGCCCCCCAGGGACGTTGAAAAATGTTCTCGAGATAGTCCAAATGCTTTGATTTAGAAGAAGAGGCGACCAAAACATCACCCATATACGTCGAAACAGAAGTTTAAATTCCAAAGGATGAAGTGGATGAATCTCTGAAGTGTCTGCGCAGCGTTGCATAAGCCAAATGCCATCCTGGTGAACTCGAAGAGTCCGAAAGGTGTGCAAATAGCTATTTTCGGTGTCTCCGGGAGCTACAGGGGTCTAAAAGGTCGTGAAAGTATGAAAGTTTGTCAACGAGTGCGCAAAGTCGTGGATGAGTGGAATTGTCGTTTGCCTTAGAGATGTGGTGTTGCATGTCGTGCTTAACCGACTGGGAGAAACTACTTTCAGTAGGAGTGCGGGAATGCGATGGACGCCAATGCCCTCGAAAACAATGGAAAGAGTGTCCTTTGCGCAGCAAGTTCACTAACAACCCATAGCCATCCAGAAAATCTGCCCCTAAAATGGGATTGCTAATGTCAGCCAAAACGAATTGTCACGAAAACTATCGGCGCAATCCGAGACTCAAGTCCACCTGGCTGTAGCCATAAGTGCGGATGGGAGAGGAGTTTGCGGCAGCCAGACGTAAGTTTTGCGGTAATAATACGGGTGGACGGGGCGCTAAAGATTCAACACCTCTGCGTCCGTATTGACCAGGAAGCTCAGAAGGTCAAAAATTGTCAGGAGACGTGGTACTGCGCTTCGGGTAGCCCCCGTCGAGGTACCCAGCGAGCCTAGTTTTCTTCTACAGAAATTGCATCCGCTAGTTCATTTAGTCGACTGAGCTCCGAATTTGCGGTGGTACCAGCAAATTGTCGAGGCGTCCGAGGACCACAGTGTCCGACTACTGGAACGTCCTTTTCGTGAAGCAGAGCTTGACTGTGACTGGGATCTTTCCTCCTGAACGCAAAGTATCTACAGTCGCCGTCAGTTTGGAGACAACGTTAGTAAATGTCGCTGCAACCAGAGCGATTTCAAAAGTTCTGAGCTGACCTTATCCCTACCTAGCTTGATTATTTCGGGAAGCAGTTGGCTGGGGGTACGGTCGCCTAACGTCAGTTCGTTCAGCAAGTAATTTTGAATCGCTTCCTCACTTACTGGTACTTTCAACCGGTCGCAGGTGAACTCCTCCAACACAGCCGCGACTTGCTCGATGATCTCTTCGTTGAGACCGATAAGCGCGCGATTAAAGCGTGTGGTATCTATTGTGACACCTGCAAGCCCTGGCTGCACTTCCAATTAGAGGAACCACGCCTCTGGATTGTGCTGCCAAAAGGGGCACCCTGACTGTGACTGCCACAAAGGCGATCGTACCTCTCGCCATTTTGTTTTCTCGAGACATGTTACGTGGCGTTTGTGAACGAAGTGTAGGCGGAACATCGAAGTGGAACTAAGCAACCAAAGCGGAAATTGAAAAAAAAAGAAAATGGAATGCAATCACGCCCGCCAAAGTAACGAAATCAACGCAGCCGCCAATCGATGTGGAGAGTGTTTTGAGGCCTGTACACTGTATAGAACCAGTTTTATGATTTTTTTTCAGATTTTTCGATTTTTGAATTTTGCTGAGTTTCTGAGAATGTGCCCGTTAAAAAAATCATCACGACCCCTGCACTTCTCGCCTTTTAAACAAATGTTAAAACGAAGATTGGCTTCGAAAAGTACTAATCGGGGCCTTTCATTTGATAACCAACATGAGAAAAAATTATACATCGCATACTGCACGTTAAAAATTTTACTTACTACATGTGTGAGCGCTCAATTGGTAAAGCCATTTCTGAGAAAAGTGCGTGTGGCAGACAGGCAAATAGACAGATGGGTTTGGAAGTTTGGAATTTTAGGCGGTTAGCTTGCTTTCTGGTCGTACCATCTACATATCAACTTATTTTGATCGGGAAGTGAGAGCTGTATGCTCTGGTTTTCACTACCATTAACCTAACTCCACCTAGTAACAATACTTTTGTTGAGACTTCTATGATTTCTCAGAAATCAAGCTCTGTTCGAACGTATTAAAATTGTCGTCCTTAATGTACATGCATAGTTCATAAAAATTTATTCGTGATGCCAATTCATGATAATTACAAACGACGCCCAACGGGGACATATCTAGATTATTCGTCTATGTGGAATACTGGAGTGGCAAATAGTCTAAACACAATTTTAAGGACATTCACGCTGTAGTGAGTAGCGGTCCTTATCAAGCACTGAGGTGTATGTTACTTCTTAGAAGCAGTGCTTAGTTTTGGCGTGTACGGTTATCATTCATCGCTTTCCTATATGAGACATAATGTATGCATGCGTCCTTTAACCTAATCGAAAGCAACTCGATAAGAAATGATTTTTTCCGGAGATTCTCGGAATGGAAATGGTATCTGCTCAGATGAGGCATTCGGACACGAAATCATTATTTCATGAATATGGGTAGAGATGTTAATATGTGGATACAATAACTATCATCAAGTGATAGGGTTGGAGAGTGTATCGAAATCTCAGGTAACAATTAGACGATTAAAATAGAAATCCACATGGAATTAAGGTTTAGAATATCTTGCAAACAACTTTCATGGTAGATTTAGAATCTGCTTACATTTTTTTAGGATCCTAATTTTTTTGCTAGATCCAAAGAATTCTTAAGCAGTAAATTTGTTGAAAACCGACGCCCAGTCGTGGTAGCACGTTTGGGCATTTTTTTTTCATTTTGTCTATTTGACTTTGCTAACTGGAATGTTTTTTTGTACATTTGTTCATTTATGTACGTCTGGGATAGGTGATAGGAATCATTTTAATGTTAAAAGGAATAATTTATCATTTATACTCAAGACAATGTCCATATTGAACGCAATAAAACTAAATCATCTACGAACCGGGAAATAGGAAAGCGTTAATGCGGCACTTTATTCCAATGGGTGTTAAATGCAACAAACGTGTATTTTGGAGTTAAAATTAATGAGCACATTTGTAATACTCTGATAACGATCCAAAATATTTTGAGACCATGAAAATGTTTTAAAAAGAATAGCCATGTAGGCTTGTCGTTACAAGCCTATGATTTTAAATTTGTCTGTTTAGGCATTTTAGTGCTTAAACAAATGAACATTTGTTTAATGAAATACTCGTCTATATACAGCCGCTAAAGGTATATTCCAATGGTAGACCGTGAATCTTTTCTTATTTTATGCAAGCTCGGAAATTAGTGGCTCTCTCCTTTGATGGCAGCATTAAGAGTTCATTTATTATTTGTTCAACAGTTTTTGCAAATATTTCGTTACAATGGAAGATTTCTCACACCTTGACTGAATGATTAATTATTATAAAGGTTTTCAGTACAAGCCATACTGTCAGATTCTACTATTTAATATTGATTTTTTTTGCATTTCTTTATATTTTTTAAATCGGAACTAGGAAATTTTTAGAGACTTTGTGTTTATTGTAAGATTTTTGAATCCTTTTCGAGTGGAATTTGCTGGCAATAAGTGAAGTGAATATATTTAACTTGACATGTGGTGAATAAAATAACTTTATCTCAATTTTAGTGGATGTGCCAGATTGGAAAGATCGTCTATCAATATTTAGCTTTGAACATACAGAGTTACGAGAGGATAGAAATATATTGCAAGTAGATTGTTCATAAAACGTAAAGCATGGAGAAGCGGTGTTTCTCTATTAGTCATCATCAAATTTGCCTTCAAGTTCAATTCGTTACAACGATTGATAGTTGGCAAGAGTTGATTATCAGCAATTTGCCGTACTCCTTATAAACGGCGCCCAACGTGGCCTGCTTTTAGTATGTTCTTAATTTTTTTTGAAAATGAAACTCTCAACTATTTCTCCGACTTGGCTCTAAATGTATTTCTTTCATTTTCTAGTTTTTGAGGTTCACCTCTTCGTCTTCTTCCTCAACCATATTCCTATCCCCTTCTGAAGGGTAAGCTTACACGTCGTTTCTTCCATAGTATACCATAAGGGTCCTGCCATTTCCAAGATTTTGTGTAAAACAAAACCTTATTCAAATCGGCTCAATGTCTGTCTGTCTGCCCGTTACATCCGATTTACTCGGAAACGGCTGAACGCTTGTCAAAAAATTTGGTGAGAAGGTGTGGTGTGTGTGTCCCTTTACATGCAGCGAGTGGCGCCATTTTGTGTTGCGTTTGAAGGGGCGCTACCCATATATGCGAAAAGTGCACATTTTTTTATCACCGAATATCGCCATGTGTATCAAATGAAAAAACGCAATTAGTACTTTCCGAAACTGATCTCATTTCTGTTGGGTGAAACATGGGGGAGATAGGGCTCAAAATGTGTGCCCTGAAAAGTGAAACAGGTCTCGTTCTCAGAACCTACCCTAGGCATCAAAATAAATCCCATTTCGATATCTGCACAAATAAAGTTAATAATAGTATATTACTAAGTTTTTGAAATTTACCGGAAAATCCCTTTCAAGTTCACCCCAGAAGTACAAAATTAGACATCAGCATGGGCGATAAAATAGGACATAATTTTGAAAGCAATCCGACTATTATTAACAAAGTTATAGAAGCTCAAAGTTTCGCATTTTAACTAAATTTATGGGACAGCAAGGCGTAAATGATGTCATCATCATATAAAGTGAACTTATATGAACAGCGGGGTCCATGGGGATATTTTAGTTTCCCTTTTTTGGCTTTTTTTAGTTATGGGCATAACAGTGTCAATTACTCGAGGTAGACATGTGTATATATATTAATGTGCTAATACAGCTTACGGGTAGTAACTAGGGTGCGAATTATGTTCAAGTGGTCCGGTCTAACATCAAGTGGATGTGAACTTAAGATCCCTCACTATCCTAAACAATATATATGCATGCTTTTGTGCACAGAATAAAGTGAAAATGCGTGAAAATGCTTGAAAATGCTTTAGATCAACGGAGCTGCGCACATACATATCTATGTATACATTGTCATGTAGCAATAGATGATGTTTGTCCGGATAGCTGAGTCGTTAGAGCACAGGGCTGGTGTACGGAAGGTCGCGGTGCAAATCTTACTGGTGGCAGTGGGATTTGTATCGTGATTTGACGTCGGATACCAGTCGACTCAGCTGTGAATGAGTACCTGAGTCAAAAAAGGGTAATAATCTCGGGCGAGCGCAATGCTAACCACATTGTCTCCTACAGTATACTGTAGTGTACCGTTATAGTCTTGAATGAAGTGATCTAACACACTTCAAGGCCCTGATCCAATATGGATTGTTATGCCAACGACTATTATTATTATTTGGGATGAACACAGTATTCCTGTCGTTGATATGTATGTACAGATGTGTATCTTGGGGTTTCGTAAAATATGACGGAATATTTTGTATTCTCAGTTATGTACGAATGGAAAATCGTGTATTGAGATTTTATTAAAAAAGATGAACACAAATCCTTTATACCCCAGCTTCCGGTATCCCGCCTTGTTTGTTTTTTATGGATGGATGTAGAAACTTCAGAAAGACACTGCCGCGCTGTTCCCTGCGGAACCACGGCAAAGCATTACGCGATGACAACGACGACTAGATCATCCACAAATCCAAAAAATCAGAAAAAAAAGTCAAGAGGCTGTCACTAGATGGTACCTAGGCTCCGAAATACCCTACATACCGAGATCTGTTCTAATAAAGTCAATAATAGTCTATCACTATAATGTTTAGTACTTCGCTTCAAAACCCTCCTTAAGTTCCTCCTAGCACCACAAAATTCCAGCATCACACTACAAGTTACTATTGCTAACAAAGTTATAATATGTCAAATTTGTGGCTTCTTTGCAAATTCAAAACTTTGAATGTCAATGTCTGCCGAAAGTGGATATTCTCACATAATATATGCATATATATTACGTGCTAGGTACTAATAAGTACTAATAAATAAGAGAAATACGAAAAAGCTTTCATACATGAAGTTCAAGTTTCCGGTTTCCCGACTTGTTTTCTAGTTGCTTTGAATTTGAGGTTGATTTTGATTTTTCCCAATGTATAGTTTAGTTTTTTTGAACGAACATAATACTTCAATTAATTTAGTTTTCTTTAATTTAATTTTTCTTTTTTCTTTTGTTCTAGGTAAGGACTTATTTCTTATAGTCATCAGGCCATAGGTCAAGGTAAACAGCAAATTTTCAACTAACTAAATAATAGATTTGTTTTCCGTAATGATGGAAATCACTTCTCTAGAGCAATCTAACAAAACCTAAAATATAAATTTATGAAGATTTACATTAATTTAACTTTAATTTGATGCAGTTTAAATTCAAACTTCCCGCTCAATGATATCACTAGACCCCTCAATTAAACTACGTTTTTTTTTCCGCCTGGTCAGACTTCAAACTTTGAAAAATTATAATAAATAAATTAACTCTTAAAAGAATCTTTTTCAGGGGAGTAGATGAATCTATTATTTCGATGAATATATGCTTACTTTTTAAAGAAGAGTCAATTGATAGCTAAAGTAGTTTCATTTATGGAGAGAAACTTTCTGCCACTTTTTAGTGTACGGAACTTTATATTTCGGCTAAGCACACAAGTTTTATAAAAAAAATGCTCCGCCCAAACGGAGAACGGAGGAACAAGGCTCACTAGCATAATTTTTGCGAATAAACATAAATATATAAAGAAAAAACCAACACCGCGAAAGATAGATGGCGGGAATATTTCGAGCAGATTTAAACGGAAAGATTTGCTCATCCTCCGCTTCCACGAGCAGTCCCAACATTCAAAGTAATTCCATCCGGTAGCGTCACAGAATTCGAGCAAGTAATCTAACGAATGAAATTGGGGAAAACAACAGGACTTGACGATATCACAGCTGAGCTCCGAAAAGTGAGGGAGTCAGTGAGTTCTTTAGTCAAAAATTGCAGAGGATAAATCCAACTGATTAGCAAGAAAACACCACCGTTTCAATATAGGAAAAGAAACGCAATCCAGCAGAATGTTCAAATTACTGCTAAATCCGGTGCGACCCCATACTGTGAAGATTTTTGAACCCATTCTTGAAAACCGTATTCACATCATTCAAATAACGTGAACCAAGTCGAGTTTGCCTTTACGGGGATGTCCATCAGCAGCTGTCTCGTCATGAGACAATGAGTCTGCAAGGTTAACATTGGCAAAACTGACGAAAAAGTGGTGGAGTGAATGGAAAATTTGCTGACATAGTATCAGTTATGGTTATGGCTTATTTTCATTTTTCAGTATGGATGAAAGCTAAAAGTCATGATAAAAGTTTTTCGTAATTTCTTCTTAGTTCCAACAAAAAAAAATCAGTTAAAAAGGGACGAAGACGACTAACTGTTTTGTCTAGGGCAGAGGCTTACGAAGTGGTTACTGGATATTAAGCGTTAATTATATACATTCGCAAACACAATGTGAATTCTAACGAACGTAAAAACTGCTATGTTAACACATAAGCTTGGCTGAAACTACATTTTTATTAAAGGATTGAGGCCAAAGAAGTCGGGAGCAAGTTACTATGGACTTAGGATCCCTCAACTAATAAACAAAAAGCAGTTGCTTTGTATCAATTCGTTTTTTTTTAAAATCATTTTTATTTTTAAGAAATAGGTAACAATAGTATATGGATTGGAAAAATGAACAATAAAAAACAATCTTTTAAAATAACAAAAATAACTTAAATCTAATGGCCACTGTGGGCTCTCAAAATTTTTGAATAACGATTTACAGACAGAGAAGAGAAACAGTAAGAAATGAAAATCTAATTTTACAATAAGTTGTCGGGAAATGGTCAAAAACCCGACAGAATTCACTTGGCCTTAGTGGCAAATAAAGAAATATAAAAAGTAATAATAAATATTTGATCGCTTCAAAAGACACTTTTAACTTAAATTATTGTTCTTAAAACTATCATAATTATAGATTTTATATTACACATTTTTTCTTTTTTTTTTTAAATAACATCCATACAAAAAAAAGCAAAGAATAATAACGTATGTACTTATAAGTTACAACTGGAGACAAAATCAGCACCCGTTCAATGTATACATATTTACAAAGCCCCACCAAGAAACAAATGGCAGGACTGAGCACGGCCACCGCTAACCGGCATCCCGCAGCCACCAGTACCAAGATTTCTCTTTTTCATCCCGCTTAATGTCAATTGCTCTCGCTCTGGAGTATCTCCAGTCGAATCCCACTGTCAAATTCGGGGGGTATTCTATCCTTTTGTCCGTGGCCCGCCTATGTATATGATACATAACCGGATCACCGGCAGAATCAAGAATTAGACCATTCCTGTCAAGATACACGAACGCTTCGGGAGGAATGAAGCCTGTCGTGAGAGTTATCTCGAAATACCCATCATTTGGGTAGAACGGCTGCGAAACCCAAGGGTTTTCACCATGCGAAGCAGATCGCACTATATGATTCCGAATCAATCTGACGATAACTGTATCGATTCTTGGCACAGCAGCAGCTGCATACATCACTTCATTAGTTACATAGTGCTCATAGTTTGACGAAGCAGTCCTATTAAGCCCCGTGCAAGCACGCAGACATTTCCTTTCAAAGATCCTTATTTTCTCCATTTGGCTAGCACTCAAATTAAACCAGATAGCACACCCGTAGGTAAGCACCGGTCTAACCAAAGTAAGATAGCAAATAATCTTAACCTTCCGGCTAAGATGTGGAGCATAAAAGAGTCTTCGAAGAGACATGAATGCCTTGCGAGCGCTTTCTAGCGCGACTTTAACGTGCTCGTTAAATTGGAGACGCTCGTCAAGACGCACACCCAGGTATCTAACGCACTTCTTATGAGGAATGCGCTCTGAACTATCCTCGTTCGCGACAATGTGGAAATCTCTCCAATTCCTTTTCAAGTTCCTACTGGCATACGCCAAGGAATTTCGAAACAGAATCGTTTCACACTTTTGCGCATTGATTTTCATCCGCCAACTGTTCGTGAAGAACTTAATATCATTGAACATCTTCTGAAGTTCAACTTGCACCTCAGTTACCTTCTTGTGCGCCGTGTAGGCTATCAGATCGTCAGCAAAGGCAACCAACGACCTTTTAGGAGATTTATTAAAATCGAAAGAATTGAGCAATTCGCCGGCAAATACCGCAAAAAGTGTAGGCGCAGTCACTGTCCCTTGCTGTAATCCATTCAGAACATGAAATTCTCTGTTAGTAGTGAGATTTCCGTCCGTGTATCAATTCGTTTCACTGTCGTATTCTGCTAATTGCCGGTCGAGTAGATTGAAGAAGGGAGAAAACAGTATTTTTCTGTTCCAGTTTTTCACACTCTCTGGCTTTTAGACAGGAGGGAATTGAGTGTTTTCAGTTAGAATGACTCAATTGATAAATAAGATCGTATTTTTGAGAATCACAGAGGATTTTTCTGTAGGACTACCAGCAGTGAAAATAAGTCTGGGACGACAGGGGTTGGGTTAACAACAAGACTTACAATCATGATGATAGTCAGAGACTGTAAAAGCACCTGTTTGATAGACTCCGCGCTGGAGAAAAAATTTAAACAACTAATGTCATCGGATTCTTCAACCAACGTTGATTCGACAGTTGAATTTGATTGGGTAGTCCTGTCCAGTGAAGAAAGTGTAGCCAATAATGGAACGAAGAGGGGTGTTTTTTGTTAGGGCGGTCAATTTCACCACTTCTTTACCACCCAACGTAGCGTCAGACATTCGTTAGCTTCAGGGCCTTTCCGGCTATCAACTTCATTTTGGTTTGTCGAGTAGAGAGAAAGTAGTACCTCGACTTTGTTCACTTGACTCAAGTTTTGGGTTACTTAGAACGCCTCATTCCCTTTCCACTTTGTAGAATAGTTTGCTTCCTTTCCTCAAGAGCTTGTGATTTTTTCTGATCGTTTTTGGACTTATCGTCTTGTAGGTGGCTAGAAAGCTGTTGGCATCCGAGCTTCTGAGCATTGTTTTTCCCTACCTTTATGTGAAATGATAATTTTTGATTTCCATTAATTGAAAGTATTAATATTCATTCTTCTTAGGCGGGATGAAGTGATGCGTGGGATTGAACTTTTTCTCACGGTTGGAAGTTGGCTTAAATTATCCCTATTTAAACATGACGAAATGGACTATGGCTAACCGCGTCAGGCACGATAACTTAATCCAATACCTGTGGAATGTGTCCACAGTATAATCGCGCCCTAAGATTTAGAATATGATTTGCACACCAACATCTTTGCCTATCCCTTTTTGAGGTTGTCCAGCCGATTGACATTGGGATCACCACCAACAGACCGTCCAACAGATTGGACGAATTGAATGCTTTTTTTGTGGAACTCTTCGCCATCAGATAAAAGATCCATGAGATTAAAGGGATATTTTTGAACTGATGCGAGGTCTCATCCAAAGTCCATGACTACCTGAAAGCTATGCGTTCACTTGCAGATGGCCGGAAAATTCCTTAAGGAAAGGCAAGTTGACACCTGGCTGCCAAAGACACTCAAGCCCTTATGTCCAAAATGCAATGTTCCAGAGACTAGCTTCAATCAAGGCAGTGTGAAGGCATTTTGACGACATGTTCCACAGAAACTTCATCCATTACCATCTTGGAGCGATTCGATAGGCACGGATTTGCTGTTTGTTTTTAAATTGAGTTTTTGCAAAGTTAACTAATTAGTAGCACCCATTCGTAATTTAAGTTTGCGCAAAATGTTCTGAGTCTATAATAAAAATAAAATGATTTTAGTTGAATATGCCGTAGCAAAGCTGAAAACTGATTTTTTGACGACCGATCCTTATGATACAGGAACCATCACTGTCATTGATAGTGACCAACCCAGAACTGGGCGATTTACATATTTCGAATCAATTCTATCAGTCAATGGTAAACTGCGTTATGAAACTGCTCCACGCATTAGCGGAACATGGATGAGGTGGCATTTCCCAACTGGCGTTCTTTGTAATCGACGTATCCACGTACGTCTCAAGTCGAAAATTTACCGCAGTGTCATCCGTTCGGTCACCCCCTATGCTTCTGACTGTTGCGGACTATAAAAGACAATGAAAGGCGTCTCGCTGTAATGGATACGGAGATGTTGCGTTGGACAAGTGGCGTAACACGACATGATTACATCTGAAATGAAGATATCCGCAATCAATCTGCGACAATATCAGGGTGAAGAAAAGGAGAATGCCTTCTTGGATAGTGACTACTTACTTTTCAGCCTAAATCACGCTGTAAAGGTTTCTTTTTCTTTCAGAGATCCTAGGAGGACTAGAGGACCAAAGGAACTCTGATTAACCTTTTAAAATCAAATTGGTCAGTGCTCTCGATGGTACCATTCGTACGACAGACGGACTGGTGACAAAAATCGGTGCCGTGGAAAAGGCATTCTAAATCAATCTCGAGCACTGTAAAATACAGTAAAAAGACATTACCACCATAATGAAAGCCATACATGAACTTAGGAGGTATAAGTCAGCCACGAGGACTGTCAGAAAGTGGTTCTGGTTGAATTGCTTCCAAAATATCGGAAGTGTCAGCGATTCTTCGAGAGTAAGATTCTCACCAAGGAATATAGCCTTTTCTTAAAAAGTTGGAAAGCTTCTGGACGGAATTTTCTGGTGACACCCAGACACCTGTAGTTCCTACCAACGGTGAAAACTGCCAGTGGGTTGAGGTTACTAAATCGGAAAACACTAAGAATAAAATTAGTTCGGCTATAAATATACCAAGGATATAAATCTCTGAGTCAATATGGTATAATGCCTATCATAGTGCAACAAAACAACAGATTTTTTTTAGGCTGTTTTATTCAGATATGTGTGTGGATTTTTTCACACTGAAATCGAGCATAAGTCTACACCAGGCAACTTCATTTATTTAGTATTGAAAACCCTAGAGGCCCGAGGGTCGTACTAACGCCCCGCTGCTCTACGGATACTGAAAACGAATGGGGTGAGGGAGTGGGTGTACGCGGTGGACTTGGTGATTTATACCTCAAGGATGTATCCCTCTGTTATGAATGAAATTATACGGGCGCTTTAGGAAAGGTATGCCTGTGGACTATAGTATCTGGACTCGACATGAATCCAATCAAAGGCGAACTGATGCTATTTACTATCAAACTAAAATTACATAAATTTCACTTATCCGCGATTAAATGGACGAAAATTGCGACTTTTCTCCAACTCAGCATCTGGTTGTAAGTTAAATTAGTTAAAACGGAGAAAAACATAGAACGCCTGTATAACCTTCTATGAACCCAGGGGAGTAGCCCTTTGGATCTGCTCCACCTTAAGGTACAGCTCAATTGGGTGGTGGCTGGTGTTAGGCAAGAAATACAATAGAAGCAAGCGCAATAGCATCCAAAGAATGGCATGTGCAGGTGCTACAGGCACTGTTCCACACCTCGTTTCCCTGTGCTTCCAATTTAAATACATTGTGCTGTCAGACTTCGTGAGTCTTGCTGTTCGATAGCGAAGCTCTGCGGTTATAGTCTCATCCAAGACGAAGTACCTCGAGAATTCTGGGCATTTCCAACATATCACCTAAGCTGGAAGCTAAGCTTCAAGAGAAATTTTGCTTTAGGTTTGAGGTTTCAGGACAGAGTGGATGATCAGCGCTGTGCTGCGAGTCTTCTTTATCGTCGCAAGAAAGATGGTTGCACTGTCTTTCAGGATTCGTCAGTCTATTCTAAATTAAAGTACTGTCGACACTATAGTTCTGTCGATAGCTGGGGCATGGTGCGAGACCAAGCACAATATAGTCATTCAAAGCAAGCGGCCATTCAGGTTTTATACTCAGTGGAGATGACGGAGACTGTCGGGGCAGTGCAGAGATTCGCTGAACAGCTTGTTCGTCAAGCTTAGAGTCATCTTCTATGTACTAGATTACCAGTCACAGGGCAAGCGGGGCTCTTCTCCTATAACTGCTCCTATAACAAGAACCGATCGTGTGAGCTTATGGGCCACATGGCATGGTTCCTCTTGGAGCCTGTGCCGACAGATTCCGCATACTATGCAGTCCGCATTGTGGAAGTTACATTTCGCAGCTGTAGCTAATCTTAGACTGCTAATATTAGTTAAACAATCCTTAGATGACCTTAAAAATTTCTTTGGTAGTAGGGAGTTTCTATCCCTTGTAAACGCTACGGAGTGGCTCTGGACATTTGAATAGGATATATTCTGCTTGCCATGTTTTTCCCACAACAGTGACGGTCTTAGGAGCTTGTACTACCAAGACAGCACAACACAGTGCTAATTGGTTTCGTCTAATCGGTCACTGATACCTACCCTACCTTTCATGTTATCTGTCCCAACCTGTTTACTAAGTATATGAAATAGGCCCACTTCAGCTATTGAGTTGCCATCAGTGCAAATTACGTGGAAAGGGATCAAAGGGGTCGGCATTTATATCGCACATTTGACAGAACAAAATGTCACAGCCGATCAAAACGAGCTGACCCCTCTTCTGAACGGGACAAAGGCTGAAGAAGAAGAACGATGTGTGGGAAATTAAGTACCGCCCGACCCGCCTTCCTACATTAGAATCATCGCTTATGTTCTAGTGGGTCTGAAATGCCATAGTTCATCATTCTTTGGATTACAGTATAGCTTTACGCAGTAGTCAACTCACTTCGTGTTCCTTACATTTAGTTGATGCATTGCAGCCACGTCAACTCTCTGGTCAGTCGTTTTTAAGGTTTTGTGTGAAACAAAACCTTATTAGAATCGAGACGGTGTCTGTCTGTCCGTCTGTCTGTCTGTCTGTCTGTCTGTCTGTCTGTCTGTCACACCCGATTTATTCGGAAACGGCTGGACCGATTGTCACGAAAATTGGTGAGAGTATGTAATCTGGTGATCCCTTTACATGCAGTAAGTGGCGCCATCTTATGTTAAGTTTAAGGGGGGGCTCCCCGTACATGTGAATGGAGGGTGCAAATTTTTTTTTCACAGAATGTAGCCATGTAGGATATCAAATGAAAGGTCTCAATTAGTACTTTTCGAATCTGGTTCAATATTTGATATTAGATGAAACATAGGAGAGTGAGGGTTCGAAATATGACCCACAAAAAGTGTAACAGGTCTCGTTCTCAGAACCTATCCAACCGAAAAATCTGAAAAAAATCACAGTGGTGCATCTCTATAAAATCTAGGCCTCAAAATATATCCGGTTCCGATATCTGCACAAATAAAGTTAATAATAGTTTATTTCCACATTTTAGAAATTTACCCGGCACCCCCCTTGTGTTCATCCCAGAAGTACAAAATTTGGCATGCGTGTAATGAAGAATATAATGCACAGTTTGGTCAAGTTTGAAGAAAATCCAACTATTATTAACAAAGTTATAGGGGGTGACACTTTACAATTTTTTGTGAATTTCGTTCACTCGACAACCCGCATGACGTCATCATCACATATCAATTCGTCAATATCACAAGGAAATGAGTTCTTACGAATTGGGTCGCAGACAATTATTTTGTTTTAGTTTTTTAGTTATTTGTCAACCAGACATGTGTGTATGTAGGGTTATAATATATGCGTGCTAATGAACTTTGCGGGTAGTGCCTAATTAAGTTAGATATAAGACGTAAATCGGAAATATGGGTACGATAAATTTAGATACGTGCATATATGTGTACAGTAGGTAATAGGCAGTTTGTTTGTTTAGGGTGAGCGTGATATCTATGGCTTTTATATGTACGTATGTCTCGTAGTTTGGAAAAATATGAAGGATTATGTTGGATTTGTAGCTATATACGGACAGAAAAATGTGCGTCTCTTACGTAAGATGAACACAAAACCTTTATACCCGAAGCGCGAGCTTCCGGTATTCCGACTTGTTTAGTTTCTTTCAGTTGATTCCTTGGACGTCCAAGCATATCTCAACCATTTAATGATTGATAGTGGTAGGCGATGCACATTATATTTGTTTGAATTTTAAAGAAGTTGTATATTAACAAAACCTGTTTTGCTTTTCATTCTGGACAGGATACTCCACATACTCCCTTAAATCCTTTGGTGCAATCAGAATCTTTATAGTAAAGGATCTTTTTAACGCGATAGCAATATCACTTGCAACTTGATTCTCACCAATAAAATAAGAAAGTATAGGTACATATCTGCAATAAATGTATGATGAAGGATCGCCTAGTTCCTCTGACAACAAACATCTCTTTTCCATGTAATATGCAAATAAATTATGCCATCGAGAGTTTGAAGTAATTTTTGCATAGTCTCCGAAATATGCATAATGCGGCACATGGCCTGAACACATGTACTTAGCATAAAGTTTGTGCATATAAACAATGAGAAATGAAATGCAGCTGCATCAATAGGAAGTTTTCATGTGCATATCTAAAGATAAAAGCTAATGAAGACTTTCATTTGGATTTACATCATTCCCTTTCATCTTACTTTCGGGATCATTGGAAAGTAAATACAATAAAAAAATCTAAACAACTGAAGCCAGTATTGTTGCGATAACGTGCACGATCAAACGTTATTGAAGAAGATCTAAATCGTGACAGCAAAACATCCTCGTTTTCTTATGTAGATTTACCGCAAATTTTCACTTTAATTATCACCATTGCTAGGAATCGAGTACAACCCGGTCACGATTTCATACACTTGAAAAGTGAATTCAATTTCCATGCAGTATAATTTCTGAGAATATTTCTCATCTGTATTTGATTTGGATTCAGATACAGAAATTCATTCATGTGAGGTGGTTTTTCTTTCAAAAAAGAATATAATTTTGACAATTTCATTTATGTGAGATAATAACAATTAATTTCAAAAGAGCACATGTACAACAAAGTGTTAGACTAACCTTGAATACTTGATTAATTCGTTAATTAAAAGATAATTTCTCCTTCCGCTCTGGTAACATAATGTTTATTGGGTTCATCCATGGTAGGTGAAATAATTACGTCTAGTAAATGTTAAAATGGGTGGAAAAATGTAAATAAAGTGCAGATGGAAGAAGTGGTTCCATTCGTTTGATATACGTATGATACATTAACTATGTAAATGTGTAACGAAACTGTGAAATGAAGTTTTATGCCGTTTCTTAGAATTTGATTATATACTTATTTCCACAAAGCATCTTTATGTGGCCTGTTTTATACTGGGTTTTAGTAAATATATACATGGTAACTTCATGTTCTTCCTCAACTATTCTGTGCTATGTACATAATTCCAGAATATAACATTCGCCATTTTTCAAGTTCTGATTTTGGTAGCAGAACTTTCATTCATTCTTGTTTGACCAGTGTGCCGATTCAATCTTAGAAAGACCCCGAAGGAACTCCTGAGTCAGAATGCAAAGAATATACTGGTAATGCAGAAGTTAATACGTTCCACAATTTGGGACAGAATAAAGGGAGTCAATTCAACGTTTTGAACGCATTCATTGGCCAAGGACTTAAATAACATGCATAAAAAATTCTTATTTTAATTTTCGTTATTTACTAGTCACATTATTTGTATAAAATAATAATTCAAACTTGTTTGCTATTAAAATATTTTTGGTATTAAAATAAAGGAATAAAGGAATGAAGAACATTACTGGAAGTGACCACTTTTAGCCTTGATAAACCTTTGAGACAATTGCGCCAGTTACCTACTGCAATACACACTATGTCCATAGGAAAGTTTTCTTCTACTCGTTTTAACGCTTTCTTTAGCGAGTAGATATTTGGGTATCTATTTCAGCACATCATGCCTTCTAAAACCCGGCATAATTTGTAGTTCAATGGATTAAGATCTGGAATACCACAATGCCAATCGTCTGCAAAAATAAATCTGAAGATATTGTTTTCCGCTCGGTCTGAGTTGAGCGCCGGATTCGAATAACGATCGTTTCTATGAGGTCTTCCCAGTCTTTGTGGGTCTTTTACATCACCAGTGTCTTATGCTGACACTGATATGATCAAAGGAGAACACCTATCGTGTAAAGCTAGTTCATCCGGCCACTCCTCCTTAATGCGTGACCTATCCACTGCCACTTCCATCTTCCGATCACAGTGCGAACGAGTGGCAGGCCTGTGCGTCGACTAAGGTCTTCGTTTGAGATAATACCAGGCCATTGTACTCCGATGATACGACGCAGAGAGGTGGCAACAGTGAACTTTTCTGTCCATGATCTACTCCCATATAGCAACACAGTCTAAACTTACTCGATGTTCTACCCATTAATGCAAATAGAGCATGTACGATTATCCGTCAGACTGAGAGCCTTGGTTTTTGTTGGTATTTATCTCCAGTTCACCTCTACTTGCCTCTCACTCCAAATGCAAGGACATTTGGCCAAGGTCTATGACCGGCAAGAGAGCAGATAGAAGTCGTTAGCGTATTCGAGGCGTTTGAGGAAAGGTGTCATAGTCCATTTAATTCCTCCACGACCTCCGGACAAGGCAGTATGAAGAAAGTCACCGATAACAAGAAGGAATAGTATAAGTGACAAGATGCAACCCTGCGAGATTTCACCTCGGTGCAACACGTGATATTTCGCGTCATCATATGTCGGTCTGATAAGGGCTGCTAGTTTCTCTGGAATCCCCTGCTGCGTAGAACACCCCGGGTACACTGCCTGTATACTCTACCAAAAGCTTTCTCGAAATCGACAAAAAGCACGCGTAGCGAAGATATAAACTCCGCATGCTGCTCCAAAATAATTAGCAGGGTGTTGATGTGCTCAATGGAGGAGGATCTGGAAAGAAACCTGTCGATTTTCGAGATGTTGTTCGATGCGCTCCAGGATTATTTTGGTTATTTTCTTTGTAACGGCAGGAAGCATGCAGATATTTCTTCAATTGTCACACTCATCACATCTCTCTTGGAATCTTAAAAATCAAACTTTTTCATACGAGTGGAGGTAGCAAATCTGCTGTAACTGAAGGTGAAGCGATAAATAACTCTGCGAGAAGACCATCAAGCTCAGCAGCTATACTCCGTTTGAGTACATTAATAGCCGAAATGATTTCGATTCTGGTGGGAGGAAGAGTCCGTATTCGTATGTTACGATGACTAGCCATTTTAGTCACAAGAGGAGGAACTTCACCGGCTGTGATAGGGTTAAGAGCCGTCATGAAGCGCTCATTCCACGTCTTCAGTTGTTCGTCTTTCACAGAACCATCGAAAGATTTGCGACCACGTGCAAAGCCTTTCGTGATGCGGTATACTCTTCTGAAATCATTGTGTTCTGAGGCATCTACTGCTTCCCTAGCAAGCGCAAGTGCAAAATTTCCCTTTTCGCGGCATATACTACGCTGAACTTCTCGGGATTTCGCTCGGTATCGGACTTTGAATACGTCACGTCAGCCATCAATCGCAGCAGTCAATGGAACCTTCAACCCCTTTCGTTCATCGATCCGCTTCCACGATTCCGCAGTTAGACAGATCTTATGACGCCCTTTCGAGACATGACCGATGACTTATCTAGTACCCAAGAAAAGAGCATTTTTAATGGCAGCGCAATGCTCATCGATATTCTTAGGCGGGTTACTCAGTATATTTGTCGTCCGATCAGCAAAATAGCTTTCCCACTGTCGAGCGACAATTGCATCATTCAAGCGGTCGATTTTGAAGTTTATAATTTCCGAAAAAATTCCTAGACGATAGGACGTCAACTTATAGACCTTCAAAATGTTGCGTGCGTTTGATAATTTCCAAAGCAATCATTGTGGTTTCTTAAATTTTTTAGACCTTCGATAATAAATATTGTGATAACATATGTCACAAACGTTCCAGGAAGTTTTATTAACATTTTGCATCTGGTCAAGGCGTAATATAGATCTGTTTTTCTAAGTTTACTTACTTTCTCGCTGGGGAGGCTTTCTTAAGGTGAAAAGAAAAGCATTGGTTGATGATTGCACAGCCAATTTCGGCAATCTCATCTCCATTTGCGGTGTGTGCAACTCAAGGCATTTTTTAGGTATTCGGCAATGTTCCTTACTTGTTGGCGATACTTGTTGCCATTTATCTTCGTCATATTAGCAATACAAGTTTCTTCATTTTTCTATGATATTAGTTTTACTTAATGCATTATGTGTAAGAATTCTTCTTCATCAACAAGAAGACGCTCAAGGGCTTGATGAAGTTTTGAACTTGATTCCTGAAATATGTACTTAAATTGGATGTTTTACATTTATAGTGGGAACAGTAAAACGCAAATCGACTATATTCTCATAAGATGCCGACATTTTACCAACCTCACTGATTGCAAAGCCGTTCCCTATGAGACCAACGCACCTCAATATCGATCGTTGATTGCCGTCTTGCGAATTAAGCCACCGATAAAACAGCGTGAGGAACGCATTGGCCCGCCGCTCACTTACGCGATTACCAACCATTACGAATATGAAAGAATTGTGGAACCAAATGAAAGATATGATCCGCAAAGCGGCCCCTGTAACCCTCGGGGTCACCAAGCCAGGTAAGCGGTACATGAACCGAGATACTTGGCTTTGGAATGACGATGTTGAATTGAAGGTTCCTGAAAAGAAACGCCTCTACCACAAGTTTCTCGACGATAAAACGCTGGACAATTGGCAAATTTATAAGAACGCCAACCGGGAAGCAAAGAAAGCGATCGTTGTCATCCGAGTGGATTATTATAAAAATCTCTACGATGAACTGGACGCTCGGGAAGGCAAGAGAGATCTGTATCGACTTACCAGAAGCCATAACGAACGCACACAGGATATTAAAAACTTCTGTTGCGTTAATGACAAGAACGCTACTTTGCTTACCAATCGTCGAGTCGCAACGGATAAATGGCGAGAATACTTCGAGCAGATTTCATCTGAAGAATTTGCTCTTCTCCCACTTCTGCAATCATTGCCGATATTTGGACCAATTCCACCTGTCAGAGCAACTGAAGTCGAAAAGGCAATAAAACGAATGAAATCGGGGAAAGCCACAGGACCTGACGACATTGCATCCGAGCTCTAGACTGCGAAGAGCTGGAACCCAACACTGTGGCTCAGTGAATTCTTTAATCGGGTTGTTCAGGAAGACAGAATACATCTGACTGGCAAGAAAGTACCACTGTTCCAATATGGAAAAAAAAGGTAGTCCAGCAGAATGTTACTTTCCCATACCATAAAAATTTTTGAATGCATTTTTGACAACTGTATTCGCGAAATCGTTAAAAATAACCGTGAATCAAGCCGGATTTGTCAAAAACTACGGAACTACAGACGCAATACATGCTGTGCGGTTACTCATAGAGAAGCACCATGGGAAGCACCGCTTCATGTCTCTGTTGGTGTTCATCGAGGAAACGCCCTCTCACCGCTTCTCTTTGTTCTTGTTATGGACACCGTCACACGGGACATCCAACGTCCAGCGCCCTACACACTGCTTTATGCAGATGATGTTTTCCTGGCATCTAATAGCAAAAATGCTTGCCCAGAAATGGAATGATCGCCTCATGCTATATGGTCTCAGATTGAATCTGAATAAAACTGAATTTTTGACGACCGATCCCCATGAAACAGACACAATCACTGTCAGCGGCAGTGACCTGCCCCGAACTGAGCGGTTTAAATACCTTGGGTCAACGCTATCAGCCAATGCAAAACCGCGTTATGAAATTGCTTCACGCATTAACGCAACCTAGATGAAGTGGCGTTCAACAACTGGTGTTCTTTGTGATCGACGTAAGAACGAACGTCTCAAATCTAACATTCGCCCTCTTTGGTTCTGAGTGTTGGCGGACTATAAAAGACAATGAACGGCGTCTTACAGTCATGGAGACGAAGATGTTGCGTTCGACTAGTGGAGTGACACGTTTTGATCACAGCTGACATGAGGATATCCACGATCGATATGGGGTTGCACCGATTTGCGAGAGGCGTAGTATGGTCACGTAATTAGCGCTAACGAGAATCCACTTACCAAGATTGGTCTGAACATCGAAATGGATGGTAAACGACCAAAAGGCAGTCCTAAACTACGGTACCTTGATACACTGGATGGGGATTGAAAAGCCTGGAGATGGCGAGGCCGATCATGACGAGTCGAGTCCACTTGTGAACGGGACAAAGGCTGAAGAAAAAAAAGACTCCAATTGGAAGTTTTAGCCTGGGTTTAAAAGATTGATAATTAGATTGATTAACACATATACCTTAAACTTGGTAATGAACTGTGGGAAGTTTTGCGTGTATACCAAGCAGTACAGTCCCGAAGAAAGAATGGAGGTGGAATAATCCTATTATTTGAGATTTATTTCCGGTCAAATACTTAGTATTGGTGGCGTGAATGCGTGACATGAATTAAGGACAGGGGCGAGCCAGCCCTCCCCCCCCCCCTACACTTTGTTCGTGTGCACATTATTAAAGAAACGGTCTGCTTGCTTACCCATAATCGCTTAAAGTTTGCGCTATGAATGTATCATGTTCGGCTTGAGATCAGGGGACGACCGCCTGCGCTTGCTATCTAAACCTGTTTAAGTGCAAATGCTACCAAGTATGAGGGTATGAAATTGAACCATCAATACCTTTACCACGAAAGAGGCGGCTGTCACTGCTATGAATAACAATTTCTAAATTGCAATAGTGTCAAAATTATACTAGCATCTCTAGAGCATCTGAAGTTAGAGCTGTAATACCAGATTGCTCTTACATCACATCAATTTCTTTGAATCATCTTAACACAACAGAAACATTTTTCTTCTTTGAGAATCATTCGAAGCTTTTCAAGATCCCACTTAATCTTAGCAATCTGAAAACAATTCAATTCCGTTTCGTTTCCGATGTTACTTATACAGAAGAAATGAAAGAGTGGCTTTTTGTGTTTATTCGCCATTTGAACATCGTCACGTTGTTGTTCCAGTGCTGGCCCGGACACCCACAACGGGTACAACTCAAAAAGATTTATTTGTGATGTCTGTGTCAACACCCAAGAGCAATCAACGTAACATCACAAAACAATAAAATTGTTGTATTGCCGCGGACTTGCCTAGTTGGCGGAGTTTACGTAATTAATTACAGAGTTACAGGTGATGACCATCGCACCGCCATCCGTCTTTCATGTCTTCATGGTAATTGGTGAGAAAATCGCTATTTTTAGTGCAGTCATGGTATGTGGACGATTTGAGCAAGGATTGGTTTAGACACTTTGGTAATGTTTAATAGAAATTGCATGTTGGGTGCAGAAAAATTAAGGTAGTTGCAAGAAGTGGAAGGAATTAGTTTCTTGCATTGATTTCACACGCAATTTGTGCAATATGGAAAATGGACTGTATGGAATGCATGGAATTTTTTTAGCGGTATATCGAGAAGGTTCACTTGATTAAGAAATAGCAGAGTGATGGACTTACCATTTAGAGAAAATTACTTTTGCGGCTAATCCAAACTTCATAGTTCGCGGTTGGGTTTCTTCTATATTGTACCATATTTTACTTTAACAGTAAAATCCAGACCCCTTGATCCTAATTTTCTCAAAGCCTCATGATTCTCCCTTGCCATTATGGATATGCGTAGAGTCTTCAATATGGATTCAACATCAGTATAACGTGCATTACTAACACCCATTTTTAAGGGTTTGTCTGCAAAACCAGCAGGAGTTATGTGAGACTTCTACTCACTAAAACCACCTCCTTCTCATTCCACTCTCCCCACGGAACTCCTATAAAGTATTGCGTCGCGGGGCTGGATCAGCTTTTAACTGCGGCTCATTATGGTTCTCTCCCTTCCTTGTTTTCGTCGTAGTTCTTCCTGCCTAAGCTGTTGATGAATAGCTTGCAGTTCCCTTACAACCTGGTTCCAGGGATCCGTTGACTCCAACATAAACTCCACAATGTTTTCGGGTGTTAAACGCCTGTCTGCGACCGCTTCCATTCTTGTTTGGTGCGCGGTGAACCTGGGGCAATCAAATATGACATGCTCCGCATTCTCAGCCACGTTACCACATCTTGGGCAACATGGTGATTCGTCGTGACCAAATCGATGTAAATAAGCACGAAAACCTCCATGTCCACTTAAGAATTGTGTTAACTCGTAGCTTAATTCCCCATGGTTTCGTTAAAACCATCTCTGAATATCCGGAATGATGCGGTATGTCCAACGACCAGTTTGTGACTCGTCCCATCGCTTTTGCCATCCTTCGATAGATTCTCATCGTGCCAGTTGCCGTCGAAATGCGCTACACTCTCCAGCTGCATACGTTTTGTCGTAGAGTCGCCGGCCTTCATTCGCCAAGATGTCTATGGGGAGCATCCCTGCTAGTACATATGCTGCTTCTCCTGATGTTGTCCGATATGCACTGAATACTCGGAGTGCACTTACCCGATACGCCATTCCCAATTTTCGGCAGTTCACTTTGTTATTCAGAATAGTTGCCCAGACTGGAGCTGCGTAGAGTAGCAGGGAGCTGACTACCCTAGAGATCAGAAGACGTCGGCTTTGTCTTGGCCCACCAATGTTCGGTAGTATCCTCGAGATCGTTGCAGCGATGAAAGACGCTTTAGTTGCGGCGTACTCAATGTGTCTTTTGAAGTTGAGTCTTCTGTCAAAAAATTACTCCCAAGTATTTGAGCGATGGTTGGGAGTAAATTGTTTTTTTCGCCAACTTTGATTTTCAGAGTTGTGTTTTATGTTCAGCAAGTGAAAGGCCAGAATTTCTCAACCAGGAATTGATCTCCCATATCGCTTCATTTGCATAGATCTTCATCTCGTCTTGGTGCTTTGCAACCACTGTTATTCCGATATCATCGGCGAAGCCAATAGTTGTCACGTTGTCCGGTAGGCTTAGGGTCAACACTTCATCATACATAACTAACTACAGCAAAGGACCCAGGACAGAACCCTGTGGCACTCCGCAAGTTGTCGGGAATATTTTTAGCCCATCGTCCGATTCGCAGTAAAGTCTTCTCCCCAGGAGAAACTCAACCACAATGCGTAGAATGTACTTCCGGGCCTGTATCTTATCGAGTGCCTCGATGATTTTTTACCATTTTGCACTATTGAACGCATCCTGAGCCAAGCCCGTCAGCATGCTGATTGCGTCGACAGTTGATTTCGCCTTACGAAATCCGAATTGTTTATCGGAAAGGCCTCCTTCCTTTTCCGCAACAGCGAGCAGTCTGTTATAGGTTACTCGTTCAAATAGTTTGCCAATGGTATTGACCAGACATATCGGTCTATATGAGGGGTCACCCAATGGTTTACCTACCTTCGGAATGAGTATTAGCTTTTGTACCTTCCATTGCTCGGGGAATTCTCCTTCCCTAAGGTATGCCGTGAAAACTTGGGTAAACATACCTGGCGCTGTCCTGGCGGCTACTTTCGGGGCAATGTTAGGGATTCTATCCGGTCCTGGAGTCTTTTTTCAGTCAATCCTTTTGCTGCGTCTAGAACCTCCTCGTTTCCCCCTATCGGAACTTCATCGGGGCTTAAATGTACTGCAGGCAGACTTGTACAATTCACATCCACTGGGAATAGAGTGTTCACTATATTCTGCAACAACTCTGGACAAGTAATCGGTGGGGAGCGCTCCCCTTTTAGTGATGACATCGCCGACCTATATGCGCCACCCTATGGGTCAGAGTCAGCTTAAGTACACATCCGCTTGAAATGTTCGGATTTGCTCTTTGCGATAACTACTTGCAATTTTTTCCTCGCATTTTTGTACTGCACGTGTAGCTCCTCGAACTCAGATCGGTTTCTTCCGGCATTCCTCAATTTCGGAATTCCACCAAAAGGTAGGATTTCGTCTTCGCAAACTGCTACGTCGAGGCATAGCGGCATCGCATGTCTGCTGCAATTTTTCCACCACCTGTGAGACTTTGTTTTGTGCGCTTCCCGATAGCAATGTATCTTTCAGAAATACCTCCTTGAACATTTCTGCGCCGAATTTCTTAGTTACCCAGCTCATCGTTATTCATTTTAATGGCTTCATATTATTCCTTTGCGAGGTTTGAAAGATGATAGCCTGATGATCGCTGTGTGTGTAGTCCTCGCTGACACGCCACTGCAGGTCTCTGATTAGAGAATCACTGACGAAGGTGAGGTCTACCATCGATTGCAATTCTCCCTCCGGAATGTGTTGGCTCCCCCAGAGTTGGCAAGTACCACGTTCAAGCGCGAGAATGTCTCCAGCAATATTCGTCCTCTGGCGTTGGTTTCTCGGCTATCCCATTCTTCTGCCCATGCGTTGAAGTCGCCGTCTATTACTTTGGGGTTGTAGAAACTTGCATTGAAGGATAGTTTCTCCAGCAATGACGTGAATTCCTTTAATGTGAGGCTCGATGCTGCGCAACAGCTATAGATGTATATCCCTCCAATCTTGGAACGGGTGAACCCGTCCTGTGGATGTTTTTTCGCATCTACTATAGCTTGGCTTCCGCAGCTCCATATCGCCGCTTTACTGGTTTTGTCTGCTATCCATACTCCGCTATGCAGATTTTAGTATTGTTCGGATACAATGACAATGTCGACGTTGTTTTCGAATACGCTTTGGGAAAGCAGGTCTTGGGCCGGGACAGTGATTCAGATTGAGTTGCATAAACTTCATTTGACCTTATTTATGAATGCCTTTCTGAACACTGGGCATTTACTGCTTCCTGCAATATGGGCGCTGTCACTATTTTTTGCTTCGACGCAGAATATGCACTTGGGCATTTCGTTGCAGTCCTTTGCAAAATGGCCTTGTTCTCCATATTTGCGGCACAGATTTGATCTGTCTTGCGAGCTAGTGCAAGCTTTCGCTATATAACCAACCTGCCAGCACTTATGGCATTTATGCACTGGACTCTGTTCCCGTAACCGACAGACCACCCATCCAATACGTACTTTGCCCACTGCAATCGCCTTTTTCGCTGCTTCAATAGGAAGACTTATCGACGCTATCTGCGTGCCACCGTACGCTTTTCTAAGTCGTAGTACATCAGATTCAGTCACTAATTGGGTTTGCAAGCCCTCGCAGATCTCAGATTTTGTGGTGACTTCATCCAAATCCTTGCATTCGATCATCACCAAATCCTTACTCATTTTGACCGCATGGCTGTCTGTCTGTCTGTCTGTATGTCACACGCACTTTCCTCAGAAATGGCTATAACGATCGACCCGAAATTTGGCGAGAAGGTGGGAACTGTGGGAACGCCTAGACATGCAGTGAGTGATATCCTTCTACATTGAGATTTAGGGAGGGTCCCCATACATGTAAAAGGGGAGTGTACAATTTTTTTTCAACAAATATAGTCACGTGGGGTATCAAATGAAAGGTCTCAATTAGTACTTTTTGAAGTCGATCTTAGTTTTGAGATTTAGTAAAAAGGCGGGGAGTGGGAGGGGTGGAAAGTGATGATTTCTTTAACGAACCAATTCTCAGAAACTACCCAACTGAAAAATTTGAAAAAAATCATGAAGCTTCTTCTATATGGTGCTCAGGGCTCCAAATAAATTAAGTTAATAATAGTATATTACTATATTTTGGGGAAATTGAGTAAAACCCCCTTAAGTTTATCCCAGAGTTACAAAAGTTGATAGTAGTATAAAATATAATATGAAGCATATTATCCCCAAGTTTGATCAAAATCATACTATTATTAACAAAGGTACAGGAGCTCAAAGTTGTCTTTACCGTTTAAATTTACAACCTGAAGTACTAAATCTGACATGCTAGATGCATATACCTAACGAGCTATGTACAAATGGGATAGTTCTACACTCGAATATACTCACAGAAGAAGCAAACAAAACCCTTCATACCTGAAGCGCCCAGCTTCCGGTTTCCTGACTTGTTTTTCCTTGGTAAAAGATGTTTATCCACAAACACTGAAGTGTTGTACTGTTGACAATTGCGTTTCAACTCCTATCTTCTGTTGTAAACAGATTAAAGATTCCAAAAACACTTCTAACTAACTGGATGAATTCATCATTTTTAGCGACAGCCAGAAGTATTTTGTTATTTCTATCGCTTCTCGAAGGCTTTCATCTCAATAAATTACAAGGCACTTCTATCTATAATACATTTGATTTCCATTCATTTATTTATAGTCCCATTAATCTAAGCTTTCAGTAGTGTATTTATCTCTCAATTTGAATAGTGCTCAAACTTAGTCCTCTAATTACTTGTGTTCCTCATCACCATCAACTCATGTTCGGCTTACTGTTACTACTATCAAGCAAACAACTTTTTTTGCACACTTATGATCAAAAATTTCTTTCTGAACCTTAATCACTGCCTTTAGATAAGCTACTCTTCAATTTTTGGCTACACTCCTTATATTTAGTAATCTTCTTTTAATCTGAGGTCCATTTTGGGCAACGGTATCGCCTTAACAATGAAGAGACTTCATTTGAAACTTCATTGAATTATATGTAATTTAAGCCGTACTTGAAAACTGGTTCGTATGAATTGGTCCGAAAAAATGCTCAAGAAATTCAATCGTGGCGTTTCTGTCAGTGAGTACAGTATCTAACTAAACGGCTGACGAAGCTGGGATATATTGACTATTTGGTATTCCAAAGTGAATTAGAGCCGAAAAAAATCATGAAGCACTTGGCCGTTACAACAATGGTGAGAGGTTTTTAGATTTCTGCGATTTTCAAAGCCTCGTTATCTGCGGCACATTATTCGAGCACAGGACCTATCGTAAGATCAGTCGGGTTTGGACTAACTGGGAACGAGCATCTAATCAGATTGACCATTTCGCCATCAATAACAGAGTTGGAAGTAACCTTCTGAATATGAAAATGAGTGTTGACTTCGGCCTCGAAAGAAATCACGACTGTCACCATGTCAGCCCTCCAAAGTCGTCCAAGTTTGTGGCGAATGCGAGCGGTTAGATGGCGCCAGCGAGGCTCTCCACGCATTTTAGAACTCGCCACTGGAGTGGAGAGCTAGCGGTGGGAAAGTGCTGTTGGTTGGAGGCAGAAGGACCGCATGGAGAAGAACCGGTCTCTTCTGCTCCAGCCGTCGGTAAGAACGGACGCGTCGTGATTAAAGTTCTATCTGGCATCGACACTTCACAAATTGTAAGATTTATTCTAAATTTTCCGCCTGATTATCCAATAGGCTTAATAACGTTACCACTTAAAAGACGACATTGAATTAATGAACAAGAACTAGGCGGACGCTATTTCAATTTGGAGTCGAATCTAGACACGCCTCAAACATCACGATTTAGGCTTTACATTCATCATTTGAATTAGCAAGAAATAACCAGGATTTTTGTGATTTTAAATGACTGTACAGAAAGTGTAGGATTAATTCCTCAATCTCTCGATATCGTTCCATAGGATCATTGTGGAGGTACTCGTCATCGATTTCCGGAAAGCTTTCGACAACGTGAACAGGGAATGTATCTGCAATACTCTATGCAGGGAGGCATTCCGGAGAAACTAATAGCTATTATCAAAGTGGTCTTCTGCATGGAGGTAAAATCTCTGAGGTGGTGGGGGGTTTGAATGCACGATGTCATCTTTCCTCGAACACCACAGATACGCTATCGAATCTGCTTGTTCTTTCATGAACATAGACCTTGGCTAAGTGGCTATCGAAGGAGGCAGGCAGATTGGGACACAGCAAAATGTAAGGTTTTCAGTCTGACTAATCATCGAAATCGTTGAAGAATTTTTATATCTAGGTGTCGTTGTTTCTGCCGAAGGCGGCATTCACCTACAATGAAGGTGATGATGTCCAAAATTTCGAAATATTGTTATTGCAATAGCAAAATCAGGCTGACCTTGTACGGCAACATTGTTCTTTCCGTGCTACTACCATACTTGGGAGTAGTTCATGGAAAGTGTCCGCCTCTGTTATTCCAAACTCCAAGTTTTCATCAACTCCTGATTCCTTCGTATCATCGGGGTATTTTATTCTGACGAAATTTCGAACTAAGTACGGGTTAGATACTCACGGACATATTGGTGAGGGAGCAGAGATAGTTCAAACAGCGAGGAACCGCGAGAACTCCTTTTGGGGCTACAGCATGCGATGGAATCCACTAAACCAAATGGGGAAGAGTGCAAGCTTCTCGGGAAGTCCTGGAGGGAGCAGATCAACTTTTCATCAAATCGGCAGCGATGTCGTGTGCTCAACCAGGGCGTAGGTAACGCATAACAACTTGTTTCCTTAAACCTTTCCTTATTCGGTAGTTTTAAACATAGGTCTCCTCCTTCTGAGGACAATGTATAATTAGAGTTTACTGTGGAGTTTAAGCGCATTTCAAGTAACTGCGGATGATTGCGCGTAAGTGTGGTTGACGCGTTATATCGATTAAGTAACTCCTTACATTGTGCCTCATGCTAAGTTCTTTTTCAAGTCCTGCTCCACTTGATGATGGAAAGAATGCCAGTGGGTTGGGCATTTGGTTTCGAGGTCTCCGCTCCAACACCAGCGGAAATTCAGCTTTTATTACGGGACTATCAATCAAAGCGCAGACGCAAGTATCGTAGCTTTATCAATATTTCTTATTACCCCGGATTCCCTTACCTGCATAGTTAAGGATAGCCCATCATACATTTCTTTGTTATTCCTAACTCCATTTATTGTCCATTTCTTAAAAGAGTTCTGGATATCTGTAGAATGGTCAACATTATCGACATCAAACTTCACCAGCATCAATGGCTAATCTATCCATCAAAATCAGACTACAACATCTCCAACTTCCGCCGAATCAAAGGGTATTAAACGATATCATTGACGACATGCTTCGTCTATACATTGAAGTGGTTCGGAAAGTGTGTACTGAACAGCAAGTAGTCTGCCCAAAAATTTGCTTCTGCTCATCTTCTCAGCTTCTGGGAAAACAGGGTTATTTGGTTAAGCGCTATTTGCTTAGAATAACAGCGGCAACGATATTAAGGATCCCCCCGCGAATTGCAGCAATGTAAGGTGGACATTATGGGCGAAATAAGATGGTGGACCTCTGGAGAGTACTCCGCTCCCTCTCGCCACACTAATGGCAATGTGATTTTGCAGTCTGGAAGTATAAGTGATGGAAGCCGTGAATCCGGTGTTGGATTATTTCTGACACCTACCGCAAGACGCCCTTTCTTGTCTTGGAAGCAGGATGCTTTCTATGAGCAATTACACACTGTTCAAGAGAGGCTTCCTAAAGATGATATTGTGGTCATGATGGGTGACCTGAATGCTAAGGTGGTTTCTGACAACACCTCGCACAAATTTGTGATGAAGTACCGTCTTGGCTATGGTAACCGGGGGTGGTTTTGTGAATTTCCATCCCATCGAAACTGCTCTTTTCTCGGTTGTTGTACAGGGTGTCGGTCATGTCTCGAAGCTGCGTCACAAGATCTAGTTGACTGCAGAATCGTCGAAACGGATCGATGATTGTAAGGAATTGAAGAGAATATTGACTCATGCTAGCTCGAGTTCCGATACCGTGCGAAATCCTAGAAAGTTCAACGTAGTGTGCGCCATGACAATTATGTTGTTCAGGGAAGCAGAGGCTGTTGCGAATTGGAATGACTTGAAAAGTGTATACCGTTTCTCGAAAGAACTTACATATGGTCACAGACCGATGGTCGTGTGAGCGACGTTAAGGGTCGACTCCTCATCCACGATGGCGAACAATTTAAGTTCCGCCTCTGGTGGACGAAATGGCTAGTCACCGTAACGTGCGAATACGGATTGCACCTACAAAAAGGAAAGAAATCATATCGGCCATTATGCAATCAAATGGAGTCAAGCGCTGGGCTTCATGGTTTCCCGGTAACAATGCTCAGTAGAGTATTCGCCGTTTCACTTGTAGTTTCTGTAGATCTGCTCCTTCCACTCGAACCGAAATTTTGAGAATTCACCGAGAGCGCAAAAATGAGATAATCTTTATGATTCGAAAGAACGACACCCGTATTGAGTACTATGATTGGACATAGACTAGACTGCTTTTCGCTATAGATCCGCCTGCAACACCCTACGAATCATTGCGGAACAGTGGGCGGAATTTACATTTTCTCTTCACTTGTCGAAACTAACAACTGTCATCAGAGCGACATTTGACGGTAAATTGGAAAATCTTTGAGGAATTTAAGATTTATTTTTCTACCATAGATTTTGTTCAGTTGGTGGGACCTCCTACTGGCCGATTTTCTGGTTGTTGAACAGTTCGTCAGAATAGTCAACCCATCCCTCCTTCCCATCTCTGGCGAAAACTTCTACGGCTGGTGCGGTGAAATCACTTCTCTACTTAACGGAGTTCGCGATAGGTCTCTATGCGCGCCCCCAGTTCGTTGAGAGTGCAACATTACTTGGCACGCAGCACTTTTCCATTCTGTTGCAAGCTTGCATTCATCGTGCATCAAACCTTTCCGTCCTGTTTGCGACTGGGGCCAAGTATGTTTGCGGCCGTATCAGTGATAATGTCCTTCAAGTGGCCGTGAAGATCATTTGTTGATGCTTCCTCACCAGAACTTCAGTTGCCTGCGATGGATATTGCAATTCCATTTCCCCCTTATAGGCGTTGCAGAGGGCTGGGTTGGGAATGTTTTAAGTATTCACTTTCACCTGATTGTCAGAGGGGATTGTAGGAGGTGTTGTAATTCGAGCCAGCAACACCACGCCAACGAGATAGTGGTCCGAGTCTGTATTGTATTGTATTGTATAGGTATGCGATCTATGAGAGAAAAACGTATCGCCTGAATTTGGGGGCTCTGTCTTCACCTGGATGTTAAAATCTAAAATCTAGTATAATTTTGATACTATACTTGGTCTCCTACAGCTCCTAGCGATTATCACGTGGAGGTGGAGATAGGGTTTGGTAGTAGAGCTACTGGTATTGGTTCAACAGGCATTTCTCAGTTTTTATATTCTATCGTCGGTATTAATCCGCATTTTGCTGTGGAGCCTATACTACCCTTTGACCACCTTCGCCGATGGTCTTTCTGTATTCAGCTGCTTTTTCCCCTGCTTCACTCAGTTAATACACCCAGTCCCCATTTTGAGTCTTTGTAATTTTGGATATTACTCGTACTTTACTAATTCCATCCAATTTTGGGGACACACGGCACCCCGTCCTCTCTTAAATAAAAATAGGGGATGATATCTGCCATCGAGTGGCCGTGATGCAGTTGCAAGTTATTCTTGGTTGGAGTTAATCCTGTGGTCTATCCTGCCATATGTCCTGCCGGATGGGAGCATTTGCGAATACTATGAAGTATAGAAGAGTGGATTCGAGGATGATGCGGGGATAGTATGCAGTGTATTTAGAACGATAACGGATGAGTCAGTTTACGTTGTTGTCAATGTTTTCGGTAGATCATTTTATGAATAAGAGGCATTATGTTTATAATATAAGTCGAAATGTATCTAATTTGAAGAACTTCTGGTAAGACATTAGGAAGGAATGGTAGAGCAAGTGTCAGCAACGGTAAACTTGATCTAAATAAGGTCACTGGATCCATGCATACTAAAGATATTGGGAAATTACTGAAAACTAGGTGAAGCGTATATCTAAATTTTGCGGATTGTTTCCGAATGATCCTTATGGAGCGGAAGTGGTCTATTCAAAAGAATCCATGGCAGAAACCAGATTGCCCTTCCTCGATCAAACTTTCGAGATGTGCATTAATATATTCCTTTCTTATTTTCGCCGTTTTGTTTCCGATAGGTGAGGGTGCGTAAATACCCTTCTAACCCTTCTCTCTGGGAGAGATTCAAGGTTTCATTTTAAATGGAGGAGGAGTTCGAACCATATATTACGGTGACTAGCCAATCAATCTATGAATGCTGGGTATTACATTATTGAGGTATTAGGACAGTTTAATGGCTAGAGCCCCAGACTATTGTAGGGGAAGGTCGCGGCTTAAATTTCACTGATGGTAGTTGGATTTGTATCGTGACTGGATGTCGAATACCAGTCAACTCAGCAGTGATCACGAGCAAGCGCAATGCTAACCACACAAACCTGTGTTCATCTATATACATATATATTCTCGTGTATTGTTCAAGATATTTGCCGCCCGATCAGGGACAATACAAAAGAAGCTGGAAGAAGTGAACTTTGCCTGGGGGCAAGGTGGATGATGGTGCTGATGTAAGCCGGAGACCTTCAAGTAAATTAATATTTCACGATGACCCTTTGGGGTGGGGGTGAAGGAGTTGGTTTTAGTGACTGTAAGCCCTAAAAAATTGCTATTTGAATATTGAGAATGTTATTCATTTCTTTCTTCATATATACCTAACAATTTCGCAAAAACCATAAAGAATATTAACTTAAATTTCATTCATGACTTCCGACACAAAAATGATTTTAACGTCATTGAACTATTGTGTATTCGTAGAGAAGTTTTCAAAAGAATATCCTTTGCTAAGTGCATATTGCCTGCATCGAGGCAAAAAGTGTTATAAAGTTCTTACCTAGACCAAGGAGTAGTTTTCTGAGTTTTTCTTTCAATATTTTCAGACTCCAATTTTATTGAACAATGAAATATTCGTAAAGGAACAAAAGATCTCAGGACATTCACTTTTAACTTTACCTTGAGTTTTAAAGTTTCAGCACTGTCCGTGAAGGAAATATCGTGGACAAACTTCGATCCGATAAGGAGCTTTGCAGTTTTGATGAATGTGCTAAGGAGGACGTTCTCGAAAACAAAGATAATAACTTTGTTCTTTCCAATCTTATATTTCATACCTTCCAGTTTGGCTCTTAGTTTCGTGAGTTACTTGGCTTTACTTCGACAGTTGGCTGTCTAGAGACTGCACACAATACGAGTATACTGGGCTCAAAACTGACACATGATACCCACACAAATAGTAAAATATAAATGTATATATATCTATGTACGAGTACGCCTGTACACCGGTATGTGCTTTCATATCCCCCAGGACTAGAGAAACAATTTCTATTTGTTGAAAAAACACCCCAATGAAACATTCATCTCCTCTAAGATGAGAACATCCTGCAACTAATCTGTTTGTGTTTCATTCACTTTTTTCAATGCATACTTGAAACACTCCATGTCATTGACTTAACTGAAAAAATAAACAGTAGACAACGTGTTCATGTGTATCTTTGAAATTACCTCGGAAATGCCATGTTTTTTTCGCATATCCTTATCCTGCAAATTCAATTTGGCAAATTGCCCGAGGAGATTTTCACCATCAACGAGAGTAGCAAGCAATCTCGGGTACAAGTGCAGGACAAGTATCATACATGAAAGCCTGCTACACAGTTTACAATAACTTTGACGCTTCCTTCACGGAGTCCTGCACGACTAGGATAGGGAGGACTGGGAATGAATTGAAGTTGCTCTATTTCTTGAATGCCTCAAGGACTCGGCTGTGGACCACAGAATCAGGAAGAAGCACATTGGCTGCGGACGTGAATGTATTTACGACTGGATTTGAACTGTATAGTCAAAGTAAACATTCCACTCGATAAAGCTGAAAACGAACGAATTGATATGGAAATGATAGGGAGGTTGAGAAATATTCCTGTTTCTTTATTAGAAGTGGGACACGAAAGGGATATTTTGATCTGGTTGTGAAACATAGCAGAAGATTTTGAGTTGTGAAAACAACGCAAATATTTGCATATTTCAAATATTAAGAACTGTGCACAAAGCCTCCAGCGGATGGGATTGCATAGTTGTCTTGACTCTTGGAACTTTAAGACTGTTTCTTAATATTTCCGCCGCATAAATATTGTGCCACAATCGCATCGAGGAGCATATTGTAATCCCGATCTTTATATGGTAAATGGTGTTTACGAGTCGCGAGTCTTGAAAGTTTACTGAATAACAATGCCGCTATATAGGCTTTGCCAGCTATGGTCAAATAAGTAAAAAAAAAATACATATATGAGGTTGATAAACCCTTTGGTAGGGTATAGCGCGCCAACCATATTTATGCCCATCGTTGTCGACTACTCTACGTCAAATTTCAAAGCGTTTCGTTCCCGACCTGGGATAGTAGTTTCCATTGGATAGCAAGTCAACAGAGATCCTAGACCGAATACCGGTTGTTGCGCCGTTGATAATGATGATTGGATAGCATAACCTTTAATGGAGTCATCACCGTTTTCCAATGTCTGATCTATCAAATACCACTTTACCACTTCCATGGAAATCTGATGACGACGCGATGCGTCGACCAAGGAAACGTTTTCAATGTCGCGACAAAAAAGTTGATCATACCATTTAACAAACCTAGAAGAAATGATAGGGCGTCCACCACAGCCTATCAGGTAGGAAGGACCCCGGCCTGGTGGTAAAATGACCAAGGGTTCTTGCTACATAAATAATGTCAGGAAGTAAGCAAATTAGCCCAATCCATACAAATCTATGTGGCTAAATTTTGGTGCCCTCATTGGTAAAATGGAGGGACTTGCAAGACACCTTGGAAGAGGTGGATGGATATCTGTGCTTCAAAAGAAACTCGATGGTTGATACGCGTTAAAAATGGCTAGCCAATAGACTCTGTATGGTGTCGCAATTGTCATTTGTGAGGGTTTCCATCGCTACCCCAATTAATGAAGTCTAACGAGTTCACTATTATCTCAGTCGGCAGTATAATTCATTTCTTACCGTCCATGAACCACAGGCAGGTTACCACCATGGTTAGAAAGATGCAGCAGCCGCTCGAAGTAAAGATCTGCAATGTGCCTACCGATGATTACATCGTCAAACTGTGAATGGTGATGTGCCGACCCAGCAGACAGATGACTGAACATGGCTTTTTTCTAGATCTGGAAAAATCTGAAGTGGTGGTTCTGATCAAGGGGAGAGTTCCTACAGTCCTTGCTATTCAATTTGGAGAAACCTCGGGATCTTGGAAATTAGCTTCTTTGAGTAGATTCGTTACACCGCAGACAAGATTACAGTTATATTGTTTACATTTTGGCGGCCAGTTAGCCTCTTCTGCTGATGAATGTGGCTCAGTTCATCCTTCTTTACGCTCCCAAATTACTGCGAGCCCGGAGTCATGGTGATAGCGTGAGTTATTCTGATCGTTCTCTAGGCTCCTGAACGGAGGTCCATATGCCACAAAAAAGGCAAGGGAAATACAGGAGCCGTCGCTTGTGAAGAAATAGCCCGGGCTCTCAGGTTACGGCAGCTAGCGTGGGAAAGAGAAGCGGGGGGTAGATGGCCCGTGCCATCAAACAAATGCGGCTATGGATCAATGGAGAGCACGGCGAGCTTGACTATTACCTAACTCAGCTGCTCAGCGGGCACGGGCATTTTCAGTCTGGCGGAAACCATGGTCATTTACTGCAAGGATGTGGTGAATAATACCTGTCACTCCTTTTTTCTCTGCAGAAGGTGGAAACACCAGCGCTTGTCGAACACCGTTAGTGAAGTCATACAACAGAATGAAGGCACGTGGAACAGAATACTCAAGACATTCGTTAGACCAAAAGGAGGGTGATTGTTGGGGGAGAGAGGGAGGGGGAAACCAGGGAAGCTGCGGATTCCTGAACCCCGGAGCTACAAACAAGTCGGAATACCAGGAGCCCGCACTTCTAGTGTAAAGGTTTTGTGTTCACCTTATGTGAGAAACTTCTACGCACATTTTTCCGTCCGTATATATAATAGCTACAAATCCAACATATACTTTCATATTTTTCAAAATTATATGATGTACGTACATATTACGGACATAGATATTATCCTCATCCTAAGCAAACAGCCTATTACCGAATACTGTATATATACATGCACGTATATACATAACTTGTAGCCATATTTCCGATTTACTTCATGCATAAAAGCATAAATATGTACGAGGTCTGATCAAATAGTTCCAGGATTTTATAAATAACTCTTGATTACAAATATTTACAATTGTTCTAATTTATCCCCTTCAAAATACTCCGCTTGGGAGAGAATACACTTCTCCATGCATCTGGAAAATTCTGCTTCATGGATGCTTTTTAGCTGTTCCAGCGTATTTTCCTTGATCTCCTCTATTGTCTGTCGCGGTCCTTTCTTTGGGTACTTGAGTTTTGGAAATAGCCAGAAGTCACACGGAGCCAGGTCGGAAGAAAAGGAGGGGGAGGGGATGTGGAAGGTTTGTCATCGAGTTTTTGGCAAAAATATCGCGAATGAGGAGCGCGGTGTGACAAGGCGCATTGTCGTGGTGGAAAAACCACTTGCCTGTTGCCCACAGTTCTGGCCTCTTCCGAAGATTCTCTAACTGTTGAATGTCTCGCCTTGTGGGAGGAGTTCATGATGGATGACACCCTTCGAATCGAAGAAAACAGTGAGCATCACTTTAACGATTGATCTCACCTGGCAAGCTTTTTTTGGTCTTGGTGAATTTTTTTGGCTTCCACTGGGACGACTGCACCTTCGTTTCCACGTCGTAGCCACAAACCCAAGCCTCGTCACATATAAAAACAGTTTTCAAGAATTTTCCATTAGCATTGGACATTTCTAAGAGCTCCTGACAAATCTCCAGGTAATGTACTTTCTCATCCTCTGTCATCAGTCGGGGAGTGGACTTGGCTGCAACACTTCTCATCTCCAATTTCTGGGTTAAAATTTTCTGACATGACCCAAATGAGATGTCGGACTCCTCTGCCGTCTCTCGAATCTTCAAATGGCGATTGGAACACACTAGGGCATTCACTTTGGCCACATGAAAGTCGTCAGTTGAAGTTGAAGGCCTTTCTGAACGAGAGTCATCTTCCATTGGGGTTCTGCCTACCTTGAACCATTTAAACCACTCGTGATATAGTGAACGACTTATCACTTCATCGCCCAAGGCATGCTGCAGCATTTGAAAAGTTTCCGTAAACTATTTGCCCCAATTCAACGCAAAATTTCACGTAAATACGTTGCTCCTTTTTCACGTCCATGACAAAAAACACCGAGCACGAAAGACGTACTTCACAAAAACAGCTGAACCGATCGGTTTGGAGAAGGAAGGAAAACTGAGCGCCCAATCACCTAGCAACGTTAACGTCAAGACCCCCAATTTGAAAAGTCCTGGAATTTTTTGATAGTCCTCGCACATATAGAGGAAATATTGAATACCGTTGGTTTAATGCACAAATATATATGCCTGTCTGAATTAGACATTACCCGCAAACTTAATTAACACATTTATATACCTACATACAAACATATGTCTGTTTGGAGTAATTGATATTGATATACAAATGACAAAAAAACTAAAACAGAATATTTCTTTGCAACCCCCATATGAGCTCACTTTATTGTGGTAAGGGCGAATTGATATGTGATGATGACGTCATATACGTTGTAAAATATATGGAATTCACCAACATGGCGAAGTTTCACCCTCCATAACTTTGTTAATAATAGTTGAATTTTTTTCCAACTTGACCAAATTGTGCCTTATTTAATCCCTTACACCAGTGCCTAATTTTGTACTTGTTGGATGAACTTGAATTTGTAAAATATGGAAATATATTATTATTAACTTCATTTGTGCAGATATCGGAACTGGATGTAGTTTGAGGCCTAGATTTTGTAAGAGTGCACTACTGTGAAAATTTTTTCGCTGGACAGGTTTTGAAAACAAGACCTACTTCACCCAAAAGGCACACATTTTGAGCCCTCACTGCTCTATGTTTTACCCAATTTTCGAAAAGTACTAATTGAACTCTTTCATTTAATACACCACATGACCATATTTGGTGAAAAAAATGTACACCTCCCCTCCACAGGTATGGGCAGCACCCCCTCAAACTCAACACAAAATGGCTCCGCTGGAAGGGATTCATAGATGACATCCTACCAAATTTCGTGGCATATTTTTTAGCTGTTTTTGAGTAACTCGGGTGTGACAGACAGGCAGACAATGAATTGGTTTTAATAAACACAAAACCTTAAAAAGGACTCACCTAATAACAGTAAAGGGTAAAAAGCCTGGGGCGAGGCAACTTCTCCATAAATGGGACTTTAATATTACACTGGAACGTCAATTATTCTCGTTAATTATGACGTCAGCATCTAGTTTGCAATGCTTCAGATGCAGTAAATTCGCGGTAAATTGGGGGGAAAGTTTGAACTGCTATAACTTTGGCAATAATGGCTGAATTTCCATGAAACTTAGAACAAGTATGCGAGTCGTCATCTACGCTGGTGCATAATTTGATTCTCCAAGGATGAACTTAAGGGGGCGTTTTTCAGTCTATTTCTGAAAGTCGGTAAAATACTATTAGTAAGTTTATTTGAGCAGATATCGGAGCGGGACGTATTTTGGAGATCCTGATTTTTTTTGGATTTTTAGGTTGGATAGTTTCCGCAAATGAGTCCTGTCTCATTTTAAGTGCGCATATTTTTGTTCCATACTCGCGCATTTAACAATTCACGACAAAACTAATATCAGATTTGGAAATTACTAATAAAGGCTAATTATTCGATGAAAAAATGTTTACATTCCATTTTGCATGTATGGGGAGCCCCCTTTAAACTCATTTCATATGTCCACCAAATTTCATTCGAATCGGTTTAGCTGTTTTGGATAAAAGTGCGAATGATAGACAGACAGGCAGTGATTTTAATAAAGTTTTATTTTACACAAAAGCTTAAAAAACCTCTTTTAAGTTCTTGCTTTAAAATATCAGGAATATGAAGGAGGTTGTAGTGACACAATTTTCGTATCTTATTAAATGGGTTAAGAATATTTGAACTGTAACTTACAGAACTTGATAGAGAGATATATATTGTGTATATATATCTAGATCGAGAGGATGTGTATTTATATGCACCAGTACGCTACATGCAGAATAATATTAGTCTGAATTGCGCATAAATATTCATTTGAAATTATTGTCCAATAACCACATAGGCTTGCAACTTATTCACCTTATCCACCCAATTAAGGAATGTTGCAATACTGACCTAATTATCATAGAATACTGCAAGCATTCTATCTATCTTCCGAGCGAAATGTGAGAACTAATTACTTTTTCTTTTTTCTCACCAGCAAATATAAGTCAATCCTGCATGCCTCGAGCAAAGTTCAATGTAATCATCAAGCATGTTATTAATATTTTCTATTCATGGTATTTATATGCGTGACTGCAGAATGTAAAAAGGCAACTGCCTTGATTTGTCGTGGAACGTTCTGTTAAGCGCTTACGGGATTAGCGAGCAGCCTTCATGCATTTCAATTGATACATTTTCTAGGCTCCATCACCTTTTTAGATTGAAATCAATCATTCCCAGTATCTTCATGGCAACGCGAATGCCAGATATAAATATAATTACATTTAAAAAGTATCTCTTTATTGGAAATTCTTGATACAGCGAATATTGCGCGTTTGTAACAGCTGCATCTACAGAGTCTGGGATAATTAATAGTGGTAGAATTACAGGTAACAACTAAGGCCATTTCGGACTAATTAGGTGTGATCAAACTCTCACTTTGCATAAAAAATTTAAAATTTAAAAAGGTACCACTTGGAGCAGCTACAAATCGCACGCTTTCAATTCACAAAGTACAATCTATATTTCGGGATATCTTTACTTTATATTTACGCACAATTTATCCAATTTACCGCACCATATACTCCGTCAGGGAGTGATAAATTACTTCATGTTTTCGGTAAAATTTTTCGTTTTTCATACTTTCCACAATGTGGTATATCATTAGAAACATCCAGTTTGAGCATTCAAAAGCATTTTTGACCAATTTAGTTTTATATGCACCATAAAAGCTGCAAAACAAGTTTCACAGTCGGTCCAGTTCAGTATGGCCGCGTATCTAAAAAGTAACTATTAAATATCCGGTTAACAAAGCATTAAATTAATTCCATTAAAGTCGAGAGAGGAAAATAACAGGAACGAAATTTATATTACATTCTGGCATACTTAGTTATTTAAAAATATTTTGCTGAGTTGAGTAAAAAACTTGACCGAGGGTAAATGGATCCATTTTTGACTCTGAATATGAAATTGCAAAAAAATCTACAAGCGGATATCTAGTTAAGATAAATGTTGCTCTATCATGGGGTTCATCTCAATCAGCATCATCATGAATATCATGCTTGATCGCCGGCATTTGCCCTATGAGTCCGCACGTTGTGATGAATATGTAGGTTACTGCCATAACTTCAAAATGACCTTCGCTTGTTCTCAATGAGGATTCTACTATTCGTTCAGATATATTAGCGTTTTTATTTGTGAATGAGGTATGTGTTGTTGATTGATGAATCCTAAAATACTTTTCGAATGTGTCTATGTATATATTTGAATGAGAAGTAACACTAAATAGTGGTCTCTCAGTAATGCCGTTTGGTAACCGATATTTCTGGCCATCAAATATCTGAGCTGCACGCACTTAGTTGCATAATCTGTCGAAGGTGAAGGTCTGGAGGATGAACCATACTGAGGAACTGGATAGCTGAATTTGATCTTTATCTTGCCGGTAATTGTGAGCCCCAAATATTGACACCTGAAAAAGACAATTCCAAGGTATTGTTTCCAATTGATAGAACAACAATTGTCCGTATGGATATTTGCCCTACAGAAGTTGCTTAACTTAGGGGAAATAAGAAGTATCTTAGCTACTACCTGATGTTGATGATTGAAGAGCAATTATTAGGTTGTTGCACATGAAATGGCCGATTTGGTACTAAACGACTGTAAAGCTTCCAAAAATTTATTTAATTAATAAAAATAGGTACCAGTCGATTCAAAACACTTCTCCCAGTGAGATACAAGAGCATGTATGCCAGTTTCGTAGAGGTCAAATTTTCGGGTGTTGTCAAAGGCAATTTTGATGGCCTATTCATTCCTAAATTGTTTTTCCTCCAAAAAGTGATCCAAATGCTCAAAAAAGTGGTAGTCGGTTGACGAAAGGTCCGGTGAATATGGTGTATGAGGCAGAGTTTCATACTGCAATTCGTTCAACTTTTGAACTGTTGTTCTGGAAACATGAGGTCGTGCATTGTCGTGAAGGAGTATCACACCATTTCTGTTGACTAATCTCGGCCGTTGAATACTCAATTTTTCGTGCATTTTCTCGAGTTGGGCACAGTATTTCTGTGCATTTATCGTTTTGTCGGGTGCCAGACCTCCAAACAGTGACCATTACCTTCTTCGAATGGAGGCCAGGTTTCGGCATATGCTTTGGTGGCTCATCAGCTTCTAGCCATTGTGCTGATTGGCGACGATTGTCGTATAATATCCACTTTTCATCACATGTCACTATTCTGTGGAAAAAGGGATCGCTTCTGTTGCGGGAGAGTAAAGAACTACAAAATTTCATTCGAAGCGCCATGTTTTGCTCCGTAAGGGCATGCGGAACTCATTTGTCGAGCTTTTTCGCCTTTCCAAATTGTTACAAGTGTCAGGAAACTGTCGAATAGTGTACGCCCAGTTTCTCTGCAATGTTTCTCACATCAATCATTTTCAATCGATGGTCCTTATCAATCGATGGTCCTGGATGTCCACGCCTCCTGACCGGAATTTTTCGAACAACCGCTTACCGCATCAGCTCCAACGCGCTGTTAATATTCCTGGTCGCCTCCGCTGCTTTATGATCGAGTTGGAACTCATACAGAAAAAGTATACGTTCTTGGCTTTTTTCCATTCTTCTTTCCATTTTATTCACTGTTATCACAACGATGGTCAAAACTGAAATGACTCCTTGATTAAATGTAGGAACATTTATAGTTCATTATCCGACACCAACAGCGCCAACTAGTGGTGGTTTGATGCAGCAAAATCGCAACTAACTTCACTTGATTGCCAAATCGACCATTTCACGTGCCACCAACCTAATATAATTTTTAAATTATGAATGGGAGGAATCGCGTTAATTTGAAAACCTGAATTTCTAGGTAACTTCAATTTTAATTTCCCTTTGTGAGATATTAGATATATTAAAGAACCATTAAAATCAACTAGAAATCCACATTTAAAACCCTTCTATGAGTAGCTTAAGGCAGTGGTGGGAAAATGTTCTCCAAACATACTTCCTTCATTGAATTTACATATTAGCATTGCTGTGTGGAGTTGCCAAATCTCCCATCAAGTGCGTCCCTTCGTGCAGATAAGGGAACTCTCGGTGGATGCGTTATGGGCATGCATATGCACGCATCAGCAGACGTGCGTGCATGGACATGCTTATCCGCAGGCTGGGTACGTTGGAAAGCAAATGCCCACCCATGGATAAAAATTGGCTATAGTAGGAAGGACACCCAGAAATCAAACCAAATATGGGGGACAAGAAAGGAAGTTTTTTTATGGTGCAGGTCTTCGGAAACCCAGTACCAGCGGTTTTTGGGAGTGGGCAAGCGGGTTCCCGGCCGTCGATAACCAGCGACCGAAGTGCATCCGTAGTTGGAAACGTGCTTGTATCAAATGCTACAAGATATCTTACCGGAGTGGAAATGGATCTACACCGGATCCTTTCGCAAAAGCTGAAAAATTAGAAAGTCACCACTGAGGGTAATCGAGATTCGTCGCGGGACTCGGAGAGGAACTTGGGTAGTCCTGTATTTACTTAATTACCAATGCTGTAAAAGATGAGCGTGGAAGGAGCAAATTGCAACAGCGTTTGTTTTACTGGGGTAACGCATAAATGAGCTCTTTGAGTCCATCAAGGAGAAGTGGAATATCCAACAAAATATCAGCACTCTGTTACGTGGCATTAAGTTGTTCGATATTAATCATCATCATCATCAACGGCGCAACAACCGGTATCCGGTCTAGGCCTGCGTTAATAAGGAACTCCAGACATCCCGGTTTTGCGCCGAGGTCCACCAATTCGATATCCCTAAAAGCTGTCTGGCGTCCTGACCTACGCCTCCATCGCTCGCTTCATCTTAGGAAGGGTCTGCCCCGTCTTCTTTTTCTACCATAGATATTTCCCTTATAGACTTTCCGGGTGGGATCAGGATGATCCACACGGATTAAGTGACCCGCCCATCGTAACCTATTGAGCCGGATTTTATCCACAACCGGACGGTCATGGTATCGCTCATAGATTTCGTCATTGTGTAGGCTACGGAATCGTCCATCCTCATGTAGGGGGCCAAAAATTCTTCGAAGGATTCTTCTCTCGAACGCGGCCAAGAGTTCGCAATTTTTCTTGTTAAGAACCCAAGTCTCCGAGGAATACATGAGGACTGGCAAGATCATAGTCTTGTACATTAAGAGCTTTGACCCTATGGTGAGACGTTTCGAGCGGAACAGTCTTTGTAAGCTGAAATAGGCTCTGTTGGCTGACAACAACCGTGCGCAGATTTCATCATCGTAGCTGTTATCGGTTGTGATTTTCGACCCTAGATAGGAGAAATTATCAACGGTCTCAAAGTTGTATTCTCCTATCCTTATTTTTCTTCGTGTTTGACCAGTGCGTTTTGATGTTGTTGGTTGATTCGTCTTCGATATTAATAGTGACGGAATAAATGAACCCCTTGGTGCAAGCGTGGAAAGACCTCTGCACCGAGAAAACTGCACGGAGAAAATTTCGGGTAGTTTTCGATTTGATGAAAGGGGAAGAGTCTACAGCTCGTAAACCCGAACAATGGACAATGGTCGGCAGTAAAGAGCGGCAGAAGGAAAAAAAATATGTCTTTCGCCGATATCCATCGGAAAGTTGAAACCGATCCAAAATTGACAGACCTGGACGGCAGTGAGTCATGTCAGGCGTACGCAGAAGGGGGATTTGATGCTGGAGCTAAGGATAGTTTTCGTGGCCATGTGGAGAAAGTTTTAGATGAGCAAATTGAAGTAAAAGCTCAAAAGCGACAAATTGTAATCGAGTGTAAAGACCTGGACGAAGTCACATCACGAGAGGATATCTGTGCTGCGCTATAGAAACAATTAAACTTTAGCGGAATAGAGGAAAGCGCAATAAGGACTATGAAGGCGGCGTATGGAGCTGCACAGACCGCTATCAATAGCTTGTCGGTTGAATCAGGGATTAAACTGATTACTGCGGACAAAGTAGCAGTTTGCAGCAGCATGTACTAGTTAGCACGATATGTCGAGAAGGTGCAGGATGTGTGGAGATGAGGGCCATCTTATCAAAGCCTGCACTGGAGTTCTGCGATGCATGCTGTGCAAGGGGAAAAGGGACTGGACGACGGGCACGTTGCAAGTGCCCGGGATACAGGAGGGAGCTTAATCGTAGTACTAAATGAGGTTAATACAAATTAACCTCAAGCACTGCGAGGCAGCTCAAGACATGCTCTCGCAAACCATTCGAGAGTCGAATGTGGACGTGGCGGTAATATGTGAACCTTACCGAAATTACGTTAGTGCCGCATGGGTAAAGGACTCATCTAGAAATCCGGTGATATAGGCATGCGGAAAGCAAGCCATTCAAGAAGCAATGTCATTCTCGGCAGCCGGTTTTGTAAGGGCAGAGGTCAACGGCGTCCATATCTACAGCTTGTCTCATAATTGTCCTAGTGCAATATTCATCATCGTCAACGGCGAAAAAACCGGTATCCGGCCTAGGTCTGCCTTAATAAAGAACTCCAAACATCCCGATTTTGCATCGAGGTCCACCATTTTCCAGCTGCTTGGCGTCCTGGCCTACGCAATCGCTGCATCTCATGCAGGGTATGCCTCGTCTTCCATCTTCTTTATCTACCATAGATATTACCCTTACAGACTTTGCTGATGCAACCCGAAAAGTTTGTAAGGGTCCTCATCCGTACAGATTAAATGATCACCGTAACCTATTGAGCCGGATTTTATCCGCATCCAGACGGTCATGGTTTCGCTTATATACTTCGTCGTTATGTAAGCTACGGAAGATTAGTACAATATAAAGAGATTCTAGACCGCTTGGTGTTGGGCGCTAGAGACCGCAGCCTCAAAATCATTGCCGGCGATTTCAAAGCGTGGGCCTTCGACTGGAGAAGTCAAGCGACGAACACCAGAGGCCAAATCCTGCTTGAAACCTTCACGGAGCTGGACATCGTACTAGCCATTGCTGGATGCGTGTTCACCTTCTGAGGCAGAGGGCTAGGCTTCATCGTCGATCTGACTTACCACAGTACCTTGTTGGCAAGAAGGATGTTCTGGCGAGCGCGTAAACACAACGCCCACAGTGACCACGAGGCTATTTTCTCGAGATCATGACCCGAAGGGAACGACGCTGGAGAAAGTAAGCCAGCTATGTCACTAAGGCATTCGACTCTACAATGTCGCGACGCAAGTTCCACCACAGTAGGAAACCAAACTACTGGTGGAACCAAGAAATCGCTTTGTTAAGAGCATCCACTAGAAAGAAGCTGTACAGGATAGGGCAGCAACCGTGGGACAATTCTGACAAAGGTCGTTGGACTCATACACTGAATCCGTGTATTGAGAAATGGGTTGAGCGGAAGCGTGGAGAGTTGTATTACCACCTAATGGAGTTCCTTACGGGACACACTGGATACAGGAAGTACTTATACCGCTTTGGATTGGATGAGTCCGCCGCTACACCTTAGGACCCGGAGCATGTTATGCTCCATTGCTCGAGATTCGCGAATGAACTATCGGACCCCACAATTTCGTGGAGGAGATGCTAAAATCGGAAGGAAATTGGAGCACGGTAAACGCAAAATTAACTGCGATACAAGAAAAGCTGCAGGATTTGGATCAAGCCCGGAAAGCGCGACGGACGTGTGGCTTAGTTGTACAGGTGTAAACCAGAGCCACCCACGCGAAGTAATACTTCACGGTGGTCGCGCGAGGATATGGGCGGAGAAGTAGGGGTGGTTTTAGTGGGTGAGAATCCCACACACTGCTGCAGCTTGGCGCAGGATCGTCTTTCTAAGATTTCCACCTGGACTCCATAAAAAAACATATTAGCATTATAGATGACTTGCAGTATCAGTTCCCTGTTAAGGTCGCATTATAATTTTTAAATTCTATTAGTGCTTCTTCTATACTAAAAAAAGTCGAAAATTTGATCAATAACGATTTATTTTTATTTCTATTACAGATTATTTTGGTGCTTTCGCTGGTAAGTTCCTAAATATAATATGAATTAGAAATAGTATAACTTGCTCAGATATAAGTTTAATTTACTTTGCTCTCTTCCATATCGTCTTCAGTGTTCCTTATGTTAAGTAAATACTTAGACTTCTCTACGCAAAACAAGTTACTAAAGTGCTCGTCCTCCGTAAAGCACTCTCAATACACTCCCTGCGAAGAGCAGCAGAAGTGGATGTCTACACTCCACACATTGCTCAATGATCCTTAAAGTTTTTATTTTGTTAGTTCAAGAGGAAATCCAGCCTGCTTTTTAGGCGTTTGAGATATTCTTCGATGCTTTCCAGAATTATTTCAGCTAGATCCTTTTATCTTTACCTTTAGCCTTTGGACGACAGGAACGCGCCAGTGAGCGTGCAATTGCTGCACTCAACGATTTCAACGATCAGTCCCTACTTCGGCTCCTTGTAAGAAATATGAGATTCCCACAATTCGCAGATTAGTAAAAGCAGCAGCTCTGCAGATACTACATGATCATGGGAAAAAGTTCCCGTCAAGCTCAGTGACTTTATCCCGCGCCAAGATGAGTTCGATTCTACTTGGAGAGGCAGTTCGTATCTGTATGTTACGGTGACTAGCCGTCTTATCTACGAGAAGTTAAACTTGATCGAATGTTATGCAATTAGATTAGATTAGAGTAGAAAGGAAAGCATTTAACAGCCGTTTTTTACTTTTAAACTACTTAACTACTTCCCCGGATCAGTTTGCCTTTAAGTATTCGCTCTTTTCGTACTTTTCCTCCTTACTTCGTTCCAAAGCTCGTTCCATATTTTTACAATTGCGGAAGACAGCGTAAGCTAACTCTCTATCGACCGCAACATCTTCCCAACTATTCTCTCTGGGCTCACCCCTCTTCTCCAAGTTTGATCCAGGTTCCTTCTTCCCATCGGGAACCTTTGGTGGTGAACCGTCAAATGCTCTGCATGGCCACTACATACAAAACGCTTTGGCAAATCATCCAGACCAAAGAAATGAGTTGTTGGTTTCTCCGTGCTTTTTCTCAAGTCATATCTTAGTGTTGAAAATGAGCCAGTATGTCCACCGACTATTCGAAGACTAGTCCCATCCGCGTTGCCAGAGATCATACGACGCTGACATTGCAGTATCCCTGCGTTCTGTGTGCTCCTCCGTAAATCATTCCCCAGAACATTGACTGGGGTCATGTCCGACACTAGTAATATTACCTTATCTGCCGTGATTCTGAAAGCGCTGCTAACCGTTTGAGTCATCAGTCTGTAAACCGAATTCACCTGCTCCTTCTGTTAGAGTTTGCAAGTACTTCCGGCGACACACTTCGGCTAAAAGCAGTTTCCTACAGTACCACAGTCCTACAATCCATTGACAGCAACATTCTTGCAAATGTCGCGGTGACACTAATTGCCTTTTTGCATGCATACTCAAGGTGATCTTTAAAGCTTAGTTTGACGTCAATTATTACTCCTCAGCATTTGATAGCCGGCTAAGAGACGACAGGATATCCACTTGCAACCACCTTCACGGCGTGTTTCTTTCTACAGTTCGTTATTAAGACCGCTTCCTATGAATATTATACACAAGAGATTCATCTTCAGCATTTTGTTTAAAATTATTTGATGGAAAAAAAGCATTGTAAATTTTCGACCTTCTTCAATGAAGGCAAGACGAAATACAACAAGCATCATCATACCTAAAACCGTAAATGTAACAAAAACATTATAGAGCTTTGATCAAATAAAAACAATAAAAATAGGAGAATGCAATTTTGAAACATTCGATACTTTCTCCTATCTGAGGTCCAATATCACAACTGCACACAGTTGTTGGCAGCAAAAACAACCACCGAGATTGGGGGGCTGACGCTCTAACCCCGAAATCATTGCACCGTCAAAAAGCTATTAGAGGTCTTTTTCTTTTCTTTTCCTTCAGCTTTTGTCCCGTTTACAAGCGATGTCGGCTCGCGGTGATCGGTTTCGCCATTTGTTTCATCAAATGCCTTATCTGGATGCAATTGGGAGGCCCTCAAATTCCCATCCAGCGTATCAAGCCGCCTTTGTTTCGGCCGGCCTTTTGGTCGTTTACCATCGACTTCGATGTTCAGACCAATCTTGGCAAGCGAGTTCTCGTTGGCGCGAATTACGTGACCATACCCATCGAAGACGCCTCTCCCGCAATTTTTCCACGATTGGTGCAAATCCATATCGATCGCGGATATCCTCATTTCGAATGTGAACAAAACGTGTCACGCCACCAGTTGTGGAACGCCACTTCATCCAGGTTGCGTTAATGTGTGAAGCAATTTCATAACGCATTGGCTGATAGCATTGACCCGAGATATTTAAATCGCTGAGTTCTGGGCAGGTCACTGCCGCTGATAGTCGTTGTGTCTGTTTCATGGGGATCGGTAGTCAAAAATTCAGTTTTATTCAGATTCAATCTGAGACCGTGCAGATTATGTAAGTTTTGGACAAATTGCTCCAGACCTTTTTTGCTATTAAACGCTGGGAAACCATAATTTGCATAAATCAGTGTATAGAGCGCTGGACGTTAGACGTCCCGTGTGACAGTGTCAATAACAAGAACAAAAAGGAGCGGTAAGGGGAGTTTCCTGATGAACACCAACAGAGACACGAAGCGGCCTATAAAGATCTCTCTCGCCATCTCGAGTGTCCAGTTAGCATTTTATCGTTGAGAAACTTGTGATAGAGATGTTTATTTTTACGGACCTTCGTTTGAACATCGTCATTCCAAAATCAAGTATCTCGGTTGATGTACCGCTTACCTGGCTTGGTGATCCCGAGCGTTGCAAAGGCGGCTTTGTGGATTGTGTCTTTAATTTGGTTCCACGATTCTTCCGGCTTCGTTGGTTGTTGATCGCATAAGTGAGATCATTTACTCTTTTTTCTCACGAAATCGCCACCATTTAATACGCTGCGGACCAGTGCATTCCTCACATTGTTTTATCGGTGGCTTGATTCGCAAGACGGCAATCAACGGCCGATGTTGCGGTGCGATGGTCTCGTTGGGAACGGCTTTGCAATCAGTAACGGTGGTAAAATGTTGGCGTCTTATGGTAACATAGCGCGATTTGCATTTAACAATTCCGACTATAAATTGTAGGAAGATGAGACAATCGTTTGATGAACCATGTATTCATAAGTACAGGGTCACGGGTGTTCGCAAAATCGATTATACGCTCGCCACCGTTACTAGGCCCTTCAAACCCCTTTCCGCCATGGCACCTGTTACTGTCTGCCTTTTCACCCACATGACCATTAAGATCGCCTGCAATATATGCAATGATGATATAGTCATGAGCAGGCACGTTATAGGTCTTTGCATCGAGGAGCTGCCAGAAGGCTTATTTCTCGGTATCAGGTCAACCTGTCTGTGGAGCGTACGCGGTGAAGAACTGAATATTGCGATCAGTACACAGTATTGATTGTGTGGGCTACCAAAATAGAGAAGTTCCCCTTTCCTTTTCTTTCCTTTTTTTCCGCGTTCGCATTCTGAATCGCAGTTTTTTGCACCCGACCATCGAGTTCCTTACAGAGCGCAGATATCAATGCACCTTTTCCAAAAGGTTCTTGCGAGTTCCTCGGTCTTTCCAGTTAGGGTGCAAACATTTAGCGTACAAACACGTATTTGTTTTTCTTTTGTTCGGACAAACTTACTTATGACCTGACACCGTCCACGCGTGAAGAACCCTTGCTCATTTCTCGGCAGTGCCGGGGCCCGTCCAGCTGCGTTGACTGAGGTGTAGCTTATGGTAACGTTTTCCATACCCATATGGACTGTTAGTTTCATCTGGTACTGGGCTCATTTCGTACCTAAGTTCGTGGGTACCACACCAGGAAACCAGGAAATCAGGTTAAAGGCGGATCCTCTTGAGTAGAACCTTGATAAGACTTTGCTGGTTCTTCCGACATCCTCAGCAGAGCCGTATAGTTTTTTCGTTTAGGGATTGAGGAGTCCTAGGTCTGCATCCACTGGATGTCGGACGAGACCAAATGGAGAGCAACTTGCATCCACTCTTTATGATCCACGGACTGCTCTTTTTAATTGAAGTAATAAAAACTTGTTGTTTCTTTTTCGTTGGTGTGGATATTTATTCTTGCAAATATCGATATTTCGGGAACCACTTGTTCCCTTCATCAGTGCTAACAAGTTGTTAGCACTGATGACTGATGCTAACAAGTTGTTAGCACTGATGACTGATGCTAACAAGTTGTTAGCACTGATGAAGGGAACAAGTGGTTCCCGAAATATCGTTATTTGCAAGAATAAATATCCACACCAACAAAAAAGAAACAACAAGTTTTTATTACTTCAATTAATTAATCGTTGGAAACACCGCATAATTTCACTCTGATACTCTTTTTAGGTTTAACATCCAAAGTTTTTAATTAAGAGAGGGTGAAGATGGTTACGGTTTCGTACCAGGGCAGAGGCAACTCATCAGACGCTGCCTCGCCTTTGCCCTGTTAGCAGCCTGGCTGAGCGGGTTGCAGGTGTTATACGCTCCTTTTTATAGTTGCTCTCCATCTGGTCCGGCCCGACATTAAGTTCATGCAACTTAGGACTCCACAGTACCTAAACAAGGTTGTCTAGCTCCAGCCAAGCTTTGCTCCGAACTGTGGGCGGATTTACGATGGATATAATTCGCAAAATTGTTGTGTTTTGTGAATTATAAAAAGGAGCGTAGGAGCGGAGGAGAGTGAGAGCCACTTCGGTTACGCTGCTCCCAGGACAGACGTGAGGCAGCGTCTGATGAGTTGCCTATGTCCTGGTACGAAACCGTAACCATCTTCACCCTCTCTTAATTAAAAACTTTGGATGTTAAACCTAAAAAGAGTATCAGAGTGAAATTATGCGGTGTTTCCAACGATTAATTAATTGAAGTAATAAAAACTTGTTGTTTTTGAGTCTTATATTATTGCTAGTGATGCATTTTAGGTAAAGTTGTTAAGTTTTCATTGCTTCCACTGTTTTACTTAGCTTTATGAACTAATCCCCCCCCCCCCCGCCCTTGCGCTGGACTTGCAGTCGCTTTAAATTTAACCAACATTGATTCCTATATTGGTTCATGAAACAATAACAATTGCAAATTATTCATATACGCAACATGTTTCCTTTGCAACAAGTCAAAAATACATATATGGGTCAGAAAAGAGAGAAAAACCTGTAGGTATGGATCTCCAACTTATTAATCGACCAATCTTTAGTTACTTTTCCCACAGACTGCGCCCAATTCAACTTTTTGCATCCTCATTCCCAAATGTTGCTGTTCATCCATACAATGTTGCCACTGAAAGGTAGAGAACAAGATCTACCTTTTAATTACATTCACCTCATGCGGAAGTCATGATTAAACGAAAAATTTAACAAACACGTCTTGGATGGCATCTTATGTTGGAAAAGAAGGTTTCAGTAGTATAATGTTCGCAATTGAGAAAGGTACACCTATATGTATCCAGGCAGATACCTTCACTGAAAAGAATGCATCTTTCTTTGAATGAAGACGCTCACAGTAACCAGTCTTCACTTCGTTGTTCCTCTTCGCTGATTGCTTTCACGAAGCAGAAATCAAGTAGGTGTGGCATTCGATATTCTGATCTTGATGATACACTTTATGACCACTGACTGGCATCTGGTCGCCCTTCTTTCTGGACGGCAGCTAATGCGGATCAAGTGCATATCAATATGTAGATGCGTATCCCAAGGAAGGTTAAAATTATCGAATTACAGGAAATCTTGAATGCCTACAAAAATAGCACTTGACTGAAATCATGCTGCACCGTGATTCTGGGTTTATGTCATGGCGGGGCACATTCCTTTGCAATGCACTCATCATTCTAGAAACTAATTTACCTCCACCCTTTCGAAAAGTCTATTTTCTTAGCAACTTCTCAGTAGGTGCGGACGACGACGACCGCGATCACGATGAATATTTAGAAGCTAAGATAACTTTGCTGAAATGAATGCTGTTAGGTAAGTCTATCTTTCGTCGGTGAGATACAAGATAGATACATTTAGTTAGGCTGCTCTCGGTACGTGTGGGTACCAACTGAATCGCGCTTTACGACCGACCACTTACTTTCTGAGAACAGGTATGTTATGTTAAGCGTTTGTATAGATATCCACCGAAACTTGATCTCCTTGAAATATTTGTATATTCTGATATGAGTATGTATCTGCCATTAGCGAGAGATAGAATTGTTATGAAAAATTTTCAAGAGAATTAACACTCGATGTTTACATGGGGGACCGTGTTTATTGCAGTCTCATTGGATTAAGATTAACCTGATCCAAATCTTCGATCCAATAATCTTGCTTGAAGTTGTTCGATCGAACAATCAACGATAGCTACGCAGGCGACAAATTTCCAGTAAATTCTCTAAGAATGTAGCTCAAAGGACTGCCTGATTTATGAGCGATATTGACGCCGGATAAGGCAAAATATGTAGTTAACAGTGATTGCCTCATCTCGTGCTATTTAATGGAATTTTTGCAATTTAACGAGGAGAATGCATGATTTCTTAAGAAGGTGATATAACTGTCGAACAAATTGATCGTTAATTAATCGTAATTGTTCGAATCTTTAAAGTGGCAAACGCATTCCTTGGAATTCTTCCGCACATACCGACCTCCAAGATTTTACGAACATTTTAAATGGATGCCAAACAATTTTATTAGCCTGAAGACATTTCGATAAATCTTCGTTGCAAAAATATCCAATGAGCATGAGTTTTTCTGTCTTTACAGCATGCCTACTACGGCTCGCTCAGCATAGCTGAAAAATTATGTGTGCCACAGGTGTCGACCATTAGACCACTCTTGTTTTGCTTCGTAACTGGTTTTGAAGACGGAATTCCAGTAAGCTTGAATTCTAATGAACGTGAAGATGGTAGCCTTATACAACCTGAACCTGCTTTGTATATCGAAAACAGTCCCCAAATTCATTGGTCTGAATCTTTGATTCAAATTCGGTTTACTCGAATAAAAGCAGCTTCATCGTAGTCATTTTCACTGCACGAGATCAATTGTTCAATTTCGACAGCCGTAATTCGATATGACTATGTAATTCTTGTTATTTTCGTCTAGTAATATCTCAGAGTTTGTGATTACTACACGAAATTTAAATTTACCTGTCTCGCAGCTTGCGGAGATAAGATGGAGGACATCAAGGTATTTCAGAATATCGACTGGGTACGGTTAAATATCGAAAATGCCAACTTAAGGGGGTCTAAATTGTAGGGAACCTTCGCGTATACAACTCCAAGTCAAGCATATCACGTCGATGGACAGAAAAGCCTGCTGCACTGAACCTATCTCGGACAACGTCAGTCAGTCCCCATTTCCGCACGGCAGCTCTGAGGGATCAAGTGGAGTTACAAAAGCGATATTTCTCCTTCAAACGTCTATCCCTTATCGACATCAGACATGCTACCACTATGTTGCGGGATATGTTAACTACACACAACATTTCGAAACCGCTCAATTCACTTTTGTTTATTTCGCAATTAGATTTATTGCAATTGTGATTAACATTGCAGGCAGGTAGTCATATTGAACTTACTGGCCACTGACTCCCCACGAGCGTAGAAAAGTCCACTCTGCGCACGATAAACATACACTACCTGTCTTACTACCGGATATTCAAGGTTGTTCGATTTGAAAGGAGGATGGAAGTATTCTATGGTTATGCGCGTCGCAGCGGTTGCATGATTCCGAAACGCGGAAGGCGTCGAACATTTCACACACCATAAGTACCGACAATCAAATCATTTGAAGATTTTTCGATTATGTTTTTTGACGCTAGCTTGATTCAAAAGCGATTTCGATAGAATCGTGAAGGTTTGGAAGATAATGATGTTTTCGTGTTAAATTGGATAATAAGTGCCCGGGAGGAAAAAAGTCTAGCCAAAAGAAGATATGCTAACAACGTGTATTGCAGTATTGATTGCAAAAGATGGGACGAGAAAAAACATTGGATCCAAACTACATGCAATGAGCCCACAATTGGCTTCCTATGTGATTATCTCTGTGAGGAAAATATTAGTTTCATCTCAAGTAGAAAAAACTTCACACGGCAGTATTAACTTTTTACAATATTGCACGCATACCAATAGTATATTCACGACCTTGGGAAGATAAAAAGCGTGATATTTCTTAACTTCCAGTTTCTTCACGCCTGATATGCAGGTTTCGCACTGAACGCATATGACATCATGTCGACCTTCATGTCTAAGATTGAAGGGTGATTAACTAATAAAGATTTTTAGAACCACGTAAAGGCAACGAAACTTTTGAATTCATGCTCGAGACATATAGTCCTTTATTAAAGTTTTTGTATAAAACAAAACCTTATTAAAATAGGTTTACTGTCTCTCTGCCTGTCTTTTTTTTCCGGAGGTGGAAATCTTCCAAAGTGTAGCAGTGTACACATGCTCCAGCGTGTGGGGTTTTTACCCATTTAAACCACCTCCCCTCTTCCCCGAAGAACCACCACAAAGTATTTTATCGCGGGGTGGACATGGCTCTAGCCTCTCCCTTCGCCCATCGATTGCATTCACAGCCGCCCCTTCTCGCCTCCTCTGCCTCTTTTAATCTTCACTGAATCCGCCCTACCATGTCGTTCACTGCATTCAACCTCTGGTGGCATTTTTCCAATTATATTTTCCGGTGCTAGTGTTCTCCTAATGCCTTCTCTAGACTCTGTCTTTCCTTAGCGAATCTAGCACAATGGAATAAAACATGCTCCAGGTCCTCCGGAATACCATCGCCGCTGGGACAGTTGAGTGAGCTGTCCAGATTAAACCTATGGAGGTATTTACGGTAACTGCCATGTCGCGTGATAAACTGCGTGAGACCATAGTGTATCTCACCAAGTGTTTTCTAGGTCCACACTTTGATGCTGGGAATCAATCTGTGGGTCCATCACCCCTTTTCCGCCTGTTCTCAGCGTTGTTGCCACCTGGTTAAGGATTCTTTCCTTTCGGCGTTTTTCATTTGCCGATCAGAGGAACAATCGGGTCCATCATAGATACGTACCATCTCATCTGCCAAAATGTCGACCGGCATTATTTCGGCTACTGCATAGGCCACTTCGTCCGAGATGGTCTTATAAACACAGTACAAACTTAGGGCAGTCTTTCTGTATACCACGCTCATCTTTTGAGCATTGCATGCGGTATGCAATTCAGTTGACCAAATTGGCACTGCGTAAAAACAAACACAAACAGTATAGAACTTACCACTCTAGTAATAAGCAGTCTACGAGTGCATCGCGGGCCTCCAACATTTGGCATCATCCTTGCCACGGCCATTCTAACATTGGATGCCTTGGCGCAAACATTTTGTAAGTGCTGCTTGAAATTCAGCCTCGCATCTATCCTCACTCCAAGGTATTTAATTGCTGGCTTTGAAGTGAGGATATCCTTCCCCGTTCTGATACGGGTAGTGGCTTCCTTACGCCGCTTCTTGATGAACACAGCCTCTGTTTTATTCTCCAATTAAAGATCTGCCAGATCTTTTGCAACAACAATCACAGCTATGTAATCGGCGAAACCCTATATTGTGGTCTCGCTAGCAACTGGAACGTTGAGGGCATCATTACACATGATGTTCCACAATAACCGTCCCAGCACAGAGCCCTGTGGGACACCCGCGGAGACAATGTATTTTTTTGTTCCATTGTCAGCACGGTACCAGAGGCTTCTATCTGTTAAGTAGCTGTCGACTAGCGTAGTTAAGTAACTTGGTACACCAATCGCCGCCAAAGACCTCCTTATAAGGTTCCAACTGTCACGTCAAGGGTAATCATAGCACAATACTTGCTAGTGCCACCCGTTCCGCTCATTTCATTTTCATCTAAACCGGGGACCAGTTTGATGACGTCAACCGTTGATCTGGCCGTATGAAAGCCGAATTGTCGGTCTGATAAGCCTCCCAGACTTTCTACGCGGGCAATCTGTTGTGGATTATTCTCTCCAACATTTTTCCCATAGTGCCAATAGACATTTAGGCCTGTAGGAATATGGTTCACCAGAAGATTTACCAGGTTTAGGTAACAATACCAACATTTGTTTTTTCCATGTCTCAGGAAAGATCTCATCCGTCAAGTATGCTTCAAACAACTCTACGTATATGTCTGACCTCGACTTGACGGCCAGCTTAAGGGCTTTGTATGGTATGCCGACGAAGCCAGACGCTTTTTTGTCTCTCAGCCTTTCCCATCTCCAGTACTTCTTCCTTCGTTACTGGGAATATTACAGCCACATCTAAAGATGTATGTAGACTGTAACCCGTTGTGTTCTCCTGAGGGAATAAATCCTGGACGATTTTCAATAGGAGATTGGGACATTGTGGAGCCACTTGATCTCTAAATCTCCATATCACAACCCTGTAGGTGCTTCGCCATGGGTCTACATTCGTCTCTGCGCAGAGTTGCTTGAGGCAGTCGCTGAATAACCAGCTTCAGGTTTCTTCGGAGGAGTTCCTTGTAAGCTCACTGTTTCACCTCCTGGTCATTCCTACCCATTGCTCTCTGAGCCACTCGTCTCGTCCGATGGCACACCGACCGAAAATCTGACAATTCTCTATTCCACCAGCAGTTGGGCCTACTGGTCTACTGGGAAAAAAATAACGCCTCACCATCGCTTTCACGATGCACTTCATGATATGGAGGGCTCTTTCCGATGGTGTACCTTGAATAGTGTCCTGGTCGAACCACACATCTAGGAAAGTTTGCTTGTCAGTTGTTTTCATAGACCAACCTGACGTTCATTTCTGGACGAGCAGATTTCCAACCGTTTGACTTGCTCTTTAGGCCAAAGAGTATTGCCTGGTGATCACTCTGGGTATGCTGTTCACTGACGTTGAAAGACATATCGCGTGCTAGTGAAGGGCTAACAAAAGTCAGATTCACAACCGAACCGAACTTCCCTTTCCGGTAAGTATTAGCCTGATCATCATAGGCCAATATGATATCTAACTGCGTGAAAGCCTCCAAGAGACAACGCCCTCTTGCATTCGTCAGTGAACTTCCCCATTCTGTGGCGCATGCATTGAAATCGCCGGCGATGACTTTTGGTTTCCGTCCTTTTGCATCCAGAATCAATCTGTCCAGCATGATTCGGCTAACGTCAGGCTCGGAGTAGCATAGCAGCTGTAGATGTATATGCCGTCTATTTTTGCCCATACGAACCCACTTGTGGACTGCCTCATACATTCCTGTATGGCTTGGTCCCCGCATACCCACAAGGCCGCCCCACCTATTAGATCGGCTACCCATACATACATTATTGCTAGGATTTCTATATTAACAATCGTTGAGGCAACAATCCATATTGGATCAGCGCCTTCAAGTGTGTTTGAGCACTTCATTCAAGACTGTAACGGTATACTACAGTACACTGTAGGAGGCAATCTGGTCAGCATTACGCTCGCCCGAGATTATTACCCTGATTTGACTCAGGTACTCCGACATCAAACCATGATACAATTAACACTGCCACCAGTGAAATTTGGACCGCAACCCGCCGTATGACAGCCTTGTGCTCTAACCATTCAGCTATACCCACTTACACCTCTGATTCATGAGTGGTCTGCGAGAGCAGATCTTGCGTGACCCTACAGTAATTGAGGATGATTTGGACGAACCTGCGCTTAGCGCCTTTTTGCACTCGGGACCCTTGCTGCTTCTGGCAATATGCCCGCTGTCTAGGTCCTCTTTTCCATCACACAACATGCATTTGGGATCCTCGTTACAATCCCGAACAATGTGACCAATTTCGCCACAACGTCTATATCGGCTAGACCGATCAAGTTCACTTGTGCACACTTTCGCTAGATGTCCATTCGAGAGACACTTGAAGCATCTGTTCAATGAGATTTGCTCTTTAAGGTCACAAACTACCCATCCAATGCGGACTTTCCCGACATCCGGCAGCCTGCGCACTACTTCTGCTAGCAGCCGGATGGTCGCCGTCTGTGTACCTACGCTTTTCTAAGGCTTACAATGGATGCAGCTGAACTAACAGCTAAGGCAGTGCAGATTTTCGCCTTAGAAGTGACCTGATCTAGGACCTTGCCTTTCTTATAGATGGTATTCAGCACCTTATACTACCCTGACTGCTGCATTGCGTAATGTCCTCTTTTTAAGGTTTTGTGTAAAACAAAACCTTATTAAAATCGATTCAATGTCTGTCTGTCTGTCTGTCTGTCTGTCACACGCACTTTTCCCCAGCACGGCTAAACCGATCCGAACGAAATTTGGTGGACAGATGGGAACTATGAAATCCCACGCATACAGCGAGTGGCATAAATTTAGGTGGAGTTTAAAGGGGGACCCCAATACATGCAAAGGGGGGGATTCAAAATTTTTTTTCACCGTATGTAGTCGTGTAGGGCATCAAATGAAAGGTCTCGATTTGTACTTTCCCAAGCTGACATTAGTTTTGGCATAAATTGCAAAGTGCGTGAGTAAAGAGTCAAAATGTACGCACTTGAAGTGAGACAGGACTCATTTTCGGAAACTACCCTACCTAAAAATCCGAAAAAAATCAGGGTGATACGCCTAGGTGAAATCTAGGCCTCAAAATATGTCCCATTCCGATATCTGCTAAAATAAACTTACTAGTAGTATATTACTGCTTTTTTGAAATTTACTGAAAAACCCCCCTTAAATTCATCTTAGGACTTCTGAATTTTGTACCAGCATGGAGCACAATATTTTGTATATACGCGCTAAATTTCATAGAAATCTGGCCATTAACGCCAAAGTAGTAGCAGTTCAAACTTAGCAATTTCGCGCGAATTTACCGCTTCCAAAGCCATGCAAATCAGATGCTGACGTCATAATTACCCGGAATAATTGACATTCGCGTGAAATATTGAAGTCGCATTTATGAAGAATCTATTTATCTGCAGCCCTTTTTAAGGTTTTGTGTAAAACACTTATGTGAAATCTAATCTTCGAGAGATGTCCCATTCCGGTATCTGCTCAAATAAATTTACTAATAGTATATTATCAACTTTTAGAAATTGACTAAAAAACTCCCCTTAAGTTCATCCTAGGTGTGCACCGGCATAGAGGACAGTCTCGTGCATACACATACCAAGTTCCATGAAAATCCAACTATTAGTGTCAAAGTAGTAGAAGTTCAAACTTATCAATTTCGTGCTAATTAACAGCATATAAGATGCTGACGTCATAATTAACGAGAATAATTGAAATTCGAGTGAAATATTAAAATTCCATTCAAGAAGAATCTAATTCTCCCAGCCCTTTTTTATATTTGATGTTGGTTAAATTGTTGGCATTTGCTAATAATATTAAACTCAGAGTGTGAAGCGTTTGAAGTTGACCATTATCAACACAGGGCTTTCCATCAAATGATTTATTTAAATCGCTTTCTAGAAAATAGAGGGCAATGGAATTTTTAGCTATATTACACGGAGCTGTCGTGCACTTGTCGCTCCTCATATCTTTTTCTTTTTCTTCAGCCTTCAGTTCATAAGCGGGGTCGGCTCGTGGTGATCGGTTTCGTCATTTTATTTTATCAAATGCCTGATCAGGCTGTAATCTCGAGACCTTTAAATCCCTATCCAGCGTATCAAGCCACCATTGTTTTGGCCGGCTTTTTGGTTGCTTACCATTGCTTTTGATGTTCTGACCAATACTGGTTTTGAATTCTCGTTAGCATGAATTACGTGACCACATCATCGAAAACGCCTCTCTTGCAGTTTTTCCACGATCGGTGCAAACCCATATCGATCGCGGATATTCTCATTTCAGACGTAATCAAAACGTGTCACGCCACCAATGCAATGCAACATCTTCGTCCCCATTACAGCAAGACGCCGTTCATTGTCCTTTGTAGTCGACCAACACTCAGAACTATAGAGAGCGGCGGACGGACGACATTGCAGTAAATTTTAGATTTGGGACGTCCGCTGATACGTCGATCACAAAGAACACCAGTTGTCGAATGCCACTTCATCCAGGTTGCATTAATGCGTGAAACAATTTCATTACGCAGTTCTCCATTGGCTGATAGCATTGACTCGAGATATTTAAATCGCTGAGTTCTGACAATGGCAGTAACCTGCCCTTCGAGATATTTAAATCGCTCAGTTGTGGCAATGGCAGTAATCTGCCCAGAACTGAGAGATTTCAATATCTCGGGTCAATGCTATAAGCCAATGGAGAACTACTCACATAGGGAAACACAAAACCTTTTATACCTGAAGCGTCAAGCTTCCGGTTTCCCGACTTGTTTATATATGGGACAGATAATACCGCGCTGGACCGACCACCGATATCTTAGTTTATCAAAATACACAAAACAACACGGTCGGAAATCAGATTTCCTTCTTTGTCTGGACGAGCTGTACATGCCTTCATGCTGCTGACTTGTTAATAAAACTTGACCGCCTGATGTGGTTGATCACTGTACTTCTAGAGTTCACAAACCTGTTGATTTTACCAAGCTTGCTTTTTCTGCTTGTAAAGTCCTTGCTCCACTCTATAGAGTTCACGATGGTCTCTGCATGTGCCTCCCTTTTTGAGATTGCTGCATTGCTCGGTGTGCAGCATTCTTCCGTTCCGGTGCTAACTTACGCTCATTGTCGAACCAGTCATTCCGTCTTTTTTGGTGACTGGGACCAAGTATGTTTGTGGCCGTATCAATGATAATGTCCCTCAGGATCCATGTTAGCTACGGTTATTTCGGCATTTATTTACCCCATACGTTTTTAAGGAGAACTTTCGATGCTGGTCCTTAAGCTACGCAAAGAGAATCTTTGCTGCTGAATAACCTCAACTAAATACTGGTGTTGCGGAATCTGAATTTTAATTTTTTTAGGCAAAACTTCAAATGAATATTTAGCGCTGATAAATGTGACGAGTAAGATCGAGTTCTGTGCCGCCGTCAGCTAATCAGACTATTTGTCTGCAGTTCGACGTTGTTCGTTTCTCTCTGTCTCTTCGAACCCAGAGCCATTTGAGTCGGTGGGAGGAAGCAGATAACGTTGGCATAGTGGGATGAAATAATAAGTATAGTAATATCAGCAAAAAGATGCAACCTTATCGGACTCCACTTTGGGCTTCAACTTCCCCCAAGATTTTACCACGATGTAGTACGTGAGATTTGGGGCCATCATATGTAGCTCTTAATTTCTCCGGAATGCGCAAAGCATTTCAAACATACTCCCTGCTGGAACTATCGGGAACCTTTTCGAAAAGCAGGGTGTCGCTGACTTACCATACGTCCCGCCCGTTATACCAGAATGATCCTCAAGTTGTTAATGTGATCGGACCTTGCTTTCGAGGTATTCTTCGATACGTCCCAGGATAACTTTATAACTTTATTTAATATCCACAAATGCCATTTTTCCTTAAGGCACCTGTTGTTGTCTGCCTTTTCGCACACATGACCATTAAGGTTGCCTGCAATGATAATATAGTTACGAGCAGGCACATTGCAGGCCTTTGCATCCAGAAGTCGCCAGAAGGCATTTTCTCAACAACGGGTCAACCTGCCCATGCGTACGCGGTAAAGTAGTGAACAGTACGACCAGTTGATGTAATGGCGAGCTTCACCAGCCGGTCATCAAATTGTTCGACTTCTTTAATGGCATCACGGAAACTCTCAGAGATGGCAATGCTCACACCATATTCGACTATCAAAATAGAGAAGTTTATAGCCATTTTTACCAGGTTCGCATTCTATGTCGCGGCCTTTGCCACTAGACCATCGGTTTTTTCGTAGAGGGCAAATATGAATGCACCTTTTCCGAAAGGCCCTTACGAGTTTCTTAGTTATTCCAGCGAGGGCGCCAATATTTACACGTTCTGATGCCCGCCCATTTCTCTACAGGGCCGGGGCTCGTCCTGTCGCGTCGAGTGAGATGAACCCCTTAGCATTTTTACGAGGCTTATGACTCAGTGGACAGTGGATGTATTATATTTTCTTGGTAGGTTTTTGGCGGGACCTGTCACCGAGAGAGATTAGGTTGGATTAATATAGTGGAATAACTTCAACTATATTTTATTTATCTCATTACCTGATCTAAGCATTTTATTTGTGTTTTACTGAGGATAGTACAAAGTGCATTGGCACCAACCTAGACTTGGGACCAGCACACTGTAAATGACATAGCGGAGTTCCCAGCAAAAGACAATAAATCACACATATCTAATCGACTAATTCCACCGAAGCAATATCACTTATGGGACTTTTATATGCATAGGATACGCAGTAGAAAAATCCAGTCATTTGAAAATGAGAGTCATGGAGATTGCAATTTCCCCTAAACGTACATTCTGTACTTTTACATTTTCCTACTTGATTTACATAAACTTAAGGTTTTGATTTTAGCAAAAATAACACGCCACTTAAATCCTCATAACATTCAGCCTCATTTGGGACCTTTTTATCGAATATAAGCGCGAATTGGAAAAGATTGTAAGTCTAGACTGATTGACGGATTCCCAAGATAAATGCACATCCCAATGAAATTTAAACAGAATAAAAGATTCTTGTTTAGAAAGCAACACTACTAATTACTATGATAAAAAACATGACAGTTTTTAGATAGAAATTGGGTAGACTACATGTAGCGGAATTTCAATGTTCTTGATAGATCCTCTTCCCACGTACTTCAAAATCCTGCTCGAATACTGATGAAAATTATCCCACTCTGTTAACAAAAATCCTCTGATAATTCTAACAACGTTTGGAGTCAATCCTGAAACTTGCTCTTCCATTACATAATCAAGTTGGTTCCATCCCAACCGAAAGTCAGCCAGATATAAATGAGATAATGGCATACCAGCATCGGCACCTTGACTACCGAAATAGCTGGCTTCGCAACTGGATTCTCCTACTCGCGGTAATGTCGGAAAGCCAGACCACAAACATTGGATTACTTCTTATGCTGAAGAAGCGCTAAGAGAGCTATTTAGATTATATAACTACATAAAATTGTCATAAACCTGCAGAAACATACTTGCACGTCCATACGAGGAATGGGGCACTCCGGTGTGCATTGGAAGCGAGGTGTTCGTGCCCACGTACGTAATCTGGCGGATTAAGTTCATGCAGTCATTGAACGACTCGAGAGGTTCCCTGGCATAACATTTTCTGCATTTTACATTTGTTTGGTTTGTGCTTGAAATACGAAGAGGATTTGCTCGGGCTGCCAAAAGCAGCATGTCGGATGCTAATGCATTCAATAACTTCAGTAGTTGTGTATGTTGGGGTTGCGTGAGGAGGGTTGCAACGCTATAGTTGGGGATACCCCACAATTGTTCTGAGTGCTCCTCTTTTTACTGTTTTTCAATAAATTCTCATACCACAATCTGACCATGATGGATGAAATGAGTTCGATTTATTTCTGTTCAATGAGATTAATTTCAAGGAAGTGTTTACATGTTCCAGATACGTGCAGGAGCAGGTAGGGTAGGGAGGTGTAGGTGTGGAGCAAGAGGGAGCTTTGCCATTGCTGAGTAATGGAGTTTTGATGGGGGCATAAAAGTGAGGGATGGTGTTTTTGAAAATTGATGCCGATTGTGAGTGGTCTCTGGTTGGAAAATAAACTTTTTATGGATTTTTTTCTCTTACTCAGCACGAGTGATTTTCCAATTAATAATATTGTAACAGGTGTACTCGTATCTCGTCAGAATATTCCTGTTTGCTGATATTAAAATATCTTTTTAAATCAACTGCGCTTTTTCAAGAGAAATTGGAAAGGATATCAGATATTACGACGATTACAAAAAAGTTAAGTTCGTTTATCTCGGGTTGCTATCATTAAAAGTACGCTCAGCATTCTTCTCACCAGCTTATTCTCAATTTTTCATGATACATAATCTGTAACATGGTTTGACAAATCAATGCATTCTGAGTCCACTAGTTTGACACAAATTATGCGTGAATATCTTTATCATCAAACCGATCCAAATGCTATAATTCCATCTGAAATGCATGAATTTTTATGCAATGATAAATATAATAGTTGCAGCTTACTCCACGTGCTTAAGCAAGAAGGCGTTTATAATGTGCTAAGAAACTAAATCGGTAAGTTATTCTGTTAAATTGGATTTAGTTTGCCAACTGAGCAGCTTGTAATGCTGGAATGTCCCTACATCTGTTAGCCATAATTAGCTGAGGTAATTGAGTCTTCATTCCATATGTTAATTGTTACGGAATGCTCGAAGCCACATAAGCTTATGGTGAGATAAATATGTTAGGATTGTTTTCAGCCATTACACTGGCGAACTCTTAATTTAAAACTTGATTCGAAAAAGAGGTGGTTTCGAATGTCTGCTTATGTTTTTTATAACGACCACGAAAAATGCAGATTTTTTAATTATAAATATCGGTGGAGTTAAGGAGCTGAATTCATTTTAGTTAAAGTAATGTAATTGCAAAGTAAGTGCTTGGTTATCTTATGAAGCGTGTGAGTGGGCTATAAACGGACGGAGCTAGAGCGAACGTATGTACGATTCGCACCCACTAAAAACAACCCCCGTTTTCTGTAGCCCCAGCCCCGTGGGACCACCATTTGGGTATTACTCCGCAGGATGGGTTTGCCTTCAGGTACTCACTCACTCCTCCTTTCTTCCTTCATCATGTATTTTTACAATTGCAGAAGAAACCGTCACCCAGTTTTCCTTTGACCTCACAATCTTCGCAATTAAGTTCTCCAGGCTCACGTTTCTTTCTAACGTTTAGTTCAGGCTCCTTCTCCCCATCGCGAGCCTTACAAGAAGCATGTGCCGAGAGGAACTGCGTAACGTGGTAGTTAATTCCGTGCTTCCTCCTAGGTCATACCTTAATTTTGGGAATGAGTCTGATTTTGCAGCATTCCTGCGTTCCGTATGTCCCTCCATACGTCTTGTATAGTACACATATTCATTTCATTCACCAAGATGTCGGCTGGAATCATGCCCGCCACCACCAACACTGCCGCATCTGATGTGGTCCTAAAAGCACTGCAAATTCTCAGAGTCTTTAGTCGGAATTCCACTGCTTCCTTCTCTGAGAGTTTGCAAGCACCTCACAGACGATGCGTAAGGCAGAATGGATCGCACCATTTCGGTTAAAGGCAGGCTCCTACAGTGCTTCGGCACACCGACATTTGACAACATTCTTGCAAGTGCCGTGGCGGCACTAGCGGCCTTTTGACATGAATACTCTAGGTGATCTTAATACCCCTTGGTACTTGATGGCCGGCTTAGAGATGACCACATTCGCGCTGTTTTTTTTTTCTACGATTCGTTATTAAGACCACTTCCATTTTTTTCCTTCGCTAATAAAGCCAATCTGGCTTTTTCTAGCCAGGTCTTTACCGCTCTTAACGCTTCCGTTATGTAATCCTCAACATCCTCTGGGTGTTTTGCCGCAACAAATACAGGGACGGGAAATACAAGCACTCTAGTGTACATGACATGTTATAGCAAGGGTCCCGGTGCCGAGCCCTGTGGTACAGCACTGTAACGACCCACTCTTTGGGACCCTCATCCGTTCCGTACCAAAGCGGTCTCCTTGAGAGGTAATTCCCCTCCAGATTCGGTAAATATCCAGGAACACCTATGTGTGTCAGTCAATACACTTTCAATTCAACTGCAGTTGGCGGAATTGAATGCGTTTTTGACATCCGATGCCATCACGGCATAGCAACCACCAGAATTCAGTGCGTCTTTTGCCTGGCTCACTACCATGCTTACTGTATTCACCGTAGAGTAGGCACATCGAAACCCGTACTGGTGCCGCGACTAGCCGTTGCAACTTTCGATGATGGGTAGGAGTTTGTTATATATCACTCTCTCCATTATCTTCCTCATTGTTTCCAACAGGTAGATCGGACGATACAATGATGGATCTCCAAGTGGCTTATTGGATTTGTGAAGCAACACAAATTTTTGCTTTTTCCACTGGGCAGGGAATATTCCCTTTTTTAGGCACGCCCTGAAAGTGTTGTTGAAAAGGTCGGGCATATCCTGACAGCTTCAGACCTCTATTGGAGATGTCATCCAAACCTGTGGCCATATTGTCCCCTATCCGATCATATTTACCGTATCTAAGTGTAATTTCGCTGTATTTCTAGCGATTAAATTATTTGAAATAATTAAGACTTGCTTTTTTCTTTTCGTTAGTGTAGCGTTCTTGCAAATATCGATATTTCGGGAACTACTTGTTCCCTTCATCAATGCTAACAAGTCTGAACAAATGGTTCTCGAAATATCGGTATTTGCAAGATCAATAAAGCACACTAGCGAATAGAAAAAAGCAAGTCTTAACTATTTGAAATATTTCCCGTAGCTCTCCTTCTGTAATTGGAGGTATCACCCACTCGTTCATCTGGCCCACCGTTTGTTTTCCGCTGTTTTCTTGGTGAGGAAGCAGAGGGGTAACAATTTCTTTCAGGAGATGTGGACTGTCCTCCTAGGGTGATCTTCGCAGCCTTTTCATTACCGCCCCGTAGGCCCTACCCACAGGGTTTATATCGGCCTCTACTTACAACTGTTTGTAACTTTTCCCCTGAAAGTCTATGAGGTCTCAACATTCGCGAATACCACGTCTAGCTCCGCGAATGCTTTAAGCAAAACACGTCCTCTCACATTCATTGTCGGGCTGCTCCACCTGCTATGATTATCAGCCAATGTCCTCTTGCAACCAAATCCAAAGCGCTCAGCATTTGCCTATACTCGTCAATTATAGCGCTGGCTGAGCATAGCAGCTGTATATGTGAACTTCTTTCATATTCGCCCTGATTTATTTTTATTTTCTGGAAGGCTTTTTCTGCGCAAGCTCATAGCGCAGCTTGACCTGTTTGGTTCTTGACCCACACGCCACCGCTGCGATTTCAATGTGGCTCACTAATTGTGGCCACATAAATATTTTTCTCGCGGATCGTTTGCGAGAGTAGATCCTAGCCTAGCAGTGATTGAGGTTGATTTGTATCAATTTCATCTACGACTTCCGTTAAGAGCTCTTCTAAATTCCGTGCATTTGCTACCACTTGCAATGTGACGATGTTCAACCCTCTTCTTCCCTTTGCACAGTAGGCAGTTTGGGTCTGCTCCACAATACTTGCTGATGGGTCCTTCCTCTCCTGTTTTGCCTCGACCTGTCATCGTCATTAAAACACGCTTTCGTCATGTAACTGAAGCCAAGGCATCGAAAGCGCCATTTCAGCGACACCTGCTCTCTAAGATGACACATAACATAGCCCATGCTTACTCTCCCTGCTGCCAACAGTTTGAGAACTACTTCCACTTGTAGACTTATCATGGCGGTTTGTGTCTTACCGTAGGCTTTTCGTAGTGTTTTTACTGCTAACCTTTGGCGTCCAATAAGGTCCAATTCTTTTTCCAAAGCCTCGCGAACCTCCTCCTTCGTGGTGACGTCATTTATATTATTTCAGACTATAGAGATCTCCGGCCTAGTAGCACTGATTTCGACTTATTTTATCTGCCGTTATATCCTTAGATTTCTTTAACTCCAGCATAAGGTTTTCTCCTTTCTGAGACTGTCTAATGCAGACAAAATTATCCCTCAAATTGGTAAGGGGGTTGACTCACTTTTTCTCTTAGGAGTTTCCTGGCCAGTTGACTAGTTCAACCGTCCGCGCAGCCTCTTCCCTGGTTTATCCTGTCCCGAGTTTGAGTGGCGCCCCTTGTGTTGCCTGGCTCACTTCCTTGCCCGATGCCTTCTAACTTAGTCACGCGTCCGTCGCGCTTTCCGGACTCAATCCTGCTGCTTTTCCTGTATCGCAGTTACTGTTGTGTTTATCGTACTCCAATATGCTGCGGGCCTCAGTATCTCCTTTACGAAATTATGGGGTCCGATAACTGTGTTGAGGGCGTCGTTTACCCTTCCTCTTTCATTCGACCCATCTCCGCGTATTGTTCCAGCGGCCTTTTTCGGAATTATCCCACTGTCGCTACATTCTCCTGTGCTTCCTTTCGGAAAGCCGCAGCCACTGGAGCTGGATTCACCCTCCTTCTCTGATATAAACAGTGTGCCTTATTCGCTAAAAGATCCAAGGGAATCATCTCCGCGATAACCCACACCGCCTCACCAGATGCCGTCCTATATGCACTGCACACCCTCAGCGCAGTTGGCCGGTATGCCGAACTTATTCTTCCTGGTTCACTGTATTATTCAATGCGCAGGATGGATTTCACCTCCCCTATGATAAGTAGCTAGCGACTAAATTTTTTCCCTCCAATATTAGGCATCATCCTTGCTTGATGAGCTAGCCTTTGCTGCCTTTTCGCGCATATAGTCCAGGTGCCCTTGAAAGCTCAACTTGGCATCGATCATTACCTCCAGATATCTAATCATCGATTTTGAAACAACTTTGTGATTAACAACCCGGATCTTTATAGTGTTGCTTTTTCTGCGATCCGTCAGGTATAATTTTACCATTTGGAGCCATTTTTTGCCGCTCCGATAGACCACCCGCTAGTTCGACAAAGGGAAGCAGCCTGTTGTATATCCCCCTCCAGCATCTTCATATAGGGCGATATAAAGGGGGTGCACCAGGTAGTTTTCGGGGCTTCGGTAGCGGAACCAACCTCTCCCTTTCAACTGTGCGGGAAACATTCCTCCCACCAAGCATGATTCAAATGTGCTTATGAACCATGCGGGCCTACTTTTAGCAACCAACTTCAGGGCTTTGTTCGGAATTCCATTCAATCCTGGAGCCTTATTTTTCCCAATTCGTCCCCAGATCTCGCGTAGTTCCTCCCCGGTAACCCCTGGGATTGTGAAGACGTCCTGTTGCACGGTTTTTTGAGGTCCACTTTCTTGCTGTTGTGGGAAAAGTTGTTATGCCTATTACACTAATATCTCCGATTATAAATGATTTCTTTGGGAGCTGGAAAATTATCTATATATTACAGATAGGTTTGAGAGTTGTTTCTTCATCGTCTTGAAAGCTCTGTTCTAATGCCGCAGCTCTCTTCGGAATTCCTTGTGGTTCCTAATCGGTAATTAAAGTTACCAAAAAAACCTGGTGAATCGGTAATTGAACATTACTTTTGTTACTGCAAAAAATGTTCAAATCGGGGTTTCATCCAGCGCTACGAGCAAACTTTTCAGATCCCAACTTTCAATGATGCAGAAAGTACCAAGGCCGAGTATCTCAGGTGTCTCTAAATCGGCTTTCAAAATTTTGCAGCGGCTGCGGTACTACAACTTCACAAGTTGAAGAGGTGAAAGGAGCATTTCACTACAGTCATCAATCGTATAACATCCGTTGTAGTTCCATCTCTTATAAGGCAGAACAGAAGTAGAATCTTCTTTGCCATCAGCGCGCTCAAGCTTCTTGTGGAACTTTTCCGCGTAGCCCTTGGAATCTCTGTTGAGTTGTTATTTTGGTCTATTCGTTAGTCCTGGGAATATGAAATCTTTCGCACTGAGTGATAGAAAGATTTAATCGTTAAATTAAAAAGAAAGCTAAATAATAGCTGAAATAATTTTGGACAGAATTAAGGAATTCGTCGAGAGAGGGCAGGCGAGTCTCTGCTGGAGGACGTGAAAGGGTTCAATGGATTACGTCGTAATTCCTTAAACACCTCGACTACACTTGAGACAACCACTTATTTTTTTAATTGCTCCTCATCTGTCCAAATGATTTTCGAGATGGCAAACAAAGTCGGTTTGAAAATAAACGTCAACAAAACCAAGGCTTTCAGTCTGACTACTTATCGCAAAGTTACGATTTGCGTTAATATACACCGCTGCCGACAACGACACCGAACTTGATGCCTCTTGTCGCATCAACAGCGCTAGATCTGCTTTCGTAGCTGTGTCTGAAACATGGAAATGGAACTATCTCAACACCAAGATCAAGTCAAGAAATTGGCAAACATTGCTACTGTCATGGTATCAAATCTGCGGTGGTTATGCCGTGCAATGAAAGTGACAACCCCAGTATGGCCTGATGAGTTGATCGTCTTAGAACCATATGGCGTCGAGTGTAGTTGAGGAGAAGTCAAACTTCTTGGAAAGTTGTGGAGGGACCTGATCAACCGCGATTGCACGTGGCTATTGTTGACACGCGAAACTAACTTATTAGTTGTGTAAAAGCAACTTATAATAATCACAATTGAATTTTCAAATACGTATAAGTGCACCTAAGACTTTTCATTCAAAAGACACATCATTCTTTACACTTGCCGCACCCAATTTCAGTTTTCCAACTTGTTTGTTATTAAAAAGATAAACTTTCATGAATTTCACGGTCCCAAATCCTAATCAAGCATTTTTAACTTAATTTTATTCTGTCTATCCAGTATTTGCGATTTTCATGATACCTGCTCACAGCAGAATTATTAAATACGAATACTTTTCATCACTGGACTTACGGGTACGTAAGGGGGCTCGATGCGTAGAGACGGGTTCTCCCAGTTTTTCGTGGTTTGCAAATTTGAATGTAGACAGTAGTCATTCAATTTAAATTGAAAGCTTGTTAATTACTACAGGCAAAGAAGGGGAATTTTGGTAAATAATTATCGGAACTCTATCGCCCACGAAGAGACCGAAAATAGAAAGGGCAGGGCGTCTATCAGTATTCTCCCAGTGGAAGATGAAAGTAGCCTTCTATGCCAAGTGCATGCTTGACATTTAGACTAGTTGATTTTCGACTTTCCGTATGCCGGTATTTAGCTGGGGGAAACACAAGTCCATACCAATTTCAGATAGCTAGAATTAGGATATTAAGCATAGTGAGGGCCAAATAATTTTGTAACTTTCGCATTTTGCTTGGTATTGTATCTGGCAGTTTTTATAATTTGCTAACTTATGGTACTATGGGTGAATCTGGATTAGTGAACCTGGATGTAACATGACAGAGTGTCTGAAAATTCCAGTACTATTGCATTAGATTAAAGCTAATCATTGTACTTTGCTCTCCTTTTCGTTTCTTTGTGGAGTATAGGGCGTCCGCACAATCTCATGTGACAAGTGTTAAGCCTACAACAGCGGACAGCTTGAATACGAACACAACGTTGTAATGAGATTGAGAGGCTGGTGCTCAACCAGCTCGACTAGCGCACCTGCGAGTGAGTCCTAAATGCAATTTACTGCAATATTCCGGCAGTGCTGAGCACATATCAATACACATGGACATAACTAAACGATGATACAAATAAAAAATCTAAACCGGTCAGGAACAGAGCGGGGAAAGGGGGGGGGGACTTATGATTTTTTTAGTTGGCAACGATTGTAATACTGCGAAATATCAAGAAGCCAAACATTATTTTCGTTTCTAGATTCTCGCGGCTGGCATAGCCGCAGACGTACTATAATATGTTATATTCGATTCAACCGAACTGAAGCTCGCAAAGTGATAGGATGGCGTACATCAAAGGTTACCTGTTAAAGCTACGTCCTTATTTATTTATTTTAATGGCAATAACAGAAAGTAAATGTCTAGTTACATATTGTTCTCAAGGGAGGAGCAAGCAAAATTAGGGAAGGAGACAGACCCAAAGGAGTTCAAAGTGAGTTTAAAAGGAGTTTCAAGAGTGCGATAGTTGCAACTGTGAATCAGACTACACATCAATATATACAAGGTTGTTTCTGACAAATGAGTTGAAAAGCGTTAAGGAGGACTGGATTGAGGTAAAGTCGGAGGACGCCAAACGTTTTGGAGGCGCAATTGGTGAGAAGTGAGAATTGAATTTGAATTAAAACGAAAGAACAAAGTAGCAAGGCTACACTGGAAGAGAACACAACCCAACGGAGACCACGTATAGAGCCGTAGAGAACATCAGAGGAAGAAGAGAAGGAATGGGATTAGTAACCTACAGGAGCAGGACGAGAGGTACATAAGAGGAAAGCCAAGAGATGATTGAGGGGAGGGGGAATTGAGTAGAGATGGTTTGGAGAGGAGAATATTGTGGTCAACAGCACCAAGGACTTTGGAGAAATAATGAAGTTTACTTAAACATTTCTTTTGTGATTTTCAGCATTTTTTCAATTCTAATTCCAGAAAATGGAATCCTCACTCTCTGAACGATTAAACGATGGTACGTCTGGTTTCAGGGTGGGAGAGAGGCAGAACCTCTGAGCACTCAGACTCTAGAAGTCCATTGTACTTGATTCCCCCATTCAACGGAATATCTCGGATTTGTTTATGCATCGAAGGGCTTCCGTTAGTGGATGTGACGCTCCCCGCTGCAGTTGGAGCCAATCAGCAGCGAAAATTCGATGCGTTCATAGGCGGAGCACTCACATAAAAAATGTTCCGTGGGATGGACACGTATCATCTTGGATAATTCCTATTCTGAACATATGCCCAGCTAGTGCATTATGGCCTGTCAGAATGCCCACATTAATTCTGCAAGTCTTCCTGCGTTCCGGCATACTTTGCGGTATGTTTGTTTGGTTCTGAAAGGAAAAGTTTGGTGTGTTTAGCAGCATTAAGACTCAGGAACCTGTCATTATGCGAAGCTTGCTCCTCGTTTTTGATAGCAACACCTCAATCGCAGGTTCCGGTGCCGGCATGGGGAAAATTGAACCCTCCTTCGCTAAACAATCTGAGATTTCATTTCCCTCTACACCGCAGTAACTGGGTACCCAGAGTAGTTTCATCCTATTGAATTTAGAAACAGAATTCAATTGATTTCTACATTCTTGATCGATTTTCGAAGTAACCAAGGAACTGCTCAATTTCCTCAAAGCAGCTTGACTATCGCTGTTGTGATGCTCCTTCCCTTCAACCAATTATCCAGGTTGCCAACCTTAAGATCGCATACACTTCAGCCTGAAAGGTCGTTGTATACTGTCCCAAGGGAAAAGCCCACTTCTCGTTTTCATTCGAGAGGGGAATTCCTGCTCCAGAACTCTGTTTCGTTTTTGAACCATCGGTGTAGAAGACATCAATATATCCTGACACGCATTCTTCTGGATAGCCCCCCTTTTCCCTTCGTTTTAAGATAGCTTCAACTCTTCCAATGCTTTGTGCCCCCACGCCAATTATTTCTTCATAGATCTGCTCTAAAGTGCTCTAAATAAACAAATGCAAATTGTGTAATTATGTATTGTGAATAAACAAATCCAAAGGCTGCAATTGGATGCACTTAGAGCTGTGCCGGATCTCATGCTCATGGCACCGGTAATATCCAGACACACAGTTCTTTGCAGTGCCGCTAGTTTACAGCGAAAACTCTTTTGTTTCACAATCCACCACACTACGGATACATAGGCTTAATGATAGGGACGTATATCCACATTACTATCTAGGCAAAGGTCCGCCTACACAGCATATAAGCTGCGAGAACTCGTTTCATTTTTACCTCTATATGTTTGTTCCAAAGAAGTTTCTTGTCTAGAATAACTCCCAGATATTTCCCTTCTTCGGAGAGTTTCTTCCTCGTTGTAAAAAATCCTTTGTTGGTTTGGTTTGGATACTGAAAGTCCATGCCTGAGGCAGCAACTGTCAACCAAATCAACGGCACGTTGTGCATTTGTGCATTTGATCTCGCCAGACAACTAGCACAGTCATGCGTGAAATTGAGCGTGTATTGGCAAATTTTGCAGTTCGTATAGTAGTGGGTTGATCAATATGCTACTCTAAAGTGGGGATAGCATACCTGCTTGAGGACAGTCTTTCGTCGCTTCCGTTGTTAGATAGCGATCAACGCCCACTTCAGCACACAACAATCTCTGCATTAGCATAGCGTAGATCCACTTAATTAAATTTTCAATAACACCGTTCTCCCTGGTGGCATCACAGAGCTTTTGGGAGGCGCAAACGTCCCTTCAATGTCTACGAAGACCCCTATCAGGTGCTCGTCTTTCACATTGGGTTGCCTATCTTTGAAACCAAAAATGAAGAGCAGACTCACAGGGCTTTCCATGCTGGTAAGCATGTTGTTGGGTGCGACCTTACCGCCTTCTTGCGAATGTGACTCTCAACCAGTATCTCCAGACGAAGAAGACCTTGGCTGTATCTCCTCGCCATGGGAGATAGAGCTTCCTTAAAGATTCGCCTCGAATTAATGGTAAATGATAATTCGTGGACGCAACAAGTGCAATATTCTCGGCAATAGGTCCATTTCCTTGGAAGTGAGGAGGAAATAAGTAGAAACATCCAAGATGAATCACTCGGATCCAACCGTTTCCTGCTGGGATAAGATGAAGAATCATACAAACACAATACCACTTACCTACTTCGTCGCTACCCGCTTCGTCGCAGGTACTCCACGTGCTTTATACCCTCTATTTGTGGCTATGCTAACGTAGCCACAGTACCGGTAAAGTACCAAAATATTGTAGCAACTAAAGTGCTGTGGCAGACTCACCGACCGCAATTGCAAAAAAAATATTCGCTCCTTGGTTTTGATAATTCAACATTCATTCATTCGCCATTCATAAAAGTGCAATATTTACAATAGATTGATTTCGATGGCAAATTGTTAAAGGTTGGAAGGTCATTGTGCTCACGGTGGTCTATGAAATAAATCAGGAACTGTTTAGGTTGCAACATTAGCAATTTATCGCAATGTCGTCAGTTCTGTCGCTCTCTATGGTTCTGAGTGTTGGCCGACTATAAAAGACAATAAATGGCGTCTTGCGGTAATGGCCGGCCGAAACAACGGTGGCTTGATACGCTGGATCGGCCGGCCGAAACAACGGTGGCTTGACACGCTGGATGGGAATTTAAAAGCCTCGAGATTGTATCTGCTTGTGAACGGGACAAAGGAAGAGTAGCAAGTTGTGAAGGCGCGAGCTATTTATGAAATTCGAATAACAATAGAAATTTATATTTATGTAATATGACCAGGTAAACTTGACATTGTGAAAATTTTGTTTATACCTAAATGACAAATAAATTTTGAACACCCTCCTTTAGTATCGCTGGCTAGATTCCATCCATGCCAGGTGCTTTGAGATCTTCAAAGGATAATATAACATCTTTTGCCTTTTTATGGGTAACAACCGCTCTCATTGTGTTCCAATACCCCTTGCAACACGCTCGTGCTGAAAGGTTTACAGAAACGGCCAATTCCCTCCCTTCCACTTTTGTCACCAGTTCTGCCGGGTGATATACTTCTAAGAGAGTCAGTATAGACTCAACTCTGGGGCTTGTGAAAGTACCATCCGATTTTCTAAGAGAGTCCAACTTACCGACTTATCCTTTTTAAGGACTCTGCACAGGCTGGAAGTCTCCCTTCCACCTTCCAGTTTCTAACAGTATGCTCTAAAAGAGTCTCATTTCAAACGTTTTGCGAGCTTCTAATATGCACGCTGTGAGTTTCGGCAGTTTAACTAGTCTTCATTCTTATTGCTTTGCTAGAGGTCATTTGTTTAATTTCCTGAGTCTTTGCAAGGTGGTGTCCGAGGGGGATGATTAAACGATTATGAGCGCGTGTTTACCACTAATATCAATTTCGGAGCTCTGTCGAAGTTTATTATGACTTCGATATATTGAGGAGGTCACAGGGCTACCTTTGAGTTTATCTTTTTATGAGTCAAAATAGAAAAATAGGTTTGTTTTTAAGTTCAGTCATTTCGCCTGAGAACTGAGTTCGCGTAATTGAAGTGTCCTTTCCAATTCGTTTCCCTGGAGGACCATTGAATTTATGCACTAAGAAGCTGCAGTTTGGTAGGATATGCCAGCTTACATCGATATGTATCTCTGTGGTGCGAGCTTTGAAAAAAATTCAGTATGTTGTGAAAAGACAATGATACTCCATTATATTTCCAATTTATCTGTATAAATGACTGCATTATTATTTTTATAACTACATTTCCTCATTCCATTCCACGAGACTGATTATTTGTTAATCATTTATGTATATTCATTCTAAACAATTAAACTTGAATTACCGTCAATCATTAATTGACACAACTAAAATCCAAGGACTATTCCGACACAAAACGAACAAATCACTAAATTTGCAACATCTTTTCGCAGCTGCCATCACTGCGGCAACAGAGTTGAGCTTAATTGCTCGATTCACATCTACAGAATGTCCTCATTTAAATGCGAATATCCATAGACAATAATTATTTAATATTGATTTATCTCATTGAAACACAAACAGTGGTTAATTCCAGTATGTTTACAAATCCATTGATTTATTCGGCCACGCAATGGCTGGATCGCGTTGAGGTAATACTTTCAACACAACTAATTGCATTTAGCGCTTTGTAATGTGACTACAGCGCATTTTTCCATGAAATTTATTGTGAAAAGGTTAAAGTTTTGCACTTGTGGAATTCAGGTAAAAATATCTGGTTGTTTAGTCTAAATAGATATTTACTTTGAAATTACTCCCGGGAGGTGGTAATTGAGTTACTTGTAATTCAGAAACTGATAAGTATGGTGTCTCACAGGAATGATTTGATTTAGGGGGTGGGTAGGTTATCAGAAGTTGTTTTGGAATGATAAATTGCTCGTAATGCTAAATAAAAACACTAAAATCTTTTAATTGCTTCTAGAGGAACTGCTTTTCTTGCACTTTGCCTATTTACGAACGTTTTGTATGGCTCTATTCTCAGATTCAAATACGGAGGGGACCCAAAAAAACGGGAACTTCGTCATAACTTCTTTATTTCTCAATATTTTTACACCAAATTTTGATCACATTCAAAGTATACGCCTACGACTACAACGCACTTCTCCAAACGATTCTTCCATTGTTCAAAACATTTCGGGATGTCCACTCATCGGGATGTCCCTTAAGCCTCCCAGCAATTTTTGTTTCACCTACTCCACAGCGGCAAAACGCTTTCCTTTCATATTCCTTTTGAGTCGTATCCATAGCACCACGATTCATCGCCAGTAATCACCTTGGAAAAAAATGCAGGACCCTCTTCGAGCTGATTTTGAAGCTCAAAACATGCTTGAAGTCGACGCTCCCTTTGCTCATCTGAGAGAAGGCGTGGAACGAATCTGGCTGCAATCCTTCTCATGTGCAAATCTTCGGATAAAATTCTCTGAATTGAACTCCATGACATTCCCGATATCTCACAGAATTGATCAATGGTTCGGCAACGGTCTTCACGAACGAGGGCATTGATTTTGTCCACATTTTCATCAGTTCTTGACGTTGAGGGGCGTCCTGAACGAAGTTGGTCTTCAATAGACATTTCTCCATTTTTAAAACGTGAAAACCAATTGTAAACTCTGGTTTTACTTAAGGCAGCATCCCCATAAGCAGTCTTAAGCATTAGAATAGTTTCCACAGCCGATTTCTCCAACAGGAAACAAAATTTTACAGCCGCGGGTTGTTCTCGACAAACTGCCATTACGTTTTCGCCGAAATGTGAAAAGTTGTTTTACTAAAAAAAATCTCACAGGCGAATCGATGCACTCACAGCGACACAACTTCGCACACTGACGCAGGTGGCGTAACACTAACGGCCATGTGGTCAAACAACAGGTTCCCCCATTCTCCCTCCCCACCACAGCGTAATTCCCGGAACTTATGGATCCTCCCTCGTAAATCTTAAGCTTTGTTAACAATGATCAACTTTATTGTAGTAACTTAGTCTAGAAGTTTGAACTATTTAGGAGTATTCGTAGGTTTTTTAATGCAACCTGAGGATCGGAGTGAATTGTAAAATGGGGGAATCATCCAAAAATTGCATATGTCAGTTAAGGGTCGTTCCGATTATTGATGAGATAGTGTTGGTTGACGAACGCAGTGTTGTGGAACTCCAGCTTAAATGTTGTGGCCGCGACACGCGAAACTTTCGTGTTTCCCCTGAATGTGCGCTCCAAGAGAAAAGATTCTTAAATTCCATGCAACTGTACTGGAGGCAACTTCTTTATTTTGAAAAACAAATCTTCGCGTCAATATTTGTCGAAGGTTTGTGCTAACTCCGAGAAAACCGCTGAGCCATACTTTATTTCTTCGAGTGCACTCCGTACCTTAGAGACGGTCCGGTAATCTTGCCCCATTGTGTCCTGATTCCAACGAAGGACAAACTGGTGCTGAGGAATTACTTTGTTTTCTACTAGACATGGTGTTGTTTTTGAAAGTAGTAGTTTTTCGAACACTTTTGAGAGGATGGTAAGTGGGCTTCAACTTCAGAGTTGAGTCTATACAGGTCTCAGAAGAGGGAAGACGAGATTTGGTTTTTACAAACTCTTCAACACCAAGGTGTTGCAAGGGGAATTGGGACACTGCGAGAGTGGTTGTTACCAATGAAAAGGCGAAAGCTGCTATACTATCAGCATCAACACTTCAAAGCACCTCGCATGGATGGCATCTATCCAGCGATGCTAAAGGAGGATATAGAGCACTTAAAGCAACTTCGAATGAACTATTTTTCGAGGGTGTCTTGCTCTGGGTTGCGTGCCTCTTGGCAGAAGGTTAAGATAGTCTTCATATCAAAGCCTAGGAAAGATGACTATTCAAATCCAAAGAACTTCAGGCAAATCAGCTTAACATTATTTTCCCTGAAATGTCTGGAGAGACTGTTTGAGCGCCACATTCGCGCGAAGGCGCTAAGGTCGCACCCACTAAATGAAAACCAACATGCTTATCACTGTCGAAAATCCTGTGAATCTGCTCTTCATTTATTGGTTTCAGAGATAGAGGATGCAACTCTGAACGGTGAGTACGCGAATGGGGTCTTCGTGGACATTGAAGGGGCTTTTGACTGTGCGCCCTTCCAAAAGCTCTGTGATGCCAGCAGAGAGCATGGTGGAGAGCACTCCAAGTGGATCTACGCTATGCTAACGCAGAGATTGTTGTGTGCTGAAGTGGATCGCTACTTAACAACGGAAGTGACGAAAGGCTGCCCTCAAGGAGGTATGCTATCGCCACTTTTGTGGTGTATGCTGATAAACTCACTACTATGCGAATTGCAAAATCTGCCAATACACGTTCAAGCTTATGCGGATGACGTGGCTGTGCTGACTGTTGGTCGAGATCTCGGAATGGTGTGTAGAAATACACAACGCGCCGGTGACTTGGTTGACAGTTGGTGTCTCAGAAATGAACTTCCAGTAAATCCAAATGAAACCACAATTGTATTATTTACAAAAAGTGCATGGTTTTTGCCTTCTTGAGATGACGGGTACAACTCTTCAACTCTCCGAAGAAGTGAAATATCTGGGAGTTATTCTAGACAAGAAGGGATAAAGATGAAACGAGCTCTCACAGCTTATGGGCTGTGTAGGTGGACCTTTGCCACGACATGGGGACTCAAGCCTCAGGTAGTAATGTGGATATATGTTGTTATCATTAGGTCGATGTTCGCTTATGCATCCGTAGTGTCGTGGTTTAGGTGAAACAAAAGATTTTTCGCTGTAAATTTGCACACTGCAAAGAACTGTGTGTCTGGGCATCACCGGTGCCATGAGCACCACATCCGGCGCAGCTCTGAATGCATTAATCAATTAGCAGCCCTAGGATTTCTCTATTCAGAGCACCGCAATGAGAGCAGCTCATAGACTAATTCGATTAGATCTATGGGAAAACAATGGACGTGGGGGGCACAAAACATTGGAAAAGTCATTGGAAGAACTGAATCTAGTTTTTACAATGGCTTCCTTCCCCCATATATCTGTTTGGGACGAACCAGAAGAATACGTGTCAGGATATACTGACGTCTTCTAAACCGATGGCTCAAAAACAGAAAATGGTATTAGAGTAGCAGTCTACCTGTCGAATAAAAACGAGAAGTGGGCTTTTCCCTTGGGACAATACACAATGATATTTCAGGTTGAAATGTATACGATCCTAAGGGTGGCAACCTGGATGATTGACGAGCGATTGAAGGGCAGGCGCATTGCAATCTGCAGCGATAGTCAAGCTGTATTGATGGCTTTGAGTAGTACTTTGATTGCTTCAAAAATCGTTCAGGAATGTAGAAACTGATTGAACTCTTTCAATACGGTGGAATTAGTCTGGGTATTTGATCATTATGGTGTGGAGAGGCTTCAACTTCCCCCATGTCCGGACCGGAATCAGCAATTGGGGTGTCAGTAAGCTTCCCATCATGAGAGGTGGCGAAACCTTAATGCTGCTAAACACACCAAACTGTTCCATTCAGAACCAAACAAACATACTGTAAAGTTTATCCCGTCGAAAAGAAGGGAGACTTGCGGAAGTATTGTGGGCATTCTGACTGATCATAATTCACTAGCTGGGCATATGCTAGGAAAAGGAATTATCCAAGATGATACGTGTCCATCCTGTAATGAGGAAGCGGAGTCCACGGAACATTTTCTGTGGACGCATCAGACATTAGATTTTTGGTGCTGATGTGCTCCAATTGATATTCCGTTAGACGGGAGATTCGAGTACAGTGGACCACTAAGGTCGAGTGCTCAGAGGCTTTGCCTCTACCCCAACTCAAACACACACACACACAGAAAAGTAGACTTATAGTCCTGTAGGATGAAACTTGAATTGATTTTTCTCAAGTTTAGGAATTATTAATAATAAACGGGACGTAACATTACGTTGAAAACGTAAATGATTGTGATCCGGTGAAGTTCCGTCAATGTCTTTCTCATACTAAGGCCATGCTTGCAACTTTCTATGGGTCCACTTTACTAGAGGAACTTGTTTAGGTCCAAATGTGGGGCATAGGTATTTTTGGGAGTATTGTCTTCACTTACGATAAATGGGAGAGAAATACCTTTTCCAGGTGTTTTCTAAATGTCGCGCTATTTTAAGCATCGCTTTTTGCCTTGCTAACGGCTCCCAAATTTTATTGCGTTCACTGAGCAAGTCTTATCAAAAGTCAGTTAATATAGTGAGTGAAAAACCTCGCAAGGAGCAATGCCTGTTCTTGTAGACCCTTGAGGGCTTCTTAAGCGATCGACTTGTAGGGGATGGTCCTTTGAGTACTTCGACTCCTCATCATGTGTCATCATACAGAAATTCATGTTCAAGATTACTACTCGGATAAGGGAATGGAGACGAACACACTGCAGCCTCGAAAAAGACGCAGACTATGCGGTTTCCACAAGTAGCTGCAAGACTCTTTCCTGTTTATTCTGTGAACAAGATAAGCGCAAATCACAAACCACTACCTCAATTGTAAAGGTACCTCCTCGCCAGTTTTACCTCAGATACTTCAGATAATCTTCTTTCCTTAAACTGAAGATATAGAAACGTTTTAATGCATCAACAATGCAAGTCCGGAGTACTTTTTCCGCTGAGATATAGGACATTTTCAACACGAATTTCAAGAATTGATTCCATGTACGAGAATTTTTCTCTGAGTAATAGTAACAAAATGCAAAGCATTTTTTTCCTTCTTGACTTCTTGATCCTTTACTCATATATATATAATGTTCCGTGAAGTCTGAATTAGACACACTTATATTCACCATTTTCGACTAAAACTACACAAAATTAATTTAATTTAATTAATCAACGGCGTACCAACCAGTATCTATCTAGGCTTGCCTTAGTGAGGAACTCCAGATATCCAGGCTTTGCGCTGAGGTCCACCAATTCGATACTCCTGACCTGCCCTCCGTCATTGCTCCATTTGGGGCAGGATCTGTCTTCTTTTTCTACCGCAGATATTGCCCTTACCGGCCTTTCGGGCTGAATCATCCTCACGCATACGGAGTAAGTGACTCACCCACCCCAACATGATGAGCAAGGTTTTATCCAAAACCCGGTGGAGGTGGTATCGCTCATAAATTTCGTCGTTAAATAAGCTACGGAATGGGTGCCAACAACCATCGTAGTTGTTACCGGTTGTAATTTTCGACCCTAGGTAGCAATGTTCTCAAAGTTGTAGTCTCCTATTCTTATTATTCTTGTTTGAACAGGGCGATCTGATGTCGCTTGTTTATTCTTCGGTGCTGACGTTGCCACCATTTCGTCTTGCCTTCATTAATGTGCCGCTCAAGATCTCGCGCTGCCAGCTCGGTTTGGGGAAGGGAGTTTGTACATCTCGGGTTGTTCGTTCGTTCGAACGGGAGAGGAGTTAGGTGGAATATAAGAGGATGGTATCTCTAGCACTAACATCTGCATCACGGATCACTTTCTTCAGGGCCACGTTGAAAAGGGCGCATGATGATCTTGAGAGTGATCCTGCTGCTTTCATCTGGCCTCACACATTGGTCCTGCTCAGCCTAGTCAGTCTTATCAGTTTCATTAGGATACCAAGTTCTTTCATGGCCATGTAAAGTTTTACCTTGGCTATGCTACCATAGGCATATCATGGTGACTTATGATTTTTAAGTCGGTGGATTGCACGGACTGTTTGTTCCATGCCTAATGGGAGTAGTATTTGTCCGTCGCCTTGGCGAAATTACATCTGAGTTGAGGTCTTATCTTAGCAATATGTAGTAAATATGGTAAAATAAGTGGTGCATAATACAGTTACCTTGAGAAGTTGAGAGTACCTGATCAATGCATTACTCTATAGATTAGTGTCTTGTGGAGATATGTATTTTGTCTAACAAGTGCGGATGCAGTGGTGTAACTTCGAAGAAGAAGAGCTTCCTTATAGTTTGCAATGGAATGTGTAAATTTACTTAATTTTTTCTGCCCACATATTGCGGCAATCTTGTCTCATCTTACCGATTCCGCCACAAAAGCGCGCAAATGTAGGTAATTGAAAAAAACTTATTTTCTGCAAAAAAAGCCTTGGAATGGAATGTACTCAATAAATTATATGCTAATAACCTGATACCAGCGCTGACAAGAGTCGCGTTGAAAGTGTTTGATTTCACTTAGAGATTGTGGAAAATGCATAAATAATAAGCATAAAAAGAACGCGCTGATTTATGTTGTACATGAATTTTATGCAGTTTAGCGCTGAGTAGATAGCGTTGCTAGGCATCCGTCGGTGATAGGGCAAGTAATGCTGCATTGTTAGTGAAGTTATGGCAGTAAATAGTGAAATGAATGACATTTTCGTACTGCGAACATGATGCGGCGTTGTTCGAAATTGCTGATGGCGCGAGGGAAGCAAAAACTACGTGAATTGCAAGTTTAGTGTGTGATTTGCAGAAAGTCACTTTTCCGTGTTCACTCCATTCGCATATTGTCTACGGAGTTTTTATTGATGTAATTAGCCTGAATACTTATTTGAATGATGCACGATTTATGCTGGAGCTTTTTCAAGTCATGATATGTAAATTTTCAATGTTGATGTTTTTGATAAAAGAGGAATCGTGAGATAATGTTTTGAAATAGAATCTCATGTCATTCGTGAAAACGAGTTCGTTTATCCTTTACGTATGAAAAATTAAGGGGTTATATACAGTTGCGTTGGTGAGAAAATTATTGCATATTCATTAAGTACATTTTCTCAAGAATATTCTTACCAAATTCCATAACGATCAGAGCATTAGGTTCGAAGTTATTGCTATTTATATTGCATTACCTCGCTACTCCAGCGTAGTTGCCTATAGATTTTTGAACCTTCACATACTAACAACAAATTTTTCAAATTCAAATTTCGGCTGAACCGTTATCAAGTTATCGTGTCACCGCAAACCAGTCCCAAAAAAGCACTCTTGGAAAGGAGCTGTAGATCCGACATTTTACATTTTTATCTTAAGAAAATGTACACAACCACTTTTTAATAAACGTTTACTAAGTTGTCAAAGAAACATCGAGGAAATGTCGTCATATCACCCACTGAAACTGTATATAACCCCTTAAAGCTGAGACAAATACTAGCCTAGTGGGGCATACATATCGCATTCACATAGTTTCAAGAGTGTAAAGGGATCTAAATTTTGTTTAAGGATAAAAAGGGAGTCCCGAGTTCGCCATTCAATGCGGACCGGACCTAATTGGAAGAAACTTCTTCTGATACCGATCCATGGACATTCTGTTATGGGTTAGCAACTTAAATCTGCCTCACCGACTTAGGTTTGAATTTATTACGCGGTTTTGTCATAAATATAATTTATAAGCACGTCGTGTTATGAGTTACATACAAGGGAGAAACAACACGTCGGTTCGCTACTTATAGGGCCAAGGTTAAGCCACGTTTGATGAATTGTCTCTGACCTTGACTAGCCCGTAATCGTATATTTTAGTGTTTTATCAACATTTCACACTCACATCATACAAATAATAAGACAACTGCTGGAACATTCATACAAAAACGAATACAAAAGTGCCAAAGCAGCCATTTTGCAGACTTAATAAAGTTGTGCCCTGTGAGTTGGGACTTAACAATGCATTCAAAGGCTTCCCTGCTTGTCGTAAGAGGCGACAAAAAGGAATAAAAATTTGCGAGCCAGCAACCTGCAAATTTTGAATCTCTACTGCTACCGAAACGTCAACAAGGCCTCGCTTAGGAAATGACCTCACGGCAACGACCTTTGGTTATCGAAAACGGATTGGTTTCTAGGAAGCTTCGTAAGTTGCGCTTTCTTGACCTACGAGCCGGTTTCTGAGAGACTTTTAACTGCAAGGTTTCGGTCCAGGTTAAGAAGGATCAAACTTCACACTTCCAATATAGTGGAGAACGATACTTTCTACGAGCAATTAAACGCAGTTCAGGGGAGACTCCTTTAATGTGACATTGTTATTGTGATGGGTGATCTGAATGCCAAGATAGAGTCTGACAACACCTTGCTCGGTCATGTGATGGGGAAACACGGTCTTGGCGACTGCAACGGCAATAGTGGAGGGCTAATGGATTTGGCCTCGTCATTGGTAGCACACTGTTAGATCACAATGCCTACCATAAGGTCAGTTGGGTTTCAATTGAGCAATCAAATCGGCCACTTCGCGGTCAGCAGTAGTTTCAGGAGTTATCTCCTGTCTGTGTAACAAGAGAGGCGCTGGCATCGGCCTGGAAAAGGATCGTCATCTGATGGTCGTTTGCTTGTTGCGTCCACCACTTTCCGCAGAGTTGCGGAACTGTGATCCCTTAATTTCAACATCGACCTCTTGTATGATCTGTCGCTCAACAGTGCGAGAACTAACTTGGTGATAGAAGGGCGGACATTCTATGAATATCGGTGCGCATTGGGTCGCCATAAAAAATGATCTTCTCTCAGGTGGTAAATAAGCCATCGGCCAGTGCCCGCGTGATGCGCTCGAAATCCGATACTGGGCGAAACCCCGAAAAGTTCAGAGTAGTGTACACCATGACAAGAAAGAATTTGCTATTGCACTGGTCGGGGAAGCCAAAGATGCCGCAGATCGCATTGATTTCAGAACTGTATACTACATCACAAGAGAACTTGAATGTGGTCACAAATTTTCCGATGATCCTGTGAACGCCGTCAACGTTCGACTTCTCATCCATGATGATAAACAGATAAACAGAAGGGGTAGAAAGAACACTTCACCATGGTTCTTAACCGTATCACATCCGATGAGATTCCTCCTCTTGTGGATGAAATGCCTAGTCACCGTAACATGCGAATACGGACTGTTCCTCCAAAAAAAATAATGTAATAATAAACGGATTTAAGCCACTAGACTTCACAGTCTCAACCCAGAGTTATTTATGACTACACCTATACTTAATGCAGATTTGCGTACAGAAATCGTCAAAATCCCAAAGAAGGGGACCCATTTCGAGTGTGGCAATCGGAGGGGGTATCTGCGTGCTCCCGAAAGCTTGGTAGACAGAGAGCAGACTGGTTTTCGCTCCGAATCCCCATGCGTTCAACCTACCGATCATTTTGAAAAAGTGCGCGGAATTTAAATCTTCGCTGGACCTCCTTTTGATTGATTTCGAGAAAACTTTCGATAGCGTGAACAGTAAGTGTATCTGGAGTGCTCTGCGTACTAGGGCATTCCCGCGAAACTAATAACTATTATAAGAGCGACATATGGTGCTGCAAAATTTCACTGCACCGGGGTAAAATCTCGAAGGGTTGTGATGTCCAAAGCGTAGTCCGCCAGGGTTGTATCCTGGCACGTATATTATTTCTTCTTGTTGTCGATGACATGTTCATGCTCCCTTGTTCAGAGGGTGTGGAGTAGTTCAATGGGCTACGACATATTCCCTCAAATACCTCGATCCGTTGATGACATCTGTTTGCTCTCTCATCGGGTAATGGATCTTGTAGAGTTGGATTGATGATAAGCACAACGAAACCAAGGTTCTCAATCTGGCGGGTCATCGTCTCTCTATATCTGCATTAATGGGCAGAGCATCGAAGGCGTCGATCAATTTATATATCTTAGGAGCGTGGTTTCTGCCGACGATGGTACTAGATTCGCTTTCTTTGCCTTGCCTAGCATCTGGAAATGCAGTTATCTCAACACTAAAATCAAGTTGAGATTATTCTATGCTGGTGTTTTATCGTGTTGTTATATGGAAGTAGCAGGGATGAAGGGCAACCATAAATGCCTCCATGGCGCATAAGTAAAGTACATAGCATTACTCCAACTATGAACAATCTTTCTTCAAGCTCAACTTAGAGTCTATCATCACCATCAAATATTTTTTGCTTTTTGCGATTATAGCAAACCCTTCCTCACTCATTGGTGTAATCTAATCCACCGAGTGTTTTGGGCTAACAACCATGGCGGGGCAAGCATGCTTCTGTGCAATAAGAACCGCAATATGCATTACATTCCATGATAGCTGCCGTGTGGTATCTTATTGCAACGATGTATTCCCCGGCCTCATTGCCCCACATATCTCTGGCTTGAAACCAGAGATACGTCTCCTCAGAAAGGCAATGTTTGACAATCTTTACCACGCAGGGCCTTTTTCTAATTTAAGTTAACAGTTGTACAGTGAGTTTGACGAAGAGAAATCATTTTCAGTAGTGGATATGAATCACAATTCTCAAGTATGTTCTGTGAACAGAGCGATATGAAGCTTTTTCTCCGCCGGCTTATGACGCTTGGGTGTCTATACCAATATCTGCTTTTCTTGTTCATTTCCATTGATCAGCAAGGCAATTTATTGATTTTGTCCATGGCAATATCATCTAGTTCCGCGCCTACCTTTTTTTAAGTCTCCACGTCCCTTGTTGGGGCTCTACTCCCCTTCATAGGCGTTAGGACCATTTTTACTCTGCTATTAAATTTAGACGTACATCTCGCTTCCCTTGTTTTCTTAGGGTAACCGCGTTGCCTGCTGGGATTTGCCTTTTCCTGTTCCTATTTGGTGTTTCTTCATCGGATTCGCCTGTCTGATATCTCTTGTCGTGACCCATATCATCTGGTGAATATTCATCCTTTCGTTGATGAATTTTGAATTTGGATGTGATTAGATGGTGTGACTTTGGAAAGCACTCTTTTTCCTCTTATGGCACTATACCGAGGTTGGATAGATAGTTACGCAATCGTAAGGCGAGTCCTTATTACTTGGAGTTCGGCTTCGGACAGGATAATAACAGCGAGATTCCGATCCCGAATGTAGAAGATTATTATACTACAGTGTTAGACACCAATGGAGCTTGCGATACACACGGGAAGGAGTTTTCTACGAGTAATTGACCGCAGTCCAACAGTGGCTTCCTAAAGCTAATATTATGATCATGATGGGTGGTCTGACAATACCTTGCTCGACATGCAATGGGGAAACGCAGTCTTGGAAAGCGTCATGACAGAGGTTTGTATATTTTTGCGGCTTCCACCGCCTCGTTATTTGTAACACATTATACCAGCACATAACCTGCCATGACTGAGATTTATAAGCTGTCTTCTGGATGTGTACAATCAGAAGGGCGCCGATATCTACCTCGGAGATGAGGATGGGCTGCTTCTACTACTTCCCGCAGTGTTCGAGAGCTGCGATACCCCAAGTTTAACAACGACCATTTAGGTGATCTGGCTGACGTTTGACAGAGGGAGAGCTATCTTGTTGACTGAACTGCTGATACGTTAGATAGTCCGGCTGAAAATGTTGATGACTATTACATTCGTCGTCGGCTACGTACCGAAGAGGTGTCACAAATGCTAGCTAAATCACTGAAACAGGTCGATGTCCATTTGCATTAAATTGAAGAGCAATTATGTTCTAACCATAAATGGCATCACGGAATTAATTTCCATGTGATTTTTCGATGGTTCAAAGTGGGAGGTAAACGATCGACTCTTCATCCAGGATGATGAATAACTGCAAATTTAGAAGGAGCACTACGGTTCTCAAATGTGTTACATCCGATGAACTTCCGTCTGTCCTGGATGAAATGGTTAGTCACCGGAACTTACTGATACGGATTGCTCTTCGAAATAGAAGTGAACACCCTTCCGATCACTTTGGAGCAGTGTGCGTAGGTTAGATTGTCATCTGCTTCTGACAGGAAGTTAATACGGATCCGTGCTGATGTTTTTCCTGTACTACTATATGGGAGTGGCACATGGAAAGTGATCGTCACTGTCACTCGAAACACTGGACCTGATACAATTTCAAACAGAGTTTTTGGCCGCATGGGCCAGATTCCCGTAAAGGTTTATGCCAGAAAGCAAAAGTGGTTCTCCATTTCTGGCTACGCCATGCAATCCACTACTGCGAAGTTGGCCAACGAAGATTATAAGGCTGTAGAGAACGCAAATGAAAGCGATGAAATAAAGACAAGAAGTTAGCTGACGAATAAAAATAACTCCCCGAGTCATCCCATTCTAAAGTCAAAACACATATATATAAGCGGCATATTTTGTTTTCCTGCAACGTGAGTGGTGTATATGGTACCACTACGAGTTCTGAGAAATCCATGATGTGCCAGAAGTTTCCACCATGATATGACCGGAAAGGCTCTAATGAACTGATCATCTGACGAAATGAGCCCAAAACCGGGACAAGGGCAAAAAAAATTTATTATATTGGGTCTAGATAATTGGAGAACGCGGTCACTGGACCGTGGCAGTTGGAGGCAATCTTGAAGGAGGTCAGGGCCGAAAAGGGACTGTAGCGTTGCGAAGAAGATGAAATGAAAGACATAGATCTTTTAGGAACAGTGAGGGAAGTAGACACTGCTAACTTTGGTTGCAATTGATGTTGTGTGCATAACCTCTCAACTTTTTGTAATATCTAACAGTTGGGCTGAAAAGTTTGTAGGTTAACATTGAAAAAAATTTTTTTTTATAAAATTTGATTTCATTATTCATTGTAGTTGCCTTCGAGGGCGATACAAGGATTACAGCGGGGTTATAATTTTTCGATACGATTTAAAAGTTCGAAACGATTTAAAAAATTCCATACGATTTAAAAATAGTACGATTTGTTTTTAGCTTTAAAACAGGTCCCAGTTTCGGCGATTTTCTCTTCACCGGCGCTAAATTTCTTTTCAGCGAGCATTTTCTTGAGGTCTGAGAACAGCAAAAGTCGCTCGGGGCCAGATCTAGAGAATACGGTGGATATGAAAGCAATTCGAAGCCCTATTCATGCAATTTTGCCATCGTTTACATTAATTTTTGAGGCAGTGCATTGTCTTAATGAAACAAAGCTTTCTTTTTCTTCAAATGGGGCCCTTTTTCCGCAATTTCACTCTTCAAACGCTCCAATAACATTAAGTAATAGTCGTTGTTGATGGGTTTTCCCTTCTCAAGGTAGTTGATCAATATTATACCATGGGCATCCCAAAATACTGATCCCATAGCCTTGCCAGCCGACTGTTGCGTCTTGCACGCTTGTTGTTACATCATCGTCATCAACGGCGTAACAACCGGTATCCTGTGTAGGCCTGCTTTAATAGGAACTTCAGACACCCCGGTTTTGCACTGACGTCCGTCAATTCGGTATCCCTAACAGCTGTTTGGCATCCTAACTTACGCCATCGCTTCACCTCAGGCAGACTCTGGCTGGTCTTCTTTTTCTACCATAGATATTGCCCTTATAGACTTTGCGGGCTTGATCATACTCATCCATACGAATTAGGTGACACACTCACCTCAATCTGTTGAGCCGAATTTTATCCACGATCAGACGGTCGTGGTATCACTCATAGATTTCGTCGTTGTGTTGGTTACGGAATCGTCCATTCTCATGTAGGGGGAGGATTCTTTTCTCGAAGGCGGCCAACAGTTCGTAATTTTCCTTGCTAAAAATCCAGGTCTCCGAGGAATGCATAAGGACTGGCCAGATCATAGTCTTATACAGTAAGAGCTTTGACCCTATGGTGAGACGTTTCGAGCGAAACAGTTTTTGTAAGCTGATATAGGCTCTGTTGGCTGCCAACAACCGTGCGCGGATTTCGTCATCGTAACTGTTATCGGTTGTGATATTCGATCCCAGATGGGTGAAATTTTCAACGGTCTCAAAGTTGTCGTCACCTATCTTTATAGTTTTCGTTTGACCAGTGCGATTCGATGTTGTTCGTTCTTTGGTTTTTGGTGCTAACGTTGTCGCCATGTACTTCGTCTTGCCTTCATTGATGTGCAGCCCGAGACTTGGCGCCGCCTGCTCAATTGAGATGAAGGTAGACTGTACATCTCGGCTTGTTCTTCCCATGATGTCGATATTGTCAGCGTAGGTCAATAGTTGGGTGGACTTGAACAGGATGGTACCTCTTGCATCGACATCTGCATCGCGAGTCACTTTCTCCAAGGCCAGAGGACACATGATAGGGCATCCCCTGGTCTTAGACCGTTGTCGATGTTGAATGGTGTTGAGGGTGATCCGGCTACTTTTATCTGGCTTCGCACATTGGCCATGGTCAGCCTCATCAGTTTGGTTAGTTTCGTAAGGATATCGAATTCTCTCATGGCCGTGTACAATTTTACCACGTTTTGTTAAATGCTGGCGCTTTTAGCTCCATCTCATGCTCATCCCAATGGTTGCACTACTGTGGATGTCGTTTTCTTCGATCATTTTGTGTTCATTTGTTAGCTTTTAAGGAAATAATCTTTGTATCAATAAGTACATTTCGCAGGCTGCTATATACATAAATTCCGGCAAATATTGCAGACCATGATACCCCATTGGAACTTTTTTTTCAATAAAAGGCAGAAATGTGTGTTGGATTTTATAGAGCCATTCATTTAGTCTTCTAAATGTTATTCTTTGTATTTTTGTATACATTTAAAAGTGAAAACTATTCCGTCGCAATTCCATATACTGAAAATAAGCTCATTTCAATTCCGACTAATCATCCCATAAACAATCGAAAAGCAAACTCTAAATAAGGAAAGCGGAATGCATCTGCATCAATCACGTTCCTATTCACATGAATTTCATTAATTTTCTACTAATCAAGGAATAATTTTATTGATGGCATTATCAATTCACTTTCTATTTGCAGAAGAGAACGAGTCAGCATTCGAACATCGAGCGCTTGCTAATGATGTCGAAATGATATGGTTCGGCGTCATCTCAACATCACAATTGGAATAAAATCAAAGCTTCATCATTAATCATGGACACCGACGAAGTTATCAAACTTGTTGACGGGGTGTATAAGGTAAGCCTGCATAAATAAAATATCACAATGGACTTTGAATAATACGAATCCAGATTGGAATTCAAATTAACACTTCTTCGGGCGGGTCAAGTACCCAAGTCGGTCCGCAAATGCATACTTAAAATTATTTGCCTGTGTTGGGATTTATTTTATGATCATGATCTGAATTAGTAATCTGCATTCGTACTGTACCAGTGTGAAGGTCAAAGCGATCAAGAGCTGCTTTTCCTCTAGGAAGGTCAAAGATGATATAATCCGAGTGTTTTGTAATAGGCGGGACAATATTTGGATTTGACTTGGATGGCACTGGTTTAGATTTCCATTAAATCGTTTTATTGCGCAATCAACACGTGGTCATTACGAAAAAGTGAGAGGCTCGGCCAGCACGCAAGCCACAGGGTTGATCTTATCCATTCTGATGTGACCACTCAGTTGAATACTTTCGTAACAAAAATTAAACCTCCAGCTAAGAATTAAGTGCCTGTCAATTGTCCTAAAACCATCATTGGAAGGTAACGTGCTAAACGTTCAATTAAAACAATGATTGCCCTAGTCCATTATAAGCCGTTGCTTGGGGCGGCAGGGTTAAAAGTACAAATCATTCCAAAAGATGATACATCTGTTGTAAAAGTATCTTTCACTCTATTACATATGTGCATATCAGTGATGATTAGATTCCATCCGAGGTGATTGTGTTTATTGGTCGAATAGATAGTTTTATGTCTGCCGAAAAGTAAAAGTGTTCATCACAACACCAATCGAAAGGTTGCCAAAAGTTCAAGAAATCATTTAGAGGGTAGTTACATTCATATGTGTTGAATATCTGCAATTTGCACGCTTACATTTACCAATCTTTAATCTATGCTACCTCGGAAACTAACGAGGCCATAATGAATGTAGCAATTAGACCTTACAGTGCTCCGCGAAATGTTTTATTTTTTGCACTACGCTTCCCATTCATCGATTAAAAATATTGTTACGTAAAAAATCAAAGTCTAGCTTACATTTAAGTGAAAGCAAACGATCAATTTACTTGGGTTCTCACAACCGAAAAAGCAAGGTGTTAGTGGCGTGGCACGCTAATGCCTGGCTCACCTGAACTGCTGCTAAAAGCCTTCTGCTGAAATTATAATTCCGGGCGTTATACATTTTTTCCTCACTCGGTTAAAGAAATAAATCATAATTGTGCTGAAAAGTTCAGGTAATCGACAAAAAGAGCTACTCATCCGTTTAATACTGTGCTTGATAAATTTCAAGGTAGTCGTGGGTGTGAATTCCATTTGAATAAATGGCGGTGTCGAGATGGGGAAAAAATTGGGTGTAGTTTCTTGTTGCATCAGAGGTATCAGATTTCAACGAATAAGTGCAATGGATACATTTATGTGATGAGATCGATACAGTGAAGTGTTTTTGACAAAGAATACATCATATTGCAATATCCCGCCCACAATTTGTTAAAGATATTCGTATCTCTTCCTCTTGTGCAACATATGTATATGCGCATTTGAATGCGAATAGTTTAATTTCGAGAATTGCATTTAAAATCAAGATGGGATCAAGGGTTGCGGAACATTTGAAGAAGGCGTTTCTAATATTTGATGATGATCTCTCATCGGAAATACCAATTTATGGAATTGCGTAACAATTTTCGAAGACCATCGATATGCGAATGCGTATAAATTTCAAAAATGCTTTTAATGTGAATACATTCTCCAGCATTAAGTGGTTCTTAATTCACTCAAGGAGCAATTCGTCAGATTAGTGTATGAATCATCAATAGTCCTACAAAGGTGCATTAATTAATCATTTGAATTTTCAACTGTGTAATGAATTTATTGCAGGAGATAACCAAATTATCGCCTGGGCTTTTCTGAACCTCGAAAACAAACCTAAAATTCACAGAAGGGAGAACGTCGAATTCTGACCAACCAGGTCCGTCAGTAATTATGTACATTTTGTAATTATGTGATCCAATCTATGCAAACCGGACACCGCAAACCAATCAAGGTGTTAAGTGGAAAACAGACAAATACTCTGCGGGATGAGATGAGATTTTTCATGGAGGAGGACATGGGAACTGCGGCACCTCCAAGTGCGGCTTTTCTCAGAGAAATCAAACACGAGGGGATCGAGTTTCTGGCGGTACGGTGTGGGGGAAACCCCGTCACTCGCGGACTGCCGCATACGCTTCAAACTGTTTTCCATACCACAATAGACTAATTTTATGTCGAAAAATATAAAGATTGGTCAAATCAATCTGCAGCATGCCAAAGGTCCCTCCTACCTGTTAGCAGCGAGAATGTGAAAGCTGCAGGATTTCTCCTATATCTTTCTGATGCAAGAGCCGTGGGTTCGATTTAACAGAATCTGTGGCATTGGATCAGTAAAGGGAGCTAGGATCTTCTACGATGAAAGATCCATAAGACCGAGAGATGATGCCAAGACGGTTAGAGGCAACCATGTTGAGACAGTACTGTTCCCAGGACTTAGCTCATCATACAATACCAGATAAATGGCGAGAGGAAAAACATCATAGTTGCCTCCGCTTACTTACCTTATGATTCTTAGTATCCTCCACCGACGCAAGAGCTTAGGGATCTGGTGGCGTATGCAGAATCAAGTGGTCTCGAACTCTTAATAGATTGTAATGCGAATGCTCAACATATTTCCTGGGGCAGTAACAAATGCAATCCAAGAGGAGAGAAGCTGTTTGATTTCATCACTTCAGCTGGTCATATGACTGCAAACGTAGGGTGCGCCCCTACATTCGTGGGACCGAGGAGAAGCAAAGTAATTGACCTAACAATTTGTACCTCAAAAGTGTTGGAGTTGATTACACACTGGCGAGTGCTAGACGAGGTCTCACTGTCAGATCACCGATATCAGGAATTCAATCTGACTATTGCGGGTGAACAGTCTACAGTACAAAGACGGAACCCTAGGAAAACGGATTGGACAAAGTTCAATGAACTTTTTGACAATAAAGTACAGTTCCCTAGGCGACTAAGGGGTCCTTTGGCACTGGAAGATGAATTGAAAATTCTTAACTGCACACTTTTAGAGTGCTATGAAGAGGCTTGTCCTATTTCCCGAGCCCAAAGCGGTAAAACGGTTCCCTGGTGGAACTTCTGAACCGTGCTTGCAAAAGTAATAAGAACGAAAACTGGTTAAATTTCAGGAACTCACAGTGCGAATACTGAGACTGGAGACTGGATTCAGTACAGACCCTCCTGGAAGTACACCACCCAGGAGAACGGGTGAGAGAAGTGGTAGGGGCAGAGTTGACGGTTCTTGCAACCCCTTCAACACGCAAGTGCTGCAAGGGGAACGGGAACCCTGCGAAAGCGGTTATTACCCATGAAAAGGTGAAAGCTGCCATACTGTCCTTTGAACATTTCAAAGCACCTGGCATGGATGGCATCTATCCGGCAATGCTAAAGGAATATATGGGGCACTTAGAGTGACCTCTAAGAAATATTTTTCGAGAATGTTTTGCTCTGGGCTACGTGTCTTCCTCTTGGCAAAAGGTTAAGGTAGTCTTCATACCGAAACGTGGGAAAGTTGACTATTCTAATCCAAATAACTTCAGACAGATCAGCTTAACTTCATTCTTGCTGAAAGGTTTGGAGAGACTGGTGGAGCGTCACATTCGTGGAAACGCATTTAGGTCACACCCACTTAGTAAAAACCAACATGCTTACCAGCGTGGAAAGTCCTGTAAGTCTGCTCTTCATTTTTTGGCTACAAAAATAGAGGATGCAACTTTGAATGGTGAGTACGCCATGAGGGTGTTTATGGACATTAAAGGGGCGTTTTACTGTGCGCCTTTTCAAAGGCTTTGTGATGTCGGAAGAGCGCATAGTGCTGATGATGCTTTAATTAAGTGGATCCATGCTATGCTAACGCAAAGACTGCTGTGCGCTGAGGTGGGTGTCGATCGCTATCTAACAGCAGAAGCAATGAAAGGCTGCCCCCAAGGAGGTATGCTTTCGCCACTTCTGTGGAGTATGCTGATCAACTCACTACTATGCGAACTGCAAAATTTGCCCATACACGCTCAAGCTAATGCTGATGACGTGGCTGTGCTTGCTGTTGATCGGGATCTTGAAACTGTGTAGGAATATACAACGGGCCGTAGATTTGATAGACAGTTGGTGCCTCAGACATGGTCTTTCAGTTAATCCAAATAAAACTACAATGTTTTTATTCACAAAAAGGAGAAAACTGGATGGACTTTGCCTCCCTGAGATGAGGGTCAACTTTCCAAAGAAGTGAAATATCTGGGAGTCACTCTAGATAAAAAACTTCTTTGGAACAAATATGTAGAAGTAAAGATGAAACGAGCTCTCACAGCTTATGCGCTGTGCAAACGGACCTTTGGCTCGACATGGGGACTCAGGCCGATGTTCGTATATGCATCCGTAGTGTGGTGGGTTAAGGTGAGACAAAAAGGTTTTCACCGTAAACTAGCCAGTGTCATGAGCACAACATCCGGCGCAGTTCTAAGTTTGCAGCCCCTGGATATATTTATTCGAAGCACTGCAATGACAGCACTTCATAGACTAATTCGATTATATCTATGGGGAAACAACGGATCGGGGGGGAGGCACCGAGCATTAGAAAAGTTATTGGGAAGACTGAATCCAGTTCTTACAATGTTTTCCGATTCTGGCCATACATCTGTTTGGTAGAAGATATGACGTTCCCCTGAAATGCAGAGAGAACTGGGAAGTCCTAGCGGAATGCGTGGCGGGATATACGGAAGTCTTCTACACCGATAGCTCAAAAACAGAAGAGGATTCTGGAGCCGGAGTCTACTTCTCGAATAAAAATGAGAAGTGGGCTTTTCCTTTGGAACAATATGCAACGGTTTTTCAAGCCGAAATTCATCCGATCCTAAGGGCGGCAAACTGAGTGATTGACGAGCGGTTGAAGGGCAGACGCATCGCAAGCTGCAGTGATAGCCAAGCTGCATTGAGGGCGTTGAGTAGTCCTTTGATCACCTCGACAATCGTTCAGGAATGCAGAAACCGTTTGAACTCTAGAATCAATACGGTGAAACTACTCTGGGTACTACCTGATCATTGGAGTATCAGTAGCATTGGCTAAGTCTGTTTTCAAAAACTAGGAACAAGCTTCCCACAATGACAGGTGGCAGAGCCTAAACGCTGCTCGGCACACCAAACTTCTCCTGGCAGAACCGAACATGCGTACCGCAAAGTTTATCCTGTTGAAAAGCAGGAGGACTTGCACGTGTATTGTATATTGTATTGTATTGTGTATTACGTATCCCTCCTGTAATGAGGAAGCGGAATCCACGGAGCATTTACTATGTGAATGACCCTAACTAACGGAAATCCTGCGATACGTTAACGAATCCGGAATATTCCGTTAGACGGGGTGGCGAGTACAATGGACCAACACGGCCTGAGTGTTCAGAAGCTGTAGCTTCTCCCCCACGACCCACACACACACAATTATGTACATATGTGCAGCTGCCTAAAACTGTCTATCCACGCCCACTGGAAGGGGACAGTTTTGGTTCTCGGAGTCGTCTTACAAAATTTTTACAGTGCCTCATATTGCCCCCGGTTTCGGGGCCCACAGCTTTTTTCTTGAAGGGGGACTTGGAACACACCAGCTTTGTAGTGCCGACTGGCTCCATGATATTTGAATCATCTTTGTTTCTCTATTTATTTGTGGCGGGCTGATACAAACATCCACCTCATTGTTCGTACCATTTCTCTGTTCCTACTAGTTAGGCCTTTTTATCATCTCGACTATTCCTTTTCCAATTTGCTCTATCTCTTCACGACTTCATAAAATTGAAAATCAACTTATATGATATTATTGAAATTTACTTCAAGGTTTTTACCCAAAACCCTTCAACCTTAAAACCCTTCGCCCAAATTCTATTTAGTAATTATAAAATTGTATACATTTGAGACCAGAAATGATGAATGATTGACCCTTTTATACTTTCTCATTCCCATGATGTGTGCATTTCAATACAACGCTATGTGAATTTCCTTACTAGCGCACAATGAAATGCATTTTGCCTAAGCGAGTTGGCTTAGAAAATATAAAAAAGTTAATGAGTACGGTGCCAAAAAAATTTCCGGAAGTGCATTGTCCTATCTGCATCCAGGCAAGTGTAGCCAGAGCCTTGGGCGTGTGGAAGGCCAAGTGTTCGATCGATCGTTCGAGAGAAAGGACAGTTGATAATTTGCCCGGACGGTCGTTTATTTAATCGATCCAGGGAAGCTTTAGATCCGACTGATGATTTAGTTTTGGGGAGTCAAGGTGAGAAGACCGAAAACGCAGGATGTCATGCATTGATGCAGACGTTTCACAAATACGTGTAAATCAAATAAACAGCCAATTCGAAGTCACCATTGATGAAACTTCTTTTACACCTTGTATCAAAACTAGATTATCGACCATAAGGAATTTGTTGCGAAAAAGAAGGCGGTCATTTTCTTTACTAGCTATGTGGACTGTGTTGCACACAATTAATGCGAATGCGATATAACCTTGTTCTCTATATCAGTAAGTTTCGGAAATTTGTCATGTAATGATATACATTCCGGGTAAGTTCATATGTCCCGTTAAAATTTAAAATTGAATGGAAGTAAATTGGAATTCGGGCTGCGAAGCCTTAGAACTCTAGCTGCAAATAATTATGTTAATGATGCAAAAATTAATCAGGAGCTACGGTTCATTTTGCCTTGTGGGGCATTTTGGGCGGGATTAGAGCCTATCTCGCCAAAGTTTGACTTATCAGGCATATGAGTAAAGACAGATTGGGTGACAAGGTACATATCGATGCATATTTGCATATGTTGGCACCATATATTTTGGAGAATTGATTAATTAGACTTGAAATGAATATTTCATGTTAGTAATGAAAAATTTCCCCTTATAATCCTGAATACTCCTATAGAGATTTACAGGTCAGTGAAACAATTCAAAATGGGTAATAATGTTATATCTGTTCCGACGTTGTTATCTCGTAGTAGGAGCGGATGATAAAGAAGCTCATTCCCTCAGTCCATCTTATCTGGTGCCTACGCGAAGTAATCGAAACAAATTGTGGCGAAACAGCTGCAGTAGGTGTAGCCATACTCCTGGCCATCATAGCGCCTAGACGTAAAACCGCCCCGCGATTAGCAGTTTCAACACCGTGCTGTCAATTACGGGATCCCAACCCTAACACCAAGTCTGACAGCTCCCGTCAGTTAACCGTCTTAAGTTTCTCCTTCTCCTCATTTTATGGATTTTCTTTTTATACCTAACCGCCAGGAATAGCAATAGCCGTCTTAGTGAGTAACCTGTGAGACAACAAAGTTCCTGTACTTTTCATGTCTACCCCCTGAGACGCAACGGTGGTCTCTAGTCATTCAGATTGAAGGTATCTATTCCTCATCCTTGGAACTGGTTATGATTTTTTTATTAATTTATTATTTTAGTTTATTATATTTTTATATTTCACGCTTACTATTTTCTTTATTATTTTGTTTAAGATTATCGATCCAACAATAGAAAAATCAAATTCGAAGGAATCTAATTTTATACATAATTGCATGACCTCTTCCTCCCTTCTTTTTAACTCCGCCTAAAGCTCATACTACAAAAGGGGCATCTCTATAATCAATAGGTGGAAGATGCCAAGGCAGGAAGGAGAGCCCATATCTTACAACACATTAACTCCACAGGCAGAAGGGACGAAGATATGATCCGTCCTGAATCTTTCCTCTACGATCGCAGCCTGTGTGCCACTAGGCCGGTCCTAATCAAGCTTCGCACATTTTCCCCAAAATTGAAATTTGAGATCCTGATGCGATTCCAACTCATCATACCTAATGCACGCGAATTTTTCTGGTAAAGGACGGAAGTGTTCAGATGCATCCCCTTCATTCTCGAGCCTGAATAGTGCTGGGGAGTGCAAATGCATGTTGACAGGACACTTCAGTTGAACTGCATTTAGATGCTGGTGCACTTGTACGGTCAGCTTTCGCCACTTCTTTTATTTTTGGGATAGTTTTGCCCTCGATACGACAGCTTCTCAAAATATAATAGCATGGCAGTTACTAATAGAGAGGTCCAAATGAACCCAGAACTGAAATTAAACATGAATCTCACAACTGATAACCGAGATCTGCTGGCGAAGCGCAAATCTTCCACGGTCCAGGTGTGTCAAGTCCATCTCCATTTTGAAATTTTTTGTCTAGCTCAACAATTTAAAATGTCGCGTTCGTACAGCCCTCCTCGTGTGCTAATTGGAAAGGCGAAGGTCCATAAATACAAAAAACTCATTGCAATAAAATGAAAATCTATACTATTTAAAATAGTAAGCCATGGAAATATAGAGCGAAACTTTTGACCTACTAGATCTTTCTTCAATGATTCAAACGAATTGCAAATTACAAGCAACAAATCTGCCTGATATATGCTCTAGGCAAGAAATTTTTGGCTTTGTTCCAGGTTAAGCTTCATATTATTATGAAATAAGTCGGCCCGGATTTGATACGCAGCTTTTGTTTGTCCGGCAGTTGACAGCAGCTCCATACCAACTGGCTTGATATGGTGTTACTATCCAATGTTGGGAGTAATTTTTCTGCTTCAGTAAAATTACGTATATCTCCGCCCGAAATATGGTCGTTAATTTTGTGGCAACCACACCAGTTTCACAATCCAGTTTTCCAAAAATACTCCTGAATCCAATCCGCCTTGTATGGCTGACCCGTTGGTCAAGATTATTATATCTGTAATCCCAAACGACTCGCAACGAATTATCCCCCATTCTTCTGTTATAGTATCCTAGCTACAAAACATATGACCAGGCACCATAACCACTTGATGCTTACCCAGAGACCACAAGATTAGACGCCTTTCCCCGGTACAATGGGGTCAAGGCTACATGCGTTAGTTACACGAAAAGTAGAGTTGACTTTCAGAGCCCCGGTTTTGTATGAGCAACTTTATGTTGTTAGCAAATTTCAATTTCGTCCACCAGAAGACAGATTCAAACATCCAAATGGGCTTTATTATAGGCTGCCTACAGTAAAGTGGTCACCTGGAAATGTACATATCCTTACTGGAGCTACTAATCTTTCCAGTCTTATTATGTGGAAATTATGCTGAACATTCCACGGACAAAACGATCATAGTTGCGGAAAAAGGATCACATCGGGAAACAATTCTCAGGGATGCTTTGAATGGGGTAGCCAGAAGAGGTATGCAATACAAAGCACCATAAAGCAGTGTTTGTCGAAGTAGGGTTTATCATCAAAAGTTATACTAAGACTTTAGATAGAGTTCCGGTATGGCAAAGGTTAGTCGCGAAGATACTAGAAAAATGGAATGACAGGGGATTTAAAACACTTGCCCAGTGGAAGGAATTTGCTTACTTTTATTGCCACCTCTAGATTGTCTCTGTTCGAGTGTAGAAGCACGCAATCTATTGGCGAAGCTATAGACGAAAAAGCTCAGTATCATCAGGAAGTGAGGAGAGAGAGAAAGTCGTTGATGAAGAATCAAAATAATAGTGGGCCCAAATACATCAGAGTAGAGGGATTAGCAACTATAAAAAAAAAACTGTGATGTCATCTATTCCCGCAGGTTTCTGTCTATAAAATAAGTTGAATGCCTTAACTCCATCTCCATGTTAAAGTTCAGTTTCTAGACTGACAGTAGACCCTGGTTATCGTCCCTGGGCTGTGCTTTGGGGTATGCCCGGGAAGTGAATTTCAAGCAGATAGTTTCTCTACCGAGCTGTGATACCCCATGGGTTAGCCAGAAGCGACTGAAGATACTTCCATGCCCGCTATAATCAATACCCCTGCTTTCAAAAAGTGGCATACTGTCCGTTAAGGCTCCGTCGCCTCCGCTCTCCGACTAGTGCCACGGTGCCAGGGAATGCCAGCGAGATACTGACCACTTCAGGTATTGAAGATTGTGGAAGAATCACTCAAGCTGGCATCCGCGTATGCTAATAGGTTGCATCATCTACTGTTGATTTGGGGATATGCTGGGTATAATATCGCATTCTGCTTTAATTTCTGGCAACCTCATCCTCGTCTTAGGGTAAATAGGCAGTTCACCAAGCAATCTCTTTACGTCCATGCTGAGTTTTATAAATAATTTGGCCTTTGTGATGTTCCTCCCTCACAGGACGTTAAGCAGGATACCTTGATCTAATCCTTTTGTTACAATATATATACAATTTATGTAATGTAAATAAATGTATACCTACAATAGAGCAGCATGTTTGAAGTTTACGCCGTCTCCGCCCATTAATAAACAATAGTTACTTAGTGAGGTGTATTATTGTTTAGCAGCAAGCAGCTGGAGCTGCTTTAGTATGCTACAACTGAATTATATTTAAGAAATGTTGTACTTCGTCTATGATTTAAATTGAAATGTAAAACGACACTTTTAACCTGACTGATCTAAGCCCACAAAAAAGTGGGCAACTGGTTTGTTCCCGAATCTTCTTAACGTCAATTACAGGAACGTCGAGTGATAGAAAAGTTCAAAGCATCAGTTCCTTTCCCTAATCTACTATTTGTCAACATGCAGGTAGCTGTGTCGAGGTAGTTCTAGACATCCTGTAGTTCCTTATCGCTATACGTTCCTCCTCTGGAAGACAATCAAAGTAGTTATTGAATAACGAAAGCTTAGTGATCCTCTTCAGGGTTGGCCGCCGATACCCCACATATTGTTGAAGGAGGAGTGGTATTATCTTCTTCAAACACCCATGCTTTCATCGACAAAGTTTAGCCAATTGAGATGAGCTTCCTCCTAAGCTGTTTGCATCTCAGACTATTTCAATTCGATAGATTGATGTCGCCCAAGACCTATCTATCGGCTTTGAAAGCATTAGAAGCAATTAAGAAGTTAGCCATTGCAAACTGAACCTTCTGTGGGGTTATTTGGGTTGAAAAGTTATTATCATCAAAAGAACACTGCTGCTTCAGTTTACTTTGAGCCTTGATTCCAGGAAGGATCCTTTCTTTTTAACCATGATAAAACCCGAGGGTTATATTTTGCCGCAATTGGTTTCCACGAATGCGGTTTGCCAGAAAGTCTTGTTTCACCCAGAGAAAAACAAAAGATTCCGAAGGCAAACGCTTACCCGTGGGTAGAACTTTAGTCACAGCTGATGACGTCGCTGGGAGTTTATTGTCAGAAATGTTAATAAGAGGAGCCTGGTTGAACTGGTCTGTTATAGGTTAGTCCTGGATTGACCCTCAGTTGAATAAGTAGAGAGTCGGAGTCTAGACTCAAGTTCTACATGGTTGAACTCACGATTGCTTCCTCTTCTATTTTCTATTGGCGTTGCTTTTGTAATTGACTACCTTAGCCTTTCCTTTACCGGGTAAAGTAGGTCAACTTGGTAGAGCCACTTTTCGCCGAAACAAAGCTGATTGGAACTATATCTTTCGTAGCAATCAGAGTTCACGGTTTGCTGCCACATTTTAACATCCGTGAGCGCACAGACCTCACCACAGTAGTCATACCTTGGTCTGGAGTACGATTACTGCTTAACTCCAAGTTTCTCCCTTACTAGGCTCCCTCACCCGGGCAAGGTAGGAAATGCATATTTACAGTCTTCTAATTCTTCCTTGTATGTTTTGAAAACTGGAACTTCATCCTAGAAACTCTCCTCATTTAATATTTTGTATGGATGAGCATGAAATACAAATCTAATTTCATGGCAACCTGTGACCACCAGGAGTAGTGAAAGTTTTGTGTGTTTTAGCGTGCGAACTAGGAGCTGCTCAAATTTGGGCGTTGGGTGAAGTATTTATTATTTTAATTTCTTCCGTTTAAATTCTAGCTTTATAATGAGAGAAAATTCACTAACTTAATCCAAATCATACATTTGCCAATGCAGTCATGTAGTGTACATTCCTCCTTAAACATCCTTAGCCAAACCACCCCACATAATTATTCTAACCCATTTTGGAAACAAAATTCTCAACGCTTTCAAAAATTCAACATCCAATGCTCTAAAATGTTGAAACTTTCTCCTCAGTAGTATTCTCACGTACTTCATTTTCGTTTCTTATTTAATTATTTGTAAAAATATGCAGCCGCTGAGCAATTTCGTTCTGCCATCGCTAATGTCCTTGCTGACAGTGTAACAAGTCACTGTCTCTAATAATGTTGGCCCTTGAGAAAGTAAAGTAGGCAACCCCTTGGAAGAAATAATTAAATCTATTCGCAGGACAAATTCCTATCATGTAACCATGACACCACAAAAATTCAAATTCTGGAGAACGCCAACAATTCGCTTTCGAAATGACTTTAGTCACACGAACGTCTTTTATAATTAATTGTCCTTAGCGAAAGTCAAGGGGCGTTCAGAGGCTGGAAGGAACGTATCCCATTACAGCAATCGCTTAGCTATCAAATATTTAAAAATAAATTTATGCAAACAAACGGCGTGCCTGACTGTCTGAGTCCGCGAGGTGACTGTACTTAAGTTTGAAACGTGTATCCATTGAAAGGTTCCCAGATGAAAACTGTCCTGGAAATCAAAGGAATCACATAAAAAGTTGGAAGTTCAAGGCGTGGAAATCAACTTTCTTTAGGCCGAATTCTTACCTTCTTTGACAATTTACATTTAAGCTTGACCTCGCGAATATTTTTTACTTTTTCATAATAAACAGATTGATTGCGGTCGGTCAGGTCGTGATTCGAATATTGGATTTGGTTTCCGGATTTTATGACGGCAGGACGAAATATGGATAAGTTTGTTCGGCCAGAAATTATCTACGCCTTTCGTCGTACGTAAAAGTTGTAAACATCGTCGTATAAGATATTTTTGAAGTTCATGCAGAATTTACTGAATCATTTACATTCGAAATTTATCTACAATAAAGCGGGGACAGGTGCCGCATTTCAAATTAGGGTTTGAATGTTTTTTTTTTCGATTTGTGCATAATTTCGATGGAACGCGAAGTGATTGGGTTGGTAAGAATCAAAGTGGTTCTGAGGGGGGTTAATATATGCATTTATTTATTTCTAAGATTGTATCGAACTCACGTACTAAACAGGATGCTGCCTTCGATCAAAGCTAACATATGTATCTCTTGCCACTAAGCTACGCAAAAGAACTCTTGAGTAGCTGTAAGGGGAGGGCAATGAAGCAAACCGAAGAAGAGTGTTTAGAATTCACCTAGGATTCAAAACATTCTTGAAAATGATAGTAGACCGTTGTTTTCATTTTTCGTTTCAGAAGTGACGGGGTCTATATAGATATTCTTAAGTCAAGTTTCCGGAACATAAACCCTATTTCCTAATCAGGAAGATGAAATTTGTGGAGGTAATGGGATGAACATTTGCTAACGATATTCACGGGATAAGCGAAGGCTTTCACGATACTAAATAAACAAAAACTGGATAACTTACGGTTTGTGCTTTCAGTTATCTTCTATGAAATTGAATGGGCGCCTGGAAGAGATAAGATTCTTCTAATTTAAAAGCATACGCCTATTGCTATCATAGCCCCCTCTCCCTAATCTACTGGTGTATTTTTACTGCTGTCTAAAGTGTCTCATTTACTTACCGGTTACTGAATTGGCATGATAATCTACTAACGTTCAAGAGGTTCTTTATTTCTGACTCAATTCATGTATGAGCCCAAGGATTTTCGATTCCTCTTTATCAGGGTGCCTAATGATGACTAGATACTTAAATAAATTGAAATCAATCATCTTCTCGCTCTTAGGAAGTACGAGATCGAAAGTGACAGTAAATAGGTCACACATTGAGAAATAAGACTATTCTATAGGGGTTAATAGTATTGCGATGGAATCAATTATCTCGGGATATCAGACGAGCGGGTCACCCTAGAACTGCATGCCACAGAACAATGGAAGAAGAATGCAAGCTTCTTGTAAAGTCTTAAACGGATGGAGTGTAAGTGTGATATTTCATGGCAACCAAATAAGAGTTTCTCATCTGGGCAGAGAATACGCTGTCCAATTGATAAATTTACAAGATTGGCAACCGGGAAGCAAAGAAAACGATTGCGGTTACCCGCGCGGTCCATTATAAAGATCTTTTCGATAAAGTGGACACACGGGATAATGAAAGAGATCTGTATCGACTTTTCAAAAACCGACATTATCATCAAACACTTCTGCGTTAATGACAAGAATGATAGTTTGCTTACCGTGACGGATAGATGACGGCAATATTTCGAGCAGATTTGGAGCAGATTTGAAGTTTTTGTCCCCCCTCCAGTTCCACAACCATTGCCGACATTTGGAGCAATTCCGCCTGTCAAAGTCACTGAAGCCGAATAAGCACTAAAGCGAATGAAGTCGGGAAAAGGACCTGACGAAGGGCTGGGACCCAACACTGTAGCTCAGTGCGGGGTTGTTGGGGAAAAAGAACACCATCTCACTGGCAAGAAACTACCGTAGTTCCAATATGGAACAAGAAAGGTAGTCCAGCAGGATTTTCAAATTTTGAACGCATTCTTGACAACCGTATTCGCGAAATCGTTGAAATAACCGGGAATCAAGCTGAATTTGTCAAGAACTGCGGAGTTACTGACGTAATACATGCTGCGCGGTTACTCATGGCGAAACAACATGCGAAGCATCGCCCTCTCAACATTGCATTTCTAGATCTGCCACACGAGCTCATCTGGTATACCTTACGACAACACCTAGTATGAGGGGAATTCGTGCGCTGGGCTGAATTGCTTTACCACGATCCGAAAAGTACAGTTCGAAGTCTGGCGGTTGTATCAAAATCGCTTCGTTTGTTTGCGGATGTTCATCTCACCACTCCTCTTTGTTCTGGTTATGGACACTGTCACCCTGGACATGCAACGTCTAACGCCCTCTACACTGTTTTATGCAGATGATGTTCCCTGGATTCTAATAACAAAAAATATCTCGAGCAACTTGTCCAAAATTGGAATGATCGCCTCGGACTCAGATTGAATCAAAATAGAACTGATTTTTTGACGTCCGACCCCATGAAACAGGCACTATTATTGACAGTGGCAGGTACCTGCCCGGAACTGAGCGATTTAAATGTCTCGTGGCAATGCTATCAGCCAATGGGGAAGTGCTTCACGCGTCAGACGTCCTCGATGGTATGGTAACTTAATTCGCGCCAACGACAATTCTGTTGCCAAGATTGGTCTGAACATTGGTATCAATGGTAAGCGACCAAATGGGTGGTCCAAAAGGCGATGGTGGATGGTGATTTGAAGGCCTCGTGACTAAATCGAGCCATTAATAAAATAAAATGCATGGTGTTGAAATTGGAGTGGTTTAACGTGCCTCCAGGCCTAGATTCCAATGAAATTATTGCACAACCGATTATTGGAAAATGTGTAGATATAGAGTAGCTTCAAGTGCCGCGAAGTTTTTTTCATCCCAGTAAAGTCTTAGAGAGCTTTTGGGGATATCCAATTGGTGGACCTCGGCGCAAAACCGGGATGTCTAGAGTTCCTTATTAAGGCAGGCCTAGACCAGATACCGGTTGTTGCGCCGTTGATGATGATGAAAGTGTTACATAATCAGAATTTGGATTTATGTTAGCCGCTTCCTGTTGGTAACAAAGGTTAACTCTGGCCCCTGATGCATGCATGTATCAAAACAGGCTTTATTATGGATTTTGTGTTGTAAAACCCCCTAGGTTTTTCGTATCACTGTTTAGCATCACTAGAGAAACCTGAAAAACTTCTTAGAGTGGTCTTTGCGCACTCATAATTGCACATATTGCGGAACAATTTTCTTGTCCTCCAGATGCAATAACAAAATTCATAGCAGGAGAAATAAAACCCATAAAAAAAGAGGCAGAACTATGTGCTCAGGCCCTAGGAAACTTACTTCATTCGATTCTTTTCCAATCATAGCATGGATTTACGTACACTGAAGCATGTGAACAATCCAACTCGGTTCAATTTCATGCCACCATGTCGCAGATGGGGCAAAGCGTAGCTGAAGGCCCCTTCGATAACCATAAATGCATTGCCAACTTTGCCGCTAGCTTAGGAGTGCTGTCTCCACAAAATTGTTTTTAAGCTGAGGGCGCCGTAAGAAAACTTTTTGTTGGCGAGTTTCCAGATTTGGGAATAACTATCAAACCTCGCCAGGTAATTGAAATATAAGCATAATTGGTACATGTATATATTTTGTTAATTTGCTTCGCAACATATCGATCTTCCCAATCTGTACAGAAAGAGAATAATGTCCTCTGAACCCGAAGGCTTTAATCTACGTATGCATTCAATACTCTTAAATACCACCATTTTGAATACCAATGACCAGTCTCTGAATTAAGTTCTATTTCCAAAAATGCTTAGAAATTGCATCTATGCCAATAGGTATTGTCTCTTCACTGCTTTGTGTGTAAACCCAGGTTCCCAAATTATTGGCTATGCTACAGGACCTTAAAAGATTTAATCGCCTCACAAAATCGTCTGCAGGAAGACCGCACAATTCTTCTTCAAAACTTTCTGAGCCCCTTTAAGAGCACCTATCGCCGTTTGTTATTTTCCTAAAAACGTTCACGCATCGCACCGATTCGGTAGCTCAGATCTTATGATTATTTACGTTTGCGAATTTAATCCTTCTTGTGAATTAAAGAGAACTAGGTATTGTTCCTTATACTGTAAATATTTTTATTTTCCTTCCGCATACAATTGTTTCGGAGAATTAGGTACTAGCACTGAGGGAGGAGGCACGTGGTCTTCGAAGCAATTGTATGCGGAAGGAAAATAAAAATATTTTCATTATAAGGAGCAACCATCAACATTAATTTCATCTTCTTGTGAATTATTTTTAAAATTTTGTTTATCTCCTTCCATTTAGAATTCTGAGCCGACATAAGTAACGTAACTATCGCATTTTCGTTCATAGATTGCCAGTGTCTTCGTTATATACCATTTTGATATGAATTTGGAATTGATAATAATGAAACAAAATAGTGATAGTGATCAGCGTCTAAATAGTCGTGTTGTGATTGTCCTGGACTCTATACAATTCCAAAACCTCATCGCTACTCGCTCCTCATCTGAAAACCAGAGCAATCATTGTTTAAAGGACTCAGCTTAGAACTCCTTTTTAGGTTGCAGCATTACTATCTGAGCAACTCGTTAACGTTGTCGCATGTTTAGCCATTGCATACTATGGCGAAATCCTGCCAGCAGCAAATCTTGAATCCATTTTTAATGGATGGAGATTGAAGAACCGTGTAGGATTCACACCCACTAAAATCACCTTCATTTTTCCGTTCGAATCCGCAAGGGATCACTGTGAAGTATTAGTTCGTGGGGAGGGTTCTGATTAGCACCGCGCGCCCGATGCGTTTGCCGGGGTCGTAAAATCCGATGCCTACCTTAGGGGCCTCGTTCAAAATTCATCTCATCCCCATGAACCTCACACGGTAGAACCTAATAAGCTATGCATCCACGGGACAGTCGTGAGACTTCTGTACCGTGTCATGCAAATAACTGTCAAACGGTAATTCGATTCTCCGTGCTCTCTTATTACTTTCAAGTTTCCGAAATTTTTCTTCAAGCTCGAAATGTACAGTAGTTCAGTTTAGCGTTGCATATCTCTGTTATACGTTGACACAATTGGCTCACTATTTCCATCGCTGTTCCTTTCCCTTTCGGGCCGTAACCTCTGTCTAAGTCCGTAAGAAATTGCAAGTAGGACAACCTATCATCGTGGATTTTGTTCTACCAGCATTCCTTTAGTTTTCGCTTCCACTGTTTCAAATATCGAGAAATACGGTTTCTCCCGAAAATCCATCTCTCCCACTACCGAGATATTAAGGTATTTCAGATCGACGTTCGATCGTACTCTCTATTTCGAAAGGTCGTCCAAATTTAACTAGTATGATATCCAGATCCGAAAAGTTTTCGATGAGGATTGGCCACTAGTGTTTGTCACTCGGCTTCTCCACTCGATAGCCGACACATTGAAATCACTACTATTTAGGGCTATGATGTCTAGCGTTCAACACCAAACTGTGTAACATCCCCTCATATTTCGTGATTGTTGCACTAGGAGGAGCATACTAGCTGTAGTTTTGTACATAGGCTACCAAGAATGCCCTTGTTTCTGTCATGGCTTGACTTTCATATTCTCTTCAAGTTGCGTTACCGTAATTTCAATACGGTTCACAAATTATCGCTAAATCTATTTTCAGCTCTCGAATGGTTTGTGAAAGCAGGTCTTAGGCTACCTCGTATTGTTTATCCAGATTTGTCTCAACCTCATTTACCAGTGCTGTTTAGCTTCCTTCTAAATGCCGGAAAGCTTGATATCTCGCAGCAACACAGTTCTCAGATATTAGCCGATTATTTACGATGCGGCAGGTCTATCAGGCACGCCAAAATAGTTCTCAGTCCATCGGGCCGCCTGTTGGACTGAAAACACCATCCACGTACCGGCAAGCGGACGGCACTATCTATTCAACTCTGAGCAAAAAAAGCGTTCAGATGCAAATTTGAGATATTTTTGTGTTCGAGCATTCAGAAAAATTTTAACCAGCGATAAAAATGCGAATTAAATTCTCACACATTGCTTAAACGGCCTGCGGAATGACGTCGACAGGACGCATTTACGCAAACACACACCGATTCATTTCATCTCCTTTGCCGCTAGCGGGACGGCCGACAAATTTTTCAAGCGATCACCGGTCGAACAGTTTAAACTAACAGGCCAGCTGAACCCCATTAACCTTTCAGCCGCCGGTCAACTGCAGACTGTTCAGGCGTACATAACTGACAGCGCGACTCGATCGCGGATGGCGGTCTTTAACATCATCAGTCTTGGTTGCATATGTAACTCTTATCATCGCCTGATATTCCTTATTTGGGTTGTTCAGTGCCTATCGCCAGATCATCAGAGGACCGCTACGGATGTCCCCGAGAATCTTTTCTCCTCAACGTGGAGATTCAGTCGGAGCGGTAAGTTCAAATTCATGGCCTGCGCAGAGGTGGGTAGGCATTTGCCCTTAGTAACTGGCGCTGGCTGTCTCGTCGTTAGAAAAACTCTGTTGGTATTGAGGGTCTACTTTCATTTGTTCAGTGAGAAGAGGAACTAATTCCCAGATGTCTGCGCTAAGATTTTTTTTATCGTCAACATTATTAAGGTCGTCACGTTCCAAATTTTAATTTTGTTTGCCTTTTATTTTAGTTTTGGCAGCTAAGTATTTGCGATGACTTAAGTTTTGAGAGGAAAAAGTAAATCAATCCCGGTAGATTCCCTTTTGTTGAGTTAGTTGATAACCAGGGTTCATCATATTTTTTTGAGGATTGCGGGGTCCTAAGTCCGCATACACTTGATATCGGACCGGACCAAATGGGGAGCAACTGTATTATCTTTTAAGCCTGTACCACTCAGTTGACAGTACAATGTTCAAATCCTCGCTTGGGGTTTGATTATCGTTTAGCTCCAAAGTTTTCCGGTATTTCCATGAGAGATCTCCCCTATAAAGTACCGCTTCTCCACAGCGGCAAAGTATATAACCGTGAGACACCAACGTTGATATAAAGGCCAAAGAGAATGTTGAAAAGAATAACGTTGGCTAATTTCAGTAAATATCACCTTCAACGGATCCACTAACTATAGGTTCTTTACCCACTGGAACTGAGCAGTGACGGACTTTTGCGAATTTTGTAATGCGCAGGATAGTAACTAGCTGGGCACTTGGGAAGCAAAAGCCTATATAATCTGGCTAAATTCAATCGACATAGTTACAGCAAGAGTCCAAGGAAACACAGACACTATCCCCGGACCACATGCGCCAGAGGAGAGACACCACAATAAATAGATGAAGTGTCAACACAAAAGTTTGCTTTGGCAATTAGTGAATTAATGGAGATAGTATGAGCCCAATTAATATTTGCTGATAAAAGGTGGAATAGGGAATCTGCATATGATGGTGGCAATTAAAAGTACAGTATATTTCAAAAGACCCATTGCGAGCATCTATTATAGTTGTCATTGAAGATCTAGTAACTATTTGGAAAGTTCTGATGCTGAGAAATGAGGAGAGACAAAGCGGAGGCGAAAACTGCGGTGATACAAAAGCGTAAATCTCAGTTTGTCCTCCTATTCGAATAAATTCTAAACTTACCTTCTATTCCACCTACGGAAAACAAACCATATTTTATCCTCGTCTTTTTCTTGTTCTGCGCTAGCCTACCACCTTTGAAAATATTCCATCCAACACAAAATAAAAATACAACAAGCTTATAAAATTAAAACTTGCACCAATATATAATCGGATCCCATTTAAATCTGCCCAAGACCCTAAAATAAAATTCAGACAAAAACTTCCGCAGAGCGAATTTATTACGGTAATGGCTAGCGAGGCTTATAAGTTTTCCTATAAATTTTTACGGTCCTTCCACATCCCAGCCAGCAGAAGATGCCGCTTATATACTGTGAATCTCAACTCATATACATATATCTCAACCCAATCGAAATTTATCCAATATTTTTCTGTATCCCCTTCAAAAGATTTCCATTCGCCTGTCCAGAGCACAATAGTTGGCGAGGTTTTCATGTTGTTTTGTTTTGACGCGGATACTAAGTAGGTACAATAGGCGAAAGGATCCCCGAGTAATACCATTTAATGAAATTGTAATAAAATTGAAATGAAGCCACTCTCAGAATGGATCCGCCTACGGGCACTAATCTACATGCGAATGGAGTCAGAGGTTCATTGTGGGGGACAAGGAGCGTCACGCTTGGTGCCTGTGCTCCTTTCTATTCAAATAAATTCAGATAGGTAGCCGTATCAATTCGAGAGAAAACATTTCCAGGACTATTGTGTTGAACCGTTTGGGAGCATTAGCTGGCAGGAACATTTTTCCGCACGAGATAGGGAGGGTATGCTTGGAAGTCCTTCGAGTGTAATTAATTTTGCATTAGAAGGGGTGTAAGCGAGGTATGCCTTGCAAAATGTGTTTTTCCGAGGTTGAAAATGTACACCCATTCGGATAGCTCAATGTAATTCAAGGAGTAATTTCAGTTAATGCTTTGAATCCTATTCACTGTGAAGGAGATAAGATTTGTTCTGGTTCTGGAGTTATTTCTAGAATTACATGTGTAGAGAGCTTACGTATTTAAGTGAAACTCAAACAAAAAGCCAAAAAATAATGAAAGGTGCAATCTTCCGCCGCTCGCTTCAATCGTTGGCTAGGCACAACGACAAAAAGTGCAGATGAAGTGTTTATAACATTGAATAGATACAGATCTTTCAAGATCGCATCTTTAACCAAATACAGCGAATGTTGTAATATTTAACAACTTCGGGGAAAGTTTTTTGTTGATGAAGCAGATACGGGCGCCTAACAATTCAGTTGGATGTATCTTATCAAAAACTGTTAAGCTTTTTTACGTCTTTGGCAAAATTTTCTTCATTTTACACAATCGGTAATTGGTGTTTAGATACCTGTATCTCGCAGCTCAGTGAAAGTTTATTGTGCATAACTGAAAATCAATTGGGTAGAATCGCTGGTTTACTGAAAATTAAACTACATACACAACATTTCAGCATTATCTGTAATTTTCTATCAGTTTTATTATGGTTGAAGCTTATTAGGGCAATTATGGATGCTTGAGAGATTGGTGGCCAATTATTATCGTTAATTGGTAGTTTACTTGTTTAATGAAATTTGTTGGTGTTTTGCTTGGATCCAAGATGTTTTTGGTAGATTTATATTTCGTTGGGAACATCTTCAACTGCTGTTAACATAATTTCACTACACTGATATGATCATTCGGTTGTAGTGAAAATAATTGTTAGATAGTCGAATGGAAACTGCCTGTTGTATTGCTTGTATTCATAAAACCGTCAGGTAACTACGTTAACCACAACTAAGCCCCGCCTTCCAGGTCGTGGTGTAAAATGCATCAGTAACGTGAATTCAAATTCTGGTGCAGTTCTCAATGCACTGTTTAATCTGCTACGATTGCACTTACTTGTTTGGTAATCGAAATTCATAAGATAATTTGTTCAAAAACAATGCTAAAGCTTTCTATTGGTAGGGCATGCCAGGGAACATTCCTAAATAATTGAGTCTGGGTTAAATGTCAAGAGATTTGTTAATGATTGTCCACTACGAAGGTAGTTCAAGAAATTGAGAAAGAGTCGAACCTTGACGGCGCACGTCTGTCAGCGCCTATGTGCGGCTGCAATGAACCAAACATTGATACGCGCTGACCAGTTTGGAAGGATGAGTCGGGTCCTTTCTATGTCCTCCTTCTCATGTCATTGTTCATGTTTTTTTGAGTCTGGCATTTGCAACTCCTCTACCTTAGTGACAAACTGGGAAAGGATGTATAGCACCTTCATTCGGAATACTACCACTATGTCTCAAAACCTCGGCGAATAAGTTGCAAGAATTCACAGATCGCTCACTGAGGTAGTACCATAATACCTGGCAGCCAGATAGAAAGTGCGCCTTCATTTAATGGATAATCGGAGGAAGCCATCTGACTCAGTACCTTGGTCGTTTGTAATGAATATCTCGTGGCTTCAAGTGTTATAATTGTTTCATCGAAATCTATGATGTCCACCTCACTCCACCTTACTGAAAGGATCAATTTTAACAATCTGTATGGTATGAAGAGATAAGTTACATTGAAGGCTATGGACAGTAAGTAAAGTCATCCTTCTTCATTTGTCGGTGAGATGGCTGGGAATATGTTTGCGAAGACAAGGGGACTCATGTCCACCATTCAGTGCACCACAGTCGATATCATGCTTTGGCGAGTTTATTGTAAAAGGACTTATGGACAACGGTCTATGCAGAAAATGGGGCTAGAAACGCTGGTCTCTGTTACTTCTGGCTGCACTGTGACGAAGCCGATATAATTCACGAGCACGTTGTAGCTAGGATATTTGGGTGAGCTGTTCAGCTTAAACTTGAGAAACTGCGTGATATCGTATCTTAACATGCGTTCTTTGCGTCCACACTTTGATGCTGGGAATTAATCTGTAAGCCCATCGACCCTTTTCCACTCGTTTGACTGATGTTGCCACCTGCTTAATGCTTCCTCCCTTTCGGTGTTTTTGCCGTGCCGATCAGAAGAAAAATGGGGTCCATCAAAGTTGCGTGTCATCTCATCGGCCAGAATGTCCATGGGCATCATTCCGGCTACCGCGTCGGAGGCTTCGTCTGAGATAGTTCTATACCACAGCACACTCTTAAGGCACTCTTTCTATACACCGCCCCCATTTTTAGTTACTTGCTAGTTGCACCTCTTCCATGCATCATATTTTCAGCTAAGTCAGTAACCAGTTTGATGGTATCGAAGGTTTATCTAGCCCTAAAGAAGCCGAATTGTCGGTCTGATAAGCCTCCTAGACTCTCTTTGTAAGCTCGCTGCTACACCTCATGGTCAATCCTACCATTTTGCTCTGGGTCACTCCACTGACCCTATGACACGCCGACCGAAGATCAGACAATTCATTATTCCACTAGCAGTCGGTCTTTCTAGTGGGGAACATATAACGTCTCTGTATCGATGAGTGATGTGGGTGTGCCTGGTATAGTGTCCTGGTCCAACGAAACATCTATGAATGTTTGCTCCTTAATTGCTCTCGCAGGACAACCTGACGTTCTCCTCATTTTTGGACGGGCAAATTTTCGACCGCTTGACTTGCTCTTCAGGTCAAAGACTATTGCCTGGAGATCACTGTGGGTTTAGTGTTCACTGACGTTCAATGTCCTCTTGCATTCGTCAGTAAATTTCCCCATTCTGAAGTCTCTCTTTTGGTCTCCGTCCTTCTGCGTCGAATACCAATCTGCGCAACAGGTTCTGTAGGGTCAGCTACCTACATATCATTGTTAAGGTTTCTATAGGGTTCGCTTATTATAGCCACTTGTGCCCGTGAATCGTGGGTGGTTTGCGAGAGCATCATTTTCCCACTGCATTTGGAGTATTTTGGAACTCGGGACACTTGCCGCTTCCGGCAATATCCCCTTATTGAAGCCCTCCTTTCGATTACACATCACAACATTCATTTGGGATTCTTGTTACATTCCTGAGCAATTTGATCTATTTCCCCAAAACGCCTGCATCGGTTAAACCGGTCAACTGTACTTGTATGTACTCGCCAGATGTCCGTACGAGACACTTGAAGCATATCTTCTACGAGATTGATCTCTAAGGCGATAAACTACCCATCCAATACGGACCCTTTCCTTGGGCACTGCTTCTGTTGGTAGCCGGATGGTCGCCGTCTGTATGCTTGTATGGATGCCTCCTGTAAGTCGTGCAGCTTGAACTGCTCCGCTAAGGTGGTGCGAGTTTCCGCCTTAGAAGTGGCATCAAGATAATGATCCTTGCATTATATAGCGATCTCATGCTTTTCAGTACGCACGGCAGCATTTTAGCCAAGTAAATCTTTGATTGCGGAAGTCTTCGGCTTTGCTCTTTTCGGACCTTTTCAGTTTCAGCGTGTGATCTCCCTTTTGGATCCTGCTTACATTTCCCCTCAAGTCTTTGAGATTAGGGTTAGCTTCGACTCTTTCTTGTATGTCTGCGAAGGACCCATGCTTGAAATGATGGTCACCTCAGGACAGATCCTCATTCTCGCTTCTTCTTTTTTGGCTGTTTTAGTCCAGCCTTAGCCCAACTGACGCGTATGTTTTGATCAGTCATCAGCTCCCTCCGTGGCGCTAGTGATTTTGGTATTATTTCACCGCCCATCGAGGTTTTAGACCCCTTTCTCAAAGCGGGTGCCACTCCTTTTTATATTGTTGGAAAACCTGCTGATTTGCTGAATGTTCGTCTTCCTTTTCCCGAACCCTCCATTCGCTCTGCCCATTTCTGAGTATGCGGTTGTATATCACCTGCGTTGACTGCGTTACGTTCGAAAGAGTATTTTAGGGCTTTGCTTTGATTCTTTCACATCACCCCGAAATTTTTATATAGAAACCTGATGGCTGTCACCACATGCTTGATTGTTGGGTGCTCGTTATTTCAATCTTTGAAAAATTCCGAGAACTCAAGAATTTCTGCTCCAAGCAAAATGAAGGATGACTCTTCCAGGTCGGACTTCTGTTCTACAGCCTCTATTCTTCTTTCCGCACATTTTGATATGTGGTTTTTTTAGCTCAAGTCTTTTTTCCGCCTTGGATATTGTAAGAAATCTCATCATCGTTGAGATTCTTCTAAACGGACCCGACTCTCGATCCTGAAGAGCCTCCCCGAACCCTTTTCGCTCGGATGCGATTGGTGTCACTGGGGTTTTTGATGTCCACCGTTCTCCCTTGGACACATCATTCTACGCTTTTGTTATGGATATGCTAGCGAGCGATGCGCTCGGTTTAAAAACCTTCTTATCTGCTTGTAACAGTAGAGGTAGCCAAGGGGTTCCAAAAACCAGGAGCCGGCTTGTCACTTCCCAGCCCCTGCACCGTAAGTTTATACACCTCTTCGTCCATATTGGTTTATTATTCTGGGTGACCCCCGGAAATACTAGGAATAATCAAATATACTTCTCAGAATTTTAGACTGAGCCAGCTCAAGCAGATTGATGTTAGATGGTTTGGCAAATCCCCATAGTTGAATCCTATAAGTCCGCACTACAGTTCAGAGAAAAAAATTTTCAGCTTCAGTTTAAGTTGTTGATTTTTCGCCTCTATGTGCTGTTTCCAGGTAAGTTTTCTATAAAGATGTATCCCTAGGTATTTAACGTGATCCGATTGGAGTGTAGCGATGTCGTTGATCTTGACTTGAGGACTATACATTTCAATTCTTTAACTTTCATCGTCCACATCTGAAGCCAGTTTTCTACTTCCTTTAAATGTCAATCCAGTTGCAAAGAAGCTAGTTTTGGTTCTACGTGTGAGCTTAAGATTACAGTATCGTCTGCAGGATAGCTGTGGTGGTTAACTCGCTAACAAGAAAGTCGACCGTTTAGATAAGGTATAGTATAGGACCGAGTGCACTCCTCTGAGGAACCCACATCTAGAAATACTACTTTACAATGTCTTCCACATTCGAGAGCATTGTTTAGTTCTGATACTATCCGGTGGACTTGTTCTATTGTATTATGCTGTTTCCTAAATCCAAATTGGTGGTCAGGTATAACGTTGATACCTGTTAGGATTAGCAATAGCTTCTGAAGTAGTAGTTTTTCGAATATTTTCGATATTGTCGGAAGAGGGCTTATCGGTCTATACGTTTTGACCTGCGTCGCATTCTTTCCAGGTTTTGGAATCATTGTTATGATTGCATCTTTCCAACAATTTAGGGAATATCCGATTATCAAGATTGCATTGATGCAAGCATAGTAATTTGAAGGCTTTTAGTGGCAGCTGCTGCAACAGAAAAAAGTAACTAAATCATACCCTGGAGCCTCTTTCAGGTTGACTTTTTCTTTAATGATGCTTTCAGCATCTTTCAGGGAAATTTGAAGGTGGCTTAACTTAGCGCTAATTTAACATCTAACATCTGGGAGGTTCAAATAGTATTTGAAGATCGATTGAAGAAGTATTTCACTTCTTCCAAGTAGGCTGCGAATGCTTTGGCTTTGTCCTTATTACTTTTACCCTAATTTTCCGCGATAACGGGGACGCTCTGAACGTTGGCCTATTAATCATTTCAGCTGCTTTCCACAACGAATAGTCACTGGATTCAGACGGAGACAGCCGGCCCAGGAATCGTTGAATATCAGATTCCTGATCCTCTATTAGCGCCGATTTAAGCTCTTTTGTGATTTCGTTTGCCATTTCTTTCGTGCTCTTTTTCTATCCCTCAAAAACCAAAAATTATGCAGTGTGTTAGAGCACTGCATTTAAGACCGTAACGGTACACTACCGTGCACTGTAGGAGGGAATGTGGTCAGTATTGTGCTCGCTCGAGATTATTACCCTGATTTGACTCAGGTACTCATTCACAGCTGAGTTGACTGGTATCCGACGTCAAATCACGATGCAAATTTCACTGCTACCAGTGAGATTTGAACCGCGACCTTCCGTACGACAGCCCTGTGCTCTAACCACGCAGCTATTTTGCATCGTGATAATTTTGGGGAGTGGTCTGACGATTGCTCGTAAAGTGTTTCTGCTATTGTACATTGGCGTGGGATTCCTTTTGAGACCACAAGGTAGATTAGGTCTGGAATTTTGTTGATATCAGTCGGCCAGTAAGTAGGCTGGCCTGCTGATATTTGGACCTGTCTGCTGCCTAAGACTGGCGTATACAATTATTTACCTTCAGGAGAGACTAACCTTGAACCCCAGTGGGTATGCTTTGCGTTGGAATCTCCAGTGGCGATGAATTTGTTCCCTAAATTCTTGAAGAACTGGGTAAACTGCTCTCGGGTTATTTTATGTCAAGTACTCCTGGCCGCATTTGCAGGCATAGGGAGGTTGCTTGAATTAAATCCTTATTGGTTACTTCCTGTGGATAGTGTTTAATCTGGCGGTTAATCAAAATTGCTGTCTCGCCTCTGGCTTTCGCTCCAGGGTATTAAGTATCATAAAAAATATAGCGGGGAACATTGAACTTAGAACAAGATTATCTTTGGCATGCGAGAGGAGAGATACCCGGGTTGAAAAATGAAATGATAACTTTTTGATAACTTTTGAAATTTTAAATATTAGAGAAGTTATCCTTCTGTGACGGTGGAGTCTAAAGTTGACTTTCGGCTTAGCAAAGCCTTCTTCTATATTTTTCTCGGTTGAATCATCGCAACCTCCGAATTTGTGAAGGTCAGTAGCGAAGAACTTGGAAGACCGCTGAATTCCTTCGTGTGTTTTAAAGTTTTCGTGGCGATTGCTTGACTTTGAGTAATTATTTGGGTTTCTTGTATCGGCCACTTTTTAAGGTTTTGTGTAAACACAAAACCTTATTAAAATCGGTTTACCGTCTGTCTGTCTGTCTGTCTGTCCGTCTGTCTGCCTGTCTGTCTGTCTGTCCGTCACACGCATTTTTCTCGGAGACGGTTACAGCGATTGACACCAAATTTGGTAGAAAGGTGGGAACTGTGAACGCTCACGCATACAGTGAATTACATCCTTTTACGTCGAATTTAAGGCGGGTTCCCCATACATGCAGAAGGGGGGTGTAAAATTTGTTTTCACCAAATATAGTCATGTGGGGTATCAAATTAAAGGTCTCGATTAGTACTTTTCAAAGCCGATCTTAGTTTTGACATTCGTTGAAAGGGTGGGGAGCGCGGGGGGTTGAAAGTGATCACTTCTTTAAGGGGGCCATTCTCAGAAACTACCAAACCGAAAAATCTGAAAAAAATCAGGAGGCTGCCACTATATGGTGCCTGGGCTCCGAAATACCTTCCATGCCGATGTCTGTTTAAATAAAGTTAATAATAGTATATTACTACAATTTTTTGTAATTGGTTAGAAACCCCCCTTAAGTTCATCCTAGTACCAGTGATATAGGCTATAATATAGAGCATGATCTTACCAAGTTTGGTGGAAATCGCACTATTACTAACAAAGTTATAATACCTCAAATTTGTTGCTTCTTTGAAAATTGAAGGCTATCAATGTCAATATCACCCGAAAGTGGATACTCTCACATAATATATGCATATATTACGTGCTACGTACTAAGAAATACACAAAACCTTTCGTACCTGAAGCTTCCAGCTTCCGGTTTCCCGACTTGTTCTACTTTACCTACATGAGCCCATGAATTATTTGATAGGTACTTGTTCCCGATTCGCCATATAAGAGATAGTTCATCATATGTCGTCCTTCGTTCTTCATCCTGACATTATTCTGAGGGTCATATGTTCGTTGTTGCTTTTCCCCTATAAAGCCAGCAGATGACCTATACCAAGACGCTCAGAAGTATAGAACCGAGAGGGTGTCTAACCGAAAATTAATAGCGAATCTCCAACTGTTTTTAGCTTCCGGAGTTCACTTACTCTGTAACAATTAGTAATTATTATCGAAAATATTTTAGGGGGTGTGTTTCCCATAGAAAAACGGGTAATAAAGCGCATTGATTATACTTGTTATATTATCATCATCAACGGCGCAACAACCGGTATCCGGTCTAGGCCTACCTTAATAAGGAACTCCAGACATCCCGGTTTCGCGCCGAGTTCCACCAATTCGATATCCTTAAAAGCTGTCTGGCGTCCTGGCCTACGCCATCGCTGCATCTTAGACAGGGTATGCCTCGCCTTCTTTTTCTACCATAGATATTGCCCTTATAGACTTTCCGGGCGAGATCATCCTCATCCATACGGATTAAGTGACCCGCCCACCGTAACCTATTGAATCGGATTTTATCCACAACCGGACGGTCATGGTATCGCTAATAGATTTCGTCATTGTGTAGGCTACGGAATCGTCCATCCTCATGTTGGGGGCCAAAAATTCTTCGGAGGATTCTTCTCTCGAACGCGGCCAAGAGTTCACAGTTTTTTTTTTTTTATTGCTAAGATCCCAAGTCTCCGAGGAATACATAAGGACTGGCAAGATCGTAGTCTTGCACAGTAAAAGCTTTGACCCTATTTTTAGACGTTTCGAGCCAAACAGTTTTTGTAAGTTGAAATAGGCTCTGTTGGCTGCCAACAACCGTGCGCGGATTTCATCGTCATAGCTGTTATGGGTTGTGATTTTTGACCCTAGATAGGAGAAATGTTCGACGGTCTCAAAGTTGTAGTCTCCTATCTTTATTGTTGCTGACGTGGCCACAAGATACTTCGTCTTACCTTCATTAATGTGCAATAGCGTTGTGTGCGTTATTGGATATCGAAGGAACATTCGACAACACACCGCCCACAGAGATACAAGATGCCCTGACCCGCAAGGGAGTGGGAAACACTCTGGCATTCTGGATGAGCAAAATGCTAGAAAGCAGGCAAATAGAAGTACCGATAGATACAAATTCTATTGTCATGAACACTACTCAAGGTTGTTCACAGGCCGGGACGAACTCCTGGACGTACTAACAAATACTGGAATATAAGTCCAGCGTCACGCGGACGACATTGTTTTAATCCGCAGGGGCAAGTATGAAGATACCCTATGTGATAGAATCCAATCTGGACTAAGGGTTACTAGTGCCTGATGCAGGAAGGCGGAACTGCGGATCAATCAACGGCATCTCTGGAGGTCCTTCTGGGATTAATCCTTCTCCATCTGTACATACAGATGCAGGCAAGAAGGGAAATATTCAGGATGGCCGGGAGTATCAGTGAGGCGGAGAGCTGCTTAAACCGAAGGAAAATTGATATTCTTTCTAGGCGGTACAACGAGGTTTCGCTTTCATAAGAAGTTTGAAACACGTTAGAGTAACAAGGCAAACTGGAAGAGCGTGGCTAGGCTATACGGCTTAAACCAGCAACTTGGTACACTAACGGATCCCCCACAGAAGAGGGAGCCGGTGCCGGTGTCATTGGTCCAAGTAAAATGCACTTCGAGCCAATGGGCAGGTACACTAGCATATTCCAGGCAGAAATATACACCATAGACAGAAGTCCCTCGTTTAATCTGCAAAGGAACTACAGGGGGCAGAACATTGCAATTCTCACCGATAGCCAAGCAGCGATTAAGGCACTTAGGTCCAACCAGACTGAATAACTCTCGCCCAACAAGGTCTGGGTTCCAGGCCATGGTGAGTTGGAAGGCAACGAAACAGCGGATGAACTAACCAAGAAGGGAGCAGGGACGCATTTACACGGCCAGAACCCTTCTGTGGAATCGGAAACGGTTTCATGGCTATGAATCTAAGAGATGAAGAGGAACGGTTGAGGGAACTATACTGGGCGGGCCTGCTAGGGATGAAGCAGTCAAAGGATCACAAAGGATTGCTTAAACCTAGTCAAAAAAAACCTCCGAATCATGCAGGTTTTGTGAGGAGTGTGACGAAACCTCTTTACACGTCCTGGGACAGTGTCCGCACTTGTGCAAAGTAGGTCGAGACATCTGGGAGAACACTTAATACCACATGCAAAGTTGAAAGATCTGGAAGTAGGGAATATACTGAAGTTCCTGACGACTATAGGCTTGATTGAAATACTATGATTAATACGTACACTATAATCAGTAAAAGGGGCACAATAGTTCTTTAAGGACGCGGTGCGACTTTCCCTTAACAGAATAATAATGATAATTAATGTACAGCCCAAGATCTCGCCTGCTCGATCTGGATGAAAGTAGACTGTACATCTCAGGTTGTTCTTCCCATGATGTCAATATCGTCAAAACATGCTCAAGCCATAAACAGTTCGCTCTCCAACAGATAAAATATTGGACTTTCCATAAGTTCTTCCTGTAGTGCTTCTATGCAGTCGTCTGGACCGTTCGCTGAAAATTTATTTTAATCGCCGAACAACACGAACAACATAAATCATCAAAATTTCAGAATAAGTTTAAATAATTTGACGGCGGCCTGCTGACATGAAGTGTTCCTATCACCGAAAACCGCTTCTACTTGGCGTTGTGTAGCCATGGTTGAAAGACCAGCGAAGAATTTTATGGCTCAATAGTATCCTTCGTATTCCAGAAGTACAAATTTCCTTTTGCATATTCCGCCAAAGCAGCGATTCGTGGTATTATTCACTACAATAAAAGATCGGCTCTATTCCCTTGAAAAAAGATATCCTCAGTGAAATTTCATTCACCGACAAATGTAATTGAGTGATGATACTTCCCGAGGAGGAAGACTGCAAACGTTATAAAAAGTATTTTATAACATAATTGCTTGTTTTTCTAATGCTTGAGATATTAAGTCGCTGCAATAAAATCATTTCTACTCCCGACATGAAAATCCATCTTCTCTTTGAAGTAACACAATGCTACCTTCTGGGTTGCTTTTCTTGTCATTTTTCAGCTGCATTTAAGCCCTCTTTAAAATAGAGCAAAACAATTCGGATTCAAGCAAATCTCATTACACCATTCTTGCCATTCTACCTTACACATTACCCGTAACTGTGCACACCAACATCTTGTAATTTAGTAATTGAGGCACCGCACAGCCTACTCACATACGGATACATACCTATATACGTTTGATTTACTGAAATGATGCTTAATTACTAATGAGGTTTTCGAGTAATGACTAAACAGGAGTAGAATTACAGTACCCTGCTTTGATTCCAAGGAAATAAAGACACGCTGTCTGCCTGAAACACTCTTTTGCTTCGGTTATCAAAACGATACCGGCTCCCCCACTTTAACACGCCACTACCCCCACAACTAAGCTCTTTGCCACCCTAAAGGAAATGTTCCCTACTTCAAGGGTAAAGTGCACTAAATTCATTCATTCCTTCAATACTGAGCATCGGAGATGCTTATCTTTCATTCGGTCCAGATTTTAAATTGGTGGATTCTGCTGAAAGATGAATTACTCAAGATAGAATAATCTTGAGAAGTTTAAGCATGACCGCTTGGAAAGGAAAAATTGCGGTAGTGAAAAGTTAATTGGAACTATTTAATACAAAGCAAGTCTAGGGTGGAGAGCACTTTATCATTATAAGTGAGTTTTTAGTGCATTGTGGCGAGTTATTTAGAGTTTTGCCTTTGAATCTGGTTTTCAGGAAGTAAAATCCGCGAAATGAATGAAAATAACGCTGGGAAAACTAAAGTTCATTATCGGATATTTATGTGTGTACCGGAAGATTGAACAAAGAGAAAAATCGTATTTTCCACTTTACTACTGCCGTGGTTATTAAATAAATTACATGACCCGCTAGTCTTTGAAACGGAATTTGAAAGGGGTTCTGAAGGGATACTTTTATTAGTTGAACTAATTGAACTTTATAAAAATGTGGAAATGGAGAATGGTTGCCGGTTTTAATTTCAAGCTGATTGATTCATTCGTGCAAAGTTGACAAAGAGCTCTAGTATCTGTGCAACGTAAATATGTATGTATATCCAGAGTTAGAATAGCTGGGGAGGACTGATGAGGTTTTTTTGCAAAACAAAACCTTATTAAAATCGGTTCAATGTCTGTCTGTCTGTCTGTCCGTCTGTCTTCTTTTTTTTCTAAGGAGATGGAAATTTTCAAAAGACACTGGCCTGGACACGCCAGCGTGTGGCATTCTTACCCGGGTGGTTTCCGCGACTCCCCTCAAGCCCCCTGGAACCACCGTACGGTATTACATCACGGACGGAGTCAGTTAATTTCAGCTTCGTCTCTACGTGGCGTACGTAACCGCGCTTTTCTAGTTTCACAGTTTGCTCTGGATAGATACGACCATGGAATTGTTCGCATCCCAGTCTTCCAGACATGCTAACATTCTTCGCACCAGATTCTCTGGTACGAGCACCTGTCCTAGAGTCTCCTCTACGTTTTCCTTTCCTCCATAAACCTTCAACAGTGAAAGAATACATACTCTAGGTTTCCATCGCAGTTTGGACAATCGGGTGAGGTATCTAGTTTAAACCTGAACAGGTACTGGCGATATCCCCCTTGCCCCGTGAGAAACTGAGTAAGATTATAATTAATCTCACCGTGCCGTCTCTCCAACCACTCCTTGATGGGAGCGATAAGCCTGTGTGTCCACCGACCCTTTCCCGAGCGTTCCCAACGCTCTTGCCATCTATTTAGAGATCTCTCCCTTTCGGCGTTAATAGTCTGCAATAAAGGAGAGATAGACTTCGCATTATATATATTCGTCATCTCATCTGCCAAGATATCAATGGGCATCATTCCAGAGATGACGAATGCTGCACCATCTGAGACAGTACTGAAGCCAGCCGTCTATGATGACTCCTAAGTATTTACTTTTTGTCTGTCTGTCTGTCACACGCATCTTTCTCAGAAACGGCCCAGACATGCAGTGAGTAATATCTTTCTACGTTAAGATTTAGGGGGCTACATGTAAAAGGGGGGTGTAAAAATTGTTTTCACCGAATGTAGTCATGTGGGGTATCAAATGAAAGGTCTTGATTAGTACTTTTCGAAGTAGTAGTTTTAAGATTTGTTAGAAAGGCGGCCAGTGGGAGGGGTGGAAAGTACAAATTTTTTAACGGACTTATTCTTAGAAACTACAAAACCAAAAAATCTGAAAAAATTCATGGAGTTGCCTCTATATGGTGCCCAGGCCTCAAAATACTCTTCATGTCGATATCCGTTCAAATTATGTTAATAAAAGTATATTACCATATTTTTGGGGAAATTGAGGAAAACCCCCGGTTAAGATTATCCCAGAGTTATAAAAGTTGGTAGTAGTATAAGCATATTATCCTTAAGTTTGATCAAAATCATACTATTAGTAACCAAGTTACAGTAGCTCAAAGTTGACTTTACCGTGTAAATTTACTGCAACTAAATATCAACATCACGCTAAAGTGGCTAGTCAGACATGCTAAATGCATATACATAACAGGCTACGTACCAATGGAATAGTTCTACACTCAAATATACTTACAGAAGAAGCAAACAAAACCTTTCATACCTGAAGCGCCCAGCTTCCGGTTTCTCGACTTTTTTCCTTTATTTCATGTGTTTTCTATGCGCCTTTTGATAACTTACTCCCCAAATAATTCAAGTTATCAACGATCTCAAAGTTGTGTTTACCAATCGTGGTATTGTGTCCAGTAGGCATCTGTTTTCCAGTTTGGGGTATACTCTTGTTCTTTTTTTTGTTTATTGACCTGTATCCTACCTCTTTTTCTGCATCATTGAGCTTGAAGAAAGCTTCTTTACTTCCACGAATGGACCGCGATAAGATATGGATGTCAGCATACGTTACGTTACCACTTGCGATCACTTAAGAAACAATATACCTTTGGTATCAACAGGGATTTGCGTGTTCAACGCCCAGGTTGAAGAACATTGGGATTAACTTGTCCCTTTGCTTAAGACCACTCCTTGTTACAAATGGATCAGTCAGATTGTTTCGAATTCTCATCTGTCGCAGATTGAGCTCATGATGGTTGCTTTTGTAAGACGAACTAGTTTTGATAGGATGCCACACTAGAGCATAAGTACAGTGCATTGTGATCGATTCTGTAACAGTCTCGTTTGAGGCCGACGAATGTTTGGTAGGCGTAGACGTTGAACTCTCACAACTTCTCGAGCAATTGTTTGACGGTGAAGAGCTGATGGAGCTGACCTATTGTTGAAGGTCTACACATCTGAAACTGCAATAGTGCTCTTTTTCTGTGTACGGTGTCATTTTGTAGGTCAAACAATTCTTGGATGTGATGCCTTTACACCACTCTGCCAGTACTTCCTTTTCTTGCCATATTTGAAGAGGAAGTGTGCAGATGAAACGCCTGTCAACTCTCTCACAATTTCTTGAGATCGCTGCACTCCTCTACTGTTCTGCCGCGGATGCCTTTCACTCCCCGGCCATATTAAGAGAGTAAATTCCACAGCATGGCGTTAATTGTCGCCCCTCCTTAATGTCTGACCTATTCACTACCACTTCCGCTTTGCGATCACAAAGCGTACGAACATCTGTTCTGCGTGCCGACCAAGTTCTTCGTTTGTGATATTATCAAGCCAACATACTCCAATACGACGCAGACAGGTCTTGACAAAGGCTTGGGGCTTTTGAGTGACAGTGGAGTTCACTTTCCATGTGTTACTCCCATATAGCAATACAGAAAGAACGCTAGCACAGAACAATCTCAACTTGATCTTTCTCTTAAGACTACTGCATTTCCAGACTTTAGACAAGACACCAAAAGTGGATCTAGCCCTGCTAATGTGCGAAGCAACATCCACGTCTGTGTCACCGTCAGTATAAACCACGCTTCCTGGATATGCAAATTGATCAACGTCTTCGATTCTCGCCCATTATTGCAGAAAAGGAAACTACGATGACCCGTCAGACTGGGAACGATTGGGAGACCGTCAACCCCAGTGGCTTTACTTGAGTGCGTTGACGGCTATTATGGAGACTAGGCACTTCATCCACAAGAAGAGGAACTTCACCGGATGTGATGCGGTTAAGAACCATGATGGAGTATTTTTTTCACTTTTAAGTTGCTCGTCATCCTGGATGGGACAGATTTGCAACCACATTCAAAATATTTCATGATGGGGTATAGATTTCTGAAGTCGTTGCGTTGTGGGGCATCTTCTGCTTTCCTGACCAGCGCAATAGCACTACGCTGTTCTTCTCCATTTCGCTCGATATCGGAGTTCGAGTGCGTCACATTCGCCATCATTGCCATCATTCAATTTAGTCTTGAAACACTTCCGTTCATTGTTCCGCGTCCATGACTCTGCAGTCAGTCAGACCTGCGCAGCAACTACGAGAAGAGCATTCTGATGGTGGTCGAATACTCATCGATATTGTCAGGCGCGTTACTTAGTATATCTACCGTCCGATAAGCGAAATATCTCTCCCACTGTCATTTGGATCATACAAGCGGTCAAGCTCTCCAATCCTGCGAGAAATCGCGGTCGCAACTCGCAAGCAAAGGTAAGCGACTGTCATATGGTGATCCCTTTCAAGGTCAATATCAGCACCTCTCTTGTTATGCACATCCAGTAGACACCCCGTAAATCAACTGCTGATCGCAAAATGGTCCATATATTTGTTCGTATGGCGTCGGTCTCTTGAAACCCAATTGACCTTTCGGCTGGCGGATCACAATGTAACCTTTAGGAAGTCCCCGTAAACTGTGTGTAATTCTTCGAAATAAGCGTCCTTTTTCACTATTTTGGAACAGATTTTCCCACTACGTCTCCGTTGGTACATAGCATTGTGCAATTGTGATGCTCCTTAACCTGAAGTGGAGTCTTGCAGTCACAAGCCTGTCAGAATCCGGCTCCCAGGTCAGGAGAGCATCCCTTGCGGTTGTCGTCAAAAATAACCCGACACCGGGTTCGCGTCTGCCACCACTGGGCTTTCCAGAGTACAAAACCATTGGTGTGGCAAAAGAGAGAGGAGTAGTCTCCAGAGTCCCGCTCCCTTACTTCGCTTCAGCTCAAAATATTCAGCTTATATTGATGGAATTCCCGCTTGAGGTGGACAAAAACGAGCATTCTGAGGACTCTCGCTATCGTTGACGATGTGAGTGCACAGATTCCAAAAAGAATCATAGCCCGTGCTCGATGACCGAAGTTCGAAGCCGTGAGGTCACACATTTACGCGCCTGACTGTCGGTTACCGGCACTGTGTTTCAGCAATCTTCACAATTCTCCAAGAAATTTTCACTCTTGCTCCACTGTTCTACACCACGTGGTTCTATAGCAATCCAGTCGTTGGTTATCCTCGGATAGTGAATCCCATTGCATGGCATAACCCGCCCTTATTACTGTGTGACCTATCCACTGTTACTTCCAGTTTCTCATCAAGACGTCCAGGGGTATCTGGCCTGTACCCAGATTGAGCTTTCCATTAATTGCTATGTCTGGTCAGAATACCGCGATAATATAACGCAAAAATAAATCGATAAAAGCTTGGAGTAGCACTGGTGGTCACTTTCTATGTACTACTGTACTAACAGAAAGATATCACTAGCGCGATGCAGCTTCAATTTGATGTTAGCGTAGAAATAATTGTATTTCTAGACTTTAGAACCAAATTGCGGTGTTCCCGTCGGCAGAAATAATGCTTCATAGATATACAAATTGACCAACGCATTCGATGTTCTGACCATTAATGCAAATAGGAAGGTGCAATGACCAGTTAAACCAAGAACCTTAGTTTTGTTGATATTGATCTTCAGTTGAACTTTGCTCACTTCCATTAGCGTAGTTGAGGTGTTTGAAGGAAAATGACATTGTCCATTGAACCTCCGACTTCCAACGTCACTGATAAGCAGAAGGCAAGTAAGAGTGCACTTCTAAGGGATGTGATGCAATCCTGGTGGACTTCCTCCGACATTCTACCTCGATGCAGCACAGCATTTCGCATCATAATATTTCCCCTTGATAATAACTAGTATTTCCTTCTCTGCTCAAGCTATTAAAAGCTTTCATGAAATTGATGAAGAACATGCGGAAAGGGGATCAAAACTCCGCACAATGCCGTCTATTGGCGACATTACTCCATTTGACTGCGATGATGGTAAAGGTAGTTTCATTTTTCTTTGTAGGAGCAGTTTATATCGGCATTTTATGGTGATTTGCCATCCCGTCAACAAGAACTTCATTGGCTATTATACCATGCAAAATCTTAGTGAAGTGCTCCTTCCACCGTTTCAACTGTTCATCATCGTGGATGAGAATCCTATCGCTAATGTTCCTCCTTGGACCGTTGAAAGAATTACGACCACCTGCAAGCTCTTTCGTGAAGTTGTATACAGTAGCCGCTTTGCCGTAAACTACTCTGAACTTCTCGTCATTTTTCACAGAATCGGAGCTCTCACCCCCTCGGCAGCGATCAACGAAACTCTCAGGTCTTTACGCTTATCGATCCGTTTTCACCTTTTCATTGTCAACCAAGTCTTGTAACATTCTTTTGGACAACTTCATCCGCACCATAGACAAAGTCACGGGTAGGTTATTTAGAATTTGGACCGTTTATGCAACAAGAAAGTTTCTCCACTTTGCACTTTGCGAGCAGATGCATTATCGACACGCGCATGAAGCTAACCGGCCCTTTTCCCTTTAGAGATTGATGTCAGCACCTTTTTCGGTAAGCGCAAGCAGAAGACAACTCCTAAATCTACTGCTAAGTAAGGTGTTGTCAGAGTCCACCTTTACATTCAAATAGCCATCACGATCGCAATGACACCTTTAGGTAACTTCTTCTGAACTGCGCCTAAATGCCCCTAGAAAGCATCTTTTTTCCCTACATCGGAAATCTCTGTCGGTGGATAGCACTGAACAACTATGAAACTACTTAACTCGGACCAGAATCTTGCCGTCAAAATCCTGTCAGAAACCAGCACCTAACCCAGGAGAGTGCGCTAGAAACAGCCGAATCCCGGATTCGCATATACTAGTACTTGGCTTCCCAGAGTACAAAAGCTTTTCGCCAAGTGCTGCAAAAGGGAAGAAATACTCTCCAGAGGCCCTACCATTCACTCCCACCTCGCTTACGTCCGGACTGTCCACTTTACTTCATCGGGATTGCCGCTCAAGTTGGAGAAAGCGAATATTCACTTTCCAGAAGCTAATCATAAACCGTTTTCGATAGGCAAAGGTCGTAGCTGTATGATTAGTCCCTATTCAAAGTTCGCGTTTCGTTTGCAATAACAATTTTTGAAATTAGTCCATAATTGACATTGCTGCCTTACGACAAGCGGAGAATATTCTTTCACCCTAACCCATAGGGCTTTAATTCCCTGCAGTGCAAATATGCGGCACCGATAAGTAGCTTTCACTAGATAGTGATCATAGCCGCCTGGACGACTTAGAGGCCTATCTGATGTTAATAAGCGCCAGGTGGATCTGCTTGTGAATTAGATTATCTTAGGATACGCAGGTTCTTCTTTTGAGTCGCACAATGTTGTTCGTTGACATTTTTGAAGTCTATAACAAGTGGCTTGAGGGTTTAATCGACAATGAATGCCACTCCGAACGCGGTTTTTTCTTCCCATTGTGTTTTGTGTACGATTGATGTCCGTAACCGATGAGTGAACTGTCCGAGAAGCGTCATCTCTCATCGAGATTTATACACACATTCTGCGATCAAAGGGAGTGGCTCAGAAGCCGTTTGAACTGAGATCACGTTGATCAAACCATTCCAAAGCAAAATCTAAAATCTTGTCCCTCATTTGGGCCACCACCACCAGTGCTCCTTTATCTTTTAAATAGGTAGGATCGTCCGAGCCTAAATGCTTGGCACTTATTAGGTAAAATCCGGGATCTGTCGAGATTATGATAACTCAGGACTAAATAATAATCCTTGACGCAAGAATACATATTGGATCGGGACTTTGAAGTGTGTTAGAGCACTTCATTTAAGACCGTAACGGTACCCTACAGTAAACTGGAGAGGCAATATGGTCAGCATTGCGCTCGCCCGAGATTATTACCCTGATTTGACTCAGGTAGTCATTCACAGATGAGTCGACTGGTATCCATCCATCCGATTGGAGAAATAATCAAGATTTATTGAGGATATTCTGAAAAAGCAACGAATACTAAATCAACTGATCTAGTAGAGTTTCAACAAAGTGGTCAAAGACACTCGACCTATTCTTAAAAGCCTTGATAGCAAGTGAAGGCCCAGACACGAGTTAGATTAGAAGGCAAAGGGTCAGTGGGCCTAAAAAATACGTAATGGGACAGCCATTAGGTAAAGACGTAGGTGGAGACTTCATTTGGAAAAGCAGGAAGCAGGTCCGTAACACCAGGTGCACCAGCTGATGACCTGGCTGAAGGTGTAAGTAATCATTCCGCCTACCTTACACTCAAAAAAAAAGTATGTTCTTTTTCTTATTCGACATTTTTCACCTATATTACATATAAGTTGTTATAGTGCTACTGGCGCTATTATCCTTCAGAGAAAGCTCAGATACTTAACTTGAATTACAAATTTCTTTTGAGCGTTAATTTCATTCATTGCATTTTTATTATGCTCATATAAAATACATTTTACCTCACATACAAGTGCTCAGTATTCTTCAATTCTCTTCAGTTTAAAGGGCAATTAACAATCTAATGTCAATTACAAACGAGATTTATTATGCATGTCCCCAACCCAACAGTAACCGTATTAGATACGCATATATATATACCAGAAACCTACCTATCCAGTAATATACCACTGCATATGGGCTTAGATACAAGAAGTGAAGGCACCTGTAAGATGGGAAATGCAGTCTTGCTACAATATACATATGCACATCATTAGATAACGAGTATCTTCAGAAACCTTAATGAACCTCTGATAAGAGCCACAATTTTGACATAATTGATTACACCATTTACAAGACGAAAACATAGTAATATTACCGGTAATTAGTTGTTTGACTGCTTATCGTCTAATTGCATTCTATTGGTAAAGTGACGCAATGATTTAATCGTAGGTAAATGCAGTCTATTATGTGCGTGGAAGTGCCTTACTAATCTGGAACCTGTTTCCTGGAATAAGTGAAATATAATTTAGGCTGCATATTTGTATATAAATTTATTGGATATCGGATGGATGGATAGATATATTTGATATATAATAATAATCGTCGGTGTGAAAATCCAATTGTATTTAGACTTTGAAACGTTTTAGAGCACTTGATTCAAGACCGAAACGATACCCTACAAGACTAGAGTACACTGTAGCAGACAATGTGGTCAGCATTGCACTGCTCCGCGTTTATTACCCTGATGTGACTCAGGTACCCATTTACAGTTGAGTTGTCTGGTGTCTGACATCCAATCATAATGTCAATCTCTCTACGGCCAATGAGATTTGAGCCGCGACCTCCGCTGCGACAGCCTAGTGTTCTAACACTAAGCCATCCGGGATACCTATATTGAATGACTCTCCGAAATCTTTGGTTTATTTCCTCATAGATACATATATACTGTCATTATCTCCAGTACCTCCAGGCACCCTCCGTTCCTGTCTTCTGGGAGCTTTACCCTCCTAGGAGACGCTGATCTTAGCGATGCATGAACCGTGAAAGTGCCTGGGATTAACTCCTCTGTTCGCCTTTACCTTCCAGGAGATGACCATGACCATCTCCGCCAGCCTGGCTTCGACACTAGTCCACACCTCCGGCGCTAGCAGGATCACCTTCGGGAAGCACCACACGTAAATGACTCCTGACCACATCGCTGAAGAGTTTCGCAGTTCGTGACTGTTGTTCCTTACCTTCTTTCACTCACCTCCGCTTTTGTTGCTGTTCAGCATTGACATTGATTGCTTTTGAAAGCGCCTTCTGCTCGTTTCCCAGGCGTTCGTTTTTATATTGTGTTGGGGAAAAAGAAATGTCATATTCTGACAATAGATGGCGACACTTAAACATATCTTGTGTTGTACTTATCGCATCGGGCCATACTTTACAGCGGTTTGAAGATGACAATCTGTGCTATAAGTGCCTCCTTGACAGTGTTGTGATCGTACGTTTCAGTCTCAAGTTATAGCGCGTCAAAGATGTAGTCCATAAAGCAAGAAATTCGTTATATTTTACGTTTTTACTACCTGCAAGGTGAAAATGCAATGAAGGCGGCCGAAAAAATTTGTGAAGTTTATGGGCCCGATACTGTAACGATTCGCACAGCACAGCGTTGATATACCCCGTATTGGTAGGCCAATCGTCGAAGAAACCAATAAAATTGTCGAAATCATACAAGTAGACCAGCATGTGAGGATTTGCTTGATTGGCCAGGAACTGGGTATAGACCATAAAACCGTTTGGAACCATTTGCAGAAGATTGGATTCCAAAAAAAGCTGGATGTTTGGGTGCCACACGAGTTAACGCAAAAAAGTTTCTTGGACCGAATCAACCCCTGCGATGCACTACTGAAATGGAACGAATTCGACCCATTTTTGAAGCGGATACTGACTGCTGATGAAAAGTGGATCACGTACGACAACCTCAAGCGAAAAAGATTGGGAGCCGACCCAAACCATTGCCAAGCCTGGATTGACAGCCAGGAAGATTTTGCTGTGTGTTTGGTGGGATTAGAAGGAAATCATCCACTATGAGCTGCTCAACTATGGTCAGACCCTCAATTCGGTCCTCTATTGTGAGCAACTCGACCGTTTGAAGCAGGCGATTGACTAGAAGCGACCAGAATTGGTCAATAGGGATGGTGTTGTGTTCCACCAGGACAACGCTCAGCCTCACACATCCTTGATGACCCGCCAGAAGCTACGAGAGCTCGGATGGGATGTCCTATCGCACCCACCGTATAGGCCGGACCTGGCACCAAATGATTATCATCTCTTCCGGTCCAAGCAAAACGCTCTTGGTGCTACTAAGTTGGCCTCAAAAGAAGCTTGCGAAAACTGTCTGAATTTTTGCAAATAAGGAGGGGGGATAATGAAGTTGTCTTCTAAATGGCAACAAGTTTGCGAACAAAAGCATATTTGACTTAAATCGGATAATTCTAAGTATGTCAAATGAAGCGTCAAATTTCGATCACAAATACGACATTTCTTATTCCCCAATCCAATATTTCTCGACAATCGCCTGGTATTTAGCGATATCCTTCTGTTGCTGGCTATTCTGCAGGGCCCCAGTGGACCTTTGCTTTTTTGCCATTTTATGGGGAAAATTCGACGTGGACGGTTTGAGGTTAAGAGTACTATGGCTTGTACTCGCTACACCCAACTCGAAGAGAGCGGATTCCAAGCTGGAAACTACCAGTTCGCCGCCTCGCTCCCAGAGGTCCCCGTTATTAGTTTCAGCACAATGGCGCTACAGCTGCTACCAACTGTACTGCCTCCGACGACTACTCTCTCCTAGCTATATGCCTGCCTCTCGTCCTCCTATGGTGCGCCTGGCATCATCGCGTCTTCTTCTAGTGTCGGTTTTAAGGTTTTGTGTGAAATAAAACCTTATTAAATTCGATTCAATGTCTGTCTGTCAGTCTGCCACACCCGATTTACTCGGAAATGGCTGACCCGATTGTCACAAAATTTTGGGAGAACATGTGGTCTGTGTACTTCTTTACATGCAGCAAGTGGCGCCATTTTATGTTAAGTTTGAAGTTGGGTTTCCCATAGATGCGGGGATATAAATTTTTTTTTCATAGAATATGGTCACGTGGGTTATCAAATGAAAGGGCTGATACTTTGCGAAACTGGTTCTATTTATGATATTGGGCAAAATACAGGGGAGATGGAACTTAAAATGTGTCCCCCAAAAAGAGAAACAGGTCTCGTTCTCAAAACCTATCCAATCGAAAAATCAGCAAAAAAAAAACCATAGCATGAAATCTAGGCCTCAAAATACATCCCGTTCCGATATATGCACAAATAAAGTTAATAACAGTATATTACCATGTTTTCGAAATTTATCGGAAAACCTAAAAATATAGCATAGGCGACAACATAGGAAATAATTCTGAAAAGTTTGAAAGCAATCCAACTATTATTAACAAAGTTACAGAATGTCAAAGTTTCGCATTCCAGGTGAATTTATTGCCCTCTAAGACGTGTATGACGTCATCATCAAATAAAGTGAACTTATATGATCGACGGGGTCCATGGGAGACGTTTTAGTTTTCCTTATTTGGCTTTTTTTAGTTAATTCCATACCAGTGTCAATTACTCGAGCAGGACATGTGCGGGTAGTAATCAATATAATATACATGTGTGTACCTGGTTACCAGCAGTAACCAGTGGAAATTCATGAAGATGTGTTAGATCAATTTATCAATGCGGTACTATTACCGCATTGTCTATACAATGTTTGTTTATTTAGGATGATCACAGTCTTTATGTCGTTGATATGTATGTACATATGTGTACCTTACAGTTTAGAAAAATATTGCGGAATATTTCGTATTCTTAGCTGCATATGTACGAATGGAAAAAGTGCATAGAGAGTTGCTCACATAAGATGAATACAAAACCTTTTACCTGAAGCACCGAGCTTCCGGTATTCACACTTGTTTTTATTTGTTTAGGTCCATATCTTGGTCCTACGAGTAGTCCGGGAAGCATGTCCAGCCTGGCTAACTCGGCCATCAGGGTAAGGGTCTTATTTGAAATTGTTAAATTCATGCAGCTCTCGGTATGCTGTTACACCTTGGCTTGGTTTCCTGTCAGCACCTTCTCCAAAGCTGGGAGACCGATCTGCGTGCTATTGCTGCGGCTGCGATTACCATGGTACACATGGCCAGCAGGAAAAGAAATGATCGTCAATTAAATGAGCCTACTCCTAGCCCAGCCCTACATACTCTTGGACCCTCTGAAGACGGTTCCAGCGACCACCTCGCAACCTTAACCTGAAGCATAATCAGACCAGCTCGCTTAAATAAAGTAGAGGTGTAGTTATTTCACCACTCCCAATCCTCTCTGATCTCTTTAGGTGACAGACGACATGACAGGTCGACTAGGAAAAAGCATTGAATATCGTTAATCTGGTAGGACATATGTAAACTAGTGCGTGTCAGATAAATCGCATAATATTGGCAAGCTCACCGATAAAATGGAAAAACTAGCGAGAACACTCCGGAAGAAACCATCGATGTTTATTCCTTACGGGAGTCTCGATGATTGGGTACGAAAGGTTGTCACCTGGAATGTAAACGCAACTAGAATGACCATTATTTTCTACATATTCATTGGAAGTCCACATATTATAAGTCGTGTTGGTATAGCGGTCTCTCAAAACTTTCGCGGCGCCCGTCATCGGAGTATTTAATATCGACTTGATTTATCTACATTAATTTTCATATCTGCATATAAGAAGTGAATAAAATTGGACAATTTAAATATTCCCATGATCAATCACAAGCTGGATTTCGAACAAGAAGATTTTTACAAAGCCACGCATTTAATGCTTCGCTGACTCTCCAATATCTTTTCTCCTACTCGGATTTAATATCGAAGCATCTGATGAGAACTTACTTGCCAAGATTGGTGTGGACATCGTAGTCGATGGAAAACTACTAGAAAGCCGGCCGAAACAACGTTGGTTTGATACTCTGGATGGTGATTTGAGAGCCTCGCGATTCTATCCAAATCCGAACGGGACAAAGGTTAAAGGAGAAGTTCCCGATCAGAGTTGAAAGCAGTATTTATTTCGTTAAGACTTGAATAAAAGGAAGAGGTCTGCAGATCTGCAATTAAACCGCACACCAACCTTATGGATAATGAAGTGTCCTTTTGTTCTGTCATTAATTGTACAACTGGAATTAACAGCATCCAAGGTAAAACACATTTCTTCAAAATCTTGCTTGTTCTGCTGGATGGCTTGTAATAATCTGTTAATCAATGTATGCGTCGGAAGTTATATGGAACTAACCTCCCCGTTGTGTTATAATCTAGAAGAAGTTTGTCTGGTCATAAAAACCAATTATATCAAGTTATCTATGTACCCAGAAATCTGAATTTTGAGCCACATAATTTCCACTGGATTTCTTCGCATCCAACTCACCGTTAAATGTCTTTACCGCCCTCGGGGGATAAATTTAGTAAATATTAAGGAAAGTTCAGCGAATATCCTTTTTAATTCTAAAATTGTGAAGATTTCTAAGTAAATCTAAAGCACAAAATACCCTTTTCAGAGGTGGAAAGTACGAAAATTAATTGCGAATTTTCTTCGTAGCTTTTAATTTACTGTTTGCGAAATATTTGCGACTGCTATACAATCCAGTGTACATGAAATGGCCAAAGGCTCGTACTCTTTATTTACTTCTGTTTAATCTGTTGGTAGTTTTGAATTCTGAATGAGTGGGTTTTTCAAACCATTCGATATCGTTCTGAGATAAAAAACAAACAGCAATGAAAGTGGTGAGCCTAACTAAAAAAACACAGTTTATTGCGAAAAATCAATTTAATCTCTCAGCATTTTCAACGCACTTATTCCAACTGTTTCTTTGCATTTCCATATCTCTTTCGATAATATTAAAGGGATTTACTAAAGCCCTCAAGATACTCCTTTCTTTCCATTCCACGACAGCATCTGATGCATGTCTTCGTCTTTGAAGCCATCTCTTTGCCCCTCGAAGCCAAGTCTAGAAATAGCGGAAGTAAAGACGAACATAAATATCCAGGACCACCTTTATTATTCTATTCCGCCTCCTTGAGAAAACTAGTTTCTCCGTTCGGTATCATCCTAACCTGGGTCATACTGTATCTTGTAGTGTGTACCTTTACATTAAAGGAGGAGCTTAAAATTGAACGTTGCGCTTGTCATCATCTAATATATTGACCAACGATCTGATTATTTTGTGATTGATTATTTACGTTTTCCGCTCCGTGAGTTTGTCTTGAAATAGATACAACCCGAGATCTTCAAGCTATTTCGCAATTAAAACCAATGCTATCTTTGGCATTATCCACTACCGTGATTTCTGGAGGAGTGGATATATCGCTGTATCTTATGCTCCGCAATATTCTGCGTGGGTAAAGAGAATATATTCGTTAAATCTATCTTCACCATGGTGCCTGAGCATTCTCTCCTCCAGGTACCTGCCGACAAAAACGAGGGAATAATTGGAAAATTAATCGTCACTATAGATCCATAATTTGGTTTGATATAAAATTAAAATTGCTGAAAATGTCAAAAGTTCCCAGACAATCAGCTACTCAGAACAGTCAGTAATCACTGCAGCACTTTCTTCGCAGTTCTTAAAAGATATATGGGTTAATAAAAGGATGGCTGGCCTGAAGGTTTACTAGCTTGAGACGCCAACATAATCTTCTGTCACTCCCATGATGCACAAGTTGGTAAACGTGTCTGGCCTTCTCTCTGTCGCCAGCTTGTTAGGTTTTCCGTTTTGGCCCAACACTTTGCTTCCCCTATCCCCATACCCTTCTCTGAATACTGCGGGTACTACTACCTCCCAAGTTTTTAATGGTAGTCAATATTTCCCCTGCGAACACAATAACTCCTGAATGATGGTGAAGTCCGGGGATCCTCGTATGACTTTTGACTTTTTTCTGAAATTGTTCGGCTTAAAAATTCCAAAGGTATTTCATCGAAAGTTAAATTTTCTGCTGGGCAAGGTGCATATTCTCATCACTTAGTCGCATTTTATTTTGAAGAAAACTCTCTCTGTGCGGGTACCAGTTTGAATTAATCTTCTGCAATAGTTTAATGGACCATTGCTTTCGCTGACTACCTTTTTGATCTAACAGGTTTTCTACAGGCTAGAATAAGAGTTACCGGGTGGTTGCTGTAAGATGACCCTCATCAAAGTGCAAAGATATGCCATACACTAGCGCATCTTCAGCAAATGTACCAAAACTGAAACAGACCCTCCTTTTTGGAATGTATTTACATATGTCATTTTTGCTGACTGCCCTTGCCTAGTAATGAACTGCTTTTTTCGGGGTTTTTCTGGCCACTGGCGTCAAAAAACGACCTATGAAAGGATGTTTTACAACTTCGTCAAAATGAGACTTGGAAGAGCGTAGGGACTAAAACGCTGTTTGATTTGGCCATTGGTTGCATAATATATCACATATTAATGCAGAGATTCCTAAAGGGTTCACTTCAGAAGTGGTTTGGGAATGCATTGCTTCAAAGATTGAGAGGATAGTTGACGTTCGCAGCAGTGTCGCTATTATGTTATCGTATCGGACTCTTTGTTAGTGTACCTTTTATCATCTCAATTTTTGGATTAGACAGACCATTCATTACCCATTTCTCTGCTTTAGTGGAGTATAATATTTGTATTTGAGCAAGATTAGCAGGCAATGCAGGCTTATTGCGTGATGTTCAAGTGTGGCGTATGCTCGCTTGAGATCCCATTTTATGCCGAGTCCACACGTTTCGCGCTTGCTGCGAACTCCAAACGTCTACAAACGTTTCGGGAAACCAAACATCGCCATCCACGCATTTGCAAATGCGTTAGTGTTTACTAAGCAAGCAAGCAAATTCCCTGTGATTTTTCCAAAAAACGCTCGATCGGATCACACATTAACGACGTTACAGCCGGTAAGTTGTACGGTATTTCAGTGTTCAGCGCACTTTGCTACTTTTTAAAAGCCAACTTACTCTATTATATAGCGAATTATAAACGTAATGTCTAGTCAATTACTGCATTATTTTTAGGTCATTCATCTTCGGAAACTCAATGGCTATTTTCTTTTTCGAAGATGTAGCCGGTTATTGTATCGTTATCCATTTGAAGCAGTCCTCCATCTGCGTTCTCTGCTATGAGTGTGTGGTCTCGTTGTACACATTCTCTTGGCTATTATTGGTTATTGCCGGACTAATCTAAAGATTTGGATAAACTCCAAATATACAAGTTCTCATTCGGCCTGGCTGCCGCACTCTCCGTTTCTGGATTAATGGAAAGAGCAATAAAGGCGTTAATTTGTGTATCTAGGAAGATTTGGTAATACTCACAGTTCCACTGACGTTGTTGCCGCTCGACACAATTGTAAACGAATTACTTCAACAGTGCACGGGCTTAGCAGTCGGGAGGGAATGAGCCTTCTTGGAAAGTGTATGACCTAGCGATACTAGTTTATAACGTAAGCCACTTCAGACGTGCCTGTTGCAAACTCGAATCTGATTACCTTCCTCGATTAAGGACAGCATGATCCACTTGCTGGCTGTGTGAACCTTGTAAGTCCATTGCAAGGAAAATTCCTGCTAATTTACTTACAGTCTAGTCGCTAAAGGTTCCTTATTTTAATTATCTACTGGATTGTCCGACAAGGTATGCCAAAAATGGTGTACCTAAATTTTAACCTAAAATTGCCAGGAACTTCCAAGTCATGTTCTAGTTAAATGAGCTAGTTAAATTTTGAAATACGTTAGAGGAAGTTTTTTTCCAACACGCGGTTCGTCTGGATTTTGTAACATCTGGGTCGCTGCCTGCTGAATTGTGTGACTTCCCTTGTTTTTTCTTTACTTTATGAGCTTCCCTCCTGAGAACCATTCCTTTACATGAAGGACACCCGTAGAAGTTGACAGAATGTCCCGTTTGCCCGCAATTATTGAAGTGAAGGATTTTTGCCGTGAGGCTTGGACATTCTCCAACATTTAATGAATATATATACGAACGAGATGTTTTGATTAATCTAGTCGGCAAACTCTTATCTTATCTTTAAAGACCTAATTCAGTTCCTGAAAAGAATAAAAAATAACAGGAGCACTTCATTCGAATCAAAGAGGGCCTTGCGCTTCTTGGTCACAAAATCTGCAACTGAATCCCTGTTTAGGTAGTAGTCTTATCTTTATCTTATTTACATCAAAACAAAGTCGTCCAAATCATTTATCAGCGCTTCCCTATCTGTATCATCCACCGATTCTATACTAAGGCTCCTTTTATCGAGGTTCAGGATGGCCGAATTTGAAATTTTCCCACCACGAGGACAAAACTGAAAAGTGGTGAAATTTAACAAGCTTCTAAATGGAATCAAATGAAGCACACGTAAATATGTTCTTAAGGTCGAAACTCGGCTTACTGTTTTGTCTGTCACACGCACTTTTCTCAGAAACGGTTGTACCAACGGACACCAAGTTTGGTGGGAAGGTCATTATTGTTTGTGGAACAATATTCAAAATAGGGGTGCAACATTTGTTCATCATCTATAGTCATGCGGGATATCAAATCAAAGGTCTAGATTAGTTCTTTACAAATCGAATCCCAGTTTTAAAGCCGATTTGGAAACGAGGGAGTGAGGGAGTCTTGAAAAATCATTTAAATTAAGGGGTCATTCTCAGAATCTACCAGAAAAAATCTGAAACGAAAAATCATGATGATGCCTCTATATGACATCTAGGTTCCGAAATACCGCCATACCGATTCTACTAAAATAAAGGTAATAATAGTAAATTAATATATTTTTAAAATTGGCCCCTCTTAAGTTGATGGTGGACCCGTAAAATTGCATTGCATTAATATAGGCTTTAATATGGAGAAGCCTACTGGAAAGTTTGGTGGAAATCCTACTATTACTAACAAAGTTACAATATGTCAAAGTTGTCCCTTTTGCATCAAATTGGTAGTGGTGGTGGTATCAGTACCACATCGAATTGAATATTGATTACGTTCAACGTATAAACACTACGAGCCATGTATCGTGCCCGAATATTATTACATGAAATATCAAAAAAATCTTTCATACCTGAAGCGCTGAAGTTTCGCGACTTGTTTATATTTGGTTGCAAAATAGGGTTTTGCATCAGAGTGAAATTATGCGGTGTTTCCAACGATTAATTAATTGAAGTGATAAAAACTTGTTGTTTCTTTTTCGTTGGTGTGGGTATTTATTCTTGCAAATACCGATATTTCGGGAACCACTTGTTCCCTTCATCAGTGCAAACAAGTTGGGGATTTGCAGTTCGGTGTCGGATCAGGGTATCGCTGAACTTTGTCATATATTCCGTTGAGAAATGAGAGCACATGGCATGAGGCTGGCCGTTCTTAGTACTTCACCTCAAAAGAGATTTTGGATTTCAAGCAAGGAAGGTTGGATATTTATCGTTCTCGAAATTGACCGTGTAGGCCCATCCACAAATTTTCAAGCTACATTGAAGTGCTCCGTCGACACGTGCTTGAATTCACGTGTCTTTTCCGGTGCGTGGGACTGATCCTGAAAAATACACAAACATGAGGTTTCGCGTGCACCTATGGAAATGAACAACACGCGAGCTAAACCGCGCGTTGGTCCGTACAACTCCGGTCTCGAGTGCCGCAATCGAAAGAGTGGATCCACGACGGATCACATGTTCGATCGATGTTTCCTCTACCTCGGATGTTTTGTGAGTCGCAGCCTCTGAGGTTCCCGTTCTAACTTGACATCCCCAAGTCATTAAGGATGGTCGTTTGACCATCGCAATTTTATTTTTTCATTAGAAATGGCGCCCAAACATTCGATTCATTCGTCTACTTGAATCAGTGGAAGGTATTCTATTCCGGCTCATAACTTCTTTTTAATGTGTTGGATAGGGAAACAGAAGTTTCTCAACGTTGTTTCCAACCAGGCTCCATGTAAACTTGACTTCATCTTTAAAGTTTTAGATTACATGCCTTTTCTCCCAGAAGCAAGTGATCCTTCCCACCTGGAAGAATAGAGTTTCCTGCCCTAGCCTCGGTAGTATACCAGAAGAGCTAACCGTTTGTTGTGTTTGCCTTTGTGACGACACTAAGTACGTGATTGCCTACCAATAAAGTATTGCCGTCCTTTCTTACCCCTATATGAAACGGCAATCTCTTCGTCATTTAATTGATAAATTTAATATTTTTTCTTGGCGGGGTAGTCGGCTAAATGTTTTGCCGATCCGTCCGAAATTATTCATCAATACTTTGTTCTCTGATTCCAAACGAAGAGGATTGAATTCTCGCGATCCTTTCTGTGTTTGACTTGTTTATCTAATAATCTGGGACGAGAAGCAACTCGATTGGTATTTTTCTGTTGATAAGCAAACAATTTTCTGAAGTTGGGATGGTATTTTGATAATCCATGAGTTCTGCGGGAAGTGTATCAGAGAGTGCAACATTTAGGGACGAAGGAGTCCTAAAGTTTATTTTTTTTATGTTTGGTTATTGTTGGCTCGTTTCGTTAATTGATTCTTTGATTTATTTTATTTTCTTTCCTTTTGGTTGGATTTCTTTTGTTTCATTACATTATTTTACTCTTATTATACATTCAGTTTTGCATTTCTCTTGCTTTCTTATTTTATCTGATTCACTGAGTAGTTTTTTTCGCCCTTGATGAATTATTTTTTCTATTTCATACATTTTTCCCCTTTTATATATATTCCCTTTGCTGTTTTTGTTTTCGTTTCCATTAACTGAGAAATCCTTTCTTTTTTTTTGGTAGTCTCTGGCTGCTGTCATTTGACTATCGACTAGATTAGTCATTACATATAAAGGAATGTAACTTGAGTCTGTATTAAACCATCTCGGGTCAGCTTTAAGGCTTCAGATATGAAAGATTATAGTTGGCCAATTCCGTCCTGGTATTGTATTAGTCTCCTGTTGTTTCTAAGGAAAACATTTGGTTGGATACCGGGGGTTTGCAATTAGGTACTGGCGCGGGTCGTATATGATGGAGCATTCTCATTGCATTGTTAAATTTGAGACAAATCATTTAGAATTTTCATATTTCCTTTCTTTTCGTTTTTCTTTCTTTTATCATCTATGCCACAAAAGGGAGTAACGCATTTGATTCCCTATCTTAGCTGCGCATGGTGTTATCTTCCTTAAAGGGGTCATCCCGTGTAAAGGCCGTTTTTTTGGCATTTTTTAGAAATTTTTTGTGAAGAACTGGATAAAGATACAAATACAAATTTTTCACCATAGATTTAATAATATCTTGAGCGTGCACAGTAATTTTTCCAGCCCGATCGCATGGTTCATTTTGGAATACAGAGCAATTTATACACCCATCTCAAAAGAAAGGTGTTTTTCTGTTGCCACGCTAGAGGGCGCTGCGATCATCTTAAAGGAAAAAGTAAACGGTATTTTAACGTACAGACTTAACTACAGTGCACAAACTAGGATTATTAAAAAATATTGAAAGCAAAATTTTTAGTGCCTTGTTTGTGTGTTTTTTCATGCCTTCTTCAATGAATAAAAAAAACTACTGAATGAATCGCAATTATTCTAGTTTGCGTGCCGTAGCAATATGTTCTGAATAAGTCGTGAAAATTTCAAAGAATCTGGTTGGATAGATTTTGGGCTATGGTGGCAGCCGATTTTCAACATGCGGTTTCGAGAAAAAGGCATTTAAAAATTAGAATGGGATTTTTAGCCATAAAACCTTAACTCACCATTAATCTGCTATACCTGGTTCATAAATCTTAGGTTTCTTGAAGAAACACATGTACGGCCTTAACTTCAATTCTTGTCCTTTTAGAGAAATCATTCGAACTCCATTCGGATAGATAAATATGAACCTTATTACGGCGATCGACGCAAATCTACCAAGTGACTTATCACGTGTTTAACACTATAATTTCCGAATGACTCCGAATATGAAAAAATCACTTTGGCCATATATTCTAGACTATATCTAGATAAAATTGATGCCATAAAAAAAATTGGACTCCGCAAATCCGACACACGCAATGACCCCCTTGAGCCCGCCATCCACGTACAGTTTTACCTGTCAGTTACGTCTGAGTAGTACGTATTTGACCGGCGGCCGTAACGTGGACGGGATGAAATTCGCTGTCAGTTTTGACTTTTCTGGCGGCCGTTGATCGAATGATCGGATTCGGATCTGGTTCGGTCAACTGACCAGATATGTTTGCTCAAGCTGTGAGCGAGGACTTCCCAAGGGGCGGCTGCATGTAATTACGCCGGGAGATATCAAAGAAGAGTGGGTAATCCTTGGTGTTAAATTATTTGGAATAAAATTAAAACTACTTCCATAAACTCAGTTAACAGTTTTGTGTATTTACCTTAATATGTATTTCAGTAACTACATGTTTCCTTCTTCTGTAGGACCTTTCTTGATGGTTTCGGCTCCACCCGCTAATTTTCTAATTAGTCTGGAACACTAGAAGGCTTAGTTTAAATAAAACGTGGGTGTGTAACATACATAAAATCCTAGTTGTGTTTCTGCGTCAGTAGTTATCTGGGATAGAGACGGCCATGAATTGGTTTATACATACACGACTTGGAAATGGCTGTTAGATACGAAAACAAGAAATTCTCCGTTACTCCGTACTTTTTATAGAATCCTCAAAAATATTCTAAATAGGATTCTCCCTTTGATGCTGCCCACGTTTATATATCTAATCATAAGAACCTGTCATTAAATGATAAACAAAGTTTTAGAGATGAATTTACTTCAAAGAATCTACATCAATTTCAGATGAATTTCATAGCAGAAATACAAGCGAGCTTTACTTGGGATTCTATCTTGTTTGTATTGTAATTATAATAAATTCCCACACATATTCTCAGATTCGAATGAACAAAACACCATTAAATTTTGTTGCCATTAAGTTCCATTGTTTTAAAACGGACAAATTAAACCTGTTTATCTTGTTAGGAGTTTCAATGATGCGATAATATCTCACCGACTGGGCAATTACAAATTCGGTACGCATGATATTTGATGCATTGAGTAATCGAGAAACGTTTAGGTAATGTACACACAATATTTGCTGTTAATAAAGTACCACAAAAAATATTATTTGAATTGTTACCTCACTGGAGGCAAATTCAATTCAAATTGCAATGTTTATTTTTATAATTTTCGATTGTAGTAATTAAGACATTGTTAGTTTTGCTTATATCACTACAGTTCATAGTTTTTTACAATGCGACCTAAACAATCTTATACATTTATAACATTCAACTTAAAAAACAAAGTGCTAGCGTTTTCCTGTTTCATATTTTCTCAAAACTAATTCTCGTCCTGGTTTGTTTTGTTATTGCTTCTCTTGGAAATATTGTACATTATACTCGTGACATTGTATAGATACATGTACTGTCAGAGTTAATTTCAACATTATTTTCATTTCAACAACTTATCGCTTATCATCAGATAATTATTACGGGCATTATCGTGAAAATTTGAAGAACTTGCCTCTCATACACTTGATTCGCAATTATTCCAATTCAAAGAGCTTGTCGACTAACCTGCCGTAAAATAAAAGATATAAATCTGATATGGTACTTAGTATGCACATAATCCACTTAAATTCTTATCCATGACCGTGCTTTCGGGATCAGCAATAACATCTGAATGTATGATATTTACATACCTCCATTAAATGACTTTAGGAATGCTTTCACCTAGGCTCCATCATCTTTTCCCGTCCGGCTATCATTATAAAAATTGTTTAATCATCTAATCCGATCAAAATGATTCTTATGGTTTGGTTTTTTTAGTTTTGCCAGTTTCTCGTTACGGCAACCAAGTCACGCTTAAATGGGCTAAATGTTTTCCGTTTTCATTTCGTGACCACAGCAAGAAAGATACAAAAATTTAGGGGAGATGAAAATAGGAGTACTGGAAAAAAGTTAATTTTTTGAAATCAAGTTGACCCAGAATGTGACCGGTTTAAGTCACAAACCCAGCAAGCAAGGTGGAGCCGCAGACTCCATCCATAATTTGTCACTTATTTTGTTTTGACTGTAATTTTTAATTAAACCAGAGACTTAAAGTGGGCTAATTGAACTTGCTTAATTCAAGCGTGGCTGTTTTTTGTTGGAGAAGTAAAAGAAGCTATTGGACTTGTACGTATGTTTGCGAATTGGAACCTCTGGCAAAATAAGATTATGAAAAGACATTTCATTAAAATGCGGCTATAAGCAATTCTTGCATCACCAAATTAAGATTCGTCCGGCACAAAAAAAAAATAGAAAATGAATTATTTGAATCGTTCCTAAACTGGAACAGTAGATTTGCTGGCAGAAATAAGTTTTGACAAGAAAATTGATTTACCTGCTTTCTCTGGGTACATTTAAACAGACGCAAATTGAAATTTGATGACATTTAAAACTGAACACAATTTAACTAACATGCAAAAACTAGACAGGTAGAGGGTTAAACTAATCTAAAGTTAATTATAGAGAGACGAAAGACAATACGCAAACCGGAAGCTCGGCGGTTTAGTGTATTTCATATGTGAAAATACTTCGCTTGCAGGAAGGTTCCACTTAAAGATAACTAGTAGATCGTAGTAAATATAAATTTAATATGTCAAACATTTTAATAAGGTGCTAATATTGTATTTCATGCTGCATTGGGGAACATGCAGGTACTGCGGGTTTAGGAACGGAGTACCTGTCATTAGCACTCGCGGATGCCAGGTCCATCTAACACTTGTACCGCAATTAAAGGGTACGGTCCCTGGGTTGTCAAAAGGAATATCACGCATTAAGCCCACAAGGTGCTATGCTCGAAAATACCGTAAGAAGTCAACCACAAATGACTGGGCCAGTTCCCCCTATTTCGAGAACCCTCCTGGATCTAATACTCACGAAGAGTCCATTCGTATTCAAATTAATCCCTTCAAGATTCCGGGCTGATTCATCATCAACGGCGCGACAACCGGTATCCGGTGTTGGCCTGCCTCAAGGAAGGAACTCCAGGCATCCCGGTTTTGCGCCTAGGTTCACCAATCCGATAAACCAAAATCTGTTTGGCGTCCTGACCTAGACTGTAAATCTTGGGTTGATCTTCCCATAATGTTAATATCGTCGGTGAATCGTCAGTAGCCAGGGTGGACTTAAAGAGGATGGTGCCTCTTGCATTAACGTCTGCATCGCAAATCACTTTTTCCAGAGCCAGGTTAAAGAGGATGCGTGATAGGGCATCTCCTTGTCTGAGGCCCTTGTTGATGTTGAATGATCTCAAAAGTGGCCTCGCACATAGGTTAGGGCCGGCCTAGTCAGTCTTATCAATTTCGTCGGGATACCGAATTCTCTCATGGTCGTGTAAAGTTTTACCCTAACTATTTTAACTAACTATTTTTTCATCGACTTAACGCCTTAACATAGGCGGCCTTAGAGTCGATGAAAAAATGGTGCAACTGATGGCGATATTCCAACAATTTTTCTATCACTTGCGCAGAGAGCAAATCTAATCTGTTGCTGATCTGCCTGGAGTGAAACCTCCTTGGGATGGGCTAATGATGTTAAGGGCGTGTGGGGCTATCAGGCCTAGCAAGATACCAGAGAATTTCTAATAGATGGTACCACTATAATTGCTGCATTGTGTGATATCACCCATTCCATGACAGATAATGCCTCCTTGCCAGTCATCAGGCATTGATTCGCTGTTGCATACCTTGAGCATTAGTTGATAAACCGCTTGGTGTAATCGGTGCCCATTTTCTCGGAAATCAGATTTCCTTCTTTGTCTCGGCAGAATGAGCATCGCGATGGATAAGGCTTCATCCTGCTGACTATGTGATTTGCGGCTGGGACCAGGTATGTTTGTGGTCGTATCAATGAGAACGCTCTTCGTTGGTTGTGAATATCATTCGCTGATGCTTCATCTCTAGGACATCTGTTAGCTGTGGTTATTGCAGCGTCCATGTCCCCCTTATAGGTGCTGCTGAGGGCTTTGTTGTGAATGGCTCCAATATTCACTCTCACCTGATTATCAGAGGAAACTCTAGGAAATGTGGGTTATTCGAGCCCGGAGCACTATGCCGCTTTCCGCGTAAACAAGGTACTACAAACAATCATTTCGGATGACACTCGTAATTGAATAATCCGCAGTCCGTTTTCTTTTGTATTTTTATATAAGTTAACGTACCGCCTGAATACGGGTTGCGTTCCTACTTGACTGTTAAAATCTCCAAGTATGATTTTGATGTCATACACTTGGGACAGGTTTCAAGAGTCCACTCAACTGCCTCGTAGAACGTATCCTTCTCTGACTCTGCAGTCTCCTCTGTCGAGAAGTGAACGTTTATGAGGCTTATATTTCGGAATTTGCCTCTCAAACGCAGAGTGCGTAGCCTTTCGCTTATGTTTTCATAGCTGATAACAATCGGTTTCATTTTTTGGCCAACTAGAAAGCCTAACTGGATTGCCATTAAAATATATGGTGTAGTGGCTCTTTTCCAGGAAGCCACTCCCTGTCAAACGGATCTCTTGCAATGCTGTTACATCAGCCTCATATTGCAGCATGGTATCGACTAACTGCTGAGCAGCATTCGGTTTGTACAGGGAGCACACGTTCCATGAGAAAATGCGCAAATCGTTATTCCGTTTTCTTAGCCGGGTTTGTCGTTGTAAAATCCATCAAGTCCGAGGCTCCTTTCGTAGCTTCGCCACTTCGGTTTTCCATTTCCATACCTGGAGGGCATGCCCTTGCGTTCTTCTCCATCTGGAGTTTTTCATTACGAAAGGACTCCCAGCGATCACCACGTGGAAGTGGGGATAGGGTTTGGTAGTAAAGCTGTTGGTGTTGGCTAAGCAGGCGTGCCAACTGATTGCTCTCCTAAAGTACATGAGGACAGCAATACCCAACGGCATTGGAGTGAAGTAAATTCACACTAAATACACAACTTCGGCTTACTAAAAATTTGATAATGATATTACGATTCTTTTCAAACCATAAAATATAATGACCGAAATTATGTTTTACTTTCTTGAAAAATTATGTTACCCTATGCATATGCATTTAGGAGAGACTCTGCAGTGAAATTCGAAAATATAATGCTCGCGATATACATACTATTATCGACTTAATTTAAATCAAGATAGGCCGAGATTTTACAAGGTGGCTTCATCATGATTTTCTTTTCTGATTTTTCACATATTTCGTATCTAAAATTAGTTTTGCTTGTCTTCAAATTTTTACGTTCTAAAGTCCAGTCCCTACTTTGAAACTTGTCAATGTGAGACCCGCTTTGTGAAGTGCTAATTGGGACTTTTCATTTGATGCACTAAGTACTTATACACAAAAAAAATTTTTTGACCTCTCTTCGCTTTATACTGAATTGTTGAATGTGGGGGTGGCCATCTGGAGTAAACATGTCCAACCGCAAGGACAGAGCTATCCAAATAACTAAAAAAGAAGCGAAAGTTGACTAAGCAGTTAGATATTGCCTTCTGTTTGTAGTTAAGTCTAAAATTGATAGACCAGTAGCTTACTCCAAACTACAATTTTATTTTATTATGTATATATATATTTCGGGAGCAACTTACTCCCTTCTTCAGCTACTTAGAGTAGCTTTGTACTGATGAAGGGAGTAAGTTGCTCCCGAAATATATATATACATAATAAAATAAAATTGTAGTTTGGAGTAAGCTACTGGTCTATGAATTTTTGACTAAGCAGATCTGCCAGTACTTAACTACACTCAGCACCAGCTAGGCTCGACAATATGGTGATCACTGAAAATATGCACTTTTTAAGCCACACTTAAAGCAGTAATCGATACGCTTCATTTGATGATCCATACAGCTATATTTGAAGAACAAAAATTACACACCCTATTCGCCTCTGTGAAACCCCTTCTCCCTTTTTAAACTAAATCATTCATAGTATCCGTAGGATATAACCGTTCCTGAGGGAAGTATCTATGACGGAAAACCAAACGGACAGTCAGACAGAAAATTGACTTTAATTACGGTCTATTTTTACACAAAGCCGTCTTCGATTTTTATGAAGTTCTTTTATTGTCTGTAGAAAGGACAAGAAGAGGGCAGAATCTGCTCAGCCAAAATCTCCAATTCCTTTTCTGGTTATAAACTCCTTGTTCGTTTCGGTGCTCCCTCTATATCCACAAAGCAAAAGTATGCTGGTTGTAATCTAGCGTTCGCTAATTTGTGCTAATTATCAAGTAAGGACCTCTCCTCGTGGATTTGCCATTGAGGAAGTCGCACCAAGACTAACTTACAAAACTTCGGGGAAACTAGTCCTCGCATGCTGTAATATAACACTCACGGGTAAACTTTGAGAAACCAAAGTAGAAGGTTCACCCCTTGAATTCCCCCTTACTGCTCACGAAATGCTCAGTGATTAGCTCCGTCAACATACCCTCAACGCTGATGCATGTCAGTTTGTCGCTGGTGGAATTGACGGCCGCTGGCGCTAACCATAAATGTTAGGTTAAAAGGCTCCGCAGCGCGTGCTTCCACAACAGATCGCTGCTATTTAGCTGTCGGCAGAGTCTATTCGAACTCTGTCACTTTTGTCCTCCTGTTCGACCGCTGAGTGACATTAATGAATAAGGTGGCTTATTCATTATAATTTTGTCCAGAATATCAATAGTCTCCAGTGAACTTCTGCTTCTTCCTTGATCTCCGATAGGTGGTATTCTTACCAGTCGTCGTTCCCCATAACACCCTTAATGTCGACGGTTTCAGGGCAAAGGAACTACCGTGGCTAGGTCAATGATAGTAGTTTCTAGGCTGTCATCCGCTGCTCTTGGCACGTCTGCAGATAGTTGAGAGTGTTTCATGAGTCCTTGCCCAAATGTGAAGCTTTAACTTGAAGCATGACACTTATTTGACAGTGTGATGGCCAAGTTGGATGAGTGGAATTCGCTCGAATCCCACTTGCTCATGGATATTATTATATATTATCAGTCCAGTCCGCAGACTGTTGTGTATTTGTAGTTATTCTAGCCGGGTGTAATTCCGTATTATGCCGACGGTTTTCATGGCAGAAAAGAAGGCCATTCTTCCAACTTAACTTGCTATTTTAACGACGTTAAAAGTTATTAGTATAACGGGCCTACTAAAGGCCCAAGTGCTGCAACTACGGTTCCTCCTTTGTTCGAAAAAAAACATAGTAATCGAGGTTAGGTCCGGTCCGCCGTCAATTGGATGGCAGACTTAGAAATCCGTCGATTCTCAAACAAAAGTTTAGTAATTAATATTCCACGATATATGTATTCTACGCATTAAAATTAAAATTTAATTTTCAAAATTTCTGCTAAGCACTATTTTCTATTTTATTGCAGGTAAGACATCCGACAATCGGGAAATGATATCATAAAAGTAAGTTAGTTATCCCAACAAAGCGTGGTTTTCTTAAAGGGGGAGGGCGAAGTGCTTAAAGCGCAAAACTCACTAAAACATCTGTTTTTGGAAAATTTGTAGTTTTAAAACAAAGTGAAACATTTTAATACATTTGATGAAATAATTTAAAATTTGGAGAACATTAATTCATATAAATTACTGACCAATAACTGTTTTCTCAATCCATTTCACATATGATGCCGGCCGATTGATTTTTGCAAATCTGAGTTTTTCTCAACATAAAATCAATAATGAAAAAAGTTTGCCAATTTTTCTAAAATCTGTACTAATTTTTATATTAGGGTAGGTGAATGCATTTACGCACACAGTGTTGAACTCCCGATTCGGTACGTTGTCGGACTACCAACTAATCACCTCCCCATCGTCAGAGATCTAGCCTGGAACCATTTGTCACATTACTTTGGGCTAGTCCCCGAACACTCCCGCCTTGCGGAGCCTTCAAATCAGGGATCACCAACGGGAGGGGAGAGGAGGAAGGGAACTGTCAGTTCAAGGAACCCCCTGCCATCCGGCTCCTCCACCTGTCGAGTTCTATCTTCTTAGCAACGAGAAGGGCCCGAACGTAATGGGCAACATGGTTCCCCCTGTCAGCAGTCCTCAGCATCTCTTCGACAATGTTGTCTGGGAAGAGATCCCTGTGTTTAAATAGAGCTGCTGACGAACCCCATTCCACCATCCACAAGAAAAAAAAGTGTGGTGGGCGTCGTCCACAACTCCATTGCAAAGCACACAATCCGGAGAACGCGCCTTTCCAATCTTCTGCAGGTAAGACTGAAAACTTCCATGCCCACTTAAAAATTGGGTAAGGAAATAGTCAGTCTCACCATGCTTCCGATTTAGCCACGCACTTAAGTTGTTGATGAGCCGCGCAGTCCATCTACCTCAAGTTTCATTTTGCGACGAAAGCTGCCACTCATCTAGAGTGTGTTGCCGTTCTTCGCGAGCAACCACCTCCCTTAGCTCATCTCCCTTATGCCTGTATATGGCCTGACGCTCCTTAGCAAGAAGGGCAATGGGGATCTCTCTCGCGATCACCATCACGGCCGGTTCAGAGACAGTGTGGTACGCAGACCCCACCCGCAAAGCTCCCCGTCTCTGTTCTTGTGCGAGACGTTTACGGTATACCTCCTTGTTAAGAGCGCCAGCCCATACCTCTGCATCACAGACTGCGTTGAACTCATCAGGAGAACGTCCCCTGCTAGACGTAGGACCCCCAATGTTTGTCATTAACCTACTTAACGCCGAAACTCCAGCTGCAGCCTTGTTCCCTGCTGCTCTGATCTGCTCAGAAAAGCTCATCCTTGAGTTAAGAGTCAACCCGATGTATTTTACCGCTGATTTTGTCTCGATTAACGACTCGCCGAACGATATGGGACGCAGGGTCGGAATTCTCTTCTTAGTCAGGATGACTACTTCGGTTTTTTCCAGTGCAAGGTTGAAACCATGAGTAGTCATCCATCCGCTTACCCGTCGCATCAATATGCCGAGTCTGCTTTGCGCCTGTTCGACAGTGCATCCAGCAACAAGCGCTGCGACATCATCTGCGTAGCCGACCAGGCGCGACTCTTCTAGCATGTCGAGTTTAAGCAGACTGTCATAGGTAGCGTTCCAGAGGTCCGGCCCTAGGATGGATCCCTGTACTACCCCCGACGTGACCTCCATCCACCTTTGACCCTCTAGTGTTTCATAGAGGAGGGAGCGGTTCCTCAGATAGTCCCTCAATATTCGTAAGAGATAGTTCGGCATGTTGAAGGTATTGTCCAGCGTGCCTAGAATGTCTATCCATCTTACGGATTTATAGGCGTTTCTGACGCCAAGTGTTACGAGGAGCACCACCCGTCGAGTTCGGCGGCTATGTGCCTCTGCTCGTCGAACGGCGTCCACGACTTGCATGACAGCATCAATTGTCGATCTCCCTGCTCTAAAACCAAACTGCCGGGGAGATACATCTCCAGCAGCGCGTATCGCTTCAGCGAGTCTACTTCTGATGAGCCTTTCGAGCACTTTCCCAGCAGTGTCAAACATACATAGTGGGCGGTATGAAGACGGCGATTCGGGGTCGCCTTTCCCTTTATGATAATTGAAATATCCTTACAGTAATTCTCTCTCCTACGAAATGCACACCCTACTTCCGCGTATCTATATCACTGGATTGCAGAGCATACTAACAGAATCCCGTTCTATAGCTTTTATACAAATATTTTTTTACAACTGTAGCTATATTGAAACGTATGTGTAATCCGACATATGCATGTTTTCCTAATTCTGAAACCGGATTATCCCAGAGGTTGGACCTCACGCCCCTTCATATTTCGATGAGTATTCCAGAAAGATGCACGAATATTTTGTTAGGAAAGTACTTCACTACTTTGAGGCATCTGTAGTCAAGTATTCTAAGTAAATATTCATCCTACATTCATATATTACAGTTTTCTGCCTACCATTGTCATTACCGCGAACATGAATTGATATTAGACATATTTTCCCTAAATGATTTTCGTCACAATATGTCACGTATACCAAAAAAGGTATCTAACTCGATTATGATGGCCATCTTCAAGGCCATGGTTGTGAAAAACCTTTCTTTCAAAATCCTTAGCAGTGTGGTTTAACATAGGAAGCATTTTCAGTTTTGCAAGTTCTCCCTAGTTGGTAGCACTTTACTAATATTATGTTTCCCAACCTGGATCAAAATTGTGAAATCAAAGACCACACTGGAATTAGATAGAAAGCGGCATCTTTCAGATTCTTATTTTCTTCAGCAAGATATCAAATAGACGCCGGCACAGAACGGTATGAGAACAAATTCCAAATTTAACCCCATCGAAAACTACAGTTTATAGGTACGCATAGCTAGGATTCTCACTTCATAAGCAATCTTGAGATTATCGATTAAATAACTAAGAATCATTGTTTTAGATGAAACTACTTTAAATCCAGTAGAAAAGGGAAACGACCTCAGTTTATGTTTAAGTAAAATCAGTCAAAATGTTTTCCTAAAAAATGTCATGCATAGCGAACATTATAAACATTTTCTTAAATATCAAACGGAAATTAAATTCTCCCAATCCACGGAATACTTGCCTAAGGCTGTTAAATTAACTTGAAATTGTGAAAATTTCAAATATTTACACTATCTCACGCAACCGATTTTCCGGGAAACAATTACAGAAGATTCTTTCCGAGACGATAAATTCCTGTTTTCTGGAAAAGATACGGTTTCCAAATTTTACCTTCTCCCGCGTTTGTTTACCCTTTCCTAATTTCGTCCTAGAATGGTTATACACTGTTTCCAAAACGCTCATAAGGTCGTGCATATATTTTAATACCCAAATATGTAGCCATATATGTAAATTAATGGCTGCACAGATTTGATACAGTCACTTACAAGCACATACACTGTAAGTGTGCATTCAATTTTGTATGAAAGTATATTATATTTTGTTCGTCCTGTCCCACGCTGGCTGCACCCTCCCAGTTAAGGAAATCTGAAACCCCCACTCGTAACACCTAAAAGAATGTTTGCAAATGTTGTTCGTGTGCATGAGTGCTTGACATGGTCTTGTCGATAGTGAAAATCTCCTTAGGCAATTTGCCAAATTGAATTTTCTTTGCGAAGGATATATGGAAAATGCAATTTTCAACGTATTTTCAGGAGCACCTCTGCCAATTTATGGATCGGTACCTTTAAGTGAGTTTAGTCTTGTGATGAAGTTGTTAATCTGATTTCGGATGTGGTAAGAGTGAAAGTGTTAGGTTAACGTACGTTTCTTTATTAATTGAGTTTAATTTGAGTTTTCTTTTGTTACCAGGACATTTATGCTACAATTTCCTTATTTTAGTAGTTCTCTCAAAGTGCAGCGATAGGAAAGCACAGAAATAGGTACCTGCATAGGCAGTTAAAACTAAACGTATATTTTACGGCAGGAATGACACCGGTATCTGGTCTAGGTCTGCCTTAGTAAGGAACTCCAGACACCCCGGTTGCGCCAAGGTCCAGAAATTCGATATCTCCAAAAGCTGTCTGGAGTCCTAACCTACGACATCGCTCCATGCCAGGCAGGATCTGCCTCGTCTTCCTTTCTACCATAGATATTGCCCTTATAGACTCTCTGGGCTGGATCATCCTCATCCATACGGATTAAGTGACTCGCCCACCATAACCTATTGAGCCGGATTTTATCCACAACCAGACAGTCGTGATGTCTTCCTTCGAACGCGACCAAGAGTTCCCAATTTTTCTTGCTAAGAACCCAAGTTTCCGAGGAATACATAAGGACTGGCAAGATGATAGTCTGGTACAGTAAGAGCTTTGACCCCATGGTGAGACATTTCGAGCGAAACAGTTTTTGTAGGCTGAAATAGGATATGATAGCAGCCAACAACCGTGCGCGGATTTCATAGCTATTATCGGTTGTGATTTTCGACCCTAGATAGGAGAAATTTTCAACGGTCTCAAAGTTATAGTCTTCTATCTTTTTTTTTGTAGATGTATATGTAGTAAATCTACTGACAATATTTATAATGTGATTAAAATATTAACCATGCCTAGGCTCTAACTTTCTAACTCAACAATCATTCGGGTAGATGCAGACCTACCTACCTCTAGCCAACTAATGAGTAAGGTACCCAAGCTCTACAGCGCAACTCCACGTTTGAGACACGGAAAACTCTGTTCGCGATGTTGACATTGCCGTAACCTCCATGAAAATCCCACTGAGGGGTCAAACTAGGTCAAATAACTGGGCCGAAAATACATGTCCCAGGAATTTTCCTGAAACATATGAGCTTCGTGCAGTCTTTGGTCTGAATGGCTAAGGTTTTGGACCCCTATTACATCACCAAGCCAATGTAAATACAACGTTTCCCGGCATTGACCAATTGGTGTTGATTCGATCGGCTGGTTTGGTGCCCCGTCTGTCTCCTCGCCACTTTAGAGCATCAGACCAGTTGTAAAGTCGATGAGATGCCTTGTTAATATAGGCATATTCAAAAAGGAAGCCGAGAAGGACTAAATCCTAAAATACATTAATATTTTATTTGCAATTTCACGGTACCCTCCCTCTCCATGAAAGAATGACTGTATTGTGTCGCAATTTTGGCCGAGGATGCCAGCTGTGAAAGTCATCAATACTGACTTGAGAAAATGCCGTCCATCTAAGAAACTAATGGTTAGTTCGCAGAAGTGCCGGTGGAAGTGAAGAATGCTATTTAGCTTATAAACGAGTACTATATCCGGTTCGGTTATCGTTGCTGCCGTTTGATAAGATTTACTCATAAAGTTTGATATGGCCAAGATTAAGTAAGTAGTATGGTGGTAACATGCGACTACATGTCAAGAACCTTGGCTCAGAACTAAATAAGGCAGTAAAACACTGGGCTCTGACTACCACTATACTCGTACGAGCTACAATCATACTTTTCGAACTTTGGCATGTCTAAGGCGACAACGATTTTCCCTGACGGCCATTTACACGGAATTTAAGAGACTAGCTTATTCTGGCACTAAGTTTTGAAGGTTTTGTAGAAAACAATTTATTGTCTGTCTCTCTGTTATACATACCTCAGAAGCAGTCATTCCTCTTCCTCGTTGACGCTACAGCCCAAATCGAACCTTGGCCTCCCGGATGTATCGCATCTAGTTATCTCGATCCAAACACCACGCCCTCCAGTTTCGTTTTGGAATCCTTCCTTCGTGCATTCGTTCGACGTGGCCAACCCATCGCAGTTACCGGATTTTGATTATTGTCGATGCTGGCGGGCTGTCGAATAATTCATACAATTCATGATCCTTCCTTGATGGCTTTGAAAGTCTTTCAGTGGTAATTTTTTCTGGAAAATATCGATCTGCTTTTCCGACATTTGCATCAAGGCCCACGTTTCGTGTGCATACAGCAGCAAGGGTCTAATTAATATCTTGTAGATGTATAGTTTATTGCGTCTGTGTACTTTTTTCGATCTCACTATGGAGAGGACTGCATAAAATGCTTTGTGAGCAATAGTATTCCGCCTTTGGATTTCGTGTTTTTCATTTCCGTCCTTCGGGAGTAAGGCTCGTAAGTAGACGAATTAGCCAACCTGTTGTTACATAGTACCCGTCGCCCTTCGAATTTGGGTCATGTATTTCATTTTTATTTCATTGACCCTGAGTTCCACTTCTATTCTTACTGACTCGAACTGCTCGAACACTTTGTTCGCACGAAGCATCTATCGGATAAAAATATCCACGTCGTCTGCACACACCGCTAATTGCGCGGATTTTACCATTAACGTATCTCTGGTATCAACTGAGACCATCTTCCTTACGATGCATTCGATCACTAAGTTAAAGAGGGTGGGGGAGACCATCCTCTTGACTAAGTCCTGACACTTTAGAACACTGTATGTCAGCCCATTTTGAATTTTTACCTGGTCCTCGTTGTTAATCATTGTAGCTTTTACTAGCCGGACTCGTTTCGGTGGGATTTTTAACTCGATCATTTTTCTATAAAGAGCATTAAAATTTACACTGTCGTACGCCTGACAGATGTAAACGAACAGTTGTTGCAAATCAATGTCATATTCCCAGCACTTTTCAAGCATCTGCTTAACTGTGAATATCTGGTCCGTTGTCGATCATCCGGATCTGAAGCCGTCTTGGTATTTTCCGATGATGTTGTCTGTATCCGCTCGGCTGGAATGCCACCGATTCCGGGAGCCTTATGTGATTTTAATCTAAACAGAGCTGCTTCTACTTCGTAGAGTGGGGTGTGGGCACTTGCTCTCTGTTTGAGTCATCCGGAATGGCAAAGGATTGGAAATGTGTGGTCACCGAGTTCAAGCGGTCTTGAAAATATTGAACACATCCTGCTTTTATTTGAGTCGCGTTGCCGCTGATATTTCCATTCTGATCTCTACAGAGGGTGGTTCGTGGTTTAAAACCTATCCTCATCTATTTTATTGTGCTAACTACTACTCGTACGTAATTCTTCTTCAAGCTGCCCTCAAGTGTTATTATTGAACTCTCGTTGTTTTCACCTGCAGATCTTCTTAGCATGTCGCCTTAATTCGTGATACTACTCTTCTCTGGCTTGGATTCATCTTTCGATTAGCAGTTGGTAAGCCTCGTTTTTCTTGTTAATCGCTTCCAAGCAGGCATTATTGAACCATTCGTTATGGTTCCTCCGCTTTACATGCTCAAGCGTGTTTTTAGCTGCACTCTAGATACCAACCCTAGTTTTTCTCCATTTCGTCACTACTTTCCTAGGAGGTAGTACTGCGAAACATGCCTCGATTTTGAAAATGTGAGCCACTTTGGCCATGTCGTGTGTCAACTTTTCCACATTGATTTTAGAAGTCGAGCTCCTACGGCTGTGGCTATTTTTCGCTATTCGACAGCCTTATTTCCATTTAATGAGGACATGGTCCAAGTGACAGTACATCGAGGGATCCTTGGATGGAATTTCTGCGGTCAATTTAAGGGAATATCCGCCCATCCGGAGATGCCCATGTCATTTTATGTGTTCTTATGGAGCAAGCAAGTGGAGCTTGCGACTAAATTTTTACTGCTGGCAAAATTGGTCATTATCGTTTGCTTCATTATGAAGCCTCTGCCCTCCATAGAGCCACAATATGGAACAGCTCGTTACCAATTTTGGCGTTGAAATCTCTCAATAATATTTTGATGTCATTGGAGGGCAACCTATCAAAAATTAGGTCCAGTCGGGTGTGGTTCATGGCATTGAGAAAGTTAATCTTGAAGCGGATTAAGCGGATTCATTCATTAATGGTAAATATGGTGTAAGGTCTGCAATCATTTACTTCGCTTTCAAGCTATTTCGTTTCTTGGAGCGCGACTATGTTGTCCGATCCGATGCTGTATCCTGGGTTCTTGGACACGTTGCTGTTCTCCCAGAAAGCATTGTCAGCGCTTCGCTCGATCCCTACCAGGGCTCAATTTGTTGTCAATCATTACCCCTATATATTTGATAGCCGCCCTAGAAGCGATTCACCGAATTTCACCATCACAGTGTTCTTCTTTCAGGTTTTCATCCTAGTAAAATTTACCAAGTTTGCTACGATTACTAATTGAAGCTTTTTTAGCGGAGGGTAGATAGGTAGGCATCAGTGGAAACTTCGAGGAGGACAATCAGCGCTGTGATGCGCCGTTCTGATGCTACAAACTCATAAGACCATGACAGCTGTAGTCAGAGTAATAGGACAGAGTTCAGCCGCCTCAGATCTTTAGAACCAGCTCGTAGCAATTCTCTCACCGTGCAACTGGAGATCTCCCTGAGACCCTCAAAGAATGGTTTACCTAGATTCTGGATCTGCCTCTACCAGACTTACTGGTGGCAAACGAAATGCCTGCGGGTGTCTCTCTCTTCTCCACAGCTTCAACAATGCGAATTGTAGTATATGCCGAGTTTGGTGGCATAGTCCCCTATAAGTCAGTGCCCTGTGCAGACAGCCGTAATCTTGTATGCATTTTCACGCATCTGTTAGTTGTTAACCATTTGCTTATCTTCCACCAATCATCATATTGGCGTCGAATTTAGTTTTGAATATTTCTAAGACGTATAACATAGTGAGATAATTTTATCGCCTGCAAGTGATACTTTTGAGTTCTTTATTAAAGGAAAAACATAAGCATAGGCACAATAAATTGCCATGCCTTGCCCATCTGGTCAAATCTAAGTCATAATGCTTAAGCGAGAAGTCCTCCCTCACTCATTCGCCGTAGTCACCAGACGTTACCTGTTCCCATTATAGCTTGTTCTGATTAATGGAACAGCGCCTCCATTCTCAAGAAAGACCTAAACATAATTCTTAGAAAGTCAAAAGACATGTTATTTTACCGATGTGAATTGGTGACGAAGACACTTTTACTGACATGTTCTCTCATTTTTGTCTAAATAATCTCCGGAAGATGCTTTTTAATCTATTAAAAGAAACTTGTCCTTCTGTTTTTAATAATTCAATGGGTGTATCCTATATCTAGTGTTAATATTTCGATAAATACGTTATGGGGATCTGAAAATTATTAGCGAATGGCGATAGTCCTTTTGGTTACCAAATGTGTATACAACCGCTTATTCGAAAGGGCTTACCTTGTCGACCTATCAGTGATTGATTCGAATTCAAGGATATTGTAAAAGACAAAGAGGTGCTTCCAGTTTTTCATGTGCAAATGGCTTTCCCATCCACATTTCCCCAAGTTGTCTCGGCATTCTTCCTCTGGCTATCCTTTTCCGTTTCTTATGAAGAGCTCAATAGGAATACAGGTGATTTTCATTAGAAAGGTATGCGATTTTTGCACTTTGCCTTGGCTGTTGACTATGAATCATTTCGAGGCCATGCCTGACTTCTAATAAAAACTTTAGTTAAGGTGAGGACGTTTTGATTTATAATAATTCATGGCGCAATTAACCAAACTTCATAATTTAATCGTTGCCCTTCCAAGGGAGGACATCAAATGTGAGTTATAATTGACTCATTAATTACAAAATTTGCAGTTCTAAATATCGCACCTCCCATTACATTACATTGGCATTCCCTGGATCTTAAAATCTGAATGAGGCTCACTTACCTTTAGATACATGACCCTGGATTTCTTATCGCTTATCACTCTGTCACTCAAAGACTCTAAAGCACTTCAATATTTTTCATACAAATCTTGGAGTCATGACTAAGTGATTGCTTCACATACCTGTCCATTTTTAGGTTCAACAGGTGCTTATCAGCTCTTAGATAGGAATGCAAACTAAATGGTTCATTTTATGAGAAAATTTCGTCTAATTTTGTTCGTTAGTATAGGAAGACATGATCCATGGGATTTAATTGAAAATGTAAATCAATTACTTAAAATAAGATCCATCAAAGCATACATAATTATGGTTTCTCCCATGTTTATCACCAATAATTGTTAAATTATGCTAAGTCGTATAAATTTAAAATTCATGGAGGCCACGACGTACTCATACCGATCTAAGCATTCAACTAAATTTAAATTTCATAAACTAGTATCGTGGACAGTAAAATCTATTAACGTAATTAAGAACACATTGATGTTCACCTCTTGTACGGCTTCTTGGCGGTTCAGACCGTTAACATTCGCCGTATTTCGTTGGGAAGAGTCGAATAAAAAGGCGCGCTCTAGTCTGAGCACTCTGCTTAGTATTCTAAAAATAGAGGAAAAATTACTGTGAGGAAACCCTAGTAGGCCCACAGCTACCAACTTTATTTTCCAGGCTTTTTTCTTCTATTCCGCTGCTAAGTGCTTGCGAAGACGCTCCGTTTTTGATGTATTGCTTCCTCACTGGGTGGGTTGGGATTATCGATTGACGTTGCTGTAAACTAGGTACTCTTCTTGATTCCATTACATTGCACTATATTGTATTCGAATGGAGTCAATGTAAACCGCACGAGAGGTGTAAAAGACAGCTATGAAAAAAGTGGGAACGGTGAAATTGCTCTCTTTCAAAAGAAAACACCTAATGGACAGCCGTTACTTAATATCGTTTTTATAGGTGTAATTGAGATACAGCTCATATTTCATGCATACATGCTCCATTTAAACACGAGTCATAATGTAAACTTATAAAATGCCAATCACAATGGCTAGCCTTTATGCTCTAATTGATACCACCATGTTGATTTCAAAGAGCACTGGGAGATATTTACGCAAATTAATATTGAAATATGAATGTACGCGGCCACCTTTCTATCGAGCACTTTCAGCAGAAGTGTTCTTTTGATTTTGTATTTATTGAATCGAGATTTTAGATAATAGATATAGTGAAAATTCCTCCACAAACGAATATCATCGAAATATCAGCCAACAAAAATTTGAAGTCGAAATTCGAGAGCTCATAATTACGGTTTTAGAAAATTCATATAAAAGTAAACATTTTTACATCAAACAAGCAAAATCAGCATGGAAGAAATCAAAATTATCTATTCTATAATAAACCATTTTCGTTAGAAAGGTCAAAGCAAGATTTGTATGTACGAAACGCAGAAAGGATTGTGCTAATCCATCAGTACTTAAATGCTATTTCAGAGAAATATCTGTATCAAATATGCAACACCTTGGAATGGTGGGGAGCTGTTAAGACAACACCTTCCCACGTAGTTTCTGACAATAGCACGATGGTTTTTAGATTCAGTAATTACCAGAATCATAATTCTTTCCTCCAGAACATCTCAAAAATATCAAAATAAATAGAAACTATTTTATCACACTCAGGGCAAACTGAAACAAGGCGTTGGAAAGGGAAAGATTCTTGTAAAAAAATGTATTTCTGGGTGCTATCGGCCTAAAAGTCCTTATTGCTATATTCGCCAAAAATGTCATTTTATTCATTAATTATTGACTTTGTTGTAATGCTCTTGTTATGATTGGAATAATTGAATGCACAGTTTTAACATTGCAAGTGAACATCCTTTTTAAGGTTTTGTGTAAACACAAAACCTTATTAAAATCGGTTTACCGTCTGTCTGTCTGTCTGTCTGTCTGTCTGTCCGTCTGTCTGTCTGTCTGTCTGTCTGTCTGTCTGTCTGTCTGTCCGTCACACGCATTTTTCTCGGAGACGGTTATAGCGATTGACACCAAATTTGGTAGAAAGGTGGGAACAGTGAATGCTCACGCATACAGTGAATTACATCCTTTTACGTTGAATTTAAGGGGGGGTCCCCATACATGCAAAAGGGGGGTGTAAAATTTTTTTTCATCAAATATAGTCATGTGGGGTATCAAATTAAAGGTCTCGATTAGTCCTTTTCGAAACCGGTTTTAGTTTTGACATTTCTTGGAAACGTGGGGAGTGCGGGGGGTTGAAAGTGATCATTTCTTTAAGGGGGCCATTCTCAGAAACTACCAAACCGAAAAATCTGAAAAAATCAGGAGGCTGCCACTATATGGTGCCTTGGCTCCGAAATACCTTTCATACCGATATCTGTTCAAATAAAGTTAATAATAGTATATTACTATAATTTTTTGTAGTTGGCTGGAAACCCCCCTTAAATTCATCCTAGCGGCACAAAATTCTGCAGTGATGTAGGCTATAATGTAGAGCATGATCATACCAAGTTTGATGAAAATCGCACTATTACTAACAAAATTAAACTAGGTCAAAGCTGTCGCTCCTCTGCAAATTCAAGACTATGAATGTCAATATCACTTGAAAGTGGCTATTTTCACATAATATATGCATATTTTACGTGCTACATGCTAATGTGGGCAAATGCACGCTCAAATCTCTTTATAAAAGAAATACACAAAACCTTTCGTACCTGAAGCGTCCAGCTTCCGGTTTCCCGACTTGTTTGTTTTTAACCACAATTTTCAAAATCCAGGCCGCTGTCCATAGTAAAGTGTCACAAAATCTGGCATGTGTAGGATTTGTGTAAAGAACCTAAAATAGCAGAGGACTCGGATACTCTCTCGATTGTCGGCAACAATTGTAGGTCGAGTCTTTCAGAAAACGGCTTACTTGTTACATTTTAATCGCAGCGGAAAGAGTGCTAATATTTTAAATGTAAAGTGTTTGAAGGTGATTTATCGAAATGGGAGATGAGGTAATTTTTTTTTGACATATTTTCAATATGTGTTGAAAATTGTCCGAAATAACAATCTCAACTTGACGGGTCATCGCACTATGGCGAGGCGAGCAACTTGCGTGTCGAATCAACGCAATTGCGAATCACGTTGGCCATGTCATCGAAAAATAATTTTTGACAGCGAAAATTCTTTTTTCAGTTTTACGGATTTATTAAATTTATAATTTTTGCAAAAGTCAAAAAATATTTTTTTAAACATATAATCCTTTTGTAAGTAATATCCGTTACGTGTCAGTTTATAGTTAAGTAAACTTAACGCAAATTTATTCGGCATTTGTCTTGGCATGTGATTTACAGTTCAAGATCAGATTCATGATAGAAAGAAGAATCAATGGAAGACGCTCATCTGCAACTATCGCTGCTACAATAGTTGCTTCAACCGTAATCTGCACATATGCAAACTAACACCTCAAAAAGCGACTACAACAGTTACTGCACCTCAAGCCTATCCAAGATCAAAATTCGGTGCAAGTGCTTTTGCAAACGCAGCATCAGTATCCAACACGAAACCAGCTACTTTCACATCGGTCGTCTCAGAGTATCTGAAAACCGACGATCGTTGCCGAAGCCGATATTTCAAAAACTCAGGAAGAAGGGTTTAATCGAACAAATTATCGCCACATAATATAAATATAATATAAAAAAATAACGCCGCAAGAGGCGGCTCAGGACCGTTTTCCCTCTCCTCCGCTTTTTCTTTCTGCTCTTTTCAACACTCGGTTTGCTTGCGTGTTTTTGATCTTTGTGGATTGTTCGCTTCCGCTTAGGATATCTACCAGTAGAGTAGACGTAAGTCCCTCGGTAACTGCCATGGTCGTACGGGTGCCGTCGTTTGGACGTAGGAACCCGGCAGCGTCGTTCCTCCAGTTCGACGCCCGATTCGCTTTGGCCGGCGTCACAATGGACGCCATTTGTTTCAACCACGCGTTTGGGCTAGCTAAAGAGACATTTGCACTTGTTTCGAATGTTCTCGAGGAATGCGCCTGTCAGTAAGTGAGACGGCTAAACTAAACCACCTGTTGGCAGACCAAACACTAGGTGACCGTGCGCTAAATCAACTGGTACGTGAAATGAAATAGTTGAGTGGTGAGAAAATCGGTACCGAGCTGCTACGATTTGTGGCTGCAGAAGTTCCCGGAGAGCAAACAGGTCATCCTGCATGTGTGGGTTCGGGATTTTTGGGTACGTTAGCCGGACCGCGGACAAAATTCATGAGGTGTATGTGCGACCCAACAGCAGATGTAGCAGCATTAACAGCTATCGTTCCTGAGTTGGCAGAGACCGTCGTTGCTTTGCGTTCGGGAAGGACGCCTAAATGAAGGTCTAGATCCGCCTCCCGATATGGGCTTAGCTCGTCAGGATCTTTGGCAAGTACCAGGTCATGTTTGAACCATCGTAGATTCGCCGAAAATTGTCTGCAGTTTCTCACCAAAAAAACTAGACTTGTGGGAATTCTGGTGCTGCTACCCGAAATGGAACACAACGCCTCACAATTTACGACCCCACCCTAATTACCTGGTTGATACGGGCGCTGAAGTCTTGGTGATTCCCGTATCCCGGCATGATTATTTAACACCATAATGTTTGAAACTCACGGTAGCAAAATTTTTTTCGATCCGGATGTATGGCTATAGCAAGAAAGACTTGAGTGTAGGACATCGACGAGCGTTTTCTCCCGTAAAGCTTGATGTTTACCACCACATCAACATTACTGGCTTCCCGATATTTCCTAAGGGGCGTTCATTAGTACCACAAAAGGGTTCAAAGTACTTCTTAAGCAGGGTATTTGCAGACCTACAGACAGTTTTTGGTTTTCGCCACTTCATATGATCACTAAGCCAATGGCGAACGGAGACTTTGTGCCGACTAGAGACGTCTATGTGCTCAGACGATCCCAAACCGATACCCCATTTCACACACGATTTGCGCACTCTATCGCGTATTTTCTCGAACTTGCACCATCAAATCCCTGTAGCTCCCGAAGACATTCCGAAAACGGCAATTTTTCACACCTTCCAGAGTTTTCGAGTTCACTAGGATGACTTTTGGACTGTACAACGCGGTGCAAATCTTTCAGAGATTTATCCACTCTGTTTGGTATATTTGGATGATGTTTTGGTCACGTCTTTCTCTGAGTTCGAGCATTTAGTGCACCTCGAGTGCGTTTTGCAACGTCTTCTTCAGGCCGGTCTGGTACTTGTTCATAAATGCAAATTTCTAGAATCGTAGGTGAGATTCCTCGGCCACCTCATTATACCTAAAGCCATCCAACGAGATTCAGTTGAAATGCAAGCAATTTTGAGCTTTCTCTTCCGGAAACTGTTAACGATCTGGGAAGGTTTTTGGCTGTTAAACTTATACCATCGTTTCTTACCCTTAACGCCGACTTGTCCGGGCCGAAAACCAAAAACTTTCGCCTGATTGTATGATCCCCAGGAGGCTGACCAGGCTAGACCACCAAGCAATAGCTAGGCAATGCTACACTTCTGATATTCCCTCAGCAAAATGTATCCCTAACTGTATTCGACGATGCCTCAGACATTACCGTAGGCGCTGCCCTTCACCAAACAGTAAACCAAATGTGTTGAGTTTCTTTTCCGGACGGAATTACAGCACTAATGATCATGAGCTATTAGCCGGTACTTCCGGCATTCACAGTGTTCATGGGTCATAAGCCACTTTTGCTTTGAAACAAAAGCACGACAAAGCGTTCCCCCGCCAACGTCGACACTGTGTCAATTCACTTCCGGCATTCAACACGTGTCTTGAAAAGATTACATAGTTGCTGAAGCAAGACTGCAAAACATGTGAGGATTTCCACACAATCAATCTCTATTTAATTGGCCCTTAGTGAGATTCAGACGATTTCAGATATCGCCTTATAATTATCGATAGGTTCACGCGGTGACCTGAGACAAACCTCTGAAAGATATTATTGCACAACCTTGTGACGAGGCCGTCTGTCGACAATGGATTCCACGCTTTGGTGTGCCAGCAATTATAATCACCGACCGAGGAATACAGTTTGAGTCTCCCTCTTTTCTCAGAGTTGGGCCAAGTCCTCGGCTTCAAACGCATCGAACTACCGTGTACCACCTGCGGTCCAATGGGATGCTTGAAAGGTTGTACAGAACACTGAAGGCCACTATAATGGCCTAAGGTCTTGCACTCGTTCTGCTTGACCTCCGGATAGCCAATGTTCCAAGTCCTGCTGAGTGGGTATATATTGAGAACCTGAGACTCTCCAGCGACCCTATACTATACATTAGGTCTGGACTCAACACTACTGGTTGGTTGCGTCTGCTCAGGGACACAATGCTGAAATTGAAGCTGCCACCACTCTCCACCACCCATCAACTCCGCCACAAACGGTTTTAAGGGAAAAAATGGAAAAATCACTACAATATAAATGGCTGCGTAATAACTTGGCCTCTCAGAGACTGACTAATGGTATTTTTTCTTGAGATGGGAAGTCGCGTTGGAGAAGTAACTCCCTGGTGAGTTTGGGTTTGTAGAATTTACTCAAAGTATTCCCTGCTTCTTGTTAAAGGCGAATAAAAGAAATAGAGATTTGTGGGCTAGCAACGTGCAATTCTCGAGCTTGGGAATCAGTTGCCATGCCTTGGGATCACACTGATACATTGACTACAACCTTTTGCTTTCGTCAGCAGTTTATGATAAGATTCTTGAATGTGCGAACGCTCCTCGAAGACGGTATTTCTCTCGTGCTCCAACTTTAGGGAGAACTCCAGTACATAAAAGCTAGACATTCTGGGATTGAGCGAGGTGGCCACTCCTCTCTTTTTATAGGGCACCTTGCTGTTATATTCTGACAGCCCCAAATGACGATCCAGAATGAGGAATATCTCAATAGTACAGTATTATCCATCGACAGAGACTTTTCATGCTGAGCAAATGAGCAACTCAAAGCAGTTCAGGAGAGGTTTCCTAGAGGTGACATTGCGATCACAATGGGTGTTCTGAATGCCGAGGCGGGCTCTAATAACGCTGCGATAGAACATATGATATGGAAATACGATTTTGGAGACCATAACGACAATGACCGGATGTTTTTGACTTTCTGCAGTCTACCGCGTGGCACATTGTTCGAACATAAAGCTTGTCTCAACCGACCGTCAACGAACATCTAATCAGACCGACCATATCGCAGTCCGCAGCAGATTTTGAAATCGTCTCCTAGATTCCCAAAACAATGGAAGTGCTAAAGTCAGTCTCGAGCGAGACAGTCACTTGATAGTCGCCTACCTTCGCTTGTCTGTCGCATCCGCGTCTTCTCATAGAGGTGGGGAGCTTTAACTCCCGAAACTCAATAAGGTTAGCTTACGAGACCCGGCTGTCGTTCGAATGGGGGAAAACTATCTTGCTGATCGGAGGGCAGACATGTTAAACAGCTCCCCGGAGAATATTGATGAGCATTGGGTCTTGCTTTTCTATACAAATAAGGTGCCGAAATGTCCCTATAAGGTTTGGCTGACTTCCGTGGCGTAGAGGCGAATTGAGCAGCCTAGGAGACTGAAGGTTCTTATTGCCGTTACGTGGGGAGACGAAAGTTGCATCCGGTACCGTGAGAAATGTCGTAAAGCATAGCGTGCACTGTGGCACAAGGGAATTCATTATTACTCTAGTCAGAGAAGCAGAAGTTGAAGAAGATAGTTACGATGTTGCCATCGTGTACAGCATTTCGAAGGTACTTACAACTCTCACGATGGTCCTGCCAAGAATATTAACGGTCGACTCAACATCCTTGTCGTTATGAAGCTTAATGGATGAAGGGAACATTTCACCATGATTCTCAATCATATGACATCTGATGAAGTTCCAGCTCTTCTGGATGAAATAGTGCCGTAATATGCAGGAAACGAACTACTACTGCAAACAAAAAAGAGAAATCATTTCGGCCACTCAAGACCTTAAGAGACTGTTCATTGCAACTCCGGCTGTCTCTCCTCAGCTGCCTCTTCCACTCATCCATAAACCTTAGGAATTTAAAATCTTTTCGAGTAAGTAGGATGAGGTCTTAGTCTAACTGGTCATCATTCTCTTCCTGCATTAGCGAGCAGAACTTTTAGGGTGTTGATCAATTTGTCTTGATGCCACCCAACGCATTAAGAGTACTAGATTCGCCTTCGCAGTTTTGTCCAAAATTCGGAAATGCAGATACGCCAACACAAATACCGAATTTAGGATGTTGTTTCACTTCCATTTCCTTTTTGTTCTGTTATGTGGAGCACATATGAGTACATAGAAAATAACCCCAACTGTTACCCAAAGGTTCTAAGCATTCGTTAACATCTGTCTCTGCCGGGTGGTCGGTATACTCTGGCCTGAGAAAATCTCGAACGATGAGCTGACTTGACGTAGGAGCCAATTACCAGTAGATGTTAATTCTACTGTTTTGCCCATCTTCGTTATAGATAGAGCACCTAAGAAGGACTAATTTTTCTGGCATTGCCGAGAAAATATCGAAAAAATTTGCGTTTAGATCGTGCTAGCTATGCCATGAAATAGACCCCACTTTCCCGGAGTGGTCATCGAATAGGTCGCCCCGGAATCACATGGCGTCCAACAGTCGAGAAGAAGTGTGAGCTTCACGAGAAGATCTAGAGGAAACTAACGCGCATTTCGTCCATTTTGCAACGATGGCTTCTAAGCATGGCGGATGCGCTATGCCCCGTTTAGGAGATATAGACCACTATACCAACGCTTGTTAACATACCGTATAGATAAGCAATTCTCGATGGCACCACAGAAAAGTATTTGTTCGGCCAGTTGATCTTGGACATACAGTCAAGGGTGCTGCCCTGAAAGTCGATTAAAGATCCTTTACCATCGAATGACATGAACAGTACCTTAATGACTAAAAAAAGGTGGAAATATTGAGAACATACATAATGGAAGGATTATCTCATCTCCGACTTCCGAGGAGAATAGATAAAACCGGGGAATTCATCAAAAGCTAAGGACGTTGCTTTTGAAAGCATATAGCTGGAATTGAACATCTGACTCAGTACATTCTTCGAATTGTTAATTATTGAAAAAGATAGTATACCATCTGGCGATAGCACAACTCTTCCGATATCAAACTAGAATAATCAGACAGATCTGCGCAATGTTCACACCAGTATTCAATTCAATTAGTATTGCATACCAAAAAAAAGGCAGCACATCCTCCACAGGTGCACTCGCTACATCGTTAACATTACTGTCATTGAAGTCGATTTTATCAAGAACATACCAACATCGCAAGAAACGTTGCCTTCCTTGTATTATTTTCTAGATGTTGGGTTTAACTGCGGGCCAAGCAAACTCATTTGGTAAGCACTGCGCCGAAATATACTGTCAAGATAACTCACCTGTCAAGGGTAAGCAGCGCTATTATTACTTTACGAATCACTGCCACTGGAAATAAATAACAGTCTGGCATCATCAGAGAAGTTGTTCGTCCTGTAGCTCTCAGCGCTTGAGAAGTAAGCACAAGTTGCGCGGGAAGCGTTTTCTATAATATGAAAACATCATTCGTGCTGATAATAACTCTATGGTTAATACCTCTTGGTTAGGATAGAATTCTGGAACCGGAAAGTATGAAATCTATCAAATTTATTTTACTTAAAGTTTGGTACCAAACGAAGAAAGTTTACAAACAATTGCTGGATACAATGCCGTTGTTAAGGACGAAATTGATGACTGCAACTTCACTAAGCCTCCGTAAACCATATAGTCCAGTGTATTATAGTTCATATAGTTGCCCACGATAGATGGACTATTACCGCCTCTTTAAGTGTGGCAATTTGAAAAAAACGAATTTCCCCCTCCCTTTAAACCAAACAAAAATGTCTCCCCATAAATTTATATCAAAAATATGCAGAGGATACCTCGTTAACATAGAGCACGTAATTCTGATTTTCACGCTAATTTAATGGGCAACAGTCAATTTATCAAGGTTTGAATTTTATAATTAGGAAAAATGTACTAATACCGAGGAAAAGATACTTCAATATATTTTCATTTCTTCTATTTCTAAGCCTTATTGGAGGGGGAGACTTTTCTCAAGGATAAAACCTCTTTATAATTTACTAATATTTTATCGGCAGCAACCCCATGTGATTCGTTACGTGGGTCATAAAATGATAAAAGGGCATGTGAAAAAAGGAAGCCTTCATTTTAAAGGTTTCTTTCATTTTTTAATGTTCCCGGATTGGCTTGTTATGAAAATAATAAAGTCATCCAGTTCAGGAAAACCTGAACAATAATACCACCGCAAACACAAATTCAGCTTTACGTTCCCACCGAATGTACAAAGGTATAGAAAACAATGTAATCAATTTCATAATCCAATATCCTCCAACCAAGGAACTTCCTCTGAATAAACAACAACGAACGGGAATTGACAATACAAATCATCAATAATCAAGGACCGATGTCGATTGTTCGCAACCAATGAAAGTTCGCAAGCACCGTCAAGAACATAAACTTATCGGATTCGTATTCACGGGAATAAGACTTGTACAGAATAATAAGCGGATTATCGACTGGTTGGCAAATATCCTTCAAGTCGTTATTACTTCGTAACATGGATACGTAGGTAAAAGCAGACGAAAGTAATTATTTTTTCATATTCAACGGATTTTCGCTATGAATGAAAATATGATTGAGGATCATCGAAAGACGTCTAGGACATATAATTGAATTGGATTTATTGTGGAGACGTCTCAACAAGGAAATATTTTAGTCCAATTTGTACGCATGAGACAAAAGATTCAGATTAACTAAGAGTTATAAAAGCTTTAGGGACGTGGGATTTCAGGGAATTAAGGTGAATCATGCTAGTTGGTTGCTTACAATTTTGATTTTAAGGGTAAGAACTGAATGTCTCTGGAGCCTTTTCTTCGTACAAAATCGAAATTATTTTCAACAAGTGTCAAAGGAGGAAAAGGCTATAAAGGTACCAGGCTGCTGTGCTGTTATCCAAAAACTCTTTTCAACCAGGTGATCTACGAACCATCAAGCCTTGAATTTTGGAGAGAAATACTAGACTTTGGTTAGGCAAGGACTCGTTAAGGTTTGACATCGCTGAAAGAGTATTACTTCAAAAATAATCTGGACTGGAGAATAATTTAATTGAATTATGGCGAAAATGGGGAAAGTTTTGAAAAGAATACTTTAGCAGATATTTCGCGTTGCTTTCGGGAATAATGACTATAAATATTTCACCTTCCAGCTCTATAACCTTGAGAAACAAAGCCATCAAGTTACTGAAAGATTTTTCAGATCGTATGTGATTCCGAAAATCTGTTTTTGTCTAAAGGCAGCCACGTTCCGACAAACCTGTCAGCTATGCTTGAACAGTTGACAGTCCACCCAGTCGCCCCTGGACTCAAAATTGCATTCAAGCACCAGTAAACTTACCGGCCCCATTAGTTGAACCCTATTCGTCAAAAACATTGTAGGCAAAATTCATGAAATCAACAGAACGCGCTCTTTCTATAGTGTCTGTGTCGCAATTACCCTCCTGGCGCCTCATCCTACACATTTACCACGGTTCGCCTGAACTCCTCTCAGGTCAACGGGCGGAATCCTTTTTCAAACGATAACCGGCCGCGCCTACGGGAATAAAATGACAGGCCAGCTCGACCCCATCGGATACCCACGGACTGTTCAGGCGCAACTGACAGGTGTGCCGAAACGTATATAGCTAGTTTAAGCCAGGCTATCTTATTTAGTCCTTATCACGTTTCTAAAACTGATTACGAACCCATACTACGTTTATCTTGTCACCCTTCATTGTTCAAACATTTTCAGAGCATGCTGAGTCTACATATAACATGATATCAATCTCGAATCTCGTGAAATCTATAATAAATGTGAATATTGCGATTGACCAGGCTTTCATTCCGAGTTGACACTTTTCAACTAGGTTTCAATGCTTGCAATCCTCTTCACGATTTTGTGGAAAGCAAAATGTTATTAAAATCGGTTCATTGTCTGTCTGTTTTTTATATGATTTTTAACATTGGAAGGTAGAAAAGTTCCAAAGCTACCGTTGGCTCCTGTTATTCGATTATGTAGGATTTACGCACTAAACCCCTTCCTTCTCCTTCGCAGTACTATCCCGCCAAGTTATTTCCGAAGGAACCATATACTCCACCATATTCTTGAATGAAAACAATCTTTCGCGACAATTCCATTTCAGTATTCAAAGGCAACATGCTCCACAATTATATTGCATGTTGGGCAACACCAGGAGGGATCATGAACAAAGTAATATAGGTTTGCTCGATATCCTCCTTATCGTTTACAAATTGCCTTGGGTCAAAGCTAGCTTCTTCATATCGTCGTTTATTTTTTCCACTTTGAAACTTTCTGAAGGTCTCGCGTCCTTTAGGTGAATCGTCCTATCTCTGCCCTAATTGCCGAGCCAAGTTATCTCAGTCCATTTATATTTGGCAACATTGTGGGCAGCCCCGTTTTTGCTATGGATGCTTTTGCGGCTAAACTCTCTCTCTATATATAATATATATTAGCGCTGGTTAGGAGTATGTGGTTTGCCCGCCAATCCTGGTTTTTATGCAGGGTTTCTTTATCCATTTTCTATTATGCTCTACGAGTGCAAAACCAGCGAGTCAATATCTATTTCTGCAATAGTTTCGAGGGCGAATCGGAGCAGTTCATTTCGCAGGATTAAAGACTTTTTTTACGTCGAGAGTAACGATCGCGCAAGATTTTGCAGTGTCCACGGTTTTGTGACATATACACCATTTCCTTTGCCTTACCCGGGGACAATTTGAAGGAGGAATGCATTTAATAATATGCAATGTTTCTTCGTTTTTCTCCCATTCTAACCTCCTAACTTTCACAATTTCAAATTACCATTTTCCATTTCTCTTCCACATTTAACTTTCAAAATGAGTAATTTTGTTTATTTTACAAAAAAAATAATAACTGATCGCTTTCCCCTAAACTTAAGATTCAAATAGTGAAAGCTAATGCTGAACGGAGAAAATGAACTTTCACCTCCTTTGCTTGTGCTTAATTTTGGGACGTTGTTATTGTTTTCGCAACGCAGTGTCCAACAGAGCGAAGGGATCACCGTGTTGTTGCGCTGCAGGACTGCTCTGGCCGTTCTTTTATTTCTGAATACGCATGGGGAGTTAGGAGGCTGGCTGATTAGAAGGACATCTGATAAGCTGGACGAGAAGATCGTTGTTGGCTGTTGAAGGAGGTGGTCTGAGGAGTTCTGCGTGGTAGCGAAGAGTAGTTTATATCCTAAAAAATAGATGATGACTCGTTAGCGAATGTTAAGTATTTGCACAATGAGTGCATAAAATAAATAGTGCGCGATAATTTTCTGGTATGTTTCGGTGATATTCGGCTAAGTTTCAGAGAACCATTTCATACGAACGGAAGTATAGACATTCCTGACAGAAGACTGAAAAAAAGAAATCAAACAATCAATCGCTTGTATTTGGATCCTTTCACCGGCCAGAGGATCGGCACGTCGTCGGCTGGATATCAATAAGAAGGAGTACATTAAGGAATGGTGGCAGATGAGTGATGCGGTCATGTGTAGAGGGTGACCCTAATATAAGTTTTTTTAATTCCCAAATTTTAAATTCAACCAAACGGAAAAAACAATTTCGTGTTTGATTATTCTATAATCAAGAAACAAATGTGTAAAATTTATACCATTACCCCGAGATTAATCCAACAGAGCCTTGGAGGAGGCTAGCTAAAGTTAAATTATTTTGTTTAGTTCCATTTTGATTATTTATTTATTATTTTGTTTATATTTTCCTTTGATTATTTATTGTTTCTTTCTATTTTATTTGACCTCTTGTGATTTCATATAATTGATTATTATTTCGTTTAAGTTATATTATTTGTGTTTATCTCTTTACCTTATTTATGACTATCATTTCATTTTTGGTCTGAATATATTTGAAACATGAATTTCCGAATTCCCCCCCTCCTCTCTAGCTAGGCAGATCTCTTTTTACTAAAGAGCATCCCGCAATATAATGGCCAGAGGATGTCAAGGTTGGGAGGCAACCGCGAAAACCACGCCTCGGCATACATCTGAGGTAGGGAAAACATCGATCGAAGAGACGCATCTGTCATGAATCCTCTTTTCCTATTGCGGTACTCGATTCCGAATTTTTAAACGCGCGGTGGAGCGGCTATTTTTTTTTTATTTTCGTTCCAGCCTAGCTCACGTGATATTATTTCAGTAGACTTGTGCGAATCCCCTTTTTGTTTATTTTTCAGGATCCGGTCCTAGCCCACGTATCGGAAGGGACACGTGGATTTTTGTAAAATGACACGTGGGGGTCGAAGTGTTCGAAAGAATCCCCACATTTCCAAGCCTGCCAGCACAGAGGCGTACAAGCATGTGTTGACGGAGCACTTTAATAGAATTTTAATATCTGCTGGCGGATCTTCACGGTCAATTTCGCCATATTTTTAGGTTTTTGGGATAGCTCTTTCCCTTTGGTCGTCTTCGGCAACTAAAAAAGGGTTTTTGACCATCGCAATCCCATTTGTCATTATAATTTGTTGGCGTCGAAATGTTCCATTGCTGCCTCTGTGACTTCCCTTCCCCCTCCCGTACTAATCGCATGGACGATAGCTCCCACTTTCAGAATCCAAACTGCCTATAGAGATGACCCTTCATCCGCCCAGAAGGCTGTGTTGCTTTCACTTGGCGGGAAATCCGTTTTTCATCCCGTTCTTTAAACTGAACCAATTTGGTACAATTTTAACGGCCAGGAAAGAGCTTTATTCATGTTGCCGTCTAATCTTCTGCACAGTCTAGAGGACGTGTTCCACGGTTACGCCCGATTTTGACAAGACATTGCTATTTGCCTGAACAGTGGGTAAGTTTGTCTCGCATGAAATTTGTGGGAAAAGGGTTTTATATAATACCAAGCGCCAAATCAAGGCTGGGATTTGGCGGTGTTTGCTTATTCTTGATTGGTGACGTAATGGCTTTCTTCACACCCCCCTTTCTCTGCGCTTTGCCAACAACCTGTGGTATCTTTTCTTCTGCGTTTTCTGTCGGCATCGCATCCGGCAATAACACTTCCTCCAAATGCCTATCAAATTTTCTGGATATCTAAACAGTTACTGCAGTTTTTTTTTGGTTTGCTTTATTCTCCCTCCCACGCCTCACCTAAAAAATGGTAGAATGTTCATCACTGTGTATATTTTTCGCCCCCTGCCATTGGGGCCAAAACGTCTAAAAAACCGCTATAAAGATTTCTGTAACACAAAAAGGGGTACAAAAATGTGTTTTCCAAATAAAAATATGTGGGATCGGTTGCTGTTTTCCGAAGCAAGTTGACATCAGTTGTAAAAGGGGAGGGAGTACGGGATTTCTTAAGTGCTCACTTATTGTAACGGGTCAGTCATGAATAAGTCAAAACACCCTCATATGGATATCGATTTAAATAAATTAAATAATGGTATATTGCTATATTCTGTGTAATTACAAAGCAAAGCGAAATTTTATGATGAAATAGCCAACCATATGGAACCTTATACTGGGAAGTTTGATGGAAATCTTAGCATTATTAATTAAGTTACAATAGGTTAAAGTTACCGCTTATTTGTGAGATTACTGCACCCTGGAAGATAAAATGCCAGAATCACATTGAAGTGGCATAGACATTTTGTCTATACAATATTATTTACGTAGAAATGGAACCATCGTGAGCGCATACTTCAGGTTCTATCTCAGCCATGACTTGAAGAATGTTGCTTTTCAGGTGCTTTAAAGGTTGAGGATTGTCCGCGAAAAAAGTCCCTTAGCAAAACCGCACGACAACATGAAAATGCACGTCGTGAAAATTTTTCACGCAAGAAACTACTTATGACGGTAATTGTGTAAAATGGAGCCCCAACCTGGTTGAAACTACATACTCTCAATAGGTCAATATCTTCAATTATTGGCCGAAAAAAACTGACGCGGTTTGGTGGTGGTTACCATTGACAGTAAGAGTGTCGCCGTCTTCATTTTTAAAGAAATCCGGACAAATTAACACCAAACCGCTACTTTCAGTATGTAAAGGCCTCTCTTGAGTCTCTTTTGGATTCCATAAAGGTTTAGCTATACAGAGGGATGAAAATATACCCCGTCACTGGAAAAGATTTCATTTGAAAAATCAACATCGATTTCTTGTTGCTCCAATACCCTATCGACGTACGTTAGGCGTTGTATATGGTATAAAATTTGGTGTAAATCGATTTGACAGGTTTCCCGTGACAGGAGTGTGAAATTCTGAAACTCGAAACGGGTAACCCGTTGGATGAACACGAAAACTCGCGCCATCAATACTCGCCCCTTCCCTATACATGATGTAGCTCTACCACTCTGGTTGAAAAATTTGGAAAATCCTTGACAGTTTTCCTGTCTGTTATTTGCACCTCATAAAAATAATAGTAAGAAAAAACGCTGTGATGACAACCAAGATGTCATTTATTTTGGGTTGTTGAGATAAAAAACCACAAATAAAAACTCCAATAAAAATTTAGCAGAATGACCCCAACATTGAGAGAAACAGATCAAAATATAGTACATCGAAAGTTTTTATGTAATTTGAAAGTGTTTTGTCAATTTTCTATTGCCAGTCAAAGTGTGTAGATGTGCAGTAATATCACGATGAAAGGCCTTGTTCGCGAAAAAGGAATCCGAAAATTAATTTCAACCATCAGGAGCAGATAAAATAAAGATAAGTTCTTTTGAACCGAGGATAATGGAAATCGAGCAATCCGTGACTCCTCGAACGACTTTGTCATTTTCCAAAAAACTTGCTGCTATTTGAATGCTTCTGCTGAAAACTTTGGTTTAACTTTTCTTCTTTTCATGTCCTTTAAATCAATGCAATTTCTGGCTAAAAGGCTTGTCGTATTGGCTGCGTCTGGGTGAAATATTCATTCATTCCTATCTATATGTTGAAGCTTTTAAATAAAAATTTCCATTGGGAGCTTGATCTCCATACATTATCAAAGGGGTACCGGTTCTCACGTAACAACCAAGCCACAAACGAAATACTTTAATTACGATTGAGTGGAATTGAATGTGACTGCATGCCGGCATTGAAACTATCAGGCACGAATTGCTTTCCATGCATTCATTGATTCATTACGGTGGAAAATCAAAGGACATCCTTTCCGTATGGTCGCCATAGAGTTGAAATTTCTCTATGTGGTTTAAATAAGGACTCGGCATGTGGTTGGGAAATAAAATTTATTGGTTTGAAAATAAAGAAAATGGAAGAGCGTAAAGGAGTAACGGAAATTATTATTATTATTTTCTGGTATTGATTTTTCTTTAAAGGAACATTTACAAAATATGAGCGGTATGAACACTATTGGTTCTTTGGTGAGGTTTATTTATGCTTTGGTGAGCTTCGCAGTCATTTTCAATGTTATTAGGCACTTTATGATAGTTGGAATTCTTTTTATGAGTAGCACTTAACCCCATAAACTATCCTTCAAGATCCCAAACGACTGCCGCTCCTCCATCTAGCAATATATCCTTAAATAGATAATAGCGTCACCTTCACAGCGATCATCCTCATAGGTGCTCGATCAGGGGTTTGAGCAGGAGTTACTTTAGCGGGTTAGGGATTATTAGCAGAAAAAGTCATATGAAGATGCTTTAGGTATTCACGGTCAAAACTTATTTCTGAGTCCCAGTTACTGTTTAGAATATGATTTCTATTGAAGCAGTGAAGGGTTGGGGCGAATGGTATCTGTTTGAAGAACTTCTCTTCGGACCGAAATTCAAAAGGAACCATAGAAGCAGATGCTTTTTCTTCGTTCGTACTTCAGCCAGAGGCAAGCATTGCTTTTCTTCATGTTAGTTATCCATTAGTCTTGGTTTAATAAACGTATTCTCCATTTACTTACTTCTAAAATGTCCCTGCTATCGACTTCGTCGAATCTTTTCTTCAATTTGGCAGCTTTACTCGACTTGTGCGTTCCTTACAAGGCATCCTTGTATTAGCCAGTGCAAACTCGCGACCAATCCACTGAAACTTCAAAATGTGAGACTAGTTTACTAGAGTTTTATCAGGAAGGATGTTTCTCGTCTTTGAACAGATTATGCAATCCAGCAGAAGGTGAAAGATTTCAGATGCAAACAGCAGTTTTCTGACGTTGATGTCTACAATTAAATACTACTGCTGCATTTAGAAGATCCCCCACAGTGCGTAGATCATAACTAATAAAAACAATTCGGGAAACCGGAAGCTGGACGCTTCAGGTATGAGAGGTTTTGGCTCATTACGTAACACATAATATATGCGTATATTATGTGAGAATATTCGCTTTCGGGTGATATTCACATCTAAAATTTTGAATTTCCAAGAAGTGACAATTTTGACCTATTATAACTTTGTTAGTAATAGTGCGATTCCCACTAAACTTGGTAGGATCAAGCTCTATATTATAGCCTAAATTCGTGGTGCTAGGATGGACTTGAGGAGGGGGGGCTAGGAAGCTAATTAATGAAAATTATAGTATACTTTTGTTAACTTTATTTGAAGGGATATCGGTATGGAGGGTATTTTGGAGCCTAGCTACCATATAGTGGCAGCCTTCCGCATTTTTTCAGATTTTTCGGTTGAGCAGTTTCTGAAAATGGCCCCGTTAAATAAATGATCACTTTCGACCCTACGAACTCCCCGCCTTTCCAACAAATGTCAAAACTAAGACCAGCTTCGAAAAGTACTAACTGAGACCTTTTATTTGATACCCCACATAATATATTTGGTGACAGAAAAATGTAAACTCCCCTTTTGCATGTATGGAGACCTCCCCTTAAATTGGACGTAACAGAATGTAATTCACTGTATGCGCGAGCGCTCACAGTTCCCACTTTTCCACCAATCGCCAATCGCTGCTACAGCCTCCGAGAAAAATGCGTGTCACGGACAGACAAACAGACAGACAGTAAACCTTAATCAAAATGGATGGAGGACATTCAAATAGGAGAAACAATACACATCCGATTGATTGCATTTGTGCTCCGCTAATCTTCTTTCTTATTATTATAGTCACTTTTTCTATGTCGCACTCGGCTGGTTTGCCTTAATGCACTTCCTTCCTTCTATCACGATGGCTCGGTCTACGAATGTATGACTAACGTCGTCGATATCGAATCGCAAATCTTATTTATAATTTTCAGCATCCATATATTTTCTTTGCCATCGAAGTGTACATTCTGGGCCTAAACAGTGAGATGGTGGGACTGTGTAGAGTATTCCTTTCTTCCTCTCTCTCCTGCGGTATTGTGCTTTCGTACGTTGAAAAGTGGAGCGATAGCAAACGGAAATCCGGTCTGCGACTGCTCCTGAGGATTATTGTAAGATGCGCTCTTCTGACCTGGGAGCCGATTAATGACAGAATCCTGACTTCAAGATTCTGGTTCTGGTTACCATCACAATTGTCCAGTATCAATTATCACTTAATCAAAGACTAATAAGGTCTTAATAATAATTAAATAATTAAAAAACTGCTGTTTACTCCTTAGTAGAGTATAGTCTCTGATGAGGCTGTGCTTCAGTTTCGTTATCAACAACACCTAATGCTTTACAAGTGATAAAATGACAGCAGCGAGGCATACACAGATATCTATGACGACTGGGATTCGAATCCAGAGCAACGAGATTGAGAGACTGAATGGTTAGAGCAGTAGTAGAGACCTTAACTTCGAAATATTCTCTCTGAGGGAATCGAACTAGGTTCTTCCGTTTTCTTTCCATCAAACAACATCAACACCAAGTAAACATCTATCTGCAAGGCGGTTCCACTCTAGGCCGCGGGGCGGCATCGAATCGATTCCCTAAGGATCTGCTTATTAATTAGCAGCTTGCCGTCGATGGTCTGTTGTATAAATTGCATAGGGACCTCCCTATTCAGAGTGAAATATAAAGAATTCCTCCTGAATAGCCAGTAGGTTCCTTCGTATTTCGCTCTGAATAGGGAGGTCCCTATGCAATTTATACAACAGACCTTGATGTCATACCTTATCAAATACCTGGGCGGCTTCGAAAAAAATCGCTGAGAACACCTGCCTTTTTTCCATTGCATTTCCTACGGATTCATGATCCTGTGCAACCATTAGCTTGTGGAATGCTTTTCGCGTAAACCGAATTGGTGGGGTGATAGTAGATTTCGATCCACATTCGACTCTATTTGGCTCCTCTCCTGGTTTGGGCACCATTATAATTTCGGTCACTTTCCATTGTGAAAGGAATGTATTTAAATCTGAAAGGTATTAGGTTGTTGCAAATGAAATGGCTCCTTTGGCACTAAAATTTGAAACGACTGTAAAGCTTACAAAAATTTATTTATTTAATTAAAATAGGTGCCAGTCGATTCAAAACACTTCTCCCAGCGAGATTCAAGAGCGTGTATGCCAATTTCGTAGAAGTCCAACTGTCGGGTGTTGATAAATTCGTCGAAGGCAATTTTGACAGCTTTTTCGTTCCTAAATTGTTTTTCCGCTAAAAAATTATCCAAATGCTTAAAAAAGTGTTAGTCGGTTGGCGAAAGGTCCGGTGAATATAGCGGATGAGGCAGAGTCTCATACTGCAATTCGTTCAACTTTTGAACCGTTGGTCTGGAAACATGAGATCGTGCATTATCGTGAAGGAATATCGCACCGTCTCTGTTGACTAATCTCGGCCGTTGAATACTCAATTTTTGGTGCATTTCCTCGAGTTGGGCACAGTGTTTCTGTGCATTTATCGTTTCTCCAGGTGCCAAAAAAGAATGGTGGTGTAGACCACCAAACAGTCACCATTACCTTCTTCGGATGGAGGCTCGGTTTCGGCATATGGTTCGGTGGCTCATCAGCATCTAGTCATTGTGCTGATCGGCGACGATTGTCGTATAATATCCACTTTTCACCACATGTTACTATTCTGTGCAAAAAGAGATCGCTTCTATTGCGGGAGAGTAAAGAACAGCAAATTTCCATTCGAAGCGCCATGTTTTTTCCGTAAGGGCATGCCTAATACATTTGTCGAGCTTTTTCACCTTTCCAAGTTGTTGCAAGTGCCGGGAAGCTATCGAATAGTGTACACCCAGTTTCTCTGCAATGCCTCCCACAGATTGACGTGTGTCAGATTAGACTAGCAAACGCAGCTCGTCGTTGTCAATCGATGTTCCTTGATGTCCACGTGGCTCACTTTGAAGGTTTACGTCACCTAACCGGAATTTTTCGAACCACCGTCGTGTGATTCGTTCGCTTGCCGTATCAGTTCCAAATGCGCTGTTAATGTTCCTGGTCGCCTCCGCTGCTTTATGACCGAGTTTGAACTCATACAGAAAAAGTATACGTTCTTGGCTCTTTTCCATCCTTTTCTTCTTTTTATTCACTGTTATCACAACAATAGTCAAAACTGAAATGACTCCTTGATTAAATACTCCTTGTATTTATACTTTATTATCCGACACCAACAGCGCCAACTGGTGGTGGTTTCATACAGCAAAATTGCAACTAACTTCACTTGATTGCCAAATCGGCCATTTCATGTGCAACAATCTTAATTTGATTAGACCCTTTTCTGGCAATTCTTTTAGTATTCTCCCTGTAATAAGTTCATTTGTTTTAATTTCTGTCCTTAGCTCATTTAGTTTTACACCGTGTATTAGGTGATGGTATATTTTCCTGATTGGGGTTAGGCATGGAAGGTACTTTCTAGATGCTTCCCGAAGAGATCTGCCTTATCCTGTACAAGACGAAACCATTGCCCATTAGTCTGTTTGATAGGTGGGATTTGTTGTCAGGGGTTTTCCAGATCTTTCACGGCCTTCCACAGAGGGTAGCCTATGTATTTTTGTAATGTAAGATTTGAGATATATCTACTGAAGGACTCGTTCCTATATTTGTCAATTTAGGCCTTTAGCTTGTTTGTCAGGAAGTTGCTTTTCGAATTCGGCCCACGTTGTTTGTCTATTAGTCAGCCTGGAAACATTATCAAAACAGGCGAGTAATTGGACATCATATTTTTTATTATTGGCAACATGGACATATTCGTCTGAGATCCCCTTACTTACAAAGAAATCAATGACTTCGGGTGTCTTTGTTACGTCAGTCGGCCAGTATATAGGCTTACCACTAGAGTGGAAATTGTATTTTTGTGCTCTTCCACCTTCAAGTAATGCTCTGCCTCTGGATGTTGTTAACCTAGATACCATGATTTTTTTGTATGTTAAAGTCACCTCTTAAAGTGAAGGAGCTTCAGATGGACTGGATGAGCCGAGCGAAATTTTCTTTTTTAACACCGGATCGGGGCAGACAGTATATTGAGGAGATCTTCACAACTTTCTTAAATAGGTATATACCAATAGTCACGAGCTGCATTTTTTCATCTTCAATTTTCTGTTCTCCATGGTGCCTGACATTCTCTTTAATGAAAATTGTAGCTCCCCCTCTGTCTTGCCAACTGGGCTGTGTTGCATGATATGATTTTAGCGCCCGTGGGCTCCGTGAGTTGGTTTTCTGAGAGAAGGCATATGCCTTTCTTCTCAGTATTAAGAAAGACTTCAAACTCTTGTATGTAGGTGCTGTTGCAGTCCATTGGCATTCCACGTTATGATTTTCAGGACATTTGTCATTTGCTTTTCTTGTTGAATTTTTGTCTCCTTACGTAATACTGATTAAACTTATCAACAATTTGTTTGTTGACTATTTTTTGTTCGTCAAGTCTTCTATTTAAAATGTATATCTAAGATAGTTTTCGGTATTCGTCATTTTTTTGGTTAGTGCACCTAGTCTTACCACGTACGAGCATTCGATTTTCTTGGATCTAACAAGGCGTTGGGTTGGTTTTGCGTGGCTCAGTTTATCGTTTTTCGAAAGCAGCCAACTTTGGGGACAGCGGTCTTTTACGTCTTAGCTTCTGTAATTCTTTCGCTACTTCACAGCCTCTGTCGGCCGGTGCCGACCCTTACAATTTACACATTTTGCCGGGAAAGCTCTATTGGTTGGACATTTGGATGATTCATGGTCACTAGCGCATTTCCCACAGCTTGGATCTCGATTACAATATCCTTGTTTGGGATCGAAACCTTAGCATCTTTTGCACTGGGGTATTAGGTCGCTGATATCTCAGCGCTTCTATTTTGACCTTTATATTCAGGGTAGCACTTAAGTTGTGAATTTTGCTTTTGGGATCCTCATGGAATAAACGAGAACTTACTGATTATTGTTTCTCCGTTTTTATTAAAAAATTTTCTTTTTTCAATATATTCACAGCATCTAGAATCTTAAAACCCTTTTCCTTTAGGTTATCTACAATGACATCTTTTTGGCACGTTGGGTGGAGTCCCCTAGCCATAAACTTTACAGGCCTGTTGTTTTTGGCTTCATACGTGTACCATTGGGTTTTCTCCATATTCAGCTTTTTTTCAAGAGGGCCCTGTATTCATCTTTGTTCTTCTAGAGCAACTATTGAGTATTTCTTTATCATGGCTACCGAAAGTAGATTCTTAACTTTCTGGGGCTTGTCGATTCCGCTAACATATTTCTTATTAAGATTTTGTGTAAACACAAAGCCTTATTAAATTCGGTTTACTGTCTGTCTGTATGTCTGTCCGTCTCTTTGTCTGCCTCTCTGTCTGTCTGTCCGTCACACGCATTTTTCTCGGAGACGGTTACAGCGATCAAAACCAAATTTGGTAGAAAGCTGGGAGCTGTGAACACTCACGCATACAGTGAGTTACATCCTTTTATGACGAATTTAAGGGGGGCTCCCCATACATTCAAGAGGTTGGTGTAATTTTTTTTTCATCAAATACAGTCATGTGGGATATCAAATTAAAGGTCTCGGTTAGTACTTTTCGAACCCGGTCTTAGTTTTGACATTTGTTGGAAAGGTGGGGAGGGGGGATTTATGCATATATTATGTGCTACGTACTAAGAAATACACAAAACCTTTCGTACTAAGAAATACACAAAACCTTTCGTACCTTTCTTGTAACCTTCGAACTCCTACTAAAAGGTTCATCCGAATACAATAAAAGGTCCTCCCCAAAATCCGTAGGACCGACCTCCTGAGGGGATGGATTTTCCAATACAACTGGTCCGCTACCTAGGGTATATACTCCATTGTTTTGTTCCATTGCACATAAGTGGGTGCAATTTATATCACTTGCCAGGTTCAGCGGTCTCTGTATTAAAGTGTGTGTTAGGACGCCTTCACTTTTGTTCACCGCACGACGCTAGCCTAATGGTTATCTATCTAATGGGGTGTGAGCCGACATGGCCTAGACATGGACAAAGATCGTCACTGGCCTTTGCCGAGTTAAAGGCGATTAGGATCTTCACCTTGTATATCTGAACCTCTGGCATGGATGATATCCAATGTAGGAAGACCGCGATATATCATAGATTGTTTATAACCAGGTTGATAGGCTCCATTTTCCTCTACGCAACCGAGCATTATATAACAAATCAAAAGTACAAAAAACTATCGCTGGAATAATGTCAATCAAGATATATGCGATGAGAAACGCCGTATTGAAGGAATCTATGGGATAGCGACAGGAACGCGAAAGAAGCAGTACCTGGGCCTAAATACTGAACCTGCCATCAATGAATGCTTGATGATGATCTACCTTCTACCTACCTTCCTAAAAGTGATTATGCGTCATATCTCTTATATTGATTAGTTTAATGAATGCTTTGGAGCGCAAATACAAAATGTGAATTAAAATGAATAGAAATACTGAACTGTAACGAAAATATGAAGTCATTTATCTTTAAACTTACATAAGCACATCCTTGACATTTGACCGTGCAGTCATTGGCTTATTTTCGGGGCTCACCTAGAACTATATTATTAGTTAATTGCCTCTTGTTTCGATGCTCACTTTATCTGTTACCTGACTTGCAATTGTCTCCAAAGTTTATCCATACTTAGCGTGTTTAACACCCATTGTTTGCCATAATGCTTGCTTTTAGTTTGCCTATTGAGTCACAAAAGACACACTGCCACCGCGTCTTCATAAAAAGTAGAAAGTAACCCGCGGTAAAAAAGTACTTAACGTGCTCCCTGTGGTTGAATGAATTGTTGTCACCTCTATATTTACAAAATGCTTTTTAATTGCTTGTCTGCGCATACAAACCTGGATTATGCATTTAAAGTTGGTCTGGCATCGGATGGAAGTACTATTGTTGCATAATACTTGGAAATACGGCACCAACGCGAGGTGAACGTAGAGCAGAGTACTTTCAATTATTCCTCATTTAATGTTTGAACAGCTATCAAAAATGCCACATGCTTTTGAATAATAATTTTGATATGAATGAGATGATTCACAAATGGGCACATTGCACGATATTTGTTTCATTCAAATTTATACAAAGCGTTCACTCTTCCATTGATTAGGGGCGCTTGAACATTAGAACTGATTGTACAGAAATATTATTCAATATGATAACTGAAAGAACATTTTTCATTGATTAATATTGGCTTTCCCTGGTGAAAGTTCAATTTGTAATAATCCATGTTGAACGTTCAGTTCCTATAGAAGCATCTATGTAATTTTCGAAAATTAATTAAATTAATTAAAAAACTTTTGCAATTTATTATACGTGAAAATCAGATGCTGTTAGTTTAGGTGAATGCATATGCAGGACGGTGAAAAATATCCATTCGAATGCGCCCAACAGAGGTTGAATCAATAAGCGAGCTTCACGAGTTGCTTATCAGAGCAAATGATGGCCTTGTTGCTGCGAATAAATGTGTAGAAATTACCCAAGAAGTGGTTTTGCCATGGAGGGGCCTGGTTTCCTAGGCGATAGGTTTATTTCTATCGGTACTTTGGTTTATTTCTATATGACATTACTGGGTGCAATCTACCCCTCTTCTAGGTGATGACTCTATCCAGAAAAGTTTGATTTCGACTTCGCAGGAAATGTGAGGACTTATTTCCATTTTCATTGATGCGGGATACACCTCCGCAATTTCAGCACAAATTCGAGACGGGCAATACCCTCAATCATTGCAGAAGCTTCTGCATAGATGTCAATGGGCTTGTTTTCCTTTAGACAGCCACACATATTTATCAACTCTCAAAAATCTTCTCTTGCGTCGTTTTCAGAATTTTGTGAACTAGTTTAATATTGCCGACGAATTAGCACTTTACATCCGAAAGTTTTCTGCACTCAGGTATTTTGGTAGACCCCCTGTACTTTCACCTACAGTCCCCTAGTCAACCATATCCGGCATTGGCAAACTTTTGCGAACCTGAGATAGTCTTCAAGAGGTAGAAAATGCGCAAATTCTTCATTGAAGAAAACCTTCCCGAGTCATCTCCGTGAGATCTGAGAAGAGTACGAAATACAGCGCCGTCTTCTCTAGAGCCGAGACTACGCTTTTTTCCAGGTCATAGTCTACCGAACAGGGTCCTGTTGAAAGTAGTAGCGTTTTCATGTCCAGCTTTTTAAGGGACAATAAAAATGTCGCTCTAAAGGCGTCTGGTTCTTTTATGAAAATTTCAGTCGGATTCATAGAGAATTGTAATTTCACCCTTCAGAGTAGATTTAACCATAGATGGTAGTAAGCCATTATTGTGGAGGCAATCCTTGGCGAGCCAGAAAGATGGACTAGCTTGTCTTTACTAACGATGTTTCAGTGTTCTGGTCCTCACATCAGATGTTTTATTCACTGGGCTAGCTTTTAATGGAAACTGATGGCCACTGCGCACCAACTGGTTTGATATAATGTTGCCATTTAGCGTTGATAAAATTACTTGACTGCTGCAATAGATTCGAATGGTGCAATCCCATTATTTTCGTCGCAGATGTTTTTCTACTCTATAGGATACTATTCCTAGAATTTTTTGCATATCTCGTGAACAGTCCTGTTCCTGGAGCTTTTTTTACTGCCATTCCAACCGTAAGAAATAAAAGTACATCCTATAACTATCACGTGCTGTAAAGGATGATGTGAGTTATTTTACTCAACCTATTTCTTAATATATGGGATCAGTGTCTGGGTCCAGTGGCTTTTTTTAAAGTTGTCCTAGCGTTGCTGCCATCTGCTTGGCAATTTTCTCTCAGTGGCTTAGTTCTCAGAGAGATCAATTGATTTTTGTCTCATTTTCTTATAAAGATAATACTCATTAGAATTTTATTGTTTGCCCCCGGTCCACAACGCTGGCCAACAATCCAAACTAGATTGAAGCCACATATATTAAGTTGGATCGCACCGCTGTGGCACAAACACCTTGCAATTACATCTCAGTCCCCCAATCAGAGGCATCGTCCTTGCAAGATATGAACTAAGTCCTGATTGAAACCGGATCCGACATTATTCTTCGCCCAGGTACTTAATCATTAATTCCGAGAGGATCTCGTGACTATCAACGTGAAATATTGTAGCTATGATTGTTTGGTCTGCATAACATAACTTGCATATTGCTCCTCGTCTTTAGAGTGTTTTGCAACTACCACCACTACCATTCTTGTATTACCAATTTGCTGTTTCAGTCCCTTATTCGTCTTGCAACACGCAAAAGCCTTTGAACTAAACAACTAAACAACCAAGCCATCTAAACCTTACGGAGTGCTTTAAATACAACCCCCGAATTCAAAGCACTTTAGGCATACAGTACCACCACACTGTACTTGCCGAAAACTATCTCATCACGTGATAAATGGGTGACCTTAACTAAGGTGGAGTACACCCTAGCAACTAGTTTTAGATAGATAAGTCACCCTTATCTTATTCATTGCAACTTTGTATGGATTGCTTCTGAGATTAAGCTTTACTTCCAGGCACAATTTCCTGTGACATTCCCATGTTCCTCCTCATAGCCGGCTTAAAACTACTTCCTACTCAAGCTGCATCTCCTTCAGGATCCCCTTTTATCTTGACGAAGTTTTTTTGTTCCTAGACAGGACGGTCCAAACGTCTCAAATTGCTGATTCCCCCAATTTCTCGGTTACCTACCGGGGACCAAATACTACCTTAGCACAAAAGACAATTATCTCACCTTCTCCTACCACCTTACCGCCTTCTAAGGCGATGAAAAACATATTTTCCTTATAACCTTTGCTGAATTAGCAAAGCTCTCTGGTGACCTTGCTGAAGAAATTCCTTTCTTTTCATGTTCTACTGTCTCCATATTGAGGCAGATAATCACTATGAGTGCAGTATTAATTCACTCACCGGACCACTCTCTTCGTCACTAGAGTACCGTCGATAGTACAACTGCACTCTCTCCCTCGGAAGATAGCCACGTTTCAAATGTTTGCTAGTACGATAACCATTGCCATCAAGATTTCGAACACGATATGGTTCTCCACTTCAAAGCGCTCTTGTTGAAATCGTTAGAATTATTTCGTAAATATGGTCTCATATTATACTGTTGTTGCATTAGGTGCTCTTGCATGACAAACATTCTGGATCTCTCGTTGATGAGATGGCTCTCTTTTCCGGCTTCCTGCACCTTTCCATCCATCTTATATATGTATATAGTTACCACTGAAACCTTAATGGAGCATAACGAATCAACCATACCCACGCGCCGTCATTCACGAGACGCTTGCAATCCTACATTGCTGTCCTGCACATGTTTCCCTCTGGTAATCAATTCGTAGTCCATCTTAGGATGCAATGGAGCATGGCGTAGCCAACAATGGAGCGGCCGTCCTTCTTTACCTATAACCTATTCACCACCACCTCGGCCTTCTCATCAACATGATCATGGGTACCTAGCCTATGCACCGAGAAAGTTCAAGTTTCTGTCAAAATTGTTTCTGACCTACATGACCCTACATGTTGACGAAAGCTTGGAGGTTTTGAATAGCAGTCTTGGTCACTTCCCACGTGCGGCTCCCTTATAGCAGTACAGAAGTGTCTTAGCTTGATTCTAGTATTGTGGTGACTGCATTTTCAGATTTTAAACAAAGCAATGAAAGCGGGTGTAACGTTATTAATGCTATAAGGCTTCCGTTTTAGACCTCAAATTTCTTTGACATTTTACCACGGTGCAAGATGTGGCATTTTGCGTCATCACATGTCGCTCTGGTAATAACTATTAGTGTCTACGGAATACCCCTCCTACGTAAGACACTCCAGAGCTTTGATGATGTTTCTTTGCAACAAAAGGAAGCACGCAAATGCACCCCCTGTCGCACCAAAGACGGATGCTTTGTTTCGGAATCTTAATGACCATCTCCTTCTTCCCCTTTCTGGGAAAGACGAAAGAAGAACTTGCTTATATGATTTCTATTTTATTTGAAGGAGCACCTCGTATCCGCAACTTTCTTGATTAGTTATTTCATGCAAAAGAGGCGGAAATCCACCTAATGTTATTCGGTCAAGAATCATGGTTAAGTGTTCCTTTCTCCTCTTCAGCTACTCGTCACCGTCGATGAGGAGTCGACTGTTAACGTTCCTTATAGAACCATCGACCATGCATCCGAATATCGAAATTTGCAGGTTTCTAGCCCCAAAATGTTTGTCCTCATTAGTTGCCTTTTATGACAAGCAAGGAATACGTAGAGTGTGTTCTTAAACACGGACTCGCACGACCTACTAATGGGTGCGAGAGAACGAAAAAGGATTTCTTGACGTTTTCCTCTTGGTCCTTTTGTATTACTGGCTGCACCAATCACAAATTCATTAGCGTACTGGCGGATACTGTTGTTGCTCAAGAATTTAGCATAGACGGACGCGGGGGGAAATGACTTTGTTGACATGAAAACATGATTTGAGAATTTAAGTTGGTGCTGAGCCCATCTGCTTGATAGCGGACTTCACTCATTTCGAGGAGCGATACACCTTACCTAGCCCAAACAGTGACAGACACCTTTGATGGAGGAATTAGAAAGAGGAGGTTTCGTTTACGCTGCTTCATAGAGCAGATGTGCGTCGGTGGATGAAGAGTTACCATTGCCCGTGCGACAAAACCATCACCGATTTTTGAACCTTGTATTCGTTCATCATCAGGGTTCTAAGCATAAGATTCCCGAGAGTCCAGATACAGATTTCAAGTGGTATGTTGTACCTTGGAAGTATTCATTCCAAAATTTGAAGGTAATTGTTCTATAAGCTTTCTTGACCAAGACCGCGGCCATGATATTCTTATTGTTCTTAGGAACCAAAACATAGATAGGAACTAAACAGCCATCCCGGTTAAAATTTTGCCATATAAATTATTGCGGGCAATTGGTCGAGAGCTCATTACCTGAAATTTTGACCAGTATATATTAGGTGCCAGGTACTATTTGGGCGTTCTGATTTTTTAGAACTGCATTGGACTTTATAGTTGTGAGAGGAAACCACAGAAATAACATGGGGAGTATCAGCATGAATAACTCCAGTGTTGTTATACTATTTTGCTATTAATCTAAAGTACTCCTGGTGGTTTTGCGCACCCTACTTCCTCCAGTGGTGCCTTCCTCATAGGAAGAGCGAAATTTTCTATCCAAACATCTAACCGACTCCAAGTACCTGTTTATAGTTTCCTGTTTGCTTTCCTCTTCACCTTGATCCAAGTGTCGCACGGCAGAGCAAAGTCTACATAATTCCCGGTGTTACATCTTCCTCAGAAAGCTTTTTTAGCCACCTGTTTGCCTGTGAGAAGTCAGTATGCCCTCCAACACGCTTTATGAAGGGGCCGTCTGCAATTTATCTTGACAATAGAGCGAGAGTTGAAGTTTCGTTGAAAAGAAACCGCGTGAATACTAGTCTGGCGGTGCTAATTACTTCCAGATACTTGCCTGGAATTGGAACTTTTAATTACCTTTATCTTCTACCGAAGTGACCTAGTTTCCAAAAGGTAGCTTACTTCAAGAGGATTAAGTAGAGCAATCGCTTGGTAGAAGAGACAGTCTACTCACAGCTGTTACTTTTTGAACCTCACAATGAGAAGCAGGTCAGATGTTGCATTTAAATAAACAAGTCAAATATATAAGCACGGCTTTCATTGCATTTCTGCTATCAACCATCAATCTTACCTGGTAATTGCCGAACTAGCTTTAAGATATATGCACCCAATCTTCTATTTAGGGAAGCGGTTTGTTATCTAACTCTGAATACACACGGAGTATGATGGCTGTTTGCAATTTGCTCATTTAACGCACCACATTGTCAGTTTCACATTGTTAAGACAAGAACGGAACCGAGCATATCACTAGCATCCGTTGACCAAAAACATATGACTTGCTTCATCTAGAAATCTGAAATTAAAATTGCAGACCAGCTAGTACTGGCCTCCGCTTTTTTATGCAAATGACGGGGATTCCATTGTCGGATGTTAGATTTGTCATCCCGCGAGGAAATTAGATCTGCCGCAACCCTGTTAGAATCTCCAATTGGTGTGGAGGCAGGAGGTAAACAGAAGATATTATTCTTCTTTTTCTTCAGTCTTTGTCTCGTTCACAAGCAGGCTCGGTCGTGATCGGTTTCGCCATTTGACCCTATCAAATGCCTGATCTGGATGCAATCGTCAGGGTTTTGAATCCTCGTTCAGCGTATCAAGCCAGCACTGTTTCAGATGGCTTTTTGATCGTTTACCATCGATTTCGATGTTCAGACCAATTTTGGCCAGTGAATTATTGTTGGCGTGAATTACGTGACCATAAAATCGAAGACGCTTCTCTCGCAGTTTTTCTACGATCCGTGCAACTCCATATCGATCGCGGATATCCTCATTTCGAATCTGAACAAAACGCGTCCCGCCACTAGTCCAACGTAACATCTTCGTCTCCATTACTGAAAGACGCAATTCATTGTATTTTATAGTCAGAACCACTCAGAACCATAGAGAGCGACAGGGCGGACGACATTGCGGTAAATTTTAGATTTAAGACGTTCGTTGATATGTCGATCACAAAGAACAGGATGTGTGGAACGCCACGTCATCCAGGTTGCGTTAATGCGTGAAGCAATTTCATAATGCAGTTCTCCATTGGCTGATAGCGTTGACCGGAGGTACTTAAGTCGGTCAGTTCTGGGCAGGTCACTGCCGCTGACAGTGATTGCGCCTGTTTCATGGGGGTCGGTCGCCAAAAATTCAGTTTTATTCAGATTCAATCTGAGACCGTGTTGCATGAGGCGATCATTCCATTTTTATACAAGTTGCTCGAAATCATTTTTGCTTTTAGACACTAGGAATGCATAAAGCAGTGTATAGGGCGCTGGACGTTGGATGTCCCTTGTGACGGTGTCCATAACAAAATGATGAATACTAACAGAGACACGAAGCGGTTTTGATACATCCACCACACTTCGAACTTTACTTTTCAGATCGTGTTAGCGCAATTGAACCCAGCGCACGAGTTCTTCTGGCTCTAAGTGTTGTCACAGAGCTTACGAGATGAGTTCGTGTGAAACCTGGTCAAACGCTTTCTCCAGAAAATGCAATGTAAAGAGAGCAATGCTTCTCATGGTGTTTCCCCATGAGTAACCGCGCAGCGTGTATTGCGCCAGTAGTTCCGCAGATCTTGACGAACCTGCCATGATTCACGGTTATTTCAACGATTTCGCGAATACAGTTCTCAAGAATGCATTCACAAATCTTCATAATATGGGTTAGTAGCAGGGTCGGACGGTAATTTGAACACTACCTTTCTTTTTAAGGTTTTGTGTGAAACAAAACCTTATTAGAATGGTGACGGTGTCTGTCTGTCCGTCTGTCCGTCTGTCTGTCTGTCTGTCTGTCTGTCTGTCTGTCTGTCTGTCTGTCACACCCGATTTATTCGGAAACGGCTAGACCGATTGTCACGAAAATTGGTGAGAGTATGTAATCTGGTGATCCCTTTACATGCAGTAAGTGGCGCCATCTTGCGTTAAGTTTAAGGGGGGCTCGCCGTACATGTGAATGGAGGGTGCAAATTTTTTTTTCACAGAATGTAGCCATGTAGGGTATCAAATGAAAGGTCTCAATTAGTACTTTTCGAATCTGGTTCAATATTTGATATTGGATGAAACATAGCGGAGTAAGGGTTGAAAATATGACCGACAAAAAGTGTAACAGGTCTCGTTCTCAGAACCTATCCAACCGAAAAATCTGGAAAAAATCACAGTGGTGCATCTCTACGAAATCTAGGCCTCAAAATATATCCGGTTCCGATATCTGCACAAATAAAGTTAATAATAGTATATTTCCACATTTTAGAAATTTACCCGGCACCCCCCCTTATGTTCATCCCAGAAATACAAAATTTGGCATGAGTGTAACGAAGAATATAATGCACAGTTTGGTCAAGTTTGAAGAAAATCCAACTATTATTAACAAAGTTATTGGGGGTGAAACTTTACAATTTTTTGTGAATTTCGTGCACTCTACAACCCGCATGACGTCATCATCACATATCAATTCGTCAATACCACAACGAAATGAATTCTTATGAATTGGGTCGCAGACAATTATTTTGTTTTAGTTTTTTAGTTATTTGTCAACCAGACATGTGTATATGTAGGTATATAATATATGCGTGCTAATGAACTTTGCGGCTAGTGCCTAATTCAGATAGATATAAGACGTAAATCGGAAATATGGGTACGATAAATTTAGATACGTGCATATATGTGTACAGGTAATAGGCAGTTTGTTTGTTTAGGGTGAGCGTGATATCTATGGCTCTAATATGTACGTATGTCTTGTAGTTTGGAAAAATATGAAGGATTATGTTGGATTTGTAGCTATATACGGACAGAGAAATGTGCGTCTCTTACATAAGATGAACACAAAACCTTTATACCCGAAGCGCGAGTTTCCGGTATTCCGACTTGTTTCACATTGGAACTGTAGTACTTTCTTGCCAGTCAGATGGGGTTGTTTCTTCCTGAATAACCCGATTAAAAAATTCAGTGTTGGATCCAAGCTCTTCGCTTTCCAAGGCTCAGATGCGATATTGTCAGTTCCTGTGGCTTTCCCCGAATTCATTCGTTTTATTGCCTCCTCTACTTCAGTCGCGCTGGCAGGTGGAACTGCTCCAAGTGTCGGCAATGATTATGGAAGTGGAGGATGAGCAAATTCTTCAATTGAAATCTGCTCGAAGTATTCTCGCCATCTATCCGTCGTGGCTCGACGGTTGGTAAGCAAAGTACCGTTCTTGTCATTAACGCAACAGAAGTGTTCGACATCCTGCGTGGGTTCCTTTCAGCTTTTGCAAGTCAATACAGATCTCTCTCGCCATCTCGAGTGTCCAGTATATTGCGCAGATTTTTGTAATGGGCTGCTCGAGTGACATCGATAACTTTCTTTGCTTCCAGGCTGGCATTCGTCGTTTTATCGTCGAGAAACTTGTAGTGGAGGCGTTTCTTTTCACGGACCTTCATTTCAACATCGTCATTCCAAAGCCAAGTATCTCGGTTGTAAGTAAAATCATTTCTTCTTTCTTCTCACGAAATCGCCCCCATTTAATTCGCGGCGGGCCAGTGCGTTCCTCACGCTGTTTTATCGGTGACTTAATTCGCAGGACGGCAATCAGCGGCCAATGTTGAGGTGCGATGGTCTCATAGGGAACGGCTTTGCAATAAGTGACGGTGGTAAAATGACGGCATCTTATGAGGATATAGTCGAATTGCGTTTTATTGTTCCCACTATAAAATGTAGGAGGATTAGACGATCGTTTGATGAAGCATGTATTCATAAGTACAAGGTCCGCAAAATCGATTATATGCTCGCCGCCCTCATTACGCGCTCCGAACCACTTTCCCCCTTGATACCTATTACCGTCTGTCTTTTCACCCACATGACCATTAAGGTCGGCGGCAATGATAATATAGTCGTCAGTAGGCACGTGACAAGTCTTTTCATCCAGAAGTTGCCAGAAGGCATCTTTCTCGACATCAAGTTGACCTTTCTATCGTGCGTACGTCGTGAAGAAGTAAATAGTGCGATCAATTGATATAATGGTGAGCTTAATCAGTCGATCATCAAATCGCTCGATTTCTTTAATGGAATCACGGAAACCCTTTGAGATGGCAATGTCAACACCGAGTGTGTGGACTACCAAAATATAGAAGTTTATGCCATTTTTACCGCGTTCGCATTCAATGTCGCAGCTTTTGACACCACACCATCGGGTTTCTTGCAAAGCGCAGATATTAATGCGCCTTTTCCGAAGGGCTCTTGGGAGTTCCTCGGTCAAACACGTATTTGTTTTGTTCGGACTAACTTACTTACGTCCTAACGCCGTCCATGCATCAAGATCCCTTGCCCATTTCTCGACAGGACCGGGGCCCGTCGACATTATATGCATTTTCATGGTCGGCCTATCGCGGGACCTGTCACCAAGAGAGATCAGGTAATATTTAGCATAGTGGAATAACTCCAACTATACTTTATTTATCTCTTTCCCTGATCTCAGCATTTTAATTTTGTTTTACTAAGGATAGTACAAAATACGTTGCCTCAAACCCTCATCCTTTACCTGGGTTTAGGACCAGCATACTATGTTAATCGCATGGCAGAGTTAACAGAAGACATTATTTTTTTTTTTTTTTTTTTTTTGTGCGTACACGGAGGTGGAAAATCTTAGAAAGACACGTCCGCCGCAGCTCCGCCTCCCGAACGGCGGAACAACAGCGGGCGCGTGTGGGATTCACACCCACTAAAAACCACCTCCGGTCTCTCCAGCCCCAGCCCCGCGGGACCACCGTTGAGGTATTACTTCGCGGGGTAGGTTTGCCCTTAGGCACTCATCCTTCTCCTATTTGCAGCTTTCCTCCTTCTTTGTTCTTTCAGCAACTCCTCCTGCATTTGGATGATTGCGGAGCTAACCGCAAGCCAATTCTCCTCGGACTCCAGCATCTCAGTAACCAAGCTCTCCGGGGTCACGCTCCTGCCCAGCACCTGGTTTAAGCTCCTTCTCTCCATCGCAAATCGTGGGCAGTGAAACATCACATGCTTTGGATCCTCCGGTATGCCATCGCATCTGGGACAGTTCGGAAAGTCATCCAACCCAAAGCGGTGCAGATACTGCCTGTAGCAACCACAGTGTCCCGTGAGGAACTGGGTAATGTGGAAGTTGGTATCCCCATGTTTTCGCTCAAGCCACACCCTAATGTTGGGAATGAGCCTGTGCGTCCACCGACCTTTCGCAGACTCGTCCCATCTGCGTTGCCAGAGATCAAGCGACTCTGACCTTGCCGCATTTCTACGCTGTGCATGCCCCTCCATATGTCTTGCATTGTACAGGACACTCATTTCTTTGGCCAGAATGTCAACCGGGATCATGCCTGCCACCACCAATACTGCCTCATCTGATGTGGTTCTAAAAGCACTGCAAACCCTCAAAGCCATCCGCCGGTAAACCGAGTTCACCTGCTTCCGTCTCTGAGAGTTTGCAAGCGCCTCTGCCCACACAGGCGACGAGTAGAGCAGGATGGAGCGCACCACTCCGGCTAGCACCAACCTCCGGCAATGTTTCGGCCCACCAATATTTGGCAACATTTTTGCAAGTGCCGTGGTGGCACTGGCTGCCTTTTGGCATGCATACTCTAGGTGCTCCCTAAAACTCAATTTGGTGTCAATTATTACCCCCAGGTATTTGATAGCCGGCTTTGATACGACCGTATGTCCACCGACCTCCACTTTTACAGTATTATTTTTCCTGCGTTTCGTTATCAAGACCGCTTCCGTTTTCGCGTCCGCCAAGGTCAGCCCGGCCTTTTCTAGCCAGGACTTTACCGCTCTCACTGTTTCCGTTGCGTAAACCTCCACATCTTCTGGGTGTTTTGCTGCAACAACCACAGCTAGGTCATCAGCAAAGCCGACAATCGTAGTCCCCTCTGGGACGGGAAGAGCAAGCACCCCATTATACATGATATTCCACAACAGGGAACCAAGTACCGATCCCTGTGGTACCCCGGCTGTGACAATGTACTCTTTGGGGCCCTCATCCGTCCCGTACCAGAGAGTCCTCTCTGAGAGGTAGTTTTCCACCAAATTCGCTAAGTATCCGGGGACACCTATGTCAGCCAACGCCCCTTTAATTCTATTCCAGTTGGCCGAGTTAAATGCGTTTTTGACATCCAACGCCACCACGGCACAGCAGCCGCCAGAAATCAGTGCACCTTTTGCCAGGTTTACCACCATGCCAATTGCGTCCACCGTAGAGTGGGCTGGTCGGAAACCAAACTGGCGTTCCGACAAACCATTGCTGGCTTCGACGATGGGCAGGAGTCTGTTGTAGATGACTCTCTCCATCATCTTCCCCATTGTATCCAACAGGCAGATAGGACGATACGACGCTGGGTTTCCAGGTTGCTTGCCAGGCTTCGGAAGCAACACCAACTTTTGCTTTTTCCACTGGGCAGGGAATATTCCTTCTTTTAGGCACGCCTCGAAGGTGTTGGCGAAAAGGTCGGGCCTAGTCTTCACTGCCAGTTTCAAAGCTCGGTTGAGGATGCCATCCAAACCTGGGGCCTTGTTGTCACCGAACCTACCACATATTTCCCGCAGCTCCTCCACAGTTACAGGCGGTATTATGCCGTTGTCCAGCCAAAAACTTGCCTTCCCCTATTTTCGTGGTGAGGGAACAGAGTGGTAACAATCTGTTTCAGGAGGCGCGGACAGGTCACCTGGGGTGATTTCCGCAACCTTTTCATCACCACTCTGTAAGCCTCGCCCCAAGGGTTTATGTCGGCATGGTCGCACAGCTGTTTGAAGCAGTTCTTTTTGCCCCTCCGAATAGCTTCCTTTTGGCGGCCACGCAATTGCTTGTGTGCCTCCTCTCGACCGTCGCCACCGGGTTTTCCCCTGAGTCTCTGGCAAAGCCTCCTTGCCCGAAAACATGCGGCTCGCAAACTTGCGATTTCATTGTTCCACCAGTAGTTGGGTTGCCTACTGGGGAGCAATCGCCTTCTGGGCATAGTAGCATCGCATGCTTCCGTCACCCATCGAGTGATCTGGGTGGCTTTCTCTCCAGCCGTACCATTCAGGGATATGTCGGATTTGAGCACCGCGGAAAACGTGTCCCCCTCGAACGCTTTCACTGTCCAGCCAAGCATACCACCCGGCATTTTGCGAAAACTCTTTTTCGAGCTCGATCCGCCCTTGATCTCTATGCAGATTGCCTGGTGGTCGCTGTGAGTATAGTCCTCACTGACATGCCAAGCGATTCTACTGGCTAAAGTGGCACTCACGTATGTCAGGTCCACTATAGACCCCAGGCCCCTTCCCCGGAAAGTGTACGAAGACCCAACATTCGCCAGTACCACGTCCAGCTCCGCGAATGCTTCGAGGAGAACACGTCCCCTCACATTAGTTATCCGGCTGCCCCATTCAAGAGCCCACGCATTGAAATCGCCTCCTATTATGATCGGCCAACGTCCTCTTGCATCCAAAACAAGAGCAGCAAGCATCCGCTCATACTCGACGAGTGTAGCGCTGGGTGGAGCATAACAGCTGTAGATGTGGATGCCCTTCACCTTCGCTCTGATGAAGCCCTCCTCCGGGTGCTCCATTATTTCCTGGAAGGCTTGTTCTCCACAAGTCCACAACGCTGCTTGGCCCGTTTGGTCTTTGACCCAAACGCTACCACCGCGGTTTCGGTATGGTTCACTTAGTATGGCCACATCGATGTTTTTCTCGCGGATGGTTTGCGCAAGTAGATCCTGCGCCGCCTCGCAGTGGTTGAGGTTGATTTGTATCAACCTCATCTGCGATTTGTGCTAAGGGCTCTCCTGTATTCCGGGCACCTGCTGCTGCCTGCAATGTGCTGATGGTCCACACCCTCCTTTCCTTTGCACAGTAGACAATTTGGGTCAGCTCCGCAGTCCTTGCTGATGTGGCCTTCCACTCCGCATCTCCTGCATTGCTTTGACCTGTCATTTGGGTTAGTGCATGACTTCGCAATGTGACCAAAGCCAAGGCATCTAAAGCACCGTTTTAACGCCACCTGTTCCCTAAGGCGACACATAACCCAGCCTATTCTCACTCTCCCTGCTGGTAACAGTTTGAATGCGTTCTCCACTGGTAGGCTGATGATGGCGGCTTGTGTTCCCCCATAGGCTTTCCTTAGCGTTTTCACCGCTGACTCTTGTAGTCCGGCAAGATCGAACTGTTTCTCCAACGCTTCGCGAACCTCCTCCTTCGTCGTGATTTCATCTATATCTTTGCAGATTATAGTGATCTCCGGCCTGCTAGCTCTTATGTCGGCTTCCTGCCCTAAAGTCTTCCCGATTTGGCTTAAGAATTTGTCCGCGGTTACATCCTTGGATTTCTTAAGTTCCAACATAAGATCTCCCTTCTGCGACCGTCTAATACGGCTGACGTTGTCTCCCAAATTGGTGAGTTCGGGGTCTGCCTTCACTTTCCTGAGAATGTCGGCGTATGACCCTTCGCCTCGTTTGGAAATGAAAATCACCTCCGGTCTAATCTTCCTCCGATAATTTCTTTTCCGCGGTTCTACCTTCCTCCAAGCTTCCGCATCCGCCTTTGAAGGTTCGATCCCTTTTCTCGAGGTAGCCACTCAGCAGTATTTTCCCTGGTAGCTTCAGACGTGCTTTTCATGAGCTCCGCCTTTTTGGGAGTTGAGTCCTTTTTTCTTTTCGGGGTTTGCTGGCCTGTTGAGTCATTCAACTTCTCGCGCAGCCTCTTCCCCGGTTTCTCCCTTTTGTGTTTTGAACCGGCGTTACTTGAGTTGCCTGGTTCACTTTTCCAATCGGCGACTTCCCTACTCGTTCATCCTGGGCCTTGCCGTACGTCAAACGGATGCCTCTTATCATGGCCCTTATATTTTGGTGAATGTTCCTGCGCTCCTTTATAAACTCACACAGCTCCATGATCTTTTTACCGAGGGCAGTAAAGGCAGCTCCAGACTGATCATTGCCCAAAACATCGCTCGGGTGAATCGGCGTCAGAGATTCTTCCTCATCGAAGACTCCCGCTATACGCTTCTCACTAGGGGTAGCGATCGTGGGGGCTTGTGTCCGTGTGGGAGGGGATCTGCGAAAAATCGAGCTCCTTCTGAACGGATCCATCACTGGAGTCAGTTCAAGTTCCTCCCGTACGCTTGTAACATTAGATGCCACAGTAGCCAAGGTTCCCACTACTGAGGCACTGCGATCGTTGGATATCGACGGCCGGGAGCCCGCTTGCTCACTCCCAAAATCCGCCGGCACTGGGTTTCCGAAGCCCTGCACCGTAACTTCATTCTTCTTCTGCTCCTCCATGTTTGGTTTTATTTCTGGGTATCCTTCCCATAGCCAATTTTTATCCACGGGTGGGCGTTTACTTCCCACCTACCCGGCCTGCACATAAACATGCCCATACACGCACATCTCCGGATGCGTGCATGTGCATGGCCATGACACATTCGCCGAGCATTCCCTTATCCGCACGAAGGGACGCGCCTGATGGGAGATTTGGCAACTCCACACAGGCAGAAGATATTATGAAATTGACATTTAGATAACGGTAGGGACTCTTCGAAAAGAGAGATGCCTTTGCTGAGTGCAAAGGCAGCTCCACCGAAACTCTCCTATATGCACCTGATGAACAGGTTATAACCGGTGAGATATTTTGATAACAAATCTAAAATTTCCTTGATTTGCGAAAAACTTTGTTCAAGCTTATTGAAAAGAAATCCTCTAAGTGATATAATTCGTTAAGTTAATCATTGAAATTTCGTTACTGATCAGCTGCATTCCTAATCTAGGTAGAGAAATGAAAGTAGCTCTAAGTCTGTTTTGCGTTCAGATCCTTGAAAGAAATAACTTCTTTTAGGATAATTGCTAAACACCATGGACATTACTTACATTTGCACTTTCCCAAATCGATTTTTAAAGTAAGACATAAACGGCTTCCTATCTCAGAACTACATCAATTACCGCATATGCTAGTCACTCAGGCAAATACGTGGATGAAAGTCAAGACTTACAAAATGCATTCAACAAAATTACTGTTGCTTGTGGCTTACAACACCACACGTACTAATATATAATTACTCAACCGGATCAATGGTTAAATGCGTCTAATGCAATTTTCCTTGCCCATAAATTACGAATCGATTAAAGTACTATCAAACTACCTACGAGCATTTTCTTATTCTTATTCGCTTACAAGACAATGCTAGCCTTCGAGCCCACATTCTGAAGAATTTCATTAAATTGAATTTCTCACTAGAAAGCCAATTTATATAACAAGAAGGGTGAACCCATAAACGTTACTTAATTCCTGGTCGAGTTTGTTGTTCGTGAATGTTAAGAATTCTGTTTTGCATGGCATGAACAATGAGCAAACACAGTGCATATCTTCAAGTCTGCTTAGCACATACTCACATACTTGATGTTCATTTAGAAATTGCTTTTGCCTCGTCTGGGTACGAGTGCATAGTGCATATTATGGTGCATCCATGCATGCACACGGGTTCACATGCATACATAATGTTTTGAAGAATGCAGTAGTGCTTCGGGAAGCTTTCCTTCTGGTTCTGCTGCACACTCGGATTAAATTGTTGTGCATGTGCAATAGTGTCTGCACAGGTCCTTGAATACTACATGAAATCCGTTTGGCAGTTTGTCGTGTAGTATGACAATGCTGAAAAGAAACTTCTACAAAGTTAAGGATAAGCCAAGCAACACGACAACATCATGATTATAGATGTGACACCTAATATTTTATATTTACTCAAGATGAAAGTTAGTCTGCATACATTCTTACATATATCATACATTCGGCAACGAATGTAATTAAATCAAGTTCTCCACAGAAAAATAGGACTATTCTCCCTGCGCACCTCCTCAGCAACACTTTGAAAAACTTTAACTTAATTAAAATTGCTGATTCCTTCCGGATCCGGAATTCAAATTATTTGACAGGAGGCGAATATCCTATAGCGAACAGGGAAACCCTCTTCACGAATTCCTCTGGGGACCAAACGACGCTATCGATTCGAGACAACCGACCTAACGCAAAATATTTTAGAAAGCTTTTGTCACGTTTTGTTTGAATTTCGGAGGCATTCCATTATGTCATACAGAACATGATTGAAAAATGCGACCTTGGGAACCAGATTGGTTGGCGCGTTTTGATTGTACAATGGCACTTACAACAATAAAATCTTGGGCGAGGTTAAGCTGAAAAAAAGATAAAAAGCTTGACGAAAATATCTTTCTTATGATTGATTTGCGTCGTAAAGTGCCGAAATTTTAATAAACTTACTCGTGTGACTATATTGTCCGAGTGTTTATTCAATTGTTGTTTTAAAACGTATGAAAACAAGAATCTATTAAAAGCAATTAAATATCGAATCTTTCATATCTTTTCAGAACATCCTAGAAAAGTTCAATCCAGGAGCCCGTCAACTTATAAATGCTGGCAAGGCGTACTTGAAAGCACTTCATGGTAAGAACTCCATTTTACTGTTAAATAATCCAATCAAAACACCATTCATTTTATATTTGTTGTAGGTGCTGCTGCTGCCTCAAGACTTTTCAATGAATCGTTACTAAAAATTGCAAGCAATGCTCAACATGGCGGAACTAATGATATTGGTAAGTGCACCCGTAGCTCTATCTAGGAAAAAAACAGCAGCTCTTGTCAGAGCCTTTTCAAATAAAACAAAATTATTGGGAATGGAATGCAAAACGTGGAGCGCGATTATTGCATTCAAAGCATAAAGTCGGCAAATTTATCAGCATGGAGACGCTTTTTCGAAAAGACTGATACTCTTAAGGCGACCTCGAAATTGAAGCGAATCTTTCTCAAAAAATGTAGCCAGCAACTTCGATATCTATGTTCACAGAGCAGGAGGTACACATTTGCTTAAAGTGCACTTTCTAAGCAATATTCAAAATCTCATCTGAGGGTCGACAGGTGAATAGATCCCTCAACCGAAAGCGAGGACTCTGGCATGCAAAGTAGCATTACCGAAGTGAATAAAGTGGGCATTTAACTCGATACAAGTGTGCGGGTCTAGAAGACATTATTCCTGCTCTAGTAATGGGCGGAATGGATGCCCTGGATCTACATATTCGGAATATTATGTATATCGTCCATGTCTGGGAAATGCTCACATTCCAACCAACTGGCGGGATGTCAAGGTGATAGCAAGCAAACCAGGAAAACCTACCTACATGGACCCAAAAAGCTTCCGACCGATCAGTCTAACTCTCTTCCATTTAAAAAGACTGGGAAAGCTACCAGATCGATTCATAAGGGATACTTACATTCCTAGGTCCCCACTTCACCGTAGCTAAGATGCCTACGTGAAAGGCAAATCCACGGAGGCAGCACTTCATGCGCGCACTGCAAAAATTAAGAAGGCGATGTTCGAAATAGGACGGGCTATAGGCGCATACATAGACATGGAAGATGCCCTCAATTCTGCCTCATTCACGACGACAAGACAGCATGGAATCAATCCGTTGTTAATCGGTTAGATCCTTTACATGCTAGTGACGGACATAACGGACTCACAGTGAACGCTACGAAAACTGGACTAGTTAACATACGTTAATTAGGAACGTTATTAGGGACCGGAAACCCAGCTGTACAAACAGTCAACTGTTTATTCCTAACTAACGTAGAACCACCATATCCAAGAGCAATATCAAAAATCGTGCAGATTACGCTAATACTGACTACGACTACGATAAGTAAGACCGCTGACTTTGACCACAACGGACTTATTGGATGTATACATCCATATCAAACCCCATTTTGGGGTATGCATGCATCCTCCCGTGGCGCCTAGAAAGGCGATCAGTCGTACGGTTAGAAAATTGTAAGTGCTTATCCCTAGGAGGCGTCTTTCCCGGCATTTGGCCGACTTGTCCCTAACATTTAGACAGTAAAGAAATGAGTCATGCTATCAGCTGAGATGATAGCTTCATCTTACTAAGGCCATCAGATCACTCGACTTTTTCAATGACGCCGCGGAAAATCTGCAACTTCCATACGAACTTGAATGCTTCTACTTTCTTGATTGCAGCTCAGACGTCATAACACCGAATTTCTTTCCTCCGACCACTCCAGTCCCTCACGTGTAATTTAACACAATTGAACGTGTCCTTACACGGTTGGGGCGCAATAAAAAAAATAAGATGAATTAATAAATAATCGTAACACTAAAAATAGAGTAAAAACTTTAAAAATATGAACTTAAAAAAAGAAATCGAAATAAAAATATAAAGCCGGTCCCAAGCCCGGTTGTGAAAGTAGGAGGGATGGATAGCTTCAGTCTTTAGTTTTTACGTAGGTAGGATCGTCCGAGCCTAAATGGTTGGCACTTAGTAAAATCCGGCATCTGCCGAGATTGTGATAACCGGGTCCGGGCTCAATGTCATATTCTCATATCAAAGAAGGGTTTAGTAATTCCTTCAGCTTTTTCACTCTATTTTGCAGATAATATCAGTACTCATTTCCAGCTGCATGCCTTCTGCTTTCTCCTGCTAATTAATTTTTCATTGATTATATTCAATTATAGTCTACACAAAGTTAACTTAGCATCCTAATTGATTTATAATTAAAATTAATATTTCCTTAATTACGCTATAATCTCCAAAAAATCAATATTACCAAATTAAGGGAATTAATAATTAGGGAATCCGCCTAATTAACTTTCTAGCCAATGGCGGTATAAAAAGCGAACTTCCTTGGTTTGTCAGCCATTACAACATTGGTTTTTTATTTGTATACAGCAAAGCTTAAATAAAAACTCCAACCATGAGTTCATACAAAGTTTTTAAAGAAGCTTCAGAGATAGTATTGGGCGAGTGTCCAGATTGTGCTCTCTTACGGTTAAAGTACGCTATTTTCGAAACGAACGAAGTTATTTCATCAACTCAAGTAGAAGCTTACGAATCATCTGAGACGACCCTGGTGCAAACCACCTTCAAGGTACCACAAGAGCCGATTCTACCAAAAAGTTCTCCTGCTTCCGTGGATGCTACGCCAATAAGCAAGAAGCTGTATCGTCCGAGGATATTACTTCGCACCGTTCTACAAAAATCCGATCATCAGACGGTTCTGCCAAATCAAGAAAATTCGTCAACCCTGGAAGATCTGGTCAGAACATACGAATTTGAAACGGTATTAGGTAAAGTGGCATACGCTGATTTCGACTTCTATGAGTTAGTGACTTCTACTCCAGCCAGAGTGTTAGAAACAAAAACCCACTTTTCACTGAAGCGTAAACGCGAAGAAAATGAGGGTCATTCAGAAGTAGTCCAACATGAGTTATATGGACAAGCAGCTAAGAAAATTTGCCTAGTAAATGACTCGCCCGTGTTTTTCAAAGGTCGCAGACCAAGTCAGAGGAAAACTTTTAGAATTTAATTTATTTTGACAATGTAAAATTTTCCCTAGTAAATAAATTGTTTTATAGTAAAAATATCTGTGCATTGGTTTATTTTTAAATCCAGAATTAGTTATCAGCTTGGACCCAATCTTGGAAAATTATCCTTCTCCGGCCGCTTGGCCAGGTGCCTGTGACCCGCGTAACGGCGCCTGTGCTCCCTTTCTGGCCAGCTCGACCACCTCGCTCGTTCTCTGACTTTAGAGTCAGAGCAGCACACTTAGGTGTGCTCGAAACCTGGGTGCCTTATTGTGCAAGCCGAACAGTTCGTTAAGGCATTCTCTATTACAGTACCCTATTGGAGGTGGTCAGCATTACGCTCGTCCGTTATACTCTGATTTGACTAAGGTACTTATTCACATTCAAATCAATATACAAACCCCACCGTCACCAGTGAGATTTGAATCGCAGCCTTTCGTTCGAAAGCCTTGTCCTTTAACCACTGAGGTATTCGGGCAATGGATGTCACACTTTAAGGAAGGGCGACAATTGCATTTGTTGGAATTTCCTTTCTTCAGAGTAGACTTGACAGTAGAAAAGCTGGGTCTGATCCCACCATTGTGGATTCAGAACCTTGGCGAGCCCGTCTGTTAGCTTCCTCGACCTTATCAGCCATGTTCCAGTGCCCTGGCACCCACGTCAGGAATGTTTTTATCAGTCGGCTGAATTTCAGCAGCACCTGATGGCAACTGCACGGTCCAGCCTGTTAGCTTTCCCATCCTTACCAACCACATCAGGAATGTTTCCTTCAGTTTCAGATGCACCTGATGACAACTGCACACCAACTGATGTGAAGGTGTGTGGGAATGGTGCAACCCGTCCATTTTTGTTTCTGGTGGACTTTGAATATTTCGTCCGCTGGGTCGCTATCTTCACCCAGGTGAGATGCCCGACTCCGATTCAGTATTCTGCCAGGGTGGACGTTGACTGGACCTGTCTATCCCTAACCAAGGAGATGTGCTTTCGCCGCTTATGTGGAGTATGCTGATCGACTCACTTCTATGAGAACTTCAACTTCGCCAATACACGCTCAAGCTTATGCTGATGACGTGGCTATCCTTGCTGTTGATCGGGATCTTGGAACGGTATGTAGAAATATGCAACGTGCCGTGGATTTGATAAACATTTGGTGCCTCAAGCATGGTCTTTCAGTTCGGTATTATTCACAAAGAGAAGCAAACTGAATGGACTTTGCCTCCCTGAGATGAGGGATACTACCCTTAACTCTCCGAAAAAGTGAAATATTTGGGAACCACTCTAGATAAAAAACTTCATTGGAACAAACATGTAGAACTAAAAATGAATTGAGCTCTCACAGCTTATGGACTGTGCAGACGGACATTTGCCTCGACATAGGGACTCAGGCCTCATGTGGTAATGTGGATATACCGTAGTGTGGTCGATTAAGGTGAGACAAAAAGGTTTTCACCATAAACTAGCCGCACTGCAAAGAACTGTGTATCTGGGTATCACTGGTGCCATGAGCATGACATCCGGCGCAGCTCTGAATGCACTACTCAATTTGTAGCCCCTGGATATATTTATTCAAAGCACTGCAATGAGAGCAGCTCGTAGACTAATTCGATTAGATCTTTGGGGAAACAACGGATATGGGGGCACAGAGCATTGCAAGAGTTACTGGGACGACTGAATACAGTTCTTACAATGCCCTCCGATTTTCATGTTCCCATACATTACCAATTGTTTGGTAGAAGATATGAAACTACCCTGAAGCGTAGAGAGGACTGGGAACTCCGAGAGGAATGCATGGCGGGATATATGGAAGTCTTCTACACCAATGGCTCAAAACCAGAACAGGGTTCTGGAGCCGGAGTCTACCTCTCGAATAAAAACGAGAAGTGGTTTTTCAAGCCGAAGTTTATGCGACCCTAAGGGCGCAAATTGGGTTATTGACGAGCGGTTGAAGGGCAAGTGCATCGCAATCTGCAGTGATACCCAAGCTGCATTGAGGTCGTTGAGTAGTCCTTTGATCATCTCGAAAATCGTTCAGGATTCCAGCAACCGTTTGAACACTATCTCTAGATTCAATACGCGGAACTGGTACCTGGTCACTGTGGGGTTGAGGGAAATTAAATCTAGGATGCTTTAGCGAAAGAGGGGTCAATCTTCCCTATGCCGGGACCGGAACCAGCAATTGGAGTATCAGTAGCATTGGCTAAGCCTGTTTTCAAAAAAATTCGAATGAGCTTCCTACAATGACATATAACAGAGCCTAAATGCTGCTCGACACACCAAACTTTTCCTGCCAGAACCGAACATGTGTATCGCAAAGTTTATCCTGTTGAAAAGCAAGAGGACTTGCAGGTGTATTGTGGGCATTCTGACAGGCCATAATTCACTGGGGAATTACTCAAGATGATACGTGTCCCTCCTGTAATGAGGAAGCGAAATCCACGGAACATTTCATTTCCCAGATATATGTATATCGATCTGAATGGAACACCGGCTAGGCTGGCATTTTGCTCTATTTTTGTTTAATCTAAAACCCGAAAGGGATATGAATTATTCCTCGAAAGCGCCAGACGGGTTTCCGCTAATACAATTACATTTTGTTTAGGGATAAGTGGTCCTAAGGCCCGTCCTCCACTAGAGCGCGAAACTGGGGTCGAGTTACTATCACAAATTAGTGCGGCCCACCATTCCCTAGATGCCGGCCCCATTAATAATAATAATCGTTGGCGCAACAATCCATATTGGATCAGGGCCTTGAAGTGTGTTAGAGCACTTCATTCAAGACCGTAACGCTGCACTACAGTACACTGTAGGAGGTAATGTGGTCAGCATTGCGCTCGTCCGAGATTGTTACCCCTGACTCAAGTACTCATTCACAGCTGAGTCGACTGGTATCCGACGTCAAGTCACGATACAAATCCCACTGCCACCAGCGGGATTTGAACCGCGGCCTTCTACACGGCGGGCCCCACTAATTAATAATTAATCCCCAAACAAAAATTAGTTGCAATTCCGCAAACTTTTACACAAGCATACGTCTGCCTCGAGTAATCGATATTGATATATAAATAAAACCATACACAAGTCGGGAATTCGAAAGCTTGACGCTTCGGGTATAAAAGGTTATGTGTTTCCCCATGTGAGGAGCATAACGCAGTTCTCCATTGGCTGATAGTATTGGCTCGAGATATTTGAATCCCTCAGCGCTGTCAGCTTCAGTAACCTGGCCTCAGAACTGAGCGGTCAATGCTATCAGCCAATGGAGAACTGCGTAATGAAATTGGTTCCCGCATTAAGGGGGTCATCCCATGTGAAGGCCGTTTTTTTGGCTGTTTTAAAAAAAAAAACTAAGGTACAAATACGAATTTTTCACCATCGATTTATTAATATCTTGAGCATGCATTTCCAGCCCGATCGCATAGTTCGTTATTGAAATACAAAGCAATTCATACATCCATCTTCAAGAAAATATGTTTCTCTGCTGCCACGCTAAAGGGCGCTGCGATCGTCTTAAAGAAAAATGTAAACGGCATTTCAATGTGCAGACTTAACTACAGTCCGCAAACTAGGATTATTAAAAAATATTGAAAGCTAAATTTTTGGTGCCCTGTTAAACTTTTTTTTGAATTTTGGTGTTTTTTGACGGTTTCTTCGATGAATAAAAAAAAACTACTGAATGAATCGCAATTATCGTAGTTTGCGGACCGTAGAAACATGTTCTGAATAAGTCGTGAAAATTTCAAAGAATTTCGTTGGATAGATTTTGGACTATGGTGGAAGCCAATTTTCAATATGCAGTTTCGAGAAAAACGCATTTAAAAAGTAGAATGCGATTTTTAGCCATAAAATTTTAACTGACTATTAATCTGCTATACCTAGTCTATAAACTTTAGGTTTCTTCAAGGAACACATGTACAGTCTTGGCTGCAATTCTTGTCCTTTTAGCGAAATCATTCGATAGTCATTCGGACCGATAAATACGAGCTTTATTACGGCGATCGACATAAATCTAACATGTGATTTGAATTGAATATCAAACAAGTCGGAATACCGGAAGCTCACGCTTCGGGTATAAAGGTTTTGTGTTCATCTTATGTAAGAAACGTCAAAGCACATTTTTCGATCCGTGTTTAGCTACAAAACCAAAATATTCCTTTAATTTTTTTCCAAACTACAAGACGTACGTACATATACTACATATATATGCACGTATATAACTCGATCGTACCCATATTTCCGATTTACTTTGTGCACAAAAGCATTAATATGTACATATTATAGTATGTATATTAAATACCGCTGGTTTAATGTACAAATATCTGAATTAGGTACTACCCGAAAACTTCATTAGCACACATATACTATATACCTGCATACATGCATCTCTGTTTGAAGTAATTGTGACTAAAAAACTAAAACAAAATAATTCTTTGCGAACCCATTCATAAGATGAGTTGATATGTAATGATGACGTCATACAGGTTGTAGAGTGCACGAAATTGACAAAAAATGGCAAAGTTTCACACCCTACAACTTTGTTAACAATGGTTTGATTTTCTTCAAACTTAATCAACTTGTGCATTATGGTCTTCATTATACCCATGCAAAATTTTATAATTCTGGGATGAACATAAGGGGAGTTGCCGAGTAAATTGGAAATATACTATTATTAACTTTATTTGTGCAGATATCGGAACCGGATATGTTTTGAGGCCTAGATTTCGTAGAGATGCACCACTATGATTTTTTTTCAGATTTCTTGGTTGAATAAGTTCTCACTCCCCTATATTTCGCCTAATATCAAATATGGAACCAGTTTCGAAAAGTACTAATTGAGCCCTTTAATTTGATACCCCACATGCCCACATTTTATGAAAAAAATCTTGCACCCTCCTTTCACATGTATGGGGAGCCCCCCTTAAACTTAACACAAAATGTCGCAACATGCTGCATGTAAAGGGAACAATAGATCACATACAGTTACTAATTTTCGTGACAATCGGTCCAGCCGTTTCCGAATAAATCGGCTGTGACAGACAGACGGACAGACAGACATCGAATCGATTCTAATAAGGTTTTGTTTCACATAAAACCTTAAAAATCACTTTGCCCATATATTCTACTCTATATCTAGATACAATTAATATAAAAAAAAATTCGATTCCGCGGATCCGGCACACGGTATGATCCCCTTAACGCAACTTGGATGAAGTGGCATTCCACAACTGGTGTTCTTTGTAATCAACGTATCAGCAAACGTCTCAAATGTAAAATTTACCGCAATGTCGTCAAAAACTTAAAAAGGAAAACTAACATGTGCACCTCGTTCATGTGAACTGACGAGCTGATGATGACGACACACGTCTTGGAGTACAATTATTTCACGTGGAATACTAAATTGTGGCCTTCTATAACTTTCTTAGTAATAGATCGATTGCCTCCAAACTTCCCAGAATTGTGTCTTATATTATCACGTATATTGATGCCATACTTCTACAATGAACTTAAGGGGGGTTTTCGGGCAAATTTCCAAAATATGTAATAGATATATGATATTATTAACTTTATTTAAGCAGATATCGTATTGAGATGTATTTTCAGGCCTAGATTTATATTTATGTACATACTCTGTGAAAAAAAAAATTGAACAGAATTGCAACAGATAAGCTTAACGTTCACCTTCAAAAATCGTAATACCAATTAGTAACAATAAATTTGAAAAAGTTTCGCTATTCCAAGAAGCTTGAGGGCTGCTATAACAGATTTCGGATATTCCAATCAGCATTCGAATCGATTTTTCGAGACATTCAATTTTTGCAATTACAAACTGCCGCTGTGACAATATTACGAAACAGTCACTTTACGCTAAAATGTTTGTGGCTTGAACTGCCACCTGACCCTAATCTATCTACTCATTAGTACAAATGTATTTTTTTAGAAAAATTCAATATTCATAATTGAAAAACTTCTTATAAGACGAAAGCTAAATGCAAAAAGCAAAGATATACTTTTTGAGTTTTTTAAAGTTTTCTTTCCAAATTAGATGGGAATTGGTTACTAACAAAAACTGAAGTGTCTAGCATAAAAGGTCTCCGTTCATTGTTTGAAATTATTAAGATCCAATGTTGGCACTGACGCTACGTAATAGCAAATAAAATTTTCGCATGCACTTGACCTTATAAACCCAACTAAATGAAGATTTGAGGTGATTAATTTTTTCAATAATTAAGCTTGAAGGTATTTCCTTTCGTATCTTATAATTGCTGCGTTGGGGGTGTTCCCTAGTATTCCGAAAATATTTAATTGTTCACAGCTTAAAGTTCAATCTTAAAAGTGATGCTTCTGCATGGTCATAAGAGATAATTTTAGTAAAGAAATTGAATAGCTTTAGTTTTGCTTTCAGAAGCAACACAAGTTTCATCGTCTCTTTACATATAGCAATACTATCACTACTTTTAGGATGGTTTCCACTAATCTTTCCAACGGTCCGGTTATTTACTTTATTTAAAAAAATATCGACATGGATTCTTCGGTTGGGTGGTTCCAGAGAGTAGGCCCTTGATATCCGTTCACTCCACTCCTGTATAAACAAAGTTATAACTATGACCTATCAGAAAAGTACTAATCTAAATCTTTGATATTACAGATTTGGATAGCTCCCTCCTTGCATATATGAGCAGCCCTGTTTGGTTTAAACTCGGTAGTTCAAGTGTGTCTGGATGGCTCAAGTGGTTAGAGCGCTGGGCTGTCGTAGCGGCACTGGTGGCAGAGGGATATGTTGTCATGCCTGGATGTCGGATACCAGTCGAGTCAGCTGTGAATAAGTACCTGAGTCAAATCAGGGTAATAATCTCGGTCGAGCGCAGTGCTGACCACATTGCCTCCTACAGTGTACTGTAGTGCACCGTTATGGTCTTAAATCAAGTGCGCTAACACACTTCAAGGCCCTGTACCAATATAGATCATTACGGCAACGATTATTATTATTATAGTTCTAGTGTTTCTATGCATTAATTTTCCATTGTTTGCACTTTAAACTACCAGATTTAAGTGAATTTAAGTAAATTTGCTCCATATCAAGAGCACAATATCCTCCATTTAATGCGTAATATTCCATTTCCATAACTAAGCCCATCATTTTTACATGTCATTTGAAAGCTAACATAATGTGGCACCTTTTATCAACTGAGCAGGTGTGTAAATTCAAAGTACCTTTAGAATAATAATTCAAAGTGATGATAAGAATATCCATTGATAAGAAATTTTATGTAGTTTCCGGAAATGATATCAAATCTGGATAAATGATTGAGGTAGTGGGAAATTGTTATTTTCTTGGGAAGGTCAATATTTTTGACACTATTCATGAAAAACGCAATAACTCTATAACGATAAAAGATGGAGATTCTATTCCCTCGACCAATTTTTCTCAAAGAAATGGTACTATCAACAATTAAAATTTCTACCATCATGAACGGGACTCCATGTGAAGCAATGTCTATCTAAACCTTTTCTGACCACATAAGGTCCACTATAATTAGGGAGCAGTTTTCTGCTTGCTCTCTCATTTGTATTCTTGACCCTCCTCACTACCTCAAAATTACTGACTTAACAGGTGTACATTTTCATGACTGCGCTGACATTCGTGCTAGAAATATATTAAATGCTCATTGACATAAACTAGTGCTCCTGACATTGTTGCCTTGTGAGAAGTTTCAAATATTATTGTATGGTAACCATTCACCTCTTAATGGGGCACGTCAATCATGCTTACGCACCATTGTCCACGGTTCACTGAAATGCACTTCCCTTAAGGACTTTCTGAGAGGCCTCTTCTACTGTTTTGCGTCATGTGCTCCTGTGGTAATCCACTTGTCAGCTATCTTGGAGTAATGAATGTTGTAGATATAAATGGAATTGCCTTCCTTCGTTAATGTTCTACCGATCAACAGGTCGATTCGTAACTGGCTTGTGCGCCGACGAAGATCTTCGACATTGTATCAGGTCAAAGTACCCTGACACGCGCAGACAAATTTTGATGAAAGTTTAGAGCTTTCGAATAACAGTGGAGGTGACTGTCCATGTACATTTCCCATAAAGCAACACAACTTAAACTTGATGGTGACATAACTGCATTTTCAGATTTGAGACAAAACAGCGAAAGCGCTGTTAATGCATAGAGAACATCAAGCTCGGTGCCACCGCCGGTAAAAACCATGCTTCCTATATATGCAAATTGATCAACGACTTCGATTATCTGCCTATTAATGCAGATGATTGGTATTTATCTTCAGTTCGAATCTGCTTGCCTCTCTTTTCAAATCCAGAGCTAATGTGTTCAAGGACCATGACTCGCCGGGAGTGCAAACAAATGCCGTCAGTGTAAAGGAGATATTTGAGGAAGGATGTCATGGTCCAGCCCTCCACGTACTCCAGACAAAACAGCATGAAGAACGTCATCGATAACAAGAAGAAATAGTATCTTTGGACCTCGAATTCCTCTGATGCAGCACAGTTCATTTTGAGCCATCATATGTCGCTCTGATAATAGCTATGAGTTGATGAGCAGGAAGCTTCAGATAGACTCACAGTTCACGCTTTGGAAGGCCTGCTCAAAACCAATGAAGAGCAAGTGAAACATAGGTCGAAACTCCGGGCACTATCCAAAATGATATGCGGGGTGTTGATGTGAGGGGAAGGAAGCTTTCTATAAGCAACTAGAGGCGGCTCAGGCGAGGGTTCCTAAAGATGATATTGTAATCGTGGTGTCCATAAATATAAACGCCAAGGTGGGCTCTGACAACACCTTCCTCGACATGCGGCGCACTTAAGTCCTCTCATTCCTGAAGCAGGGTTTGTTTTGGCTACTTTAGGTCTAAATTCAGTTTTTGCTCTCGATATAATTGGCACCCATGTTGTGTTGGTGTTTACATTATAACAAATAACACCACTTTCGGTCCGCTACTCCCATGGCAAAGGTTAAGTAGCATCTGATTAATAGCCTCTGTTTTATTTATTTAATTAACGGACAACAAACAGAGAGAATTCCAATTAATTATTGTCCTCAGGAGGAGGAGAAAGCAAAAAACTTATCCTACGTTTAAAGCTACTTAAAGTAGGGAAGTTAAAAGGACCAAGCTGTTTTGCATTATAATTTCGGCAAAGCCTGGGAATTGGGGAATGAAAATAGACTTCGAGCTCCGCGAAGGGCACGTTGAAAATATCTGCGTTACGTGTGTTATAAGACGCAGGACGGCAGGTGATCTCGTCAGCGGCGGAGCAGTCCATCAGGCCCGAGGAAAGTTTAAAGAATGTGCATAGATCCAGATAGGATCTACGCTGTTGTAGGAAGGGAAGGTTTAGAAAGCGGAGGCGGGAGGGGTAATCCACACGAGGGAAGCTTTTCTTAAAGAAGAGAGAACGGGTGAATTTACGTTGCACATTTTCAAGGGCAAGACAATCACAGTTACGAGTGGGCGACCAGATCACGGAACAATACTCGAGGGTATTCCTCACAAGGGAATTGAAGAGAGCTAAGGAGGGTTGGATGGAGTCAAAATCAGAGGAGGAGCGAAGAATGAAGCCTGACAATTTTGCTGCTCGATTGATAACATCGAGGCAATGGGTATCAAAGCGCAGCTTATTGTCGAAAGTGACTCCGAGGTCTTGAGTGGAATTTAAGCAGGATAAGGAATGTCCGTTAAGCGAGTAGGAGAAAGAAGTCGGTGAGGATTTTAGGGAGTAGCACATAGAGTGACACTTTCTGACGTTTAGCGCTAAACCATTAGTCGAGCACCAACGAACCAGAGTGTCCAGGTTATTCTGAAGGGAAACACAGTCCATAGGCGACGATATAGCGGAAAACAGCTTAAGGTCGTCTGCATAGAGCAAACAGGGACAAGTAAGGAGGGGAGGAAGGTCGTTAATAAAAAATAAAAATAGCAAAGGACCGAGAATAGACCCCTGTGGGACGCCAGAAGAGGGGGAGAAGGAGCGGGAAGTACAGCCGTCAAAAGAGACGCGGCAGGATCGGTTGGAAAGGTAAGAGGCAAGCCATAAAACCAGTGGTTTGGGAACATTTAGGGACGAGAGTTTGGATAGAAGTATCTTGTGATTTACAGTGTCGAAGGCTTTCGCGAAGTCAGTGTAAATGGTATGCACTTCTTGCCGTGAATTTAGACATTTGGCGACAAAGTTGGTAAAGTCGAGCAGGTTGGAGGCAGTGGACCTACGTTTAACGAAGCCGTGTTGTTCTTTCACTATGTGATGGCCAAAGTGGGCGGACAGCCAGTCGCTGACATATCTTTCCAGGATTTTGGAACAGGAGGAGAGGAGGGAAATGGGACGGTAATTCTCGGCAAGCGAACGATCGCCACTTTTGTGAATGGGGATAATGAGAGCCTCTTTCCACAAGCTGGGAAAATGATTCTCTTCAAGGCTCTTGTTGAAAATAAGAGATAGGGGAAGGGAGATGGACTTACCAGTTTTGATCAAAAAGAGGTTGGGAAGACCATCGTAGCCAGGTCCGACCTTGGCATCAAGTTCGCCAATGAGGTATTCGATAAGGATAGGAGTGAGAAGGGGAATGGTAGGCGATGCGGGGCAGGCTGCATCTACTATCGGGAGGGATTCGGAGGAAGGAGGAGGGACATAGACTGACGAAAAGTAGCGGCAGAGTAAATCACAAGATCGTTGGGGGGAGTTAGCTGCGAAGCCAGAGAATTTAATGGACGGAGGGGATAACTGGGCGGGGCAGCGAGAGTTGCGAATGTGGGACCAGAAAGGTTTCAGATTTCCGCGCTTTAGTGAGTCTTCCACGCTGGACAAATATTCCTGTCTGGACTTACGTATTAAAGATTTGACCGAGGAACGAAGGGATTTGAAAAAAACTAAGTCAGCAACATTTCTAGAAGACAGGAACTTCTTTCTCGCAGTATGTTTTTGACGTAGTTTTTTGTGAATTTCAGTGGTGAACCAGACGGGGTAAGAGCGTAAGCACTTAGGAGAGGAGGGAACGTAACAAGGAAGAAGATCAGATAAAATGGTATAGAAAGTGTTGAGTGCCTGGTCACATGTAAATGGAGAGAGCAGGGGGACCCAGTTGATTGACGCCAGGGCTGAGTTCAGACCTTCGAAGTTCGCCTTACGAAAGTTGAACTTGGTAGGCTTGCGAGCGACAGGAGAGTGGAGTCGGGATATCTGAACATCGAACTCGAGAGCAGGATGATGGGCGTCAGGGGCAACGTAAGACGGAGCATGAAGGGATTGGGAAAGATATCGTACAGGAAGGTTAGAGAGGACAAGGTCAAGAGTGCGATCTAAGTGGTTTCTAGAAAGGTTAAATTGGAGGGCCCCACAGGTGTACATGAAAGTGGATAGAGGAAGGGAAGGGTGGGTCGAGTTATTAGGGAGGGAGGGAAGGCCAGGTGTAACGGGCCAGGAGAGCATAGGAAGATTAAAGTCACCACAGAGGATGAAAGGAAGTGAGGGAAACAAAACGGTTAGGGCCTCTGATAATCTGTCGAAGAAATCCTCGTACAGAGAAGGCGGGCTTAGGCAGGGAAAATATACACACGATATGATAAAGGGACATACGTTTGGCGGAAGGACACGTATGGTAACAGAATCGTAGGAGGAGGAGGAGGAGGAGGAAAAGATGATTTCGGCACGGAGAGGGGATTTAACAGCTATTAGGGCACCTCCGCCAGTTGTCTTGCCAAGCGCAACGCAGTCTCTGTCACAACGAAAGACAGAGTAACCTTCGAGGAGCTCAGAATCTAAAATCCTGTCATCCAGCCAGGTTTCAGAAATGCAGATGACATGATGTTGGAATGCTAAGGCAGACAGTTTGAAATCCGACAGCTTGGTCCTTAGACCCCTTACATTTTGATAAAATAGCGTAAAGTTATTGGAATCATTCAAGTTCGGCGAGGCAGGCGGGCGGGCCGGAAATTTTGACGAATCTTAGACCTCTGATAAGGCTTAACGAAGACCCCCTGTGGCCAAAAGGAGGATTGGACGATAGCATCGAAGTCATGGGGATATGTTACTTTGAAGGAAGCTATCACTCGGTCAGGAGAGCCATCCTTCGTCAGCTTCACACAGGAAAGAGGTGACAAAGTTGAGTTGCTTTTGTTTCTGATATAGGCCAGAATTTCGTCGGGCGTAGTGGAGTACGCTAGCCTTGACACGAACAGCTGTTTCGGTGGCGAGGCGACGTTCAATTGGGGGCCGCTCGGACGACATGAGGTCGGAAGGGCCTGCGGTTCAGCGGTGGCGGGCGTCGATGATACACAGGAGGAAGCGTGCGGTGGTGCTAATGTAGCGGCTGTGGGATAAACGCCAGAACTTCGTAGCGCATCCGATGTTGCGTAGGGAGCTTGTCCCTCGGATGGAGGATTTTTCAGTAGGCTAGCGAACGTCATCGGGTTGATACCATCTTTTATGGACACACTGGAATTAAGCGAGGCAGATCGAGGCAGAGAATTAGAATTAGTCGACCGGGGCGACTTAGGTATGGCGCCAGTTTTGTTCGCTGCAGTCGCCGGCGAGGTATAAGCAGAGCCAGTCAGCGGAATCTCAGGAGCTGAGACTACGCTGGAGCTCGATAAAGCAGCAGCTTGCGGGGGCAGAATTGTCGGCGATTTTGAAACTGCAAGTTGAATCGATGCCAAAGTCGCCGTGTGTTGATGCAGCAGCTGAATTGCATCCGATAAAGTGGTACCGCAGCAGGCGTTACAGCGATAGGTAACGTTAGGGGAAAATTTAGCCCGAATGTCTATAAACGCAGAGGGAATACCCAAGCACTTGGCGTGGAAGGTCGCACCACAGTACCCATCGCAGTCTAAAAATTTGGAGCGAATAGATTCCGGCTCCTTACAAATGGCACACAGAGTGCCATAAATCGGTGAGGAAGTTGCCATAATAAATTTGGAAAAAGTTGATTAAACGCACAAGCCACGGGAGTGTAGTCACAATAGTTTATCGATAATAGTAATATGAAGTTCAATTGGAAATGAAATTACGCGCACTGAAGATCGCCTAAAGATATGCAAAAAAAGTCAAAGTTATTTACAAATCACTGCACTTCAAACAAAAGGTAATTGACCGGGGAACAGTAATTCCAGAATTAGATGTAAAATATTGTTTTCGGAAGAAAATTTTAAGTTTTCGAGAGCACACAAGAAGCGCGAGAATTAGCCGTTTCACTTGCGCGAGGTATTGATACAACGCACAGCACCAGGTTTCTCAGGGAAAGGCTCAGAGAATAAGGCAAAAGGAAACAGCAGAGTAATCGCGATAAAAAGTCCGTTTAGCACGTCCGTTCGACTCAGATACTCAGAATGTTTTGACAATAACCTCATTCACTTTTCTTTTTTAAAACTGGACTCCAAAATGAGGGGCCGCGGACCAAAAATAGAAGCAAGTTTCTCTTCAACTGATCTGATTTTTCATCAAATAAATGTGACCTCAGTAACTTCTCACCGCTAAACTCAATTTACTGCCTCAGCGGACTTTGATTTCAGCGTTGCCGAGGATGCTTAGAAGACTCTGTGATCTACCATGATCCACCCTTGTGTCTCGTATTTATTTGAAAGTTAATCTCATAAAGAGACAAATTTTCCTCCGTGCCGCACGTTATATTTGCTGATTTTATACTTTTTACCTTTGTAGCACTCCTTCGTGTTATGATCATATATTTAGTTTGCGACTTGTTCACCTTAAGGCTGACCTCCTTAGTAGCTGACTCCATTTTCTGGAAACTTCCTCCGCGAGAAGTAGTGATTTAGCCATAATGTCAACATCGACAGCATCCACTACTAGCTTTCGCAGGTTTTGTTAACAATCTCTTGTTACGCTGAAAAGTATGGAGACGAATTCATCCACTTGATTTAGTCCTGGCTCAGTCACAGCTATGAGCCCCCTGTTTTGGATGCATACCTCGCACGCTATATCTTCCTTCCTGGTTAATATTAGAAAGATCAGTTTCGTGTTCCAATAACGCCTTTTAATAATGCAATATGATTATTACTAACAGTTGGTATATGTACGTTACCATCGTCCTGCCAGGTTTTCTTCAACAACTTGATCAATTGGAAATATTTGATCCATAACAAATGATCCATTTATGAAGCTATCCAGGTATTTTCTAGGTAAGTTTTTCTGCAATTTTTGTCCCTTGGATCATCATAACATCATAACATGCTGGTCGCAAGCACAGGTAAAGGGAGAGCGTTTGAAGCAACTTACTTGGTACTATCTTCAATAAAAATAACAATGAAATGCTGAGAACAGAAAAAGAGATAAATAAAGTATAATTATTCCACTATGCTAAATCCTAACTGACCTTTCTTGGTAACGGGTCCTACGACAGGCCAAGCGATAGGATGCATCTAATGTCGTTAAAAACCAAAAGATGGTGTTAAGAAACCCCAGGACTATGGTATTCACCGCAATGGATGGCGTCAGGATATAAGTAAATTAGTCCGTGCAAAATAAATTCGTGTTTGCACCATGAACGTTAGTGCGCTCACCGCAAAGTTCAAAGATATCACAAGAGCCCTTCGGAAAAGGCATGTTGATATCTGCGCTCTACAAGAAACCCGATGGTACAGTCCAAAAACTGCGGCATAGAACGCAAACACGGTAAAAATGGCTGTAAACATCTTTATTTTGGTAACCCACACACTCAAAACAATGTCGGCATTGCCGTCTCAGGGGGTTTCCGTGACGCCATTAAAGAAGTCAAACGATTTGATGATTGGCTAATGAAGCTCACCATTATATCAACTGATCGCACTATTCACTTCTTCACCACGTACGCACCACAGACAGGTCGACCTGACGTTGAGAAGGATACCTACTAACAACTCCTCAATGCAAAAATGTGTAAAGTGCCCGCTGATGACTATATTATCATTCCAGACGACCTTAATAGTTATGTGTGTGAAAAGGCAGACGGCAACAGGTGCCATGGGGAAAGTAGTTTGGAACACGTAATGAGGGTGGCAAGCGTATAGTCGATATTGCGGACATCCATGACTTTGACTTGTCAATCCTCGGTTCATCAAACGCTTGTTTCATCTTCCTACAATTTATGTTTGGAACAGTAAAACTCAAATCGACTATATTCGCATAAGACGTGGACATTTTACCACCGTCACTCACTGCAAAGCCGTTCCCCATCGCTTCTCAATATCGGCCGTTGAATACCGTCTTGCGAATTCGTAAGAAGAAAGAGCAAATAATCTCACTTAATTACCAACCATTATGACGAATCGTAGAATCAAGTTAAGGACACGATCCACAAAGCGGCCTCTGCAACCCTTGGAGTCACCACGCCAGGTAAGCGGCTCATGAACCGAGATACTTGACTTTGGAGTGAAGGTCCGTAAAAAGAAATGCCTCTACCACAAGTTTCTCGACGGAAAAACGCTGGCCAATTGGCAAATTTACAAGAATATCAACCGGGAAGCAAAGAAAGAGGTCACTATCACCCGAGCGGTCAATCACGGTCAATTAAGATAAACTACACACTCGAGAAAGCGAGAGAGATTTGCTGTGTGTGTCCAGCACTTCGGTTGCGTTACTGACAAGAACGATACTTCACTTACCGACCCACGAGCCGTGCCGGATAGATGGCGAGAATATTTCCAACAAATTTTAACGGAAGAATTTGTTCATCCTCTACTTCCACAGGCATTGCCGATATTTTGAACAATTTCACCTTAAGCCCCACAGAAGTGAAGAAAGTATAATAATAAAACGAATGAAATCAGGGAAAGCAACAGGATCTGAACCAAAGAACCAACAAGACCAAATAGCACTGGTCAAACGAAAACAATAAAGATAGGAGACAACAGCTTTGAGATTGTTAAAAATTTCTCCTATCTAGGGTCAAAAATCACAACCGATAACAGCTAAGATGATGAAATCCGCGCATGGTTGTTGTCTGCCAACAAAGCCTATTTCAGCTTACAAAAACTGTTCCGCTCGAAACGTCATAGTTCTTACTGTAAAAGATTATGACCTTGCCAGTCCTTATGTATTCCTCGGAAATCTCTGTTCTTAGCAAAAAAATTGCGAACTCTTGGCCGTATTCGAGAGAATAGTCCTCCGAAGAATTTTTGACCCCCTACATGAGGATAGACGATTCTATGAGCGATACCACGGTTGTGGATAAAATCCGACTCAACAGGCTACGGTGGGCGGGCCATTTAATCCGTATGAATGAAGATGATCCAACCGGGAAAGTCTTTAAGGGCAACATCTATGGTAGAAAAAAAAGGAGGCCTTAGATGGAGCGACGGCGTAGGTCAGGACGCCAGACAGCTTTTATGGATATCGAATTGGTGGACCTCGGGGGAAAACCGGGGTGTCTAGAGTTCCTTACTAAAACAGACCTAGGCCGGATACCGGTTGTTGCGCCGTTGATCCTAATGAACAGGACCTGACGACATGGCATCTGAGCTCTGGAGGGCGAAGAGCTAGGAACTAACACAAAGACTGAGTGAATTCTTCAATCGGGTTATTCAGGAAGTTAGAACACCACTGACTGGCAAGAAAGCAGCGCAGTTCCAATATGGAAAAAAGAAAGGTAATCTAGCATCCGTGCGATCCGGTTGCTATCCCATACCATGAAGATTTTTGAGCGCATTCTTGACAACCGTATTCACGAAATCGTTGAAATAACCGTGAATCAAGCCGGTTTTGTCAAGAACTACGAAACTACTGACGCAATCACGACGAGCCGAACCCACTTCTGAACGATACCAAAGCTAAAGAAAATGGAGAAGATGCTAAAGCTAGTGTAATTTGAAAATATATTCCCAATTGGAATTTTCAGAGAGATGATCGTGACTTATATCCTCGCCACATTCGACAAACTGCGCTGAATTATTTTTTGGATTTTGGTTTTTAGCTTCTGTCTGCATAGCTCCTTTTCATAATGTCTTAGTTCATGGCATCTGTTATCTCTAGTTCATGTCGGCCTTTCTACATATAGTCGATAATCTTTATTCTTCTATTCGAGTACCAGCCGATATTCTGCATCGAACCATTCTGTTATCGTCGCTCTTAATTTCGAAACACATAAAAGGCTATTATTTGGGTATCTGTCCATCTTCTTCTTTTTTTTCAGCCTTTTTCCCGTTCACAAGCGGGGTCGGCTCGCCGTGATCGGTTTCGCCATTTGACTCTATCAACCGCCTGATCTGGGTACAATCTCGAGGCTTTTGAATCCCTATCCAGCGTATCAAGCCACCGTTGTTTCGGCCTGCCTTTTGGTCGTTTACCATCGATTTCGATGTTCAGACCAATCTTGGCAAGTGAATTCTCGTTAGCACGAATTACATGACCATACCATCGATAACGCTTCTCTCGCAACTTTTCCACGATCGGTGCAACCCCATAACGATCGCGGATATCCTCATTTCGGATGTGATCAAACAGTGTAACGCCACTAGTCCAATGTAACATTTTCGTCTCTATTACCGCAAGACGTCGTTCATTGTCTTTTATAGTTGGCCAACACTCATAACCATAGGGAGCGACAGGACGGACAACATTACGGTAAATTTTTGATTTAAGACGCTCGTTGATACGCCGATCACAAAGAACACCAGTTGTGGAACGCCACTTCATCCAGGTTACGTTAATGCGTGAAGCAATTTCATACCATTGTTCTCCATTGGCTGATAGCGTTGACCCGAGATATTTAAATCGCTCAGTTCTGGGCAGATCATTGCCGTTGACAGTGATTGTGCCTGTTTCATGGGGATCGGTCGTTAAAAATTCAGTTTTGTTTAAATTTAATCTGAGACCGTGTTGCATGAGGCGATCATTCCATTTTTGGACAAGTCATTTTTGCTATCAGATGCTGGGAAAACATCATCTGCATAAAGCAATGTGTAGGGCGCAGGACGTTGGATATCCCATGTGACGGTGTCCATAACAAGAACAAAGAGGATTGGTAAGAGGGCAACAGAGACACCCGCCATACTTCGAACTTTTCGGATCGTGGTAGAGCAATTGAACCCAGCGCACGAGTTCTTCTGGCACTAAGTGTTGTCGTAAAGCATACCAGATGAGTTCGTGTGGCACACGGTAAAATGCTTTCTCTAGATCCAAAAATGCAAGTCAAGAGGGCGATGCTTCTCACGGTGTTTCTCCATGACTCCATAACCGCGCAGCGTGTATTAGATATCTGTCCATATCATCCTAATAATATTGTAATGTTGGAAGTAGGACCAACCCATTGCCGTTCCGTTGATAACCCCAAAAAGGAGCTCTTTATCGTTAGAGGACAGGATGTCAAAAAGGTTATCTAGCCGGGTCGAAGCGATCGTTTTAATGAGGTTTTTCTTATATTCTGTTGGTATATTTCAGTTAATGAAGAACAACAAATTTGTGCTTGATGTCCAATAAATTACGTTCATCGATGGGTTCGAAATCAGTTACCTTCTGTCTGGGGCTAACCACAAAGACCACGCCGGATTCTCTGTTTGTTCAGTGCTAGAATGCGTTAAGGCATATTTTATGGGGAAGCTCGCGCATTGTATCTATAGGAAGTATCGCCCTCACAAGTGTTTTGTCACTTGATCCGCCCATTCCGAAGCCATGTCCTTTGTTGATGGTCAGCATTATCCTTCCGGGGATGTAATTTGAGCATTTCGGTCGGTCCACATTAAGGATGTCAAATCATTAAATTGCTTTCGCTCTCCTCATTTCTGTTGGTATTTAAACGACGTCTAGGTTGTGCGTTGTCACCATCCAAGGTTAAAAACATTACCTTCCAACACAGTTCTCTGTCGAATATGGGCACCACTGCCAGAATTTACGAACCCATTTAATGACGTCGGCTTTTCATGCAGATCGACCTGATACTTTTACCACCTCACCCTAATCGTTCCAAGTTTTACCATTATTTATTACATAATTATCGGAGAAATGACGTATGTACATTAGTTCTACAAGGAAGAAATGGTGTATGGAGAAACTAGCTAATGGACAGGAATCATATCACATCATCAACACTTTTCTATGTTAGAGTGAAGATCTAACGCGACTTTTTGCGAACGTACTGAATATATTTATCATATTATAAAATTGTGCAGTCTTGGATTTTTTCACTCAGCCTTATACTGAATCTATAGTTGAGAAATATGAGTATGATTTCTGAAGGATTTTCACACATTAATGTAAGACCCAATTTTCCAAAATCAATTATGCGACTCGCCACCAAAAGTGTCAATTAAAGAGCCCACTTGGAAGTTGAGTCAGGGCCAGAGTTAATAGCTTTCCAATTCAATGTAAACCTAAAAGAAATATTTCAAATTAATTGCATGGCAACGCGTCTAATTCTATTAAAACATTTCATAAAAACTATTATCGTTCATGCGAACCTGCAATGCGAACGAGAAATTATAGAATGTGGAAAGAAGGAAGCAATGAAAAATGAAAAGTGCTTAAGACGTAGCGTGAACTTAATTAGATAATTAATCAGATGAAACGAATGAACGAAAGTGTTACATTTATGTAACTGACGTAAAATATTTTCCCAAGTTAGGTACCCTAACCGCACTCGATAGCCGCTCTAATGATAATCTCAACTATTAGTTTGATTTAGACTTTTTTACTTCTCCACTATCTTTCCTGCACTGAAATAAACAGTTATAACCGATTTGATCCAAATAAGCATAAAACAATTGGATACCGTGTAACACACTCTTATTAACTGATTTATGTAAACCATGAATTGTTATTAATTTTCATATCATGTTTTTGATATTTGCAGGTGCAGCGCTGATGAATATCGTTGAAGTGTACAAAGGAATTCAAGATCAGCAAATGAATATTGTGAGTATCAAATTGTTGTTTCGACGCTCGAATAATCAATTTAGATTAGTTAACGTGTAATTTGTAATCACGTTTTTAATTATATAATGATTGGTTTGTATTTCTTGTAACTCGAGGAGTGATTTTTGCTCCAATAATTCAAAACAGAACACAAATTATATTGTGGTCGAGGGTTTCGGAAACGGAGATAGGATAAACATAAGTGAAAAGTAGCACAATTGGAGATACTGATTATAATACCGTTTATAGTTGCTTTCTCTACTTCAACTCACATTTGAAATGTATGACCTGAAATTTAGAGGCTGAAAGTGCTTAATTTTGTAATTGATAGTGTATAAATCTTCTTCATTGACCCTAAAAGCAATATATATTTCATTGAAAAGATCTTAGTGGAATTTCAAAATAATATATCCTTCAAAATGCTTGCTTTGCTAACACCAAACCAAATAGAATATTTTCTGAAACTCGAAGGGCAGGATCATGAGAAACTTCAGTCCCAAGATGAATTGCGCTCTCAAAATTGCATGATCAATCTAATTTTGTTAAAATCTCCCTAAACCACATCGTCAAGAAAATTCAAAGCGTGACACTCCCTTTTTCCACACACCCCCCCCCCCCCTTCCTTTCGACATACCTTTTAGTTTGTTCACTGGCACACGCTTTCTGCCTTTAGAAAACGGCCTTAGATTCGACTGTTGGACTGTTAGAATAGACGTAACAGGGGAAGGTACAATGAACCCCATGCATGTATCATCTTAACTTGTGTTGCCTTAGTTAGTTAGTTTAGTTAACTGGGTGGAGCCGCAGCTCCGAGCACTCAGGCCATTATTAGGCCCATTGTACTATCCCCGTAAGTTGCCTATTCAATGGCTTCCCGCCTACGGTGTTCGCAGGCTTTAGCGAATCTGAGAACATTCTCAAGAGGCAGAGAGTGTGCAGATTCTTCATTGAAGAAAACCTTGCCAAGGTGTCTTCGTCTGAGATCTGAGGATGCCGGGCAGCTGCATAAAAAGTGCAGGGCCGTCTCCTCCTCCTCTTCACATTGGCTGCACACAGCCGAAACCACTACCCCAATCTTTTCCATATGGTAGTTTAAGAGGCAGTGTCCTATCAAAAGCCCTACTAGAGTTTTCATGTCCCACTTCTTAAGGGACAACAAAAATGCAGCTCTAGTGGCCCTAGGCTCCTTCACAAGGATTTTCGCTAGTCGGCAAGAGTCCAAATTTCTCCACTCGGTTGCGTGAATCAGAGTAGACTTGACAGTAGATGGTCGGATTCCAAGAGCTGGTTCTGGCCCCACCATTGTGAATCCAGACCCTCAGCGAGCCAGTCTGTCAGCCTCCTCATTACCGGCGATGTTAGAGTGCCCCGCACCCACATCAGGAATGTTTCGTTCAGTCGGCCAAGTTTCAGCAGCACCTGACGACAACTCCACACCAACTGGCTTGATATGTTGTTGCCATTTAGTGCTGATAATGCCGCCCGACTGTCGGAACAGATTCGAATGGTGCGACCCCTCCATTTTTGTCGCAGACATTCTTATGCTGCCAATGAAATCGCATATATCTCCTCCTGGAATATGGTCGTCATTTTTCCGAGGGGTCGGGCCAGTTCTATAATCGGATTCTCCGAGAACACCCCTGCGCCCGATTCATCCTCCATGACTGACCCGTCGGTGAAGATTATTAGGTCTGTAATCTGAAAAGACTCATGGCCACTTGTCGACCATTCTTCTCTTTCGGTGATTACGACAGTGTATGTCTTTTCAAAGACGAATCTGGAAACCATATGATCGGTCGGCATCAGGGCTACCGGATGTTTTTCAAGGAATTTCCAGATAGACGCATGCCCGTTGAATTGGCCGCCTTTCCACGCCCCAATGGTATCGAGCCTATATGCCTCGTTGGCCGCTTTCCGTTTCACCTCCAAGTGAATGGGGCGTAAATTTAGGATAGCTTCAAGTGCCGCAGTCGGCGTAGTACTGATTGCTCCAGTAATACTTAGGCAACCAAATCTCTGAATCTGCGTTAGCAGCTTCCTGCTGTTAGCAAAGTTCAATCTTGGCCACCAGACGATGCATGCCTACATCAAAATGGGTTTTATTATGAATGTATACATCCAGTATGTCCGTTTATGTGAAAGTCCCCAGGTTACCTATCGCATTCCTACAGCACCAGAGCAATCTGCAGGATTTCTGATATTGTTCCTGGATATGATGCTTCCACGTTAACTTGGAGTCAAAATGTACTCCTAAGTACTTGACTGTTTGTGCCAGCTGGATTTCCGCCCCTGCTAAGGTGGGTAGCGTATAGCTGCCCCACCTGACGTTTCTAGTGAACATAACTAGTCCAGTCTTTCTAGCGTTCACCGTGAGTCCATTGCGGAGGCACCAGCTGTGGATTAAATGCAGAGTTGCATTCAAGCGGTCGCATACTGTGTCCGCAAACTTGCCGGTAATTATTACGGCTAGGCCGTCCGCAAATGCTTGTGCGAAGACTTTTTTGTCCTCCAGTAGCCACAGCAGGGTATCCATCACCAAGAGCCATAACAGTGGGGAGAGAACCCCTCCCTGTGGGCAACCCCTGAGACATCCTGCTTCAATAGACTTTTGGCCGACCGATATGTGGATTTTTCTCCACTCTAGCATGTGAAGGATCCAACTGATTAACAGCGGTTCGATTCCATGCTGTCTTGCCGCATCACAAATTGCCGCAAATGAGGCATAATTGAAGGCACCTTCGATGTCCATGAATGCGCCTAAGGCGTATTCTTTTTCGGACATCGCCTTTTCAATTTTTGCCGTAAGTTCACGGAGTGCTGCCTCCGTGGATTTGCCTTTCTGGTAGGCGTGTTGCCTATGGTGAAGTGGCCACTTAGGAATGTGTGTATCCCTTATGAACCAATCTACTAGTCTTTCTAGTCCTTTTAGCAGAAAAGACGTTAAGCTCATCGATCGAAAGCTTTTTGCGTCTGTGTGGGTGGGTTTTCCTGGTTTGGGAATGAACAACACCTTCACATCCCGCCATTTAATTGGAATATAAGCGTGTGCAAGGCATGCTCGATATCTATTCCGAATGTGTAGACCCAGGGCATCCATTCCTTCTATTACTAGCGCAGGGATGATGCCATCCGGACCTGCAGACTTGTATCTATGGAACGAGTTAAATGCCCATTTCACTCGCACCAGTGATACTACTTTGCATGCCAGATTCCAGTTTCTTCATCGCTTTCTGTGTACTTCCCATTCTGTAAACGTAAATAACCCAGTTTCTGGCTACGTTCTTTGACCAGAATCCGCTTCAGCTTTGAGGTTGCCTCAAGAGAGTTAGTCTCTTCGCAAAAGTGTCTCCAAGATGATCGTTTAGCCGATTTTATGCTCTTCTTTAGAGCCTGCTGTGCCTCTTTATATCGATACCAGCTAGTGCTTGATTCGCCCTTCAGAGCACGATTAAGGAGCATCCTTGTCGTTCTCCTCTGTTTTGCCAAATCCGAGTTCCACCATGGTGTTTTACCCTTCTTTGGCATCTTGAGTGGACAACTATCTTTGAAAGCTTCTCTCATGCTAGTTGTGATCATCTGGGTTGTTTTCTCAATTCCAGCAATGGATTTTATGCGCTTCCCAGGGATCGTGACTCGGGCGCTCAACTCTGTTTGATACATTACCCAATCTGTCTTCCTCGGATTCCGAAATGGAGTGGGTGGAGGTGGATCCATGCCCATAACGAAATCAATACGTCTGTGATCCGAGAGTGTGATATCGTTTGATACTCTCCACTCTCCGATCAGAGCCGCGATGTCAGGAGATGCCACCGTGATGTCAATGACCTCTCGCCTGACCACGTTGAAGAAAGTGGGTTCATTACCCACATTTAGGATCTGCAAATCAGTTCCTACTAGACACTCCAGTAGTCTCGATCCTCTTGGATTTATGTTCCATTGATGTTCGAACTTCCCCAGCATATGTGGTGAGCGTTGGCATCACATCCTGCTATTACCCCCATGCCTCTACTTTCGGCATATTGGATAGCTCTGATGAATGTTCCACTGGGAACGTCTTCTGCGTCGTAGGGGAAATATGCAGAGCACCATAGTATCTCATTATCTCCCTGTTTACTTTTTATGGTTAGCTTAGCCGATGTGGTGTCGCCATCACCTAGGTCGTTAACGAGGTTAGCCTGAAAGTCTTTGGAGACTACCATGCAGGTGCGGGTTCGATCGCTTCCATTGGCATACAATAGGTCAGCATGTTGGAAGTTTGGGCCCCTGACTGCCCCACCAACAACCCACGGTTCTTGTATGAGGTATATAAATGTCTTGCAGCTATTGATCCGACGACTGATAAGTGCAGTCGCCGCTTTACAATGCTGCAAATTTATTTGGGAAATGTGGCACCTCATCTACGTTTCAGATGTAGATGCCGGGGCCTGCATGTCCCCTTCAATGGTTTTAGGAGCCGACACTTGTAACGTAACGGTTCCCAGCCCATAGTAGAGTCGGCAACCCGATTTTTCCCGAACCTTTTTAACATCAGATTCAGGAACGCCGATATTGAGAAAAGTTCCCGGCCTATCGATTCTCTCTCCTGTTTTGCTGCCTAGCAGCAGCCAGGTGGAGGGTTTAAGGTTGTTCTGTACACCAAGTTTTTCGATCGATGGAAGCTCAGAGACCCTTTTCAAGGTAAGTCGCGCACCCTCCCACACATCGTTAAGGGAGGAGCAGTACTGCCTGAGCCACTGCTTAGTATCGTAGACGGATGGATTAGAGTCGTCATACAGGACCCATCCATCGGTTTGATAGCCTTGTCTGCAAATGAAGGCCTAGCCGTTGCCGGCCGAGCCCTCTTTGCTGCCTTTTGTGTCGAAGAGTTAGGATCGTCCGAGGACAGCTGCCGCTTCACTTTCCCCTTAGCCGCAGGTGCCCCAAACGCAAACGTTTGCCCGAAGGCGGTTTGCCCGGAGGCTGTTTGCCCGAAGGCGGTTTGCCCGAAGGCAGTTTGCTGTCCGTGAACAGGTGCTTACCCATGGGCAAGACTTTAGCCTCAGCAGGTGGCGCCGATTGGAGCCTGGGGTCAGGAGTACTGACAGAAGGGGCCTGCTTCGGTCTGAGTCTAGACTCAGGTTCTCCATCGATGAGCTCAGAGTTGCCCCTTCACTCGGGGTTGGATCGTAACGATCGAAGTTTAACTGTGTTTGCTTAATAGGTTTATGTTTTTGTTTTTTTGTTTTTTCATAGTTGGGTGCCATGGCCTCAATTTTTCCGGGGAAAGTAAGTCGATCTCGGCAGGGCCCCTTTTTGCCGAGACAAGGCTAGTTGAAACTGGGGGTCGCCTGGTACCCAGAGTTCACCGTTTACGGCCACATCTTAACCCCTGTGACCATTCAGCCCTCGGTACGGTAATCACACCTTGGCTTGGGGTTTTGATTACCGCTTGGCTTCAGGTGTCACCTCCCGTTTCCTGGAGGATCTTCCTTACTGAGCTCCCTCACCACGACAAGGTAGGTAATCGTCGAGGGAGTTGCGTTGCCTTAGTCACATGGGTTTCCTTCGAGGTATTTTTTCCCCTGGCTTCGATTCCCATCTGTCCACTTCCATATTTATTCGTTTTCCCGGAGTCTCTTTCACTAGAATTGTCATCGGGGAAGGTCACAGGATCGTTGAGCTTCTCCTAAATGAGTCCAGTACCAATTCTTACGACATTTCCCGACCAGCTGTAGTCAACTCACACAAAGTAGACAAATGTCCAGTCATGTTTTCGTGTCTTTGCAACTCGGGGGTGATGTATTTTTTTAAACGCCTCTTCCCCCAGGCTTCCTGTAGTATTAGATACAACGTTGGTCTAGTAATCCACCGCCGAGATACTGCAGTGGAGAGCTTTCAGCGATCAGAAGCCCGTTTGCCACTTCCAAAAGCCACCGGCCCTGCACCATAAGTTTCCTCTATTACTCCATATTGGTTTCTTGTTCTGGGCGTCCTTCCCATAACCATTTTTGTCCACGGGTGGATGTTTTCCCACCTTCCCGATCAACGCACGCACACCTCCAAATGCGAATAAATACACGTTCATACGCATCCGCCGAACCTTCCCTTCAACGTTCGAAAGAACGCGCTAGATGGAAGATCTACAACTCTTAACAGTACATGCCTATCTGCCCGCCTATCTGTCTGAAACAGCTGGACGTATTGCCATGTAATTTAGTGACAACGTGTGATAAATTTGTAATAAGTTTAAATTTAAGTGATGTAATTTTTTTCACAGAATATGATCACATGGGTACCAAGTGAATTGACTTAATTAGCACTTGTTGAAACTGACCTTATTTCTGACACTGGGTGCACTCCAAATGTTGAAATAGGTCTCGTTCTCAGAACCTCCCCAACCCAACTCTCGAAAAAGTCACTGGTGCACATGTACAAAATCTAGGCCTCAAAATATATCCCATTCCAATGTCTGCTTAGATAAAGTTAATAATGCAATATTATCATATTTTAGAAAACTCCCTTTAAAAGTACAAAATTGACATTGTTCTTAGTATGAATGATAATATAAAGCATAATTGTGGGAAGTTTCGAAGAAATCCAATTCTAAGTTATAAAGGATAAACATTTTTTTTTTCCATTTGATTTTTTTTTTCATTCTAAAACGTTTACAGCGTCATCACCATTTATCAAAATATTAATACCACAAGAAAGTAAGCTCATATGAAGGGGAAAGGCATCTTCAGAGCATCTTCTTTCCAGTTTCATAATCAATATCAATTACAAGTGCCGGACAAATTTATGTAAGATATGTACTTGTATACGTTTATGATAATAAAGTTTGCAGATAGTGCCCAGTTTAAGATAATAGATATGTTACCAACGTCTCTCAATTTACATGCACACTTACATATACCAGTCGCTGACTATACTCTTCTCTTTAATCTTTACCATTATTTGAACTCGTTTTGCAACATATGCGACATTATCTTTGCCTTGTTCAGGAGCAATCGAACGGGAGAATGTCTTTAATGACATGTAATAGTCCTTCGTGTTCTCCCATCCTAACACCCATTAGCTTTGCCAGTTTACTCCCTTTAATTTCCCGATTCCCATCCCTACACTCATTTACCTTCAACATTTAACTTTTGATTTTATTTACAAAAAACCTAACAACTAGTCGCTTCCCCCTAAACTCAACAATCCAGTTACATTTCAACGGTAGGCGGGTAAGTTTCACTTCGTGGTGAATTATATTATTATGGTGCGGAGCCCGGACGAATCCTCGTTAATCAGCTCGTCGCGCCTCCACAATTATATTTAGTTTTATATATATTTTTTTACGGGGCTGCTGTCGACGTCAAGCCTAAAAAAGTGCTCCCCTCCGTTTAACACTTCATATGGACTATCACATGGTGGTTGCAACGACTTCCGGGAACCATCCACACGATCCAAGACGTGCATGCAGACATCCAGGTTCCTGAGGATGTTAGTCTTCGTCGAGGAAAGATGGGATGGCGGGGTTGATTTGAATCTTGGCATGGTGTCCCAGAGTAAACGCAAAAGCCCAGTGGTGGAAAGGACTGACCTGGTATCGAACACATCGGCGGAGCTGGCGGCAAACTCTTCACGATTGACTGCACATAGGCCAATTAAAACGAAAGGCAGGACTTGCGACCGCGTATATATTATAGCAGCCTTCAGTATCCTATGCCAGCGTTCTAGCAACGCATTGAATTGCGAGTGTTACGCGGTCGTCCCGTGGCGTTTGAAGCCCAGGAGTTTGCCCAACTTGACTTTACACTTCTGGCACGCTATGCACTGTCTGACCTAGTAGTTAACATGTTCGGACATCGCTGCCCTTCACCAAAATGTGAACCAAATCTTGTTGTTGAACACATTGAATAATTTTAATTTTAAACAATTACTAATTCTATTCCGGACCCGAAGACAGGAATCCGTTGTCGAAGAAGGCGAAGCCGACCAGTAAGTGAACGAAGGGTGGCACCAACGGTTTGGTGGTTTGACGGAATTTGCCTTCTTGGATTTAATTATTGATCGTTAGCGATCCAAAAAGAAAAGAAAGTGTACAACGTTTTTTGTTTCTCGGATTATCACGGCAAAGACTACATACCGTGACCTTCTAACAGAAACCTGTAATTCTGACGTGAGATCACTACAAGAGAGTAATCCACCACTTTAACAGGAATCGGAATGTTCATCATTTTATTTTCTCTCTTTCCGGGAAATTGAAACTCTGGTTTTCGAATGCGAATTAGGCTCTTGTTTAAGACACAGAAGTGCCAATCATTCCAATAGCAGGATTTTCCGAAAAAATGGTTTATATAAAATTTTATCCTGGTTTATTCAATGTTTTACCGTGATCTATAGAATAACAATATCTTAGCCCTTAATGTGATTCAAATGAATTAGTTCGATATTAAAAATCTGGACATCCACTTTAGAATCGCAAAGCAAAGGGAACGGAAAGAATTTGTTATCTCTGGAACTTAACCCTTAGAGCTCCAGAGGGGGAGGGGATAGGGCCTGTGTTCGTAAATGAATATTTTCTGAGTTGTCACAATCTCCGCGGGATTTTACCTAATATTAGCACTAAGTGTGAAGCATTTGGACTCGTAAGACTTACAACATAAAGGAGCGCTGGGGGTGGTGGTAGGTTAATAAGAGAGTCCGTCAAGAACTCCCCGCAATATCGAACACATATGCAGAATGGTATATTTCTGCATGGTTTGATCCAGACTGTGTGAGAGTCCCAGGATATCAAGAGAAGTCGTGAGTGATTTAGGTAGGCTGTCGTACGCAAGGTCGCGGTTCAAACCTCACTGGTAGCAATGGAATTTGTATGGTGATTTGATGTCAGATACCAGTCGACTCAGCTGTGAATGAGTACCTGAGTCAAATCAGGGTAATAATATCGTGCGAGCGCAATACTGACCACATTGCCTCCTATAGGGTACAATTCAATATGGATTGTTGCGCCAACGCCAAATTATTATTACTTGTAGTTGACAATATTGTGGAAACTACAACCACTTTTTCTACACACCAAATTTCTTTGATTTCCCGAGCCAATGGTTCATAATTCACCTTCTTCTTTACATATTTCCGATCAATATTGCTGTTATAGGTAATAGCAACATCAATAATATAGACAGCACGACCAGTATTGTCAACTAACAGTTTCTATAGTGCGGTATGTGGCGTTAGCACTTGCCGGTCCTAATACATTCTGTAAGCAGAAGCATCAAATACTGCCTCCGGCTCGTATCGGTTTACTGAGCCACACATTTTGTACTGGCCATTTTTTACCCGCTCTTTCATTATGAGCTTTTTATAAGCTCAGGGGGCGACCTCAGATGTCACGAGGCAGGTTCATCCGCTCCACGGCAGAGCTTGGATGATGCATTCGGAATTTGGACATGGTAGTCCATATCCGCCGCTGGACGTTTTGCAAATCGGTCGACGGCAATATTCCGAATGCATTAGCCAGTGAAGGGATAGCGAATACATTCAATGCGATTATCTTATTCTTCCCCGCGTGATGCAATTTCAGCACTAACTTTACACGTCGTATCCTTCAAATCACCAACTCGAGCATGGATTCTTTGCAGAATTCCTAGGTATTTGTAGAAGTCTATCTTGGTCATAGGTTGGATGTGGTGGTCGGTAGGCGAACCAACGCTATGACTGGCATGCGGCTCGTGATGACCTGTTCGGATGGCTTGGATTCGCCACTTGTCTAATCCAAAATCCATTCGAATATCAAGACTAAATATCTCTACTATTCGCAATAGACTTCTCAGGTGGTCATCAGTACCAGCATACAACTTGATGTCATCAAGTGTGTCAGTTTGCACTTAGCACGTAGGCCATACCTCATTTCGAATTCATGCCCTCTAAGATCAGTCAGTAGCCATGAAAGGGGGTTCAGTGCCATGCAAAACCAAAAAGGACTCAACGAATCCCCCTCCGTATACGGACAGACTCTGGGCTGTTGGTACAGGGGTGAACGCACTGATAAGGTTTATTAGTTTCGGATCAATGTGGTGCAAATGTAAGACATGGATTAGCCGGGTATGCGGCACGCTATCAAAAGCATTGGCATAATCGATATAGCATTTAGTTACTTATCCTACAACTACCGAGTCGATAATGACTTGCTTTTTGCAACCCCTTGACCCGAGTCGGCAGCCCTCCTGCTCCTCGAAAAGAATGTTGTTGGTCTCAAGGTCCGCATTGACACTTCCACTAATAATGGATGTTATGAATTTGTAGAGAGTTGGTAAGGAAGTAATCACTCTTTTGTCTGCGGGTTCGTGTACCGTGTTCTTTTTGAAGATAAGCTAGATAATCACCGAAGTGAGGAAATGAGGAAATTCCTCCGGGCGACTCATGACTTGATTTATGCTGTGAGTCTTTGGACCATCGCAATCACATTCTGTCATTACAACTGTTAATATAATAGCTTATCGGACTCCCGACTTTTCTTAAAATTTCGATGCTTGCCCAAGTTTCATTCTGTTTTAGCAATGACTTCTAGTTTTATCAAACATAGCTCAGAATGGATTTTAATGATTTTGATATATTTTTTACACGACTAATTCAGCTAAATTCAACAAGGCCGACATTGTGTTATGGGTAGGTTGATGTTGCCTTTTACGTCACTTACGGTCATCGCGAACTTCTGTAATTTCCAGTTCAGATTCTGTTGGGACCGTTGAATTTGGTGTCTTCTTCTTCAGAATTGTAGAAACCAATATTGAGGTTGTTTTCCTTTGCGTCTACCTTTATTTTTTAAATACTGTCCAGAGGGATACGTCGTCTTTAAATCATTTTTTCGTTTCCCATGAGATTCTCGTACTCTTTATCGCTTCTTACAGCTTCTTTCAAAGGTGTTTGAGGATTTAATCGAGATTATCAATTATGTTCTCAATCAGTTCCTCAAACCGTGATTGAGGCATAAAATGTCGCAAGTCCGAATGAATCTCGTTTCTAAAAATTTGGGATATTTGTCACACGTCTGATAACAACCTTTAAATTGTAAACACGCAAACTCATATAGTCATTATTTGTTTTTTCGGTCATCTGGCAATATCCAATAAAAGATCTCATGAATCTTGGTGTTTTCGCACATGCGGGGAATTGTGCAAAAGTTCACTTTTCGGTGTTTCCAGCTTAGCAAGTGATTGAGTTAAAGTGACGGTAGTTTTGTATTTTCTTCTCAACCAAAGTTATCACGCTTTAATGTCTCAAACGAAAGATTGAAGCGAGAAACCTGAAATTCTATATGCATTCATACATTTCTACTGAAAAAAAATTCAAAAAAAGTTGACACGATATTCGAAGTGATTCTTCTCTCTTTCCAATGTTAAGCATCTTATTTGCATTAACGTAAATGAATAGACACGCCCAGTTTTTCTCTTCGCTTGCATTTCCCTAGAAAAACAAGTCAATCAATTCAGATTAATCATCTTTTCCAATATTCTCCGAAAACAACGATTAAAATTTTGTTCCTCAGTTCATTCACTCATTCATTCATTGATAACTTGGCATTATATTCATTATAAACAAAGCGGAACTCGGAAGCATCCGCATTGAATATTCGGAATGAAATTCCAAGCATCCATTTCGATTTAATAGCAAACTAATTTGAATATGGATGAGAGTGAGATATGACGACTTATCTTCTCTTCCAGCTTGCATTATGCACAAATGAAAAATGATTTTGAAGTTTTATTGCTTTTCCTCAAATGTCTATTAATATCTAACATATGCATACATCCATATACGTATTTTTTTCATTATTATACTTTTTTTTTCTCTCGTTTCAGTTAAAGGCTTTCTATGTCGACCTTTTGGTCCCATTGGAAACTAACCTGGAGAAAGACACGAAAGTCGTACAATTTGAGCAGAAGAAATTTCTTCAAAATCATAAAATAAGAACGGAAAGCTATAGTAAGGCGGCGGCTACCATGAAAAAGCAACGTAAAAAGAAAAATAGCCCCCAAAGCACCGACAAAGATATCAAGGTAAATTGAGATTCTTATTATTTATCTGTCTTAATGATGAACATTAAAATGTTTTCAATTAATTATGGTCCACGTGGAAAGTATTGGTAAGACTGAGTTTGAAATGCCTTTACACGATTTTTTCGCACGATTGATTGAAATTGACGTAATTCATCTTAGTTTGACATTGACCTCTATCGATTTTGGGAATTTTGAACTTTTGTGCAATTACGGTAATGCCTATTTGCACAAATGAAGCACAAAAATGAAGGTATACTGCCATGTGTGGTTAAAATTTCAAATCATTGGTGAATGGGTCCATTCTAGAATGCATATGGTAATTAAATATAAAACTTGAAAGTTTTGGAAGGTATCTTTCAAACATTGGTTTGATATATAGTATAGATTGTGACGTGGCCAAATTGTTGAACATTGTACTGAATTTTTAAGAAATCGAGACTATATTAGATTTATTGTTATGAATCAAATTAATAATCTTCAACTTTCTTATCATCAATTGATGCATTTTTTGGAGATTGCACCACTGGTAGGCTACGAAAATTAGTTTAACCTCAAATTTGTGCCAAACAGGTATTTCACTAAGTTAATATTTGATCGTCGATTTTTTCTACGAATTGAGAACTTCCTTCAGCGATTATGAATGAAAGTTCGGTATTTCTCCGACTTTGAATCCACAGTATCAATGATACGCCTTAGAGCCACACTGGTCTAATATTTTTATGTTATCTTGAATAATTGCCTTTGTATAACACGGAAAATTTACATCGCCCTGAATCATTCATTTTGATTCTTCTCTCTTCTGCGACTCCATATATAATATTCAATAGAAAACGAAAAAAGGACAAATTTTATTTTTTAATGTTGAATAGTGAATTTTTTATTCCTCATATGCCGGTATTTCGAGGACCAGTTGTCCTCTTCCTCAGTGAGTTTTTGTCTGAACTGCCTATGGTCCACTTTGTTCTTAAATCCAGACCTTAAGTGCTAGTTAATTTTATTACCTAATTAACCCAAAAAGCCAACTGTTGACGTTTCCTAAATTACTATTAACTCTTTTTTCCTCCCGAATCTTGTGGTTGATGAAGCTCTCTAATACGTCCAATTTGCGGAAGTCATTAACCTCCTTAATTACCCTTAGGTTATCCTCCGTTATTGTATGTTTCTCCTCGATTATGTGTCTGGCTACCACTGATTTGAGGGCATTTGTTGGTCATTCAGAGGATTCTTCTCTCGAACACAACCAAGAGTTCACAATTTTTGTTGCTAAGAACCCATGTTTCCGAGTAATATATGAGGACTGGCAAATGTATTACTCGGAAACTTGGGTTCTTAGCAAGAAAAATTACGAACTCTTGGCCGCGTTCGAGAGAAGAATCCTCCGAAGATTTTTGGCCCCCTACATGAAGAAGGACGATTCCGCAGCCTACATAACGACGAAATCTATGAGCGGTACCATGACCGTCAGGTTGTGGATAAAATCCGGCTCAATAGGTTACGGTGGGCGGGTCACTTAATCCATATGGATGGGGATGATCCAGCCCGGAAAGTCTATAAGGGCAATATCTATGGTAGAAAAAGAAGACGAGACAGACCCTTCCTGAAATGGAGCGATGGCGTAGGTCATGACGCCAGACAGCTTTTAGGGATATCGAATTGTTGGACCTCGGCGCAAAACCGGGATTTCTTTAGTTCCTTATTAAGACAGGCCTAGATCGGATACTGGTTGTTGCGCCGTTGATGATATAGGTTATAAATTTAACTAGCAACTAAGGTCTGGATTTATGTATTCAAGGACAAGCTGGACCATAGCCAGTTCAGACAAAAACCCACTGAGGAAGAGGACAACTGGTCCTCGAAATACCAGTATATGAGGAATAAAAACTCACTATTCACATTAATTATTATTATTTTTTTTTTTTTTTTCATCATAAAATAAGCTGAAAAACCGATACACACAACCGAAGAAACAAGAGAAAACGTTTTTTAAGGCTGAAAGTAAGCTTTTGGATAATGGCTGATTTATACTCCCCAAGTTCGAGAGTTTTGCTCTGAAGGTACCAAAAAATGCTTCGGCGCTAAAAATACACCAAGTAACATTCACCAAAGTTTCTGCTCACTTGCAACTACTTTAGGACGAGCAAAATTTATTCAACATATAATGACAACCGTGGATTGCACCTTCAGCTCACGAAACAATTGAATATTTTAGGGATGAAAAGCAACCCCATTCCTCATTCTGATAATATTTCCATACGGATGGATAAAGCTCTCACAACATATACCACAACCGGCTTATTATGCTTTGAGTTAAATAGTTTCTCTGACCGAAAAGGGTCATGTAGAACCTTACGCTTGTCGCAATTTGTAATGACTTCTTGAGCAGTTGAAAGTAGAATGGTCATTTTGGTCAAACTCTGCAATTCCGTGCAAATAGCACAACATTCGTTAGGTTCTAACATAATGGAACTTTGGAAGATAACCTATTTCGGAACCCAAATTTGTCTTGCAGTGCCAGATAGAGATGGTGTTTCAACGTTTTCCTTCCTATACCTTCGTTAGCATATCTCAGGCGGTCATCATTTTTGTGTTCGTCTTGAGACTTCTCATCTTGTAAATGATTGCCTCCTAGAACTCTTTAGATATACGGACCTTTGACGCTATAAGCTGAAAGATGTTGCATCCGAGTTTCTGGGAAGTTTCCTTTTCTACCTCTATGTTAAATGACGATCTCTTTGTTCAATTGTTCCTTTGTCACGATGAATGGATGGATAAAATAAAACTTTGATGGTATACGGAGACAGTTTTTGAATGGCTAACGGCTCGGTCCCAAAAGAGTTATGCTTGGATCCCTGTCGAATTATTGCCATGTTTTTCCTACTCCGACTGAGTTAAGAATGAAAAAGTTTCTGTGATCCTTGAAACGTTTTTGCGGATAACAGAACAAACGAAGAAGTAGTAATCACTTGCGAAAACGGCGCTTTCCTATAATCTGAGGATTTTAGTATTATGTTTTTATGCTTGTCCAACTCCACACTATGGTAGCCTACGTGTCGAATTTGGTACTTTGTAGCATGCTATTCCACCAGAGGCGGATCGAAAGCGCGAAAGTGTTTATTTTGATCCGAAATAACGGCGACCAACGCGAAATAAGAACTTTCCGCCCACACTCCAAATGAATTCTAGCCCCGAACAGAACTTCCTTTCCGTGCCCTTGTTCTGAGTCGAAACCAATGAATATTGCGCGCTTTTTCAAAGAACAAAAGTGAAAGGAAGGACAAATTGTGCCTCAATTTATCGTCACACAACGAAAACTGTAAGTAAGGACCGCACATTGGATGCAATTTGATGGCAGTGGGTCTTGGGTGCAGAATAATCCTGCTAGGAATTGATCGAACAAGACTAACTACTGTGCAAGGATCTGCAGGATATGTCGTATATTTGAGGCTCTGTGGCGCTCTAAATGTACCTCACACATGGCATGCAAAATGTTGGTAATGGCATTAGAGGGACTGAAGTGTTTAAAAAGAACGTAACCCCCCCATTTTGGGAATTCTCACTGGTCATTGAACTATCACCTAGGGAAGCTAGGGATATCTACGGACATTGCCTGCAGGTTTTGTGAGGAGGAGGACGAAACCTCTATACACGTCCTGGGGCAGTCGGACGACACTTGTGCAAAGTAGGTCGAGACATCTGGGAGAACACTTAATACTAGATGCAAAGCTGAAACATCTGGAAGTAGGGAACATACTGAAGTTCCTAACGGTTACAGGCCTGCTTGAGATATTATGATCAATAGGTACACTATAACCAGTAAAAGGGGCAGAATAGTTCTTCAGGGACGTGGTGCGACTTTCCCTTAACAGAATAATAATAACCCCCCATTCTCAAACTTTTCATTCTATTTCTATTTTTGGCAGTGTGCACCAGCTATCTCCACGATTTTGCAAGAAGCTTACACTCCTCCTCCACTCACCCTTCCTTAATATGTGACCCATTCGATGCTACTTCCGCATCATCATTCCTCGTTATACAAAAATTACCAGTTCTAGACATACAAACTAGTCAACGCCGTCGATATTCTACCGATTAATGAAAACAGTAAGAGTTCGATGGCCAGTCTGATCGAGAATCTTGGGTTGTCAACTTATCATGTCATCTTTCCTCAAAAAACGCGACTATGTGTTTGACAACCCCTTCCAACCAAGGCAGCGTAAAAAGATTCACCGATAACGAGAAAAATTACAAATATTCTCCTGGTTCCTGTTATCGAAAGACTTCCTGAAAGCGATAAAAAGCAAGTGAATTGGCAGTCTAAACTCCCTACACTGCTTCACCATGATGTGAAGCTAGCCTGCTTTTTGTCGATTACGCTTCGGAAGTGCTCTTTCATGCATTTCAGGAAACGAATTCTCGAAGATGTTTTGGTCTTTTGTCCTCGATTTTATGAATGAATATTTTACTGCCTTAATGTGAAATAGTTACGTCAGCTATAAAAGTCACAACTTTAAAAAGCCATCCTATGTTAAATAACTAGAAAAATTAGACAACTCAGACGAAACCTGTGATATCGGATGCAAGCATGCACTAATAATTTTTAACTTTTAATTTTCGGCTGTTCATGAAGGAGGTCTGGTCCAGAAGAAGGAACATTTGCCACCGGCCTCGTGTCAAATCCCCAGCCGCGTTGGCGGCTGTGCAATGCGGAGGCGGCAATATAGTACGTCGCGGAAGCACTGCAATGTGGTTGGGGTTCATGCCTCTGATGGGTCACCACAATATCGTGATAATAGGAAGGACTCAACTTCTTCGAGATCCCTCCATTCATTAGCAAAAGTAGCCAATCCGCAGAGGCGCTGGGACTATAAGAAACGGGTACATAAAATTTCGATGCGAATTTTTCACTAAAACTTTTTTTTAAATTGTATCCGTTGTGTGAATTATTATTATTCTTTCTAAAGAAAGAAAAATTGTTGCTTTGAGTCAGTGAGCTATTTATTATTCTATATGTGCATTCCAGTAGCAAGTTGCTACCTTCATTAGTGGCTTATGAATCTAAAGGCCAATCTATTGTTACATTTATACATATACGTAATTCTTAATCCCAAAAGTTGAGTATTTATACTATCCTTATCACGGAATTAATTTGAAGGGCGACGAATACGCATTTCCTGGATCCGTGTTTAGGTGGGTTTCCTGCGTTTCTCTATCTATAAAAAAACTTTCGTAAGGATCAAGCTTTACCTGCTTGATCTCTTTGAATATTTCCACCTCGTCCATTAGATGCCCTTCTTCTATTATGTATTTGACCACGGATGATCTTATGTGTTGCCTATTCTGACATTTGGGTAATTCTGTCTCCTTTAGGCGCAATTTGACCCTGGCATGAACCAGTCTTTTTGTCTGAAAAATGTATGGTTTGGGGCAGTCATTGCACTTCATCCGGTATATCCCGCTCTTTTCTTTGTGTTGTTTTTGGTCCTTCTCTATAGTTAACCGACACTTGAGTGTATATTTCCTGCTGGAGCCAACTACCTTGACGTCATTTTTAGACAAATTCGTCGGTATCTGCTTGAAAAATTCCTTGGAGTAGGTGATACCTATCCTGTATGCTTTGCTTTTACTTTTTTCTTGTTCGTGCAAGGTTGTGTAGTTGTTTCTCGACAATCTAGTTTGCTTTTTTTTTACCATTGGTAAAAATAGGTATAAATACCTATAATATAATAAACAAATAAATAACTCAATGACTCAAAGGAACAGTTTTTCTTTAAAAAAAAATTGAGTTCATATCGTTTTGTTGACCACCAGTCTATTCATATAGAAGCATATATGATGTAGATATGGGTATGAAATTGTGTGCGGTAAAAAGTAATAAACCGAAAAAGTTAATAAAAGGAAATATCGGTTTTTATTTTCTTTTATTGATTTTTTCCTGCTCGGTTTTGCAATCAAATTTTAGTAAATGACTTTTTCCGCACTTGTAGGAGACTGACCGATGGAGTCCTGAAACTCTTCAGACTTTTATCAAACTGGATTTTTGCACACTTCACGAGGCGGAATCGAAAATTGTCCGTTCGCACGACAAGCTGGCTCTTGTGAGATGCCCGGGGAATTTTCGTTGCAACTTTCGGGTGTCGAGGACAGTGAATAGAAAAGTCGAGATCGGATTGAAAGAAATCAAAAGGTTGGACTTGTACTGATTTGACTTGATTTACTTTAACTATTTAATTCTTACAATATTTTTTTTTTTATTACTCGCGCTGAAGTGTTCTGTCTCGCGGTTGGGAACAGAAGAGACCGACTTATTTCCATGCGGTCCTTACTGTCCCAACCAACGGCACTTTTTTACCGCTGGCTCTCCACTTCCCCGGTGCGTTCTGAAAACGCGTGAGTGGAGAGTTTCCACGTTCAGCGCCATCTACCCGTCCGCATCCGCAACATCCGAAATAAATTTCGAATGCTGCAGATCCTGCCGCGCCACATCACTCCGCCCCCAGACGAAACCTAGGGGGTTTCGGCGACGGATCCCCGAACTTCGTTCGCCGTTAATCCACAAAGCGGACACGACGTTGCTTCGGGGCGCACACGGGTTTCAGCCTGGCCAAAGAGACCGCCTTTTGGTGACCACCGATCTCGAGCTGGAAGAAATGTTCTCCCCTCTCGAGAACGCGGTACGGGCCCTCATATGGAGGCTGCAGCGGCTTCCGGACGGCATCCGTCCTGATCAGCACGTGCGTGCACGTGTCCAGTTCCTTGGGCGAACAAGCAGGTATGGACGAGTGTCGAGTGGGTGGTGGCGCTTTGATGCGTCGGAGATTGTCCCTCAGCAGACGCACCAACCCCGACTCCGTGAGACCCGATCTCTTGTCGAAGAGCGGATCGCTTGGGAGTCTTGGGTTCTCCCCGTAAACCAGCTCCGCGGGGCTGGCAGCAAATTCCTCTCGGCGGGTTGTTCGAAGGCCGAGTAGGACGAGAGGCAAGACTTGAGTCCAGGACGGGTCGTCGCGTGCCATAATGGCGGCTTTCAGCGTCCGGTGCCAACGTTCTAGCATCCCATTGGACTGCGGGTGGTATGCAGTAGTCCGCTGGCGTTTAAAACCCAGGAGTTTGCCTAACTCGGAGAAAAGGGTGGACTCAAATTGCATTCCCTGGTCAGTGATGATCACTGCAGGGACGCCAAAGCGAGGTATCCACTCTCGGCAGAGGGCTTCGGCACAAGATTGCGCCGTAATGTCCTTCAGAGGTATTGCCTCAGGCCACCGCGTGAACCTGTCGATGATTGTGAGGCAATACTTGTAACCGTGCGAGTCTCGCAAAGGCCCTATTATGTCGAGGTGTATTGTGTGGAAACGCTTGGTAGTGCGGGGGAATGAGCCCACTTCTTTCCTTACATGCCTGGAGACTTTACACTTCTGGCATGCGATGCACTCTCTGGCCCAGGAATTGATATCCTTGTTCATGGAGGGCCAGAAGTATTTTCCGGTGACTAACCGGTTTGTTGTCCTGATGCCGGGATGCGCCAAGTCGTGAACTGCGTGGAACACTTCCTTGCGAAATGTGGCCGGAATGTATGGCCGAGGTCCCTTTTCCGAGTCTTCGCAGCAGAGCGAGAGGTTTGAGCCGAAGATGGGCAACTCCCGAAATTTGTATTTGGGGTTGGACTTGAGGCTCTGAAGTGCTGCGTCATCCACTTGCACCTTGGCAATAGCCGAGAAATCGAGTGAGGCGGGGATGTTGACTTCGGAGACACGAGACAAAGCGTCAGCAACAATGTTGTCCTTCCCGGACACGTGCTGGATGTCTGACGTGAACTGGCTTATGAAGCTCAGGTGTCGAAGCTGACGAGGGGACGCTTTGTCGGGCTTCTGTTTCAAAGCGAACGTGAGAGGCTTATGGTCCGTGAACACTGTGAACGGCCTGCCTTCTAGGGAGAAACGGAAGTATTTGATGGACAGGTATGCGGCGAGCAGTTCGCGATCGTAGGTGCTGTAGTTCCGTTGAGCGGGATTCAACTGTTTCGAGAAGAAGCTCAACGGCTGCCAAACTTGGTCCACCTTTTGGTGAAGGGCAGCACCTACTGCGATGTCAGAGGCATCAACAAAAACGGCTAGGGGTGCATCTTGATGAGGAAATGCCAAAAGTGTAGCATCAGCCAGTTGCTGTCTGGATTTATTGAACGCGCAGACAGCCTCTTCAGACCACACAATCTCTCGTGTGTCTTTTGTTTTGGGGCCAGACAAGTACGCGTTCAAAACGGACTGGTGATGGGCGGCCTTGGGCAGGAAACGACGGTAAAAGTTTAGCATGCCCAAGAACCTCCTCAACTCCCTCACTGTTTTTGGACGCGGGAAGCTTGTTATTGCTTGCACCTTGTCTGGGTCGGGCTGTATTCCTTCAGAGGAAATGGAGTGGCCGAGGAATCTCACCTGTTTTTGAAGGAATTTGCACTTCTCAACGTTTAAGACTAAACCGGCCTCAAGGAGACGTTGAAAAATGCACTCGAGATGGGCTAAGTGCTCAGACTCAGTAGAAGAAGCGACCAAAACATCATCCAAATAGACGAAACAGAAATCGAGGTTTCACAGGACTGAGTGAATGAACCTTTGAAAGGTTTGCGCCGCATTGCACAATCCGAAAGTCATTCGGGTGAACTCGAAGAGTCCAAAGGGTGTGCATATTGCCGTCTTTGGAATGTCTTCAGGAGCTACTGGGATTTGGTGGTATGCCTTGGCTAAGTCCAAGGTCGAAAAGATGCGGCAATTCGCGAGGTGATGCGCAAAGTCGTGGATGAGTGGAATCGGATATCGGTCAGGAACAGTCTGTGCGTTTAGCCTTCTGTAATCCCCACAGGGACGCCATTCGCCATTTGGCTTAGGGACCATATGTAAAGGGGAAGACCAACAGCTGTTTGAGGGCCTGCAGATACCCTGTTGAACAAGTTGTTCAAATTCTTTCCGCGCGATAGCCAGTTTCTGGGGTGGTAGAGGACGCACCTTTGAGAAAATCGGGGAACCAGTAGTATTTATGTGGTGCTGCACATTGTGCTTTACTGGTTTCGAGAGACTACATTCGGTAGTTATCTGGCTGAACTTTTGGAGGAGTGTCCGAACACGAGAGTCGGAGATGTCTTCCAAAAGAACGGAAAGGTTATTGTCAGCGTGAGATACCATTTGGCCCGACGAATTTAGTTTGGTTGTGGGGTCTATAAGGGACTTATGTTGCAAGTCCACCAGCAACCCATAGTGACACAAGAAGTCTGCGCCTAATATGGGGAAGCTGACATCCGCCAGGATGAAACGCCACGGAAACGTCCTACGCAAGCCAAGACTCACGTCCACTTGCCTGTACCCGTATGTATTGATGCGGGAGGAATTTGCTGCCGCCAGTTTGAGGGGTTGTGGAAATAGTCGATGATGCTGGGGTACGGGAAGAACCGAAACCTCCGCACCCGTGTCGACGAGGTAGTTGCGCCTGCTGAGGGGGTCGAAAATAGTTAGGCGACGTGGCGCTGCGCTCTGGGTGGCCGTCGCCAAGACCCCCCGCGGACCTAGTTTTTTGTGGTAGGCGCGAATTTGCAAGGTAGCGTACATCTTGTCGCTTTATCTCCGAAGTTACGATAATACCAGCAAATACCCTGGTCCGCAGGCTGTCTTGACGACCTGCTACCCGAACGCCCTTTTCGTGTGGCAGACCGTGAGCGAGCTCGCGGCCTGGCACTCGAACGCTGAGCGTCCAACGTCGCCCGCATCTCGGCCACGCTGGCAGTTAAGGCCGCGATCTCGCGCCGTAAGTCGCCGACCTCATCCGACGGTGGTTGAACGGCCGCTATGGTTGGGCGAACGTACACCTCCTGTACTTGATCGGCCGTTGCTGCTAGTTCCTCCAAGGAACCGGAGACGCATGCTAGGATCGCCTGGGTGCCCTCCGGGAGCCGACGCAGCCAGAGCGACTTGATCAGGTCGTCGCCGATCTTGCTCCCACCCAATTGCCTCATTTCACGAAGCAATTGGCTGGGAGTTCGATCACCCAACGTTAAACCCGCCAGCAAGTGGTCTAATTTTGCCGACTCGCTTGCCGACAGGCGCCTGATCAACTCGCTCTTGAGCTGAGCGTACGATGCCGACTTCACCACGTCGGACACCAGAAGTATGGACTCTTCGTCCAGGCCGACCACCGCGTAGTTGAAACGGGTCGCGTCCGATGTGATACCGGACATTTGGAACTGTGCTTCCAAATGCACGAACCACAGCTCGGGGTTCCGACGCCAAAACGGAGGAACGCGTACGGCGAGGGCGGTCACTTGTGGGTCCGATGGGCCTGCCGCGTCTTTATTTTCAAACGACATTTTTCCTAACGAGAAGTACGAGATTGTGATGCAGACGCGGTGAGTTTATACTGAAACGCGGTGAAATTTACACCGACACGGCAGGCCGCACCCACAAATGCACGCACGAAACGAGAAAAAGAAAACGACGACCGAAGCGGACGCTCTCCAGCGCAGACCAAAAACACCGGGAAAACCGAGAACTTGCGATTTGAAACACCTCAACGCCGTCTCTTGCAGCGGCTTTAATTTTATTAATTTCCTTTTTTTATATTTACAATGTATGCACGAAATCACTTAATTTAGCAAATAGTAGTAAATGTAGTATAGTAGTAAATAGTAATTTAGTAAATGACCTGTAAAAGACCTAATTGTCCGCTGTGGTAGCGGTGGCTACGGCGTCTGCAGCGGCTACGACGTCTGCTGTGGCAACGTTGGTGGCTGTGTCTGACGAGACGAGGACGACGATGATGATGATGATGAAAGTGTTGGCGGTCCGGTTGTTAGAGATGTCGATGCTGATGATGTAGAATTCTGCTGCTCAATGACGACGGCAATGACGCGGCCACTGACGGCGAGGAGACCGGGCGGTTGTTCAACTTATCCTTTCCGAACGCTGCAGCGCCCAATTGCTCTGAACCTGATCGCGGGCTGGGCACGGACTCGGAACAGCTGCGAGCGACACAGCCACAATTCAAAGCGATAAGCAAAAATGTCTGGCGTTTACAGGAATTCAATGTGGAGATCTCGTCGACACTTTCTTTTTGTTGACGAACGTCGTCAGATTTTTACGCCCTTAATCCGCACACACCATTGGGAACACTTCTGAAGCGCGGATAGTATTTCCTGCAAAGATTGTCGGAATCTCGTGGCAATGATGGCTGGTCCGGTGTGTGAAAGGCGTTTGAAAGTTCTTTATCGGGGTCACCACTTTAGTAAATGACTTTTTCCGCACTTGTAGGAGACTGACCGATGGAGTCCTGAAACTCTTCAGACTTTTATCAAACTGGATTTTTGCACACTTCACGAGGCGGAATCGAAAATTGTCCGTTCGCACGACAAGCTGGCTCTTGTGAGATGCCCGGGGAATTTTCGTTGCAACTTTCGGGTGTCGAGGACAGTGAATAGAAAAGTCGAGATCGGATTGAAAGAAATCAAAAGGTTGGACTTGTACTGATTTGACTTGATTTACTTTAACTATTTAATTCTTACAATATTTTTTTTTTTATTACTCGCGCTGAAGTGTTCTGTCTCGCGGTTGGGAACAGAGGAGACCGACTTATTTCCATGCGGTCCTTACTGTCCCAACCAACGGCACTTTTTTACCGCTGGCTCTCCACTTCCCCGGTGCGTTCTGAAAACGCGTGAGTGGAGAGTTTCCACGTTCAGCGCCATCTACCCGTCCGCATCCGCAACATCCGAAATAAATTTCGAATGCTGCAGATCCTGCCGCGCCACAAAATGATCTATGCTGCATTGTTATGGTTAGGAATTTCTGCAGCAATTTTTCAGCCTATGTCTGCTGTGATACACGGACAAGATAATAGTCCATAAAATTAAAGATAACTGGAACACTTAAGCATAGCAAACTTTTACAAGATAGATCACTTGTTTGGTACATTACCTTTTACGGCATTGCTACCCCAATCCACACCTTTATCTGTCACATATAAAATACACCTCGGAAATTATGCTGGTGAAAAACTGTGCATTCTCGAAATGAATGAACTTAAATGACGTCCAAACGTCCACCGTCGAAACATCGGTAAGGGGTTGGGTTTGGAAGAGTAATTCGCATCCACTTAAGGTGGCTTGCCATACCATTCACAGAAGGTGCAATTTCATCGAATGTTATACAATTGAGAGTAATAGTGAAGTGTTCCTCCCACCTCATCATCGTGGATGAAACCGTTAACTTTCCTCATAATTTCCTCGAAAGACTTACGACCGCCTACAATTTTTTTTATGCAGTATTCGGTAGCGAAATTGTTGCAATATGTGGCAGCTTATGTTTCCCTGACAACGTAATGACAAAAAGAATGCCATGGCGTACATCATGCTGCACGTCTCGTACTTTTTTACGGTATTGTAAATGCAGCATACCACCCACACCTAAACTAATAGCCAACAACAGAGTACTCAGCCGCTTACATTGTTCGACCCACTTCCGTCCTTTTGGCACGTGGCCCAAAACTTTCCCCGCCTCATAGATAAAGGCATTTCTGATGTTGTAAAAAAATTCTCTACTCCAGACAGTCGAATCACGAGGGCGGGCAGTCTTGAATTCGGAGGCCGTCGCTTTGTTTTTTTGTGAGTAGGCTCTGCCGATTCATGACATGTTGAAGTAAGGTGTTGTCAAAACACCCCCTTTCATTCAGATCGCCCATGATCATTGTCTTTAGCAGCCCTCTCCTGAACTGCATATACGAGGGCGGTCCGATAAGTACTTAGCCTCTCCGCCCGATGGCGCTACTATCGCAAGAAGTATTTACTGTCATGTAGAACATTCTCGTAGACGGCTACTGTCAAAATTTTAGTCGAATAGGACTTGTAGTTTTGTTTTTAGCGCGTGTAGAAGCGGGCGTGCGGGCGAATTTTAGAAAAATGGAAAAAGAACAATATCGGTCGGTGATTCGATTCTTGTTTTTGGAAGGGAAATCGCGCAGCGAAATCAAAGAACGCTTGGATGCTGTGTACGGTGACGCTTCTCCTTCGATGGCGACCGTCAAAAATTGGTTTAATGAATTTCAACGTGGTCGCACATCAGTTTTTGATGAGCACGCCCCGGTGCCCCGAAAACGGCTACTGCGGAGAAGAACGTTACAAAAATCCATGACCTTGTATTGGCAGACCGCCGATTGAAGGTACGCGAGATAGCCTAGACAGTAGGCATCTCAAAAGACCGCGTGGGTCATATCCTGCACGAAATTTTGGGCATGAGAAAGCTGTCGGCGAGATGGCTGCCGCATTTGCTCACTCCGGACAACAAGCGCAACCGTGAAACCACTTCAGAGCAGTGTTTGACGCTGTTTAAGCGCAATTCGAAGGAGTTTCTTCGTCGTTTCGTGACCGTCGACGAAACATGGATCCACTGGTACACTCCAGAGACCAAGGAACAGTCGAAACAGTGGACTTTACCCGGCAAACGTGCTCCCAAGAAGGCAAAGACTGTGCAATCGGCAGGAAAGGTGATGGCCGCCGTTTTCTGGGATTCACAAGGTGTGATCTACATCGACTACCTGGAGAAGGACAAAACGATCACAGGGCTGTACTATGCCGAATTATTGAGCCGATTTGACGCCGAATTGCGGAAAAAACGGCCGCATTTGGTGAAGAAAAAAGTGCTCTTCCACCACGATAACGCACCGGCTCACACTTCCGCCGTCGCCACGGCCAAATTGGTCGAATTGGGCTACGAACTGCTGCCCCATCCACCGTATTCCCTAGATTTGGCCCCGTGCGACTATTATTTATTTCCTAACTTGAAAAAGTCACTCGCCGGGCAGAAATTTGAGTCGAATGAGGAGGTTATAGCCGCCACGGAAGCCCACTTTGCAGACCTCGAGAAAACGTATTTTTCAGACGGGTTAAAGAAGTTGGAGCATCGCTGGGAGAAGTGTATCGAGTTAAAAGGAGACTATGTCGAGAAATAAATCGCCACTTTTCAAAAATTTTCGTTTTTTTTTTTGGTAGGCTAAGTACTTATCGGACCGCCCTCGTACATAGTTGGCCTCCACCATGTTGGAAATCTCCGTTGTCGGTGCGTCACTGGAGTCGTAGTCAAGACTCTGTCAGATGAATCTTGTCAAAAGACCTTTCAGATGCATTCATTGTCGTTTCACTTATGATCTACACAGCGTGACTAACGCCATCTCTCTGAAAAGGGACAGAAACTTTTCCACACTCAAAATATAAAAAAAGATTTCTTATGTTTACTAGAATAATGAACATTGATAGCCGCCTACTTATTGCCTTATTGTATGTTAGGAAAATCGCAATAAATATCGTTGCGTGAATGCTAAAAATTCCAAATTCTGACTGAATATCATTTTGTATAAACCTGAGATTTTCAAAACCCCTTTTAGGTGGAACCCCTACTATATACATCAATCCCTATGCACTCGATTAGCGCTCGGACATTATATTTCCATAAGTTTCCCCGACTGAGCTTTTGCGGTATTTCTTTTGGGATGATGATCAGCTTTTGCAAAATTGCATCCCCCAGCTAGAGACTTTGCCATTGCGCCAAATAGGCCAGTTGAATTTTCACATGTTACTAATAGAAGTGTTGAACTGATTCAATTACCATCCGTCTGGAGGAGGAACTATTATCCTTTAAGGATTTTCCAGAACTTTGCTGAAATATCATATAACTTTTTTATCTGTCCCTAGCCTTAGATTGGACTCCGCCATGGATTTTTTTCCCTGAAGTGGGTATGTCGAATCCGATGCATTCGAAAATCGCGCTTTAATGACGCCTATAGCTAAAAGGTAGCGTTCATCCTTTTTCGAGACTACCCAACTTTCGAAGCAATAGCTGCCGACAAAGTGAAGGATATTACCTTAGATTTTGGATTTAAACTAATTTGTCAATCAACATGTTCACTTTTAAGCACGACTTCATTCAACTTTCGTTGGTTTTCCAAGTAAGACCCTTGTCTGCATCACTATTTTAATCCAAAGCTACAATACTAGGTAAGAGACTGCAAATGATAGCAATTGTGTCAGTCTTATAGGAACAATGATGTTTAAACACACGCTGGCTATATGACAGAATCAGTTCAAATTTATACGAATCACTCAAGATCACTTTAGCGTTTATGACTGTGAGCGTTAGATGCCCTACTAGGTAGCTCTTATGAGTGATGAGATGTCACTAGACCGTGTTTCCATGGTGAACACCGAAGTAGACCGGTCAAATTTGGAACTCTACTCTTCGCATAACCTTTAACGCAATGGATAGTTCCACTGGTACCAAATATTGTGGTAGTACATACCACATGAACTTATAGAACAAACTGCAAAAAAACCTTTTCTAAAATGAAGAAGGTAATAAAGTAATAACTAACTGAACGATGGGGACCCATCGTCTTGCCATCCGATTGACCTGTCCTCTCCTTCTCACTTTGAAGGCTTCTTGCTTTCCAAAGTTTACATTCAACTTCAGATCCTGACTTATTTCCTTAGCCATAATTGTTACCGTAAGACATCCACAGGATGGACGGCGATCAATGAAACAAAATTAATAAGAACAGCGAAGTTCCCGTATGGAAAGGCTAATTTGCCGTTGATGCAGGAGTGGCGGTGGAAAGAGGTCATATTTCTATTTTAAAATCAACTGGCCAGCCGTAAGGCTTGGGATGCTTTCAGCTAAGCATTCCGTGCATATCTAGAACTTACTATGGGCGCTTCTGAATGCAGTCGATATATTACCTCATCAAAAGCATCGGTGTCATCGCTTCAGTGCTCTTTGAATCTGAAGTCGACACATAACTCAGCCCATGTTTGCTCGATGTGCCACTTCCACCGGAAGGCTAATGTCTGTGGGTACGTGTTCCGCTGCAGGCTTTGCATAAGGTTGTTGTTGCCGATTCTAGCTATCCAGTTAGCGCGGACTTCTTCCTTTCTAGTAATCTCCTTAATATTCTTGCATTTGTTAAGGCCGGTTGTTTGTAGTTCCTAAACTCCAGAATAAGGTTATCGTTCGTATTCTTCCTTTGTGTTTCTTCTTCTCGAGGATCATCTTTCGCAAACTTTCATATACTTCCTTTTGAGCTTCACTCCCTTTCATAGGTACCGATTTCGTGATTTGAAAAGGTCGCATCTGGATCACCTGGTCGTTTCCCCACTCAAAACTTTGATACCGCTTCCCTTTTATCTTTGACTTTTTTATACATTAGCCTGAAACCTTTCATCCTAATCCATATATTGTAGTGGACGTTATTCATTTTCTTTACGAATTCACAGATTTGCTTTATTTTATCACCGAATGAGATGAAAGCCACTTCCACATGTTCATTTCGCTTAAGACACCAGAAGACTTAAGTGTTGACATTAATATCTTTCATCCATCGAACTTCTTATGAATGAGCCAACCTGTCAGTCTAGTCCTCACTGCCGCATGCTGGCAATGTAAAATATTACAGTTGCCAAGTTTCGAGCTCCTAAAGCACTAAGATCTTCGAATATCAACGACTAGAAGGTTTGGCGCCGAAATACACATCTGAGTCATTCCAGTGCCAGAATGCGTCTTACTGAGTATTTTTCCTTAATAACCCAGAGACAATTTTAACCAAATAACAAGTCGGAAAACCGGAAACTGAATGGCTCAGGTATGAAAGATTTTGTGTATTTCTTATATAAATATCATACATTTGGGTGTGCATTTGCCAGATTAGTACGTAGCACGTAATATATGCATATATTATGTGAGAAAATTCAAATTCAGTCTTGAATTTGCAAAGAAGCGACAAATTTCAGCTATTATAACTTTGTTAATAATAATGCGACTTCCACCAAACTTGGTAAGATCATGCTCTATGTTATAGCCTACATTACTACTCTACGTTATAGACTACATTACTACAAAATTTCGTGGTTCTTGAATGGACTTAAAGGAGCTTTGCAGCCAATTACTAAAAATTATTGTAATGTACTGAAGGGCATTCGGAGCCTTGTCACAATATTGTGGCAGCCTCTTGATTATTTTCAGATTTTTCGGTCGGGTAGTTTCTGGGAATGGGTCTATTAAAGAGATGATCATTTTCTACGCCTCGCACTCCCCACCATTCTAACAAATGTCAAAACTATGACCGGCATCGGGAAGTACTAATGGAGACCTTTAAGTTCACACTCCACATGACTATATTTGGTGAAAAAAAGTACACCCCCTTTTGCACCCCCCTTAAATTCCATGTAGAATTGTGTAACTCACTGCATGCGTGAGCGTTCACAGTTCCCACCTTCCCGCCAAATTTGGTGTGAATCGCTATAACCATCTCCGAGAAAAATGCGTGTGTCGAACAGGCAGATAGACAGACGGACAGATAGACAGTAAACCGATTTTAATAAGATTTTGTTTTACACAAAACCTTAAAAACGTGCGAAGTTTGTCACCGTTCCACCTGCTATTCATCGATTATGGAGAAAGCTTTCGACGGCGTCAACAACTAATGCATCCGGAATTCTATACGCGGGAGGGTTATTCTAGAGGAACGCATCGCTATTGCCAGAGGATATTTGACGTTACGAAATGTTATGTGCTGTACCACAGTCAAATCTCAGAAGAATTTGAAGTCCAAACTGGAGTCCGGCAGGTTTGCACGTTATCAATATTTTTTCTTCTTATTACTGGTGACGTCCTTCATGTTGCTATAGCTGGAGGCCGTGAGTGGATCTCTATCATCTTTTCTCAAACACGCCGACTACGCTGATAATATCTGCCTGCTCTCTCATCAAGTAATGGACCTTGACTAAATGGTACGGATTTGAGCAGGAGGAGAGTAGAGTTGGACTAGTAAATGCCAATAAAATCAAAATTCTCAGTTTAGTGGGTTGTAGAATTCTTCCTATTTTTGTCAATGAGCAATACATTGTATTTCAAGGAAGCGTTATTTCTACCGCGCCAACATCGAGTGGAGGTTGCTCTGCACCAATGTACTCCTAGTGCTGCTACATGCGGGTAGCAGACGGAAAATGACCAGTACTTTTATTCGGAATGTCCAAATTTTTATTATCTCATGTGTGTTATGTTATAGAAATACTGAAGTTCCTGGGGATTTAACGGGAGTACCTGCCATATAGACATAATCCTACGGTCCCCTGTGGACACGGTTCCGATTTATACTTATTGCAGGCACAGCACTCATGCCAATGGGAGCGAGACCTATTTAGCAACTATGGGGACGGCGCCACGTTGTGCAATGCTTGGGCCCACCTTGCTCATGATATAGGCATAATTGCAACCACCATGAAACTCCCACAAGGGTACTGACCGCAAATAACTGGGCCGAGAACGTCTACCCCAAGAATTCTCCCAGAGCATATTCTCTGAGGGTCTGATCGTCCTCCTCGAGTATGTGGGGACGGCATTCCCCAATGACTTGACAGGAATCAGCCCAGTACGGAAAATCGCAACGAAAACTTTGCAGCAATCAACTACCGCTTTGCGTACGACAAAATTCATTCACTAAGTGTTTTATGCCAACTCTTTGTGTAAAAGTTAAATTCCAATAACGTTAAATAAGAGATAAAAGAACATGAGTATGTTACATTAAAGACCGAATTTCATAAGAGAGCTGCGATAAACGATTAGGCAACGTGATTAGATTTTATGGTTTTAACAGTCCTGCAATCTCTTTGAGAACTGAATAACATTACCGTTTACAAAAACCAACAGTATGGGTTACAAAATACATCCTCGTTGAACGCATTGCATTGGATTTGAAGTCCTTCTGAGGTTCCATATCGATATATGAGCACAGATAAATTTCCTATTGACGCTCTCGAAGGCTTTCTTGAAATCCACAGTAAAGAACAGTTGATGCGGAGTTGTGATTCCAGCAGATTATATTATTTAATTGTCTAATACAAGGGCATCTACAGTGGAAACATATTTTTGCTCTTTGTCAAGGGAGGTTTCGAGATGAAGATAAGTATCCAATTGTTATCTTTTCTACAGCAGGAACACGAGTCCTTCCCCGGGATCTATATTTTGGTGTATCGAAAGACAACAGAGAACGTCTAGAGAGAACTGTAAAACTGTTCTAACAGGATCATGGAGCATGCTTTTAAGTGCATAGCATTTACTCAGTTAACAACACTAACAGGGTAAATTAAAAGCTGTTTTCCAATAGTTGCAATTTAATTTTGATTATGCAAAGTAATTTGCAATATATTTTTCTTTATGATGTTAATCAATTGCTGCAGGCAGTACCTGGGCTACTGGGAGCACTAGAAGCACCGGATCCACTGGAAGCACTGGCGGAGGATGCATTATCGTCAATCATGAATTGCGGATCGCATCCAGGTTCCCAAATCCAATCGTCGACGGAAACACATGACTCGAGCTTACCCTGGTAGAAACATCCAGCAGGACATAGTACAGAAACAGCGGCGCTGCCATCACATTGCCAGTAGTGAACTGGATCGTTCAAATTTCTAAACTTTGATCCATTCGAATACTTGGAGCAATCAGGCTTCCCGCTTTGGCCAGACGTAAATTTGCAGACGACTTTGGGGATGCAAGCGGCTGAAGCGACTGAGATGTAGCCCAAGAGGGCGAATAGCAGAACTAGCACTGAAGAAAGTCAAAATTAGAATCTTGCACTTGACTAAGATACTCAAACTCACCAATTTTCATCTTTAAACTGAAGTAAATTTGGGTGTGCTTTGGACGATTCCAGAGGTAGCTTATATATCTGCTGCCGAAAATGCTGAGCACGAGTGCTTTTACTGATAAGATTAAAGTGCACTAATTTTATCAATTTCGCGGAAAAGTTTGCCAGTAGAATAGCAATTAAATCGGAACATGCAAAACCATATGCAGCAAACAGATTATAGGGTTCAAAAGTGATTATAATTGCCGTTCACTTTCCTGGAAAAAGCCTCTTTGGAGGAAAAAGTGTTGAATAATTAAAAATGATTACATGCTCCACTTTTTGTAAACAAGGCCTAATTTTTTGTCAATACAAATCATACAATATACAGAAATACCTGAACCTTGTTAACAAACAAAAAATAAATGAACGAACAATTTCTGCTTTGTCAGCAATCAACGTTGCCATTTGAGGGAAAATCCAAATTTTCATATAGACCACTTCTAATACTTCCGCAACCATCGCAAAGCATACAGAAACATCTATGAAAATGAAAGGTAATTGCACTTTTTGAATTGAGAAACGGGAGTTTGGTGTTTCTTATAAAAACACAAGTCGGAAACCAGAAAGGCTTTGTGCTTTGTTTATGCAAGATTATATCGTTATACCCCGATTCAAACGTTTATGATTCTAGGATGAATTTGAGAGGAATCTGAGGTGTAAGAATGCATTCATAATATTGCCTACTTGTCGTGCCTAAAAGAAATAGAAATTTGTGAGCCATCATCCCGAAAATCGCCAGCAACGAGGGCTACAAGAATGCTCGTTCCCTCCAACTTGAGCTAAAATGCCAGCGACATACTAGACAATCTGAGTCTAATTGAAATGAGATGGACTCTGAAGAGTACTTCTCTCCCCATTGCAACACCGTGCTTTTGTTTCTAGCAAGTCGGACTGTTTCTGACGACTACTGCAAGGTACGCTCTCTTAGCCTGGTCCAGGTTAGCGAGCATCACAATTGTGCAGTCCTACATACCAACAGAGATTCTCGAGGTAGAGGAGGAACTGCACATAGTCCATTATTGGTTTGCTAGGCTTCCAGACTTATGCCATCGCTCCATCTTTGACATGGTCTGCCTCGTCTTTTTTTTCCACCGTAGATATTGTCCTTATAGACTTTCCACAACCTGTCGGTCATGGTATCGCTCATAGATTTAGTCGTTATGTAGGCTACAGAATCGTCCATCTTCACAGGATTCTTCTCTCGAACGCGGCCAAGAGTTCGCAATTCTTCTTGCTAAGAACCCAAGTTTCCGAGGAATACATGAGGACTGGCAAGATCATTGTCTTTCTCGAGGGCCAGGTTAAACAGGACGCATGATAGCGCATCCCCTTGTCGTAGACCGCTGTTGATGTCGAATGATCTTGAGAGTGATCCTGCTGATTTTATCTGGCCTCGCACATTTGTCAGGGTCAGCCTAGTCAGTCTTATCAATTTCGTTGGGATACCGAACTCTCATATCCGTGTATAGTTTTACCCTGGCTATGCTATCATAGGCGGCTTTAAAGTCGATGAATAGATGGAGCAACTGGTGTCCATATTCCAACACTTTTTTCATCGCTTTTTGCAGAGAAAAAATCTGATCTATTTCTGATTTGCCTGAAGCCTCTTTGATATGGGCCAATGATGTTCTGGGCGTATGGAGCTCTCCGGCCCACCAAGATAGCGGAGAATATCTTATAGATGGTACTTAGCAACGTGATACCTCTATAATTGCTACACAGCGTGATATCTCCCTTTTTACGTATGAGACAGATAATGCCTCGTTGCCAATCGTCACGCATTGATTCGCTGTCTCCTACCTTGAGCATAAGTTGATGAACCACTTGGTATAATTGGTTGGCTCCATATCTAATGCGGCTATAATTCTATCGGCTCCTGGCGACTTACGTTTTTTTAGCCGATGAATTGCACGGACTGTTTCTCCTAAACTTGGTGGTGGCAGTATTTGTCCGTCGTGTACAGTTGGCGGGACCTCAACTCCCCGATATTCTGGTTGCTCAGTAGCTCATCTAAGTACTCCACCCATCGCTCCAATATGCCCATTCTGTCGGAAATCAGATTTCCCTCTTTGTCTCGGCAGGATGAGCATCGAGGTGTATAAGGTTTCATCCTGCTGACTTGTTGGTAAAACTTCCGCGCCTGGTGCGGTTGCTCCCTGTACTTTTCTAGTTCCCAGACTTGTTGGTTCTCCCAGGCTTCCTTTTTCCGTCTGTGAAGTCGCTTCCCCGCTCGACGGAGTTGGGGATAAGTCTCTGCGCGTGCCCGCGTTTTTTGAGAATGCAACATTACTCGGTATACGGCATTCTTCCGTTCCGTTGCTAGTTTACATTCATCGTCAAACCAGCCGTTCTGATTCCTTTTCCATCTGGGGCCAAGTATGTTTGTGGCCGTATCAATGACAACGTTCTTCAGATAGTTGTGAAGATCATTTGTTGATGCTTCATCTCCAGGTCCTCTTTTGACTACGGTTATTGCGGCATCCATTTCCCTCTTATAGGTGTCGCGGAGGGCTGTATTGTGGATGGCTTCAATGTTCACTCTCACCTGATTGTCAGAGGGGATTCTGGGTTGTGTTATTATTTGAACTCGGAACACCATGCCAACGAAATAGTGATCCGAGTCTATATTGACCCCTCTATATGTTCTGACATTCATCAAGGCTGAGAAGTGGCGGCGTTCGATCAACACGTGGTCAATTTGATTAAAAGTGGTCCCGTCTGGAGAAGCTCACGTATGTTTGTGGACCGCTTCCGCGCAAACCAGGTACTTCCAACAACCATTTCGTGTGACCCTGCTAATTGGATAATCGGCAGTCCGTTATCATTTGTATTTTGGTGTAAGCTATGGGAGCCGACGAATCGGGTAAATACGGGCTCCTTCTCTACTTGGTTGTTAAAATCCCCAGGTATGATTTTGATATCATATCTGGGACTGGCTTCGAGGGTTCGTTCTACTGCGTCGTAGAAGGTATCCTCCTCCGACTCTGCAGTCTCCTCTGTAGGGGCGTGAACGTTAATGAGGCTTATATTTCTAAACTTGCCTCGCAAGCGCAGAGTGCATAGCCGTTCGCTTATGCTTTCAGAGTCGATAACAGCAGGTTTCATTTTTTGGCTGACTAAGAAACCTACTGTTTACTGGATGGCCACTATAATACACGGTGTAGCGGCTCTTCTCTAGGAAACCGGTCCCTGACCAACGCATCTCCTGTAACGCTTTTTCATCAGCCTCATATTGGGAAAAGGTATCGGCTAGCTGCTCTGCAGCTTCATCTCTGTACAGGGAGCGCACGTTCCATAAGAAAATGCGCAAATCATTATTCCTTTGTCGTTGCCGGGTTCGTCTTTGTGTTATCCGTCCAGTCCGAGGCTCCAGTTGTGACTTCGTAACAAGTTGTTTTCCGTGTAGGGTTGTCAGCCCTACCCAACCCCCAATCTGGAGGACCAGTTAGTACAATTTGTCCCGTTTTTAGGCACGGGGACTCGCCTTCATCCTTCTCCTTCTTCAGCTTTTCGTTAAGAAAGAGCTCCCAGCGGTCACCACGTGGACGTGGAGAAGAAAGAGAAGAAAGCTTTCTTATTAGTAGCACTAATTCATTTTTAGAACTGCAACTATTTCAACACCAACATGAAGTTACGGCTGTTCTGCAAATATATTCTTTTTGTGCTGTCATATGCCCCAAGAAGTGTTGATGAGAAAGTGAAAATGTCAGCAAATATGTTAAGTCGGAAATTTATAACGGGCGACAAATTCATTGCGGATTACAGCGGAACCCACTATTCTATAATGAACAACGGGTGCACAGCCCCATTTTCTCCATGCTTGAAACTAACTTTACTTTCTCTACTAAGAAAATGTATAGGTATCTGACAATCAGAAGGCTTGCGAAAGATTGACTCATCTGACATTTCTTGATATACTCTGTGCTCATCACACCCGACTAACTAATTAGTTTATAAGCTGTTCTCTTTGCGGTGCCCTGAATATTCTCTCCGAGGGTGACAAATTGAGTAATGATCCTAAAGCTGCGCCATATGTCGCGATCATGGCGCTTATAGTACCTAAACATGTGGTTCTTTCCTGAATATCATATCAATAATCAGAATAATTCGCGGTTATAATAATGCCTAAAATTCCCAGGAAGCATTTTAGTTCCTTATTTTTCTAATATTTTTTAACTCTTTTAAGCATTTATTAAATTCATTTTCAAATTCGGCATCTAAATTATTGCCACTCACATCCCAGCTCTCGCTTTTTTCTTATAAGCTCACTAATTCTTTTTGAACACTTTGAAAAATGGGAGAGCACTGTGATTAAGTGAGTACTAAAATCGGGTTATTCATGAAAGTAGAACACAAACTGACTGGCAAGGAAGTACCACAGTTCCAATATGGCCAAAGAAAGGTAGTCCAGCAGAATATTCAAATTACCGTCCGATCTGGTCAGCCACGAAATCGTTCAAATAATCGTGAATCAAGCCGGGTTTGCAAGAACTCCGGAACTACTGACGCAATAAACACTGCGCGGTTACTCATGAAAAACACGGTGAGAAACATGGCTTTCTTTACATTGCATTTCTGATCTGGAGAAAGCGTTTGACCGCTGGCTAGATTCTGCTCCCCTTGCACTTGCCACACCAGATACGGTCTTAGGAGTTTGCGGCATCAAAACGGCGCACCACAGTATTAATTGGACTAATCGGAGCTGCCATTAATGCCTACTACCTAAAGTCTCTATTCTGGGTTCCGACCCAGGGAGTGATTTATCCCCTGTTCTCTCGCTAAGCCTGCCTGATGCTAAACACACGCCTTTGGACCATGAAAATTTCTTATTGATACATGATCTCTCTTTTTTTTAAACCCAGCTCCTTCCACATTTTAGTAGCGCTTATTTCTTTTAATTTCGCTGATCAAATAACATAAACATCCCTTCTTTACAGAATATTCAGGCCCTGGAGGAACAGAAAAATAAATTAGATGCATTTTGTGAGCAGAGCTTTAAAAACGTAAGTATTTTTTCAGATCCACAGAATTAACAATGGCTAATAAATATAACAGCTAGTACCAGCTATATTATATTCAATGTCTATTAAAAAGGACTATCAAAAGCATCCGTTAGAGCTTTCAGCTGCCTTGAAGGGTTGATTAATTACATTTTTAATCATAGTTAGTTTCTACAAGGCCTTATTCATTGATTCTAATTTTTAATTTACTTCAACACGTTAGTATTGTACTACGCACTCATATTCATTCTGAAAAGAAATAACACGTTTCCTTCCAACATCCTAATAAACTTGAATTGTCTTCTTCATTTAACATAAATTACTATCACGGTTTTTCAGGCCATGACGCAAGAGAGACGAAGATACGGCTTTGTTTTGGAAAGACAATGTTCCCTTGCTAAACACTGGATGGCCTATTACACAGCTGGCAAAGGTGCAATTGAAGCCAACTTGGATAATTGGAGTGAAATTGCTGCATCGCGGGAAACCTTACCACCACATATCGATAATGTCTTTGCAAAGAGAATGGCCGTATGTAGTCAAATGATTTCAACGAAAGCTTAAAATTTCTTTCAGAAGATTTTGTGTAACAAAGAATTACCTTAATTTTTAGGAAAAACTCCGAGACGATGAAGAAAACGCTTCAGTTACATCAGCATTGCGTAAGACCCATAGCGTAGATGCCTCATGTTTAGATATGCGCTCATTAGGTGATCTCGCGACCACTGCCATGTGCATGCCACGCGCTAAATCAGAATTCAATTTGACATCATCATCACCACATGACATGAGAGGTAGTTTGGATAATTTGTTCAATTATCATCCATTATTCCCAGGACCATTTAGTGAAAATGTTGGTCATAAGTAGAGTTACATGACCGCTAATAGGAAGTATGTAACGAAACTTTCAAGTAATTGTAACTTTACAATACGACATCCAAACAAGTGACTCGTTAAGTAATTTTCACCACTAAAGTCACTTTTCTTTAAGTTTCCAAGAAAGGAAAGCTGAAAAATGTAGATACTATATTATTCATACATAACACTTGGAGTGACAGTAACTAGTTTCAAGACTTGATCAAAATCCTGATTGGTCTTACATTAACCGCTAATCACATTTCAATACAGTACTTTCAGATGAAAACTGGGACCAACGACCGGTAGTAAAAGCACTTTATGCCTACATATCGTCAGGAGAAAATCAACTGAGCTTCCTTGAAGGCGATCGTATCGCCTTAGTGGGTAATCGCGCCAAAGGTTGGCAATTTGGTGAAAATCTTCGTACTCAAATGTTCGGATGGTTCCCTATCGCCTACACCGAGTCGGAAAATTTCAATCAAAAGGAGAATATTTATGATTCACGGCCTTCTCATCATATGAACGGAAATCATAATAAATATAAGGCAGAGTCTTCCGTAGAAGTAACTGAGGAATCAGTAGTATCGCGTCATCGTTCATCGTATCATTCAGAATCATCACCAACTAGAATGTTTGGTGATACACTGATGTTCCGGCAGTCGAAACAGGTAATTTAAATTCTGTTTTCTTTTAATTGATACGAAAACTCTTGCATCTTATTGCCGCGTATTACCCTAACCCAACTGTTTCGCAGTCAATTACTAAAAATTATAGTAATAAACTACTATTAATTTTATTTGAACAGACATCGGTGTGGCCTAGGCACCGTATAGTGGCAGTCTCTTGAGTTTTTTTCAGATTTTTCGGTTGGGTAATTTCAGAGAATGGGTCCGTAAAAGAAATGATCACTTTCGACCCCCCTTACTCCCCACCTTTCCAACAATGTCAAAATGTCAACGGCTTCGGAAAGTACCAACCGAGACCTTTCATTTAATACCCCACATTATATTTGGTGAAAAAAATGTACACCCCATGTATAGGGACTCCCCCTTAAAGTTGACGTAAAATAATGAAGCTGTACGCTGTACGCGTGAGCGTTCACAGTGCTCACCCACGACAGATGATTTTAATAAAGTTGTATTCTACATAAAGCCTTAAAAATGCAACAATCTATGACAGAGCATGTTCATAAAATGTATCGGTTGGTCCAAATTTGGTTATCCCGCGAATGACCATGTTCAAAATTAGCTATTCAGATACAAATGATATTCGCCAATTTCACCTAAAAATTTCATACTTCCTAACTAAAAAATGATTGACATAATTTTAGAATCGTGGACTCACTTAAATAGTAGCAAAAAGGAACCCACGAGATACCAGGTTACCTATTTTTAACAATACTTTCACCCGACGTCAAAACATAAGGTGGTTTTGGAATCCTTAACAAATGAAGCACTGCACTCTGAAGGAACATATTAGCTTTACCCAGGCCTGTTTAGAGGGGGTGGAAAGGGGAATTCCCCTCGCACCCCAACTTTTATCGGGGGCCCAGAATAGAAGTTTCAAGAAATAAAAGTTAATATGGGACCCAACGTCATTTTCACCACAGCCGCTTATAATTTTCACCTCGGGCCCCATTTTTGGATTTGCCGGCAACACACATCATTCTGCACAGAAATCTATGAGGAAAAGCTGACCATATCTCAATGTATTATCCGCCAAGGTTCAAAACTTCAAAGCACTTAGCAATCACCCTTAAATTGGGAGAAAATCATGACCATTTACAACCCTAAATATAATTTAATAATTAATTACTGCAATTCAAAACAAGCTGACTTTGCTGACTTTGTTATTATTTTATTGTTATAATATTGAATTATTGAATGCATTTTGCCTAAGCCAAGCCCACTCATGGCAATATGCAAGTATATATGCACGTATTGCTTTGGATTCTGCGAATACAAAAAATGGCAATTGTACTCTTCACGTAAAGGAACAGTGTTTTATTTTGTCTTTTTTAAATTAAAGCGCGAAAGTACAACCTACTGATCTCAATAGAACTGTTGGTTCGCGATCGACCAAGCACTTGAGAGTTGAAGAGACAGTTGGAAGATTTGAGAGTGGCGATGAGAGATACGTTGCGAGCAGTGTACGAATAAAATATACATCGAGCAGGGGAGATCAGACTCAGAAATTTTGTGTTTCGCCACTTTGAGAATAATGAAGATGACAGAGGGTCGGTTGCTCGTATTTCAGTCGTTAAAGAGAGAGAGTTTAAAACTAGGTTTCACAGTAGATCTACTATAGGCAGTACCCTTACAAAAATGACCCCACTTGCAAATGTGCTTGCAGAAGCTTATTTGTACACATCAGAGACGCTAAACAAGGAAAAGGCATAATCTTCGTCAAATCGTATTGGTAAGAGAGAGACCGGTTAGCTTTTGCTATTCTGGTACTACGGCGTGCTCACCCATATAGCAAAAAGTTGTTTCACGTATTCACTTATACATAAGCAAAAACTTGCCAATCTCACCAATACATTGGCAAGTCCGGGCGGTATGTCAAACACAGCTGATCGGGTTTTCGGTACATCTCGCTCATGCTCAAGGGCAAAACAATTTGAAATCATGTGTACTCGCACTGATTTCCCCCCTTGAGGGCAAGGGGGAGTGAGGTAGCTGTCTAGTATCTAACTGTGCTAGGTTTGTACTGATGAATGGGGATAAGTCGCTCCCGAAATGTATATTTACATTTAAAACAAAAAAATGTAGTTTGGAGGAAGCCACCCCTTGTCTATCTATTTCAGCCATTAAAGCCGAAAATCGGGTGCGACTTCCGAATTCTTTCAAGACCGATTGACATGAAATTTTGGGGTGGGAGAAGAGGGTGCCATCAGAAATAAAAGTTATATAGCGCTGATGTGCGCCTCTCCCCTGAGGGGTTTGTTTTCGAAAAAACCACAGGAATCGATTAAATGGTCGGTTCGGGGGTGAAAATTTGCCAAACAAATAGTAGTTTTTGAGATGTCGTTTTTTCTTCGAAAAAAAAACGCAACTCGAAAACTACTACTTGCACGAGACATTTTCACTAAACATTTTTTGCTTAGAATCGACCAAAAGATTTCTATACTCCTCCAGTGGATAGGCGCACATCGGCGCTATGTAATTTTTGTTTCTTATGCCACACTCTACCCCTACCCCAAATTTCATGTCGATCGAGCTTGACTGAAAGAATTCGGAGCTTGAAAGTTGTAATGACTGGACTATCGATGATCTCGCTAGTTTCAACCATAATAATTCGGGATGCCTGGTACCATTTTGGAGAATTATTTAGAAGGCGCAATTCTGAAATTAGTCGAAATTAGATTAATTATCCATTAAGGCTGCCATGGTGCGAGCAAGTAAACGACAAAGTGTAACGCATTCGGTGATTAACGATCAGTATTCTGGCTGATGAACTTCCGCATATTTCACCAACCCTTATTGCAGCATTGTCATAGGGCAACACATACATATATGTATTGTGAAACGTTTACCTACTTGAGACGTTCGATCCAAAATCGACGACTTGGGAAACTTTCGTCTGCCGTAATGCTTTTTCATGATGACGCGCGTCCATGCATCGCTGCCTCCACGAATTGAGAATTTTCAGATCATACAGTTCCGACTTTGTACCCACCCAATATTTGCTCTTCTTACATTTGAAAAAGTACTACCATTTGAAAGTGACGAGGACCCCAAGATTTTGTTTGTCAACTGGTTTAATTCCCAGGCGGCAAAATCCTACGCAAAAGGTTTAAGAAACCTGACGCAACGTTACGAAAAGTGTTTAGACGATTATGCGGAAAAGTAAAATTAAAATATCACCGTCAATAACGTTATTACCAAACGGCTACCACTTTTGAAATACGCATCCCGACAAAGCCTATAACCTGCCTCTGGATTCCCGCTCATAGCACCATAGCGGGCTGACGGATTGGCCAGGTGGTGCTCTGCTCTTGGCATTCCTCGGGGGGGTATAGTCGGTGTCTCGCTGGCGACTGTCAAGGGCGGAATCTAGTCGCACTACTTAGCAGCCGTCAACCTCAGATGGCAGAGGCTTTGGAGGCTTTGGTCCGCTACAACAAAACTCGATCACGAGAGCCCCCGTGTCAGACGCGTACAAACGCATACAAGATTACCGCGATCTGCATGGGGCACTGACCCATATGATCCCATACCGCCAGGCTCGGCATACTCTACAATTCGCATTTCCAAAGCTACGGAGAAGAAGGCGAAACCCTCAGGCACTTCCTTTACGATTGCCCAGGTCTAGTCAGAGTCAGGCTGAGTAAACCATTCTCTGAGGACCTTAGACAGATTTCTAGCTGCAGGGTGATTGAGCTGCTTTCCTTCGTGAATGCTAGGGCTGGCTCTGAAGATCTGAGCCGACTGGACTCAGCCTCCCAGCTCTCATAACGGTCGCGGTCTTAGGAGTTTTTGGCATCAAAATGGCGCACCACAACGTTAATTCCTTCCGAGTCGAAACTGTGAGGCAAGTATTGCATTTTATTTAATACTGGGACCACGTTCCATGCAGTTAGACCCCGACAATTCATCCTACTTAAGGAGGGAACCACAGAAGGCCATTTTTCACGTAATTTTGGGATTTTTTTAAAGGGAAGAATTTGTAAGAATTCAATCAAATTTGGACAATAGTTTAGTTATATTCCGAACTACTTTTAAGAATTCTTTTGAAAAGCTTCAGTTAAAAATGAAAGAGTTACGCGACAATATTCCGCTGGAAGTCGTAACTGGAGTTCGCCAACTGCAAGACGTGAAGGCAGTTAAATTTTTATCTGAAACCAAAAACCACTAATTACAAACAAGTCGGGAAACCGGAAGCTAGACGCTTCAGGTATGAAAGGTTTTCTGTATTTCTTTTATAAAGAGATTTGAGTGTGCATTTGTCCCATTATGTATGTTATTATGTGAAAATAGCCACTTTCAAGTGATATTGACATTCATTGTCTTGAATTTGCAGAAAGCGACAGTTTTGACCTAGTATAACTTTGTTAGTAATAGCGCGATTTTCACCAAATTTGGCAGGATCATGCTCTATACTATAGCCTGTATTGCTGCAAAATTGTGTGATTCTAGGGTGAAGTTAAGGGGGGTTTTCCTGTCAATTACTAAAAATTTTAGTAATGTACTATTATTAACTTTATTTGAACAGGTATCCGTATGGCGGGTATTTCGGAGCCTAGCCACCATATAGCAGCAGCCTCCTGATTTTTTTCAGATTTTTCGGTTGAGTAGTTTCTGAGAATGGGTTCGTTAAATAAATGACCACTTTTAACCCCCCGCACTCCCCACCTTTTCAACAAAAGTCAAAACTAAGACCGGTTTCAAAAAGTACTAACCGAGACCTTTAATTTGATACCCCACATGACTATATTTGATGAAAAAAAAATTTACACCCTCCTTTTGCATATATGGGGACCGCCCCTTAAATTCGTCGTAAAAGGATGTAACTCACTATATGCGTGAGCGTTCACAGTTACCACCTTACTACCAAATTTGGTGTCAATCGCTATAACCGTCTCCGAGAAAAATGCGTGTGACAGACAGACAGACAGACAGACGGACAGACAGACAGTAAACCGATTTTAATAAGGTTTTGTGTTTACACAAAACCTTAAAAAGACACCCCTAATATGATTTCGTCCCAAATGTTAGGGCATATTCTAGCTAATTTTGTAAAGAGGCATACCTCCAATGATCATAATAATCGATCTATTACTCCTTGAGCTGAAATTCCCGCAAATGTAAAACTTGTCAAAAACATCATTTTCAGAAAAACGCTTTTGAAAAATCCCTTTTCGGATATCACTCTTAATTACGAACAAATATAAATGCACTCGTACAAAAGACTGACGTTAAGTTTTTATAAATGTATTATTTGCATAACGCCACCAGATTTCGTAAGGACCTAAAGCGACTATCTCCTGGGCTGTAGATTCTAAGCCTGTACCCGATAATCCCTCGCTTCTACCCCCATCAAATCTAAATGACCACAAATTTCCCTTTGAAATTTCGCAGTGTATCCTGGGATAGCTAGGCTAGCGATCTATGTAATAAAAAAGTCGATTCTAAAAACCTCTTAATGTGGTTCCGCCCCTTAAAGAAAGCAAAGGTGCTTTACTGGTGGTAGTCGGTGGTAAGTTATTGGGAAGACCTATTAAACACCTCGGCGTCGTTTAAACCAGACTATGCAAGCGTCCCAGGACATATTGGGAAGCTGTACAATACCTGTAGCTGACAATATTATGGGAACTAAAAACAGCCTCTCGAGACGCCTTTGATTTTACGTGTGGTGGCTCATAGTTCCACCTATTTACGCTCAATGTTGCTATTATATTATGGTGGATACCAATATCAATAACATCCGCGGAACAACCTCATCAACTAGTAGAATGTCAGACTTATTGTGTGGAATGTGGTGATCGGTTAATACTTGCCATTTCTTGGAGGACTGGAACATAGATCCTTCCAGTTAAGTAGAATCAGCCCGCAATCTACCTTATAGACAGCTGCAGGTAAAGTACTTGCCTGCTCCTTATTACAAAAATAAGAGCGCGGCGGGCCGACTTGGCTATGATGTTGTGTCACACCGTGAACCACGCCTCTGCTTCCGATGTTACGAGGCAGGTTTATCCGCTCCTCGACAGAATTTGGTTCATGTGAAATTATTAGACTGTTTTTGCTTTTGCTCTAGTGTTATTTATTTTATTTGCATACACAGATATTTCGGAAACCATTTGTTCCCTTCAGACGAAAAAAGCAAACATAGTCTAATCATTTCAAAGAATATAATCGCTAGAAACGTCGTAATATTACACTTAGATTGGGTCATATATCCGGAATTTGACCATAGTAGTCCGCATCTGTAGCTAGCCGTTTTCCAGGTTGGTTTTTAGTCCGCGGAAATAATCCGAATGCACATGCCCATAAAGGATAATGAACACATTCAGTGCGTTTATTCTACTTTTTCCCGAGAGATATACTTTCAGCATCAGATTCACAATGGGATCAATTCGATGTCCTACGATCAGCTACACATAAGCTATCAAAACCTTTCTTTCTTTTTCGGCTTCTAGCTGCTTGTTCGAGTCGGGAATGAATTGTTGTTTGCCACCGCTTAACGGACCAAGTTGGAACTCTCATGCCCGGATGGGGCGGTTAACTCCCAAATTATACTCTAACATTCTTTCACATCCGTTACCAAAAATCTTGATCAAGCTTATCAGTATATATTGAAATAATATCTATATATTGCCAGAGGAATTCATGAGCTGATCTATTGCGATACGATCAAGTATGGCCGGTACGTTATCACCCCTCCACATCTCCACCGATGTTCATCAAAGCCCTCCCTCTTCTTCTTATACTGAAACAGAAACTGAAAAGCGAGTGTCTAGAAAGACTTTGGAGGTTTCTTTTCTAATCTTTATGGATTCTGTTAAATGCCTCGACTGGATTAGTTGAATCTCGAGTTTAAGATCTTTGGATGCGTTTTTCCTCCGAAAGTATATCTATTTCCTCGCGAAATCTTCTCCACGGGTGCTTTCAAAACGTTTGATTGATTAATTTTAATTTTTGCGTGTACTGTCAACCTCGATAGTTTGGTCGCTCGATGTTCCTGCGTTTCTTGAAAAAGGAGCTTTACCCTTTCAGAAAGTACTTAAATGTGGGCTGGGGTTCAGCGCCTATACCAAGCACATTTGGCAGCTCTTTGTATGCTCAAACTTTCGACAGCAAAAATACAAAATGGGGCCATTTGCCGTATGTAAAGGGAACATCAGATCACACGCTCTCACCAATTTTCGTGACAATCAGTCAAGCCGTTTCTGAATAAATCGGGTGTGACAATCGACTCGATTCTAATAAGATTTTGTTCCACACAAAACCTTAAAAAATGGTATAATATTTCCAACGAAAAAAAATTCAGAAGGTGGTAGAAGAAGCGGAGACGATTGAATAACAAATGAAAGAAATACATCTTAAGCACGAATGGCTTCTACGCGAGAATTTGGCGGGGAAATTCCTTCCGCTGATAATTTGTACCCAAGGTACATTTCTGGAACACCGAATGTGCACTTGGCTCAATCTTGCCAATACGAGACGAAGATGCTGTAGGTGTTGCTCTGGTGACTCAGATGCTACCAAGATGTCGTCAACGTACCATAAACTAAATTGGGACCACGAAGCACCTCATTCATAAATCGCTGAAACGATTGGGCAGCATTCCTTAGCCCGAATGTCATCACCACAAATTCTAAGGGTGTGGTGACTGCAGTTTTTGGATGTCAACTTCAACGATAGGTATCTGGTGGAACGCTCTGAGTAGATCCAGTTTGGAAAATATAGTTTTGTTGGCTAATCCACGCTTTCTTGAATGTGAGGCATAGGGTACCTATCCGGTTTGGTTGCGGCGTTAAGTAGACGGTAGTCACCGCAAGGACGAAATGTGCCATCCTTGTTAGACATTAAATGCAAAGGCGGTGCCCACGGATTGCTCGACGACCGGTAGTAACCCATCTTTAGCATGTATGCAAACTCCTGTTTGGCTGATTTAAGTCTCTCTGGTTTGAGTCTAAAGGGGTTTTCCGCCACTGGAGGTCGGTTCGTAATAATATGAGGCCGTACTCCGTGCTGCCTGTTAATATGAACGGATGGATTTGTTACATTTGAAAACTGCTTAAGCAACCTATGATACTCTGAATCCTCTGACACAGTTTATTCCGAATGGTATTCGATGCAGTTCGAATATTCCCGTGAAGACAATTTTGTTTGAGGATCGATAATGCGCTGTCTCTTGATGGCGATGATTAAACCGAAATGCTTAATGAAATCGGCACCAAGGGTCGGACGAGAAACATCGGCAACGAAAAAACTGCATGTAAATTGTCGGCGAAAACCAAGACAGACGGTTAACGCTTGCTGACCATAAGTGTCGATGAACTATTGGCAGCAAATAGTTTAACTACAGCAGGCTGAGGTTTCTTCGTGCGGCGGGGATGCGGAATGAAGAAACACCTGCACCCGTCTCGACTAAAAACTTAAAACCAGAAAGATCATCGGGAACTATTAATCGGCTTTGATTGATGACGCCACTAGTTGCCGAATTCAATAGCGTCTGCACTAGTTTTCCGATGTTTTGGCGACGGATGCCCAGGAACACGGCTTCCGACACTTGTGTGCCTTCTCACGGAACTTCCAATTGAAGTCACACAAAACTCCTGACTTTGCGTCACTATGCTTCCGTGATGATGAGCGTCCCCTGTGGCTGCCACTGCGACGATCATATAATCTATGTGCAGTCGAGACGACTTCGAATTTCAGCCATTTCATTAGATAACTGCTCCGGCATTGCAGATGATGACGAAGAATTCACGATAGAAACGTGAAATGGTTCTCGCCCTTCTAAAATTCTAGCTGCCATTTTAGACAAGCGCGATAGATCGGTTGTCTCCGAAATGCTCAGTATGGCCTGGACACTGGCCGGCAGACGCTGTAGCCAAAGTGACTTAAGGATACTGTCTGCAACTTTACTTCCACCCTTCAATCTCATTGCGCGGAGAAGTTGCGAATTCTTCTGATCTCCTAGCCCGAATTTCGTTAGCAATTCTCTAATTTCTACCTCTTCCGAGACTGCGTGTACGTTAATGATTCGTCGTTTAATGGTCAGATATTTGTCGGATTCCGGTGGTTACTCGATGATATCTGCGACCTGACTCAGGATATCCGGATCGATTCCACCAATCCCTTTGTCAAGCATAATGCCGTCGTTGATGACGCGGTTTGAACGAAATTGCGCTTTGACACGCGCAAACCACAAAGCGGGGCGCTTCCCAAAACGGTGGTAACCGGAATGCAGAAAGGCTGCTAACCTCACTGAATTGTGAGTCGGCAGGCGAACTCTGTGCATCGGAAATACGCAGTTGCGAAATTGCAGGGCAGAAAACAAAATGACGCGTCCGTGTGTGTGCGTCCTCCACGATGAATGGACTTTGGAACATGCATCCAGGAACCTGCGTCCGGGATCAGCAATTTGTTGCGTACAGAGGCCGCCATCCTGTAGCGGCTTGAGCAATGACGTTTATATATAATATTACTGCTACGCTGCTTTACTGGAGGAGTTCTGCTGCAAAGAATGCCCAAAGAGAAATACAAAATAATACCTTAATAACTGTCTATTTATTATATTTGGGGGAGTCGCTCCGACTACTACGACGTGTTACACTGGAATCATTTACATTTCATCTTAATAAAGAGAATGTGTTTACATCCTTGCCACATGCTAGTAGCAATGCTCATGGCGGTCAAACGCTGAAGGTCGGATCGTTACAGATATTTCAATATCGTCAAAGGTTCGCTTATAAAATTTGACCACATCATGGCGTCACTGCGGAAAACATGGGCAGCAAAAAGTTTCGTCTGCTAGACAAACATTTAACTAGCAAAAACACTGTTCAAACCGAAAATGGCTTGAATATGTGACGGCGAATCTGCCTCCACGAAAATGATGATAAGTGGTAAGTAGCTCCGCAACTTTAAACTTGGAAGCGCCGATAAAATTATGAAATTTGGTGAAGTAGTTTATACCCTAATGATATCAACAAGATGTGAAATATCTTGCACCAACATTTGCATATGAACAAACTTTTTCTCTGACATGTGGACTATTCGCGCTACTTAGACCTGTTTCAACATAATCGTAAATAATTCGTATGACAATATGGGAAATGGGGAAGATTTGTATGCCAGTACCAGAGTCTAGCAAATAAACTCCACAGTAGTTAGAAACAATGGAAAGCCGCCCAAAGCAACCGCAGGCGCATAAATTTGCCAAAAAGCGTTTGGCCAGTATTTTTTGGAAAGCATGAGGAATCATTTTTCAGATTATCTCGAAATAGGTAAAACAGCTAAAGGATAATATTACTGGGGAGATTGAATTATGAGATCAACAAAAAAAGACTGTACAGAAAGACAGCAAAGCGTCATCACGTCCCAGCTCACATATCTGAGAAAGCAACGACCAATTTAAACAACTTGAGCAAGTGCAAAGTTCTTTCCCGTCCACTATAATCCCCAGACATGGCAACGAATGATTATTTTTTGTTCCCGAACTTAAAAGGATGGCTTCAGGACAGGAGCAATTACTTAAATGGAGAGGTCAGACAGGAAACAGAGACTTATTTTAACGCGTTAGGTTCTCAAAACGACTTTTGGCGCCCCCATTTTATAATCGATATTAAAAGTCATTCCGAAAAGTACTGATTAAGGGCATTGATTTGATAGCATCATCCCCCGAAGATGTATATCTCGAAGAAAAATTGTCGACTCTAGTTTTGCATGAATGCCCTCCCTCCCCTTAAATTCAATATAAAGTCATGCTATTCGTTTCATATAAAGGACTTCGTAGACCAACTACCAACGGACAAATAGACATCGAACCCATTTTAAATTTTTGTTTTTTTTTGTTTTACGTAAAGCCTTAAAAATAATATTTCGTTGTATTCTAGTATTTTAAATTGATAATTTCGTTATTTTTTCCAGTATCGTCGAAACAATGAGGAGCCAAAACCAGGTCCACCACCAGCTCTACCCGCTCCCGTCCCAGCACCAATTGTGCCTGCATATAAAAGCAATATCAGCCAATCCCGTAGCTTCTGTTCTCCGGTGGGTCCACCATTAATTGAGAAACGAAGACCAGGACCGACAAATAATTACTCAAGGGTACATCATACACATATGTGAAAAATTTCAATGGTATCATCCCTTGTTATTCTAGGTTATAACAAATAAACAAAAACCAAATCGTGAGGGAGTTACCAGCGCTTCATTGCATAGCAGTAATGATAGTGGATTTGCTAATGAGCCTCCGCCGCAGCCTGAAGTAGACTATTCAGATGAAGAGCAATCGAATAGAGTTCCAATCAGGTATGCATTGTGTATCATTTCAACAGATTCAGCCATGCCTCATCCGCATGTAGTCTGTAGTGCTTTTGTTCAGTTTTGCCGAAGATGTTTGCTATCTGGAAAAAGTAATTTCTATGCTCGCATATTTTGCAAATTTCCGCTATACCATTCACTCTTCACTTTACATTTTCCATTTTCATTTCATTTCGCTTTTTTTATTTCAATCATTATTTCAAAGATCGCCACGATCAGCTAGAAATTATCATGAAGCTAATGGTCGTTCAGCTCAAGCTTATCGCAACAGCGAATCAGCTAGCACGCTCCAAACACGTTACAAAACACAAAACGGCAGCAGCAACACTCTACAACGGCCCCAACAGAACGGTAATAATAGCACCATAAATCGACCACAAAGCTTGAAAAATCTCGGTGACGAAACCACCGACACTGGTTACCACACAACTGAGCGCAAGGGAAATTTAATTAAGAGGACGAAGTCATTTTGGAAGTTTGGTAAATCGGACGATATCCTAGAGGGAATGGCCATGTGGCGTCATCGGGATCTGGTATCAATTGAGAAAGACCAAAACGGAAATGAGGTCAGCGAGAGTACCCAAAAGAAGAATATTAAAAATCAAAACATGACCAACGGAAATGGTGTAAACATGAAGCGCAGGACTATGGAGAGTACCGACCAAGCTACTGAAGACGAAAGTATCTATGGAGTACAACAATCACGTTCTTCTTCAAACATAATGTCGACCCCACAAAAAATGAATCAGAGCAAGAATAGTTATTACAATGGCAACGGCAAGAATACCAGCGGAACGGAGTACAATGGCAACTACCAAGACAGCAAAATTGACACCAAGGATTACAGACGCCGCCAGCAAATGTACTATGAACAGAATACAAATGCAAAGAATTCTCATGAACAACTTGATATGAACGATGACGATAAATCGTCATTGGATGGTGACAATGATGATACCGAGACCTTAACAATGCATAATAGTAACTTCTTTGATGATGAAAGTGTTGAAGAAATCGTCATGAAGACTGTCAAACGCCATGAAATCCTTAAGCAATATGACACCAGTGGAACTGACTCGGAACCACATTCAAGCAGTTCCGATGCATACGATTGCATAGTTGTCGATGATCATCTCGTTCGAAGAGCTCGAAGCAACCGTCGTAAGGACGAAGATAAAATGGAATTCAAAACATTCCGAGATAATAGCCAAAACGGGGGTGGCAATATGGATACACCTCCAACCACTGGACCCATGTTACCACGAACCAAACTTTCTAAAGTACCAAATCCAATCCATGCACCTGATGTGCACTCCAATAGAACATCAGACCACCAGCAATCTAAGGATATGAACGGTCACACCCAAAATCAAAAGATGTCTAAGGATCGCAATTCAAAAACTTATGGTCCTTGGTATGACTTGTGGGGTAAAGATCCAAGCAGTCCGCAGAAAGCATAGAATGTTACGCAAACAATGAGATTTTGCATTAAATTCATATCATGAGTACTTAAAAGTGTAGTATTAGTTTGCCATGTTGCTCCGTTTCATCTTTCGTAGTTATTACATTAACTCAGATGAAACTGTTGGCAACGAATAAAAATAATCTTTAATTTTGTTTTAAACAATAAAAGCTACCCTGGCCGATTAATGGTGCTACAACTAAAATATATATTATTTTATCGTTATGTTTTTATTTGTTTTCATTGAGAATATATATTGAAAATATAATTAAATGTATAATGTTTTGGGTTGAAGAAATTATAATATAACTGCATAGTGCCAAACTCACTCCTTATTGTTTTCAATAATATGCAATTTCATTTATTTTCTTCAGTTTATTTTATTATAAATACAAAATAATATTTTTGTTTGATTTTGGAAATATATTTGGAGACAAAACACGTATATCAGAGCTAGTTATATATTACGTTATAGATTGTTTTAATTTTGTTTCTGTATATATTGGTTTGTAAACCTTTTTTCATTTTCAATAAATATATTTGAAAAGTTACGTAGAATCATTTTCGTTTTTTCTTTTCTCACCCCCGATGCAGTAAATTAGGAGGACGGTCTGAAGGACATCCTTCAATATGTCAAACCTTCTTAATTTCTGAATTTCTTCACTCTGAACGTTCTAGAAATATTTGAAACTTTTTTTTCTTGTAGGCAAAATTAACTAGTGTTTTTGATAAAGGTCAAATGTCTTCAAATGATGCCGTCAGTTCGTTGACATCTCACAACAGCTTAGATTTAGCTTTTACCGCATATACAAGACTTTCGGAACCATTTATTTGCTATGTTAACACAAATGTTGGCCAGCTAGAAAAGGCAATGTTTGCTTGCGAATTTCTGCTTACCGCAAAGGTTCCGATTAATTCTCTGCACCGCTTCAACCACCTTTTCCGTACGAACATCTCTTCGGTCGTAACAAGTAGATATCTTAACGACGTTGCTCCGCCTTCAAGAAACCAACAATAGTTACGCAAACGTGATACTCATTCCACTTCATTGTGTCGTTTGCTACTATAACCGGCCAGCAAACTCGAAAATAAATGCAATAGGCAAAGAGCTGTATTGTAAGTCTCTTCTTCAAATGCGAAGAGCTTTACGGTTGGTGCCTAGTCCGCCCCTCCTTACAAAGAAGCATGAAAACATATATAAGCGCAAATAAAACGAATGAAAACAAATGCTTGCTCCTAAGGAAGGGCGGGATACCCTGAATGAATGGCAACTATGTCTGTATTATGGAAGGTGGAATGAAATCCGTCAGTACCTTTATGCTGACACAGGGGAGCTCTTTCCGGACAACATTGTCAGATACGGAAGAAGAGAAAATTGAGCTCTATCGCCAGAGGGATCGGATGGCAGGGGTTATTTAAACTAACAGCAGGACTTCCTCCTTTCCCCTTCCTTTGATGAAAGACACTCCCTGACTTGGGGAGGTGTTTAGTTGATCCAATAGGAGGAGGAGGAGAACAGGTCAACATTCAATGTTTAAGCATATTAACTGAACCGCCCTAAAAAATATTTCCCCACAGAAGTGTGTTCTACGACCTGGCCTAAATAAAAAGTAAATCTCTTTTTATCCATACAAAAAAAAAACGAAAAAAAAGAGCCCGTCACGCTGAGAATAATAGCTTCTCGTAAAGGACAACTAAAACGAAAACCCGGATGGTTCAGTGGTTAGAGCGCAAGACTGGCGACGGAGAGAGATTTGTATCGTGTGTTTGAGATGGGGGAAAGGCAATTCCCCCGTCTAACAGAATATCTCGGATTCGTTTATATATCGCAGGATTTCCGTTATTGGATGTGATGCTACCCTTTGCAGTTGGATGATGATGTTGGATGCATCCATAGGCGGGGCACTCACATGTAAAATGTTCCGTGGATTCCGCTTTCTCATTACAGGGGGGACACGTATCTTTCTGAATAATTCCTATTCTGAACATATGTCCAGCTAGCGGGATATGGTCAGTCAGAATGCTAACAATACTGCTGCAAGTCTTCCTGCTTTTCGACAAGGTAAACTTTGCAGAATGTTTGTTCTGGCAGGAAAAGTTTGGTGTATTTAGCAGCATTAACGCTCCGCCACCTGTCATTATAGGAAGCTTGTTCCCAATTTTGTATAGCAGCGAATGCTGCTGATACCCGGTCCGAGCATGCGGGAAGTTGAAGCCTCTTTTGCTAGGGCATCCGAGATTTAATTTTCCTCTGAATTTAGAAACAGAGTTCAATCTACATTCTTGAACGATTTTTGAAGTGATTAAAGTACTATTTAATGCCCTCAATGCTTGACTATCGTTACAGATTGCAGTGCGCCTGCCCTTCAACCGCTCGTCAATCATCCAGGTTGCCGCCCTTAGGATCGCACACACGTCAGCCTAAAAGACCGTTGTGTATTGTCCCAAGGGAAAAGCCCACTTCTCGTTTTTAGTAGAGAGGTAGACACCAGCACCATTTTCTGTTTTGGAGCCATCAGTGTAGAAGACGTCAGTATATCCTGGCACACATTTTTCTGGTTCGTCCCAGTTTCCTCTTCGTTTCAAGATAACTTTATATCTTATACCAAACAGATGTATGGGCATCCGAGAATCGGAAGGCATTGCGAAAACGAGATTCAGTTCTCCCAACGACTTCCAATTCTCTGCGTCCCCCACATCCATTGTTTTCCCATAGATCTAATTGAATTCATCTATGAACTGCTTTCATTGCAGTGCTCTGAATAAAGAAATGCTAGGGCTGCTCATTCAGTAATACATTCAGAGCTGCGCCGGATGTCGTGCTCATGGCACCGGTGATACCCAGATACACAGTTCTTTGCAGTGTGGCTAGTTTACAGCGAACATTTTTTTCTTTCACCATAACCCACTACATTACCGCATAAGCGAACATCGGTCTATGTCGTGTCAAAGGTCCAGCTACACAGCCCATAAGCTGTAAGAGCTCGTTTGATCTTTATCCCGATATCCCTTGTTCCAAAGAAACTTCTTGTCTAGAATAACTGCCAGATATTTCATTTATTCGGAGAGTTGAAGTGTCGTACCCGTCATATCTGGAGGGCAAAGACTATTCAGTTTCCCCCTTTTTGTAAATAACATCATTGTAAAAATGTCAAGCGATGACGGCTTTACAGGGCCCTGGTAAGAAACCGTAAAGCCGTCATCGCTTGACATTTTTGTAAAATTTGGGTGCAAGCCTTAAGCGAGGGGTCCGTGGACCAGGAAAGAGGGAGTAAGTTGCTCCCCATTTGGTCTGGCCCAGCATTAAGTTGATGCGGACTTAGGACCTCATCATTCTCAAAAAAATAACATCATTGTAGTTTTATTTGGATTCACTGAAAGTCCATGCCTGAGACTCCAAGTGTCAATCAAATCAACGGCGCGTTGTGTATTTCCACACACCATTCCGAGAGCTCGACCAACAGCCAGGACAGCCACGTCATCCGTATAAGCTTGAACGTGTATTGGCAGATTTTGCGGTTCGCATAGTAGTCAGTTAATCAGCATATTCCACAGAAGTGGCAATAGCACAACTCCTTGAGGCAGCGATCAACACCCACTTCAGCACACAACAACCTCCGCGTTAGCATAGCATAAACCCACTTTATTAGAGTTTCGTCAACACCATGCTCTCTGGCGACATCATAGAGCGCACAGTCAAAAGCCCCTTCAGTGCCCACGAACACCCCCATCGCCTACACGCCTTTCAGAATTGCGTCCCCCATCTTTGAAACCAAAAACTGAAAAGCAAACTCACAAGACTTTCCACGTTGGGAAGCATATTCGTTTTCATTTAGTGGGTGCGACCTTAGCGCCTTCTCGCGAATGTGATGCTCAAGCAATCTCTCCAGACATTTCACCAAAATTGATGTTAATCTGATTTACCTGAAGTTCTTTGGATTTGAATAGTCATCTTTCCCAAACTTTATTATGAAGACTACTAGTTACTCACAGTATGCTCTAAAAGAGTCTCGTATCGAACACAAGACGTTTCTTTTAAATTCACGATGTTAGTTCCGGTCTTCATCATTCATTAGCCAGTCTTCATCTTTATTACTTTAACAAACACGATTTAGAAGTGGTCTGGTTGATTTCCTGAGTCTTTGCAGTTTTCGGTTCCACCATGGAACCATTTTACCACGTTGATCACTTCTTCTTGGCTCCGCGAACATAGGGTCCGCCCCTACGTTAACGGTCATCAGACCAGCTAAAGTGAGCTTTAACTCACGACGACAAGGTCGAGTCCGAGGGGGATAATCAGTTAACTTAGCTGTGAATGAGTGCCGGAGTCAAATCAGGGTAATAAACTCAAGCGAGCGCAGTGCTGACCACATTCCCTCCTACAGTATATTGTAGTGTACCATTACGGTCTTGAATGAAGTCTTCTGCCTGATCCAGATTGAGGTTACTTTCCCTACCTGAGTTGATGAGATTTTTGTAGAATCCTCGTTGGTTCTGGAAGAACAAGGTGTCGTCTGTCCTTCGCTGAAAGCTTTTCTGATACCTACGGATGCGATTGGAGCATACCGCAAGTTTCTGCTTCAGCATCTCGAGGATTTCTTCGATTGGCATATCATTGGACAGATGGTAGTTTCCAATGATGTTCGCAACGCATCTGTGCACTCTTGGTGATGGATTTCCAAGGAGTGCTTGCGTCACACGACCAATCTCCTTTCTCAACTTTTCGACTCGAAACACCCAGAACGGAAATCGGGTTATGAACGCGTCATGTAGTCGATGTCTGTACCCTGATGGATTCCGTTCCAAATCCGTGACACGGTAATAAGCGCGGACGATAAATTCGTTGAGTTGGGTCGTCCGGTTTGGACCATACGACGCCTGGTGGCAATGCCCCATGGTGGCATTGCAACATTGGGGCTCTGTTGCAAGGTTGACTGCTTCCCCAATACTCGTGGGAACAAAATTGGGGAAAACAATTTAAATTCTCTTAATGGGACCCCAGGGACACGAAGACAGTACCCAACACGGTTAAGGGTCGTTCAACAACATCAGAGCGGCTCTTCGCCCTTGGATGTTTTGGCGGTTATGCCGTCAACCACCAGGGACGGGAGACCTAGGCGTCGTATGGTTTGGACGAACCAACTCAACGAATTTATCGTCCGCGCTTATTACCGTGTCACGGATTTGGAACGGAATCCTTCAGGGTACAGACATCGACTACATGACGCGTTCATAACCCGATTTCCGGAGCTAAGTCATGTTCCGGAACAGAACGTCGTCAACCAGTACCGGGTGATAGTGAATAACAACCGAGTTGCCTTACCAACTAGGCAACAAATCTTCCAAGAGGTTTCACTTGAGCTCGGGCTGGAGTCATCAAATTACCGGACTAGTCAAAGGAGTAACACAAGTACTCCACCTGTGAGGCACTCCATGAATCCAGTAGTCAGGAGAAGCTTAGTAACTGGGGATGTCGACCCAATTTATAATGAGGCTTTGACCGCATTCCAGGTCGCATTCACAGAGTATGCTGAGATTCTCCTAGACGCTAGGCCAAAGATCCCAAAACTGAAGTTTACTTCGGCAACTACTAACATCATTGCTGCCGTTGACAGAATTTTGGCTGATCGTTTGGCTAGCGAGATTACTGCTACAGAGGTTCACAGCCTGATCTACGTTGCAGCTGCCACGGTTATTCGTCTCCATAACCAACATCTTAGAGCGAATAACAGAGGTATGCGCAAAAGGAATTTACCGTTCTGGGTGTTTCGACTCAACAAAAGAGTCGAAAAGTTGAGAAAGGAGATTGGTCGTGTGACGCAAGCACTCCTTAGAAATCCATCACCAAGAGCGCACAGATGCGTTGCGAACATCATTGGAAACTACCATCTGTCCAATGATATGCCAATCGAAGAAATCCTCGAGATGCTGAAGCAGAAACTTGCGGTATGCTCCAATCGCATCCGTAGGTATCAGAAAAGCTTTCAGCGAAGGACAGACAACACCACCAACGAGGATTCTACGAAAATCTCATCAACTCAGGTAGGGAAAGTAACCTCAATCTGGATCAGGCAGAAGACTTCTGGAGAAGTGTTTGGAGCGAATCCAGCCGTTGCAATTTAGAAGCAGCGTGGCTCCCACACCTTATGCGTTCATGCGAGGCCCTCCCCGAAATGACCATGCCTGACGTAACTGAAGTCGACGTTGAAGCAGCCCTTGACAAGGCAGGTAACTGGAAGGCGCCAGGAGTTGACAAGATTCACAACTTCTGGCTGAAGCGGTTGAAGAACACTCACAGGATATCGGCAAATCAATTTAATCAGATGATTGCCGATCCTGATTTAGTTCCACCATTTTTCACCAAGGGGATAACTTTCCTCATCCCCAAGGAACAGGGTGTCTCTTGCCCTTCAAAATGTCGACCAATTACTTGTCTTCCTACCATCTACAAGGTCTTCACTTCAGTTCTGTGCGCGAACATCTCAAAACATCTTGATGTTCATAAATTGATAGCTGAGGAGCAAAAAGGATGCGCAAAAGGCTCCCGAGGCTGCAAAGAACAGCTTATAATCGATACGGTAGCTGTAAAGCAGGCTGTCCACCAAAAACGAAACATCTCGACAGCCTACATCGATTATAAATCAGCCTTTGACTCCATGTCACATTCGTGGTTACTACAAGTGTTACGCTTGTATAAAATCAACCCGAATGTCGTTCTTCTACTGAGAACAGTAATGAAGAATTGGAGCACGAAGCTATCGGTATATTCGCAAACATCAGGAGAGATACCAATCAGGCGTGGCATTTTCCAAGGCGACTCTCTAAGCCCACTGTGGTTTTGTTTGGCTTTGAATCCGCTATCCCATCTTTTGCATGAAAGCAAATACGGGTTCCAAGTCAAGCATGGCATATTGCCGAAATGTACATTAAGCCATTTAATGTACATTGACGACATCAAATTGTATGCCAAAGACGAGAACCAACTTCGCTCCTTGCTGGACATCACCATCCAGTTCAGCAACGATATCGGCATGCAGTTGGGTTTGGAGAAATGTCGCATAAAAACAATTGTTCGGGGAAAACACACCGACAACGAAGGATACAGCCAAAATAACATCCGAATTGAGGGCATGGATTCGGACGACGTCTACAAATACCTCGGCATATTGCAAGCAACAACACCTGCTGTGGCAATAATCAAATCTAAGTTGCTGGGGGAATTTGAACGGCGTCTGGATCTTGTCCTTAAAACTGAGCTGTACGGGAAAAATAAAATCATGGCAATCAACACCTTTGCCATTCCCGTCCTTCTATACACTTTCGGTGTGATACAGTGGAGTAATACTGATTTAGAATCTGTCAATAGACGGGTAAGGGTAGTTCTTGCAAACAACAACATGCACAATAGAGCTGCCGAAAAATTGAGGATCACTATTCCACGTCATCAGGGAGGAAGGGGGGTACTTGATTTAAAAACGATGCACTACAATCAAGTGCATTCTCTTCGTGAGTTTTCCTATGAGAAACAATCCTCTAGCCAAATACATCAGGCTACCGTCATGGCAGATAATAAATTATCTCCTTTGAACTTGAGAAGCAGAGAATGGGATCCCATGTCGAATGTTACTTCAGTCCAAGTAGTCCCAGTAATAATTTCAGCGACGGGATTAGTCCCGCAGAACTTACATAAAGCGCAGAAAACGCTCGATCTTAGGGCTGGACTATACATGGAGATGCAAAAAGCAGTTATCCTTGCAACCTGTGCTATAGTCCGAAGAGTCCTGTCCGTTAACAATCTGACCTAATGGGTTTCAGTCTTGATCCGCACTGTCTTCAATATAAGATCCATGTCTCTGTAGTGTAGAACCTCCGCGTCATTGGCTGAAGTGTTTGCGACAATCTGAATGTAGTAATACATTTTCGCATGGTCGCACAGACTTTGCGTTAAACGCATCATCGCTGTGATGCGAGCCTTTGGATGTTGCCTTCAGCCCATCCTTAGTATGGTCGCCTCTCGGTCCGGTTGGGCGGGAAGAGGGGGTATATTTCGCTAGGTAGCTTTGTACTGATGAAGGGAGTAAGTTGCTCCCGAAATATTGGGTTGGGGAAAAAGTAATGTCGTATTTGTTACCGAATTTTAACGCTTTATTTAACATGTTTAGAATTATCCGATTTAAGTCAAATATGCGCCGTTTTATTCGCAAACTTGTTGCTATTTAGAGGGCAACTCCATTATCTCCCTCTTATAAAACCCCCCTCCTGAATGTGAATAAGTATATGAGTCAAATCAGAGTAATAAACTCGGACGAGCGTAATGCTGGCCACCTCCAATAGGGTACTGTCATAGAGAATGCCTTAACGAACTGAACATTTTCGGCTTGCAAGGTACCCAGGCTTCGAGCACACTTAGAGTCAGAGGACGAGCGAGGTGGACGAGCTGGCCAGAAAGGGAGCACAGGCGCCGTTACGCGGGTCAGAGGCTTTGACCGAAGAAGCAAACTTTCACATTCACTTAAACCTGGCCAAGCGGCCGGAGAAGGATAATTTTCCAAGATCAGGTCCAAGCTGTTAACTAATTCTGAATTTAAAAATAAACCAATGTACAGATATTTTTACTATAAAACAATTTATTTACTAGGGAAAGTTTACAATGTCAAAATAAATTAAATTCTAAAAGTTTTCCTCTGACTTGGTCTGCGACCTTTGAAAAACACGGGCGAGTCATTTACTAGGCAAATTTTCTTAGGTGCTTGTCCATATAACTCATGTTGGACTACTTCTGAATGGCCCTCATCTTCTTCGCGTTTACGCTTCAGTGAAAAGCGCATTTTTGTTTCTAACACTCTAGCTGGAGTAGAAGTCACTAACTCATGGAAGTCAAAATCGACGTATGCCACTTTACCTAACACCATTTCAAATTCGTATGTTCTGACCAGATCTACCAGGGTTGACGAATTTTCTTGATTTGGCAGAACCGTCTGATGATCGGATTTTTGTAGAACGGGGCGAAGTAATATCCTCGGACGATGCAGCTTCTTTCTTATTGGCGTAGCATCCACGGAGGCAGGAAAGCTTTTTGGTAGAATTGGCTCTTGTGGTACCTTGGAGGTGGTTTGCACCAGAGTCGTCTCAGATGATTCGCAAGCTTCTACTTGGGTTGATGAAATAACTTCGTCCGTTTCGAAAATAGCGTACTTTTATTGTAAGAGAGCACAATCTGGACACTCGCCCAATACTATCTCTGAAGTTTCTTTAAAAACTTTGTATGAACTCATGGTTGGAGTTTTTATTTAAGCTTTGCTGTATCCAAACAAAAAATCAATGTTGTAATGGCTGACAAACCAAGGAGGTTCCCTTTTTATACCGCGGTTGGCTATAAAGGTAATTAGGCGGATTCCCTAATTACTAATTCCCTCAATTTGGTAATATTGATTTTTTGGAGATTATAGTGTAATTAAGGAAATATTAATTTTAATTATAAATCAATTAGGATGCTAAGTTAACTTTGTGGAGACTATAATTGAAATATAATCAATGGAAAATTAATTAGCAGAAGAAAGCAGAAGGTATGGAGCTGAAAATATGTACTGATATTATCTGCAAAATAGAGTGAAAAGCTGAAGGAACTACTAAATTCTTCTTTGATATGATAATATGACATTGAGCCCCACCCCGGACCCGGTTTTCCAGCATAATTTTCGCTTCGTTCCCAGACTTTCTTTCTACCGCCCTGAGGCAACATCATCCATAGCCACTTTCGGTCACGGCACTTTGCATACGAGAAGCTGCTATGGAAGCCAGCCATTATAAACCATTTTTTCATGAAAAGGCACACACACACCCCTCCTCAGATAGCGTTCGACACCCACCTCAGCGCACAGCAATCTCTGCGTTAGCATAGCATGGATCCACTTAATTAATGCATCATCAAAACCATGCTCTCTGGCGGCAACACAAAGTTTTTGCAAAGGCGCACAGTGAAAAGCCCCTTCAATATCCACGAATACCCCCATCGCGTACTCACTATTCAAAGTTACATCCTCTATCCTTGTGACCAAAAAAGGAAGAGCAGACTCATATGACCTTCCACGTTGGTAAGCGTGTTGGTTTTCACTAAGTGGGTGCGATCTAAGTGCGTTTCCACGAATGTGACGCTCCACCAGTCTCTCCAAATCTTTCAGCAAGAATGAAGTCAAGCTGATCTGTCTGAAGTTCTTTGGATTAGAATAGTCATTTTTCCCAGGTTTCGGTATGAAAACTACCTTAACCTTTTGCCAACAGGAAGACACGTAGCCCAGAGCAAGACATCCTCGAAAAATATTTCTTAGAGGTCGCTCTAAGTGCTCCATACCCTCCTTTAGCATTACCGGATAGTTGGTATTCATGCCAGATGCTTTGAAATGTTCAAAGGATAGTATGGCAGCTCTCCTCGCCTTTTCATGGGCAATAACCGCTTTCGCAGTGTTCCAGTTCCCCTTACAGCACTTGCGTGTTGAAGGGGTTACAAGAACCGTCAACTCTCCCCCTGCCACTTCACTCAGCCGTTCTCCCGGGTGGTGTACTTCTAGGAGGGTCTGTACCGAATCCAGTCTAGAGCTCGTGTTTCGTCGGGTTTTCTAAAAGAGTCCGACTTGGCCGACTCATTTCTTTTGAGGACTCTGCACAGCCTTGAAATCTCTCTTTCGCCTTCCAGTTCCTCACAGTACGCTCTAAAGGAGGTTCGTTTCGAACACATAACGTGCCTCTTATATTCACGCTGTGAGTTCCTGAAATTTAACCAGTCTTCGTTCTTGTTACTTTTGCAAGCACCGTTCGTACCAGCATATCGAGCGACAGCTGGGTCATATAAGCGGTCGATGTTGAACTTAGGGGTCGAAGCTCTCCAACCCTACGACTGGCGGCCGCAACACGCAACCGAAAGTAATCAACAATCAGATGGCGGTCCTATTCGAAGTCGGTGTCAACGCCTCTCTTGTTACGAATATCCAGCAGACAACTCTTAAATCTACTGCTGATCGCGAAGTGGTCGATCTGGTTGCTTGTAACGCGTCCGTCAGTTGTTGTCCACAGACCTCACACCATTACCGCTACAGGCACCAAAACCGTGTTTCCCCATTACATGTCCGAGCAAGGTGTTTTCAGATTTCACCTTGGCTTTCACATCAGCCATCACAGTCACAATGTCACATTTAAGAAACCTCCCCTGAACTGCGTTTAATTGCTGCTGGAAGTTGCTTCTGAACCAGAACCGAAATCTTGCATTTAGAAGTCTGTCAGAAACAGGTTCTCAGGTCAAGAAAGTACGCCTTGCGATAGAAGTCAGAAGCAACCCGACACCGGATTCGCCTCTGCTACCACTTGCCTTTCCAGAGTACAAAAGGACATTGGCATTATGGTGGCAAGAGGAAGAGTAGTACCCTCCATAGTCCTTATATATTGTTGGAATTTCCCCTCAAGTTGGAAAAAGCGAGCATTCTGAGGACACTCGCTGCCGTTATCGAGGAGTGTGAGCAAATTCAAGAATTCAATCATAGTCCGTTTTCGATAGCAATCAAATTTAAAACTTCGCCAGCATACAGATCCGTTACGCGCAGGCGCGTTGTTCAAATTGTGAAAGCCCCAATGAATAAGCCATACATTGACAAAGCTAACAATTCCTTTGCTGCTACGCCATGCAGTGGAGGAAGAGTTTAGGCATCTTTGAATGGCGTAGCGGGAGCTGAGACCCATTGCCAGACGCAATCTCCTACATAGAGGTTTATAACAGCAACATATGTTTGAATACTGCAATGATGCTCAACCATTTCCATTAAATAAAAATTATATTGATGTGGATTCTGCTCGTATAATTTTTTTTTCTTCTATTATGTATATACATATGTAATGGATCTGAATTTTTTATTTTTATATTTTGTAAGATCAAGTCAACGCTTATGCACATTCATATCACCAATGATTACACACACTTATGCACTTTATCTAGTTTATCAAATATTTTTTTGACGCATAATATCTTTACTTCAAGTCTTAAGAGTCTATTTTTTGGAACGGCAGGTTTCTGGACTACAGTGCAAATGCGAATATTATAAAAAGTTATATATAATTCATTTTTCTATACAATTGGATCGTAGCACCAAGGGAGAACTTAAACCGCCAGAGTCTGTAAAGACCATGATTAATTTGCAGAAATTTTTAGAATAAACGTTTTGACTTTTTTACATTTTTGTTTAGAATTGAAGGAGTCCTGAGTTCGGACCAATTGGAGAGAACCTTGCTCCCACTGTTTTTCGCCCACGCACCCCTCTGTTTTGGGCTAGCACCCCATTTTTGAAAAAAAAAACTGATAACTTGCGGTTTCATCCAAGGCAATCCACCAGAACCCACTGCTCACAAGGCAGAGGTGAGGCAACGTCTGATGTGTTGCCTTTAACCTGGATAAAACCGCAAGTGGTTTACTTTTTATGATCTTTTTTGTTATTTCTTTTTAGGTATATTCAGACTGCCTATACACGATTAAACTGGATCCTTTAGATTTAATTAATTCAAATTGAATTATCTAAACTACAAGCTATAATTTTCAATATAATTTTATTTGTTCCCAATAACTTTGATTCATTTCCTTGATTTTTTAATTTATTATTTATTTTGAATGAGACTAAGAAACTGCATTAACTAACAACCTTTTAATAAAAAGATTCATGATTTCAAAAGCGATCCTAACATAAGTTCTTTTTGGTTCTTACCGCAGAGCATCACAATTTGCCACCGTCAAATTACGCCATACCAAAACCAACGATAGATCGGCTCCAATGATTCCAAACGGTAACGGGAGTTCATCTTAATAATAATCTATTTGATATCAAAATATCTACTGTCTATGTATATACAAACACAGTTGATAAGCGACAAGTTACTAATCCTAGAATGGAACTTATCGACGGATGGTTGAATAGATACATCGGAGATCTGGATGAGGATGACGAGAACGATGAACATACTAAAACCAATACCGCATACAATCATAATCCATAAAAGACTAAAAGTTCCCATAGAAAAGGTCTGAATTTGAAAAATTAATAAACAACTTTTCAGCATTTGGATACCGCAATAAAAGCATTTTAAATCAAAATCTTACTAGTATTAATATTTGGATAAATAAAATATTATTAAAGACAAGCACCAATAGATAGAAATATTAAGTGAAAAGCTTTTTGGTCCCGTTGAATATTTAAATAAATATGTTAATTATTATAATTTTTATCAGTTTATCCAACAAAAAATTATAATAATCGTTAATATTCTATACAATTTTTTAAACATATACACAATATCATGCAGACATTTTTAAGAAGGAGTTATTGTTATGTTGAAATATAAATAAATTAAAATCAATAAAAGTCAGTATTTAGAAATTAATTCTTGAAGGCAGTAAAGTTAAAGGAGTTTATTAAAAATACATAAGGCCGTCAGCGTGATATACGAGTATGTAAATTCTAAAAGATTGACTTCTCATGAAGTGAATGGAGTCTAGCTACCATAAACAGCAAGATAGAAACCTGATTAAAATCGATTCGGTCCGTTCGTTTATCGTTAGAAGATGAAAAGGCCCAAAACCTACTGCTGATCCTGTCATGCCCTTATGTAAAACTTTTACTCACTGAAGCCATCTCCTTCCCCTTCCACTCTCGGTTTGTTAGGGTGCTGTTGCCTTTTCCTTTACGCTGAACTCTTCCTGAATACATACAGTAAGCAAATTGAAATGCGGACCTCTTCGTACGAAATACATCGGCGTTCAGAGAGAGGGTAAAAGCAGTTGCATGTGTTTTGTTTTTTACAATAATGTAACACACAGTCTGTTGGATTCAATACAAAGAAAATTAACGAAAAATGGTCAAATAAAACCCCTGCTAGGGGAAAATAACAAAAGAAACTCTATTTTTGTATGCAAAATTTAAATCCATTAAAAACTCAAACAAGTCGGAATACTGGAAGCTCGCGCGTACGTACGTGCATACATATTACAGCCATAGAGATTATGCTCACCCTAAACAAACAAACTTTCTTTCCGAATACTGTACATATACCACATACATCAATTGATCGTACCCATATTTTCGATTTACTTCGTGCACAAAAGTATACATATGTGCATATATAGTATGTATAATTAATCATCATCATCATCAACGGCGCAACAACCGGTATCCGGTCTAGGCCTGCCTTAATGAGGAACTCCAGACATCCCGGTTTTGCGCCAAGGTCCACCAATTCGATATCCGTAAAAGCTGTCTGGCGTCCTCACCTTCGCCATCGCTCCATCTTAGACAGGATTTGCCTCGTCTTCTTTTTCTACAATAGATATTGCCCTTATAGACTTTCCGGGTGGGATCATCCTCATCCATACGGATTAATTGACCCGCCCACCGTAACCTATTGAGCCGGATTTTGTCCACAACCGGATGGTCATGGTATCGCTCATAGATTTCGTCATTGTGTAGACTACGGAATCGTCCATCCTCATCTAAGAGGCCAAAAATTCTTGGGAGGATTATTCTCTCGAAAGCGGCCAAGAGTTCGCAATTTTGCTAAGAACCCAAGTTTCCGAGGAATACGAGGACTGGCAAGATCATAGTCTTGTACAGTAAGAGCTTTGACCCTATGGTGAGACATTTCGAGCGGAACAGTCTTTGTAAGCTGAAATAGGCTCTGTTGGCTGACAACAACCGTGCGCGGATGTCGTCATCGTAGCTGTTATTGGTTGTGATTTTCGACCCTAGATAGGAGAAATTATCAACGGTCTCAAAGTTGTATTTTCCTACCTTTATTCTTCCAGTTTGACCAGTGCGGTTTGATGTTGTTGGTTGGTTGGTTTTCGGTACTGACGTTGCCACCATATATTTTGTCTTGCCTTCATTGATGTGCAACCCAAGATCTCGCACCGCCTGTTCGATCAGGATGAAGGCTGTTTGTACATCTAGCCTAGCAAGATAGCGAAGAATATTTTATAAATGGTACTTAGCAACGTGATACCTCTATAATTATTGCACTGCGTGATATGCCCCTTTTTATGTATGGAACAGATAATGCCTCGTTACCAGTCGTCTGGCATTGAATCGCTGTGCCAGACCTTGAGCATCAGTTGATGAACCACTTGGTGTAATTGTACACTTAAATTTGCCTTGCAATTTATGTGCGTTTGAATGCAACTTTCGAGGTTATACCATTTGCTTGGTAGAAATACCATAACGAAAGGTCATCTTACGGAGATGTTTTCAACAGAGCATAAACAACAGAATTACCCCCCCATTCGCATCCAGATTAGGTTTCTGACCGAGCAAAATGGCGCAAGCGATCACGATGAGCCGACCCCACTTGTGAACGAGGCAAAAGCTAAAGAAAAAGAGAAAGATTTTAAATATTGAATATAGGTGAGTCTCAGGAAGAATTGCAGAGGAAAATGAGCAACAGGTTTTTTTTAAGTTTAAAAAACGAAGTCAATTGAAACCGCAGGAAATTTCATCTGCGCTACGCTCTTTGACTCCTACGATATATGGGCTTGCGAATGAACCCTACAAGCAATGCAACCTAGTCTGAGTTACGCAGACTTTCTAGAAGACTTCAGACTTCATGCGAAGAAGTTTCACCAAGAACAGAAAAAGCGAGTGAAAGAACTTTGCTGCAGATAAGGGTGCAAAACCTTCAGGTAGTGGTTAGCAGTCATTTTTAAATTCTCACCACGCACCAGCTTTATATATCGCCTTAAATTTTTCGGTCCTGGGATCCTATCCCACCTGGAAAAGCGACAACATTCTGTCTGTCCCCCCAACAACGAACAAAAGGTGAAGAAAAGGGAGCTGGAAACTAGCAGAACAAGATTGCTCGGGAGCTAGGGTAAGGTAGCAGTGGGAACCTTTAAACCATTGAAATTACCCGGAGTAGGTGAGATTTTCTCAGCACTAATCCAGAGGTCTAGAAATCAGCTTAAAGTCTCTTGTAAGGGTGGTAAGAGGCAGCATAACTTTGGGATATATACCAAGGGCATGGCATGGAGGTGGCTAAAAGTAGTCTTTATTCCGACGCGAGTAAAATAATCCTTTTCACCGTAAATCTTTCAGCCTAACATTGCTCGCACTCAAAACGGTGGAGAAGGTCATAGAAAACTATATTAAAACAAAAGTTCTAATGCGTAATCCGCTACATCAATGTCAACACGCTTACCGGACCAGACGATCAACCGAAACTGCTCTGTATCAGCTAACGGATATAATATGGGATGCCATAGAAACAAAAGAACACTGTGTGTGCTTTTGGATATCGAAGAAGCATTCGACAACACATCGCACAGAGAGATACGAGATACCCTCATCCGCAAGGGAGTGGATACAAGTCCAAAATTACACTAATAATATTGTTTAAATCATTAAAGGCAAATATGAAGATACCCAAATGTGATAAAATCCAAACTGGACTAAGTGGCTACCGCAGGAAGGCGAAGCTGCAAAAGAACTGAACTCAACACAACAGCCAGCGAGCTAGCTTGTGTGTGTGTGTCAGTGGGGCAATGAGGATATGCCCAACGGCTTTTCTAGAAGTCCTTCTGGGATTAACCCCTTTCCATCCGCACGTACAGATGCAGGCAAGGAGAGCAATCTTTAGTATGGCCAGAAGTATCAGTGAGGCCGGGAGCTGCCTATCCTTTCTAGGTGGTACCCCGAGTTATTAATACCAGAGGATAAAATCACAACGAGGGTTCACTTCGATAAGAAGTTTGAAACACTTTGGAGCAACAGGGCAAACTAGGAGAACGTGACTGTGACATACAGCTTAAACCAGCAACTTAATACTTGATACACTGATGGATCCCTCACAGCAGAGAGACCCCGGCACCCGGAGTGGAAGGAAAATGTACTTGGAACCAATGGATAAACACACTAGAATATTCCAGGTGGAAATAAATGCCAAAAATGAAAAAAAATCGGGGGACACAAACCCAAGTGCACAAAGGACTATTCAAACCTAAAAAAAAGAACCTTCGGATTATCGTGGGAATACTCACAGGTCACTGCGGACTATACTATCACCTAGAGACGCTAGGGATATCTACAGACACTGCCTGCAGGTTCTGCGCGGAATGTATCGAAACCTCTATACACGTTCTGAGTCATGGTCCGGCACTTGCGCAAAGTAGGTCAAGGCACCTGGAAGAATACGTAATACCAGATGGCAGATTGAAACACTTGGAAGTAGGGAGCATAATAAAGTTTCTGTCGGTTATAGGTTTAAAGCTACACTACAGTTTAGAGATATACTATAACCAGTAAAGGGGCACAATAGTTTTTTTAGGACGCAATGCGACTTCCCTTGACAATATTATATATATTATTATCTTTGCTTAACAATGAGGCAAGTAAGTCTTAACGGTTTGGCAATCCTTAAAAGTGTAGTTGCAAAAAGCATAAATTATGATATTATAAAAAAATTTCCGAAGCGAAAGTGCGTAAAAAGCAGTCTTAGCTTAAAATATATGATTGTCCAGTTAAGTTGTTTTTCTCTAGTCCTGAGATTTTTTGTTTTTTAATTATTTTAATTATTATAATAACTCGGTCCGGATAGCTGAGTGGTTAGAACACAAGGCTGTCGTACGAAAGGTCGTGGTTCTCACTGGTTACAGTCGAATTTGAATCGTGATTTGACGTCGGATACCAGTCGAGTCAACTGTGAATGAGTACCCGAGTCAAATCAGGGTAATAATCTCGGCCACATTCCCTCTTACCGGGTACTGTAATCCTGTAGTGTACCGTTGCGGTCTTGATTGTTGCGCCAACGATTATTATTTTTAATAACTAAATGTTAATTATATTTTGTGTTGACATTTCGAATGATGGTCATCCTAATAGAGGGGTTCTTAGGCGCTTAATAAATATGTAAATAAATATTGTTCCATTTGTACCTGGCACATAATGTATTCACATATATGTATAGTATTATATCAGAATATTGACTTTTACGTGGTAGGCACAAGAAAAAATTCCAAAGGTCGTGGAAAAATTGTAGCGGACAAGCGACGCCTCTATGACTCAGTGTACCGCCTTCCGAAGACAAAATCTCAATTTCTGGTGGAATTTAGAAATCAAAGAATGTCGGGAAAGCTGCCTCGAAGATAAGACACGTTCCCAGTGCAGAAAAAAACCAACCTGAGTTTGAGGAACTACACCTGCATTGCAAAAATGTGAGAAAAAATTGCGAGTAGCTGTCACAAAAAGCAAATCCGAACATTTGAAGCGGATGTGTACCGAAGCTAACTCTGATCGATGGAGTGGCGCATACAGTTCTGTGATGTCATCACTAAAAGGCAAACGCAATCCACCGATTATTTGTTCTAGGCGGTTGTAGAACATAATGAACACTCTGTGCCCAACAAATGTGAACTATACGAGTCTTCCTACGGTACATGTAAACCCCAACGAAATTCCTGAAATTGTAAATAAGGAAGTCATAGGTGCAATAAAGAGATTCATTGAAAATAAGACCCCAGAGCCGGATGTAATCCCTAATATTCCCCTGAAAGTAGCCGCCAGGTATGAAGTAGAATTTCTCGAACAATGGAAGCTAAAAAAGTCCATACTCATTCCGAAGGCAAGTAAATCAATGGATGAACTCTCCGATATATGTCGTCAATGCCATAGGCAAACGATTAATATAAAAACGGGTAATATAAAACCGACTCCTCGCTGTTACGGGAAAGGCGAAATCAACATGGTGGCAGCCTTAGCTCTGTCTGCAAAACAAGAAGGCAAATGTTGCGCAGTAGTAACCCTCGACGTGAAAAGTGCGTTCAATGCTGCAAAATGAACGCAACGTGCGGGGTACCACAGAGTTCGGTTCTAGCTCTCTTACTCTGACTAGTTATGTATGATGGAGAGCTGACGCTACGCCTTCCTAACAAGGTGACAACCATTGGCTTTGAGGATGATATCGGGATAACAGCAGTTCCAAAACGGCTTAACGAAATCTATGTACGCCAATTCCGGCCTATTACTTGCTGATCATAAAACAGAGAGCAAGGGAAGAAAAAGTACAACTGTGAAAATTAAAGTTGGCCAACAAACGCGCAGAGACTAATCACGAACTCCGGCGAGCGGAGAAGCAATTTCATAGACGGAAAAAGGAGGCCTGGGAGTACCAACAACTCTGTGAACTCGAAAAGTGCAGGGAGCAACCGCACCAGGTATGCAAGTTCTACCAATCGACTTTCAAGACGCCTATGATAGCATAGCCAAGGTAAAACTGTACATGGCCATGAGAGAATTCGGTGTCCCAACGAAATTGATAAAACTGACTAGCTTGGCCTTGACCTATGTGCGAAGCCAGATAAAAGCAGCAGAATTACTCTCGAGACCAACGGTCTAAGACAAGGCGATGCCCTATCATGCGTTCTCTTTAACCTGGCCCTGGAAAAAGTGATTTGCGATACAGATGTAAATGCAGGAGGCACCATCCTCTTCAAGTCTACCCAACTATTGGCCTACGCTAACGATATTAACATTGTGGGAAGAAAAATCCGAAATGTACAGTCTACCTTCATCCAGATCGAGCAGGCTGCAATTGGCGCGAGATCTCGGGCTGCACATTAATAAAGGCAAGACGAAATATGTGGTCGCAACGTCAGCGCCAAAACCCAAAGAACGAACAACATCGAATCGCACTGCTCAAACGAAAAGAATAAAGGTAGGAGACTACAACTTTAAGACCGTTAAAAATTGCTCCTATCTAGGATCGAAAATGACAACCGATAATAGCTATGACGATGAAATCCGCGCACGGTTGTTGCCAGCCAACAGAGCCTGTTTCAGCTTATAAAAACTGTTTCGCAAGAACCGTCTTACCATAGAGTCAAAGCTCTTACTCTACAAGATTATGTCCTGTCAGTCCTTATGTATTCCTCGGAGACTTGAGTTCTTAGCAAAAAAACTACGAACTCTTGGCCGCGTTCGAGAGAAGAATCCTCCGAAGAATTTTTGGCCCCCTGCATGAGGATGGACTATTCCGTAGCCTACATAGCGCCGAAATCTATGAGCGTCTGGTTATGAATAAAATTCGGCTCAACAGGTTGCAGAGAGCGGGTCACCTAATCCGTATGGATGGGGAAAGTCAATAAGGGCAATATCTATGGTAGAAAAAGAAAACGAGGCAGTCCTTGCCTGAGATGGAGCGAGGGCATAGGTCAGGAAGCCGTTGATGATGTAGAACAAATAATTTACACCCAAGCACCGTTCAAATACTTGGGAGTACTGATTAACAGAAGGTTCAACTTAAAAAACACATTGAGTGTGCAGTAAAAAAAGCATCTTCCATCGCTGTAAAGATCTCGAGGATACTGACGAACAGTGGTGAGCCAAGGAAGAGTCGACGTCTTCTGCTTTCAAGGGTAGTTAGCTTCGTGCTACTCTACGCAGATCTAGTTTGGACAACTGTTCAGGAAAACAAAGTAAACTACAGAAAACTCGAAACGGCGTATCGGATAAGTGCATTGCGGGTGTGCAGCGCGTATCGGACAACATCTTGAGAAATGGCATATGTACTAGGAGGGATGCTCTCCATAGATATCTTGGGAAATGAAGGCCGCGTCTCTACGGCAAAACGTACGCAGGGGGAGTCTAGCGTATATCGACAGCAGCTGGCATGGTGGGAATCTATCGCAGAGTGGCAACAGAGTTGGTGCGAGTCGCAAACCGGTCGTTAGACATTCCGTAACATTCTGGATATTCGAAGATGGATTGAACGAAGCTACGGAAAATTAAATTACAAGTCAACGCAGGTTATCGTGCTTATTTACGTCGATTTGGTCACAACGAGTCACCATGCTGTCCAAGATGCGGTGACGTGGTGCAGAATGTGGAGCATGTTATAATTGATTGCCACAGGTTTACCGCGCACCAAACAGACAAATGCTTAACACCCGAAAATATTGTGAAGTTCATGCTGAAGTCAACGGATACTTGGAACCAGGATGAAAAGGAACGGAAACCTACTCACCAACAGCTTAGGCAGGAAGAATTGCGATGAAAACAAGAAAGGGGGACAACCATAATGAGCCGAAGTTAAAAACTCATCCAGTCCTGCAACGGAACACTTTACAACAACTCCGTGGGGGTGAGTGGAACGAGAAGGAAGTGGTTTTTGTGAGTAGAATTCTTACATAAAACAGACAGGCAGTAAATCGATTTTAATAAGGTCTTGTTTTACACAAAATCTTTAAAACAAGTCGGGAAACCGGAAACTGGGCGCTTAAAATATGAAAGGTTTTGTTTGCTTCTTCTGTGAGTACATTTGAGTCTAGAACTATCTAATTTGTCGGTAGCCCGTTATGTATATGCATTTAGCATGTCAGATTTAGTACTTCGGGTTGTAAATTTACACGGTAAAGACAACTTTGAGCTACTGTAACTTTGTTACTAGTAGTATGATTTTGATCAAACTTGGAGATAATATGCTTCATATTATATTTTATACTAACTTTGGGATAAACTTAAGGGGAGTTTTACTCAATTTTCCCAAAAAATATGGTAATATACTATTATATTATTAACTTAATTTGAACAGATATCGATATGGAGAGGATTTTGAGGCCCGGGCACCATATAGAGGCAGTTTCATGAATTCAGATTTTTCGGTTGGGTAGTTTCTGAGAATGGGTCCATTAAATAAATGATCACTTTCCACCCCTCCCATTCCCCGCCTTTCTAAGAAATTTCTAAACTAAGCCCGGCTTCAAAAAGTACTAATCAAGACCTTTCATTTGATACCCCACATGACTATATTCGGTGAAAAAAAATTATACACCCACCCTCTAAATCTCAACATAGAAGGATATCACTCACTGCATGCTTGGGCGTTCACAGTTCCCACCTTCTCACCAAATTTCATGCCAATCGGTATAGCCGTTTCTGACAAAAGTGCGTGTGACAGACAGACAGATAGGGTGGTGATCTCAATCACGCTATATCCGACCCGTTTGGAGGGAGGCTTTGCAGATGTCAGTTAACACTAGCAAACTGAATGAAGTGTACAGGAGGATAGCCCTGAGCGTATGCTCTGCTTTCAGGACTGTCTCAGATGATGCAGCATTCGTCATCTCTGGAATGATGCCGATTGACATCTTGGCAGAGGAGATGGCGAGTATATGCAATGCGAAGCCAATCTCACCCTTATTGCAGACGAAGAACGCTGAAAGGGAGAAATCCATAAATAGATGGCAAGAGCGGTGGGAAAGGGTCGGTGGACTCACAGGCTCATTCCTGCCATCAAGGAGTTGTTGGAGAGACGACACGATGAGAATAATTATAATCTCACCCAGTTTCTCACCGGATATGGAGGATATCGCCAATACCTGCACAGGTTTAAATTGGAGACCTCACCCGATTGTCTAAATTACGATGGAGTCCCAGAGGACCCAGAGCATATATTCTTCCACTGTCCGAGATTTGTGGAAGAAAGGAGGAATCTAGAGGAGACTCTAGGTGCTGGTACCAGAAAATCTGGTTTCGAAAATGCTAGCAAAACAAGAGAATTGGGATGCCACCAACTGCATGATCGCGTCTATCCAAAATAAATTGCCAAATACAGAGGAGAGGAGAAAAGCTCGATCACGTACGCCGCGTTTAGAAGAAACGGGATTAAGCTAGAATGAGCTGACTCCGCCCCGTGATGTAATACCTTAGGGTGGTTCGGCGGGGCAGGGAGGGAGTCGGGGGTAGCTTTAGTGGGTAAAAATCGCACACACTGGTATGCCCAAAACAGTGTCTTTTGATGATTTCCACCTCCTCAAAAAAAAAGACAGTCAAACGGACACTGAACCTTTAAGGTTTTGTTTTGCAAACAAAACCTTAAAGACATGGCAGGAAGTATGATCTACTTTCCGAGTATGTGCCCTATCATTGAAGAAAGCTATTTTAGTTGTTGATGGTATTACACAATGACTACATATAAGAGATCATTCTCTTCCAATAAATGTAACTAAACTCATTCAAAATGAAGCCTTTTCAGAATTCTTATTTCAAACTTACCTTCGCCTCAGAATACCTCAAAGAGGGACTTGCTTCATGTCAAGTCACAGAAGCGTGAGCAAAAATAATAATACACCTAAATATAGTTGCTATTACTCAACGCGCAATTACAATGCATAAATGTTACAAGAACCAGTCATTGCCCCTATTATTCGCTTAGCTCGCAATCGGCATATGTAGACCAAAAGATACTTCTTGGATTGTAGTTCGGAGTAGACGCTCAAGAAAAGATTTTCGTTTGGCTTCTAATCCGCGTATCAATTTATTCTTTGAAAAACTTGTTTGAGCCTGCCATGGGTTTTGTAATATAATATAATGTCCGCCCCGTACATATTCCTTCCCCTTGAGTCGAATAATATCACCACTATCCTACATATCCGCCTAATATTTACCAGCGATGGTAGTCGTGCCGAGAGCCACGAAATGGAACAATGACTCTGAGGTGATAGTGCCGCGCTCAGGTAGTACAGGCAACGCTCTAAACCCGGCTTTGTTTGACGCCAAGAACGAGAAATGGAAAAGGTCTTGTAATCTTAATATTACCGCGGATGCTTCATGGTTCCTCAAGTAGTCTGAAACCTCCGTGGTACGAACACATTCGGCCAGGTATTCGTCTCACCTGGAATAGTGGTTGCAGAACTGCGGTTCGCGTACTTGAAGTGTAGTAGAGAATTTTGAATTCATTCTTAGGATTGAACTAGTTGAGAGGTCTGTTATGTACTTGATAACAGATAATTATACATATCCAGGACTCTAGAGAAAAAATCAAGGTCCGGGATGAAAATTATACGGGTTTGGGGTGAAAATTATGCAGGTCACCTATTAGCCATATTTTTATTAAAATTCTAATTGTCGACCCGGAATTTTCTTGGAGGGCCTGCATAATTTTCTCGTTAATCTGGTATAATTTTTATCCTAGGCCCGGATTTTGTCTTTTCCCCTTTTCAACACCCTCTCGGCAGCGTGTATATCTTCAAAACATACGTTAATCACTTCCAAATACACTTTTCTTCAAAGGATAAATTAGAGAAAACTATGAAGGTATATGTCCTTTACTTCCAGAATGTCTTTTTATATAGACGAGGGCTCATTCCTACCTTAGGTCCTCAGGAGCATCAAGTTTACGTCCCCTGCAGCACGCTGGATTTGTATTGAAATATTCTCAAACACAAGGCAGAGTATAATACACACTTCAAGAGTGAGTTTACTACGGCAGCAGTGCCCCTACACTCCGGCAGCGTTCATATAAAACACAAGGCATAGTACAATGTGTTTTGCTTAGTATGTGTCGCGGTAAAAGAGGTCGAGCAGCATTTTATCCATTTAGCGGCTTACCGGTACCTGAGCACGATTACCGTGGACAGGTAAGAGGCAGTGCGAGCCACGGAGGTTTCTTCGCTTGCAGTAATATGTAATCCGTAGTTGTTGCTTGGTGGAACGCTGCTTTGCTCTAATTTTCCCAAAGACGTTTTATTCTCAAATCAAGTATTCATTTTGCAAATCATTGGCGCTCTATTTACCTGGTCTACCTGATAAAGTGATGGAAATAATCTGAAATTCGACTGGAAATTGATTTTATCGCCTTAGACTGATTTTTTTCTTGGCTTGCCGGTAAGTTTTTTGTGGTATTTCTTGCACCAGGTGTTAAATTTTGCCTTCGCGTGTGAGTGGTGTGTACATAGACGTACACGATGGAGTGAGTTTACTCTGTTATTCTGTTTCGCCTCGTATTACGTCAGTTATTTAAATTTATGGGAACGAAAAGGGGTTAACCGCTCTCCATGCATCTGCCTTCGGATTGAATTGTGAGGAAATTAAATGGTTTCGTTTCAAGTACGTGCACAAAAGTGTTGTACACGTGAATCTATATTTATTTGATTTAGTAGAAAAGTTTTCGATGAAATTAGTATTTGAATAGTGTTTGTAGCCAATAATAATAGCTAAATGTATTAAATCACTCCAGAAGTATTGTTTAACAATGGAATCCGTACTTTCATTTCAGTGATCACCTGTACAAAGACAATGTCGGCCACCTACTCGGCGATACATCACGTAAGCACTTCAAGAATTTTTAATTAATATCCTTGGATTTTGTATCTAATTCGAAATTTAATTGTTGCGAAGACAGGGTACATCTTAGCTTCTTTAACCCGTTGCTTATTATGAATAGCTTGCGAAAAATAAGAATTTATTCCATCCCAGTAGTAGCACATCTGACAGTTGTGCATTTTGTCGATGTCTCTATGATCAATTTTTTCAAATTCAGGTTCTCGCGAACTCAGAATAGTCTTCATCTCAATTTCAAGTTATTTCTATGGGACTTCTCTCTTTATATTAAATGTATTCTGTAACTTGAAGGAAAACTTAATCCATTAAGCCTCAGAACATGGAACCCTAAAAGTTCTTTAAAGGTTACTATATAAAAATTTAGGTTTTTAATTCTACCAGCCTAGAATGTTACTCAAACCACTAAGGCATAATGAACGGAACAACAATGACTGTTGCTGATCAACATTTACGCTGAGGTATTTGCCGTCTCTTGCTTGTATATCTGTCATCGTTAAGGCTCTAGAACCCATTCCGGAACTTGGCCTTTAGAATGCATCAATAGTCTTGATCCTTTATTGCGAGCTGGATTCGTGTCGTCGTCGAGGCTCTACATACAGTCCTTTTCGGCCTTGAGCCTTCAGGATGCCCTTGCCCCAACTATCTCGATCCATCGATCGTATCCACCCAATTTGTTAATGGACGTCGATGTTGAATTCCCAGCATTTTTCAATTACTTATTCAACCATAAACAGCTGGTCAATTGTCGATCTTCCAGCCGTGGAGTTCACCAATCGTCTTATCGACTCTAGAGTATTTGTAAAAATGTTATAGGACCCAGGAAGTAGTAATATGGTTGCCATTCACTCTTTGGTGGGGTATAAAGCGTCAACCACACCTACGCGCCATCTTTAGCAATACGGAAACCCTCCGAGATGGCAATGCCAACGTTATATTGAGTGTGTGGGCTACCAAAATAGAGAAGTCTATAGCCATTTTTACTGCAATCGCGTTCAATGTCGCAGTTTTTGGCACCAGACCATCGGATTTCTTGCAGAACGCAGATATCAATGTGCCTTTTCCGAAGGGCTCTTGCGAGTTCCTCGGTCTTTCCAGTTAGAGTGCCAACATTTAGAGTGTAGATACGTGTTTTGTTCGGACTAACTTACTTACGTCCTGACGCCGTCCATGCCGCGTCAACTGAGGTCGACGCCCTTGCATTTTTCCGAGGCTTGTTACTCGATCCGATCATCTTGTTTCTAACGACATTGGATGCATCTTCTTTGGTCGACCTGTCGCGAGACCTGTCACCAAGAGAAATCAGGTAGGATGTAGCATAGTGGAGTAACTTCAATTATACTCTATTTATCCCTTTCTCTGATCTTAGCATTTCGTTTTTGTTTTACTGAAGATAGTACAAAGTATGTTGCCTCAAACCCTTCTCTTTTACCTGGGCTTGGGATCAGCATACCATGCTAATAGAATGGCGCAGTTAGGAACAGTCCGTATCCGCATGTTGCATTCACAGGAGGAAGTTCACCGGATGTGATATGGTTAAGAACCGCGATGAAGTCTTCTTTCCACCTCTTCAGTTGTTCATAATCGTGGACGAGAAGTCGAACATTAACATCTTTCACAGGACCATCGAAAGATTTGCCACCACATGCAAGCTCTTTCGCGATGCGGTATACATTTCTCAAGTTATTGCGATTTGCAGCATCTTCCGCTTCCCTGACCAGCGTAGTAGCTAATTCTCTCTGAACTTCTCGGGATTTCGCTCTGTATCACCCACCCCGCCATCACCCACAGCGGTCTGTAGAGCCTTCAACCCCTTCGGGACGGGGCCGTCGACCTGTGTAGCACCCGAGAAAAGTGCATTTTTGATGACGGCCCAATACTCACCGATATTCTCAGTATATCTGCCGGCCGATCAGCAAAATACCTCTTCCACTGTCGAGCAACAGCTCAGTTATACAAGCAGTCGATGTTGCCCTGAAGGGGTAGCAGCTCCCCAACCCTACGCAACACGCAAGCGAAAGTAAGCGACCATCATATGGTTTTCTCTTTTGTACCGATGTTAGCGCCTTTCTTGTTACGCACATCCATGAGACAGCTGCTAAGTCTACTGCTGATCGTGGAGTGGTCGATCTGATTGCTTGTACGGTGTCGGCCAGTTGAAACCCAACTGACTTTATGTTAGGCTCTGTACTCAAAAAATGTGCCACCAATGACGAGGGTGTAGACTTTGCATAAATCCGCCAACCCCCCACCATTACCGTTACAATCGCCAAGACTATGTTTCCCCATCACATGTCTGAGCAAGGTGTTCTTAAACCCAATTTTGCCAAGGTCGTTGCCGTGAGGTCAGCCCCTATCCGAGACGTTTCCGCAAATTCCTATCCCTTTTAGTCGCCTCATACGACAAGCAGGGAAAGCTTTGAGTGTATTCTTAAGCGCTAACTCACAAGGCACCATGTAGTATGATGCCTCTGTAATTGTCGCATGTCAACTTTTCATTCTTTAGGTAGATAGGGCATATCACACTTTTTAACCACTCTTGCAGAATCTGTTCGTGATTCTAGATGGAGACCAAATTATGGATACTTTTCATAAATTCGTCTCGCACTCTTGTCATATATACAGTGTCGAAAAAAACGTGCACAAAGTTTTTAAAGATGTTTTCCGTGAAAAAAAGCGAATGTAATTTGAATCGTTATGTTATATATGATTTTATAGCATATCTTATATAGAATTAGATATGTAATTTAAACTTTTGAAAAAAGTTAGTTTATCCTTGATTTATTGTGTTGTTAGAAAAGAATTGCTTGAGAAGCTGAAGCCCCTTATCGTTAAAGTTGTACCAAATTCCAAATTGTCCAATTCCATAACACGAATCCCGTTACAAGAATTAGAGGACATTCGAGACAATCACCTGAGGCCCAGGACCGTTTGCATAACCGTATTGTGTGAAAAGATCCGTTTAAAATGGTGCCCTCATGTCGTAGATTAGGACGACAACTCGTGGAAACTGGAAGCCACGACAGGTGTGGCTGCTCAGCATAAACCCAACCAAAACGCAACTGATGCTATTCACCACCAAGACAAGGATACCTGAATTCCATCTACCACGGCTGAATGAACAAAGATTGGTTCTTTCCTGTAATGTAAAGTATCTGGGTGTAATCCTGGATCCTAAGCTAAATTGGAGATTTAACATAGAACTGAGGGTTAAGAAGCCTTCTATGCCTGCAAGAGAACCTTTGCAAAGAAATGGGGTCTCCGGACGAGGATGGTTCTCTGGATGTACACCGCTGTAGCGCGTCCGATCCCAACGTACGGCTCTATTATATGGTGACAGGCTTTGAAGAAAAAATACAATAGATCGAAGCTTAATAGGATTCAAAGGACCGCGTGTGCAGATGCTACTGGGGCTCTGAAGTCCTGCCAGCATCTCCTCCCCCTAGACCTCCACATTAAAAATATAGCAGCGTGCAGTGCTGTCAGACTACGTGAGTCCGGATGCTGGGCAGCGAAGTCCTATGGCCACAGCCACATCCGAGATGAAATACCTCGGGAAATCTGGGCATCTCCCACGGACTATGTCACACGCAAACTGAACTTCACGAGAAACTTTGCTTTGGACCTTCCAACCAGGGCAAAGTGGAAGACCAGCGACATGTTGCAAGACTATGATTTAGTATTCTTTACGGACGGATCAAAGATGGCCTCTGTAGTCGGCGCGGGGGTTTTCTCGAATACACACGGTGTATCCAAGTCGTATGGTCTCCCAGGTTTCGCAGTGTATTCCAGGCGGAAGTTCTGGCGATATTGGAAATCTGTCGATGGCTGGAGCGTGATTCGCGCCCCAAGCGTAACATAGCCATTCTGATCGACAGCCAAGCGGCTATCAAGTCCTTGTATTCAACGACGACATCTTCCCGGCTGGTGGGGCAGTGCAGAGATGCGCTTAACCGCTCAAGGTCACTCTCCTCTGGGTTCCCGGGCATGGGCGCATAGAGGGGAATGAGCGGGCTGACGGATTGGCCAGGCAAGGCTCTGCTCTTGGCAGTTGTTCGGCGAATACAGTCGGTGTTCCGCTGGCGGCTGTCGGTGACCGAGTCTACTCGCACTACCTAGCAGCCGCGGGCCTGAGATGGCGAAAGCTTACAAGCTGTGCCAAGTCAAGAAGAATTTGGCCCGCTTATAACATAGCCGGATCACGAGAGTTCCTGTGCCAGACGCGTGCAAATGCATTCAAGGCTGGACTCTGCCTCCTTGCTCCCATAACAACAGTCACGGTCTTAGGAGATTGTGGCATCAAAACGGTGCACCAAAGCACTATTTGGGCTCCTCGGAGCGGTCACTGATACCTACCCTACCCTACCCTTAATCAATATGATCGCTGCCTTTCGTAATATCAAATCGCAAACGCTCAGGCCATTGCTAGTTTCAATCAGAAAATACATGGGCTAGACTGCGCTTCAGAGATTTGAAACAGAAAAATGCTCAAGGGCTTTATAACCACCTCTAATGCGGTATTTTGGTAAATGATGTTTTCCTTTTCTCGCAAAAAGGGAAGAGACAGGCACAATACCATGATATGCTTCGTCAAATAATCACAGTCGAGGAGTTATGACCGCGGTGGGTTCTTTGAACTTTTTCAGAGGCTTCGAAAGATAATCGAGCATACACGCTATGATTTTGGCGATTTAATTTCTGTTTTATCGTAAAAAATTGTTTCATCTGTGAACAAGATTTTTTCTAATCGTCCTTACCGTACAAGCACAACAGCAAGAAGCCGTCCAGTGCGCCTTTTATATGCTCGCACATGTAGATCATCTTTTAATACACGCGAGAGAGTTTTCGGGACGATATTCATTTCTTTATCCATCGTTTTCTGTCGACGCGCTGGTTGAAGGTCGATCCGCGAACGTACGTCTTCCACCACTCTCTTACTACAAGCAGAACGGGGCCGCCCACTTTTCGATCGGTCAACAACATTTCCAGTCTCTCTGTATAACTCGAAAACACGATATACGAAACGTTCGTTAACTTTTTACGGCTTAAGAAGCACATAAATCTAATTCGCAGTCTTGCCTGCTTTGTGAAGACCAACAACAGTCACGTGCACCTGCGAATTACTCCACTCCATTGTGGCTACTAGTCAACGCGGCGACCGTTGCAATGTAGAGCCGTGTTCAAAAGGTTGTAATACTGCTTTCTACACGGCTGCCACTTTCTTATATATGGCCAGCCTAGGTATATATGGTTGTCATTCACCCCAAGCGTGATTTTTGACGATTTGCTTAAATGTGGTTCAGCTTCATCTACGATTTCCTGAGTAGCTTGCACTATACTCCGCTGTTCTGTGCCAGATTTTTTTAGAGCAGCCCATTCATTGGAAATTTTTGGATAATGTCGCCAGCAGCAATGGAGTTGTTACCCTTCCTTAATATATGATCTATCTACTGCCACTTCCACTTTTTCATCAACGCGTCTACAAGTATCCTGCCGGTGCGTCAACGAAGTTCTTCGTTCGAAATTGTATTAGGGCAGAGCATTCCAATGGCATGACGTAACATGGCGGCTTAGAGCTTTTGAGTAACGGTCGTGGTCACTTACTATTCAGTTCAGCGTCACCGTCGGCTGAAACTATGCTTCCGAGGTATACAAATTGATCAACGCCTTTGATGTTCTGACTATTAATTTAGGTAGGACTTCAATGACCAGTCAAACTGGGCACCTTAGTTTTGTCGGTGCTTATGTGCAGTCCGACTCTGCTTGCCTCCTTCTTCAAATCTAGAGATATCTGGCAGCAGATGTCATCAATGCAGTTGAGGCGTTTGAAGAAGATGTTATGGTCCATTGAAACTCTTCATGCTCTCCGGATAAGGCAGCATTGTGAACGTTACCGATAACAAGAAGAAATAATATCAGCGAGGAGTTGCAAACTTGGAGAACTCCGCTTTAGACTCCAAATTTCTCAGACATTTTACCCCGTCGCAGCACGTAATATTTTGCGGCATCATATGTCTCTCTGATGACAGCTACCGGTTTCCACGGGATACTCCCCATGCGTAGAGCATCCCAGATACATTCCCTGTTAACACTGCGGAAAGCTTTCGCGAAACCGAAGAAGAACAGATGAAATCCACATACTGTTCCAAAATGTTGAGAAAGACTGGGATATGGTCAGCGCGGCACGACCCAGAGCAAAAACCATCCTCGTCTTTGTCGATCAAACTCGCGGTGTGTTCCTTGATACGTTCCAAAGTTATTTCAGCTATTATCTTTGGCAGAAAGCGCGTCAATATCTATCCAATTGTCGCACTCGAAAAGGGTGCCTTTTTTCGGTAATTTAATAATTATTCCCATTTCTACGCTTTGGGAATGATCTCGAATTCCCAGCACGTCCGTATAAAAGGAAGTAGCAGCTCTGCAGAAACGGCAAGTGTGTGCCCTTCCATGATTCCGCAGTCAGCCAGATCTTGAGCAGCGCCCAAGAAAAGGTCGTTTTTAATGGGGTCCCAATAATAATAATAATCGTTGGCGCAACAATCCATATTGGATCAGGGCCTTGAAGTGTGTTAGAGCACTTCATTCAAGACCGTAACGGTACACTAGGAGGCAATGTGGTCAGCATTGCGCTCGCCCGAGATTATTACCCTGATTTGACTCAGGTACTCATTCACAGCTGAGTCGACTGGTATCCGACGTCAAATGACGATACAAATTCCACTGCCACCAGTGAGATTTGAACCGCGACCTTCCGTACGACAACCTTGCGCTCTAACCACTCGGCTATCCGGACACAATGGGGTCCCAATGCCGATGAATAATCTCAGGCAGATTGTAGTTCCCCCACTATCGAACGACAACAATATCATGCAAATTGTCGATGTTGAACTTCGCGGGTCGAAGCTATTCAGTCCTGTAAGAACCGGCGGATGCAACACGCAAGTGACCATAAGATGATAATCCTCTTCGAGACCGGTGTCAGCACCTTTAGGCATATTTGGTAAATATATCCTAAATCTACGGCTAATCGCAAGCAACCTGTCTGATTGCTCGGGCAGTTAAGACCCAACTGACCTTATTGCAGGCTTTGTGCCCGACCAATGACGAGACAATGAAAGATGCAGAAACTCATAAACTTCTCATTATTATTGTTGCGATACGAGCAAGGTATTGCCTGGCAGATTACTGATGACGATTATAATGTCACTTTCAGGAAGCCTCTCCCAGGCTGCTTTAATAAAACTATAAATTCAGTATACTGTCCAAATGCAGTTCTCAAGTAATGAGAGCACACCTTACGGTTGCCGTATCCGACACCAGATTCACGCTTTTGCGAGCACAATCCGATAAAATGGAGAGGAGGATTCTCCAGCGTCCTATCATCCAAACTCACTTAACCCTAAAATGTCGAGTTTGCAGCTCTGAAACTCTCATTCAGCTTCGAGAAAACGAGCAATCTGAAGACCCGCGATACACCTGTCGAGTATGCACGTTCCATAAACTAACTATACGATAGCTAAATTTTATAACTGATAGTCCGTTCTTATTGGCAGCATGGATAACGTTAGCAAAAAAATTTTGAAATTTGCAGGTTGCTAAGGCAAACATTCCTATTCCTGTTTTCCGCCTTGGAGTAAATTCGTACCCTCCAACTCTAAGGAAAGTCACTGTCCAAGTGGGGTAAAGCTTGAATTCTTATTTTCTAGTTTAAAGGAGAGTCACTGTCTCAGTGGAGTAAAGATGCAGTAGATCGAGGGGCCCTTATAACTAGTGAATATTATCAATAAGGGCCCACCTACTCTCTGAAATGCCTCAGTATTACATAACCATTCAGATTATAGTGGCGCGTTCCTCCTTTTTCAAACACTTGACCTTGGGATCGTCGTTGGTGGAGATAATCTCCTCATACTCATTCAATCGTCAATTGTTGTGTTTTGTCTGATAGGCTTTATTGTCTAGTTTGCGTCATTATTTTTGTTGTTGTTTTGTTTTCGTTAATTCATGGACGAGTTTTGTTTTTGAGTATGAGATATGAAGGATCAGTATTCGCTTGGATTTTTGGAACATCGTACCTTTGACATCTACCGGACCCTTTTCTAAGTCACACTCTAGTGCCAAATTGCATAAAATTGGAGCCAGTCCATTACTTTACTAGTTCGTTATCTGCCTCGAATAAATACGGTCGCCCTTTACCCCTTAGTGAGGAATGGTGCATTAATCACGCTTAAGCGTCATCGTTCGTGGCTCACTGAAAAGTACTTCAGCTCCCCCAAGACTTTCTGAGACGCTTGCACTCATCCACCGTCGGCCATCTTGGGATGGCGGATTCAACTATATGGCGTAGCCGGCAATGGCAAAGAATAGTCTCACCTTGATCTTGGTATTGAGATAACTGCATTTCCAGAAATTAGACAAGGCGGAGTACTTTTAATGCGCCAAGCGTCATCCAAGCTCAGTAACATCGTCGACAAAAACGACGCTTCCGAAATAAACTAACTGATCAACGCCTTCGATGCTCTGCCCATCAATACAGATGAGGAAAGTGAGACTGAGAATCTTGGTTTCGTTGATGTTTAGCTTCAGTCCGACTCTACTTGCCTCTCTTCCCAAATTCAAAGCCCTTTGACATTTGACCAAGGCCCAGAAACTGCAAGACCAGCGATGATTAGCTCTGTGAGTAGACCGTCAAATCCAGCAGCTTTTACTCTGTTTGAGTGCATTTATGGCCAAGATAATTTCTGTTCTTCTATTTGTTGGTTCGGTTCATATCCGCATTCTACGGTGACAAGCCATTTGATTTATAAGAGGCGGGACTTCATTGGATGTCATACGGTTAGGAACTGTGGTGAAGTGTTTCTTCCATCTCTGCAGCTCCTCATCATCGGGAATGAGGAATCGACCGTTAACGCCCTTCACAGAGACATACAACGTTTGTGACCACGGGCAAGTGATGCGGCATATAATTCTGGAATCATTGCGATCTGGGGCATTCATTTCACAAGGTGTCGGAGCTCGTTCTGACTTGAACAATGTGCTAACAATGGCGAGGCGGTGCAAACTGAAGTTTTTCACATACCTCCCAACATTATCGTTACGATGGCAAGACTCGTGTTTCCCCATCACATGTCCGAGCAAGGTATAGTCAGAACCCACCTTGGTATTGAGATCACCCATCACGATTACAATGTCACTTTTAGGAACCCTCTCCTGAACTGCGTGTAATTGTTAATAGAAAGCATCTTTCACCACTATATCGAAAGTCTCCGTTAGTGCATAACACTCTACAATTGCGATGCTCCTTAATCTCGACCGGAATCTTGCAGTTAAAATCCTGTTAGAAACCGGCTCCAAAGTCAAAAAAGTGTGTCTTACAGCAGCAAGGGAGAGGAGTACATACACTCCAGAATCCCATCATCTCACTCGGAAGGCCCGGAATGTCTAGCTTATATCTTTGGAATTCTCGGTGGATATGGAGAAAGCATTGTTGGGATCCTATATATTTCGAAAAGTTTCTGTTCTCTGTCAATATTAGTTTTGGTTTCGGAAGTACCACTTTTTTTCATTTCCCGAACTCAGTCTTAGGTTTGCTTCTTTTTTTGTTATGCTCAGTAGGAAACTATTTTGAATATTTCTATTGAGAGCCTATGTATTATACATAAAGTCATTTTCTATCCTTTTTTTAAAGCTTATTCATTTTAATCGTTTTCATAGTTTAGTCTAGTCTAGTCTTTACTTTATTCAATACTGGTTTGATATAATGATATGATATAATACCAGTTGTTCTCTGAAGTGATTACTATAATTGCAATTCATTTACTTCTTGTTTTTCCAGAATGAACACGACCGACTTTACTCTTCGCATTCCGACAACGATGTTCTAAGCGAGACTGAAATGTGGGCTGTCATAGAACGTGATATTGGAGCCTTACCTCTCTACCTCAAAAATATTTTAAGCATAAACGGTTACAATCACCTCCTAAGCCTAGAAGAGCTAGACGAAACTTCTATACAGGAAGTTGAGAAATTCGCTCGGGAAAATATGAAAAACTACGTACCCAACACCGAAGCATATTTTTACATTTTCAAGAAGAATCCAGCCGACTTCCGCATAGTATCTGGTCACCGTAAATTATTGTTAAAACTTCGCGAACGTATAAGACAAAATGGTGTTCACTATTACACGCAACTGAAAGTTCCTGTTATAAAAATGATGGCTGATTTCTACAATGACGAAGAATTGAATTCTCAATCTGAACCGCCGCAAATTAAACCCCCACTTGATCAATCAATAGAGCCAACGTTAGCACCACCACCCTCAATCACATTGACTCCTATTGATCCACCAGAAGAAACGACGATTAAACGGAGACGAAAACAGAATACGATCCCAGACATCTATAATGAAGAGGATAAAATTCGACTCCTAGTTTATAATTGGTACCACAAATATACCGAGGAGGAATTAGACATGCCATCGATTGGAGCAGCAGTTTGTGATAGCGAAGAGAAAACGTATGGTGTGGTGGCATGTCCGCTTTGTGCCATCCATGTGAAAATCGGGGCTGAAAGAAATAAAAACGGTTCGAATCGATGGATCATATCAAACTATGTTAAACATTTCCAGAAGCACCATCCCGCTAGTTTTAAGCAAGACAGAGGTTTCAAAATTGAAATTTGCTAATAAGATAAAGATCCTTGTTTATATATTTTTCCATGTCAAACATTGCAAACATTCATTAAATTTTTTTACAAAAAAAGACAAATACATTATTTTTTAAGCAGATATATGTAGTCTAGCTCTCTCTGGGATGACCCAAAGCGTCTGTTCAATAGCATCTAACATATTAGCTTCAAATTATTACTAGCACCCACTTAGCAGCTTTGATGAATAGCGACCTTAATTTCCCTATTATATCGGAAAATTTCACTATCAGAGTTCAGATATCGTACCAAAGACAAACATTAGTCCGGCCAGATAAATATTCTTTTCTAAAGTTTTGTGGGCTATAAAAACGACATCCATGCCTCGGATAAGGATGGACTTATCGGGAACAATCTGTGTCCTGATAGGAATACGAATTGGTTTTTGGAATCTGCGTAGGCTCCTCGATAGTGATATCGAGGGCTGACAACGCTTGTTTCTCCCACCTTGAGGATGAGTTCCAAAGTACCATGCTGGACATTCTGGCGGTAAATAAGTTTAGGTAGTGGGACTGTGGAGAGCACTCTCATTATTCAAGCGCAGAATTTGCATTAGGATAGTTGGGTTTCAGACCAGCAATGTACGAACAATCAGATTAACCACATTGTCTTCTGGACGTTCATAACAAGAGAGGGATTCATATCGGCCTAGGAAAGGATCATTATCTAATGATTGCTTACATTTGCTTGCGCATTGCATCCGCCGCTTCTTGCAAAATTTGGGAGCTGTGATCCACCAAGTTCAACACCGTCCGCTTATATGATCCAGCTGTCGTTCAACATTGGGAAAGAAGATACACTGAGTAACCTGCCTGAGAGTATTGATTAGCGTTAGCTCGTCATTTAAAATGTTCTTATCTCGGGTATTACTCAGGTCGTCGACCACGTCCTGAAGGGCCGGCATAAAATCTCGCTGATTCTGCGGAATCGTGGAAGTAGATCGATCAAAGGAAGAGATCGAAGGCTCTATTAACCGCTGCGAGTGATGGCGAATGTGACAAAAGGGAATTTGTCACTGCGCTTGTCAGGGAAGAGGAAGCTACTGGACGCAAATCTTCAGAGACGTTGAGCAGCTGAAGAGGTGGACGGAACCCTACAGCACGGTTCTCAACCGTACCACATTCGGTGGAGTTCCGCCCCTCGTGGATGAAATGGCTAGTCACGGTACCATACTGCTTTTCCAAATAATCTGCATCTGCAGTTTCTGCGAAGAGGTCTTTCCCAAATAGTGTATGGAGGAGATAATTGTTAACGTTCTGAAAAATGACACCCCCTTAAGGGCGTGAGTGGGGCGGGGGTGATAATTGATAATAGAGTGAATGTTGGTTTCCTCCCTGAATCCTCCTACAATGACCACCCTACGGGCCATTTTGAAGCAGTACGCAGAGTTCAGCACAGATATCTGTTTGTGATGTCTGACACAGGTACAAATATTTGTCTGTCTTTTACTCAAAGTAAGACCGTCAGAAACATTTGTGTGTCTGACGTCTGGCACAGCGTGCGAGACTATCTGGACAATAAAGTTTTGGCTTGAAGACTTTGTTCTGGAACTTACCGGCAATAAACCTGATATCTACAATAAACGGAGATATGCAGCGACTTTTTCTTTTTTTAATGTTTACCAATTGTGTCACATAAATGAAGCACCGAGTACTCAACTCATTAAAACATGGATACAAATATTTGAAAAGACTAGAATGACGATGACCTCGGAAAATGTAAAGAGTGCCCGTCAGGCAGTTAAAGGAAATCCCCCTATCGCAGTTCGCAAAAATTCAAGTATCCTAAATATTCTTAAAATTTCCCTACATCTCATAATATGTAAAGGCTTGTGTCTCCATCCCTACAAGAGTTAGTTTGTTTAAGAGTTAAAGCCCACAGATAACGTCGACGAGCTTGACTTCAGTAACCAAATTATTGATCAATTTTCGTCCTTCAACAACATTTTGTTCTTGGATGAAGCACAACAGCAAAATTGCCCTTATTGGAGTGCAACGAATCAAAACCATTTACATATTTAAAGGAACACTTTACTCACAAAAAATCAGAGTTGAGCGACGATCAATTAATTGACCCATACTTTTCGCTGATCAAGGAGCTCGCACAGTAACTGTTATTCTGGGCGATATATACAGATGATTAACAACTTTTTCACTCCGACTTTGCAAGTTTTTGTTGGTGTTAATCAAAACACATGGTTCCAGCAGTATGGAGCAACATCTCAATCGCGTAAAGCCCTATCAATACTTATCAACACATAGCGTGACCAGCGTGTCAGACATAAAAGTATTCTTTCGCATATTCACTGTGCTAGTATTTATATTTGCAAGTAGCAAGCATAGTGTGTCCAGCCTGGTTTGTTAAAAACTGCAGAACTGCTAACGCAATACACCCTGCGTGGTTACTCATGGAGAAACACCGTGGGAAGCATCTCTCTACATTCCATTCCTCGATCTAGAGAAAGAATTTGAACATGTGCCATGCAAACTCATCTGGTATAATCTGCAGCAACACCTAGTGAGAGAAAAACTCGTTCGCTGGGTTAAATTGCTCCACCTCTCGGTCCGAAAAATAAAGCTGGAAGTGTCGCCGGCACATCACAATCGCTTCGTATCTCTATCGGTGTTCATCTAGGAGTTGTAAAATTTTTCTATTGAGAGGGCCTCGCTAATTATTCCTTTCCTTTATATTAATAAAATTATTTAAACTGTGATTTCTACGTTTACTTTAAAATGTCAAGACTCCGAATCGAAAGCAGTTCTAGCAATATCCATATCTAATATCTATAAGAATTTCAATCAAGTCTTATCAAGACTAAAGTGTTGACCCCGATATTGGATACGGCACGAAAAACTGGAGACGGAGCTGCCAACAACGTGTGAAAATCTTTTTGGCGTTCAGTTCTGCCAATTTTTATTCGTGTTCCTGGGCCGTGTTTCCGAGCAACCCGTGTTTTCCGAAAAGGTAGAGCGGGGCAGCGCACCCAGAGCTTGAACGACAGCTGACATCGTGGCAGCGCTAGTTTCGGGCTGTTTTTGTTTGTGTGCCGCTCGTTGCGAAGACAGGATCACGGCGAACGCGACAAACTTTACTTACGCGATTGTGGGCCTGGATGGCACGACGTAGCGTATCCAGGCATCAGGACGACAAAACGATTAGTCACCGAGAAATACTTCTGGCCCTCCATGAATAAGGACATCAACTCCTGGGCCAGAGAGTGCATCGCATGCCTGAAGTGTAAGGTTACCAGGCACGTAAGAAAAGAGGTGGGCTTATTTCCCCGCACTACCAAACAGTTCCACACCCTACACCTCGACATCGTAGGCCCTTTGCGAGACTCTCACGGTTTCAGGTATTGCCTCACAATCATCGACAGATTTGCGCGGTGACTTGAGGCAACACCTCTAAAGGACATTACGGCGCAATCTTGTGCCGAAGCCCTCTGTCGAGGGCGGATCCCTCGCTTTGGTGTCCCTGCAGTGATCATCGCTGACCAAGGAATGCAATTTGAGTCCACCCTCTCGTCCTACTTGGCTTTCGTACAACCCGCCGAGAGGAATTTGTAACGTTGTCCGCTTTGTCGCCCCCTATGGTTCTGATTTTTGACCAACTATAAAAGGCAATGAACGGCTTCTTGCGGTAAAAAAGACGAAGATGTTGCTTTGGACTAGTAGGGTAACACGCCATGATCACGTTCGAAATAAGAATATTCCCGAGAAATATGGGGCTGCACCGATCGTGGAAAAATTGCGAGAAATGCATCTTCAATTATAAGGTTACATAATTCGCACTAACGAGAATTCACTTCTGAGATTATTCTTCTGTAAGTGTATATAAATGTAAGTATGAATACATACTTGGCTGCAAATGACTGTACGTAGCTGTATTGTCCTGTAGAGTTGGCCTACGCATGTTTGGATAAATTTGTGTATTGGGCTTTCGTTGGCACCTGAATGGTTTTCTTGTATATTTTCACGTCATAAATGACTGTACCATTTGTCAAAGTGATCTGATATTTAAATTGTTGACTGTATCATATAAATATTCTTCTATTGTAAATATCCTTGACAAATTGTAATTCAAGAAACATCTTAAAAAGTTAATACGACGTGAATGTTCGACTTGATAGTTGCCTTATTATGATACGTGCAGCCATATGATCGCAACATGTGACCGCAAACCAACCCACTGCATTGCACACACAACACCAATACTTATGAACTATCCCAGCGAGAGTTGGAAGTAAGAATTCCTCGATGATTTCCTAATGAATTTCTAGAGGGAAGCGCTTCCATTTCATATTACTTCGATGAACAAATGGTCTACCTACGGTATGACATGAAAATCTAATGTATTGGGAAGTAGGTGCCATATGCGCTAGTGAACTTCTAATTAGTCCTTTAATGACTTATTCTCAGCGCAATTTATAAGTGGCGTTCTGTTGTTCCTCTTTCACCTATGAATTGATCAATAGCTTGGATGAACGAACGAATGATTACAATGTCATGCAGAAAGTGTGGTACTTATATTTGTTGATAAAAACCATATTATTTCACGAAGGCCCACTGGGACGCACCTATACTGTGTCTGACACGCTCCTTGCTGACAGGCTACGCTTGCTGCTTGCAAATATGAATACTCGCATAATATATACTTCCGTGTCTGACACGCTCCGTGCTGGACCCGCAACATGCTGGTAAGTATGAATAAAGCTTAACGTGTATATACTGGTTGTTCATGAACTTTTTCCTGGATTATTGTCATCGTGGCATCTATATGGCCTTGATTTGACACCAATGAATTTTTTGATGTTGTAAGCAGCAATCCTACCTCTCAGGATTAACCAAAACAAAATATCAGAAAAGGAATGACAACGATCACAGAGAATACATACCGAGCAGTTTTCCGAAATGTTACTTCCCGTTTGGAAGTGTATCAGCAAAATAACAGAACGCATATAAAATTTTTTCAAGTCATAAATTACAAAGAGCTCTAATGTAATGGAAAATGATTCCTTTTCTTATTAAACTAATACATTATTTCAATATTAATTGAAGCTATCTCGTACCTAATCCGCGTATATGCAATAAAATTCCGTGGCGCTTATAAACTCCATTTGCTCCCCCTGTATATAGTCTTCTTGGTTCAGCTGTTATACGTTGTTTGAAAATGCATTTTCTAGTGATAATGGGAATGTCACCGAAATTACTAGCAACATGATTTTACGTAAATTCAAATGAAACGTTGTATGCGATACTATGAAGGTTTGTTTCATAGATTTAAGCGAGACAGCTTACATTGGGCCGTTACTTGTTATAAGTGGGTCCCCTGTGACAACGTAAAAGTCGTGAAAAGTTGTGACAGAGGCGAAAAGAACTGAGGGATCGCCAACACCGAGACTTTGCCTTAAGCTATTTAATCGTTTTGTGGATGATCGACGCTCTGACGTACTTCATTGATTTACGGTGAATTTTCTTCCAGCAGAAGACCAGACTTTACTGCTCAACAGCCGCTGACAAAATTGAAGAATTAGACTGCACAAAAATCAGTTAATCGTTTTTCTCGGATATTACTTAAGGGGATTATCATTTTGACCAATTAATGAGTCGCTCTTTTGTGGTAGACAGTTCGGCACAACTGACGCGCAACTGATCAAAAGGACATTCGGCAATTGCTTCAGATCAAAACTTACCAAATTGAATTAAAATGCTTCCAATTCACCAAAAGCGGAAGAAGACAGTCTAGAAAAACTTTTACTTCATATAAAACAGTTTTGTGTTATCAGTTTGAATCTTGCTTAAAGAAAATTTTGGATGAAAACTTATGAGACAACCTAATAATTGTACTGTAAACAAAAACAGTTTTGAAAACACTTTCATAAAAAACTAACTTTATTTACTATTTTTTCAGATGATTAAATTTAATTTACCACATTAATCTTTGCGGGTAGGAGTAATTTTCCCAATGTATCACTTTTGTAATAAAAATTTTAAATGTCAACATATTTATGACTAGATATAATATCAAATCAATTAAATAACACTTCCAATTCAGTCTCTGTACATTCAGTCTTAATATCAAAAACGGTATAAGAAAATAACGAACATCAATTAATGTTTGAAGCCCCAAAACTAAGACTAAACAGACAAAATACATTATTTGCATCACAATTTGTCTATGCTTCAAACATTCTGCGAGAAGATACAATCCAAAAATATAAACAGGAATCGGCAAATATTTTGCATACTCATATTTTCCATAAAATCTATTCCATACGTAAAATGTGTAGTGCCGATTATCGGCCAATAAATATGGATGGACTATGGTATTATACTTAACAACGATTAGAAGAAATAAAGTCAGAAATACTGTTAGTTTGATGTGTTTAAAGAAATTCTTTGCAGCTGCCCAACCATTTTGCAGTACCAACGATGGTCCAAATATCAAAATGAACAGTGTGCAATATAATATCTGGAAATGTCTCAAAGTTACTACAAGTCAAGGGTAAATCTTGAGTGAAATATATACCTGCGGTAAATGTATAGTGGCTTGATGTGCAGTTTTATCTCCTACCACAATGGAACCATTGTATAATACAAAAGCGCCAAATGCCAGAAGAACTAAGAAATATCCTAAGAACTTGTGCATAATGTGAGATATGTTTCCAATGAAAAACGTTGGGTTCTTCAGATTGTAGCCAATGACTTTTATGAGTGTCTGAAAGAACAAATTAAATGCAAAGTAGAAAGAAAACCTTATGCAGCTAGAATATAACATAAACCCATATTTTTATACCACGGCTGCTACCATAATTTTAACTTACATCCATATCGGCATCAGCATTGACTTTCTCCTTTGAGTCACCCTTCTTGGACTTATATTCGGGAAGCATTGGTTTTGTATTGATAATTAGTTCATTCCCAGCCGAAACCCCAAGGAAAAACATTACCCAAATAATATTCGTCTGTCGCATTAAAACGCTGCAAACACCTGAAATACATTTTAGTCTTAAACTCTTTTTTAGCTTTAATAACTTTTCCAATCATTACCTACAATCGCTGTGCTCTTGTGATAGCCTCTCAACCAAAAGTTATACATTCCCAAAATAGTGGTGACCGAAATTACATCGGTGTAATATAAATGCGCGAAAAAATACAATGGTGGAAGTAACGTTATTGTCAAGGCATCTAAAAGTGTGTGAATCACTTTTCCGTGAAATACTTCTTGGATTTTTATAATGAGGAACAAGTTAAATGCCGACGCTAATAGACACATGAATCGTAAAGCGAAAGTTGTGCATATTTTGAGTGGAAGCAGAATACTAGTTAGAATATATAAGCCGGGAAACGTGGTAATTTTACTGTCCCACTGAAAGAAAATAAAAAAGGAAAGAACAATAATATATTTAGTTAAAACGCTTCACTGTTGATGGCTCGGATGTTAGCAAAATATCCGCGTATTTTTTACAATATCCTGCTTAGTATAAAGGGGTCTAAGGTCTACACTCAAAATGCAGAAGTAGTACACATCAATTATAAATACGAGTCAAATGTAATTACCATAAATGCTACCTAATTAATTGCTAGACCTGTGAGTTGGGATTTAAGAATATAATCTAAATTTTCCCTGATTATGATAAAAAGCGAGTAAAAAGAATAGAAACATTTTGAAATTCTATGGCTACCGCGACCTTAGCAACGTCTGGAACCTTAAGGCTACGATACGACCTTTCTGTTTGTTAATAAACGGAGAGGTTAGGCAAAGAATTTATAATAATTTTAGAGCCCTACCAACTACATACAAGTCGGAATACCGGAAGCTCGTGCTTCGGGTATAAAAGTTTTGTGTTCATCTTATGTAAGAAACTTCAACACATTTTTCTATCCGTATATAGGTACAAATTCAACATATTCCTTCATATTTTTCCAAATGACAAGACATATGTGCATATTGCAGGCATAGATATTATCCTCACCCTAAACAAACACACTGCCTATTTCCGAATACTCTACATATATGTGCACGTACATAAATTGATCGTACCCATATTTCCCATTTACTTTGTGCACAACAGCATACATATGTACATATGTAGTACGTATATTAAATATACGGCTGATTTAATGTACAAATATATCTATCTGAATTAGACACTACCCACAAACTTCATAGCATGCATATACTATATACCTACATACACACATGTCTGTTTGGAGTAATTGATATTCATATGCAAATGAATAAAAAACTAAAACAAAGTAATTCTTTGAGGCCCCATTCATAAGAACTCATTTCGATGTGGTATTGACGAATTGATATGTGATTATGACGTCATAAAGGCATGAAATTCACAAAAAATGGCCAAGTTTCACCCACTATAACTTTGCTAATAATAGTTGGATTTTCTTCAAACTTGACCAATTGTGCATTATGTTATCCTTACAAATTTTGTACTTCTGGGATGGACATAAGGGGGGTTGCAGGGTAAATTTCAAAACTGTGGAAGTATATTATTATTAACTTTATTTGAGCAGATATCGGAGCTGGATGTATTTTGAGGCCTAGATTTCGTAGAGATGCACTACTGTGATTTTTTTCAGATTTTTCGGATGGGTAGGTTCTGAGAACGAGACCTGTTACAGTTTTTTACGGTCATATTTTGAGCCCTCGTTCCCCTATGTTTCACCCAATATCAAACATGGAACCAGTTTCGAAAAGTACTAACTGAGCCCTTTAGTTTGATATCCCACATGACCACATTTTGTGAAAAGGATGGACGATTCCGTAGTCTACATAACGACGAAATCTGTGAGCGATAACATGACCGTCCGGTTGTGGATAAAATCCGGCCCAATAGGTTACGATGGAGGGGTCCCTTAATCCGAATGGATGAGGATGATCCAGCCCGGAAAGTCTATAAGGGCAATATCTATGGTAGAAAATTAAGACGAGGTAGACCCTGCCTGAGATGGAGCGATGGCGTAGGTCAGGACGCCAGATAGCTTTTAGGGATATCGAATTCGTGGACCTCGGCGCAAAACGGGGATGTCTAGAGTTCCTTATTAAGGCAGGCTTAGACCGGATACCGGTTGTTGCGCCGTTGATGATAATGATGATGATTGACATTCAAAGTCTTGGAATGCAATGAATTTGCACAAAAGTGACAGCTTTGACCTATTATAACCCTATTAGTAATTGTGCGATTGGTAGTATCATGCTCTATAGTATAGTCTTTATTACTGTAAATCTGGATGATCCTAGAATAAACTTAAGGGCGGTTCCCAGTTAATTAATTATTATATTAATTATTAATAAAAATTAAAAATTAAAGTTAATTAATAAAAATTACTATTATTATTAAACCACTTTATTTAAACAGGTATTGGTACGGATAGCTGAGTGGTTAGAGCACAAGGCTGTCGTACGAAAGGTGGCCGTTCAAATGTCGTCGGATACCAGTCCACTCAGCTGTCAATGAATACCTGAGTCAAATCAGGGTAGTAATTTTGGGTGAGCACAGCGCTGGCCACATTGCCTTCTATAAGGTACTGTAACCCTGTAGTGTACCGTTATGATCGTTCACACACCGGCTGTCAGTAAGCGAAGAAGCGAAGCTGAATCACTTGCTGAACGAACTGACGCTGAGCGACCATATCCCCAGCCAGCTGCTTCGAGAAATGAGGCAGATGGGATACGCTTTTGAAATCGCTCTGGTTGCAGCGGCTCCCGGAGAGCACCCGCGCTACCTTGGCCTGCGTAGACTCGGGCCGTTGGAAGTCCTGCCCGCCACGGCCGACAAAGTCCACAAGGTGTACTCGCGCCCCGTGATCTCGGAAGTTTCTAGAGGCACACGTTGGGAGGTCAAAGACTTTAGGTTAATGTCACTTGTAGACGCGGTTTCCAAACTAACAGCGAAAGTAAGGACTTTGCGCTTGGGAGATGGATTTCGATCGCAGTCATGGGCAGTCAGGGTCTGCTTCCTGAAAAGGGCCGTCGACAATTTTCTAGTACCACTGTAAATTCGGAATAAAGCGACTAAATTCACCACCGGATGCATTTCAATACAAAAAAACTTCCTAGATCGAAGCGCAGTACCACGTTTCTTTACAATTTCCAGAGATTACAGGCGTCTGAATGCTCAAACAATTCCCGACCCATACCCTATTCCAATCATCCATGACTTTGCGCACTCATTGACGACTGCCGTGTTTTCATGGCCTTGGATCTGGCAAAGACGTATCACCGAATCCCTGTAATTCCCGAAGACATACCGAAAACGGCTCACCAGGATTACATTTGGCTTGTGCAATGCTGCGCAAACATTTCCGAGATTCATCTACTCTATCCTACATTTAAATTTCTGTTTCGTCTGCTTCGATGTTATTTTGATAGTCTCTTCTTCGGAATCTGAGCATTTGGACCATCTCGAGAGCATTTTCCAACACCCCCTTGAGGCCGGGCTCGTTCTCAACGTTGAAAAATGTAAACTCTTGCAAAAAGCAGGTGAAATTTTGGCCACATGATTACCCCTCACAAAATTCAAGCAGACCCAGACAAAGTTGATGTAATCAAAAACTTTCCTCTGCAAACCGCGGTGAAGAATCTGTGAAGGTTCGTGGACATGTTAAATTTCTATCGTCGTTTCCAGCCCAAAGCCGCTCATCACCAAGCGATCCTCAACGCTTACTCGTTTGGGCCCAAAACGAAAGACTGCCGTGAGCTTGCGTGGTTTACTGACCCCAGGCATTTGAAATCGCCAAGCAACAGCTACTTGATTCTACACTTCTAGCATTTACTCGGCCAGATGCACCTCTATTGGTGGTCAACCAAACTTAGCAACCGTTGAGCATCTTTTCAACTGTTGAGCTTCTTTTCAAAACAACTCAACCCAGCTCAATGTAACTACAGCACTTACGATCCTGACGTCAAAGCGTCTTCTCGTCAACTTCGGCAACTGAGCTTCATCAGGCAGTTTACTTCCGACATCCAACAATACAGTCCCCGCCGCGGTCGATTATACGGCAACATCGAGCCGCAGAAAGACAACGCCGACCTTCAGAGCCTGAGGACAAACTCCGAATACAAGTTGCGAGACCTCAAATAAGGGATCTAGGCCATTTATGCCAGTCGATTTTTGCAAGGAAGTATTCCACGCAGTACATCATCTTACGCACACACAGGCATCAAGACGACGAACCGGCTAGTCACCGGAAAATACTTCTGGTCGTCCATGAACAAGGAAACTCTTGAGCCAGACAGTGCATCACGTGCCAGAAGTGTAAGATCAACAAGCACGTAAGAAAGAGAGTAGGCATACACCATCCATCTCGACATCATTAGCCCTTTGCGAGACTCGCACGGATACAGGAATTGCCTCACAATTATCGACAGGCTTACGCAGTGGCCTGGAACAATACCTCTGACTGATATTACCTCACATTTATGTGCCGAGGCCCTCTCTCGAGTATGAATCCCGCGCTTCGGTGTACCAGCAATAATCACCACAGACCAGGGAATGCAGTTTGAGTCTACTCTTTTCTCGTAGTTATTGAAGCTCGCCATAGGACCACTGCATACCATCCGCAGTCTATTGGGATGCTGGAACGTTGACACCGGACGCTAAAGGCCGCCTTAATGGCTCGCAACGATCCATCGTGGTCACAGTCCTTGCCTTTTTGTCTCCTCGTCCTTCGCACAGCCCATCAAGAGGAGTTGACGGCCAGCCCCGCAGATATGGTATACGGGGAGAATCTGCGGCTTCCCGTCGACCGGTGCTGGATATCAGAGAAGGGTGAAACGAGTCCAGTATACTGCGTCTATTGTTTGTGATATATGGGATCCTAAGTCCACATCCACTTGATTGTTGACCGGACGAAGTAGAGAGTAACTTACTCTCACGTTTTTTGGTCAACGGACTATGCTATGCCCCAAACGAGGGGTCCGTAGACCAAAATACGAGGGAGTGGATATGGATCCCTCATATCCCAAACAATAATCCACCTCCAGCTTAGCTTAGGCTCAAACTATTTGCGGTTTAATTTATATACAATTCTCACTCTTGTGTTTTTGCGATTATATAAAGGAGTGTTTTCCACCTGTTGCCATTTTCGGTCACACCGCTCCCCGAGCAGGGGAGGCGAGGTAGCGTCTAATGATTTGTTTCTGCCCTGGACGAAACCGTTAGTCTCTCTTTTTTATATTGCGTCTCCTGAGGGACGCAGTTTCGAGAGTGCGCCTGACTCAACCTTCGCAACAAGACGCCGGAGAGACATGCTCACAGGTGCTCATAAGAATGGACGTTCCTCGGCGGCCGCTGCATCCACCATATGAGGGCCTCTTTAAAGCCCTGGAGCAACGAGAACAATCCTTCAAGCTCGACGTCCGGGATGGGTCCAAATGCCAAGACTGAAAGCTTTCACAAACTGGGGGATGCTCCAAAAAAGCGTCCGCAAAACGTCAGGTTCGCCCGACAATGATATTGCTCGGATCATGTCCTGGATTCCCTGAACTACCCCCGGCACACCTTGCAGCCTGGTACGAGGCCGGCGCATTGTGCTTTCCCCTTCTGTTTCCGACCGCGAGCAAGAGCGAAAATTGTCGAATCATATTCGTAGGAACCGGCTCAATTTGGGTGGAAAGCAAAATAACTGAAAATTTTCGTTCAACACATGCATTGGCTGATCACGGGAACATGTCCGGTTTATCGATATGAGCCGTAGGCAGTACTTGATAGTTCCCCTTACAGCATGTATTAGCACCGGCAAATTCTAACTGCTCTCCATACACCACCCAACTGTGCTGTTAGTTGACAAGACGAATCGCTCCGCGTACATTATTGATGCTGCTATCCCCCATAATAGTTAGTTGTTAAGCCGGTATAATTTTCCTGGCCCCTTTGGAGGTTCTAATATTCCAATTTGAAATTAAAATTCTAAATTTCAAATATGAATCTTCGGACTTCTGCCACGATAGGGAAATTTGTCCATGTGGCGACCTGCTCTGCTTTGCCGCGCTACATGGCTGGGGAATCGTTTTTTTTTGCAAAAAAAGAAAGGAGAAAGAAAAAGAGGAATGAAGTGACAAGTGCGGATTGTGTCGTGCATGTTTTTTTTTTGAGGTTGGGATGTCGAAAATAAGGAAGTAAGGATGGGAGATAGATAGTTGGTCGCCCGGGGAGAAAATTGACGAATAGTAAGCTCCGACGGATCAAAGCTACTTAAATGTGAAAAATGAATCGCGATTGTGTCTGACATATTCTAATTATTGGTGACAAGTTGTGCGTTACGAGCAAATAAATGTATCTCTACAATCTTGCCTTGGACGAAAGCCAAATAGTCATATTAGCACAAATCACTTGCATTGTCTCTATGACGCAAATGAACCTTTGTGAGAGGCTTCTTTTGTTATCGCCCCATAGTGTAAATTGTTGCTTATCTGGGTAATTTATTCATTTATTTTATTGTTTGGAAAGTGTCCGGCAATTTCCAATCATAAACTCAAGAAAAATCGGAAAATTCCACCCCCGTCAGAGATAAATCCGAGATATTGGCCACTTATTGCAAACCTTAACCGCCGCAAGGCCACCATATCATCTGGTCCCCCATGAAGACGAAAGGGAGACGGGGGCCACTTGTCGCGGAGATGTCCGACTCCATTCAAAGCTGATCCTTCCCCGTCCATTCCTCGCGAGTTATTCGTCTCCCTTTATCAGGCCGTTAGAGAGTTTATCTCCTTTGGGATTGAAATCCTCGGTGGTATCACTCCGCCTCGAGACTTCACGTCTCTATTAGAGTATTTTATCCCGGGTGGGTTTTGTTTTGTTGACTCCTGAGTCAAGGCACATGATTAAATCTCCGTGTCTTGACAGGGAGATAGCATGTGAAAACCAAGAACCCCGGTCAACATCTTGCCGAACTGCTGGCATCCGGGTTAGCTCCAGCAAGCGCCGGCGGGTTTCATATATTATCTCGCGTAGCCGGTGTTCACGACTGGCAAACTTGTTAGGGGAGTTTGGTTGGTTGACAGCCTTGGTCACCGTGTTGATCCCAAGGCGATGCGACTCTCATTGTGACAAGTTTCCATAATATTCCAGGTTCAGGTATTCCGAATCGTGTTCATTAGTTTCTGTAGGGTGCTACCTAAAAATCATTAATTTGGCTTTAAAGCCTTGACCTTAAAAAAACGGAATTATTTACTATGTATTGGAGTCTAACTCCATAATTTATAGAACACTTAACTGTATACAGTAGTTTGAGAAATAACAAATTTTTAGGTGTGTTATCTTTTTTACGCGCACTATAGGTTGGAAGCTGTTTAATTCGGCGCTGAACACCCCTCATCACATCTATGCAAATGAATATTTAGAAAATACGTGTTGTATTTTGAACGTTGAACTTTTCTCTAGTTTCTACTGCCGCTAGTTTACCTACCACTTTGAAGTTGCCCGTGCAGTAATGTTTACCCTGCGGCAGGTGGAATTCCTCGTCGACCACCACCCGAGCCACTTTGTAGATGTGCTCGAAGATCGGGATGGAAGCCATCAGGTAGACACACGGCAGAAAATACGACCATCGCCGAACGAACAGCAACATCTTCGCAAATTCTCCACTCAAAACCACAAAAAATAGAACAAATCTGAAAAACAAAAGCCGGCAAAGTGCCAACCAAAACCTCAATCGAGTCACGGAGTCCAATTGTTATGACAGTCCGCTCTCCAGCTGATTGGTTTCATATTTTGACATTCCACAACATTCCAATTGGTTCCCCATATTCAGCGGAGAAACCAACTGGAAACTTTTGTAAACATCCAGTTCGGCTGAATTCCATCTGTGACGTAATGTGGATGTCACCTACTGCCTTTTGTAAAACGTCAAAACGTCGTCCAAATCCAATGGATGGTCCCTGAAAAATTATCTGATTTGTTGAGTTAAAGCAAACAAAATTCAACTGAAGACATAATCCATTTTGTCTTAGGTAGCAAATCTCCATCAGTGCATATTACAACCGTGAGGAAAGCATGAAGCAACATTAAATTATCGAGGGAGAGCGGGGTCAAAGAAGAGTTTCCACACACGATATGGTTGCAATGTTGTTATCGAGGTTTGGATATCATTGCCATTTCGCACCAGTGCGAAATTTGGCGAGCGCGTGTCGCGGCGTCTTTGGCGGAAAACACCGGAGCAGATTAGTAAGAAACCATTGCGCGGTCTCTGCGGAGGGTGCTCGGCAGTTCTCTCGGTACTCGGCCAACACAATTCTGCCCAGTGACGAAACCATGAAACTGGACGAGTACGATATTTTCGGTTTCGATTTGGATAACACTCTGCTGCGTTATAATCTAGTGGAAATCGTGAATCTCGAGTACAAGGTTCTAGCGGAGTTCCTCGTTAACAAGAAAGGATACGATGGCAGGCACTTGCTGAAACCAGTCGACGATGACCTTGATTTCGTTCGGCGTGGACTTTTTCTGGACGCCGAGAAGGGAAACGTGCTGCAACTAGGAGCGGATGGTTATGTTATAAAGTGTGCACATGGTACTAGGTTTTTATCTGATTCGGAGATTGTGGAGCAGTATGGCCCTCATAGGGTGTGGGGGTTGGCCCTCAAGTTCATAAAGGACCCGCTGGAAACATGGAACGGGCCGATGTCCAACCAGATTCGCGCACTCTTGGACTACTTCGATATGCCCGCTTCCTTAGTGTTCGCTCGAGCTGTTGACACCATAGACGAGATGCACGGAAGTAGCCCATCAAAGTATCCAGTTTGGAACGACCTGCTCGACGGCCTCGTCGAGATCTATTCACGTGAGCACTTCGCTAACAACCGCAGTCCGTTCTTCAATGCTATGAAAGCGGATCCCGGTCGTTACATACTCAAAACCAGCCCGGAGGTCATAAGATGGTTGAAGGAATTGAAGAAAACGAAGGCGACTTACGTGGTTACCGGCTCGAATATCGACTTCGCGAATCTCACGGCATCAGAAGCCTTGGGAGCTGACTGGCGGCAGCTATTCGACGTCGTCATTGGTTTCGCCAGAAAGCCTGGATTTTTCTCCATGAAACGGCCTTTCTTCGCAGTGGAGGGTATGACGGAAACACATCCCATCGACTCCAATCAGCTCTCACTGAACAAAACCTTCAGTCAGGGCAACTACGCCGATCTTGAACGTCTCCTCTGCACGAAATACGATATCACACTTCCACGCAGTATTTATGTTGGCGACAATTTCATCCAGGATATCTACACCCCCTCCGTGCACTCGAACAGCGACACAGTAGCGATCTCGGAGGAGATGCTGGGCGAGGGAATGCATAAATCCGATCTAACTCATGAATTCGGTCACATGATCACCTCCAAGTGCTGGGGGTCCTTCTTCGGACAGGCGAAGCATCCATCGGTGTGGACCACAATTGCGCAAAAATTCTCGAAAATATGTGCCCCGTCGGTGGACGAGATAATCAAATATTCAATGAACCAAGAAATTGATTGTTTCACCTGCAGTAACACGATTTTAAACGGGTTCCACCCGTCCATTCCACAATCACTTCATAAATCATAGAAAGCATTGCTGTTGTGACTGTAGGAAGAGAAGCAAATTAAGCCTTTGTTTTGGTTGTGCGTTGCACATTGAGCGAACAATAAAAACGTTTAAAATTGAGCATGTGTTGTTTTTGTTCGTAGTTTAAGGGATTAGTAGCCCCCATGGTACCTTGACCAATCGCGTACTCCCTCAGAGTCGATCAAGTAAAATACTTTTTATGCTATGAGTTTCGGAATCATGAAAAGCCACCCGTTTTTTTAGGCTTACGTACACAACTAAATTGCTCTCTTTGTTCACTTGATTAGATTTAGCCGTAAAGATGCATTTCCCGTCTGAGGTCTTAATGGAGATCGCCTGACAGCTGATTAGATTAAATTAACATGTAAACGATGGTAGACCATCAACAGATAAGTCCGAATTATGAATTTATAGGAGTCATAAAACGCTACAAACTCCTAGCGAATCGGGCGCTAAGTTTTTATCTACATAAATACATTATCTTGGCAAATATTGCAATTCATGAAGGCTCCGATTGAAGATAGTGAAATTTAGATATTTCTTAATTTGCCGTCATTTGATCTCCCATATCGCACCGAACATTACAAAACTTTGGATCGAGGCATGACGAATGTAAGGTACATTTTCATGCGCTTAGCTGACTCTAGGAAAATTACCGTTTTAAGGAGGGAAGACTCTACAAACAAGAAATTTTTCAATATTTTTTTTTTGCGAAAACTGACAGCATTTCTTACATTGAATGAAATTACATATTGTCATTGATGTTCAAATATAAGCACACAAATTTTGGAAATTATGTACTTCAAACTTCAATAGGGTACAACAATATGTAAAAATCAAGGTGATCGGAGGTGTGTACATGGCCTCCAATCACCTTCATTTTTACATATGTTGTTGTTGTACCCTATTGAAGTGTCGAGCCGTCCACATCAAGCGACGCTCGGCTCTCCTTCACACTAACGAATATGTTGACGAGTTCGAGTTCAAGCATCGCTTTCGGTACAAGGAAAGAATCCAAACTGTTTTCCAATAGGTCGCATTAAAACATCCTGCCAGGGAAGACGACCAACTATATATTAATTAACCTTTTGCATGTCCTTGTAAAATATAACGTGGTTTGTCCTATTGGTTCAAAATGACCCCAACAACAACTTGCTCTGTGAGTTGGGGCTTAAAAATATATTCAAAGTCTTCTTGGCCTCTCGTAAGAGGCAACTAAAAGCGATAGACATTTGTGGGCTAGCAACCTGTAAATTTTGAAACTCTACTGCTACCACAACGTCAACAACGCCTCGGATAGGGACTGACCTCACAGCAACGACCTTTGATTGCTGAAAACAAACTATTGTTGGTTTGGTTGTGCTTACGTTCCTTGATAACGATAGCGAGGGCCCTAAGAGTGCTCGTTTTCTCCAACTTGAGCGGGAATTCCGATATAAGCTGGACATTCTAGGCCTAAGCAAAGTAAGATGATGGGACACTGGAGAATACTCGTCTCGCTCTTGCTACACTAATGGCAATGCTCTTTTGTACTCTGGAAAGCCAAGTGGTAGCAGGTGCCAATCCGGTGAAGGGTTGTAGCTGACTTCTACCGCAAGGCTCGTTCTCTTGATCTAGAAGCCGGTTTCTGATAGACTTTTAACTGCAAGATTTCAGTCCAGATTAATAATGGGGAAGGATGCTTTCTACGAGCAATTACATAAACACAGTTCAGAGGAGGCTTCCTAACGGTGATATTGTGATCATGATGGGTGATCTGAAAGACAAGGTAGCATCTGACAATATCTAGCTCGGATATGTGATGGGGGAAGACGGTTTTAACGACCAGAACGGTAATGATGGGAAGTTGGTGGATTTCTGCAACTTCCACTGCCTCGTCATTGGTGGCACATTGTTTGAGCACAGATCTTGCCATAAGATCAGCTTCATTTCAACTGGCCGAAGCTGTATTAGAAATCAGATCGACCACTTCACGATCAGCAATTGATCTAGAAGTGGTCTGTTGTATGTGCATACCAAAAGCGGCGCTGACATCGGCTTCGAGAGGAATCACCATCTGATGGTTATTTACGTTCGCTTGAGTTTTGCGTCTGCTACTTTCCACAGGGATGGAAAGCTGAGGGGCACAGTTCAACATCGACCGATTGTATGACCCAGATGTCGCTTGACAGTGGTAGCCCGCCTGAGAATATCGGTGAGAAATGGGCCGCCATTAAAAGTGTTTTTATTTTTCGGTGCTACAGAGGTCGTCGGCCACCTTCCAAAATAGGTAGGTAGGTACCAGTGGCCTCTCCAAGGAACTCAATTAGCGTTGTGGTGCGCCGTTTTGATGCTACAACTCCTGAGACCGTGACTACTGTTATGAGAGCAGGAAGGTAGAGTCGAGCCGACTCAGATCTTCAGAGCCAGCCCGTAGCTTTCACGAAGCTCTCCCATCCTGCAGCTAGAAATCTCTCTGAGGTCCCTAAAGAATGGTTTACCTATTGTCCGCAGCCTGACTTTAGCTAAAGCTGGGCAATCACTAAGGAAGTGCCTGCGGGTTTCCCCTTTTTCTTCGCTTCGGCAATGCGAATTGTAAGGTACGCCGAGCCAGGCGGCGTGCAGACCGCCGTAATCTTGTGTGCAGTGCTATGTCCCAAAGCGGCATTATAAGATCTGGCTGACTACAGTCGTTGCAAAGATAATAACAAAAATAATTCTGGAACGCATCAAAGAACATCTGGAAAGCTTGATTGACAAAGAGCAGGCGGGTTTTCGCTTCGAATCCTCCTGGATTGACCACAGCAACACCCTATGGGCCATTTTGGAGCACTGGCGAGGTTTACCTGCTCTTCGCCGATTTCGAAGACTTTCGATGACGTGAACTAATGTTATTATCAGAGTAATTGACGATGGCGCAAAATGTCGTAAAATCTCAGAAGACCTTGAGGTTCAAAGCGGAGTCCATCAGGGTTGTATCCTGTTACTGATATTATTTCTTTTTATTATCGGTGACTATCGTCATGATATCTTGTCTGGAGGACGTGGACGCTTCAATGGATTCTCAAACATCTCGACTACGCTGATAATATGTGTTTTCCCCACAGAGTCATGGACCTTGGCCAAATGGCTTTGGGTTTGGAACGACGCGACGCATCAACAGCGCCCCCTAGTTTGGGAGTAAATACCACCAGTAAATACCAGGTTTACAATGAAAAAATGAAGTTTATTCAAATAAACCTCAATCATTGCACTTGAGCAGAATTTCAGATGTAAATTGCCATCATAAGTGAATCCTACAGAAACCGTGATGGTGGTGTATGGGTCACAGAATCGACTGGTGGAACCGCGATCTGGCCGTGCAGTCGTCAAGTTATAGAATACGATGTGTACGTGTACAGCTGCTACGCCTCACCCAGTTTGTTCCAATTTGGAGACATGTTAGAAAACCCTGTTCTTGATGTAAGGGGACGAAGCCCAAAAGTGATTGCCAGTGACTTCAACGATTGGACCCTCGAGTGGCGAAGCAGGGGGAGAGTAGCGCAAGAAACCAAAATTTATTAAAGGCTTTTATCCAGTTGGATTTAGTTTTGCCCAATGAAAATATTTCGACGAATTTGATAAGACTGATTAGGCTTACCCTGACTGATCAAAACAGTAGGATCACTCTTGAGACCATTCAACATCAACAACGGTCCAAGATAAGAGGATGCCCAATCATGCGTCCTCTTTAACCTGGCCCTGGGAAAAGTGATTCGCGATGCAGATGTCAATGCAAGAGGCACTATCCTCATCAAGTCCATCCAACTACTGGCCTATGCTGATGATATTGACATTATGGGAACAACCCGAGATATACAGTCAACTTTCATCCAGATCGAGCAGGCGGGGCGAAATCTCGGTCTGCACATTAATGACAGCAAGACGAAGTACATGGTGGCAACCTCAGCGCTTTAGATGAAGCGATGGCGTTGGACAGTACGTTCGAGAACTTTTACAGATATCGAATTGGTGTAGCTCGTCGTAAGACCGGGGTGTCTGAATTTCCTTACTAATGTAGGCCTAAACCGGATACCGGTTGTTGCGCCGTTGATAATGATGAATGAAGGTGATGCAAGCACCTTTCGAAATCGTAGGCCTGACATTTACTAGCCCCCAACACTGGTACGTAGTATGCGAGGAATACACCAATAGCGATCACCAAATAATCATCTTTGAATTTAGGAGGAAGCCACAAGCCAGCAAAATAGGATACCTAAAGTCTACTAAGGCAGGTGGCCCCACGGAGAGAGCTCTTCATGTCACATAATGCATCACCAAAGCATGTGACGCGTCCATGCCTAGGAGGTGCTCATTTCTCAGTAGAAGATCCAATTACTGGTCAAATAGTGAATTGGCCAGCCTTCGATCAGTCTGCCACTGTGCCGGACGAATAGATAGGAGTGATCAGGGACAAAAGGAGTATGTCTACAAGGTAGCCCGCAAAAAACCTCTAGTTTGCCATCCAGCGGAACAAGAGGGAATTTTTTAAGGAGCTATGCTCGGAAGCGGATGTAAATCCGTGGAGAATCGCCTATGGAATTGTAATGGGATCGGTGAGAGGCCGGTCATGTTCACAAATCACGTGTCCTACTATCTTGTTGAAAGTCATCCACTGGTTATTCCACTAGCAAGATCTCTGAATATGACGGCAATTCCTTCCTTTTAGATCGCCAGTATGGGTCCCGTGAAGCCCGCTTAACCATTGATGCCTTCAAAATGGTTGCTGGCTTGGCCGAAAATGCAATTCATGGAAAGGGCAGTGCGCCGATTGATATTCCCACCTATCTCTCAGATATTGTCTATAGTTACTGGCGAGAGTGGACGCTCTGATATGAAACCGATGATGGATAGAAGTAGTACGTTGTCTCCGCGGTTGTCAGACAGGGCTCCTACTGAGCCATACTGGTAAAATTCTCGATATTGACGGGGATATCGTCGTTTGGAGTTTTTCGAAAAATTTATCCTATTTACGTCGATTTTTCCAGCCCATATTCTATTTTATAGTTCCTCCTCTAAGATCGGAAATTTCATTCTTTGTGCTGAGATTTCCAATATGTGTTTATTTTTCTCCAATTTATCGAGGTTTTCGATTTTCATGTAAGTGAAAGGTCCTAGCCCTTTCTCCAGATCCAAAAAGATAAATAAAAACGGGAATTGTAGGACAAGCAATTCTAATATTCAAAAAAATACTCTTAAGATTGTATAACCAAATATAATTACACTTATCATTATAATTACTCACAAACATAACTTGGAAAAATCACAATTATAATAGTGGGACAGTTGACAGAACTCACTACATACATTTAATAATTAAAATAAATAAATTCAAACTGTTAACAAATTAACACATAAAATTATGTAATACCGCCATGAAACTTAACTATCTTACACCAGTCAAGCTGGTCCGTAACTAAAATCTATTTTTCCCTCCTCAATTTACAATTAATTTTCGGCTCTTTCAAGTTAACTGGCGCTGCGGTCCGTTTCGGCCTAGTGAGGTTGTTCAGTTGCCTGATACTGGACGAAATTTCCATCAAACTACGGGACGGAGGGCATGGCGATGAGACGCGATTCGTACTTAATACCACCTGATCCCTAGCAATCCCTTGACGCTTGGATCCGTGGATTGTTGTCACTGCTTTATATTTTTTCAAGTCATCGCCTGTCAACCTCTTTAATTTGATATAACATTTTCTAGTCGGGATATTTGTTTTTGCTTTGTAAGGGGTGCTGCACGGAGCTTTCATTGAGTAGAAGTTTGCCAAAATTGTATCCTCCTCGAGAACGGTTCGTTCTGATCTATTTATACTAGGAGAGAATAGTTGTGAAGTTCGATTAGTTGACGAAGCGGCATTTAATAAAGAGTTAGCGTTGGCCTGTTGTCGGTATTCGGCACCGATTCCAACTCTGGACGGAGGAGAAAGTGAAATTTGATTCGATAAATTTTTTTGCAAAGTGGAATAGGAAAGTGATTTTGCTGATAAACATGTTCGACTACATGTTATATCTGCTGTATTCTCTTCTGTGATTGTGTGTATTTGGTGGGCGATTCGATCTGTAAAAAGGAAAAAATACATGCTAAAGTCGAGTAGAGACTACCAAAATTCATGTGGGTTCTGATGGCACATGGCGAGGCAGCGAAGGAAATTGGTCTAAAAATAAGTGCGAATTAAACCATATCATAGTACAGGTGACAATCAGGTGAGAGTGAATACTGAAGCCATCCACAACATATCCCTCCGCGACACCTATAAACGCGAAATGGATGCCGCAATAACAGCAGTCAACAGAGATCCTGGAGATGAAGCATCAACAAATGATCTTCACAACCATCTGAAGAACGTTATCATTGACCCCGACAAGTACAGGAAGCAACCGCACCAGACGCGCAAATTTTACCAACAAGTCAGCAGGATGAAGCCTTATACACCTCGATGCTCATCCTGCCGAGACAAAGAGGGAAATGTGATTTCCGACGGAATGGGCATATTAGAGCTCTGGGTTGAGTACTTTGATGAGCTACTGAACAACCAGAACATCGGCGAGTTGGAGGTCCCGCCAACTGAAGACGACGGACAAATACTGCCACCACCAAGTTTAGGAGAAATAGTCCGTGCAATTCATCGGCTAAAAAATCATGCTCGCCAGGAGCCGATGGAATTACATCCGAGTTGGTTAAATATGGAGGCGACCAGTTACACCAAGTGGTTCATCAACTTGTGCTCAAGGTATGGGACAGCGAATCAATGCCTGACGATTGGCAACGAGGCATTATCTGTCTCATACATAAAAAGGGGGATATCACACAGTGCAGCAATTATAGAGGTATCACGTTGCTGAGTACCATCTATAAGATATTCTCCGCTATCTTGCTAAGCCCCATACGCCCAGAACATCATTGGGCCATACCAAAGAGGCTTCACTCTAGGCAAATCAGCAACAGATCAGATTTTCTCTCTGCGGTAAGCGATGGAAAAACTGTTGGAATATGGACAACAGTTGCACCATCTATTCATCGACTTTAAAGCCGCCTATGATAGCATAGCCAGGGTAAAACTGTACACGGCCATGAGAGAATTCGGTATCTCGACGAAATTGATAAGCCTGACTAGGCTGACCCTAACCAATGTGCGAGGCCAGATAAAAGCAGCAGGATCACTCTCAAGACCATTCGACATCAACAACGGTCTACGAAAAGGGGATGACATAATGCGCCCTCTTTAACCTGGCCCTGGAGAAAGTGATCCCTGAGGTAAATGCAAGAGGTACGATCCTTTTTAAGTCCACCCAACTACTGGCCTATGCTGATGATGTCGACATCTTGGGAAGAACAACCCGAGACGTACAAACTGCCTTCATCCAGATCGAGTAGGCGGCGCGAGATCTTGGGCTGCACATCAATGAAGGCAAGGCAAAGTATATGGTGGCAACGTCAACATCGAAAACCAACCAACCAACCAACAACATCAAACCGCACTGGTCAAACAGGGAGAATAAGAATAGGAGAATACAACTTTGAGACCGTTGATAATTTCTCCTATCTAGGGTCGAAAATCCCAACCGATAACAGTTACGATGAGGAAATCCGCGCACGGTTGTTGTCAGCCAACAGAGCCTATTTTAGCTTACAAAAACTGTTCCGCTCGAAACGTCTCACCATAGGGTCAAAGCTCTTACTGTACAAGACAATGATCTTGCCAGCCCTCATGTATTCCTCGGAGACTTGGGTTCTTAGCAAGAAGAATTGCGAACTCTTGGCCACGTTCGAGAGAAGAATCCTCCAAAGAATTTTTGGCCTCCTACATGAGGATGGACGATTCTATAGCCTACATAACGACGAAATCTATGAGCGATACCATGACCGTCCGGTTGTGGATAAAATCCGGCTGAATAGGTTATGGTGGGCGGGTCACTTAATCCGTATGGAAGAAGATGATCCCACCCGGAAAATCTATAAGGGCAATATCTATGGTAGGAAAAGAAGACGAGGCAGACCTTGCCTAAGATGGAGCGATGGCGTAGATCAGGACGCCAGACAGGTTTTAGGGATATCGAATTGGTAGACCTCGGCACAAAATCGGTATCTCTGGAGTTCCTTATTAAGGCAGGCCCAGAACGGATACCGGTTGTTACGCCGTTGATGATGATGATGATAGTACAAGTTAGAATCATACGATATACTGGAAGCTGGACGCTTCGGGTTTAAAGGTTTTATATTCATCTTATTTGAGAAACTTTCTATACATGTTTTTTGCTTTGTATAGTTAAAAATTATAAATATTCTATCATATATTTCAAACTCCAAGATATATTAAGACGTAAATATTATCATCATCATCATCAACGCCGCAACAAACAGTATCCGTTCTAGGCTTGTCTTAGTAAGGAACTGCAGGCATCTCGGTTTTGGGCCGAGGTTCACCAATTCGACATCTCTGAAAGCTGTTTGGGGTCCTACACCATCGCTCCATCTGAGGTGGGGTCTGCCTCGTTCTCTTTTTCTACCATAGACATTATCCTTATAGTCTCCGATCAGGATAATCATCCATACGGATTAGGTGACACGCCCACCGCAACCTGTTGAGCCGGATTTTATCCACAACTAGAAGGTTGTGGTATCGCTCATAGATTTCATCGTTATAGACGCTGCGGAATCGTCCATCCCCATGTAAGGGGGCCAAGAATTCTTCGCAAGATTCTTCTCTCGAAAGCGGCCCAGAGTTCGCGATTTTTCTTGCTAAGAACCCAGGTCTTCGAGGAATACATGAGGACTGGTAAGATTATTGTATTTTAAGAGCTTTGACCCTTTGGTGAGACGTTTCGAGCGAAACGGTTTTTGTAAGCTGAAGTAGGCTCTGTTGACTGCTTATAATCGTGCGCGGATTTCATCATCATAACTGGCATCGGTTGTGATCTTCGACTCTAGATAGGAGAAGTGGGTCGATGCTGTTTGAAAGTATAAACATTCACTCATTATAGCGTATGTGTCGAAGTTAGTAGAAAAATTTATTACCATATTTTATGTGTGAGCAACCCTTTCCAATTGAAATTAGGTTCCTCTTTCTCTCACTTACTAGTAACGTATTGACTCAATTTTGCACCAGGGCAAAAACTGATTTTATAACATTTAAGTAATAAAGAAAATATTACTATTGTAATGGGAAAATACATTTTGATAGTTATTGTTTGAATACGTGCTAAGCTAGTTTACAATGAGAGCCCTTAGGATTGCGACATTCAGCCGAGCGACGTGACTGAGTTGCCTGCCAGATAATATTTTGCAGTAACGCGCATCATTTATGTATAGTGGCCTGTTATGATTTTGTCTGTTAAAATGCCTTGTTAAAATGCCAAAACATGCCGTTTTTTGCAAAAGCCTGCAAGTTAGTGCTGAATGTAGTGTCGCGCCGTATAGCGTACCGTTTTCCTGTGGTGGAATTGTAATCCTGTTAGAACAATGAAAAACCTAATGGCTAGCGATGGAAAACAGGCAGGTTAAACAATTCTTTTTTAAACAAAACATTAACTTTCTTGAAAAAAAAAACAGATAAATTATTCAAGTCATAATAACAGAATATTTCATTTTCAGACTTTCTCCTAGTTTTCTGGTCCATGGACTCCTCTTTTTGGGCTAACACCAAAAGTTAAAAAAAAAAGAAATGCAGAAGATTTTATCCGTGGCAGAAGTGAGGTAGTACCTGATTACAAAGAGATATTGATGCAGAAGACCTGCCGGCAGGTTCATCTTCGCCTCTTACATCGATTCGTTGAAGGTTCTAGAAAAATTATACAAAAGCCCTGCTGTGTCCGTGGTTTCTCAGCATTCATATCACTTTGTTCTCCTTGCTTGCAGCATATTTACTTTTCTTCTACTTAACTCCCTTTAACAATTTTGGCTGTTACACCTGGAATTGGAATTGTTTAACCATCCAAAACCCAAATTTATTTTTAGGCCCGAATCTATTAATAAAAACCAATTCTTCTTCTTTTTCTTCAGCCCTTTTAATTTTAATTTTTTTTTTATGGTGCATAGTTGACAATAAAATGACCCACTTATTCTCTGCTTCAAAAGGGTCTTTGCTAAATCTAGTGTAGTAAAAAAATTATCTGCGTAAACTGTGCGGCCTATATGCATGTATTTCTTCGTCAGCTCTTGCACAGCTTCCTGCCCTTGATTCACTTCACGTTTTTGATCCTGTTGCTTCTCAGATAAATCACTTCCTTCAATGGAAAGTGTGATTTAGAGTCACACAACTACCATACTTTTATACCGTATTTAGCCGGTTTTGAAGGTATGTATTGCGTAAACCTTGTACGACCTCTGTACGGAAGCAGTTCTTCATCGACTGTCAAAGAATCGTGCGGTATGTATACCGCTCGCTTGCATCATTGTCCACACGTTTTGCTACTTTTTAGGCGTTCTGTGCGAGTGTTTACGTTGTCAAAGCGTCCAATGGCAGCAGTTTTATATATAGGTGCATGGGTAGCTCCCCATAATTCCTTGACTGGCACAGCCCAGCATGCAAAATTATTACCAAAAATGTATCCATCTCCGCCATACTGAAAGGTTCCCACTGTTTTTACTTCTGAGGGTGAGCATCAATCCATTCCTAAGCCATTTGTTGTTCTTTTCGGGTTGTTTTCCGTAAAATAGCAATGCAACCGGCTCCGTGATAAAGGATTTAAATATTTGTAGTGGATCATTTGCTGGTATCAATGGGCCCGATTTCCTTCGGCTGTAATCCACCACATTATGAGCACGAACCCGTGAACTTGGTGGCTGAGTCTTCGTAATCAATACTGATCTCGGTTTTGCAATCTGGTTCTTCATTATAAATTTCATTGTATGTCGGATCTTCTTCATCCTCATCATTTGCTAATGGATTGAACAGATTTTCTCATCTGCTTCGTCAAATCGACGCGCTAAACTTTCCAATTGAATGTTTCCACTGTCCATTATCTACAATACAAATAAATCTAACGTAATTTCTGGCATACAAAAACAAGCAAAAGCAAATTTACCTCAAAATCTATGTAAACCAGTTTTTCCAAAGCGAAATTATATTTTCGGTACTGAACAAAACACGACTGTACTCTTCAAATGGTACTTCACAAATAAACAGCGGATACTAATTCCGGAATTTTCCATAAACGCGGAAGGTAAACAAAAATTCATGCGAAAAATGGTTGAAGGTCCCTGAGGATCTATTACCGTCATAAACTACATAACAAAAGTAAATGTGTATAAAAATTAAACTATTGCCCCGATCACTTCGATTTTTTTTTGTAAATACAGAAAACAATATGCTTCTGGTATACATGTCGGGTCGAAGGTACCATACTTTGGTGTAAATGGTCGTAAGATCGTTTTAAAAGTCAAAAAGCGCCCCAGGGGCCTATTCATTATTCGGAAAGTTAACAAATCCATTATCCTCCTTAAAATTTCCCATCCACTCATTTTAAAAATATTAATTTTAAAATGATAATTTATATTTTCAATTCTATTTACAAAACCTAACTTCCAACAAATCATAAGATGCATTTAAACATTTCAAGGTTAATATAGAAATTTTCAGACATTTCAAAAAGGATCATTAACCTTCCTTGTTGTTGCTGGCACATAGATTCAATTAAGTTGTATATTACGAAATGCATTACTAACGCTTGATTTTGCTTACGAATACTGAATTTCTGTTGTAATCAAGTACCAAGTAATGTCATTTTTAGGAAAATTGCGCTAATACATTTCCCGTATAAACTTTATAAAAATCACATTTCGATCTACAATGTAGTAATTTTAGCGGGGGCCCCGCTGGTCACGGTAGTTCAGGCATTGACTCTGGCTAATAGCCGAGAAGAAGAAGAAATTAGAATCCCCCATTTTCATTGGATTTGCCCCGCGGTAGCATTGGCGGAAACCTTGGAGTTTTCAGATTGGTAACCTACCTAGTGGTAATCACAAAAACCTCGTGTGCAAGAATGTTTTGTTCGTGGTGGACTTAAAAGTGGCAATCAGCAATCTGAGTCAAATCAGGGTAATAATCTCGGGCGAGAGCAATGCTGACCACATTGCAGTGTACTGTAACGTTACGGTCTTGAATGAAGTTTTCTTAAACACTTCAAGGTTTTGATCCAATATCGATTGTTGCGCCAACGATTATTATATCAACAGAATGCCTTTGACTGTGCCAAGAAGCTTTAAAGACTTAGGGTATTTCAAGGGGCAAGCGAAGTACGTTGATGACTTATTAACTAGATTTAAGTTCACTTGAAATACTCAGAAGCCAGCAAGCGGCCAGATCAACCGAAAATTTCGGTGCTAGTACCTATGGTAGGTATCAGTGGCCGCTCGGAAAAGGCCAATTAGCGCGGTGGTGCGCCGTTTTGGTGTCGTAAACTCGTAAGACCATGACTGCTGTGATAAAAGCAAAGAGGCAGATTCCAGCAGGCTCAATACATCAGAGCCAGCCCGTAGTATTCATGAAGGAAAGTAACTATCGCACTCTGTAATTATAGATCTCTGTGAGATGATTTTCTAGTGCCCATAGCATAGCTCTAAATAGAGCCGGGCAATTGCAAAGAAAGTGTCTGAGGGTTTCTTCCTCTTCTCCGCAGCTTTGACAGTTTAGTGGCATGGTCCGTCATAGGTGAGGAAACACCCGAATCGACTCCACAGATCGTCTTTGATCCGTCAGTAAAGAATACTGTATCATAGCTTTGCAATATGCTGCCGGTCTTCCTCTCCGCCCTGGTTGGAAAATCCAAAACAAAGTTTCTCGTGAAGTTTGGCTTGCATGTGGCGGATGCACAGAGTTATTGTTGTAAGCATTGGTTGCAAATTGACATTTAAGGATTCGAAAATGAAACGATGAAAAGCATTACTATTGCATTAAAATCTAAAATTACGTTACCTAGCGGATCTTCGATGGTTTCATCCACTGTTAAGCTGGGACCGTCAAGGTCCATGTCACTACTTGTAGCCTCATCGGGAGTCGATTGAATGTTTTCCGCCTCGTCCTTATCGGAGCTTCTATATCGTCGCCGCCTCCTAGTTTGCACGTATGAAATCACTCCTTCCCCGTCATTTTCTCCCAGTGGATCTATATTTTCCTTGCAAGAATCGGCGTTTTCTAGCTTCCGTGGAGTTGGCTGAACTAGTCGAACGGAGCGCTTCGACATGCTCCTATCATTATCCAGGCTAAGCTTAGTTTTATCCAAGTCGTCAGGTTGCTCTTCGAATAATCTCTGCAGTTCGTACATGGCGCCGTTGCAGGTCTTGGAAACATCCCGCAATAATGCTATGTGCCGCGTTTTGAGGCTTTGAGCGACATACCTTTCCGCCAGCAGTTTTCGGTTCAGGAGGACAATTTCATTTTTCAACTTTTGCACTTCTTGGCGCAGTTCCTGGTTTTGTAAGCTCAGTGCCTTGTTAATATCTTTGTACATATTCATTTTAACCACAAAATGAGCAAAGCTATTGCAGCAAATGCACTTAAAGATTGAAGACTCCAAAGCCTTTGCTGAACTTGAAGTATATGCCAACCACAAAACTTGCTAATTTAAGTAAAAGGACCAAAAACTAATAATTCTACAAAAGCCGGCAATCTTAAAGCGAGCAGCCGTTAGTAAACAGGACACCGGAGTAGAATTGTCAACATTCACCTATTGTGAATTGATGTAACAACCGCGACGTGGTACGTTCAATGCACTGTAAAGCATATCAGCCGGAAAATAATGATATTTCTATGGGAAATTCTAGTAAGCGAAGGGCCGAGAATTTACAAATTGATGTATTGGAGTGTTTACAAATTATGCAGTCGTGCTAATAATTCTCAATTATCTTACTTTTTTACTATTTTCAACTTTTTTATGCATCTTAAAGCCACGCATCATTGAAATAATGATAAATGATAATGTATCGAATTTTGTGACGTCATTATGAACGATTTCTTCTTATAACCGTCACAAATGTTCATTAAGCAAATCCGTGAAAGGAATGAAATCGAATTTTTAGCTTTTTTTGTGATATTTGGCAACAATAAATTAATAAGCAACGACAACGGAATAATGATTTGCGTATTTTTTCATGGAACGTGCGCTCCCTGTACAGACCGAATGCTGATTAGCAGCTAGCCGATACCCTGTCGCAATATAAAGCTGTAACAGCGCTGCAAGAGATGCGTTGGACAAGGATCGGTTTCCTAGAGTAGAGCCATTACACCATATATTGTATTATAGCGGCCATCCAGTGAAACACCTGCTCCGACTAGGTTTCTTAGTCAGCCAAAAAATGAAACCTGCTGTTATCGCCTCATAAACGTTCACGACTCTACAGAGGAAACTGCAGAGTCGGAGAAGGATACCTTCTACGAGGCAGTCGACCGCACCTTCGAAGGCTGTCCAAAGTATGTTATCAAAAGAATACTTGGAGATTTCAATAGTTTATCCGGAGCCCGTATTCAGGCGATACCTCGGCTCCCATAGATTACATAGGGATACCAATGATAACCGACTGCGGATTATTCAGTTAGCAGTATCGCGCAAATGGTTGTTGGAAGAACCTGGTTTGTGCGGAAAGTGGTCTACAAATATATGTAGGTCACTCTAAATGGAACCACTTTCAACCAAATCGACCACGTGTTGATTGAACGCCGCCACGTCTCGGCAGCCCTCCGTACCACTTATACGGGGGAAATGGATGCCGCGATAACCACAGCTAAAAGATGTCTTAGAGATGAAGCATCAACAAGTGATATTCACACCCACAGAAGGACGTTATTATTGATACGGCCACAAACATACTTGGTCCCAGCCGCAAGAAAAGTCGGAACAGCTGGTTCGACGATGAATGTCAGCTAACAACGGAACGGACGAATGCCGCATAGTAATTTTGCATTTTTAAAGAACGCGCCTACGCGCAGAGACTTGTCACGAACTCCGTTGAGCGGAGAAGCCACTTCACAAACGGAAAAAGGAAGTCTGGGAGAACCAACTAGTTTGTGAACTCAAAAAGTGCAGGGAGCAGCCGCACCAGGTAGGGAAGTTTTATGAACAAATCAGCAGGATGAAGCCATATACATCTTAATGCTTATCCTGCCGAGAAAAAGAGGGAAATCCGATTCACGACAGAATGGGCATATAGGAACGATGGGATGAATATTTTGATGCACTACTCAACAACCAAAATATCGGAAAGTTGGCCCTTAACATCATTTCAAAAAGGCTTCACTCCAGGCGAATCAGCAACAGATCAGATTTTCTCTCTGCGGCAAGCAATGGAAAAACTGCTGGAATATGACCATCAGTTGCACCATTTTTTCATCGAATTTAAAGCCGCCTATGACAGCATAGCCAGGGTAAAACTGTACACGGCCATGAGAGAATTCGGTATCCTGACGAAATTGATAAGACTGACTAGGCTAACTCTGACCAATGTGCGAGGCCAGATAAAAGCAGTAGGATCACTCTTGAAACCCTTCAACATCAAAAACGGTCTAAGATCTATCATGTGTCCTCTTTAATCTGACCCTGGAGAAAGTGATTCACGATGCAGATGTGAATGCGAGAGGCACCATCCTCCTCCACTGGCCTATGCTAACGCTACTGATACTATGTGAAAAACAATTCGAGATGTACCTTCATCCAGATCGAGCAGGCACCGCAATATCTGGGGCTGTACATAAATGAAGGCAAGACGAAGTACATAGTGGCGTAACGTTGAAAATTTCTCCTATCTAGGATCGAAAATCGCAACCGGTGACCAAGAGTCGTTGGGGGTACACGCGGCGGCATTAACAACACCACGCCGTTTCAGTACTTGCCGAAGCACTTTTCCCCACCGTAGAACTGCTGAGTTTCGGGACGAATTCCAAAGAGCGTGTATAGAATTCCCGGAAATGAATCCTTTGCATAGATCAGGTCCGACAACTTCGAGAATTCTAACTCAAATCATTGCATCTCGACTGTCTGCTGATATGTCGCTGCTGCAACTACAATCTCTTGTGTTGTGGTACGGTTACGGCTGTCAGATTACACGGACAGAAGATTCGCTTCGTGTCATTGGTTTGAGTGACCGAAGAGATCCACCATGGAAAATTCGTCTAGAACGTCGGCGTGACTCACTAAGGCAGGACGTTGCTAGGCTGACTCAACTCAGCTCTGGCAGTGCCAGCAGCCCGGTGAAGAACAAAGTGCAGAGGGTTTACAGGAACTATGCCATCTCCAGTGAGACAGCCGTAGTTGAAATTCTGGACACACTAAAGCAGAAACTTTCGGTTACGACGGTATGGTGAAGTCACTCCAGACGTTTCCAGAATGCAATACACGCGGATGTTACCGAAGAGAACGAATCATAAACAGCTCGAAGAACTGGAGGGGCCCTGGTCTGGATAGGGTGCAGAATTTTTGGTACAAAAAGTTCACCAGTATCCATTAGTCGGCCGGAGCAATTTTCACCCTTTCTCACTGCGGGTATTACCTACCTTATCCCTAAGAAGGACACATTGCAGGACCCTGCAGACACAAGACCGATTACTTGGTTACCAACCCTCTTCAAATTCATAACGTTCATTATTAGTGAAAGGGTCAATGCACACCTCGGGACCAACAACATTCTGTCCAAGGAGCAGAAGGGCTGCCGAGTTGTGTCAAGGGGTTGAAAAGAGCAACTCATTGTCGACTCATCGACTCGGTAGTTGTAGGACAAGCAACTAGAGGCCAAAGAAACCTCTTTAGTTGCTATATCAATTATGTCAAGGCTTTCGATAGCGTCCCGCACACCTGGCTAATCGATGGTTTACATCTGTATTGCATTGAATCGAAACTAATAAAGTTTTTGGCGACAGTCATGGAAGGGTGGTATACCACCTTATCAGTGCATATCCATGTCATCCATCCCTTTCATGGCTACTGAATGACGCGAGAGGGCATGGTTTTGCAAAAAAATATGGCCTACGTACTAAGTGGGAAGTGGCACACTTGATGTATTTAGATGATATCAAGCTCTATGCTGGTACTGACGACCTTAGAAGTCTATTGCGAATAGTAGACATGTTTAGCCGTGATATTCGGATGGAATTTGGATTAGACAAGTGTCGAATCCTAGCCATTCGCAAAGGTCATCACGAACCGCATGCCGGACATAGCATTGGCGACCTCCACATCCAAACTATGACCGAGACAGACTTGGGGTCTACCTAGGAATTCTGTAAGGAACCCAAGCTTGAGTTGGTGATCTGAAGGATTTTCTGCTATCCGAATTCCTTCCACGTGTAAAGCTGTTGCTGAAATCGCAATTCTCGGGAAGAATCAAATAAGCGCATTGAATATATTTGTCATTCCTTCACTGACTTGCTTTCGTAATATTGCCGTGGACGAAAACCGATCTGAAAAACGTCCAGCGGCGGATACGCACAACTATGTTAAACTTCCGAAGGCATCATCCAAACTCTGCCGTGGAGCGGATGAACCTGTCTTGTGACATCGGAGGTAGGGGTGTGGTTGACGTGGCGGCACAACATCATCGCCAAGTCGTCTCGTTGCACGCTTATTTTTACATCAAAGAGCAGGCGAGTCCCTTGCATGCAGTTGTCTGTAAGGCAGACTGTGGACTGATTCCAGCTAACTTGAAGGATCGATCTTTCAATCCTCTGAGTGGAGTGAAGTCGGACCAAGAGCTGATCGATGAATGCATGGTAAACACGTTATCTTTTGCAGTCATTCGTCGATTTGCATTTGTCGAAAGATGGCTGTGTGCTGGGAGCTCTTTGTTATTGCTTATAAAAAGCTCATAATGAAAAAGCGGGTGAAGAACGACCAGTGCAAAAAATGTGGTTCGGCGTTCGAGACGTTGGACCATCTCATTTCTGGCTGCGTTGTTATGACACCGGTGCAATACAGCACCGGACATAATATTGTATGTAAAGTGATCCATCAAAACCTTGGATACAAGCATAGGCTGATCACGGGAACATGTCCGGTTTACCGATATGAGCCGCAAGCAGTATTTCATAGTATGGGGGTATGGGATATGGGGGTATGTACTGGGACCGGCAAGTTCTAACTGATCGGCATATTCCACACAACAAGCCTGACGTGATGCTGCTTTTCCCCCATAATAGCAACATTGAAGGAAAATACCTACCACCTGCCACCCCTTTATAGTTTAAGTAGTTAGGATCATCCGAGCCTAAATGCTTGGCACTTAGTGCTAGTATTAGGTAAAATCCGGGATCTGCCGAGATTGTGACAACTCGGAAATAATAATAATAATCGTTGGCGCAACATCCAATTGGATCAGGGCCTTGAAGTGTGTTAGAGAATTTCATTCAAGACCGTAACGGTACACTACAGGATTACAGTACCCTATAGGAGGCAATGTGTTCAGCATTGCGCTCGCCCGATTTAACTCACGTACTCATTCACAGCTGAGTCGACGGCGTCAAATCACGATACAAATTCCACTACTACCAGTGAGATTTGAACCGCGACCTCCCGTATCATAGCCTCGTGCTCTAACCGCGCAGCTATCCGGACACGATAAAATAAATAGAAAATTTAAAAAATAAAATACAGTGTGCTTAGGTTCGTCTTAAACATATAACGTTTTCATGGTATTAAGAATTAATTGGAATTACTGGACTGAAAACAATAGAAATTTGTAGGCAAACTACAAAACAAAATTATTTCATACTGTAGCAACGTTAATGACGTTTCGAAGGTGGTTTGATTTTTCGACTACAATTTTTTTATTTCCGTATGTATTTTTATTCTATCCTTACGTGCCTCGACAAGGGAACCAGGGCCTCCCAGATTCGCTTACTTCAACTTGACTGTCGTCTCCGTCGTCCTGGCACATCCTATATACTGCTTTTAAATTCCAATAAAACATAATTAAGGGCCTTATGGACTGGATGATTCTAGATGACCCGTTCGTCGTTATGTAGGCTGCGGAATCGTCCATCCTCAGGTAGGGGACCAAAAAATCTTTGGAGGATTTTTCTCTCTAACGCGGCCAAAAGTTCGCAATTTTTCTTGCTAACAACCCAGGTTTCTGAGCAATACATAAAGACTGGCAAAATCATTGTCTTGTACAGTAAGAGCTTTGACCTTGTGGTGAGACGTTTCGAGTGAAACAGTTTTTGTAAGCTGAAATAGATTCAGCCAACAACTGTGTGCGAATTTCATCGTCATAGCTATTATAGGTTGTGATTATCAGCCCTACGGAATCCCCAGCCTGGAGAACCAAATGTCCTGTTTTTAGGCGCTAGGCGCCTTCATCCTTCTCTCGCTGCAGTTTTTCGTTAAGAAAGCGGTGTAGACGGACCTTTACCTCGGTATGGAGACTTAGGCCTCAGGTAGCAATGTATACATATTTCCATCATTAGGCCGATAGGTTCAGGTGAAATGCATTGCATGAAGGTCAGGCGCATCGCCATCTGTGGCAATAGTCAAGTTGCCTTGAGGTCCTTGAGTAATGCTTTGCTCACTTCAAAAATCGTTCAGGAATATAGAAATCGATTGAACTCTGTTTCTAGATTCAATACAGTGGAACTGCTCTAGGTACTCAGTCATTGCGGGGTGAAGAAAGTCAATTGGCCAATAATTTGTGGTTTTCAACCCCAAATCAACCCGCATCGCAGCACAAAAATAAATCCTGGACCGGGGTGAAAATTATGCGGCTCCAGCTTGGGGCTTAACCACAAATTATCAGGAGTTCGTTAAGTTTTTTTAATCTACTTTGCGGATAATATTAACACTCATCTTCAACTGCATATCTCCAGACTTAACTTGGAATCCTAATTGACTTATAATTAAAATTAATATTTCCTTAATTACATTATAATCTCCAAAAAAACATTATTACCAGATTAACAGAATTAGTAATTAGCGAATCAGCCTAATTAACTTTACAGCCAACGGCAGTATAAAAAAGGAACTTCCTTGGTTTGTCAGCCATTACAACATTGATTTTTTGTTTATATACAGCAAAGCTTAAATAAACACTCCAACCATGAGTTCATACAAAGTTTTTAAAGAAACTTCAGAATTAGCATTGGGCGAGTGCCCAGATTGTGCACTCTTACGATTAAAGTACGCTATTTTCGAAACGGACGAAGTTATTTCATCAACCCAAGTAGAAGCTTGCGAATCATCTGAGACGACCCTGGTGCAAACCACCTTCAAGGTACCACAAGAGCCGATTCTACCAAAAAGTTTTCCTGCCACCGTGGAGGCTACGCCAATAAGAAAGAAGCTGTATCGTCCGAGGATATTACTTCGCACCGTTCTACAAAAATCCGATCATCAGATGATTCTGCCAAATCAAGAAAATTCGTCAACCCTGGACGATCTGGTCAAAACATATGAATTAGGTAAAGTGGCATACGCCGATTTCGACTTCCATGAGTTAGTGACTTCTACTCCAGCAAGAGTGTTAGAAACAAAAACCCACTTTTCACTGAAGCGTAAGCGCGAAGAAGATGAGGGTCATTCGGAAGTAGTCCCAAATGAGTTATCTGCACCAGCAGCTAAGAAGATTTGTTTGGTAAATGACTCGCCCGTCTTTTTCAAAGGTCGCAGACCCAGTCAGAGGAAAACTTTTAGAATTTAATTTATTTTGACAATGTTATTTTTTCCTATTAAATAAATTGTTTAATTGTAAAAGTATGTGCACATTAGCTTAATTTTCAATTCAGAATTGGTTATCCTTTTGAACCCTGTTATCAGATGGCCTGGTTTAGCTCTAGACTGATTTCACTTAAATATAATTCGTACTCATTACGTGTTTGCGATTATATTTAAGTGGAGCATTTTCCATCTATTGTTACTTTCGGTCACGCTGCTCCCAGGGCAGAGGTGAGGGAGCGTCTGATGAGTTGCGTCTGCCCTGGACGAAAGCGTCAGTCAATTTTTTGTTTTTTTTTGTAATCTTTGGGGGTTTTAAAAATGAAATTTCGTCTGCTTTAGCGAAAAAAACTGTAATTTCCCTCATACCCGGGTTTTTAGTACTTTGGGTAAGGCAAGGAATTTCGCAAGTTGATACGTGTCTGCAATGAAGAACCTGAATCCACGGAACATTTCCTATGTGAGTGCCTCCTTATTTGGGCACATCAGACATACAATTTTTGGTGCTGATGTGCTACAACTGTAGCGAGCAGCATCACATCCAAACGGAAATCCTGCGATAAATGGACGAAACCGGGACATTCCGCATTTCTAGCCCACTTTACAAGTGTACCCTGCAGGAACCTTTGCAAGGATATATCGACCACGGATTAGACTTGTGAAGCCACAGCAAAGCGTCCGGCAATCAAAAGAAACAGAATTGTGACTTTGTGTTAGCTATACGTAGTAGGCAAATGAGTTCTATATCCTATTTTACATACTACAACTAGTTTCCGCTCTTTTCTGCTTCGCAGTAATTGCTCATAACCAACGAAGACCAAACGCAATGCATTGTTACGTATTGCACAGTTGGTCATAGTATTCGCTATTCAGAGTTGTATGAATAAGTACCGAAAAGGCGGATCTGGTTCAGACTGGACTGACATTTATCAGTACTACGCAGTGGCATATGTGTAAGTCTTTGCGCTTCAATGAGGATTATTTCTACAGAGTCCATCTTCAAAGCGTGAAATGTAGAGACCACCAAACTGTTCAATGAAAGCGATGGGCCAGAAAACTTTTACATAGAGAGACCTCGATATACTAACAAAATGGGTCCCAGTGCCAATTTGTTGATGACCACAACAGTAAGCCTAACTATTGATGGAATAATGAAGTGCCTAACCTTCACTCGGATCATTATCGGGACGAACAATTACCCAGAAGAAGATAAATAGGACTGATGGAAAGGAAACTGCAAGTTAGTTGTGCAACGAAGTGAGGGAAATTGTTGAAAGGAGTCTGTTCAGAGACCGATATAAATTTGTGATGGGTTGCGATCTGTTCTACTACTTCTAAATAGCTGAAGTCCGTGTTGATATAGAAAATTGGCACACATCACTTTAAGCAATTAAAATTGTGCTGATATGAAATATCTATCAAATTTGGTGAAGTGAAAGCGAAAGAAAGGCGACTTTGGTACGACATTAATGTTCGAAACAAAGAGAATATTGTCTCGGAAGGATAGAGCAAGAACTTTGTCCTGCGCCTGGTGCGTATACTGTTATATATGCTCCACAATATGTATATAATGATATATGTTATTTAATCTTGAAAAGCTAAGGCTACGGCATGAATAGCATTGGTCGTGGTAGGATGTGCACTTATGTTGTACAGACAAAAATTCACCTAGCAAGAAACGCAAAGAGTTTTTTTTTGGGGTAGGGTAGGTGAATGCATTTACGCACACAGTGTTGGACTCCCGATTCGGTACGTCGTCGGACTACCAACTAAACACCTCCCCATCGTCAGAGAGCTAGCCTGGAACCGTTTGTCACATTACTTCGGGCCAGCCCCCGAACTCTCTCGCCTTGCGGAGCCTTCAAATCAGGGAATTCCTTTCACCAACGGGAGGGGAGAGGAGGAAGGGAACTGTTAGTTCAAGGAACCCCCTGCCATCCGGCTCCTCCACCGGTCGAGTTCTATCTTCTTAGCAACGAGAGGGGTCCGAACGTAATGGGCAACACGGTTCCAGCTGTCAGCAGTCCTCAGCATCTCTTCCACAATGTTGTCTGAGAGAGATCCCCTGTGTTTAAATAGAGCTGCTGACGAACCCCATCCCACCTTCTACAAGAAAAAAAAGTGTGGTGGGCATCGTCCACAACTCCATTGCACAATGCGCCTTTCCAATCTTGTGCAGGTAAGACTAAAAATTTCCATGCCCACTTAAAAATTGGGTAAGGAAATAGTCAATCTCACCATGCTTCCGATTCAGCCACGCACCTAAGTTGCCGATGAGCCGCGCAGTCCATCTCCCGCGATCACCATCACGGCCGGTTCAGAGACTGTGCGGTACGCAGACGCCACCCGTAAAGCTCCCCGTCTCTGTACTTGCGCGAGGCGTCTACGATATACCTCCTTGTTAAGAGCGCCAGCCCATACCTCTGCACCGTAGAGCAGGGCAGACTGCGTTCAGCTCATCAGAAGACGTCGCCTACTAGACGTAGGACCCCCAATGTTTGTCATTAGCCTATTTAACGCCGAAACTCCAGCCGCAGCCTTGTTTGCTGCTGCTTGGATTTGCTCAGAAAAGCTCATCTTTGAGTCAAGGGTCAACCCGAGGTACTTTACCGCTGATTTTGACTCGATTATCGACTCGCCGAAAGATATGGGACGCAGGGTCGGAATTCTCTTCTTAGTCAGGATGACTACTTCGGTTTTTTCCAGTGCAAGGTTGAAACCACGCTTACCCGTCGCATAAATATGCCGAGTCTGCTTTGCGCCTGTTCGACAGTGCGTCCAGCAACAAGCGCTGCGACATCATCTGCGTAGCCGACCAAACGCGACTCTTCTGGCATGTCGAGTTTAAGCAGACTGTCATAGGTAGCGTTCCAGAGACCCGGCCCTAGGATGGATCCCTGTGCTACCCCCGACGTGACCTCCATCCACCTTTGACCCTCTAGTGTTTCATAGAGCAGGGAGCGGTTCCTCAGATAGTCCCTCAAAATCCGTAAGAGATAGTTCGGCACGTTGAAGGCATTGTCTAGTGTGCCTAGAATATCTTTCCATCTTACGGAATTGAAGGCGTTTCTGACGTCAAGCGTTACGAGGAGCACCACCCGTCGAGTTCGGCGGCTATGTGCCTCTGCTCGTCGAACGGCGTCCACGACCTGCATGACAGCATCAATTGTCCATCTTCCTGCCCTAAAACCAAACTGCCGGGGAGATAAATCTCCGGCAGCGCGTATCGCTTCAGCGAGTCTACTTCTGATGAGCTTTTCGAGCAATTTCCCAGCAGTATCAAGCATACATAGTGAGCGGTATGAAGACGGCAGTTCGGGATCGCCTTTCCCTTTAGGGATCACCGCAAGCCTCGCGACTTTCCAACGAGCAGGGAAAATGCCCTCTTTCAGGCAAGCGTTGAATGTGCCGAGCAGTAGGTCTGGCTGGTGTTGGAATACCAGTTTGTACACCTCTGCTGGAATACCATCGGGTCCTGGCGCCTTCTTATTTTTCATAGAGAGGACTGCCTGTTCCAACTCTTTTACAGAGAAAAGCGGATAGTCCTCTGCGCTCTCCGCGCCGACGTCACCATCCCATACGGGGTGTGCAGGGAAGAGTGCCCTCACGATGCGGTCCATCTGCTCGGCCTTAAGTGAACAGGGTTTCCGCAGAGCCCCGATTTTTCGGGTTACAAGTTTGTAACCGAGTCCCCACGGATCCCCATTCACCTCGTCGATCAGATCTTGCCAGCAGCGAGCTTTGCTCTTGTTTATTGCGCTGCGGAGTCTCCTTTTGGCTGATTTGTACTCCATCATTATGGTACATGCCTCCTCCCGGTCGCCTAGACGTTGTGTTAAGCGGCGGAGCCTGTGACACTCCTTCCGGAGCTCTGCGATTTCCACTGTCCACCAATGGTTACTTGCCGAAAAGTCTTCCAGAACTCGCCACCCGTCCACCAGCGACACCAGTGATTCCGATGCGAAGGTTACGTCTGGAATGCTTCCTTCGCAGCCCGGGCGCCGGAACGTTGGGGTGGATCCGGTGTTTAGAACTACCAGTCCTGTTCTCGCCGCCATTTCCAGAATTCGTTTCCCTCTGGAATCTGTGTGAGGCATGCCCCATTCAAGTGCCCTAGCATTGAAGTCACCCCCGACCAGGATCCGCCAATCCGTGCTTAAGATAGCGTCCTCCAAAGCCTCAAGCCTCCGACGAAAGTCCGGCATCGTCTCATTTGGCGTAAGATAGACACTAAAAAACGTTATCCCTGAACACCGATTCCAGACAAAGCCGTCCCCTCGGTCTTGGGCAAGAACCCCCAGGAGAGTGCCGTCCCGAACCCAGATGGCAGCGGTACCTGATATGTCTGGGTGACATGAAACTGGGCCCTTGTTTCGGTACTGCTCACTGATGAGTACTAAATCAGTTTTGGTCTCCGCAGCGAACTGCGCTAGCAACTCGTGAGCGGTTGCACTCCGGTGCATATTGATTTGTAGTATGCGAATCATGTTGACCGTATCCTAGCTCTTTCCAGTTCTGCTCTGAAAACTGGACACCGTCCCGATCCCGCAGTGTGCGCAACGCTCTCATCAGTCGCGCCACGGTCCCTGCATAGGACGCTGTTCGCTTTATGGCCTGCCTGACCGCATTTACGGCATGTTCCCCTTCTGTCAGGTCCCCGACAGTTTGCAGATGTGTACCCATAATCCAAACATCTGTAACATTTGGTTGGGGCGGCCCGAATTCGTATTCTACACACTACCCAACCAATTCTTATTTTCCCGCTTTTTAGAAGCTTCCTCGCGTATTGCTCGGCAGCTTCCACCACAGCGAGTTTTTGGCCTCGAGAGTTTGCGGAGGTGATACCAATCCGGACATTGGTTACCTCCGGGCATTCGCGTTTGATGGCCACTTCTACCTCGTTCTTTTCCGTGAGACAGTCAAGGTCTCGGATTTCTAAAGCACACGTGGGTTCCAGGCTAGAAACGAAAGCTTTTTCTCCTAGAAGCCCCTTGACTGCTTCACAGAACGTGACTTTATTTATAGTCTTCGGGCCTAGTTCGACTAAGACTCCACCACCCTTCGTTTTACGCATGGAAGACACCTCCGCTCCGTTGTCTTCGGGTTTGATTTTGTAACGGATTTCGCTGAGGACTTCCGCAAAAGTCTTGCCTTCCGTCGGCTTAATAAGCAAAGCTGGCGATCTAGTCCTCCTTCGTCTCCCCACCTTTTCTTTTGGCACTCCGTCCTTCGTGTCCGCCTGAAACGCAAACAGTACTGATCGTTACGAAGATCTGTAAGAAAAAGTCGATTATGAGGGTCTACAGTATAATGTTAAATTTTGATCAACTCCTGCAGTATACTCGTTTCTTAGAAGTTTTATGAAAATAGTTCCATTGTTCACTATAGTTCTTTTTAAGAAAAACTATTAAAAGGAAAAGTTCCCAGTTTAACCATAGATTTAATTTACTTAAAGATGGCAGAAACGTGTTTCGGACACAACATGTATCCTTCTTCAGTGCTGGTTTTGTAAACTTACTTAGGCCTGAGCAGATGATTAGACAGAAAGTTAATCTTCCACATAGGATAACAAGACTGCAGGCGCCAGTGACATTCCCAATGAAGGTTTGATGCCGAAGTGAAAGCTAAACGCGACTTATTGACGAAACCTTCGAAATATGGCTAGAAGTAAGAATGTAGCACTTCCTGCTCACCAAGGCCTGACAAGAGAAAGATCCCCCGGCCCTCCGGTCCGGAGTTTTATCAAAATTTCATAGATTTCTCAAGAACTTGGAATACAGAAATACCATGACGTTAGCTAAAGAGATAATAGAAGGGCTGACATAATTTTTACCCCGCACCCGATATTTTTCCTTCGACTCGGTTTATGTAATTAGTGAATTAAGGCACGTCGGCGTGAATAGATACTCCTCGGTACTTACCCAAACTGAATGCGTAAAAGGAGGAATTTCTGCTACGGAGCAAACGATGAACCTAAAAATATATCGTACCAGAGAGCAGCTTAGCAAAGCTTAGTATTGGGTCCTCCTCTCTCTGTACGATTGCTGATGATGTACAGCATTAGTGTCGAACAGGCTCCATAAAGTACACTGAGTAGAAATGATTTTATTTCTTATGGTAAAGCAACAACTTTCCATTCCTTCTAATGTGCTTGATCTATTTCTAAAACTTTCCCAGAAACTTGCATTCTCTCCCCCCGCTGTTTTACATCACAATCAATATTAGGTGACTTACTCGTCGGCAATTCTGGGATAGCGTATTGTCCTTCTCCCTCAATATGTTCCCATCCACTTCCTCACATCTCTTAACGTGTGGCTTATCCACCTCCACTTTCACTGTCTTATCAACACGTCCACGGATATAGGGTCGCTAGGATTGATTCCTCCTCATTTTCAGATACAAGTGCAGGTAATGAGACAATCTTTACAATTCTTATCAGGATCAGGATGCTGAAGAACTGTCTAAAGCGATACATTGACATTGGTTCTATTGGGTATCCAAAGTTATTGATATCAAGAGATAGCAGCCCAATAAAGTTTTATTTCGATGAGAAATTATAATAACTAAGTGCCGCCTATGAGTGTATAGTAGCAACCTACTGCTTAAACCAGCAACTGTTTAACTTACATCCCGACGAATCTCACACAATAGCGGATGTGAACTCCGCGGTGGTTGGTCTTAGGCGAATGTGCTGTAAAGAAATGAGTAAACATACCAGTATCAGACGGCAACGGAGAAGCTAGCCACAAGAAGAGCAGAAAGCTACAAAACAGACCAGAGTGTTTCTTCGGAATTTGAAAGAGGAACGGTTAAGGGAAACATACTGAGCGAAGTTCCCAGGAACAGAAAAGTCCACAATACTCCTGTGGAGATAAGACAAGACTTCAGTGGGAATACTTTCAGGTCACCGCAGTCATCTGCGGAAGACATCTATGGACATTGACTGCAAATTCTGTGAAGTGTGCAGTATAGTGTAGTGCAGTATGAAACCTACAAATTTGGTTCTGGGTAACAAGCTGGGAAGTTTCTTTTATTGTGAAGGAATCGAGAAAATATCAAAAAATTGGAAATGGGATGACGAAAGTTGTACTTCGGATACTTTGTTCCCTCTGACATTATGAATGGGAATTCTAATGCGTGCGACTGCACCGGATCCTGGAGTACAAAAAAGGGGAAACTGAAGCGGAACGAACACGAAGCTTAGAATGAAGAAAATAAAGGAATACCGGATCGACAGCGCCCTGGAGCAGGAAAACTCGAAAGCCATGTACTTCGTCTTGCCTTTATTTATGTACAGCCCAAGATCTCGCGCCGTCTGCTCGATCTAGATGAAAGTAGACTATACATCGCCTTGCATATTGGTCATCTCATGACCGTATTCAGTTTTATCCTGGCTATGCTGTCATTAGCCGATTTAAGGGAGTCATGCCGTGTGGAGGAAGTTTTTTTTTGCTTTTTTTAGAATTTTTTTGTGAAGAACTGGATAAAGATACAAATACAAATACACCATAGATTTATTAATATCTTGAATGTGCATAGTAATTTTTCCACTCCGATCGCATAGTTGGTTATTGAAATACAGGGCAATTTATACACCCATGTCTAAAAAAAAGGTGTTTTTTCTGCTGCCACACTAGAGGGCGCTGTGATCATCTTAAAGAAAAAAGTAAACGGCATTTCAACGTACAGACTTAACTACAGTCCGTAAACTAGGATTATTAATAAATATCAAAGCTAAATTTTTGGTCCCGTGTTAAACTTTTTTTTTGTGATTTTTGGTGTTTTTTCGCGGCTTCTTCAATGAATAAAAAAACTACTGAACGAATCGCAATTATCCTAGTTTGCGGACCGTACAAATATGTTTTGAATAAGGCCTGAAAATTTGTAAGAATTTCGTTGGATAGATTTTGGGCTATGGTGGCAGCCGATTTTCAACATGCAGTACCGAGAAAAACGCATTTAAAAAGTAGAATGCGATTTTTAGCCATAAAACTTTAACTGACCATTAATCTGCTATACCTAGTCCATAAACCTTAGGTTTCTTGAAGAAACACATGTACGACCTTGGCTTCAATTTTTGGCCTTTTAGCGAAGTCATTCGAACGTCGTTCCGATCGATAAATAGGCGCTTTATTACGGTGATCGACATAAATCTTGCATGTTAATTATCACGTGTTTAAAACTATGGTTTCTGAACGACTCCGAATATCAAAAAATCACTCTGCCCATATATTCTACACTATATCTAGATATAATTGGTGACAAAAAAAAATTCGATTCCGCGAATCCGACACGGAATGACCCCCTTAAAGTTAATGAAAAGATGGTGTAACTGATGACCATATTCCAACAATTTTTCCATCGTTTGCCGCAGAGAGAAAACCTGATCTGTTGCTCATTTCCCTGGACAGAACCCTCTTTGGTATGGGCCAATGATGTTCTGGGCGTATGGGGCTATCCGGCTTAGCAAGATAGCGGATAATATCTATAGACGGTACTCACCAACGAGATACCTCTATAATTGCTGCATTGCGTGATATCTCCCTTTTTATGCATGGGCCTGATAATGCCTCGTTTCCAGTCGTCAGGCATTGATTCGCTATCCAGCACCTTGGGCATCAGTTGATGAACTGCTTGGTGTAATTGGTCGCCTCCACATTTAATCAATTCGGCAGTTATTCCATCGGCTCCTGGCGATGGTTTTTAAGCCGCTGGATTGCACGGACTGTTTCTTCTATGCTTGATAGTGGCAGTATTTGTACGTCGTCTTCAGTTGGCGGGAGAGGCTCACGTTTTTTTGTGGATCGTTTTCCGTGCAAACCATACTTCCAACAACCATTTCGTGTGACACTGCTAATTGAATAATCCTCAATCCGTTATCATTTGTATTTTGATGTAAGCTAAGGGAGCCAATAGCTGTTAAAATCCCCAAGTATTGTTTTGACATCATACTTGGAACAGGTTTCGAGGTTCCGCTCAACTGCCTCATAGAAGGTATCCTTCTCCGACTCTCCAGTCCTCTGTAGGGGCGCGAACGTTTATGAGACTTACATTTATAAATTTGCCTCACAAGCGCAGAGTGCATAGCCCTTCGCTTATGTTTTCGAAGCCGATAACAGCAGGTTTCATTTTTTGGCTAACTAAGAAACCTACTCCGAGCACATGGTTTACTGGATGGCCGCTATAATATATGGTGTAGTGACTCTTCTCTAGGAAACTGGCCCCTGTCCAACACATCTCCTGTAACGCAGTTACATTAGCCTTATATTGGAACAGGGTATCGGTTAGCTGCTGAGCAGCATGCGGTCTATATAAGGAGCGCACGTTCCATGAGAAAATACGCAAATCATTATTCCATTATCCTTGCTGGGTTCGTCGTTTTAAATTCCATCCTGTTCGGGGCTCCTTCTGTGGCCCCGTAACATCGGTTTTCTGTGTAGGGTTGTCAGCCCTACTCAACCACCCCAACCTGGAGGACCGTCTGCAGTTTTTCATTAAGAAAGAACTCCCGGCGATCACCACGTGGAGGTAAAGATAGGGTTTGGTACTAGAGCTGTTGGTGTTGGTTCAGCAGGCATTTCCCAGGTTTTATGGTCCATTATGGGTACCAATCCACGTTTCGCCCTGGGAGCTCTACTACCCTTTGATCGCTTTGATCAGTGGCATAACACGCCTTAATCAGATCCGAAATGGGAATATTCGCGGTTGATATGGGATTGCACCTATCGTGGAAAAATTGCGAGAAAGGCGTCTTCGAAGCGAGCAAAAAGCGGCCGAAACAACGCTGGTTTGATACGCAGAATGGTGATTTGAAAGTCTCGCGACTGCATCCAGATCAGTCCTTTGACAGAACAAAATGATGCAACCGTTCAAAATGAGCCAACCCCCGCTAAACGCTAAAGAATATCCAGAACGATCTCCGACTGAATCTAAATAAAACAGAGCTGTTTACTCACCTCAGTGAAATAAGCATTATCACTGTTAGTGACAGTAAACATCCCAAAACTGAGCTATTTAAGTACCACGGATCAATGCTCTCAGCCAACGTTGAACCGCGCCGTAAAATTGCTTGACGTATTAGCGTAACGTATATGAAATGTGTGCCAAACGGATGTCGTTTGCAATCGACGCATAGAGCAACCTTTCAAATTCAAAATCTACCGCAGTATCGTTCGCTCTGTTGTCCTATATGATTTTGAGGGCAGACTGCCTACTGAAGGCATTGAACACAGCCTCGAGCCAATTGAGACGAGGATATTTCGTTAGACCAGTGGCGTAACGGAGTAGTATCTGTTGATAGCATGGCCAAATTTACGCTAATGAGATCTTACTAGGTAACATTGGCGATTGGGTTCCAGAAAGCACGAAGAAGCGTTTGGAAGCAGGAAAAATAAAAATAGGCTGAGTTGTCTGTCGCATCTATGAACAGGCGGGGATTACCAAATCCTTCAAATGTCTGAAATTTGGACACTTTTTCAAACATTGTAAAAATGAGGAAGATTGTTCCAAGCTATACAGGAGATACGGAGGTGGAGGCTATATAGCGAATGACAGCGATAAATTACCATCATGTATGTTCTGTAGAAAAGAACAGATAAAAGCCACTAGCCACATGTGTAGCTGACAGTAATAAATGCCAGGTATTCAGGAGGGCCTTGAATACTACGAAATTAACATGAAGGTAATATAAATAAACCTCAATCACTGCTAGGTAGCTCAGTATCTCCTGGTACAAACTATAGTGGACGAGAGTGCGGACGTGGTTCTAATCAGTGAACCATACAAAAAACCATACAAAATAAATTCATGACAAGAGCAAACAGCTATGTGGGCATGGGGGGTGCAAGCGTTCCTAGAAATTGAACACTGATTAGAGGGTTTCGTCTGAGCTAAGATAAACAGCATCAACTTTGACAACTGCTATGCAAAACATAGACAGTAGAAGAATTCTAGACAATGGTAGACAATGTGGTGACAGAAGCAAATGCTAGTGGTCCACTAATTATCGGTGGTGACTTCAACACGTGGGCAACAGAATGGGGTTGCAAGCATACTGACGTCAGAGGTCGTAGGCTACTGGAAACGTTTGCATCTTTGGAATTAGGAAATGCAAATAGCGGTGAGACAAACACATACCGTAAAGCCGGTATGAACTCAATCATTGACATCACTTTCGCTTCTGCTTAGAATGGGGTGGTGGGTTAGCGAAGAATTCACCCACACTGATCATCAGGCAGTAGTATTTGAAATTAAAAAGCCCAGAGTGGCGAAGAATGACAAGTCCAAAATCGAAGAATAGCGATAAAAATGCGTTTGACTTGGTGACGAATTCCGCCAGTATGAACCAAGGATCAGCCGAAAAGTTGAACGGACAGCTTTTTCAATTTGTTGTTACCTCGTACCGACGCCGCATTGCCGAGAAGTGTTCCCAGCGGAGAAGTGGTGGAGCGAGAAAATAAAGACGCTGAAGACAAAATGCCTGCAAACCAACGTTCGAGTGGAAGATGAGACTTACAGTAGCCGCTCTCCAAATTCAAACAATTGATTACACAAAGCAAAAACAGAGGCTCTAAAAACCTCTGAAACGAAGCGGACGTAAGTCCCTGTAGCACAGCCTTTATAGTGTTGCTGTCTAAAATAAAGGGGAAGAAATCACCACAAGTAAATTTCCGACAATGCTGACATCGATAATGAAGACACTGTTCCCGCAAAGATCGAACACATTCATCAAAGCAATTTGTGTAGCTAGTTTAGAGACCATTCCGCGTATCACCAAAGATGAACTGCTTCAGACATGCAAAAAAATGAAGGACAAGAAAGCACCGTGAGCTGATGGTATTTCTCATAAAGCAGTGAAAGCTGCCGCCCACGCGAGACCAGGTATGTTTATTACAAGCAATGCAAAAATGCCTCGACGAAAGGATGTTCCCTACAAAATGGAAAGAGCAGCGCTTTGTTTTGTTGCCAAAAGGAAACAAATAACTTGGCGATCCGTCATCATATCGCCTAATATGCCTTCTAGATACGATACGATACGATACGGTGGAGAAGGTACTGGAGAGAATAATTGCCAACATATTGCGCGACACAGCTGAACCTGATAGGGCTCTTTCCGATATTCAGTTTCGACTCAGGAAAGGTTGCTCCACCGTCGATGCTATGAAGGTGGTGGTAGACACCGCAGCCCTTGCAATAAAAGGTGAGATATGGCCATTGGGGGTCAAAAGACTGCTACGCAGTGGATTGGATGTTTAGAATGCTTTCAACTCACTAAACTCGTCGGCCATCAAAACGTCTCTTATCCGAAAGAACACTCCACGCTACCTGAGAAACAAACAACTACAGACAGAGGGCTAAAGTACGAAAGCGTCAAACGCACAAATTACTAACATATCCCAGCTGGAGTCCCTCAGAGGTCGATAGTGGGTCCACTCTTGTGGAACATCATGTATGATGGAGTCCTCCGCCTGCATTTATCAGAAGAGGTGAAAGTAGTAGGTTTCGCCGACGATATTGCTGTGGTTATAGTTGCCAAGTCCATCCACGAGATTGAGGCGGAAGCCAATGAAGTGATCTAGAAGATTTAGAGTCGGCGAGAAACTACCGGACTAGTGCTCCCAGATTACAAAACAGAAGCCGTTTTGATAACAAGCCGGAAGACCTTAGAATACTTCAAAATTCGGGTCTGAAACCAGACCATAAGAAGTAAAGAGGTGGTTAAATACTTAGGCGTGATGTTCGACAATTGACTCGAAAACTTGAAAGTGCATGTAGAGTACCTTGAAAAAAGGCAGCACTGTTTCAGGCACCACTGCCACGAATGCTGCCAAATATTGGCGGAACCAAATACGTCAGTAGAGTGTTGCTATTTCGAGTCATTAACCCAGTTTTACTCCATGCCGCTCCTGTATGAGCTGCAACACTAACGATTAAAGAAATTAGGAGAAACATATTTCGCCCGTACAGATTATGTGTCCTGAGAGTTATTTCTGGCTTTCGAACGATATCAGACAAGGCGGCGTTAGTTGTAGCCGGGCTGCTGCCGGTAGACATCTTGGTTGAAGAGCTGTCCCGAATCTACATCAAGAGAACGACAGCCTAAGACGCTGTGCAATTGATCAAGATCGAGGAAAGGGCATGATCAATGGTCAGATGGCAAACCCACTGAAATAGCTCAACGAAGGGCCAATGGACGCATAAGCTAATTGCGATCATCCGTATGTGGGTCAACCATCATCAGGACGGTCAGAGTATCGCTCAAAGATTTCGTCGTTATGCAGGCTACGGAATCGTCCATCCGCATGTAGGGGGCCAAAAATTCTTCGGAAGATTCTTCTCTCGAACGCGGCCAAGAGTTCGCAATTGCCGAGCGTGTCGAGCGGAAAAATTTTTGTAACCTGAAATAGGGTCTGTTGGGAGCCAACAACCGTGCGCGGATTTCATCATCGTAGCTGTTATCGGTTGTGATTTTCGACCCTAGATAGGAGAAATAATCAACACTCTCAAAGTTGTAGTCTCCAATCTTCATTCTTCTCGTTTGACCAGTGCGGTTTGATGTTGTTGGTTGGTTAGTTTTTAGTGCTAACGTTGCCACCATATACTTTGTCTTACCTTCATTGATATGCAGCCCAAGATCTCGCGCCAGTCGCCGCCTGCTCGATATGGATGAAGGTAGTTTGTACGTCTCGGGTCGTTCTTCCCATGATGTCGATATCGTCAGGATAGGCCAGTAGTTGGGTGGACTTAAAGAGGATCGTACCGCTTGCATTTACCTCAGTACCACGGATCACTTTCTCCGGGGCCAGGTTAAAGAGGACGCATTATAGGGTATCCCTTGTCGTAGACCATTGTAGATGTCGAATGGTCTTGAGAGTGATCCGGCTGCTTTTATCTGGCCTCGCACAATGGTCAGGGTCAGCCTAGATAGTCTTACCCATTTCGTCGGGATACCGAATTCTCCCATGGCCGTGTACAGTTTTACCCTGGCTAAGCTATCATCATCATCATCAACGGCGCAACAACCGGTATCCGGTCTAGGCCTGCCTTAATAAGGAACTCCAGACACCCCGGTTTTGCGCCGAGGTCCACCAATTCGATATCCCTAAAAGCTGTCTGGCGTCCTGGCCCACGCCATCGCTCCATCTTAGGCAGGGTCTGCCTCGTCTTCTTTTCCTACCATAGATATTGCCCTTATAGACTTTCCGGGTGGGATCATCTTCATCCATACGGATTAAGTGACCCGCCCACCGTAACCTATTGAGCCGGATTTTATCCACAACCGGACGGTCATGGTATCGCTCATAGATTTCGTCATTGTGTAGGCTACGGAATCGTCCATCCTCATGTAGGGGGCCAAAAATTCTTCGGAGGATTCTTCTCTCGAACGCGGCCAAGAGTTCGCAATTTTTCTTGCTAAGAACCCAAGTTTCCGAGGAATACATGAGGACTGGCAAGATCATAGTCTTGTACAGTAAGAGCTTTGACCCTATGGTGAGACGTTTCGAGCGGAACAGTCTTTGTAAGCTGAAGTAGGCTCTGTTGGCTGACAACAACCGTGCGCGGATTTCATCATCGTAGTTGTTATCGGTTGTGATTTTCGACCCTAGATAGGAGAAATTGTCAACGGTCTCAAAGTTGTATTCCCCTATCCTTACTCTTGTTCGTGCTTCTGTTTGACCAGTGCGGTTTGATGTTGTTGGTTGATTCGTCTTCGGTGCTGACGTTGCCACCATGTATTTTGTCTTGCCTTCATTGATGTGCAGCCCAAGATCTCGCGCCGCCTGCTCGATCTGGATGAAGGCAGTTTGAACGTCTCGGGTGGTTCTTCCCATGATGTCGATATCGTCAGCATAGGCCAGTAGTTGGGTGGACTTGAAGAGGATCGTACCTCTTGCATTCACCTCAGCATCACGGATCACCTTCTCGAGGGCCAGGTTAAAGAGGACGCATGATAGCGCATCCCCTTGTCGTAGACCGTTGTTGATGTCGAATGGTCTTGAGAGTAATCCTGCTGCTTTTATCTGGCCTCGCACATTGGTCAGGGTCAGCCTAGTCAGTCTTATTAATTTCGTCGGGATACCGAATTCCCTCATGGCCGTGTACAGTTTTACCCTGGCTATGCTATCATAGGCGGCTTTAAAGTCGATGAACAGATGGTGCAACTGTTGTCCATATTCCAACAGTTTTTCCATCGCCTGCCGCAGAGAGAAAATCTGATCTGTTGCTGATTTGCCTGGAGTGAAGCCTCTTTGGTATGGGCCAATGATGTTCTGCGCGTATGGGGCTATCCGGCCTAGCAAGATAGTGGAGAATATCTTATAGATGGTACTCAGCAACGTGATACCTCTATAATTGCTGCACTGTGTGATATCTCCCTTTTTATGTATGAGACAGATTATGCCTCGCTGCCAATCGTCAGGCATTGATTCGCTGTGCCATACCTTGAGCACAAGTTGATGAACCCCTTGGTGTAACTGGTCGCCTCCATATTTAACCAATTCGGTTGCAATTCCATCGGCTCCTGGCGACTTATGATTTTTTAGCCGATGAATTGCACGGACTGTTTCTCCTAAACTTGGTGGTGGCAGTATTTGTCCGTCGTCTTCAGTTGGCGGGACCTCCAACTCGCCGATGTTCTGGTTGTTCAGTAGCTCATCAAAGTACTCAACCCATCGCTCTAATATGCCCATTCTGTCGGAAATCAGATTTCCCTCTTTGTCTCGGCAGGATGAGCATCGAGGTGTATAAGGCTTCATCCTGCTGACTTGTTGGTAAAACTTCCGCGCCTGGTGCGGTTGCTCCCTGTACTTTTCTAGTTCACAGACTTGTTGGTTCTCCCAGGCTTCCTTTTTCCGTCTGTGAAGTCGCTTCTCCGCTCGACGGAGTTCGTGATAAGTCTCTGCGCGTGCCCGCGTTCTTTGAGAATGCAACATTACTCGGTATGCGGCATTCTTCCGTTCCGTTGCTAGTTTACATTCATCGTCAAACCAGCCGTTCCGACTCCTTTTGCGGCTGGGGCCAAGTATATTTGTGGCCGTATCCATGATAACGTTCTTCAGGTGGTTGTGAAGATCATTAGTTGATGCTTCATCTCCAGGTCCTCTATTGACTGCGGTTATTGCGGCATCCATTTCCCTCTTATAGGTGTCGCGGAGGGTTGTGTTGTGGATGGCTTCAGTGTTCACTCTCACCTGATTGTCAGAGGGGATTCTAGGTGGTATTGTTATTCGAGCTCGGAGCACCATGCCAACGAGATAGTGATCCGAGTCTATATTGGCCCCCCTATATGTTCTGACATTCATCAAGGCTGAGAGGTGGCGGCGTTCGATCAACACGTGGTCAATTTGGTTGAAAGTGGTCCCGTCTGGAGAGGCCCACGTATGTTTGTGGACCGCTTTCCGCGCAAACCAGGTACTTCCAACAACCATTTCGTGTGACCCTGCTAATTGAATAGTCCGTAGTCCGTTATCATTTGTTTTTTCGTGTAAGCTATGGGAGCCAACGTATCGCCTGAATACGGGCTCCTTCCCTACTTGGCTGTTAAAATCCCCAAGTATGATTTTGATATCATATCTGGGACAGGCTTCGAGGGTTCTTTCTACTGCTTCGTAGAAGGTATCCTTCTCCGACTCTGCAGTCTCCTCTGTAGGGGCGTGAACGTTTATGAGGCTTATATTTCTAAACTTGCCTCGCAAGCGCAGAGTGCATAGCCGTTCGCTTATACTTTCAAAGCCGATAACAGCAGGTTTCATTTTTTGGCTGACTAAGAAACCTACTCCGAGCACATGGTTTACTGGATGGCCGCTATAATATATGGTGTAGTGGCTCTTCTCCAGGAAACCGGTCCCTGTCCATCGCATCCAACAGTTTTTCTATCGCTTGCCGCACAGAGAAAATCTGATCTGTTGCTGATTTGCCTGAATTGAAGCCTCTTTGGTATGGGCCAATGATGTTCTGGGCGTATGGGGCTATCCGGCCTAGCAAGATAGTGGAGAATATCTTATAGATGGTATTCAGCAACGTGATACCTCTATAATTGCTGCACTGCGTGATATCTCCCTTTTTATGTATGAGACAGATAATGGCTCTTTATCAGTCGTCAGGCATTGATTCGCTGTCCGACACTTTGAGCTGTCCGACACTTTGATCGCCTCCATATTGAGCTGCGTTTAGCGAATAGGGAAAGGCGAGCGACAGCCATACAGGAATAACAGCATAACTCCTAAACGGTCCTGTGAACTAATATCTAACGGCAGTTCCGTGGGGTGAGCGGTTGTAGGATGCACGGGTGTGGTTTAGTATGTAAACGCAGATTTATGTCCACGAATCGTCCTGGCTTAGCCGAAAAAAATACTGGCGTTATATAAAGACCGACATTTGTCAAGATTATGAAAATTCAAAAAAAGAAATAATAAATTTCCCAGCGTATGTTCCATATATTATATATATTCGACAAACTCTTGTTGGATATTTTGTCCTCATTATTCCACTGCGCTTAAAATTGTTTTTGTAGATAATTAAGTGCGTAATTTGCGAAATCTCTGTGTATTGAGGATTTACGTAACGAAATATCAATTGCAAAATTATTCTGCCCTAATGACTACATCCTTTATTTAATGCATCCTGCAATTCTCGCCATCAAACATTATGTTATTGGTCACCGAATTGATCGACATTCAATATCACATTAAGTGACTATTTGTAAACAAAAAGCTGTAAATCTGTCGTACGAATGTCGCCACGATAAGATTAGAATTGCATTCCAAGGAAACATTTCCACTTTGCACTCAGTGCAATCGCTCCTTGTCTTCGGTTGCGCTTTGCACTTTGCACTAGTCTAGTTCCGATGGGAATGCAGTCGTTCCGTGCAAGACGCTCCTGACATGCTGGAATGGAATGGGAGTGCTTTACACCTGGTTAGGTGCTGATGGCATTTGGTGTGGTCATTTGCCGATAACAAGGTGCTAAAGCAAATGTTCAAACAAAAGGTTAAGGTGCATTCGCGAAGGATGGTTAGACAGAGTTGCCTGTGACATCCAGGAAAGACGGCCAGGATGGCAGATTGATATCGGACGTAATGAGGCATGCCTGGAATTTTCGCTTAGTTTATGGAGTTGAGTAGTTAACCAGTTGCTGTCTAAAAGGTGCATTTTTGGGAGTTTGGAGCTTAATAAATTCAAGCGACATCGAGTGAAAGAATTAGAAATCAGTGGTCATATTAAGGGTAGACGTTGATTAGCCTCTTGAAAGTCAATCTCGATTGGCTTGAATGAAATAATTGTTTCACCATGAACCGCATATCTAACCGCTCTAATTTGACCGACAAATGCAGTTTACCTTACTGTAGGGTTAAGCAATCGATTTGTTGGAAGTTGACGTATATAACACTTCGATTACGATCTGAGGTATGCAAAGTGGCCGAGCTCACTATTGAGGAGTTCCAGTACTAACTCACCTGTGACTTTGACTCCAATTACGCCTAATAGCGTTCGGTCGCATGCAGTCTTCCCAGTCAGAAACCCGAGATTGCAGGCATCCTTGGGACATTCCTCTGCCAACTACAGTGAAGCAGTTCTGCATAAATCTATATGCATACATGGTCTCTTTTAAAGCTTAAAGATAAACAGGCAATTAATTAATTGCAAACCACGTGGCTAGAATGGTTAATGAGCCAGTCAGCAGGATGGCGATCGATCTGTTTGCAACTGTAAATGCAAAAATCCAATGATTTATTTAAAACCAAATGATAAATTTGCTTTACGCTTGAGCAAGATCAGTACATGGGTGTCTTGGATGTCAAGATGTCGTTGATACTCTGATGCCCATGACCGTTCTGCAGCTATCACTCTTTGTGATGTTTTGCACGTGCCGTACTTTCATTTCTTTTCTTAGAGCGTCAAGTGTACAGAACAGGACAACTATCAGAAGAGCGTTTTAATTATGGGACGTGATATGCCTACGTAATTCAAGTGTACATTATGTTGACGCACCAAGACAAGACTCTATAGAAGTCTCACGACGCATACATGTTGTCCAGCGTCTTACTGTTTTCCAGGTGATTTATGGCTGACATTTTCTTATCGTTCTGGCGGAGAGACTCAAGTCCATTGAGGACTGTCGAGATTCAAAGGAAGACATTTTCATAATTGCAAATTCATAAGGGTTGAAAAAAGTTGTAGCCTAAAATGTAAGGCAAACACAGAATATTTTCCCTTTTTGTTTCCCACGCCTCAAATAATATTCGTTTAATTAAATAATAAATTAATTAGGAAAAGATATAAAAAGATGGTATCCATATCGGGCATAAAATTAATTCATTAAGTACCGTTTCCAAAAACTGTTGTAAGCTATATATTTTGGAGCAAAGGGAAAATGGACTTCGGTTTGGATGAACGTTGTTTTGATTACAAAATAAGTCAAGTATTACCAGGAAGGGCATATCTAAACTTTTAGGTTGTCAATTTTACAGTTCGCAAAAAGGTGAGAATAGACTCGTCGCGACCAGATGCGCCGTTTATAAAATCAACAAGCGAGCTGACATATGCGGAAATCTCGCGGAAAGTGACGACGGACAGTTCCCTCCGGACCTGGGTGAAGACGTGAACCGGATAAGGCGCATGTAGAAATTCGATTTGTTCCTTGAGCTAGGGCCTGGGGAGAGTAAGTCCCACGATCTATATAAGAAGATCGAAGCAGCGGAGGTAAAAGTGAGCCAGGATTCAATGCTATTTGAATGCAAGGATCTAGATGAGATCCCCACAAAAGCGGAGATCTGCGAGGCCTTAAAGACTCAACTCGGGCTAGATTCTATCCTTCAGTCCAATGTGATAAGATTGGGTACCATTCGCAGCAGCGAAAAAGGCTATTGCTGTTGGCAAAATCGGCGTCTGCTGTTTCAGTTTTCGACTGCGAGAACAGATACCACCAAAGAGGTGTTCCAAATGCCTGGAATTTGAATATATTTCCACAAACTGTTCAAGCATGGACGATAGATCTAAATAGTGAGGAAGATGCGGAGAAGAAGTGCATATTGCCAAAGATTGCAACAGGAATCCCAAATGTCTGCTATGCAGAGAAACACGGGAGGATAATATTGGTCATATCACAGGCAGTTACAGATGTTCAGCGTTTAAGACGGCAATTTCAGCTTTTCGTAAATTAAGTTCCTAAAGCCAAATTGCCAGGTAACTCAGGAATTGCTCTCTCAACGCGCGCTTGAAAATGAAATTGACGTTGCTATTATATGCGAATATTACAAAGATTTCCACAGTGGTGTTTTTGTATCAGACAGAGCCGACAAAACGGAAATCTGGACGTGCGGAAACCGAGCAGAAGAAGAATTCACACGAGCTAAGGTAAGCGGCATTTACATATTCAGCTGCTACGCTGCGTCAAGCTTCACGCTAGATAAATTTGTACTCATAGTAGAAAAATTAGCTTTCGAAGCAAGCAGGGCCGAAGATTGGGGTAGTCGCCAAACAAATGCAAGAGGCCGCATATTGCTCGAAGTATTTTCACGTCTGAATGTCGGATCGGAGACGGGATATCGGATCGGTGATAGACCTTCCTCCTCCTCCTCCTTCCAGATGGAGCGTAGGATATGAGCAAAATTGCAGTAGCGGGTTGGCATTAAAAAAAGTTGACGAGCAAATGGTCGAGAAAATACTACTACAGGAAGAGATGCCGGTGGGAAACGCAGATTTTCTTCTGGTGACGCTGGTTCTTGAAAGGATCCAAAAAGCGTGTGACACTTTCATGCCTCACCGCATTGTACTGAAGAACCGAATGCCCAACTTCTGGTGGAATGCCGAAATCGAAGAACTTCGTTAAGTTTGCCCTAAAGCCAGGAGAAACAGCCAATGTAACAGAAGCCGGCCTGAGTCTGAAGAGTTGCATAACCAATATAAGAAGGCGAGGAAAGAACTGCAAGCAGCCATCTCTAGAAGTAAAACTGAACACTTCAAAAGGTTATGCAAGGAAGCGGACTTCGACCCATTGGGAGGTGCTTACAAGGCAGTCATGGCATCAATCAAGGGTAAGCTCACCAACGATCACAAACCCTGATTTGCTGTGGGATATCATTAGTACTCTCCTTCCACAAGTTAAAAGTGAATCGAACCCACCCACTGTCCAGATAGATCCCGATGAAATTCCCGAGGTAACCACTGAAGAAGTCGTGGAAGCCGGAAAGAAGATTGCCGGAAATGAAGCCGCAGGTGTAGACCGCATTCCGAATAAAGCACTGATAATGGCCGGCAAAACAGTTCCAAGGTGGTTCGCTGATACATTTACGACGTGCCTAGAAGATGGGATTTTCCCGGAGAAGTGGAGGAAACAGAAGCTTATGCTAATCCCGAAGACAAATAAACCTTTGGGTGATCCTTCCTCTTATAGACCTATATGCCTGGTAAGTGGTATTGGGAAACTTTTCGAACGGGTCATCTTCAATTCAATGCTTATACCAATTACAGAAAAGGAGGGTGGTCTCCCTGACAGGCAGTTCGGATTCCGAAAGGCAAGATCAACTGTCAATGCGATCGGTACCGTGACGGAAATTGCGGAAAAAGCAATGGAAGTCAATAAATCTTCCGTGGTAGTTACTCTCGATGTGAAAAATGCTTTCAATGCGGCAAAATGGAGCAAAATAACTGCGGCTTTAGCCAAATTGGGCGCTCCTAAATAACTGGCGGCAGGCGATGGAAAAACTGTTGGAATATGGACAACAGTTGCACCATCTGTTCATCGACTTTAAAGCCGCCTATGATAGCATAGCCAGGGTAAAACTGTACACGGCCATGAGAGAATTCGGTATCCCGACAAAATTAATAAGACTGATTAGGCTGACCCTGACCAATGTGCGAGGCCAGATAAAAGCAGCAAGATCACTCTCAAGACCATTCGACATCAACAACGGTCTACGACAAGGGGATGCGCTATCATGCGTCCTCTTTAACCTGGCCCTCGAGAAAGTGATCCGTGATGCTGAGGTGAATGCAAGAGGTACGATCCTCTTCAAGTCCACCCAACTACTGGCCTATGCTGACGATATCGACATTATGGGAAGAACCACCCGAGACGTTCAAACTGCCTTCATCCAGATCGAGCAGGCGGCGCGAGATCTTGGGCTGCACATCAATGAAGGCAAGACAAAATACATGGTGGCAACGTCAGCACCGAAGACGAATCAACCAACAACATCAAACCGCACTGGTCAAACACAAGCACGAACAAGAATAAGGATAGGGGAATACAACTTTGAGACCGTTGACAATTTCTCCTATCTAGGGTCGAAAATCACAACCGATAACAACTACGATGATGAAATCCGCGCACGGTTGTTGTCAGCCAACAGAGCCTACTTCAGCTTACAAAGACTGTTCCGCTCGAAACGTCTCACCATAGGGTCAAAGCTCTTACTGTACAAGACTATGATCTTGCCAGTCCTCATGTATTCCTCGGAAACTTGGGTTCTTAGCAAGAAAAATTGCGAACTCTTGGCCACGTTCGAGAGAAGAATCCTCCGAAGAATTTTTGGCCCCCTACATGAGGATGGACGTTTCCGTAGCCTACACAATGACGAAATCTATGAGCGATACCATGACCGTCCGGTTGTGGATAAAATCCGGCTCAATAGGTTACGGCGGGCGGGTCACTTAATCCGTATGGATGAAGATGATCCCACCCGGAAAGTCTATAAGGGCAATATCTATGGTAGGAAAAGAAGACGAGGCAGACCCTGCCTAAGATGGAGCGATGGCGTGGGCCAGGACGCCAGACAGCTTTTAGGGATATCGAATTGGTGGACCTCGGCGCAAAACCGGGATGTCTGGAGTTCCTTATTAAGGCAGGCCTAGACCGGATACCGGTTGTTGCGCCGTTGATGATGATGATGAATAACTGGTGCGCATAGTCATGCAATTTTTCCGGGTGAAGCTATTGTGTTACGATTCAGACGATGGACCTAAGACGTATAGAACCACCGGTGGGGTTCCACAAGGACCATCAAGTGAATCGGAGCGAACACATCATACAGTCGCAGTCAACGCTCAAATACCTAGGAGTCAAGATCAGACGAAGCAGCTTGTGTGATAGCAGGCATGGTCCCCATCAACATCTTGACGAACGAGGGCCGACGCCTCTATGACCCACCATATGCAATCGGCCAGTCCTATACCTATGGTCGGCAATTAGCACGAAGTGAATCTCTATTGGAATAGCAAAAAAAGATGGGATGACCTAAAAGACTCTAGACACACAGGATTATTTCAGATACCTTAAAATTGATCAAACGAAGGCACGGTGAAGTTAGTTACGACCTAACTCAATTTCTGAGTGGACACGGAGGGTGCCGTGAATACCTTGCATGCGTGATGATTCCGGAGGATGCGGAGCATGTTGCTTTTAACTGCCCACGGTTCGCCGCTTATAGAGTATCGCCAGGCCGCGGTTGACACCCGAGAATATCGTGGACCACATACTAGCCTCTCTCTCTATTGAGTACGCCACAACTAAAGCGTCTTCCATCGCTGCAACGATCTCGAGGATACTGCCGAACATTGGTGGGACAAAGTTGACGTCTTTTGCTCTCCAGGGTAGTCAGCCCCGTGCTACTCTACGCAGCTCCAGTTTGGGCAACTGCCCTGAATAACAACGTGAACTACCGAAAATTGGGAATAGCGTATCGGATAAGTGTACTCCGGGTATGCAGTGCATATCGGGCAACATCAGGAGAAGCAGCATATATACTAGCAGGGATGCTCCTCATAGACATCTTGGCGAAGGAAAGTCGGCGACTCTACGACCAAACGTATGCAGTTGGAGACTCTAGCGCATTTCGACGGCAGCTGGCACGGTGGGAATCTATCGAACGGTGGCAAAAGCGATTGGACGAGTCCCAAACTGGTGGTTGGACATACCGCATCATTCCGGATCTTCGGAGATGGTTTGAACGAAACCATGGGGAATTAAGCTACGAGTTAACACAATTCTTAAGTGGACATGGAGGTTTTCATGCTTATTTACATCGATTTGGTCACGACGAATCACCATGTTGCCCAAGATGTGGTAACGTGGCTGAGAATGCGGAGCATGTCATATTTTATTGCCCCAGGTTCACCGCGCAACCAACAAGAATGGAAGCGGTCGCAGACAGGCGTTTAACACCCGGAAACATTGTGGAGTTTATGCTGGAGTCAACGGATGCCTGGAACCAGGTTGTAAGGGAACTGCAAGCTATTCATTAACAGCTTAGGCAGGAAGAACTACGACGAAAACAGGGAAGGGAGAGAACCATAATGAGCCGCAGTTAAAAGCTGATCCAGCCCCACGACGCAATACTTTATAGGAGTTCCGTGGGGAGAGTGGAATGAGAAGGAGGTGGTTTTAGTGAGTAGAAGTCTCACATAACTGCGTGGCAGGAGCCAGCAGTAGGTTTTAAACCTTTCCACCTTCCAACGCTGAAAAAAAAAAATACTAGTCTCTGAAACATCTTGGAGGGTGGTGGAAAAATTAATAAAGGCCACAATCTGCTAAGGAAAGAGGAGCTTCAGAGAAAAGTAGCAAATAACAACACGATTCGACAGGTCGTAACTGATCCTGCCCCGGGATGTAATACTGAAATGGTAGTCCCGCGTGGTAAGCGAAGAAGAAGGAGGTGGTTCTAGTGAGTAATAGTCTCATATAACCATATGGCAAGAGCCAGCCTTAGGTTTTGAATCTTTGCACCTTCCAACACATAAAAAAAGGCAGACAGACAGACAGACATTAAACCAATTTGAATAAGGTTTTGTTTTACTCAAAACCTTAAAAATGGTTGAAATATAGAGCGTCACATAGGGAAACTTTTTAATCGGTGTGTTAAAGAAAAGCGCTTTTACATCATCAGTGTCCCATTCGCTCTATGTTGTCGGCATCCTGTAGCCTCAATCGACATTGTGGGCAGGGACTTCACAAAATGTTTTTATAAAGATAAAAGATAGAACTCTGCTTCTAAAAGATAGAACTTTTCTGTAGTGCAGTGCTAGGTATCGGTGTTTTGAACTGCAATGGGGATGCCTAAGGTGATCCTGCTAATTATCGGGAGTAAGGCTACCCGCAAATAGGAATTAGTGTCCTGTGTCAATTCCAACAACTTTTGCTTCGCATTTCTTCTTATTTAATTGGAAATACCCGACTTTCTGATAAATTTTGGATTGTACACCGTTTGATAGAGACCTCGTTTAATTTTAATGTGGAGCCCGATTTTTTATGGTTCTGCCTCTGCTATTTATGCATATTGGGACAGGGCTATAAAATCCATGATATAAACAGAAATAGATCCATAACTGGCCCTTTTAGTATAAACGTGTCCCTAGCACTGTCTATTTATTGAGTACTATCTGTCGTGATGTTACTTACACTCATTCTTGTCAACCAATTAAATCAATTATCATTACCTTAGTTAGAAACAATATCAATTCATTAGCCCAACCGTTTACCGTCAATCCAATTATCTTTTGTCGATGGTTAATTGAATCCAATTCAAACGAATCCAATTGAAACCCCTGGAGTCTGATGCCGGTGCGATGGTAGTATCGGAGACAATATCACCTTCTGTTTGGTTTGTGGTTTGCGCTTCGCACCAGGCTCTCACTTCCATTGTACAATCCCACACGAACCTGACAATTGTAATTTGAAAATCAATCTCCTGATTATTGGCTGATAACCGTTGATCACTTGTAGTAATTGTACGAACCCTTGTAGAGCTGTAAAGGTGTACAGGGCCTGTATCGCGGACATGGGCGAACAAAAAGCGCGGCTACAATCAAATAGAAGTGAGATTTGTTTTAAGTCGCGCATGCGACCATCATCTTATCCCATATATACTCGTAAATGCTTTCGAGATGTTGCTTGATTAAGACTTGGGTCGATGCGTGTCTTCTTACGCTCGTGCAGTGTTGATGATTATTAATACTATAAAGACGGAAATCAAATAAGTGCTTTGGAAATAAATAGTTACAGGATAAGGAATCTCGAAATTGGTATCAAAATTTTACCCTTTTAAAGGAAATATCCTTCAACCTCGAGAGAGAAAATTGCTAATCTAACTGACAGCCAAGCGGGTATTAGGGCACTTACTGAAAATTCCAAAAAGGTATGGACAGACCGAACATACCCGGCTTGCTCAATAAGGTCTGCATACTGTGGGTTCCAGGCCAACTGGGTTAGAAGGCAACGAAGCAGAGGATGAGTTGGCCGAGATGGGAGCAGCGACGCCGCTATACGTTACGCTATGCGCAAAGCCATTCTGTGGAGTTGGAGATGGGTTCCTGGCTACGATATTAATGAAGAGGAATGGTTGAGGCAACTTTACGGGTAAACTTACCAGGAATGGAACAGTCCGGGGTGCTCATGAGGGGATACGAACCCAAGCGCTCGAAAGATTGTTTAAAATTCATTAAGAAGAGCCTACGGATCTCAGTCGGAGTACTATCTGGTCACTATAGCCACCTGGGATAGCTAGGGTTATCTAGTGATGAAACCTCGACAAATGTTCTGGGATAGTGTCTGGCACTTGGGCAAAGTAGGTTCGGACCTCTGGGAGAACTAATACTAGCACGAAGTGCAAGGCATTCAGGCTCGGAGGATCCTATCTGCTTAAAAGATAAAGGGGCGGTGGTTCCGATGGTAAATCAATGGGAGAATCCGTCGGTAACTCCCAGCAACATCGAGCACGTACGTAGGATCGTGTACTTCTGCATGGTTTGAACCAGACTATGTGAGAGAGACATCAAGGGAACCCGTGAGGGATTTAGGCACAATACCTGTGTGTCCGGATAGTTGAGTGGTTAGAGCACAAGGCTGTCATAGGGAAGGTCGCGGTTCAAATCTCACTGGTAGCAGTGGGGTTCGAATCGTGATTTGACGTCGGATACCAGTCGACTCAGCTGTGAATGAGTATCTGAGTCAAATCAGTGCAATTATCTCGGGTGAGCGCAATGCTGACCACATTGCCTCCAGCAGTAGACTGTAGTGTACCGTTACGATCTTGAAAGAAGTGCGCTAACATACTTCAAGGCCCTGATCCAATATGGATTGTTGCGCCAACGATTATTATTATTATTACCTGTAGCTGACAATATTAACTTCAACCACCTACTCAAGACCCCAAATTTCTTTCATTTCCTGAGCCAGTGGCTCATAGTTCACCTTCTTTTCCACGCATTTCTGTTCAATGTTACTATTATTGGGGATAGCAACATCAATAGTCTTTGCGGAGCGACCAGTCTTGTCAACTAACAACATGTCAGGCTTGTTGTGCGGTATGTGGCGGTCAGTTAGAACTTGCCGGTCCCAATACATCCTGTAAGCAGAACTATCAATTACTGTTTGCGGCTCATATCGGTAAACCGGACATGTTCCCGTGATCAGCCCATGCTTGTATGTAAGGTTTTGATGGATCACCTTTTATAAAGTATTACGCCTGGTGGTGTATTGCACTTGTACTACAACAGTGCAGCCAGAAATGAGATGGTCCAACGTCTCTAACGCCGACAAATGCAAATCGATAAATGGCTGCCAAAGACAATTCACGTGTTTACCTGCATTGCCTTCGATTTCTGTTCACCGATCCGCTCTTGGTCCGACTTCATTAACTAATTATATTATATTATTATATGAACAAGTCCTGACCTTTCCGTGTTTACAAATTAAAAGATCCATTCTGAAAATAAGTACCAATAACAAAGCCGGTAATACTAAAACTGTAAATGTACGGTAAAGAAGGTGGGATCAGAATTGTCGAGAGCGGGTGAAAAAGGGGGATTCCCCCCGGGCCGCAGTTGTTTGTTTGAAAAAGTGCGATAATAGAGAGCCCACATGATTTTGACCGCAGATCTGTATAATTTTCACCCCGGGACAGGAGTTTCTCTCTAGGGTCTACCCTTGGATCCATCTTTTGCTAAAATTTCCGAAACCAATATCCACAACCAGTCTTCATTCGAGGACCTAATGGAAAAGAGTATTTCCATGAGATTTTATAATTTTATAATATCTTCAGAAATGAACGTGTTAAAAACAAAACTTCAAGGTACTCGAAATCAGGAAATATAAAACGTCGACACATGTAATCAGTGCCACAATTTCTCAAGGCACTTAGCAGGTCCTTGTGATTACGCTAGTATTATGAACCCAAACAAAGACGGACTCCACACAACATGGCTGTTAGGCAATTACTTTTCTGGGGAACAAGTGTAGCGGTGCGTTCAAACGGTTCGTCGGCGTTTCAGTGTGGATAATTCACCTAATTAATATCACATTGAAGATCGTAGGATTAATTTATTGGGATCAGTTACGATTCGATTTAGACTGTCAATAAAGTGGACATTTAACGCTATAAAGAGCCATAAGAACTCCCATGTGTAAACTGTAGATTTTATAACACTGTTTTGCGCTTGTTCAGTTTTTCAGAGGCGCAGTTGTTTTTCAGTAAGTTCCAGTGTTATAAATGAGTATATGGAACGGACAGATTAGGTGACAGGACAATAATTGAGTAAACACTCATTAGAAAGTGCCGATCAAAAAATAATGAGGACTCATGGAGTGTTATCGTTGAAGCGGCGTTAGCACAATAATATTAGCACCTAACGAAGCTACACTTTGCCTTAAATTCAGTTCCCAATTATAGTGAATGCTGTAGTTTCCATTTGAAAAAGAAGTCACAGAGAAACAAGGAGTCGAAGATAGTTTTCTACAGAAGAGAATGTTCCAATCGTGCACGTCAGCACAGGTATTAAATAGCAATCAAATAATAATCATAGCAAATTATTACAGTTTTGAAAATCCCCTTGAATTCATTCTAGAGGCACCTTGCCTGGTAGGGGGTTCATCAACCGAAATATTTGGCTTTGGAATGACGATGTGCAAATAAAGACCCACGAAAGGATCAATCGGCAAATTTACAAGAATGCCAACCGGGAAGTAAAGAAGGCGATCGGCTGTTGCTCGATTTCAAAGATTTTTACGATAAATTGGACACTCGGGACGATGTGAGAGATCTGTATCGACTTGACAAAAGCCAACATTAACGCGAAATGGGTGAAAGCAACTGGACGTGGTGACATCGAATCTGAACTGAACGAAAGAAATGATCGCCTCATGCAACACGGTGGGTCGTTTACGATACGGTGTCCAGGTAAGTAGTTCTGACCCCCTAGCTGGCAGTACACCTGCGTCCTAGGTAGTAGCCTCGAGAAAGCTTTTTGGTGAAGAGAAAACCGCGAATGACCGGTACACGTCGGGACACAATGGGAGTCTCCGGAGCTGTCGACAACTCTTTGTCGACATCGACGGGGTGATGTGAACGTAGCTGTGCCAAGGTGGTAGTTCAGCTAAGCGTAGGTCAGACCTCAGGGAACTGGGGTAGGGGCTGTGTCCTCGCGGGTACATCCGCTCTTGACTGTTGCAGCCCGCTCCCTTGCACACCATGCGCTGTTTAGTTTTCCATGGAGAATAAACATGAATTAATAAAAACAACAGAAAGGAGGAAGAGTTGAGTGCGTTTGGGCGCAGCACAAAAATGCGTCGTTCACCGCAGCGATCAGCGAAAGAGGCAGCGAGGGCTGACATACCCGATGTGACACTGGGGCGCTCAAATAAAGAGAGCCTTATCAAGTGGCGCGACTGACCATGCGGTGATGGCAACTCCAATACCTTGCAGTGCCCCTGTTCCGAAAGTAATCTCAGTCAGAATCACTAGTCCTGAGCAGATGCATTCGGACACAAACCGAGTAGAAGTGCACTGGATTGCATAGCAGTACCCTTTCATTACTCGTAGCGACTTGGGGCAATCGCTGAAACTAGTGACCAATGGGGTTAGAGGTGGCGGCATCAACAACTCCGCACTGCGGGCAACAGTTTCAGTAATCGTCGCAGCATTCTTCTTTACAGTCCGGCTGAAGTCTTCGCTGAGGTTCGGGGCGAATTCCGAAGATCGTGTATGAAATTTTCGGAAATGGATCATTTGCATAGACCAGGTATTCTCAGGCTCCACGCATCCCCAGTTCCGAGAATATTCTTTTATATAACATTCGCTTCGGCCGCGTGCTGATATGCTGCTACCAGAACTATAATCACTTGCGAATTGTGGTGTAGTTGAGGTTGTCAGGATGTACGATCAGAAGATTCACTTTCGTGTTATTGATTTTAGTGACCGATGAGCGCTAAACTCATTAAATTAAGACATTGTTAAGCTGGCTCAAAGTAAAGCAGAATTTTTTTGCCATATGTATTCCGTTGCGATGGTATGATGAAACTCACCCCAGACGTGCTCAGAACGCAACATACGCGAAGAACACGTTGAGGTTTTTCAGACTACTCAACGAATCCCTAGAGAGCATCTAGATAGTGCAATTTTTTGAAATGGAAACCAGAGTATCCAGACCTTACTGTGCGAGCCCATACTAGTTTGGAGTTCACCTGATCGGAAGTAAGGGCCTTGATCGCCGATTGCTATTGGTAAGGCTAGCAGTGTTCTGTTACCTATAGTTCCTTTGGAGGTTGAAGGAATATATTAGTGTGTATACCCATTAGTCGAAAGTACGATTTCCTTGGACCAATTATCCCAGTGTCCTTCAGTGCACCAGGTAATCAGTTGTTGGTTTAAGCCGTATGTTAGTTAGTTTAGTTTACTGGGGAGAGCCGCAGCTCTGAGCACTCAGGCTATTGTTAGGCCCATTGTACTATCCCCTTAAACTGCCTATTCAATGGCTTGCCGCCTACGGTGTTCGCAGGCTTTAGTGAATCTGAGGACATTCTCCAAAGGCAGAGAGTGTGCAGATTCTTCATTGAAGAAAACCTTGCGAAGGTGTCTTCGTCTGAGATCTGAGGCAGCTGCATAAAAAGTGCAGGGCCGTCTCCTCCTCCTCCCCACATTGGCTGCATATAGCCGAAGCCACTACCCCAAACTTTTCCATATGGTAGTTTAAGGAGCAGTGTCCTGTTAAAAGCCCTTCTAGGGTTTTCATGTCCCATTTCTTAAGGGACAACAAAAATGCGGCTCTAGTGGCCCTAGGCTCTTTCACAAGGATTCTCGCCTGTCGGCAAGAGTCCAAATTTCTCCATTTGGCTGCGTAAATCCTTGCAATTTCACCCTTCAAAGTAGACTTGACAGTAGGTGGTCGGATTCCAAGAGCTGGTTCTGGCCCCATTATTGTGGATCCAGACCCTTGGCGAGCCAGTCTGTCAGCCTCCTCATTACCGGCGATATTAGAGTGCCCCGACAACCACATCAGGAATATTTCGTTCAGTCGGCGAAGTTTTAGCAGCACCTGATGACAACTCCACACCAACTGGCTTGATAAGTCGTTACCATTTAGTGCTGATAATGCCCCCTCCACTTTTGTCGCAGACATTCTTCTGCTGCCAATGAAATGCAAACTCCCTCGACGATTACCTACCTTGTCGTGGTGAGGGAGCTCAGTAAGGAAGATCTTCCAGGAAACGGGAGGTGACACCTGAAGCCAAGCGGTAATTAAAACCCCAAGCCAAGGTGTGACTACCGTGCCGAGGGCTGAATGGTCATAGGGGTTAAGATGTGGCCGTAAACGGTGAACTCTGGGTACCAGGCGGCTCCCAGTTTCAACTAATCTTGTCTCGGAAAAAGGGGCCCTGCCGAGATCGACTTACTTTCCCCGATAAAATTGAGGGCATGGCAGCCAATTAAGAAAAGACAAAAAAACAAAGACATAAGCCGTATATTAATGTCATGCTCTTCCAGTTTGTCCCTTTACTCCAACGCGTTTCAAACTTTTTATCGAAATGAAACGACCTAACGTTGTCTTGTTATCCCTTGCTATCAATAATTCGGGATACCGCCTGGGAAGAATATCAATAGCCTATCTAGGCAGCTTCCCACCTGAAGATCGCAGTCCTTGCTTGCATCTGTATATGAAAATGACAGGACTTAATCCCAGAAGGACTTCCAGGGATGCCTTTGGATATGTCCTCATTGTCCCACTTATACTAATGCAAGTTAGTCTCATGTGTCCGGATGGCTCAAGTGAGCGCTGGGCTATCGTAGCGGAAGGTCGCGGTTCAAATCTCACTTATTTATTTATTTTGTTATATAAATCTCAATCATTGTATGGTGTCTCAGGATTTACTTGGGCAGACCACTTACGAATGAAATATGGAAATTACTTCCACAAAGAAACCTTATAGAAATCCCCATGGTGGCATAACCAGGTTTGACTGGTGGAGCGGCGACATGGGCGAGCGGCCATACAATGTACCGTGACCGCCAGTGGCTTTGTGTGGGTGTAGGTGGTGTATATGTTTACAGCTGCTGCGCCCTACTAAGTCTGTCACTGTCTAAATCCGAGGAAATCTCTGACGAACTTGTTCTCGGCGCAAGAGGACAAAGTCAGAAAGTGATTCCTTGTCACGCCAGCGCTTGCGAACTTGAGTGGAGTAGCAGAGAAAAAAATGCAAGGAAGTGCAGTCTGTTAGAGATTTTTGCGCAGTTGGATATAATCTGGCCAATGAAGTTGATGCAAACACCTTTCGGAAGGGTGGGCTCTCCTCAATCGCAGACGTGGCATTACGTGGTGCGTCACCAGTCAATCCTTTCGAACTACGAGAGGAGCCACAGGGAAAGAACCATCATACCCAAAATCGAGAAAGATATCAGGCTGATCTTGGGATGAGCAGACATTCATAGAGGTGTTATTAGAGCTCTACATCTGACACAATGCTTCGCCAAAGCATGTGATGCGTCCATGCCTGCCTTGGTAAAGATCCAACCACTAGTGGAATAACGAAATGGCTTCGATAACTCTACCTCCGAGCCATAGCGGCTTAGCGGCAAGAAGAGTGAGAGCAAGCTCGGCATTCAACGCTACCAGTTGTCGAGAGTCAAACAGGCATTTTAGACCGACAGTAAGGGTGCCGTAAAGCCAGATCAACCATTGATGCCATCAAATTGGTTGCTGGCTGAAGATGCAATTTATGGAAAGGGCAGCACCAACAAGTCTTGCATGGTGGTGACCCTGAACGTGAGAAATACGTTCAATTCGGCCAATTGGAACCTAATACAGAAATGCCTAGTAAAATTTGTGTTCTTGGCTATCGCGCTACGTTTCGACGACATAGCTCTGGTTGTGCTCGCAAAGCATCTCGAAGATTCTGAGTTATACTCATGCGAGGCAATCAGTGATGTTAAGGGTTGGCTAGAGATTTCTGCTCTAAAACTTCCGGACAAAATGATAGAAGTGCTTCTCATCACCCAGCGCCTTAAAAGAAATTATGCACACCATCAAATACTCGGGAGTAATGATAGATGCAAAGCTTAGTTATTAGCAACACGCGCAGTATGTTTGCGACAAGCATCCGCTGTAAGCATGGTCCTGACGAGGATGGTGCCGAAAGTGGGAAGGCCACGGCATACTTCTAGTTTGCTTATAGCCACAAAAACTGAATGCAGTCTACCGAAGAATAGCCTTAGGGTGTGGTCTGTCTTCACGACGGTATTAGATGAGGCGGCGTCATCATCTCGTTCATGATGCCAATTGACATCTTGGCAGCAGAGATGATGAACACTTACAATGCGAAGCTTATCACTTACACATCACAGACGAGGAACGTCGAAAGGAGGGAACGCTTAGGGAAGGATTGATGGACACACAGTGTCATCTCTGCCACATGCCTCACGGGAATGGAGGGTATTGTCAGGACTTGCACAGACTAAAACTGCATACCTAATCCGATTAACTAAACTGCAATAGAGTTTTAGAGGACCCAGAGCACCTATTCTTCAACTCTATAAGATTTATAGAGGAAAGGAAGGACCTAGAGGAGACTCTAGGAGAGATGCTGGTGGGGAGAATGCTGAGGTCAGAGTTTTCTTAGGGGCCCGGAAGTAGAGACTTTGACAAAATTATATTGATTTTGCAGCTTTGCGTGATCGCATAATTTTCATTCCGAGTCAGAACTTTTTTTCTGCGACCATGATTGTCGGTTTGCGTAAGAATTGCTAAGGATATAGACCTTACGAACGAAGTAAAGTTCTAGTAGACTACATAAAGGTTATACAGGATTCGATAGATCAGGTCTTTCTTGTTTGGAACGGTAGACGGCAGCTTTAGAGAGAAAATGCTTTCCCCGGGGAAAAATTCCGGTGTGAGAACTATCTGCCCCCGCCTCAACAAACTCCTATATGTATACTGGCAGATAAAAGTCTTTCCTAATAGATTTTTTCCAATGTAGCACAATGTCTATTGTTCTCTCCAGGTGACAAGAGACATACATTTACCAACAGGTAACGTTTATTACCCGGCAATTTTCAATCTCTACCGATAATTTCGAGATGCTTCGTTCTAGGAATGTGTTTTCGGATTCGACGTTCTAGGAGGATCCCCAAAAGTAATAGGCCCTGCTGAGAAAATAAATTTTGGTTATGTGGTTCTCGTACTTGGAAATGGTTAAAGTGGCTGGTAATATGCATTTATTCTTGTGCTTATTTGGTTTCACTGCTTCTTCTCGATCTGAGCTTTTCTTACGACTTTAGTTTTCTAATGTTGCTTCATTTCAGAGTACCTTGAGTTTCATTTTGATAAAATTTTCTGAGTTAAGTAGCCATGCAGGTTGAAAAGCTAGAGCAGTTTTTTTGAATTCTTTCAATACAATGTATTAACTAAGTATTCCGCGTCCACAGTTAGTGCTATTTGAACTAGATTTCATTCTTTACTTTATTTGGATATCTTGATCAGCAATTGAATCCACGTTAAGTATCATCTTCTCGTCCTATGTGCAACACATTTCTTTCACATTTCTTGAAAGATAAATTACCAAGAGAGCTGGATGACCTATCTCCTCCAGACTGTTATGAACAATTGGAAATGTTCCCCTACCAAGGAAACATCGCATAATTGAAGAGAATGTGATTTTTTTTTCATTCATGTCACGAGACACTGAAGACCCCAAGTGAAATGAATACGCAGCTGAAAAGCAAAACAACAAAACTGTCTAACAAAGTTGTCACTTGCGACTTTCATATCTATTACGATAGTTGCAGGAGATCAATAAATGTTTCGAATATCGATAGCCTATTGGCATACCTCAATTAATTGCCTCCTTTCTTCCAGAGTTTTGTTGTGTGCTATCAGCGATCTTGTCATTCTCCAATTGTTTCAATTCAAGACCCTTGGACGGGGCAGTCGGCCAGCCAATCTTCTCTGAAGAAGACAATTTGATTCCGCGTAGTTCTAGATAGTTTTTCCTATTGGCATGTTGGCTGTACATAGATATAGTGGAAGCTGGCTAGTCTTCGCAAATAAGGCTGAAGATCATTGATTCGATCAATGATCTTTTGATGTTAGCCGCGACCAGCGCGAACTGTTTAAGAAATTTGTGTGTAATTGGGTAAAAACAAAACGATATTCAGTGGAGATGATGATGATGAGTACTTACAGTAGGCAGGGTCTCGACAGTATTACCAGTTTGAATGCCGTTCTATTGAACTAATTCTTTAAAGTTTGTAGGCATGGACTAGTCTTAAATGGTTTTCAGCTAGAAATTTGCATATTTATTTTTATATATCCCGCATAAAGAATAACAAAGATACTTCTTCTTTTTCTTTCTCTGTTCTGTCGGCTTGTGGTGATTGCTTGGGTCATTTTGGTCTGTCATTAGTCTGATCTGGGCGCAGTCACGAGCCCTTCAAATCACAATTCAGTATATCAAGCCACCGTTATTTGGCCAGACTTTTGGTCGCTTACCATCGACTTCGTTGTTCATTGCAATCTTGACAAGTGAATTCCCCTTAGCGCAACTTACATGACCATACCATCGAAGACGCCTCCCTCGCAATTTATCTACGAACGGTGCAACTTCATATCGATCGCGGATATCCTCATTTCGGGTGTGACCAAGGCGTGTCATGCCACAAGTCCAACGCAACATCTTCGGTTCCATTATAGCAAGACGTCGTTTATTGTCGTTTATAGTCGCCCAACATTTAGAACCAAAGAGGGCAACTGTAGTAAATATTAGATTCAAGGCGTTCGTTGTTACGTCCATTGGCTGATAGCATTGACTCAAGATATTTAAAGTGCTCAGTTCTCTGACAGTGATAGCGCTTGTTTCGTAGTGATTTGCTGTCAAAAATTTAGTTTTATTCAGATTTAATTTGAGACCGTGTTGCATGAACAAGTTGCTTGAGATCGGCTTTGCTATGGGACGGCAGGAAAATATCATCTGCATAAAGCAATGTGTAGGGCGGGCAAAAAGTGATGGTGGAGTGGTGGCAGGGCGCTTCGTTATTGAATTCCGAAGGAAACACGAAGTAGTTTTGATATAATCGCCACACTTCGAACTTTACTTCTCGGATCGTAGGAGAGCAATTTAACCCAGCGCACGAGTTCTTCTGGTGTTGTCGTAGAGCATACCAGATGAGTTCATGTGGCATACGATCAAACATCTTCTCTAGATCCAGAAATGCAATGTAAAGGGGGCAATGCTTCTCACGGTTTTTCTCCATGAGTAACCGCGCAGCGTGTATTGCGTCAGTAGTTCCACAGTTCTTGAGAAGCCCGCCTTGATTCACGGTTATTTGAACGACGTTGCGAATACAGTTGCATTCTTAACAAATTTTCATGGTACGGGGCAGCAACCGGAGCGGATAGTAATTTGAACACTCTAATAATTCAATGAACACTCTAATAACGCAATAACTCGATTGAAGAGCTCACTGAGCCACAGTGTTCAGTCCTAGATCTTCGTTTTCCAGAGCTCATATGCGATGTCGTCAAGTCCTGTTGCTTTTCCCGATTTCATTCGTTTTATTGCTTCCTCGACTTCAGCGGCGTTTTTGGAAGTGGAGGATGAACACATTCGTTTTGAGAATGAAGAGGGGTCCTAAGTCCGCATCAACTTAATGCAGGACCGGACCAATTGAGGAGCAACTTACTCCTTCTTTTCTGGTCCACGGACCCCTCGCAGGGCTTGCACCCAAACTTTTTTAAAAAAAGTGAAGCGACGGCGGCTTTACGGTTTCTTACCAGGACAGAGGCAAATCGTCAGACGCTGCCTCACCTCTGCCCTGGGAGCAGCGTGACCGTAGCGGCTCGCAGATGTTGAATGCTCCTTTATATAATTCGTAAAACACGACATGCCTACGAATTCTCCCAGGGCAGAGGTGAGGCAGCGTCTGACGATTTGCCTCTGTCCTGGTAAGAAACCGTAAAGCCGCCGTCGCTTCACTTTTTTTAAAAAAGTTTGGGTGCAAGCCCTGCGAGGGGTCCGTGGACCAGAAAAGAAGGAGTAAGTTGCTCCTCAATTGGTCCGGTCCTGCATTAAGTTGATGCGGACTTAGGACCCCTCTTCATTCTCAAAACGAATATTTCAGCCATGGCCAGCTTTGGTCAGCAAGGCGGATTTGCGCTCAATATAATTCGTAGGCATGTCGTGTTTTACGAATTATATAAAGGAGCATTCAACATCTGCGAGCCGCTACGGTCACGCTGCTCCCAGGGCAGAGGTGAGGCAGCGTCTGACGATTTGCCTCTGTCCTGGTAAGAAACCGTAAAGCCGCCGTCGCTTCACTTTTTTTATGAACACATTCTTCAACTGAAATCTGCTTGAAATATTCTCGCCCTCTACCCGTCGTGGTAAGCAAATTACCGTTGTTGTCATTAAAACATCAGAAGTGTCCGATATCCTGTCTGCTTTTGACAAGTCGATGAAGATAATCTCGCTATCCGGACATTCTTGACAAGTGTGGGGGAAATCCCACTATTACTAACAAAGTTACAATAAGTCCAAATTGTCGCTTCTGGTCAAATTCAAGACTTTCACTGTCAGTATCTTGCGAAAGCGGATATTCTCACATAATATATTGTTACGAATTTACTTTTACGTACTTCTACGGCTGCCACCAATTGTTACGATTTCCTTTACGTAATCGTACCGCTGTCACCAATTGTTACGTTCCTAGCTATTCGTACTCGTCACTAGTTACGTTACTTGCTTTACCTAAGCTCGTATCACTGGATTGCATAGCACTAAACACAAAAGCCGTTCTATAACGTTAATACAAGCGTTTATGAAACACTAAATCAAACAACCGTACTGTATAATTAATTATGGAACAATTCTTTAACTAGTACAGTTCGAAGCGTATTCATATCCAACGCGATCTGTTCTAACTCTGGAACCAGACTGACTTTGTGGGCGGAGTTCCGGCCCTTTTATACCCCGCGGAACATTCCAGAAAGGCATGTAAACACTTTGCTAGAAAACTACTCTGCGACAAGATCTTTCCACCGGCATTAGAGTCATCTGTTAACAATTATCGTAACTAAATATTCGCCCTACTGTTATATAATTTTGGTGCCCTGGCTAATTGTCATAACTACGATTTACATGGACGTCACACTTAATTTTCAAAAGTGATTTTCGTCACAATATGAATATATTTTGTGCTAGGTTTTAATGGGACAAATGTCCGCTCAAATGGTTTCATAAAAGAAATACACAAAACCTTTCATACCTGAAGCGTGCAGCTTCCAGTTTTCTGACTTGTTTTTATAGTCGCTAATTTACTTTACTTCAATTTTTGTGTAACGATGAAAGTAAAGGTTAGGTAAGTATGCTACCGAGCGACTCATTTGTTCCAACGTGTACGAGTTTTACTCACTAAAACCACTCTACAACTACTGTCCCCTTCCCCGTGGAAGGGCATTACTCCTCGGGGCGGATGTGGCTCGAGCCTCTCCTTTCGCCCATCTATTCACCACGCTTTTCTCGTCTTCTTAACCTGCACTCAATCTGCACCATTATGTGTATAACTACATTCGAGTTCTCCTGGCACGTAATAATTTTCCTAATTAAACCTTCCCGTGCTACTGTTCCTCCCAAAGTCTCCTTTAGACTGTTCCTTTCCTCTGCGAATCTAGGGCAATGGAGGGCAATGGAGGGCATGTTCTGGGACTCCCGGAATACCGTCAAACAGTTAGGTGGGCTCTCCAGTTTAAACCTATATAGGTACTTTGTTGTCCGCCATGGCCTTTGAGAAACTGCGTGAGGTCATAGTTTATCTCACCATGCGTTCTCTGCATCCACACCTTAATGTTGGGATCAATGTGTAGATTCATTGATCTTTCTCCGCTCGTTTCCATCGTTGTTGACGCCTGCTTACCGATTCCTTCTTTTCGGTTTTTCACGTGCCTATCAGAGGAAGAACCGGGTCCATCATAGATGTGTGTCATTTGGTCGGCCAAAATGTCAATGGGTATCATTCTGGCTACCGTATGTGATTGCTGCTCAAAATCCAGCCTCGCAACTATCATCACCTCAACGTATTTGAATGCTGCAGTCATGATGTGGTTCCCTATTCTGGGGCGATCAGTTATTTCCTTATGTCGTTTTGTGATAAGTACCGCCTTTGTTTTGCCTACCACAATGACCACTTCCTGATAGCAGTGATTGATTCGGAAAAATACTGTTCTGCATCCACGGGATATTTTGCAATAACAATTATTGGTGTAACTTTCCATTGTGGCCTCGTCAACAACTGGAATATTGAGGACAATATTACACATGTTCAACAAAGGCGGTGCACCCATTATTATTTTGTTAAGGGAAAGTCGCACCGCGTCCTTGAAGAACTATTGTGCCCCTTTTACTGGTTATAGTGTACCTGTTGATCATAGTATCTCAAGCAGGCCAGTAACCGTTAGGAACTTTAGTATGTTCCCCACTTCCAGAAGTTTCAGTTTTGCATCTGGTATTAAGTGTTCTCCCAGATGTATCGACCTACTTTGCACAAGTGCTGGACACTGTCCCAGGACGTGCATAGAGGTTTCGTCCTCCTCCTCACAGAACCAGCAGGCAGTGTCCGTAGATATCCCTAGCTTCCCTAGGTGGTAGTTCAGCCGACAATGACCAGTGAGAATTCCCACTATGATTCGGAGGTTCTTTTTGGTGAGGTTTAAGCAATCCTTTGTGCGCATGGGTTCATATCCCCCAATAAGCACCCTGGACTGCTCCATCCCTGGTAGGCCCGCCCAATATAGTTCCCTCATCCGCTGCCTCATTGCCTTCCAGCCCAGCATGGCCTGGAACCCAAAGTATCCAGACCTTGTTGGACGAGCCGAGTGTATTCAGTCTCTCAAGGCATTCCCATACCAGTTTAGAGTTCACCTGGTTGGACCTAAGTGCCTTGATCGCTGCTTGGCTATCGGTGAGAATAGCTATGTTCTGCCCCCTGTAGTTCCTTTGCAGATTAAAAGAGGCATATTTGTCTATGGCGTAAATTTCCGCCTGAAATATGCTAGTGTACCTGCCCATTGGCTCAAAGTACATTTTCCTTGGACCAATGACACCGGCACCCGCTCCCTCTGCTGTGAGGGATCCGTCAGTGTACCAAGTAATCAGTTGCTGGTTTAAGCCGTATGTCGCAGCCACGCTTTCCCAGTTTGTCTTGATACTCCAACGTGTTTCAAACTTCTTATCGAAGTGAAACCTCGTTGTCATGTTGTCCCTCGGTATCAGTAATTCGGGATACCGCCTAGAAAGGATATCAATCTTCCTTCGATTTAGGCAGCTCCCCGCCTCACTCATGCTACCGGCCATCCTGAATATTGATCTCCTTGCCTGCATCTGTATGTGCAGATGGAGAGGGGTTAATCCCAGAAGGACCTCCAGGGATGCCGTTGGGCATGTCCTCATTGCCCCACTGATACACACGCAAGCCAGCCTTTGGAGCTTATGTAATTCCCTGGCTTGTGTGCTGAGTTGGGTTCTTTCTGCCCAGATTACCGCTCCATAGGTAATCATTGGTCTTACTATTGCAGTATATATCCAAAGTAGTATCTTCGGGCTACAACCCCATTTTTTTCCTGCTATGGATCTGCAAGTCATCAGAGCCCTCGTGGCTTTCCGACAAGTGTTTCCGACATGTGTCTTCCAGAGTAATTTTTGGTCTAGCGTGATTCCCAAGTATTTGACCTCTGTTTCTCGTTTCACCTCCATATCATGTAATGTTATGGCTTTCAGGTGATCCAGCTTACGCCTCCTAGTGAATGGTACTATGGTGGTTTTGGTTGGGTTGATCCGCAGTCCCACCTTCCTGCACCAGGCACTAGTAACCCTTAATCCAGTTTGGATTCTATCACATAGGGTATCTTCATATTTGCCCCTACAGATTAGAACAATGTCGTCCGCGTAGCCCTGGACTTGTATTCCAGTATTAGTTAACACGTCCAGGAGTTCATCCACTACCATACTCCACATCAGCGGCGATAGTACTCCGCCCTGTGGACAGCCTTGAGTGGTGTTCATGATAATAGAATTTGTACCTGTTTGTACCTCTATTTGTCTGCTTTCTAGCATTTTGCCCATCCAGAGTGCCAGGGTGTTTCCCACTCCTTTGCGGCTCAGGGCATCCTGTATCTCTGTGTGCGATGTGTTGTCGAATGCTCCTTCGATATCCAAAAACGCGCACAGTGCAATTTCTTTTGTTTCAATGGCGTCCCGTAGTACCTCTGTCAGCTGATACAGAGCAGTTTCAGTTGACCTTCCAGCCCGGTAAGCGTGTTGACAGTGATGTAAGGGATTACGCTTTAGAACGTTAGTTCTAATATAGTTGTCTATGACCTTCTCCACCGTTTTGAGTACGAACGATGTTAGGCAGATTGGTCTGAAAGATTTAGGGTGAAAAGGATCCTTTTTACCCGCCTTCGGAATAAATACCACTTTTGCCCGTCTCCATGCCCTTGGTATGTAACCCAGTGCTATGCTCCCCCTTACCACCCTCAGAAGAGACTCTAGGATAATTCCTAGGCCTCTCTGGATAAGTGCAGGGAAAATGCCATCTGCTCCGGGAGATTTCATTGGTTGAAAGGTTCCCACTGCCCATCTTAGCCTAGCTTCTGAGCATACCTCTTTTGCTAGTTTCCAGCTCTCTTTCCTTCCCCTTTTATTCGTTGTTGGGGTGTCAGGCAGATTATTGTCGCCTGCCGCGGAGGGGTAGGACCCCGGGAAATGAGTTCTGAGAAGCAGGTGTACCCTGTCCTCCTCATTCTCGGTGAATGTCCCATCTTCCTTTTTTAAGCAGACAGAGGATATTCTCCCGTCTTTGGCTACAGCCTTGTACAGCCTAGTTGCTTCTGTGATCTGTTTAAGCCCTTCACAGAATTCCCTAAAGCTGTTCCGTTTCGCTTCCCTGATGGCGTTGCTATACGCAGTCAGTGCATTTTTATACCTCCGCCAGTCCCCGGTTCGTTTTGCCCGGTTAAAGAGTTTTCGTACCTCCGTTCTCATTCTGGCTAAGTTCCTGTTCCACCATGGTACATCCCTTGATGACTTGACTGTCTTGGCCGGACAGCTGGCCTCATATGCGTCAATGACGATTGTGTTGAGGTCTTCCACCACCGTTTCTAATTCTAATTCGCTCCTGATGTCACCGCTCCCTTGAAGGTGGGCAATGTTGTTGCTAAGGTGCATTGTGTAGGATTCCCAATCCGTTCTCTTGGGATTCCTTATTATTCTTTTTATTTCGGAGTTACCCTCAATGTCGAATCTGATTATCCTGTGATCAGACATTGAGGGTTCATCCGACACCCTCCAATTCCTGACCATCCCGTTCATTAGGGTATTTCCTAGAGTTATATCTAGTACCTCTTGTCTGGTGCTGGTCACAAATGTTGGAGTGTTCCCTACGTTGTATATTTCTAACTTATTACTAAGAATAAATTCGAGAAGGTACTCACCTCTACGATTAGTGTCACTGCTTCCCCGCACTACGTGGTGGGCGTTGGCATCGCAGCCGAGAAGAAGTGGTAACGCCCTCTCCTCGCAATACTCCGTCAGCTTTGCGACTTGTTCCGGTGGAGCCCGGCTCTCGTCTCCTGGGAAGTATCCCGATGCTACCACTACCTTTCGAGTGCTCCTCCCGGCTTCCAATGAGACTTGGATAGCCACAAGGTCCCCGGTTAAGAACTCTGAAAGACATATGTATTTTAGATTACGTTTGAGAATTATGCAAGCTCTTGGTTTTTCACAAGACGAGTCCCAAATTACCTGCATGTCTCCTCCTTGCAGACCGCGAATCTGCCCCCGTTACACCCAGGGCTCCTGAGCCAGCACTATTCTAATGTTCTCCTTGGAATTTGCCCTTGCAATCACTGCAGATGCAGCTCTCGCATGGTGGAGGTTTATCTGGGCTATCCTAGTGCTGGCCATTGGCTCCGTTATTGTTTGGAGCTCTTCTCCACTGTCGGAGTGTCACCCTCCTCCTCCGACATGGCGCTTTCCTGCGCGTCGCTGTCCACCCCGAGCCCTAGCAGTCCTAGGTCTAGGTCGTCCAGCTTCTGCTCTTCACTGGGCAGCAGGTTATTTCCCTGGTTGATCCCGTTCTTTCCGCCTCTATGGCTTCCGCGACTTCTTCAGGGACCTCGGTAAGTTTTCCACCCGATGCCTCCTCCGAGGTCTCTTTCCTTGGCTTTTCCTTGTGCACATGCACGGGTATGTTGCCAAATCGGTAGTTGATATGACAACTCCGACGTTTAATTGCCTCTAGGGATCGGTCATCTACCCCGATCGTGAGGAGTTTACCCTTTCCCTCCACCTTGCTTCTGAAGACTCTCCATAGTCGAGTATGGAGATCTTCGTTCTGAGCAATTAGGAGTCTCATGAGGTCTTCTGTTACTATTGCCGCGGCCTTTGGGAGAAAAACTGTCACCATGTGGGCTCCTGGTATATCATCTCCAGCACATGTTGACAGTTCCACCCCTTCCCAGCCTGGCAATCTAGGAATTATGGTTCTGACCCATTCTGCGGTACCTTCCGTCGCGCAGTCCACCAGTATAAGGCCTGGTCGAAAGCGTATCCCGGTGAACACCAGTTTCGACGTCCATCCCTTGATCATCTGCTTGACGACAAGTTCTTCAATGGTTTCCTGTTCCTCCCGAGTGAGTATTTGCTCGGGAAACCTTTTTGGCAGTATGGCCAGTCGAATGCCCTTGACCGCACTAGCATAGCTAATGCCAGGCTTCCTGGGTCCTACCTTCACTCCTGACCTGCCCGGGTTTTCTCCTCCCGTGGGTTCAGGTCTGGGTTTTTTGGGAGCATTCCCTTCATGGGGGCTGATCTCTGCTGCTCCCTGCTTTCTCGGCTCCGGTAGAGATGGCTTAGGTCTGTCCTGAGCCTTCTTAAGGGCTTCTTCTGGTTTCAGGCCTTCCTTCAGATAGCGCAGGTACCATTTAACCCCGGCGCCACTGAGACCTGTCTCCTTCCTGACGTCTGTTATATTTATCTCAGACGTGCTTTTGCTGGTCCCTGCTCTTTGAGCAGTGGTGTTCGTTGGCTGTAGTCCATGCAGTATACCAATGCTCACCTTGGATCCACTGCTTGACGTCCCAACTTCTCCCTTCTTGTAGGGGTGTAGTCACCTGGCTTTCAGTAATTCGGAGACGTGCCTCCACCTGATTAACCAGTTTTGGTGCGGTACGGGGCCCCGCTTTTTGGTTTTTGTTTTTTTTTTTTCCAATTTAGTACTCATTTGATTCCCACGAGTATGAGGGTTAAGAGGTCCGCCGTGCCATAGCCCCCCGTAGCACGGTAAGATCTAACTTACTCACTGAGGCGACCAGGTATCAGTGAGGCTCCGTTCGAATACAGTAAGTTACCCCCGACTGCAAACTATCCAATGGGCACGGTTCGCATGACACCCTGGATTGGGGGAGGTGTTTTTCGACTCCCCAGTCTAGATCCGTAGCGTTTTGTTAATAGTAGGGTCACCTCGTACAGGGTGTGGCTATCACCACTCACTAACGGTCTTGGTAGACGAGAGGCTTGGCCCCTGAAAAGGCACACACCGTCCCAGAGGAGAGACAACTCATCCTTAGAGAAAGATAGGTTGGCCTCAGGGAGCTATGTTCCGCATCAGTCTATCCTGCAGTACACTGCTTGACCCCCGGTGCACCCATAGAGCCCTGTGGAACACCCGCGGAGGCAATGTGGTCCCTGGGACTATTGTCTGTGTTATACCTGTTAAATAGCTGTCGACAAGTGCCGTTTAGTAACTAGGTATACCAACCAACGCCGACAAACCTCCTTATAAGGTTCAATGTATTTTGTACGTCAAGGGTAATCATTGCGCAATACTTGCTAGTGGCACCTTCTCCGTGCATCGTATTTGCAGCTAATCCAGCAACCAGTTTAATGTCGTCAACGGTTGATCTGACCGTACGGAAGCCGAAATGTCAGTATGATAATCCCCCCAGACTTTCTTCAGTTGGGAGCAGTCTGTTATCGATTATTCGTTTCAACAGGTAAGATTTCATCAACCAAGCATGCTGCAAACACCTCTACAAACATGTCCGGCCTTGATGCCCGATGTTTTGTTGTTTCTCAGCCTAGGGCAAATCTTTCCCTTGTCGTAGACCGTTGTTGATGTCGAATGGTCTTGAGAGTGATCCTGCTGCTTTTATCTGGTCTCGCACATTGGTCAGGGTTAGCCTTTATTACAGGTATATCTGAAAGTATGTGGAGACTGTCACCGCTCCTGTTTTCCTGAGGGAACAAACCCTGACCAATTTTCAGTAGGAGTTCGGGACGTTTAATTACATTACAACCCTCTAGGCGCTCCCTCTTTACAGCTAGCTTCAGGTTTCTTCTAAATTCTTGGTGGACGCCCTATTTCACTTTCTCGTCAATTTTATCAATTGCTTTTTGGGTTGCTCGTCTGGCTCCATGACACGCCGACTGTAGGTGAACGGTTCACTGTGCCACCAACAGTTAGGCCTTCTATTGCGGAAAGTACAATGTCTTGGCATCGATGAGTCGCAAGCCGCCGCGATGCACTGTGATATATGGTAGAAGGCTCGCTCCGAGGATGCGCCTGATACAGCGTCATAGTCCAGCCACGCATCTATAAACGTCTGCTTGCGATAACTTTCAAGACTAACCTGACGTTATCCTCATTCTTGAACAAGCAGGTCTCCAATTGCCTGGCTTGTTCTTCAGGTCAATTATGACTGCAGGTGTAATGTTCACTGAGGTTCCAGATCACATTGCGAGCTACCGAAGAAGTCTGTTAGTCAGTGTCAGTGTGACTGTCTGACAGAGGCACTTTTCTCAGAAACGGTTATACCTATTGACACTAAATTTGGTGGGAAGAACCCCCACGTATGCTGTGAATAGCATCAGTGAGTTTAGGGGACCCCTGTACATGCAAAAGGGGGGTATACATTCTTTTTTTACTGAGTATGGTCATGTGGGTTATCCAATGAAAGACCTGGATTTGTAATTTTTAAAGCTGGCATTTAGCATTCATTGCAAGAGAGGAGGGAGTGCGGGGGCTGGATAGAAGCAATTTATTAAACGGAGGCTGAGTATTCTAAATGCTTATGATGATTTATATTACTTCTTTCTCAAAATCTGAAGAATACTGACAAAATGTTTGCTTCATTCTTGTGCTCGATTGGTAATACTAGTGCCTAATAGCTGAAATACTGGTTAAGATAGGACACTCTCACAAAGAGTAATATTCTCAGCTCACCATCCCGTAACCAACTGGGAGTATATTACGTCGCGTACATTCCCTTAATTTAATCGATTTGTTTGATTCGCATGAACATTTAGCCGTCATGGCAATTTATAAATTAACTTCGAATGTAAATAAATAAATTTTTCGGAGTCTGAAATGAGCCACAATCTAATAAGAATGAATGCGAGATGCTTAAAAACTAACCAAGCGACAAGCATTCGTCTTGGCCAATTTGTTGAGTTTGTTGTCGATAAGTAATTGGCGAATTAATTGACCTTCCATGTGAACAAGAGTACGAATTTATGTATCTGATGATCACAGGATGCAATTTATGCCCTTGCGGTATCTTTTTCGGATAAATATCCGTCGATTATCGAGTAAGTTATAAATATCATCAATGGTTGCCCACAGTGGTGATGATCGAAAAGATGGAGATGTGATCGATTGGAAGGAAAGGGACCTGCGGGTAAAAAAGATGGTGTTTCGCCCACTTGTTCTTATGTGGAAAGTAGGATATATTTGCAAATTTTTTGTGCATTTTTATGAAAAATCACTCATTATTAATGAGAGCATGCTTCAATTTCGTTATATTCATAAATAATGTTTTCAGCTTACAGCTGCAGGATGAACAAATAAGTCGGAAAACCGGAAGGTGAACGCTTCATGTATAAAAGATTTTACGTATATAACTTGGTTCATAATTGTGCTGTTTGGAAGTAGCTAAAAAGTAAATTTTGTATCGTTTGGCCGTCTGAAACTTTACTACTAATACTAAGGTTCCCACAAAGCTTCGTGGTATTGCATTTCATGTTATAAATCTATTTTATAAATTAGCTAAGAAAAAAATGAAAACCTGGCCACCCATTTAAGTACTAACAATTCCTAAGAGCGCTTAACCTTAGAGATCGAAGGGCCAATTTTCAACTATGATAACCAAAGCGTATCAGTAATATAATGCAATGTGATATTATGAGGCATTGCATAATTTATATGCACATATAAGGAGCTAGAAATGACGAATTCAAGAGGAGGGCTATTCTCCAGGCTGGTGTTTTTCAGAATCATTGAGCCCTAAATCATAAATTTTCGTTAGTACTAAAAATCGCAAGCAGTTCTCGAGTTTAGAAATTCGTTCTTTTAAGATTTCAGACTAAAGTCAAGTTTCATGAATGAGATTTGAACTTTCCATTTTATGGCCTTATTTTTTTTGATATTACATGTTTCTTTACGGAACTAGAGTCTGATATTTCGATTTTATAATAACTGAGGTGAGATTATGTGCGGATCCCGATTGGAAGAAAAGCATTTTTGGTTTCTAAAACCTTTAATATTATTACAGATCAACTTTTAATATCTATTTTCATCTCACCCCACGGACAACACCTTTTCGTGGTGGGAGCGCCTGTAGTAGTTTACTACTAGACAGAACAGATTCTAACTCTCTAAGTGCTAAACAGTCACTGACTTCGAATTCTTGACTTCGAGCAATCTGGTCGCGGCCGGGGCATAATTATGGAGGCCTCACCAAATTCATATTCCACACACATTCTCCTTCAGTGGAAAGCTTGCACTCAGTGCCTATAGCGCGGTAAGTCAGAAAGGAGCGTGTTCCGACTCCATTTAACACGTTCACTGCGGGTTCGAAGCAAATTAACTTTTTCATTCGCCTAACCATTTTTTTTTGCGAATAAGCCTTCTTTAGAGTTGAAATGACATTGTTTTACATTTATTAATTATGTTCGAATGGATTAAAATAATTAATGAACGTCACCCTGTCGTCCGCCGCCCCGGAGAACAGTATTATGCGGCCAAACCCACAATACTTGATTTTCTTTTAAGTATATAATTCCACAACGTACAGTTACTGAACCAAGTTATTATTTAGAAATGTGAAGGAAAACCTGGTCAACCCTTTTAGGAAGCCGACAAAAGGAATTCAAAGAAAGAACGTGGTCAATTGATCCTTCTCGGAGCCTAGAGAGGGCAGAACTAAACCTTTTAGAGGGCCTGCAAGGCCTTGGGTAAAGTAAATATAACCTGAACGTTACCGTGTCGTTCGCCGGAGTGGAGAACAAAAGATGGCTGATGTCACCGTGTTGTTCGGCGCAGTGAACGTGTTAAGGAGGGAACTGGAAGCTTCAACCGCAAAAGAGAGGGGACAACAGGTTAAATCGTACCCGTCAGAAACTTCCCTTCCGTCTGTACCAGGAAGAGCAGAAGAAAGGGAAGGTAGTGATGAGGACGCAACTACGCTAATACCGGATGTGGAAACAGATGCCGGGTCACCATGATCGTGGGAAGGCTACCAGCTATTGACAGCGGAGTGTACTGCGAACAAAGGCAAAGTTTCTTGCGAATTAGGACATGGGCGTTGCAAGGTGAGAAAAAGCTGGTAACGCCGGTGAGATCAACACTGGATACAGCAGACTGTTCAGTTGGCAGTGGTTTTCATATTAGACTACATTTATGTCTATAAAAATAAAGGTTGGTCAAAATAACTTCCTGTGTGTCAAAGCTTCTTCTTATCTACTGAGAGGAAGGTTCACAAGGTTGCCGGACTGCCTTTATAGATTTCTGGTTCAAGAACTATGGGTTCGTGTTAGCGAAATCTGTGGTAATGGATCAGTGAAAGGGACTAGGATCTTCCTCGATGAGAGATGAGGTGTTCCCAGGACTTGGTTGCGGTCAACTTACAATTCCAGGTTAATGGCATTGTTTCTCTGCATACTTATCCTATGATTCCTTGCATCCACCGCAGAACCAAGAACTAAGGTATCTGTTAGTGTATGCAGAGTCAAGTAGCCTTGAACTTGTAATGGGTTGTGATGTGAATGCTCAACATATTTGTTGAGGTAGTAGCAAATGCAATCATAGAAGAGAGAACATATTTGATTTTATTACTTCAGCCGATCGTCTGCCCTAGAAGAAGAAAAGTAATTGATTAAACAATTTGCACTATAAAGCTGTTAGAGTTAAAGAGACTTGGGGATGATAGACAAAGGCTCAACGTCAGATCACCGTTACTTATACTTTAGTTTGACTATTGATGAACAATCTGTAATACAAAGACGGAATCTTTGGAAAAGGAATTGGACGAAGTTCAATGAGCTTCTTGGTTAGAAAGTGGACCTTCCTTTGCGACTAAGGACTCCATTGGTGATAGAAACTCTGAACTGCACACATTTTGAGAGTGTTTTGATGAGGGTTAGAGAGCTAGAGACTACCTGAGATCCAAGCGGTAAAACGGTTCCTTGGTGAAACTGAGATCTGCAAAAACTATGGAAATCAATCAAATGACTTCTGAATAAGAATAAAAACTGGTTGAACTTTCGGAACTCATGGCGTGAGGCTTATACAGCGTTCGAAGCGAAATTGCTTTAGAGCATATACGGAGGAATTGGAAAGCGAAAGAATCTTAGAGACTGCGTTGTTGGTCGGGATTTAACATATAAAAATAAGATATAAAAATATACAATACACCGTTGATTTGATTGTTGTTAAATTCAAATAAAACCAAAATGATATTCTTTACAAAGAGGAGGAAATGTGGATACATGCATTTATGACATCCGGTGTAGCTCCAAATGGATTACTAAGTTTGCATCCTTCGATTTATTTCTTCAGAGCATTGCAATAAGACCAGCTCGTAGATCTATAAGGAAACAATGGACGTAGGGGATACAGAGCATTGGAAGAGTTATTAGCAGAACTGAATCCACTTTTGATTTTTGCATCCCCAAATATCTCTTTGGTAGAAGATATGAAGTTATCTGAAAATCTAGAGAAAACTGGAACGAACCAAGTTAATGCTTGTCAGGATATACTGACCTTCATCCACATCGAGCAGGCGGCGCGAAATCTTGGGCTGCACATCAATGAAGACAAGACAAAGTAAGCATGGCAATATCAGCACCAAAAACCAACCAACTAACATCGAGAGAAGAATCCTCCGAAGAATTTTTGGATCCCTACATGAGGATGGACGATTCCGTAGTCTACGTAATCTATGAGCAATACCATGACCGTCAAGTTGTGGACGTGTGGAAGTTACGGTAGGCGGGTCACTCCGTATGGATGAAAATGATCCAGCCCAGAAAACCTATAAGGGCAATATCCATGGTAGGAAAAGAAGACGAGGCAGACCCTGCGTGAGATAGAGCGATGGCGTAGGTCAGGATGCCAGAAAGCTTTTAGGGATATCGAATTGGTGGACCTCGGCGTAAAACCGGGATGTCTGGAGTTCCTTATTAAGGTAGGTCTAGACCGGATACCGGTTGTGGTGCCGTTGATGGTGATCAGGATACATTGACGTGTTACTTACTGTTGGCATAAAAACAGAGCGGTGTTCTGAAGCAGGCGTCTACTTTTTACATAAAAACGAGTAGGCTTTTCCTTGGGTACAATATGCAACGATCTGTCAGGCTGTAGTGTATGCGATCATAGGGGCGGGAAGCTGGGCGATTGACGAGCGGTCAAAGGGCAGGCGCATTCTGTTCATCTCACGAGCATCTTTTACTTGGTTTGAATTAGGGGGTAGTATGTTAGCGGAAGTCTTAAAATGAAAGATTGCCCTGGAAGGTATTTTTCCGTTTTATTGGCTAAATGAAACACTGAAGAAGGGGAAAGTTAGTCCCCGAAATACGTATCTGTTAAAATTCGATACTTTTCGCCAATCAAACGGAAAAATATCCTCTAAGGTAATCTTTCACCTTTTACTTGTTTTACAAATTAATAAATGCTCTGATGGCGAGTAGATGATTTGCGATGACTTGAAAATTTCAGGAATTTTATTCTTATAACAACGCGGATTCACAAATCACGGGAGCAGGACCATACACATTTTGTTGACTCTCGGGGAATATTGCTCTCCCTTCTTCATATAAGATTTTGGCCACATGAAACAATTTGCTAAAGCATTACCAAGAGCTCGATCTTGTTTGCAGCACCTATGTATCCACAAAATATAAAAGGACAGTCTTGGCTATTGGTAACAGTAGTAACCCTGGCTAAAAGAATATAGTGTGGCACATGGTGGAAAAATTTCAAAAATTTGTTTCAAAATATGGGTTTGTAGTGTACGGCGCCAAGATTTTCAGGGAAAGGGGAAAAGGGAAGCTGAAGAATAAGGGCAAGATATGAGGGGAATGGAAAAGAAGACGATCAAAGCCATTGGAATGTAAATATGACTGGTGATTACTGCTGGAGACTTCATAGAGAAACAGAAACACTTAATTAGAGAAGTAGCTACACGACCTTTACTAATGAGAGAATTAGAACTACTTGAATTAAGTTAGAGTACGTGTAACTTGAAATAGGCAGTGCCCTTTCCAGTGAGCCCCATTAGCTCTAGCTCGTGTCTCCTTTGGGATGGAAGAGGTGGAGTAGAATCCAGCCAGTTCTCATCTTCTTGTTTAAGGATCTATCCCCCCTTTCCGTAATTTTATATAATAATCGTTGGCGCAAAAATCCATATTGGATCAGGACCTTGAAATGTGTTAGAGCACTTCATTCAAGATCGTAACGGTACACTGCAGTACACTTTAGGAGGTAATGTGGTCAGTATTGCGCTTGCCCGAGATTATTACCCTGATTTGACTCAGGTACTCACTCTCAGTTGAGTCGACTGGTATCCGACATCAAGTCACGATACAAACCCCACTGCCATGTAACCACTGATCTATTCGGACACTTTTGCCCGTTATTTGATAATGTGAAATATAGAGTATACTGAGTCTGGACCCTTTTAGGCTAATGCTTTGTGCAAATAAAAGCAAATGAAACGAAAAAGCGCAAAAACCAGTACGTAATGTCTGCAGATACGGATGCGGATAACGTAATATACTGAGATCTGTATAATAATGATAGCCATTCTCTCTTAGTTTCCGAAATACAATATCCACAAACAATAAAAGTTTTATCATCAAAAATGATACCAACGATTTTTCTTCACATTTGAAAAATTAACTAGTAAAAGATACTCCAGTTTCCAACAACAGTGAATATTTTAACTTGTTTTTGAATCTGAACTTTACCTTCCTTCTTCTTACTATTATTAAACTAAATAAATAAATAAATTCACTAAGACGATCCAAAAATAATTCACAAGAAGAGAAAATATAATGGCTAATATTCCCTAAGTGGGGCATTGTCCGTAAACCACGCCTACGTAGCGTCATTGCCTGTTCGGTGAAATCTGCTTGAGCTTCCTCCAGACCTTCCCGAGAAGCTTACACTTGTCCTATACGTTTCTGAGCCATGCGTTTTTTGGGCGAGGCATAAATAATAATAAAAGCCATAAATAATAATAAAGTTGTCCCCTTTCTTAAAGTGTGACCTATCCACTCCTACTTCTGCTTTCTGATCAATATGTTTACGGGTATTTGATCCGTACGCCGTATTAGCTCTCCGTTCGAGATTTTTTCGGGCCAATGTACATTAATGGCACGGCGGAGAAAGGTATTAACGAAGACCTATAGCTGTTATAGAATAATAGTAGAGGCCACCTTCCATGTGCTACTCCCAGATAACACCACGGCTGAAATATTGCCGTAGAACAACCTCAATTTGATGTTGGTGTTGTGGTATCTACGTTCCTAGATTTTAGACAAAACAGCGAAAGCGAATTTAGCGCTGATAAGTGGGGAAACCACATTCGAAGACTTATTTTGACGTACTTTTTTGAGATTTTTTTCAGTGGGAAGAATTTGTGAGAAATTTAATTCAATTTGTACATCTCGGGAAGCTTTTGACAATTTTTTTTAATAATTTAAGCCAAACGCAACAAAGTTACGGGCCATTAGACCACTGAAAGTCGTAATTAAAGTTCTCCAATTGCAGGTTGTGTAGCGAGTCTAGTTTTTATTTGAAAACAAAAAGTTTTAACTTTTACATTAATACTCCTTTTCTAAAAATATAAACCTTAATGCTGGTAAAAATAGATAACAGTCAAAATTTTGCAAGTGTTCAAAGAAAATATTTAAATTTTCACAATTTTTTTCAATAATTATGCAAAAGAATATGATATTATGCAAAATGTTGGTTCATATTCTTCGTAGTTTTATAGAAAATCATAACTCCAAATTTTGATGATGATAGCTTCATTATCTTTTGAGTTAGAATCCTTGCAAATGTGAACAAAACCTATTTTGAAAAAAAAATATGTTTGAAAAATGAATTGTTTCAAAAGGCTACAATGAGCGTATGTCACCGAAAGGCCAAATCACCGCCAATAAGGCCAATAAATTTCGATTGATGCTAACTCTCGTAACTCGAGACGAAGCAAAATGATTGAAGTTTCAGCGAATGGCGTATCGTTACAGGTTTCCACCTGGAAAGTATATTGTTTCACGATTCGAAGGAAGGATCGGACAACCTGCGGGGTTCACCGAAGATTAGTGTTTGTTTCTTTCCTGTGGATAATAATATAAGTGAGAATAGCATTTTGACGTTATAGTTGCCTAAAAGGGTGACTGTCTCGGATTGGTAGATGACATCATAGCTCCATACCATTTGAGTGCATTGTGAACCACGTGTGGCTACCGAACTACATAAGATGAGCCAGCATATATGATAGAAAGGATGGTCCCCGTCGACATCTTGGTGGGCGAGACTCGATGCCTCTATGATTCAACGTATGCAATCAACGAACCTCTGTCTTCAAGTAACGCGGACTGAACCTATACCGGGATTGCAAAAGAAATGGGGGAATTCACTAGAAAACCGTTGGAACAACAGAATTATCCCAAATGTTGTGAGCAGATTAAAAGATGCCATAATGCACAGCAAGCAGGAGCGAGTATAAATCCCAGGGCGAAATGTGGAAATGGTACACACGATGGAGCCTAAAACCTGAGAAACGCCTGCTAATTCAACATCAACAGTTATACAACCAAACCCTATCTCCACCAGCACCTGGTGACTGCTGGGAGTTTTTTCTTTTCCTCCAAGTTTAGGGTTGGGTAGGGATTACACGATTACGGACCCACGCAAGTAGCGTAAGTGTTGGATTGACTACACAACGATAAACCCGGCAACGAAATTGGACTGATGATTTGTGCATTTTCTCACGGAATGTGCACTCCCTGTACATAAAGGAAGCTTCTAGGCGATACCCTGTTCCAATATAGGGCTGAGGTAACAGCGTTGACAGAGTTGCATTGGACAGGTTACGATTTCTTGGAGAAGGACCTTTCTAACATATATTAGAGGGGCCATCTAGTAAACCATGTGCTCGGAGTAGGTTTTCTAGTCAGCTCAAAAATGAAACCTGTTGTTATTGGCTTTGAACACATAAACGGCTAAGTGGTTTACGATTGCGAGCCGAATTCCGAAACATAAGCCTCATTAATATACAGAGGAGGCTGCAAGGTTGGAGAGGGATACCTTCTAGGAGGCGATAGGGTGAATCCTTGAAGCCTGCTCCAGGTATAATATCAAAATTGAATAGCCAAATAGGGAAAGGAATATATCTTTCAAAAAAATACCAATGATAACGGACTGGGCATTATTTAATTAGCTATGTCGCTCGAAATGGTTGCTGTAAGTGTCTGCTCTGTGCGGAATGCGGTTCATAAACAAGCGTGGGCCACTACAAACGGAATGTCAGAACATATAGGGAGGCCCGTTCAGACTCTTTGGCATAATGCTCCGAGCTTGAATAACAACATCGCCTAGTAATTGCAATAATAAAACGGTTTTTGCTTTTCCGCTAGTGTTATTTATTTTATTCGCATCTACCGACATTTTGGGAACCATTTCTTTGTGATAGTCAGGTGAGAGGGAACACTGAAGCCATCCACAACACAGCCCTCGGTAACATCTACAAGGGGGGAAATGGATGCCGCAATAACCGCAGCTAACAGAGGTCCTGGAGATAAAGCATCGACAAATCATGTTCACAACCACCTGAAGAACGTTATTGTTGATAGGGCCACAAATATATTTGGCCCGGCTGTTTTGACGATGATTGTAAGCTAGGAGCTTACCGAAAGAATGCTGCATATCGAGTAATTTTTGCGTTATCAAAAAACGCGGGCACGCGGCGCAAACCAAGAGTTTGGGGGAGGGTCGAAAAGTCTGTGAACTCGATAAGAATGGAAGCGGAAGTTTTACCAACAAGTCAGCAAGATGAACTTTATATTAACTTGATGATCATGCTGCCAAGCCAAAGAAGGAAACTTGAATTCCGACGGAATGGACATATTGGAGCGATGGGATGAGTACTTTGATTAACTGCTCAAGAACCAAAATAACAAGGAGTTCAAGCTCCTGCCAACTGAAGACGATGGAAAAATGGTGCCATCACCAAGCACGGAAGAAACAGTCCGTGCAATTCATCAGTTTAAAATCATAAGCCGCCAGAAGGTGACGGAATTACAGACAAGCTGGTTAAATATGGATGCGACCAACTACATTAAGCAGTTCATCAACTGATGTCGGAGGTGCGGAACAGCGAATCAATGCCTGATGACTAACAAACGAAGCATTATCTGTCCAGTACATAAAAAGGGGGATAATACGCAGTGCTGCAATTATAGAGGTATTATGTTGTTGAGTGCCATCTTTAAGATATTTTCCGCTTAGTTGCTAGGGCGGATCGCACTTACACCTAGAACATTATTAGTCCATACCGAAGGATAGGAGAATACAACTTTGAGACCGTTGACAATTTCTCCTATCTAGGGTCGAAAATCACAACCGATAACAACTACCATGATGAAATCCGCGCACGGTTGTTGTCAGCCAACAAAGCCTATTTCAGCTTACAAAGACTGTTCCGCTCGAAACGTCTCACCATAGGGTCAAAACTCTTACTGTACAAGACTATGATCTTGCCAGTCCTCATGTATTCCTCGGAAACTAGCAAGAAAAATTGCGAACTCTTGGCCGCGTTCGAGAGAAGAATTCTCCGAAGAATTTTTGGCCCCCTACATGAGGATGGACGATTCCGTAGCCTACACAATGACGAAATCTATGAGCGATACCATGACCGTCCGGTTGTGGATAAAATTCGGCTCAATAGTTACGATGGGCGGGTCACTTAATCCGTATGGATGAGGATGATTCAGCCCGGAAAGTCTATAAGGGCAATATCTATGGTAGAAAAAGAAGACGAGGCAGACTCTGCCTAAGATGGAGCGATGGCGTAGGTCGAGACGCCAGACAGCTCTTAGGGATATAGAATTGGTGGACCTCGGCGCAAAACCGGGATGTCTGGAGTTCCTTATTAAGGCAGGCCTAGACCGGATACCGGTTGTTGCGCCGTTGATGATGATTATGAAAGAGGCTTCACTCCAGCAAATCAGCAATGGGCCAGATTTTCTCGGTGCCGCCGCACAGAGAAAAACTACAGAAACTGTTGGAATGTGGCTACCAGTTGCACCATCTTTCCATCGATTTCAAGGTCACGTATGACAGCATAACTCAAATAAAACTGGACACGGCCACGAGAGAACTCGGTACCCCGAAACTGGTAAGATTGACTGGGCTGACCTGATTGAAGTTTGATCGAAGATAAAAGCAGCAAGATCACTCTTGCGACCATTCACCGTCAACAACGGTCTAAGGGGGATGCACTGCCATGCATCCTTTTTAACCTGGCCCTGGAAAAGGTGATCCGTTTTGCTGTAGTGCGAGAAGCACCATCCTCTCCAAGTCCACATAACAGGATTAGGTTCACGCCGGGAAGATCTTGCGCTACACATTAGTGAAGGTAAGACGAAATACACGGTACATCAGCACCAAAAAGGAAGAAGGAAAAAAAACAAATCACGCTGGTCGAGTGCTAGCAATAGGAATAGGAAACTGCAATTTTGAGGCCGTTGATAATTTCTCCTATTTAGGGTTGAAAATCACACCCGAAAACAGCTACGATGATAAAATCCGCACAGAGTTGTTGACAAAAACTGTTCGGCTCGAAGCATCTCACCATAGCGTCAAAGCTCTTACCGTACAGGACAGTGATCTTGCGAATCCTCATATATTTCTTGCGGATCTGAGTTCTTAGCAAAAAAAACTGGCTGCGTTCGAGAGAAGAATTCTTCAAAAAATTATTGGCCCTCTACATGAGGCTGGACGATTCCGTAGCCTAAATATGTAACAACGAAATTTATGGGCGATATCACGATCTTCTGGGTGTGAGTAAAATCGGGCTGAATTCGGTGGGCTGGTTGCTGAATCCGTATGAGTGAGGAAGATCCAACCCGGAAAGTCTGTAAGGACAATATTTATGGTAGAAAAAGAAGACGAGGCAGACCCTTCCTGAGTTGGAGAGATGATATAGACCAGGACGCCAGAGAGCGTTTAGGCATATCAAATTCATGGATCTCAACGCGAAACCGAATTGATTGCGGAAGATATCGAGCCTGTTACTTTTGAATGCTCGAGAGTTGCTGCGCATAGAACGTATGTGGGAATGGTCGCTGCAGCACTGTTGTCACATTTTCTGGTGACAGCTACATGCTAACTTTGGAAATAACTTGGAGGGATCCAAAGTGTTGTAGGGACAGGTGAGTTTCGAAGGGAAAAACAACATTTCCCTTTAGTAACTGATCCTGCCCCATGATTTAATACCGTAATGGCGCTAAGTGAGTAAGAATTTCACTTAACTGTAGGCAATAGCCAGTGGTAAGTGTTGAACTTTTTTGTTCAAAAACACTAACTACGTAGTTGCCATTGTGACGTTCTAGAGAGAGTATCTAATCCTTCTACAATTTTCAATTTCAAAGAAGATTTCCCTTTGAGATAATATTCACAAAGATGTGTATTATCAATCTATTATACCTACGAAGCCGATGTACCATTGAGAATTTACTATGCATGAAGTCCTGAACTACTTTTGGGGATAGTTCACTGTCAAAGAGATGTTTACTTTGAAATATTTTCCACTAAGTTTCTTGTAATATTGAATGAAGTTATCCGACTGCAGCTACCTCTGCCTCTTCCCACCAACAAAGAAGCGACTATATGAAATTATGAGACAATCGGTGGTCCAGTGAAAGATGCAATTCATTCATTTCATTTGAATCGCTTCCAATCATTCTGCAGCATTATAATGCAAAAAATTGCATACACAGCACGGACGAAACGCCATCTTCGTCCTCTGTGCAATAATGTGTAATTAATGGTAATAAAGGAATCACTTTACTTGGGCAAATCTGTCCAATTCGATTGGTTCCGACTTTCCACTTTAACGGCTTGAAAACGTTGACGAAGGGTCATTATATTACATTATCATTCAAGGTGCCCAGTTCGGTTAGATTCTCATCTGGTCATATTGAATTTATCATTCCATTCAACGGCTTTTTACGGGCCGGAGAATTCACTTATAATAACTATATTGGCAATAACCGAAGAGATTTATGGAGAAGGGATAATGGTTATCAATAAATTCAATTAGCTATTGCCGTTTTTTGTTTATGCTTGGAAAAGTTTATTTGATTGTGCTTGAAATTTCGTTGATTTACGGAAATGATATCAATTTAACAAATCTGAAGAGAGAAATTTCCGGACTGTCCAATAAATTCAAATAATTTGCTTTAATATTGTGAATATGGAGGATTCAGGACCTTTGGGTAGACTTTTTGAGGTCTTCAAAAATTCAATAAACTTAATTTACTTTATTAAGACTTTTACTGCATCGAAACGAAACATTCAACCGTTGGTTCCTATCTTTTCAAAGCAATTCAGAGAAGTACTTCACGAAGATACGTTTTGTCGTTGAAACTTTTTCTTTCTTCATAAGGACTCATAGTATATGTGTGTCGGAATCAGATCGACATTGATAGGATTGTCAATATGAAATCTAAAACAACTAGAACTGTAGAGACGGGTGGGATGTCCTACTTTGTTCTTAGTCTTCAGGTGTGAAACCATATTCAAGACAAAAGGGAAGATCATCCAACCTGAACTAGTAAATTTACTTCCTGTAACTACCAAGCCCTGTCAGGAATTGTATTCGGTGATAGTTAATTTCGCCGTGCTATCATGAGGTTGTCTTGAAAGCGTTGTGCACCCTTAGCGGTTATAAGCGGTAGGTCACTACCTTTCGCCGGTTGTTCTCAGACGCTAGTGTTTCTTCCCTTACAAGTGTCACGTAAAGAAGGGTTGAGCGACCAAGAACAATCTGTGACTGTATTTTGAGCTTCCTATATGGGACATCATTCATGTTGGCGATACACTGGTATTTGCCGCTTTTCACAGCCGTAGGTCAAGTGTCCGTCTGTCACCACCCCGGGGATGATAACAGGTTTTGAGCTGCTGATCTGACCACCAACCCAAATACTAATCGTATTCTTTTCCTACGGTTCGATCAATACCGACTTTTTTTTATTTCCCTAGGTCAATTACATTTTTATGGTACTAATGGTCTCATTAATGTACACTAAAGCATCCCCAGATTGGTCTGCGACGACAAAAATCATAGTCTCCTCGGGGATGGTAAGCGTTTTGAAAGTCTGATTCAGAAATTTTTCAAATCAAATTCCGAATTTTCCAAACAATTACAGATTTTTCCAAGCAGACTTCAGACTTTTTCAAGTCAGTTTCACAATTTTTTCATAATTTCCATTTTTTATTTATTTATTCATTTTAATTTTTAGTAAGCAGATAAACAAGAAATAATTTAGTGATTGAAATAAAAATTATATCTCAAATATGTATTATGAAATGTAAGCTTGAAGTCAAATTTAAATGGAACTCTTTATCTATAGGGTGGACGGAAAGTATGGTATCGTTTATTTTTTGAAATATTTAAAAAGAAAATAAAAACTACTATATTCTTTTTAATTTATTTCATTTCATTTCGTAGCATTCATCTATTCGACTTAAGAACCTATTGCAGAGACTGAAAATATCATCATTACCGATTTAATCCCACTAAGATCAGGTGAGTTGCCTGGATTGGTCAGGCAACTGTTGAGACTTTACTATACTGGCTTTCGCGGTATAACAGCCGGGCTCCATTTTGTATAAGAATCGGAGATATTCATTTTGGATATCGTTGCGGGTTGTTTCGGCACTTCCTGCAAATCGGCAACATATTGTTTCGGTAGTACTCGCCAGCTTTCATCATGATGGTAAACTTGGATTTCCCATATAAACTTATCCCCTATTTTAAGCTCTTGTTTAGGTCGTTGAACTGGTTGTATCTTTTTTGAATTCGATGCTATTACTCGCATTTTTGCCGATTTGGTTTTGAAAAAAGTTGGATCGAAAATTCATCTGTAAAAAGTATACGAGTACGTTGCTTCTTTCCCCTTGCATTTTCTAGGGTGAAGCCTCGTCGATTAATCTTTTACAAAACTCTTTCTTGTGTTCAATCTTCTTTTCGGTTAGAGCCAGCTTCGTTGGCCTCGAGGTATGTTTTCTCGACGAGCGGCTGTTGATGTAATTTTTGATGGTAATTCTGGAGACTTTTTTTCCTTGACGCGGGAAGTCAGGTGACTTGTTCCGATTTCAACTTTATCCTTGACCAGCATTCTTATTTTTGTGACATTCGACTTCTTTTCCGTTCTTCAATTTGTCCTGGCGCTTGTTGAGTCTTCAAAAGGCCTGCCTTCCTTGAAACACACGTCCACCTTATTTACAAAAAAAGTGGCTGTTGACTTCTCGCTTACTCCGGGTAAGAGTTTGAAGTCCTCTTCATTGACAGTGGACATTAATGAGGTTCTAGACGAAACGCCGGAATGAATTGCAGTCACAAGTACAGCATTTCATATATAAAAATCCTAAAAAACAGCAAAGATTGGGGAGTTTACATTTTTCCCAGACCACGAAAAAACATTGACTGAAAATTGATGGGCAGCTCGGATTTATCTCACTACATAAAATTAATCCTTATCCAGTGACAAAATATTGGTATAAAACCGTATACAAACCTTATAGTAGAACACCACTCTGACTTTGAATGGGAAAATTCTGATTGTGAAATGAAAAAGTCTGAATTTGAAGTAGAAAATACTGAAACCGACTTGGAAAAGTCTGAAGTCATTTCGGAAAATCTGAAATTCTTTGGAAAATTCTGTGATAACCCAAATAGGGCGGTGTAATTATTATGTAATTTCGCTCTTAACAGTCTCCAGACGCAGACTGTGCCCACCGAGGAACTTTCAAGAGCAGATCCCCGCCTGGCCAGTCCGTCAGCCCGCTCATTTCTCTTTATGTTTCTATGATCGGGAACCCAGGTGATTTTGAATGTGCCACCCAGGTTTTTCAGTGCGTTTCTGCACTGCTCCACCTGTTTGGAGAATGTCGCCACTGAGTACAAAGCCTTAATGCCAGAATGCCTATGTTATCGACAGGCTTTCAGTATCCCCAGTATTTTCATTTGGAATGCACTGGCGAATCCTGGCAGACTGTTCGACTCGGCTACGCTGTGTGTATCCGAGAAAACTCCCGCACTGGCTTAACATACCATTTTTGATCCGGTCAGTGCAGAATACCTTGTCATTATCTTGCAAGATGTCGGCAGTGCTCCACTCTACCTTAGCCTGCAGCAAAGTTCCTTGTGAAGCTCAGCTTGAATGGTGCACTAGGATGATAATTCGGACATAGGGTTTCGTTGTCCAACGTCCACACTCATGTAGTCTAACAAGACTGCACATTAAAGCGTATTTAATCTGGAGATCCAGGGGTAGGAGGTGCACGATTATATTGAAAGTAGCACCTGCACACGTGGTTCAGTGAATCCTATTAAGTTTCGTTCTATTATACTTTTTGCTCAGCGCCTGCCATCACACAATAGGACTGTACATTAAGGTGGGGTGAATCAAGGCTGTATACATCTAGGAATCTATTCCGGAACAAATATCTCATTTTCTTTGAAAAGGTCCTCTTGCATGCGTAAAGGGCTGTGCAGGCCTTCTTAATTCTCAGTTCTATGTTCAATTTCCAATTTAACTTAAGATCCAGGATAACACTCAGATACTTCACATTGGGGGAAAGAACCAATGTTTGCTTATTTAGGCGCGGGGGGTGGAATATAGGATGTATTGGTGGTGAATAGCATCAGCTTCATTTTGGTTGGATTTATGGCACCTTTATGACACCTTTCCCAACGCTCCCTCCATGATTTCAATCAAAGGGAAGGGAAACATCCTTGGCATCAATATCATCGAATTGTTTGACCAGACGAAGGCTTGGACGGCATAGTCGAATGCTAATGCCTCATTGATTTTGTGAGTAGTAGAAATCTAGGTATCAAATAAGACTAGGCATTTCATCCAAAAGGCGCAGAATTTAACCGGAGGTTGCGACAACCGCGGCGAAACATTCCCTCCACCTTTTAAGCTGTTCGATGCCGCGGATGATGAGTCTACCATTAACGAGAAGATGTGGACATGATACGCAAGCGAAGGCAGGCGCTTATTAAATGATGATCTTGTTCGAGGCAGATGCCAGCACCTCTCTTATTTCGCAAATTCAGAATACAACTCTAAAATCTACTGCTGGATGTGGTTGATGTGATTAGATGTACGTTGCCCGCCAGTTGGAAGCAAACTGATCTTATGGCCTCTCACCATTGCTGTTACGGTTCCCAACAGATGTTCGAACAAGGTGCTATCAGAGCCCGTGGCACTCGGAACTTCTATCGTGTTCGCCACATCCATTTTAGGTAGCCTCTCCTGGACTGCATTGTGTTACTTATAGAAATCCTCTGAATTCATGCTTACTTCCGGAAAACTTGACCAAATACATTAGTACAGTGCCGTAGGAAGGAGAAGAATGCTTCCCAGAATCACACCATCTTAAATCACTTAATCCCAGCTTGTATCGCTGAAGATTAAGCGAGCGAGCATTATGGGGAACACGATACCATCGTCTAGAAGTGTTTCCGAAGCATAATTCTTTTCGAGATTTGCAGGTTGCTAGCTCACAAAGCTCTATCCCTTTCAATCGCCTTTTATGACATGCAGGGAATATTTTGAGATGGTGTTGATCTACGTCTACTCCCTGAGATACGAAGGTGTTACACGACGATTCAGACTATAGTGACTTTTCCGTCCCTCTCTCTCTGTTTGGGGAGTTTATGTGGGAATCACATTCTTGCTACCAAAAGATAGTATCTCCGAAGAGAGATGGGGGCAAAAGCAGCCAAAGGCCAAAAGGATCCGAGCCCAAGTTGGACTCTGGTTAAATTTACGAACGAGCGAGGTAAGCAGGGAGGATTATTACGAAACGAAACCCCCAAGAAACGCTGGTAATAACAGCAAAAGAGGGAATGTCCTATGCTGATATTTGATGAAGGGTTAAGGCGGACTGAACGCTGAAGGAGCATAATGACAATGTAACGCGAATTACCCGAACTCGAAAAGGGAGACTGCTGGAAAGGAAAGGAAAAGAAGGATCACGACGACCTCTCTCATGGCCGTGTATAGGAACATCGAGGCTTCACTCAGCGAGCAAATGACCGCCCGCGTAAGTCGGCCAATGGTTACGTTAGAGTGTAAAGATCTTGACGAAGTAGAAAATTTGTGAGACGCTCAAATTGAAACTGGAGAACGTGAAGTAAATGGAGGGCTGCACTAAGAACCCTCATTGTCTTCTATGTATAGAAATCAAAGATCTCGATTGCAACCACCTAACGGGTACCACCAGCCTATAGGATCGCCAGGATCGCTTTAAGTACCCTAAATGAGAGTCATTCAGATGAATCTAAACCACTGCCAAACCGGCCAGGATCTGCTAGCACAGAAAAAGAAATCGATGTTGCTATCGTCTGTGAACAATACAAGAGGCGTTTTGGGAACAAACATAAGGCTGCGGTGTGGGCTTGCGGTAATCGAAGCTTGCAGCAAGCAATGAAGCATCGCGAACAAGACTTTGTCAGGCTTAAGATTAATGACCTCTACATTTACAGCTATTATGCCGCTCCAAGTATGCCAATACTGCACTACAGAGAACTTGCTATACTAGCGAGAGACGTTATAGATTGCAACTCCAAATTATTACTGGCGACTTCGGGACTTTGGCAATAGAATGGGGAAGCCGAGAAATAAATGGAAGGTGAAGAATTCTACTCGAGTTGTTCTCCTCCCTAAACATGAGCTGGCCAGTATCGGAAACGTAAGTACTTTATGACGTGGAGAACTTTCATAAGTGACTCGTTGATCAAGCGTCAACACTGGCATGTTAATGAAAAATATACGGGTAGCGGTCACCAGGCGATATATAATACTAGTGATAACGGATCGTGAACAGTATAAAGAAATCAAAAGCAAGTTAGTCATCAAGGGTACCTGATGGGAATACATTTCTGGAGTTATTATAGTGGGACACTGAGTTTACGGGAACGGCCGTAGAAAAAGCGCCATAGCTGTCCCAACAGATATACCGAGTATATGACGCTTTCATGCCAAAATGCGCACACTCTCGGAAGCGTACGGGATACCTGAAGGCCAGAATTCGGAGTCAACGCCGAAGAAATATGCAAGAGTATGAACAAAGGTACCTCGATTATAAACACGCACCCAGAAAGTTACAAGCATTCAATTCTGTCAGATGGAACCGTATTAACGAAGCACTCATCGCGGCACAAACATCAAACTATATATTAAATATAATCTTCAACTACTTCCGACAGCGGAAGCTACTTTACGATTCGGACGAAGGGTCGAAGATGTACGATATAACGGCAGGAGTTCCGCAAGGGTCTGTTCTGGATCCTCTGCCATGGAACCTAATGTATGATGACGTTCTACGGCCCCAGTAGTTAAGCAAGACGTTGTCATCGGAGTCGCAGATGATGACGGAGTGGTCATAACACCAATCATCCCGACGAAGTAGAGGCCAATGCAAACGAGACTATACGGATGATCAAGTCTTGGCTTGAATACTTCGGGTTGGAGTTTGCGGAACACAAGCCGGAGTTGGTACTCTTTATAAAGGGGGGGGGGTTCTTAACCAGATAGGAAGTACCTCTACAGGTTCGGTTTCGATGAAGCACCCGATTGCCCTACGTGTGAAGGTGCAGCCGAAGATGCAGAGCACATTTTCTTCACTTGCCCAAGATTTGAAAGTTCAAAGAGAAACCTGGAAACGGAGCTAAAAACTCGTTTAACGGTGAAAAATCGTGTGAAGTGAAACAGTAAAAACAGCGTGGGACGCGGTTGTTCCAATGGTAAAACGTATCCACCACCAGCTAAGAGAAGCAGCAGCGCAGCGGAGGTATAGGAGAAAAGCTATTGTATTTACCACTACGCAAAGCGGTATCAGTTAAGAACTGAACAGCCCCGCGAAGCAATATCATAACGGTGGTGTCGCGGGGAGAGTGTGGGAAAATGTGGCAGGTTTTAGTCGGAAAGAGTCCAGCATGCGTGCCCTTGATTCCAGATATATGTATATCCATGATGGATTTCCCCTAGTCAAAAAAAAAGACAGAGGGAAATCTTCACGCTCTCTACGTTTATGTAAAGGACGCCTGCGTGAATCACCGATAGGTGACCGTCTGAATAGGCATATTGGAAGATAGTGTAAAGGTCCTAATATAGGTATTTAGGAGGTCTCCACGCTTGAAACTAATATCTGATAAGCAATGTGCCAATGAAGATTTATTCTTTATTAAATTTTCGTTTCCTTTTTCCAATTGCTATACGATAACATACTCATAGCGAGATATAACCTGTCTTCAACCTGGATATTTTTTAACTAATATTTGAAACACGTATACTTAGCAAGCTCCTACATATTCAAAGAACTGAAACAATCAAAGAAACTAAAATCCGACTAGCTTGTTCCGAATGTAATTAAAATGATTAGACATTTTCAAAGTGAAATTAGCTATTATCTCAAAACAAGAAAATTTATTAACGAAATCAAAACAAAAACTGGAAACGTTGATTTGTACTGTGGGTGGTCTCCGTCTAGAGCTCGTAACTTTGAGTACCATTATTGCCACGAAAGTAATGTGGGTGTAACTCTAATATCCGTACAAGATATTAAGAATTCTTGCAGTGCAGGCACTAAAACAGTGGAAACAGGAGCTTGCATCAACTTGAACATATTCCTCCATTATAGAAAGGTCTGGTGGTAACAGTGCCGCCACAAAAAAAGATCGGCGTACGTAATTTGACCGGAACACATCAGTAAATTTATCCGAATCAGCTAATTGTTTCCGCAGCTTCCTAAAAGTCTCGTGTACGTATAGACATTACAATCTTTGGATTGCCGACAAAAACTTTACACGCTCATTACGCAAAGTATAGTACATAATGAGATTTTCTTCCGACGATGCAGTCATCTATTTAAGTTGGGTCCATGATCTGGGAATTACAATGGCAGCGGATGTTATTAGAAATTGACTTTCTAGAGGAGATTGGGGAAGAAGTTATATGAAAGTTTTGAAGTTTAACATTGGGAGGGGTTATCTTACAACCCCAAAAGCATGTGAAATACAAAGAACTCCTTTAAGTTGGGAATTCATTGTCTATTATCTGACCTATGTAATCGTATCCTATTTTGTTGCTGAGAATTTAATACTCAATGGTACTTCAGTCGAAACGTATTTAAGATTTCCTTTTTTTTTGGTGCTGCTTCAAACTGCTCGTGGCGGAGTAGTGGTTTGATTTATCTAGCTTTGTGAGATTTCTGTCTGGAGTTGATTAGAGCCTTGAACCAGGGAAGAGTGAGTTTCGTCTAATTGCCCTGAAAGTAATGGTGATGATCTCTTACGATTGGGAGGTGCTATATTTATGAGAAAAGGAGCCACTGGGAAGCAGTTGCGTAGACTCCGGTCAGCTTCTGTTTCTTTTGGTCGCTGGTGAAGTCATTCACCATGTAGCTTACCAGATTTTCCACGATTAAGTGGGACACCCCCGACGAGCTTTTAAGGCTGCAAATTTACATATAGAAAAATTAGGAGACTCATCCGAAATGAACCTATGGAGCTACAATCTGTGTCCATCGTATTCGCTTAATAACAGAGTCAAATCCTTATGCTTGGGATAAGCATGTGTCCACCGATCATCCTTCGCTTGGTCCCATGCGTGTTTGATTAGCGCGTTTCATACTTCCGATAGAGGCGGCTTGACTCATCAGAATCAAATCCGCAATTACGCATGTTGTCCCATACGATGTCGATACGATATGCTACGCCTACCGGCATATTTGGAGAGCTCTTCACCGATATGCAGCTCGAAGCTGTCTGCGGCTGTTTAGGTTTTGGGTAAATCAGAACTTTAATAAAATTGGTTTACTTTTTTTGTGTTGGAAGGTGGAAAAGTTGAAAACCTACCGTTGGCTCCTACCATACGGTAATGTGAGACTTTTACTCGCTAAAACTCCCTGCTTCGCCTACCCCGCCGGACTGTCATTCCGGTAGTACATCGGGGTCAGAATCAGTTGCGAACTGCGTCTTGTATTGGTACTTATCATCTTCACCCGAAGTTCCTCTTGCCTTAGCGTACTGTGAATCGCCTTCATTAATTTTTCTACCGCTCTCCAAGATGTTTCAGAGACAAGCATATGGACAACTGCGTCCCGGCAACAGTTTCCATATCCACCCTGTGTGCGCTGAATCTCGGACAGTGAAAAACAACGTGTTCCACAATCTCCTGAATCATATCATATATCAGGCAATATGGGGAGTTGATACGCCCAAAAGGGTAAAAACAGATTGTAGCTAACATTTCCATGACGTCGCTTAATCCACTTTGCGATAATTGGGGCATAGTTTCAGTTTGTGCCAACTGTCGATGATAGGTGTAGGCTTCACAAATTGCGTATATTGGGTCATAGAGGCATCGACTCTCGTTCGCCAAGCGGTCGATGAGGACCACGCCTGCTACCAAGAATGCTGTTTCGTCAGATGTTATACTGTATGCAGATAGTCTGGGAGTCGCTGTGTGTATATTTCTCGCTATCCGCCCGTCTATCTGTCTATCTGTCACATGCATTTTTCTCTAAAATGGTTCTACCGATTTACACGAAATTCGAAAGAGGGTGGGAACTGTGAACGCCCATGCTTGCAGAGAGATACATCGTTCTATGCGGAACTTAAGAGTGCAAAAGGGGGACGTGCAATTTGTTTGCACCAAATATAGTCATGTTGGGTGTCAAATGATAGGTCTCAATTAGCCTGCGTTAGTTTTGACATTTGTTGTAAAAACGAGGAATGTGAGGGCTGGAAAGCGGTCAGTCCTGAACTGATGGTCGCTGCTTTCCGACCAATAAGCTTCAAATGAAGTCTGGAGTTGATTTAAAAATTACTCTCAGGGTATTTTAGTGATAACTTAGGGCGAACAATATGTGCACCAATGCAAATCTAAACAGTTTTCTATTTCCATCACTTTAAAAGCAAGACAAGATTTGATCGTTCAGATAAACTCGATTGCATAGATCTCTACTTCGTCAAGGTGATGAGGTGTTATACCCACCCCGGCGTAAACTGGGGTATATATAGTTTGGCGGTTATGCCATAATGAGCGCTTCGATGATAGTTTCAGTTTCAGATGGCAGAATTGAACGCATGCCTAATGTCGAGAATCATCAGTGTCTTTCAACAAAGGCTATATTGTCTAGCTCACTAACCATTTTAGTAGTATCAACCGCTGACCAAGCCTTTTATAAGGCAAACTATCTATTTTATGAATACCCGCCACTATAAATTATTAGATATTATATAATCGGTTATAGATTATCCGCTCGAGATTGTTTTCTGTTATTTACCTATTGGCCTACCTGGCGGCTGTCCATTGCGATTACTGAAGTGATGTCGTCGGCACTTGTTGATAAAGGTGGAAAGATCGTTTTCGGATGTTGAGGAAACAATGTCGAAACTACTCGTTTTGAGAATGAAGGGGGTCCTAAGTCCGCATCAACTTAATGCAGGACCGGACCAATTGAGGAGCAACTTACTCCTTCTTTTCTGGTCGAAACTACCTTCCACAGCAGTCTAGGGCACATAATAGAAGGGGAACTTTTGCCCTCTATTGCCACATCACTGACTTGTATGTATCTCCCTATGGGTCAGAATCAACTTCATCACCGAATCGCTTGAAGCAGTACTTTTCACTTTTCGTGATGACCCACTGCAACTTTCTGGACATATATTTATACTCGAACTTTCGTTGTTCATACTTTGGCGTTGACTTCCTCTTTTGGCCGGCAAACATTCGGCTCGTCAAGTTATCGATAACAATCTTGAGGTTATGTTGCTATGTCCATCGATCTTAACTCGCACAAAGTCGTGTTCGCGATGTTTCATTGCAAAGCTCGACTTCGGCAGCTCCACATCTTTCCATTTACGTCCGTTTCTCAAACGCCTCTACGGAGATCCCTGTATTGTTCACAGATGATTTCATGAACAATTTGGTAGCAGTTTAAATTCAGCTGGATGACTCTCATTAATGTAAGATACTTAACGCAATCCTGTAGGCTCGACGCCTGGTACGCCTGGAAGGTCACGTCTCAAATCTCACTCAAGTCAGGGGGATTTGAATCGTAGTTGGATGTACCAGTCGTCTCAAGTATCAATGAGTATCTGAGGCAAATCAGGGTAACAATCTCGGGTAAGCTCAATGCTGATCACATTGCCTCCTACAGTGTATCGTAGTTCTGCACTGCACCAACAATTTTATTTATTATTACCGTCCAGACGAAGCGGGACAAAGGAAATGTCATGACAATATTTGATAGATGAGGGCGAATGAATGAGAACCTAATCGACTGTCAAGTCATTGTTTGTCAGTAGATACGAAGTGTAGATGAAAAGTCGTGACGGCCCTAGAGAGCCATATTGTGAAATATCTCCAAGGATATTTTTCATGCGGGAGTGGAACTTTGACATTTCATCCTGAATTTGTATCCCTGGGGAAAATTTTCTAAACCACAATTCGATTCTTCTGAAAGGAGTTGATACTTTATTTTGTTAATGTTAAGCCAGGCCAATATCCAAACTCTTAGAACATTTACTTGCCAAAAGGTTCGACTTAGTTTAGTTTCTTCTAGACTAAAAATTACTTCTTTGATGCTTGAAAATTCTTTTTTTAGTGTTCCTGCAGATATTCGTTGATGTCTTATTCATAGTTATAATCAGTGGGGCATAAATCTCTTTTCCAATTTCTAAATGGTACTTTAGGTTGGTGTCAATTTTTGCTGGGTTACACACCATAATCTTAATGGGTATTCTCCTCGCATAGGACTTAATACTCCTTTGGACTTTTAATACTAATACAGAATAGGGCACTGGTTTTTGCGAATTTGAAAACTGCATTGAAAGAAAATGAAAACTAGAACAGAAAAAAATTATAATTTTATATAAATAAACATCTGATTTGAACCATCTCACTGCAATTCTGGACCTTAAATTTGTAAAAGTTCGTTGACATACTGCGCGTGCAAAAGCGGTTATATCTCGCATATTAATTTTGGATTATTATAGTAAATCGGTTTCTCCACAAATACATATCTTAATTACAATGGTCAGTGTGTTGTTAGATTCTAAATATTGGCTTGTTAAGGTTTTGTGTAAACACAAAACCTTATTAAAATCGGTTTACTGTCTGTCTGTCTGTCTGTCTGTCTGTCTGTCCGTCTGTCTGTCTGTCTGTCTGTCTGTCTGTCTGTCCGTCACACGCATTTTTCTCGGAGACGGTTGCAGCGATTGACACCAAATTTGGTGGAAAGCTGGGAACTGTGAACGCTCACGCATACAGTGAATTACATCCTTTTACAACGAATTTAAGGGGGGGTCCCCATACATGCAAAAGGAGGGTGTAAATTTTTTTTTCATCAAATATAGTCATGTGGGGTATCAAATTAAAGGTCTCGGCCAGTACTTTTCGAAGCTGGTCTTAGTTTTTACATTTGTTGAAAAGGTGGAGAGTGCGGGTGGTTGAAAGTGACCATTCCTTTACGGGGGCCATTCTCAGAAACTACCCAACCGAAAAATCTGAAAAAAAATTGAGAGGCTGCCACTATATAGTGCCTGGGCTCCAAAATACCTTCCACACTGATATCTGCATAAATAAAGTTAATAATAGTATATTACTATAATTTTTAGTAATTCGCTGCGAAATTTCGCAACAATATAGGGTATAATATAGAGCATGATCTTACCAAGTTTGGTGGAAATCGCACTATTACTAACAAAGTTATAATACGTCAAAGTTGTCGCTTCTTCGCAAATTCAAGACTATAAATGTCAATATCATCCGAAAGTGGCTATTCCCACATAATATATGCATATATTACGTGCTGCGTACTAAGAAATACACAAAACCTTTCGTACCTGAAGCGTCCAGCTTCCGGTTTCCCGACTTGTTTTTGGTTGCTTATAGGTGGCCCCTTATGTAAGTTAAAAAGCTGCGATGCATAAGTGATTCCTAGGAAAAGGTTAGTTGTTATCGCAAATAGTACCTCTTTATCCAGGTAATGTTCACATGATCACATCAAATACATTTTCCCCCATATCTCCTCTATTTTCTGCTACCACCTTTTTATAATGAGCTTCTGACATGAATTTGGTGCAGCGAGATTGAAACTAATTGTTGATCGCATTACGCGAAGATATACAGGTGTGATCTCAATGTGTCCTACTAACTAGATCGTGCCAGAGAAACTATTGAGGTCTTTAAGGAGCTAATGTATGTACATCAGTTTTGTTCACTGCTTTGGACCCAACAATATCCGTTACTGAAATCAGCAAATTGTATTCGGTTAAAAACTTAAATTCAATTAAGAATTCGGATTTCTTCACGTCTTGCAATTTCCTCTTCAATTTGGAACCGTTTGAAAATTTCACCGATTTTTAAGATTAAATGGTTTTCCTACCGCTATAATTTTGAATGACATTCTTTTGACTGTTAGATGAAAAGGAGATGTAATAAGTCCATTAAAGCAATATGTCAAATATAAAATAGATCTGCCCAAACTATGAACTTCCCGCAAATAAATTAACTACAAAAAGTTTTTCGCAGGTCCATACCTGGATATGGAGTGCGCTTTCCAGGAGTTCAATAGATAGAAAATTGAATCTTCACACGTCATGCATGAAAATGCAGCTGGATTCACTTTCTCAGAATTGTTGTATCTGATTCACTTCGCGCAGAGCAATTCACGAGTTTTCGTCAAGTGATGAGAAATATCTTTAATTTTGAAAAGATTGCGGTTGAAATTATATTGGAATGCATAAAAGAGCACTTCTAGTAGGCTAGTTTTCTGTTTTGATCTTTCAATGTGTATTGACGACATTAACTCAGTTGGGATCACCAGGTTCCCATCGACCATGAGAAAACAAGAGTGTTTTGTGCAGAATAGGTATCTCCAGGAAAATTATACATAGCATACATATAAATTATACAGCCACATACAGTATCTCGAATATGTACATTAAACTATTGGCTTACCATTTGGAGAAGGAGGCAAGCGGTGTCATACTGAATATAGTCCTAAGTACCGACAAAATCAAGGTCCTTAGTTTGCCCGGTATCGCATTCATTCTATCTTCACCGAAGTCAGATCATCAAATGTATGGTTGGCAGTATTACTTAAATAGGGCATAGCGTGTTGACTACGCCTACACATCATCATGTCTTCCAGAGACTACTACATTCCTTCGCCACTTTGAATAGTGCATTCCATTATATTGCAAAACCCGCCATGGACTTATCCTTTTTTAATGTATGGCCTATCTCCTGCCACTTCTGCTTTCTCATCAACACGCCCACATTTATCTGGCAGATATGTATGTCGACGAAGTTCTTCATTCGAGATTGCGTCGGACCAGACCATCCAAATGACACGATGCTAACATGAGTTGATGGAAGAACATTGGCATGCAACAAGATGTTAACGTCGAGGTATCAGTATTTACAGATTTTGGACAAAACCGCGAAGGAAGATCTGGTGCTGCTTATGCTTCGGGTAACATCAAACTCGGTGTTAGAAGCAACGCCACCAAGTGATCGAAACTCTCGTTGTTCTGCCTGTTGATGGCATGGTTTTGCTGGTATTTAGCTTCAGCGTAAACCTATTTGGCTCAGTCTTCTAATCCATTGACATTTGGTCAACGTCCACGATTCGGTAAGCGAGCAAGATGACAAAAGTGTAGCCGAGTGTAGTTGAACTGTTTGAGGAAAATGTCACGTTATTGCAGCCCTTCATGGCTTTTGGACAAGGCAACATGGAGAACATAACCGATAATGAGAAGGAATAGCATCGGAGACAGAACATAGCCGCATGTGATGGTGGTTAGCTGTTAAATTTTCAAGAGGCAGAACTTCACTTAATGTTACACTGCTGAGAACCGTGTTGAAATATTTGTTCCACCTCTTAAGCCAAACGGGACCATCGACTCGCTATCATCTGCAAGTTGTCATGACACAAGCCACGCTACATTCCCCAAGATTTACCGCGGTACTACTAATCAAGTATATCTCCTTTGCTATCACTGGCAAAGACTTTGGGCGTCATCAATTCCCTCCCCCGATTCGGCAGTCCGGCAGAACTTATACCGCCCCTTTGAGACGTGGTCAACAACTTCATTTGCACCAGAGAAAAGAGCGCGTTTTGTGTTTGCGCATGTTCATCGAGTTCATCATTCGAGCTGTGCAAGCAATTAGAATAATAATGGAAAGAATCTTGTTTTTCGAGCAGGCTCAAATTTTCTCTGAAGACATAAGAGCAACTTATACAACATCTGGACCAGCAGTCCATACTGACATACCGTAAGTGTTCATGGACATCAAGTTTGTTGACGCTAATTTTAACTGATGTGGAAGTAATTTATTTGTTGACGAGAACTGCTGCTGAGTTTCGAGCAGTTACCACCACGTCCTCTAGCGAGCTTTTTTTGTTGCGCAACGATAAACGTGCAAGGGCTCTGTCCACAAATTTACGATGGTACCAGCACACGTTGGGGTTCGATATGAATCACGGCACGCGACTACCCGACTGCCCCTTTCGTCAACTGAAAGTCGAAGGTGTTCTAATTCGCCCTCTCGAAAGCAAAGCATTCACGGCGAGCCAGGGATATCGCGGCATATTTCCACGATCACGTGGCACGTGTGAATCCGTGTATTTTATCGGCCATCGCGGTCAACACTTATAGGGGCCTACCGTCGGTACAGCTTAATACAGAAAGTGTGTTCTACGGTAGTCGCGGTTACTAAACGTCAAGTCCGTCAAGTGATTCAGCTTCGCAGTCGCCCTTACCGACAGGCAGGGGTCAAGTAATGGATTGCAGGATAGACTGACGCGGTGTATAGATTCCTGGAAGTCAACCTACCTCTCTCTGAGGGTGGTATGCCTCTCTTCGGGTGTAATATCTGGCGCTCCAGGAGCCAAACCTCTTATCAACCAAAACCGTTAGTGGGTATGGGTGTGATAGTAACACCCGGTACGGGATGAACAGGCTGGTCCATAATTGGAGATTGTCGGATGTTCCCTCCATGTCGGATCATAGAATAATCAGATTCGACATAGAGGACAACTCCCAAATAAAAATGAATACAAAGGAATCCCGGGAGAACGGATTGGGACTCCGGAGCAACGCACTTGAGCAGCAACATGACTTACCTATAAAGGGGCAGTGATATCAGAAGCGAACTGGGAAACAGAGGTGCAAGACTCAACAATGTGGCAATTGACGCATATAAGGCCAGCTGTCCGGCTAAGAAAGCGCATAGGAACTTGATCTGGGAACAGCTTTAGGAAATTCTGTGAAGTGATCGAACAAAACGCAGAAGCAACAAGGCTATACAAAGCTATAGCCAAAGATGAGTCAATATATTCTGTCTGTTTGAAGAAGGAAGATGGGACATTTTCCGAGAATGAGGAGGACAGGGTACACCTGCTTCTCAAAACTCATTTCCCCCGGCCTGACACCTTAACAACGAACAAATGGGGAATAAAAGAGAACTGGAAATTATCAAAAGAGGTATGCTCAAAAACTAGGGTAAGGTGGGAACCTTTAAATCATTGAAATCATCCAGACTAGATGGCATGTTCTCTGCACTGCTCCGGAAGGGCGAGAAATTATGTTAGAGTCCCTTCTTCTAAGGAAGTAAGGTGCAGAACAGCCTTGGGATATATACCAAGCAAATGGGGGGGGGGGGGGGAAATGGTTTTTATTCCGAAAGCGGATTCTAAATCGTTCAGACCAATTTGCCTAGCATCGTTCGTATTCACAACGGTGGAGAAGGTCATAGACAACTATATCACAACTAATGCGTAATTTCTTACGTCATTGTTAACACGCTTAGTGGGCAGGCTGGTCATTGGAAACTGCTTTGTATAAGCTGACGGATGCTTTATATTATGGGATGCCATAAAAATAAAAGAAATGGCACTGTCTACGTTTTTGGTCATCAAACGGGCATTCGATAATACATCGCACATAGATGATGCCCTGATCCGCTAGGAAGTGGGAAATACCCTGGTTTTCTGACCGGGCAGAATGTTAGAGAGTAGGCAAATAGAGGTCTCGACAGGTACAAATTCTATTGTATGTATGTACATACATGTATGAGGCAAATATGAGAATGCCCGATCAGAAAGTATCCAAACTAGCACTTGGTGCAAAAAGGCAGAGCTGCGCATCAATCCAGCCAAAACTACCATAGTACTAATCACTAGCGTAAGCTTGATCACTGGAGTGCCATTAGGTTACATGGCATGGAGGTGAAATGAGAAACAGATATCAAATATTTAGAAATTACACTGGACCAATAATTGCTCTAGAACATGCATGTTGGAAATATTTGTCGAAAAGCTACGATCGCCCTAATGATTTGCAGGTTCATAGCAGGAAAAAAATGGCGTTGTACTCCGCAGAAGACCTATGGGGTGGTAATCTGGACATAAAAAACTAAACTCAGTACAACAGTGGTCCAAATACTGGCTTGTGTGTATATCAGTAGGGCAATGAGAACGCGCCCAACGGCATCCCAGAAAGTCATACTGGGATTAGCTCCTCTCCATCTGCACATACAGATGCAGGCAAATTGGGCGATATTTAGAATGTCCCGAAGTACTAGTGAGGTGGGGAGCTGCCTAAATCAAAGGAAGATTGATATTCTTTCTAGACGGTACTCCGAATTACTAATACCAAGCGATAATGTGACAACGAGGTTTGATTTCGATAAGAAGTTTGAAATACGTTGGGGTAGCAGGTTGTACACTGACGGACCCCCTACAGCAGGGGAGGTAGGCCCAGGAGTCATTGGTCGAAGAGAAACATGTTTTGAATCAATCGGTAAGGACACTAGTATATTCCAGGCGGAAATATACGCGATAGACAGATGCCCCTCCTGCAACCTCAAGCGGCGATCAGTGAACTTGGGTCCAACTAGGGGAACTCTAAACCGGTATGGGGATGCCTTGAGAGACTGAACATGTCGCACAATAAGGGCCGGGTACACTGGGTTTGAAGCCATGCTGGGTTAGAGGGCTACAAGGCAGCAGACAAACTGGTCAGGAGGGGGCAGGGACGCTTCTAGGCGTGCCAGAACCCGTCTGTGGAATCGCAAATGGGTTCACGGCTATGATATTAAAAAATAAAGACGAATGGCAGAGGAAATTATACTAAGCGAACTTACCAGGAATGAGGCAGTCCAATGTGCTTATGGGGAAACGTTTAAACATTACCGAGAAGAACCTCCGGATTATAGCGGAAATATTCACTAATCACTTCCGGCTAAACTATCACCGGGAGAAGCTAGGGATATCTATGGACACTATCTGCAGACTCTGTAGGGAGTGTGATGAGACCTCCATACACGTTCCGGGACAGAGTGAGGCACTAGTGCAAAGTAAGTCAAGGCACCTGGGAGAAAACTTAATACAAGATGCCAAGCTGAAATAGGGGGAAGAAGGATAGAGTTTGTAGCCCCTTTACTTTTGAGCAATATCTTTCATGAACATCGATAATAATGAAAACTCTTAATCTATCAACCCTTCCACTCTGCGGCCTATTAATATGGAAATAGTCACGTAGAGGTTGCTCCGGAAAATCACCTAAAGCAAAATTTCAAAATCAGTCATTTCTTTATTTGGAAGGTGGGATTGATTTTTGATTGAACATCAGACTTCGAAATTTGTTTTTGATCTCTTTTTTTTTGTTTTTTTTTTTTTAAATTCCATACTAAGTCAAACTTGGGACCTAGAGTTCATTGTATATTACCACATCTTAACTACTGGTACCCCTCAGCCCCCGAAACGGTAGTGATATCGTGATATGGATTCTTAGCTGTGCTCCCCAAAGACATTTTTTACTGGCTCTTCCCCTACCACAGTAACATATGTAGATATTTAAGCATTCAAGGAATGTTAAGAAACTTTATATTACATTTTGATCAAGTTAAGAAAGATTTCCTGCGGAATGATGACGATTAGACCAGGAAAAAACTTATAATTTTTTCCATTTTATCAAGAAAATCTTGCCGGGAATTCCTCTTCCATTTACCTCCGTAAGTTATGTCATCAAATTTTATTTCACTATGGATGGTAATATATTTACCCGCCCTGACAGCTAATCTTATCTATAACTGCAAATATCATTAAATGACATGCAGCTCCTACCGCTTTGAATTATTGTTCTTAATGCCAAAATCATATTTATAAATCGCCAACTGAATGGGAATAAATTACAAATAGAATTAACAGCACTCGGCTGTAACCAAAAATCCGCAACCGCAATCTTCATCCGATAAAATTATTCGTCCCACAAGCGTCATCCGCGAGAGATGATTTAATGTTTGTTCAAAGGTTCCTCTGAATGCAGTTGGGCCTGGAAAGAGGAGACGTACATCCATTGCACAGTAGAACAACAAACAGAAGGAGAATGTCTTTTCTTGTAAGATGTTCATTTATTCAGTAGGAGTTTCTTATGATGAGACATTTGAAATATGAGTAGCTAGTAGGGTTCTAAACAGGGATTGTTGGGTCCGTATGTAGGCTGGGTTGCAACACGATGCTGCTACAATATGAATGCTTTTGGCTACCGATTCTTCAAGAACTAAGCAACTTCCTCCTTCGGAAGTTAAAGTTTCATTAAAACTATCTAAATCATGACATCCTTTACTTGATTACGAACTTCATAAGCCCAAAAGAATTGCATTGGATATTTTTATTTCTAGCCTAGCTCCTTTTCTATGACTCTCAGCCGATCTTTCTTTACCTTTGAGGTAGGATCGACTGGAAACCGATATTTGAACCGCATCTTCCTCCTCTAGTTCACCCTTCAGCAGATCCAAACCCGAAGGAAACACACAAAATACCAGTGGAAGAAATGAATGGCAAAAGTTTCGAACCCGGTCAGAGTCAGAACCTTTCAAATTTGCCCGTTTATGATTCGTATACATATTGATTTCTGTCGATGATTTATGGAACACGCTTGACAGCAATTGCATTTCTGCAACAAGTAACAACTCTGCGAGCATGGAACAAGTGGGCGCGCTACCACTAAACAGGGCTACTTTCTGGTACGGACTGAAAATTGCAATATGTGATAAGGCCCCCGAGTGCACTTGGAATAGGTGTGCGCGACATTTTATTGCTTGCTGCAGGGATTCAATGCCAACATCGGGTTGCAACGCTACGTGGCTGGGCCTATTGAATGGAGTGCTACGAATGGGGGCATTCTAGTAGGGCTACTATTTGCAATTACTGCATTGAGTCGATTGCATTTGAAAAGGCAGAGAACAATGTTCCGCGAAGTAGTAACTTCCTGTCGTTTGATTTTTCGCTTGCCTCTGATCCCACGCTCATTGTGTTGGCATGCTTTGGTTCTGTAGGTAAGCTGATGTAAACATTGACTTCCACCTGTGAAATGTTTACTTCTGTCAGGTCTGCTGTGGAGTTGATAGTTTCCAATTACTGTACTGTGAAAAGAGGAACTACTGGACAAGACTGCCAGAGTCGGGAGAAGACAATATTCAAAGGACCTCAAACTAATCTTAAAAAGGAAAAAGTTGGGTCTATTTTGAGAAGGTTTCCTGGGAGCCTTCCAGTCAGAGTAATTTTAGTTACGCCAACATCTGAGTACCTAATAGACTACTAGATGTTGATAGAAAACACGAAACACCTCCACCTTGTCTACTGCTGATTTGGTGGAAATGATAGAGGATTATTCATCCCTTAAATCTTAATTGGGTAGGTTATCTACAGAAGATTAACGCCGCAAATATCGTCTGTCCATGTCCTATATAGATCATAATGAAAAGAATGCAAAAAACAAAGATCTGGTCAAAAGTGGTCGAAGAGTAAGTAAGTAAGTAAGATATTTAACTGAGGGTGTAGTGATCTCTGTAGCAGCGTCCAAATAATTATTACCAACGAAACGAGAAAACTATCTTATGAGTAAAGGAATCAAGTCGGGAAATCGGAAGCTGGACGCCTCAGGTATGAAAGGTTTTGTATATTTCTTTTATAAAAACATTTGAGTGGACATATGTCTCATTAGCACGTAATATATGCATATGTTATGTGAGAATACCCACTTTTGCGTGATACTGTCATTCAAATTTTGAATTTGCACAGAAGCAACAACTTTGACCTAATATAACTTTGTTAGGAATATTGCGATTCCCACCGAACTTGTTAAGATCATGCTCTACGTTATTGCCTATATTGTTGCTTTTCTGATAAACTTAAGGGGGTTTTGCAGTCGATTCCTAAAAATTATAGTAATGTGCTATTATTAACTTTATTTAAACAGATATCGGTATGGTGGAGCCTAGGTATATATATATAGTGGCAGCTTCTTGATTCTTTTCCAAATTTTTTGGGTGGGTAATTTCTGAGAATGGGTCGGTGAAAGAATTCATCTGTTTCGACCTCCACACTCCCCACCTTTCCAACAAACCGACTTCGGAAAGTACTAACCTGATACCCCACATGACTATATTCGCTGAAAAAAATGTACACCCTCCTTTTACATGTATAAGGACCCTCTTTAAAATTCGATGTAGAGTGACGTAACTCACTGTATGTTTGAGTGTTTACAATTCTCACTTTTCCACCAAATTTGGTATCAATCGGATTTACCGTTTCCGAGAAAAATGCTGTTGACAGCAGACAGACGTCTATTAGAGGTTTTTGCCCAGCTGGATATATCATATTTTTGACCAATGAAGATGATGCAAGCACTTTTCGCAAAGGGGGTTTTTCCTTAATCGTAGACCTGACCCTTGTCAGTTCTGCACTGGTACGTGGTATGTGTTGGCACGCTAGGAGGACTACACCGGCAGTGATTACTAAGCAATCATCTTTGAACTGAGGAGGCAGCCACATGGCAGGGAAATAGGATACCTAAAGCCGAGAAGAGTATTAGGCTTGTCTGTAAAAGCTTTGGAAAAGGGAAGCTTCTTAGAAGCGTGGCTAGGCCAACCTGCTAAGACAGGCGGTCCCACGGAGAGAGCTCTCCATGTCACACAATATACCGCTAAGGCATGTGACGCACCCATGCCTAAGAGGTACTCATTCCCCAGTGGGAGACCCAACTATTGGTTGAATATCGAATTGGCCAGCCTTCGATTAGTTGCTTGCCAGACGGACAGCTCAGAGGAAGGTAGGAAGGAAGGATCAGGGAAAAAGAAGCATACTTGCAAGGAAGCCCGCAAAACCACAAGCTACGATTTAGCGGAGCAAGGGGGGGGGGGGTATTTACTACAACATGGAAGTGGCCGCAGGTGGTACTGCTACCTAAGGCTAATAAACCTCCAGGTGAACTATCCTCTTATAGGCCCAAAGATTTTCTGGACACTATGGGGAAAATGTTGGAGCGGGTAATTTGCAACAGATTGCTGCCGATCGTAGAGAGCCAGGGAAGCTTTTCAGATCGGCAATATACGTTACCTAAAGCCAGACCAATCACTGAAGCCATCAAAATCGTTGCGGGCTTGGCTACTGTGGCATCTAATGTTACAAGCGTACGGGAGGAACTTGAACTGGCTCCAGTGATGGATCCGTTCAGAAGGAGCTCGATTTTTCGCAGATCCCCTCCCACACGGGCATAAGCCCCCACGTTCGCTACCCCCAGTGGGAAGCGTATAGCGCGGGTCTTCGATGAGGAAGAATCACTGACGCCGATTCACCCGAGCGATGTTTTGGGCAATGATCAGTCTGGAGCTGCCTTTACTGCCCTCGGTAAAAAGATCATGGAGCTGTGTGAGTTTATAAAGGAGCGCAGGAACATTCACCAAAATATAAGGGCCATGATAAGAGGCATCCGTTTGACGTACGGCAAGGCCCAGGATGAACGAGTAGGGAAGTCGCCGATTGGAAGAGTGAACCAGGCAACTCAAGTAACGCCGGTTCAAAACACAAAAGAGGAGAAACCGGGGAAGAGGCTGCGCGAGAGGCTGAATGACTCAACAGGCCAGCAAACCCCGAAAAGAAAAAAGGACTCAACTCGCAAAAAGGCGGAGTTAATGAAAAGTACGTCTGAAGCTGCCAGTGAAAATACTGCAGTGGCTACCTCGAGAAAAGGGATCGAACCTTCAAAGGCGGATGCGGAAGCTTGGAGGAAGGTAGAACCGCGGAAAAGAAATTATCGGAGGAAGATTAGACCGGAGGTGATTTTCATTTCCAAACGAGGCGAAGGGTCATACGCCGACATTCTCAGGAAAGTGAAGGCAGACCCCGAACTCACCAATTTGGGAGACAACGTCAGCCGCTTTAGACGGTCGCAGAAGGGAGATCTTATGTTGGAACTTAAGAAATCCAAGGATATAACCGCGGACAAATTCTTAAGCCAAATCGGAAAGACTTTAGGGCAGGAAGCCGACATAAGAGCTAGCAGGCGGAGATCACTATAATCTGCAAAGATATAGATGAAATCACGCCGAAGGAGGAGGTTCCATAGCGTTGGAGAAACAGTTCGATCTTGCCGGACTACAAAAGTCAGTGGTGAAAACGCTAAGGAAAGCCTATGGGGAAACACAAACCGCCATCATCAGCCTACCAGCGGAGAACGCACTCAAACGGTTAGCAGCAGGGAGAGTGAGAATAGGCTGGGTTATGTATCGCCTTAGGGAACAGGTGGCGTTAAAACGGTGCTTTAGATGCCTTGGCTTTGGTCACATTGCGAAGTCATGCACTAACCCCAATGACAGGTCAAAGTGGAGGAGTGGAAGGCCATATCAGCAAGGACTGCGGAGCTGACCCAAATTGTCTACTGTGCAAAGGAAAGGAGGGTGTGGACCATCGGCACATTGCGGGCAGCAGCAGGTGCCCGAAATACAGGAGAGCTCTTGGCACAAATCGCAGATGAGGTTGATACAAATCAACCTCAACCACTGCGAGGCGGCGCAGGATCTACTCGCGCAAACCATCCGCGAGAAAAACATCGATGTGGCCATACTAAGTGAACCATACCGAAACCGCGGTGGTAGCGTTTGGGTCAAAGACCAAACGGGCGCTGCTTGGCCCGTTTGGTCTTTGTGGACTTGTGGAGAACAAGCCTTCCAGGAAATAATGGAGCACCCGGAGGAGGGCTTGATCAGAGCGAAGGTGAAGGGCACCCACATCTACAGCTGCTATGCTCCACTCAGCGCTACACTCGCCGAGTATGAGCGGACGCTTGCTGCTCTTGTTTTGGATGCAAGAGGACGTTGGCCGATCATAATAGGAGGCGATTTCAATGCATGGACTCTTGAATGGGGCAGCCGGATAACTAATGTGTGGGGACGTGTTCTCCTCGAAGCATTCGCGGAGCTGGACGTGGTACTGGCGAATGCTGGGTCTTCGTACACTTTCCGGGGAAGGGGCCTGGGGTCTATAGTGGACCTAACATACGTGAGTGCCACTTTAGCCAGTAGAATCGCTTGGCATGTCAGTGAGGACTATACTCACAGCGACCACCAGGCAATCTGCATAGAGATCAAGGGCGGATCGAGCTCGAAAAAGAGTTTTCGCAGAATGCCGGGTGGTATGCTTGGCTGGACAGTGAAATCTTTCGAGAGGGACACGTTTTCCGCGGTGCTCAAATCCAACATATCCCTGAATGGTACGGCTGGAGAGAAAGTCACCTAGATCACTCGATGGGTGACGGAAGTAGGCAACCCCACTACTGGTGGAACAACGAAATCGCAAGTTTGCGAGCCGTATGTTTTCGGGCAAGGAGGCTTTGCCAGAGACTCAGGGGAAAACCCGGTGGCAACCGTCGAGAGGAGGCACACAAGCAATTGCGTGGCCGCCTAAAGGAAGCCATTCGGAGGAGCAAAAAGAACTGCTTCAAACAGCTGTGCGACCATGCCGACATAAACCCTTGGGGCGAGGCTTACAGAGTGGTGATGAAAAGGCTGCGGAAATCACCCCAGGTGACCTTTCCGCGCCTCCTGAAACACATTGTTACCACTCTGTTCCCTCACCACGAAAATAGGGCAAGGCAAATTTTTGTCCAGCTAAATGACGGCATAATACCGCCCGTAACTGTGGAGGAGGTGCGGGAAATATGTGGTAGGTTCGGTGACAACAAGGCCCCAGGTTTGGATGGCATCCCCAACCGAGCTTTGAAACTGGCAGTGAAGACTAGGCCCGAACTGTTCGCCAACACATTCGAGACGTGCCTAAAAGAAGGAATATTCCCTGCCCAGTGGAAAAAGCAAAAGTTGGTGGTGCTTCCGAAGCCTAGCAAGCCACCTGGAAACCCAGCGTCTTATCGTCCTATCTGCCTGTTGGATACAATGGGGAAGATGATGGAGAGAGTCATCTACAACAGACTTCTGCCCATCGTCGAAGCCAGCAATGGTTTGTCGGAACGCCAGTTTGGTTTCCGACGCGCCCACTCTACGGTGGACGCAATTGGCATGGTGGTAAACCTGGCAAAAGGGGCACTGATTTCTGGCGGCTGCTGTGCCGTGGTGGCGTTGGATGTCAAAAACGCATTCAACTCGGTCAACTGGAATAGGATTAAACGGGCGTTGGCTGACATAGGTGTCCCCGGATACTTAGCGAATTTGGTGGAAAACTACCTCTCAGAGAGGACTCTCTGGTACGGGACGGATGAGGGCCCCAAAGAGTACATTGTCAAAGCCGGGGTACCACCGGGATCGGTACTTGGTCCCCTATTGTGGAATATCATTGTCGGCTTTGCTGATGACCTAGCTGTGGTTGTTGCAGCAAAACACCCAGAAGATGCGGAGGTTTACGCAACGGAAACAGTGAGAGCGGTAAAGTCCTGGCTAGAAAAGGCCAAGCTGACCTTAATAACGAAACGCAGAAAAAAAAAACACTGTAAAAGTGGAGGTCGGTGGACATACGGGCGTATCAAAGCCGGCTATCAAATACCCGGGGGTAATAATTGACACCAAATTGAGTTTTAGGGAACACCTAGAGTATGCATGCCAAAAGGCAGCCAGTGCCACCACGGCACTTGCAAAAATGTTGCCAAATATTGGTGGACCGAAACATTGCCGGAGGTTGGTGCTAGCCGGAGTGGTGCGCTCCATCCTGCTCTACTCGTCGCCTGTGTGGGCAGAGGCACTTGCAAACTCTCAGAGACGGAAGCAGGTGAACTCGGTTTACCGGCGGATGGCTTTGAGGGTTTGCGGTGCTTTTAGCACCACATCAGATGAGGCAGTGTTGGTGGTGGCAGGCATGATCCCGGTTAACATCCTGGCCAAAGAAATGAGTGTCCTGTACAATGCAAGACATATGGAGAGGCATGCACAGCGTAGAAATGCGGCAAGGTCAGAGTCGCTTGATCTCTGGCAGCGCAGATGGGACGAGTCTACGAAAGGTCGGTGGACGCACAGGCTCATTCCCAACATTGGGGTGTGGCTTGAGCGAAAACATGGGAAGACCAACTACCACATTATCCAGTTCCTCACGGGGCACGGTGGTTGCTACAGGCAGTATCTGCACCGATTTGGGTTGGATGATTCTCCGAACTGTCCCAGATGCGATGGCATACCGGAGGATCCAGAGCATGTGATGTTTCACTGCCCACGATTTGCGATTGAGAGAAGGAGCTTAAACCAGGTGCTGGGCAGGAGCGGGACCCCGGAGAGCTTGGTTACTGAGATGCTGGAGTCCGAGGAGAAGTGGCTTGCGGTTGGCTCCGCAATCACCCAAATGCAGGAGGAGTTGCTGAAGGAACAAAGAAGGAGGAAAGCTGCAAATAGGAGAAGGATGAGTGCCTAAGAGCAAACCTACCCCGCGAAGTAATACTTCAATGGTGGTCCCGCGGGGCTGGGGCTGCAGAGACCGGGGGTGGTTTTTAGTGGGTGTGAATCCCACACGCGCCCGCTGTAGTTCCGCCGTTCGGGCGGCGGAGCTGCGGCGGACGTGTCTTTCTAAGATTTTCCACCTCCGTGTACGCACAAAAAAAAAAAAAAAGATGGTAGTGACCCTATTGGGGAAACGTATTTCGCATATCATTTGATGCTCATAAACTGAGTGCGGTCTATAGGGGGACAGCCCTAAGGGTGTGTTCTGCATTCAGAACAGTCTCTGGAATGATGTCAATTGACATCTAGGCCGATGAGATGACGAGTAACTGCGGAGAGCGGAGGTGAGGAAGTCGCTGAGAGTCTTTTGAAAATTTCCACCTCCTTACAAAAAAAACAGACAGACAGTAAACCGATTTTAATAAGGTTTTGTTTTACACAAAATCTTAAAAATGACCTAACATAACAACAGCAGATGTTGACATGTTCCATACATCGTTATGAGAGTTGGATGCATCCCTTTGATCCACAGACGAAATAACGATTGATGTTTTGAAAGTGGCCATCAATTTCGACGCCGCAATAATTGAAACTGTCAAGGCCAGCGAGATAGGTTATGAAATCGGTTTTTTTGGGGTTTACAGGGAATCATGATGATTGGTTAGCTAGAAAAGGGAGGCACCATAGTCTGCTCCTACTACGTAGAAGGAAGGAAAATCAAGGCAAATAGCCAGCTGAAGTCCTCCTTCAGTAGAGCAACGCACCTTTAGTCAAAATGGAAGTATGTATTTACGCGATATATCGTAATTGAGCTTTGAACTTCACGAACATCCATCTACTTTTCCAAATTCCAGACTCTGGGAACAGCTACGCTTCCTCATCACAAGGAACAGTTTATAGGGAAATGGTTAGCGTGGAGACGTTTCTTGATTCGCAAAACGATATATTCTTTTGAGTGATATCAAGGAGGCTGAATAAGACGGTTGAACTACAAAATTCATATTTATTTGCTTTCACCCCTAATGCCAAGCGCCACAGTTACCGGATTTATTCGCACGTCGACAATATAGACAAAATTCTTCTTTTTCTTCATCCCTACTCAGATTTAGAAGCGGGGTCGTCTCGTCTTGGTCAATTGTGCGATTTTGCTCGGTCAAAGGCCTGATCTGGAGGGAGTCGCAAGGTTTTCGATCCATTTTCTTGCCTATTAGTTATTTCGGCCTATCTTTTGATTGTTTCCCATCGACTTCGATGTTCAGACCAATTTTGCTAAGTAAATTCTTGTTAGAGCGAATTGCATGACTGTACCAGCGAAGATGTCTCTCTCGTAATTTCCTACCGGTCGGTGCAACCCCATATCCTATTCTTTTTCTTTAGCCTTTGTTCCGCTTACAATCGGGGTCGACGCGTTCGGTTGGACCATTTTGTATTTTTTTTATAAAGTAGTGGAGAAACATATGTGTTTGAACATTTATTTAACAACTATTTCTTATTATTTTTTTCATTTATTTGAAATATGTTTTTTATTAAATCTTCGCTGTTATTTATGTATAATTCTATGAAAAGTATGGATATTGGGGGCTCTTGCATGGGTAAATTTTTTTTTTGCAAGAATTTGAAAGTAATCGAATATGAAATGAAATATTTAAAGAAGGGTTTGCCTGTGCCAGAACCCCCAATATCCATATTTAATTTATTTATTGGGCGATGTTGAGGTGCGATGGCATTATAGGGAACAGCTTTGCAATCTGTGGCGGTGGTAAAATGTCGGCGTCTTATGAGAATACAGTTGATTCGCGTTTTATTGTTCCCACTATAAAATGTAGGAAGATGAGACAATCGCTTGATTAACGATTTATTCACACAGTCTTCAGGCAAAACGGCTGAATATTTCCACCTCCAGGGTGGAAAAGTCGTTAGTAGTAAGGGCCAAAAAGCAGGAGATCGCGGTACAATCTAAAGACATTGATGAAATCCAAACCAAGGATGACATCTGCGAGCCCTTAGAAAAGCAGTTCGGACCACTTAGTTTGCAAGATATCGCAGAGGACTGAGAAAGGCTTACCTCATGAAGCAGCATTCAAACTGCTGGTGGCTGGTAAAGTAAAAATAAGTTAGGACGTTTGCTGATTTAGGGAGCAGGTGTTCCCCAAGCGCTGTTTCAGATGCCTTGAACTTGGCCACCTAGCGGCGTGGTGTGAATGTGACAGGTCAAAAGAAGAGAATGTGGAGGAGAAGGTCATATGTTCAGGGAGTTCAAGGCTGAGCCTGAATGGATGCTTTGCAAGGGAAAATGGGCGTCGACTGTCGTCATGATGCAGGCAGCAGAAGATGCCAAGTGTTTAGGAGAGTCTTGGTTGCAGTAAAGAAATGAGAGTGATGCTATGCTCCACTAAGGGCGACGATAGTAGAATGATGATTTTGGATTTTTTTCCAGATGGGAGGAAAGTAGCTTGAAAACTATACATATAAAGAGAGAGATGTATTGTTTACAGATAACTAGGAAGAGGTTGCGAAGCCTATTGGGACCAGGTCCGATATTGGATGAGTAGAAAAACTTAAGCAAGGACAGAGTAAGGAGAGGAATGCCGAGCCACTCAGAACAATCTGCACATAGAGGGGACGTTCAGGACAAGGGGGTAAACCGGGAAGAGAAGAATTGTTGTAGGGGATTGTCAGTGGAGCCAGCAAAATTGATGGAAGTGGGTATTGAGTGGGAATGCGGATATTGTGATTATCTGCCCAATGGTTTGAAATGATTCGTTAGGGCTACCTCGGTTGTGCACTATATCACTGATTTCATAGACAACGATCTTTTTGGAAGATAGAAACTTAATGCGCAGTGCGTGTTTCAGACTCAATTGGTAAAAGCTTTCTTGCTGGTTAAGTTAGCTTATATACGATCTCAGTTGATTGATCATAATAATAATAATCGTTGGGGCAACAATCCATATTGGATCAGGGCCTTGAAGTGTGTTAAAGCACTTCATTCAAGACGGTAGCAGTATACTACAGATCACTGTAGGAGGCAATGTGATCAGCATTGCGCTCCCCGAGATCATTACTCTGATTTGACACAGGTACTTATTCACAGCTGAGACATCCAGTCACGATAACAAATCCGCAACGATAGCCTAGCTGTCTAACCCCTTGAGCCATCTGGATACGGTTGATTGATGCGAAAACTAAATTCAGAGCGTCGACGTTGACCTAGCGAAATTGAATTAAGCTGATTTCCGTCTAGTATTAGATTTGGACCAACAGAGCTCCGTTTCGAATCCAAAGGCTGGATGGGTAGCGCTGATCTTAACATGGAGTGATATATAACAAAATGTGAAAAGATAACCCTAGGCAGTGTGGATGATGGTGTTTAATTGCAGGATAGAATTATTAATTATAAAAAAGAGTATTAGGAAAGAATGGGAGAGATGGTTGGGACGGATTGGAAACTAAGATGATTACATACGTGGCAGTAAGAAGGCCAGACAAATTGTCAAACAATTTTGTATACTGGTGAAAGAAGAAATCACAGGAAAAGTACACACAAGGAACAATGACGGGAACAGAGGTGAGTGAAAAGACACTAAAGACAACACAGTCATAAGCGAGGAAATATGAGAAGAAGAGAGATTGGGAGCGCATGTTTAATCGTAATGAATAATTTAAAAATCGGGAAAACCAAACAAAAGGTCTTTACTCTGCCTAAAGTTATTTTGGAAAACCTTTAATTTCGCTCAGGTTTCTATGCCCCAGCTTACCTAATAACTTTTGATAGATCTTCTTGTTTGACACTTTCCAATGTTATATTTTTTTACCCCAAATAGTTGAGGTCAATACCGGAAATGACAGTAGTCTGGGCATACTATTTTAATGGCTTTCAAGTCATGGTAGAGCTGTTCAAATTATATCATTTTCAAAACATCCAAGAACCTTAAGTTAACAGTAGCGAAAAATCTTCGGTCGCTATAACATCTACATATCTCCATTGCGAGGTAGTTGGTAGTTAGTGTACTTATATGAATATGGTAGGTTGCAAATCTAGCCCCGGAAAGTAATCACGCTTCCAACATTGATTTGTACAATGTAAAGCTCCGCAAGGATTTCAAGTAGGGTTTATCCACTCGATGATCGCCATCTTGCTGCCTCACTACTGGTATTATGCGCTTATTCAACATCCTGTCGTATTGCGGTATTGTATTCATGGGAGGAGTATAATAGTTGTGAATACCGTTGAAGTTCGCCCTTATCAACTGAAGTGAAGCGAAGCCCCCACAATTGTGTTTGTGTTGATACCCAAATGGTCTGAGAGACAACATCATGAGTTGCCTGAATAAGATAAATATATTAAAAGGATACTTCTGTTTTCCTAACCTTGAGGGTCTGAAGTTGCGCAGGAATAGATTGAATGAAGTTCGAAGTGACACACGGAACATATCAAATTCCAATCCAGCTGCGTTGAAGTAACCATTTCCTAGTGGTTCTCTCAAGGAGCAATAAACCGCAGCAACCTCTCGTTACTTCTCAAGCATTATGGATTATGATGCAGAAAAGCTATTCTCCTTATCTCTCGATTTATTTACTTGTTTCCGGTATGGTACATGGACTCGTTGTACTTTATGTTTGCATGTAAACACACATACGTGGGTAATAGCTCTAAAATAGAGTAAGCATAAATTGAGGAATTTCAAAACCATTATTCCGTCGATCTAACACTGAAGCAGTTGCGGAACAGTAGTCCATCATGTTCCTGAATGGCCCGCTTGGAAACATTAACTCAGTTAAATGGTTGCGGACTTAACCGCCATTAAATATTTCTTGCATCTTCTTCGCATGGACGAAGAATGATGCTTTCAAATATTTTTCTCAGTCTCGGTAGTCGGTTGTGGTCAGCCGAAGAACATTTCAGGAGGAATTAATTGAAGTAATGAACGAAAAAGAAATAAAGAAGCTACCACTCTTGCTAATACACATACATACCATGAAATGTGTGGGAATCCGCCCGATCGGACCGCTACACCATTTCCAACGGCTACTTCTTAATAGCAGGCGGTTAATGCAAGCAATTAAGTTTTAATTGTGCATGTGTAAATCGTTAAGGTGCCACACGTGATTTGATCCGCAAGGTGGGCACTGATGGTCTGAACGATGCATAAATCCGATGCGATCATAATCACTTTCTTAACGCTAATCATCAACACAATAATTGAATAAATCTTATCTTGATGTTTATAATCACGAGGAAAAGGTGGAAAGCAGAAAATGGAAACTCCAAGTCATGAAAGATTCTAGCGATTAGTATTATGGTTCGCAACATTCAAATCGAATTTAAGTAATTGCTCATATTTCTTGGGTATTTGCTCCCTGTCTTAATGAGCAACCATGCATCGTGTAATTTTGTAGGATCCATCAGGCAATTGGGCAAGCTTTGGGTAAGCCCGGATAAATGACGGGAATATTTTCGCTACATCTAATTTCGCTACATTAGCAAATTTCACCGCACTATTCCCACCGAAAACGTCCTTATTACGTGGGAAACCCGCTTTGCGTTACTCATTACCAGAAGACAGAACCATCTGCTACGATTAACAAACAAAGTCCTAAATTTGTTGGAGAATTTACAATAGTTGACGCAGTCCCACAGCCAGAATGCTGATATTTCTGAGAAATGATAAATAATTGATATTTGATTTAATCGCGTGGGCGAAACTTAGCTAAATGGCTAACATTTTTAAAGAGACCACTTTTATGATCACCACCCCATTTGTAATATTTCTTTACAAAGCCGCTCGAGTTTTTTTGCCGAAACTACGTAATGTCGGTATTTCGAGTGATGTTCGCCGCCTCAAATGAGGTATTTTTGGTGGCAAACCCTGTCCGCCCTAAATTCGTTAGCATAACATTAAATCACAGCCAATGATTCAGTATGGTTTTGTCGTATGTGGTATGTTGATTTATCGTGTTCCGATAGCCGAGGAAGCTTATAAAGTAAGCAATCGAAGGTGGAAAATGGAAGAGGGTCTAAATTGTGGTACAAGCGGAGACGACAGCCTAAATTACAATCGAATTGGGGCAAGAACATCAAATGAAAATATTTAGCAACATACATACATATGTATTTAATGGCACAAAGCCTGTTCAATATAAGTTTCACATTCATCACGTGTTACTAGATATCAATATTTACTATGTATGTATCATTCATACACGCAGTTTGATGTTATCCTTTATAATGCATCTTTTTTAAGGTTTTGTGTAAACACAAAACCTTATTAAAATCGGTTTACCGTCTGTCTGTCTGTCTGTCTGTCTGTCTGTCCGTCTGTCTGTCTGTCTGTCTGTCTGTCTGTCTGTCTGTCTGTACGTCACACGCATTTTTCTCAGAGACGCTTATAGCGATTGACACCAAATTTGGTAGAAAGGTGGGAACTGTGAACGCTCACGCATACAGTGAATTACATCCTTTTACGTCGAATTTAAGGGGGGGTCCCCATACATGCAAAAGGGGGGTGTAAAATTTTTTTTCATAAAATATAGTCATGTGGGGTATCAAATTAAAGGTCTCGATTAGTACTTTTCGAAGCCGGTCTTAGTTTTGACATTTCTTGGAAACGTGGGGAGTGCGGGGGGTTGAAAGTGATCATTTCTTTAAGGGGGCCATTCTCAGAAACTACCAAACCGAAAAATCTGAAAAAAATCAGGAGGCTGCCACTATATGGTGCCTTGGCTCCGAAATACCTTTCATACCGATATCTGTTCAAAGAAAGTTAATAATAGTATATTACTATAATTTTTTGTAATTGGCTGGAAATCCCCCTTAAATTCATCCTAGCGGCACGAAATTCTGCAGTGATATAGGCTATAATATAGAGCATGATCGTACCAAGTTTGATGGAAATCTCACTATTACTAACAAATTTATAATACGTCGAAGTTGTTGCTTCTTTGAAAATTGAAGACTATCAAAGTCAATATCACCCGAAAGTGGATATTCTCACATAATATATGGATATATTACGTGCTACGTACTAAGAAATACACAAAACCTTTCGTACCTGAAGCGTCCAGCTTCCGGTTTCCCGACTTGTTTTAAGGTTTTATTTCTAAAATAAAATCCAATAAAAATCGGTTTCATGTCTGTCCGTCTTTTTTTAAAGAGGCGGAATTCTTCAAAAGACTCTGGCCTGGATACGCCAGTGAGTGGGATTTTTATCTGCTATACCCACCGCCTTTTCTTTGACCTACGATAAAGGAGGGATGGACCTGGTGTTACCTATGTTCATGATTGCGTCTGACAGGATGTCAATCGGCATCATTCCCGAGATGACGAATGCTGCATCAACTGAGACGGTCCTGAAGGCAGAGCACACCCATAAAGTTCTCCTTCTGTAGGCAGCAGTCAGTTTACGTGCATTGCCTAACACATGCAGCGCTTTTCCACAAACTGGGACTGCCTACAGCAAGATAAAACTTACCACCCAGCTATTAGCAGCCTGGAAGTATGGTCATCATCATCAACGGCGCAACAACCGGTATCCGGTCTAGGTCTGCCTTAATAAGGAACTCCAGACATCCCCATTTCGCGACGAGGTCCACCAATTCGATATCCCTAAAAGCTGTCTGGCGTCCTGGCCTACACCATCGCTCCATCTTAGGCAGGGTCTACCTCGTCTTCTTTTTCTACCATAGATATTGCCCTTATAGACTTTCCGGGTGGGATCATCCTCATCCATACGGATTAAATGACCCGCCCACCGTAACCTATTGAGCCGGATTTTATCCACAACCGGACGGTCATGGTATCACTCATAGATTTCGTCATTGTGTAGGCTACGGAATCGTCCATCCTCATGTAGGGAGCCAAAGATTCTTCGGAGGATTCTTCTCTCGAACGCGGCCAAGAGTTCGCAATTTTTCTTACTAAGAACCCAAGTTTCCGAGGAATACATGAGGACTGGCAAGATCATCATCTTGTACAGTAAGAGCTTTGACCATATGGTGAGACGTTTCGAGTGGAACAGTTTTTGTAAGCTGAAATAGTTGTTGGCTAACAACAACCGTGCGCGGATTTCATCATCGTAGTTCTTATCGGTTGTGATTTTCGACCCTAGATAGGAGAAATTGTCAACGGTCTTAAAGTTGTATTCTCCTATCCTTATTCTTCTTCGTGTTTGACCAGTGCGGTTTGATGTTGTTGGTTGATTCTTCGGTGCTGACGTTGCCACTATATATTTCGTCTTGCCTTCATTGATGTGCAGCCCAAGATCTCGCGCCAATCGCCGCCTGCTCGATCTGGATGAAAGCAGTTTGTACGTCTCGGGTGGTTCTTCCCATGATGTCGATATCGTCAGCATAGGCCAGTAGTTGGGTGGACTTGAAGAGGATCGTACCTCTTGCATTTACATTAGCGTCACGGATCACTTTCTCGAGGGCCAGGTTAAAGAGGACGCATGATAGAGCATCCCCTTGTCGTAGACCGTTGTTGATGTTGAATGGTCTTGAGAGTGAGCTTTTATCTGGCTTCGCACATTGGTCAGGGTCAGCCTAGTCAGTCTTATTAATTTCGTCGGGATACCGAATTCTCTCATGGCCGTGTACAGTTTTACCCTGGCTATGCTATCATAGGCGACTTTAAAGTCGATGATGGTGCAACTGTTGTCCATATTCCAACAGTTTTTCCATAGCTTGCCGCAGAGAGAAAATCTGATCTGTTGCTGATTTGCCTGGAGTGAAGCCCTTTTGGTATGGGTCAATGATGTTCTGGGCGTATGGGTCTATCCGGCCTAGCAAGATAGTGGAGAATATCTTATATATGGCACTCAGCAACGTGATACTTCTATAATTGCTGCACTGTGTGATATCTCCCTTTTTATGTATGAGACAGATAATGCCTCGTTGCCTCGTCAGGCATTGATTCGCTGTCCCATACCTTGAGCATAAGTTGATGAACCACTTGGTGTAACTGGTCGCCTCCATATTTAACCAATTCGGATGTAATTCCATCGGCTCCTGGCGACTTATGATTTTTTAGCCGATGAATTGCACGGACTGTTTCTCCTAAACGTGGTGGTGGCAGTATTTGTCCGTCGTCTCCAGTTGGCGGGACCTCCAACTCGCGGATGTTCTGGTTGTTCAGTAGTTCATCAAAATACTCACCCCATCGCTCCAATATGCCCATTCTGTCGGAAATCAGATTTCCCTCTTTGTCTCGGCAGGATGAGCATTGAGGTGTATAAGGCTTCATCCTGCTGACCTCTGTTGACTACGGTTATTGTCGTATCCACTTTCTCCTTATAGGTGTCGGGGAGGGCTGTGTTGTGGATGGCTTCAGTGTTAACTCTCACCTGATTGTCAGAGGGGATTCTAGGTGGTATTGTTATTCGGGCTCGGAGCACCATGCCAACGAGATAGTGATCCGAGTCTATATTGGCCCTCCCTATATATTCTGACATTCATCAAGTCTGAGAGGTGGCGGCGTTTGATCAACACGTGGTATGTTTGTGGACCGCTTTCCACGCAAACCAGGTACTTCCAACAACCATTTCGTGTTACCCTGCTAATTGAATAATCCGCAGTCCGTTGTCATTTGTATTTTCGTGTAAGTTATGGTAGCCAACGTATCGCCTGGATATGGGCCCGTTCCCTACTTGGCTGTTAAAATCCCCAAGTACGATTTTTATATTATATCTGGGACAGGCTTCGAGGGTTCATTCTACTGCCTCGTAGAAGGTATCCTTCTCCGACTCTGCAATCTCCTCTGTAGGGGCGCGTACGTTAATATTTCTAAACTTGGCTCGCAAACGCAGAGTGCATAGCCGTTCCTTATGTTTTAAAAGCCGATAACAGCAGGTTTCATTTTTTGGGTGACTAAGAAACCTACTCCGAGCACATGGTTTACTGGATGGCCACTATAATATATGGTGTAGCGGCTCTTCTCCAGGAAACCGGTCCCTGTCCAACGCATCTCCTGTAACGCTGTTACAACAGCCCTATATTGGGACAATGTATCGACTAGCTGCTTATCAGCTTCATCTGTGTACAGGGAGCGCACGTTCCATGAGAAAATGTGCAAATCGTTATTCCGTTGTCGTTGCCGGGTTCGTCGTTATATAATCCGTCCAGTCCGATTCTCCTGTTCTGGCATCGTAACAAGTTGTTTTCCGTGTAGGGTTTTCGGCTCTACCCAACCTGGGGGACAAGTTAGTACAATTTGTGCCGTTTTTAGGCGCGGGAGACTCGCCTCTATCCTTCTCCATTTGCAGCTTCTCGTTAAGAAAGAACTCTCAGCGGTCACCACGTGCAGGTGGGGATAGGGTTGGTAGTAGAGCTGTTGGTGTTGTTCAGCAGGCATTTCCAAGGTTTTTGCTCCATCGTGGGTACCAATCCACTTTTCGCCCTGGGACCTATACTATCCGTTGACCACCAGCTTGCAAGTATGCCGCGGTCTTTCTGCTTTCGGCATCATCCTTGCCAGAGCCATACTCGTGGTGGATACTTTTTCGCAAGTATGTTCTATGTGCTAAGTAAAATTTAGTTTTCCGTCTAGCATCACTTCCAAGTATTTGATGGCCGCCGTGGAAGTGATGATCCGATTCCCAATTCTAATACAGGTGTGATTTCTCTTTCGGCGCTTAGTGATGAGGACTGCTTCCGTCATTTCCAGCAGCAGTCCAGCACTCTCAGCATCTTCGAAATGCTTCGCGACCACAACCAGTACTATGGGTCTGCACAACCCACCGTGGTCTCCTCCGGAATCGGAAGGTTAAATACATCATTGTGCATGATGTTGCACAGTTGTGGGGCCAATACGGAGCCATGTGGGATACCCGCGGGAATAAAATACTCCTTGGGTCCATCATCGCTGTCATACCAGAGCGTCTGCTCTCGCAAGTAGCTATCGACAATAGTAGCGAAGTATGTGGGAACGCCAATCGTCGCAAGCAATATTTTTTAGGATTCCAATTAGCCGAGTTGAATGCATTCCTCACGACCGTTACGCAATATTTGTTGGTACAACCCCTTCCGTGAATCGCATTTTCGGCCCAGCCAGTAACCATTTTGAAGGCATCAATGATTGATCTGGCTTTACGGGACCCATACTGCCAATCTGAAAAGCCTCCTTGGCTCTCGACGATTGGGAGTGATCTGTTGTAAATTTTCTGCTCGAACATTTTCCCCACAGTAACACCAGCTTCTGCCTCCTCCATGACGCAAAAAAGATGCCCTCGGATATTACTCCGCGAGCTACAGTGGATTTGCTTGCTTTACTAGGCTGGTCTAGTCACACCACGATGAATTTTTGTTCATCTATTGACTGCAGACCATCCTGGCGTTCTTTTGAATTTCGATTTCCACTGCCTTACTCGATGGCTCAGCCATTACAGTCATCGGCTACCACCTCTGGACCTCGTCCTCTTGCGTCGAGAAGAAGATCGTCTAACATCTGTTCAAATTCAGACAGTGTGAGGCTCGGTGGGGTGTTGTAGCTGTATACGAATATTCTTGTTATTTTTGCCCGCATAAAGCCACTAGCCACCTGACCTATGCTATATTGTAGGCTTGACGAACGCATGCCCATATTGCCGCTCCACCAGTCGAATATGGGGACTCATACACCAAAGTTTCTGTACAGTTCACTTATGATGGTAATCTCCATCGCGGATCCTTAAGTGGTCTGCATAAGCAAATCCTACACGACCCTGCAATGACTGAGGTTTATTTCTATTATCTCATTTTTTCATTGCAATTATCTCTTTTCTACATTGCGGTCATTTACCACTTCCGGTAAAACACCGGTTATCTCATCCCTCCTTTCCTTCGTAAAAAATGCATTTTAGGTCCCTTGTCTTATCTCCCCAAACTTTCGACATCAATCGGGCCGCTATTGCATGCCTTCGCGAATTGTCCAAACATCAGGTATTGGAAACACCTCTTTAGAGAGATCTGCTCCCTTAGTTCGCAAATAACCGAGCCAATTCCAACGTTTCCAATGGACAACAACGAATTTTGGCCGTTTTTCTTAGGCTCACGATGGACTCTTCTCTAAATTCCTCAACCTTGAATTATTGTTTGAAGGCAGTACAGATCTCTTCTCTGGATGTTATTTCATCGAGATCCTCGCACTGTATATAGATCTCATGTTTTTGGAAACGTACCGCGACATTCACCCCAAGCGGGTTTATGACTTGGTTACGAAAACCGTCAGTTTTTTCCCAGCTCAAACATGAGATCGCCTTTCTGGGCCCTCCAGATTTTGCTGACATTTATGCCTAGGTCTTTTAGGTCGGGGTCAGCTTTCGCCTTTTTAGTATCCCCGTATACGATTGATTTCCTTTGCTGGTGATTACAATCGCCTCTGGGCGCACCTTTGGTTTCTTGTTCTTTTTATTTTACAATCTTAGTCCATCGACCACCTTTATTTTCGCTAGCCGACGTTCCCACTTTGAACACATGTTTCCCACCTTTTGAAGTTTAAGTTCTACTGTTTGGACTAGACAAGACGCCTTTTTTTTTTTGGTACCTGTTGACTCATTAAAGCTTCTTCCTCTTTTTTTCGAACTCTTTTACTTGTCCGGAGGTCGGTGACCTTGAGCTTCGGTGTCACTTGGGACCTGCGACTAATTATAAAGCACCCTGATGGCTCTCACCATGTTCTCAATGGCCTAGTGAACGGTACGCTGTCCTTAATGATTTCGGACAGCTCAACGTAAAAGGTAATTCTTCCGGATCAGGGCTCTGTTCTCGGTGAGTCTTCGCCGGATTACTCCTTTTACTGGCACTTTCACTTTTTAAGGTTTTGTGTGAAACAAAACCTTATTAGAATCGATTTGATGTCTGTCTGTCTGTCTGTCTTTTTTTTTTTTTTTTTTTGTTGAGGAGGTGGAAATCTTCAAAAAGACACTGGTCTGGACACACCAGCGTGTGGGATTTTTACCCACTAAAACCACCCCCGACTCCCTCCCTGCCCCGCGGAACCACCATAAGGTATTACATCACGGGGCGGAGTCAGCTCACTCTAGCTTTGTCACCTTTCTTCTATACGCGGCGCACGTGACCGCGCTTTTCTCCGTTCCTCTGCCTTTCGCAATTTATCTTGAATAGATGCGATCATGGAGTTGACCGCATCCCAATTCTCTTGATGTGCTAGCATTTTCGATACCAGATTTTCTGGTACCAGCACCTCTCCTAGAGTCTCTTCTAGATTCCTCCTTTCTTCCACAAATCTCGGACAGTGGAAGAATACATGCTCTGGGTCCTCTGGGACTCCATTGCAATTTGGACAATCGGGTGAGGTCTCCAATTTAAACCTGTGAAGGTATTGGAGATATACTCCGTGTCCCGTGAGAAACTGGGTGAGATTATAATTAATCTCACCGTGTCGTCTCTCCAACCACTCCTTGATGGCAGGAATGAGCCTGCGCGTCCACCGGCCCTTTCCCGAGCGTTCCCACCGCTCTTGCCATCTATTGATGGATCTCTCCCTTTCAGCGTTCTTCGTCCGCGATGAGGAAGAGGTTGGCTTTGCATTGTATATATTCGCCATCTCATCTGCCAAGATGTCAATCGGCATCATTCCAGAGATGACGAATGCTGCATCATCTGAGACAGTCCTGAAGGCAGAGCATACCCTCAGGGCTGTCCTCCTGTAGACTGAACTCAGTTTGGTAGCATTCCCTGACATCCACAACGCCTCCCTCCAAACTGGGGTCGCATAGAGCATGATCGAGGTCACCACCCTGGCTATAAGCAACCTAGAGGTATGCCGTGGCCCTCCCACGTTCGGCATCATCCTCGCCAGGGCCATACTAGCAGTGGATGATTTATCACAAACATACTGTAAGTGTTGCTTATAGCTGAGCTTCCTGTCTATCACCACCCCCAAGTATTTGATGGTCGGCTTGGAAGTGATGATATGATTCCCGATTCTAACACAGGCGTAATTTCTCTTCCGGCGCTTCGTGATGAGGACCGCTTCTGTTTTTTCCTCCGCAAGCGTCAAACCAGAGCTCTCCAACCAGCACTTGACAGCACTGATTGCCTCACTTGAGTATAACTCAGCATCTTCAAGATGCTTTGCGACAACAACCAGTGCTATGTCGTCAGCGTAACCCACAACTGTGGCTTCTTCCGGAAGGGGAAGATTAAGTACATCGTTATACATGATGTTCCACAGTAGTGGGCCCAATACGGAGCCCTGTGGGACACCGGCGGAAACAACGTACTCCTGCGGTCCGTCATCAGTGTCATACCATAGCCTCCTTTCAGTTAAGTAACTATCGACGATAGCAGCGAGATAGGCGGGAATACCAATCTTCGCTAGGGATTTGCGTATTAGATTCCAATTGGCCGAATTGAATGCATTTTTCACGTCCAGGGTTACTACCACGCAATATTTGCTGGTACTACCCTTTCCGTGAATTGCATCTTCGGCCAAGCCAGTAACCAATTTGATGGCATCAATGGTTGATCTGGCTTTTCGGAACCCATACTGCCGATCTGAAAGGCCGCCTTGGCCCTCAACAACCGGGAGTAATTTATTATAGATTACCCGCTCTAATATTTTCCCCACCGTGTCCAAAAGACATATGGGTCGGTATGACGATGGTTCACCTGGAGGTTTACCAGGCTTAGGCAGAATTACCAACTTCTGTCGCTTCCAAGCCGCCGGAAATATTCCTTCGGACATGCACGCTTCAAACAGCTCAGCGAACATGTCCGGCCTGGATTTCACGGCGAGCTTAAGGGCCTTATTCGGTACTCCGTCTAGGCCCGGCGCTTTATTGTCTCCTATTCTGCTGCAGATCTCCAGCAGCTCGTCTCTGGTGACTGGAGGAATTGCCGTCATATTCAGAGGTGGTTGGAATATGTCGGTGCTCTCCTCTTGCTGGGGGAATAACCCCTGGATGATTTTCAGCAAGAGGGTGGGACACGTGATCCGCGGAGAGGAGCGGCCTCTAAATCGTCCCATCACTATTCTATAAGCACTCCCCCACGGGTTGATGTCCGCTTCTGAGCAGAGCTCCTTAAAGCATTTTGTCTTGCTTCGCTGGATGGCGAGCTTGAGGGTTTTGCGGGCTGCCTTATAGGCGCACTCTTTCTGCCCCTGATCGACTCTACCTACCGCCCTCTGAGCCGCTCTTCTGGCTCGGTGGCAGGCTGATCGAAGACCGGCCAGTTCATCATTCCACCAGTAGTTTGGTCTTCTACTGGGGAATGAGCACCTCCTAGGCATGGACGTGTCACATGCTTTGGCGATGCACTGAGCCAGATGGACGGCTCTTTCCGTAGAGGCGCCTGCTATATCAGGTTGATCTAACCATACCTCTAAGAAGCTCTGCTCATCCAAAGATTTTGCAGACCAGCCTGAAAACTTTTTCGGTTTCGGGCATGATAGCTCTTTGCCCTGTGGCTCGACACATGTCTCAAAGAAGATTGCCTGGTGATCGCTGTGGGTGTAGCGTTCACTGACGCACCAGGACATACCACGCGCCAGCGAAGGGCTGACAAAGGTCAGGTCTACAACTGAGCCTGACCCCCCTTTCTGGAAGGTGTTTACAGCACCTTCGTTAGCCAAAACTATGTCCATCTGCGCAAAAGCTTCTAATAAACTGCGCCCCCTAGCATTTGATCTGTCTGTCTGTCTGTCTGTCTGTCTGTCGGTCTGTCTGTCTGTCCGTCTGTCTGTCTGTCTGTCTGTCTGTCTGTCACACCCGATTTATTCGGAAACGGCTAGACCGATTGTCACGAAAATTGGTAGGAGTATGTAATCTGCCGTTCCCTATACATGCAGCAACTGGCGTCATTTTGTATTAAGTTTAAGAGGGGCTCCCCATACAGGTGAAAGGAGGCTGCAACATTTTTTTTCACAGAATGTAGCCATGTGGGGTATCAAATGAAAGGTCTCAATTAGTACTTTTCGAAACTGGTTCAATATTTGATGTTAGGTGAAACATAGGGGAATGAGGGCTCGAAATATGACCCCCAAAAAGTGTAACAGGTCTCGTTCTCAGAACCTATCCAACCGAAAAATCCGAAAAAAATCACAGTAGTGCATCTCTATGAAATCTAAGCTTCAAAATATATCCGGTTACGATATCTGCAGAAATAAAGTTAATAATATTATATTTCCACATTTTAGAAATTTGCCCGGCACCCCCCTCAAGTTCATTGCAGAAGTACAAAATTTAGCATAAGTGTAATAAAGGACATGGTGCACAATTCGGTCAAGTTTGAAGAAAATCCAACTATTATTAACAAAGTTATAGGGGTTGAAACTTTACAATTTTTTGTGAATTTCCTGCATTCTACAACATCCATGACGTCATCATCACATATCAATTCGTCAATACCACAACGAAATGAGTTCTTATGAATTCGGTCGCAGAGAATTATTTTGTTTTAGTTTTCTAGATATCTGTCAACCAGACATGTCTGTATGAAGGTATATAATATATGCGTGTTAACGAACTTTGCGGGTAGTGCCTAATTCAAATAGATATAAGAAGTAAATCGGAAATACGGGTACGATCAATTTATATACGTGCATAGATGTGTACAGTATTCGGAAATAGGCAGTTTGTTTGTTTAGGGTGAGCGTAATATCTACGGCTGTAATATGTACGTATGCCTCGTAGTTTGGAAAAATATGAAGGGTTATGTTGGATTGGTAGCTATATACGGATTGAAAAATGTGCTTTGAAATTTCTTACATAAGATGAACACAAAACCTTTATATCCGAAGCGCAAGCTTCCGGTATTCCGACTTGTTTTATTTGCGGTCGAGGAAAATTGACGGCCGTGAGTCCGCTTGCTCACTCCGAAAGGCCGCCGGTACTGGGGTTCCGAGGCCCTGCACCGTAAGTTTACTCGTTTTCAATTCGTCCATTTTGGCTTTACTTTCTGGATATCGTTCCAATAGCCATTTTGGTCCACGCACCAGAAATGAGCAAACACTAGCCCATGCGCAACCAGAAAAGAACAGCACATGAACACATTTTTATACATCAATAGGTATGCCCACATCCGTCGCCTGGGGTCGTCCCTGATGGAAAATCTGGCAACTCCTCACAGTCCGTCTGCCTGTTCGTCTGTCATACACGCTTTTCTCAGAAATAGTTGTACCGATTGGCGCCGAATTTATTAGGAAGGTAGGAACTGTGAGCTCCCACGCATGCAGCGAGTTACATCGCTCTATGTTTAACTTAAAGGGGGGGTTCAATAGATGCAAAAGGGGGCAGCAACATTTTTTTTCTCAAATATAGTCATATGGGGTATCAAATGAAAGGTCACTTGAAAGCTGACCTCAATTCTGACATTTAATTCAATAGGGGGGAAGGCGAGGGCTGAACAGTGGTCATTTCTTTCACGGATCCATTCTCGGGACCTGCCCAATTGACAAATCTGAAAAATATACTAAGGCCTAGGCTCCGAAGTACCTTCCATACCGATATCTGTTCAAATCAACTTAATATATTACTATAATTTTTATTAATTTACTATAAAATCCCCGTTAAGTTCAGCCTAGAATCATGATATTCTGCATTAATATAGTCTTTTTTTTTGAGGAGGTGGAAATCTTCAAAAGACACTGGTCTGGATACACCAGCGTGTGGGATTTTTACCCACTAAAACCATCCCCGACTCCCTCCGTGTCCCGCGGAACTACCATAAGGTACATCACGGGGCGGAGTCAGTTCACTCTAGCTTAATCCCATTTCTTCCATATGCGGCGCACGTAACCGCGCTTTTCTCTTTCCTCTGCCTTTTGCAATTTATCTTGAATCGATGCGATCATGGAGTTGACCGCATCCCAATTCTCTTAATGTGCTAGCATTTTCGGCACCAGATTTTCTGGTACCAGCACCTCTCCTAGAATCTCCTCTAGATTCTTCCTTTCTTCCACAAATCTCGGACAGTGGGAGAATACATGCTCTGGGTCCTCTGGAACTCTATCACAATTTGGACAGCCGGGTGAGGTCTCCAATTTAAACTTGTGAAGGTATTGGAGATATCCTCCATATCCCGTAAGAAACTGGGTGAGATTATAATTAATCCCACTGTGTCGTCTCTCCAACCACTCCTTGATGGCAGGAATGAGCCTGTGAGTCCACCGATCCTTTTCTGAGCGTTCCCACCGCTCTTGCCATCTATTTATGGATCTCTCCCTCTCAGCGTTCTTCGTCTGCAATAAGGGAGAGATTGACTTCGCATGGTATATATTCGCCATCTCATCTGCCAAGATGTCAATTGCCATCATTCCAGAGATGACGAATGCTGCATCATCTGAGATAGTCCTGAAGGCAGAGCATACCCTCAGGGCTGTCCTCCTGTAGACTGAACTCAGTTTGGTAGCATTCCCTGACATCCACAACGCCTCCCTCCAAACTGGGGTCGCATAGAGCATGATTGAACCACTGTGGCTTCCTCCGGAAGGGGAAGATTAAGTACATCGATGTACATCTTGCTCCACAGTAGTGGGCCCAATACGGAGCCCTGCGGGACACCCGCGGAAACGAAGTACTCCTGCGGTCCGTCATCAGTGTCGTACCAGAGCCTCCTTTCAGGTCAATAACTATCGACAATTGCGGCGAGATAGGCGGGAATACCAACCTTCGCTAGGGATTTGCGTATTAGATTCCGATTGGCCGAATTGAATGCATTTTTCACGTCCAGGGTTACTACCAAGCAATATTTGCTGGTACTACCCTTTCCGTGGATTGCATCTTCGGCCAAGCCAGTAACCAATTTGATGGCATCAACGGTTAATCTGGCTTTTCGGAACCCATACTGCCGATCTGAAAGGCCGCCTTGGCTCTCAACAACCGGGAGTAATTTATTATAGATTACCCGCTCTAACATTTTCCCCACCGTGTCCAAAAGACATATGGGTCGGTATGAGGATGGTTCACCTGGATGTTTACCAGGCTTAGGCAGAAGCACCAACTTCTGCCGCTTCCATACCGCTGGAAATATTCCCTCAGACATGCACGCTTCGAACAACTCAGCGAACACGTCCAGCTTAAGTGCCTTATTCGGTACTCCGTCCAGACCCGGTGCTTTATTGTCTTCTATTCTGCCGCAGATCTCCAGCAGTTCGTCTCTGGTGACTGGAAGAATTGCCGTCACATTCAGAGGTGGTTGAAATATGTCGGTGCTCTCCTCTTGCTGGGGGAATAACCCCTGGATGATTTTCAGCAAGAGGGTGGGACACGTGATCTGCGAATGTAAGTCAGACATCAGACATACATCTGTTGGATATCTGAACCACAACCAGACAGTTCCCTGGAGCAGAAACAGACAGCCCGAAGCGGACCTTTGGCTGAAGCAAACATCTATCTGACATCCTTCCGATGTCTAGGCCACACTCAGACATTTCTCTGGCTGATGTGTGAAACAAATAGAGAAAACAGATAAAAAGTTCTGTCTGGAACAGGCATTTGTCTGTGCGTGATGTCTGATGCCGACTCAGACGTTTGTCTGACTGACGTGTGAGACAGACACAGACATTCGTCTGATGCAGAAAAAGGTTTTGTCTCAAACAGACATTTGTCTGATGCAGATACTTATCTGACGCAAACATTTGTCTGAAATATGCACAGATATTTGTTTATCTGCTGCCTGAGGCAGCTGAAGGCATTTTCCTACGCCAAAATAAGTTAATAATTGTGCTTTCAATATGTTTACCTTGCAAATACACTAAGCAATATTCTGTCGTGTCGTTCCGAGTGGACGCTAGCAAATCTGTCGTGCCGTGTCGTTTTCAGTCGGAGTGGGCGTTGACAAAACTGTCGTGTCGTGTTGGTTCTAATGGACACGTTCCTTAATCCGTATTTTTTCCGCTTTCGGCTCATTCTTGCATACAGCATTCAAGTGTCTGATATCTAGATGCATGTCGTACTCATTAAGATATTTCTAATTTCCACTAATGATTTGTTTCTTGAATAAGGGTCGGATTCATTTTATTTGGGAAATATCAATACAATCGTCGTAAATTCAACACCAAATTGAAATCGGAAATATGTGAAGGACACGTACTCGTCACGGGGTTATTTTCACAACTGAAAATAGCATCAAAATGTGTCAACCTAAAAAAACAGTATCTAAATCGAATCAGTAGTTGCAGGGAATTCCGAGAACTTTTCCAATCTGCAGATTACTAATCGAGAAACTTTTGGTAACCTTTCACGACAAGCAGGGAAACAGCTGCTGCAGTAGGTAGATGCCAATGGGGTCTCTTCATTAAGAGACTTTTCACTTCCCCCCTTATTCCCAATGTGTCTTTTCCTCCGCCCTTCAGACTGTATTGTGGATTTGTGAAGTTAATTTAATGTGCTTTTAAATATCAGCCTAAAAATAATTGACACATCAAATGATGCAAACAATTTTTTCTTCTGCTTCGTTACAGCAAAAAAGCCGAAACTACAAATTGGGATGCAATCTTGACGTCGTGCTTCACGCAAGACACGTAACCCAATATGTTATTATTTCGTCTGATAGAAAGCTCAGTACCACACCTTTCGAGTGTATTCCCACAATTCATTTCCGAATAAATCCAAAAAAAACTTAATTAAAATTTGAGGCTCAATTGCAACTTTGATCCCGTCTCCCATTCGTATTCGTACTTTACGAACGAAACGATCGTTTAATTAATGCGATCAATTTCCAAAACAGTTATAACTTCAGTAGTTCCATGATATGGACCGTAATTGAAATGTCATATTAAATTTACGACCACTCGGACCTTTCACTTGGCCGTAATATCATGTCAGTCGGGCATTAATAAGAACCCGACCTGTCATCCGTAATCAGGATCATTTTGAATATGGCTACTGCAAATTGATGCTTTGCAAAAATTTTCAGCTCGATATAACGCGTAAGCGCTATTTCAAAGGAAATCGGCCAATTGCCGCCCTTCAAAGCTGTGAACGTGCATGCGAACCTGCGCCACATCCAGACATACTTATATGGATGCGTAGCATGTATTTGCCAAACGGACCCAATCGAACAGGTTGCATTATCTTCGAAAGGCCTGAGTCAATAAGGAAGCGACGGATTCTGATTTTAGCTGTAATTTAACTGCGGTGTAATAGTGCGTATAAGTTCAACCCCTTATTGATGAATGTTGGCTTATTAATTTCACACGGAGAAAGGTAATAATCAGACGATAACAAGCATTCAAGCCTGGTTCCGAGCCCCGGGGCTAGTCACTCAGTTTTCGATTATCTCTCCCAATGGGCATCAATCGTCTTCTCAAAAGGAAGGGAAGCGGAAAAAGCTAATTTTGGCAGCACGATTCTTTCAGGTTTCAGCGTTGATCAGCGTGTTTTCCATAAAATTGTTAACCATTTTATCAAGGCATCTTGCATCAGGAAGTGCAGACAGTGATCCCTTAGTGTCGTTATAAACCGAACCAAGCGACGTGCAGGCGGGTCAGTTCAAAAAATCCTACAGATTGGTCTAGTCATCGTGGTTTGCTTCTTCATTTTGTTCATAGCGAGGTCTGTTTCTTCCAATCCTAGTAACTAAATTATCCTAAAATGAGATTCCATCCTAGCCACTATATCCGAACAAGTTTCCGCAACACTGTCGCTAAGTGTCTGAGCTGAAAACCCTCTGTGGCCACCAGACCCAACCAGGACCCCCGTCCGACAGGTCGCAGAATGAAATGAAACGCGTGTGTGGAAACGTGTGAAAGCAATCGTCAAAGGCTTTTTGCCTTCGCTAATTTATGGCACAATAAAGCAGACGCTGTAAGTGAGATGAGATTATGAGCCATTTCTCACCACACCAAGCCATTCTTTACAGTTCTGAGTGCCTTTCCCAATTTCAATTTTGCCTTTTTTCCTAGACACCTCGTAGATATCTGCTTATTTGCATGCGACGCCTTTTTCCTTCACCTGCGCTCGAATGCAATTTGTGACTATGCAGCCTTAAATTACGATGAGAATTTCACTTATCCGAAGGAGTTTGCATCCACGAGAATGTCCAGACCATATCACTAGCCGGTGCGTGGATGAAAAACACTCGCAACTTTATCGCATCTCACCTGACCAGGTTGGATGTTAGATGGCTCCTCTCCGAGGTATTGCAGGCATATGTTGTGTGGTTATTAGATATTCGGTGGACCCAGCAGATTTCAGGCCTGGCGAGAAATATCTCGCTAACGAGCGGTTTATGCAGAAAATTTTAGCGGGTTCATTGTCGAAGATTGAATATTTGTTTGGTATTTGGATGTTTCTCAATTTCAACGGCATCTGAAATTTGATTTCATGATTTCATCAGAACGAGTCAACTGCAAGTGACAGAGTCCAAAGTTATTAAGGCGTTACTATGAAACGAAATATTTTACCACTTTTTTAGTAGATTCAATTCATTCAAATATAAGAAGGTCTGCAAGTTCGTGGGTTCCATATTTTAGTTACGTTTTTAAGGGCCAAATGGAGTTTGCAAAATTTTGGGGATACTTTAGTAAATTATATTTGGAATATGACGGAGTGGGTGTTGCAGAGTGTTATAGTCAGTCCTCTAGGAGCAATTGATGGTCGATTAGGATTAAGGGTTAGTTTGTTTGCCGAAACTTCCACAAGTGGTGTCTTCCGCATCTCAAAATATTTCAGAGCCATGCGTTTATAACCTGCCATCCATAAAAGCTCGACAGAAAGTTGATTATGCGTTCTATGTAGCAGATTAGTGGGAACGGTGGCGTAAACTGGCTATATTCAATCCTGGGATATCGCATCCGCATAGTACTGACGCTGTAAATTAGTAATATCTGAAAACTAAAGGATGGTCAGAGTAATTATTTGGATTGACCATTAACATCCAGGGGCGCTTTGCTGGCCGCGCCCAGGAATGGGAGGGGGTCCTTTTCGCCAATTCAGTCCCCCTCATATCATTATTGAGACGTTCGTATCATGTATTTAGTGCAGGATCTTCAATAAGCTAAATCAATTTGGAAAACCGGAAGCCAAACACTATAAGTATAAAAAGTTTTTCAACACACATTTTTCCAGTCGTATATGTCTAAAATTCCAAAATAATCCATCATATTTTTTTTCAAGCTACAAGATAGCGTAGATATTATCCTCACCCTAAACAAACAAACATTGCACATTACCGAATGCTGTATTATATAATAATGCACGTATGTGATCGTACACATATTTCCGATTTACTTCATGGACAGAAACATACTTATGTACGTATACAGTACGTATATTGAATTCTGCTGGTTTAATGTACAAATATGTCTACCTGAATTAAGCACCACCCCAAAGTTTCATTAGCATATCTTGTTTTTCTTCAGCCTTTGTCCCATTCATAAGCGATGTCGGTACGTCGTGATGGATTTCGCCATTTGGTTCTATCAAATGCCTGATCCCAATGCAACTGCGAGGCTTTTAAATCCCCATCCTGCGCATCAAGCTATCGTTGTTTCAACCGGCCTTTTAGTCGCCTACCATCGACTTCGATATTCAGACCAATCTTGACAAATGAATTCTCGGTAGCGCGACTTACGTGGCCATACCATCGAAGACTCCTACCTAACCGTTTTTTTCACAATCGGTGGAACCCCATATCGATCGCAGATATCCTCATTTCGGATGTAATCAAAACGTGTCATTCTTTGTCTTTTATAGTCAGCCAGCACTCAAAACCATAGAAAGCGACAGGACGGACGACTTTGCGGTAAATTTTAAATTTAAGACGTTCGTACGTAGGTAACAAAGAACACCAGCTGTGGAACGCCACTTCATCCAGGTTGCGTTAATGCGTAAAGTAATTTCATAACGCAGTTCTCTATTACCTGATAGCATTGACCCGAGGCATTTAAATCGCTCAGTCCTGAGCAAATCACTCTTATTGACAGGGATTGTGCCTGTTTCATGTGGACCGGTCGTCAAAAATTCAGTTTTATTTAGATTCAATCTGAGACCGTATTATATTGGGCGATTTTTCCATTTTTGGATAAGTTGTTCTAGATCATTTTTGCTATTAGATGCTAGGAAATCATCATCTGCATAAAGCAATGCTTGGAGCGCTTGGGGCTAGATGTCCCTTGTGGCAGGGTCCATAACAAGGACAAAGAGGACGGTTGTCAAGAATGTGTCCAAACATCTTCATGGTATGGGAGAGATTGGACGCTAATTTGAAAATTCTGCTGGACTACCTTTTTTACTATACTGGAACTGTGGTACTTTCTTGCCAGTCAGATAGTGTTATACCTTCCTGAATAATCGGATTAAAGAATCTACTGAGCCACAGTGTTGGGTCCCAGCTCTTCGCTTTCCAGAAGTCAGATACGATGTCCTCAGATCCTGTTACTTCCACGATGTCATTTGTTTTACTGCTTCCTCGACTTCAGTTGCGCTGTCAGGTGGAATTGCTCCAAATGTCGATAATGATTGTTGGAGTGGAAGATGAACAAATTCTTGAGTTGAAACCTGCTCAAAATATTCTCGCCAGCTATACGCCTTCGTTATGGAACATAATGTATGATGGCGTTCTATGGCTCCCAATACCTAATCAGGCATGAAGACTTCGGGCTAAAGCTTGCCGAACAGGAAACGGAGCTGCTACTTTTTACGAAGCGACGAAAACGACAAACCGTTCAGAATGCATCGGCTCACATACCGTTCGCTCCAAGCCGTCGCCAAAATACTTGGAAGTAACTTTCGACTCAAAGTTTAGTTTTAAACCCCATTTAAAGCTTAGCAAGGATGTTTCCAAATAAAGGCGGGCCGATACACAGCCGACGATTGCTTTTACCTTCTCGGTCCCTTAACTACCGCAACCTTATTTCTCTCCCTGACGATATCCTCGCAGATATCAAATACAAACGTACCCTAAGGCGGAGGCTATTTAGGAATAGATACTCTCCGCAATCCTCTCCTCTCCGTAACGAAATCCTTTCCCTTGACAGGTCAATCCGCAAGAGAATTTTAACCCTCTACACCAACCACCTACACAAACGCCTCTCCAACATCGAACTGAACCCTGAGACCTTCAGGGAAATCAGAAAAACTTGCCCCCGTCTAGGCAAACCTTCCCAGCAAACCACCATCCTCCCACAGAACATTTCAACCCCTGAAAAGGTGAACATCCTTGCCGATCACTTCCATCAAGCGCACCATTGCACCCTCCACATTCGTGATCAACACTTCGAAAGTGTTGTGAGCGAATCCATAGGAAAACTAGAATCCACTCCAACTTTCTACCAACCCAGTCCCAACCTAACCCTATTCACTCAACCCCTTATCCATCCCGATGAACATGATAATGTTTCTCCCATCCACTTTGTCAGCCCAAGTTCAGTGGAAGCTACAATTGCAGCCTCCAAGAACAAAAAATCAGTGGGTCTCGACAAAATCCCCTCCATAGTCCTAAAAAAGTGCGCCCCCAATATTTCCACCACCCTCTCCTCGATCATCAACCACTGTATCCTCAACGCTCACTTCCCCACCGAATGGAAAAATGCTCGCATAGTTCCCGTCCCAAAAAAGAACCTCAATCCACTCAATCCCGATAGCTACAGGCCTATCTCTATCCTTTCTTCTTCCACCAAAATCTTCGAGCGGATTATCAAATCCCTCATAGACGAGCATTGCACTTCCAACAACACATTACCAGAATTTCAGTTCGAAAACCGAACTAAACACTCGATTGAGCACGCGCTCCTTGTCCTCAAGACTGATATCCTCCTGGGTATCAATCGGAGGACACCCACCATAGCCTGTCTCCTTGACCTAAGGAAAGCTTTCGACTCCGTATGGCAATACGGACTCACGTACAAGCTTTCCGAAATCCTCAACTTCCATCCGCACCTCTGTAAGCTAATACTTAGCTTTCTAGATGGGCGGAAAGCCTTAGTGAGCATCCAACAGCACCTTTCCTCGTCATATACTTGCCCAGCCGGCATTCCCCAGGGTTAAGTCTTGTCTGCAACCCTTTTCTCGCTGTTCACCGCAGACATCCCCAAACCTCCTCCACACCCGTGTCCCATCCAGATCCTCCAATACGCGGATGACCTAATCATCTACACGGCCACCAAAGACATCTCCCGTGGTGAAGCGTGTCTGAATGCTTATTTAGACGAACTTTACCACTATTTCACCCGTTGGAAACTTTCCCTAAATCCCGACAAATGTGAGACCATCGTCTTCCATGGAGACATGAGGATGACTCCGAAGATGTGGAGTGACACAAGATCACTATCACTCACAATCCATGACCAGCCCATTCCCACTGTTAAAGAAGTCACCTACCTCGGGGTGACAATGAACTCCCGCCTCTCCCACGTACCTCACATAACGAAGGCACTAGGCCGTGCAACTGGTGCCTTCCGGTCCCTGTATCCTATCCTCAAATACAACATCCCGACTCCAAGAAAGGTTAAGCTGTTTTGCTATAAACAGCTTATCCGCCCACTCCTCATCTTCGGCTTCATTTTCTGGTCCGATTGCTCCCCATCCCAAATGGAGCGACTCCGCCTCAGAGAGCGCAGGATCTTTCGCCACTGCGCCAACATCTTTAAGAACGAGGACCGCTCCAAGTACATTTCCAATCAGATCCTCTATGAATCCTGCCAAACCCCACGCATCGACGCCTTCCTTGCTCGCCTTGCCCTCAATTTCCTAGCCAAGTGCCAAGCCCATCCCAATCCTCTTGTAGCCAATGCCATGCAGATCGAGATCGTTGAAGATAACCTTCTCCGAACTCATCTGTTCCCTCAGATCCTTCTATCTCTCCAGTCCCAGAACCGTCTGTTCGATTCCCTAGGTAGAGTAGTCTTCTACACAGGCAATTTCTCCGACTCCCAATTTTTTAAACCTTCCCATCATTAGCACCCCTCCTAGCTTTTAATTCCCATCCCTCTCCCGCACGCATCCCATCCTACCCCAGTCCTGTTCCCTCCTAGTCCCATCCCGTTTTTATATATGCTCAACGAGTGGAGGTTTTTTCCGATTTTCCTCCAAAATAAAATATCAATGTATTTTCACATAACCTTGTTAATAATAAGTTAGTTTAAGCTTTATGTTATACCTTAGATTAAGTTTAACTGTTAAGGTAGTCCCTAAGTTAGCTATAAGTTTATATTCACCTATGATAGAAAATAAAAAATTGTTGTTTTGCGAAATTGTTGTTTTTGCCGACGATTGCTTTTATCGCGAGTTGTCAGCTCTGTTCTTTTATACGTCGCACCAGTGTGAGTGCCTGCGATAAAAATGGAAATTATTAGACAGTTTCAAGCTACATATCAGTTAAGAGCTCTCGGCACATGCTCCGACTACCGGACAACATCGTATAATGCAACATGCGTAATTGCGAGGATGATTCCAGTGGATGCTTTAGCCAAACAAGCCGTTTGTACGAGGAGCAGGAAGCGAGCTTTAGCAAGCAAACTGAACGAATGAGGTCATTGGTTGCGTGGCAAACAGCATGAGACCAGGCGAAGAATGTTCGGTGGACATACAGGCTAATTTCGAACATAAGGATTTGGACTACACGGCACCATGGCGAGACGAGTCACGACATGACTCAATTCTTAAGTGGACATGGTGGGTATAGGTAGCACTGTTATCGATTCGGTTTGGATGAATCGCCAGATTGGCCTACATGTGAAGGTGCAGCAGAAAATGTAGAACGGTGCGCACACGGCGAGAGTGTGGAGAAAATATGGGAGGTTTTAGTTGGTAAAAGTTCGGCATGCGCGTATCCATAATGGATATCGGAATCGGATGTATTTTGAGACTTAGATTTCGTAGAGATGCACCACTGTGATTTCTTTCAGATTTTTTGGTTGGATAGGGTCTGAGAACAAGAGCTGTTACACTTTAGTGAATGGTCATATTTTGTACCTTAACTCCCCTATGTTTCACCCGATATCAAATATGGAACCAGTTTCGAAAATTACTAATTGTGCTATTTAATTTGATACCCCACATGACCACATTCTGTGAAAAAAAAAATTTGGCGCCCTCCATTCACTAGCATGGGGAGCCTCCCCTTAAATTTAAGACAAAATGGCGCCACTTGATGCATATAAATCGAACAACAGATCACATGCTCTTCGTTACAATCGGTTTAGCCGTTTCCGAATAAATCGGGTGTGACAGACGGACAGGCAAACAGACAGACAGACATTCAGTTGTACAGACAGACATCGACTCAATTCTTCACACAAATCCTTAGAAAGGATGGGGAGAAGGAGATTCTTCATGTATGGAGTTTTAATATTTCACTCGAATGTCAATTATTCTCGTTAATTATGACGTATTTGCATGGCTTAGTAGTAAATATCAATATCACATTAAAGTGAGTAGTTTGACATGCTAAATATACATTTGTATCACGGGCCATGTAATACATATGTATCTTACAATAGCGCTGCACCCAAATATACTTACATAAGAAACAAACAAAACCTTTCATACATGAAGCATCTAGCTTCCGGTTTCTCGATTGGTTATTATTGTGGAGTCGGGACGGGATTGCGAAACTGGCAAAAGGGATGGCCGAATGGATGGAAAATGCATTATGGAAGGAAAATGAGGATATTCTACATTCAATCAAAGACATTTTGCTAGCGGCTCAACGTCAGAAAATAAAGAAAAAATATAGTTTTCGTGTCAAGAAGCTGCGGAAACTATATACTGCGTTTCTTCTAGCAAGTCTAGTCATGACACAGCTTCATGGTGAACTAATGTTAGCAACAACGATGACACGGGCATCAAATCTGCATCGGAAGCAACAGCTGTGACATTTTCTTACCTTAGTACTCCAAAGTGCGTCTCGTGAACGCGGCTCTCTAGCTGAAGTTACAACCACTTTCGGTCAAAAGTAGCCTTGGAAGATCAGCAAGCATATTCAAAGCTAGGACATCTTTAACTTGGAAGTTACTCATGTCCATTGCCTGCTCCTGGTTTTGAACACAAACTGTCTTCAAGATGAGTATCAAATTTCAGAAGGAACAGCAACTTACTGCGGTCACCGATCTTTGCAACTAAACTTTGGCATTCTACCATAAATTTGCAAGAGGCAAGAAATCAAATCTAAAGTGGCCTCCTATCCGAGCCTTCTCTGAAAAAGTCGCAAATCCACTGCTCCAATAAAAAAGGGAGAAGTTAATAGCAGAGCTAGTAGACACAGGAAATAGCACTTCTGGCAACGTCTAAACCGAATGATACACGTTTGGAGGGAAAAACATTGGTGAAGTCGTCAACCAGGAAGGAACAGAGGAATAGAGATAGCTCAACAACTGCTATGCTTGCCTAAAGAAAATAAAGGCTGCCGTCTTCGTGCAGCAAAATATCATCGAAAAAGAGAAGGGAAACACCAGGACTGAAAGTCTTTCTCATTAAGCTGAACAATAAGAGACTTTTGTTGAAAACTCCTCAAGAAATCAATCAAGCTAGAAGGGACTGATATAGATGTCAAATCTATCCGGGGGATTCAAACTGGTAAAAAAAACTGAAAGGAAGGGCACGTTCTATGCAGCAGTTGTAGCGTCGTAAACAATCATTTTCCGCTTGGACCAACATCTATTTGTGAAATAAAAAGCCTGGTCTGCCTTATGGGCAATCAAGAGACAGAGAAAGTAATTAGGTACAGCGAAACAACTTCTCAAATGCGGGAAAGTAAATAATGGATCATCTGCAGGTTTTGACGCGGTTTGTTTGGAGTACTGAGCCTATGAACACATTGCCGGGGCATGGAAAGGAACAGAAGCACAGTGTGCTGCTGTGTAGCGATTCTCGTCGCAAAAGTACTATGCTTCCTATGGTATTCGGGAAGAATACTTGGCTCATGTTTCTGATTCTTGGGAATACTGAATTTAAAAAAAAGCACGATCCAGATTATGGAAGCGAATATGCACATGAATGCTATTGTTGAGGCAGTCCCAGCTGGAGGAAAATTCAGCGCAAGAGATCCCGATTGGAACATGGTTCCGCCAGACCTGGGGAACACCTATCCTAGATATGGCAACCAAGGTGATGTTAATTATGTTCAATGTTGGCAGCGTTTCGATATTCCGATACCTTAGTTACAAGGGCGCTAACCCAGACGTGACCGCTGCTAAGGGGTCCTTGGTCCCAACAGTAAGGATTTATATTTCGTATTGGTAATATCGCATGACCTCTTAGATCATGAAATCTGACCATCATGAACTTTTTACTATGGGATTATCTTAACAGCATATTCCGAAGAATATTTCTCTCTATGGAAAAAAATGTCGAGAAGCAAGTGGAATTTAGCACTCTTAGCTTCGGCGTATTATTCAAAATGCAATGAACTGATACCATAAGGGCCTGCCTGGATACTTGAGGACATCTCCGAAATAATTAAACTCAAGGCATAAAAGGGCAACTTTCACCACGGTGAAAGGCTTAGTGGTTAGAACATTAAACTACCGCAATGAAGGTCGCTGTTCAAATCTCGCTGGTGGCAGAGGGATTTTTTATCATGACTGGATGTCGGACTCAAGTTGATTAACCTCTGAATGAATACCTGAGTCAAATTAGGGTAATAATCAGGGCGAACGTAATGCTGATCTCATTGCTTCCTGACGTATCGTTGCGGTCTTAAAATGAAGTGCTCCAGCATACATAAAGCCCTTCTAGCATTGCTGCACTATTCATTATAGAGATAGAGAAATACAAGAAACTCTGTTTCCTAGATATCATGATTATTAACAATTTAAGCTCGCTAGGATATGAGTATGAGATTTATAGAAAACCAAAATCCTCTAGGCCAGTACGGATGACTCTAATGAGTATTTCTATCTTTCTCACAAAACGCCGGCACGATCAGAAATTCAATAGCATTTTAACCCTTTTGATGCAGGTAACCTTCGACCATCCCACTCAATATGCCATAATGATCAAAATAGAGAACAATTGAATGTTTAAACTAAGTTAGACTCGACTGTTAATTTATACATTAGGTGTGTATCCTTAACAAACGTATTGGAAACTTCATTGAATTTATCGTCAATCGAGTCGAGTGTATCAAAAAATGTGTTAATACCGAAGCGATAACCATCGTGTCGACGCTCATGGAGAAAATCACCCTCTCTACATTGCCTTCCATGATCCAAGGAAGACGTTCGTGTACCCATATAAGCTGACCTGGTATGGACTGTCTAGAATATGTAATGTCATGTGAACTTATTACTTGTTTTAATCTGAACTGAAGCAATTGAAAGGAACAAAGTTCAAAATGTGGCAGGTCCATCGGTCCATCTTCATTAAAGAAGCGTTCTTTCGGGGCTTATCATTCGCGCTGCTACGTACCCAGTTTCGTCCAGCTTGTTTCACATGAGCTCCATTTAGGCCGAACGCCACTGTCTTCTTAAGACATGAAATGATTTAGAGACCACAGTCAGAGTCCCGCTGTGATAAGCACTTGAGTTGGGTTTTCATGCAGGCTCGAATTTGATCGCCCCAGGCCTTGGAGCACTTGCCTACTGCGTCACAACCAGCAAGTAAATGTGAATACAGCGTTCCCCGATGCTACCACGCGAGGGTTTTCCTCGGCAATGTCGGTTTTATGTCGGGGGACAGGCTTCCGATCTGAAATCTGTCCCCCGACTTAAAATCGGCCATACTCAAGAATACTGTGGTCAAATGAATTTGCTGTAGCACGTCACGCCAAAATCTTTGCAAAAGGAAGTACCTGACCATCCAAATTGGTTGACGAAAAAGGTTTACGCAACTAGAAGCTTTGGAGAAGAAAGCCAAAATTGTATGCACACCTTTCCCACCATTCTGGGATTTAGGGAGAGAGCTGATGAGCTCCAAAAGTTAATGACGGTCGAGCACCTCCTTTGAAACCAATGTTGCATTTTCGAAATAAGATATGCTTCTCGAGAATTTTGGATGTAGAATAATGGAATGATATGATGCGTTACCTTTAGCCAATGAAGATTCTCTTTTGAGCCTTCTGCAGCTTGGAGCAGCGTGACCCAAAGTGATAACAGGTGGAAAACGCTCCCTTATATAATAGCAAAAACACGACAAGGGTGCAAATTACATCCAAAAGTAAATCATTAATTGTTTGAGGGTAAGTTAGACTAAAGCTAAGTTTTTGTTTGGAAAATGAGGGATCTTGAGTCCACAACTTACTCCCTCGTTTTTTGGTCCACGGACCCCTCTTTTAGGGCACAGCACTCAAGTACACAAAAGGAGAGATTTACTAACGGTTTCGTCCAGGGCAGAGGCAACTGATTAGATGCTGCCTGACCTCTGCCCTGAGAGCAGTGTGCTCGTAATTTTTAAAACAGAGGTTTGGAATATCAATGTGGAGGATCACTAACTGTTTGATTAAAGGGCAGGCTCCTAACTCCAGTTTCTTTTTTATTTATTTCCAATTATTTTTTTTTCATAATATTCCCCAAAAACTGTCTTTGGAATGATTTTTGATCTCCGCAGACAGTTCTACTTTAAAAGGGCAGACTCGTGGTCAGATCTAGCGGCGCAGCCTCACCGCTGGATTCTTGTGTTTGTTTCGCTGCTGTGAGCTTGTCACTTGCACAGCGTTAAGTGTGCACAGTCTGACTGTGTGGATGCCTTATACTCCACCAAGGAGTGAACAGAAAGCACTTCATAATGAAAGACAGGCGGACAATTACTAGTGCAGAATGTATCATCATCATGAACGGCGCAACAACCGGTATCCGGTCTAGGCCTTAATAAGGAACTCCAGAATCCCGGTTTTGCGACGAGGTCCACCAATTCGATATCCCTAAAAGCTATCTGGCGTCTTGACATACGGCATCGCTTCATCTTAGGCAGGGTCTGCCTCGTCTTCTTTTTCTACCATAGATGTTGCCCTTATAGACTTTCCGGGTGGGATCATCCTCATCCATACGGATTAAGTGACCCGCCCACCGTAACCTATTGAGCCGGATTTTATCCACAACCGGACGGTCATAGTATCGCTCATAAATTTCGTCATTGTGGAGGCTACGGAATTATCCATCCACATGTCGAGAGCCAAAAATTCTTCGGAGGATTCTTCTCTCGAACGCGGCCAAGAATTCGCAATTCTTCTTTCTAAGAACCCAAGCCTCCGGGGAATATAAGATCATTGTCTTGTACAGTAAGAGCTTTGACCCTATGGTGAGACGTTTCGAGCGGAACAGTCTTTGTAAGCTGAAATAGGCTCTGTTGGCTGACAACAACCGTGCGCGGATTTCATCATCGATAGGAGAAATTGTCAACGGTCTCAAAGTTGTATTCTCCTTTCCTTATTCTTCCTGTTTGACCAGTGCGGTTTGATGTTGTTGGTTGATTCGTCTTCGGTGCTGACGTTGCCACCATATATTTCGTCTTGCTTTCATTGATGTGCAGCCCAAGATCTCGCGCCGCCTGCTCGATCTGGATGAAGGCAGTTTGTACGTCTCGGGTGGTTCTTCCCATGATGTCGATATCGTCAGCATAGGCCAGTAGTTGGGTGGACTTGAAGAGGTTCGTACCTTGCATTTACCTCAGCATCACGGATCATTTTCTCGAGGGCCAGGTTAAAGAGGACACATGATAGAGCATCCCCTTCTCGAAGACTGTTGTTGATGTCCATGGGCTTGAAAGTGATCCTGCTGCTTTTATCTGGCCTCGCACATTGGTCAGGGTCAGCCTAGTCAGTCTTATTAATTTCGTCGGGATACCGAATTCTCCATGGCCGTGTACAGTTTTACCCTGTCTATGCTATCACAGGCGACTTTAAAGTCGATGAACAGATGGTGCAACTGTTGTCCATGTTCCAACAGTTTTTCCATCGCTTGCCGCAGAGAGAAAATCTGATCTGTTGCTGATTTGCCTAGAGTGAAGCCTCTTTGGTATGGGCCAATGATGTTCTGGGCGTATGGGGCTATCCGGCCTAGCAAGATAGTGGAGAATATCTTATAGATGGTATTCAGCAACGTGATACCTCTATAATTGCTGCACTGCGTGATATCTTCCTTTTTATGTATGAGAGAGATAATGGCTCTTTATCAGTTGTCAGGCATTGATTCGCTGTCCCACACTTTGAGCACAATTTGGTGAACACTTGGTGTAATTGGTCGCCTCCATATTTAACCAATTCGGCTGTAATTCCATCGGCTCCTGGCGACTTATGATTTATTAGCCGATGAATTGCACGGACTGTTTCTCCTAAACTCCGTGATGGCAGTATTTGTCTGTCGTCTTCAGTTGGCGGGACCTCCAACTCGCCGATGTTCTGGTTGTTCAGTAGCTCATCAAAGTACTCAACCCATCGTTCTAATATGCCCATTCTGTCGGAAATCAGATTTGCCTCTTTGTCTCGGCAGGATGAGCATCGAGATGTATAAGGCTTCATCCTGCTGACTTGTTGGTAAAACTTCCGCGCCTGGTGCGGTTGCTCCCTGTACTTTTCTAGTTCACAGACTTGTTGGTTCTCTCAGGCTTCCTTTCTCCGTCTATGAAGTCGCTTTTCCGCTCGACGGAGTTCGTGATAAGTCTCTGCGCGTGCCCGCGTTCTTTGAGAATGCAACATTACTCGGTATGTGGCATTCTTCCGTTCCGTTGCTAGCTTACATTCATTGTCAAACCAGCCGTTCCGACTCCTTTTGCGGCTGGGGCCAAGTATGCTTGTGGCCGTATCCATGATAACGTTCTTCAGGTGATTGTGAATATCATTTGTTGATGCTTCATCTCCAGGTCCTCTGTTGACTGCAGTTATTGCGGCATCCATTTCCCTCTTATAGGTGTCGCGGAGGGTTGTGTTGTGGATGGCTTCAGTGTTCACTCTCACCTGATTGTCAGAGGGGATTCTAGGTAGTACTGTTATTCGAGCTCGGAGCACAATGCCAACGAGATAGTGATCCGAGTCTATATTGGCCCCCGTATATATTCTGACATTCATCAAGTCTGAGAGGTGGCGGCGTTCGATCAACACGTGGTCAATTTGGTTGAAAGTGGTCCCGCCTGGAGAGGCCCATGTATGTTTGTGGACCGCTTTCCGCGCAAACCAGGTACTTCCAACAAACATTTCGTGTGACCCTGCTAATTGAATAATCCACAGTCCGTTATCTTTTGTTTGTTTATGTAAGCTATGGGAGCCAACTTATCGCCTGAATAGGGGCTCCTTCCCTACTTGGCTGTTAAAATCCCCAAGTATGATTTTGATATCATATCTGGGACAGGCTTCGAGGGTTCATTCTACTGCCTCGTAGAAGGTATCCTTCTCCGACTCTGCAGTCTCCTCTGTAGGGGCGTGAACGTTTATGAGGCTTATATTTCTAAACTTGGCTCGCAAGCGCAGAGTGCATAGCCGTTCGCTTATGTTTTCAAAGCCGATAACAGCAGGTTTCATATTTTGGGTGACTAAGAAACCTACTCCGAGCACATGGTTTACTGGATGACCGCTATTATATATGGTGTAGTGGCTCTTCTCCACGAAACCGGTCCCTGTCCATCGCATCTTGTGAATGTATAGTTCAGCATTGAAGAAGTTTAACTATCTCATTTCTGGCTCCATTGTTGCCGGTGCCGGTGTAATATACGAACAGGCATAATGCTCTTTGTAACAAAACCTTGCATACAATCATGGACTGATTACGGTGACATTTTCAGTTTACAGCTTATATTGGGACCGCAGGTTCTACCTGACCGCCCGGCCTATGTTGTTCTGGGACTCTCCAACAAACTGATTCAAACCATGCAAAAGTACACCATTCTGCATACGTACTAGATATTGCAAGGAGTTCTCAACGGATTCTTCTATTAATCTACCACTGGCTGCCACCACCAGAGCCCCTTTATCTTTTAAGTAGGTAGGGTCGTCCGAGCCTGAATGCTTGGAGCTGCTATTTTAAGGTAAAATCCGGCATCTGCCGAGATTGTCATAACTCGAAAAAAAATAATAGACGAATTCACAAGAGTTTCATTTGAATCTAGAGTTTGGAGCCGGTTCGAACCTTTCATTTCGAGGCAGTAGCGGTACGCTATGAAGTAATATGGTCAGCTTTGTGCTGATCCATAGTTACTATCCTGACTCACAGTTGAGTAGACTGATATATCGCTTACAATGTGAACCCCTCTGTCACCATAACTGACTTTTATAAAAACTCACACAAGGCCATCCGTTCATTCATATATCTTTCTGCTTTCATAATCCTTTCACCAATCTAACAGTTATGTTCCTGGTCTTCCTCTTCTACTTCAACCTGAAAAGAGCAAGCACTGTGGTAACCACGCAAGACCTAGGACTGAAATTTTTAATTCAAAGGCTAACCCTTCTTTTTCTTACATATCATGTTGACTCATAATCAATTATTATCAATTTTCCGATATTAATCGTGGGAGTTTTCAACAAAACGCAGATAAGGAAAGAATGATATATTACTCCTTACCCAAACAGTAAATCCCGTAAAAAAACTGGGCACACAAGAAGCCTCGAGTGTGAACAAGAACCATATGACTAGCCCAAGAATATTAATCTTTATGGTCAATGGCCAATTTTCTTGATAGAACCATAACTGTACCTTAGCTTCAATGGCACTTTGATCGATAGCACTCCACAACTTTTTTCCGCCGTGCACTTGTACATACAATTTCTGGTCAATATGAACGCGTAAACAAGTTTTCCTTCCATGTTTGCACTCAACAAAAAAACTTACAGAATTAAAAATATCCAATGTGGGTGACATCATAAAATTGTTAAAACAGTCACTCCACAAATACCTTTGGATACGTTCATTGATTCACTTTCACTTGGCCACCCTTATCGTAGCATGACTTGATATTTTCCAGAAAAAAAATTTACATACATGAGACTATCTACGTATCTGTACACCTTATCTGATAAGAGCTTCATGTAAATAGGAATCGATTCATAAAGTTTAGATTTTTTCGATACAAACCTCCAAAACTCCCTCGATGCGACGCTATGTGTGGGACTGGAACTGCTAGAATTTTCTCACGGGAAATTGTGCAGTTATGCATACATTAAGTGGGGCTTATTCCGAAGGGGTTGAAATCATTCCTTTACGCAAATAATTTAAAGCTTTGTTGATGGTGTTATTGGTTCAGCCAAGAAAAAACATAGAAGTCTCCGTGTGAAAATATGCGAATATGTAAATTCTAAGGTTGATTTGGCTCAGGTGTGGATCACTGATGGACTTTGAACAGTTCAGGGTAGTAATATGCCTGCAGTTCCTTAGTTTTATATACACTTGGGAGCAGTAGCAGATAAAAAGATCAGGACTAAATGGCATAATGGAGTGGAACTTTTTTGTCAACTCCGTCAGATACTGAAAGACAGCAAAAGGGGTGGATGGAAAAAACATGAGAAGCTTGTAATGCCAATTAGAAACTTTCCTGAAGGCAAAGCAGGGCACGGAGACTGCTAGTTGGGTAAAGGATTAAAATTTGCAAGCCAGCAACCTGTGACATACTTAAATTTCCTCTAGCCAATCACCCTCCTAACAATTTTTTGGTTATTATTTCTTGAGTAAAATGGGCTTTGGCAATTTTCATCATCATCAACGGCGCAACAACCGGTATCCGGTCTAGCCCTGCCTTAATAAGGAACTCCAGACATCCCTGTTTTGCGCCGAGGTCCACCAATTCGATATCCCTAAAAGCTGTCTGGCGTCCTGACCTACGCCATCGCTCCATCTTAGGCAGTGTCTGCTTCCTCTTATTTTTCTACCATAGATATGTCCCTTATAGACTTTCCGGGTGGGATCATCCTTATCCATACGGATTAAATGATCCGCCCACCGTACTTATTGAGCCGGATTCTATCCACAACCGGACGATTATGGTATCGCTCATATATTTCGCCGTTATGTAGGCTACGAAATCGCCCATCCTCATGTAGGGGACCAAGAATTCTTCGGAGCATTCTTCTCTCGAACGCGGCCAAGAGTGGGCAATTTTTCTTGCTAAGAACCCAAGTCTCCGAGGAATACATGAGGACTGGCAAGATCATAGTCGTGTACAATAAGAGCTTTGACTCTATGGTGACACGTTTCGAGTGGAACAGTTTTTGTAAGCTGAAATAGGCTCTGTTGGCTGACAACAACCGTGCGCGAATTTCATCATCGTAGCTGTTATCGGTTGTGATTTTCGACCCTAGATAGGAGAAATTATCAACGGTGGCAATTTTGGCCCACTATAACAAAGGTTTGCAGGGTGCTCATCTTCTCCAATCAGAGGGTTTACTTATGTAAAAGCGTTTCAAGAGAAGCGCTGTACAAGGAACGATTTCCTGGAGAAGAACCACTACACCATATACTATAGTGGCCATCCGGTAAACAATGTGCTGGGAGTAAGTCTTATGGTCAGCCAAAAATGAAACGTGCAGTTCTCGGCTTTAAAAGCATTAATGAACGGCTATGCACTCTGCGTTTGCGAGGAAAATTTAGAAATATAAGCCCCGTTAACGTTCACTCCCCTACAGAGGAGACTGCAGAGTCGGAGAGAGATTCCTTCTACGAGGTAGTGGAACAAACCGAACGAAAATCATACTTGGAGAATTTAACAGTCAAGTGGGGACGGAGCCCGTACACAGGCGATACGTTCGCTCCCATAGCCTACATAGAACTACCAATCACAACGGACGGCGGTTTATCCAACTAGCAGTGCTGCACGAAATGGTTTGCCCGGAAAATGATCCACAAACATACGTGGGCCTCTCCAGACAAAACCACTTTCAACCAAATTGACCACGTATTGAATGAACGCACCACCTCTCAGTCATGATGAATGTCAGAACATAGGGGGGAGGGCAATATAAACTCGGACGACTATTTCGTTGGTATGGTGCACCGGCCTCGAGTGACAATCCTATCTCAAATACCACTGACAACCAGGTGATTGTGAACACTTAAGCAATTCATAACAAAGTCTTCCGTACAACATATAAGGGGAAAATGGATGGGAAAACAAGCGGAACTAGGTCCTGAAGATAAAGGTGGCCACAAACATACTTGGCCCAAGTCGCAAAAAAAATTGGAACAGGTGGTTCGACAATGAAAGTAAGCTAGCACCGCATACTGGGCAATGTTCCTCTCTCAAAAAACGCAAGCACGCTTCGTCGAGTGGAGACGCGATTTCAAAGACAAACAAGTCGGGAAATCGAAAGCTGGGCGCTTCAGGTATGAAAGGTTTTGTCTGCTTCTTCTGTGAGTATATTTGAGTGCAGAACTATCACATTTGTGATTTGTGGGAAGTAATTGTGTTATGTACATGCATTTAGCATGCCTGACTATCCACTTTAGTGTGATATTGATATTTAGTTGCAGTACATTTACATAATAAAGTCAACTTTGAGCCACTGGAATTTTGTTATTAATAGTATGATTTTGATCAAACTTGGGGATAATGGAGAGTATTTTGAGGCCTGGGCACCATATAGAGGCAGCTTCATGATTTTTTTTTCAGATTTTTCGATTGGGTAGTTTCTGAGAATGAGTCCGTTAAGGAAATCATCACTTTCCACCCCTTCCACTTCCCACCTTTCTAACAAATATCAAAACTAATACCCTCCTCGCGTCGCAAAGTACTAATCGAGACCTTTGATTTGATACCCCACATGACTATATTTGGTGAAAAAAAATTCCACACCCCCCCCTTTACATGTATGGGGACCCCCCCTAAATCTCAACGTAGAAGGATATCACTCACTGCATGTCTGGACGTTCACAGCTCCCACCTTGTCACCAAATTTCATGTCAATCGATATAGCCATTCCTGAGAAAAGTGCGTGTGACAGTCAAACAGACAGACAGGCCGACATTGAACCAATTTTTTGTTTTGTAAACAAAACCTTACAAGAGGAAGCTTGGAAGAACCAATAAGTCAGTGAACTCGTAATGGTGCAGGGAGCAACATCAACAAGTTAACAGGATAAAGCCTTATGCACCTCGATGACAAGCGCTGGAAAATCTATTGGAATACGGACATCATCAAAACTGCACACGTCCATGGGAGAATTCGGTATCCCAACGAAATTGAAAAGACTGGCTAGGCTGACTTCGTCCAATGTGCGAGGCAAGATCAAAATATTAGTATGATTCCCGGGATTATTCAACATCAACAACGGCCTGAGACAAGGGATGCCCCTGGAAAAAATTATCGTCGATACAGATGTTGATGCAAGAGGCACCATCGTCTTGAAGTCCACCCAGCTATTGGCGTATGCTGGCGATATCGACATCATTGAAAAGACAACCCAAGATATGCAGTCTACCTTCATTCAGACTGAACAGGCGTTAATCGATGCGAGCACTGATCAAACGAGAACAATAAAGGAGATTACAACTTTGAGACCGTTGACAATTTCTCCTATCTTGGGTAGAAAGTCATATCGGATTACAGCCATGACGCTGAAATTTGCGCGCGGTTGTTGACTGCCGACGAAGTCTATTCCAGTTTATAAAAACTGTTTCGCTCGAAATGTCTCACCCTAAGGTCAAATAATAGTAATAATAATAATAAACTCCGCCGAAGCCGGTCCCAAGCCCGGTTGTGAAAGGAGGAGGGATGGATAGCTTCAGTCTGAATGGCTGTGCGCCACCGCAGCGTCTCAGGGGGTAGGTGAGGAAAGTGCAGGAACTTTGCAGTCTTGCAGATTACTCACTAAGGAAGCTATCTCAACACCTGGCAGCTAGGGATAAAATGCACCACCAACAATGAGAAGAAGGAGAAATTTGAGGTCGGATAACCGGCGGGAGTCGTCTGACTTGGTGACTGGGTCGGGCTCTCGTAATGGACAGCACGGCGTCGAAACCGCTAGTCGTGGGGCGGTTCGACGTCTAGGCGCCACGACGACCAGGAGCACAGCTCCGCCTGCTGCAGCTGTTTCGCCACAATCTGTGGCGACCACTTCAGCAGGTTCGCGTAGGAAGCGGATGAAATGGACTGAAGAAATGAACCTCTTCATCATCCGCTCCTACTACGAAATAACGGCGGGGGCAGGTACAACATCTTACCGCCCCTTGTTGCACCAGAGATTCGTCGAGCGTTTCCCGCAATTCGCGCACGTGACTGTGCAGCGAGTCGCAGACCAGTACCGCTTTATTACTCGCAGCGACACAATCCCGGGCCACCATCAGGGAACGTGTTCGACTTGAAGTCATCGGGGAAACTGGTGACCGAGAGTCAATGGGAGCAGAGGCGGCAACACCACGCCGCACTGCAAGCAACAGGTTCAGTACTCGCCGAAGCACTCTTCTCCATCGTCCAGCTGAGGTTTCCGCTGAGGTTCAGGACGAATTCCAAAGAGCGTGTATAGAATTCTCGGATGTGGATCCTTTGCAGAGACCAGGTATTCCCAGGCTCTATGCATCTCCAGCAACTCCTGGAATTCTATCTCAAATCAATGATGAGATTGCATCTCGACTGTGTGCTGATATGTCGCTGCTGTAACTACAATCACTTGTGTATTGTGGTGCAGTTGCGGCTATCAGATTGCACGGTCAGAAGATTCGCTTTCGTGTTATTGGTTTGGGTGACAAAAGAGATCCACCATGGAAAATTCGTCTGGAACGTCGGCGGGACTCACTAAGGCAGGACATTGCTAGACTGATTCAGATCAGCGGGAACTATGCCATCCCCTGTGAGACACCCGTTGTTGAAATTCTGGACACACTAAAACAGAAACTTTCTGTCATATGCAGTCGGTTACGACGGTATGGCGAAAGTTATTCCAGACGTGTCCAGAATGCAACATACGCGAGGAACCAGCGGAGCTTTTTCAGATCTCTCAACGAATCCTAACAGAACGCCCAGACAATACAGTTCTCGGTGACGGAAGCGAAAGAGTGTTGGGGTGGACTTTGGGGGTTACCTGCCCAGCATGCTGAGCATGCTGAGTGGATCGCCGCCGAAGGCACCCGCCATGCCAATACACCTGGCATGAATTTTGCGGATGTTACCGAAGAGGAAGTTCGACGAGCCATAAACATCTCGAAGAACTGGAGGGGCCCAGGTCTGGATCGGGTGCAGAATTTCTGGTATAAGAAATTTACCAGCGTACACAGTCGGTTGGCACGCAGTATAAATGAGGTCATGAGTCGGCCGGAGGAATTTCCACCTTTCCTCACTGCGGGGATTACCTACCTTATCCCCAAGAAGGACACGGTGCAGGACCCCGCAGACACAAGACCGATCACTTGCTTACCAACCGTCTACAAATTCATCACGTCCATTATTAGTGGAAGGATCAATGTGCACCTCGAGACCAACAACATTCTGTCCGAGAAGCAGAAGGGCTGCCGAGTTGGGTCAAGGGGTTGCAAAGAGCAACTCATTATCGACTCGGTAGTTGTAGGACAAGCAACTAGAGGCCAAAGAAACCTCTTCAGTTGCTATATCGATTATGCCAAAGCTTTTGATAGCGTTCCGCACACCTGAATAATCGACATCCTACATCTGTATCGGATTGATCCGAAACTAATAAAGTTTTTGGCGACAGTCATGGAAGGGTGGCATACCACCTTATCGGTGCGTACATCTGAGGGTGCTAATACCTCAGAGCCCATCCGTACACGCAGGGGCATCTTCCAGGGGGATTCGTTGAGTCTCCTTTGGTTTTGTATGGCACTGAACCCCCTTTCGTGGCTACTGGATGATGCTAGAGGGCGAGGTTATGATATGGCCTACGTGCTAAGTGCGAACTGACACACTTGATGTACCTAGATGACATCAACCTGTATGCTGGTACTGACAATCATCTTAGAAGTCTGTTGCGAATAATAGACATGTTCAGCCGTGATATTCGGATGGAGTTTGGATTAGACAAATGTCGAATCCAAGCCATCCGCAAAGGTCATCACGAGCCACATGCCGGACATAGCATTGGTGACCTCCACATCGAAGCTATGACCGAGGCAGACTTCTACAAGTACCTAGGAATTCTGCAAGGAACCCATGCTGGAGTTGGTGATCTGAAAGAAGCTCTGCTGTCCGAATTCCTGCGACGTGTAAAGCTGGTGCTGAAATCGCATCTCTCGGGGAAGAATAAAATAAGCGCGTTGAATGTATTCGCTATCCCTTCACTGGCTTATGCATTCGGAATATTGCCGTGGACGAAGACCGACCTGGAAAACGTCCAGCGGCGGATACGGACAACTATGTCGAAATTCCGAATGCATCATCCAAAGTCAGCCGTGGAGCGGATGAACCTGCCTCGTGACATCGGAGGTAGAGGCGTGGTTGACGTGGCGGCACAACATCATCGCCAAATCGACTCGCTGCGCGCTTATTTTTACAGCAAAGAGCAGACGAGTCCCTTGCATGCGGCTGTCTGTAAGGCAGACTGTGGACTGACTCCACTTAACTTGAAGGATCGATCTTTCAATCCTCTGAGTGGGGTGAAGTCGGACCAAGAGCGGATCGATGAATGGAAGTCGAAGGCAATGCACGGTAAACACGTGAATTGTCTTTGGCAGCCATTTGTCGATTTGCATCTGTTGAACAGATGGCTGTGTGCTGGGGAGCTCTTTGCTGAGACGGAGGGGTTCATGTGTGCCATTCAGGATGGCGTGGTCGCCACCCGAGCTTATAAAAAGCTCATCATGAAAGAACGGGCGGAGAACGACCAGTGCAGAATGTGTGGTTCGGCGTTAGAGACGTTGGACCATCTCATTTCTGGCTGCACTGTTATGGCACCGGTGCAATACATCACCAGGCATAATGCTGTATGTAAGGTTATCTATCAAAACCTTGCATAAAAGCATGGGCTGATGACGGGAACATGTCCGGTTTACCGATATGAGCCGCAAGCAATACTTGATAGTTCTGCTTACAGCATGTATTGGGACCGGCAAGTTCTGACTGATCGCCATACCGCACACAACAAGCCTGACGTAATGTTAGGTGACAAGACGGGTCGCTCCGCGTATATTATTGATGTTGCTATCCCCCATAATAGCAACATTGAACGGAAATACGTGGAGAAGAACGTGAACTATGAGCCATTGGCTCGGGAAATCAAAGAAATTTGGCGTCTCGAGCGGGTGGTTGCAGTTCCCATAATATTGTCAGCTACAGGTATTGTACCTAAATCCCTGACGGCTTCCCTTGATGTCCTGGAACTTTCGCACAGTCTGGTTCAAACCATGCAGAAGTACACCATTCTGCATACGTGCTCGATGTTGCGGGGAGTACTCGACGGATTCTCCCACTGACCTACCACCGGCCACCACCACCAGTGCCCCTTTAGTTTTTAAGTAGGTAGGATCGTCCGAGCCTAAATGCTTGGCACTTAGTGCTAGTATTAGGTAAAATCCGGCATCTGCCGAGATTGTGATAACTCGGATAATAATAATAAATAATCGTTGGCACAACAATCCAAATTGGATCAGGATCTGGAAGTGTGTGCTCTAACATTCATTCATTCAAAACCGTAACGGTACACTACAGTTTACTGTAGGAGGTAATGTGGTCAGCATTGCGCTCGCCCGAGATAATTACCCTTATTTGACTCAGGTACTCATTCACAGCTAAGTCGACTGGTATCCGACGTCAAATCACGATACAAATCCCACTGCCACGAATGAGATTTGAACTGCGACCTTCCGTACGACAGCCTACTGCTCTAACCACTCAGCTATCCGGACACTCTTATTATATAAGGCAATGATCTTGCCAGTCTGTGAGTAATGGCGAATGTGATGCCCTTGAGCTCCAATATAGTGAGAAATCTCGGGAAGTGAATTAATTATTGGGTTGGTCAGAGAAGCAGAAGAAGCCGCAAATGATGACGATTGCAGAACCACATACCGGATTACGAAACAGTTTACAGGTTGTCCCAAATCTTTCAATGGTCTCGTCAAAGACGTAAACGGTCATTCACTATAATGAGCAGTTGAAGAGGTGCAAGGAAAATTTCACTTTGACTCTCAACCGTAGTGCACCCCGTGAAGTCCTTCCTCCAAAAAAATTGAAATTATCTTCGTCATCGATGCATTAAAGCAAAACCAAACCGTCGCCCTTGGCGGCTTCCTTGCGGAACTGTTCATTGCTTGCTTGAAGTTTCTGCATAGTTTTTACTCTCACCTCTATAAAAAAAAAACTCGGGAATCTAACGTCTTTCCCAATGAGATGGAGAAGATAATTGCTAAGATTCCGAAAAGGGGCACTAGTCTTGAGTGGAACAGAGGTAGGGTATTTGCGGACTTCTCGCCAGTCCAAAGATAATAGCTAAAATAATTTTGGGTCGTAACAAAGAAGACCTCAAAAACTTAATCGACTGAGAACAGGTTGATTTCCGCTCCTGCATTGCCCACATCACTACCCTTTGGATTGTTTTGTGCAGAGATTTCGAGAAGACACCTGCTTGCATCAACAGCGAGTTCTCCTGGAATGTTCTGTGAAGAAAAAACTTTCCTGACAAACAAATGCTTATTATCAGAGCGGTGGCACAAAATGTCAGCTACTGCATGAAGGTAAAATCGCAGCGGAATTTGAAGTTGCCATTAGCGGTGGCGCTCTTCATGCCGCCTTAGTTGGACAACGTGGAAGGGTCCAATAGATGATGCCATCTCTCCTCATATGTCGCCTACGGATGTTTGCTCTCTTACCGAGTGCTTCACCTTGACCAAATTCCTCTGGATTTGGAGAAGAAGACAAGCAGAATTGGGCTGAAAACAAATTCCAACAGAACCGAGGTCCTCTGTTTGATGTTTTATCACCCTTTTCCTATTTGCATTAACAGCCAGCGCATTACAAGGGTTCAAATATCACTGATGGCAGAGAGACTTTTCATCGTGACTACATGTCCGATACATGTCAGCTAGGATTAGCGTTGAAAAATATGGTGTGACTAGTCTTGAAGTTTGATCATATTTGGCCCGTCCAAGCGGATCTACAATCCCCTCCGAAACGAAAAAGACGGAGACATCATGAAAGAGGCAGGCTGAAACCTTCGAAAAGAATTATAGGAAGTCGATAAATTTGTGTATTTCTGGTGCAAGAACATTCGAGTATAGAACTAATATATTTACACGTAGCTTGTGGTGCTCAAGGTGGCAGTGAAGACGACGGGACAGCAACCCTATCGGCCAAACCAAAACTAAGTGGCCGTAGAGGACCCCCTTGGGGTGATACGGGAAACGGTGTATTCGCTTTGGTTTGGTGGTTGTGATGCAGTAGGAAAATTTTCCATGGCCTATTAGGACTCATCTGAAGTGGCTTTGGTCACGAAACCTTACCAGGAGTATCCTGGTGCCATCAGAATCGGGATAGTCCTTGAATTAGCCTGTGTCAGAAGAAATCCTGGAGGATGTGAACTCAGTTCGGTTGTTTTTGGTTAGACTCCTACTGGGAGCTTCTTGGGGTTTGTGCTTACGTTCAAGCGAACAGGGGACCTTCGGGTCTCAAACGTGGTGCACCGTTTCAACACGGGTGCCGTACCCCAAAGTGCTTCAAACTGGGCCATGTACTCAGTATACACTGGTGCCGTTGTGCTTGTCTCAGCGAGGCTCTGATTGTGATCGCAAATTCAATCCGTGCCTTCAGAAGACCATGGAATTAAGTCCACGAGACAGGTACGCACGCAGCGTGTAATGTATATGCATTTACGATGTTAGACTACTCTCTTTAGCGTGATAATGATATTTAGTGTTTCAGATTATAGTAAATTTGCTCAAAGGAGACAACTTTGACCAAAAATAACTTTGTAAGTAAAAGTGCGATTCCAACCAAACATGGGTGTACCATGCTTTACATGATAGCCTATATTTATGCAAATGGTTTGAGGTGTCAGGATAAACTTAAGGGGGCTTCCAGTCAATTTCTAAAAAGTATAGTAATAATAGATATATTGAGGTGTGATGAGTATGTGAGGCCTAGATACCACATGCTAATAGCTTGCCAGTTTTTCAGTTCGTGAAAGAAATTACCACTTTCCAGTCCCCCCTTTCCCCCTTATCCGTCCAATGTCGACTTTGGGAAAGTACTAATCGAGGTCTTTCATTTGATACCCCACATGACTACCTGTATATGCGGTGGAAAAAAATGTACACCCCTCTTGCAAGTATGGGGAGACAAAAGAAGCGCTGTCGCACCTGCAGTTGTCCCACAATAATTACGAGTCTGTGCTAAACTTGAAGAACGTTGCTTTGATTAACGTCAAAAAGATTAGATGAGGTTCCAATAGTGGTCCGAATTATCATGTGGAACATGGCTAAACGTTTCACTACTTTGAGGAATCCCTCGAAAAAAGAAAAAAGTTAAATTTCCTCGACAAGCTTTACAACTTTTTGTGAAGAGGTACAAACTGATCGTCAGCCTTCGCACGCTCAGCCCAGCAAGAAAAGCCCATTTAGGTATTTACAGATTCTATTGCAAGTTATTCGTTTGCGGCAACTTCTGAAAACTTCCCGTAGAGAATAAATGTTCATTTGCGAAACAAAAAGGATAGACATAATTTAACCTATTGCTAAAGACAGAGCGAAAGCTCGGCAATAAGGTAGCTGTTTTGCAGCAAGGATCATCACTTCAGCCTGAATGACTGTGTAGTATCTTAGCATATCAGGGGTAGGCGTGGGCCAACCTAACGCTGACTAATGGTAGTTTCAATTCCCCGCTGAGATACATCCTCACTTTCTTAGAGTCGGGATTGAACCAGACGGACTCGGAGGATATCTGGCACCATGGGAATCGGGAGAATTCCTGGTCCCGGTTTCTTGCGGTTGGTTCCTATGTGTGGAATTACATGGTGGTTGTAGTTGTGCCCAGGGGCAGAGCACCTTGTTGACTCAACTGCTGCACAACTTGGTCGCCGTACCCTTTAGTGCAGCTCGCATCAACTGGTATGTATGCTGTGCCTGCGCTTAGTATGAACCGGCACTACTCTCTCCAAGCCAATTCTTACACTCCTCCGTAAATCTGAGATCATTCTTAGTAAGTCGAAAAACGAGACAATCGTCAAGATCCCGAAGAAGGGAATCCGTCTTGAGTGCAATAGCTGGGAAGGGTGGTGTCTGCGTGCCTCCTTCTACATTGACCACATTAAACACATGTTCAACCCTCTGATTCATCTCACATCGATTTCGAGAAGGCTTTCGACAGCATTAATGGAAAGTGTATCTGATAGGTGATATCAGAGCGAAATACAATGATGCAAAACGGCACGTTTGAGGTAAAATTTCTAAGGAATGTGGAGTTCAAAGTGGTGTCTGGCATAGTTGCATTCTGTCGACGATACTATTTTCTCTTGTTATCGATGACGTTCCTAAGCTGCCTTCTTCAAACACGCCCACTTCGCTGATGACATCTGTATGGTCTCTTATCGAGACAAGGACCGTTGTCAAATGGCTTGTATTTCGAAAAAGTCAGTAGAGCTGGACCAAAGGCAAACAACAACAAAACTAAAGCACTCACTCTCACTGGTTATCAATCACTTCCTATCTGCCTACACTAGTAGCGTTACATTAGCATTCACCTCAACACCAGCATCATATTAAGGTTGTTCCGCGTCAATGTTCTTTCTGTGCTGTTCTACCCATATAGGAGCACCATATGGAAAGTAACTCCCAATTTTAGTCTTCATCAACACCTATCTTTGTGGTGTCATGGGAATATTCTGGCCTCAATTTCGAACAAGGTTGTGTGTTGATCAGGGGACTGGAGGGGCAGTAGATTGGTCGCACTTTAAGAAAAGAAGATGACTGCATTGCCGGCCATACCATGCAATAGAACCCAGATTCCCAGCGTGGCTGACGAGTCGTTTGCCTGAGAAATACGTCGCGTTACGCAGTAGAGGATTCGGTGAGAGCTGAAGTGCATTTTGTCCACCCATGAACAATGGCACGTGGTCGTGGTGGTTGCCCGATGCACTGTCTAGAGGATAAACTTGCCACCATATAAGGATCATCACCCTTTTCATTTCACATATTTCTAATCGGAGAAATGTTGGGTTTTACGCGCTTTGATTGACCTGGGGCTCAAATATCGTTCAAACCAGCAAATATATGGGAGTGGCAAATGGAAAGTGAGTACCATTGCTACTCGCTTCATCGTCAGCGCCACTTGCATCGATAACGTTGTGTCATCTCCGTAATTTCCCTGAGATAAAAACAAATAAAGCACTGGGCCGACGGATTAGACAGGTGCCTATGGACTCGTTGGTGAAAAGACAGAAGTAATCCATTGTTATCGGTCACACATTGAGGAAGAGCAACAACTTCATTGCGATGATATAACCGGCAATCCACTACCCTAAGTTGGCCGACGAGTGGGTCATTATAGAACTGGTTTACTTTCTCCCACTTTTGATTGACCCAAAAAGAGGAGTCCGTGGACCATAAAGAGTGGGAGTAAGTTGCTCTCCCTTTGGTCCGGTCCGATAGCAAGTGGATGCGGACTTAGGACTTCTCAATCCCTAAACAGAAAAAAATAAAATGGTGGTAGTTAGTACAGTCAATTTGGCAAATCGCTCGGCAGAAATAGTAAAAATCGGTCTTTTTCCCGGCTGCATTGATTGTACTACGGCTATTTGTGTGAGTGTGAGGTTCGTGAAATAAGCCTCAGGCGAGTTAAGTAATCACACGAATATGAGATAATCTGTTTCGCAACGTGTAAAACGCATAGCTTTTTATGATGGGCCAGGCGAATTCGATTTTTAGAGTCTATGAAGAGATCGCACGCTATGTTTAAGAAGCAAGAATTAAACAATTAAAACAAATAAACAACAAATTTTCGTGCTGACATCAAAGTGACTGTTGTGTAAACAAATTGGGAGATATAAAACATAGTCCGTTGGCTCTTCGGAGACTATAACAAATCGGGAAACCGGAAGCTGGGCGCTTCAGGCATGAAAGGCTTTGTTTGCTTCTTCTGTGAGTATATTTAAGTGTAGAACTATCCCATTTGTACGTAGCCCGTTCTGTATATGAATTTAGCATGTCTGACTACCCACTTTAGTGTGGTATTGATATTCAGTTGGAGTAAATTCACAGGGTAAAGTCAATTTTGAGCTACTGTAACTTTGTTACTAATAGTATGATTTTGATCAAACTTGGAGATAATATGTTTCGTGTTATATTTTATACTACTACCAACTTTTATAACACTGGGATAAACATAAGGAGAGCGTTACTGAATTTCCCCAAAAATATGGTGATATACTATTATTAGCTTAATTTGAACAGATATCGATATGGAGAGTATTTTGTGGCCTGGGCCCCATAGCTTTATGATTTTTTTCAAATTTTTCGATTGGGTTGTCTCTGAGAATGGGTCCGTTAAAGAAATCATCACTTTACACCCCTCCCACTCTTCGCCTTTCTAACAAATCTCAAAACTAAGACCAGCTTCGAAAAGTACTGATCGTGCCCATTCATTTGATACCTCACATGACTATATTCGGGGAAAAAAATTTGTACACCCCGTTTTACATGTATTGGGACCACCCTAAATCTCAACGTAGAAGAATATTACTGTTTGCATGTCTAGCCGTACACAGTTCCCACCTTCTCGCCAAATTTCGTGGCAATCGGCAAAGCCGTTTCTGAGAAAAGTGCATGTGACAGACAAACATTGAACCGATTTTAATAAAGTTTTGTTTTGCAAACAAAACCTTAAAAATCGGAGCTTCGCCGGGGGTGTCATGAAAATCATTTAAATTGTTAGATTGTTTGCTGACGCGAAATGTCTGACGTGCTTTCATTGCTGACAAGCAACTTCCTTTCACACGAGCACGTAACGTTTCGAACTGAATCTTGAATTGTTTAGAGACAGATGATCCAGTGGCGCCATCTCGAACAGCAGGGATTGCGTTCTTCATCTCCTCTTCATTTTGTTTTGGCGTTTTTTGCACATAATTACGCACCATTTTGCTGTAAAAATGATGGTGGCCTACAGTGCAGCTGACGTATTGTGCCCCCAAGCACATGTTTTATGTTGGCGATATTTTCCGCTGAACTAAAAAATATCAAAAATCTAACACAATATTCTCAATATACTTACTTGATAAATATTTACATTGATTAAACGTACTGCAATAGAAAATAAAAACAATGCTACATCGCAGAAGGACACGTGAAAAACTAAACGACGTAACTAAGGCAACCAATCCACGGCGAAGAAATGATAGACGATAACGTAGTTTTCCACCGTAAATCCAATACATATAATACCACCTACCTATTTGACCCCATTTTTCTCTCCCCTTCCCGGAGCTCGAGATTTACTTTCTCTCCCCGATCCTGAGCCCATGCCGGTCTTACAACGCCCTACAACTTCTCCCTCTTTCGCTTTAAGCTCCTCGTTCTGAGGGCAATATGTAACAAGGAATTTGTTTTCTGTATATTGTCTTAATTAAATAAATTACATCACGTAGAATAGGGAAGTAGGAGTGTAAGTTTATGATTCCCATGATAATCTACGAAAACGGACGATATCACGAAAAAGTTGATTAAACTCTTCTTAGGAAGTTGTTCGTAAACCCGGTATCAAACGTCAGAATTCTAAGTCCGTTTAAGTTCAGCCCATATCATCAAAGATGAATCTATTTCATCTTTGAAGATTCGATTCTGTCGAGGGTAGAGGAAGGACCAATATTATCGGCCTGACGCATTTCTGATGTTATGCCTTTTCTGTGCTGAGACAGTATAATGTACTAGAAAGTAATTCAATGGAATTGGGACCGTTATTCGTGAAATCATCAGGAAATACCCCAGTAATTGGTGAAATCTAATTAGCTGTCACAAACTAGAAATAAAAACTATGCCTGCACAGGAGACGTTGCTTCCATGTAAACCTCAATACATTTTGCAGGATATTATAATGTAGCGTTGTTCATGATTTGCTGGAATGAAACGGTACGACAACCACATTAAAGGTACGAAAGTAGGTTAACATGTTATTCGGATCTGACAGTTAACAGATTCGTTTTATCTTTTATCAACTTCGGTAGCATCTGATAGGAATCACGTACAAAGTCAGCTCTGTGCGTCTATGCGTGTGAGATATCAACAAAAACGATTATAATGAACAGTCCTAGATGCGGATTTTGACGTGCGCATAAATCCCCATCATGTCCAAGCGTGCCACTTCACAGAACTTTTTTTGCATCGAGTTAATCTGCACGTAGGAATAATTTGCAGTTCTTTCCGCTAGTCTATCAGAGACCCTATTGTATCTAATATTGGCCTTTAGTAAGAATTAATTATACAATTAGCCTGAGCAGTGATCGATAGGATGATCTGTCTGACACGTTAAATTTTTTCTTCACGATTTGAATTTTAGATGGAGTTACCATCAGCAGGCGAATGATAGCAACATCAAATGAATTTCCTATGCGTGTTTGATAAGCCTCAGTATTAAGGGATGTTTCGGGTTCAGAAAATAGAAATATTTTTTCCCCATAATTTGCTTAGTAGAGTTGAGTCTGTAGTTTCAAAGGAATATGAGACCTTTCTTCCCAATGAAAAATCAAAACTCACAAAGGCAATATTGGACCAATCTAAAGATCTTTATATCTTAAACCGATAATTCGTTGAGAGTTTTGTTTTAATTTAGGGGAATATCGAACAGCCGCCTGCAGGTACATATGTCCACTGGCTAGCAACCCTATTTTCCACGATCACAAGAAATTCATACGTGTATGGTCTTTTTTTTCCGCACCTGGTCACAGAACACGTTGATCATGCGAATACTAATAATGTACACATAGCTTCTTGGCCAATCGTGGATTCCGCACATTTACGGATAATCGTCTTTTATCAATCTGACAAATTAAATGACAGGCTAACTTTTTCTTCTCAACTCTGACTTGGCTTCTTCGACAGCCACTACACAAATCTTATTATGCTGGTCAAGGTTTCCTTATCGCGCTACTTCACCATAGCGTTACCATCTACATTCTAGTCTATGATGGCAATTTATCGTTTTCGCTTACCTTTATCAATTAATCAGACTTTCGTGAAAATGAAAAGAGAAAAGAGCTTATTCTCAGGCCCAAGTGTTTTGCAGTAGAGATTTTGGTAGTTACAAAACAACTAATAAATTATATTTTGGAGATGCTGCTCCTTAGATCTATCCCCGCCCGCTTAAAAGATCTATTAATCTTTTTGCCTGAAATAATTTGTTTATCGGAGGTTTTTTGTTTTATGGTACGATTATGCGCTTAAGTAAGGTGCTTGTACACTTACGGTAGATCACTTTCAAAACAATCGGATTATGAAATTGTAATAATTCAAGTTTCGTATGAGATTGCAAGCATGTATTTTGTGTGCGATGCGATTGACCTTTCCGATGTGAATTATGATGTCCATTATGCTGGAAGGAAGGTAAAGGCAACGACTTGTTGGTTTGCAAAGAGATACTTCAGCCATATATTCACTTCTCCATTATCTCAAGTATTTCAATTTCTTTGGGGGTGGAGTTGTTAACGCACTTTGAAAGATACCTCCGCTTTTACTTGATTACCTTGAGGAGACATCCGAGCTAAAGACGCTTCCATGGGGTTGGCTAAAACTGTTCCCGTCTCTTCAATCCTGCCCTTACAAGATTATCCTTTTAATATTACTTCGGGGGCGCGTTTGCTGTTAAACCTTCACATTTCGAATGAATTCTTTCTCCTCGACTTCACTTAATCCATTCCTTAATCTTCACGTTCTTCTTCGCTTCCAGAAGTCTTCCTTTGCAGTCTTCTCGGTCGAGCGGCCGCGTTGTCCAATTTTCCCGAGCGTTGGTTTACCTTCTACTTTGCTTTGTGTTCTACGTGACCGTTTTAGAACGTTAATATAAATCACCGTGTCTACAACTGGGTACAATTCGTTGTTATATCGCATTCGCCATCCGCCTTTTACCCGCACTGAGTCTAAGCTTCTCTTAAGGACTCGACGATCAAAAACGTTGATCCGAGAATTCATTTGAAGTTTCCATTGTCTAGTATCCCGTTTTTAAGGTTTTGTGTAAAACAAAACCTTATTAAAATCGGTTTACTGTCTGTCTGTCTATCTGTCTTTTGTTTTTTTGAGTAGGTGAAAATTTTCAATAGACACCGGTCTGGACACACCAGTGTGTGGGATTTTTACTCACTAAAATCACCCCCGACACTCTCCCTGCCCCGCGGAACCACCATAAAGTATTACATCACAGGGCCGAGTCAGCTCACTTTAGCTTAATCCCATCTCTTCTATACGCGGCGCACGTGTCCGCGCTTTTCTCCTTCCCCCTGCCTTTCGCAATTTATCTTGAATAGATGCGACCATGGAGTTGACTGCATTCCAATTATCTTGTTGTGCTAGCATTTTCGGTACCAGATTTTCTGGTACCAGCACCTCTCCTAGAGTCTCCTCTAGATTCCTCCTTTCTTCCACAAATCTCGGACAGTGGAATACATGCTCTGGGTCCTCTGGGACTCCATCGCAATTTGGACAGTCGGGTGAGGTCTCCAATTTAAACCTGTGCACGTATTCGCGATATTCTCCGTGCCCCGTGAGAAACTGGGTGAAATTATAATTAATTTCACCGTGTCGTCTCTCCAACCACTCCTTGATGGCAGGACTGAGCCTGTGAGTCCACCGACCCTTTCCCGAGCGTTCCAACTGCTCTTGCCATCTATTTATGGATCTCTCCTTCTCAGCCTCCTTTGTCTGTGATGAGGGAGAGATTGGCTTCGCATTGTATATGTTCGCCATCTGTTAGTGTTAACTGACGTCTCCCTCCAAACTGGGGCCGCATAGAGCATGACAGAGGCGGCGTGACCCTCCCACGTTCGGCATCATCCTTGCCAGGGCTATACTACCAATGGATGGCTTATCACAAACATACTGCAAGTGTTGGTTATAGCTGAACTAACTTTTAACAGTCTCGCTTGAGTATAACTCAGGATCTTCGAGTCGAGTCGTCAGCGTAACCCACCAATGTGGCTTCCCTCGGAAGAGGAAGATTAAGTACATCGTTGGACATGTTGTTCCCCAGTAGTGACACCCTCGGAAACAAGGTACTCCTGGAATTCGTCATCGGTGTCATACCGGAGCCTCCTTTCAGTTAAATAACTATCGACGATAGCAGCGAGATAGGTAGGAATACCAACTTTCGCTAGGGATTTGCGTATTAGATTCCAATTGGCCGAATTGAATGCATTTTTCACATCCAGGGTTACTTCCACGCAATATTTGCTGGTACTACCCGTTCCGTAAATTGCATCTTCAACCAAGCCAAACCAATTTGATGGCACGAATGGTTGATATGGTTTTACACCACCAATACTGCCGATTTGAAAGGCCGCCTTGGCTCTCAACAACTGGGGGTATCTATTATAGATTGCCCGCTCTTACATTTTCCCCACAAAAGACATGTGGGTCTGTATGAGGACGGTTCACCTGGAGGTTTACCAGGCTTAGGCAGAAGTTCCAACTTCTGCCGCTTCCATGCAGCTGGAAATATCCCCACGGACATGCACACTTCGAACAACTCAGCGAATATGTCCGGTCTGCATTTCATGGCAAGCTTAAGGGTCTTATTCAATACTCTGTCCAGGCCCGGCGCTTTACTGTCCCCTATTCTTAATTAGTACTTTTATAAACAGATTTTCGTTTTGTTAACTGTAAAATAGGGCAGTAAGGGGTCAACATGCGCACAAAGGATTGCTTAAACCTAACCAAAAAGAACCACCGAATCATAGTGGGAATTCTCACTGGTCATTGTCGGCTGAACTATCACCTAGGGAAGCTAGGGATATCTACGGACACTGCCTGCAGGTTCTGTGAGGAGGAGGACGAAACCTCTACGCACGTCCTGGGGAACATACTAAAGTTCCTAACGGTTACAGGCCTGCTTGAGATACTATGATCAACAGGTACACTATAACCAGTAAAAGAGACACAATAGTTCTTCAAGGACGCGGTGTGACTTTCCCTTAACAGAATAATAATAAGGGGTCAACATGTGCAAACTTATAGTGAGATAAGACTCATCTTCGGATACTACTTAACCCAAAATTTGAAAAGAAATTCAAGGTGAGGCGCTTATAAAAATTCTAGAGCTCAAAATACATGCCTTACCGATATCTTCTTTTATTGTGGAAAAACTGCAGCCAGAGGGCGATGAAGAGAGAAGTAGAAAGAAGAGAGTTTCCCGTGCCTAAAAACGAGACAAATTGTACTACCTGGTCTTCTAGATTGGAGGTTAGAGTGGGCTGAGAACCCTAGACGGAAAACAACATGTTTCGAAACCGCAAAAGGAGCCTCAGACTGGATGGATTTTACAACGACAAACTCAGCATTACAAGAAATGCACTGGGCAGGGAGTGCCCTCCACTGACTGCAGAGCCCCTGAAGGATGCCTTTTGCGAGACAGTAAAACGAATCCTCGTTCACCTGTCCCAGGTGTGATATCAAAACCATACTTCAAGACTTTAACAGCGCCCGTATTCAATACGTTGGCTCCCATACCTTACATAGGGACACTGATGCGGATTATTCAATTAGCAGTATCACACGAAATGGTTGTTGGAAGTACCTGGTTTGCGCGGAAAGCGGTCCACAAACATATGTGGGATGTCTGGCGTTCTTTACTAAGGCAGGCCTAGGCAGAATACCGGTTGTTACAGCGTTGAGGGTGGTGAACATCTTGGAGAAGGCCAACGAGCTACCTCAGTTGCGAAACTTATGACCCTAAGGACAGTATTGGCAAATTGGGACAATGATCCATGGATAAAAAAAGAATCCTTCATCAAGTATCCTAAATCAAAGTCCCACAATGAACAACTAACCAAAAAATTATTCAATGAGGTTCAATGCGCATCACATGACATTTATAGGGAACTTACCGGCATTGCGTACCAGGAACTAATAAATATACCAGAAGTGCTGTCCTTGCCAAATATAGCTGAGAAAATAATTTTCACATGTACCTTTTTCCTGAATTAGATTACTGATATCTAGACAAAAGAGACGACCTACCCAAATAAGGACAAGAATGCTATAATTATTATTGCATTCTTGATTTATATTCACCACTCAATTTCTCTGGAATTCTATTCCCAGCAAATCTCCACATACCTTCTTCCTTCAATTCCAAAAGTTAATGCTGGTTTCCCGTACACTTGGAGATGTTCCCGTGATAAGCCAGAAGGAACATGGTACGAGCGTTAGATTAAAATGCTTTGAGCCTCTAATTAGTACCCATTACAATAATATAGTTGTAAGAATCCATCATATCGCTATAAACTGTAGTGGGTTTAGCTACTTTTCAGATTGTTTACCAACAAAGATCTGGACATGAGCTGGATAGCCAAACGTCCACAGGAATTCCTTGAATGTTTCTAGCTCACATAAAGCTGACAATATTGCGGAGCGAGCATTGTATGTTGCATTTAAATCCAGCATCCCGCAAATCAGTAAGGAATCCTGGAAAATTTCGATTTAAGAGAAGATATTGGATGCCATTAGCACCGATAAGGGATAAGTATGACCATTTCACCATAAAATCGGAGTGACATGAGCAGGTTCCACGCACGCTCCGATGTATCAGAACATGGATCACGGCCGCGCTGAAATCACTCAAAGCTGCCCGACCGGCCCCAGACGAACAGTCGCATTGTCGCGAAAAATATGCGCAAGTTGTCAGGTGCAAGAAGCATCTTCTAAAAGGGATATCGGGTGCGCCGCATTTGGTCAAAATAATTTAATTAGTTACACAGAACCCGATGCAGATCGTCCTCGGGGACGCTGCAAATTAACTACCACGCTATTCTGTTTTGGGTCGTAATAGAGTCTTTCTGATGCTCTGCTCCGCAATGTTAATTAGAGACTCTTTTAACCCTAGATGGACGCGGACCGCATTGACGGTGGTATTGCAGTGAATCCTATTAAGGAGGTCACTACCGCCATGTTACATTTTTTTTCATAAGCGATGCAAGTGGCTGTTAGATGTAGTCCATTGAGTGATTCTCACTTTCTGAAAGCCTTAGTTTCTCTAAGGAGCTGCAATAAGATGCAATCGTGGGACCTGGTATTCCCAGTTCGCAGATTCTCTCCTTTTCCGCGGTTTAATAGTGGAGTCAATATAACGCGACGGGAATTATGTTCCTCATGTGGTGGTCCGTTGTAAGTTTATAATGATGCCAACGGAACGCTTTAATCCACGCTTCGTGTTCCGCCCCAACCAGCCCCCGAATCGCTCCTAATTTTATTGGTACGTGAACTACAACAATCTCCACTCAATCTGTTTATGGCGGATTCTGATTAGGGTTGGCTACTATCGCACGTTCGCTACGTTGTAGACGACCCATGGATTGTATTGGAATGAGTGCCGCAACGTCAATAAATCGCGTTCAGTGGAAAATAAATGGTTGACGCAAAAGCGACAAAAACTCGGTTACATTGGCTATTGACGTCATCATGATTGACCTATAACCTCGAGGCAATAACAAGACAGCAAGTCGAGAAGGCTCGATATGGTGGTGGCCGCAGCCATCTATGGCTTCGTTTAGGCCCATATCGGGCTCAGCTTCATTTGACCAGATATTCCGACCACGCGCTCTCATGGAGCTGCGTCGGGCATTAAATTAATCGCAACAACAATCTGTTCTGCAGTTATCAAACTTTCCTAGGTCCGCGACAAATATCTGCTCGATGCAAGTGCAACTACGCTAATGCGATACCAAAATTGGAAGACTGAACCGGGGTCCAATATGTACGGATCGCAGTCGCCAAGATTTATTTTCTGCAACCGAAGAAGTTGTGAAGTAATCAATCAAGAGCCCATCTTGATTGAGGTCGGTGAATATCTTTTCGCATATGGGAGGATGCTGTTTTCGCACAGGCCGCATAGTGCAAGTCGCGGGCGAACCATTCCCATCTATCAGGATGAGTTGACCTTTCCGCGTGGTATACACATTGCACCTCCGCCAACTTACCGCGCCCCAACGCAGCGGCAACTTTCAACTGAAGCAACATACGCTGGCCATTTCGCGGATGCATTTGCGGCCACAAGACTGCAGTTAAGCTTTGAACTAATATTACAAATGTGCACCGACGCCTGTAATTAGTTTTGACGGCGTAATTGAGATTAATGGATTTTTAAGTTTCTCGTCGAAAATGTGATGAAACCACGTATGTACGTATCTACGTTCGACATTCTCCGTGATATGAATCTGCCAGAGCAGAGGTGAGCCCAGCAGCATGTGAGATGTAATGCAGGATTTCATGGTATTCATGTGCGTATATTTGCACCGAAAGTGATGAATGGGTAAATATTTTGAACTCGAGGGAGTTGTTACTAAGAGTTTGATAGATTTTTTTCGGAGATTAAAATAATTATTGATAATGAAGAGAAAATAGAGCCAACACGATACTTTAAACTATCTTCGACGATATTGTAAAGTAAGCGAGTGATACATGCACTTGTGAGTTGAATGCTGGAATTTCGAATTCTGCTTTACTTTCTGAAGTACTTGATTTGCGATTTGTAAATTTTCCTCATTAAAACTAATACAAATTTCAAACTATTGTGTCAACTGAACGGATAAAGATAGGTCACTTCCCTTTATGGTATAGTTACGAACATGGCTTTCTGGTTGAGATTATAACTCTGCACACGGCCGGTGGCCGCTGGAAACGGTTTTCGGTCGAGCCCACAGTGTGCAGGGTCATGCTGGAAGTTGGCCCAACTAACTGACGAGAATCTGTTTGCTTTCTGGCTACATTTTATAGGCAAGCATATCTGACGGGGGATGAACCGAAGCAACAGCCCAGGGACCCGTCTCCCTGCACTGGAAAGGGTATTAATAGGATCCAAGCCAATGTCGAACAGCATACGTCGAGGGCTGCATGGCCAATGCGGAGTTTGGTGTTCAGTATGCGTACTCAGAATACATTGGGATCTCGCCGCAGAGGTCTCCGACCCCTTTAGAGACCCCAGGAGGATCGACTGGAAAAAGTTTGGTCAGGTAATTAAGAACAAACTCTCCGGTGCGCAAATTGGTAGGATTGGCACGACAGACGAACTGGAGTCAAAGGTCGGGGCTCTAGAGAAGGCATTTGATACCGCCTTCAAAGTTTCGTGCCCTGCTAAGTACAGCAAAAAGACCCTGCCACCGTGGTGGAACGAAGATCTCTCTGCTCTCAGGAAGCTGACTAGAGAAATCTTCAACATCTGCTACAGGCAAAAATACTGGCAGCCATGCAAGGACTGCCTAAAGAAGTACAAGTCGGCCATCAGGACCGCCAAGAGGCGGTCTTGGCTAGACTATTGTCAGAACATTGAAAGCACTAGTGAATTCGCGAGGCTCAGTAAGATTCTGTCCAACGAACATAAGAGTCCATCCTTCGTTAAAAAGTCGGAAGGCTCCTGGACGGAATCTTCTGCAAACGCACTTTCCCTCCAGCGAGGAGGACTGTGAGTCAGAACCTCGCTTGGAGGGTTTGCGGCAACCCCAGCTGCGCGAGACTATCAAATCGGTAATTACCGGGGATAGGATCGGCTGGGCTATAAACAGCTTCTCCGCATATAAATCTCCAGGCCCAGATGGCATAATGCCAGTCATGCTACAGAAGCAGCAGGAAAGGGTTTTGCCATGGCTTGTTGAAATTTACCGGAGCTGCATCACTTTAGGATACGTACCGCAGTCCTGGAGGCGCGCACGGGTGGTTTTCATACCGAAAGCGGGCAGGCGCGGTCATGAGTCCGCGAAGGACTTTCGGCCAATCAACCTGACCTCTTTTGTGCTGAAGACCCTAGAACGCGTCCTGGACATTCACTTAAGGACGATTATGGAGAGAACGCCTTTCTCTAAGTACCAGCATGCCTACCTCAAAGGAAAATCCACAGAAACCGCCCTCCACGAGTTAATTGGCACGGTTGAGCGGTCGCTGCAGTGCAAGCAGTATACCCTTGCTACCTTCTTGGATATAGAAGGAGCCTTCAACAACGTCAGTACCATCTAGGAAGCCTTGACCGGTATTGGATTGGAGGGGTATCTCACGCATTGGATTATATCCATGCTGAGTACCAGGATAATCCGGTCCGATCTGGGAGGCAACCACTTGACCAGAGCTGCGAACAGAGGCACGCCCCAGGGTGGTGCCATCTCACCGATGCTCTGGTTAATAGTAATGGACAAAATTTTACGTACATTGGACAGCAGCGGGGTGAAGGTGGTGGCGTATGCCGACGACTTGCTGATATTAGTATCAGCGATGTTTCTGTCCATTATGAGCGACATCATGGAAGGAGCGTTGCGAAAGGTGTGCCTGTGGGCCGCAAGATGCGGACTCAGTATAAACCCAACCAAAACGCAACTGATGCTATTCACCACCAAGACAAGGATACCTGAATTCCATCTACCACGGCTGAATGAACAAAGATTGGTTCTTTCCTCTAATGTAAAGTATCTGGGTGTAATCCTGGATCCTAAGCTAAATTGGAGATTGAACATAGAACTGAGGGTTATAGCTTTCTATGCCTGTAAGAAAATCTTTGCAAAGAAATGGGGTCTCCGGCCGAGGATGGTTCTCTGGATGTACACCGCTGTGTTGCGTCCGATCCTAACGTACGGCTCTATTGTATGGTGGCAGGCTTTCAAGAAAAAATACAATAGAACGAATCTTAATAGGATTCAAAGAACCGCGTGTGCGGGTGCTACTGGGGCTCTGAAGTCCTGCCCGGCAGATGCTCTCAATGTACTCCTGCATCTCCTCCCCCTAGACCTCTACATCAAATATGTTGCAGCGTGCAGTGCCGTCAGACTACGTGAGTCCGGATGCTAGGCAGCGAAGTCCTACGGCCACAGCAATATCCTAGATGAAATACCTCGCAAAATGTGGGCATCCCCACGGACTATGTCACACGCAAGCTGAACTTCACGAGAAACTTTGCTGTGGACCTTCCAACCAGGGCAAAGTGGAAGACCGGCGGCGTGTTGCAAGACTATGACACGGTATTCTTTACAGACGGATCAAAGATGGCCTATGGAGTCGGCGCGGGGGTTTTCTCGAATACACACAGTGTATCCAAGTCGTATGGTCTCCCAGGTTTCACCAGTGTATTCCAGGCGGAAGTACTGGGATATTGGAAGTCTGTCGATGGCTGGAGCACGACTCGAGCCGCAAGCGTAACATAGCCATTCTGACCGACAGCCAAGCGGCCATCAAGGCCTTGTACTCAACGACGACATCTTCCCAGCTGGTGGGGCAGTGCAGAGACGCGCTCAACCATCTGGGCGGTACGCTCAAGACCACCCTCCTCTGGGTTCCCGGGCATAGGAATATAGAGGGGAATGAGCGGGCTGACGGATTGGCCAGGCAAGGCTCTGCTCTTGGCAGTCCCTCGGCGAATACAGTCGGTGTTCCGCTGACGGCTGTCGGGGGCCGAGTCTACTCGCACTACCTAGCAGCCGCGGGCCTGAGATGGCGAAAGCTTACAAGCTGTGCCAAGTCAAGGAGAATTTGGCCCGCTTATAACATAGCCCGATCACGAGAGCTCCTGTGCCAGACGCGTGCAAATGCATTCAAGATTACGGCGGTCTGCACGGGGCACTGGCCCATAGGGGACCATGCTGCTAGGCTCGGCTTACCCTACAACTCGCATTGCCGAAGCTGCGGAGAAGGAAGGGAAACCCTCATGCACTTTCTCTGCGATTGCCCAGCTCTTGCTCGAGTCAGGCTGCGTAGACTGGGTAAACCATTCTTTGGGGACCTCAGCGAGATTTCTAGCTGCAGGGTTGGAGAGCTGCTTTCCTTCGTGAATACAACGGGCTGGCTCTAAAGATTCGAGCCGGCTGGAGTCTGCTTCCCTGCTCGCATAACAACAGTCACGGTCTTAGAATTTTGTGGCATCAAAACGGCGCCCCCAAGCCTTCTCGAGCGGCCACTGATACCTACCTACCCTACCTTACGTTGGGCACCTTGAGTTTTAGTTAGTTTAATTTACTGGGGGGAACCGCAGCTCCGAGCACTTAGGGCATTGTTAGGCCCATTGTACTATCCCTGTAAATCGCCTATTCAATGGCTTCCCGCCTACGGTGTTCGCAGGCTTCAGTGAATTTAAGAACATTCTCCCAAGGCAGAGGGTGTGCAGATTCTTCATTGAAGAAAACCTTGCCAAGGTGTCTTCGTCTGAGATCTGAGGATGCCGGGCAGCTGCATAAAAAGTGCAGGGACGTCTTCTCCTCCTCCTCACATTGGCTGCACATAGCCGAAACCACTACCCCAATCTTTTTCATATGGTAGTGTAAGGAGCAGTGTCACGTTAAAAGCCCTTCTAGGGTTTTTATGTCCCACTTCTTACGGGACAACAAAAATGCCGCTCTAGTGGCCCTAGGCTCTTTCACAAGGATTTTCGCCTGCCGGCAAAAGTCCAAATTTCTCCACTCGGCTGCGTGAACCCTTTCAATTTCACCTTTCAGAGTAGACTTGACAGTAGATGGTCGGATTCCAAGGGCTGGTTCTGGCTCCACCATTGTGGATCCAGACCCTCGGCGAGCCAGTCTGTCAGCCTTCTCATTACCAGCGATGTTAGAGTGCTCCGCCACCCACACCAGGTATGTTTCGTTTAGTCGGCCAAGTTTCAGCAGCACCTGATGACAACTCCACACCAACTGGTTTGATGTGTCGTTGACATTTAGTGCTGATAATGCCGCCCGACTGTTGGAACAGATTCTAATGGTGCGACTCGTCCACTTTCGTCGCAGACATTCTTCTGCTGCCAATGAAATGGTATAAATCTCCGCCTGGAATATGGTCGTCATTTTTCCGAGGGGTCGGGCCAGTTCTATAATGGGATTCTCCGAGAACACCCCTGCGCCCGATCCACCCTCCATGACTGACCCGTCGGTGAAGATTATTAAGTCTGTAATCTGAAAAGACTCATGGCCATTTGTTGACCATTCTTCTCTTTCGGTGATTACGACAGTGTATGTCTTTTCAAAGACGAATCTGGAAACCATATGATCGGTCGGCATCAGGGCTACCGAATGTTTTTCAAGGAATTTCCGGATAGACGCATGACCGTGTGATTGGCCGCCTTTCCACGCCCCTATGGTATCGAGCCTCTATGCGTCGTTGGCTAGTTTCCGTTTCACCTCCAAGTGAATGGAGGGTAGATTTAGGATAGCTTCAAGTGCCGCAGTCGGCGTAGTACTCATTGCTCCAGTAACACTTACGCAACCAAGTCTCTGAATCTGCGTTAGCAGCTTCCTGCTGTTAGCAAAGTTCAGTCATGACCACCAGACGCTGCATGCATACATCAAAATGGGTTTTATTATGGATGTAAACATCCAGTATACACGTTTGGGTGAAAGTCCCCAGGTCTTATCGCATTTCTATAGCACCAGAGCAATCTGCAGGATTTCTGATATTGTTCCTGGATATGATATGATGCTTCCACCTTAACTTGGAGTCGAAATGTACTCCTAAGTACTTGACTGTTTGTGCCAGCTGGATTGCCTTTCCTGCTAAGGTGGGTAGCGTTTAGCTGCCCCACCTGACGTTCCTAGTGTACATAACTAGTCCAGTCTTTCTAGCGTTCACCGTGAGTCCATTGCGAAGGCACCAGCTGTGGATTTCATGCAGAGTTGCATTCAAGCGGTCACATACTGTTTCCACAAACTTACCGGTAATTATTACAGCTAGGTCTTCCGCAAGTGCTTGCGCTTGTCCTCCAGGAGCCACAGCAGGGTATCCATTACCAAGAGCCATAACAGTGAAGAGAGAACCCTCCTTGTAGGCAGCCCCTGAGACATCCTGCTTCAATAGACTTCTGGCCGATCGATATGTGGATTTTTCTCCACTCTAGCATGTAAAGGATCCAACTGATTAGCAGCGGTTCGATTCCATGCTGCATTGCCGCATCACAAATCGCCGCGAATGACGCATAATTGAAGGCACCTTCGATGTCCATGAATGCGCCTAAGGCGTATTCTTTTTCGAACATCGCCTTTTCAATTTTTGCCGTAAGTTCATGGAGTGCTGCCTCTGTGGATTTGCGTTTCTGGTAGGCGTGTTGCCTGTGGTGAAGTGGCTACTTAGGAACCGATTTACTTGAGTTTTAAGTAAGATAGACGTTTTCCCGGATTTCTAGTAGAATCGCTAAGTTCAGCGACGCTTGAGAGGGCATAAAGTTCATGGTTGTCCCATACAACGAGGTTCGCACGAGACCGGTGGCTCATATTTGGTTGCGGAAGATCACGAGGTCGTCTTATTCTCTTCTATATCCTACAGTTCTAATGGACGACTGGGTAGCGATCAAGGAGAAAAAACCCCAGGTGAGCAGATAACGTTTTCTGCTCCACATAAATGGAGAATTTCTGAAGGAAAAGCCAGACTATAAAGTGTGATTCAGAGTCAGGAACGCAAAAGTGAAAGTCTCTCTCTCGGTAAAACGGGACTGCAATCTGGGCCCAGTTAAAGCCACCAACAAGCTATTAGCGGATATGAAAATCGACGGTCCGATGGTGATTGACGCAAGCAGACCATAATGGAGGTAGCGCAGATAAATTTGCAGCAGTCAGGACAGACCTTGAGCATGTATCCTCGTCAAGAAAAGCCGCACGCTTTTCTCTGTTGGGACATAAGCTCCAGCGGTCTAACTGTGGTCAAACGATTACAATAGGCTTATATGGCTCATGACCGATCAGTTCCACCTGGAGAAGTACAATATTGGACGTCCACCATTGCAGCGAAGTAGATCAACCTGTTGATGGGCAGCGATGTCAATGCCGGATATACGCTTTGGGCAGTGTGTGTGTATGTGTGTGTTTGAGGTTGGTTAGAGGCAAAGCCTCTGAGCGCTCAGATCCCAGTGGTCCATTGTACACGATTCCCCCGCCTAACGGAATATCCCGAATTTGTTTATGTATCGCAGGATATCCGTTAGTGAATATGATTCTACCAGAACCAAAAATCTAATGTCTGATCGTCTGTAGGGAGGACACTCACATGGAAAATATTCCGTGGATTCCGCTTTTTCATTACAGAATGGACACGTACCATCTTAGAGAATTCCTGTTGTGAACATATGCTCTGCTAGTTATAGTTATTATGGTTAGTCAGAATACCCATAGTACTTCTCCAAGTCTTCGGTCTTTTGACAGGAAAAGTTTGATGTATTTAGTGGCATTAAGGCTTGGTCATCTGTCATTATGGTAAACATATTCCCAGATTTTGATAGCTAGTTTCATTCCAGGTATGGGAGAAATTAAACCCTCTTTCGTTAAATCATTCGAGATTTTAATCCCATTTACACCACAGAGTAGTTCTATCGTGTTGAATCCAGAAATAAAGTTCAATCGGTTTCTACATTTCTGAACGATTTTTGAAGTGATCAAAGGACTATTCAACGCCCTCAGTGTAACTTGACTGTCGCTACAAGTTGCGATGCGCTTGCCCTTCAACCACTCGTCCACCGCCTTTAGGATCGCATACACTTCAGCCTGTAAGACCCACATCTCGTTTTTATTCGATAGGTAGGCTCCTGCGCCAGAATTCTGTTGTATTTTTGAGTCATTCCTAGAGACGCACCCCACGTTCGTGTCATCAGACCAGGCGAAATGCTCAAATCAAACAGCTTCTCTCCTCAAGGTTTACATTTGCTACTGCTCCAACAAATATGGTGAACGCAGCACATCCTATTAAGAGTTCAAGGCCACTTGATTCTGCATGCACTACCAGATCCCTACTTGCGTCGGCGGAGGACACAAAAATTCATAGAATAACTAAGCAGAGACATCTATGACATTTCTCCTCTAGACATTAACCTGGTATTATAAGTTGACCGAAACTAGAGCCTGGGAGCAGAATTGTCTCAGCATGGTTGCCTCTAACAATTTCGACATCCGACGCAGTCCCTTGCTCTCAAGGATCTCTCATCGAATAAGATCCTGGTCCCCTTTACTAATCCAATACCACCGATTTCATTTAAACGAATCCATGGCTCTTGTACCAGAAATAAATAAGGACAGTCCTGCAACTGTGCTAGGTTAATTTAATTACCATTTCTTTCTGTAGACCTAAGTGTAGTTTAATATGAAAATCGAGTTCTGAGAGGCAAACCTATAGTCCCTGCTCCGGCTGAAGTTTCCATCTGCCAAGCCTTCCCTCCTGTTTTTTGGAAGAGCTAAGCAACAGCGTCATCGACAAGTCGGCCGTAGCCAGGTATCCAGTTCCTCTCATTAAGGGAGTTGCTGTACTATTCTTTCTGGATGATCGCGCCATAGTTACCGGATGCAGGCTTTCCACTAAAGTCGAGAGCATGTCATCCACAAATTTCTTCGTGGGGGAATGTGAATGTGGAGAGGGGCCGAAAATCGGTGCTTCGCCAAAACCTGATTTCTCAAAATCGCTGATGGATTCGAAATTTGTGACTTACCATTACCACTAGGAGATTACAATCCATTCATTCCATCTTCATGTGTTTTTGTATAGTAGTAAACACCACAGGTTCCCCTACGATGGCAAGGCTCTGTTCAAAGAGACACGCTTTGGGGCAGCTTCTCTTGCACTATATTTCTAACAAAAATCTATCAGTGTGTAGCGGGGGGTAGTACACTAATCTTCTATTTCCCGAACTCGAAGAACTGTGGTGGTTGGAAAGATCTCCTTGATATCACCCTGATCGATATTGGAGACCCAAGCCGTTCACCGAGTCCGCCAGGAAGCGGTTCTGCCTGGACTTTTGTCATAACATTGAAAAAACCAGTGAGTCTGTGAGATATATCCTTTCTTAGAAAATGGGAAGGCCCCTGGGTAGAATCTTCTGGTGAGATACTGGAACTGGTAGTAAATACGCACATCCCTGCTAGGCAAGACGACTGTGTGAGCCTTACTTGAAGAGCAAGCAGCCGGATAGCAAATAATGGGAGTAGTAGGACTATTCCCGCTATCAGGTTTTATATTAAAAAGCTTCAGAGCTAAAAAATGGTAGCGAAATATGTCGGAGCATTAGATGAATTAGCCTTGCAGACGCTGAACAGACACCAGGATGCCAATAACATTGATCGCTTTTGAAGGAAAATCATCTGACACGAAACGCATGTTTTGAAGAAGAGTGCCACCAGGTAATCGATGAGAAGAACGTTACATATAAACAATATTAGGAGCCAGTTACGAGAGCTAAACGAGACAAATGAGTAAAATTAAAACGTATCCACTGATAAAACCTGTATAATGAAGAAACGCAGATTGAATGAGGGCAGAATTTAAGATTCGCTTTCATGTTGATGAAAAAAATGTGAGAAGGATTACAACTCAGAACCATATTTTACTGAGACGTAACTGCGATTCTTGCCAGAGATATGGAGCAGATAAAAAGTCAGCATGCTCAATATATCGAGGAGCTCCTCCTAATGAAGGTAGAGTGCGGATAGCGAATGAAATACAATTGTAAACTGTTCGTATTATGTGAAGAATCAGAAACTGTAGTCCATAATAGGATTAAAAGTTTGAGTGCGCAGGCCATGTTGAGTGCAAGACGACAGAAGGCTTGCCAAGCTCCCTCTCAAAGATAAGGTGGGGAGGAAATGCCCGCCAGCAAAACTCCGAAACAATTGGCAACGCGAGTTACACCTTACTTAGTTTCCGAAATCGGAGGACGCAGTTGCTAGACCTAGAAGAATGCAGAAAACAACTTCTGGAGGACATCAAACTGTAGCTTTTTTTGCCTTAGGTATTTCGAATTTTAATGTTATCTGAAATATACCCTTTGACGATTTTGTGAAGTATGCTTTCTTTCGCAGATGCATGGAACATAAAACATAACCGCCTCGGATCATTTCGAGCGCTTTGACGACATGTGGATGTCTCTTTCACCTATAAATCCTTTCCCAGAAGGATCAACTCTCCAATTGTTGACAAACTAGAAACCACCCCCCTGACAAAGCAGGAGAGCTTTATGGTTCTGATATTTCAGATTAAATCGTAAATTTCTCTAATTACATTTACAGTTTTGTGTTAATCGCTCGCTGCAACTTGACCAACTTTCGTCTCTATGCGGCGTTCGTTACCGCGCTTTTCTTGTTTCTCTGCTTTTTGCAGTTTGCTCTGGACATATACAATCATGCATTCCAGTCCTCCTGACATTCTGGCATACTTCGCACCAGATTTTCTGGTACCAGCACCTCTCCTAAAGTCTGCTCTAGGTTCTACCTTTCTTCCACATATCTTGGTCAGTGGAAGAATATGTACTCTAGGTCATCTGAGGCTGCATTGCAGTTTGGACAATCGGTTGAAGTATCCAGTGTAAGCCTAGATATAAATAGGGGATTTCCACGATCCCTTGTGAGAAATTGGGTAATATTATAATTGATCTCACCGCAATGTCCCTTGAACAATTCCTTGATGACGAGGATGTGACTGTGTACCCATCGCCCTTTTTTAAGGTTTTGTGTGAAACAAAACCTTATTAGAATGGTGACGGTGTCTGTCTGTCCGTCTGTCCGTCTGTCTGTCTGTCTGTCTGTCTGTCTGTCTGTCTGTCTGTCTGTCTGTCTGTCTGTCACACCCGATTTATTCGGAAACGGCTAGACCGATTGTCACGAAAATTGGTGAGAGTATGTAATCTGGTGATCCCTTTACATGCAGTAAGTGGCGCCATCTTGCGTTAAGTTTAAGGGGGGGCTCTCCGTACATGTGAATGGAGGGTGCAAATTTTTTTTTCACAGAATGTAGCCAAGTAGGGTATCAAATGAAAGGTCTCAATTAGTACTTTTCGAATCTGGTTCAATATTTGATATTAGATGAAAAATAGGGGAGTAAGGGTTGAAAATATGACCCACAAAAAGTGTAACAGGTCTCGTTCTCAGAACCTATCCAACCGAAAAATCTGGAAAAAATCACAGTGGTGCATCTCTACGAAATCTAGGCCTCAAAATATATCCGGTTCCGATATCTGCACAAATAAAGTTAATAATAGTATATTTCCACATTTTAGAAATTTACCCGGCACCTCCCCTTAAGTTCATCCCAGAAATACAAAATTTGACATGAGTATAACGAAGAATATAATGCACAGTTTGGTCAAGTTTGAAGAAAATCTAACTATTATTAACAAAGTTATTGGGGGTGAAACTTTACAATTTTTTTTGAATTTCGTGCACTCTACAACCCGCATGACGTCATCATCACATATCAATTCGTCAATACCACAACGAAATGAATTCTTATGAATTGGGTCGCAGACAATTATTTTGTTTTAGTTTTTTAGTTATTTGTCAACCAGACATGTGTATATGTAGGTATATAATATATGCGTGCTAATGAACTTTGCGGCTAGTGCCTAATTCAGATAGATATAAGACGTAAATCGGAAATATGGGTACGATAAATTTAGATACGTGCATATATGTGTACAGCAGGTAATAGGCAGTTTGTTTGTTTAGGGTGAGCGTGATATCTATGGCTCTAATATGTACGTATGTCTCGTAGTTTGGAAAAATATGAAGGATTATGTTGGATTTGTAGCTATATACGGACAGAGAAATGTGCGTCTCTTACATAAGATGAACACAAAACCTTTATACTCGAAGCGCGAGCTTCCGGTATTCCGACTTGTTTTCTTTTTCTTCAGCCTTCAGTTCACAAGAGGGGTCGGCTCGTGGTGATCGGTTTCATCATTTTATTTTATCAAATGTTTGATCAGGATGTAATCGTGGGACCAGCATATCAAGCCACCATTTTTTTGGGGGGTTTTTTGGTTACTTACCATTGCTTTCGATGTTCTGACCAATACTGGTTGTTGAATTCTCGGTAGCGTGAATTACGTGACCACACCATCGAAAACGCCTCTCTCGCAGTTTTTCCACGATCGGTGCAAACCCATATCGATTGCCAATATTCTCATTTCAGACGTAATCAAAACGTTTCACGTCACCAGTGCAATGCAACATCTTCGTCTCCATTACCGCAAGACGCCGTTTATTGTCCTTTATAGTCGGCCAACACTCAGAACTATAGAGAGCGGCAGACGGACGCCATTGCAGTAAATTTTTGATTTGGAACGTGCGCTGATACGTCGATCACAAAGAACACCAGTTGGGGAATGCCACTTCATCCAGGTTGCATTAATGCGTGAAACAATTTCATAACGCAGTTCTCTATTGGCTGATAGCATTGACTCGAGATATTTAAATCGCTGAGTTCTGGCAATGGCAGTAATCTGCCCAGAACTGAGCGATTTCAATATCTTGGGTCAATGCGATAAGCCAATGGAGAACTACGTTATGCTCCTCACATAGGGAGACACAAAACCTTTTATACCTGAAGCATCAAGCTTCCGGTTTCCCGACTTGTTTGAGTGTTCCCGACGCCATTTAGATATGTATTTCGGCGTTCTTCGTTTGCAATAAAGAGAACTGGACCTGAGATTCTAAATCTTCGCCATCTCATCTGCCAAGATGTCAATCGGGATCATTCCCGAGATGAAGCATAGTATCGATTGAGCTTTACTTAAGTAAATCTATGCCATGAAAACGCAGAGATGCTGAAGTGCATGTCCAACATCAACTGATACAATCTTGAAGGCAGAGCATACCCTTAGGGCTGTCCTCCTGTAGACTACACTCAGCGTATTAGTATTAACTGACATCTGCCATGCCTCTCCTCAAGCTGGGCCGCAAAGAATATGATCGAGATCATCACCCTGCCTATAGGCAACTTAGTACATCGTTATAGATGATGTTCTACAGTATTGGGTCTAGTAAAGACCCCTGTAAGACACCCGCGGAAAAAACGTACTCTTTCGGTCTGTTACCGGTATCATACCAGAGCCTCCGTTTTTGTAAATGGCAGTTAACAATACCTGCGAGGTAGGCGGGAATATCAATCTTCGCTAGAAATTCATCATCATCAACGGCGCAACAACCGGTATCCGGTCTAGGCCTGCCTTCATAAGGAACTCCAGACATCCCGGTTTTGCGACGAGGTCCACCAATTCGATATCCCTAAAAGCTGTCTGGCGTCCTGGCCCACGCCATCGCTCCATCTTAGGAAGGGTCTGCCTCGTCTTCTTTTCCTACCATAGATATTGCCCTTATAGACTTTCCGGGTGGGATCATCCTCATCCATACGGATTAAGTGACCCGCCCACCGTAACCTATTGAGCCGGATTTTATCCACAACCAGACGGTCATGGTATCGCTCATAGATTTCGTCATTGTGTAGGCTACGGAATCGTCCATCCTCGTGTAGGGGGCCAAAAATTCTTCGGAGGATTCTTCTCTCGAACGCGGCCAAGAGTTCGCAATTTTTCTTGCTAAGAACCCAAGTTTCCGAGGAATACATGAGGACTGGCAAGATCATAGTCTTGTACAGTAAGAGCTTTGACCCTATGGTGAGACGTTTCGAGCGGAACAGTTTTTGTAAGCTGAAATAGGCTCTGTTGGCTGACAACAACCGTGCGCGGATTTCATCATCGTAGTTGTTATCGGTTGTGATTTTCGACCCTAGATAGGAGAAATTGTCAACGGTCTCAAAGTTGTATTCTCCTATCCTTATTCTTGTTCGTGTTTGTGTTTGATCAGTGCGGTTTGATGTTGTTGGTTGATTCGTCTTCGGTGCTGACGTTGCCACCATATATTTTGTCTTGCCTTCATTGATGTGCAGCCCAAGATCTCGCGCCGATTGCCGCCTGCTCGATCTGGATGAAGGCAGTTTGTACGTCTCGGGTGGTTCTTCCCGCTAGAGATTCCCGTATTATATTCCAATTGGCCGAACTGAATGCATTTCTCACGTCTAAGACCATCATCACGCAATATTTACTGGTACTACCCACGTCACGTCACGTCAGTAACTAATTCGATAGCATCAATGACTGATCTGACATTACGGAACCCATACTGCCCATCTGAGAGGCCTCCTTGGATCTCAATACTCGGGACTAATCAACAGTGTCCAAAAAAACATATAAGTCTGTAGGAGGTTGGCTTACGTAAAGGTTTACCGGCCTTAGGCAGTGTTACGAATTTCTGCCGCTTACATGCCACAGGAAATATCCGCTCGAACATGAACAACTCAGCGAACATGTTCGGGCTTGAGGGCTTAAGGTTAAGGGTTCTATTCGTTTTGCCATCCAGACTCGGAGCTTTGTTGTCTCCTATTCTGCGGCAGATTTCTAGCAGCTCTTCTCTGGTAACTGGTGGTATTGGCGTCACATTTAGTGACCGTTGAAATGTGTTGGTGGCCTCCTCTAGCTGGGGGAATAACCTCTGGATGATTTTTAACAAGAGGGTAGGGCACGTGATCTGAGGAGATGACGAACCTCTAAATCGCCCCAACACAATTTTATGGGCCCTACCAAAATGGTTTACTTGGTGGGGCGCATAAACCCGCTAGCTATCTGACTGGTAGTACATTATAAGGCTTGGCGATCGCATGTCCATATGGTTACTCCACCAGTCGAATCTGTAACCCACACGCAACTGTGGCCATTTCTATAGAGTTCGCTAATGACCGCGGTCTTCTTAAGTAAATCCTGAGGGACCCTGCGGTGATTTAGTTTTATTTGAATAAAGCTTATTTTCTCATTGAAGTCACGCCTTTCTGGGCATTTACCACTTCGGGCAAAATGCCGGTTATCCCACCCATCCTTTCCTCCGCTCAATAAGAATTTGGAGTCCCTATTACACTATGGCCATATAACAACATGGTCTTTCTCCCCAGACTTTCGATCGGATCAATGCTGAAGCATCTCTTCAATGAAATTGGTCTCTCAGATGGCGACAACCCATCTGATTCGAATTTTCCTGGCCGACAATAGTTTCTGCGCTACCTTCACTGGTAGTAGCAATGTCTCTGACACCCGATTTTCGCGGAAACGGCTGAAGCTATTGTTATGAAATTCGGAGAGAACATGTGGTCTGTGAATCTCTTTGCATCCAACGAATTGCATGCTTTTGCGCTGGGTCTAAGTGATTAACATGTAAGGTATCAAATGAAAGGGCTCGATTAGTAATTTTCAAAACTGATCTTATTTCTGATAGTGGCTGAAACGGGAGTGAAGACTCACAATGTGGGCCGCGAAAAGTGTAACAGGTCTCGTTCTCAGAACTTATCCAAAACAAAAATCTGTAAAAAATCATAGTGATGTATCTATAGGAAATCTAGGCTTCAAACACATCCCATTCAAACAAAGTTCATAGCAGCATATTTCCAGATTTTAGAAATTTACCCGGAAACCTCCCTCAAGTTCATCCTAGAAGTACAGTTACAAAGCAAATAATGTAATATGTAATTTGGAAAGTTTGAAGGAAATCCAACTGTTATTAACTAAGTTATAGAAAATCGAAATTTTGTATTTCACGTGGATTCAGATAAAGTGAACTCATATGAACGGCGTAGTTGGAATTTGGAATGTATGTATATCAAGGAATATTTTGAATTTCTCACACAAAATGTACAAAAACCTTTATACCTGAAGCTTCCCGTATTCCGAATTGTAGTAAGACTTCTCAGCAATATTTGTAGAATTCGATAATTGCAAATCACTACATAGAGAAAATCGAGCTGGAGTTTCGGCAATGTATAGCAATTGCGAGGAGGAGGACCATACCTCAGACCTTAGGCAAAGAAACCTCCGAAAGGAGAATCTGCGCTCTCTCTGCCTCTGGAAGACGTTCGCAGATTGGCGAAAGCCTGCGAACTCCGCAGGTTGGAGACGGCCGACTGGCAGCACCTCAACTACAACCTAGCCGGCAAACTGTTGACTATCTGCCTCCCGTCCAATCCGTCTCTTGCCGAAATTGATTCGGCCGCGCAAAGGTTCATGGAAATAACGCAAAGAGCCTGCAGCGAAACCATCCGTCTCAGACTACTGAACTACCAGGACCTGATCACCTTCCTGCCCCACGTCCTTGACCTCATCTAACAAAAACAAAACACCCTACGACGCCAACTCCACCAACACAGTTATGCTCCCCAATTCAATTTCCTCAAAGCACGAATTTACTTCCTAACACACCTCATCCAATTCATCATCATCCTAAAAAAATGCGCAAAAGCCCTAAGCCCTTTCCTCTCCCAACTCTTCAACCTATGCCTCTTATCAGCCCATTTTCCCACTCCATGGAAAGAATCCGACATCGAACCCCTCCTAAAGAAAGCAGCAACCTTCAGCTTCCCCGGGCAGCTACCGTCTCATCTCCCTCCTCAGCTCGACATCGAAAATTTTCAAACACGTTTTACACGACATCATGCTCCAACAGATCACCGACCGCGCCATTATTCCTCCATTCCAGTTTGCTAACAGACGTGGCCAAGGGACCTCACACGCTCTCCTAGTTGTCACACCGCTTGCCTACTTGATATTCAAAAAGTCTTCGAAGCTGTCTGGCACGAAAGCCTCGACTTCAAACTCTCCCACAGGCTCAAATTTCATCCAAAACTGTGAAGATTTACTCTGAATTACCTTTCTGATCGCCAATCCCTAGTCCGTATCCATGGAACCCTATCCGACCCAAACAGTCCTTCTGCAGGCATCCCCTACGGTTCAGTTCTGCCAGCACTCCTATTTTCTTCCTCCGCCGATATCCAACTCCGGCGCCCTACCAATTCCCCTCAAGCTGTCAAATCCATCCAATACGCTCATGACTTGATCCTATACAGCTCTTCCCGAAGTATACAATCTGCCCAAAACGGCTCCTCCTTACCTCACTAACCAAATTCCTTACTAAATGCCAAACCCGCGACAACATCCTCACCCAGTTTTGCTCCCACCTATATAGCGACAACACGTGTCCCTCCCACCCCCACCATCACCTCGCTACAAGTCTCCTACCCCTTTCAATTTAGAACTGCAGTTATCGCGACGGTCCCTAAGATCGACATCGCCCTGGCCTCGTCTATTGCACCGCCTAATAGCAGCACCGTCCCCTATATGTATCCTTCGTCCATCCGTCACCCTTATTATTCCTCCCTATGAACGGCAAGATAAAAGAAGTTTCTCCTGGCTTTCCCCTCTATAGCATAAGTCCTAAGTAAGATGAATTAAGTCTAGAATTAAGCCACATGTTAGTCTCTAGATAAAGTTAATCTGTTAGAGATAAGTCTAGTATTAAGTTTAGTCAATGAATGGAAAATAAATTGAATGTGTTATCAAAAAAGAGCCGGTTGAATAGCTGAATTGTATAATGATCTCATAACAGGATTGAATGCTTGAAGCTGCGGTCCATTCTCTCAACCCAAACTGACCAGCCTAGCTCCTGGACGTTTTCGCTATTGGGCTAAACTACCATGCAATTTTGGAACCTTCAGCGCAATGTCTTAGATTTTAAGCTTTTTCCGGACGTGGTTCTATCCAGAAATATGTCTGCAAAGTTTTTGTTTCCTCTTCTCTGATCGGTTGGCACGTCGTGGTTATCATGTGGTGGCATGACAATCACGCGAATTATCATTCCACGTGATCAATCACCCCGAGGGAGAGAGAAAGAGAGCTTGTACTCCTGGAGGCTCTCCAAAGGCTCCATTTAGAACACCATTTACCCCTAATGGCATTCACTCTTCAGCATAGGTTTCAAAGCTGAAGTTGGTATTTTCTGAAAGGCTTGGCTTTGAGGTATCTTGTGACTTCCCAGGAGTACTACTACTAAGTACTCTATCGAAAAACAAGACTAGCAATCTCGGGGTGGTTTTTAGTATAGTTCCACGCGCCCGCTCTAACCTTGAGGCTCACGTAGCTGAACAGAAGCGGACGTGTTTTTCCAAGATTTTTATAATTACGTTTAGTAGCAAAAAAAGATACTCTGCCAGATTCTTTATTTATGAAGCAGTAGAATATATTTTCAATTTTCGAATCATTTGAAAATATATTTATGTTTTTTTATAATTTACATATGTCAGGCTCATTTTTAGTTCATGTTGCATCGATGATTAGAAATTATCACTAAGCAACCATCAAAGCTTCCACCGACTTCTTCGCTGTCCACGCAAAATATATTCTTAGCCTTGTTTTTTTACTTCTGCAAATTAGAATAAAAACCGGCAGTCGTCATGTTTCAGGACGCCTAAACATATCTAAACAAAATTATTAGATGTTCCCTAATTGAGCCTAGTTTATGACTGCTGTTTTTTATTTGTATACCAGCTGTAAGCCACGCCATCAGGTGCTAAAGTGAAAACAAGGCTTAATGTCTATCTAAATTACCCAAAACATTTATGTTAACATTCTGAAACTTATGTACTTTGAAATTAAAAAGTTTCGTGGTTGATTCGATTGACTTTCAACACTAATCCTAATTACAATTTATGGCTACAATGTGGAAAAATTGGACCGCTCGAATGACATTTCAAGCGTTTTTTCCTTTCGGAAAACTTTTATTATAGAAATACGGAGGCAACTGATCCCATTTACAGATGTAGATAAAAATCTGAGTGAATCTATAAGTAACGATTGTTGACCTGTTAGAATCAAATCGGATCATTTCTTCCGGGTTACATGAAACAAGCGATGTCATGCCCACGTTGTTAAAAGAGCTAAATCAATAGCACAGTTGGAAGCGTTGATTGTTTGATAAGATGTAGATCTTCCACCTTTGATTTGCCACAGATAACATCTGAAAACAGATTTTATCTGGAATAGAATTCACTGGCAACCCACTCGTGGTCCAAATCAGCCGCAGGTAACTGATTTAGAGAAGTTATCACAACATGAGAGCTGTAATTTGCCTACAAATTATGAGGTTAGTCTAGGAATTAAGTTAATGAGGTGCATCTCCATTCAGCCTGATCCACTGCATAAATATCGTAGTCGGAAGTAGCTTTACGGGGTACCAAGTAGTTGGCGTCATTTTGACATATATGGAAGTTATGAAAGCCAACATGCAGCTCCAACATGTGTACTTATCTGCATGTTGAGCGAGATCGACCCCCGGAGCCCCTGGCAATAACGACCGCAACATGGAATGAAGACGAACGTCTGCCGTTCGAGATTCTCCCAAAATTAATGGATAGTTAGGAAGGATCGTAAAACATCAGAGCGCGCTGGCCTCACTTCAATGTCATTAACATAAACTCGATTATGTTTATTCCTCCTCCGACGCAATTACGTGGGACAGGGCTTGGAGCGAGCGGCGGCGGCGGTTGGGCCCTAATTATGGTGGCGAACGATTTCGCGTCAAGGAATTCAAATGTCCCAGAGCGTAATACTCCGCTGCAACCACGACCCTAGCCCATTTCGAGGAATACGCATTTGAATGCCAGACGAACGCCTACACAATCCAGAAATTGTATCTGAGATTTATTCGCGATCGAGACGTGATCTCATTTTGAAAATTTCAGCTGCATAAAAATTCAATTTTGGATAATGCTTTTGGCATTTTGAATTCCGTCAATTAAGGAGTGCATTGGGCGAAGATGCGGCTGGTATGAAAGTTAGTTTTCTTAATCTCGCTCCTTGGGGCATCGAGATAGTATCTGGGTACAACAAACTGAAAAGTGTGGGTACAGTGTAGATCCGCGGAACTTAAAATATTAGCATTTGCGGTCAAATTCCTCGAGAAGACATTGAACACTGGAGCACTATTGCTTATTCAGTTTCACCGCGAATATTAGGAGGGTATTAGCGTCAACGGTTTCCTACTTCGGAAAGCGGAAATTTTCAATTTGAATTTTCAATCCACCGCATTAACAACAAAATGCTTCTGTTACGCTGCAGGCGTTAGTGATCCAAAGGTCTTGGCAAGCTTTGCTCGGATTCTCCCCGGTGTTTTGCATAAATGAATTTTCAGCACTTGGTCCCATTCACGATTGCAAACTCGGTGTTACCACACCGTTTGCGTCAGGAATCTAGTTGTCGTTCTGCTGATTGCAGAGGCGATCCTAACCAGAGGGTGCAGAGCTACATTTCCGACTTGGGGCTCCCAAGTTGCTGGAACCCTGCTCAGCAAGTCCACAACAACTGGTGCTGGAACATGCGTCGAATGCCTGCAAGATGGGTGCGGACGCAGCGCGCAAGGCTCGCGAGTTCGAAAACGCAGGTCAAGAAATTCAGTGGGAAATTTGAAATTAAGATCGGCGGGCGGTTAACTTTAAGTGACACATGATTATACGACATTACGGATACGTTTTAAGGTGGTAAATGAGAACACCTTTAGCGACTTGCTTTATTGCCTGAGTGCCGCAACACAAGGCGAATGTCAGAAATAAATTTAGCGACAAGCAAGGAACAACCAGCGAACAGTGGAGCTGAGTATTCCCAGCATGTGCGCTTTTTAGGTCGTTTTGTATCTGCATTAAAGGAGTACATGCTGCATGTATCGATCACCCTGTCGAACGCGATGGCCAACAATGCAAAGGAACTCTTGACCTTAAACTTAAAGATTATTCGTGTGAAACGTATGCGCATGATTTCCGAAACTGGAAGAAAAAATTGATTTCAAGTCGATAAGTTGCGTGTGGATTTCATTTGTTGAATCGTCTCGAAGTGCATTAGTATGGTAGTGACCATTTCGTAAAGAATAAAATTATAATAAAGTTGATTGAGAACGGTGTTCACATGCATATATTTCAGGAGAGCAACAAATTAGCCTTTTACGGAGCAAGAGATGAAGTCATATGAGGAGCGTGTGCCGCATGTTGGCACAAAAATAGATTTTCTTCAGATGTCCAAATTCGATAAGAGGTGGAAACGGTTTTTTGAATTGCACATACATATAAATGGATACTAAAATAGGAGCAGACGCATTATAATTGAAATTTGGTGGCGGAAATTTCTCAGCAACCCATGTTTTTTCATGAGACTTCAGTCTTCCGGTCTAAGCCTTGCTAAATCTATCAAATAGGTGATATTTGAAGAAAAGCCAAGTTCTTTCAACTTTTACCCATTTCCTATTCACTACTACAATACTTTTAACACTTAAGAGAACAGATTTCTCGTCCCTGGAGACTTTAATGCTGAAACGCTAAACTAGACCTTGTCTTTTCCGGATAGAACAGTTATTGACAAGCAGATTGACGAAGAATTGATTGATTTTGGTGTTACTAAAAATGTGGGTTGATAACCATTGAAACAAGAACAAGTTAAATCTCCAAAAGTGCAATTTCTTGAAAACCGAGAATCAAGTAGATAAAGCTAAAGCTAAAGATAAAGGATCCAGCAAAGTGATGACTGTGTGTTACCAATCTTCAAACATTAATAAGTTGCATAGAATACTGTAGCGCAGAAGACACTGTGTGAAATTTTTACCCGCTAAAACTACCCCCGACTCCCCCACAACCATTAGGTAATACATCACGGGACGGAGTCAGCTCCCTCTAGCTTGGCCACCTTTCTTACGTACGCTACCTTTCCCGCGCATTTCCAACGCTTCTGCCATCTATTTACAGATCTGTCCATTTCGGCGTTCTTCCTCTGAAATAAAGAAGAAACTTACTTCACTTTATACAAGTATGCTAGTCGTCTCACCTGCCAGGACGTCAATCGGCATCATTCACCAAGATGAAGAACGCAATATCATCTGAGACAGTCCTGAAAGCAGAACATACCCTTAGAGTTGCCTGGTGGCAGCGCTTGGTAATGAGAATCGCTTTCGTTTTTTTCTCCGCAACCGTCCAACCAAAACTCTCTACCCAACACTTAACAGAACACATCGCTTCGCTAAGTAAAACTTAGCATCCTCGAGGTGTTTTGCGACTAAAACCAGTATTATATCGTCGGCGTATCCCACCACCTTGGCTTCCTTTAAAACTGAAAGATTAAGAACAGCCTTGCACATGATGTTCCACAGTAGTGGGCCCAGCATGGAGCGCTGTGGGACACACGCAGATATAATGTGCTCTTTCGATCCGTCATCGGTGTAATACCAGAGAATCCAGAGAATAGCTGTGAGATAGGCGGGAATATCAATCTTCGTCAGATATTCCCGTATTAAATTCTAATTGGCCGAATTGAATGCATTTCTCACATCCAGGGTCATCCACTACAAAATATCTGCTGATTGGCCAAGCCAGTAAAAAATTTGATGACACCAGTGATCTGGCTTCACGGAACCCATACTGTCTTCCTGGCTCTCAACAACTGGGAGTAATATATTGTGGATTGCCCTCTCTAGTATTTTCCTTACAGTGTCCAAAAGACAAATAGGTCTTTAGGGGGTTGGCTTACGGAAACTTACTAGCCTTCGGCAATAACACTAACTTCTGACGTTTCCAGGCCGCTGTACATATCCCTTTGCACATGCATCCATCGAACAACTCAGCGAACATGTCCGGTCTGAATTCGGTGTGACTATTCTACCGCAAATCTCTAATCTTTCTCTGGTGACAGGCGGTATGGACGTCATATACAGAGGTCGCTGGAAGCAGTCAGTACCCTCCTCTTACTGGGGGAATAACCCCCGCATGATTTTTAACGTTTCCCCATGGGTTTGCGTGCCCTTGCGAACATAGATGCCTGTCCCAAAGGAATTCCCTCTTGCTTCGTTGGATAGCGAGTTTGAAGGTTTTGCGGACTTTCCTATAGTTGCTGACAGTGTCCGCCTTGGTGGTGCATAACAGCTGCATACGTATGCTCCCACATAATAACGCTGAATATCTGACTCCTAGTACATTTTGTCGACCGCATGCCCATATCGCTTCTCCGATGATATGCTTATGATACGGGGAGTGACGTCCCCGAGATGCCCGAGCAAATACTTCTGACCCTCTAGCTGGCATAATACCTGCGTTCTTGGTAGTAGCCTTTAGAGAGATTCTTGGTGAAGAGCGAACTGCTAATGGCCGATACACGCTAGCACGCACTGAGTGTCTTCAGAGTCGATGGTGTGATGTGAGCCTAGCTCTGCCAAGGTGGCAGCTGCGGCGTGTATCAGGAGCCTGGACAGAATTTCGTACTAAAGACGAACATGGAGGGTAACAGCAAATACGATAGACAGCTCGTTACAGAGCGAGCTGGAGAAAAAACAAAAGGAGGAGAAGGCATCTGAAGGAAACTTCACTCAGGTTCTCACCAGGGCACAAAAGAAGAAGGCGAAGAGGGACAAGAAGCAATAACAAGGCAGCCATTAGAAAAACCTCTGCTTGAAAGTCGGGCGAACATGAAGAATGGGGCACTAAAAGAAAAGGTGGTCTGGCGAAGGAGGACTAGACCGCCTGCTCTACTGTCTTCCATTCGAAAAGCGAAGGGAGGTGAAGTCTTAATTGAATTAGGTCTCGAGGACAACAAATAAAAGTACATTCTGTGAAGCAGTCAAGGGGCTTCTGGGAGCGTAAGCTTTAGTTTCTAGCATGGAACCCACGTACACTTTGGAAATCCGAGACCTTGGCTGCCTCGCAGAGAAGAACTAGGTGGAAGGTGAGGCCATTAAACGCGAATGTTCGGAGGTAACCAATGTCCGGATTGGTATCACTTCGAGGCCAAAAACTCGCTGTGGTGGAACAATACGCAAGGAAGCTTCTAAACAGCGGGAAAATCAGAATTGGCTGGGTAGTGTATAGGATAATAATCCGCGCCACCCTAACCAAATGTTACAGATATTTGGATTCTGGGCACACGTCAGCAACTTGTTGGGGACCTAACAGAAGGGCAACTTACCACAAATGCGGTCAGGTATAAAGCAAACATCTGCAACGAAGAGGAGTTCTATGCAGTGGCCGTGGCGCGCCTGATGAGAACACTGCGCATACTGCGAGCTAGAGGCGGTGTTCAGGCTTCAGAGCAAAACTGGGAAAAGCTAGGATGCTGTCAACATGATTCACATCCTACAAATTAATATTCACTGGAGTGCAACCGCTCACGAGTTGCTAGCGCAGTTCGCTGCGGAGATCACAGCTGATCTGGTGCCCATCAGTGAGCAGTATTGAAGGAAAGACCGCTCCCATCTGAGTTCGGAACTTTGTCTGAATTTGGTGTTTAGACTTCAAGAAGCGAATTCTCAAAATGGCCGTGAGAACAGGGTTTGTAGCATTAAACACCGGATCCACCCCAACCTTCTGGCATCCAGGATGCCAGAGAAGCATTCCCGACGTAATCTTCGCATCGGAGTCATTGGTGTCGCTAGTGAAGGTGTGGCGAGTTCTGGAAAACTTCTCGGCAAGCGACTATCAATACATTGACTGGTTAGCACGGCGCTTTTTCTGTGCATGGAACGTTGCGAAGGTGAACACCGGAAGGTTTGTCGAAACTCTTGGAACAGGTGGGGCCGCGTTGGAGGGCACTCCTGGGGGTGGTGGCACTGCAGCTGACACTGTCGTAAATTCAGTTATGAACATAATAACAACGGCTTGTGGGGCTTCTGGGGGACTTCTGGATGCACTGTCGAACTGGCACATAGCAGACTTTGCATATTGATGTTTATGGTTTCAACCTTGCACTGGAGAACGTCGAAGTAGTCATCTTGACTAAAAAGAGAATTCTGAACTTGCATCCCATATCGATAATCGTTAGTAATGCGAAGTTACGGGAGGACATAAACTGACTACCTCTTCGAGCCTGAGCCTGAACCTAATAACCGCTCGGTTCTACCCTCATAAAATCTAAAGGAATACGAATTTCGTTTTGAAAATTTTGCAGTGTACCGGCAAACCGGATGGCGTCATGTGTTCAATTATGGCCGTGAAAGGTGTTGAGATGCAAATCAGAGATATTTTCGTGTTTAAGCATTTATAATAAATGTTTCCCAGCGATGAAGATACGCATAAAATTCTCGCTCACTACCTAAACAGTCTGTGTGCGGCGACTGTCAATAGGGCGCATCAAGATACACAACTCCGGTTGTTCTTTACCTCCTTACCGTCCACCAACTGCGGACTGTTCAAGCATAACTGAGAGGCCGAACAAAGGGAACAGTCACTATACTCTGAATTGCCGTGGCATACTTAGCCATCTCTCCCGGACTAATGTTATTTACTATGAGCCAGAGGTTTAGAACTCATTCAAAGTATTCCCGGTTTATCGAAAAAGGCGACTAAAAAGAACAGAGATTTGTGTGCGGATAACAAGCTTATGGTGAATCTTATTATGCTTGATAAACGGCTACTGTAACTCCCTGGCGGATTGGTTTTTTGGTTACCACCTTTTGCATCCAGTTTATGATTCAATTCCTTGGCAACAGGCTCCCCAGAATACAAGCTTGTTCCCACTTTAGTGATAATTTTAGCAACATGGGCTGGATATACTTCGGTTAAACAAAATTTGATACCTTGCCTCCTGCGCCACTATGATATTGTATTCTGTTATGCCTGAGGGAAATAAACGTGAATCCGGAGTCGAATAAATGTTTATGCATTCTCTAGGCGCATTTTTGGAACAGTTATCGGACAGATTATTAACTGCGAGATTCCGCTTCAGAACGAAGAACATATCAATCGTTCGATACAGAAAAAAAGGTGGCCTTCTATGAGCAACTAAATGTAGCTCAGGCGAGACTTTCTAAAAGAAACATTGCAATCAATCGTGATCTGAATGCCAAGGTGGCATCCGATATCATCTTTCTCAGACATGTGATGGAGAAAACAAGTGTTGGGGAGCGTGATAACAGTGATGAGAGGTTTGTGGATTTCTGCAGCCTTCACCACTTCGATATTGGCGGTAGACCATTTAAGCAAAAAAATTCAGTTGGATTTCACCTCATCGGCAACGTTCTTCTAATCAAATAGATGACATTGCCATTAGTGGTGGATTTAGGAATTGTCTTGGAAGTGCGATCAAGAAAGGGACTGGCGTCGACCTGAATCGCTTAATTGCTGCTTGCCTTCCCTTGCCTATTGCTTCCACATCGTCGTGGATCATACCACCGAGGTAGAGATCCACGACTTCATATACTAAACACTATCCTCTTTTGGGGCCTAACTGTATTTTGGCAGTGGAAATACTATCTTGTTGAGAAGTGTTCATTTTTCTGGTGTGAGTCTAGTTCTTGGCTCCTTCTAGAAGGGAGGCCATTACTGTCGAAACTCTACGGATTACTAAGCATATGAAATCGTAGGAAGGTGTTGCGCTGCAACTGGAGGCGATCGAGATGCGCTTAAGCTCCGGTGCATTGGTAAATCTGGCGAAACGCAGTGTAGCACGCGGTATAATTAGGGAAACAGTTTATAGTGATTTAGCTATCGTGTGCCGAATTACGGAAGAACTTGCATTCAATCGTCAATCTTTCGATGCTCCTGTCAGGAACGTTGATAGCCTACTCCTCATCTACAATAACGAGCAACTAAACAAGTGGAAGGAACAGTTCTTCTTTTCCACCGTATAACCTCAGATCCTGTGGATGAAACAGCTAACCACCATGACATGCGCATAAGGACTGCACTTCCAAATAAAAGTGAAATAGTCTCAGCGATCAATGCACTTAATCATGGAAAGGAGGTTGGGCTTGACGGTCGCTTCCAGCAGCTGTTTTCTCTGTAGAGACACCGGCCGTTCTGTAAATCCTGGTAATCTAAGATCTTTCCTAATCAGTGCAAGAAGCGGACGATTGTAAGAATTCCGAAGAAGAGCACTGATCATAAGTACGACAATTAGAGAGGCATTTCCGTGCTCCCTGCCGTCAGAAATATGATAGGTAAAATAATCATGAAACGCCTAAAGGTACAGGCTAATTTCAGCTCCGGATGCTTCTGCATTCATCAGCAGTAGTTCTTCCTCGATTTCGGAGAGGCTTTTGACGGCGTGAACATGGAGGGTATCTGCAGTGCTCTCTACCGAACGAACATTCCAGAGAAACTAATAGCTATTATCGGAAGGAGATATGATGGTGCATATCAATATCATGTGCTGCATCGAGGTAAAATCTTAAAGATGTTAGAGATCCAAAGCGGAATCGGTTAAGGTTGTTTCTTGTCATCGATATTACCTCTTCTTGGTATCGGTGTCATTCTCCATGCTGCCTCAACCACCTTGACACCTTGCGTGATAAAATCAATTCGTTCTATCACCGATCCTGAGAGCTTGGCCAAACAGCTCCGAATCCGGAGAAAAAGAAAAACAAGGTCGGACTGAACGACAAAGCCGCTAATGTGCGAAAATATTAAATTTTCAGATACAGTCAGAAATAGGTGTGGTATAGTCTCTTTGGCTGGAGAATCATTGTTAGTTTCGGCTGTGCCCTGCTTGTCTGGCGTAATTTTTCAGAGAATTGAAGCTCAAAGTCATTGAGCGGTAGCAACAATGGTCAAGCAAAGTAAGTGTACCCTCCCCACCCCAGCTTTAGGCCACCATTTGCAAATATATGAAACATTCTGCCATTGAATTTTCCAGAGTTTATTTCCCATTTATTATAAATATACATAAATACGTGTACTTGCTTATATGTGTACGTTTTTATGTTGATTCCTAAAAGACCCTTTGCATTTCAATTGTAAGCAACCGAGTGAATTTATTAATAAATACACTCAATGATAAACAATTCCATAATAAGAACGATGGGACACTTGAAGCATTCTTATCTCATTCGAGGTTACAACTGAATCTGCTGACCAAGTTAAGTTGTGGTTTAGAAGACTTATCAAATCGCGTGAGTGTTTCTTTGACCTCCTTAAAAAACTTCCCAGTTACGTCGATTGCTTTCGCTTTTATCACCCGAATAGTTTCGCATGTAAACATGGCTGGCCCCCTAAACATTATCGAATTCAAAATCAAGCAAACTTGAGAGCCACTAAATTTAGATCTAATTATTGTAGGCTTGAATGTTAAATAGTACGCTTCATTGTGATTTTCATTGTCAGTTCAATCCATGGGTCAGCGAATAAATTTGCGCTGTTTACTCCACTCCCACCGTTTAAACGACGCAGTTGAAGTCAGTCATTTAAAATGTAATATGCAATTAACCCTTGAGTGACTGGTGTTTGTCAAGACGGGATTTTTAGATCAGGTCGACTAAGCTGGCGATATTTGCTTGATATGCCATTCAGTTATGGACCTTGGTAAATTGGCAATGGATTCGAAGTAGGAATGTAAGGAAAGTGGCACCGCACTTGATGTCACTCGCTTCTTTGTTATAGTGCAAATCTGGACCTATCTAGATACCATGACACTCATGTTAGTTGTTCCGTGCTAATTCCACATGAAAGCAGCAGATGGAAGGTGACCACCAGCATAATTCGAAAACTCTCAGGTTTCTTAAATACCTCTCTCCGTCATATTATTGAGGTAGCTGAACCCACGCTCCCAAGATAGCCGAAGAGTGGGTCGCCCCAAGATCACTTGGTGCAGAACAGTAGAGGAGGCGTGCGAGTATCTCGGGAAGCTCCGGGGGAAACACATTTCTGCCAACTGCGAACGATGGCGTTTATATGTGGCTGACGTGTTATATCCCATCAAGGGATAAGTGGCAACCATATACATAAGAAAGTATAATCGATAATGAGACCAATATCCTGCAAAATTATTAGCATACCGGAAAATTTTTAGGGGCTTGTTGGGCGTTGTTGGTAACCATGGAAGCCTTGAATGTCTTGCTATGGCTGATGAATTCATTTTGTTCCTCTTGGTGGCACCTTGAAACTCAGATACATAAGTCCCAATGATTCTACCGATTTCCCCAATGCACACCATATCAATTGAGTTAAATGGACTTTTGTAAATTCCGCTTACTTTCTGAGGTATTTGGTTCGTTTGATTACGCAACTAAGGGCCCTCTCGGCAGATGAAAAAGAATCTAATGACTTTACCTTCACCCCAGTAATTTTCAAAACTGAATGTTTCCATCCCATCATTAGATAGTACAGAGAAGTTCAATCCGATTTAATAAACAAGAATATAATTGTTTCCTTCTTAGCTAAAATCCAGTCATGAGTATTTGCAATCTCCCTCGAACTTCATTAAATCAATTCAGTCCTCATGAAACTACTTTGAAAACTAAAAAGCCTAAATTTTAGCCAAATTAAGATGCATGCTCTACTTATAGATAAACTATCTCGTAGCATGAAACTCTAAGAGTAACACCAAATTTTTAGTGTCCAACTCAGCAAGGAATCAGTGTTTGCGGTGGAGGTATTAGTGCCTGTTACAAAACCCAGTGGGGCTTTTCTACTTTGGTATATATATGTAGATCTCCCAATTTCGACTCTTTTGCATTTTTTTCGTCAAATATGCTAGTCACTTCATCTGTCCAAATATACTATGTATATGATTTCACATTTTTCAACTCTTTTAGATTCTGGATAGTCGACTTGGAGGTAACCGAGTTATCCACCACAAATAAAGCCGCTCGTTCTGGCCAAGTTTTCTTCTTTTCTCGTTTCCATATTTTTCTATTTTGGCAATCCCTCGCGCTCCCAACCGAGCGATCTACAACCACCAGTATACATCTATATCTAAATACCCTTATCGACACTCATCTGATGGCAGACCTGACCATTCTTTGTTTGTCAACTTGTCTGTCTTTTCTCCCAGAGTTACAAATTTTCCAAAAGATACAGAACCATGCGAAGTTAGCATGGGAAAATTTTATTTTCTAAAATAACCACTAATTCCTTCCTTCTAAAGCGTAGAATTACGTAATATTGTGAACTTAGCTCTAACTAACTCTCCTCTCGCAATTAATAAGACTGTGCTCCCAACTATTAGATGCTATTTAACCATCTTCTAACGCAGATATAACATACTCCTTCTGTTAACAGCACTCCAAGCATAATATTTGGAAGCAGCATTCATTTACTACACTTGACAATAGACAGTCCACCAGTCCATTCTCAGCCTCCAGTGTTTGACATTATCCTTACTATAGATTCAATGGTGTCCTCTGTTACAACACTTTGCAATAAGTATCATTGAGTCTCCATGGGTTCCATCAAACGTTCTTCGACCACTTCTGATTTTTCGACCACACTGATTGTTTCGCATAAGTAGAACTCAATGTTTCCAAAAGGTTTTCCAACCACAGTCTCTGCTATCATCCAAGCATCTAAAGAATCTCGGAGTGATGGAATTGGGTAGCTGCTGGAACCTGACCAACACGGGCTTTTACTGCTGGCATGGGGTCTCAAGAAGCTAAAAGGATCAGACATTTAGCCGATTTAAGCAAAGAAGCTGTCGAAGGCAATCTCGGGCTGGAGTACCTCGGTCTGAAGAATTGCCAACGGCTCACAGACTAAGCTCTCCACCATGCGGCTCAAAGGCATCAACTTCAACTTGATCTGTAGCACTCTTCGGCATATCTCTGACTACGTTGTTCGGAGAAGCGGGACTCCCTGTGTCCACATTGAGTAACAGCTCCCATCCTACCACTAACCTTGTGTGAATCGGAGTACAGTCTTCTTAGCAGAGAAAAATTGGACAACAACATTTACAATATATTGTCAGGCTTACAGTTTAAATAGGGTCCCGATAAATTTGTTCCATATTTCACAGTTATCATTGGGGAGCATTTGCCTTCCAGATTTTGCTCGAAAAATCTGACGAAGTGCATTTTCATCTCGTCGCTTAGGTTAACAAGCAAAACTGTCGAACCTGGAGAAAATCTGTACATGATCATCGAAAACGAATACATCTACAAAGAGTGATAGTTTGGTGCGGATTTTGGAGAGTTGGCATCATTGGCCCGATTTTTTTGAAAATGCTGCATTTCGGCCAACCGTGAGCGGAATGGAGATATTTTCTGTGCCCAAAAGTAGAAGACATGGCATTGGGCGATCTTTGATTTCAGCACAACAATTGCCACAATCGATGTTTTTCATGTCAAGTTCAATAGTCGTCTTGTCAGCCGTCTCGGCCAAGTCAATTTACCACTTTGGAGCTGCAATTTGACACCATTGGACTTTTTTATGTGATGACGTGAAGGACCAATGTTATGCGAACAATCTATTGACGACTTAGGATCTTAAGGTGAATATTGAGCAAAGCATTTGTGGGATAGAGCCAGAAACCGTCACCAACGTCTTGGCACATGCGCTATAACCAAGTTAACTGAGGCAGCCACATTAATGAAATCGTGTTCAATTAATAATGCGAATGTTTGCTCTTTCGAATAAATGGATAAAATACAAAAAAAAAATTCTGTTCATTTTTTTGAATTTTCAAAAAAAATAACTTAATGCATCGTCCTAGACTAGAAGATGGAGAAGGGCGGAACAGCAAAAAAGCTAAAGACGTACTGACACGATTCAGATTATCCAGCGAACATTTATCCGCCTTGAATATAAAGATAACAGATGTAAGAGCATCAATTAGTTGTGCCTTAATAATGGGTAGATTCACATATAGATAAAGTATTGTATCGGGTGATAATAACCGTTACGAAACCTACTCGTATCAGGTGGAATGGGTACTAACGCAAAGGAATACGCAATACGTCGTTCGTCCAGTGGAAACGACATTAGATCCTACTTGGTTTAGGTGAGTACCTGTCGCTTATCTAAACCCCACGCTCTTCTTAAGACACCGGTTGATTTTGTGGCTACAATTAGAGCCTCGCTGTGACAAGCGATACAAGTCTACACTGAATACGTGGCTCAGCATTCATGCAAGGCCTATCCAAATCACTACCGAACCAAAGAGTACGGCACCCGAGTTGAAACACAACTCTACGTTCGAACCCTTAAGACCTCTTACCAGCTTGAACGTAACCAAACGCTAATAACCAGGCGAAAATATATGAACAAGGAATTCTCCTGAGACATGGAAATTCAGAGGGCTAGATCAGATGAGCTCCTGTGTAGACTCGGGTCTAATCTCCTATATAAGCCGTAGAGCATTCGCCTACTGTATCACAACTAGTGAAAGCAAATACAACGTTTCTCGGTGCAACCATGCGGAGGTTCTCCTCGGCCACTTGGTTTTGGCTCGACTGACAGGGTTGTTGCCCGTCCTCTTGACGACAGGAAAACTGAGGGGGCCTGCTTTGTATTTGATGACCATCGGAAAAAACGCCTCTAGTGTCGGATGGCAGCATTAAAACTCACTTTCTGGTGGCTCTCTTCGAAAGCAGAGTCGCGTGTTGCAAGCAATCAATGGCTCGCTTATCATCACCTTCGCAACTCAACATTTTATCTTGGAATTTGAGCTACGTCAACCTCTGCAGTAGTTTCATCGTCACTGACGTTCAGATCGCTATTTTGGGAGCAGACGTACTCAATCATCATGGACTAATCTTCGACTTCCGTAGTATGCGCCTCCTGGGCCATAGCGGCAGCTTTTATTACGGGTTGCAAGCTCGACCCTGCTCCAATCATTCACATAATCAGCACTCAGCCAACGACCTGACCTAGAAACGATTCTTTTCACCTGTGGAAATAACCAATATTGCCGACCTCTTGGTCCACCACTAAATCATCACCACCGGACAGCTAGTTTTTCACGACTTCGCCACCTTGCAAGGCGAATGCCTCCCCACAGCAAAGAGGAATTCAACGTTTTATTGGAGCGCGGCATCATCCCACCATCGCCTAATCAATAGGGCAACCACCCCTACATGTCAACTAAACGCATCCGTTTCCAGAACTACAGTCACCGTGCCTTTCGAGGTGTTCATGTTTTTAGGCATGCCGTTCGTACTCCATAATAGAGCTCCAATGATGTAACGCACTCTCAACTATCCACTAAGAAAGCTAACGTTTATCGGCATCTACCTGGACGGCACTCTCTTTTCCTCGGGGAACCACGAGCACCATATACAAGATCTACAGCAATCACTCCATGCATCAAATCTCCAACACAAACGGGGGTAAATGCTAAGTTGGACTACGAGAAGTAAGCTACTTCAGTTATCCGTCAGCGAGGGAGGTTTTCTACCACCAGCGCCAAAGCAGACTATTTTATAATATATCATTGGCTCGAAAAGTTCGTCGTCATTTGATTGGACATATGGAAGTGGACCACCCAATGGTTAATCTGTTTTTGGAATGAAAATCAGCTTTTGTAGCCTCATTGCTCGGGGAATTGTCCTTATTTAAGGCATGCCATAAAAGCTTAGGCAAACATACTTGGTGCTGTCTTGACTGTCACTTTCAGCATAATATTCGGGATTCCTTTCGGACCTGAGGGACTTTTTCACCAAATTTCCTTATCTAAAGACTAAAGATCTTCTTCGGGGTTTACATACAGTACAAGTAAGGTAATAGACGTAGCTCACGTCTTCCCGGAAAGGGAACAAAGTTAAACAGAAAAAGCCTGTTTAACACCTACTACAATTAATTTTGCTTGAGGATTGAGGGAGTTCTAAGTTTGCATCCAGTTGATATTAAACCAGACCAATTAGGATGAGACTTTCTTCCACCTTTGTGTTCCACGGATGAAAGTTTGAGTATTCTTCTTCTACAATCTTACAAGCATTGGAAACGATAACTTATCTAAACTTTGAAAAAGTAATCAATGGGGCGTTTGGCTTTCAGTGGCATTATGATCGACTTACGTACAAGTATATGCATTATAAATCGATCAGAGTCGGCTTCGTTGCATATCTACTCCACATTTTTTTCTCCTGTTGTTTCTGCTTTTTGACAGTCCTCAATTTCTGGATTTCACTAGGAATTTGAGATTTTGTTTTCGGAATGCGGCATGCGAAAGAATAGAGGCATTCCATGTTCGCTACTTTTTCCAAATGTCTTGTGAAACCTTTTCTTTTACGCTTCCCGATAACAATCATCATCATCATCAACGGCGCAACAACCGGTTTCCGGTCTAGGCCTGCCTTAATAAGGAACTCCAGACATCCCGGTTTTGCGCCGAGGTCCACCAATTCGATATCCCTAAAAGCTGTCTGGCGTCCTGGCCCACGCCATCGCTCCATCTTAGGCAAGGTCTGCCTCGTCTTCTTTTCCTACCATAGATATTGCCCTTATAGACTTTCCGGGTGGGATCATCTTCATCCATACGGATTAAGTGACCCGCCCACCGTAACCTATTGAGCCGGATTTTATCCACAACCGGACGGTCATGGTATCGCTCATAGATTTCGTCATTGTGTAGGCTACGGAATCGTCCATCCTCATGTAGGGGGCCAAAAATTCTTCGGAGGGTTCTTCTCTCGAACGCGGCCAAGAGTTCGCAATTTTTCTTGCTAAGAACCCAAGTTTCCGAGGAATACATGAGGACTGGCAAGATCATAGTCTTGTACAGTAAGAGCTTTGACCCTATGGTGAGACGTTTCGAGCGGAACAGTCTTTGTAAGCTGAAATAGGCTCTGTTGTCTGATCACAACCGTGCGCGGATTTCATCATCGTAGTTGTTATCGGTTGTGATTTTCGACCCTAGATAGGAGAAATTGTCAACGGTCTCAAAGTTGTATTCTCCTATCCTTATTCTTGTTCGTGTTTGTGTTTGACCAGTGCGGTTTGATGTTGTTGGTTGATTCGTCTTCGGTGCTGACGTTCCCACCATATATTTTGTCTTGCCTTCATTGATGTGCAGCCCAAGATCTCGCGCCGCCTGCTCGATCTGGATGAAGGCAGTTTGTGCGTCCCGATAACAATATGTCCTTCAAAGAGGCTTTTTTCAACAATTCTATGTCAAATTTGTTAGTTGCCCAGCTCATCGTTATTCTATTGGTTCATATAATTAAAATAGTATAGGCGCTGTGGAAGGTGATAAGCACCCTGGCATGCCATTGCAGATCCTTCGTCGGCGTATCATGTATCGGTGGGGTCTACTACAGACAGTAGTTCTTCCTTCCCCAAAATGTTGACTCCACCATAGTTCGCAGAATGCTTCCAGTAATGTCTGTCCTCTTGTATAGATGGTTTCACCACTCCCTCCTTCTATCCATGAGTTACAACCACATCCTATTATTTTGAAACTGAAACGCGTGGCATCGAGGGATAGTTTTTCTGGTTTTTCCGGTTTCTTTCGCATGTCTTTACCTCCTTCTTCACTCACTTTAAGCCCGCCGTCTTACACACGTGAAATTTCTTTTGCGCTCAAGTCCATCAGATGCGTCTTCTTTGACTTTACGTAAGATCTACGCAAACATAAGCTCGCTCGTTTCTGTTATAATAAGCGCATCATATCTGTCTCCCTTTCGTAAACATTTCTTACTTTCTACTCTAGTTAAGATAGCAATCAGTATGTTTAACAGCTTTTTCCGGGTGGAAACATAAGCGTCTGTCTGCCTGCGGTATGCATTTTCATGGGAAACCATTACAATCATTGGCAGTAAATTAGGTGAACTCAAAGGGGCTATGGAATCCCACACATGCAGTGAATGGTATAATTTTTTGTTGCATTAAAATAAGGCTAGCCTTATATGTAAAGAGTCTTCGTCCAGGGCACCGGCAACTTATCAGACGCTACCCCACCTCTGCCCTGGGCGCAGCGTGAACGAAAGTATAATCGAAAACATCACATGAGTGCGAATTACATTGAAGTGAAATCCGTCCCATGTTTAGACCCAAACCAGGTCGAAGTGATTTTTTTTATTTTTTATTTATTTTTTCTTTTATTTTTATTTATTTACCGATAGGACTCCAACAGACATTTTTGCAAAAAACGTAAGTTATGCTTTAAGGAACGATACTGAAAAATTTGGTACAAATTCTGTTATAGTTAATGAAGTTACAGTAGGCCCGTGAAGCTAACATTTTAAAAGCAAATTGTGACCCCCATTTGGTCCGCTCCAGCATTAAGTTGATGCGGACTTAGGACCCCATCATTCTCAAAACGAAATTGTGACTACCAAGCACCGTTCCAAATATACACAAAAAAAATCAACCTGAAAGCCGAACAGGAACGTAAGGGGAAAAATCAGGCCCCCTCAGAAATTGCGCAATTCATCTAACTTGGTAAAGGAATCTATCTGTATATTCCCGGACCCCGGGCAATTATGTTCTCATTCCCCTTTTGACGGGCCTGAGCTGAGTTATCAACTCTTACTGTCCTGTGATGTCGGACCCATCTCTCAAAACCACAGAGTGCACAATACGTTTCAAAGCAGTTTATAAAAATTCATTACATAAAGGTTCACCCAATTTCGCTTAGTCTCCACTTCAGGGTTAACAGCAAGATTATCTTTATGACAGCAAATTGCATTATTTGACGCCAACTTTACGAGGGGATCAATATTTTGATGGACACCTCTTATCAGCTACCGATCGAACCATCGATATGCTAAGAGCGTAGAAGACTCCTCATTCGAAATGATTCTAAAATGATTCCTAATCTCTTTCTCATTCGCTGTAAGATAAGACTTGCACGATGCCTAATGGAACCAAACCGCTACCACTTTCCTATAGGGGGATATAAGAATATATTTTTTCATATTATATTTTTATGAGTCGCAATGTCAATATTTACGACTTCCACAGAAGTTCTCACGATACTTCCGAAGCTGGATGGTTGTGGCTTTTCATTTTTTTTTTAAATTTGAGGGCGGTAACCGCATGAGATATGTACAAAGATAACATTCATATGTCAACATTATACTGTCGGCTGTTTACTCGATCTGAAATAATTGAAAGTTAATTGGAAAAAATAGAATTCAAAAATTGTTTACAGTACCCCATAAAAAAGTTTCAATTCAATCAGAATTCTTCATTAGCCGAAAACTTCAAAGAGAGCGTTACTGATGTATCACTGTGGGAAAAGGTTTTTTTTTATAAAAAAGGAAGTCGAAGCTAGCATAGATTACAGGTGGAGGCAATCCTGAAACTGATATTTTTCTTATCCCCGTCTCTGTTATTTGAAGCCCGAGGAATGCCCCTGTATAATATTAATCCCTCTTCCCTTCTTTAAGCGTTATATCAGACAGGCTTGTTTTCTATTGATATTGAGCTAAAAAACCTTCCTCAAGAAGACCTCCAATCGGCCATATCTGAAGCTGCTGATCGAAGAATTACAAGACGAAAACATTGCCTTCAAGAATTAAAAAACATCGAGACAATAGTATCGCACTGCGCCTGGAGAAATTGCCACAGGCGATGCTGTATAAAAGCAACCTTACAAGATCAATTTCCCATCAGTCTGACATATGGTGTAAACACAAGTGACTAATTTTCAAATATAATCTGTCAGTCAGATTTAGTGGGGTTGACTGATTGTGGATCGAGACTGATGGTAGGCTCAAGTGACTTCTCTGATAAATTTGTAAACTCAAAAAGATATCCTTTGTTTGTAGACACCGCCGCAGTATGTCAATTTCAATTTAACCCGAAAAATATCCCTTAATAACTGCGTATGGTATGAATCTATCCAAACTCTTAAGCATGTTAAGAGAAAAGGACTTAGCAGGGTTTTTAAAGAACAAAAAAAGTCGATAACATAAAGCCATTCGCAGAATTTACCGTGTAGCACTCTTGCAAAAGAGGATAGGCTTGACACTTTTCAAGAACAGTCCTTTAATATCCGCAGTTTTCATCGAGAAACCGTCCCTGCGTACATGATAAGGGAACTAACTCTTATTGAAATTCAAAATTCTTCAAAAATGATGTAATAAAGAAGGCCAAAGTTTCTTGCAAAAAAGAATCATATGTTTTCATTTCCTGGCCAATGGACTTTTCATATCCAAGAATTCAATGCACTTCCTAAGATCCAGTGCAATCTTCAAGATGAAGTACATTATTCAACAAAAAACAATTCTTGAAAAAGTCAGGTCAGTTACAACTGCTAATACTTAGATCACATAGCTTACAACTTTTACGTTGCTCACTAGTATGTAAGGTGCTTTCATAGAAATATCTAACGCCCACAACAGAAACGCTGTGCCACCTGCTACTCTTATGGCGACCAATCTTCTATAAACTACCTCAGATAATACAAACACAAATAAACGGCTGCCAGAAGTGTCTTTACTTGAGTACTAGCTACCTACAGCAATACTTAACTTCGGCATTCGATTTTTCTTCCTTCCTGATAAATCATTTGATTAATTTTTTTCGGTTAATCTTCTCACTCCCAACAGCATTAGATACATTCTGATTGTGGACTCTAGTAAGAATACTCCCGCATTGTAAATAGGTCTTTAGCCTTCTTTTTCCTTACCTTTCACACTGGTCCACAGGTCAGTTCGTCTAGATTGGTTTCGCCAATTCTTTTGTTCGTAAACCCGATCCAGTGTAGTCTGCTTTCAAATCATTATCCAGTGAGTCGAGCCAACCCCACTTTGGTCGACATTTTCCCCGTTCCCCATGACAAGAATGGTTCGGTCACCGATAAAACACGCTTGATCGTGTGCCACATAAACTCATCTGATGCGATTTGCAATAATACCTAGTGCCAGAGGGACTCTTGCTGTAGGTTAAATCAGTCGATCGCGGTCCAAAAAGTAAAGTTCGAAATGTCACGCCATACCAAACCCCTTCCGGAGACGCCCTTTCACCACTCTCCTTTGTTTTCGTTATGGACATTGTTACACTGGTCTTTCTGCAGATATGTTTTCCTGGCGCCTCATAGCAAAGCTGATCTAGAGAAACTTGTTCAAAAATGGAGTGATAACCCTATGCAACACGGTCTCAGGCTAAATCTACACAAAGCAGAGTTTTTGATAACCGGAATAATGAACCTACCGAGGCCGGCCGACTTGCATATCTCAGATCAATGCTATCAGAAAATGGTGAACTTTGTCATGAAAGTTCTTCACGCATCAACACAACTTACATGAGGTGGAATTCTACAACTGGCATTCTATGTGATCGACGCATCAACAAACACCTCAAATCGAAAATCTACCGGAATGTCGTTTGACGTGGCCCCTTCCGTGGTTCTGAGTGTTAGTTGACTGCGTTGGGTAAGATGCATAGCACGCTACAATCAAATCCGAAATGAGGACTTCCTAGTTCAATGTGGAGTTATTCCAATCGTGGAAAATTTGGGAGAGAGGCGCGCTAATGGGAATTCACTAGCCACTAGCGATGGCTTTATATGCTGAATGGTGAGGTGAAAGCTTCAGATCAGTATAACACAGGGAGCTCGATCAAGGCCATCCATCCCCGCTTCTGAACGGGATGATGACTGAAGAAGAAAAGAATCAAGTTTTGCGGAGGAATTACCAGGAAGTACACCCATTATAACCGTCCGTAATGGATAATGGAAGCAATTTACTAATATAACGTTTTGGGATTAAATATATAAGCAGAAAGACGTTAATTTTCATATTCAATTCGAGTTGTGTTATGAAAACTAGAAAAATACTATGCACCAGCGAAAAGCAAGGTCAGTAGACAATTCAGTGATGCGCATGTCAGTACAATATAAATAATAATTTGATTTCAGTGGTTTAAAGGTTCTGTCCGTTGTTGGAGTCTCAAGCAGTATACTGGTGTCTTCTGCCTCGGAATAAGACCCCGGTGAATGGGGCCTCTCGAGTTCTTCTTCCGTCTTCCAGTGAGACTTGGGCAGTCGAGGTCTACAGTCGGGAACTCTGTACGGCAAATATATCTTACATTTTGTTTTAAAATGATGCTAACTCTTGGTTTTTCGCAAGAGGAACCCCAAATTGCTTGCATACTTCCTCTTTGCATTCCGCGAATCTGCCCCCGTACACTCTTTGCTTTTGAGCCACTGCTATTACAATATAGCCTTTGAAGCTTGTCTTTCAATTATTGCAGATGCAGCTTTTGCATGGTAGAAGTTTACGTGGGCAATCTTAGTACTAATCATTGGCTCCATTATTGACACTTGGAGATCTTTTTCGATGTGGGGTATCGTCCTGGTCATCCGACATGGCACTTTATTGCGTTTCGCTGTCGGAATTGAGCTCTAGAGGCTCTAGGTCTTAGTCGTTCAGCTTCTCTTCTTCTGTGGTCAATTGGTCCACCTTCCTGCTTGGTCCTGCCTTTTCACTTCTATGCCCTCCGTGAATCCTTCGGGGATCTCGGTAGACTTTCCACCTGATGTAACCTTCGTAGTATTGTAGTATAGGCGCAGATGCTTCCCCGTTTCGATCGCTGCGGCTTTGGGAAAGCAGATCACCACCAAGTGTGCCGCTGGTATACCATCCATCCATCCAACACATGTCGCCAGTTCCATTTCTTCCAATCTGCTAATTTAGGCCAGTCCGCAGTGTCTTCTTTTCGCAGTACACCAGCATATGACTTGGTCGAACGCGTAAGCTGGTGAACACGCATCCTCCGCATCCTCTCTATGACGATGAAGTCCTCACTTATTTCCTACTACTAGGAAGGAAGTATGACTGGTCGAATTCTGGCTCCTGCCACTGACCTCCCTGGGATTTCCCTCTTTTGGGTTTGTTTGGGTTTCTTGGAAGCTTTCCCCTTTTGTGGACTAATATCCACTGCTCCCCGCTTTCTTGGATCCGATGTTAAAGGCTTAGGTCTCTTCTGACTTTTGTTGGTTGCAGTATCCGCAGTATGCCAATGCTGACCTCCACTGCTTGACTTCCTAACTTTAAACTTCTTGAATGTAGTCAACTGGCTCTGAGTATTGTGCCTTCACCTGACGGATCAGTTTTTTTCCGGTACGGGATTCTGCTTGTTTGTTATGGTTTTTTCAAAGTTTTTTTGCGGACATGAGTTTCATTGATTTTGTAAAATGGAAACTAGCCGTGTTTTGACGGTTTATATCTTATTAATATTCGATATGATGACAGAAAATCTGAACGATGCCAAATTCCACTCGTCAAGTGTCGAATTAATGGTCCTGTTGTGGTATAAGATTGTGCTTCCCAGAGCTTCATTTTATTTTTATTACCAATTATTTTCTTTCTTTTCTTCTTTTTGAAGTGGTTTCTTTTATTTTCTTATTTATTGTATTTATTTATTAATCTTTTTTTTTTTTCTAATTTCATTTTCTAATGAATGTGCATCATTGTTCATTTGATTAATTTCCTTCTTTACATGAATACAAAAACCATTGTGAAGTAATTCTCTTGCAATTCCTTCTTTTCTCCTCCTCCTTAACCCCGCAAAACTCAATTAATTAAGGACATGCTCCAAAAATTGACCTCAGGACGTCAAGGAAGGAAGGGAACTTCAGCGATCGAGCCTCCATGAAAACCTAAGGTTAGAGAAACAACTGTCGAGGATGTGATCCGTAATGGATCCTTTCTTTCGATCGTGGCACTCGGGTCCGGAGTGTTACGGATCCAGATGTGCAGTCAAGCAGTTTTTATTCTTTATAGGTTTTAACTCGCGTTTCCGTTTATCTCGGTAGGCGTACGCGAATCCCCTTGTTTGGTTATTTTCAGAATCGTTGCGGACTCACGCATCGGGATAGACACGTTGATTTTGTAAAAATGACACCTGAGGGATCGATGCACTCATTCCCGAGCCTGGCTAACACAGACGGGTGAAAAAGCGTGTGAACCTAGTGTTTTAATGAAGCTTCAATATTTGCCCCCGGACCTTCACGGTCCATTTCGCCATTTTTTTGTTTTTTTTAGGTTTGTGAAGTAGCTCTTCCCTCTAGGTCGTTTCGAGCCACTCAGGATGGTCGTTTGCCCACCTCATATTCTTATGTTTCATTACATAGGGTCACCTCGTACAGAGTATGCCTTTCACTGCTCACTAACGGTCTTGGTAGATGAAATGTTAGGCTCCTGGAGAGCCATATATCAACCCTAGAGAGCTATATTCCGCAGTTGTCTACCCAGCTTGACCCAAAGACACCTATAACACCCATTAATTGTTACCGAGCGCCTACTCGGTTCACTTACTATATAACACCCATAGCAAGATTCAATCTTTTCACCCTCGATAACCTGTATATGAAAGATTACATAGAGGATAGATAATGTTAATTCACAAATCATATCCGTGACGGAACGGAACGGAATCATGACAAAGTTTCTCTCAGTGCGATCTGTTTGAAACCAATTTTTCCAAAAAAAATTAGATTACTTTTCCTGCTAACAGGATTGCTAAATTCATCGTCATTACTTTGCCACATTCCTGTTAGTAGGAATTTAATTATTTGACTGTGATATGTGTTATCATCGTCAACGGCGCAATGACCGATATTCGGTCTAGAACTGCCTCAGTAAGGAACTCCAGAAATCCTGGTTTTGCGCCGAGGTCCACCAATTCGATGTCCTTAAAAGCTGTCTGGTGTCCTGGCCTAAGCCATCGTTGCATCTCAGGTAGGGTCTGCCTTGTTTCTTTTTCTGCTTTCATACACTTCCTGGGGAAGATCACCCTCAAATATACGGATTCAGTGACCCGCCCACCGTAACCTATTGAGCCGGATTGTATCCACAACCCGACGGTCATGATATCGCTCGTAGATGTCGTCGTTATGTAGGCTACGGAATCGTCCATCCTCATGTAGGAGGCCAAAAATTCTTCGGAGCATTCTTCTCTCGAACGCGGCCAAGAGTTTGTATTTTTTATTGCTAAGAACCCAGGTCTCCGATAAATACATAAGGACTTACAAGATCATTGTTTTGTGCAGTAAGAGCTTTGAACCTATGGTGAGACGTTTCGAGCGGAACAATTTTTGTAAACTGAAATAGGCTCTTTCGCCTGCCGACAACCATGCGCGGGTTTCATCGTCATGGCTGTTATCGGTTGTGATTTTCGACTCAAGATAGGAGAAATTATCAACGGTCTGAAAGTTGTAGTCTCCTATCTTTATTGACCCCTTTTAACAAGTGCCATCTGATGTTGTTGATTCTTTCGTTTTTGATGCTGGTTCTGCCACAAAATACTTCGCCTTGCCTTCATGAGCATGTAGCCCAAGATTTCGCGCCAGTTGCCGCCTGCTCGATCTGGATGAAGGTTAACTGTACATCTCGTGTTGTTCGTCCCATAATGTCAATATTGTCAGAATTGGCCAGTAGGTGGGTCTAACATTAACATATGCTTCGCGGATCACTTTTGCAGGGCCAGTTAGAGGACGTATGATCAGGCATTCACTTGTCTTAGACCGTAGTGGATGTTGAGTGATCCTGCTGCTTTTATCTACCCTCGCACATTGGTCAGGATCGACCTAATCAGTCTTATCAATTTCGTCAGGATACCGAATTCTCTCATGACTGTATACAGTTTTATCTGGCTATGCTATCATAGGCGGCTTTAATGATGAAAACATGGTGCAACTGATGTCCACATTTCAACAGTTGCTGATTTGCCGGGATTGAAGCGGATCGGCTCCTGGCAAATTATAATTTGGAAGACGATGAATTACATGGACTGTTTCTTCCATGGTTGGTATTGGTAGCATTTGTCCGTCATCTTCAGCTAGCGGGACTTCCAACTCGCTGAAATTTTGGTTATTGAGCATGCCCATGCCCATTCTGCCAGAAATCAGATTTCTCCGTTTGTCTTGGTAGGATGAGCATCGAGGTGTAAAAGGCTTCATCGTGCTGGCTTGTTCATAAAAATTTCGCGCCTGATGCGGTAACTCCTTGTACTCTATGCCAATGAAATGGTGATCCGAGACTGCTTATGTACTGGCTTTCTATATGTTCTGTTTATTCATCTAGGCTGAGAGGTGGCGGCACTCAATCAACACGTGGTCAATTTGGTTCAAAATGGTCCCATCTGGAGAGGACCATGTATGTTTGTGGGTCGCTTTCCGCGCAAACCAGGTACTTCCAACCACTAGTCCGTGCGATACTGCTAACTGAATAATCCGCAGTCTATTATCATTTGTGCTTTTATGTAAGCTATGGGTGCTGACATTTTATCCCATCCCTCCTTGACTGTTAAAATCACAAAGTGTGATTTTGATACCAGGCTTGGGGCAGGTTCCGAGCGTCCGCCCTACTGGCTCGTAAGGAGTAAAGCAGTAGAGAGAGGCTCTGCAGTCTGCTCTATAGAGGCGTGAACCTTAATGAGCCTTATATTTCGAAATTTGCCTCGTTAAAGTAGAGTGCATAGCCTGTCGCTAAAGTTTTCAAAGCCGATAGCAGGTTTAATTTTTTGGCTGACTAGCACATGGTTTACTGGATGGTCATAGTCGTTTATGTTGTAGTGACTCTCCAGGAAACCGATCCCTTTCCAGCGCATCTCTTGCAACTCTGTTACATTCACCTTATATTGGGACAAGCTATCGACTAACTGTTGGGCGACATTCAGTCTGTACGGAAAATGCACGTTTCAAGAGAAAATGTGTAAATCGTTTTTAATCTGTTTTTTTTTGCCGAATTTGTCGTTATGTTGTCAATCCAGTCCAAGGCTGCTTTTGTAACTTTGTAACAAGTTGTTTTCCATGTAGAGTTGTCAATTCTACTCATCCGCCAACCTGGCGCACCAGTTGGTACAGTTTGTCCGTTTTTAGAGGGGGGAGATTCGCCTTCATCCTTCTCCGTCTGCAGTTTTTGATTAAAAAAGAACTTCAAGCGATCACCACGTGGTGGTGGTACGGTTTGGAAGTAGAGCTGTTAGTGTTGGTTCAGCACGCGTTTTCCAGATTTTATGCTCCATCGTGGGCACCAACCCACGTTTCACTACTGAAGTGGTTTAATAGTCAGTATTTCATGTAATGAACACAAGCTTCTCTCGCTTTTAGCTAAAAAGTGGTCAGAAGTCAAAGGTAAGATACTAAAAATGAGACCAACCAATTCCCCGAATACGGTATTTGTTAGATAAATAAGTTTGTAGGAAATGGTTCTGTGGTTTTCATTACTAGAAATTTTCTCTATGTAAGAAATGCCACATCATTCAAATCAAATCAAATTAAACTGAGATAATGAAAATAGCCCGCCTACCCTTTTAAGTTTATTTTTTTTGCTGCTTTGAACCAGAGACCCCTGTTTTTCTGACTTTTAATTAATGATGGTCTTGCTACTCAGCCAACCCTTCCAATAAGGCGAATAAAGTAAGAACATTAGCTACTGCTCGGTAGCACAAATTTAATCCAATCCAATATCGCCAAATTAACTGAAAAGAACAGTCCCAACGCAAAATTCCGTGTATTTTCATTCACACTTCGCTCAGCTTCTTTTTAAAAACAGCTCCAACAACGATAAGATACCGCCAACTTACAGCTCGTAGATTGCAAAATTTCTTTGTAATCTCATCCCTCGACAAACAAATTCCGCCAAAGGATTCCCTTTAGCGGTTTTACAGGTACATCGAAGCTATATGATTACAGCAATAAACGGTTTCGCGCATCTCGCAAGCCGATGAAAACGATGACCAAAAAACCTGGGACCCTGATCAAAGTCGAAACACTTGGGATGCGATATTACAATCTCCAAACTGCATATCTAGACAGTGAGTGCGGTAAAAGTTAAGAGTATCTTGCGGAAAGGTAATTCGAGAGATAAGTACGCGTAAGATGTGAGACGATAGTACAAAAACGATTGCAAAGATGACGGTGATTATGTGCAATTCGCCCGTTACACTTGGGGCTATATACGCGGCAATCGCAAACATGCGTTCCATATAATCTTCATTTGGATACGACAGGTATTCCGGCAACAGTAGCGGAGGCGAGCTGAATATTGGGAGTGCTAAGGTGTGCTAAGGAAAGTTAACCCTGACTACTTTCTTCATGTACAAAGTAACAACTTTCATATTATGAATAGGTGAAAACCCAATTCCATGATTCTACCATCAACATTCTCGTAGTATGGAGGGAGGACATCCCACTGAAAGCTATGCCTATCTCGTAATAGAAAAATTGTCATCTTTTAATATGTGATTTATCCTCAGCCATTTGACTTTCTAACCGACCGCTTGTCAGGATGCAGAGATACTTTTTTAGGTTTTTATCGAAAACTACACACGCACCGTTGTCAAAAGCGGTGACGCTTATTGGGACAAAATTTGGAATAGGTGGTATCCAGTTTTCAAATTTTTTTTGGAAGACAAATCCTTATTAAAGTCGGTTTACTAGCTGCCTATCTGTCTTTTTTTTTCGGCGTTGGAAGGTGGAAAGGTTCAAAACCTACTGCTGGCTCCTGTCATGCAGTTATGTGAGACTTATACTCACTAAAACCACCTCCTTCTAATTCCACTCTCCCCACGGAACTCCTATTAAGTATTGCGTCGCTAATTATGGTTCTCTCCCTTCCTTGTTTTCGTCGTAGTTCTTCCTGCCCAAGCTATTGGTGAATAGCTTGCAGTTACCTTACAACCTGGTTTCAGGCATCCGTTGACTCCAGCATAAACTCCACAATGTTTTCGGGTTTCGTTAAAATCATCTCCGAATATCCGGAATGATGCGGTATGTCCAACCACCAGTTTGGGACTCGTCCCATCGCTTTTGCCACCGTTCGATAGATTCCCACCGTGCCAGCTGCCATCGAAATGCGCTGGACTCTCCAGCTGCATACGTTTCGTCGTAGAGTCGCCGATTTTCCTTCGCCAAGATGTCTATGGGGAGCATCCCTGCTAGTACATATGCTGCTTCTCCTGATGTTGTCCGATATGCACTGCATACTCGGAGTGCACTTAGCCGATACGCCATTCCAAATTTGCGGCAGTTCACTTTGTTATTTAGAGCAACTGGAGTTGCGTAGAGTAGCACGGAGCTGACTACCCTGGAGAGCAGAAGACGTCGACTTTGTCTTGGCCCACCAATGTTCGGTAGTATCCTCGAGATCGTTGTAGCGATGGAAGACGCTTTAGTTGCGGCGTACTCAATGTGTCTTTTGAAGTTGAGTCTTCTGTCAATAATTACTCCCAAGTATTTGAGCGATGGTTGGGAGTAAATTGTTTTTTCACCAACTTTGAATTTCACATTTGTGCTCTTTCTTCTCTTGCTAATGAAAACTACTTCTGTTTTATGTTCGGCAAGTGAAAGGCCAGAATTTCTCAACCAGGAATTGATCTCCTATATGGCTTCATTTGCATAGATCTCGATCTCGTCTTGGTGCTTTGCAACCACTGTTATTCCAATATCATCGGCGAAGCCAATAGTTGTCACGTTGTCCGGTAGGCGTAGCGTCAACACTCCATCGGACATAACTAACCGCAGCAAGGGACCCAGGACAGAACCCTGGGGCACTCCGCAAGTTGTCGGGAATATTTTTAGCCCATCGTCCGAGTCGCAGTAAAGTCTTCTCCCAAGGAGAAACTCGACCATAATGCGTACAATGTCTAATACTTCGGGGCCTGTATCTTGTCGAGTGCTTCAATGATTTTTTTCCATTTTGCACTATTGAACGCATTTTTTACGTCGGGGGTTATTACTGCACAGCTTATTGCGTCGACAGTTGATTTTGCGTTAAGAAATCCGAATTGTTTGTCGGAAAGGCCTCCTTCCTTTTCCGCAACAGCGAGCAGTCTGTTATATATTACTCGTTCAAATAGTTTGCCAATGGTATTGACCAGGCATATCTGCCTATATGAAGAGGGGTCACCCAATGGTTTACCTGCCTTCGGAATGAGTAATTGCTTTTGTACCTTCCATTGCTCGGGGAATTCTCCTTCCCTAAGGCATGCCATGAAAACTTGGCCAAACATACCTGGCGCTGTCCTGGCGGTTAATTTCAGGGCAATGTTAGGAATCCCATCCGGTCCTGCAGTCTTTTTTTCAGCCAATCTTTTTGCTGCGTCTAGAACCTCCTCATTTACCACTATCGGAACTTCCACTTGTACCGTCCACATCCACTGGGAATAGAGTGTTCACTATATTCTGCAACAACTCTGGGCAAGTAATCGGTGGGGAGCGCTCGCCTTTTAGTGATGACATCATCGACCTATATGCGCCACCCCATGGATCAGAGTCAGGTTCAGTTTACATCCGCTTGAAATGTTCGGATTTGCTCTTTGCGATAGCTGCTTGCAATTTTTTCCTCGCATTTTTATATTGCACGTGTAACTCTTCGAACTCAGGTCGGTTTCTTCTGCACTGGAGCGTCTCCTAGCTTTGAGGCACTTTTTCCGGCATTCCTCAATTTCGAAATTCCACCAAAAATTAGGATTTCGTCTTCGGAAAGTGCCACGTCGAGGCATAGCGGCATCGCATGCCCGCTGCTATTTTTCCACGACCTGTGAAACTTTATTTTGTGCGCTTCCCGATAGCAACGTATCTTCCAGAAGTACCTCCTTGAACATTTCTGTGTCAAATTTCTTAGTTACTCAGCTCATCCTTATTCGTTTTAATGGCTTCAAATTATTCCTTTGCGAGGTTTGAAAGATGATAGCCTGATGATCGCTGTGTGTGTACTCCGCGCTGACACGCCACAGCAAGTCTCTGATTAGAGTATCACTGACGAAGGTGAGGTCTACCACCGATTGCAATTCTCCCCTCCGGAATGTGTTGGCTCCCCCAGAGTTGGCAAGTACCACGTTCAAGCGCGAGAATGTCTCCAGCAATATTCGTCCTCTTGCGTTGGTTTCTCTGCTACCCCATTCTTCAGCCCATGCGTTGATATCGCCGGCTACTACTTTGGGATTGTAGCGACTTGCATTGAAGGATAATTTCTCCAGCAATGACGTGAATTCCTCTAATTTGAGGCTCGGTGCTGCGTAACAGCTATAGATGTATATCCCTCCAATCTTGGCACGGATGAACCCGTCTTCTGGATGTTTTTTCGTATCTACTATAGCTTGGCTCCCGCAGCTCCATGTCGCCGCCTTACTGTTTTTGTCTGCTATCCATACTCCGCTAAGCAGATTTTCGTATTGTACAGATACAATCGCAACGTCGACGTTGTTCTCGAATACGCTTTGGAAAGTAGGGCCTGGGCCGCTCGACTGTCATTCAGATTGAGTTGCATAAACTTCATTTGGCCTTATTTATGAACGCCTTTCTGAACACTGGGCATTTACTGCTTCCTGCAATGTGGGGGCTGTCACTATTTTTTGCTTCCACGCAGAATACGCACTTAGGCATTCTGTTGCAGTCCTTTGCCAAATGGCCTTGTTCTCCCCATTTGCGGCACAGATTTGATCTGTCTTGCGAGCTAGTGCAAGCTTTCGCTATATGACCAACCTGCCAGCACTTATAGCATTTATGCACTGGACTCTGTTCCCTTAACCGACAGACCACCCATCCAATATGTACTTTGCCCACTGCAATCGCCTTTTTTGCTGCTTCAATAAGAAGACTTATCGACGCTATCTGCGTGTCACCGTATGCTTTTCTAAGTCGTAGCACATTAGACTCGCTCACTGATTGTAATCCCAATTGGGTTTGCAAGGCCTCGCAGATCTCAGATTTTGTGGTGACTTCATCCAAATCCTTGCATTCGATCACCACCGAATCTTTACTCATTTTGACCGCCGTAGCCTCACCTAGCGATACTTCAATTTTCTTCCGTATATCTTCACCTCCGTCGTCACTAGTTTTAAGTTCGAACAACAGGTCGCCTTTCTGTGTTCGTCTTATCCGCGTGACATTTGCACTCAGATCCGTCAAGGAGGCATCTGCTTTAACCTTGCATAAGATTTCCGCGTACGTCAACTGGCTGGCTTTTGTTATTATCAGCGCGTCCGGCTGGGCTCTTTTTTGCAGCTTCTTCTTAGGTCCTACTTTAGTCCAAGTGTCTTCGGCGCTGTTAGTGGCCTTTTCCGCATGCCCAGATGATCTTCCGTCGTTCCTAGGTTGCGCCGGCATCTGTTTCTCTTTTTTCCTTTTTGCTGTTCGTTGGGGAGATAGCACATCTTCATTTGGGTCTCTTAACCGTTTGTTCCGAATTTCCGTGATATCCTTTTCATTTTGGTAGAGTTCTTCGGCAAAGAGCTTTTTGGGAAGAGATGTCTTCTGCGTGGTTTGGGTTGCTACGGCAACCATCGCTTTTTGTTGGCTTATCGGCACTGTTCCTTCTGCCCGTGCTTTCACGTCTTCCTTGGCCTTGAAGTATGTTGCCCTGATAGAACGCACCTGATCTTTAATCGCGTGGTGTACATTATTGCGTTGGTTAACGTACTCCATTAAATTATTGACCATCGATCCCAGCCTCGTAAATGCGTCACCCTCGGCTCCAACAGTAACTACACTGCTGCTACTCTTATGGCATAACATGCGTTTTTCCGTCGAATTCGCTGCCGGTGATCGCACTAATTTTGCGCTTCGCTTGAAAGGATCACTCGCGCTAGAAGGTAACAATGGAGGCTCCCCACTAGCCATTTTGCTAGTGGGAAGCCCTCCGGAGTCCTCCGCTTCCTCCACTGCTTACACAATGCAATGCAAATTGCAATTGATCAAAGTTGCTTCTTTGAAATGAAATTAATGCATCCTAAAATATTTAAGATACATATACACTACAAACTCAGTGGAGTCACCACGCACCAGCATATTCTAACTTAAAAAAATCGCAAAACTTTTGCATATCTGTAGCGCCTTTCCACCAAATTTGTGCTGTGCATGTGCTCTTTGGGCAACTGATTCGCCGGCCATCTTGAGAGAGTGCAGAATTGCAGAATTGTCTACCGTCCTTAATGCGTGACCTATCCATTGTCACTTTCAATTTCTGATCAACTCGTCCACGGGTAACTGGGTTGTGCCCCGACCAAGTTCTTTCTTCGAAGGAGTATCAGGACAGCGCGTCGAAGAAAAGTGTCGAGTAAAGCTTGTAGTTTCCGAGTAACAGTGCTGACCATTCTCCATGCACTACTCCAATACAGCAACAAAGGAACACATTAGCTCAGAACAGTCTCAATTTAATCTTGGTGTTGAGATAAGTGCATTTCCGGATTTTAGACAAAGCAGACAAAACGGAACAAGTGTTGTAACATCCTCTCGACAAGGCAGCATGAAGGACGTCATAACAAAAAAAAGATATTGGTAAAAAGATGCAACCATGGAGGACTCCGTCTTCGGTCTCGAATTCATCCGAGATTTTACCCCGATGAAGCACATGACATTTATGCCATCAAATGTTGCTCTGATAATAGCTGTTAGGTGCTCCGGAATACCCCACGTACATAGAGTACTCTAGATACTCTTTGTGCACTTTATCGAATACTTTCCTAAAATCGATAAAAAGCAGGTGCTTCGAAGATCTAAACTCCCCGCATGATCAATGCAGGAGGATTCGGAACGGAAACCAGCCCGCTTTCTGTCCATCAAGTTTTCTTCATCGTCATCACATTGATGCAGTATCTCCCTTCTGTATGGAGGAGTAGTCCGCGGGACTTTGCCGGAAGTGATACGGTTAAAAACAGTGGTGAAGTGTTCTCTCCACTCTCAGTTGGCCCCTCATCGTAGATAAGGGACCTTAATTTTAATGTTAATGTCATTCATAGAATCATCCAAAGGACAGTACAGTTTTCGGTGACGAAAGCGAACGAATATTGGGATGCACTTTAGAGGTCGCCCGCCCAGCATGCTAAGTGGATCTCCGCCGGAAGCACCCACCGTGCCACTATGCAGATTCCACGATTACTTGCTTACCAACCCTCTACAAGTTCATAATGTTAATTATTAGTGGAAGGGTCAATGCGCACTTCGAGACCTACAACATCCTGTCCGAGGAGCAGAACTCTACTATCTACTCGGTAATTGTTGGACAAGAAACTAAAAGCCAAAGGAATCTGTTAAATTGCTATATCGATTTCGCCAATGCTTTTGACAGCGTCCCGCACACCTGACTCATCGATGTTCTTTATCTATATCGCATTGAACCGAAACTAATAACGTTTTTGGCAACGGTCATAGATAGTGGCATACCACCTTATTAGTGTGTTCATCTGAGGGTCCAAAAACCTTCAGAGCCTGTCCATATAGAGCGAGGCGTCTTCCAGGGATATACGTTGAGTCAGCCTTGCATGGTACTGAACCCCCTTTCATGACTACTGAATGATTCTAGAGAATATGATTTTGCAATCAAATATGGTCTACGTGCTATATGCAATCTGACACATTTGATGTGCTTAGATGACAGCAAGCGGTATGCTGGTACAGAAGACCACATTAGAAGTTTGTTACGAATAGTAGACATGTTTAACCGTGACACTCGGATGGAATTTTAATTAGACAAGTGTCGAATCCCAGCCACCCGCAAAGGTCATTACGAGCGGCATGCCGGACATAGCATTAGTGACTTCCACATTGAAGCTATAAATACCTAGGAATTTTTCAAGGAACCCATGCTCGAGATGGTGATCTGAAGAATGCTCTGCTGTCCGAATTTTTACGACATGTAAATCTGGTACTGAAATCGCATCCCTCGGGGAAGAATAAAGTAAGCGCATTGAATGTATTCGCTATCCCTTCACTGGTTTGGGACAACTATGTCCAAATTCCGAATGCATCATCCAATGCCGTGGAGCGGATGAACCTGCCTCGTAACATCGGAGTTAGGGGCTTTGTTGACGTGGCGGGACAACATCATCGTAAAGTCGACTCGCTGCGCGCTTATTTTTACAGCAAAGAGCAGGCGAGTCTCTTGCATGCGGCTGTCTGTGGGCTGACTCCACTTAACTTGAAGGATCGATCTTTGAATCCTCTTAGTGGGGTGAAGTTTGATCAAGAGCGGACCGATGAATGGAAGTCGGGGGGTTCATATGTGCCATTCAGTATGGCGTGGTCGCCACCCGAGCTTATAGAAAGGTCATAATGAAAGAACGGGCGGAGAACGACCAGGGCAGAATGTGTGGTCCGGCGTTAGAGACGTTGAACGATCTCATTTCTGACTGTGCTGTTATGGCACCGGTGCAATACATCACCAGGCATAATGCTGTTTTAAGGTCATCCATTAAAACCTTGCCTACAAGCATGGGCTGATCACGGGGACATGTCCGGCTTACCAATATGAGCCGCAAGCAGTATTTGATAGTTCTGTTTTCTGCATGTATTGGGACCGGCAAGTTCTGACTGATCGCCATACCGCACACAACAAGCCTGACGTACTGCTAGTTGACAAGACGGGTCGCTTTGCGTATATAATTGATGTTGCTATCCACCATAATAGCAACATCGAATGGAAAGACGTGGAGAAGAAGTTGAACTATGAGCAACTGGCTCGGAAAATTAAAGAAATTTGGCGTCTCGAGCGGGTGGTTGTAGTTCCCATAATATTGTACCTAAATCCCTCGCGGCTTCCCTTGATGACTTTCGCACAGTCTGGTTCAAACCATGCAGAAGTCCACCATTCTGCATAGGTACTCGATGTTGCGGGGACCATGGACCTACCACCGTTTTTAGTAGCTAAAATCGTCTGAGCCTAAATAATTGACACTTAGTGCTAGTATTAGGTAAAATCCGGCATCTGCCGAGATTATGAAAACTCGGACATAATAGCAATAATCGTTAGCGCAACAATCCAATTGGATCAGGGCCTTGAAGTGTGTTAGGGCACTTCTTTCAAGACCGTAACGGTACACTACAGGATTACAGTACCTTATAGGAGGCAATGAAGTCAGCGTTGCGCTTGCCCGAGATTATTACATAGATTTGACTCAGGTACCAATTCCACTGCCACCGGTGAAATTTGAACCGTGACCTTCCGTACGGCAGTTTATGCTCTGATTACTCTTCTATTCGGACAACCAGTGACAGTGAACGCTGAAAAGACAGTAAGCAAAGTGAGTTAGGCCTCAGCTAGTGTCGTATTCAAGGTGGTGATTGGAAAAAAGCGGCACGGTATCCCCCGTCTGAAAAACCCGAGTCCGAGTGCGAATCGGATGGGCCATCAGTGACAATGATGCTATAATTCTTGATATCAAGCTTTCCGAAAGAGCCATCCGTTCCGCCCCATCCTCAGTTCCGTATTATCATAAGGTAAACTGGAAACTCATTAAACAGCTCCTTAAGTCCAGACCTGATCCACTACTGCCCCCCTCAAATAGCATGGTATCCAACGGCACCATCGACCGAACAGTGCGTTAATGCACTGAATTTATTCAGCAAGTATGCAAATGACAACTCGTCTCCTCAGCTTCATCCTCTCGCCAACGATATCCTCGACGATATAAAATCCAAAAAGACCCTACAGCGGAGACTGTTTAGAAATAGATATTCTCCACAATCGTCTCAAATAAATGAAGAAATCCGTAACTCTGACCGATCAATCTGCCAACGAATTGTAACCCTCTATACCGACTACCTCCGCAAACGCTCTCGCCTGGGCAAAACAACCCACTAAACCCCAATCCTATCGCAAACCATCTCACTACCTGAAAAATTACCAGTCACCAGGATTTCGAAACCGAGGTCAGCGAATCAATTTCCTGACTCCAATTGATCCCGTCTTTCGATCACACCCAAACTTCACAAAACCTTTTCATCCCTCCCATCAATCACTTGGATCGCCGGGAGAGTAGCCCACCCATCCATTTTGTCACACCGAACATTGCCAGCTCTGGAATTGGAAAGAGTGGCATATGGACTTAGAGCAACAAAACAATTTTCTCAATCTAATGGGTCATGCATTAATGGGCAGGGCATCGACTGTGTCGATCGATTCGTATATCTAGCAAGCGTGGTTTCTGCCACCGAACCGGATATCGCAAAATGAATTAACAACGGTAGAACTGTTTTCGTATCCTTGTCTAAAATTTGGAATTGCTATTATCTTAACGCTCGGATCAAGTCTAAAGTGACTTGACTGCTATATGGGAGTAGTGCATGGAAAATGCCCCTACTGTTACTCAGAAGCTCCAATCCTTCGGCAACACTTGTCTGTGACTTTGTGGCGCGGCAGGATCTGCAGCATTCGAAATAAATTTCGAATGTTGCGGATGCGGACGGGTAGATGGCGCGAACTCTCCACTCACTCATTTTAGAACTCGCCAAGGGAGTGGAGAATTAGCGGTGAGAAAATGCCGTTGGTTGGGACAGTAAGGACCGCATGGAAATAAGCCGGTCTCTTCTGTCTCCAACCGCGGCGGTGAACACACCTAGACAATGTTAAAGTCTTATTCTCGGGAATTTCGAGTTGAAAAAAATAAAACGTTTTGAAACAACTGTTAAAGTGTCTTCAAAAGACTACATTATTATTATATTACTAAACTTAATAAGTTTTTATATTGTAAATATTCGCAACCATCTTGTTGTATCTCGACTCCAAAATTACTTCTCGTTACGATATCTTGACATACATTTATGTTTACTATGCCACACAAAAACGTTTTGCTTAGGAGAGTAACTGTCTCCAGTTGAAGGGCGGATGGCTCAATGGTTAAAGGAAAAGGTCGAGATTCAAATGTCACAAAAGTCAATTGTTATAATCGAATTGATAGTAACACTTATATCAGTTAAAATGATTGATTAAAATCTATCACTAAGTAGGCAAAGTATTATAAACAATCGCAAAAATCACTTTTTCATTTAGGTGTTTACGCCGCCGCGGTTAGAAACTGAAGAGACCGACTTATTTCCATGCGGTCCTTACTGTCCCAACCAACGGCATTTTTCCACCGCTAATTCTCCACTCCCCTGGTGCGTTCAGAAAATGAATGAGTGGAGAGTTCCGCGCCATCTACCCGTCCGCATCCGCAACATTCGAAATAAATTTCGAATGCTGCAGATCCTGCCGCGCCACAATCTAATGAAATTTTGAAACAACTGTTAAAATGGTGACCCCGACGTGATCTGAACCCGCGTTTTCATTATAAACTCACCGCGTGTTCATTGCAAACTCATACTTTTCGTTACTCAAGATGTCGTTCGACAGCAAAGACGCGGCAGGCCCATCGGACCCGCAAGTGGCCGCCCTCGCCGTACGCGTTCCTCCATTTTGGCGGCGGAACCCGGAGCTGTGGTTCGTGCATTTGGAAGCGCAGTTCCAAATGTCCGGCATCACATCGGACGCGACCCGCTTCAATTACGCGGTGGTCGGCCTGGACGAAGAGTCTATTCTTATGGTGTCTGACGTAGTGAAGTCGGCATCGTACACGCAGCTCAAGAGTGAGTTGATCAGGCGCCTGTCGGCAAGCGAGTCGGCAAAATTAGTCCACTTGCTGGCGGGTTTAACGTTGGGTGATCGAACTCCCAGCCAATTGCTTCGCGAAATGAGGCAATCGGGTGGGAGCAAGATTGGCGATGACCTGATCAAGTCGCTCTGGCTGCGACGGCTCCCGGAGGGCGTTTCCGGTTCCTTGGAGGAACTGGCAGCGACGGCCGACCAGGTGTAGGAGGTGTACGTTCGCCCAACCATAGCGGCCGTTCAACCACAGTCGGATGAGGTGAGCGACTTAAGGCGCGAGATAGCTGCTTTAACAGCCAGCGTGGCCGAGATGCGGGCGACGTTGGACGCTCAGCGTTCGAGTGCCAGATCGCGAGCTCGTTCACGGTCTGCCACACGAAAAGGGCGTTCGGGTAGTAGGTCGTCAAGACAGCCTGCGGACAAAGGTATTTGCTGGTACCATCTGAGATTCGGAGATAAAACGACAAGATGTACGCTACCTTGTAAATTCGCGCCTACCGCAAAAAACTAGGTCCGCGGGGGGTCTTGGCGACGTCCACCCAGAGCGCAGCGCCACGTCGCCTAACTATTTTTGACCCCCTCAGCAGGCGCAACTACCTCGTCGACACGGGTGCGGAGGTTACGGTTCTTCCCGTACCCCAGCATCATAAACTTTACCCACAGCCCCTCAAACTGGCGGCAGCAAATGCCTCCCGCATCAATACATACGGGTACAGGCAAGTGGACGTGAGTCTTGGCTTGCGTAGGACGTTTTCGTGGCGTTTCATCCTGGCGGATGTCAGCTTCCCCATATTAGGCGCAGACTTCTTGTGTCATTATGGTTTGCTGGTGGACTTGCAAAATAAGTCCCTTATAGACCCCAGCACCAACCTTAATTCGTCGGGCCAAATGGTATCTCACGCTGACAATAACCTTTCCGTTCTTTTGGAAGACATCACCGACTCTCGTGTTCGGACATTCCTCCAAAAGTTCAGCCAGATTACTACCGAGTGTAGTCTCTCGAAACCAGTGAAGCACAATGTGCAGCACCACATAAATACTACTGGTTCCCCGATTTTCTCGAAGGTGCGTCCTCTACCACCCCAGAAACTGGCTATTGCGCGGAAAGAATTTGAACAACATGTTCAACAGGGTATCTGCAGGCCCTCAAACAGCTGTTGGTCTTCCCCATTGCATATGGTCCCTAAGCCAAATGGCGAATGGCGCCCCTGTGGGGATTACAGAAAGCTAAACGCACAGACTGTTCTTGACCGACATCCGATTCCACTCATCCACGACTTTGCGCATCACCTCGCGAATTGCCGCATCTTTTCGACCTTGGACTTAGCCAAGGCATACCACCAAATCCCAGTAGCTCCTGAAGACATTCCAAAGATGGCAATATGCACACCCTTTGGACTCTTCGAGTTCACCCGAATGACTTTCGGATTGTGCAATGCGGCGCAAACCTGTCAAAGGTTCATTCACTCAGTCCTGCGAAACCTCGATTTCGTCTATGTGTATGATGTTTTGGTCGCTTTTTCCACTGAGTCTGAGCACTTAGCCCATCTCGAGTGCATTTTTCAACGTCTCCTTGAGGCCGGTTTAGTCCTAAACGTTGAGAAATGCAAATTCCTTCAACAACAGGTGAAATTCCTCGGCCACTCCATTTCCTCTGAAGGAATACAGTCCGACCCAGACAAGGTGCAAGCAATTACAAGCTTCCCGCGTCCGAAAACAGTGAGGGAGTTGGGGAGGTTCTTGGGCATGCTAAACTTCTACCGTCGTTTCCTGCCCAAGGCCGCCCATCACCAGTCCGTTTTGAACGCGTACTTGTCTGGCCCCAAAACAAAAGACACACGAGAGATTGTGTGGTCTGAAGAGGCTGTCCGCGCGTTCAACAAATCCCGACAGCAACTGGCCGATGCTACACTTTTGGCATTTCCTCAGCAAGATGCACCCTTAGCCGTTTTTGTTGATGCCTCTGACATCGCAGTAGGTGCTGCCCTTCACCAAAAGGTGGATCAAGTTTGGCAGCCGTTGAGCTTCTTCTCGAAGCAGTTGAATCCCGCTCAACGGAACTACAGTACCTACGATCGCGAACTGCTCGCCGCGTACTTGTCCATCAAATACTTCCGTTTCTCCCTAGAAGGCAGGCCGTTCACAGTGTTCACGGAACATAAGCCTCTCACTTATGCTTTGAAACAAAAGCCCGACAAAGCGTCCCCTCGTCAGCTTCGACACCTGAGCTTCATAAGCCAGTTCACGTCAGACATCCAGCACGTGTCCGGGAAGGACAACATTGTTGCTGACGCTTTGTCTCGTGTCTCCGAAGTTAACATCCCCGCCTCACTCGATTTCTCGGCTATTGCCAAGGCGCAGGTGGATGACGCAGCACTTCAGAGCCTCAAGTCCAACCCCAAATACAAATTTCGGGAGTTGCCCATCTTCGGCTCAAACCTCTCGCTCTGCTGCAAAGACTCGGAAAAGGGACCTCGGCCATACATTCCGGCCACATTTCGCAAAGAAGTGTTCCACGCAGTTCACGACTTGGCACATCCCGGCATCAGGACAACAAACCGGTTAGTCACCGGAAAATACTTCTGGACCTCCATGAACAAGGATATCAATTCCTGGGCCAGAGAGTGCATCGCATGCCAAAAGTGTAAAGTCTCCAGGCATGTAAGGAAAGAAGTGGGCTCATCCCCCCGCACTACCAAGCGTTTCCACACGATACACCTCCACATAATAGGGCCTTTGCGAGACTCGCACGGTTACAAGTATTGCCTCACAATCATCGACAGGTTCACGCGGTGGCCTGAGGCAATACCTCTGAAAGACATTACGGCGCAATCTTGTGCCGAAGCCCTCTGCCGAGAGTGGTTACCACGCTTTGGCGTCCCTGCAGTGGTCATCACTGACCAGGGAATGTAATTTGAATCCACCCTTTTCTCGGAGTTAGGTAAACTCCTGGGTTTTAAACGCCAGCGGACTACTGCATACCACCCGCAATCCAATGGGATGCTAGAACGTTGGCACCGGACGCTGAAAGCCGCCATTATGGCACGCGACGATCCGTCCTGGACTCAAGTCTTGCCTCTCGTCCTACTCGGCCTACGTACAACCCGCCGAGAGGAATTTGCTGCCAGCCCCGCGGAGCTGGTTTACGGGGAGAACCCAAGATTCCCAAGCGATCCGGTCTTCGACAAGAGATCGGGTCTCATGGAGTCGGGGTTGGTGCGTCTGCTGAGGGACAATCTCCGACGCATCAAAGCGCCACCACCCACTCGACACTCGCCCACACCTGCCTGTTCGCCCAAGGAACTGGACACATGCACGCACGTTCTGGTCAGGACGGATGCCGTCCGGAAGCCACTGCAGCCTTCATATGAGGGCCCGTACCGCGTTCTCGAGAGGGGAGAACATTTCTTCCAGCTCGAGATCGGTGGACATAAAAAGGCGGTCTCTTTGTCCAGACTGAAACCCGTGTGCGCCCCGAAGCAGCGTCGTGTCCGTTTTGTGGATTAATGGGCAACGGAGTTCCGGAATCCGTCGCCGAAACCCCCTAGGTTTCGTCTGGGGGCGGAGTCATGTGGCGCGGCAGGATCTGCAGCATTCGAAATTTATTTCGAATGCTGCAGATCCTGCGGATGCGGATGCGGATGCGGACGGGTAGATGGCGCGGAACTCTCCACTCACTCATTTTAGAACTCGCCAAGGGAGTGGAGAATTAGCGGTGAGAAAATGCCGTTGGTTGGGACAGTAAGGACCGCATGGAAATAAGCCGGTCTCTTCTGTCTCCAACCGCGGCGGTGAACACACCTAGTAAAGTTAAAGTCTTATTCTCGGGAATTTCGAGTTGAAAAAAATAAAACGTTTTGAAACAACTGTTAAAGTGTCGTCAAAAGACTACATTATTATTATATTACTAAACTTAATAAGTTTTTATATTGTAAATATTCGGAACCATCTAATGAAATTTTGAAACAACGGTTAAAACTTGTCGCCTGGGTACCCTGGCCTGATAATATTCCAAACGAAAAACTTGCTGGGCGCACAAGCCAGTTACCCGTCGACGATGTGATCAGAAGACAGAAGTTGCACTGGATAGATTATTAAGAAAGGTTGAAGATTGCATTGTGGCTACGCCATTCAGTGGATCCGACTTGCCGAAAATGGCGGATAAGTAAGTCGCCCCAGGAGCACTTGCAACAGAACAGGAGGGAGGAAGTGCGGGCGTCTCGGGAAGTCCTGAAACGAGTTGAAACATATTTTCGGCGACTGTGACCAACAGCGAGTAGGTATAGTTGACGCGCTCTGCTCCATCAAAGGGTGAATCCTTGGGGGATTGGAGCTAAGACCTGCTATCTACAACTCCTCGCAGAGCTGCTCCCTGACTTAAATATACATCGTTTTTTCCAAAGGTGTCAGGGAAGGAGCTGTTATAGTATAAGGGAGGGTACATTTTGCCACAAGCTTTATAATGCAGTTCCACGAGATTGTCCTCCCTCTATTCCTTGTTTGTTGCTTCCATCTGCCATATCTCATAATTCGTTACTCACTTGCTTAATACCAAGGATGAGTTTGAAACCTCATACCCATCACTGCATTCTTTGCTCCTTTTCATGCATTTGTGGGGTATAAGACATCCATACAGTTTCAGCCTTTTCATCAATATTTACTCCTCCATTTAATTTTCAGTGAGACTGTGTTTAAGTTTCGTCACCATAAAAGCATTAAGTTCAGGTGATACGCCTACAGCGGGAATAGTAGTAGCCATGATGAGGGACTGACGTTCAACCAACCTCGCCATCGTGGTGTCAAACTTGCACAACATTCCGTGACACAGTTTCACCGTATCGAGTCAGTGTCAGACAGACAGACCGATAAACAGTAAATCGTGATATGAGATTTCAATTCATACTAAATTTTTGTTTGAATATGAAATTGAATGTGGGTTAAGAGGGACGATACCTTCCCGCGTCAAAGATGTAAAGTGGGGAAAGCTTCAAAAGCGATCAGTATTCGCAGAAATGATTGAACAAAGTGAACACGTAAGTGTGGAAGGAAACGAACATTTGCAAGAAGTAAATCGACAATTATTCTATATGGGGACATGTGTAAATGCATAGACATATATAGTACACCTAAGAAATACAACATGCCACCTTCAATCTGGTAGTTATTTAGCCTGAAGTGACGCTGTTTCGTCTCAAGGTTCTGAACTAGTCCCGACACTGGAATGCTCTTCTTTAAGCGGTTGATACCCGATTCTTCATGCACTGTAATTCCTTTGTACGTACGCCTTCATCACTAACAATTTCTGTCCGATTTCCTTGTTCAAGTGCACTATGTGATGGTGTTGCTGAACGTTTTGCAGATTTTAAAGAAAGTTATCGGAAGAAGTCCAGAGAAAATATGATGCGAACAAAGCTATGAAATAAAAATACAACTCTGTAATTTTTAGGGTTGGCAAAGGATGAACTCAATAGTATTTCAGAGAAACACAGATTGAATTGAAACTAGCTTGGATATAGAAAGAAGTAAAGAGGATCTAGAAAGCGTTGACTCCTCTCTGCGGCAACCCTTATCCTACTCAACGCCTCCAATGTCCAACCAATTGTCTTCCATTTGTTCCACATGGTCGAAGTTATCGATTTAATTTTTTAACAATAATCTGGACTGAGGAATCATGAGCCGAACCCGAATCGGTTGTACGTGAGGCAATTTACAAGATCTCGCACCAAACTTGGAAGCAGCCTCAGATGCAATTTGACGAGATCTACCGTCTAAAAACACCAGATTGCAGGCGTAACACTTTAACAATGCAACGGAACATTTTAACATTGCATATAGTAGTCGAGATGAAACAAATTTTTATGATATTTATCGCGAACCCGCAATCTACCATGTGCGAAGGTGCTATGCCCTGGCGAGCCATATTGAGTGAGCCAGAGATAATTTGATTTCCGCAATTTGAATTTTAGATTGAGCGTTAATATGAAATAAAAGTGCGATAAATGTCGAGTTTGAGATACGACTAAGCAATCGGGAACGGATTCTTTGAAAGGAACTACTATAGTTAGTTGCCTTGATCCGCGGCGCAATGAATGTTATGCAACTTTTTTCATCAGTGTCAGTCCGAAACGAATGAATTTCAGTCCAAAAACGGCCGCGACTTCAGTATGTATAATTTTATTATTTTCCTTTATATGTGCAATACCATTTGAGGTCATTCATTTAATCACCCCTAAAATAAATGATTTACTTCAATGTCTCATTTAATGTAAAGTTTGTGTTTAGGGCTCTGACGCACTTGCAGTTGAATGCCCCGGCGAACTGTCAGATAAGGTTGGCTGCCGCGGCGAGCCGTGAGTCGCGGTTGAAATGACTGGCGTTTATCCATTCGCGTCATACGGCGGTAAGATTGTCGAACACTGCACAATCCATTCACAAATGAAGGGGATGTCATAATCATATATCATCGCGGTATCCAAAATAGGAAAGGTTATCTCCCTAAGAGAAGAAAAAGGGATGACCGTTAGAAGGACACCCGTTTTGAGTATGACAATAGAGGGGTATATGCGTACTCCTTACCATCGCAAAGATAATAGCTAAAATAATCCCGGAACGCATCAAAGAACATCTCGAAAGGTTGATTGACAAAGATAAGGCTGATTTCTACTCCGCATCCTCCTGCATTGACCACATCAACGCCCTACGGATCATTTTGGTGCAGTGAGTTTAGATCTTCGCTGCACCTGCTCTCCACCGATCTCGAGAAGGCTTTCGACAACTTGAACAGGGAGTGTATTTCGAGTGGTCTACGCAGGAGGGGCATTTCGAAAAAACAAATAGCTATTAGTAGAGCGACATACGATTGCGTAAAATGTCACGTCCTACGCAGCCAGGGTTGCATCCTGTCACTGATATTATTTCTTTTTGTTATCCGTAACGTTCTTCATAGTGCCTTGTTCGGAGGGCGTGGAGGAAATCAATGGACGATGACATCTTTCCTCAAACACCTCGACTACATTAATGACTTCTGTTTCCATCGCTTTACCTATTTGAAATCTATAACTGCAGTTATCTAAACTTCAAGATCAAGTTGAGACTGTTCTGTGTTAGTGTTCTTTCTGCATTTCAATATGGGAGCAGCACATGGAAAGGGAACCCTACTGTTACTCAAAAGCTCCAAGCCTCTATTAACACCTGTCTGGGCCCTATCATCGGAATACTATCTCAAACAGATCTGGCACTCGTACGAACTCCGATCGGAATGCGGAAATAGCAGTTGCATTGCTGGCTACGCCGTGCCGTCGATTCCACTCTCCCAAGGTGGCCGACGAGCGGGTCATCCCAAGGACACTTGGCGCAGAACAGTAGGGATGAAGTGCAGGGATCTCAGGAAATCGTAGAGTGAGCTGAAACGCATTTTAGATAACCGCGAACGATGGCGGTAGATCTGATTGACACGCTATATCCTACAAAGGGGTGATTGGCAACCATACTCATTTATGTCAAAATGCTTGCTGTTAAAGAACAGGTTGTTTTACCTATGCTACATTGATTAGTGATATACAAGGACATCAAACCCTCCTCCACCCATTTTAGAAGTCATAACTTTTTAAGGGAGGCTGGCCGCCGCTATTTTCCAATGGAGCTTCGGCGAAGGGATCTCCTGTTTCTTCATTTATTTCCTCCTTTACCCTTGCGAGGTTGGGATTGGAAGTTAAGCCGTTTTGACATGAAAATAACCTCACTTTGAGGTGCCATCTTTTTTGACGGGGAAAATCGCTACAATTCCTAAAAAGGATTAGAAAGGGGAGACTTTCTTCTTTCTACTTCATATTCTCCCCATCTTCTCTTCTTCCCGAGGTATGGTTACAAATTCAAACTTAACCATGATGATATAAAAAATTTCACCTACTTTTAAGGAAAGGAAGAAATATGGGAGAAATGGGTAGGGCTGACAACCCTACACGGAAAACCGATGTTACGGAGCCACGAAAGGAGCCTCGGACAGGACGGACTTTAAAACGACGGACCCCGCAACGACAATGGATCAACGAAAAAACAAATGATAACGGACTGCGGATTATTCAATTAGCAGGGTCACACGAAATGGTTGTTGGAAGTAACTGGTTTGCGCGGAAAGCGGTCCACAAACATACGTAGGCCTCTCCAGACGGGGCCACTTTCAACCAAATGATCGAACGCCGCCACCTCTCAGCCTTGATGAATGTCAGAACATATAGGGGAGCCAATATAGACTCTTTGACAATCAGGTGAGAGTGAACACTGAAGGTTTCCACAACACAACCCTCCGCGACACCTGGAGATGAAGCATCAGCAAATGATCTTCACAATCACCTGAAGAACGTTATCATGGATACGGCCACAAGCATACTTGGCCCCAGCCGCAAATGGAGTCGGAACGGCCGGTTTGACGATGAATGTAAGCTAGCAACGGAACGGAAGAATGCCGCATACCGAGTAATGTTGCATTCTCAAAGAACGCGGGCACGCGCAGAGACTTATCACGAACTCCGTCGAGTGGAGAAGCGACTTCACAGACGGAAAAAGGAAGCCTGGGAGAACCAACAAGTCTGTGAACTAGAAAAGTACAGGGAGCAACCGCACCAGGCGCGCAAGTTTTACCAACAAGTCAGCAGGATGAAGGCTTATACACCTCGATGCTCATCCTGCCGAGACAAAGAGGGAAATCTGATTTCCGGCAGAATGGGCATATTAAAGTGATGGGTTGAGTACTTTGATGAACTACTGAACAACCAGAACATCGGCGAGTTGGAGGTCCCACCAACTGAAGACGACGGACAAATACTACCACCACCAAGTATAAACAAGTCGGGAAACCGGAAGCTGGACGCTTCAGGTACGAAAGGTTTTGTGTATTTCTTAGTAGGTAGCACGTAATATATCCATATATTATGCGAGAGTATCCACTTTCGGGTGATATGGACATTCACAGCCTTCAATTTTCAAAGAAGCAACAAATTTGAGGTATTATAACTTTGTTAGTAATAGTGCGATTTCCACAAAACTTGGTAGGATCATGCTCTATATTATAGCCTATATCACTGCGCAATTTCATGGTACTAGGATGAACTTAAGGGGGGTCTCTAACCAATTACAAAAAATTGTCGTAATATACTATTATTAACTTTATTTAAACAGAGATTGGCATGGAAGGTATTTCGGAGCCCAGGTACCATATAGTGGCAACCTCCTGATTTTTTTCAGATTTTTCGGTTTAGTAGTTTCTGAGAATGGCCCCCTTAAAGAAGTGATCACTTTAAACCCCCCGCGCTCCCCACCCTTCCAACGAATGTCAAAACTAAGATCGGCTTTGAAAAGTACTAATCGAGACCTTTAATTTGATATCCCTCATGACTATATTTGATGAAAAAAAATTTTACACCCTCCTTTTGCATGTATGGGGACCCCCCCTTAAATTCGACGTAAAAGGATGTAATTCACTGTATGCGTGAGCGTTCACAGTTCCCACCTTTCTACCAAATTTAGTGTCAATCGCTATAACCGTTTCCGAGAAAAATGCGTGTGACGAACAGACAGACAGACAGACAGTCCTGTGAGGAGTGGCCAGATCTCCCATCAGGCGCGACTCCAGGTGGCGGATAGGGGCATACCTATTGATGTGTAAATATGTGTTCATGCACTTTTCTTTTCTGACTGTGCATGGGCTAGTGTTTGCTCATCTCTGGTGCGTGGACCAAAATGGCTATGGGAAGGACACCCAGAAAATAAAACCAACATGGACGAATTGAGAAGGAGTAAAGTTACGGTGCAGGGGCTCGGAACCCCAGTACCGGCCGCTTTTGGGAGTGAGCAAGCGGGCTCCCGGCCATCGATATCCCTCGACCGCAGTGCTTCGGTGGTGGACAACTTGGCCACCGTTGCATCTAATACTACAAGTGTTTTGGATTTGGAGAAGGAGGTGTTCAAGCGAAGCACAACTCTGCCAAGAACACCAATTGCGAAGGCAAAGAATGATGGGCTAAAAGGAGATAGCTGGCCAAAAAAGGCGATTTCGACACCCATCGGATCTGATCAAGAGGTACTCCAGCAGCAGCAAATAGATCCATTCAGGAGAAGCTCATCAATTTTACGATCTCTTCCAATATCAAAGCTTGCAAAAGAGAAAGCTCATGGGAGCTCAGCAACTGAAAAAGGTAAAGGAGTCAGTAAAAGGAGTAGTCTGGCCAGGACTCACCGAGAACAGAGCCCTGACCCAGAAGAACTACCTTTTATGCAGCTTGGGACTAAAATAGTTGAGCTGTCCGAATTCATCAAGGACAAGCACAACGTGCACCAAGCCATTAAGAACATGGTGAGAGCCATCAGGGTGCTTTACAATAGGTCACAGGAAGAAATAAGAAAGCCTAAGGAAAAGCCGGACATCTCAGCCTCAACAGTGTCACAGGCGACCCAAGTGACACCCAAGCACAAAGTCGCCGACCTTCGCTCAAGTAAAAGAGTGAGAGACAAGGAGGGGGAAGCTTTGGCGAATCAACAGGCCCCAAAAAGGAAAAAAGGGGTTTTGACCAGTCCAACAAAGGGAACTAAAAGTTCAGAAGGGCCCAAAGTACCAAAAGTAGGAAAGTCGGCTAGCGAACCGAAACTGAAAGAAAATAAGAACGATGGTTGGACTAAGGTCGTGAATAAGAAAAGAAATAAGAAACCAAAGGTGCGAATTCGCCCGGAGGCAATTGTAATCTCCAGCAGAGGACATCTAACATATGCGGAGATACTGAAGAAGGTGAAATCTGACCCCGACCTAAAAGACCTAGGCGGAAATGTTAGCAAAATCCGGAGGACCCAGAAAGGTGATCTCATGTTTGAGCTGAAAAAATCCAGCGTGGGTAAAACAGACGACTTTCGTAACCAAGTTTTAAACTCACTTGTGGAGAATGTCGCGGTTCGTTCCCAAAAACATGAGATCTATATTCAGTGCAAGGATCTCGATGAGGTAACATCCAGAGAAGAGATCTGCACTGCCTTGAAGGAACAATTCAAGTTGGAGGATTTCAGGGAAGAATCCATCGTGAGCCTAAGAAAGGCTTATGGCGGTACTGAAACGGCCACAATGCGACTGCCAGTGGAGGTAGCGCAGAAGTTGTTGGCCGTGGGGAAGGTTCGGATTGGATGGGTTGTTTGCCGACTAAGGGAACAGATCTCCTTAAAAAGGTGCTTCAAATGCCTAATGTTTGGACACTTCGCGAAGGCATGCACTAGCGGCATCGATCGGTCCGATCGATGCCGAAGATGTGGGGAAAAAGGACATATTGCCAAGGAGTGCAATAGAGACCCCAAATGCATTTTGTGCGAAGAAAAGGAGGGAAGGGATAACCGGCATATTGCCGGAAGTGGGAAATGCCCAGAATTTAGGAAGGCGTTAACTGCAGTGAAAAAATGAGGTTAATACAAATAAACCTTAATCATTGCAGGGTCGCACAAGATTTGCTTGCGCAGACCACTTACGAATCCGCAATGGAGATTGCTATCATTAGTGAACCGTACAGAAATCTTGACGGTGCTGTATGGGTCACAGATTCGACTGGTGGAGCGGCGATATGGGCGTGCGGTCGTCAAGCCATACAATATAGCATGGGTCAGGCGGCTAGAGGCTTTATGTGGGCAAAAATAAGCGGTATATTCATATATAGCTGTTACGCCCCACCGAGCCTCACACTGCCCGAGTTTGAAGAACTGTTAGACGATTTTGTTCACGATGCAAAGGGACGGAGTCCAAAGGTGATAGCCGGTGACTTTAATGCGTGGGCTATCGAGTGGGGCAGCAAAGAGACTAACGCAAGGGGGCGGTGCTTATTAGAAGCATTCGCCCAGTTGGATGTAGTTCTAGCCAACGAAGGCGATATAAACACTTATCGGAAAGGGGGAACTGGGTCAATTGTAGATCTGACTTTTATCAGCCCTGCGTTAGCACGTGACATGTCCTGGCAAGTTAGTGAAGACTTCACGTACAGCGACCACCAGGCAATCACCTTTGAACTAAGGATGGAGCCACAAGGCAGGAGACCCGCACCCCGGAAGCCGAAATCCAGAGGAACACCAGGATGGTCTGCCAAAGCGATGGATGAGCAGACATTCATGGAGGTGTGGCTAGACTTGCCTAGCAAAGCAGGCACCTCCACGGATAGAGCTCTCCATGTCACACAGAGCATCTCTAAAGCATGTGACGCGTCGATGCCTAGGAGGTGTTGATTCCCCACTAGAAGACCCAATTATTGGTGGAATAGTGAACTTGCCAATCTTCGATCGATTTGCCACAGAGCCAGACAAACGGCTCAGAGGGCAATAGGTAGGATCGATCAGGGGCAAAAGGAGCATGCCTATAGGGAAGCTCGCAAGAACCTCAAGCTCGCCATCCAGCGGAGTAAGAGGGAATGTTTTAAGGGGCTCTGTTTGGAAGCGGACATAAATCCGTGGGGTAGCGCCTATAAAATCGTGACAGGACGATTCAGAGGCGATCGTCTCCGCAGATCACGTGCCCTATGCTCTTGTTGAAAATAATCCAGGGGTTATTTCCCCAGCAAGAGGGGGGTGCTGACACCTTCCAGCGCCCCCTGAATGTGACGCCGATTCCACCAGTCACCAGGGACGAGCTGCTAGAGATCTGCAGTCGAATAGGCGACAGTAAAGCCCCGGGTCTTGACGGCATACCGAATAAGGCTCTCAAACTTGCCGTCAAAAGTAGACCGGATATGTTCGCGGAGCTGTTTGAAACGTGCATGTTGGAGGGTATTTTTCCTGCACCATGGAAGCGGCAGAAGCTGGTACTGTTGCCTAAGGCTGGCAAACCTCCAGGTGAACCGTCCTCCTATAGACCCATATGTCTTCTAGACACTATGGGGAAAATGTTGGAGCGGGCCATTTATAATAGATTACTTCCAGTCGTCGAGAGCCAAGGGGGCCTTTCAGATAGGCAGTATGGGTTCCGGAAAGCCAGATCAACCATCGATGCCATCAAAATGGTTACTGGCTTGGCCGAAAATGCAATTCACGGAAGGGGTTGTACCAGCAAATATTGCGTGGTGGTGACCCTAGATGTGAGGAATGCATTTAACTCGGCCAATTGGAACCTTATACGAAAGTCTCTGGCGACGATTGGTGTTCCCACCTACTTCGCCGCTATTATCGATAGCTACTTGAAAGAGCGGACACTCTGGTATGATACCGATGACGGATCCAAAGAGTACGTTGTCTCCGCGGGTGTCCCCCAGGGCTCTGTACTGGGCCCACTACTGTGGAACATCATGTATAATGATGTGCTCAACCTTCCGGTTCAGGAGGAAGCTACGGTGGTGGGTTACGCCGATGATATAGCACTGGTTGTGGTTGCAAAGCATCTCGAGGATGCTGAGTTGTACTCAAGCGAAGCAATCAGTATTATTAAGGCTTGGTTAGAGAGTGCTGGACTGGCACTCGCGGAGGAAAAGACGGAAGCGGTCCTCATCACTAAGCGCCGCAAAAGAAATTACGCCTGCATTAGAATCGGGAATCGTATCATCACTTCCAAGCCGGCCATCAAATACTTAGGGGTGATGATAGACGGAGGACTTAATTTTAAACAGCACATAGAGCATACTTGTAAACGAGCATCCACCACGAGTATTTCTCTGGCAAGGATGATGCCGAACGTAGGATGCCCGCGGCATACTTGCAGGCTGCTCATAGCCAGGGTGGTGAGCTCTATCATGCTGTATGCAGTCCCAGTTTGGGGAAAAGCACTGCAGGTTTTAGGCAATACACATAAACTGAGTGCGGTCTACAGAAGAACATCCCTAAGGGTGTGTTCTGCCTTCAGGACCGTCTCAGACGATGCAGCGTTCGTCATCTCGGGAATGATGCCGATTGACATCCTGGCAACCGAAATGATGAACATTTATAACACCAGGTCCATCTCTCCCTTATCTCAGGTGAAAAAAGCTGAAAGGGAGAGATCCATAAGCAGGTGGCAACAGCGATGGGACCAGTCAGAAAAGGGTCGTTGGACTTACAGGTTGATCCTTTCCATCGGGGAGTGGCTGGAGAGAAAGCATGGGGAGATCAATTATAATCTCACCCAGTTTCTCACCGGCCATGGAGGATACCGTCAATACCTGTACAGGTTTAAATTGGACACCTCGCCTAATTGTCCAAACTGCGGGGTCCCAGAGGACCCGGCGCACGTTTTCTTCCAGTGTCCTAGGTTCGTGGAAGAAAGGAGGAACCTGGAGGAAACTCTAGGTGAAGTGCTATCACCGGAAAATTTTGTCCGAAGAATGGTAGCCTGTCAGGAAGACTGGGATGCGATCAATTCCATGATCGCTGTAATCCAGGAAAAACTGCAAAAAACAGAAGAAGTGAGGAAGACGCGGTTTTCCCGCGGGTAGACGGAAGGAGACCTAGCTAAAGTAAGCTAACTCCGCCCCGTGATGTAATACCTAAAGGTGGTCCCACGGGGTGGGGGGGAGTCGGGGGTGGTTTTAGTGGGTAAAAATCCCACACTCTGGCGTGCCCAGGCCAGAGTCTTTTGAAGATTTCCACATGCTCAAAAAAAAAAAAAAAAACAAAAAGACAGACAGACAGTAAACTGATTTTAATAAGGTTTTGTGTTTACACAAAACCTTAAAAAAAGAATATACAATTCATAGGCTTAAAAATCATAAGTTGCCAAGGACCGGTGAATTTAGAGCCGAATTGGATAAAAATGAAGGCGAGCAAAGTTCTTCATCAGCTTATGCTCCAGGTGTGAGAAAGCGAATCAATGTCTGATGGTTGGCAACGAGGCATTATGTGTCCCATACATAAAAAAGGAGATTTCACGCAGTGCAGCAATTATAAAGTATCACGTTGCTGAATACCATCTATAAGATATTCTACGCTATCTTGTTCTGTCGGATAGTCCCATACGCCCAGAACATCATTGGCCCATACCAAAGAGGTTTCACTCCATTCAATTCAGAAACTGATCACATATTCCCTCTGCAAAAAGCGATGGAAAAGCTGCTGGAATATGGCCATTAGCTGTGAAATCATAGCCAGGGTAAAACTGTATACGGCAATGAGAGAATCCGATATCTCGACTGACTAGGCTGACCTTGACCAATGTGCCAGTCTAGATAAAAGCAGCAGGATCATTCTCGAGACCATTCAACATCGGCAGCCGTCTATGACCTATCGTGCACCCTTTTTAACCTGGCCCTCGAGAAAGTGATTCATGATGCTGAGGTAAATATGAGAGGCACCATCCTCTTTAAGTTACCCAACTACTGGCCTATGCTGACAAGGCCGACATAATGCGAAGGACGATCCGAGACCAACAAACTGCCTTCATCGAGCAGGCCTCGCGTGGTGAAGGCGAGATGAAGCGCATGGTTTCGACGTCAGCACCAAAAATCAACCAATCAATAACATCAAATCGCACTCTTCAAACGAGAGAATGATAAAGATAGGAGACTACAATGATACGTAGACTAGGACACCAGAGAGCTTTTAGGGATATTGCATATTGGAGTTCCATATTAAAGCAGACCTAGACTGGATACCGGTTGTTGTGTCGTTGATGATGACGACATAAATCCAGATAGCTGTGTAGAAAATTGTGGTTCAAAAAGCGGAGGGGAAGGTGTAGTTGACCCGAAGAAAGTTTTTATTAAAGACGACGAAACGGGAGAATTTACATTGCACTTTTCAAGGGCAAGGCAATCACAATTACGGAAGGGTGACAAGATCACGAAGCAATACTCGAGAGTACTTCTCACGAGGGAGGTGAAGAGAATTAAGGAAGGTTGGAAAGAGTCAAGAGGAGCGAAGTATAGATTCCGACGATTTTTCTCCTCGCTTGGTGACTTCAAGGCTGTTGAAGCGGAGCTTATTGTCGAAGGTGACTCCGAGATCTGTAGTGGTAAGGAATGCCAGTTAATAGAGTTGGAAAAGAAAGTAGGTGAGGATTTAATTGAGTAAGAGTAAGGCAAGATCGATTGGGAAGGTGAGGTAAGCCATATAAGAAGTTTAACGGGAACGCTTAGAGACAAAATTTTGGACAAAAGTATCTTTTGATGTACAGTTTCGAAGGCTTTAGCAAAGTTAATGTAAATAGTATGCACTTCCTGCCATGAAGTCAGATATTTGCCGATAAAATAAGTGAAGTCTTGCACGTTTAACGTTTAACAAAACTGTATTATTCTTTCACTTGAGGTGGGCAAAGTGGGCGGACAACCACTCGCTGGCATACCTTTCCAAGATTTTGAAACAGGAAAAGAGGAGGGAAATGGGACATTTCGTCAAGAGTGCGATCGCCACTTTTGTGAATGGGGAAGGGGGTTAACCATGGAAAAAGTTACTGTACTACTATATTCAATGATCGGTAGAATGAAATAAAATTGAAATTGCGCGCACTCGGCAATAAAATTTTTTTAGACAAAAGAAAAGTGGGAACCGACGACGTGTCGCGGATCGAACTCACACAGTCGATAAGCGCGTTATCCTAAAATCACGGAACACCCACGTTCTACTTATCAACAGAGGAACCCGAATTTCATATTATAACCACCCCAACATCTGCAAATCCGACGACGGCGGGGAGCCAAAGGACGCCATCATACCGTATATCCCCTGGCAGAATGCCGAGAACCTGAGGTTATATTGTACGTCCTCGACATCATCCGAATCGTACAACAGCAACTTTCGCTGGTCGAAAAAATTGAAAATTATAATTAATATACTATATTTATAGTTTGGCGGTTTGTGAGGTGATGATCGCACCTTGCGGAATTGAACGAGGATCATACCTGTTGTATTTAGAAGTCAGAAAAGTCGACCTGATATTAGCCCTTCTATCGGCTTACCTGACTTCAGGATTAGTATAAGCACTTGCCATTTTCAGTGCACGAGTAAAAACCATTCTTTTAAGCAAATGAGATGTTACCATTTAGAACTGTAGGACTGCACCAGTTTTGTTGAAGATATATTCTGGAGTCAGTAAAATGGCCTATATCCGCGTCTAGAGTATGGTTTCATTTTTCCGACCAATTAGGTCAAATCCATTCTCGAATTTACTCCTCAGCCCGATTCGGGACTTTATGGCTGAACTGCCATTAAGGTTGTGGTATTTGTACTAAGATGTGCATGTTACTCATCCGATAAATATGTACTTTTCACCGCTCCAGTAATACGTAAGCTATCAAGTTTTTGGATTTGCGATGCTAGAGGCATTTACCTTTTATTTAGTTAAGTGCCAAAAAATACATTTGCATATTAAATTCGGTTTTGTTATAAAAGAATTCGTCTTTTTAAGAGACCTTAATTAGTAGCTTCAGAAAAATATGTAGGACTTCTGATGTTGCTACTTAAGATGGGTATTTCCTCGACAGTCTGGAACCAATTCAGTTTTCCGCAAGTCGGTTTTAGAAAGGCTTGCTAAAAAAATTGCTCGTATATGTATGTAGTCACAAATTGTATCCGACAGTTGCAACGATATCATCTGCAAATGCTTACTGAAAGACTTTTGCAGTGGCTGGTTGGTTGGCCCAGATTGGAATCCGCGTTGAGCACAATGTGAATGAAGGAAAACGCAAAACACAAAAAAAAAAGAATCACGGTTCTGACGGATTTTGTCATCGATTGCCGCTGCGAATTTCAATTTCAATGCATCCAAAATTTAGTTGTAATACTGGCCATTAATAGTGCGTTGATCATGGAGAAAATAAGGATGAATAACACCTTGTCATTCCTTGGCGGCTGATAATCTCACCTTGGCCTTCACTGGCGCTCTCTCGTCGCTCTTCCTCCGTTCTATACTGGCCTTGTTTCGACTCATGTGGGTGCACCCAAGTTCGGTCACTGTTGACGATTCTATCTACGATGGGACGATTCTATCCAAAAATGCGTTTCCCTCTTGCAGGGATCGTCCGAAAAGGCTCTGATAAACTTCCAAACGATGCCGCTTGTGGTCTTCCGATAAGAGATATGGCACACAACCAGCGGAAACTTTTCGAAACTCAAATTGATTTGTCACATTTTTTAGACACTTTCATAGTTTATGTTAACTTCCACAATGGTTTCGAATAGGGATATTAGTCGATTTTGCTTTATGTATCTGCAGATCGCCTTGATGTTTTCTGCTGTAACTCTCGTCCTTAGCCAACGATCGAGGCCACGCAAATATTTGAATTGAGGTCCGATTCAGTCCCAATCTGGCCCCGGGCACGTGCACTTCTTGCTCGCACATGGTTTCTTTTCATACGAAGGGTTCGAGACTCGTTCGGTCTCCCCTTTTCAATTAAGGTACCCGCTACCTGCGCATCAATCCTTTTCAGTTATAAGACTCCTTCAGAATCTTAAAAAAAATTAGCCCCGAGAAGAAGAATAGTTGGAAGGGACAACAAACTTAATTTTAAAGTTGTTATTCTCGGATTCCCTCGAGAGAACTCTATGCCTGCCGACTCCTCGAAGTGTCTGCACAGGAGAAAGTGGCCTACTATGATTGCTAGCCACTTGTTTCAACATTGTACACTTCTTTATTGTCCTTCTTTCATATGCTACATCGCCATCAGTTTCATCTAATAAAAGTAACTATAATTTAACGACTAGAATCTTAACCTGTCGACTTTTCGGACTTCAATGTGCCTTCATAGTTTCCCAAAAGGAAACCATTGAGCATCGCATGTGTCGCACAGCGGATTTCAGCTTTTTAAATGATTGCGCTCTGGTAATGCCGTACTGGATCTCAAGTTCAGTTTCTTTCTTCACAAAATTCAGTAAATATCTTAGCGAAGTAGCTTTCAGGCAAGAATGCACACATCGTATCTATCTGTAGTCACATTCTCAAGAAACCATGTTTGATATTCCTTCTACATAGATACAAAACTAAACCCATCAACCAGTATCATCCTAAATATTTATATTATTATAAAGAATTCGATTTAATCTCCTCTCTTGCAACCACCACTTAAGCGATGATATTTTCCGCTTAGTAGCTGAAAATTGCATCGTTCCATGTAGATTGCTTCGATTCCGCTGATCTAAGCACTCCGCAGAAGTCATAAGGTAAACGATAACAACACTAATATGTTGGGTTGTTAATCGCCTACAAAAGTATGTTTTCCGCAAGGCGAAATCTCAGTACCGTGTTAATGTCGTCTCAAGATTCATAAAACTCCTATCAACTGGTACTTCCACCCAACAATTGACCCATCTTGTTCTACCACATGCCATGCAATTTCTTCGAACGTAATGTAACACGGGGAAAATTCGAGTTTTAGACTCTGACTTCAAAGCGGATATGAAATAAAGAGCTTGCTTCAAGTAGATATTCAAAAGAGTAGGATAGCTTCTCCTAGTAGTTCGGCTCGCTATTATTTTGACTATCAAATATTTTCCCTAAGATCTTAATACTTAGATTCGACGAAAACGAAGCTAAGAATAAATTAGTTTTACCTTCAAAAGGGAACGAAAATCTTTTCAAGCTGACTGCTACGCGTCCATACTAAAGTGTTTTCTACAGACCCTTTCAGTTTACAGATAAACATGGACAAAGGTGTTTTTCTTAAGTATTAGGAAATCTGTCACACTTGTTTTCAAATAAATCTTTTGTTGGTGCTGCTTACTATTTTTAATTATTCCAGCATTTCGATTCACTTTAAACCCTTTATACGGGGAAATTAATATAGAACAGAAAAGGGCAGACTTATCTCACTTATTTCAAAACTAACTAACGACCCCGGTAACTTATTGAAATTGTTGGAATATTTCAGAATATCTAGGGGTTGTGACAGAATATGTTGATGGTATGCTTTTGATCCTGGTAATAACGCAACTCTTCCTTAGGTCAACCTTGTGATTTTCAGTAATTACTTTATAAAAAATCAACATTTAATTTTTTTTGTGCTGAATTACAGGCGTTTTAATGATCCCCCAAAATTTGCCACTTCGCTGGGACCACAAGTAGCCTAGCTACCCCTTAAATCGTTATTATTTGGTTTTTTGTGGAACTTTACCCAATATGTCAGCGATATCTGCGAAGTACGGTGCTTAACCGTTTTTATTTCTGCAAAGAGTCGTTCATTTGTTAGCAAACTTGTTTTCACTTCCGTGGCTTAGACGCCAACCAACGTACTACCACATCCTCAAGAAACCCGATGGTCTGGTGTCAAAAACTGTGACATAGAACGCGAACGCGGTAAAAACGGCTATAAACTTCTCTATTTTGGTAGTCCACACACTCAATACGGTGTTAGCGTTGCCATCTCAGAGGGTTTCCGTGATGCCATTAAAGATGTCGAACGATTTAAAAGAGAAAACGAGAAAGATGCCTTCTGGCAACTTCTCGATGAAAAGACTTGTATCACCATTGCTGGTGACCTTAATGGTCATGTTGGTGAAAACTCAGATGGTAACAGGAGTCAAGGGGAAGGGGTTTGGAACGCGCAATGAGAGTGGCGAGGGTATAATTGATTTTGCAGACACTCATGTTCTTGTACTTATGAATATATGGTTCATCAAACGATTATCCCATCTTCCTATATTTTATAGTGAGAACAATAAAGCGCAAATCGACTATATTCTCATAAGACGCCCACATTTTACCACCGTCACTGATTGCAAGCCATTCCCTATGAGACCATCGCACCTCGGGCGTTGATTGCTGTCCTGCGAATTAAGTCAGTGATAAAACAGCATGAGGAACGCACTGGCCCGCCACAAATTTAAATGGTGGTGATTTCGTGAGAAAAAAAAAGAAATGATCTCACTTCCGCGATTACCAACGAATGTGGAAGAATCGTGGAACCAAATGAAAGACAGAATCCACAAAGCGGCCTCTGTAACCCTCGGTGTCACTAAGGCAGGTAAACGGTACATCAACCGAGATACTTGACTTTAGAATGATGATGATGAAATGAAGGTCCTTGAAAAGAAACGCCTCTACCATAAGTTTTTCGACGATAAAACGCTGGCCAATTGGCAAATTTATAAGAATGCAACCAGAAAGCAAAGAAAGCGATCGCTGCCACTGCGACCCATTACAAAAATCGTTACAATAAACTGGACATTCGGGATGGGGGAAGAGATCTGCATCGACTGGCTAAAAGCCGGAACGAGCGCACACGGGATATTGAACACTACTGTTGCGTTAATGACAAGAACGGTACTTTGCTTACCAACTGTCGAGTCGCGACGGATAGATCGCGAGAATATTTCGAACAGATTTCGACTGGAGAATTTGCTCATCCTCCATTTCCACAATCATTGCCAACATTTGGAGCAGTTCCATCTGTCAGTGCCATTGGTGCTCAGAAGTCGCGGTGAGGAAAACGGGGTGGCAACCCTGTGGGCAGAACCAAAACTACGTGGCCGAGGAGAATCTGGATAGTGGTGGCACCAGGAGACGCTGTATCACCTTAGTTTGCCGGCCGTGATGCAGAAGGACGAATGCTCCAAAGACCTAATTAGGGCAATCAGACCTGACCCTGCACGGGAACTCATCTGAAGTGGCAATAGATCACGACACCTTACTGGGGGTATGCTGGTACCATGGGAACCGGAATATTTCCTGAATTCTCATACTTCAGGAGAATTCCAGTTGTATGTGCCTTCAGCTCGGTTGTAGCGATTAGCCCTCTAGTGGGGGCTTCATGGAGGTTGTTGGTTACGTTTAAGTAAACAGAGACCTTCGATCCTCGGCGTGGTGTTGCGTTTCAACACGGGTGCCGTACTCCTTAGTTCGGTAGAGATTTAGGTAGGTCTTGTATCCACCAGTATGAATGCTGAGCCATGCACTCGGTAAATACTGGTACCGTTGTAACTTGCTGCTGCGGGCTGATTGTGGTTGTGTAGGTTGAATTGCTCTACCACGATCCGAAAAGTAAAGTTCGAAGTATGACGGATGTATCAAAACCGCTTCGTGTTTCTGCCGGTTTTCGTCAGCGAAATGCTCTCTCACCTCTCCTCTTTGTTCTTATTATGGACACTATTTCACAGAACATCCAAAGTTCAGCGCTCTATACACTGTTCTATGCAGTTGATGTTTCCCTAGCGTCTCATAGTAATCTAGGGCAACTTGTTCGAAAATGGAATGATCACAAACAGAATTTTTTTTGATTGACCCCAATAAAGCAAGCGGTGGCAGTGACCTACCCAGACATGTAATTCGCGGGTCGAAGTCGATCGGAAAATACCAAAAGGCGGGCCGAAATTACTTTGGCTTGATAAGCAAGATGGGTGCGTCCAGATCAGGCACATAACCGAAGAAAAAGAGTGAAACCGATCAAGACGAACCGAATCCACTTCTGAATGGGACAGATCAAGGCCTTCGCGAATGGTTATCCTGCCCAATCTGAATTTATAAGCTCCAATATTAAGCCGACATAGAAAGCCTTGTACGCGTCTTCTATAAGTCTAAGTGAATCAAATTGCCCTTCCCATCAATTGCTCTCCTACATTGGAATACGTTACTTGGACACAACCACTACAAGTCCGCCGATCCTAGTTACTCCCCGTTTATCTGTCGCCTCCATGGTATGAGTCATGGCTTACACAACTCAAACAAGGCTTTTATACATACCTATGTACACTTGAAAGCAGGCTTATTCACTTAATCGGGAAGATAAAAGCCAAGCCCCCCTCCCCCCTCCTGCAGGTAAAAATTAATATAAAAGCATACGCAGAAAATAAGCCCCTGAAGGCACATTTTTAGGGTACAGGCTTTGGAAATCCGAGTACCAACGGCTTATGGCTTTGGTCCAATGATTTCAATTGTACTTGTCCTGATAACCGAATAATTTGAAACTTAGTCCAGGAGGAAATGGGACTAGATTCAACGACTGACCCATTCAGAAGGAACCAATATTCCCCTATATGAACAACGACTACCGCGAACGAGTTTGGCTCTCAGAATTCGGACGGTCTAACTGAAAACACTGAAGAAGAACGTGACAAAATAATGAAGCTCTGCAAATTTATTAGAGAGAGTAACAGCATTTGTTGATAAGATTTCAAGCTGATGTATGAAAAGGCTCGAATAACAAGGGCGGTAAGTGTTATTGGCAAAAAGCTTATGGCTCCTGCATAAAAGGGAATGGAACCCAAAGCAAGAAGAAAAGAAAGTAATAATTTTAAAGCAAAAGAAAACGAAATGAGAGAAGAGTAGATCCGGAATCATCATTATTTCTAAACAAGAAGAATCAGTGTATCCGGATAGTTCAGTGGTTACAGCACAAGGCTGTCATACGGAAGGTCGCGGTTCAAATCTCACTAGTAGTGAGGGATTTGTATCATAATTTGACTTCGGATACCAGTCGACTCAGCTGTGAATGAGTCCTGATTTAAATCAGGGTAATGATCTCGGGAGAGCGCAATGCTGACCACATTGCCTCCTACAGTTTAGTGTAGTGTACCGTATCCAATATTGCTGTTGCGGGAACGATTATTATTATTAAGGAGAATCGATATATACCAAATTAAAGTAAACCCAGAAGATACTGTCTGAGGAAAAAAGGTCATACTTATTATTTGACCCCAAAAGGAACCTATTTTAAAATTTAGAAATCAAATCATATTTAGAACTTAGAAATTAGAAGTTCTAGATAACATTCATTTAAATCGGTATTGACCAGGGTACGTGGAACTTACTTTCGTAAATTATCCGCGGAATGAACATTTAGACATATAATCACCACCAACCATAGCGAACCATATCACAACGTTTTAGGCATGCAGAAAGCACCTCTTTCACTTTCTGGATCATGAAATACCCTAAAGCCACATTTATAAGGGCAAGAAATTAAAATCTATATTATAAAATGCTCTCCTACTCGCAGAATATTCAGACATGCTGAGAGTCACAGTGCTGCATATTAGAAGCCATAGGCCAAAAAATCGAAACTGGAGAGTTTAACCCGTAGATACTTTACTGGAGCCAAGAACGCTAACAATGAGCATGGGAGGACATTAATAAAGAAAGCAAAAGTACAATGAACCGTCAGACTGAAATCCTTCCTTTTGTTTATCTTCAGTTCAACTCTACTTGTCTTCCCTTTCCAAATCGAGAATCATTTAGCCAAGGTTTATGACCCAGTGTGAGAGTAAGCGGATGTCATCAGCACAGTCGAGGTGTCATCGTCCATTAAACTCCTCCATGTCCTCCACGAGGCAGCATGAAGAACATCACTGACGACACGAAGAAATAATATCGGTGACAAGATGTAACCCTAGCGAACCCCGCTTGGACCCCAAAATCTACTGAAATTTTACCTCCATGCGGCGAGTGGTATTTTACGCCATCATAGGTCCCCCCATAATAGCTATTAAGTTCCAAGCTGCTTTACCTCCTATTTTTAGCACCTGCATTGTTTTCCTTATAAATTTCTAATTCCCATTTCGAGTTCATATTTCTCAAAACAATTCTCCTTTTAGAAAAGTTCATCACGAACGAAGTACCAAGCAGGCAAGTGAGTTGGCTGCCACAAAAGAGGAGAAGCTAGAAGACCTTGACCTAGAGCTTGGAGGGCCCAAGTCGGAGGAGAAACACAAGGAAGCTCCATGCCGGAGGAGGAGGATGATACTCCGACATTGGAGAAGAGCTCCAAGCACTAACGAATCGATGGCCAGCACTAAAATAGCCTAGGTAATCTTCCATCATGCAGAAGGCCCTACCACATCATCTCGGTTGTGATGCCAATACCCACCTTAAGTAACGACATTAATCGGAGAGGAACTTCTGGGATTCATCCTAAGTAATAAGTTAGAAATGCATAACGTAGGCGACATTCCAACATTCGTGACCAGCACCAGGCAAGATGTACTAGGCATAATTCAAGCGAACACTTTGATGAGTGGCTTGGTCAAGAATTGGATGGTGTTGAATGATCCTTCAATATCGGGCAGCTTGAAATTAGATACCATAATAAGGAATCTCGGGAGAAGAGAGATGACTCCTTCACAAGACGCCTGAGTGACAACATGGCTCATCTACAGGTAAGCGGTGACATCAGGAGCGAAATAGGTAGAGCTAGAGACAGGGGCGCAAGGCCTCATCAGGGCCGTCTTTGATGCATATGAAGCCAGCTGTCAGGCAAAATCTTTTAGACCAATCTGCTTTCGTACTTAAAAGGGTGAAGATAGTCATAGGGAACTATATTAAAACCAACGTTTTAATGCGTAATCCCCTACATCCATGTGGGCACACTTACCGGGCAGGATGGTCAGCAGATGTCCGGATGGCTCAAGTGGTTAGAGCGCTGGGCTGTCGTAGCGGAAGGTCGCGGTTCAAATCTCGCTGGGGGCAGAGGAATTTGTTATCGTGATTGGATGTCGGACAATAGTCGACTCAGCTGTGAATGAGTACCTGAGTCAAATCAGGGTAATAATCTCGGGCGAGCGCAATGCTAACCACATTGCCTCCCACAGTGTACTGTGGTGTACCGTTACGGTCTTGAATGAAGTGCTCTAACACACTTCAAGGCCCTGATCCAATATGGATTGTTGCGCCAACGATTATTATTATTATTATGGTCAGCAGAAACTATCCTGTCCTGATGATATTGTTTTAATCTGTAGGAACCAATATGAGGATAGCCTATGTGACAGAATCCTGACCGGACTACGAATCATTAGTAACTATTGGAGGGAGACGGAGCTGCGCATCAATCCAGACAAAACCAATATATTCATTAGAAAACGCAAGCTTGACCACCTGAAAGCCGTTAGATTACTTGGCATGGAGCTGAAACGAGTAACAGAAATTAAATATTTGGGAATCACACTAGACCGATATTACTGTGGCAGACGTATATCGAAATTATATGTCAGACAGTCACAAGGGCTTTGATGACTTGCCGGTCTATAGCAGGGAGAAATGTGGATGCACACCGAAAATTCAAAGCGATATACATTGCAACAGTAAGGTCAATAATTGCGGTAATCTGGGTACACATAACGAAACTCAGCACAACATGCAGCGAGTTAAAAGAAAAACTTCAACGCACCTCTGGAGGTCCTTCTGGGATTGACGTCTCGCCATCTGTACATACAGATGCAAGCAAGGAAAACGATCTGCAGAATGTCCGGTAGTATCAGTGAAGCGTGGAACTGAATAAATCGGTGGAAAATTGAAATTTTTTCTATGCGGCATCCCAAATTCCTGACACCAAGGAACAACATGACAACAAGGTTTCAATTCGATACAAAGTTTGAAACACGTTGGAGAAACAGGGAAAACGGGGAGAGCGTGGTGTTGACATACGTCTTAAAACAGCAACTGATTTCCTAGTACACTGACCGACAGGCGCCGGGTCATTGGTCCAAGGAAAAGGCACTTTGAACCAATTGGAAAATAAACCAGCATATTTCAGACGGAAACATACGCCGTAGACAGATATGTCTTCTTCAATTTCGAAAGGAAATCCGAAGGGCAGAACATTGCTATTCTAACCGACAGCCAAACGGCTATTAAAGCACTTATTTCCTACCATGTAAATTCCAAAGTGGTATTGGAACGCCTTAACAAACTGAAAGCGCTCAGTCCGTTCAATAATGTCTGGATACTCTGGGGTCCAGGCCATGTTGGGTTAGATTGCAATGAGGCAACGAACGAGTTGGCCAGGAAAGGAGCTGCGACGTTGCCATACAGATGATAGGCATTCTGTGCGGGGACTGGGTTCATGACCACGACGTTGAAAAATGAAGATAAACGGCTGGGGGAACTTTACTGTGCGAACTTACCAGGAATGGAAGAGCCCACGGCGCTCATGGGAGATACAAAGCCAAGCTCTCGAAAGATTGTTTAAATCTAATCAAGGAGAACCTCCCGATCATAGTTGGATACTCAAGCCAAACTATCACCTAGGAGTTAGGGACACTTGTTCTGCGATAGTGTCGGGCACTTGTGCAAAGTAGGTTCAGGCACCTGGAAGAATACTTAATACCAGATGGCAGGTTGAAGCACTTGAAAGTGGGGTACATAATATGGTAAAGTTTTTGTCGGTTATAGGTTTAAATGGTGTACCATGTACTATACTTTATAGGTACACTATAACAGTAACAATAGCTCTATTAGGACGTAGCGTGGCATCCCTTGACAATGTTATGATTGCCGGTAATTGATAATGACGTCTCTCGCAGATGAAAATTCACATGCAGTAACCATAGTAATCTAATTACTTGCAGAACAGGCAGGGCTAGTGGGCCGCATTAGTGCTGCTGTCGCCAAGATAGTATGGCCTATGGACGAGGTCGATCCACTATCGATGTGATTCAGAAAGCAAAAGATTAGACGAGATGAGGCACACCGCCGTCAATGTCGAAATGTGGTGCCCGTCGTAACGTTAGATGAAAGAAACTCCTTCAAGGCTAGAAGCGTTGGAAAATTAATTTATTAATTAATATATTAATATTAGGAAATTATGACACCTAGTCGAATACGCAGATGGTGTCGCGATATTAGTCGCCAAACATTTAGTCCAACAAATCCAGCGCACATTGGGAATAATCATGTAGCGGATCAATAGGTGGATGAGTAAGCACGGAGCTTTGGAAGAAACTGAAGTGATCGTCCTAAGCAAAAAGAGCTGTGGTGATCACCGTCGAGTCCTAGCTGCCGAATTAAAAACCCAAGCATAATGAGAGTCAAAGATAAACGTCTTGAAATTCTGTCGGAGTATCGCGGTCAAGGCTAGGGCTGCACTTATTAACATTAACAGGTTCATGGCCAATACCAGAAGTTCTTTATCTGGTAAGCATAATTTGCTAACGATTACGGTTCAGAAAAAATAAGCTGACGCCCCCAGTAAACAAGCACCTTGCACAAATTCAACAACGTCGAGCTTTACCAATAGCATCCGCTTACTGTCCAATCGGGGAGCTAGTAGTATTGACGATAGCAGGACTCCTTCCAATCATTCGGAGGTAGCAGAGCTTCACAGTAGAGATTTATAAAAAAAGGAGTAAAATTACCTTATCTGGCGGTTATTGCATTATGAGAGAGTTTACGAGGAAATGACGATGGCAATGCAACCAAACGCAAACAGGCTTCATGGGCTGCAAAGGAGTGCTCCCACAGACATTCTTTTTTAGAGCAAACTTTTCAGGCAACTTTCGCCAACGTTATGTCGGCGTATTGGCATATAAATGTAACAAGTGAAGGATTCCAAGATCGTAGCCCAAAAGAGTCCACAAAGAATTCTAAACAAATAGCACCCACTTCAGTTCTAAGTTGCGCAGGCAGTGATCCATTGATACTAGTCGCAAGAATGTGCTGTTCCCTACATGCTCGAAACACATGTAAGAAACCAATGAAATAATGACAAATTCCTGCAGCGAACATGCATCTGACAATCTGGGTTAGGTGGTAAAAAACGCTGAAAACTAGTTTAAACCAAAGGCCTCTCTGCATGGATCTGCCTCACCCCACCTTGCCGTATTCATACAATGACTTTTTGTACTAAATGCATGTTGGAGAGGTTGTAAAACTGTGCGAAACACTTATGGTGACAAATTGTTACACGACAACTGCACCATTTGCCTGCAGTATCCATTTCGATTTTACAAAGGTGTCCATTGTAGCTTCTGCAAATTGTTGGCCACTTTGTCAACGTCTGTTTTGCATCGATGCCATTAGAAGTACATTTTTATGACTCTATGCATACATTTTGAGAAAGAACCATTTAACATGGGCATTTGTTGCATCCCGCCATTGATATGTGGTCACTTTGTTGGAACGTTTGGAATCTTTGACAATGGCATGCGTGTGCGGAGCGTTTCCTCCTTTCAAAACAATGGTGAACATGCTCTAAACATGTCCGTTTAAACCTAGGAAGTAGCCTGGTGGTATCCAAATGCTCAGTAGTTGCGGCCGTGGTCGTAATTCTGCCTGGAAACTCATCTATCTATCTGTAACACCTGTTGGTTGGATATGTTGCTTAGCATAGAATGCAACTGCGCTCAGAGCAGTTCTATCTAAACAATCTGGACTATCGTCACGAACTTGTTCCGATTTTATCAGGGCAGACATTTATTTATATGATTCTGTGATGAACCCGAAGCCGTTTTCCTCAGGCCATGGAGCCACTTGGGGAACTGCTCTACGAGGAATAGTTGTGAAGCTTTTACGGTTTAAATCGCATCTTGATATAAGTTTGAGATGATTGTCTTGCAGAGTGTTCATAGTTTCATATATCACGATGCAAATGCACTTGAGATCTAATTAAGAACCCAAGTTGGGTCGTAAATAACGCAAAGGTTGAGAGGTGAGTCCATAGTTTAGGCTGCATGTCAGCGCCATTCTTCATGGCACAAAGATAACTGATAAACGTGGGACATGTAAAACTGTACCGACAAAAGGATTACTTCTGAAATGCTTCGTCTCAGACAATCTAATAGGTTGAAGTCATTACTTTATTGCCCTTAAAGGAATGATTCATTTTTGCAAAAAGGGCACGGCCCATGCCAATTGATGGGATTATCTAAATTGGATTTTCCAACTGACAACAGCAGCGTTTCCCCTTGAATATGATCATATTCCCGCCTGAAAGCAGGAAGCAAACATGAATTCCATTTTTCATTAAAGACCAAATATGTTCAACATAATTGACACTAATGTCTAAATCCTATTGCAGCGCTGTAACTCCACAACTATTAATCGTATCTCTACGCCAAGGACAAATAACGTCGTCGTCTTGGATGCCGAATACCACGTGTTGAAGTCAAATAAATACCTGCACGAACAAATATGAGAAAAGACGCAAGACACAAGACACAAGAAAGGTGAAGAGATTTAATGGGATGGGTAAACAAGATCTTAACTACTGTCGCTTGATGGCACTTGTCTTCTCTCTGTGATCTACTCGAGCCTATTAGAAGGATACACGAGCGGCTCGCAACTATTGTAATCATAAATCATCCATCCATGGTTGTCGGCACCCGGCGTGTTTGTATGGAGAGCGTTGCCAAGTAAAGGTGACCAACGAAGCCTCTCAGTCCAGGTTGGAATTCCGTAGTGAAGGGTGTTGGGTAATTGGAGTGAATACCGGCCAACACTTATGTATCGCCTGAACGGACGGTTAATTTGATCTTCGCGTCCATTGCTTGCCCGAATTTGTAGATAATGACGACACTCCACAGGATCAAACGGAAGAGATTCAAATGCAAGAACTGTACTTGGCAATATCGGACCCTAGCATTCCTTGGGCTGCAGCAAAATAAGCTTAACGACCGTACACATATGTATAACATGGAGGAGCTCTAGGCTCCAACGCAATGTTCCAGTCATCAAGAGACCATATACAGACCACATATATTAGCCTGGATGCATTCCACTGTGAGACAGCTATGTTAACACTTCATGGCACAACACTAAAACGGTCGTGAAATGTTTGCCAAACAACTTTTCGACCAACAAGTCCGCAAACACCATAAAACGCCAATAAACAAACAGACGAGCGGCGATCGGAGCAGGTATTTAAGGTATTTCTTCATCGGATAGTAGTCTCCAGGGCAGCGGTTGACTGTCTGAATGATCAAGGTGCCAACTCCCCCCGTCTTGGGTAAATATTCTTAAAGTCCACCCACAAAATACTAAAGGCCATCGTCGAGTTGAAGCTTGTGTTTTCTTAGGAACATCTCCAGATGATACGTTTTGCTTAGTGCACTTGTAATGTGGCACTGACTAATTCATTATTGCTTTTCTCGACGGTGGTGTACATAGGGAAGTCATGAAAATTGTCCACTTCTTCAAGTTTAGATTGGTTTTTAGATAGTCGCTAGAACGTATGCAGTTTTTTGCAATATTTAAGCATGGCTACTCTAAATTGGCGTTGAAATTAACTTAAAGTCCATGCAGAGGTACACTATCATTCATATAAATATTCTCAATTCTAACTTACTCTGTTATAGTTTTAAAATCATTTTTATTTTTCAGAAATAGGTAACAATAGTATATAGATTGGAAAAATGAACAATAAGAACAATCTTTTAAAATAAAAAAAATTACTTAAATCTAGTGCCCACTGTGTGCTCTCAAAGATTTCAAATAACAATTTACAGGCAGAGAAGAGAAACATTAAGAAATAAAAATCTAATTTTACACTAAGTTGTCGGGAAATGGTCAAAAACCCGGCAGCATTCACTTGGCCTTAGTGGCAAATAAAGAAATATAAAAGTAATAATAGTAATAAATGTTTTATCGCTTCAAAAGATACTTTTAACTTAAATTATTGTGCTTAAAACTATCATAATTATATATTTTATATTATATATTTTTTCTTTTTTTTTACAACAACATCCATAGGGAGAAAAGGTAATAATAACAGTTGTAATTGTGTAAAGTACTTAAAACGCTCAAATATTAAAACACAAAAAAGTCCGTCAATTTGTCTTTATTTCAAATGTTTCGTGCTCGATATCGACCGAGATCTTTTATCTTCTAAAATCTTCTACTTTATTGTTTCACCACGTATTTCCGATTCAGATCCTTTCTTATCTTAAAGCGCACTTGCTTCGTGACATCTGCCGTGGGCAGACGCATTTCGTGTTTGTATCGACAGTGCGTTTTTAGTTTGAAGCTAATTTTTTTTGTCTATCCGCGTGGGCGTAATAAACCGTGTTTCCTTCTGTTTTGATAGTTTTGGCGGTGAATCGGTTCCTGCTTAAGGAAAAAGGTAAGTGCCTTAGTTTTATTTCTGCTTCTTCACCCAATCAATCTTGTAAGTAGAAATCTGCCTCCGTATCCTTTGGTGGTTTTTCCCCTGTAAACAGGCATTCTGGCATCTGTCAAGATAGACCATGGAGGTTAGGGAGTGTGAACCCCCGGACAAGGGGAAAATAAATTTCGACCGGTCTGTTTCCCAAATGCCAACATCTCCTCAGGCACCTGTAGGGCCACAGTTCAAAAGCCCAACGGAAATCGGTGGCTATGTCCTAACCAGGAAAGAGCGAAGGGCTTCGAGGAGCCTGTCAAGATCCCCAATCCAGTCTACCACGATTAAACAACAAAAGGTTTCTGGAATTCTACCAGCCACGACTCAACTCAAAGCTTTCCCTGAGGTTACCCAGTCTCAGGACCTACGCAAGACCCTTTCACCAATGGAAAAACAAAAAAATAGTTCCGATGGAGCAAACAGCCCCAGTGTACAGGTACAGCGAGAACGCTCAATGCAAAGCGTACACAGTATGTGTGGAGAGAAGCAACCCCATGACATACATAGATAAAGTTAACGGACAGGAAAGAATTGAGGGTTTCAAGCCCCTCAATTTCCATAAACTTACGAGGCGTCTCAACCTCAAAGACCAGGTAATTACGGTCAAGGAAGATGGGCCTACGAGGATAAAAGTTTATTGCAAATCTGCGTCCTGCGCGAACAATTTGGCATCCGACAATCGCTTGGTCACATTAGGGCTAAAAGCATATATTTCCTTGAGAGATACCCATAGATTTGGAATTATTAAAGGCATCCCCACAGATTTCACAGAAGATGAAATACTTCAGGACATTAACTCCCCGATAAAAGTGGCGAAAGTTCAAAGGCTGAACTTCAGATCTAAGGAAAACAAAGATGTCTTCCTTCCATCTCGAACAGTCAAATTGACCTTCGTTGGCTCTGACATCCCCAAACATATCTCAATCGGTAGCGTGCGGGTTGAGGTTGATCATTATTTAAACAGACCGAGGCAATGTTTTGCTTGTGGCAGATTGGGCCACATTGCCACTAACTGCAAAGCGAAAGTGAGTAGATGCTTAAATTGCAGTGGTCCAAAAGATCAGTGCGATGGCAACACATGCGGGAAAAAATGTGCTTTATGTGGTAAGTCTGACCATGACGCCAGAGACAGGAAGTGCACCATCTGGGTCGAACACCTGGCGATCATCAAGACGGCAGCAATAAAAAATATCTCCATGAGGGAAGCCACTAAAGAAGTGAAAAATTATTACGACTCTCTGGACTGTGATGTTGACTGTGACGTTGCCTTCCCTCCGCTTGAAAAAAGAGAAAGTCAGAACAACTGGACAAGGAATCCTCAAGATGAGTTCAACAGAACCATCAGAGGGAGCAAAAAATTCAGTTCTGCTGTCAAATCAAATCTACGCCAGAACACCAGATCACCCTTTCCCAAAGGTGACTATCAAGAACCACTTACGCCAAATCAAACTGTTTTCGAACACTCAACGTACACGGTTGTATCTGAGTACCAGAAAATACTGTCGCAAATCCTCAAACTCATGAACAGCATCTCTTCAAAGATACAAGATCCATCTTTGGCAGAAGACATGCAAAAAATCAAAAAACAGACTGATAAACTCAACATCACAAGCGACTTGACGTAGAAATTGCAAATGGTAATCATACTACAATATAACATTCAAAGTCTAGCTAACAATAAGTCTGAAATTGAATACTTTGCTAATACTCACGGCTATGACATACTATCCCTACAAGAAATTTTCACTTTCAACTCGTCCCATCATTCTCGGTACCTAAAAGGTTTCAACCTTTTGTACAAATTCAGAAAGGATGGCTATGGTGGAGTTGCCCTTGCATTTCGCAAAGGCATAAATGCCAGGCCAATAACCTATGATACCAACATGGACATCATTATTGCTAAGCCCATGAACCTTACTCCAAACATCACCATTGCCTCCATATACATGCCCCCGCATACAACTACGACCACTTTCAAAGTAGAACTGGACAAGCTACTTCAATTTCTGAGCAATACCCCAAACACAATAATAACGGGCGACCTAAATGCCAGGTCATTCATACTTGGGGACTCCATTGAGAATAGTAAAGGGAGGCATCTCTCAAACGCAATATGCAGATGTGACTTTAGACTACTCAACAACGGTTCACTAATCTTTGTGGACCAGGTAACAAACGGCAAAACAAGAGCATCTGCACCAGATGTCACCCTCACTAATTCCATTACTATATCCTGGTCCTGGAACGCGCTGGCACAACCGATCTCAAAAAGCAAGCATAAACCAATAGCCATCCACAGTAACACCATTGTAATTCAACAGAAATACAAAATAGGCCTCCTACATCTAAAAACTGCCTTGCAGTCCATCCCTCCCACGGAGAATTTGAACGGTCTGACAGCGGAAATCCAAAGCAAAATTAAAGAGTCGACATTCAAAATCCGCAAGGGCTCCTCCCATAAACCATGGTGGAACAGTGATCTGAAGACACTATTTGTAGAGAAAAGGCAAGCTCTGAGAGCCTACCACAGTGATGCCAACCACACCAACTTCATGTCTTTCTCGGTTGCAAACAAAAAATGGTTACAAGCGGTGAAAGCGGCTAAGAAAAAAACCTGGGACGAGATTTGGGAAGAACTGAGTGTTGAAAAAGACACTAAGGTATTCTGGAAAAGCATAAAAAACTTTAAAAATTTTCAAGAGGAAGAAACCAGCAACCGGATTTGGGATCCTGAAAATGACCAGAAATACCTAGACTTTCTAAGCTCAAGCTACAACAAGCCAACTCCAAATAATTTTACATCCCACTTACCGCCACCATCGCTGCAACAAAACTTCACTCCTGAGGAATTCGCTCTGGTCCTCAACAAACGGAAAAAGAACTCCGCACCGGGTAATGACCAAATTACGTACACCTACATTCAGTGGCTTAGCCCTCCGGTCAAATCTGCTCTGCTTACCTCCATTAATGAAACCTGGCAAAATTTAAACCCTCCACAGGAGTGGTCTGCTATTAAGATAGTTCCCATACCCAAAATAAATAAAGATCTGTCAGACATTAAAAACTTCAGACCCATATCTCTAATTAATGTTTTCGCCAAAATCCTCAACACACTTGTCAAAAACAGACTAAACCATTTCATTCTAGAGCACAAAATTCTCCCTCCCAACAGTCATGCCTATCAGAGCGGATTATCCACTGTGACATGTCTAAATGACATCCTTCTCGCAATCTCCATAGCCAAAGCAAACAAACTGCAGGCGCAAGCGGTAGTTCTTGATGTATCCAAAGCATATGAAAGTGTAGATCTAAAAACCCTTGAATCTAAAATGATCTTTCATGAAATACCAGCCGAAATCATTATCTGGATCTCAAGGTTCCTGGCTAACAGAAATCTAATCCTAGGTGATGCGAAGGTGGGAATTTGCAATGGTATACCCCAAGGATGTGTCTTGAGTCCCACGCTATTCAATATTTACACGGCCTCATTTCATAAACCAGTCGGCCCCAACATAGAAATCTATCAATATGCTGATGATTTTTTCATATTAGCCACTGGCAAAACAATTATGGAAACTGAAGTCTCCATTAAAGCCCAAACAGTAGCCCTCATTGACGAATGCAAAAGCCTAAATCTTCACATAAATCCGGACAAATCAAAATTCAAAGAAACAGTAGTACACTACACCCCTTGAATCTTGGCAATATCAGCATACAGCAATTCAAAAAGATAACCTTCCTTGGCAAGACAATTAACTCATCTTTAATATTAAAAGACCAAACAATTGACACCATCTCTAAGGCTAAAAAAGCTGCTAGAGTCATCAATTTCTCTACTGGGCATTCTTGGGGCCTTCCTCCCGAAAATAGCATCAAATTGTTCAGAGTGCTAATACGACCCAACCTAGATTATGCCGCTGCTACATCTGTAATAGCACCCAAATACCTAAATAACAAAATCACCTCAATAGCGACCACAATCCTAAAAAGATGCCTAGGGCTTACCAAAACTGCTTCCCACCTGTCTACCTTTGCTCTTGCAAATGAACCGCCGCCCCATCTCAGAATAACAGTTTTAGCAACTAAGGAGCTAATAAGGCTCCATGCAAATCGACCTCATGTCTTTCGGAATGTCCAAGAGAGTGCAGATGCTAAAAATGGCCTCTCTGCAACTTACAAACGTTTCTCTCACCTCTTTGACCTCCTGAGAGCTGACATCAAATCAAGCCCTCCACATACCTTACAAGTGGTTATAACTCAGGCGTCAGGCAGAAACATTCCAAAAACGGCTTTAGCAAATGAGATCAATGCCTCCATAAGCAACTACAAATCCAGGAATTTTGAAATATTTGCCACAGATGCCTCTGTCAGAGGAGGTGATGTAAGCATTGCAGTGGTCAATGATCATGCTGAAACGGTGGGGCAGCACAGGCTAAACCAAATCACAACATTATCAGCGGAACTCCAAGCGGTTTGGCTAGCCACTAAATACGCGTTGGATAAAGGTCATAAGAAAGTGGTCATAATTACGGACTCCCTACATGCGTGCCGGATCTTGGGCAAAGAGTCTACCACTCACTACATGGTAAACGAAATCCACAACAACATCAAATGCATGAATGGTGAAGAAGTAGTCATAATGTGGTGCCCGGCAAGGAGTGGCATCAAATTAAATGAAAGTGCACATCTGGCAGCTAGCGAAGGCCAGAACAGCGCCGCGCTGATGAACTGTCACCTAGCACCCATTGATTTAAACCTTCTGGTTGCCAACCAAATAGCAGAGGAGTGGGACTCAAGCTATCAAAATGACATTCGCTCCAAAGGGAAATTCTTTGCAAAAATATTCCCCCATGTACCCATAAAACCTCCGAAAGACCTTTCCAAACAAAAGGTGTCGCGGATAAAAACTGCCAACAGAATCATGTCACGTCACTCCTATAATAAACCATAGCTCAAAAAGATGAAAATCATAAGAAATGACAGTTGCAATACATGCAATGTGCAGGAAACCTTAGACCACATCCTCTTCAAATGTACTAAGTATATCCAAATCAGGAATAATTTTAACTGGGATAGATCCATCAACTCTGTAGAGCACCTGCTTGCAGAGGACCTAAATAAACACCTACTAGAAATTATCACCTTTCTTGAACAAGCAGAAGTAAAACTTTAGCACTTAAATAAAGCCTAGGTAAAAGCCTAAATTTTTACGATTATAAGTCAAAAAATAAACAAAATGAATCTTACTTCCACTACTCAATCACGTTAACAAATTGAAAATTTACAAAGCAATATAAGGCCCAGTAGCCCATATTTTTCGTAGTCATGCTGGCAACATAGACAACAGTCTAGCCAACCGTGTCACGGAGTCATCGTAGGTGGTATCTGGTGGTATACATCGTTAGCCTGCCGGGACAACGTGGGACAAATCAAAAACACACACACACACATATCTTAAAGCGTAAAACTGGACAAGTGGAAGGGTTTCAAGCTAAATCTTCTTTTCACACTCATATACTTCACCACACACATCTATTATTGGAATATCTCCGTCAAGATCTATTCCCAATTTTCCCATTTGTGTAGGATTGCAAGCTATAGCAACAAGTTAGTACGTCTACTAATTGCGTGTTACCATGCTCATCCTACACGTTTAACTAAACCTCTTCCACGACAGTTATGTAATTACATAGTTTTCATCCGATTGCGCATTGATAATCAATGAGTCGGAAACACTTTAACTCTCATTGCACATTCCGAATACGAAATAAGTGAGAGACATAGAGCTCATATTTTGTCTCAGTTTTAGCTTTTTACACATTTCGATTTTACTTAACAGTAATATTTACAAGGAAACAAGGAATAATAACGTATGTATGTATAAGTTACAACTGGAGGCAAAATTAGCACCCGTTTAATATGTACATATTTACAATGCCCCACCAAGAAAAAAATGGCAGAACTGAGCACGGCCACCGCTAACCGGCATCCCGCAGCCACCAGTACCAGGATTCCTCTTTTTCATCCCGGTTCATATCAATTGCTCTCGCTCTGGAGTATCTCCAGTCGAATCCCGGAGCCTCCACTGTCAATTTCGGGGGGTATTCTATCCTTTTGTCCGTGGCGCGTCTATGTATATGATACATAACCGGATCACTGGCAGAATCAAGAATTAGACCATTCATGTCAAGATACACGAACGCTTCGGGAGGAATGAAGCCTGTCGTGAGAGTTTTCTCAAAATACCCATCATTTGGGTAGAACGGCTGCGAAACCCAAGGGTTCTCGCCATGCGAAGCAGATTGCACTATATAATTCCGAATCAATCTGACGATAACTGTGTCGATTCTTGGCACAGCAGCAGCTGCATACATCACTTCATTAGTTAGATAGTGCTCATAGTTTGACGAAGCAGTCCTATTGAGCCCCTTGCAAGCACGCAGACATTTCCTTTCAAAGATCCTTATTTTCTTCATTTGGCTAGCACTCAAATTAAACCAGATAGCACACCCGTAAGTGAGCACCGGTCTAACCAAAGTAAGATAGCAAATAATCATAACCTTCGGGCTAAGATGTGGAGCATAAAAGAGTCTTCGAAGAGATATGAATGCCCTGTGAGCGCTTTCTAGCGCGAATTTAACGTGCTCGTTAAATTGGAGACGCTCGTCAAGACGCACACCCAGGTATCTAACGCACTTCTTATGAGGAATGCGCTGAGAACTATCCTCGTTCGCGACAATGTGGAAATCTCTCCAATTCCTTTTCAAGTTCCTACTGGCATACGCCAAGGAATTTCGAAACAGAATTGTTTCACACTTAATATCATTGAACATCTTCTGAAGTTCAACTTGCACCTCAGTTACCTTCTTGTGTGCCGTGTAGGCTATCAGATCGTCAGCAAAAGCAACCAACGACCTTTTAGAAGATTTATTAAAATCGAAAGAGTTTAGTAATTCGCCGGCAAATACCGCAAAAAGTGTAGGCGCAGTCACTATCCCTTGCTGTAATCCATTCAGAACATGAAATTCTCTGCTAGTAGATTTCCGTCCGTAATGACAAAGCACTTGCCATACAGCATACTACACATCACCGCTACGAGGCGGCTGGGAAACTCATTTTTCAGTAAATATCAGACGTTACCTTCGTTATTGCATGTATTGTCGAATGTCCAGATTGAAATCCGAATTGCGCGTTCGGCAATAATTCCTTCTTCTTTATATGCCCGTTCGAGGCTTTCAATACCAAAACCTCAAACACCTTGCTGATGTTAGGCAGCAAACTGATTGGGCGGTAGCTTTGAGGGCTGGATGAATCCTTCCCTCTCTTTAAAATCGGGAATACTCGGGCTTTCTTCCATTGTCCTGGAAAGAAGGAATTGTTCAATAAATTATTGAACAAAATGCAATAATTACGAATGGCAATGTCTGGTAAATGCCTGAGGACCACGTTGGGAATGATGATCTCTTATTGTTCACTCTTCTAAATATGGAAGTTAACTTCACACATGAGACAAAGTAATCAAGCAGATTATCACTCGGTATGAGATCAGCCTGCAACGCAGAGCTAAATTGGAGAACTGTGGTGCCGTTCAGGCTATATTTGAAATTGTGGACATCTCGTTCTACAACTTCCGAAAGTCCCGTTGGCTCTAAGTCCGTTCTGGGCCGATCTACCGATTCAAAGTGCTCCCCTATAAGTTCGAGTTTCAGAGCATCATCCATCACGATGTAATTGCCTTGCGCATCAGCAGTTACACTATTGGTGTCTATACCTGAGTCAATAAGGTGTTGTATATTGCTGCCACCGATTTTAATTCCCGGCACAGTTACTCGTGACTTCTTCCGGAATAATGTATTTATCTTAGTAAACATGGAATCTGGATCGCTTGGTGAAATACCCTTTAACTTCTCCCGCCATTGGGAGTTCACTTCATTTACGTAATGTTGACGGATAAGATCCCGCGCGATCTTTAGAAGTGATTTGAACTCAACCAATATGGGATGATGATAGTCCCCATATCTCCGATAGATTTTGTTGACGCGAGTGAGCAGAAGGCTTTTCACTTTTTTCAACCGTTTTATGGCTGCAGTTTCATATCCTTCCATATTATTGCGAGGTTTAATCTTAGGGACGACTTGTTCAATTGTTTCCAGCGTCAAGTTCTCCAGCTTGAGAAGATGCTGAAGTGTTTCCTCGTTGGTCAAGTTCCTGTCACCTGGTGCAATTGTACTATCGTTTTCCCCATCAAGAGGTGGGCATTCCTCTCGATATTCCCGAATAAACCTCTCTTGGAATTTCTTCCAATCTGTTTGTTTAAAGTTCAGCCTGTGGACGCCACTGTCCATCGGCAGAAGGCGAACTCTTCGTCCATCAAACAGAACTTCAATAAGAATAGCGTTATGGTCGCTATCGCAAGGAAGAGTCTGTAGTTTCCGTTGAGGATTCCTAAAATTAAAGTTCAAGCGCGCGTCAGCAATGCCCAAATCCAGATAGGAATTTGCCCTGGGCCAGATTGGACTCTCTGACCCATATATTTCGCATTTATACTCGATCTGGTATTACTCTACCCAAGATTTGAGGAATACCCCTCTGGGATTGTTTGTGGGGTTTAGCCACGAGGTATGCTTAGCATTCAAGTCGCCGGCTATAATATAATAATTATGCAGCCTATTCAGTTCGAGTATCGTGAACAGAGAATGGAATTCCTCCTTGCACTTGGCTCGATTGTTTCCCACTGCATAGACTGACAGAATGTATAAATTTCCTCCTCTAGGTAGTGAAAACAGAATACAAGAGACTTCGATACACTCGAAGATTTCAAATTCAGACCTATTAATATGCCTGAAACGATAATGGCGAGCCACAAGTATTCCGGTACCACCTCCCCCATGACAATTTCGTCTATCGTTCCTCACGAATTCAAAATCCTTGAATGTTATCGAATGCCTCGGACTGAGGTGGGTTTCTGAAATCAATACTATGTCAGGCTACTGCCTGGCAGCGAAATCAAGGAGCTCCGCTCTTCGATGGATTCCTACGATGGAATTCACATTAATCACGACTTTTTGAACACAGAAGTGTAAAAATCTTAGACAAACAAGTATTTATATCTAGATCGCAATGTTTATCCATTTAATATGTCGGACTACTTTAGCGTCATTCTAACTTTCACAATGTTAGATAGCGGTTAATCTGCATAAGAGCGACAACTTTGACCTATAATTTGTTTGTTAGTAATAGTGCGATTTCAATTAAACTTTGCAATATCTTGTCTTATGTCATAGCACATCTCACTGCATAATTCCATAATTCTAGGGAGGAATAGTTAATAAGGGGTATATCGGTATGGGAAGTATTTTCAGCCCGTACCGTATAGTTTCAACTTCGTGATTTTTCTCAGAATTTTCGGTTGGGTATTTTCTGAAAATTGCGCCTTTAACTAAATACTCATTTTCCAGCCCCCGTACTCCCCCAACATCAAAAATTATGTTAACACTAATAAAGTACTAATCGAGACCTCTCATTTGATATGCGACATGACCATATTTGGTGAAAAAAAAATGTGCACTCCCCTTTGGCAAATATGGGAGCAGGCCTCGAACTCAACGTAGAACCATGTTACTTACTGCATGTGTAGACGTTCACAGTTCTCATAATCTCAACAAATTTCGCATTAATAGGTACAGCCCTATCTCAGAAGAGTGCATATAGCAAACAGGCAGACATTGAACCGATTTTAATAAGGTTAATAAGGGACAGTTTCGTCCAGGGCAAAGGCAAATCATCAGACGTTACCTCTCTACCCAGGGAGCAGTCGGACCGAAAGTGGCAACAGATGGTAATCAATCTTTAATGTACAGGGTGCGTACGGTATTTAAGGATATGCACACATGCACTTTTTCAGATAAGACATGGAGACTACAACTTAATTCAAGAAATGAAGAGACATGCAGTTGTCGTCGGTATATGTGCAAATCACACCGATTTAGAAATCTCTAATTTTCTTAAGTGCGCCCGTTCCTAAGGTTCGCCGTGAATTGGAAGCATCAGCCAGAAATGCAGAATCTGTTGCGAAACGTAAAAAACACGAGGAACGTTCGGACACTGTCCAATCTGCAGAATTTATTCAGCAAGTGCACGGGATCATTGACGAGAACCTTCAAAATCAGTGAAGGCCTTTGCAAAGGAACGTAATGTTGAGTTATCCACGAAAATCTCCGGTATAAATCCTGAGTTTTATGCAGAAGACAGTTTTAGTCGGAGCAAACACGAGAACACGAGAAACACGAGATTGAATTAAAACGCCCTCTAAAGCAAATTAAACACTCTGAAATGCCTGAGATGTTATGGTTTTTTTCTGACGAATAAAGATTTGACAAAGACCAAAAGACCAACCGCAGAAATAACAGATGGCTATGTTACAATCCTCCAGAGGCTCCTGTTGTCATTCACACGGAGTTTCTAACCACTGTTATGGTTTTAGGTGTGTGGCAGTAGTGAAATACTGGATTAATAGTGTACGTGGTGACGAACCATACATCTTTCAGAAAGGCTCTGCTCCTTCACACAAAGCGATGGCGACAAAAGATTGAATGGTTGAAAATTTCCATGACCACATAACACCGAACTTATGGCCGCCTAGCTCCCAGACCTTAATCCCCTGCAATACTACATAGGTGTAGTTGAGTCTGAAAACAACAAACATCCTCATAACATCATTTTTTTCTTTGAAGGCTGCAATTCATACCGTTATGGTCAATATGAAGAAGGAGCATTTGATTCGGGCATGCAATCGTTTCCGGACCCGTTTTTTTCCGGTTAACCGATATGAGCCGCAGGCAGCAGTCGATAGTTCTGCTTAGAGCATATATTGAGACCGGCAAATTCTAGCTGATCGCCACATATCGCAAAAGAAGTTCGACGTGGTGTTTGTTGATAAGACGAGTCACTCCACGTATATTATTAATGTCGCTATCCCCATGATAGGAATATTAAACGGAAATACGTGAAGAAGAACTATGAACCATGGCTCGGGGTATCAAAGAAATTTTACGTCTCGAGAGGGTGGTTGTAATTTCCATAATATTGTCAGCTGCAAGCATTATACCCAAAACCCTCACGACTTCCCTGAATGTCTTGGAACTCTCACATAGTCTGGTTCAAACCATACAGAATTGCACTATCCCACGAGCGCCTTCGATGTTGCGGGGAGTTCTCAATAGATTCTACCCATTAGCCCACCAATAGCAATGCTCACTAGAGCCACTTCTTTTAAGTAGGTAGGGTCGTCCGAACCGAAATGTTTGGCCCTTAGTGCTGCTAGTAAATAAAATCCGACATCTGGCGAGATTGTGACAACTCGAAAAAGAGAGTTCCTTGAGGTTTCGTTCAAAAGAATCTTTTTTGTGCGGAAGCTGTACTATTTGTGTCCTAAATAATGATGTTTTTTACCTATGTATAAAATGCCTGATATGGCCATAAAATGTTCTGTTAACTTGAAAAATATTCTGTGTTCCGATTTATCGAATGACAGATTTTTATGGACAGGATCAGATCTCTAGTTAAAAGTAGAAGATAACGAGCACCTAAATGAGTGAAGCAAATTTCTCTAAACTCCGGGAGTTTTTGATGGGTATTGCTGAAAAATGTTAAAGTCGCATGACTTAAGTATTGCCCATGTGAATAACCAGTTTATTATGTTATGTTTTTCTAAAGTTGACAATAGGAACGTTCACGCGAAAGGAGAAAGTTAAACCTGTCGGTGCCTACATACGTCACCATTGGATCGCCAGATTTTGTATATGATTGTGATTTCTCTCGAGTAACTCGTCTTCAATCACTCACAACAGATTAAAGAAAAGTCAGTTCACATTAACAAGAGTTTTTGGCACGTTTCTCGTAGAAATTTCTAGGAAAATCGTAATTTGTTCGGACGCATAATTGAACGAACACTCGCTGTCACTTGCGAATTTGCTCTCCCTGAGTCTGTTGACTCCCAGAGCCCAAAGTTCCTCCTCAGCTGGGACAACCGCAAAAGCTGCCGCAAATTTGTCCACAATGGAGCCGTCCGACTTCTTTACAACAACAAAATCCCCACCGGATCAATTTGCATTTGGATGTATTTCGCCTTAGTTAGAAAGAAACGTTTGAAATGCATTTAATAATAAGCATTATGAGGAGGCTTGTGAAAGCAACAAAGAAAAGGTTAATGATCGTTTCCGGAACATTCAAAAAAAATCTTTATTAAAATTTTAAACTTTTTAAATGAATATTAGGGTTTTGGCCGAAGTTAAAAGATTATAGGGTTTTGTAAATGGAGCTATGAAAAACTACATAAAAATGATAATTTATTTTTTATATAAGTGAATGTCGGGATGCGAATTAAGGAACTGGGAAGAGTGTATTGGAGAAGCTAAGGGGGGCTAAAGAGTGAAAACGAGAAATGCTGCAAGCAATTTTCTCGTCACCTTGACACCGGACAAAGCAAACGACAGTTGTACATGCCGCAAAGCCGCGAACTGCATTTCCAGCATTATAAGCGAAAACAGTCGAGTAGTTCGAGGGATCAGTTGAGAAATAAAAAATAAATCCGAACAAGTGACCATTGCAAATGACATACAGTTCCATAGTGTGCATGGAAGATGGTTTCCTCGTCTTTTGACGAAGTTGACAAGTGTAGAGGTTTGTCAGGCACTTGCAGCAACGCATTTATTTGTATTGCAAGAAACAATGTAAAATGATAAATCATAATGGTTTTTATATTTTAATAAATAATTGTAAAACAAAAAATATTTTTTTTTTATAATTGACTCACCTACATTTTAAAAATAGACTCGTCTTTTCCTTGCCTTAATTAGGTTCGAATTTTTGCTGAAAAAATAGTTGGGAATCTTTTGAAAACTAATTTAAAATCTAGAAGTTAAACAAGTAGTTTCTCCTTTTTTACAAGTAAGTACTTATTTCGGGAGCTTAGCTACTGAATCTTAGCTGGAGCTCCTAGCTTTTTATTGAGGGTTTACTAATCATATACATCAATAAATCCGCCATTTTTCTAACAGTTCTTAACATTATCATAGTAGCTGTGCCTCTTATTAAGGATCACTTATAGAGGGAAGCCACGTTAGAAGGTCTATTTCCACGATGGCTTTTGCGATTTTTTTTACTAATTAAAATTAATTTAACCGCAATCCAATCGCAATTTTTTTTTAATTTTAACCAACACAAACAAGTTACTTGACATTATTCCGCTGAAGATCGTAACTAGAATTCTCATCTGCCAGCCATGTGGTGACATTAATTATTATCTGAAGCCAAAAAGCCTTAAATTTTACATTACTAACTTATTTTCTAACAATATGAACTTCAATCAGGTGGAAATAATCAAAATCAAATATTTTTCAAAAATTGAAAAAAAAATTAAATTTTCAGGCTATTTTTCAAACAATGCAAAAAAACACCACATATGATATTGCCCCAAAAGTTTTTTCATCACCATCAGCATCAACGGCGTTACAACCGGTATCCGACCTAGGCAGCCTAATAAAGAACTTCAAACATCCCCGTTTTGCGCCGAGGTCTACCAACTCGATATCCCTAAAAGTTGGCTGGCGTCTTCTTTTCCCATCACAGATATTGGCCTTACAGACGGTGATGATTTCGCGCGAGATTTATTTCGTCGTTATGTAGGCTACAGAATCATCGATCCTCATGTAGGGAGCCAAAACTTCTTCGGAGGATTCTTCTCTGGAAAGTGGCATAGAGGTCGCAATTTTTCTTTTTAGGGACCCAGGCCTCCGAAGAATACATAAAGACTGGCAAGATCATTGTCTTGTACAGTATGAGCTTTGACCCTATGGTGAGATGTTTTGAGCGAAACAATTTTCGTAAGCTGAGACGCTGATTTTCGGTGCCCCATAGGAGAAACTCTCATGGCCGTGTCCAGTTTGTTTTATCATAGGCGGCTTTGAAGACCAACAGTTTTTCCACCGCTTGCGATGATGTTCTGGGCATATGGGGTTATCCGGCCTAGCATGGTAGCGGAGAATATCTTATAGATAGCACTCAGCAACGTGATACCTCTATAATTGCTGCTTGTTCTTTTTCTTTAGCCTTTGTCCCGTTCACAAGCGGGGTCGGCCCGTCGTGATCGGAACTCTATAATTGCTGCATTGTGTGATATCCCGATTTTGAAGTTTTTGTGTAAAACAAAACGTCATCGGTTTACTGTTTCACTGCTCGTCACATACAGATACATCATTCAATGTGAAATTTAAGAGGGGTCAAGTCATATGGAGTATCAAATGAATGAAAAGTCCTCACCGAGTACTTTTCCAAGCTGGTCTCAGTTCTGACATTTAATACACAAGGGGTGAGGGCGGTGGCTGAAAAGTAGTCATCTTTTCACTGAACCATTCTCAGAAGCCCCCCCCACCTGAAAATCTAAAAAAACGTCACGAAACTGCCCCTATCCGGTGGCTAGGCTCGGAAATACCCCTCACACTGATATCTGTTTAAATAAAGTTCACAATAGTACATTACTATAATTTTAAGAAATTGAATGCAAAACCCCGCTTAAGTTCATCCTAGAATCATAAAATTTTGCGGCGGTATGGCTATAATATAAAGCACAATTTTAATTTGGTGGAAATCGCACTATTACTAAAAAAGTTATAGTGGGTGAAAATTGTCAGTTCCAAGCAAAGGTTTTCATATAAGAAATACACAAAACCTTTCATACCTGAAGCGTCAAGCTTCCCGATTTGTTATGTATGGGACAGATAATGTCCCGTTGACAGTCGTCGGACATAGATTCGCTGTCCCACACCTTGATCATCAGTTGATAAACCGCTTTGTATTGCTACCTTACATTCATCGTCGAAACAGCTTCATATCCAGGACATCTATTAGCTGCAGTTATTGCGACATCCATTTCCCCTCAATAGGTGTTACGGAGGACTCCGTTATAGACATCTTCAATGTTCACTCTCATCTGATTGTCAGAGGAGATTCTAGGTGGTGTAGTTATTCGTGCCCGAGGCACCATACTAACGAGATAATGATCTGAGTCCATATTGGCCTCCTATATGTTCTGACATTCATCAAGGCTGAGAGGCCGCGGTGTTCGATCAACACGTTGTCAGCTTGCTTGAAAGTGGTTCCATCTGGAGAAGCCTATGTATGTCTGTGGACCGCTTTCCTCGCAAACCAGGTGCTTTCAAGAACCATTTCGTGCAAGACTACTAGTTGGATAGTCGACAGTCCGTTGTCATTGGTAGTTTTCTTTAAACTATGGAAGCTAAGGTATCGCCTGGCTCCGTCCCTATTTGGGATGATTGATGAACATACTTGGGGCAAGCGTCGATCGTCGATGGTTCGTTCCGCTGCCTTGTAAAAAGTATCCCTTTCCGACTCCACAGTCTTCTCTGTAAGGGCATGAACGTTAATGAGCCTAATATTTCCAAATTTGCCTCTCAAACGCAAAGTGCACACCCGTTCACTTATTTTTTCAAAGCCGATAACAACAGGTTATATTTTTTGGCTGACTAGAAAGCCTACTCCGAGCACATGGTTTACTGGATGGCCACTGTATGGTGTAGTGGCATATCTTGCAACGCTGTTACATCAGCCCTATTTTGGAACAGGGTATCGGTTAGCCGCTTGGCAGATTCTTTTCTGTACGTGGAGCGCCCGTTCCACGCGAAAACCTTCGAATCGCTCGTCCGATTTCATTGCCAGATTCATCGCTGTGTCGTCAATCCAGTCGGAGGCTCCTTGCGTGGCTCCATTGCGTTGGTGTTCCGGGTAGGGTTGTCAGCTCTACACAAACTCAACAGTTTTTATAATTTGCCCCGTTCTGATCTACGCCTTCATCCTTCTCCGTCTGCAGTTTTTCATCAAGAAAAACCTCCCAACGATCCCGTCGTGGAGGTGGAGATGGGATTTAGTAGTAGAGCTGTTCGTGTTGGTGCAGCACGTGTTTCCCAGGTTTTATGCTGCATCGTGTGCACAATTCACGTTTCGCCTGGGACCTATACTATACTTTGATCGCCTTTCCAACTTGTCATCTTCCTTTAGTGGATCCTTTTTACTACCTAGTCGTCTTTTAATCATGGTTTCTCTTCTGCAACGGACCACTTGTTGTTGAACTGAATGTTTTTATTTTATAAAACTTGTTAGACACTGGTACACATATAGATGTTGTTTAATCTGTCATGCTCGCTTGTTCGAACCGTGTTGTATGCTGGCTCCACCTTATTCGCTCTTGTTTTCGCCTAATTAATTTGCTTCTATTTCAATGGTACATTTAAAATCATTTTCAGCTTTACCAAAAAAGGGACATTGCCTATGATAACTACAATATTCCTGCCTTACAAATAATGTCATGGTAAAATGTCAACCCAAAATATTCTTGATTTCTACTTTAAATGGTAGAAATTTTCGGAGCAGAAATGTCCCAAGGGGAGGTTACCAATCCTCAAGTTCGGCGGCTGTTAACGAAAAGATAAAAATGAGTAAATAATAAGCCTTTCATTGTCCTTCACGATTCATCTATTAAGGACTAAGCAGAATTAAATTATTAGAAGCCATCATTCTTGTACATTGCTCATTATGAATCAACTCGGCCTATCTCTACCATCCTCAACTGTACTCACAAATGGGCAACATGATGCTCAATGGAACAATCTAATTCGTATGTCATGTCGTGGGCTCATCATCAGACCAGGTATGCCATCGTTGCTTCTACCACCTGCGCCGCCGTCCAGAACATTGATTTACGCCATTTAAATCGTTAGTTGGAGAGCACGAAAAATAAATTTGTTTTTAGTTTTACTTAACTCAATTAAAGCCATTTGAAGTTAGTCTTCAAATAATCAAACATTCCACTTATCGCTTGTGGACCACACGCATATTTGAACGCTGTGTGTGTCTTGCAATCAGTCTTCAGCCCGTACTCACTACTCATATAAATCTTTTCTGTAAATTAACGGTGCAATTAATGGTTTGGAATTGCTTCTATTGTTGGTGTAATTAGATTCATGCTCTACGGACTAGATGGGCTGTGGTTTTGAGCAGATTTCAATAAGGAGTAGCTCGGAATGGGAGTAGCAGTGATTTGCTTCTCGATGCGCTTTTTGATTGCACCGTCTCTAACTTTTATTGTATTAAATGCCTTAGGGCGTTCCACCCCGTAGCAACGAATTTAAATTCTACTATATTGTGTGCGCACTATGCCCCATGGGGTCTAAGACCAGAACCATATTAATAATTGCGTAACAGATATCTCAATAGAACCAAACAAGCTAATTGGATAAATAAATATTCACCTGTTTCCATTTCAAACGCTAATTTTTCTCTAACGGATATTTGTTACAGGGATTCATCGACCTACCCGCCTGTTGAAATGAATCCATTCAAAACACGCTTGTTCGAAAAGGATATTGGCACGCGTGTATCTAAAACGAATCAAAGATGGATACAAAAGGGACAGCTGTTCTCGACTTTCATACAATAGTAGTCACCCTCTGGCTGCTTCTTAAAATCTTTTCAAATGTCTTGTAAGACATTAAATTTCGGATAGTCTTCAATCAATGAAAGAATCTCAGTGAATAACGGACATGAAAGATGCAATTGTGCAAGGAGGCGTGTTAAAGTAAACAGCCGTGTTATTTGTGGTTTTTTTCAGGGAAATCTTATTACCTGGACAGACAACCTGGCGACAGCGGTAGACGCAGATCGCAGAGGGTGTCGAAGTTCAATTTTTTTTCTTCTATAAATCACCTGGATTGTATTGGCTGTAAAGGAATAGTCAGCGTAAATAATTGGAAGAAACCGGAAGGTAAAAGTAAAAAGTTACACTGTATTTACAGAAATTCTAGATTAGATATAACTGACATTAGTTGAATATATCTAGATTTCTTGAGGGTTCTATCCTTTCGAAAACTTTAATGCAGGTTATATCATCAAATGGTCACATCGTTCCAAACAAATTATATGTGGCTGACTAATTTTTAACAGCATGTTGGCTTTCCACTGGAAACCTTTTAACATAAAGGATGTATGTATATATCGTTGCCATTTACCCCTTGGTGGGGTACAGCGCGTCAACCAGATATACACCCGATTGAGCGGATTACCTGAAATGCACTTCAGCTCCGTCACGATTTCCTGAGATACCTGAAGTACTTCTCTACTGTTCTGCGCCAAGTCCCTTGAAGCGACCCATTCGTCGGAGATCTTGGGACAGTAGATTCCACTGTATAGCGTGTGTGTGTGTATGGTGGGGGAAAAGCTACAGCTTCTGAGCACTCAGTCCGTGCTGGCCCATTGTACTCGCCTCCCCCGTCTAACGGAATATTCCGGATTCGTTAACGTATCGCAGGATTTCCGTTAGTGGATGTGATGCTACCCGTCGCAATTGGAGAACATCGGCACCAAAGATCTGATGCCTGATGCGTCCATAGGAAATGTTCCGTTGATTCCGCTTCCTCATTACAGGAGGGACACGTATTATCTTCGGTAATTCCTATTCTGAACATATGCCTAGCAAGTGAATTATTGCCTGTCAGAATGCCCACATTACACCTGCAAGTCCTCCTGCTTTTCGACAGGATAAACTTTGCGGTACGTATGTTCGGTTCTGGCAGGAAAAGTTTGATGTGTCGAGCAGCATTTAGGCTCTGCCACCTGTCATTATGGGAAACTTGTTCCTAGTTTTTGAAAACAGATTTAGCCAATGCTACTGATACTCCAATTACTGGTTCCGGTCCCGGCATAGGGGAGATTGACCCCTCTTTCGCTTTCGCGTCGGAGATTTCATTTCCCTCTATGCCACAGTGACCAGGTACCCAGAGTAGTTCCACCGTATTGAATCTAGAGATAGAGTTCAAACGGTTGCTGGATTCCTGAACGATTTTCGAGATGATCAAAGGACTACTCAACGCCCTCAATGCAGCTTGGCTATCACTGCAGATTGCGATGCGCCTGCCCTTCAACAGCCCATCGATAACCCAATTTGCCGCCCTTAGGATCGCATAAACTTCGGCTTGAAAAACCCTTGCATATTGTCCCAAAGCAAAAGCCCACTTCTCGTTTTTATTCGAGGGGTAGGCTCCGCCTCCAGAACCCTGTTCTGGTTTTGAGCCATCGGTGTAGAAGACTTCCATATATCCCGCCACGCATTCCTCTGGGAGTTCCCAGTCCTCTCTACGCTTCAGGGTAACTTCATATCTTCTGCCAAACAGATGTATGGGGACATGAAAATCAGAGGGCATATAAGAACTGGATTCAGTCGTCCCAGTAACTCTTCCAATGCTCTGTGCCCTCCATATCCGTTGTTTCCCCAAAGAACTAATCGAATTATTCTAAGAGCTGCTCTCATTGCAGTGCTTTGAATAAATATATCCAGGGGCTGTAAATTGAGTAGTACATTCAGAGCTGCGCCGGATGTTGTGCTCATGCCACCAGTGATACCCAGACACACAGTTCTTTGCAGTGCGGCTAGTTTATGGTGAAAACCTTTTTGTCTCACCTTATCCGACCACACTACGGATGCATATACAAACATCGGCCTAATGATGGCAACGTATATCCACATTACCACATGAGGCCTGAGTCCCCATGTCGAGGCAAAGGTCCGTCTGCACAGCCCATAAGCTGTGAGAGTTCGTTTCATCTTTACCGCTACATGTTTGTTCCAAAGAATTTTTTTTATCTAGAATGACTCCCAGATATTTCACTTGTTCGGAGAGTCGAAGGATAGTACCCCTCATTTCAAGGAGGCAAAGTCCATCCAGTTTTCTCCTTTCTGTGATTAAAACCATTCTGGTTTTATTTGGATTAACTGACAGACCATGTCTGAGGCACCAGCTGTCTATCAAATCAACGGCACGTTGTATATTTCTACACACCGTTCCAAGATCCCGACCAACAGCAAGTACAGCCACGTCATCAGCATAAGCTTGAGCGTGTATTGGCAAATTTTGCAGTTCGCATAGTAGTGAGTCGATCAGCATCCACAGAAGTGGCGAAAGCACACATTCTTGGGGGCAGCCCTTCGTTGCTTCTGTAGTCAGTTAGCGATCGACCCCTACCTCAGCGCACAGTAATCTTTGCGTTAGCATAGCATGGATCCACTTAATTAAAGCATCATCAACATCATGCGCTCTGGCGGCATCACAAAGTTTTTGAAAAGGCGCACAGTCAAAAGCCCCTTCAATGTCCACGAACACCCCCATCGCGTACTCACCATTCAAAGTTACATCCTCTATCTTTGTGACCAAAGAATGAAGAGCAGACTCACAGGACTTTCCGCGTTGGTAAGCATGTTGGTTTTCACTAATGGGTGTGACCTAAGTGCGTTTCCACGAATGTGGCGCTCCACCAGTCTCTCCAAACCTTTCAGCAAGAATGAAGTCAAGCTGATCTGTATGAAGTTCTTTGGATTAAAATAGTCATCTTTCCCAGGTTTCGGTATGACTGCATAACGTAGTCAGCAATGTAATTTTCACACCTCCTCAATGTGTGACTTACCTATTGCCTTCTGATGACAGGGCGTACGAGTGCCAAACCTGTGCACCGACCAAGTTATTCGTTGACTTGGATCTTTTCAGCTACGGTGGAATCACTTTCCGTGTGCTACTCCCATATAGCGACAGAGAAAGAACACTAACAGAATAGTTTCAAATTGATCTTCATGTTGAGATAGCTGAATTTCCAGATTTTAGGCTAAATCTACAAATTAATGGAACCCTTCGATACTCTGGCCATTAATCCAGCTAGAAGGAGTGCGATGACTCGTCAAACTAAAAATTTTGGTTTGATTGCGTTTATCTTCAGTCCAACTCTACTTGCCTCTTTGTTCAAATCCAGAACAATTTGGCTAAGATCCATGACCCGAAGAGAAGGCAAACAAATGTATTGAATGAGGTATTTGAGGTATTTCATTGGTTCATTGAATTCCTTCACGCCCTCCGGGCAAAGCAGCGTGAAGAACGTCCCTGATAACAAAAAGAAATAATATCGGTGACAAGATGCATCTCTGACAGACTGCGCTTTCTACTTTAAATCCCTCTGAGAGAACTACACAAGAAGATCGTCAAGCCAAGCGGTCTTACTCCGTATCCGCATGTTACGGTGACAAGCCATTTCATCCACAAGAGGGTGGAACTCCATTGGATGCAATACGGCAAAGAACGGTGGTGAAGTATTCTTTCCACCTCTCCAGTTGCTCACTATCGTAAATGTCGAGTCGTTCTTCAAAGATTTGCGACCGCATGCAAGCTCCCTCGTGATGGAATATAGACTTCTGAAATCATCCTGTGTTCTGTGGCACCTTTCGTTTCCTTGACCAGCGCAATAGCAAATTCTCTCTTCTCACGTCGTACCGAAATTCTCGGGATTTCGCTCGGTATCGGAGTTCGACCGCACCAGGCCCGCCGTCACTCGGAGCGATCAATAGAACCTTCAACCTCCTCCATTTGTCAATCAGCTTCCATGATTCCGCACTCAGCCAGATCCCTTCGGGACGTGGTCAACGAGCCACATAGCATCCGAGAAAAGAACATTTTGGATCAGCAAGCTAGATCTCTTTCGAGCGACAGCTGGATCAGCAGAAGCAGTCAAAGTTCAACTTTGGGGGTCGCACCTCACCACAAACGCAACACGCAAGCGAACATAAGTGATAAACAGATGGTGATCCGATTCGATGCCGATGTCAGCACCATCCAACTGAAATCTACTGCTGTTCATAAAGTGGTCAATCTGATTGCTCGTATAGTTTGAATGGTCGTTGGCTTCGCTTCTGGTTATTTAACCCCATCTCATTCTCTTTTTCTATTTCAACGAGGTGACATCGGTGGATATCATTTCTCACTTGATTGATTAAGATTGTTTGTGGGGCCGGAGGAAAGAGTCTCTAATAAACCGACTACTTGAACATAGCTTTCGAGTAAATTGACCCAACCATAGCGTTCCTTCTGCTGACGTCATATTATCCCCCGATTGTAGACAGTGCCAACAAGACTTCGTGTTTACTTCGCTAGATTATTGGAGCATTTTGAAAATAATTGGACGACGTTATGCAACAATCTTTTCTGATAATAGTGAAACCTAATTGATATTTGGCTTCTCCGAGATAATCCATTTCAAATCCTTCGTTAACCAAGCACTCTATTTTTGCCGTTGGTTAGCATCAACAAGTCACAGATAGACTACGATGATGAAATAAACGCAGCCTTCATATTGTGCCGGCGTAAGCGAGCTAGCTTGTTCGGTTGGATTTGCGAAATATGGAGCTCTTTGTATCCGTCGGATTTTCAATTTTCTCCCTTCAGAATACTAAAAAGAGATCTGAAGGTCGGTTCAGCTTTGGAGATAGGATTAGAATTCCCTATTATCCATCCCTGAGGTAGGTGTGAGTGAGGAACCCAAATAGCGCTGTGGTGCGCCATTTTGTTGCCACGAACTTCTAAAACCATTACTGCTGTTATGAGAGCAAGGAAGCAGAATATCAGGAGCTTCAGAGCCAGCCCGTACCATTCAAGAAGGAAAACAGCTCTCCCACACTGCAGCCAAAGATATCTCTGAGGTCCTCAAGGAATGGTTTAGCTAGTATCCGTAGCCTGGCTCTAGCAAGAGCTGGGCAACCGCAGAGGAAGTGCCAGAAGGTTTCCCCTCTCTTCTCCGCGACTTCGGCAATGTGAATTGTAGGCTATACAGAGTCTGACGGCATGTAGACTGCCGTAATCTGTTACGCTTCGGGCTCGGGGTCACGCCCAAACCATCGACAGGCTTCCAGTGTCGCCAGCATTCTCGCTTGGAGTACACTAACGACACTAGGAGATTGTACTACTCGGATACATTCTGCGTTTTTGAGAAAACTCTCGCACCGACTCCACAGACCATCTTTGATTCATCAGTGAAGAATACTATGCCATAGCCTTGCACCACGCCGCCCGTTTTCGAGTCTGCCCTGGTTGAAAAGTCTACAGCAACTTTCTCGTGAAATCCAGCTTGCATGCGACGTAGTCTACCTTGGTGAGCACCCAGATTTCCCGAGGTACTTCATCTAGGGTGTTACTATGGCCGTAGTGCTTCGCTATCCAGCATCCGGACATGTACGATAACAATAATTGTTGGCGCAACAATCCATATTGGATCAGGGCCTGAATTGTTTTAAAGCATTTCATTGAAGACCGTAACGGTACACTACAATACATTGTAGGAGGCAATGTGGTCGGCATTGCCCTCACCTGTGATTATAACCCTGATTTGACTTAGGTATTCATTCGCAGTTGAGTCGACTGGTATCAGACATCCAGTCACGATAACAAATTCCACTGTCACCAGTGAGATTTGACCCGCGACCTTCCGCTAGGACAGCCCAGCGCTTTAACCACTTGAGCCATTCAGACATGTATGCCTAAACTTTTTATAATTTTTTCATATCGTAATCAAAAATTCTGTTGCCTTTTTTTCGAAGTATGTATGCACTTTGAATTTGAGTCTATTGTCGAGCATCATACAGTATTTAACCGCCACCTTGCTTCTTATGGCCTGGCTTCCAACCCAAATTTTGAAGTATTCTAGGCTCTTCCGGCTTGCTCTTTGCGTTTTGTTTTCTCTGCGAGCACTAGTCCAGTAGCTTCCAGCCAACTCAAGAGTGGACCCAGTACCGATCCCTGAGGGATTTCGGCTGATAGCGGTAGTAATTTGTGCCTTTGCTGCTCTCGCACTTTAGCTCCCTCTCTGTAAAGTATTATAGTTTCCAAAGTAGCATGGAGTGTTCATTCGGATGAGGGACGTTTTGATGGGCGGCCAGTTTACTGAGTTGCGCAGTACTCTTTTGACCACCACTACTATCTATCACCTCCTATGGCAGTGGCTGCGGTATCTACCAACACCTTTATTGCATCGACAGTGGAGCGACATTTCCTGAATCCAAACTGCATATCAGAAAGAACACTTTCATGTTCAGCTGTTTCGTGCAATCTGTTGGCAATTATTCCCTTCAGTATCTTCCCAATCGTATCTAGAAGGCATATTGGGCGATATGATGACGGATTGCCAGCCACCAAACGCTGCTGTTTCAATTTTTCGTTGAGGGTATTTTTACATTACTTGTATAAGCAAGTGTGGTCTCGCGTGGACGGCAGCTTTCACAGCTTTATTGGTATTACTATCAAGTCCCGGTGATTTCTTGCCCTTTATTTTTTGCATACCTGAAGCAATTCATCTTCGGTGATACATGGTATGGTCTCTAAACCAGCTGCACTGATTGCTTCGATGACTGTGTTCGATGTTTGCTTGAACAGTGGCTCCATTGTCCATTGTCGTACTAGTTATTTGCGGTGATTTTTTCCCCTTTATTTTAGACATCACTTCTCTATAGGTTATGTAACAGAGATTTACTTCAACTTCGCTGCAGAGGATTTTAAAGCTTTTACTTTGTTTGATCACTTTCTGCAAATCATGCCTCGATTGTTCGAATATGTAGAGCAGCTCCTAGAACTCCAATATTCTCCTCGAACATTGAACGATTCTCCGGGCTTGCAGGCATTTTGCCTTCAGCGTCTTCATTTCCTCCCTCCGCCAGTAGCATGATGAGCTTTTTCTGCTGGGAACTCTTCTCGGCATTGCAACGTGGCATGCGTTGACAACAGACTGAATTAGCTGTTTTGTCAACATGCTGACGGAATTCATCATCATGTCAAATGCTTCTTTTTCGATGAAGCTATTCTTTCATTTTGGACCTATCAGTTTGAGATTCTACACCCTTCTGTGTTCTTTAATTTAAAACACCACCGACTGGTGATCACTGTAGGTGAATTCTTCCCTAATCGACCACCTTATCTTAGGCAGAAGGAAAAAACTGGCGAAAGTGATGCCAATGATCGAGCCCATATGCCCATGCCTCACCGTTATTTGCAATTCCTAATTCAAAAGACGCAAACGTTTTCAATAGCCTACGACCTCTGACATTAGTATGGTTGCTAACCCACTCTGTTTCTCACAATTAGTGGATATCTAATGTTTGCATCTGTCGCCACATTTTCTACCATTGTCTGGAATTCTTCTATTTTCCAACTAGGTCTCCCATAGCAGCTGTAAAAGTCGATGCCACTTATTTTAGCTCGGACGAAACCCTCTAAACACTCTTCGATTTCAAGGAACGCTTGCTCCCCGCATGCCCACATAGCAACTTGTTTGCTATGGTCATGAATCCGCCAATTATCTGCTATTTTCTATGGCTCGCTGATTAGAACCACGTCCGTTCTTTCGGCTACTACAGTTTGTGCCAGGAGATCCTGAGCCGCCTCGCAGTTATTGAGGTTTTTCTATATTACCTTTATGTTGATTTCGTAGTATTCGAGGCCCTCCTCAACACCGAATTTTATTTTATTACTGCCTGCTATGCGACTAGTGTCTTCTGTATGATCTTTTCTACAGAACCTATGCACCTATCGCAGTCCTTCATTATGTGGCCCCCACCTCCGCATCTCCTGCATAGCTTAAAATGATCTTCCGCATTTTTACAATGTTTGCAAAGTGTTCCAATTCCAAACATTTGAAGCACTTTGTAATCCTCGCCTGTTCGCAGATGCGACAGACAACGCAGCCTATATTTCCTTGAAAAAAGAGAACTAGGTTTTTTTCCTTACTCTGTAAATATTTTTATTTTTCCCCCGCATATGATCGTTTCGGAGACCACGTGCCTCCTTCCTCAGTGCTAGTACCTAATCCTAATCGTATGCGGGGAAAAAATAAAAATATTTACAGAGTAAGGAAAAAACCCTAGTTCTCTTTTTTCAACTTATATGGAAAAAAAACCTGGACACTAATTTCAACTATATTTCCTGTTTCCAAAAGCTTCTTTGCACTTTCTGCAGGAAAGGCAAGTGCCGCAGATTGTGTGCCGCCGTATACTTTTCACAAAGATACCATCCCTAAGGTTACTGCTTCCCCGTTTTCAAACTGAGAGCGAATCGTTGCGAGTATGTCCTCCTTGGTATAATTTCATCGATGTCTTTACTCTCGATATTAATACAATGATTTAGGGCTAGAACCTCTGCTTGTACGCGCAGGGCTTCTCCGATGGTCTTTCTGAACTCTGCTAATCTTTCTCCTGTTTCGCTAAGTTTAAGCAATAGATCCCCTTTTTGAGGCCTTTTAATTTGGACACAATTTTGCTCATTTACTCCAATTTAGGGTCGGTTTTGACGCTGCGCAGTATATTCGCATACGACGTTACCCCCGCTTTCTTAATTAAAATAGCATTGGGCCTCGGTTATTTGAGTTTCTTTCTCTACTTCGCCATATGTTTCTTGGTAACTTTTGTCCAAACTTCTTCTCTAGCATCAGCCGTTTCTGGTTTGTAATATTTACATTCTCTATTCGGCGTTTCAATGTCATTTCCTGCTTTCATCTTAGGTTCGAGGAGTCTCCATTCGGAGTATTCTTCCTCTTTACCACGGAGGTGTTTAATCCGAGAGTTGTCTGTGAGGAGTTATTTTTCCGAATCGTTTCTTTAGCCTTCTAGTCGTGCAATTTAATCTCCACCAATTTATAGACAGCTATAACACTCTCGATTGCATCTCTCATTGGTTGATGAATAGAACGTCTCTTTCCGTCCTCCAGTATTTCGACCAATTTCCTAATTTGCTAACCAAGCTTATGGAAATTGTTTCCCTCCGTGACTAAGTCTATTTCGATAGTTTAGTGGTGTTTGGGGTTCATATTTGCTGGCGCTCCATTGTAAGCTAGCACTTGGCGATCTTAGAATTTTAAAACTCCTTTCGTTTGCCAATTGCAGTTCGCCGTTATTGTTTCTTCCGGTTTTATTTGTGTTATTCATATCCATGTTAAATGGCTCCCCCCTCAAAACGGTTATCAATACTCGAGTGTGTGGTCACTAAATGATCGCATCGTTATTAATGCAAGCAGTAAGATCATGCAAGGGTGGGGTCTGAAACTCAAGCACCAACCTTTTTGTGACGAAGCATTGAGCGTTGTCTCTCAAATGTCAACTCATCAATCGAAATAGAATTTCAATGATGTGTGCCATGTACGTTCCGCTCCTTAAATTTCATTTCAGGTTGACCTTTCCATAGTTTTCTATATCTTTAGCCAGGTATGGCATAACACCTTGCTTTTCGGCGGCATCATCATCATCATCAACGGCGCAACAACCGGTATCCGTCTTAATAAGAAACTCCAGACATCCCGGTTTTGCGCCGAGGTCCACCAATTCGATATCCCTATCAGCTGTCTGGTATACGCGATCGCTCCATCTTAGGCAGGGTATGCCTCGTCTTCTTTTTCTACTATAGATATTGCCTATACTTTCCGGGTGGGATCATCCTCATCCATACGGATTGATTGACCCGCCCATCGTAACCTATTGAGCCGGATTTTATCCACAACCAGACGGCCATGGTATCGCTCATAGATTTCGTCAGTATGCAGGCTACGGAATCGTCCATCCTCATGTAGGGGGCCAAAAATTCTTCGGAGGATTCTTCTCTCGAATGCGGCCAAGAGTTCGCAATTCTTCTTGCTAAATATCCGAGGAATACATGAGGACTGGCAAGATCATTGTCGTGTACAGTAAGAGCTTTGACCCTCCTTTGGTGAGACGTTTCGAGCGGAACAGTTTTTGTAAGCTGAAATAGGCTCTGTTATCTGACAACAACCGTGCGCGGATTTCAACATCGTAGCTGTTATCGGTTATGATTTTCGACCCTAGATAGGCTTCAACGGTCTCAAAGTTGTATTCTCCTATCCTTACTCTTCCTGTTTGAGCAGTGCGGTTTGATGTTGTTGGTTGGTTGGTTTTCGGTGCCGACGTTGCCACCACCACTTTGTCTTCCCTTCATTGATATGCAGCCCAATATCTCGCGCCAATCGCCGCCTGCTCGATCTGGATGAAGGCAGTTTGTAAGTCTCGGGTGGTTCTTCCCATGATGTCGATATCGTCAGCATAGGCCAGTAGTTGGGTGGACTTAAAGAGGACCGTACCTCTTACATTTACATCAGCATCACGGACCGCTTTCTCGAGAGCCACGTTGAAGAGGACGCATGATAGAGCATCCCCTTGTCGTAGACCGTTATTGATGTCGAATGGCCTTGTGAGTGATCCTGTTGCCCTTATCTGGCCTCGCACATTGGTTAGGGTCAGCCTAGTCAGTCTTATTAATTTCGTGGGGATGCCGAATTCTCTCATGGCCGTGTACAGTTTTACCCTGGCTATGCTATCATAGGCGGCTTTAAAGTTGATGAATAGATGGTGCAACTGTTGAACATATTCCAACAGTTTTTCTATCGCTTGCCGTAGAGAGAAAATCTGATCTGTTGCTGATTTGCCTGGAGTAAAGCCTCTTTGATATGGGCCAATGATGTTTTGGGGGTATGGAGCTATCCGGCCTAGCAAGATAGCCAAGAATAACTTATGGATGGTACTCAGCAACGTGATACCCTCTATAATTGCTGCACTGTGTGATATCTCCCTTTTTATGTATGAGATAGATAATGCCTCGTTGCCAATCGTCAGGCATTGATTCACTGTCCCATACCTTGAGCACAAGTTGATAAACCCCTTGGTGCAGCTGGTCGCCTCCATATTTAATTAATTTGGATGTAATTCCATCGGCTCCTGGCGACTTATGATTTTTTAGCCGATGAATTGCACGGACTGTTTCTTCTAAACTTGGTGGTGGCAGTATTTATCCGTCGTCTTCAGTAGGTAGGATCTCCAACTCGCCGATGTTCTGGTTATTCAGTAGCTCATCAAAGTACTCAGTCCATCGCTCCAATATGCCCATTCTGTCAGAAATCAGATTTCCCTCTTTGTCTCGGCAGGATGAGCATCGAGGTGTATAAGGCTTCATCCTGCTGACCTGTTGGTAAAACTTCCGCACCTGGTGCGGTTGCTCCCTGTACTTTTCGAGTTCACAGACTTGTTGGTCCTCCCAGGCTTCCTTTTTCCGTCTGTGAAGTCGCTTCTCCGCTCGACGGAGTTCGTGATAAGTCTCTGCGCGTGCCCGCGTTCTTTGAGAATGCAACATTACTCGGTATACGGCATTCTTCCATTCCGTAGCTAGCTTACATTCATCGTCAAACCAGCTGTTCCGACTCCTTTTGTCGCTGGGCCCAAGTACGTTTGTGGCCGTATCAATAATAACGTTCTTCAGGTGATTGTGAAGATCATTTGTTGATGCTTCATCTCCAGGTCCTCTGTTGACTGTGGATATTGCGGTATCCATTTCCCTCTTATAGGTGTCGCGGAGGGCTGTGTTGTGGGTTGCTTCAGTGTTAACTCTCACCTGATTGTCAGAGGGGATTCTGGGTGGTGTTGTTATTCGCGCTCTAAGCACCCATGCCAACGAGATAGTGATCCGAGTCTATATTGGCCCCCTACATGTTCTGACATTCATCAAGGCTGGGAGGTGGCGGCCTTCAATAAACACGTGGTCAATTTGGTTGAAAGTGGTCGCGCCTGGAGAGGCCCATGTATGTTTGTGGACCGCTTTCCACGCAAACCAGGTACTTCCAACAACCATTTCGTGTGGCACTGCTAATTGGATCATCCGCAGTCCGCTATCATTTGTATTTTGGTGTAAGCCATGTTAACCAACGTATCGCCTGAATACGGGTTCCTTCCCTACTTGGCTGTTAAGATCCCCAAGTATGATTTTGATATCATATCTGGGACAGGCTTCGAGGGATCGTTCTACTGCCTCGTAGAAGGTATCCTTCTCCGACTCTACAGTCTCCTCTGTAGGGGCGTGAAAGTTTATGAGGCTTATATTTCTAAACTTGCCTCGCAAGCGCAGACTGCATAGCCGGTCGCTTATGTTTTCAAATCCGATAACAGCAGGTTTAATTTTTTGGCTGACTAAGAAACCTACTCCGAGCACATGGTTTACTGGATGACCGCTGTAATATATGGTGTAGTGGCTCTTCTCCAGGAAACCGGTCCCTGTCCAACGCATCTCCTGTAGCGCTGTTACATCGGCCCTATATTGGGACAGGGTATCGGCTAGCTGCTCATCAACTTCAGCTCTGTACAGGGAGCGCACGTTCCACGAGAAAATGTGCAAATCGTTATTCCTTTGTCGTTGCCGGGTTCGCCGTTGTGTACTCCGTCCTATCCGAGGTTCCTGTTGTGGCTTCGTAACAAGTTATTTTCTGTGTAGGGTTGTCAGCCCTACCCAACCCCAAACCTGAAGGACCAGTTGGTACATTTTGTCCCGTCTTTAGGCGCGGGAGACTCGCCTTCATCCTTCTCCGACTGCAGCTTTTCGTTAAGAAAGAGCTCCCAGCGGTCACCACGTGGAGATGGAGATAGGGTTTGTTAGTAGAGCTGTTGGTGTTGATTCAGCAGGCATTTCCTAGGTTTGATGCTCCATCGTGGGTACCAATCCACGTTTCTCCCTGGGGCCTATACTACCCTTTGACCACGGCGGCATCCTCTCTCATTAGCTGCAGATGCATCGCCGGTGATCACCACGTGGAGGGGAGAGGAGGATTTGGTAGCAGACCTGTAGATGGTAAATCAAAGTTTTGATCGTAGTATACCGTGCCATCCAGCCTTCCAAGCTGGGGCACATACTAACCCTTGATACCGTGCATTGGTGTGTTGCCGCGTGGTTGCAAACACATGGCTTCAAGCACAACTGTTTATGGCTTGTCACACGGGATGGGAAAACGCATACAAGAAAACCATCGAGGCGCCATCGATACACAGACACACCAATCCATTTCCACCAAATTTGGTGTCAATCGCTATAACCGTCTCCGAGAAAAATGCGTGTGAGGGGCAGATAGACAGACAGTAAACCGATTTTAATAAGATTTTGTTTTTCATATAGCCTTAAAAGGTGGCATTCCCCGTTCGCTAGACACTTAAGGTGACAATCACAACTTTTCATTTGCACCTAGGTTTTGTACCTCCCTTCTAAAATGCCAAGATGTTTAGGTCATTCAGACAATAGTCAGTCCTTTGATTGTTTTTGCATCTTGATAATGGTTATAATGAAGCACCTGGTCTTGGATTCCAATTGGAAGAAATGTTATCTGATATCTCACAAAATGTTATGCGTATTAAATTGTGTCAGATGTTTCTGCGTATGTGCAGGAAAAGTCATACTAGTCAGAATCGGAACTCGGAATTCGGAACTGTGAAGCAGAACTCATCAATACCCCCAACTTGCGCAAAACATTTTAAATTCGAATTATTTATTGGAAACGTTAAAGATTTCTTGAAAAGCCATCGATTAATCCCGTCCTTTATCAAAAACAATAATCAGCCATCATCTTACAGATAATCATAAATCACCGATCTAAAGAGCTCTCAGCAGTCGCTAAACAAATTGCATGAGCCCTGGACCGAAAACAATCAAAACAATCGACCACTGTCCAATGTCCACTATTTGTTCAGGCTAAGGACGGAATCCTTCTTGATCCTCCTATCCACGGCCGAGCATCAAAAGTCCCGGAGATGCGGAACAAATTGCTGATGTTATTTAGGCAAGTTCTCCACTCCAAAGTAGCCTGAGATCGGCTCACAAAATAGGCGCCATAAATCACGTTTGCAACCGTTTTTCTGCCGTTTTAAGGTGTTGTAAGAATATCAAGGTGATCATTAGGATTTTTTGTACACTTTGTTTACCCACACACAGTCTGAAGGTAGCACCCGGTGCGGGTGTCCTGGGCTGGGATCATTATTGTTACAATTTATTGTTGTGTCTACGACCCTGAGCTCCTGCAGACGTAACTAGGATCACCCTTGTGCTATTGTGTCACAAGCGCGCAATTTCTCCTAACAGCTGATGGATGATGAGGTCCTGACCTTTAATACTAACTCAGATGCGGATTCATTTTTAACGCATGCCATTCGATGCAATTTGAGAGGAGCCTTTGTAATGGTAGTCCCTTTCTCCTTTATCGTAAGAATGAGAAGAAGAAATCATCGATTTTTCGTTTGGCACGTGTTATCGGATGTTTCGATTTCCTAGCGACATTTACATATATTGTTGAAATTTAAGAATGTATCTAATTTGTGCACGTGTTCCAGATGAGATGCAAATTTATGAGGGCAGCTTGCGTTTCTTTGTAAAGGTGCCAATTTAATAGATAGGGAGAAATTCAACCTAAACTTGTATGCATCTTAGTAACTTAAAATCAAGGATTTCGTAGATGAAATCACTTTTTATTCCATGGATTCCGCCTCGAAAGTATGATTCTGGAAAAGTCGAATTTCAAAACCAATAATCAGGGATCTATCATATTTGATCCTTTTAGTTTCGGCTTTCAGTTATGTAACTTTGGCACTGACAGCACCAACTCGGTAGAGATACCAATTTTCAAATTATACCAATCTCAAGCTCGGTATCAATCTGAAATATCGCAGCATATATTTAACATATCGTCTCGGTCGTAAGGCTATCGACTTGCCTTTATCCATGTGATAAGCCCCGGGGCCACCTCCACCGCCATTTCAACCCGATTGTTTTCGAAACTGTCTGTAAACCGGGCAAGCACTTAATCAGCGACTACTGTCGAGTTAAATTAAAAGCTTCAATTAGATGCAATCTTGCGACGGTAGGCCAGGTCTAAAATCAACTGCACGTGAAAAAAGATATACTCGTAAGTTGGTCCAACTCCGAAGTCCGCATCTTGTAGGCAAAGGAAAATCATCAGAGACAGGAATTCTGAAACGTTTTTCGGTTCTCTGTATTTATGTCATTAAAACTAAATATTTTCGTTTACCGAAGGCTGTCATTAGACCGCTATTCGACCACTATCCAAATGATATATTTTCTTAAATTCGCCAAACGATTTACATTTAATGGGGTGCCATTTAGATATGAAAAAGATCCTTTTGGGCATTTGCGTTTCGGGATAAATGGATGAATGGCATTTCATGTCGGCTGTGAAGAGGCTAAGCCAGTTTCGTATTTCTGGAAGCTTAGGTTGGCGATGCGTGTATTTCCATGAATGGGTTATTTTTTATAACTTCAACTCTGCGTTCATTCTAGACATTCAAAATATATTTAAAGTTTCTAATTTTTTATTTCGAAAATTATTGAAAAATATATTATAAATGAATACGGATAGAACCGACTTTTGACGATCAACGTTGATGTTAAGGGCATTTAATGGACGCCTTCTAAACACGCATGAGAAATTATGTTTTAGCTACAATAATCAAAGAAAGCATGATTGACAGAAAAGAGACCAGCTCCAACTTTGGATTCTTCTGTACTGACCGCATCGATACCCGGGGGAACACTTAGGAACAGTGTGCGGAGTTTTTATCTCCACCCCTCTTCGCCGATTGCGAGAAGTCTTTCGATAGTGTCAACAGTAAATGTATGTAAATAAAAGCTGATAGGTAGAGAAAATTTCACTCTCAAACCCTCTCTCAAAGTTCCATCATTTCAAGGCACATTGACCCTGGGGTTGGTTTTTTGAAGATTAACACTATATTTTCAATTGCTTCTAGATCTCGGCTAGAAATTTCTGTCAGCAGGCGTCAATATCACAGGCGACACAGATGAGCAGTATACTTTCAATATACGCCATTAAATATTGAAGAAATCTAAGCCGTATTTTACCAAACATGAGAAAACCTCTAATCAATCCCCTGTAACTAAACCTAAAAAATAATCTACAGAATACGGATAGACGAGCACCTTCCAAACTTTGGTGTCATCACGTTAGAAATTAGTAAATCTAGCCTATTGTGAGAAACGAGAACATTGTAGTAAATTTGACACAGGTAGTATCACATGAGGACCACATAAATGACATGACTCGGTCTATTAGACGATAAATTATTATAGAAACTGGACCAGAATCAACAATAGAAGGTGTATTAAAGGCTAATCAAAATAGGATAAAACTCGGAGTCCAGACAAGGAAGATAAAACATATCTAACCTCAGAAAGCCGACTAGCGAAGACTTGCTCGAAGAAGCACAAATCGGCCATCAAGACTTGCAGAAAGCGGTCCTGGTGAGACTATTGTCAGAACATTGAAAGCACCACGAAGTCTTCAAAACTCAGTCAGATTCTGGCCAATGAACATGGGGGTCATGATCCGAGCCCCAGGCTTTGTACTCAGAGGCGAAATCCTCTAGGGTGGCGGAACAGTGCTGAGACGAGTTGAACAGTCTGGATGATACGCTCAAGTTTCTAGTTTTAGTTTAGTTCACTGGAGGGAGCCGCAGCTCCGAGCACTTAGGCCATTGTTAGGCCTATTGTACTATCCCCGTAAATTGCGTTTTCAATGACTTCCCGCCTACGCCGTTGGCAGGCTTTAACGAATCTGAGAACATTCTCCAGAGGCAGAGAGTGTACAGATTCTTCATTGAAGAAAACCTTACCAAGCTATCTTCGTCTGAAATCTGAGGAGGCCGGGCAGCTGCATGAAAAGTGCAGAGCCGTCTCATCCTCGTCCTCATATTAGCTGCCTATAGCCGAAACCACCACCCCAATCTTTTCCATATGGTAGTTTAAGGAGTGCAGTGTCCCGTTAAAAGCCCTACTAGAGTTCTCGTGTCCCACTTCTTAAGGGACGACAAAAATACCGCTCACGCGACCCCAGGGCCTTTCACAAAGATTTCCGCCAGCCGGCAAGAGTTCAAATTTCTCCACTCGGATGCGTGAATCTTTCCAATTTCACCGTTCAGAGTAGACTTGACTGTGGGTGGCCAGATTCCAAAAGCTGGTTGTGGCCCCACCATTGTGGATCCAGATACTTGGCGAGTCAGTGTGTCTGCCCCCTCATCTCCAGCAATGTTTGAGTGCCCGGGCACCCACATCAGGAATGTTTCGCTCAGTTGACCAAGTTTCAGCAGCACTTGATGACAACTCCACACCAACTGGCTTGATATATCGTTGCCGTTTAACGCTGATAATGCTGACCGACTACCGGAACAGATTCGAATAGTGCGATTCCTCCATTTTTGTTGCAGACATTCTTCTCCTGGCAATGAAATGGCATATATCTCCGCCTGGAATATGGCCGTCATTTTTCCGAGTGTGCGGCCAATTCCACAATCGGATTTCCCGGGAACACCTCTGCCCCCGATTCGCCCTCCATGACTGACCCGTCGGTGAAGATTATTAAGTCTGTAATCTGAAGAGGCTCCAATGGTATCGATCCTATATGCGTCATTGGCTGCTTTCCGTTTCACTTCCAAATGAATGGAGGGAAGCTTTAGGATAGCTTCAAGTGCCGCAGTCAGCGTAGTACTCATTTTTCTAGTAATACTTAGGCAACCAAGCCTCTGAATCTACGTCAGCAGCTTCCTGTTGTTAGCAAAGTTCAGTCTCGATGCATGCATACATCAAATGGGTTTTATTATGAATGTATGGATGTCACATACTGTGTCCGCAAACTTGCCGATAATTATTACGCAAGATCGTCCGCAAATGCTTGCGCGAAGATTTTTTTGGCTTCCAGGGGCCACAGCAGGGTATCCATTACCAGGAGCCATAACTGCGGAGAGAGAGCCCCTCCCTGTGGCTAGCCTCTAATACATCCCGCTGCAATAGACTTTTAGCCGACCAATATGTGGATTTTTGTCCACTCTAGCATGTAAAGTATCCAACTGATTAACAGCGGTTCGATTCCATGTCTTGCCGCATTAAAAATTGTCGCGACTGAGGCATGGATGCGTCTAAGCCTTATTCTTTTGCGGACATCGCCTTTTCAATTTTTACCGTGAGTTCATAGAGTGCTATCTCCGTGGATTTGCTTTCTGCTTATGGTGAAGTGGACACTTAGGAATGTGTGTATCCTTTATGAACCGATCTACTAGTCTTTCTAGTCCTTTTAGTAGTAAGGATGTTAGAATGATCGGTGGGAAGCTTTTTGCGTCCATGTTGGTGGGTTTCCCTGGTTTGGGAATAAACATCAGCTTTACATCACGCCAGTTATTTGGAGTATAAGCGTGTGCTAGGCATGCATGATATATATAATTAATATGTGGACCCTGGGCATCCATTCCCTCTATTGCTAGCGCAGGAATGATGTCATTCGGACCTGCGGACTTGTATCTATGGAACGAACTAAATGCCCATTTTACTCACTCCAGTGAAACTACTTTGCCTACCAGATTCCAGTCTCTCAGTTGAGGGCTGTATACACCTGTCAGCCCCGAGATTAGATTGTGGATGCTACTTGGGAAGTGTACTTCGACCAATTGTTTTTGACTTTCACTCAGTGGGTGCAGTTGGTGTCCTGTTGGCGACTGTCAAGGATAGAAACTATTCTCACTATTTAGAACAAACCCCCCCCCCCTATTTTTTGGAGTAGGGCAGGTGAATGTACTTACGCACAGAATGTTGGACTCTCGGTTCGGTACTTCGTCGGACTACCAACTACCAGCCCCATCGTCAGAGAGCTAGCCTGGAACCGTTTGTCACATTACTTCGTGCTAGTCCCCGAACTCTCCCGCCTTGCAGAGCCTTCAAATCAGGGAATTCCTTTTACCAACGGGAGGAGAGAGGAGGAAGGGAACTATCAGTTCAAGGAACCTCCTGCCATCCGGCTCCTCCACCGGTCGAGCCCTATCTTCTTAGCAATGAGAAAGGCCCGAACGTAATGGGCAACACGGCTCCACCTGTCAGCACTCCTCAGCACCTCTTCGCCAATGTTGTCTGAAGAGAGATTCCCTGTGCTTAAATAGAACTGCTAGCGAATACCATCCCACCTTCTACAATAAAAAACAGTGTGATGGGCGTTGTCCACAACTCCATTGCAAAACACACACTTCGAAAATCGGCTTTCCAATCTTGTGGGTAAGGAAATAGTCAGTCTCACCATGGTTCTTAAGTTGTCGATGAGCCGCGCAGTCCATCTGCTTCTAGTTTCATTTTGCTAATAGAGCTGCCACTTGAATAGAGTGCGTTGCCGTTTTTCACTGGCAACCACCTTCCTTGGCTCAGGAGATGCCGACGGGGGCCCCGACGTACATCGATTATCAGCAGTCCGCAGGCATAATGCCAGCTAGGGAATCAGAACTACTTGCTTGGGCACCTCGAGGACGCCGCTTTCTGTATCGTAAGTATGCGCAGTATATATCCCGAATATATAGCCGAGTTGAGTTCCCTTTTTACTCGTTCAGGGGACATTTTACATGCTAAAGTGCAGTCCTCGGGTTAATGAGTGTATGTAGTTGTCGGCTGTGAACTCTGATTTTGGATCCTCCCTGTGAAGAGCATTTCAAACAGATGTTTTGCGTTTCGTCATCATTTTTTGTCTACTTGCCGCTCTATAAACCCCATTAAGTTACCCATCTCCCGGCTTCTTTCGTTGACGAGGATTCACTTTAACTTGGAGGTCGTCTTAAGCCAGTTAGTCTCCTCCTGCAAGCCTCCATGGTGACCACATCTTCCTGCACCGATTCTGACAAAAATCTACCTTCAGATTATGTATGTCGTTTTATTGGCTTATTTTATAATGAAAAAAAAGCTTCAGAGTTTAGTTGCAATATTTGCTGCTCTGTTTTGCAATATCCGATGTGATGATTTCTCGCCTGACCACATTGAAAGGGTGGGTTTATTCCTCAAGTTGAGAATCTTCAATTCAGTTCCTAGAGATATTCTAATAGTATAGATCGCCTCGTATTGATGGTAGAATTTTCCCAAACAGATTTGGTGGGCCACGACATGGCATCCTACTACTACCCCCAATGTCATACTAGATATCTCTTACAAATATACGTACGTCGTAGGCCAGATAAACAGAGTGTCAAAGAGTCTCTTCATCTCTCGGTAGACTTTTTACGGGTTCTGGCGTCGCCACCGTATAAATCGTCAAACAAGATGACTGAGGGTTTTTTTTTCAGCCAAAATGCAGGTCTGACCCTTCCATTGGCATACAATAGGTTAGTTTGTCGAAAGCTTAAGACCTTAATTTTCTCCCGATAAATCCATGGTTCTTGTATGAGGTATATCAATGCCCTTTTCTTTGCTTCCTTACGTTTCGGGATATTCGAGGAACACCCATAACCAACCTCGTTTGGCACACCGGGCATTATCCTGCTATGCTCTCAAGGTTTAAAACCGTCTTGAAAAGTTCTGTAAGTAAAGTGAAAGAATGAATGAATTATGACAGAGAGAGAGTGATGCCTTTGTCAGTTCTCATGTTCATCCAAAAAAAGTAAAAGGCCGAGGAAAAATGAAACCGACATAAAGAGTGAACAATTTTCACACCACGAGCTTTACAATTTATTGCTAATTAAAATACTGGGGCAGTCAAGATGATCTATCAAAATCATTAAAACTTTAGTAATCTAATCGTTGCAGCCTAGGGAATGCCTACACATTCTACAACCATCCCGCGCAGCTGCTTGAAAGAATTGTTTAATTTTCCGACGTACAGGCCGCTCAGGAAAATCAATTTGCTGGGCAATCGGATTTATTTGAACATCTGGGTGCTCACACAATTATACTGACTATTATATGAGCTCCGATTGAAATTTCCCCTCCAAATATGCCGGCATTGATTCCATACATTAAGAGATAAAAAATAAGAAAAATTGCAAAAAAACTTCGACTTAACACTCCAAACTGTATTCTTCTTTCAAAGAGATATCCTCAAGGCACGATATGATAAAAATCGGGTACCTTAGGAGATCCCGACGCCTGTGCATGATATGGGACGAATTATTGTTATATCAAGCAGCCCGTCTTGATTGAAGTTCCTGAAAGGTGACGTAATGTGGGGTGAGGTCTTGTGTGCCTTAAAAGATAATGTCCCGCAAGGAGCGTTGTTGTACATTTAGGAAAACTGGATTTTCTTTATGGACCTTGAGCTGTTGGTTGCTATGTCCCTCGTAAAGGAAGAAGGAAGTATTGTTCGAGGATTATTAACATATATTGTCGACGGTTGTAGCGCTTTTGTGAACTATACGGGTGAAGATATTTCTTTTGTTGGCTACATATGAACAACAGATTTTAATTTGTAACGGAAATAGGACGGTCGTTAGCCATTTACTAGCTTTGGTTCTTTTGGGTGCGTCGAACATCGGCATCTTAGGAACTTTTAAGATTATTTACTGCAGTTGCAGATCTAAAATTTGAATTGGTATTGTTGCAAATATATTGGGGGAGACTGATACGAAAAAAACTCTGAACATTTCACTGTTTCTCCAGTCACAATTAATCATTGTAAAAAATGAAGTGCTTGTTCGATTTGAACTGCAACCATCTCGAAGAGGCGCTTAAAAATTTACGAAGCCCAAATCCGGTCTTTCCTAGCATAAATCACATATCTTGCGAGTTTTGCTATTCGACAGCGAACAAAGTGATAAATCACAATGCAAAATGCTGGCTTTGAGCCCCTCAACTACCCAGTCTGAGTCGGTCTATTATCTCCACAAAACATCCCACTGATTAGGTTCAACACTGATTGAATGTTTACCGTCAGAACGGAAACGCCTTGTCATAAATTAAGTTTCTGAGGAATCTTCCTTCCAATCGCTGTACTAACTGAGTTTTGATTCAATTAACCCGACCATTTATTACGAGTCAGCAAAGCAAATAAATTCCATAGCCAATAACTGCATGAACCAAAAATCCACAATATTTGAAGATGAGTAGTCAGCTAAACTGACGCGAAGGGAAAAAATGATTTCTCTTAAAAATTCCACACAAAAATGTTATAAATCACCAGAAAAAATTGCAAATAATCAAGAATCGTGGGACGATCGAATTCTGGAATCTTTCACCCATCGCGGCCTCATGTGCTCGGAAAATCATTGCTGAATCTGATCGCGGCCGCTTTATCTCAATTCGGCCCGGTGCAACCTAGGTGGTCGCAATGTCTATGATGATGATGACTACTTGATCAAGAAATTGATTTCATACTCCAATTAAAGTCCGTAACCTCGAATTCGATTCGATCGCCGAGGTGAGGCAAGAAAACCAGCAGACAGCCCCGAATATGAGGAAAAAGTCATACATTATCTGTTTCATAACAAAAACCATAAAATTTACCGAAATGAATTTAATTGCTTCAGTGTATAAAGCCAGTGGCTTTTCTCACGATAAATATGCTGAGGCAAGGTGTTGAAGGTGAATGGGCTCCCGCACTGTTACACAAAAGCCATAATGTTCAGCACCTGTCGGCGTGAATTAAGTCAACGCTAAGGGGGTAGTTGATTGCGGGCTATTCAGAGCTTGAGGTTCAGATACACCTGTAAGCTTTGATGACTTTTGCTTCAACAAGATTGCGTCTGGGAATACCTAGCGTAGTTTTGGATCAAATTGAGTTGTTAAATATGAAGAGGGATAAAAAACTAGAAGTTTATAAGGAACATCTTACGGCTACCACTTACCTGGCATTAAAGCATACCATCGCCAACCCAGACTAGTCAGCAAGATATCTTCTTTTGGAAACTTACTCCTCGAGGGATTATCTACCTTCTTCCTGAAACTAAACTTAGAAAAGACAAAAACAATTCTAGAAAGTTTTCCAATAACATACATAGACTACCGGCCACAGACCAGATGACAAATATGGTATGGGATGCTTTAGCAATCGGAAAAGAACTCCTTAGTGGTACCATACTGCCATCACTATTCAAAAATAGTTTAAAGAATCGACGGAGTAAGAGTGATCTTATTACAGCCTCAAATAGGCGTATCGATTCGTACTCAGTTGTAAGAACCATCAATGAATGGAACCTGTAGTATATACACATATCGACAGCAAGAGTTTTAGTAAATAGGTTAGCCGAACGACGGGTAAATGTGAGGTACATCAAAATGCTGTGATGAATCAATTAAATACGGCAGAAAACAACTTGTTACGGAGCCACAAAAGGAGCCTCGGATTGGACCGACAATACAACGACAAATCCAGCCATGGCAACGGAATAACGATTTGCGCATTTTTTCATGGAACTTGCGCTCCCTGTTCAGACAAGGAGCTGCCAAGCAGCTAGCCGATACCCTGTCCCAATATAGGGCTAATGCAACAGCGTTGAAGTAGATGCATTAGCCAGGGACCGCTTTTTAACCGTCAAGGAGGGACGGAGCCGAAATTTAGGCGATACGTGAGCAACCATATCTTACATAGAGATAGAATGATAACGAAATGCGGATTACTCAGTTGACAGTATCACACGAAATGGTTGTTGGAAGTACCTGGTTTGCACGGAAAGCGGTCCTCAAACATACTTGGGCCTCTCCAGACGGGAAAACTTTCAACCAAATTAACCACGTGTTGATTGAGCACCGCCACCTTTCAGCCCTTATGAATATCAGAACATATAAAGGACGCCAACCATCACCATCACGTTGACATAGTGCTGCAGGCTTGAGTTATAGTACCGCTTACAATCCGCTAATGTTACATTCTCAAAAGACGCGGGCACGCGCGGAGACTTATCACGAAATCCGGCCAGCAGAGAAGCGACTTTACAGATGAAAAAATGAAGCCTGGGAGAACCAACGGGTCTGTGAACTCGAAAAGTACAATGAAAAACCGCACCAGGCGCGGAAGTTTTACCAACAAATCAGCAGAATGGAACCTTACACACCTTGATGAGTATCCGATACAAAGAAGGAAATCTGATTTCCGACAGAATAGGCATATTAGAGGGATGGGTTGAATATTTTGATAAACTGCTTAACAACCAGAACATCGGCGAGTTGAAGGTCCCGTCGACTGAAGACGGCCACCACCATGTAGAGAAAAAGCAAGCCAACAATTCATCGGCTTAAAATTCACAAGCCGCCATGAACCTATAAAATCTATAAAATATTCTAGGCTATCTGGCTAGATCGCTTAGCCCCATACGCCCAGAACGTCATTGGCCCATACCAAAGAGGCTTTACTCCAGGCAATTCAGCAACAGATCAGATTTGCCGTTCGCCGGAAACGATGAAATCATATGTCTGGATAGCTGAGTGGTAAGAGCACAAGGCGATCGTTCGGATGGTTGCGGTTCAAATCTCACTGGTGGCAGTGGGATTTGTACCGTGACCAGTCGACTCAGCTGTGAATGAGTACCTAAGTCAAATGAGGGTAATAATCTCGGGCGAGCGCAATGCTGACCACATTGCATCCTATAGTGTGCACTAATCCCGCCCATCAAATCGCCCATCACGATCACACTGTTACCTTTACAAAACCTTCCCTGAATTGTGTACCATTGCTCCTTCTCCACTATATCAGAAATCTCCGTTTGTGGATAGCACTGTACAATTGTGATGCTCTTTAACCTAACGTCAATCTTATAGTCAGGATTCAGTCAGAAACCGGCCCTCAGGTCAAGAGAACGCGCCTTGTGGTACCCATCAGTAACAATCCGATATTGCAGTTGCGTCTGCTAACCCATGGCTTTCCAGAGTACAAAAGCACATTGCCCGAAGAGGAGTACTCTCCAGTGTCCCACCACCTTATTTTGCTTAGGCCCAGAATGTTCAACTTATATCGTTGGAATTCTCTCTCGGGTTGGAGGAAGTGATCATTCTAAGGATCCTCGCTACCATTGTCGACGGGCATGCGCACATTCCAGAAACCAATCAACCAATCAACCAATAATCAAGGTCTTCGGCGTGAGCAGCAACAAAGTTTCGAAATTCGCAGGTTGCTAGTCTATAAATTAAAACTTTGATTCTCGAGCCCCAACTCATACATTCTGCGAGAGATAAGTAATATTTAACATAGTTTGCTGGTCCCAAGCCCAGGTAAAGGAGGAGGGTTTGAGGCAACGTACTCTGTACTATCCTCAGTAAAACAAAAATAAAATGCTGAGATCAGGGAAAGAGATAAATAGAGTATAGTTGGAGTTATTCTACTATGCTAAATCCTACCTGATCTCTCTTGGTGACAGGCCCCGCGACAGGTCGACCAAGAAAATGCATAGAATGTCGTTACAAACATGATGATCGGATTAAGTCACAGGCCTCAGAGAAATGCTAAGGCGTCCACCTCAGTCGACGCGGCAGGACGGGCCCCGGTCCTGTCGAGAAATGGGCAAGGGTTCTTGACGCATGGACGGCATCAGGACGCAAGCAAGTTAGTCCGCACACAACGAACGAAACAAATACGTGTCTGCACGCTAAATGTTGGTACCCTAACTGGAAAGACGGAGGAACTCGCAAGAGCCCTTCGGAAAAGGTGCATTGACATCTGCGCTCTGCAAGAGACCCGATGGTCTGGTTCCAAAAGCTGCGACATTGAACGCGAACGCGGTAAAAATGGCTACAAACTTCTCTATTTTGGTAACCCACACACTCAATATGGTGTTGGCATTGCCATCTCAGAGGGTTTCCGTGATGCCATTAAAGAAGTCGAACGATTTGATGATCGGCTGATGAAGCTCACCATTATATCAGCTGATCGCACTATTCACTTCTTCACCGCGTATGCACCACAGACAGGCCGACCTGATGCCGAGAAAGATGCCTTCTGGCAACTTCTCGATTAAAAGACTTGTCATGTGCCTGCTGACGATTACATAATCATTGCCGGCGACCTTAATGGTCATGTGGGTGAAAAGGCAGACGGTAATAGGTGCCATGGGGGAAAGGGGTTCGGAGCGCGCAATGAAGGTGGCGAGCGTATAATCGATTTTGCGGACACCCATGACCTTGTACTTATGAATACATGGTTCATCAAACGATTGTCTCATCTTCCCACATTTTATAGTGGGAACAATAAAACGCAAATCGACTATATTCTCATAAGACGTCAACATTTTACCACTGTCACTGATTGCAAAGTCGTTCCCTATGAGACCATCGCACCTCAACATCGGCCGTTGATTGCTGTCCTGCGAATTAAGCCACCGATAAAACGGCGTGAGGAACGCACTGGCCCGCCGCGCATTAAATGGTGGCAATTTGGTGAGAAGAACGAAGAAACGGTCTCAGTCATACGATTGCCAACCATTACGAATGTGGAAGAATCATGGAACCAAATGAAAGACACGATCCACAAAGCGGCCTCTGCAACCCTCGGGGTCACCAAGCCGGGTAAGCAGTACATCAACCGAGATACTTGGCTTTGGAATGATGATGTTGAAATGAAGGTCCGTGAAAAGAAACGCCTCTACCACAAATTTCTCGACGATAAAACGCCTGCTAATTGCCAAATTTATAAGAATGCCAACCGGGAAGCGCTGTCACCCGAGCGAACCATTTCAAAAATCTTTACGATAAACTGGACACTCGGGATGGCGAGAGAGATCTGTATCGACTTGCTAAAAGCCGTGATGAACGCACACAGGATATCGAACATTTCTGTTGTGTTAATGACAAGAACGGTACTTTGCTTACCAACCGTCGAGCCGCAACGGATAGATGGCAAGAATACTTCGAGCAGATTTCAACTGAAGAATTTGCTCATCCTCCACTTCCACAATCATTGCCGATATTTGGAGCAGTTCCACCTGTCAGCGCAACTGAAGTCGAGGAGGCAATAAAACAAATGAAATCGGGGAAAGCAACAGGACCTGACGACATCGCATCTGAGCTCTGGAAAGCTAAGAGCTGGGACCCAACACTGTGGCTCAGTGAATTCTTTAACCGGGTTATTCAGGAAGGAAGAACACCATCTGACTGGCAAGAAAGTACCACTGTTCCAATATGGAAAAAGAAAGGTAGCCCAGCAGAATGTTCAAATTACCGTCCGATCCGGTTACTTTCCCATACCATGAAGATTTTTGAACGCATTCTTCACAACCGTATTCGCGAAATCGTTGAAATAACCGTGAATCAAGCCGGATTTGTCAAGAACTGCGGAACTACTGACGCAATACACGCTGCGCGGTTACTCATGGAGAAACACCGTGAGAAGCATCGCCCTCTTTACATTGCCTTTCTGGATCTAGAGAAAGCGTGTGACCGTGTACCACACGAACTCATCTGGTATGCTTTACGACAACACTTCGTGCCAGAAGAACTCGTACGCTGGGTTCAATTGCTCTACCATGATCCGAAAAGTAAAGTTCGAAGTATGGCGGGTGTATCAAAACCGCTTCGTGTCTCTGTTGGAGTTCATCAAGGAAGTGCCCTCTCACCACTCCTCTTTGTCCTTGTTATGGACACCGTCACACGGGATATCCAACGTCCAGCGCCCTACACAGTGCTTTATGCAGATGATGTTTTCCTAGCATCTGATAACAAAAATGATCTCGAGCAACTTGTTCAAAAATGGAATGATCGCCTCATGCAACACGGTCTCAGATTGAATTTAAACAAAACGGAATTTTTGACGACCGATCCCCATGAAACAGGCACAATCACTGTCAGCGGCAGTGATCTGCCCAGATCTGAGCGATTTAAATACCTCGGGTCAACGCTATCAGCCAATGGAGAGCTGCGTTATGAAATTGCTTCACGCATTAACGCAACCTGGATGAAGTGGCGTTCCACAACTGGTGTCCTTTGTAATCGACGTATCAACAAACGTCTCAAATCTAAAATTTACCGCAATGTCGTCCGTCCAGTCGCTCTCTATGGTTCTGAGTGTTGGCCGACCATAAAAGACAATGAACGTCGTCTTGCGGTAATGGAGACGAAGATGCTACGTTGGACTAGTGGCGTCACACGTTTAGATCACATCCGAAATGAGGATATCCGCGACCGTTATGGGGTTGCACCGATCGTGGAAAAGTTGCGAGAGAGGCGTCTTCGATGGTATGGTCATGCAATTCGTGCAAACGAGAATTTACTTGCCAAGATTGGTCTGAACATCGAAGTCGATGGTAAACGACCAAAAGGCAGACCTAAGCAACGGTGGCTTGATGCGCTGGATGGGGATTTGAAAGCCTCGACATTGCACCCAGATCAGGCATTCGATAGAGCCAAATGGCGAAGCCGATCACGACGAGCCGACCCCGCCTGTGAACGGGACAAAGGCTGAAGAAAAAGAAGAAAGAAGAAGATGCGGAGTTCACAAATAAAACGGAAAAGAAAAATAGTAGTGAAATGTTTCGTTTTGGCTTTCTGTCTAAATACTTATCACTCCCAACAACACACATGAATTAAAAATATACACGTCTTTCAGAGTTCCTGACTGGAGGCTTTGTGGCTGTCCAAGTTTCGCTAGAAGCCGAGGGGACACCTCGGGAGGCAGTCATGGCATCGGCTACTTTTCAGGAGATGACATACGGATTCCACCAGGACTAGCCGCTAGATTGGTGAAATTTTATGAAAGGAAGGCGCCACCATTTCCCCTCGGCTACGACGATAATGCCCATCACGAAGTCAGGGAAGCAGCGACACTAATCGGAAAGATACGACCCCTCCCCCCCTCTTTTACTTATTCTTAATATTAAGTTAGAAATATACAACATAGGGACCACTGCAACATTCGCGGCCAGCATTAGGCAAGAAATAACCAGACATAACTCTAGGGAATACTCTGATGAACGGGCTGGTCAAGAATTTTAGGATGTCGGAGGACATAATGCATCTGCTTCTCAGAACTCATTTCCCGGTATCCTACCCCACGGCGCATTATGCCTGACACCAACGAACAGAAGGAGCAAAAAGAGAACTGGAAACTAGCAAAAAAGGTTTGGTCAGTAAGCTGATCAGTGGGAAACTTTAAACCACTGTAATCACCCGAATCACTACTCCATAGAGACCTAGAAATTATCTTAGGATCTCTTCTAAAAGTGGTAAAGGGAAAATAAATAATAACATGGATAAAAGCGCTTGACATGGATGGCATCTATCCAGCGATTTTAAAGGAAGTGTCTTGCTCCGGGCTACGTGCCTTCCTCCTGATAGAAGGTTAAGGTAGTCTTCACACCAAAGCCTGGGAAAGATAACTATTCAAATCTAAAGAACTTCAGGCAAATCAGCTTAACATCATTTTCGCTGAAATACCTGGAGAGACTGGTTGAGCGTCACAATCACAGGAAGCTACTAAGGTCACACCCACTAATGAAAACCAACTTGCTTATTAACGTGGCAAGTCCTGTAAATCTTGTCTTCACTCTTCGGTTTCAAAGATAGGGGAAAACTCTGAAAGGTGAGTAAGTGATGGCGGCGTTCGTGGACATTGCAGGAGCGTTTGACTGTGCGGATTTCCAAAAGCTCTGTGATGCTGCCAGAGAGCATGATGTTGATGAAACTCGAATTAAGTGGATCTACGCTATGCTAACGTAGAGATTGCTGTGTGGTTAGGTTGGTGTTGATGACAACAAAGGCAACGAAAGGCCGCCCTCAAGGAGGTGTGGTATCACCACTTCTGTGGAGTGTGTTGATCTGCTACTACTCCTATTATGCGAACTGCAGAATCTGCCAATACTCGCTCAAGTTTATACGGATACCATGACTGTGCTAGTTGTTGGTCGAGATCTCGGAACGGTGTGTAGAAATAACTAGTTAATTGGTAGTTGGTGCCTCAGGCATGAACTTTCAGCAAATTTAAACAAAACCACAATGATGTTATTTATTATTTAGCTCTGAATGCAATACTCAGTTTACAGCCTTTGGATTTGTTTATTCAGAGGACTGCAATGAGAGCGGCTCATACACTAATCCAGTTTTCGCAATGCCTGCTGACTTTTGGATCCCATACACCTGTGTGATAGAAGATATGAAATTATCTTGAAACGGAGAGAAAACTGGGACGAACCAGAAGAATGCGTTTCAGGATATACTAACATCTTCTACACCGATGGTTCCAAAACTGAGCAGAATTCTGGACCACTAGTCTACCTCTCGAATCAAAACGAAAAATAAACTTTTCCCTTGCGACAATATACAAAGGTCTTTCAGGCTGAAGTATGTGACGAACGATTGAAGGATAGACGCATCGCAATCTGTAGCGATAGTCAGGCTGCATTGAGCCGTTGAGCAGTCCTTTAATCACTTCAAAAGTTGTTCAGGAGTAAAATAGATTGAACTTTGTTTCTAGTTTCAATACGGTGGAACTACTCTGGGTACTCGCTCGTTGTGGTGTAAAGGGAAATGAAATACTGGATACTTTAGCAAAAGAGGGCTCAGTACCTCCATACCCGGAACGGAACCAGTAATTAGATCCTAAGCACCATTCGCAAATGCTGCTATCAAAAACTGAGAACAAGCTTTACCCTCCTTAATGCTGCTAAACACACCAACCTTCTCCTGTCAGAACCAAATAATCAGGCATCACTCCACTAACGGAAATCTTGCAATGCATAAACGAATCCGGAAAATTTCGTTAGACGGGGGGAATCGAATACAATGGACCACTGAGGTCTGAGTGCTCAGAGGTTTTGCCTTTCCCTCACCTCAAGCATACATGTGATTCAAACTGGAGTACCTGAAGGTCCAGGAAGGCGTAGCTATGCATAAATCCAGCCACCGCCAGCATAGTACTATTCGCTAGGAAGCATAAGCTTGATCATCTGGGAGCCATTACACTATATGGCATGGGGGTGAAATGAATAACAGAAGTCAAATATTTGGACATTACGCTAGACCAAAAACTATTCTTGAAAACACATGCTGAAAATATATGTCGGAAAGATATAAAGGCTCTGATGACTTATAGATCCATAGCAAGGAAAAAAATGGAGATGTTCCCCGAAATTGCTGCATTGGATATACACTACAATAGTGAGACCAATGATTACGTAAGGGATGGTAATCTAGGTAGACTGAGCGGAACTTGACGCAACAGCCAGGGAGTTGCAAAAACTCCAAAGACTGGTTTGGGTGTATATCAGTGGGACTATAAGGACATGTCCAACGGCATCTCTGGAGACAGACGCAGTCTATCATCAAGATTCCGGGGGTATCAGTGAAATGGGGAGCTGCCTAAATTGAAGGAAGATTGATATTCTTTCCTGGCGGTACTTCTATATTAAGGGATAACATGACAACGAGGTTTCGCTTCGATAAGAAGTTTGAAAAAGGTTGGACTAACAAGGCAAACTTTGTGAACTGACGGATCCCTCATAGCAGAGGGAGTGGGCGCCAGGACCACTGGACGGAGAAAAATGTACTATTCTGACCGACAGCCAAGCGACAATCAAGGCCTTTAGGGTCAACCAGGTGAATTCTAAACTGGTTTCAGAATGCCTTGAGAGACTGAATACGCTCAGCTTGCACAATAAGGTCTGGTTATTCTGGGTTTCAGACCATGTTGAGTTGGATGGTAATGACGGAGCGAACGACCTGCATGGACCAGTACTGGACGAGAGACCATGGAGCAAACCCAGGTTGCTTACTGGGGAATCTCAAGCCAAGCACACAAAGGACTGTTTAAATCTCAACAAGAAGAACCTCCGGATTATAGCTGGAATATTCACTGGTCACATATCTACGGACACTGCCAGCAGGTTTTGTCCGGAGTGTGTCGAAACTTCCACACACGTTGTGGGACCGTGTCCGGCACTTGTGCAAAGTAGGTCGAGGAATCTGGGTGAAGACTTAATACCAGATGCCAAGTTGAAATACCTGGAACTATGGAATATATTAAAATTCCTGACGGTTATTGGCTTGCTTGATATATTATAGTTGAAAGGTACGCTGCAACCAGTAAAAGGAGGACAATATCTTTGAACTTCACCCAGACTAATAATAAAAAATAGAAGAGCGCAAACGTGCGTAACTTACGACGGCAGATTCAACGATTTTGAAAAGATTTTGAAGAGAAGTAAAGGTTGGGTATGAAATTAAGATTGATTACACTAATTAAGAAAGAAAATTAAAGATCAGAATTTCCGAATACATTTTAATAACAGTGGTTATAGGCGAGGTTAAACGTTAATTTAAAGAATTGGAATTGTATGAAAATGTTAGAGATCCTCCGTCATTCCATCCGCCTGCTTCATTGGCGCCAAGGAAGTGCAGCTAGCTGTCCTTATCCGGTTCCTTTCTCATCGGAGGCCATTTATCAGATTATTATTGGGACAAATGTTTAATCATCAGATTCTACATTCGCATCCGCGTTCAGTCAAAAAATGTAATAAATAAATAATTTTTCTTGCTTTCGTGCTATTTCCACCATTGGAACAGCTGAATGTACAGTATCATGCATCGTTAACGGAAATTATTTTGTACGGACTACACGGACTAGTAAAAATAACTAACGGGAACTACTGATTGATTTCATGTTTACTGAAGAACTGACTGCTTTTCTAATTGTCGATAGTTTTAATCTAGCCACCCATATTAAATTTCTTGAATAGGCAAACTATCCATCATCATCATCAACGGCGCAACAACCGGTATCCGGTCTAGGCCTGCCTTAATAAGGAACTCCAGACATCCCGGTTTTGCGCCGAGGTCCACTAATTCGATATCCCTAAAAGCTGTCTGGCGTCCTGGCCCACGCCATCGCTCCATCTTAGGCAGGGTCTGCCTCGTCTTCTTTTCCTACCATAGATATTGCCCTTATAGACTTTCCGGGTGGGATCATCTTCATCCATACGGATTAAGTGACCCGCCCACCGTAACCTATTGAGCCGGATTTTATCCACAACCGGACGGTCATGGTATCGCTCATAGGTTTCGTCATTGTGTAGGCTACGGAATCGTCCATCCTCATGTAGGGGGCCAAAAATTCTTCGGAGGATTCTTCTCTCGAACGCGGCCAAGAGTTCGCAATTTTTCTTGCTAAGAACCCAAGTTTCCGAGGAATACATGAGGACTGGCAAGATCATAGTCTTGTACAGTAAGAGCTTTGACCCTATGGTGAGACGTTTCGAGCGGAACAGTCTTTGTAAGCTGAAGTAGGCTCTGTTGGCTGACAACAACCGTGCGCGGATTTCATCATCGTAGTTGTTATCGGTTGTGATTTTCGACCCTAGATAGGAGATATTATCAACGGTCTCAAAGTTGTATTCTCCTATTCTTATTCTCCCTGTTTGACCAGTGCGGTTTGATGTTGTTGGTTGGTTGGTTGGTTTTCGATGTTGACGTTGCCACCATATACTTTGCCTTGCCTTCATTGATGTGCAGCCCAAGATCTCGCCCCGATTGCCGCCCACTCGATCTGGATGAAGGCAGCTTGTACGTCTCGGGTGGTTCTTCCCATGATGTCGATATCGTCAGCATGGGCCAGTAGTTGGGTGGACTTGAAGAGGATCGTACCTCTTGCATTCACCTCAGCATCACGGATCACCTTCTCGAGGGCCAGGTTAAAGAGGACGCATGATAGCGCATCCCCTTGTCGTAGACCGTTGTTGATGTCGAATGGTATTGAGAGTGATCCTGCTGCTTTTATCTGGCCTCGCACATTGGTCAGGGTCAGCCTAGTCAGCCTTATTAATTTCGTCGGGATACCGAATTCTCTCATGGTCGTGTACAGTTTTACCCTGGCTATGCTATCATAGGCGGCTTTAAAGTCGATGAATAGATGGTGCAACTGTTGTCCATATTCCAACAGTTTTTCCATCGCCTGCCGCAGAGAGAAAATCTGATCTGTTGCTGATTTGCCTGGAGTGAAGCCTCTTTGGTATGGGCCAATGATGTTCTGGGCGTATGGGGCTATCCGGCCTAGCAAGATAGTGGAGAATATCTTATAGATGGTACTCAGCAACGTGATACCTCTATAATTGCTGCACTGTGTGATATCTCCCTTTTTATGTATGAGACAGATTATGCCTCGTTGCCAATCGTCAGGCATTGATTCACTGTCCCATACCTTGAGCACAAGTTGATGAACCACTTGGTGTAACTGGTCGCCTCCATATTTAACCAATTCGGCTGTAATTCCATCGGCTCCTGGCGACTTATGATTTTTTAGCCGATGAATTGCACGGACTGTTTCTCCTAAACTTGGTGGTGGCAGTATTTGTCCGTCGTCTTCAGTTGGTGGGACCTCCAACTCGCCGATGTTCTGGTTGTTCAGTAGCTCATCAAAGTACTCAACCCATCGCTCTAATATGCCCATTCTGTCGGAAATCAGATTTCCCTCTTTGTCTCGGTAGGATGAGCATCGAGGTGTATAAGGCTTCATCCTGCTGACTTGTTGGTAAAACTTGCGCGCCTGGTGCGGTTGCTCCCTGTACTTTTCTAGTTCACAGACTTGTTGGTTCTCCCAGGCTTCCTTTTTCCGTCTGTGAAGTCGCTTCTCCGCTCGACGGAGTTCGTGATCAGTCTCTGCGCGTGCCCGCGTTCTTTGAGAAACTATCCAGGAGTCCGTTAAAGAAGATAGATACCTTCATGGATAAATGTGACAGGACTAACTTTGAGTCTAGCATATTGAATTTCGTTTCCCATATATTGCAATTTTTCGCGTCTCAATAACAGCTGAGGCGGAAAGAAGTATCAGATCAAGTCGTTTATTCTATTTTCTTTCTTCATCGTGTTTATCGGTCCGATATCGGTCGAGGTTCAAAACCAATCCTGGTGCAAATTCAGACGCACCAGATTTAGGACGTGTTTTTTGACGAGGACTTGTGAGGAAGTGAGGTCACTTTGGAACTCTCAAAAAGTCCTTCCTTAGAACTGCACTTAGATGCTCAACGATTAACTTGGATGTTTATCTTGAATATCCCCAAGCTTCTACCGGGAATTTCCTTTGATTTATGAGTCCGACAAGGCAAAGCTACAAAACAAACCGGACTTGCTGTAGCTTGATTTAAATCTGTAATAAATCTACTCCCACTTTATATTGTTTAAAGTCGTTGTTATACCTTGTCTATAAGAAACGATTATTATGCAACCACTTGCTGCGATATTAACATAATTTTTTACCTAAAACATAAAGATCAGCTCATTTTATTGGCAATAAACAAATCTGACAACACCAGTCCAGAAGGGGTACACCTAGCCCATGACTAGTCGTCACCTGTTGGCAAGAACGGTATGGCTCATGCAGACGGTTCCCACAATTGATGAAAGTGATCAAGTGAGAATTTTTTGCCTCCCTTGAATGCTTTACCGCTTACTGTTTATCTATTCTTATTATTTATTTGTTCGATGTTGAATTCAATCACAGGCCGCGAACAGTTTAATTGACGGCCCAATCAATTGATCGAGATTCGATGCTGAGCAAGCACCAAGATTGATTTTTAATGTGGATCGCGGTCACGACTATCGTGGCGGTGGCGGCAGACGAAACCTGAAGAATGCCGGGGAATTCAAAGTTTACTTTTTCATGCTGTGATCCATTTGGGAAGCACATTTTCCTCTTGACGGGATATGATCCACGATGAATGAAAATTAGCTTTGGGAGCTTCTTGAATATCATCATCCTTGAACGTGATGAACAATATTTGACTTTTGAACTTTTTTGGCAGCCCAATAAACGGTCGATATTTCAGTTTGATTCGAGAAGTATGTGGTAGACATTAGCAGCTCTCTAGGCTGTTGGAGGTAGTGTTGATTCGCGAACGTTTTTATTTCCTGATTACCACCTTTTCGATTTCTGCAATAATACCCGAACAACGCCCTTTGCTGCGGGAACACTTAATTTAATTCAGTGTTAAAGTTATTCAAACCATGGAAACATGATTTTTAAAGAGGACATGGAAAATTTAATCATTTTTATTAGACATTAAAATACTTTTAATAGAAACGTAAAGGTTCCTTAGAAACCACTGAACGGGCTTGTAGAATGCATTGCTTATGGTTACGGCATTTCTACGCCAATATCCGCCCACGGACCGGCAAGTACTGTCAAAACCACTTCCATACGCATTCAAGAGTGGTTTCCTGGAAAACCTTTAAATAGCAGACATTTAGTAAGCACTTTCATATTATTAGAATTCTTCTAAATTTGGCGACAATAAGGAAGAAGTCTCCTACTCTCAGCACTTAATATCACATTTTCATCTCTTCTGGATAAATCAGGAATGGAACGTGGTTAAAATGCGCTTTTACTTATTATTAAGGCCAGACACACGAGTACCCACCACTGCGGCTGCACCCGACCACGTAGTCATTTTCCAGACTTCTTGACGATCTGCCCCCTCGTTGGGTTTCATGCAGGTATAGGTGAAAATTAAATCGGTGACTATTTTAGAAAGGTTGTTCCTTTAAACAACATAAGCCCACGTTGTTCAAGTAAAATTTATTAACAATAACATTTGCAGAAACATTAAATTGCTTTTAGAGTCACAACTCAAATATAACTTTCGCATTTTCGTTCCAAACGCATAACTCTAGGGTTGGTGTTGTGCAATTAAGCAATAATTTACAACTTGCTATAAATAAATAAATTAATCCATTAAATCGCCATTACCTGAATTGATCTCGTACTGAACAGGCTACCGAATGGATATATCGTGGTGAGATCTTTCGCCAGGATCTAATAACTAACGTTTTAATTAAATCGATTCATACAAGTCGTCAATGGTCGTAAAAATTACTGGACACCGGCCGCCGCCAGTCAAGCATTCTTGAAATGATCTTTCCTTAGGGCGGCCGTCGCCGCCACAGCCCCAATTTATTCAATTCACTCTAGAACCTCGGATGCAGTTATTGGTCCCCGATGTACACGTCCGGGCACAGGAATCTTCCACTAAACTGCTTAAGAGCTACAAAATGCAGTGCGGTGGCTAGCGTGCAGCAAATTGCCCCTTGCGCGCTCCTACTAGAGTGATTTCCTCGCAAACTCTTGGAAGGGTAAATTAACATAAAATTAAAATTTTTTAGTAAAACATTCAAACGTATGTAAAAGTAAAATTAATCGCGTCCGGCTGGAAAAAAAACCTCCCCATCCAGTGCAATTCAATGTTATAGGGGAGAAGATGGAAATATCGAAAAAATTTTTGAGAACTTAACCTGAACTAAAATTATATCACAATATATCACTACTTGACCTTTGGTCATGGTAGCCACTCTTTTCTGAATGAAATAAACACAGAGGAATGGAACAATCGATTCCCGAAGTTCGGCACTTGTTCAAATAAAAAACATTGTACCCGATGAAGGAAGAAGTATTGCCCTCTATGGTTCTGAGTGTTGGCCGACTATAAAAGACAATGAATGGCGCCTTGCGGTAATGGGGACGAAGATGTTGCATTGGATTAGTGGCGTGACACATTTTGATTACATCCGGAATAAAGATATCCGCGATCGATATGGAGTTGCGCCGATCGTGGAAAAATTGCAAGAGAGGTATCTTCACTGGTATGGTCACGAAATTCGCGCTAACGAGAATTCACTTGCCAAGAGTGGTCTAAACATAGATGGTAAGCGACCAAAAGGCCGACCAAAACAACGACAGCTTGATACGCTAGATGGGAATTTGGAAGCTTTGCGATTGCATTAAGATTAGGCTTTTGATAAAACCAAATGGCGAAACCGATAACGATGAGCCGGCCTCACATGTGAACGGGACAAAGGATGAAGAAAAAGAAGAAGGGACTCAATTTTTATCTGAAACCAAAAAGCTTTTCAATTCTACATCACTGACTTATTTTCTAAGAATATAAACCTTAGGGCGGCTTGGTCTGCTTGGCATAATTCGGTAAGTCCTCACACGACCTCCTCGTGGTAGCTGCTGGAAACCGTCTTCGGATGGGCCAAGAGGGTGCAGGGCCGGGCTGGAAGTAGGCTCATCCAATTGACGAGGATCTGCTTGTTTGCTGGTCATGTGTCAGAGGCAAGTGGATCGGCGGGGAAATGAGCCGAAGCAACAGCCCGGGAATCATCCTCTTTACACTGGGGAAGGTGCGAAGAGGACCCCAATCCAAAGTGGAACAGCATATGCCACGGGCTGCTTGACCAATGGGGAGCTTTGCGTTTAGTATGCAAACTTTGAATACCTTGGACACCTTCAGTTTCAAAAAAGACCCTTACCCTAGTGACATGGACACAATTATCAAAAAAACAAACAAACCAACGATAGAGGAAGAAGGGGTGATGCCTGGCGCATCATCGGAGGACAAGCTGCTGGCATACAAACAGAAGACAGTAGCCGTCAAGAGCAGCACACTCGGCCCCAGCCATAGCACCGCTGTGCTGAAACCAACGGCAGGGACAGACAGACTAGTGATTTCCAGCCTGGAATCTCCGATATCCATGCTAAGAACAAGGAGGCAACCACTTGCTTAGAGCTGTGAATAGAGACACGCCCCAGAGTGACACCATCTCTCCGGTGCTCTAGTTTATAGTAATGGACGAAATTTTGCGAATATTAAACAGCGGGGGGAACTTGGTGATATTAGTGTCGGGGATGTTTCCATCCATTATGAACGACATCATGGAAAGAGCGCTGCGAAAGGTTTGTCTATAGGCCGCAAGATACAGACTCGGCATAAACCCCGATCACAAGAGCTGGTTTGCCAAACGCGATATGCACGGGGCGTTAACCCATAAGGTGCCATGCCGCCAGACTTGGCATACCCAACAATGATGTTCAAAAAATATTTTTATCATTTCTTTTCACAAATTACGCGAAAAAGGGTAATGTGATAGCTAGGCTAACGATCTATGCAATAAAAAAAAAGTCGATGTGCCCTTGTATGGTGGTTGCAGCGGCCCCCGAGGAGTGTCCAACCTAATGAGGACCTGCGAGCATGTCTCGAGGTCCCTAGAGGTGTCGGACTCTGGCGTCGTGTACCGAGAAGGTGGAGTCCTCGTGTCCCGTCCAAACACGTTGATACCACAAAACTTGCGACTAGCTGCCACTAACTCCTCTACTACCTGCACTTACGTCTACAGGCAGAAAGTGAATCTAGGATTGCGCCGAATGTTTTCTTAACGATTCGTTTTGGCGGACATTAATACCCTCATTTTAAGCGCAGGCTTTCTGTGTCTCACTATAGGCTGTTGGTGGACCTGCAGTGTAAAGTCTTAATAGACCCCGCCACCTCTTTAAAGTCGTCAGGAAAAATTTGCACCTGCGCAAACGACATTCTTCTATTGTTTTCGAGGATATTGCCGACCATCGCACTCGCGCACTCCTACGAAAATATCGCAACATCACTTCTGACAGTAGTTTCTCCTTGCCGGTTAAGCACGATGTGCGGCACCACATCAAAACTACCGGCTCCCCGATCTTCTCAAATGTGCGTGCCCTATCACCTCAGAAGTTAGCTGTTGCAAAGAAAGAGTTCGATTATCGCATGAAACAGGGTATTTGCAGATCTTCCAATAGCTGTTGGTCATCTCCACTGCATTTGGTCTCTAAGCCAAACGGCGAAGACAAGGTATTTAAAAACTTTAATCTCAAAACCCTCTCACCTTTAATTTGATTTACCGAAGCCTACCAAACCATTGAAATATTTTCAATAATAATAAAGAAATTTTCGAATATTTTGAAAATTATCATTAACCTTTTCTTGTTCTTGGTGTTTTTACCATGCATAATTCGGCCATAGATGACGATGATGCTATGTTTAAGTAAATGTATTTTCAATGTTTGCTTCCAGCTAATGCGAAACTGTATGTATGCAAATATTATTGGGAACAACTGATGTTGCGAGAATTTTTGTTTTGTGGATAGAGGCTGGTTCCATGAAAGTATAGCTAATGCCTGGCACTTTGTCCTCCCGTTAGGAGCTTATCTTGTTTGAGGGGTTGTAGGAGCAGTGTTTTGGTTCTGGAGTCTAATTTGGTACGTGAGGATTTGATTGACGCCTAACACCGTTTCATTCGAATAGACCATTTCTAAACGCCCAGTAATAAATAGCTCATTAGATAAAGATAATTCGGTGGAAGTAGGAAAGTGGTAGAAATAGAAGACGTTGTAGAGCCTGCCTCAGAGTGATGGTGTTTATTAGAACGCCAGACAGCTGTTAGAGATATCGAATTGATAGACCCCGGCACAAAATAATAGGACAAATAGAAAGCAGTGCATGTCTGTACAAAAGTTAGAGTTTTATTCGAAAATTTAAAAACGGCGATGAATGTGTACCAAATATGAAGTCAAGTTTCTGATGGGAAGAAAACCTTAACCTGGTTGAACGCAGTGTCGATGAAAATGCTAAATCCACAATTTAGGATACCAGCAAATGTAAAAAATCTCGTAATGCCCTAAAATAAGAGAAGCGGAAAAAGAGAACGTGTATGTAAGGCACAGGACGCTACTGTATTAAGTGTATTGTTACATATCTTCTCATGCTCATTTTACGACTAATATCGAAGGAGGCGATTAAAGGGTAGTATAGTTCAACGGCGCAACAACCGGTATCCAGTCTAGGCCTGCCTTAATAAGGAACTCGAGGATCCCAGTTTTGCGACGAGGTCCACCAATTCGATATCCCTAAAAGCTATCGCTCCATCTTAGGCAGGGTCTGCCTCGTCTTCTTTTTCTACCATAAACTTTCCGAGTGGGATCATCCTCATCCATACGGATTAAGTGACCCGCCCACCGTAACCTATTCAGCCGGATTTTATCCACAACTGGCCGGTCATGGTATCGTTCATAGATTTCGTCATTGTGTAAGCTACGGAATCGTCCATCCGCATGTAGGGGGCCAAAAATTCTTCGGAGGATTCTTCTCTCCAACGCGGCCAAGAGTTCGCAATTTTTCTTGCTAAGGACCCACCCAAGTTTCCGAGCAATACATGAGGACTGGCAAGATCATAGTCTTGTACAGTAAGAGCTTTAACCCTATGGTGAGACGTTTCGAGTGGAACAGTTTTTGTAAGCTGAAATAGGCTCTGTTGGCTGACAACAACCGTACGCGGATTTCATCATCGTAGCTGTTATCGGCAGTGATTTTCGACAGATAGGAGATAGAGAGGAGAAATTATCAATTATCAGCTAGCCGATTCCCTGTTGGGCTGATGTAACAGCGTTGTAAGAGCTGTGTTGGGCAGGGACTGATTTCCTGGAGAACAGCCACAATACCATATATTGTAGTGGCCATCTGGTAAACCATGTACTTGAAGTAGCTTTCCTACTCAGGCAACAAATGAAGCCAGTTGTTATCGCCTTTGAAAACATAAGCGAACGGTTACGCATTCCGCGTTTGAGGGGCAAATTTTAATATATAAGCCTCATTAACGTTTCCGTCCTTACAAAGAAGACTTCAAAGTTGAAGAAATATACCTTCATGAGGCAGTGAAAGAACCCTCGAAGCCTGTCCCAGGTATGATATCAAAATCATACATGAAAATTTGAACAGCCAAGTAGCGACAGAGCAGGCGGTGCGATGACTCCCATAACTTACACAAAACTACCATGACAACGGACTGTGGATTATCCAATTCGAAGTGTCGCACGAAATGGTTATTGGAAGGACCTGGTTTGGAAAGCAGTCTACAAACATACGTGGGCCTTCTAAGACGGGAGCCAATATGGACTCGGACCACAATCTCGTTGACATGTTACTCCAAGCTCGAATAACAATACCTACTTAAATGCCCTCTGACAATCAGGTGAGAGTGGACACTGAAGCCATCTATAACGGAGTTCGCGATAACAGTTATAAGGGGGAAATGCCCCAATAACCCCAGCTAACAGAGGTCCTGGAGATGAAGCCTGAACAAATGATCTTCATAATCACCTAAAGAACGTTATCATTGGTATGACCACAAACATACTACATACCAAATCGCAAAAAAACGGAACAGGGGTTTACCAACTGATGCTCAAAGTATGGGACAGCGAATCAATGCCTGACGACTGGCAACAAGGCAATATCTGTCCCATGCATAAAAAGAGAGATATCACACAGTGCAGCAATTATAGAGGTATCACGTTGCTGAGTACCATCTATAAGATATTCTCCTCAATCTTGCTAGGCCGGATAGCCCCATACGCCCAGAACATCATTGGCCCATACCAAAGAGGCTTCACTCCAGGCAAATTAGCAGCAGCAGCGATGGAAAAACTGTTGGAATATGGACGGAAAATTCGGTATCCCGAGAAAATTAATAAGACTGACTAGGCTGACTCTGACCAATGTGGGACCCAGATAAAAGCAGCAGGATCACTCTCAAAACCATTCAACATCAACAACGGTCTACGATAAGGGGATGCCCTATCATGCATCCTCTTTAACCTGGCCATGGAAAAAGTGATCCGCGATGCTAATGTAAATGCAAGAGGTACGATCCTCTTTAAGTCCACCCAACTACTGGCCTATACTGACGATATTGACATTATGGGAAGAGCAACCCGAAGTTAACAATCAACCTTCATCCAAATAGTGCAAGCGGTAACCGGCGCGAGATCTTGGGCTGCACATTAATGAAGGCAAGGCGAAGTACATGGTAGCAGAGTCAACACCAAAGAACAAAGAAACGACAACATCAAAAGCACTTGCCAAATTAGAACCATAAAGATGGGAGACTACAACTTTGAGACCTTTGGTAATTTCCCCTATCTAGGGTCGAAAATCCTAACCGGTAACAACTACGATTATGAATCTGCGCGACAATTGCAGGTACATTTGTGTACTCCTGTTGTCGAAAAAGCTAAAATTATCTTGAAACTCATCGAAGAACACTTCGTAAGCTTGATCAACATAGTAGAAGGCGATGGGTCGCAAGCGTCACCTCCGCGATCGAACCTTGTCGCCTGCATTATTTGTTCTTGTTATAGGTGACATTCTCCATGCAGTCTTATCCAGAGGAGGGCAAGACTTTTTTCTCAAACACCTCGACTACGCAAATGATATTTGCTTGCCCTCACCGGGACATGGTCCTTCGTTGATCAGAAACCAGAAGTGGCGGTGGCTAGATCACACTCTGAAAAGGACGACAACTTCATTACTGCCTATCACATGCATGTGGAGCTATACCATGCAATGGAATCCACTATAGAAGAGTGACCAATGAGTGAAACGCTCTAGAAGCGCATGACGTAGGACAGTGGAGGAAAAGTGGAGGTTTCTTGGCAGCAACT